>NC_064614.1:545861608-548361608 GCF_023898315.1 Schistocerca nitens
GTTAACATGTTATTACCAGAGAACTCTTAACGCTTCATCTGCAGATATCCTCTATACTCTCTGCAGATTCATGACAATGAGTCGATAGAATCACCTGGTCCTCTTCGGAAGGGACGCACGAAAAATCGACATGGAATCAAATCGCCAAGTTTTTTCGATTTCCAGTTAGGCAGTTGCAAGATCATGCAGTCAACACCGTGATCAATGTAACGGAAAAACCACTGGAAATGAAGCAAAATTTCGAAAGTAGAAAGGACGGCACTTCGTACCCTCAGAGGAAACAAAGAAATCGTTGTCCTCGCAGCCGATATGAACAACGCCACGGTTCCCCTCCAGTCAAAGACTACGAGCGAAAAATGCTACAGCTTTTTGACGACCCAGAATACCGGAAAACAGTAGCAGACGCAACCAAGGAAGTGCAGCAAAGCAAAGTTAAAGAAAGGGGTGCTCGATGACGACGTCCCAACATCATTTCAGCCACGCACTGCTGTACCACTTAGATAGTATGGTCTGCGAAAGACTCAAAAAGAAGGCAGTGAGCAACACTGGGGCATCAACATATCACCTAGGGAAGCAGCTGTCTTATCTGTTGGGCCCTCACGTGGGAACGTGTACACATAAAATACGAAACTCTTGTGATTTCATTAATCGACTGAAGGGGCTAAGGCTGCAGGAGTCCGCCATTATGTTCAGGTTTGATGTCATCTCACTTTTCACTCGAGTCACTTAGAAGACCCTTTATAGCCAGTCAATAAGTAGTTCAGCCAAGAGCTGACGTAAACGCGTTCTGACTTCGACCAGCTTTATTTTGAATGGACAGTACTGTGAGCAGGCTGGTGGTGCAACCATGGGCAGCCCCCTCTCACCAGTTGTAGTAAATATTCTCATTGAGCACTTAGACACCCCAGCCCTGAAACCTGTTTGTGTATGTTTGCAGGTGGGGACATTCAGCCGCCAAATAATTGTTAAAATTCATGATGAAACCTTCTGCTGCCCATTATTTTTTACAATTCTCTGCTAGTTTCGGTAAAATGACCATTATCAAGCTAAGCTGATATAAACGTCAGGAAATTTTTACCATAATTTGAACAACTTAGCTTGATGATGGTCGTTTGACGGAAGATAGTAGCGAATTGTACAAAATAAAAGACAGACGAAAGTTTCACCACCGATTTTAACAATGAAACCTGTTTAATTCTTACAGTATGTCGACGACACGTTTGTCATCTGGCCACATTGACCCGAAAACCTACAGAAATTCTTAGGACATCTGAATTACATCCGAGAAAACATCCACTTTGCCATGGCAAAAGACAAACTTCCTTTTCTCGACGTCCTGGTTCAGCGCAGGCCAGACGGCGCGCTTGGTCACATTTTATACAGTAAGTCATCGCGTACAGAGTTTTATATCGATTCCTCCATCTGCCACCATCCGTTGCAGAAGAACAGGACGCTCAGCACTCTGCTACACAGGACATACTCCAGACGAACGAAGTCAGGTGGCAGTGATGCGATACCTGGAATATGTCTTCCACGAGAATGGATACAACAGCCGACAGATTTGGACTTCTTCACGACAAAAGAGCACCAAGAACTACACCGAGGCCGAAAACACGGAAGAAGACGATAAAAAGACAACTTTCACATTTTTTGTTGGAAATGTATCATCAAAAATTGGCGGATTACTGCGGCAACACCACATGCGGCCAGTTTTCTGCCTTCCAGCCGCAATACGAGCCTTATTAGGGACACTGTAATAGAAAGTTTACGACGATCTTGCTCTAAAAAAAAACAAAGGTGTATCAAGTTCCGTGTGAATGCAAAAAACATGTCGGGCAAACGACATGCACAGTCGAAGATCGATGTGGAGAACATGAGAGCCACAGCTGCTCACTGCAGTCTAACAAATCTGCACTAGCAGGAAACTGTGTTAAAAACTGATATAAAATCAATTACCAACAAATAAAGGCCTGGCTACCATCGATAAATCTGGAAGTCCATTTTCAAAGGAGCGATTGAAAGCCGAGTGACCGATACTTTGATAAAAAGGGAGACGGGCTTCTAACTGAACAAGCCATGAGAGCCAATGCTCAGCTGCATCAAACGAGAACACGACATCCGGACGCGAGTTGCTGTAGCGGCGGCAGGCGGAAGGCAATAGACTACATCCCCCACTACGGTAGTCGCACCCTTCGCACCACCGAGCACAGAGCGGGCTCAGGTCGGCCCGAACTAGACCGGCAGGCAGAAATACCGCCAGGGCGCAGCAGACACATCATTCCAACAACTGATGATGCTGGACCGGTTATTCGCCGAAATATGTGAACCTTCAACTACTGGATCCGGCAAAACACCGGAGAACCTTGGAAGCAACAATAACACGGCTTCGCGTAACCAAAGTAGCTGCTTTCGAACGATGAGGGCTTGGACGTAAGCTAATGAGAATGAAATTCCTAGGAGGAAGAATCAATTTATTCAATACGAAAAGACAAAGAACACCAATAGCTTCTTGCCAAGCTTATGGTTAAATTTTCCCTTATCTTATTCGCAATATAATGTATCCTTTCTTCGATAACATTTTTACTGCCATGAACAAATTTTAAATAACAAATCCCATATTGGGAAAGAAAGGTGACATTTTACATAGTGAAGAAGTCTAGAGCTCAAGCTGCATGTCTCCTGCAACAACAGAAACAGCAAAAATTCGGACACATTCTACCAAGAATGTTTGAGCTTGGTGGCGTCAAACAAACTGTGATGTGTCCCGTGTTGACGCAGACGTCCTAAGAACTGTATCTGAAAAGGGTTTAACACTCTCGTGTCATAGTTCTACATCTACATCTACATTTATACTCCGAAAGCCACCAACGGTGTGTGGCGGAGGGCACTGTCATTACCTCCCTTTCCTGTTCCAGTCGCGTATGGTTCGGGGGAAGAACGACTGCCGGAAAGCCTCCGTGCGCGCTGGAATCTCTCTAATTTTACATTCGTGATCTCCTCGGGAGGTACAAGCAAGGAGGAAGCAATATATTCGATACCTCATCCAGAAACGCACCCTCTCGAAACCTGGACAGCAAGCTACACCGCGATGCAGAGCGCCTCTCTTGCAGAGTCTGCCACTTGAGTTTGCTAAACATCTCTGTAACGCTATCGCACTTACCAAATAACCCTGTGACGTAACGCGCCGCTCTTCTTTGGATCTTCTCTATCTCCTCTGTCAACCTGACCTGGTACAGATCCAACACTGGTGAGCAATACTCAAGTATAAGTCGAACGAGTGTTTTGTAAGCCCCCTCCTTTGTTGATGGACTACATTTTCTAACTCTCCCAATGAATCTCAACCTGGCACCCGCCTTACAAACAAATAATTTTATATGATAATTCCACTTCAAATCATTCCGTACGCATACTACCAGATATTTTACAGAAGTAGCTGCTACCAGTGTTTGTTCCGCTATCATATAATCATACAATAAAGGATCCTTCTTTCTATGTATTCGCAATGCATTACATTTGTCTATGTTAAGGATCAGTTGCCACTCCCTGCACCAAGTACCTATCCGCTGCAGATCTTCCTGCATTTCGCTGCAATTTCCTAATGCTGCAACTTCTCTGTATACTACAGCATCATCCGCGAAATGCCGCATGGAACTTCCGACACTATCCACTAGGTCATTTGTATATATTGTGAAAAGCAATGGTCCAATAGCACTCGCCTGTGGTACACCAGAGATTACTTTAACGTATGTAGACGTGTCTCCATTGAGAACAAAACACTGTGTTCTGTTTGCAGTTCACTGTGATAGTTACCTTGCTCTGACGTCAGACAAACAAGAAGAAATATCGATAGAACCTTTGAATACGTCTTATAAAATAGGGTAAATGTGATATTATAGGCTCAAAAAATCCATTGCAGTAGAACAGGAGCGCGAATGAATCGACATTCAGCTTATCTTCAAGACAGACACAAGGTAAGAGCTTTTGTATGAATGTGGGCGCTGTACGGAAGAGACGTCACAAACAACACAAAAAAGTTAATATAAGAGTTTTCACAGGTACCAAAAAATATTGAAGAGGTCTTTTGGGCAGAAGCGTGTTAAGAAAATAGGAAATGAAGAAAGATGGAAAAGAGGAGACACTACAAGTGATATAACGAAGGAAGTTGGTGAGACAAATAATACGGTATTCATGAGTAGTTAGTAATTTACAGATGGTTGGGTTAGTATCTAGATGAAAGGCAGGAGACATAACAAATCAAAGCAAAAGACACTCTGGACCGCCAGAGGAATTATGTATGATACAAGAGAAATGAAGTTTTCGCAAAGCACACAAAGAGGAGTAGGTCAGGGAGGTACCACGAGTCACAAAGTCGATGACCTTTCAAAACGTTTCTGCCGTCTAGTGCCCGCACTAATTCTGTGCCCTGTGGAAACAAGCACTGGGCAGCAACCGAGACAGATCTAATTTTTCTTATAGTCATACAGGGAGGATATTTCTCTGCACCGAACACGAGTTCCGTGGAACTGGCTGCAGACATCACAGCATGTGAGCGCTGTCAGCACATGGGAGCAAGGAGTTACAGTAACGACACTTGACTTTACTGCCAGTAATCACGTTCATGACAAACAGAGGACGGCGGGAAACAAATGGCAGTGCTTCTCTACAACAAGGCTGCTCATTTGGTGTAATTGTGCAGCGGAGCTCAGAGGCAGCGATGCAATTTTGCAGTACTCCAGTGGAAGCCAGTGCAGACTCATTTTGACAGTGCAGGTGCTTGGCGCGTGTTAGCAGTTCCAAGTTGTTAATACTGAACGCAGGGCTCTTTCGTTTCAGCTGGAATGGAGCAGTGATTTTTAGTTCAGTGGAAACTAGAGAGCATGTAGAGAGTACTCCGCAGATTTTCGCTATAATCGGAAGTATTAGGTAATATATTATCGACTTCATACGAGAATATTGCTGATCAAGTCAGTTTAAGATGCAGCAAAGAAAAAAAATTGTTTAAGGCCTTTTTTCATTTCTTTTATGTACAGGGGGATTCAACTGACTTTTTCTAAGGGTCTTGTGCAAGCCTCAATTCTTTCAAAAACCACATGCAAGATTTTCATATTTTCTCGCTCGCGATGTTCAAACTGTTCGTCTTAAAAGTTTCCTTACATGGGTCAAGTGATTTAAATAAGTTTGCCACTTCATCTAACCGGGGTGAAATTACATTACGTGTTCCACAGGGTTCAATCATGAGTCCCCTTCTGTTCTTGATATATGTGAACGACATCCCTTCCTATCTGAAACAGGAAGCTGAATTGACACTGTTTCGTGATGATATAAGCATCATTATTAATCCAGTAAAATAAAGTCACATTGAAAAAGATACAAATAAGGTCTTTGGAAAAGTCATTAATTGGTTTTCTGCAAATGGGCTTGCACTAAACTTTGAAAAAACACAGTACATCCAATTTTCTGCTGCAAAAAGTACAATTCCTTCAATAAATATAACACATCAACGAAAGTCAGTAGACAGGGTAGAGCATACTAAGTGTTTGGGTGTACATGTAGATGAGAATCTTAATTGGAAAATTCATATTTTGGATCTCCTAAAGCGACTAGGTTCAGCAACTTTTTCCATCAGAATAATTGCCAATTTTGAGGATACAGAAATTAGTAAGAGAACGCACTTTACATACTTTCATTCTCTGATGTCATACGGAATAATATTTTGGGGTAACTCAACATTTAGACAAAAAGTATTCACTGCTGAAAAGAAAGTCGTTAGAAGAATGTGTGGGGTTCATGGTCGCACGTCTTCTAGGCATCTTTTTAAAAGATTGGGAATTCTTACAACTGCCTCACAATACAGCTACTCACTAAAGAAATTTGTTCTCAACAACATGGACATTCATGATTATAATACCAGAAAAAAGAAAGACTTACACTATCCTTTGCTCAACCTATCTTTCTCACAGAAAGGAGGTAAAATACGCTGCTATAAAAATTTTCAACAAATTACCAAATGAAATAAGGTGTCTGACAGACAGCAGTAATAGCTTCAAAAATAAACTGAAATCATATCTCCTTGACAACTCCTTCTATACCATAGATAAATTCGTGAATAGGAATAAATAAATCCATAAATATAGTATATGCATTTTGTGCCATTTAAGGGAATGGGGTAAATAATAGAAATATCAATCTTTAACTCTGTTTTGTAATATATATATATATATATATATATATATATATATAAGTTTTTTTTCATATGTGCATATCTTGTGTACTTGACATGTTCCACATCATAACGGCTACCATACCGTGCGACTGATTAATGGAACACGCAACCAACTAAATAACTAACAATAAAGAAAAAAAAGGGGAGACCCTCTTTGTAGACAATTTGATGTTCTCAAGTAATTAATGAAAACATACAAATGTGACCTCCCTACGCGTTTTTCTTTAATAACACGAAAACCGTGGTCTGCAGCGAAAACATACCCTGTTACAAAATTAAACTAAATTAAATTTCCTGCAAAAAGTCCTATTCTTTCTTTTACCTGAGACAGTTTCCAGGTAGCGAGCAAGAGAACTGGAGAATCTCGCAATAGGTTTTTGAAGGCACTGCGTATTGCATAAAATCCAAAGGTAGGGACAGCTGAATCTTTCTGTACAGCATTTAGAAATACCTGCCTTAGAGTTGCTTTGCTTTGTGGTCTGAGTTTCCGTTTCGTCTCATGAATTCACAGACACGACCCAATCCGGGATCCATGCATATTTAATGATCTGCCGTGCACGGGACAAACGAATGTGTTGTCCCCTTCTAGCAGTGTTACACTCACGCAACGGACTTATTAAGTACATCTTATTTTGAAATGTAAGCAGCCGCAGCCAAATGTCCGCACTTGTATACGAAGACAGACTGACTGTGGAAAGCTTTAGAAACGAAGTATTTTCATATTTTTTTTCTTTAGACTGGCTTAGTAAATGTTATTATATTGGGTACAATACTCCTGTATATTAGGTACTTACATAAATTGTGTCGACAAGATTATTTTACGCTGTCCTGAAACCTCTGTTTGTCCTTCACTTTATTGATACATTAAAACCCGCTCGAAGCGTTTGTCATAGTGATGAAAAGGGCCTGTCTCTAAAACAAAATAAAACGAGTATTTGGTACGGAGAGAATCAAATAAAGCCTGCGCTGTCACAAGGAACACTGAACTAGCTAGACCCCTATGCAAGCAGCCATGAAGAAAACTGCGCTGGTCGTGGTGTCCGAAAACCGAGGGAGGTGATGGTAGAGAAAGTGGGGCTAGCGTACCGAACCGCAAAACGTGAAAGAGGGGTAGGTGTTGTATATAAAAATAAATTATAATTGAAATAAGCAAGACATGTAAGACATGGACGATGCGTGGATAGAATATTGTACATCCAGTATGATGCCGACTACTAATATTTACAATGGGTATTATACCACGGAATTTGAAAACTAATTGAGAATTTATAATCAGTAGAAGTCCTTACATAAAGCAATATACGCTACCGAAAAATAAGAACAACGGTCTGTATGGTTATGTACTCAAAACTGCCTATAATATTTATATCTCTCAGTTCTGACTGGGCGTTTGAGGTGAGCCTAAGAGATTTTTGTAAGACTCGCAAAGTCGCTATCTCTGGTCGGCTCGCTTTAATGCAATTTTTCTTTTTGGGCATTTTGTCACCATCGAGTGGCGTCTTGTTCCTCCCTCAGTTACCATCTGAACGAGTTGCTCACTTGCCTCCGTCAGTGGCAGCAGCAGCGCTTATCGATACTGGTACTGCTGTAACTGCTTTGGTGTGGCAGTCATATTTCCGTGTCATGGTCTGTGTGGCAGTTAGTCAAGGTACGGAGCGGCAGTCGGGGCGCAGCGCCAGTGAGGTCCGGACAGCCAGTACTCGCCGACTGCTGGCGACACACATTCTTATTCTTGAGTAATTGCTTGGGCCTTCAGCCCACAAGATACTTCTAGTTTTCTTAAGATATTTGTCTGTTGTACTGTGTAGAGGCTTATTCTTAAAGTCTCTCTTTTAATATGTAAAGAAAATTTTTTTAATTGGGCTTTCACCCGAAGAATTAACTTGAATTTTCCTTAATAAGGCCTTCAGCCCTTACTTTAAATCCTGGTGTTTTAAAAGGAATCATTTAAACTTATTCTGGAGGAGTTACTTGGGCCCTCAGCCGTGAATTGATCTTTGTTGTTTTAAAGAGAAAACTGTGTATTGGTTCGAGCAATAAACTTGTGTGTTCTTGTATAACCAACAGTAATTGACCTTGGCCCCTTCCCACAACCTGATCCGCTCTGTCCTGAGCAACCAGATTCCATTAATGTTGCCACCCTTATTCTCCAAATATGTGATTCTTATTCCCTCTTGTATGTCCGCAATCTGATGTCCTGTGCAGCGTAGATACGCGCTTACTGTTGATCCTGAATTCGCGCAAGTAGTATGTTCTTTGAACAGAGTTTGCCGGTTTGCCTTACGTGTTTGTTGTGTCACATTACTGACAACAGATGCAGTAGACGCCCGAAAACTTAGACCTATCACGAAACATACTTTCCTTGTGTCTAAATCTTTGGCCGTTGTTCTTAGGAATATAATAAGCCGGGGTTATGTTTCTTGAAACCAGGCATTTGCCTGTTCTATCAGAAACGTCTCCAAAGAAATCGATCCTCTGGTAATTGTTTCTAGTAGAAGCTGTGGTAAATGAGCTGACGGTCTTTGATTGGGATGAAAATTTTGTGATTCATATTTAGCATTCCCACTATACCTCTGTTATTGTCACGTACAAAAAAGGTCGCGTAACCATTCGAGGTTGCCATAAATTACATCGACCGAAACTCACATCCGGAAGCCTCGGTAGATAACAGGACGCTAATCAGCCTGTTCGGAAGTGGAGCTAATAACGGCTGCTAGCCATACTTTGACCCCACAAGTAACTGTTACCGCTCGATTCGAAAACGTACATTGCTAACAGTGAATACATCCACTGGTATCTTGCAGCTTCCCACGTAATCTCGACAAAGACATAATAAGATAACAGTTCACAAGCAACAGGTCACAAACTATGGAATTCAATTGTCCATGGAACCAATCGGCTACAATTATACCTCGCCAGTCCCATCTCTTTTCGTTTAACACCACCTCGAACAAGGTAATAGCCTCATGATCTGACGCGAAGTCTCTGGCTACTGACTATCTGCGTACCCACTAAGCCATAACATTTGCTTATAAACTATAAAATAAATTACTATAATTCTACGCCTGTGCAGAAGCTCAGTAGAACATCAGTCCACTCATTTCAGGAACACTATTATCCCAATTGGTTTAACAGAGTACATACTGCTAAAGTAGACACTCAACTGTACGATACAATGAGGAGATCAGGCACCATCAAATCGACACCTCTGAAATGGTTGCAGTTTAATCCAGCATCCATCACCTTCTCACCAGAAGACGAAGAACTCAACTAAGAGAATGGAAGAAATGTTCCAGTTACGCTCAACTGCCCTTACATCAAAATTACAATCCCCAGAAACTAGAGATACTAAAATCCGAGGAACCTTCATCGAAGCTCGATGAGAAACATCAAATCAAATTCCGACGCCGATCTTATATGCATGAGAAATGGATCACTTCAAATCCTGCCCACGTAGGTTTGATAAAGGACGCATTTAGAGCTCCACCGGGTTTCAATTTATCAAGAGAAGAATGGTTAACCTTAAACGGAATTACTTCAAATCATAGGAGACGTAAATTGTAGCTTCACAAGTAGGGAAAAGCTCGAACCAATTCTGGGACTGAGACAATGTGTGACAAACCGTCCGGTACGTGCTAATGGAATATCCAAGAAAGATGTTTGAAGAAAATGGGTATTATGTACACAGTGCCACCAGTGATGATAACTGGCTGAAAGCATTGGGGATTGCGTTTTAACTTACCAAAATACTACGTACGTAGTGATTTATATAAGCATTTGTAAGATATTCATTTTTCCATTGTATCCTCCTTTTTGTCGATTTACATATACACGGGGTGGACAAAAATATCGAAACATCGCAAACACAACACATTACCATGCCATTACTGTGTAGCCGGCCGCGGTGGTCTCGCGGTTCTAGGCGCGCAGTCCGGAACCGTGCGACTGCTACGGTCGCAGGTTCGAATCCTGCCTCGGGCATGGATGTGTGTGATGTCCTTGGGTTAGTTAAGTTTAAGTAGTTCTAAGTTCTAGGGGACTAATGACCACAGCAGTTGAGTCCCATAGTGCTCAGAGCCATTTGAACCATTACTGTGTAGGAAACTAACTAGCATTCAATACAGCTTCCACTCGTCTCGGAATGGATAAATACAGGTCCTGTATGGTTTTCCAGGGAATCTTATATTATTCTTCCTGCCAGGTAAGACAAGTTTAGGTAACATGATGGAGGTGGACAGCGATCGTATACAATTCTCTCCAAACTCGACGGCAGGGGCTCAATACCATTGAGATCTGGTGACTGTGGTGGCGGGCTAGATGACACAGTTCTTACTTGTGCTCACGAAACCGGTCCTGGATTGTGCAACAGCCGTTCATTGTTTCGTGGATATAAAATGTTCAGAAGCATTGTATGGAAAAACAATGAAAAGTTTCATTTAATTATCATGGACGTATTTATAACCGTGGCAGTATCAGATTATTCACTAATAGAAAAAATGCTGGATGGAAGTATATCCTTCTTTCTTATTCTTTACTGTATAGCCTATCGCTGGAAGTCGATTAACATTATACAATACTTGTCTCTGGATATTGTCACTTCCTTTGCGTTATTAAAATATGTGTCTAAGTTACTACATTTACATATCTGAATTTATGAGAGTGGAATGGAGAATGATTTTAGTGACTGTTTTTTCTTCTGTTATTGTCATTAATATATTTTTATTATCATTTTCCGTGTTTATTCTTATGAACACCTTTTGTCAAAATAGTAGAAAGGCAATTGTAATTTTAAAACAAAATCATGGAATTCAAAGAAAACTTGAGTTCGACTTCAAATACGTACCCGACTCATACGATAATAGTTGGTGGTGACTTCAATTTACCCCCGATATGTTGGCGAAAATACATGTTCAATTCCGGAGGTACGCATAAAATATCATCCGAAATTGTGCTAAACCCATTCTCTGAAAATTATTTCGAGCAGTCAGTTCATGAGACCACGCGAATAGTAAACGGTTGTGAAAACACACTTGACCTCTTAGCAACAAATAATCCTTGGTTATTAACAAGTATCAAAACCGATTCAGGGATTAGTGAATACAAGGATGTCATAGCGACATTGAATATTGTAATCACCAATTCCTCGAAAAATAAGCGAAAAACAAACCTGTTCAAAAAAGCAGATAAAAATTAATTTGACGCCATCCTGAGAGACAATCTCCACTCATTCCAAATTAATAAGTGCAGACCAGATGTGGCTTACTTTCAGAGAAATAGTATCGACAGAAATTGAGAGATTTCTACCAAAAATAAATTAACAAAGGACGGAGCTGATCCTCCTTGGTACACAAAACGGGTTAGAAAACTGTTGCAGAAACAACTAAACAAACATACTAAATTCAAACAGACGCAAAATCCCCAAGATTGGCAATCTTTTACAGAAGCTCGAAATTTAGCGCGGACTTCAACGCGAGATGCTTATTATAGTTTCCACGACGAAACGTTGTCCCGCAAACTGGCAGAAAATACAAAGAGATTCTGCTCGTATGTGAAGTATGTTAGCGGCAAGAAACAATCAATGTCGTCTCTGTGCGATAGCAATGTACTATCGAAGACAGTGCCTCAAAGCAGAGTTACTAAACACAGGCTTCCGAAATGCCTTCACAAAAGAAGACGAAGTAAATATTCCAAATTCGAATCGAGAACAGTTGCCAACATAAGTAACATAGAAGTAAATATCTTCAGAGTAATGAAGCAACTTAAAGTCCTGTGGTTCAGACTGTATACCAGTTTGGTTCCTTTCGGAGTATGCTGATGCATTAGCTCCATACTTAACAATCATAAACAACCGTTCGCTCGACGAAAGATCCGTATCCAAAGACTGGAAAGTTGCACAAGTCACACAAATGTTCAAGAAAGGTAGTAGGAGTAATCCACTAAATTACAGGACCATATCGTTAACGTCGATATGAAGCAGGATTTTGGAACATATATTGTGTTCGAACATTATGAATTATCTCGAAGAAACCGGTCTATTGACACACAGTCAACATGGGTTAATAAAACATTGTTCTTGGAAACACAACTAGCTCTTTATTCACATGAAGTGTTGAGTGCTATTGACAAGGGACTTCAGATCGATTCCGTATTTCTGGATTTCCGGAAGGCTTTTGACACGGTACCTCACAAGCGGCTCGTAGTGAAATTGCGTGCTTATGGAATATCGTCTCAGTTATGTGACTGAATTTGTGATTTCCTGTCAGAGAGGTCAAAATTCGTAGTAACTGACGGAAAGTCATCGAGTAAAACAGAAGTGATTTCTGGCGTTGCCCAAGGTAGTGTTATAGGCCCTTTGCTGTTCCTTATCTATATAAACAATTTGGGATACAATCTGAGCAGCCGTCTTTGGTTGTTTGCAGATGACGCTGTCGTTTATCGACTAATAAAGTCATCAGAAGATCAAAACAAACTGGAAAACGATTTATAAAAGATATCTGAATGCAGCGAAAAGTGGCAGTTGACCTTAAATAACTAAAAGTGTGAGTTCATCCATATAAGTGCTAAAAGGAACTCGTCATGAGGAAGATGTATGACGCTTGACAGTCGTGAAGAAGTGAAAACTGATTCCGAAAGTGAATGTATCTCAGAAGATGACAATCTCAGTCAGATTGTATGGAAACTCTACGAGAAATTTAAGGATTATTCCGCGAGATTCGTTAGTAACAACTACAAAAATTTTGCTACATTCCTGGAACGCTTAGAAGACATTGATATTTGACGCAAAGTTGGGAGATCCATCAGTGTTACAACCAGGGCGAAAGAAATAATAATTATGGACAGAATGAACGCGGAAGACACCCTGCAAGTATGATGCGAAGAGATAGAGTCGGGGTAGGAAAAGTTTTTCAATGCAAGGAAGCCGAGAGGAACACTAAAGTTTTTAATCCACATACGGAAGGAAGCTGGGAGGAAAACTAAAGGTCGCGGAGCACATACGTTTACCTGTGAACAGATGCAGAAAAATATTTCCGCCATAAGAAAACAAGAGATAAATGTAAAACAGCAGGAGAATGGTAAAATGATAGAATAGGGTGTGACTGAGAAAGTATATAGCGAATGCTACAACCCACTCATCATAATTGAACAGAAAAACAGAGGAGTGAGGGTGGTAATCGGGGCACAACGTGTGGAAAAAACAGTAAGAAGGGATACTGATCATTTGCGCATTTATATGAAATGATAAATGATACAGATAAAGCTAACTATACCAACAAGGAAGCGAAGCGTGCTTACCGAACCGCTATGGTAGATTGCGTAGGAATGTGTCGGAACCTATTACACGGTGGTTTAGTGTTGCGGTTGTGAGCGCTGAACTCTCTTTGCAGAAGTCAAACATAATGTCAATAATGAATGAATTCACAGAATTGGTCAAAGTAAAAACGGCCATAGTAACGAACTGCTAGGGATAAAAATAGAACAATAGTATCAATAAGGACTGATTGTCAGAAATGTGGAATATAGGAAAGTAAATAGTTAAATTATTATAGCAATATGAATGGGAAGACAGGTAGAAATAATTAATGCTAAGGATGGATACAAAAGCAAGATGCAGTGGAGAAAGGTGAGAATAAAGCACTAGTCAGCCTGCAATAATCTGTGTGTAGTGGAGTAGAAAGTGCCGTGAAAAGTACCAGAGCAGCTCATTGTGTTGATGTTAAATTTATTGAAGTGGGTAGTGCTGCAGCAGTTATGTGAGAAGGTATTTACAGTGTTGTAAACTTAGTATTTTTAATCACTAATAAAATTGTGAAGGGATAAAAGCAAAAGGCATGAGGATTTAGTTGCAAATTATTGTTTATGCAAATAGAAGCTAGAGTGACTTCTATGAAGGGCAGAATCAGTGTTGATGTCTTAGTGGCTGGCTCTTATTAAAAGGTACTTAAAGAGATTTAAATACAAAAAATACCATATTATATACCCAGTTATTGTCAGTATAAAAACCTTAAATTGTAACTGAATGAAAGGAACGTAACTGCTGTATAACATAGTGCATGCTCAACATGAAATAAGGATGCTCAATTTAGAAAACAGAAAAATCCCCTTGACAATGTCAAATGACGATCAGTGAAATTTCTTAGTATTCTGTAATCGTTGACCTGGATATTTTATGAGAAATCCATGGGAATACAATGCCCGGTAACTTAAACTAACGTAAACTATTGTATTGATTGAGATACAGTATCTAAAATCACAAACGCTGTTCAACACTGGCTCTTACATCAGTGCCCTTTTGTAAGCATAAAAAGTAACTTGAATTATGTACTATTTCACTATCTAAAATGAAAAGTAGGTGCAGCTGAGAACTCTAGTCATCCTATAAACAGCAGGTTCCTGTCTGTTTCAAAATAAAAGAAAATGTCTTTGATCGTTAAATTTTGGTAATATCGAAAATTAATGTTGAGATTATTCTTGCGATGGATTGGATAGTAAAACAACAAGTAACTGTTGACTGTAGGATTAAAATTTTCTCATCTGTTACAAGACTGAAGGTTTTTGAAGCAGTGCTTCAGGAATTAATTGATGAATGAAATTACAGTATATATCTTTGAAGATAAAAATAAATATTGTAATACTGGAGCAAGTTATGTATCGAGGACTATAGTGTACAGAATTTGACTACTGTATATCAAAAGGAAGGTAAATTCACATAAATAGTGAAATATATGCCTTAAGAATGAACAGAGAAAGGAATTGCATGCAATATTAAGTGAAATAACCGCTTTCTCATAAACAGGACTATTAAAGTGCATTGAGTGTTATAAGAAATTACGTGTAAATCAATATTGTTTACATAAGTCAAAGAAACATAGTGTAAAGCAGAAGATTGATGAAATGATTGAAAGGGGTCTGACTGAGAAAACTAGTAGCAAATACAATAACCCATTCATTTTAACTGAAAAGAAAGACAAGGATGTGGGGTTTGTAATCGACACACAACCTGTGAACAAAATAGCAAGAAGTGAAATTGATCGTCCGAGTATTTACATGAAATGATATAGATCTTGAATAATGTGAGAGTCTCGAATAGATGGCAGGTAGTGATAAGCGTCATTCTCCCGGGAATTTCGAAAACATAGAGCCTTTTTGTTTGCAAGGTGTTACCATTAGTTTGAATTTTTCTCTTTCTGTATTCATCAATGTTTTAAGAGCGACATTTGTAACAAAGTGAAGTTCTCACCCAACAGTACATTTATATTATTCACTTGATGTTACATCAACTTGGAAAAAGCACTGTGAGCTTTAAAAAAATATTTAAGGTTCATAATGAATGGTAAATGACAAACAAATTGAAAGAAGAAAGAAGATGTTAAGAGCAAATAAAAATTTTGGTACACATAATATAATCAAGTACAGTTGCCAAGAAACTTAACTAATTAGAAGTGATCATAAACCGTCCACCATCAAAGACAAGAGAGCCACTTAAAGATTTCCTTGCTGTGTATGAATTTCAAAGAAGGTATTGTAAATTGGCATGCTTTCAATGGTCAGAATCTCAATAACACGTTGAAAAGCAGAACTTCTAGTCTTATGGACGAATACCAGTCAGCCTTCAAGTTCTCAAAAAAAGACGTGTCACACTGACGTATATAGTCCTTTCCATACAAATGCTAATGGGATTCTGGAGAAAAGATTCCTAAAAGAATTGAATTTGCAAATAAGATGAAATGTTAAGGAAATCATTCTATTTTAGAAAAAAGAAGATTTAGCAATGACATCGGGATTTAAGAAATCAGAAATTGTCTGTACACAACACAAAAACTGATATTCTCAAAAGACTGTATGCAATGTTTTTGTACTGGAGATTAATTCATCAGGACTTATTCATCCAGCAATTTAATTACGATAGCTTATATGTGACAGATATATGTCTTCATTTGATGGATGCTTTTTTTTTTGTTATGAGAATATTTGGCATAATTGTCCAAGGAAAACGACATAAAGAGAACCTTGCAGATAAACCATTTGAAAGAAGCAGATGGGAAGAAAAATACAGAATCTATAAAAAAACTGTTAGTATAGCAAATTATTAAAACGTAGTTATGATAATGATTGTACTAAATTATATGTATATTACAAAATCCACAAAGTTGTAATATGCAGATATAAAGACATTGATAGGGAAGAGAGTAGTATGTGTTAGCTGTCATGACTTAAAACAGGGGTACTTGATTTTTTTTTGTAACTTACTGACATTATGCACCTACCAAATTGAAACAAAAATTTTAGGTTCCATAATATTTAGCAGGGTACTGAGAAAAGGTTTTGAGATGTAGAAATCATGTGGAGGTTGTAGAAAGTTAAGGTAAACAACTGAACAAATAAGTTACCCAAGCAAAACATAAATCCAACTATACTCACAACTAAAGCCTATTGATCAGTATGTACCAATGCCTAAATGTCAGAAAGTTTTATGTCTATATTAATATGGTTTGGAGGTTTTCTCTTAAGGGGCTCCGGAACGCCCTATACTTGCAATGTTAAAATAACGCTTATAAATTACATCTTTCCTCACAAAATATTTGAGGTAGGAAGTTGAACATTTTACAGATTATTTATTGGAATATGGGCTACAACTTAACACAGGGATTTTACAAAATTTTAGTTCAGTTATTAAAGATGATTTTTTTTCAATTGTAATGAAAATTCACAACATTTTTTTGCAATTTTTTTATTTATATATTCAAAAATATACAGTTTTTTGCAAAAAGGCTGTGTTAAATTATGCAGAAGGTACTGTGTAACATTTACTGAAAGTTTGAAACAAATATGTTTGGAAGATCCTTAGAAAACATGTAATTAGTATGAGAAAATAAAAGTTTTGGGAATCGAGCGACAAAGATTGGATTAACTTTTTAGTGCATTCCAGGTCCATAGGATGGATTATCTTCATCCTCTGCAAACTCCTCCTCCAGCTTCCTCTTGTTCCTCCTCCTGTTTACTCTTGATTGTATTTCTAGACTCTTTACAGCCCTGTCTGCAGCCCGAAGGTGTTCCTTGTCTAAAGCAAGCATCGCTCGTTGTTGTGTTCGTAGATTTTGCTACCATTTTCTTCAGTTGCAGTTACTGCAACACTGTTCCAAAAGGTGGTCATGTATGAACACTTATCACATTTCAGTTGTATTTCACTAGCAAGTCCTACGTGCTTTATTATGGAGAGTTCCAGACCAACTTCACTACAATGAATACATCTTACACAGTTTGAAAAAATTCCTTTGAGAACCGACATATCAAATATTTCATTCACATCCGATTCGCCCATAAAACATTCATAGTTTTCACTCATTGAACCAAGCTTCTTCTGTGAAGTATTTTCTTTCCCACTTTGACTGCTATGGGCAGGTGTACTTGAGAGGTTAGGTTCACTCACTTGGTTATCGTCTTTATTGTTTACACTAATAACACATACCTTTGGCTTTCCAACATTTCCCCTCTTCTTAAAAGCCTTCAGAGGATTTCTAATAACTTTACTTTTACTCATTATTATACTTCAACAAAACAGAGACTCAAGAAACAGAATTAATTACGAATATTTTCGAGATAACGACAGAGTAAATAAACTTGAAACAGTCGACAATCACACCAGCGATATATATTGAACCATCACAGGTTAGCCACAACACATACTTTATCTCACATCACTAAAATGTACCTGATGAACACGGACGTTAATGATAACACCATTTGACAGCAGTTTAACAGCGCCACAGTGGGTCACGCCCATGTAGAACACATTTCAAAAAAAATTTAAAAATAGTTGTAGTCTTCGGAATTGAATAAATTATATATCTATTAAAAGGTAATAGTCTGCAGATTCAGAAAACGCAAAAAAGTAAAAATTGAACTTTTCATGATTTTGAGCCTTTCCGGAGCCCCTTAAGTTATCACATTATATGACTTGATAAAATCAATAGCTAGAGCTGCATATAATAGATGATTGACTGCTTATACAAATTTGCGAAAGACAGTCAGTTTTGTCTTATAACACCCCCCAATTTACATTAAAACTGTGGAAATAAGGAATGGAGAAGGATGATATTCAGATAATTTATATTTCTATCATCTCACCAGTTATCTCACCAAATGATATTTGCATAAATTGGATCGAGTGTGTTGTAAATAACTGTCGAGTGTAAGGCTGATGCCTAGTTGATTTTGAAAATATCATGAACTCATTTGTGCATAAATTCATGGGATTGACATCTAAGGAAAAAACAATTGTGAAAAGTCTTGAAAGTTCCCTGAGGAAATTACTGATTTTAATATGGAGAGCAAGAAACAACTGCAGGAAAATGTATGAGTAACATCATCGATAATTGATTCAGAAACCATAAAAGATATTAAGATGGTAAAATTATAGGTGGCAACTCTTGCTTTAGTAAAAACCATGATAATTCAAAATATATGTTTCTATATATTATAGTCTTCTCCAGCTGATTATCATAGCTTATACCTATCCAAGTGATTAGCATGCCTCGTAGCAAATCTTACCGCTTGATTAACACGAAATGTGGAAATAAATCTAAACTAGAAAAGAGTGTAAACTTAGAAGCATACTTTCCAGATTAAAGTGAAAATTTTTAAGTATACTGACACTGTAAAATCAAGGAACAATTCTCCTGAACTTTTAAAGCATTTATTGTTTTAAAAGTGAAAAATTTTGGCTCATTAGCTTAAAATTTATACATATTTCTGCAAAAAGCAAACTAAAATTGACAAAAAAGATAAAAAAGAGTTGTACAATTTGTAGGATATAGAACTCAGTGAATGTTATTGAAAAGGGCATGTTCAAATGGTTCAAATGGCTCTAAGCACTGTGGGACTTAACATCTGAGGTCATCAGTTCCCTAGACTTAGAACTACTTAAACTTAACTAACCGAAGGACATCACACACATCCGTGCCTGAGGCAGAATTCGAATCTGCGGCCGTAGCAGCAGCGTGGTTCCAGACTGAAGCGCCTAGAACCGCTCGGCTACAGCGGCTGGCGAAAAGGACATGTAACCGCCCTACTAAATTGTTAGAAACTTAGTTAGCTGGTGTCAGGTTCTAACAGTGTCGAGCACAGTAATGAAAACCCCAGCACTCACGTTTAACCCGTAAGGTTATAACACTACCATCTGCTACTGCTGTACCATAACCTTAAAGTTGGAGGCAGGCCATGAAATATAACTATCTAGTTAAAACAATTATGGTATAAAGCAACAGAGCAGTGTTACCCTCTGAGAGGAATTTTGTTATGTTGACCGTGTTGTACCTAATGGAGGTGGCTTATCGGAAGTGAAAGTCAGAGTTACGTAAATATTTGAACAGTAAAAAACAATATTTATGCCTAGCTATACTGTTTAAAGAATAAGGAAAACGGTCGCCAGCCTAACTAGGCAAGAGAAAGATTAACGTCCTCGTTGAAGAAAGTAGGTATGAGTAACCTTAGCGGACAAACACAATCTAGACTTGGCCACACGCGAGTGCAATGAACTCTGACACATACATATGTTTACGATAAGATTGAAGCTAACAGCTGGAGCAGCACAAACTATTTGCAAAAATATAACAGATACCGAAACACACTATTACTTTCAGGGCTTGTTCAAACTGAATGGTCTTTATAACATTACTATTAACATTGACTGCAGTATCATAAATTGGACATAGGTTAAGTCTCCCACAGTTAAATACTTTACTATTTAAAATGAGAGTTAATTGGAACCCCCTGACTGGTTGCTTCTCATTATCTTTTGAATAAAGAAATAATAGTTTTCATAAATAGTGGTAAAGGATACCCTGTGGATTTTATTACACTATTAGTATGCACTTTCAATACCCAAAAGAAACAAGTGCTTAGAAAGCATGAGTATATAAGTTTCCATAAATGCAGTTCACGACTTTCACTCCAATGAGACACTATGTTGACAAATTTACAAGAAACTGACTCACCTTTTAAAATTTACTACAGGCAGCACTATGATCATTAACTAAGCAACACCTTATAAGCCTCAGTTTTAAGAGCTTTTAATCTTTAAAAGAAACTGCAAATTGTCTTTATTACCAAAATCTTCTACTTTCATGTAAATGATTAAATAGGAGACTTTGAAACTCCAGAAAACTTTAAATTAGACTGTTTCCGTCCCTGGGAGGCTTTCACAAGACTACATTTACTACCTCCCACAATTTCACTAAACCCACAGTTAATCTGAACACTTCCTTCTTACCAAGGATCGAACAACATTAATTAATGTTCTGAGGCTTTCATTTTTTCCACAAACTAAGACACTCGGTAATCACAGTTTAAATGGAGAGGAACCTGAAAGGTGTTGTGATAGTGACAAAATCAAGGTAGATCCATAAATTCAGCTGTAAGTTACCTTATATTTGAGCACAGTAACACATCCAATAAGCTGATCCTTCACTGTACATTATTATAGCATTCCGTTACAGTGATTGCGCAATGTGATGGCAACTGCATGTTGATAGGTGGATTTGCAGGCAGAATTGCTGGACTCTGTCCCTACTTGGTGGCGATGATGGATACCAATTCCGGAATCGATCCAGCTATTTATCCATCCATCCGAGGCATTGGAAAGTGGCAGAAAAAGCCTCTCTCGGAACCAGCACAATATGCATTTTTAACATGGCAGTGCACAGTTTGGTAGCTCGTCCCCGACTGACTCACAATTCCACCTTTTCTACCTAGGCCAACCACAATTTGCGCGCGCTACAGTTCCGTTCCCGAGGGGAACCACTACACCTTTTGTATATTAAAGAACTATGAACCCTAAGCGAGGATCAGCAGTTTACATAACAGCAACAAAACACATTAAATAAAACAGAACATTTGCACGTGTTGACATTCCTACAAAAAATTATTCACACAGAAATTACAAATATATATACAGTAAATTTTGTTCCCTCCAAATGGGACAAAGAATTTAAATGACAGATATACTACATTGCATAGAATCAAGCCACGACATTAAAGTTTGAAACAAAGAAAAGAGTATACAATTTTGTGTTATCTATTCAATCAAACATATTTACAGAAGCTCAACGATGTAACATTGAACCAAAGCAAAAGGCAAAATAAATCAGTAGAGCATTAGAGTTATGGTGTTACAAGGCAAAACGCAATACTAGTAGGATCTACTTGCAAATATGAATGCTGTGTATTTCTTACTCTCTGGTGATAAAACAATCTGCTACTATGAAGGACAGAGGTCGACACTAGTTAAATATTGTACACCATGAAACTGCTGTAATTGTTATAGTTTTTCTGGTCGGGCAGTTACTGGGACAGTAATTTTATTGATCTCCCGGGCATCGGGAACAAGTGTCACCAAATTACCTGCTTTCTTTACTGCAAGTAGCGAAGTGCAATATGGCAATAATGAGGTCTCTATAATATTCCGAGTGCGCATCCTTTTTATCTCCTGTGCCACCGCCTCTCTTTGCGGCCATGGTATGGAATAAACGTTTTAAGAAACGTGTCCTGGGGCCTGACATCCATGCGACATTGATACATTCTAATAACTCCAGGTTTCTTGTTCTAAGTTCATTCTTTTCTTGCTGAGAGATTTCTGTGCATTCTGATATTTTATTTTCAAATTAGTTCTGCTCTACTTGTTGACACCACACTTCGTTTGAGTCATAAAATTGAAATGTATCGACTTTTAAGATTTGGATGTGTATGGCCTGACAAGCTTGCCGTTCCTATTTTTGACTTTTATCAAATCTACAGTACAGTTCCTCCAATTAATAAACAGATGACACTTCCCAGTGGTCAATCGTTTTATATTTATCCCTTAAGAAATCCATGCCGAAAATATACCATTTCGTCAGCCGTTCTACTACTAGAAACATTGACTGTAAACCAATGTCTTCAATTTGTACTTCGACCATGGTTTGTATCTCAATTAGTTTAGATTTTCCACCTATGGCTCCTATTATCCTGCAGCTCTGCACTGGATAGGTCGGTAAAACTGTGTGGCTGTCAATCTCTATAAACACTGCTTTGGACATCACACAAATTTTTGCACCAGTATTCACAAGGATACGTGTGGGTATTTTTCCTACTATAGCCTGTAAACTAGCTTGCATTTTACCATCCTCTTCATACAAATGTGGTTCTTCCTCATCGGTCAACAAATTAAGCATGTCCGCTTCATCTTTATACCTTAGCAAATTACCATCATGGTAGCATGGATCGCCCCATGGCTATCTAGTGCCAACATTGGGGAGCATAATGAGGCCACGTTTAGTTCAGCGCCCTATTATTATTGTATGTAGGTGTTTCGTTTGTCAACTCTATATTATCGACTCCCGATGGGTTGTTCCTCTGTTACGCATTCCGATCAAGATTCTGCCCTGAGTTTATAGGCGTAATGTTACTTTGCGCTTGTGACTGATAGTGCTGATTACAAATTGGTTACTGCCACTGCACATTTCGTGGGTCAGCTGTGCTGTTGTCGCTAAGTTGACGCTGCAAATTACTGTTAGCATTATCCCATTGAATCCCGTTATCGTTTCTAATCCAATTTCGTTTCCGGTTACCGGAATACCCAGAGTAGTTTCTCTCACCGTTTTTTTTTTTTTTTTTTTGTACCCTGAGATTAAATTTTGGTTATAGTGATTACTAACATTGTCTCCAAAATTCGGGCCTGGCATAAGCGCTGCTGCGGCGAGATGGCCAGTCGTTACTCAGCCACGCACGCTACATTGTTGACGCCGTACTGGTTGGTGTGGCTCTGTCTTGCATCTTCATTAATTAAGTCAATAGAGTCCAAAACAGACAGAAAATACTCCAATTGCTTTCTGGTACTTGTACTAGCTTTTCCCGAATGTTAACGGTAGTTTAGTTTTCAGAATGCGTAGGACATCAGTGTGTGTCACTGGCTCGTCCCAGAACCTCGTCTTATTTAAATTTTTCTCAAAATTTTGTAACGATCCAAATTTTTTACTATATTGTTCAGGATTTAATAGCGCTTTTCTTAATTTCTTTTGAACGCCATGTGACCAGCACTTTGAAAGAAAACCATTTTCAAACTGTTCTAATGTCTGACACGTTTCTGAAATTTCCATCGCCCATAACGCTCCATCGCCTTAGATGTAAACTGTAACATATTGTAACTTTTTCTGTTCCGACCACGTTTTAGCCAATACATTTTTGAATGACCTTAAAAAAATTACCTGATCACAGACATCTTTTCAGGGATAAACATTTGAAATTGACGATGTTTTTTATACGACTCTCTTCTAACAAAACTGATGAGAAAGTGGGTTCAGCTATCTGCCGTCCCTTTCTTTCATCACGGAGTCGTTTGTTGCCGTACTCATAATTTGGTGAACGCACATGTACATTCGGGATAGGATAGTCGCTAATTGCACTATCGGTCTTACCTTTCGGTATGTTGTCTAGCTGTTTTTCTGCGTTTGGTGTCGTTCTTTCATTGTACTAAGTTTCCTGTTGACTTGCTCGGCTATTTGTTCTGCCAGACTGGTAAGTCCTGCGTCAAGGTTCTCTGTATCTAGCTTATGTCAGTTGACAGTTGAACTACACCTGTGTTTTGTGTAGTGTTTACTTGTTCCATTGTGTTAGTTATTGCTTTTTGTGACTCTGTTTCTGTGGTACAGTGTACGTGTGTGTCTTTCTTCCAGAGAGTCTTCAAGCTGCTGTTTTTGCTGTTTTTTCATGTCTTCAACTTGATTTACAGCTTCCTACATTTTTATTCTGAGCTCTGTTTGCTGTACACTCATGGCATTGAAATTTTCAGTTAACCTACGTACCTGATCTGGCACATCCCTAACTGTGGTTTTCAAATTATCAACATCCTGATTCATGGAATTTAAATCTTCACCACTTCTATAATCTCATCCGCTACCTCTCTTTTTAGATGTGTCAGTTGTGTTGTCAGGTTATTGTGCATATCAGTAAGGTTTTTTACATCATTGTCTAGCTTGTTCATTTGAATGGTTACACTGTCTATCTGTGTTGTGACATGGTCTATCTGTGTAGTGACATTGCTTATCTGAGTTGTTACATTCCCTGTATTTGTTGTGACATTGTGTATCTGTGTAAGTACATTGCTTATCTGTGCTGTGAAATTTCCTATCTGTGTTGTGACATTTTGTTGTGTGACATTGTCTACCTGTGTAGTGACATTTCTTATCGGAGTTGTTACATTCCCTGTATGTGTTGTGACATTGTCTACCTGTGTAGTGACATTGCTTACCTGTGCTGTGAAATTTACTATCTGTGTTGTGACATTTCCTACATGTGTATTCATTTGTGCTGATACATTTACTATCTGTGTATTAATTTGGGCTGTTATCTGAGTTATAAATTGTAACATCACATCTGCCTGCATTACTCCAAACATCTGCATAATGAGTGGCTCCACTGGACCTTGTACATTTGTGGAATCTGGAACAGTTTCCAAAGTTGACATATAATCGTTCCAAAGTTGTCGCTTTCGACTGAGTACCACTAGTCGCTGCGACTGCGTTATCGGTATCTGCAAACTTTTCTAGTTTTGTGTTAGGCATAGGGTGAGCAACTGATTCCTCATCGGATGAATCATCCATCCTTTTGGTTTGTGATCTTAATTTCACTATAGCTGTATACATCCGTAAATCAGCGTGCAACCGAACTTCACTACCATTGAGGCTCGTATTACACGTAAACAAATCACAGATTACATCGCGTTCGTTGGTGAAAATCAATGTAGTAAAATACGAGTATGTCTCTGATGAAACAGAAGACTGATAAGTGACTTCTACGCACGCAGCAATGAAAATGGTCCGCCATCTTGTGATACATTCCCGTATAATATATTCACAAAAATCTGCAAAACTGAAAAAGAAATTTTGAAAAAAATGTGTTATGCAGTGGGTGTCGCAGAAAATGCAGTTGTATGCCACATTTACGATGAGCCAAAAGCGTAGTTATGCTGTTGCTCTTACCTTGCGTATTTTCTTTTGTCGGTCGGTTTTCTTGGTACAAGATTTAACGTTCCGAAACTTCGTTTTTTTCTGATTTTTAGGATAAGTATTTGTGAATTTTATGGACTGATTTCGGTAATAATTTTCTTATCTGGTATGCAGTTGGCGTAACATGTAACAGAAACAAATTTAAATATTTCAACTTAAAATTTGTACTTTTTTCTGAAACAAAGGTCATGGCACTCGGTCGCCATTGTAACCGCCCTGTTAAATTGTTAAAAACTTAATCATTCGGTGACGTAATTTTGAAATGCGAGTTCATACGAATGCCGTGTAATAAATATTTCGCGTGGAGCGCCGTTGCGACAGAGGAAAGTCACGGAATATTATGAGTAACGTTATCGAAGAATACACCGGACTGACTACACAAAATAAGAGGGCACGTACTTTTGCGAGTGAGTGGTTCAAAATAAGAATTAATACTGTAAAGGAAATGGGACGTACGTATAGTTACGTTGTTACACACTCAAATGTATGCGAACGTACGATCGGGATAGAGGCACTTACGTTCTAAGTACTACCATTCCGCGTGGCCTGTGAAAAAAGAATTGTGGAAAAAAAGCATTTATTCATCTAAGAAAGAAAATAATCGGACTTCGTAATTAAATGAAAGGAAAGATTGTAGGTTCTGAATGTCGCGGCAAATACGACCTAAATATTAAAATTGAGATCGACGACCACGCAAGGAAAGAGATTGAGTAGCGCCGCCGTGAAGATCATCACCTCCATCTACATTCTCCATATAAAATTAAAATAATAGTATCCTTTCAGAGTTGCAGGAGCTGGGATCCATGGTATCGTAAATAAGTACGTCGCTTTGTTTCAGCAGTTGCTTTCATTATTTAGCACAATTTCGCTAGTAATTAAACAGCACGTATTATCACCAGGACATGAGAACAACTAAAGGTAACTATTACTTAAACTAATAAACAAAGAGTGTAAAACTTCTTTTTTCCGTCAGTGTTAAATACTTTTCAAATTAATCTTTGGTATGAGAGTCGAATAATTACCTATACATTTATCAATAAGAAAAAATTACTAAGTTCCTTTATAGACGCTATGAGACATTTAAATGTGGGGAATCTGTATAGACAAAAAGAGGAGTTGGTTCAGAAGGATGTTCTGCAATGTATATATATTGCTGTCAAAGTAAGTAGCAGTAATAAGATTACAGTGAGAAAATCACTAGTTAGTAAATGCATATAAACAAAATGAAAGCATTCTGTAACATTTCTAGAACTACTTCAATGATCTGGAATGTTTCAAAGCACAAGCTTAAGATTTATAAAAGTAGGAATGTTAAATTTTTGTAAAGAAAAAGTTCAGTCGATGTTAACTACTAGCACAAATAACAAATTTCTTTCAGAATAATGAATAGATATGTTAATATGTAAATTTGTTAGTATTTTTATATTTTTCTTATATTTCAGTACTTTTTCCATCTTTCTTGCATATTATATAATACTAAACACTGTACACTGATAAAGTCTAAAAATAAAAGATTTCTAAAAAGAAAATTGTGAGCCAAAAAGTGTGTACAAAATACTGAAATGTTGGACATGCTATAACAGGTAAATTCGTTCCCTTCCATCTGTAAAAATTATAAATAAGGAAATTAATGAACATTTAGAAATTTGTTTCTCAGTGTCGCATAACTGAAATGTGGAGTATGTGTAACATTAATGCTGTGTGTCGCACATACACCACACTGTTACATATAAAATATTTTTTCGATGGTATTCCTTTTTAAAAAATTGAAATTTATAAATCACTACAAAAATGACATTACATAATCAGTTTTGCAATATACTGAGAAAAACTTTTTATTGCTAATAGAAAATGACTGATCCGTGTATCTATGTAAAGAAGTTGTAAAGGTAGATAAAGAAAAGCATTGGGGAAGTACATAAGTGAAAAGGAGTTCAAACGTTAGAAAGAAGACGGTGGCAGGTAAAATCAGTCAGAAAGGAGCTACAGGACAGTTAACATGCCATCAGATTGAAGCTAACTTGGACTTGCTAAAATCATATAACAGCCTTGGATATTATTGTGTCTGTGACTTAAAATGAATACAAACCTGGGTCCTTAGAGCATTATAAGGCAAACTGACACGAAAAATTGAAGTCTGATCATAAAAGGTGTTGTGTGTGAGCCACATACAAAACTTTATATGCGCTATATGAATGTCAGTTTCTGATGCAGTGACTTGTGTCACCGCCTTCACGTAGGGTACAGTACCAAGTAGTTTTGTAACTGTAGCGATTTATATCTATGTCTATTGCATGAATATATTTGTGTTATTTCAAATGTGTGGGCTGCTACTAATCGAATTGATACGTCCTGGATGAGATTCCTTCTCTGTGTGCCGTCTAAAGTTGAAGTTTTTTCGAGCTGCTTATGCAGCTCTGAGATCTCAAGATGACTGCTGCATATAATTGAAACAGTACATCATCCGTTGTTATAGCGAACATTAAATATGACTTATTATTGTGATAGCGCTCTCTTATAACCACAAAATTTCAGTTATTACGATGGGTTGTTGATGTATACAAGATGCAGTGCGTTTGCAAGACTTCCAAAATAGCAGGTTTTAGGGTAAAGGTCGATTTTCCTTAAGTCTCCTCTTCTGGTATTCAAGAAATTATATTCATAAGATTACTGCACAGCGGCAGCTTTCTGAAGAAAACCCAAGTACTTTCGGTTCACTGTGAGAGATAATATTCGGATGTCATTGCTATTAAATGAAAAGATGGCGCCTTCATGACGTTCGGACTAATTAAATCTAAAGAGCACGCTAAAAATGTTGTAGTATTGATGTTTATAAGAGTAACAAACTCAACACCGCACACCGGTGGTATCTACTGTCACCCTACCTTTTAACTAAATGTAGAATCGAGCTAATTGGATCAAAACCTATAATTTCGCTGAAATAGGGGTCTTAATTGTGTTCTGTTCATATAATTGTAAAATAAGATCACTGTTTTCTCCTGCGACACAAAGTCGACTTTCTTCTAATGTCTGCAATAACTAGTTCATCAGATATGGGTCTATAGCCTATAGTATAATTCCTACTATATGTAACATTTTAGCTAACAATTATTAAAGTATTGTATCAAGCATGCAGTTGACAGTCTGTATCTCAGTTATCATTGGCTGTTTTTTTTTCTCATTTTTATTCATGTAGTCGATGACACATAATTTCCTAACCTTTCTTCTGTTTCTATGTAACCCTGTATTTTAAAATGGTAAATATATAGCTGCTTTACTGCTCTTTGAAGGTCATTTCATATTATCCTGGCTTCAGAATATTTACAAAATTTTGGAAACCGAAGCGTAAGTAGTAAGTACAGCGTCCGATTCTTTCCCCTTGTGACGGCAAAAAGATTAGGTTCGATTCGTCAGTACGCGAAACACCTGAGGCACAGACGATACTAATTTACCCAAAATATCGACGCATAAATGGAGGTCCGAGAATCCTCTAACTGCAGAATGTGAGGTATCTCACACTTCCTGCTAAGCGAGGAACTGTAATATTACATAGAATGTAAAACAGTATTTTTTGCATCACAAAACGTCGCCATAACAACGTTCATTGTTGCACTTATCGTACTTCCAACTCGAAAGCACAAAATCCAATTTAAGACTATTAACGTAAAAGTTATCCAGGTGAGTACGTAAGGCTGCGTGAAGACAGTTTCTAAGGACCTCCTTATTCAGTGCCGTTTATAGCTTCCTTTAGACTATATATTTTAACGGAGAAAGTTAGATGTAACTGTATATATGAGCTACTTCGCGAAAGCTTTACAAGAGTTATTAAGGCAGTTCAAGCAGATATGGGACCCTAAATCTAACCATAAGCTCGTGGAGTGATTAACACAGTGGGAAAATCAGTGGAATATGAACCTGAAGCGGAAATTGCAGCTACGGCGAAGTTTAACGATTTATTAGGCTCCTAGCATGAGCGACGGAATCACGTGGGCGTGTTCCCGTCTGCCTGCAGTATTATCAGCCCCCTGAGACCTTTCGCTAGAAAATTAACGCCTGGGGATCTCACTGAAAGCTATTAATCACGTGTATCTCAGAGATGACTTGTATTATGAAAATGGAAGCTCGAAAAACTTTAAAACATTTGAGTTCTAATAACTAGCCATTGTGACAGAACACAGAAATTTCCTGAATCATCTTCAGGTTAACTATATGTTCGATTAACTATGTAAGTTACAAAACAAACATATTTCTTTAAAAAGAGCCTGGGTCCCACTTGTTAAACGAGGAAGGGTATGTAAATGACTCAAAAGTAACGTATTCCTCGCAAAGAAGCGCATCATAAGTATAAACGTAATAAAAGAATTGTGAGACTTCTCTGAATCGTAGTAGAAGCAACTAGTAATGTTTCACTACATTCTGTCTGAAGCAAAACTCGAAAAAAATTGAACTGTCATTTGTTGCGTGAAACAATAATATCCTTCGGAAAGTCTTTACATCCCACACAAAAACCATGATGTGCAACTGAAAGGAGAGTACTGGTATTGGTTAAATCAAACGAAAAAATGTATAAATGTCTCCTCCTTGCTTTTAGTAATGTTGAGTTGGAAAATCTATTCTTACGTGTAATCGGAAATGAAATATGATGTCTTCAGACCACTTGGATTCGTAACCAGCTACATTTTCATGGTCTCATAGATGGCAGCTGGAGATTCAACTTGTCTACTGCTCTAAGATGTTTGCATACAAGACGTGTGAGCTTCCAGATTTAGCATTATTTACAGACATCATCTGAGTGAGCATATCAGTTGAATCAATACGTGTGTTGTTCCATGAAACATTACATGTGAGCATCTGATGCCGCTCTCAGTAGATCTGATGATGATCAGTGGTTGCTGACATCAATTAACAATACGAAATATTTTGTGCCACTGCATGAAAAATTATTAAGTGTACAGATGGTACTATTCACTATGGATCTTTAACCTTGCCCTAAGAATTTGAAAGTTATTGGCAGTCTACTTACATTGGTTTCCAAGTTTCCTTAAGGAGCTGAAATAAACTGTCTCGGTTTCATAGTGACAACACTGCACTCGGCCTAATACATGGATGGCGACCTACCCGGCGTGTGACGTCTCAGGAACCGGCTTTTTATATGCTGCAATGGGGCGAAATAGAACGTTGTCCAGAGGATAAAAACTCATTTATTCTCATTATAGATATAATAAACCTATGACATATTTTTTAGAATTAAAAAAAAATTCCATTCCACCCACTATGAAGAATTATTGAAGAACTTTAAGAACTGTGAACTGGCGAAGGTATGTATTCTATTGTTTATTGATCCTTTTCCTGTTCATTCACAACGTCTTAGGGAAATCTGTTTCCGTACTTGCTTTGCTTACACCAATTTCAGATGCGCTTTTGTGAAGAAATGGTTCAAATGGCTCTGAGCACTATGGGACTCAACTGCTGAGGTCATTAGTCCCCTAGAACTTAGAACTAGTTAAACCTAACTAACCTAAGGACATCACAAACATCCATGCCCGAGGCAGGATTCGAACCTGCGACCGTAGCGGTCTTGCGGTTCCAGACTGCAGCGCCTTTAACCGCACGGCCACTTCGGCCGGCTTTTTGTGAAGAAACAGTAGAAGTTAATACTGAGATTGTGCGAGACACAAAAATAAAAAACAAGATGACTGAGCCACATTGTTGCTGATGAGGCGGTGATAGCACTCACCTGAAGAGCTGTATGGCAGTGACCCAACTTGTCCGCCCGTTTCTTCCATTCGGCTTATTAGCCACACTACCATTTCGCTAACTGCAGATATGTATCTCTACTATGAAACAGTATATCATATTTTTCCAATAAATAATTACTGTATTGTTCGTGTCAATTCTCACATGAGGGACGGTCTAACAATTTGCTACAAGTGGAGCTGCACAACATAAAGACGAATGGAGTCCACTGTTGAGCACATGGTTTTGGAGTGCTACCGATCAGTTCCCACGAGGATGGTCACTAACAACGTGTAATCTAAGTAGTGCCCAGTGCTATTAGCCTGAAACGCAAAGTCACACTGTCCAATGTGTGTTGTCGGCGGTTCACCCGTTCACTCGCGTATCTTGTTCCGTACTTCCTACCATGTAGGAGGAACTACAGGGATGTGAAGCTGCGAGAACAGGCTACGTCTGTAAAGTACACTAACAACAGCTATGACTAATATTAACCTACTAATAGTGATAATTGTAGGAATTACATCTACATCATTTCATTTACCGACGATAAAAGAAAAGACCTGATCTGAAAAAACAAATATTCTCTATTACTCAACCATTGTTTCTTTCTAATGTTGCAAACCTGACATTTACTTTACATGGAGCGCTGTCAGCCGTTTATGTATTGATAAAGTCAAGATCAGTTTAATACAAACATTAAAGTCATGGCCATATGATGCCCAGAGGCCAAATATTCTGATAAACTGTAGAAGCTGAGGGCAGTGGAGCTTTCTTTTATTTCCCTTCCGAATATTTGTAGATTTTCAATTTCTACCTGATGTCTTTTGGCTACCTATTCTACACCTTTTACAACAGAGTATAAAATTTCATTCCAGACCCTATATGGAGATGTGTAGTTAACATGGATATTGTTTTTATTCGTAGCACTGTGGCTGTACCTGACAGAATCCATCCTAAATTCGCTATAGTTAGTGACCCCAAATACTATCAGAGTGATGGAATCCCTAAGATCCTGGTTGCACTTCAACTAGATGTTCTACTATCAACATTGCACGATTATGTAGAACAAATATATTCTTGACCTTAGCTGCGTTTCTCCAGAATATTATGGCATAAGACATTTTTGAATTAAAGCATCCACATTATGCTAGCAAATACCGCCCGCAAGTCAACACAATGAGGGCGATTTCCAAGTGCATATCAGGCAGAACTGAGGCACTCTACTTCTTTGTGCCTCCTCAGTTTATTATCTACCTGGACGCCTAGAAATTTCGTACATCAGGCATCATACGTTCTATACCGACTGATCTCTACTTCTGGATATGCAGCCAACTTTTATTTGTTTAGGATTCCATTGTAATAGTTTTTGAAATGTTAATAGTTATAAACTGTTATCTTTGAACCGGTCGTAAACCCCATTATTAGCCTGGCGCTGTCAGTTATTGATGTGTTAGAGCCTTTTATCAATATATTTGTGTCATTTACACTTAACACACCACTCTCCAGCCCTTGGCAATTCACAAGTTTAGCTACACCTCTCTGGCGAAGATATTTCAGAATGGGAACTGTAATCTGCATTGGTAGTACAGAATCGAATCCTTACACCTGACAATGCAGGCAACACGTGATATTTACTTACATTCAAACATTGCGTCTTCTTAGATTGACATAAACAGTAGTAACACTCTTTTATAAAAGTGAGATAAGCAAGTGACTTCTGTTTTAGAACCCATATGCCACCTTTCCGTGTTTTCAAAATCCTTACAACAGAATATTGAACCCTTCCTCAATACAATGTCAGCAACAACCTACATAAATGATCTACTACCTGAAACACAGGATGGCTCTTCAAATACCTCTCCACTATTGCGAGATGAGTCAACTGGAACTAACTTAGATTGTAACTAAACAATATCGAATACCTTTGTTGAAAACTTCGAAGTAAATGATCCTCAGCTGCATAAAATTTTGGGAGCACTTAACCAGAAGAGTAATGTACATTAATTTTAACTCAAACTTAATAATTACGCAAATGGCAACTCTTTCAGATTTGAACTAAGGCATTTTACCATGTTGTCCCTTGTTCTTTATTTTTGTGTTATGTCTCCTATTCCGCTTGTGAATTTAACTACCGATTCTCACCACATTTGTCTCCATAACTATTAACGCATTATAATATTTTCTGTTGTGTCCTGCTTTGCTAAGTTCTGCTCGAACTTCACAACAGGAGGTATTGTATCCCAAACTCTGTATCCATCATCAGTTCATTTCGGGAACATATCTGTCAATGTGCTACTAAAGTAGTCTGTGAGGCAATTCGTGTGTGGATGTTAGGCATTTGTCATCCTGTGGGTGATGTTGCAGCTTTAAATTATCTCTGACATTGGGCTCAAATGGAAAACTTTTTCATGATCAGAAATCATCACAAGAGTTTCCTGTGCTTCAAAATGATGTCTTCTACATACAACATTGCAGTTTCTGTTGATTCGGTAGGCACCACAACATAGTATACCGGGTGCGGCAGTCAGTGCAGACTATCGTTGAACCGCTACCCAGTATTTCGACAGAAAATTATAAGTCTGTGGCGAAAGTAAGGAGAAGTAGCATGGAAGCCGCCGTAGAGTACTGTGTTAACATCTATGAATCGGTGGGCACCAGTGTGGTGACATGTGCATCCCAATAACAGACATATCAGAGGATTGTGGAAACAAGGATAGCTGAGCACAGTAGTAAATGGCACCTCACAGCAGTAACCGTGTAGCAAGCGGGTTGAAGCCATCCCGCCCGGAAGAGTGTCTTATGGGTGACGTGACTAGATGTTGGGTTATATTGATACGAATGGGCGCTGGAAGCACATAAATAATTCTGGGTTTTAAAGCAGAGATCACTTCTCATCTCCAGAGGCCAGCAGCACCACCATGACGCCAGAGCTACGTTTGACAGCGAGATTACTGGACTCCCAGCAGCAACCATGGTTTCGATTCCGGGCTTTACCTGCTACCAGCATTAAGCCAGAGTCCCACCGACCTGTTGTCCTTGTCTGCTACCACCGATGCTGAGCTCCTAGTGAAACTTGGCGTCCGACTCCGAGAACAGTGAGTGAACCCTGGGCACAGCAGACTCTACATTCCATCACTGCAGAGCCGAGGAGCTATTCCCCAAGTGGAACGCTGTCGCAACAAAAAACACAGTACAACTCTCATCAATGGCCGCGACCTCCAAAAGCCACCGGCCTCAGCACTGCAGGACACAACCTCAGCAGATGTGGGAGGAAGACGCAGCCTGTTCATTAGCACCAGCCAGGGACAAAAGGGAGAGGTTTGTGTGCCTATGTCATGTACTGGTATCAGTAGAAACCATTTGTAACTGTCTACAGCGTTTCACCTGGGCCCACTAGCCTGTCACCACCACTTGTTCATGACTCAGCATGCACAGCATTCTATACTTTTCCCCATCGGTTTCCATTTATCGACTTGGTCATTTCCTCATTCTTCAAGGCTTCTATGGTTTCCAGTAATGCTAGAGCATCCCTCCATTCAGCAGTAATGATGTTTAACGTAGTGATGACTGAGATTTCGTCCACACTGCTGCGTATCACCAGAGGAATCCTGAAAGGGAGTCGTCGTCATTGTATTTGCGTTCATTTTTCTATACAGTTGTGACGTCCCATTCCTCAAGCCCTAGCGCTCATCTCTCCAGCTGACCCAATGAATCCTTCAGGTTAATCATCCAGCTAAGAGAATGACGATCCATCACAGTAGTGAATAGTTTGCCGAATAAATACAGTCGGAGCTTTTGACTGCCCTAACAACTGTACGACATTCTTTAATGGTTGTAGAATAGTTCAATTTGGACGTGGAGAGAACCTAGAAGCATACGGTATACCCTTTTCAGCACTTTCCTGAATTTGTACTGCCTCTATTCCAAGCCCTCCTGCATCAGATCGAAGTTCTGTCTCACATTTTTCATTGTACGATGCTAGAACTGAAAAAGATGTCAGATCCTCCTTACAGCCAACAAAAGATCTTTCTTTCGCCTCATTCAAGCAACGTTTAGCATCTTCCTGTAATAGTTCTTGCAAGGGACATACCTTAGTACAGAAGTCCTCTATGAGTAGGCGGTAGCACGGGCACATTCCGAAAAAACGCCTTACAATAGGAATGCGCAAAGGAGTCGGAAAACCTGTGACTGCTCTTATTTTCTATGGTTTGGGGCAGACTCGATCGCCACTACTTAGACATCCCAAGATTTTTATTTCTTGGACGACGAAGAACCTCTTTTAAGGATTTAGGCGAACGCCTATAGCCTGAACGCGCATCGGCATTGTTGTCAAGTGGCTAACATGTTCTTGAAATGTCATCGAAGAAACAATAATGTCATGCAGATATCGAAGACACGTCGTCAATTTTAATTTTACGTTTCGAAGCAGTGTCTCCAAAGAACACTGATGTACAGCAGACTTACTGATGGCTTGGAATCTAAGGGTCTCTTGAATACATGGATCTGTGGAAGGATACATCGCCTGTATTTCATTTCCTGTTTGCGTATTCGACTGCTTTTATGCAGCCTAATTGAAGCCACAGTGATTTTTATATAAAATGATTGAGAATGTATGCAAAATTTAGTTTACTGACAATATTTATTTTCCCAAAACAAAGACAGACATAAAAATGTGCTAAACAAGTTATGATTGAATATCGTAAATAACTAAGACCACAATGGACAAGGATCCTGGGTGGCAGAAGTGAGTTAAGTACTCTGGCCCTAAAAATGAGGATAACGCAATCTGAATTGATCTGACGCGGAGCAGACTTCGACTGTTCAAATCCACAGAATTTTCTCTATATAGGTGCAGCTGAGAACAAGTGGCGATTGAGATCTGTACGCCCTGACAAGGCTGGAGCAGCAATACGTTACCCTGTTTGCTTTCGTGCGGCGATGTAACTTGCAGCTGGCGAGATGTGTGCGGCGGAGGCTAGACGTGAGGCGGCGCCTGTGAATCGATCACAGCCACGAAAGAAATGAAAAAATTCTCACGGTCTAGCGATCAGGCAGACGGATCGAAATTTGCTTACGACCAGATCCCTGTAATCACAGTAGATTTCAGTGTGTGATACACCCGTTCACTGGTAGTACCAAGAACCAATTTGGCTCACTTATACGACAGAGCGCACAAGGATACCAAACATCAAGACTGGTAAAACAAAAACGAATAAGTGTGCCCTCGGAAAATGAGTAATCCAAAACGTTTATTCACACTGTCGGTACAGTAAAAATTTCACCACAGGCTCTCCAGTCAAACTACTCGCAAGTGAAGTCAGTTTCAGGACAGGTCCTAAGTACCAATCACACATGCCAGAGCTTCGACCAGAAGTCTTCTTACCAGACCAAAGTCCAGCACCAGAGTGCCTCGCACCTCTACAGGAAAAAAAAAAATGCGTTTTACCACAAAGTGCACGAACTGCACCGCCTTCATGCCATGTTGAGACAATCATAAGACTCTAGAGGTGCTAAATCTCCCCTCCCACACGACAGCACAAACTAATGTCAAACCAGAGCAAAAGTTACGAAACCTTCGTATCGGGAAACAAAGGAAACCGCCAATTACTGGCCTTTTTAAGTTTTTATGGAGAGGGAAGATGTTTTTCTCTAAAGTCGCGTCGCTTCACACGGCAACAAGCGAACAAATACAGACTTATAGATCTTTATCTAAATCGCATATGCCTTTGAGCTTGTTAGTCCTAGCTATGAGGTGTTATAAAGATTCTACCTCTAAAAGTTTCCAGACGCCAGAATTTCTTATACAACCAAGGCAGCTGATGGTAGTGGGTCACAGGCATATTTTCACTATCGGCGAACACAAAGAGTTGTGAATTTGTATTATGCATGGCTCTGCACACAACGCCCAGATTATGACTCCACTGAGTTGATGCATCCCTTCAGTCTGTTGTCCCCAGCCCAGCCTTCAGCTGGTGCCAATGCAGATATAGTGGCATTGTTCTGCTGGAGACCTGTCTTGATGAGGGGCTGCTCTGTCTGTCCTGTATGGCTGTGGGCCTGCCCGGCAAGATTTACTGAGGGATGGGCTCGCCGCCAATTGCTCTCAACTCCCAACATGCGATTTCTATGAGTTAAGATACATAAAAATACCTCATGCTTTTAGCGCCCTTCCAGGCTCCATCAACGTCTACTCAGGCCATTAACCTTCTAGTGACGCACTCAAGGTGCATCAGTTTGTAATAAAATCTGTAATAATTTTCCATATGTTGGCTAAGGCGGCCTCCATCTCTCGAGAAGCTATGCAGCATCGCACCCAGGGTTGACTGGGGTCCTCTGGTTTGGAGTCGAGTGCAGAATATTAATCAGAGGCTACGTTGACATTGTGACGAAAATGGTTGTAGATTCTTCGACTTACGCTATGGGGTGGATAGATAAGGGGTGCACTACACACAGGAAGCAGCTACATCAGCAGCACAGTAGTTGTGGCATGCACATGGTTTTTTTTTTAGATTAGGTTCCTCCTCATGGGAAAAAAAACATTGGCCTGAAAAATTACCAGTTCATGACACTGATGTGGGTGTTCCAACTGTATAAATTGTTAATTCGCCTAAAGAGGGCATTGCAAAGGATTTAAATATGCTAAATCTCATGCTAGTAAATTGTCGAAGAGTCAGTAGCAAGATCCCCGAGTTAATCTCCGAAATAAACAGTACTAATGCAATACTGTATTAGGTACCGAAAGCTGGTTGAAAGCAGACGTAAATAGTAGTGGAATTTTTAACTTGGATTGAACAATGTTTAGGAAGGATAGGACTGATGGTGTGTTCATTGCAGTTAACAGTTGTTTAAACGCAGTTGGGATCGATACTCGGTCGGACTGTGAAATAGTCTGGATAAAGCTGTCAATCAGACAAGGAGTGACCATTGTATAAGCATGTTTTTATAGACCACCATCATCGGCAAAAAAACGTTGCAGAACGTTTCAGGGAATGTCTTGAGTACACAGGAAATAAATATCCAATTTATCCATTAGTTATAGGTGGAGATTTTAATCTGGCGTCCATTGACTAGGAAAATTACACATTTATTACAGGGGGCAGAAGCGAAGACTCGTGTGAAGTTATTCTAGGAGCTCTCTCAACATACAATCTTGAGCAATTGGTTGGAAAACCAACTCGAGGTGGGAATATATTAGATATCTTGGCGACAAACAGACCTGATCTTTTTGAAGAAGTTAACCTAGAAGAAGGTAATAGCGACCATAACGTCGTTGTGGTTTCTAAGTCAGTGAAAATTGAAAAAAAAGAGCTTAGAGTTTTTTTGTTTGAGGTAGCAAATAAAAGTCTCATTAATGAATATCTTCATAGACAGCTCCAAGCATTCACCGCGGGACACAAAATATTGATCATCTTCAGTCAGAATTTTAAGGTATTGTCCACCACGTGCTAGAGAAATATGTGCCTAGCAAAAATACAGGGGAGGGAAAGGATCCACCTTGGTTCGACAAATATTTTAGGAAGTTGCTGAGAAAGCAGAAATTTTGCACAGTCGTTATGCGAAATGAAAACAGCTGTCAAAAGGTCAAATGAGCGATTCTTTTAAAGAATTTGAATGCAATATTTTATCTGCAGATTCTAAAAATAACCACAAAAAATTTTGATCGTACGTAAAATCTATGAACGGTACAAATATTCAGTACCTTCTCTTGCTGACAGTACGGGTAATGTAACTGATGATGATAAACAGAAGGCCGGAATTCTAGGCCTAGCTTTCAAAAACTCGTTTACGGTAGAGGACTGCACCGCCATTGCCCCTTTCAATTATCGAACAAACGCAATGATGGCTGACATAGTGTTTAGTCTATGTGGGATTGGAAAACAGTTAACATCCTTAGACGCCAGGAAGGCATCTGGCCCAGACGGTATCCACGTAAGATTTTGTGTTGACTATGCTATAAACATAGCATTATTCTTATCCATCATCTATCAGAGATCATTGGAACAGCGGAAAGTTCCACGGGACTGGAAGAAGGCCCAGGTCATAGCAATCTATGAAAAGGGTACAAAATCGGATGCACATAATTACCGGCTAATTTCACTGACATCGATTTGTTGTAGAATCATAGAAAATATTTTGTGTTCAGACTTAATGACCATTCTATACTGTGAGAAACCAGTACGGCTTTAGGAAACAAAGGTCATGTGAGACACAGCTGACCCTCTTTGTGCATTATATACAACAGGCTCTACATACCGGTTCCCAGGTTGATGCCAAATTCCTCGACTTTGGAAAGGCGTTCGTCGCAGTTCCGCACTGTCGCTTGCTCAAAAAGTGTGCGCTTACGGTCTATCCGATGACATATGATGTTAGAAAGTTTTATAACAGACAGAAAGCAGTATGTCGTCCTGAATGGGGAGACTTCAACAGAAACAAGCGTAATATCAGGTGCGCCTAAGGGCAGCGTAATAGGTCCGCTGCTTTTTACGATTTACATAAACTATCTGGTTGATGGTATTGGCAGCGCCATTAGACTCTTTGTAAATGATGCTGTACTCTACACGAAAGTTGTGAACAAATCAATGAGGATTTGCAGAAAATAAATGCGTGGTGTAATGACTGGCAGTTATCTCTCAATATTAGTAAGTGCAACCTACTTCTTATAACAAAAGGAAAATCCCCATTTACATACGAGTACAAAATAAATGACCAGTCTTTGGAAGCGGTAACATCCGTCAGGTATCTGGGTGTGACCATTCGAATTGATCTCAAATGGAACGATCAGATTATACAAGCAACGGCTAAGGCGAACTCTAGATTGCGGTTTATTGGTAGAATCCTGAAGCGATGCAGTCCTTCAACAAAGGAAATTGCTTACAATATTATAGTTCGTCGAGTCTTAGAGTAATCTTCGTCTGTATGGGACTCTTACCAGTTGGGTCTGATTCAAGTGTCTGAGAAGGTCCAAAGAAGATTCGTGACTGGTACATTTAGCCATCGCGAGAGCGTTACAGATCTTATAGAAAGTTTGAAAAGGGACACACTTGCAGATAGTAGTAGTAGAGGGGTTTTGTGGGCGCACGACAGCAAGGTCTTCAGCGCCACTTGCAGATAGACGACGCCCTAAACGGAAGGGGCTGCTTACTAAATTACAAAATCCGATCTTCACCGAGGATGTAGAGCATATATTATTACCACCAACGTTCATATCGCGCAATGATCACCATTCAAAGATAAGAGAAATTAGAACTAGTACTGAGGCGTTCAGACAGTCGTTTTTCTCTCGCTCGATCCGCGAGTGGAAAAGAGCGGGGGAAATATGACTTTGGCGCGAATAGTGCCCTCCGCCACACACAGCTTGGTGGCTAGCGGAGTATATATGTAGATGTAGATGTATACGAAAAATAGGTGACAGTGTAACTTGTCCTTTATCCATATGACATAACTAGAATCATGTCGTAATCCGAAAGCAGGGTCGTCAGAAAGTTCAGCACTTAACACCGAAAGTATGTTTATTCCGAACACCAATGAACAACCAGAACAGAATTAATTTTCTGGATGGAAAGTGCAGCTATTTATACAAAAATTGAATACTGTAGAATGGTGTTATTTGTAGGAACATCGAATGTTTTAGAAAATTCAAATGTTACGACCTAAAATATTTTAGGAACCTTCCAGAAATGATAAGGGCTAAATATTACTGGTAGTCGGGTTTGAACCGGTGACCCGCGGCACACCAAGCAGCAACGCTAACCACTACACTACTTTACTTGCAACAGTAGCAAAAAGAAAAAAATTTGTGGCAATGTTAATGGTACTCGCCCCATTACAGCGCCTGCGAAACTGATTCGGGCATTCATTTGTTGTATATCTGTGCCATGTAAAACGTCTCCCTCAAAAAATCAATCTGTCAGCAATGTTCACACCACACATCTTAAATACAATATTTATAGTACTTCTCACACAGTCTTTCCTAGCTTTCCCGTGTGCTAACTCAAAGTAATTTTTCTCTTTATTCATCCAATCCTATATCGTGTTTAAATATTTTCATGACTTTTTGTTGCTATTCCACAGGAATTGCCATCAAAGAGGACTTGACTCGGCCCTTCCTCCTCCCTCACTCAAACATGATCATAGACCTGGCGGGATAATCTCCAAATCTTCTAACTTCATCTGTTTATACACTGCTGCCACAACAACAGATTTACGTAGCCTCACATTAACACCTCATCTGAGTAGACCAGACATAATTACAATCTCCTTTTCGCGAAGGTATATCTTGAAAGAAATTTGTATTTTTTCATATGTTTTGTCAAACTCTTTGTCTGCTTGTATGGTATATGTAGCTATAGCAATAACACTTGCACAACTATCCAGTTTCTACTTCGTCTAAAATTCTTATCTTTACCTCTTACCATATCACTCATTGTTATATGTTTTGGGAGATGTTTTATTAACCATTACCTTGTTCTCGAACAAATTTCTCAGTCGCCTTTCACTCCACATTTATTCTACCTCACAACCATGCATTATCTATCTGTCATGGTAAATATCCATCACAAATCACATACTCTTGCTCTGTAGAGTTACAGCAAATCACGAAGAATTGTTTTAAATGTACATGAACTCATTGGTTCACCATAATGTTACTGAAACAGATGGTAATAAAGAAGTAGATGAGAAAGAACATTAATATTCCATAAATTAAAGAGGTGTGTGTGTGTGTGTGTGTGTGTGTGTGTGTGTGTGTGCTTTAACTCCTGTATCCTCTATGCCATGGTAATTTGTCTGCCCTTTGCCTCCGGCGTCTCTTCCTCGGAAAAGAGTTAGATATCACGCCCCTGCGTCTTACGCCTGGGATGTACAACGTTCTGGCAGGACGCTGATTCTCCGGGCGTGGCTCAAGCTGTAAATCCCCAGGCTAACCAACAGCTCTCCATAGAGTGTCGACACTGAAGGCTAAAGGATCCGACTACCATCATCATCTACATAAAGAATGCGGCATCCCGTATCAGAATTTTAAAGCACTCAAAAATTATCGGATTCCCTTAAAGTTAAGAATTTCACGGTAAAGTGTATTTCTTTTCTCAACAAGAATTTATTCACATGAAATAAATTGCATTGCCGTGATAACAGGACTAAAATTCTTGGTGTTCGCTTTGCTCTTATTTGTCTACAACGCTTTTAAGAGAATTAATGTAAGCTTTAGGATTCCACAATTCACGATCACTTCAATACCAGACGTGCCACTCCTGCAAAAACTAATACTATTTAAATATATCCACACAATCCCGTAAAGTTACTCATTACCAAGCGTAACAGCTGAAGATACAAAGAACTACAGTAGCAGAGCAAAACTGAGACGCACACACTGCACAGAATAAGTTCATACATTGTATCTAACGACCGAAACTTGTGTACTCCGGCGGACGTAATACTTGTTCAGCTGTGATTATACGTTGGTACTTTCTATGTAATTTACACAGTACATTACATTATACACAGTGAATTAATTGTTTCTGAGTCACCACTAGCACATTCTGAAAGCGTATTCATCTACATTAGGGCAACAATGCAGAGCTCGTTAGTCTGCAAACAGTGTTACAGTAAATGCATGCACCAATCGTACTACGTGTTTAGAAATTCGTCAAAAGATTTCGTCGCAAATCAAGTACAAGTTGTAGAGAATAGGAAGCCAACATAAAGCTGGTGGGTGTGAGTTTTTTAGAGTTCTTCTGATTGATTTTCTGCGGCCCGTCATTAATTCCTCTTCGTGCTAACCTCTTCTTTTCACAGTAACAGTTGCACCTTACTTCTTCAATGATTTGTTGTATGTATCTGATTCTCTGTCTTCCTTACATCTCTTACCCTCTACGGTTCTCTATACTAACTCGGAAGTTATTCCTTGATATCTTAGCCCTTTAGTGACATTGGTGGAATATTTGTGCCGCTGGTAGATATCTGGGGTTACCAAGTATAAGCGTTTTGCTCCTTCTTCATTGGTATGAACACCACCCCAGAACACATGATGCGCTCTGATATAATAATAAATTGAGCTGCTTTGTCTTTGCTACTCCAAAAGGGTACATATTAACACCAATTTTATTATTATGCTAGAAAAACCCATTGTTACTTAAAGTGTTCACACACCTCCTGTCATCTTCTCCCTTCCTCTTGGCAGTGGTCTCCTTACATTCCTTTCTTCGCCGATTCTATGGGGAACTTATTCATTCCTTATATAATCATTCTACTTAATTACGAGTATCTACGTCCTTCTGCAATATCTTACCTCAAACGCTTCAAGTCTCTTCTTTTTTAGATTCCCCGTAGTCCATGTTTCACTACCAAGGTTGACTGCGCTGGTGTGCGTCTATAGCTGCATCCGTGTTGCCAGTGAAAAGTAGAAATTTTTTATACGGATAAGTGATTGAAGCATATTTTATACGTAAGTTCGTTCCTGTATATCTCCTTCATCTGTGCAGTTCAAGTTTTCGTGATTTGAGGCTTTGTATTTATATTATCACGGAAACCACATAACGCATAGTAGGTTGTATTTCTCCGATTGCAGATATTGTGTGACATCAAGTAATACATCTGAGAGGTAGTAACTAATAGTTAATCTTATTATAAGTTAATTAACACATCATGCTGTTAAGTGAGCGCTTATCTTTTGTGCTAAGTCCGCAGCTCGTGATCGTGCGGTAGCGTTCTCGCTTCCCGCGCCCGGGTTCCCGGGTTCGATTCCCGGCGGGGTCAGGGATTTTCTCTGCCTCGTGATGACTGGGTGTTGTGTGATGTCCTTAGGTAAGTTAGGGTTAAGTAGTTGGTTCTAGGGGACTGACGACCATAGATGTTATGTCCCATAGTGCTCAGAGCCATTTGAACCATTTTTTTGTGCTTAACGGAAGTAACTAACTTTTTACATTACATCACACCTGAAGGTCTACCTTGTATGCCTATTTTATGCAGCTACTAAATACCGAAAATTTGTGTAGTGTAAAGCGTGTTAAGTTATGAAGTCCTATTTGCAAGTGTTAAATTTGTAATGCAAAGCGTGTTAAGTGTAGATGTTGCTGTAGGGTTGCCACGCTGGGAGTCACGGCACAGTGCAACACAGTTCTAGCAAAGAAATTAAGTGCCGATCGGTAACAAAAGAGATTAGGAACGAAAACGCCTTTCCTTACTGTGCTGTCTATCAGACAGCGGAAAACACTCAACAGTCTGTGACGATTTCATTGTACGTTTTCTAAAACTTAAATCCTTATCTCAGACTTACAATTTAGTCTCATTAATTAAATTATCAGCGCAAGTGAATAAAGACAGTAGGACGCTAATTGTTAATGTTTTTTAACGGCTGGCCACTTTGGCCGAGCGGTTCTAGGTTCTTCAGTCCGGAACCGCGCTGCTGCTACGATCGCAGGTTGGAATCCTGCCTCGGGCATCGATGTGTGTGTGATGTCCTTAGGTTAGTTAGGTTTAAGCAGTTCTAAGTTCTAGGGGACTGATGACCTCAGACGTTGAGTCCCATAGTGCTCAGAGCCATTTGAACGAATTTGACTTAACTCCGGGAAGTATGGCGGATGGTACAATACTTCTCAGTCCCATCCACCCAACAGAGCTGCCACAGCTTGCGCTGTATGCGCCCGAGTATTGTTGTGGAAAATGATGGGTTGGTTGCGCAGTAAGTGTCCCTGCTTCTTTGACAAACCTCTTGAAGACCTTGACGACCCTGTCGTGCTGTACGGCTTCTGGTACATTCAATCTTGATCCAACTCTGTTGTTCCTGTTTCGAAAACATAGTGACACCGTTACGTTAGACCGCTCGCTCACAAGTGACTGTGTTTCCCTCGATCGTGCGCACGCCAGTGACGTAGGACAGGCGAGTCCATTTGCTCAGAGGTAAGGTAGGTATGTCAACAACGTGTGCTATCAGCGACAATATTAGATTACATTGCACAGTGTCTCCATTGCAGTGGTGCCACTATTTAACTTTTAACCTACGTATATACCTGGAAACAAATGCTCGCTCTGTCAACGGCACATTCATTCACCAAATTTTACAAACACTAAGCAAAAAAACTAGTTAACTGACTCTTCTGTCTGTCCTTGGTAGGAAAACATAATAAATGAAATGTGCTAGTTTCGTATTGTTTTACAATATTACTTTTGTTGTGTTAACTGATTTTCGGCATACAAGGCCATATTCATAAATTTAGTGAATATTGTCACCAAAGAAGTTACAATGTTTGTAAACAACATCAGACGAGAAGTTACACGTCTAGATTGAAGCAGAAACGTACAGTAAATAAGATCTTTGTAAATGTGGTGGTAAAGCAGTGTAAAAATTAAAGAAATTGAACAGTAAGCAAATAAAAGCGGAGTAAACAGGAAGAACTTTGACACGAAACAGAAACGGCAAGCCTACATACCAGTTTATATTAATAAACAAAACCAATAAAATAAATTAGTACTTAAAAGACTACTTCAGATATGAATAAATGAATAAAAATGGAGGAGTATGAGGAACATACAGTAAATGTAATCATTGAGAGAGTGGTAGTACTACATTTTAAAAGGGAAAAAATGGCTGAACAATACATAGATACAAAAGGATCAAACAGGAAAATAACATTACTCTCAAAACTGTGACTATGTAACAGTTTGCATTAAATAAATAAACCAAGTAAAATAAAAACAATACTTGATGAAACAACTACACGTCTGCGTAGTGTTCTTTTAAAATGCTGTACCATCACACTCTCGAGGACTGCATTTACTATATGCTTCCTCACATTCTTATGTAGCACCTTATCTCAAACACTTGGATTCTCTTCTCTATCGGTCCTCCCACATCCCATGACGTCCTACCATACAGTGCTGTGCTCCAAACAAACGAGTAAATGCTCAGAAATTTCCTCCTTAAATTAAGGCCTATCTTTGTAGTACTAGTAGGCTTCTCTTGGCCAGGGAAGTCCCTTTTTGCCTGTGCTGTGACCATGAGAAAAAGACTGAATAATCAACGAAAGGATAAGGTTCCAGGAGTCGGGGCGTGGAATGTCAGCAGCTTGAACATGGTTGAGGAACTAGAAAATCTGAAAAGGGTAATGCAAAGGCTCAATCTAGATGCAGTGGGGGGTCAGTGTATTGAAATGAAAGAATGCAAGGATTTCTGGTCAGATGAGTATAGGGTAATATCAACAGAAGCAGAAAATGATATATGGGTAGTAGGAATCGTTATGAATAGGAAAGTCAGGCACAGAGTGTGTTACTGTGAACAGTTCAGTGATAGGGTTATTATCATAATCGACAGTAGCTGAAGAGGAAGAGACGGAGAAACTATATGAGGATATTGAAAGGGTAGTACAATACGTAAAGAGAGATGAAAATCTAATACTCATGGGGGATTGAAATGCATTTGTAGGGGGAGGAGCAGAAGAAAAGGTTACAGGAGAATATGAGTTTGGGACAAGAAATGAGGGAGGAGAAAGACTAATTAAGTTCTGCAACAAATTTCAGCAAGTAATAGCGAATACTCTGTTCAAGGACCACAGAAGGAGGAGGTGTACTTAGAAAGGGCCGGGTGATACGGGAAGATTGAGTTAAATTATGTCATGGTCAGACAGAGATTCCGAAATCAGATACTGGATTGTCAGGCGTACCCAGGAGCAGATATAGACTCAGATCACAATACAGTAGTGATGAAGAGTAGACTGACGTATAGGACATTAATCAGGAAGCATCAATACGCAAAGAAATATGAGGAAGAAGTACTGAGCTATGATGAGATACGCTTGAGGTTCTCTAAGGCTACAGATACAGCAATAAGAAATAGCTCAATCCTAAAAACGAGCATCACAGTAATTGGAAGGAAAAACATAGGGACGAAGAAGGTAACTGCGAAGAAACCATGGGTAACAGAAGAAATACTTCAGTTGATCGATGAAAGCAGGAAGCACAAAAGTTTTGTGGGAAACTCAGGAATACAGAAATACAAATAAGTTTTTTACTTAAATAGAAATAACTGAGAAGGTGCAACATATATGTTAATTGATTATGAAATTACTGTGTGAAACTGAATGCAAGTGAACCTTCTTTCTCTTTACTTATTGTTATCATTTCAACACTGACCTACAGAATTTGCCCTGACAAACAGTACTCAAACTTTAACTATTCATTAATTACTCACAATATTCAACGATAATGTGATCTGTCTGCTTTAAAAATAACTCAAAAGAATGGCCCTGAATTAGTAGAAATCCTAATAATAACCTATACATTTCATATGTCACACACCTTACAGAGAATTTTCATTACACTAACTACAGCAATGTCACAAGCACCAATACTGCCAGCTAAGTAAAAGAGTGTAACTGCTGAAGGCTCCAACTACTAACAGGCATGAGGTTAGCAAAGGAAAGATTTTGTTGCAGAGCAAATAATATAATTACCTTAAGAATGTGACAACCAGTTCAAAAATTATATCGTTATCAGTAATAAATCTCAATGAAGGATATACATTCAAACCGTCTGCTAGCACTGATACTGCAAACCTCCAACACTGCTAATTATTAACCTCTAACCTCCATCATTGCTGACTACTCACTCCCAACTTTCATCACTGCTGGTTGTTCACCTCAGTCCACACAACACGGGTATATTTCAAAGTGGCTAGTGTGCAACTGGGCGCAGCAGAGCATTACGTCAAGGTCACATGTACTCTTTACCGAAATATTTACGACAACAGTATCCACTGCAGTGACAGTTTGAAACAAAAAAAAATATTTGACAGGTTGAAAATTTACGTTGGAAGGTATAGAAACGAAATATCATGAATAACAGTATCCAAAAATTTCCGTCGGCATTGTGGTCCTCAAATTCATATATATACTCACATTTCATAACTCTTAAAGTACGATTCTTGGTTTCCAACATTTTTTTTTCAAAAACCATAGTCCCTAACCACTACTCATTATTAATATACATATAGGTCGATACAGTTCTATATTTCATCATAATAAACACGTACCATAACCACATTTCTCATATAGCATCACCTTATTGATCATAAACATACCTCAACATCATAATGCACATCGTCGTTATAATAACATCTCATAACAGATCAATCAAATCTGAAAACCGTCGTAGCTTCGTTCAATAATCCCAAACCATCTAAAAAAATTCTCTCTGCTCGTTTCAATAGTGTTATCCACTTCAAATGTACTTCGAAAATCATGATTCCATGCAAAATACATTACTCAAACCTGTCATAGTAGCACAATGGTTCCAAAAAAATATGAACAGTTCACAAAGTACAGACAAAGTACAATTTCCTAAATGTGAAGTGATCTAACTGTGTAATTACGTAGATATGTGTCACTGATGTAGTAAATGTTCGTTTCTCTCATTAAAATAAGCAAATAGCTGCTTCATTCTGTGTTAGAGAAATATGGTACCGAGATCTATTTACGAAACTTCAGTCACCAACTTTCTCTTCCGAATGCGAAAATATTTTGTTGAGCCCAACCTACATAGGTCGCAATGATCATCAAAATAAAATAAGAGAAATCAGAGCTCGAACAGAAAGGTAGGTGTTCGTTTTTCCCGCGCGCTGTTCGGGAGTGGAATGGTAGAGAGATAGTATGATTGTGGTTCGACTAACCCTCTGCCAAGCCCTTAAATGTGTATTGCAGTGTAGTCATGTAGATTTAGATATGTAAAAATCTATAAGCAAATACCATATTAGCTAGGGCTCCTTGCACTTGCCACATGCATAGTGCACAAAGTAGGCGTACCCCCATGGGGGCTAATGTAATTATACGCTCAGATGTTATAGATTAAACTGCGGAATGAAATGTATCGCCCAAAACCTTCTCTGTATCACAGTAGTTCAAAAGTATTTCTAAAAATGTTCCAAATACAAAAGGTAATCACTCCGATTCGTGTCATATACCGCTAAACTATGCTTCTTGCTGTAAGATAATTTCTGTCATTGGCTTAACGGTAAAAAATGTAACAAGTGTCGTAGTTATCGTCGTTCATAAGCAAAGTTCTCCAAAAATCAATGTACTTACCTTTGTCATACACAAAAGTAATGAGCTGTGCATATAAATGTCGTAGTTATTATGTGTAATACCGTGACCTTGAAAGTACTGAACTGTAACGTATTGTGTTACGAAAAAAGCTCTCACTGTAGCTATGCCACAAAAGTCATTACCAAAACATATTTTACTTTTCAGAAAAATGCAGAAAACTGTGCTGGCAGATACAGCATAAAAGCAAAAATGAAGACTGTCACTCGTTATTAGTGTCGTAGTATAATCGTATAGCTGTCAAATAAAACAAATACTGTGTCATCTGCAACCTCTCATAAATTACAGTAAAACCTCATTTGTTGTATGTGTTTCAAAAATGTTAACTTTTAAGTCGTTCCGTAATCCTGCGATCAACAAGCAAAAATGTCACACAATAACACTGTGTCGTCTGTTCCCTATAAAAGTGAACTCGTAAAATTACTGTCTTAATATATTTCATACATTGAGACTGGATAACTAACTTCAAAACATCGCTGGGTGCGAAATGTGACAAAGCGTAATAGTAACCTTAAGTGAAAAATTTTATAGCCACGACTAAGTCAATGAGCGAATTGTTTCTCAATAATCGGTTTTACATGAGAAACGTGGTACAATAAGAAAATTGATGAAGACAAGCCGTGGATGTATATCATTACTAGAATTCTTGAATGTTCTGAATTTAAGCGTTGTGATGAAAAGCTTATAGTCAAAGTCATCATGACGCCGAGTCGCAAATCTGTCATTCTTACATGGTGTCAGCGGTTCCTTCTCAAGGCTCGCTGCACCTGACCGATTCCTTTCAAGATCTCCAGAATACCACGTATTGTTGCTTCGTAACCTTTCCGTATTTCTAAATACCTCTTCCCATATCGGAGCGCGAGTATCCTCTGAAATATGTAACACTTGTATTACGTGTGCCAACTGATTTTGTACTTCCTGGATTCCCCTGTTGTGTTGCATTTCATTTGATTCTGATTTTGTTTAAATTTTCTAATTTCCTTGTACTCCTCTGTGTTAGTAGAGGCAACCGGTTTTGTATTATACAAATCATCATCTATGTTCATAGATAAATTTGTTACCTGATCCGAAAGTTAAGCTACTTTTTTCGATAGTGTGCTGATGTCCCCTGTATGTTTTTCTGAACCAAATTTTATAGTGCCCATTTGTGTTGAAATCATATATGCTGTGTCCTTTAAGTTTTCTTTGTTTCTTTCAAGCTGCGTAACGGAATCGGTAGATGCAACTGAGACAGTTTTAGCTTGAAAGGTGTAATTTTCGTGCACAATAAACTGCAGTTCTGTTATTGGTGCTTCATGATTCTGCTACGCGTTGACATGTCGCAAAAAATAAGCTGAAAATGCTCACAAATTTGTGTTTTTACATCTTTACAAACTTTTTGACATTTAAATTCGATTTTAAGTAACTCAGCAGTTAAATATTCACATGTTTGTTCAAGCTTTGGTGTAACTTTTGAAGTTTTGTTCAATTGTGTTTAACTTTTGAAGCTTTTGTTCCATTTCTTGCATAAATTGTAAAAACAATATATTAGTGTCTGGAATATATACCTTTTTGCTTTTCGGCAGTGCATTTGCATCGGCAATATTCGTATTTTGAAAAGCAGAGGGTGTATCTTGACTTAATTGAGAAAGGTGAAATGACGCAAAACCTGAATCTACGGTATTTGCAAGATTTTGTTCTGTCATTTCGGATTCCTGAGGCGAATTGTTACCGACCGATCAATCTACAATACTTCCCTGTTCACTAATTGTTTAACTGTCTACAACATTGTGTATTACCTGGTCCATTTCCCTATGCTTAATTACCAAATTATTGTTTTGAATATTTGTCACTTCATTACAAGGTGGTGCTAACAAGCTACGCTCATCGTCACTGTCATTTCTCAATTTGCTTTGCAGCCTAGTGTTACGTTTTTCACACGACATGATTATCACACTGTTTCACACGGCAACACAGAAAAAACTCAATTTGAAAAGTAGAAGTAATAAGACACAATGAAAAGAGCACTAAAAATAATCAACATTTAATTAATTGCAAAGGTGACAGCGAGATATTGGTGCAAATTCACAAAGCCACAACTGCTTTGCTCATTACAATACAGTACAACAATAAGAAACTACAACTACAAAAGAAATTCTCAATATACAAGTACATGCTTGCGGTAGACAATAACTAATTTCTAATCATGCACTAATTATTCAAACTACACGAAAAATCAGAAGATTCCAGTGAGGTATTCTGGCAGGGTCGCTAGGTGAAACTTCTTTATAAAATAAATTTTTTACTTAAGTAGAAATAACTGAGAAGGTGCAACATCTGCGTTATTTGATTCTGAAATTACTGAGTGAAATTGAATGTAAGTGAACCTACTTTCCCTTTACGTATTCTTATCATTTCAACACTGACATATAGAGTTTGCCCTGTCAAAGAGAACTCAAACTTTTTCCTATTCTTTAATTACTCACAATATTCAACGATAACGTGATCGGTCTGCTTGAAAATTAACTCAAAAGGCTGACTCTGAATTAGTAGAAATCCTAATAACAACTTATACATTTCGTAAATCACTTGCCTCATTGAGAACATTCATTACACGAACTACAGCAATGCTACAAGCACCAATACTGCCAGCTAAATAAAAGAATCTACTGAAGGCTCTAACTATTAATAGGCACGTGGTTAGCAAAGGAAAGGTTTTGTTGCAGAGCAAACAATGTATTTACCTTAAGAATGTGACAACCAGTTCAAAAATTACATAATTATCAGCACTAAATCTCAATGAAGGATATATGTTCGCCGACCGCGGTGGTCTCGCGGTTCTAGGCGCTCAGTTCGGAACCGCGGGACTGCTACGGTCGCAGGTTCGAATCCTGCCTCTGGCATGGATGTGTGTGATGTCCTTAGGTTAGTTAGGTTTAAGTAGTTCTAAGTTCTAGGGGACTGATAACCACAGCAGTTGAGTCCCACAGTGCTCAGAGCCATTTTTGATATATGTTCAGACCATCCGCTAGCACTAAAAACTGCAAACCTTCAACACTGCTAATTATTAACCTCTAACCTCCGTCAATGACTACTCACTCCCAACTTCCATCACTGCTGGCTGTTCACCTCCAACTACCATCACTGCTGACTGTTAACTTCCAACCGCCTGTCTAACCAGCCACAGAATCTCTTACAGAGTGCACACCGTGCTGTCAGAGTTATTAATGCAGAAAACTACATAGAGCTGCCAACATACAAACACATAAACAGCCTGCTCACAAGGGATGTATTCCTTCGTCCCTACTGTTCAATCTGTACATCGAAGAAGCAATGATGGAAATAAAAGAAGGGTTAAGGGGTGGAATTAAAATTCAATGTGAAAGAATATCAATGATACGTTTTGCTGATGACATTGCTATCTTGAGTGAAAGTGAAGAAGAATTAAGTTACTGAATGGAATGAGTACAGAATTTGGATTTAGAGTAAATCGAAGAAAGACGAAAGTATTGAGAAGTAGCAAAAAAGAGAACAGCGAGAAACTTAACATTGGGACTGATGGTCATGATGTAGATGAAGTTAAGGAAGTCTGCTACCTAGGCAGTAAAATAACCAATGACGGTCGGACCAAAGAGGACATAAAAAGCAAACTATCATTGGCAAAAAAGGGTATTCCTGGCCAAGAGAAGTCCACTAGTATCAAACATAGGCCGTAGCTGGAGGAAGATTGTTCTGAGAATGCACGTCTGGAGTACAGCTTTGTATGGTAGTGAAACATGGAGTGTGGGAAAACTGAAACAGTGGAGAATCGAAGCATTTGAGATGTTGTGCTACCGACGAATGTTGAAAATTACGTGGACTAATGAAGTAAGGAATGAGGAGGTTCTGCGCAGAATCGGAGTTGAAAGGAATATCCGGAAAACTCTGACAAAGAGAAGGGGCAGGATGACAAGACATCTGCTAAGATGTCAGAGAATGGCTTCCATGGTTCTAGACGGTGCTGTAGAGGGCAAATACTGTAGAGGAAGACAGAGATTGGAATACATCCTGCAAATAATTGAGGACGTAGGTTGCGAGTGCTACTCTGAGATGAAGAGGTTGGCACAGCAGAGGAAATCGTGGTGAGCCGCTTCATACCAGTCGGAAGACTGATGACACGCCAAAAAAACGCTTTTTATTTCTTCCTTGTTCTATCTGTCATGGATTATTTTGCTTCCAAGAAAGCTGAATGCTTTAATTTCCCTTACTCCGTGATCACTATTTTTGGTACAAAGTTTCTCGTTATTCTCATTTTTGCTACGTCTCATTACTTTCGTATCTGTTCGGTTTGCTCTCAATCGATTTCCTGTACTCATTAAGCTGCTCATTTCATTCAACGGGTACCGTCATTCTTTATCATTTTCATCGAGAACAGCAATTTCATCAACGAATCCTTTCAAGAATATTGATTCACCTTGAATTTTAATATCACTCTTGAATCTTTCTTTGCCTCTGTCTTTGCGTTTTTCGTGTGTGAATTGAACAGGAGTGGCGACAGACCTCATTCCTATCTTACAGCCATTTTAACATCAGCACACCTTTCGTTTTAATCTTATTTTTCCCTCTTGTTCCATGTACCAGTCTTTGCCTGAAGCTTACTTCGACTTTTCTCGGAATTTCGAATACGCCCGTCGACATATGAACGTACCTTGATTTTTCTTCAGTCTTGCTTCCATCATCAAGCACATCGTAAGCACTGCCTTTCTGGTTTCTTTACCTTTCCTAAAGCCAAACATATCGTCAACCAACGGGTCGTGTTTTCGTTTCCATTGTGTTATATATTATTTTGCCAGTCTCAGTTTCTGAATTTTTAATTCCTTGTTTTTTGTGTCAGTGTAATGTATTTACATCATTGTAATACCTACCGTTTTATGTCAATAGTTTCTCGCATTGTCATATCTTACTTAGTTTTTTTACTTATTACTCTCACAGATATTTGGTCTTTGCCTAGTCCGTTAATGTTATTAATTATGTTATTAATGTTATATGTTATTTGGTCAGAGAAAAAGAGTGCACATGGCGAACGAGAAGTTCTCGGACCCATGTAACCCCTGTTGTTGTTATGCCGACTGGTAGCTATGTTACTTCTTACCAATTATTTTGACTGTTATCGCAGTCGCAGTCGAGTTTTAATTTGTAGCCGTGTCAGGTGTGAGTGGACATAGAGCACTGAGGAGCGCCTAGACACAAGTGTGTGTAAGTGCAAATGACAACATACAGGGTAGACAATGATATACACTCCTGGAAATGGAAAAAAGAACACATTGACACCGGTGTGTCAGACCCACCATACTTGCTCCGGACACTGCGAGAGGGCTGTACAAGCAATGATCACACACACGGCACAGCGGACACACCAGGAACCGCGGTGTTGGCCGTCGAATGGCGCTAGCTGCGCAGCATTTGTGCACCGCCGCCGTCAGTGTCAGCCAGTTTGCCGTGGCATACGGAGCTCCATCGCAGTCTTTAACACTGGTAGCATGCCGCGACAGCGTGGACGTGAACCGTATGTGCAGTTGATGGACTTTGAGCGAGGGCGTATAGTGGGCATGCGGGAGGCCGGGTGGACGTACCTCCGAATTGCTCAACACGTGGGGCGTGAGGTCTCCACAGTACATCGATGTTGTCGCCAGTGGTCGGCGGAAGGTGCACGTGCCCGTCGACCTGGGACCGGACCACAGCGACGCACGGATGCACGCCAAGACCGTAGGATCCTACGCAGTGCCGTAGGGGACCGCACCGCCACTTCCCAGCAAATTAGGGACACTGTTGCTCCTGGGGTATCGGCGAGGACCATTCGCAACCGTCTCCATGAAGCTGGGCTACGGTCCCGCACACCGTTAGGCCGTCTTCCGCTCACGCCCCAACGTCGTGTAGCCCGCCTCCAGTGGTGTCGCGACAGGCGTGAATGGAGGGACGAATGGAGACGTGTCGTCTTCAGCAATGAGAGTCGCTTCTGCCTTGGTGCCAATGATGGTCGTATGCGTGTTTGGCGCCGTGCAGGTGAGCGGCACAATCAGGACTGCATACGACCGAGGCACACAGGGCCAACACCCGGCATCATGGTGTGGGGCGCGATCTCCTACACTGGCTGTACACCACTGGTGATCGTCGAGGGGACACTGAATAGTGCACGGTACATCCAAACCGTCATCGAACCTTCTCACAACGCTCTTGCAGTGCATTAGCTCCTAAATGAACAATTTCCAGGATGGTGGATAGCTCATGTTTCATCAGCAACTCCAGCTCCCTTGAAATTATCAGCAGGAAGTTGTGACCATGTCACGTCTGGTAAGTCATCGTGGGGAGTCATTAAGGTGCATGTATCAGCACGTCGTTACGGTACAAACGAAGAACGGCGCAATGCTGTTGAGGATGCGTTTCGGGCTATAACACCTGACATGCTCAAGAATATGTCAAGAAGAATATGGTAATGTGTTTACAGCATGATGGGAAGCACGCCGACATATTGTACACTTAATACGTAAATTAAGTGCTGCTGCTGACACAAATCAAATCAGTTAACAATTGATGCTAGGGACTAAGGCGACTTCTCGTCCAGCCTGTAGATATCTATGGAACGCAGCAGGTTCAGGTGACAGGAACACCTGTAACAAAACACATGTTTATAGCTGTTCTGTTTGTTGTGTCTTGAGAATGACTACCGGGGACTGACAGCTGGCCCAGAATCGGCAGTCCACAGCATTATTCACTGGGAAGGTTCGCACTCCCGCTTCCGCCCCCATCTTGTCATGGAGTGCCTCCCCGCCCACCCCCCTCCCCCGCCCACAGCCAAGGCCACTCGCCGCCATATTTTACCGCCGCCGCACGTGGCAGTCTGGCCGCTGAATTATTCGCGAGCGCTCTGTTGTGGCATGAATACCGGAGTAACTCCAAGAGCGGCCGTGTGGCAACACCGGCACCAGCGCGACGTCCCTCGGCGCACGTATCGGCTAGGGAGGGCAGAGTGTAAAACCATTTCTTCGCCCAATACACCCTGCAACAGCGCTAGGTCTCATTTTTATTCCAAGCGCAGTCGACAGAAAACGACTCTGAGATGGGACTGCCGGTTTTGCAACTAACGTAACCACGAAGGGGCTACACTCTGATAACCCTATGACGTATTCTGGACACTGAAGAAGACAGCACGATAGTTGTTCTTTTATTAACGTTAGTAATATTTTCACTTTTTCTGCGATCGACTGACATGCAATAAATAATCTGAGATACAACTTCCAATCGAGGGGCGTTTAATAAGTAATGCGACACTTCTTTTTTCTCGGCCACTCTCTGTTGAGCCGGCCAGAGTGACCGAGCGATTCTAGGCGTTACATTCCTTGTCTGGAACCGCGCGACCGCTACGGTCGCAGGTTCGAATCCTGCCTCGGGCATGGAAGTGTGTGATGTCCTTAGGTTAGTTAGCTTTACCTATTTCTAAGTTCTATGGGACTGATCACCTCAGAAGTCCCATAGTGCTAGGAGCCATTTTTGAACTCTCTGTTGGAAAGTGCGGAATTTGCTGTGGCACATCGTGGAATATTCCCGCTTCAGCCCGTACAGCTTGATGAAGTTCCGATAGATCGTGGCGCTATACGTAGCCCTCAAAATGGTGTCTATAATAGAGGTGCCTTCCAAGCTAAGAGAAGTCACTGAGTTTCTTTTGGCGGAATAACAGAGCACCGCTTTCATAGAATCCTTGCAGAATCTCAACTGAAACCTGGCAGTGAATAAATCACGGTGAGTCTTTGCTCTAGCGTGTATCACCGTCTCAACGAGGGCCCACAAACCTGTACGGTCTCCCGAATGACGGCAGGCCGTACAAAACTGTGACTCCTGCAATATTGGAATATGCTAACACACTCGTTCACCAGTTGGGGAACTTAAGCGTATGTGCCAGCTAGATTCCTCGCCGCGTAACAGAACGCCGTAAGGAGCAACGAAGGACCATATGTACGGAATTTCTTGTGCATTGCTAGTGTGACGTTTTTATCGAACATCGTCACAGACAATGAAACATAGGTTCATCACTTCCAACAGGAAAAAAAGGGAATCCATGGAGAGGTACCACACCATCTCTCCTCCGAAGGAGAAATTCGGAGCCACACCCTGAGCCCGTAAAGTCTTGGCGACGGTCTTCTGGGGCTCTGACGTGGTTATTCCGTTTGATGTCGTCCCTCTTAGTGCAACGATCAACTCTGAAATGAACTGTGATAACCTCACGACAATGAAGAAGCGATTGTGGCTTGTTCATCGCCTCAATAATGGCAAACGAACGTCTCCTCCATGAAAACGCAAGGCCTCACACAAGTCTGCATACCCGACAGTATCTTACAAAACTTCATAAGACTTTTCCTCCTCATCAACTGTACAGCCCGGATCCAACTTCTGTTTGGCCCAATGAAGAATGCGTTCCGTGGGGAGCAGTATGTGGGCGATAGGGAGGTTATTGAAGCAGCAAGATTCTGTCTACGACGTCGACCAGTAGAGTAGTAGCATGGGGGGATACAGGCCCTCCCAGTAAGATGGCGTTACGCAGTCATACTCAACTGAGATGATATTAGAAAATAGGGTTTTGTAGCCAAAAGAGTGAGAAACAATATGGTCTATTGGGATCCTGAATGAAACCAATCTGCTCTCAGAAAAAAACATTGTAGCATGACTTACTGAACGCTCCGGTAGTATAATATTGCTTCGTTTCACTTATACCTATTTCTTATTGTAACAGATGGAAGATAACCGTCCAGGAGCTCCTTTGTCACGAAGGCGTCGAAATGGATAGTGACAAAGAGGCAGAACCCCAAAAACATGTCTTCACCAAAGAAGATCTACATCTACGTCTACGTGACTACTCTGCTATTCACAATAAAGTGCCTGGCAGAGGCTTCAATGAACCACCTTCAAGCTATCTCTCTACCGTTCCACTCTCGAACGGCACGCAGGAAAAACGAGCACTTAAATTTTTCTGTGCGAGCCCTGATTTCCCTTATTTTATCGTGATGATCATTTCTCCCTATGTAGGTGGGTGGCAACAGAATGTTTTCGCAATCGGAGGAGAAAACTGGTGATTGAAAGTTCATGAGAAGATCCCGTCGCAACGAAAAATGCCTTTGTTTTAATGATTGCCACTCCAGTTCACATATCATGTCTGTGACACTATCTCCCCTATTTCGCGATAATACAAAACGAGCTGCCCTTCTCTGTACTTTTTCGATGTCAGTCCCACCTGATGAGGATCCCACACCGCACAGCAATACTCCAGAATAGGGCGGACAAGCGTGGTGTAAGCAGTCTCTTTAGTAGACCTTTTGCACCTTCTAAGTGTTCTGCCAATGAATCGCAGTCTTTGGTTTGCTCTACCCACAATATTATCTATGTGATCGTTCCAATTTAGGTTATTTGTAATTGTAATCCCTAAGTATTTTGTTGAATTTACAGCCTTCAAATTTGTGTGACTTATCGCATAATCGAAATTTTGCGGATTGCTTTTAGTACTCATGTGAAAAACTTCACACTTTTCTTTATTCAGGGTCAATTGCCACATTTCGCACCATACACATATCTTATATAAATCATTTTGCAATTCGTTTTGGTTATCTGATGACTTTACAAGAGGGTAGATGACATCATCATCTGCAAACAATCTAAGACGGCTACTCAGATTGTCTCCTATGTCGTTAATATATATCAGGAACAGTAGAAGGCCTATAACACTACCTTGGGGAACGCCGGATATTACTTCTGTTTTACTCGATGACTTTCCGTCTATTACTATGAACGTCAATTACAAAACTAAACCCCTAGTTCTGAAAAAGACAGTTTCAGAAATAGGTGAATGCGAAACTGAAAAAACAGCTCAAATCGCTCACTACAGAAAATTCCACAAGCTTTGCGTTGGCCAATAGATTTTACACGAAATATGCAGATGAGCTGTCCCCTCTTCCAGCACCAGTTTTCTGCAAGTTTCTCGAACAACGCAGCGTCACATGCGCCTACAGCCAACCCATAGGCAGGGTCCCAAGACGATGACGAAGAATAATAGACCTTTATTCTCCTTCAGATCGTTGCACGAAACGACAGATGTCGAAGTAAATGACCGAGTGACAGAAGATCAGCTAAAATCGCCCAATAGAAGAAACGTGATTGCTCCTGATAGAATAAGAGGTATGTTCACAAAGTAAGTTCCGTTTGATTATAAAACAATAGTGTACAGACGCAGAAAAAATATTTATTGTAAAAAAAATCTACAACTGTTCAACTACTTTTCTACATAGCTAACGAAATTTTGTAAGCACTTGTCATAGCGGCGGTCACAGTGGCCGAGTGGTTCTAGGCGCTTCAATCTGGAATCGTGCGACCGGTACGGTCGCAGGTTCGAATCCTGCCTCGGGCATGGATGTTCTAGAGAACTGATGACCTCAGATGTTAAGTCCCATAGTGCCCAGAGCCATTTGAATCATTTGAACTTGTCATAGCGTGGTACAAGTTTTTGTATGCCTGCTTCATAGGAGGTTGCCGCCTGTGTATTCAATCATGTGGTAACATGTTGTTTCAGCGCGTTATCATCGTTGAACAGTTGACCACCAAGGACAGATTTTAAATTTAAGAAGAGGTCCGGGCTATACGTGGGATGATCAAACGCGTCCCAGTGAAATTCCTGTAAGAGTTGTTTGGTCACATGCGCTGTGTAAGGTCGGGCATTATCGTGGAAAAAACAACACTTTTGACAGTAATCCTCGGCGCTTGTTCTGTATTGCGCGGCGCAATTTCTTAATGGTTTCGCAGTAACCATGTAGATTGATTGCAATTCAATCAGCAAAATGCCTTTTCTATCCCAAAAAACGTTGCACACGACTTATCGAGGAGCCAGGATTTGGTAAGGCTTATCCTTCGTTAGGGATGAAGTGTGCCTACATTCCATTGATTTCCGTTTCGTTTCAGGGGTGTCGTACGATACCCAAGTTTCATCCCCCGACTTCTTCATTGTAGCGTGTCAAAAACTGAAGTGGACTGCCCGTCCGTTGTTTTTTGAGTTGTCCGGTAAGAATGTGGGGTACCCAACATGAGCAAAGCTTTAGAAATTTCAGTTTTTCAGTAACAATTCCATGAATTAGTGATCGTGAGATTCGCGGAACTTCCATAGCAAGGGCACTAAGTGTAAAGTTACGGTTGTGCCTAATCTTCTCTTCAATTGTGTGAACCAGTTCATCCGTAACCACAGACAGGCGTCCACCTCATCCTTCATCGTGCACTTGACCACGTACTTCATTGAACAGTGTGGCCCTTCTTCTAACCATTGAATCACTCATAGCATTTTGTCTGTAAGCCTCGCAGATTTGTCGATGAATTGCCTTTGGTTTATCTGTCTTTGCATTTAGAGAACGGATCTCATACCTGATTTCACACGCGGCGGCATTTTAAATTACGGCTGACATTATAAAGAAGCATTACAAGGCACACGTCCGCAGCAGCGGTCTTCTCCTTGAGTCAGAGTCACTGCCGATGCTCGGAACTGCGATCGTAGCGCTGTCGCGGATAGAAATAAAACGGAACTTACTTTGTAGACGACCCCCGTACATAGTCGACTGTGAACAGAGTATGCGAAAGAACTAACCTATGTTCTGGCAGTAGCTGGAGGAACGAAACGTTCCAAGTGCTTTGAAAAATTCCCAGTTTGTTCCTGTTTTTTTAGAACAATCATCGAATAGACGCACAGAATTATACGTCTACATCACTGATATCGTGGAATATTCCCACTTCAGCCCCTATTTGCGGTAGAATTTTGGAACACGTTTTAAGCTTCCTGCAGACCGACATCGATTCATCAAACAATTATCGTGTCGAACCTATCTCCATTATTCCGGCTTACTTACTGTGCCCACACAGGGCAGAAGGAAGAATGTACGATTCAGTTTGACGATTTTGGGGTGTAGAATGTGCGAAATGTAGTACCAAGATGTGCCACTTATGAGAGAAACAAAGGCTCTAATCCGACTGGGCGTCGAGACCTTAGATAGCAGATAGCAGATACGTCATATCGTACAACTTCAACTGTGTGCCAGAGTTCATCAAACGTGAAGGCTGTAGTGGCTGACAACGGCGGCGCGCACGTCTCTCGGCAAGCCGCGGGGTGAGAGAGCAGCAGAACTTTGTGGCCGGGGCAACAACTGAACACCATTTGTAACGACGTAAGCCAGGTTCAAAAATTGTTCAAATGGCTCTGAGCACTATGGGACTTAACTTCTGACGCCATCAGTCCCCTACAACTTAGAACTACTTAAACCTAACTAACCTAAGGACATCACACACATCCGTGACCGAGGCAGGATTCAAACCGACGACCGTAGCGGTCGCGCGGTTCCAGACTGTAGCGCCTAGAACCCCTCGGCCACTCCGGCCGGCAGTAAGCCAGGATATCACATTCAACTTGTAGTGTAGCGCTACCTTTTTGAGAGATAACGTTGTGGAGACCTGGACATGGTGGTACAACCACTCGCCTTAATTAACACAAAAATGTAACGGCTGCTGTATAAATTACTCGCTACGCGAACCAAATCGTGTTGTGTTCCCAGTGACATCCAATGTCGTCATGATAAGTGCTGCGACCTAACGATACTTACGAAGTAGGTCTAGAAATATCCCTTCTCACGGAAGCCTCCGTGCACAGTCACGTCCAATGTGCAAGGGCCGACTTGACCTGACAAACCTTCCGCTCTGTCAGTGGCGGGTTTACATGTAGGCCCACTAGGCACCGGCCTAAGGGAGGAACCTTACGGAGGGAAGTATTTTTTGTTCTGTACTCGTTTTAACCTATTACCTTTTTAAAATAACTGCGTTTACAAACGACCAATTTTTTTATATTGTTAAACAACTTGCTAGTTTAAATAAGCCTTAAGAACGAAATTCGACAATACAAGCTTGGAAATATACATAGTTTACTTGGTAACTGAATGGAAATTTAACACTGGGTTTCTTTCTGGTATCATCTTCATGATTGCTCAAAATATTCCGAAGTAAGCTATCAGGACAGCAATCTAAAATATAATGTTTGAAACGTTATTACTCCGAGGATGTTGTCGGCTTCTACTTGACCCTACCATATTTTCCCCGTGAAAATACCGGGAACCCTGAAAAGCTGTGATAAACTAATCAGCAGTTATTTAAATACTGTAACATGTGTGGGCCTCAGTATGGAAAACCAGACTCTACTAAAACTTCTCGTAGAAATTACGGGGAAGTATCAAGTCAACCCTCCATTACCGTAATTAATGTGAAATATGTGTGCTCTTCAGTATCTGAGCTTTGATTTGATGACACCCGTTTAACAAAATATGTTGGAACTGGGAATGATTTAAATTTTTAAACATATGTTTGCACGAAAATAACATAAGCAGAATATCTAAAAATGTGTGAAATACACGTCAGAAAAGTTTAAAAGTTTTATTTATTTATTTACTTAGTTACTTTTTTGGCAAAAAAAGAAGAAACCAACTTTCATTTGTCTCATTTACTGTGCTGCAGCCTGCACGATATCAAAGTTCCAACTCTGTGCAATCAAATATCACGTGGCATTGCAAATTTTATATTAAACTCCTTAATTAAGCTTTTGTTCTTCGAGGAAAGGTTATTTTTAGTTTATGTTGGAACAAAAGGTGCATTTGCGTGTAGACATAAGAGCAGTGTTCACACAAATGACAATACTCCACATCAAATGCCAACAAGACTACTTGAACTTTGTAGTCTGTCTTCTCTGCCCACACAAACCGCTACAATGTTATAAGAATAAGTGGGATAACAGTCGATCCAGCACACCTCACTGCAAGAAACTGCCCGAGCGGTCTACGGCGCTGCAGTCATGGACTGTGCGGCTGGTCGCGGCGGAGGTTCTTGTCCTCCCTCGGGCATGGGTGTGTGTGTTTGTCCTTACCATAATTTAGGTTAAATGGTGTGTAAGCTTAGGGACTGATGACCTTCGCAGTTAAGTCCCATAAGATTTCACACACATTTGTAAAAACATTTTGTAAGAAACTGCCAAAATTATTTTCTTTTTAAATTATAAAGACAGTGTCAAGAATATTCAGAACATATTTGCGTCCCAGCTAAAATTTGAGGGACGCGGGAAACAAAAGCCAAAAAAGGGACTGTCCCATTTTATTTACGAGACGAATTCCAGCCGGCAGGTGTGCTTCTACTATTCACTGACAACAAACAGGTGACAATGAAATTAAATTATTCTGCATTGTCGTTCTTTCATAGTACAGTTACACAGAGTAACCCGAGTTGGTCAGTTCATCGCTCCGTGTTTAAAGGAAAAATCTTTGTGCTCCTGTGCTGTGTTTAAAGTAAAAAGCTTTGTGCTCATGTGCGGTGCAGTACGATTGGAACTGGATACAGTCTTTCTTTCTTTCTTTCCTTTTACAATTTTTTTTCTTTTGTTTTGACTGTTGGTTGACAATTTTGTAAGTGCCTTAACATGAATAACAGTGAAAAAGGCAAACGTGCAAAATTAAGTGGGACGGCATTTCGGAAATTATCGAAGGAAAGGCGAGAACGAGAAGTCACTGTTCTAAAAACGCTTGACACAGTAGATAATTTTTTCGCAGAAAATGTTACTGGTTCGACTTCAAGTTCAAGTAGTATGGATGATATTTCTGGCACTGCAGCTGCTGTAAAAGAAGCAAATACAGTTGAAACAAAAGTTAAAAATGAAGGAAAGCAAAGTGTCCCTGTGTTCGAGTTTCACGAAAAACTAAGAGTCGAGCCAGACATTAAAAAAAGAAATTAACTCGTTAGTGATGATCCTGCAGAATGGTGTGTCAATGAATCAACAATCGACAATCTCTTACAATGTGGCATTAATCAAAATTGTAACGGTGATTTTTCTAATTCAAAATCAGTACACGATAAAACCAGATATTTGAACAAAAATGTATTTTATCGTGAACTTTTAAATGGTGAATCAACTTTGTGTGATTTTCTAGTATACTCCTGTAGCACAGGTGCTGTTTTTTTCTGCACTATGTAAATTGTTCACAGGTAAGGCCACGATTGCTACTAATGGTATTGTAGATCGTAAAAATAATGTCGCAGAAGAAGGTGAGTAGTACCGTAATGTAGTGGTTATGATACTAAACTGTTGGGTCTTGAGTTCAAAACTCCCCTGGACTGAACAATTTTAATTTCTATATTCAGTTCGAGTACATTCTAGAAGTATCCACAAATATCAAGAATCATTGTACTGGAATGTTTAGTAGCTGTATATATACTGTATGTGTTCTGGCCGGAGGCAGTTCGCTCTGCGCTCTTGTATGTGCAAGTGCTTAATAAACCTTCGTTAAGTGAAGTTAGTGTTCGTCATTCATTTAAGTACACTCTCTTCTACGTGACATTATTCTGGCAGATGCGCCGGTTATTGGAACCTGCGACAGCGCACAGTGGCTCCCATCAGGTCACGACAGAGCCGCCGTTTACGTGGCGAGAAAAAACCCGGGTTCTCTGGTGACGATGGCCAAGTTCCAAACAGTTCGCTGAAGGTATATGAGCGTATAGCCAAATGTAACAAATGGCATGACACCGTATGTTTGGCTAACGTATTTTTCTACTTGGAGGACACTGGCAAGCAATGGTATGAGAACAACGAGAAGAAGTTCACAAGCCGGGAAGTATTCCAGGCGAAACTGCGCAAGTATTGCGGGGACACACAACGACAGAAATGCAAGGCTGAAGATAAATTAAAGTGCAAGGCACAGCACCCAGGAGAAACTACAGCATCCTACATTCAAGAGGTCTTGCAGCTGTGCAAAATAGTGGATCCTAGAATGAAGGAGGTTTCGTCAGCAGACGACAGACGACTTCATAAAATGGTGCCAGTATATCGAGACAATTCATCAAAAAGAATTACACGCAAGAAGTTTGAACGGCTTCCAAACGTCGTATCGATGACTGATGGAGGAAGCAACTGATTTCCCAAGTGTTCTTAGTCAGATAGTGAGAAAGGAAGTTCAGAAGGCACTTGGATTGCACGGCGATCAAAAAACCGAGACGCTTCAAGATGTCATAAGGAAAGAAGTGGAACAGACATTGAACCCAATCTCTCGTCATTCATTTCCCTTTACAACCGTGAAAAAGTCGAGCCGGCCGCTGTGGCCGAGCGGTTCCAGGCACTTCAGTCCGGAACGGCGCTTCTGCTCCGGTCGCAGGTTCGAATCCTGCTTCGGGCATGGATGTGTGTGATGTCCTTAGGTTGGTAATTTTTAAGTAGTTCTAAGTCTAGGGGACTGATGACCTCAGATGTTTTGTCCCATAGTGCTTAGATCCATTTGAACCATTTATTTGAAAAAGTCGAGACCCAGGCGAAGTTACGTTCCTACAATACCACACAAGGAACCCGTTTGGGCACCAAGGAAGACTTACGTCTTGATGACCTAGGATAACCAACCAGTATGTCTAGACTGCGGACGACCGCGACATGTGGTGCGCTATTGTCGAAAAGGCGGCGGATATTTGCTGATGCCTGCGCCTAAGACAGCAGACCGGTCTTAGCCAGGGCCAACTCCGGGACGACGAAGATGAACAAGAAGATGTGGGTGCAGGACGACGTAGGTCACCATCACCGCAAGCTAGCCGCTGCAGAGGACGCTCCCCTACACGCCGATCAAGGCCTCCGTAGCCGTTTTGAAGCTCCAGCCGATCACCTAGCCGCCGCAACCTGGACAATTAAAGGGTGGTGGTGGTGGTGGTGGTTAGTGTTTAACGTCCCGTCGACAACGAGGTCATTAGAGACGGAGCGCAAGCTCGGGTTAGGGAAGGAAATCGACCGTGCCCTTTCAAAGGAACCATCCCGGAATTTGCCTGAAACGATTTAGGGAAATCACGGAAAACCTAAATCAGGATGGCCGGAGACGGGATTGAACCGTCGTCCTCCCGAATGCTAGTCCAGTGTGCTAACCACTGCGCCACCTCGCTCGGTGAAAATTAAAGGGTGCGACCTTCCTTGGGGGTGAGGGCGCCGAAGAGAAAAATCCTCCGCCGTCTATCGCTACAAAAATGATAGGAAACTACGTCGATATCCTCATGGATGGCCGATCAGCCCAAGCCCTTATGGACTCTGGAGCAACATATTCAGTCATTTCGGAGAAGCACCGTCGCCAGTTGCAGAAACCGTATTCGTCGACAGCAAAACATCTCTGTTGAAGGTGGCTAATTGGAAATATGTAAAACCTACAGGAAGATGTACCATTCGTGTGGGTATAAGTGGCCATACACAGCCCTTAGAATTCATCGTCTTACAAGGGTGTAGTCACGACGTCATTATCGGATGGGACTTTTTGAAAGCTTCTCAAGCAATTATGGATTGTGGTCGCTCGAAGATTATGCTACACGAGATGAGATACTGTGGACAGGAAAATGCGCATCTGAGTGTGTGGAGACTATGTGTGCTGGATAAAGTGATCATTCCTGCAGTCAGCGCTAGAAAGGTAACTGTCATGTGTCATGCCATGCATCAACCCATGGTTCTTGTAGTGGAATGTAAGAGAAGCATACCACTGGAGGATAACTTGGGTATGCCAGCCTCTGTTGTCTCGTTTAAGAACGGATTCGGTTAATTTTCGATAGTTAACTTCCGCCAAGAACCGTAGATCCTTTCAAGATGCATGTGCTAGCAAACACTGAACCGCTAATTGAAGAACAGCTGAGCGTCATAGAAACCTCCCATGCCGTCTGTGAGCGCGGAGAAATTAGCACTACCACTATGAGACAAGATCTTCTAGCTCGACTATCACCAGTTCTCACTAAGGAATAACAGAAGAAGCTACTTGCCATTCTTCAAGAGTTCTCTGAATGCTTCAATATACAGATGAAGAGCAAATTAGACAAATCGACGGTGAACCACAGGATTAACACTGGAGACAATCAACCAGTAAGTCAGAGAGGATACTGTGTGTCAGCAATGGAATGTCGAATAATGCGCGACGAGGTAAAGAAATGATGAAGAATGACATCATTCAGCCTTTGAACAGCACATGGTCGTCACCAATGGTCCTCATCAGGAAGAAGTGTGGCAGTTGGCGCTTTTGTGTTAATAAGATGTTTTGACGATACACTAAATTATCTGAAGGGAGCTAAGTTCTTCTCAACCTTGGACATGTATCCGGGATACTGGCAAATCGAAGTAGATGAGGCTGATCGTGAGAAAACTATATTCATCACCCCTGAGGGCCTGTATGAGTTTAAGGTAATGCCGTTTGGTTTGTGTAATGCACCGGCAACTTTTGAACGGATGATGGATAATCCTCTAAGGCACCTGAAGTGGACAATGTGTCTTTGTTATTTAGCTGCATTATAGTGTTCTCAGAGACACTTGATGAACTTATAAAAACACTGAGGGCCGTTCGTGTCTCCAACAAGCGGACTGAAACTTAATCCAAGAAAGTGTCTCTTTGGCGCAAAAGAAATCAAAATATTTGGACACCTTGTGTCAATCGAAGGTGTGCCGCCAGACCCAGAAAACGTGAGGTCTATGACGGAATTTCCTACTCCTAAAAGTATTAGAGATGTGAGAAGCTTCCTCGGATTATGTTCTTATTACCGTCGTTTTATCAAAGACTTTTGTATCAAAGCCAGACCACTCCAAGAGTTGTTAAAAGCTGATGTTAAATTTATCTTGGGTGGTGCTCAAATAGATCCTTTCGATGTGCTGCGTAAATCTCTGACGACTGACCCTTTACTTGGTTTGTATGATGATAGAGCACCTACAGAACTACACACAGATGCCAGTGGGTATGGGCTCGGTTCTGTTCTGGTGCAAATTTCGGATGGAAAAGAGAAGGTTATAACCTATGCTTCTAGGACACTTCAAAAGCCGAGAGAAACTACTCAACTACAGAAAGAGAATGTCTTACTGTGATCTGGCCTATGTGCAAATTTCGACAGTATCTCTATGGAAGGCCATTCACTGTTGTTACAGACCATCATTCACTTTGTTGGTTGACAGGTCTCAAGAATCCAACAGGCCAACTCGCCAGGTGGGCTCTACGTCTTGAAGAGTATGACATTACCATAGTGTACAAAAGTGGAAGAAAACACCAAGATGCCGTCTGTCTCCCAAGAAACCCTGTGCAAGACCATCAAGACTTTGATGAAGATAGTGACTGTCTCGCTGCACTCCAGGATCTCTATGCTGAGCAGAAGGAGGACGCCAAGATATCTTAAATTATGCTTGGCTTAAATCGGGCAGATGATGTGAAAGGACAATTTAAGGTAATTAATGGATTATTTTGTCAGAAAAACTTTTGATCCGTTTGGTAAGAGGTGACTACCAGTGATTCCTAAACACATGCGCTTAGATGTTCTACAGAAATTTCATGACGCCGGAGTGTCCATCACTATGTGTCACACTGTCGAGAGTGCCAGAGGAGAAAGGCAGTTACCAAGAAACCACCTGACCGACTCATACCAATTCCACCAGCCGAAACGCCTTTCCATCGTGTTTGGATTGACCTCCTCGGACGATTTACAACGTCTGCTAGTGGAAACAGATGGATTATTGTTTGCACTGAGTGTCTGACACGCTATGCCATTACAAAAGCCGTGAAAACAGCCGAAGATTCGAGGTAGCCAAATTCATCGTGGAAGACATTGTATTAAAACACGGTGCCCCAAGGTCGTTAATTACGGATCGAAGGGAAGTTTTTCAGTCGAATCTTGTGACAGAGACGAACCGTCGGTGCAACATTACTAATTACATGACGACTGCCTACCATCCACAAACTAACGGGCTTACTGAACGCCTTAGTAAGACCTTGAGCGACATGCTATCAATGGACGTCCATGTTGAGAAGAGCAACTGCCTACAACACCTCCAGACCAGACACAACAGGATTTACGTCGTTTTTCCTGCTGAATGGGCGTGAGGCGACTACGACGATGGACACTGTGTTTCCTTTACATCCTGACAACGTGGACGACGACTACATCGGCCGGGTGTTAACCAGAGCCGAGGAATCTCTGCCGTTAGCTCGAATCCGCACGCTGCAGGCTCAAGAAATCGATCGCCGAAAGTATGACGCGAGCCACAGCCCTGTTGTCTACCAGCCTGATGACCTCGTCTGGATCTTCACTCCTGTTCGGAAGCTTGGTCTCTCTGAGAAATTCGTCAGTCGCTACTTTGGACCTTATAAGGTTGTAAGACAGTTGTCTGATGTTATTTATGAAGTTGAAGATTTCGACCCCGTCGCAAGACGACGAAAGATCAGATACGGTCCACGTCCTTCGAATGCAGCCCTGTAAGGATCCTACAACCCAGGGTAAATTCGTTGCTCCAGGGACAGGCAACAAGCGGAAAGGGGACGAAGAGCGTAGTGGCAAAAGAATTTCTAAGAAGATCACCGCCAGGGCGAGAATCAGCCATTAGGAGACGGAGCATGCAGGACCGATGACTCGTTCCCGGACTAGGACGACGTAACACCGAGACACTGTTCAGTTAGGGAGGGAGCACTGTCGCACAAGGACGTGAGTAGCACCGTGGTGTAGTGGTTATGATACTGAATTGTTGCATGCAGGGTGTTGAGTTCAAAACTCACCTGAACTGCGCGATTTTAATTTCTATATTAGGTTCCAGTAAATTCTAGAAGCAACCACCATTGTCAAGAACCATTGAACTAGAATGTTCTGTAGCTGTACATATACTGTATATGCTCTGGCCGGAGGATGTTCACTCCGCTCTCTTGTATGTGCAAGTGCTGAATAAACATTCGTTAACTGAAGTGTCATTCATCTAATTACACCTTCTTCTACGTGACAATATTATTCACAATCACAAGTCCACAGTTGCTACTACAAACAATTCATAAGTGTATAAAATCACTTGCTATATGTGTCACGTTTATTATGTAGGACAATCTGGAAGGTCTTTTAGTGTCTGGTACCAGGAACATTTGTTGGGCTGATCATCTGCTAATTTCCGGACATAAACCGAAATGCGTTGAAGAAATTTCGATTTTACATAGAAAAAGGAAATGTCGTAGACTCGATACTCGAAGAGCTAGAGATTTTTAAGCATATTTCTAAGAACGATGGCTTCATTTTCACTGAACAATTACAACTACGTAGCAACAATTTTTTCAATGGCTTCAATCCAATGCTCATGAAATTTTGATTCCTCTATTTTCACTATATTTTCCTACTTCTGGGTCCGAAATATCATCTTCTTCGAATCTCATAAATATGTGCTACTAAAGTTAAATTCATGCAAATATGTTTTGGATTGTACACTATTTGTAAAATTTTGCTATATCATCATGTCCTTACCGTAATGGTAATTTCTTTAAAAGCTAACAGCCGGCCGAAGGGGCCGTGCGGTTAAAGGCGCTGCAGTCTGGAACCGCAAGACCGCTACGGTTGCAGGTTCGAATCCTGCCTCCGGCATGGATGTTTGTGATGTCCTTAGGTTAGTTAGGTTTAACTAGTTCTACGTTCTAGGGGACTAATGACCTCAGCAGTTGAGTCCCATAGTGCTCAGAGCCATTTTAAAAGCTAACAGATGGCTCTTAGTTGTACTTAATCTGCTGACTACTGTGTATTTTCAAAAAGACATTAAGCTCTCTTTATATTTTCTTTTTAAAATTAACTGTCTTTCTCTTTCAGTAACATCTGTTATAATGTTTCAGATGAGCACATGTCACTGTCCGTGTCTGATAGGCGGCGTAACTGGTATTATTTTCGTGGCAGCAATTTAAGCCACTGGGCTGATCTGTCTGATGTTCCTAGTTAAGCACACGTGGAAAAGGCTGAAATCTTTTATTTCACTTTTGAGCATAGCTGCTCTAAATTCTCACCATTGCTTTTTACCAATGTAATTTTATGTAAGTAACATTTGTAAGTCTTGAAAATTGTCATTTTGGTTAATGTGTTTTCGTCATGCTTAATTTTATACACTACTGGACCTCAAAATTGCAACACCAAGAAGAAGTGCAGATGATAAACGGGTATTCATTGAACAAATATATTATACTAGAACTGACATGTAATTACATTTTCACACAATTTGGGTGCATAGATCCTGAGAAATCAGTACCCAGAACAACCACCTCTCCCCGTAATAACGGCCTTGATACGTCTGGGCATTGAGTCAAACAGTGCTTGGATGGCGTGTACAGGTACAGCTGCCCATGCAGCTACAACACGATACCACAGTTCATCAAGAGTAGTGACTGATGTATTGTGACGAACCAGTTGCTCGGCCACCATAGAGCAGACGTTTTCAGTTGGTGAGAGGTCTGGAGAATGTGCTGGCCAGGGCAGCAGTCGCACATTTTCTGTATCCAGAAAGGCCCGTACAGCACCTGCAACATGCAGTCGTGCATTATCCTGCTGAAATGTAGGGTTTCGCACGGATCGAATGAAGGGTAGAGCCACGGGTCGTAACACATCTGAAATGTAACGTCCACTGTTCAAAGTGCCGCCAGTGCGAACAAGAGGTGACCGAGACGTGTAACCAATGGCACCCCATACCATCACGCCGGAAGATACGCCAGTATGACGATGACGAATACACGCTTCCAATGTGCGTTCACCGCGATGTCGCTAAACTCTGACGCGACCATCATGATGCTGTAAACAGAACCTGGATTCATTCAAAAAAATGACGTTTTGCCATTCGTGCACCCAGGTTCGTCCATGAGTACATCATCGCAGGCGCTCCTGTCTATGATGCAGCGTCAAGGGTAAGCGCAGCCATGGTCTCCGAGCGGATAGCTCATGCTGCTGCAAACGTCGTCGAACTGTTCGTGCAGATGGTTGTTGTCTTGCTAACGTCCCCATCTGTTGACTCAGGGATCGAGACGTGGCTGCACGATCCATTACAGCCATGCGAATAGGATGCCTGCCATCTCGACTGCTAGAGATACGAGGCCGTTGGGATCAGCACGGCGTTCCGTATTACCCTCCTGAACCCACCGATTCCATATTCTGCTAACAGTCATTGGATCTCGACCAACGGAGCAGCAGTGTCGCGATACGATAAACCGCAATCGCTATAGGCTACAATCCGACCTTTATCAAAGTCGGAAACGTGATGGTACGCATTTCCCCTCCTTACGCGAGGCATCACAACGACGTTTCACCAGCGGTCAATTGCTGTTTGTGTATGAGAAATCGGTTGCAAACGTTCCCCATGTCAGCACGTTTTAGGTGTCACCACCGGCACCAACCTTGTGTGAATTCTCTGAAAAGCTAATCATTTGCATATCACAGCATTTTCTTCCTGTCAGTTAAATTTCGCGTCTGTAGCACATCATCTTCGTGGTGTAGCAATTTTAATGGCCAGTAATGTAGGATTTATCAAAATTTTATTCTGATGAAGACACCCTTAGTAGGTATCGAAACGTAAGTCAACGTACCTAACAGTTTTTTGAAACCGGTTGGCTGTATAATCCTATGTTGAAACTAGTATACGGTTGCTGGGTAAGAATCATGTTTAAAAATGTAACATTAAAATGTGATATCTGAACGAGGGTGTATCTGGTGTTACTCCTGAGTAATCTATGCAGTTGTTCTGAAATGCTAATTGTATTAGACAGCATTGTACTTCCATGACGAGAACAAGAACACAGATATGATAGCCAAGAAAGAATTAGCGGAAGAACAGAAGACAGCTAAAATAACTTTAGAGAAGAAATCGAGTTCTATAATTGCACTCAGTAATACCGAAAATAGAGCATCCGGAGGGAAGAAAGGTATAAACACGAAACCTTGCAAATAAATAGAGATGCACAAGCAAATGACCAAAGCTCGGTGCCAAATCGCGTGATCGCATACCGTGCATTGGCGCTATCTCGACTCGAAGAGGACGTTAGTACAAGCAGAATGCCAGGTGGACTTGTTAGACGCCGTTTCTCACAGATAAGTCAGTCTGAGAGCGGCCTAATCATCGCCATTAGAGCCTCAGGCTGATCGACAGGGCATGTGGGTCGCCATTCAGTGTGTTCTGTCACACGATCTTGGGAGCAGTGGCACGAGATGGCCCCAAGTGCGACGTGCCGGTTCTGGTTCAAAATGGTTCAAATGGCTCTAAGCACTATGGGACTTAAAATCTGCAGTCATCAGTCCCGTAGACTTACAACTACTTAAACCTAACTAACCTAGGGACATCACACACATCCATGCTCGAGGCAGGCTTCGAACCCGCGACCCTAGCAGCCGCACGGTTGCCGACTGAAGCGCCTAGAACCACTCGGACACTCCGGTTCTGGAGTGAACAGGAAGGTGACGAGGCAAGAGAATCTAATTATCGTGAGGCAAGGGATCAAGTTTCGTACAGTGATTCGCTGAACGACAAGCAGATGTACGGCTGCCAGTTGTTCCACAAACCATTTCCAGACGACTTGCGGATGCGAGTTAGCAATCCAGGCTTCCTTGTCGTATACTGCCTATAACACCGAGACATCGGCTACTAAGTCTATAGTGGTGCCAAGCCAGAACGACGTGGACTGCTGCAGATTGGCAAAACGTGGTGTTTAGTGATTAATCTCTATGCGATTTGGGGACGAATAATAATTACATACGGTTATGTAGACAGCCTGATGAACGACACCGCTACTCACGTTGTCGCGCGCCTTACCACTCGCACTGCCGGCGTAATGATTTGCAGAGGCCATATCCTGCGACAGCCAATCCCCTCTAATTCTGGTACATGGAAACTTAACGGGCTAGCGTTATGTTGATTACAATCTTCAGTCCTACGTGAGACCTTTCTGGTACCAGGGGCACATTCCCAGCAAGATAATGTTCGTTTGCATACAGCTCGAATCGCTCAAGATTTCCTGTCATGTTTTCCGTGGTCGGCGTGCTCCCGGACTTGGTTTATATAGAGCGTGTGTAGGACCAGCTGAAACACCGGATGCCACCAAGTATTCTGTACATGATATGGTAGTGGCCGTATAAGATATGTGAACCAGTCTACCTCAGGATAACATCAGGCGTCTAATCAATTTGATGTCGGATCGCGTTGCAGCATGTATTTGAGCAAAAGGTGGTCCAGCGCGTTGTTGTTGTTGTTGCACTGTAGACTGATGAGTGAAAACATTTTCACCACCTGCTTAAAAGCTGGTTTGTCTGATTCTGCCTGTCGCCGGCCGGGATGGTCGAGCGGTTCTAGGCGCTACAGTCTGGAACCGCGAAACCGCTACGGCCGCAGGTTCGAATCCTGCCTCGGGCATGGATGTGTCTGATGTCCGTAGGTTAATTAGGTTTTAGTAGTTCTAAGTTCTAGGGGCTGATGACCTCAGAAGTTACTCCCCATAGTGCTCAGAGCCATTTGAACCATTCTGCCTATCAGGGATCTGACAGTTTGTTGGTAGGTTTGTGTAAGTACGTGGCATTACGCACAGGTCATGTAATACGAGTGAATAATGGCCGCTGATTTGCGTACATGGTGAAGGCGTCCGATAACGAGCCGGATGGGTTCAATAGGCGAATCCGGTCGCTGAGACATCAAATTACGAGGGCAGTTCAATAAGTAATGCAACACATTTTTTTTCTGAAACAGGGGTTGTTTTATTCAGCATTGAAATACACCAGGTTATTCCCCAATCTTTTAGCTACACAACACTATTTTTCAACGTAATCTCCATTCAATGCTACGGCCTTACGCCACCTTGAAATGAGGGCCTGTATGCCTGCACGGTACCATTCCACTGGTCGATGTCGGAGCCAACGTCGTACTGCATCAATAACTTCTGCATCATCCGCGTAGTGCGTCCCACGGATTGCGTCCTTCATTGGGCCAAACATACGGAAATCCGACGGTGCGAGATCGGGGCTGTAGGCTGCATGAGGAAGAACAGTCCACTGAAATTTTGTGAGCTCCTCTCGAGTGCGAAGACTTGTGTGAGGTCTTGCGTTGTCATGAAGAAGGAGAAGTTCGTTCAGATTTTTGTGCCTACGAACACGCTGAAGTCGTTTCTTCAATTTCTGAAGAGTAGCACAATACACTTCAGAGTTGATCGTTTGACCATGGGAAAGGACATCGAACAGAATAACCCCTTCAGCATCCCAGAAGACTGTAACCATGACTTTACCGGCTGAGGGTATGGCTTTACACTTTTTCTTGGTAGGGGAGTGGGGGTGGTGCCACTCCATTGATTGCCGTTTTGTTTCAGGTTCGAAGAGATGAACCCATGTTTCATCGCCTGTAACAATCTTTGACAAGAAATTGTCACCCTCAGCCACATGACGAGCAAGCAATTCCGCACAAATGGTTCTCCTTTGCTCTTTATGGTGTTCGGTTAGACAACGAGGGACCCAGCGGGAACAAACCTTTGAATATCACAACTGGTGAACAATTGTGACAGCACTACCAACAGAGATGTCAAGTTGAGCACTGAGTTGTTTGATGGTGATCCGTCGATCATCTCGAACGAGTGTGTTCGCACGCTCCGCCATTGCAGGAGTCACAGCTGTGCACGGCCGGCCCGCACGCGGGAGATCAGACAGTCTTGCTTGACCTTGCGGCGATGATGACACACGCTTTGCCCAACGACTCACCGTGCTTTTGTCCACTGCCAGATCACCGTAGACATTCTGCAAGCGCGTACGAATATCTGAGATGCCCTGGTTTTCCGCCAAAAGAAACTCGATCACTGCCCGTTGTTTGCAACGCACATCCGTTACAGACGCCATTTTAACAGCTCCGTACAGCGCAGCCACCTGTCGGAAGTCAATGAAACTATACGAGACGAAGCGGGAATGTTTGAAAATATTCCACGAGAAATTTCCGGTTTTGTCAACCAAAATTGGCCGAGGAAAAAAATGTGTTGCATTACTTATTGAACTGTCCTCGTAATTTCGCTCCTCAAACCACTGTAGCACACGGTTCTGGCTTCCAGACACGGACAGTTACACTGCTGAAAGATGACATCGCCGTCGGGGCAGACACCAAGCATGAAGGGATGCACGTGGTTAGCAGCTGTCACCGTGTTTTCACTTACTGTCTCAGGTCCGATTCCATCGCAGGGGAACATCTCCCACAGTATAATACTGCTCCCACCAGCTTGCGTCCTTGGCACGCTGCACGTTTCAAGACGCCATTCACTTCGATGACGGCGTTTGTGGCGACGACGACCATCGATCTAGTGCAGTAAAAATGTGTTTCACGCGAAGAGCCGACACATTTCCATTGATCGACGTTCAAATCCCGATGACCTCATGCCCACTGCAATATTAACTGACGATGTCGTTGGGTAAAGATGTGAACACCTAGGGGAGGTCTGCTGCGGAGATCCATGTTCAACAATGTATGATGAACGATGTGCTCCGAAACACTTGTGCTGCACCAGCATTGGGCTCTTTCGGAACTACTTTACAGAGCAGACAAGCCTCCGAACCCCACGTTCTATGAAGAGTCATGGACGTCCAACCATCTAGCGCCTAGTGGTAGTTTCACTGTCTTTCCTCTTCTATCCGTAGATGTCCACGTTAGCAGCATTTGAAAATTTTACCAGCTTCGCCGTTTTCGAGATACTCGTTCACAGGCTCTGCGTAATAATAATCTTCCCTTTGTCAAAACCGCTTGTCTCAATGGATTTCCCCATTTGCAGCCCATATCTTCGCTAGGATGATCCCCTGCTCCGCTTACATACTTTCGTTACCGCCTCACGTGCCCACACCACCAGCGGCATCGAACGTTGCCGTGGGCACTGGTCATTATGTTTTGGTTATCAGCGTGTTTGTACTCACTGTATTTGTTTACGTGTCTTGATTTGGGGCTCAAGCGAATATCTCACGTGCGTCATTATGTCTAATATATTTTATTTCGCTTCGATGTTCCCCTCTTAGTGCGGAATTTTCAGTGTTCCTGAGTGTACGCAGTTGGAGCAACAGGACCGTCAGCGACATCGACGGTTTTTTGCAGCCAAGCCCGGGGCGCTTCTTCGAAGATGAGGAAAAGAATGCGCCGCTCCTACCGGAGAGTACTGAGGCGGCAGCTAAAAGTGCGAGCCATTCATCGCTTCCGTTGGGCGGAACGCGCGAAATGCGCAGCGCCTGACGCTTGGCGCCGCCTTTGGCGCATATGAGACTGTTGAGCGCGTTCGGGGAATTGCAATAACGTAATATAGGATGCTCCTTTCCGGACGAGCTTCCTTCAAAGATTTCCGGTGGGGACCATTACTGCTGGAAGAAGGCGTGTGCCCGCACCCGCCCCTCCCCTCTACCCTCCGCCTTCCCACGTGGCCTCGTCAGCACATCGCCTTTGCCCCGACCCCCGGCCTTCGAGCTGACAGAGAATACTCTCCGTGCTGTTGCATCAAGGACCCACGCCTTTACAAACAGTACAAAGCGCGTCGTAAATTAATGATCAACATGGAAAGTTGTACACAGGTAATACATACACACAGATACCTATTTCCTTTGTCTCACATTTCATTTTCCACTCTCTACAGCCCCCTCTAGTACCAAGCAAGTTATTCCTTGCTATCTCAATATCTGTAATGTAACCCTGCCCCTTCTTCTTGTCAGTATTTTCCATGTGTACTACTTCCCGGTTTCTTCACAGTCTACGACTCACTTCCATAGGGAGTGGTGTTCCAACTTACATTCTCATATACTTCTTCCACAAATTACGGCCAACGTACGATACTGACTTCTTTTGGTCAGGAATTCCCTCTTTGTCTCTTTTGCCCTCTTGTTATGTCCTTTATGCTCCCTCCGTCAGGTGAAGCCGAATTCCTTCACTTCGTTAACTGCGCGGCTTCAAGTTCTGATGTTACATTTAGGACAAAAGGAAGGGCACCTAGAGCCGTAATATCTTCTGTATTTCATTGCTGATCTAGATTTCAGCTAACAGCGTAGCTACCATCAGAGCGTTACAGGTAGTCACGTATGCTCAGCATACTTACATCAATACTTATTACAATATAACCTTGGCGTGTACAAACATTTGTCAACCTCTGACTGTTGCTTGTACACAATAAGATTACGTTTAATACGTGTTCGCACTACATACACTACTGGCCATTAAAATTGCTACACCACGAAGATGTGCTACAGACGCTGTGATATGCAAATGATTAGCTTTTCAGAGCATTCACACACGGTTGGCGACGGTGGCGACACCTACAACGTGCTGACATGAGGAAAGTTTCCAACCGATTTCGCTGACACAAACAGCGTTTGACCGACGTTTCCTGGTGAAACGTTGTTATGATGCCTCGTGTAAGGAGGAGAAATGCGTACCATCACGTTTCCGACTTTGATAAAGGTCGGATTGTAGCCTATCGCGATTGCGGTTTATCGTATCGCAACATCCCTGCTCGCGTTGGTCGAGATCCAAAGACTGTTAGCAGAATATGGAATCCCGGGTTCAGCAGGGTAATACGGAACGCCGTGCTGGATCCCAACGGCCTCCTGTCACTAGCAGTCCAGGTGACAGGCATCTTATCCGCATGGCTGTTACGGATCGTGCAGCCACGTCTCGATCCCTGAGGTCAAATGGCGACGTTTGCAAGACAACAACCATCTGCACGAACAGTTCGGCGACGTTTGCAGCAGCATGGACTATCAGCTCGGAGACCATGGCTGCGTTACCCTTGACGCTGCATCGCAGACAGGAGCGCCTGCGATGGTGTACTCAACGACGAACCTGGGTGCACGAATGGCAAATCGTCATTTTTTCCGATGAATCCAGGTTTCTGTTTACAGCATCATGATGGTCGCATCCGTGTTTGGTGACATCGCGGTGAACGCACGTTGGAAGCGTGTATTCGTCATCGGCATACTAGCGTATCATCCGGCGTGGTGGTATGAGGTGCCATTGGTTACACGTCTCGGTCACCTCTTGTTCGCATTGACGGCACTTTGAACAGTGGACGTTACATTTCAGATGTGTTACGACCCGTGGCTCTACCCTTCATTCGATCCCTGCGAAACCCTACATTTCAGCATGATAATGCACTACTGAATGTTGCAGGTCCTTTACTGGTCTTTCTGGAAACAGAAAATGTTCGACTGCTGCCCTGGCCAGCACATTCTCCAGATCTCTCACCAACTTAAATCGTCAATGGTGGTCGAGCAACTCGCTCGTCACAATACATCAGTCACTACTCTTGATGAACTGTGGTATCGTGTTGAAGCTGCATGGGCAGTTGTACCTGTACACGCCATCCAAGCTCTGTTTGACTCACTGCCCAGGCGTATCAAGGCCGTTATTACAGCCAGAGGTGGTAGTTCTGGGTACTGGTTTCTCAGAATCTATGCACCCAAATTGCCTGAAAATGTAATCACATGTCAGTTCTAGTATAATATATTTGTCCAATGAATACCCGCTTATCATCTGCATTTCTTCTTGGTGTAGCAATTTTTATGTCCAGTAGGGTATGAAGCAGGTAAGATTCACCATGTATTCGCCAAATCCTTCCATGGGATATCTACAGGGTATAGCGTGATTTATAGCATGATTCATTACTGGAAATCATTCGTTTCTTGTCATCCAGTGCCGTCGCTCTTTACAGGACATCAAGCGTCGCTTACCTTTGATTATAGAAATATGTGACTTATGAGGAGATTACTTTTCAATTTTCTACGTAGAGTCACTGCGGTAACTAGACATGCTGGTTACGGTTTGGAACTCACGAATGATTTCTTCCACTGATTTCGTAAGATTCTTTACGACCACCTTCAACAATGCTCCATGGTCCTTGTCCGGTAGTATGTGCGGTATTGTTGGTTTAGCTGTGGCTGTTCCTTCACGTTTCCGCTCCACAGTCACATCACCAACAGCCAATCTGGGTGAGTTCTGAAGGGGTGAAGTGTCCCTGATGTATCTGTTACTCAGATGACGTCCAGTGACTTGTTCATTTCAGAAGTCACTAAGTACTCTCTCCTGACTGCCCCACCCTGTTCCGACTGCTTTTATACTGGAAATGTATTCGCAGTTGCGAATACGGGCAACCTCTAACTGTAGAATCAAATGATGACACTGAAAATTTGTGCCACACCGGGACTACCCCAGCTATCCCTCCTGTCGTGAGCTGTCGCCTGAACCACCTCAGTGCAGGCTTCACAGCCATACCTAGACTTCCATATGTCGTCAGCCACGTGTCATTAACCTGCACTCGTACACTTATTTAATTCCCGTACAGGGGAGACATTTAATTGAAAATCGCTAGCCTGCATGCGTGTCCAATGGAACATTTCATCCTACCTCTTACAAACTTGTGCAATGAAACATCTTATGCTTTTGTAAAGGCAAGACCACCTCTCATAACATGTAGTGGTTAATTCCGCATTAGACATGGCTGTTTGGATACTTTTGATCAGGTAGCACTTTCCTTCTTGTCTAATTTTCCTATGTTTCTCAGAAGCCTGTACAAAAAAAAATGGCTCTGAGCACTATGGGACTCAACTGCTGTGGTCATAAGTCCCCTAGAACTTAGAACTACTTAAACCTAACTAACCTAAGGACATCACACACATCCATGCCCGAGGCAGGATTCGAACCTGCGACCGTAGTGGTAGAAGCCTGTACAAATTATTCTGTGCCACCCTCATCGTCTCACTGGTGACTTCTCCCATTTCTGTTGTTTGCGGTGTCACTTTCAGGTTGACTAAAAAGTCTGTGTGCGCCTCTTCTTTGTGGCCTTTCTGTCTCTTCCATTGATGTAAAATTTGTCTAAAAGAGGCTTAAATTGAGCAGTAATAAAAATATTTTGCACTAGTATCTTTTAACCGATGTCTTTCATGTAAAACTTGCATATTTTTCAGAATTCTTTCAATACATCTGAGTTTGACATCTGCGTTCCTCTCGGCTAGAGTTTTACACTTGTTTCGCTTTAAATTTCTCCAGAAAAGCGACATTCGTTCAGTGTTATGTGTCGTGGTAATCGCGGCACAGTGAAGGGCTCAACCCGATCAACGTACGGTGAGAGGAAGATTCGCAGGAGCGCTTCTGTGAAGTGTGTAAGGTAGGAGACGACGTATTGGCGGATGTAAAGGTGTGAGGGCGGGTCGTGAGTCGTGCTTGGGTAGCGCAGTTGGCAGAGCACTTGCCCGCGAAAGGCCAAGGTCCCGAGTACGAGTCTCGCTCCGGCAAGAAGTTTTAAGGTGCCAGGAAGTCTCACACTGACTTTCGTCTGTTAGCTAGTCGTCGCTTCAATCCCATGTCAAGTACTATGATCAGTATGAATGACGTTTGTTGCATATATGACGAGGAGGAACTGTAGCAAAGGCTTCTAGGAAGTTGCTTTTATATATATATATATATATATATATATATATATATATATATATATATATATATATATATATATATATATATATATAACGTACATTTATCGTTTTCTATGGAGCCCTTGCAGAGGAGTCTCTTGGATTTGGAAAGAGTCAAAGTCTTTTTTTTCTCTCAGATATTCATCGATGGAGTAGAAGGCGGTGGCCAAGAGGAAGTTCTTCAATTCACTGTGAAATCGATCTTCGACCTTTGATATGCTCTGCTATGTCAAGAAACTATGCCTCAAGGAGAACTGTCTATTGTCTTCTGTATCTCCTAAACGATGAGATAAAGCTGTGTTTCAGGTGATCGGTGCTTGTGCAAACTGTGTCAGTCCGTGCAGGAAAGTTATCCAGTTTAAAGAAAAGTTCTGATAAGCGAGTGTTCAAATGTGTGTGAATTACTAAGGTACCAAACTGCTGAGGTTATCGGTCCCTAGACTTATACACTACATATACTAACTTAGACTAGCTTATGCTAAGGACAACACACACACCCATGCCCGAGGCAGGACTCGAATCTCCGGCGGGAGGGGCCGCGCAATCCGTGACATGGCGCCTAAGATCACGCTACCACTCCGCGCGGCTAAGTGTTTCGTTACATTAAAATGGGCATTAAAATGAAAACTAGAAGGAGGAAGAAAAGTAACTAAACTCTTAATTATCTGAAAAGTATGCACCAAACTGCTAACACTTTAATCTCACTGTGAGACACGACGGTCAGTGCCTTCATGGAAAAATGTTTACGGTTGCCTGCCGAGCCCTGAGCGCACCTCTTTGTCGGAAGAAAATCGACGTCTACGATTTTTTTTTCAGGGCCAAAAAATTAATGAAATCGCATCGGGAGAAATTCGGAATGCACGGAGAAAGTCAAGGCTTACCAGTGAATCTTCTGCAATGTAGTCAGCGGGTCCACATGTTGGCAAGGTTGTTTCAATTACGTGGCGTAAGTTTCGCTGGGAAACCCTTCCACATCCTCCACACAGTCCCGATCTCTCCTAATGCGTTTCTGTATTTTTGGAGCGATGGTGAAAGAATTCGTGGCCATCGATTTGCTTTGGACGAAGAGGCGCACGCCTGGGTAAGATCGTGTTTCTGTAGGCAATCGCAAACATTATCATGACGGCAGAGAGTGTCTTGTCTCACAGTGCTATTAACATATTAACAGTTATGGCGATTAAAGTGAACTAATAAACAGTTAACGTAATGTTTTCCCCTGTCTGCCTTTTTCATTTGACTGTCCCTTATACAAGTAATCGACGTCGATGATATACTCCCACTACTACATCTACATCAATACTCCGTAAGATAGCTGATGTGTAACGTGGTGTAGCTTGTGTACCACTGTCACAACCCCTCCATCCTGCTCCACTAGCAAATTGAACTTAGAAAGAACCGTTGTTGGATTGCAGTTCAAGCCTCCGAGAGAACTTGAATCTCTTCAACTTCGCCTTCACGTTACTTTCCCACTGCTCTCAACTGTGGACGGTGAGACACCTTTTACTTGAGTGCCCCTGTTTTACTCCGTTATGCACCCGTCTACAGCTGTCGCCCGATATATCTTCCATTTTAGCAGATGACACACGGTCAGCCGATCGCGTTCTCGAGTTTATTAGTGCCAGTGAGATGATGTCAGTCATTTGAAGCTCTTTTTGGGGACAAACACCCCTCTTCTATAGTGGTTTTTTAAGCTTCCCTTCTGTTTTTTAGTTTCCCCACTTTTTTGAGTTTCGCTCCCATTGCTGCTGGTTTCCAGTTTGGTTTTTTTTGTTACCTTTTCCTAAGTCAAAGACCGGGCACTGATGACCGTAGCAGTTTTGAGCCGTAAAGCCATAACAAAAAAAAAAAAAAAAAAGATCGCGAGTTGCAGGTGCTACGTCGGGGAAAGTAGTGTATTGATTGACTGGTTTATTCTTCAAGGTATACAAGCGCTAGAAAGTTTAAAAATAAATACTATGGTGCATATCAGCTATTCGGATGGCCATCTCCGTGACGCTTTCGCGCTAACTAAACGAATTTGTGATCTAACGTGCTTCTTATATCAATATTACGAGGGAAGGGTCCCTGGCTTTCGAATTGCGGTGGAGCGGGTTACAACATCTAATACCTAACATTCAGTCCACCTACCTCAAACGATTGCTGTTGTCTGCCCCTTCACTAGATACTAGCTCAACCTGTAACGTCTCCTGGCAAAACAATATTTCCAGAATGAGATTTTCACTCTACAGCGGAGTGTGCGCTGATATGACACTTCCTGGCAGATCAAAACTGTGTGCCGGACCGAGACTCGAACACATATTATGTGGTAAAAAAAAAAGGAAAAAACAATTTTTACTGCATGGTTGTTATTTTATCTCTGCATGGCCAATGATTGTGTGAGCTTTACGTAATAAAGGGAAACCATTATGTGTCATGTTTTATACTTGTATAGAATTATGTGTCGATTTTTTTAAAGACAATTTCTGTGTCGGCGATTACTGAAACCGCCGAGATGATACTTATTAAATATCAAACAAAGATGTAAATATATCAAACCGAGTGTAAATAGTAGTGTCCGAGCATTAATTTCTCTGTCGTCTTTTTGGAGTTACGTGAGTAGGAAGAGCCTGTGACGCTATATTGTATGCTTGTGTAGTATACTTTTGTCAAGATTGAGAGAAGGACGCCATTAGGCATTGATTTGTAAAGGTGTGTAAGAATTAACCTATCTAAATGTTTTGAATAGAGTTACATAGTGAAAACTTGCATTATGATTTGTAATAAGCTTGCCTGGTATATTATCCCATTCCTTTAAGACATTTTCAGCTATTTAAATATTATTCGTGGTGCAGAGCTGCGGTACGAACGAACGAGCCGCTGACGCGGCGCATTCAAACTGCATTAAATGAAACCAATCATACCGCGAAGGAGCGGACAGGTAATAGTGAACTAAAATTATTTCTTTCAGCTTTCGGGATTGCAGGGCAGAGCAGCAGATTTTATGATGTGTTTTACAGGTGGATGCGGGCTGCAGATGATGTTATATTATTAACAGTGCAGAAAGATAATTTACCTTCATGACATAAAAGAAATCTTGTTGTGCGTAGTTCTGGTCTGGCATACATTATAATAAAAATGTTTTTTTCTCTGAGAATAGTCTCATGTTCTCGTGTTAGTCATGGTACTTATTGGTGTTTTAATGTTAACAAAAGTCCACCGCAAAATTTTGATGTTGAACAAAGATTGGGTACTGTAACGTCAGTATTGATAATGAAATAATTTTCAGTAACCTTTTCAATAACTGTGAAGTGAGAAAGATATGTTGAACTTTATAGCGAGTTACAGTAACGAAACAATGTTCCTTTTATGAAAAGCCGAATCCAGAATAATAAGAACATAATATATTTTGTTTTGTTGAAAATTAATGATCCAAAGAAAGTCACAGCACAGTATCCTCAAAAAGTATTTCAGGGCTCTTTTCGTGGCAACGTATTTTATCTCATCCGTTTATCAATATATTAGTGGTTATGCGAGCACTAACAAAGAGAGCGAAAAACCGATGACAAGTAGCGTCGGAGAAACACCGAAAAATACCTGCCAAAAAAAAAAAGAAAAAAGGACGCATAACTCAAGCTTGGAGTAGTGTCTGTAAGTTCGTTAAACTTCGGGTGTTCGGGGTTCTAAAGAGTTTGGCTGAAAATACTTTGACGTTTAACTCATCAGGCTCTATTGCCTCCAAAATCTGTGGTAAATGGCTATCAAGTCCGTATTTAGCGTTTAACTATGCTTTAACTACAAGGTTTCACACTTAAGCAGCCAGAAGTCCGACCTCAATGATTTTTAACGTTCTATACAGTAACTGACCCACAGGTATTGGCGAGTTACTAAATTAAGTCGCTCAGTGGGCTTCATAAAAAGGAGTGCTCGCCATAATGTCTCGAAATGTTCACGAAACGCGCGACGCGTAGTTTGAAGTACGACAGGAAATTTGACACGCAAATAACTTCCAAACTAATTCAGTCAAAATGTCCCAACTTCCAAAAAATCGTTCAAAACTAAAGTCGCTTTACAATCACTAAACTAAATCCAAGAAGTTGCAAGATTTCCTTCATCTTGGTACAAAATTGTGTATTTGCAGTGCCACATGGACCTGCACAATAAGACGGTACACGAACGACTCCCGGGGCCACTGATCTGTGCACAAGCAATACGCAACGTGTGGAAAATGTTTCATTCCTATTGGCTGATGACTTACGCAGCTATTCAGACAGATTCGAGCCCTGCCGCTCTCGCGGTAATTCCTAAATCATCCAGTAGACTTACTGAAAGCAGTTTATAAAAGTAATTCTAAATTTACGAAAACCAGATTTAATTTAGGTAATGGGAAATATGAATTTTCGTCAGATATCAACAGCTAGTTGATTTAACACCTATCTTTTCTTCTGGCGGCATTTATGCAAAAGCATCCACACTTGACATAGTACACATGATTACTGATTGCACAAGAGCTTTTGTATAGTTTTTAATAAAATAAAACATCCACACTTTACGTATGTCCTCCATACGCTCTCTCCACATTATTCACGCAACAAACATCATTAAATAATAATTTGGAAAATAGTTGCTACTGTACCAGTAGCTATTTTAATGAAAGCAAAGAAGAGCCTAGAAAAACAATTTCTCTGGAGAGTAAAGTTACTATAGGCTGTAGATAGACTTTCATATCTCGAAAAGTATAGAAGATACCGAACTGCGAGTTTTACAGTACGGTTGTATTATTAATACAAATGTGCTCATGGAATATGAAAACATCGAACAAAATATAATGCTGTTTCTTTAGATGCAAAGGAGGTGTGCACAACGTATCGTACGTACGGCAGCAACCTCACGGCCCCAGCAACCAGAGTGACATCTGTGCTGATGTGAGAAGACACGCTTCAAGATCGCTCACCTCACTGCAAGGAGTAAAGACTTTGAATAATCTGCTATGATGCACACCCATTGTGAACCGAAAATTACTTTCAGCTACGTTTGAGATACATACAACGGCAAGGCTATTACGAAACGTATTTTAGAGCTGAATAAAACAAAAACAATTAGCCGTGGTTTATTGACCAAATTTTAAATACCAAAAAGGATGTTGAAAAACGAAATATTATAGAAACATTACACGTGGCTACACTATTAAAACAAATTTCTACTACCTTTGACTTAACAACAACGCATCTAAATTATTTTACAAAATTGTTCCGAAAACTTCATTTTTATTAATTTATCATTTTTTATTCTTTTCAACAAAAATACACGCCCATTTGTCGAAATATATTACAACTGCATTTTCTAATTACCTCCACCTTAAATCTTGTTTTCCCATTTCCATTATAAATATTCTCTTGCATCGAAACGTGCTTAGTTACACCACTGAAAGTTATTTACATAAAGGCATGTTGGTTGGTGTCCCTTATTTCTTATTTACATGAGCTATTCACGAAATTCGCTATGGAGAGTATTCATAAGGAGATTCCAGAACAATACATTACTTACGTTGTTGTTTTTGTGTTGTTCAGTACAGAGACTAGTTTGATGCAGCTCTCCATGCTACTCTATCCTGTGCAAGCTTCTTCATCTACCAGTACCTACTGCAACCTACATCCTTCTGAATATGTTTAGTGTATGCATCTCTTGGTCTCCCTCAACGATTTTTACCCTCAGCGCTGCCTCCGATACTAAATTAGTGATCCCGTGATGCCTCAAATATGTCCTACCAACCGAGCACTTCTTCTAGTCGTGCCACAAATTTCTCTTCTCCCCAATTCCATTCAATACCTCCTCATTAGCTATGTGATCTGCCCATCTAACCTTCAGCATTCTTCTGTAGCACCACAATTCTAAAGCTTCTATTCTCTTTTTGTCTAAACTACACTCCTGGAAATGGAAAAAAGAACACATTGACACCGGTGTGTCAGACCCACCATACTTGCTCCGGACACTGCGAGAGGGCTGTACAAGCAATGATCACACGCACGGCACAGCGGACACACCAGGAACCGCGGTGTTGGCCGTCGAATGGCGATAGCTGCGCAGCATTTGTGCACCGCCGCCGTCAGTGTCAGCCAGTTTTCCGTGGCATACGGAGCTCCATCGCAGTCTTTAACACTGGTAGCATGCCGCGACAGCGTGGACGTGAACCGTATGTGCAGTTGACGGACTTTGAGCGAGGGCGTATAGTGGGCATGCGGGATGCCGTGTGGACGTACCGCCGAATTGCTCAACACGTGGGCCGTGAGGTCTCTACAGTACATCGATGTTGTCGCCAGTGGTCGGCGGAAGGTGCACGTGCCCGTCGACCTGGGACCGGACTGCAGCGACGCACGGATGCACGCCAAGACCGTAGGATCCTACGCAGTGCCGTAGGGGACCGCACCGCCACTTCCCAGCAAATTAGGGACACTGTTGCTCCTGGGGTATCGGCGAGGACCATTCGCAACCGTCTCCATGAAGCTGGGCTACGGTCCCGCACACCGTTAGGCCGTCTTCCGCTCACGCCAACATCTTGCAGCCCGCCTCCAGTGGTGTCGCGACAGGCGTGAATGGAGGGACGAATGGAGACGTGTCGTCTTCAGCGATGAGAGTCGCTTCTGCCTTGGTGCCAATGATGGTCGTATGCGTGTTTGGCGCCGTGCAGGTGAGCGCCACAATCAGGACTGCATACGACCGAGGCACACAGGGCCAACACCCGGCATCATGGTGTGGGGAGCGATCTCCTACACTGGCCGTACACCACTGGTGATCGTCGAGGGGACACTGAATAGTGCACGGTACATCCAAACCGTCATCGAACCCATCGTTCTACCATTCCTAGACCGGCAAGGGAACTTGCTGTTCCAACAGGACAATGCACGTCCGCATGTATCCCGTGCCACCCAACGTGCTCTAGAAGGTGTAAGTCAACTACCCTGGCCAGCAAGATCTCCGGATCTGTCCCCCATTGAGCATGTTTGGGACTGGATGAAGCGTCGTCTCACGCGGTCTGCACGTCCAGCACGAACGCTGGTCCAACTGAGGCGCCAGGTGGAAATGGCGTGGACTACATCCAGCATCTCTACGATCGTCTCCATGGGAGAATAGCAGCCTGCATTGCTGCGAAAGGTGGATATACACTGTACTAGTGCCGACATTGTGCATGCTCTGTTGCCTGTGTCTATGTGCCTGTGGTTCTGTCAGTGTGATCATGTGATGTATCTGACCCCAGGAATGTGTCAATAAAGTTTCCCCTTCCTGGGACAATGAATTCACGGTGTTCTTATTTCAATTTCCAGGAGTGTATTTATCGTCCACGTTTCACTTCCATACATGGCTACACTCCATACAAATACTTTCTGAAAAGACTTCCTGACACTTAAATCTATACTCGATCTCAACAAATTTCTCTTCTTCAGAAATCTTATATCCTCCTTTCAAGACACTGTCCGTTCCGTTCAGCTGCTCTTCCAGATCCTTTGCTGTCTCTGACAGAATTGCAATGTCATCGGCGAACCTCAAAGTTTTTATTTCTTCTACATGGATTTTAATTACTACTCCGAATTTTTCTTTTTTCCGTTTACTGCTTGTTCAATATATAGATTGAACAACATCGGGGAGAGGCTACAACTCTGTCTCACTCCCTTCTCAACCACTGCTTCCCTTTCCTGTCCCTCGAATCTTATAACAGCCATCTGGTTTCTGTACAAATTGTAAATAGCCTTTCGCTCCCTGTATTTTACCCCTGCCACCTTCAGAATTTGAAACAGAGTATTCCAGTCAACATTGTCAAAAGCTTCCTCTAAGTCTACAAATGCTAGAAACGTAGATTTGCCTTTCCTTAATCTATTTTGTAAGATAAGTCGCAGGGTCAGTATTGCCTCACGTGTTCCAACATTTCTAAGGAATCCAAATTGATCTTCCCCGAGGTCGGCTTCTATCAGTTTTTCCATTCGTATGTAAAGAATTCGTGTTAGTATTTTGCAGCCGTGGCTTATTAAACTGATAGTTCGGTAATTTTCACAACTGTCAACCCCTGCTCTCGTTGGAATTGGAATTATTATAGCCGGCCAATGTGGCCGTGAGTTTCTAGGCGCCTCAGTCCGGAACCGCGCTGCTGCGACGGTCGCAGTTTGGAATCCTGCCTCGGGCATGGATGTGTGTGACGTCCTTAGGTTAGTTAGGTTTAAGTACTTCTAAGTCTAGGGGACAGATGACCTCAGATGTTAAGTCCCATAGTGCTTAGAGCCATTTGAATCATTTGAATTATTATATTCTTCTTGACGTCTGAGGGCATTTCACCTGTTTCATACCTCTTTCTCGCCAGATGGTAGAGTTCTGGCAGCGCTGGCTCTCCCAAGTCTGTCAGTAGTTCTAATGGGATGCTGTCTACTCCCTGGGCCTTGTTTCGACTTAGGTCTTTCAGTGCTCTGTCAAACTCTTCACGCAGTATCATATCTCCCATTTCATCTTCATTTACATCCTCTACCATTTCCATAATATTGTCGTCAAGAACATCGCCCTTGTATAGACCCTCTAGATACTCGTATATTCCTTCAACCTTTCTGCTTTCCAACTGAGCTCTTGATATTCATGCATGTGGTTCTCTTTTCTCCAAACGTCTCTTTAATTTTCCTGTAGGCAGTATCTATCTTACCCCTAGTGGTATGTGCCTCTACATCCTTACATTTGTCCTCCAGCCATCCCTGCTTAGCCATTTTGTACTTCCTGTCGATCTCATTTTTGAGACGTTTGTATTCCTTTTTGCCTGCTTCATTTACTGCATTTTTGTATTTACTCCTTTCATTAATTACATCCAGTATCTCTTCTGTTACCCAAGGATTTCTATTAGCCCTCGTCTTTTTACCTACTTGATCCTCTGCTGCCTTCACTATTTCATCTCTGAAAGCTACCCATTCTTCTTCTACTGTATTTCTTTCCCCCATTCTCGTCAAATGTTCCCTACTGCTCTCCTTGAATCTCTCTACAGCCTCTCGTTCTGTCAGTTTATCCATGTCACATCTCCTTAAATTCCCAACTTTTTGCAGTTTGTTTAGTTTTAATCTACAGTTCATAACCAATAGATTGGGGTCAGAGTCCGCATCTGCTCCTGGAAATGTCTTACAATTTAAAACCTGGTTCCTAAATCTCTGTCTTACCACTATATAATCTATCTGAATCCTGTCAGTATCTCCAGGCGTCTTCCATGTGTACAACCTTCTTTTATGATTCTTGAACCAAGTGTTAGCTATGATTCAGTTATGCTCTGAGCAAAATTCTACCAGGCGGCTTCCTCTTTCATTTTTTACCCCCAATCCACATTCACCTACTACGTTTCCTTCTGTTCCTTTCCCTACTATCGAATTCCAGTCACCCATGACTCTTAAATTTTCGTCTCCCTTCACTATCTGAATAATTTCTTTTATCTCGTTATACATTTCATCAATCTCTTAGTCATCTGCGGAGCTAGTCGGCATATAAATTTGTACTAGTGTGGTAGGCGTGGGTTTCGTATATATCTTGGACACAGTAATGCGTTCACTATGCTGTTTGTAGTGGCTTACCCGCATTCCTATTTTTTTATTCATTATTAAACCCACTCCTGCGTTACCCCTATCTGATTTTGTATTTATAACCCTGTATTCACCTGACCAGAAGCCTTGTTCCTCCTGCCACCGAACTTCACTAATTCCTACTTACGTTATGACGAGGCATTATGGCTGGCATCTTTATTTATGTGCAAAGAGTGTTTTGCACAGATTAGCTTTTTACAAAAGTCGCTATGAATGGCGTTCGCAATTAGACTACTTATAACATCTATTTTATGACGAGATAATGTGGATGCCACTTCCTTCCTTTCACAACTATACTAACTAACTTCCCAAAACGTGTACGTTTAACAAAATTCGCTTTGATGGGCGTCCATGAAATATTTCACATTTCAACAGCTAATTTATTACACAGTAGAAGGGGATTCTTATCTCTTTCTTTCACTTACACTCCCTGTACATAAAAGGTATTTCATTAGACGCAGCGTCCAGTCATGTGCCCTCAACCAGTTAACAGTGAACCTCATACCTGGTTTACATAAATGGTCCTTATCTTCAAAACACAGTACGTCCAATTCAAACAATCACAAAAAAGCATTCTGCAGAGAAGAAGAATTATATACATTTCTCTCATTACATATACAGTTTCTTTTTCACAAAGAAAATTAGGCATAGTGCTATGAAAATTTCTATCAATTACTAATTACTCGTCAGTAAAAAAAGAACTAACAGCCAAAACCAAAGGTAAATGGTACAATAAGTTGAACTATTCCTGCTTGACTTAGCTTCCAAAGAGGAAAGATACTTAAATGCGCATATAGCTCAATTTAATTCCTTAGGAAGTTACTGCTGAAAACAGTCGCTCATTAGTATTCAAGTATTCTACTTCTCATATTTTTCTTTTCAACTTATCTTTCAAGATTAGTAAACATATTCCTTAGCGTCAAAAAACAGATGTACATTTTAAGACTACTATTTTCGGTTTCACAATCTTTACATAATGTATCTCCAATCCAAAATGAATGCAAAACGCTGAGAATATTTACAAGGTCAGCTGTAGTTGACAATAAACATGAAATACACAATATATTTACCTTTGAACTGTCTATATATCGTACACTGACAATAATAACATCATTATCTCTGTTCTCAAACTTTCGCATGCATAGATAGTAGCATATTTCTTTACATTATCTCTATACAAAAGTTGCATAGTTCACACCATTCTCGCTCAAGACTCATACACTTGTTAATAGGCCAGTGCAATTTTAGTACTGAAGCAAGAATTACTTTATTTCGTTATATGTCCATGTTATTATATGGCTTTTATATATCTTGGAAAAATGATTTTCAATAACTAGTATTTCCTACAACCACTATGTACACTGTTCACATGGAAGATAGGGAAGACGGTCGCGTAACCAGTGTGGCACAGGGAAGGTGGATGTGCTAAGTGGCTGGTGGCTATGTGGAAGTCGGTGTTTAACAACATTTAAAGACGTTTATCAACGAATTTGAACAACTGTGAGTGCACACAGTAGGTGACACAAGTAAGGTATCCAGCTCTTCACTTATCAAACTGCAAATCTTGAAATATAACACATCAGAACACACAATATAATAATCTTCCCCTTTGAATTTCACCACCCTTGCAATAAGAGGGTAACAAATTTCGTATGAAAAGTAATGACACAACAGCAGAAAAAGAACAAGAAAACACAATAATCAATCTTAGCAAGGAATATCAAAGTCTAAACTGTACCCAAACGAATCTGACAACCTAACTAACAAGCAATTAGAAACAGATCGAAAATCAACAATAGAATACACGAGCTCAAGCTACATTTACTGGGAAAAAAATATGAGAACAAGGTAGTGAATGTTAGCAACAAGCAGAAATTAAAATTCCACTCTACACAATGATCGTAAAATAAAGTTTTCTGACTATAGTGCACTATGTCCTACAGCAGCCTCACTGTAGCTGAAAAGTGTGACCTTTTGGAATTTGATTGTGCTAACCCAGATACACTCGTCTGCATGGCACTGAACACAATTCCTCCTTCAAGGCGTCCAGTAGAGATCAGGAATGGAGCGAGTACGAGTCTCGTGTTGCGGGTTGCACACTCCCCAAACAAGGTGCCGCTATTACACCAGTGCTAACGGGCTTCCTTCGCTTCCGCTGTAGTTCCGCGAGCGTGACGAGTCTGAAAACTGTGGTGCTGCGCTTGCTTCATACTCGTTGACTCGTTCTGTCTTACTTAAGGTTGCAGGAGTAACATGATAAATGATAGATTGAGTGGTATAAAGTCAGTCAGATTTGATATATCTTGGCACATTTTCGTCGACAGCTAATAATGTTTTTGGTTTCGAACTTATTATAGTATTAAGAAACAAATATTCAAAATAAATGAAACATGACTAGCTGCATGAATGTTTACACTGTAAAATATGTGACAGTCAAGACTATGCAATGGTTATATCATCGAAATGTCTCATAATATTGCTTTAGAAATAAAAAGTGGACAAGCGCCTTCGCTCGGTGATATACACACTATCGTTATCGAACACCACAAACTCAAACCGTTATTTCTGTCTGTTTTGGGGCAGCATTTCTTTTTTTCTTTCTCCCTGCGAGTAATGTTAAGGTACTACACAACGGTTAAATTACTAACGTTTATTGCAGTCAACACGTGTTTTGTTTAAGAAGAAGTAAGAGCAATTTTCACTCCTTCTGCAGCTCAAAATTTGAAAAGAACTGTTTGGCTCATTGACAACAGACTTACTGTGTGCCAAAGCTTGTAATACTATTATCACGGAGAAACTGTTTGGCAGTTGGCAGGCAAGTCATATCACGTGGGTTAGAGACTAGTTTGCCTCCTATGTAATTTCTTTATTTGGTGCAAAACGTCGAACATGGCAAACGTTTATTATAAATAGTAATATGTAATTTGAATTATTTCATAAAGTATATTGACTGCTTGCTGGTATGAAAGACGAAACGAAAAGCATTGATAAAGACTAAACAAAAAAGTTACTGATATCGAGGCCTAATAGTCCAATAGACTGAAGCGATTAATGAAGAGAAAATCTGCTGTATTTCTTTGAACAATACGACTTGTCTACTTCCTTTTCAGTTTGGATTGTTCTCCTGTTGGTTTTACTTACGTTATTGCATTCAGTTTCCTGAGGAGGGGGTTTCGAAATAAAATTCATAGTGTAGGCACTGGTAACGATAGAGACGAAAATCACAAAAAAAAGCTGTGTCTACTTTGCTGTACCTTATCTTTTAAAGTCTTGAGGAAAGAACGAGAACAGAAACTGGGCCATTATATCCGACAGTCAAATGCAAATGTTTCCATTGCTCGTTCCGACACGACGAGAACAGACAGTTGTGACAAACAGTCGATGATCGATATGCGAGTTGTTTACGACGACTACTGTGCAATTGCTTTGAAAGGTTCTGCGGGGTCGTGCCACGTCACTGCAGCCAGGAATTGTACCAGATAACGACCGGGGGGGGGGGGGGGGGAGACGCTTCATTTGTGTCTCTTCTTCGTCAGCATTTTCCCTCTATAATGATGTACTGTTCAGCATATGCTCGCACATTTTTAATCTAGCTTTTAGGCACCTGGAGAATCATACAGAAGCTCATCTTACTGTTCTAACCTAGCTATGATGAAGGGGCAGCGGGCTGAAATCGGAATACAAAGTAAAATAAAGTTACGGTATATGACCAACTCAAGGGCGAGGTTTTAAGAAAATTGGAATTTATATTTAATAGCCAACAGTCCGCAAAATTACCCTCTTCGCTATTTCAAAATGCTCTTTCATTTTAAACATCATCGATACGCTGAACTGCTTTATCTTCCGCATATTCCTAAGAACTTGTCTTAGAATAGGGCCAAGCGACTGCCATTAAAGAAGAAAAAACAGACTTATAAATGGTCCACAAATACAATGCGGCAGTATAAAATGTTCTGACGTCGGTACTCAGGGCTGTCACCAGTTTTGATGTCACAGAATCCCTTATTTAGTACGATTTCAGCATTCAACTAATTTCACTGTAGGAATATTTTCAATAAAAATTACAGCAAATCGTGAAATTTGAAAAATTTGATGTAATTTGCTTTTTTTAATTTCTCTCTTTCATTTCATAGTTCAACAAATCTGAAGCCAATAATAAAACTGCGGATATAATGTGGAAGACTTTGATTAATACAAATAAAGAATGCTGTAGGCGGTACTTATATTAAGAACTCACATGTTTATCAGCAGATAAAATGACAATTCAGAATACGGTGAAGTAGCCCCTCGAAACGCATGTAAAGCGTCCTTCACAAAAAATGCGTCCAAAAACGAAAGACGGCAGTCTCACCTCCAACAGCTGAAATACTAAAATAACAGCAGCAATTCAACTGGTATCAGATAGAATCCTACTCGTAAAATATTATCATGGAACAATATAATGTCTCGCTAATCTAAACGGAAGCATTGCTGTCACTCATGAAAGGGTTGTACACATCGCAAGGCTCCCAAGGGCGGCACGAATCAGTCTGTTGATTAATAACAGCTGTCATTTCCTAATTTAGGTTTCTTGTCATTCGATTTTTAAGACGCGACATAATACAGTAATCTTACTGCTAAGGGTGTTGCGCAAAAGTGTTTTAGCTAATTCGGTATTATGAAACCGATAACTAGCTTAAAAAACTAATGTATGTAAGTGCAACAAGTGCAAGGGTTTTGTGGAGAACATTTATATCTTCTCTGGCTTTTAAAAAAAACATTATTGGATTAAAGAGCTAGTTTCCATTGTTTTGTATGAATAATGAAGACGCCATTGGCATCGTTTTGCTGAGAACAGGGTCTGAAAGATATAGCGTTCCTCTTTTTACAAAGTGAGATTTACGCAATAGTCGAAATTATTAGTGTTGGATTCATGGGTAGATGTTTTCTCGTTTCCGCCACGGCATTCACCCATTCCTCGCAGGAAAGCGATCCAAATTCAACAACTGAGCCACATAACCTATTGCTTTCCACCGGATATCGAGTACGATTTGTGCTTCTTGGCCAGGAATCACCTCCTCGCACGAAAATTAAATATGTCACTACAACGTGATACCATAAAAACACCGTCAAACGTGAAAATAAATCGACAATTTTTTTTATTTGCATGCATACTTACATTTACGTTTCTCTATAATACGTCAATTTATGTATTGACTTATATAAACGGACAGATGTACCCTCAAAGTTGATCAGCTTGTGATGAATAAATTATGACTACTAATAATTCGTGGTGGACCAGCATTTGGACCGGAATTTCGTGCTTCTTGAAAGCAGTCGCTTAGTCATTTTACTCTCCTTATTCCTCATCATCAGTTACCATTCGTCAACTTTGGCTTAAACGGCCCTAACGCTTTGCCCCTAACAAGGTTTTTCCACGAAAATTCACGGGAAAAAGGGATGAATTGAACTGCAAAAGTATGCTGCGAAACCCACCTCTTCTGTATCTATTAAAATCATAGTGGAAAACTGGAATCCTCTTCAGAAATGAAAATCACATTTTCCTGAAAAGCTAAAATCCGTAACACAAATTGCCGATGTATAGATAGCTATAATGCTGGAAATAGATGTCTTGAGTTACTTAGTTGTAATATTTAACTAGCGACAATGTTGTAATATTTATGTATCCTGTGTGTCTGTAACACTGTCTACATTGTCAACAATGTTTGGAGAGCCTAATTTCCCGCCTTCTTGACGTGGTTCTTAAATTTATGCTGAAAGAAGCAACTAAAGATGACATTACATAAGAGAACATAATTTAGAAGGCATTGAAGAAACACATTCAAGAACAAGAAACGCTGGAAAAAATTAAATTATGCAGAACAGTGGGCAAGGAAAGATTCCAAAACCAAACGGTGGTGCATGGAATCCTACGTTACATTCGGGAAAATTATGTTGCAGGAGTGTGCATGAAAGATCCATCAGGAGACAGCTGCAGAAGGAAGTGTTTTAAAAACTTTACACATGCAGAACTGCTGAACATTTTAGAACGATATTATTAATAACAGGCGTATGAATGAAAACCAAACTTTATTCACAGTAAGACAGACAAGATCTTATAAAAAACTAGCGCACTGGCGAATTCAAACCGAAAGTTCGCTGTTATACTTGCCACTAAATCCAAGTTTGGCAGAACATGTTTTTGAGAACATTTGCAGTTAGTAGAGGTGTTGCGGATATAGCGATGAATAAAAGAACATTCTGAAACACAAGTTGGGAAAACGAAAGGGACCATCACGTAAAAAAACTCACTTCAGGAGAAATTTTGAATTGTGTGAGGAATCACGTTGAAAGTTTTTCTGTTGTTGAATCAAATTATTGTTGCTCTAAGACAAAACGAAAATTCTTAAGTCCGTCACTGAGTATCACACTCATGTACTCCGTGTACAAATCTGCAGGTACGGAAAATGGTCTTTAAGCATTTAAAGCCTGTATTTAGAGGAAGAGCGGAATACACTCTCGCTTTCTATCATCCGAAGAAAGACCACTGCAGTCTGTGGATGGTCTACAATACTGCTAGGGCCATTAAAGACGAATTTACACCTAATTAATACACTCATCTCTCAGCCAAACTTGGGGCTAGAAAGGAGAAAAAAATGACAAGAAGTGAGAACAAAACTCAAATGAGACTTTTGTAAGTTTCAACAAGCTTTGCTATCTCCAACCGATCACACCAACAATGCTTAATAATCACATAATAAAAAGCAAGTCTACCGGTCCCGACTGTATATCAGTTAGGTTCCTTTCAGAGTATGCTGATTCAATAGCTCCAAACTTGACAATCATATTCAACCGCTGCTCCATGAAAGATATGTACCAAAGGACTGGAAAGTTGTACAGGTCACGCCAATATTCAAGACAGGTAGTAAGAGTAATCCACTAAATTACAGGCACATATCATTAATGTCGATATGCAGCAGGATTTTGGAAAATATATTATGTTCTAACATTATGAATTACCTCGAAGAGAACGGTATATTGATACACAGTCAACACAGATTTTGAAAACATCACTCTTGTGAATCACAACTAGCTCTTTACTCACATGAAGTGTTGAGTGCTATCGACAAGAGATTTCAAATTGATTCCATATTTCTAAACTTTGAGAAGACATTTGATACCGTATATCACAAGCGGCTTGTAATCAAATTGCGTGCTTATGGTATACAGTATTAGTTCTGCGACTGGATTCGTGATGTCCTGTCAGAGAGGGCACAGTTCTTAGTTACCGACGGAAAGTCATTGAGTAAAACAAAAGTGATTTCATGCGTTAGCTAAGGTAGTGTTACAGGCTCTCTGTTGTTCTTTATCTATATAAACGATTTTTGAGACACTCTGAACAGGCGTCTTAGGTTGTTTGTTGATGATTCTGTCGTTTATCTTCTAGTAAAGTCATCGGAAGATCAAAATCTATTCCGAAACAATTTAGATGAATACCTCTGTAGTTATAAAATTGGCAATCGACCCTAAATAATGAGAAGTGTAAGGTCATCCTCATGAGTGGTAACAGGAATGTGTTAAATTTCGGTTACAAGATAAATCAGCCCAATCTAAAGGCCGTAAATTTAACTAAATACCGAGGAACTACAATTACGAACAACTTAAATTCGAAGGAACATATTGAAAATGTTGCGGGGAAGGCGATCCAAAGTCTTCGTTTTTTTGGCGAAACAGTAGATGCAGAAAATTTCCTAAGGAGACAGCCTACACTACGCTTGTCCGGTTTGGGAGACTTACCAGAGAGGAGTAACGGAGAAAATTCTGAGAAGGATAGCATATTTTCTATCATCGAGAAAAAGGGGAGATGGTGTCACGTACATCATACAGGATTTGGCATGGAAATCATAAAAGAAAAGCGTTTTTCGTTGCAACGGGACCTCACGAAATGTCAATCACGAACTTCCTCCTCCGAATGCGGAAATATTTTGTTGACGCCGACCTACATAGGGAGAAACAATCATCGTAATAAAATAAGGGCGATGAGAGCTAGCACAGAAAGATACAGGTGTTCATTCTTTCCGCGCTCTGTTCGAGAGTGGGATAATGGAGAGAATTAGTGTGAAGGTGTTTCGATCAATCCTCTGTCAGGCATTTAAGTGTGATTTGCAGAGCAGCCACGTAGATGTATAAGCAGGAATAGAAATCTCTTAATTTTACAGTGAATGACACAATATCAAACCAAGGCGATTATTTTATGTGGTCGGAAATAGAAAATGAAGAAAGTCTAAGGTAACAAGTCGTTTGTATGAATATTTAAAATCTCTCCCTGCAATGGTAAACCACATTTCCTGTTTTAGCGATGGCTGTGGAGAACAGAATCCATTCAAGTTTCTTGCTGCAATGTTCCTGACCGCTGTTCAGGAAATACCTGTCCTACAGACCGTTCATTTACAATTCATTGCTGTTGGTCACAGCGAAATGGAATGCGATTGAGTGCATTCAGCGCTCAGTAAGGAGCAAAATGAGTTAAAAAGTGAACTGGTCTGCTGATTGGAAGACTATTGACAGAAGTTCAAGAAGAAAGTGTAACAAACCTTATGTTGTCCACAGAATATCCAGTGAGAAGATTATCGATTGGAAGTGTCGCTTGAATCGCAATATGAAAACTGAAAAGGAAAAGTGAACAGCATGCCATTCGAATGGCAGAGGATGTGCACGTTAAATTTCATTAAACAGAGACATCTGTTATGCGATTTGATGAATAAATTGACGAGGAATTTAGAGCTTTGGATTGGAACAAGAAAAATCAACAGACTGTCATTATCAGACAGAAGATCATTATACACATCCTTCCTGCCTACAACAAAGGAACAGTAAAATGATTTGAGTTTCCCCTTCAAGTCAGGTTCCCCGCACTAGGATCCCAATATCGGCCATTTCACGAAAACCTGCAACATCAAGGAGATACATAAGCATGAGAATCGTCGTCTGAAGGAGCAGTGAATAACTTCTGACAATAATTGGTTTTGAAGTTTTGTGGTATGTTCGAAGATGAAATAGTGATTGAATAATAATGTATTTCAGAACGGTCGATATTACAGTGGATGATTATAATAATTATTGCGTATTTTAATATTACTCTGTATTATTTGCAAATAAATATATGTATGATGGCAGTTGACTCGGTTTAGAAATTACAAATACACTCCTGGAAATGGAAAAAAGAACACATTGACACCGGTGTGTCAGACCCACCATACTTGCTCCGGACACTGCGAGAGGGCTGTACAAGCAATGATCACACGCACGGCACAGCGGACACACCAGGAACCGCGGTGTTGGCCGTCGAATGGCGCTAGCTGCGCAGCATTTGTGCACCGCCGCCGTCAGTGTCAGCCAGTTTGCCGTGGCATACGGAGCTCCATCGCAGTCTTTAACACTGGTAGCATGCCGCGACAGCGTGGACGTGAACCGTATGTGCAGTTGACGGACTTTGAGCGAGGGCGTATAGTGGGCATGCGGGAGGCCGGGTGGACGTACCGCCGAATTACTCAACACGTGGGGCGTGAGGTCTCCACAGTACATCGATGTTGTCGCCAGTGGTCGGCGGAAGGTGCACGTGCCCGTCGACCTGGGACCGGACCGCAGCGACGCACGGATGCACGCCAAGACCGTAGGATCCTACGCAGTGCCGTAGGGGACCGCACCGCCACTTCCCAGCAAATTAGGGACACTGTTGCTCCTGGGGTATCGGCGAGGACCATTTGCAACCGTCTCCATGAACCTGGGCTACGGTCCCGCACACCGTTAGGCCGTCTTCCGCTCACGCCCCAACATCGTGCAGCCCGCCTCCAGTGGTGTCGCGACAGGCGTGAATGGAGGGACGAATGGAGACGTGTCGTCTTCAGCGATGAGAGTCGCTTCTGCCTTGGTGCCAATGATGGTCGTATGCGTGTTTGGCGCCGTGCAGGTGAGCGCCACAATCAGGACTGCATACGACCGAGGCACACAGGGCCAACACCCGGCATCATGGTGTGGGGAGCGATCTCCTACACTGGCCGTACACCACTGGTGATCGTCGAGGGGACACTGAATAGTGCACGGTACATCCAAACCGTCATCGAACCCATCGTTCTACCATTCCTAGACCGGCAAGGGAACTTGCTGTTCCAACAGGACAATGCACGTCCGCATGTATCCCGTGCCACCCAACGTGCTCTAGAAGGTGTAAGTCAACTACCCTGGCCAGCAAGGTCTCCGGATCTGTCCCCCATTGAGCATGTTTGGGACTGGATGAAGCGTCGTCTCACGCGGTCTGCACGTCCAGCACGAACGCTGGTCCAACTGAGGCGCCAGGTGGAAATGGCATGGCAAGTCGTTCCACAGGACTACATCCAGCATCTCTACGATCGTCTCCATTGGAGAATAGTAGCCTGCATTGCTGCGAAAGGTGGATATACACTGTACTAGTGCCGACATTGTGCATGCTCTGTTGCCTGTGTCTATGTGCCTGTGGTTCTGTCAGTGTGATCATGTGATGTATCTGACCCCAGGAATGTGTCAATAAAGTTTCCCCTTCCTGGGACAATGAATTCACGGTGTTCTTATTTCAATTTCCAGGAGTGTAGATAATTCATAGTATTCACAAGTGCAGTAAGTAGATACCTCAGTTTTTAACAAAAAGAAATCAGTTTTGAAAGAAAATTCAGAACGAAACTTAAAGTTTTGACATTTTGAAACTAAATGAGCATCTCAGATCAGAATTAATGTCACACACCTTCTGTACAGCGAAGCTGTAAATTCTCGAAGATACTTTCAAAACTGTTTCTTTCAGTAGCAGCTATTTTAAGTTATATAGCTATTTTACTAAGGTGGCGATTTGTAGTAGTAATTACGATTAAAGACGGCTGATGTCGACGCACGACTCATAATGGTCATTTCTTGCCCACATTTTTTCTAGAAGCGTGAGGATAGGAACCTGACTATAACTATGGTTGCCAGATTTAGCTCGAGGCGTGCCCGGACATTTGTGAAATTGGGGAGAGAAACAGTTAAAGAGATTTTAGTGTAATATTACGGTCATGATTTTTAGAAACATGATAAAATTAACTACTTCTACTACTACGAAGATTGCTAATAAACTACTAATGCTGCCATTACCACTAACAGAACCTATACCAAACCAAACAAAAATTATAGTAGTAAAAATATTGAAAACACGTACTTCTACATTTAGATCTCGCTACATTTAGAAGAGACTTCTGTTTAAGAACCACATCGTATAAATCTTCTCACGTCATTTTCAAGTTAATCTGAACACAAATCTGGATTTTCGCAGTTTCAACACACATTGTGTTTCTAGCACCTGACCATAACGCACTCATTACACTAAACACTCATTCAACGTGCATTTTACTGGCAGGAAATTCGAGGAGATGCCGCATTATTATTGATCAGATTTGATGCATCTGCTTTTTCTAAAACCTCATTACATTTTACAATATTTATTACCTTTCTTACCAATATTTCGCATCAAAACAGAAAGCCCATGGCACATTTCGTTTCCTTCGAAATGAAATTTCAATTTCTTTTCCACTTCGGGTGAGACGTTAACTGCAGATAGTTTTGGTTGACATAAATCTAGTACGGCCGCAAATTTATACACAGTGTCACTTCAACTAAAGTTGTACCATTTATTATGACAACTTAGTAATTTGTCGTAAATAAGTGTGCACTCTTTTACTGTAATATTATTTTCTTCTTCTGCGAGGTGTTCTAAAGAATCATTAACTTCAAACCCATGAAACGTAACCTCCTCAGGACCCTCTTTGTATTTCTTCACTTCCATCATACCATTAGAACATCTGTGGAAAGGGTGTCCTCTTTTTCCGGAAGTCTGATTGCTTTAGAAAATATAGAAATTGTTGGATTTTCTTTTTCCGGAAGTCAAATTCCTTTAGAAAATACAGAAACTGTGGATTTTTAAAATACAGAAAATACTCTGGTAATGTCTACAACTACATCTACATACATACTCCGCAGTCCATCATACGGTGCGTGGTGGAGGGTACCTCGTACCGCAACTAGCATCTTCTCTCCCTGTTCCACCCCCAAACAGAACGAGGGAAAAATGACTGCCTATATGCCTCTGCACGAGCCCTAATCTCTCTTATCTTATCTTTGTGGTCGTTCCGCGAAATATAAGTTGGCGGCAGTAAAATTGTACTGCAGTCAGCCTCAAATGCTGGTTCTCTAAATTTCCTCAGTAGTGATTCACGAAAGAACGCTTTCTTTCCTCCAGAGACTCCCACCCGAGTTCCTGAAGCATTTCCGTAACACTCGCGTGATGATCAAAGCTACCAGTAATAAATCTACCAGCCCGCCTCTGAATTGCTTCTATGTCCTCCCTCAATCCGACCTGATAGGGATCCCAAACGCTCGAGCAATAGTCAAGAATAGGTCGTATTAGTGTTTTATAAGCGGTCTCCTTTACAGATGAACCGCATCTTCCCAAAATTCTACCAATGAACCGAAGACGACTATCCGCCTTCCCCACAACTGCCATTACATGCTTGTCCCACTTCATATCGCTCTACAGTGTTACGCCCAAATATTTAATCGACGTGACTGTGTCAAGCGCTACACTACTAATGGAGTATTCAAACATTACAGGATTCTTTTTTCCTATTGATCTGCGCTAATTTGCATTTATCTATATTTAGAGTTAGCTGCTATTCTTTACACCAATCACAAATCCTGTCCAAGTCATCTTGTATCCTCCTACAGTCACTCAACGACGGTACCTTCCCGTACACCACAGCATCATCAGCAAACAGCCGCACATTGCTGTCCACCCTATCCAAAAGGTCATTGATGTAGATAGAAAACAACAGCGGACCTACCACACTTCTCTGGGGCTTTCCAAATGATACCCTCACTTCCGATGAAAACTCACCATCGAGGACAACGTACTGGGTTCTATTACTTAAGAAGTCTTCGAGCCACTCGCATATTTGGGAACCAATCCCATATGCTCGTACCTTAGTTAGGAGTCTGCAGTGGGGTACAGAGTCAAACGCATTCCGGAAGTCAAGGAATATGGCATCCGTCTGATACCCTTCATCCATGGTTCGCAAGATATTATGTGAAAAAAGGGGCGAGTTGCTTTTCGCAGGAGCGTTTTCCTGCATTTCTCCGGAATCCCAACTGATTCATTGTTAAATCTATGCCTGCATTTCCCCTGTTAGACTCTGTATTTACAACCCTGTATCCACATGACCAGAAGTGCTGTTTCTCCTACCACCGACCTTCAGTAACTGCCACTACAATTTTAACATACCCGTTTCCCCTTTCAAATTTTCTAACCTACCTGCCCGATTAAGGGATCTGTCATTACACTCTCCGACCCGCAGAATGCCAGTTTTGTTTCTGCTGATAACGTCAACCTCCCGAGTAGTCCCCGCTCGGAGATCCGAGTGGGGGACTATTTCACCTACGGAATGTTTTATCCAAGAGGATACCAACATCATTTAACGATACAGCATAGCTGCATGCCCTCAGGAAAGACTATGGCAGTAGGTTCCCCTTGCTTTCAGCAGTTCGCGGTACCAGCACAGCAAGGCCGTTTTAAGTTCGTTACAAGGACAGGTCTATCATCCAGACTCTTGCCCCTGCAACTACTGAAAGGGCTGCTGGCCCTATTCAGGAACCTCACATTTGTCTGGGCTCTCAACGGATAGCACTCAGTTGTGGGTTGCACACACGGTGCGGCTATACGGTTATCTGTATCAAAAATGGTTCAAATGGCTCTGAGCACTATGGGACTTAACATCTGTGGTCATCAGTCCCTTAGAACTTAGAACTACTTAAACCCAACTAACCTAAGGACATCACACACATCCATGCCCGAGGCAGGATTCGAACCTGCGACAGTAGCAGTCGCGCAGTTCCGGACTGAGCGCCTAGAAGCGCTAGACCACCGCGGCCGGCCGGTTATCTGTATCGCTGTGGCACACAAGCCTCCCCACCAATGGTGAGGTCCACGGTTCATGGGTACCTTCAAAGTTGTACCACTTAAGGAATTTTAATCGACTGACTAGATGTGTGTGAAAAAGTTATTTAATTTTTTAATTATTAGAAGGCAGAGGTGTATCTGATTTTACAACACTTCGACGACGTGCATTTACAAAAGAATATTTAGATATTCCAAAGATCCTAAAACAGCTATTAACGTATGTTGATGAAAAGTACACATTCCAGTTACCTAGAAAATAACAATCCTTCTTTTTGGTGGGGTGGGGGTGGAGGGCGTCAGTCTTCTGACCGGTTTCATGCTGCCCACCACGCATTCCTCTCGTCTGCTAACCACTTCATCCCAGAGTAGCACTTGCAACCTACGTCCTCAACATCCAGAAAATAACATATTCCGATCTCTGTCTTCTGAGCCGTGCGTGGCTCGTCTTCGTGCCATCTCTTATTTAATATCCTGATTTTACGATACTGTCACCTTGTTATACTAATTTCAATTGCTGGTGTCACTGAGTTGCTGCCTTGCCTGCCCGTGAGCGGCAGCAGCAGCGTTTATCGATATAGGCCGTCCTGTATTATCTTTGCTGGACTGCTATTACTTCCAGGTCGTCGTGTGTTGACGAGTCAGTTGGAACGCGCGAGCAGTGGAGTTCGGACCTGGCAGTCGGATAGTTCGGACGCGGCAGAAGTTGGGTCGGGTTGGAGCGGCAGTGAGGTTCGGATAGCCATGACTCGCCCGACAGTTGCCGGCACACGTGGCTTGAGTGGGGACGGTCTTGCTTGTTAGTCGGTTGGTCGACTTGACAGAAGACGTGTATTTGCTCGCCGATCGCTTATGGATTGGCGGTGTGTGCCGACTCGCGATTCGTCCTTGTTATTGCACATTCACCGCCGTTAACATCGTCTAGTTCTTGGTGCCATTGTTCGTGTTCTTGGTGCCATTGTTCGTCAAATTGTGTGTAGTTTATGAGATTTTGACTGAAAAGTTAATCTAAATGTTGTCGGTGTACTGGCTCTGAATTGGTCGGTTGGCGTGGAGTAGCGATTGCCGTCACTCGCCCGACGATTGCCGATAAAGACGTTTGAGTGGCAACGATCTTGTTTGGCCGTTTGGTTGGTCGTCTGATTAGACGACGTGCATTTGGGTCGTCCACGGCTTATGGGTTTTCTGTGATGCGTTCTTTTTGTTGTTCCACTGTCTCGGCTGTTAGCATCGTTTGAGTTTTGGTGCAAGTGTGGTGCGGAACTGATCTTAGTCGTTGATGTGTTGCTGTTTGTCGCTTGGGTTGCCGTCAGAATGAGAATGCTTGGGCCAACTGCCTGTCTCACCTAAGCGAGCGTTAGTGTTCGAATTCCAGGCCGACCCTCGAACATCTGAGCGCCCTTGGGTGTACAGCCCTTTCTTATTTGTTCCTGTTGTTTGTACTTGTATGGCCTCTAGTCGATTTTTTAATTAAAGTTGTTTTGCCCTTAAGGCGTAATATTCTTTAGGCCTTCAGCCTAATTTAAAGACTGTTTCACGTAAGGCCTTTGGCATTTTAAAGATTTTAATGTTGTTGAATTTTAAGTGTTGGGCCTTCAGCCGATTTGAATTTAACTTATTTGCTCTTGAAGTGCCTGACTCTTTGAGACTTGAGCCTAAATAAAGAACTGTTTTAAGATAAGGCTTTGCCTTTTACATTTCTTTTGGTTGAGTTTTACCAAGTTAAGAACTGTTTTACGTAAGGCCTTTTTTTTAAAAAAAAATTATGTTGTTTAGCATTAAGTGTTGCGCTTTCAGCCGATTTTGAATTTAAATTGTTTGCTCTGAAAATCTCAGATTCTTTGGGCCTTCAGCCTAAATAAAGAACTGTTGTAAGATGAGATTTGACTTTTAAATTTCTGATTATGCTTGCGTTTTAAGTTATTGGCCTTCAACCGTTTTTAAATTAAAGTGGCTTTCAGCCAGTAATTAAGTCACAAAGATTAAAGCTATGTGTTAAAAAAAATTATTTTTGGGCTCTTGTAATGTTTGATCAAATAATAAAATTGTATGTTCGAGAGTAACCGACAGCCCATTATTTTAGCCCCTTTCGACAATTTAGTTACCTGTCCTGTCCTGCGGGTTTAGCAGGGCGTATCATCTTCCACTACAGTTTTTGCCCTCCACAAGTCTCTCTAGTACCACTGAAGTTATTCTCTGATGTCTTAACAGATGTCCTATCATCCTGTCCCTTCTCCTTGTCGTTGGTTTCCATACATTCCTTCCCAATTCTGCGGAGAACCTTCTAATTCCTTACCTTATCATTCCACGACTATAAAACCCTGTGGAATATTAATGTTGGGATATATTAATTTTACGTTTAACTGATAGCATTGAGAACGGCAATTTGATGAGTTCCTATTTCAAGAGGGTCGCGAGGTTGTCTGAAAAAAGGAAAAAAGTCAGTAACAGAATTTTAGGATAATTTCTGAAAGTGGTCACTAAAAAGAATTTTCGTTTTTTGCACCATATTCTTTCTCGAATGAGATGAGAAAACGAAATTAACGACGTAACGTGAAATTATACCATTTAACAGACGAAACTGTTTGGCGGGACAGCATACGTTAGGAATATAATCAACAGTCAAGAATCAGGAGGAACCCATTTCATCACGTACTGTAAGCAGTACTCATAATTAGCACACCACTGCCTATTCATATTAGTGTACTCACTAAACGAAATTTGTGGAAACCAATTGAAGCTGACATGCGATTTGCTGGCAGTGAAATTCGTGTCCGCCGTTCTCTGCGTTCTCCTCTTAACACGTGAATCTCAAAGCTGTTTGGTTAATTCACGCTAATATGTAGCCTATTCAGTGGTCCCACGTGTTAGTAGAGTAAACCTACGTGTTTGCGAATGTACTTAGGTCTGTGTGTGAGGAACAACAGCTTTTAACTAATATAGCCTATGCAGTGGTGTGCTGCACCAACACTCGATGTCACCAGACTCAAGACGTGGAACGCTATTAAGTACAAGACGACATTGCCTTGCGCAGTTCTGCCTTTCACAGTTCATCGCAGAAAAAGAAAGCGTTATTTCTATGCCTCTTAGAATTAAGGGCGGAAGAGATTCTCTGAACTGTATGATAATATGTATTTGGAGCGACTAAGATTGCTTACGTTTTAGATGGGTTAATTTTCTAACCTGCGCCCACTCAGATAAGCCGTGTATATCACCATTTACATGCTAGATGCTAACGCAAGTTTCTTGGAATTGCACCTAGATATAGCTGAAGGTCGTCAGCGAATAGCAGATATTCGTAATCGGAGAAAATAAGTGAATATGATTAACACACAATGAGAAAACCAGATGGCAGGTATAAGAGCCGAAGGACGCAAAAGAGAAGAAGTGGTTGAGAAGGAAGTGAGACGGGGTTGTAGCCTATTCCCGATGTTATTCAATCTGTATATTGAGCAAGCAGTAAAGGAGACAAAAGAAAATTTTGGAGTAGGAATTAAAGTCTAGGGAGAAGATATAATAACTTTGAGGCTTGCCGATGACATTGTAGTTCTGTCAGAGGCAACAAAGGACTTGGAAGAGCAGTTGAACGGTCTGGAGAGTGTCTTGAAAGGAAGGTATAAGATCAACAAAGGCAAAACGAGGATATTGGAATGTAGTAGAATTAAATGAGGTGATGCTGAGGGAATTACATTAGGAAATCAGACACAAAGTAGTAAACGAGTTTTGCTATTTGGGAAGCAAAATAACTGATAACTGTCAAAGTAGGGAGGATATAAAATGGAGACTGGGTATGGCAAGGAAAGCGTTTCTGAAGAAGAGAAATCTGTTAACAACGATTATAGATTTAAGTGTCAGGAAGTCTTTTCTGAAAGTATTTGTATGGAGTGTTGCCATGTATGAGAGTGAAACTTGGACGATAAACGGTTTAGGAAAGAAGAGAATAGAAGATTTTGAGTCGTGGTGCTATAGAAGAATACTGAAGATTAGATGGGTATATTATGTAACTAATGAAGAGGTACTGAACAGAATTAGGGAGACGAGAAATTTATGGCAGAAGAAGAGTTTGATTGGTAGGACACATTCTTAGGCATCAATGGATCACTTATTTAGTACTGGGGGGAAGCTTGGGGGGGGGGGCTAAAAATCATAGAAGGAGACCAAGAGATGAATACGGTAAGCAGATTCAGAACGATGTAGGTTGCAGTAGTTACTCGGAGATGAAGAGGATTGCACAGAACAGAGTAGCATGGAGAGTTGCATTAAACCAGTCTTTGGACTGAAGACCACAACATCAAAAACAAAGTAGTAAGCATCATTCAATAAACATAATTTTTTTCACAAAAGTAATTAATTTTTTTTGTCTACAACGGTATTAAGTGGCAGACGACATACGAAATTTAGATGATATAATAAATTTAACTCATTCCCAGTAAATGAACTTCATTCGAGATTGATTAAGGATAAATTGACGTCACTTATAAAAAGATACATTATATTAGCTATTAATTCAGTTATTTAATATAGAATATGTATAACTTCAACCTTCTCGTTGCGTCGACCACCTGGGCTTGGGTAATTTACCTGGCAAAGTGATAAAATCATGACGCACCAAGTGTGGCAATAACCACCACCAGATCTCCGTGACCCACATGTGACAAGTTGAAACCAAAACACTTTGTCGGATAAATTAAACAGAAATATTATTGTAGTAGATTCACTGGATTGTACTTGGGTCGTCCACAAAGTAAGTTCCGTTTCTATTTCTATCAGCGGCAGCGCAACGATCGCAATTCCGGGCATGCGCGGCAGTTACTCTGACTCCAGGAGAAGACATGTACGCTATTTTCAGATCGCTGCTGCCAACGTGTGCTTTGTAGTGCTTCTTTATAACGTCAGCCGTAATTGAAAATGCCGCCGCGAGGCGCAATTTCTTAGTGGTCTCGCAGTAACCATGTGCATAGATTGTTTGGCCTCGTGATACGAAATCAGCAAAATGCCTTTACTGTTCCAAAAAACGGTGCACGTGACTTTTTGAGGTGTCAAGATTTGCTTAGGCTTAACCTTCGTATGTGTACACATCGTATAGGTGGCAAAGTTCTTTGAGATATTGAGCAACTTACGTAACACTACACGTACCGTAAAAAGTGTACCAACTACTTAAGAAGTTGTACTACGAAAATAGCACGTACCGTAGGAGAAGAACAAGTTAAGAGGTTTTTCATAAAAGATCAGGGATTGACTCAGTTAACGATCCCGAACCAAGTAAGACTGCCACTAGTGATATATTTCCAGTACTAACCCAGAAAACACAATATCACGTAATGGGACATGATCTACACCGGCCGTCCAAAAAGTTCTGATATTGATTTTATTCCTGGCGTGTAAGCGACCTCAGTGCAGTAACTACGGTGGTAATCTTTAGCAGCTGAGGTGTGACCGAAATGTGTCAAGGCTGTTGTGTCATACAACTCGTAATGCAGGTTCTCCACAATGTTTCAAAGAAGAGGAAAATGTGGGCAAAGTTGTGCCCGCGCACTTTGGCTCCAGAGTAGGTGCAAGTAGGACTCGCGGTCGGAGGATTCTGTACAATGTTAATTATTTACATAGACAGTTCCTCCACCCCAGAAATCAAGAATCTCGACGCTTTGTGCATTTATCGACACTGATATAGGCAGGATATCGATCCCAGTAATTCCAACACTTTCTTGTACTGTGAAAGCTCGCTTGTTTCTAAATTTCATGGTTCTAGGTCAACGGGAAGTATCCTATAGGCTTTGATGAGTGAGTTTATGAGTATCGAAATATGTGACACGAACTGCCGTATCTTTAGACTGCTGTGACTAGGAAGCTTTTACACTGCCAAGTGATCATAGACATGTATGTCACATCATATGTGAAATACATTTCAAGTTGGTACGATCCCCATTTCTGTAAAAAAGGGGTCTTAACAGATGGAACAACAGACAGTCGGATAACATACAACAAAAATGTCTTCGTGTGATACTGTTACAAATTAACAGTTTTCCAATATTTCCCTTCACTTGTACTGTGAAATCTTACTTCCTGTCAAATTCAATGATTGTACGTCAACGGAAAATGTCCTATCGCTTCTGATGAGTGAGTTTCGAGTAAAAATATGTAACGTAAATGGCTGTATCTTTTGATTGCACTGACTCACGATCTTCAATTTTTAATATGCCAAGGGACAATGTATGCACGTATTAAACCAGGGACATAGAAACGACGGAGAGGCTTCGTTCCGCCGTAGCCCTCAGTGGTTCACAACCCCATAACAGGCCACAGCAGTCACCCCTTCCCCCCCCTCCCCCCCCCCCCCCCCACCACCGCCGCCGCCACACACCGAAGCCAGGGCTAAACTGCGGTTTGGCCCCCGGCTCCCGGGAACGTCTCATACCAGACGAGTGTAGCCCCAAATGTCTGCGTGGTGGAATAATTATGGTTTACGCATACGTGGAAACGGTGTTTGCGCAGCAATCGCTGACACAGTGTAACTGAGGCAGAATAAGGGGAACCATCCCGCACTCGCCGAGGCAGATGGAAAACCGCCTTAAAAACCATGCACAGGCTGGCTGGCACACCGGACCTCGACATTAGTCGGCAGGCAGATTCGTGCTGGGGACCGACACGCCTTCCCGCCCGGGAAGCAGCTCGTTAGGCGTCGCGGCTAGCCAGGCGGTCAACGGACCATAGAGCTTAGTAAGTGACATAAATTTCGAGACCATGCGTTCACCGTTTCTTGAGAAAAAAATTTTAACAGCCGGGCATATAGACATAAAGACAGACAATAAAGTGATCCTGTAGGGATTCCGTTTTTACCAACTGAGGTACGGAACCCCTAAAAAGTGCAACTATTTCATACTACTTGGTGCTTTAATACGTTATTGACAGCTTAACTAACAAAAACGTACTATCGAAATGTTTCGATTTTGGGACTTGCGACACCCACGATCATTCAAACGTGTCGTGAAATGTGATGTTCGTAACTACCTTATACTAGCTAAAATCCCTTTAACGCTTTATTCGCAATAATGATATTGATAACTCATGTCTCTAAGCCGGCAGCCCCAGTTGCGAGGAGACCAGTAACCCGGTGCGAGTCGTTTTAATTGACGCTACTTCGGTAACTCGAGTGTCGATGAGGATGAAATAATGGTGGAGATAGCACAACACCTAGTCCCCGAGTGAAGAAAATTTCCCAGCCCTCACATTCCTTTTCGATGCACTGGCCACTCAGCAATGGAGACGAACTTTACTCGCAATATGAACTGTTGATGAAAAAAGTCAGTACGCACATAAGGGGGAGTAACGCCGTCAGCAACATTCCATGAGTGTCAAAAATGTATATGGTGCAAACCCTTTATACTCTTTGAAGCCTTTGTCTTCTGCTTCATTCCTCTTCATATTATTATTATTAGAAAAAATTGAAAGCAGATTTTTTTTTTTATTCAGAAGTCAGCAAATTCGAAAGTAAATACGCACGCTCTATGAGCGTAGTGCTCAAGTTTTGCTGTTTTTATTACTGTTTTATGTGTGGTGTCTATTCTTTGGGTATTTGCTAGTAGTATCCATGCCTTTACAGCATTTCATAATACCTTCAGTGTAGATGCATCCTAGGTCCGACGTCTTGCAGGAATCATGTAAAATGCAGCGACAATGAGGAAAATGGATAACGGTGCGCTACGGAAGTAGTGTGTAAGGAATTTGGGTAGGACGTGAAGCGTTCTCAGATAGCTGAACTGGGAGTCTGGTTTCGGCAGTGTAGCAGCTCGAACATTCTGCTTTCGTCCTGTCTGTGGAGTTCGAGCTCGAGGTTGTTTGTGTGCTTAAACTGTCTTCGTGTAGTGTATTTCCTTTCGAAGAAGAATGGCTTACTCTAATTGTCCATCGACATTGAAGATCAGTTCTTGAAGTGAATATGCATATCCGAAAGCACATTAAATCAAACGATCTCAGAGATGATGTTAAGATTGACTATAACGATCTTGTTGGCATACACCTACCCATAATGAGCAGTGTTGTATATGTGAAGTTAATTACGCGAGATTGTGTGTGACAGTAATCTAAATGACTCTAGGAGTGGTTTCAAGTTCCGTCGTTTGGATGGCAATATTGCTGACATGGCATGATAGATCTGGGTTCTAGGCGCTCAGTCAGGAACCGCGCGACTGCTACGGTCGCAGGTTCGAATCCTGCCTCGGGCATGGATGTGTGTGATGTTCTTATGTTAGTTAGGTTTAAGTAGTTCTAAGTTCTAGGGGACTTATGACCACAGATGTTGATTCCCATAGTGCTCACAGCCAGTTTGAGCCATGCTAGATCTGGTCTGTGTACGAAAGGTGTCTCTGAAATCGCGTTTGAAGTATCTTCAGAGATGGTGATTTGTGTGCTCCATCCAAATGGGAAGGTAATAAGCTATACGGCTCACTTTACCACAAACCTGGTCCTCAATGGAGTACGGCAGATCTGTATGGAATTGACCACACACACGCCATCCTATTTATATGTTGGCGGGTGTCACACCATTGTAATCTATGATGGCCAGCTGAAGATGTGCTTGGGATGTGGCCAAGAAGGACATGTTCACTCAGAATACATGCAGCAGAGGATCACGCTATTGCCGCATGGGGATATACTGCTTCGGATACACAGACGATACTTCCACTGATATGCATCAAAATTCTCCTGAATGATTCCAGCAAATCGTCTGCGCTATTTCTCACTGCTGAACCTTTGCTGACTACTACTTTACATCTGGAAGATTAGGAGGAAACGTCATCTATGCCTGTGCCCTCTCTTCTCTTCCACGTGTGCTCATGGGTGTGAGGAGGAAGTTCCAGCTGTGGCGGGGGGGAAGGGGATGGACATAGTTTCCATGGTCGCGCCTTCTGCCCCCTTGGTGCCTGACCATCGGCACCTGCTGGCGTCTTCAGATTCTGAAGCAAATTACACTCTTGGAGACCTGCCTCCCACAACACATGGATGATAATGATCGTCTCTGCCAAGACTTTCAGACTTTCTATCGCGGCCATCACCAGTTGGACACAGAATAGTCATCGCAACCACTTAACACCCTGTTTCCCTTCGATTGACAGCAGCTGAACCATCGTCAGTCTTTCTCCAACGCCGCTCGTTGCCTTTGGGCACAACAGAGACTCTGTTCGACTTCTTGGGATCACATAATACTGCTTGGTCTGACGTTGTTGACAGTGGTGGACTGGCGATACTCCTACGGGAAGGGATCGTGATTGAAGTAGAGGACCGAGGTGACTTCTATGTCCGGATCATCAGTGTTTATGATGATTCTGAGTCGGAAAAGCGAAGGGATCAGTCGTGGTTTCCATAGGAAAAGGTCGCGTCTTTGTTTTTGGGCCACTACGATCATTTTGCTCTTGGGGGAGACTTCACCTGTGCGATATCCCAGAAGAATCCCCATTATACCTACTGCCAGGAACTACAGCTGCCGGTGCAGAATTTGAATCACGCTGACACCTGGGGACATGTCCATGTTGATGTTACGTGCTGATAGGAGAGTAGTCTTGATTGTGTCTATTCTTTCCACAGGTCATGGCTGCGACAGTTGAAGCTAAGTTGTGACTGCGGCCTTCTCTAAGCGTATCTCGTAGATATACGCTGCCTGTGTGGCATCGTCGAGGCATGCGGAAGTTGAATCTCGTACGTCTCCATCATTCGAAGTGCAGGCAGTTAGTAGAGGCGACATGGACCATATACGGAAGACATCTTCCGACGTACCCTTCAACACTTTGGTAAGGCTCGAATGTGCTAAGCCTGCTTTGCGTCACACAATAATGCAATAGGGTAGTGACAACATGTATTGTCGTCGAAATACATTGGAATTTTGTTTCACGCTGCTCCATCAGCTCTCTGTCCAAGTACTATCTCTTGATTGACAGGTTGAAATTCAAAGGGTAAAGACGAAGATCATTTCGCTTACACATGGCCACGTTGGGGGACCAATCATAAGTGTGAGACGTCAGGAGCATGTCAATGGGGGACTCCTGTTTACGCAACATGCTGTCACGGACATGTTGCAGTGCTGGAGAGTACTGGTACATGACCTTGTCTAGCTGAATGGTCTCTCATTAACGTCCAAGAGAGATGCTGTGAGGGCCTCTGTGAGCCACTATCAGCAGTTTTATATGGAACTGGACCTTGATGCTATAGCAATGTTTGAAGCACTCCATATTTGCGTTCTTGGTAGGGCTCCTGTGGAGACCCTTTGGCTGTGGTTACGATTAATGACTTTCAAGATGCTCTCCATAAGGTAGCGATAAACAAGTTCCCGGACGCAGATGGTTTCCCGGTGAAGTTTTATGGCACCTTTCACGACGTTATGGATTCTCGTTGGACTGTTATGTACCAAGAACTGATGTCCTCTGACGTTTCATTCCATCCTACCACTGTGTGATTATTTGAATCCCCAAGCCACCTAGGGGTTGGAGGGTTGCCTGTTACTGGCCATTGACCTCGCTCAGTTGTCATTTCATCCACCTCCTCGTAGCTAATCTCAAACACATCCTGCCTCGTTATTTGGATCAAACATGTCTTGATAGGGACCGTAACATTCAGATAGCGCTCCGTGACTATCGGAAGTGATGCGATGGATGGCACTCTCCCATGACATTGTATTTACTCCCCTAGGTGCCTTGTTTCAGGTGCTGATCAATGGATGCGCAGTGAGACCAGCAGGGTTATCAACTGTCGATGATCCATACTGCCATTGCTCTTGAACTACTATTATAAGAATTGTAGAGCTGGTTAATTGGGATCACGATGAGGAGACATATATTTATCTATCAGACGTACACGAAGGACTTAGTCGTATTGCTTGGTCGGCAAAGGTGAGTGTGCGATGGAATGGATCATTCGATATGGAACTGCTGCGAGAAGTATGAAATTTGACGAAGTCTGGTGCTTCGATCATTGATAGGAATCTTCTAGAAAAGAGTGAGGCTCCTTTGGGGCTGATAGACATGCTCAAATATTGGGGAATTGCTTTCACACACAATCCATGGAGAATGCAGCAGCTAACTATAAACACCTCCTTCAAGTGGTGACCTGCACTAGGGTCTGTAGTAATTTCCTGCGAGCTTTGGACATTGTACAAGGGGTATATTTAATCAGCTCTCATCGGTGTTTGGTATATCTCAATTGATTCACGTTTTACCAGTGCTGGAGGCGAGGGTGAAAAGGTATTTGAGTGCAAGTCTTACCTTTAAAGTTCTTTATGACACACTTAGTCTTCCCCCTAGGCAAGGAGGCCTTGGTTTCGTCAAACTAGGTGTTAGACCCCAATCAGACAAGTTTGACAAGAGACCTGAGTGTCACCGTTAGAAATAGCGTATATGTCTACTTCCCTTTCGCACCTCATTTTCATCGAATACAGTTATTTTCAAGCAGACTTGCCTCATATCTGAACTCCTACGGCATGTGACGTTTATTGCATAATGAATAGAGGTCCCACCTGAATGACGGCGGAGAGCCGGCGTCCTGAGATCACATGGCCCGTGATGTGGAACACCATGCACCAAGTCCTTGCATAGAAGCCCATTCGACATGGTATCAGGTTGTCAACAACGATTACAGAACCCCACTCAGGCTACATGCCATTAATATGGCAGATCCTCCGCTTAGCCCTCTCTATTACACACTTGACGTGGACGAACATTGACTTATGTGTGAACCTTCTGCAAAACTATGGCTGTTTATATGGAAAATACTTGCTTTTTTTCTTCGTACTGTTCCATATGCTGTTGTCGCTTCTGTTCCCAGTAAGATTTCTTTCCCACGCTCGAAGAACTCAGGCAATTGAGTGAATGGATCCAAGGACTGTCAATTCACTACTTGTTTCAAGATGGCAGCAAGAGCGTCCTTGACTTTTGGGCGTTTCTCCAAGATCGAAATACCCCCTTAATGCGCCATGCTAGATATCATCAGTATTATGACAGTCTTTTGGGTAGTGTTTTCATAGGTATTGCGGAGACATGGTTTAGCCATGTCTCCGCAATATCCTTTCTTCCAGGAGTGCTAGTTCTGCAAGTTTCGCAGGAGAGCTTCTGTAAAGTTTGGAATGTAGGAGACGAGGTACTGGCAGAAGTAGAGCTGTGAGGACGGGCCGTGAGTCGTGCTTGGGTAGCTCAGTTGGTAGTGCACTTGCCCGCGAAAGGCAAAGGTCCCGAGTTCGAGTCTCGGTCCGGCACACAGTTTTAATCTGCCAGGAAGTTTCAGTTTTATTTTGTTTGCTATGCCGTCAGTAACAACATAATAAAACACTAAGTAATATAAAACCGTTGCAATTTTTTGTCACGAGCTATTCGTGGTGCATTTACACTTTATACAGTTTCTAAGACGGATTTTCAATGAATAGAACATATTCAGCTACCATTAACAGATGTGCTAATTTCTATTTTATTGTATACTGTGTTTCTTATGCCGCAAAAACCGCCTGTGAACGCAACGTATATGGAAATGTCTTCTTGATTTTAAATGTTTTATTTATGAGAAACCTTTGTGTTAAGTACTACATTTTATCTATATGACAACTTGGCATGAGGTCAAACTCACAATGAACACATCCTATAACATAAAATTTTGAAGACCTGAAGAGGACAACAGTCTTCCTAAAACAGTTGTTTGTAATGAAAGATTATGTGATAATAAAGCTTTTACCTCGTTCGGTTCCCTCAAACTGAACAAGAGAATAATGCAAACATTAGACATTGGAAGGAAGAAAGGTCAGAACCTGAGCAAGCTATATCTACGCTATAAGAACAACTGACACCTATTGTATCAGGTAGTGTTGTGGACTCGGGGAACAGAAGAAATGAATAAAAAAAAAGGGGGAATTTTACTGTTAACTTGCGTTCGCTCGTGCAGTCAAGTAGTTGTTGACGTTTGGTTTCAGTGCACCTGCGTGTTTTAAATTATTACTTCTAATTTACATTTTCAGGAAGAGGTGAGATCTCTGTAACTTTCGCATCAAAGCATAGGACCGTATTGTTCTTGAAAATTGGTAATTGTAAACAGTACTGTTACAATCTAAAAAGTAGTAATTCACTGACGTCTGTGAGCCCATGGGTTGAAACTTATTCAAACGTTCATTACGAATTACTTTATGCCATTTCAGGAGTGATAAATTCAAGTTACGTAAGCGGAAGTTAGGTGAGTGAAAGCTACGTTTGGAAGCCAGGCTAGCTTAAGATAGATATTTTGAGAATGTCTAAGTTGAGCCTAATTTCCAGATAAAGGTACCTAGTTTTCACAGCTTAGGACTAAAATTGTTTGACTTTCTTTCGTCGACGACTCCAGAAAAATAACATCTTCTGATTTTTTTACGTATTTCAGTTGCATAAATAGTTTTTATGCTTTTCTATAAAAAAGGAAGTTTGTATTTGAATGTAGCATACACGAGGAAAGGAAATCATATTCAAAGGTTTAAGTAGAAAATAAGATTGTTACGATTCATTAATGTTGTAAAAGTTTTTATGAAAGAGGGTTTATTTTGTTATCTGTCTTTTTTCTTTAATGGTGACTGATATAGAGAAAAGTTGACCATAAACGCCCATATTTATTCTGACAGTACAGTATCTGCAATGCTCACAATTGCTTGTGATTTCACCCGATTAAATTTCAATAATTTGTGACTCTTCGGATGTAACTGTGCAAAAACAGTAAGCTTCATACTTAGTCAACAACCATAAATGTGCAATGTTCTGTTATTTTAATCGCAATCAAGACTTTAATAGAAATGGTAAAGGTAATGTTAATCAGAACACTGGGAGGGGTTGTGGTCTAAATAACGATAGATTTATTCATTATTAACATCACATTACAAAAGATGGGTAAAGAAACGACACACAAGTATTTTTTATTTGACAAACGCTTTCAATAATATGGGGTCTGTGGTTAACAAAGTGATCAGATGGGGATCAACACAGCACACTAAACCGAACTAATCCCTTTATCTGACTTCATAAATGTGAATCCATGATATGGCCCTAAAGTACACTACTATCAAGGATCTATACTCTAATATTCCATAAAGAAACATATGGCTGCAAAAAGAAGGGTGCTGTGAAGCATATATTGGAGCCCTACGCCATAGCAGAGAATACTTTACCCTTCTGCAGGTCAGGGCCGCACAGCACGACGCAGTCGCCACCTGGAGTCATGGACAGTGACAATCTGTTATTAACAGGGCGCGCGCGTGGAAGTATGCAAATAAGCGTTCTCACGTTTGGCTGATTCGGAATGCAGGTACTTCCCTATGAGCCTCTGAAACCCTGGTGGATTCGAGTGTGCAGGTGGACCCATTTGCTGGTCTGCCGAACAAGTTTGACTCCGTGACATGACTATGCATGACAGAAAATGTCAAACATGTAGACAGCGGACTCAAAACAAATAATTACACCCATGCATCACTCGTTTTGTGTGTGATGCAAGAAGCAGTGCCTCTGATAGTTCAGATGGTGACTGACACCGGCTCTAAGTGGCACACTAGCAAAGGGCACACGTCTCACCGTTTAGGTAAAGACTTGCCGTTCTTTACTAGTGAAGCGCCAGTACAAGTGTGATCCTTTCTTTCTCTCCTCTGCAGGTCGGTAGCATAGCACATTTGCATGCCTGGACTACATCCACTTTAGCACAAGCCAATCAAAAGCTGGAGCTCGGCATTCAAAACTGGGAGACCGCCCCTTGCTCTGCATACACAGATTTTACAAACCAGCGACTTTAAAAATTAAATGGGAGAAAAAGAAAAAAGATTCAGCTTTGCGGCCTCTTTCCCACACGTTTACGCTGTGTCTTTGCTAAAACCATGACGTGGATGTAACCACAGCCCTCCATAAAAAGATCGTTATCTCCCCTGTTGCAACCATTTCTAACTTTCCAAAGAACGACCATAAACTCGCTAAAAGCCTCATGCCTTCACAAATATGTTTTGTAGCAGAGTCTGGACGCCTGGGTCCATTGCCCTGTCCGACAGAAATTCGCAGAAACTCATAGCCGTCTCATCGGCTTGCTACCTAAACAAGGGCCCATCCTCTAGTTTATTGCTGGTCGTTGTACAAAGCTGTGCTCATAGCTGCAGCAACTCCTCGGCGCTAGTCAGCCTACGTGGATGTGGCTACCGACCAACCAGTGCCACCCAATGCGTCTGCACAATGAGACCGAGGGACTTGGCTGCCCGCAAATGTTTTCACCCATGTTCCACAAAAAAAAAAAAATCCCCACTGCCCTCAGTCACCGTATGCTTTTACTACAGTCAATTAACTCAGCACCCTCTCCCTTTGAATGCAGGTAAAACTTACAACTATGCTCCCACTAGAGCACACAAAAAGCGTTAACTACTGCCAACCATTTCATCATATGAACGAAGTCAGATCGTATCAAACATAGCAACCAAGTAATAAAGATCATCTTCCCTAAGAATATTAAGCAGCATGACACCATATCAAAAGTGAGAGTGCCCTGCAATCTCTCAAATGTAAAAAACAAAAGGAAAATAATTACTATTATGAAGCAACAAATTTAATGTTTTTTCAAGTCGTTAAAGTAATATCAAAATAATCAGGAACAAAAAGTAGTAGCAATTTTCGCAACAGTTCCTCTAAGTGTCTTCGCCCAACCTGATTGCATGCACAGCATCAAAAAAATGGTTCAAATGGCTCTGAGCACTATGGGATTTAACTTCTGAGGTCATCAGTCCCCTAGAACTTAGAACTACTTAAACCTAAGGACATCACACACATCCATGCCCGAGGCAGGATTCGAACCTGCAACCGCAGCGGTCGCGCGGTTCCAGACTGTAGCGCCTAGAACCGCTCGGCCACCCCGGCCGGCCTGCATAGCATCGCTGCAGGTTTTTCGAAATCAATGCTTTTCCTTATTTCACTAAAGGCTGAAAGTATCTTTACAAGAAGCTCTTCGATTACGTCTACCGGAGTTGTGTAGACAGTATTCCCACAGATAAAAATCTAAAAGGATTATATCTGGCTAACGAGCTGGCCGCGGAACTGGACCCACTCGGCCAATCCATGCCTGTGGATGCCACCCATTTATATAGATTGACTCTTACAGAGAAGATAACAGCAACCATCCACTTTTTACAATGTCATTTATTTATTTAAATAGCGCCGTTACCGGTTTCTAACCGACAGGTTCATCTTTACATGGCTACTTCAGGTTAAGATACATTTTACATTAGCTTTCGCCTTCTGTTTTCCCAACGAATGAAATGTCCTTGCGGGTGGGGTGCCGATGAAAAAATCCAAGTTCCAGTGCAAACTGCTTGTGATCTTCCTGCAGCCAAAACTGTACGATGCACTTTTTTATGTATATGTATCCACATAATCTAAAACACCACTGACACGCTAAGGAGATCCGCCATCACCCTAAGGGAATTTCATCTGTTGGGTAATAGAAAGGCGAAAGCTAATGTAAACTGTATCTTAACATGAACTAGCCGTGTGAAGATGAGCCTGTCGGTTCGAAACCAGTAACGGCGCTATTTAAATAAATAAATGGCACTGTAAAGAGTGACTGGTTGCTGTTATCTTCTGTGTGAGAATCAATCTATATCTTGTATACAGCAATGGTCTCAGAATGTCAGTTTTCGACAATATAGCACAACGCATTTAAATTTTCCCATACCAAAACAGTGAACTGCTGCTGTGCGATGTCATGTTGGAACAACATTAACTGAAGGAATGCCACAGGAATTTCTCCTAAAAACAAGTAAAGGACGTTTGCATGGAATGCTAAGTAAGTCCATCCGTTTAAACAGTGAGGAGGCAGGATGGAACCCAACAAGCTGTCGCCTACGATACCTGCCCAAATTTTACCGCTAAACTTACGCTGATATGAACTAACAAAAGGTTCATGCGTATTTTCGTCGTTCCAAATGTGGCTCTTCCGAGAGCTGAATGGCCCTTGTTTACTGACATATGCCTTCTCTTTCCACAACATTCATCTTTTACAAATCTGGATTTTCGATTCATTTGTTTAAGTACCACAAGGAATACTGATTTCGAGAAGGATAGTTCTCTTCCACCACATCTTGTACTTTCTGTGGGTGGAACAGAAATAAAGTTTCATCACGTAAGACGTTCAATACTACAGCGTGAGAAACATTTAGCGACACAGAAACGGATACATTTCATCATGTTCATTTTTTGAACACAATTTAAGAAAATCGCATTAATGGGACATTGTATGTAAAATTCGTTGAAATTTGACATTTTCTGTTTTCTACTTCTTAATGTACTTTGGACTTTCCTGAACATTTTAGTATATAATACAAGCAAATTAGACAATTGTGAGACCTTCAAATAATATTTTGAATGTTGTCGTGTGACTGTCAAATTTCATTGCTACAAATATACTGCCACAGTTGATCAGTCATATCTTGAGAACTACAGTCTATAAGGCTGTGACTTGCTTTGTTTTGTGCTTACTGCTACGTGTCAGAAGTTGGAATTACGAATACACATATCAGTACTTTGTTTCTTATATTAGTTTTCGTTTAAAGCAGTGTGATTATAGCTATTTTAGCAGTAACTTAACTTCTATTGCTTTTTGTACGTAAATAAAATGGCTATGCATAAAAGTAACTTCAAAAAACGCAAATTTTTGGGTAACAGATATGTGAGAGCTGCATTTTCTTCTGAAGTACCTGAAAACACCGATGAAAAGCCATGTCATGCTTTGTGTCCACCTCCACCAAATACTTGGTGTAAATATAGGCAAGCTGACTTTTCTGGCACCCTGGATTTACACATAAACATTCTCTTCCGTTGGCAGTAATGGAGGCAATCAAACCTATTTACAGTGATCTGGCAAATCGTGAGCTACTAAAGAAGTGTTTACACGGAAAGACCAAGAATGTGAATGAGTGCTTCAATAATGTTGTGTGGTGCCGTGTGCCTAAAAATGTATTTGTTGGTCTTATGGCTCTAAAGTTAGCTGCGTCTGATGCTGTAATAACTTTTAATGGTGGGAAGGTTCTGGAGAAGTTAGAGGTAAGATTTGGACAGAACACAGCTAAAGGACTGCGGGAACTGGATTAGCTTCGTGTACTCACAAGGGGAGGCCGCCAATTGTGAAATTCAGATTCGCTTCATACTGCGCATAATAAAAGCTCATGGCCAGAGGTGTAGTGTGGCAAAGCACCAAGATGCACTTCTCAGCCGTTGTCGAGAAAATCGACAGTTAAAAGAAACCGCTGCGGTGAAATACTCTCTACGATTATAATTTTCCACAGCGTCGTGGCGCAGCGGTAAGCGCTCGGGTTCGTAATTCGAAAGTCGCCGGATCGAATCTCGCGCCACGCAATTTTTTTTATTATTAGTTTTTTTGTAATATATATATATATATATATATATATATATATATATATATATATATATATATATTGCTTATGCATGTTGGTGAAGGCGGATCGCTCTCCAATAGTACCGCCTCCATTTTTCCGTTTGTTTAACAGGGTGTACCAAAGCTCTCACGTCCGCACCGATTTTCGACGATGTTATAAGTTGCGCTAGGGACCGCATCTACCTTCTTTCGAAGTTAGCAGGCAACTACGCTGTTATGCGGCGGCTCATTTCGGCCCATTCAACATCTGTCCTTCAAGTGTAACAAGCGAGTAACGGAGTTCATATTTCATACCTGCCACAGCAAATTTGTGTTCGTGGGGTCTCTATTCTAATTCGAACGTTTGACTTACGCTATACGTATTCGTTTCGGAATATCGTTTCTATGTCTTCCGTTAACTATACGTGGTTAACATTATGAGGACAATTAATAACATTTATGAAATACAACTTTGTTTGCGGAAAACATAATGATGTTCGAAGTCGCCAGTTTTTCCACGACAAACGACTTTCAACAACTTATTATATGCATAATTGTTGCAACAGATTGCCGGGAATTATATATATATATATATATATATATATATATATATATATATATATATATATATATATATATATGTGTGTGTGTGTGTGTGTGTGTGTGTGTGTGTGTGTGTGTGTGAATTACAAAAAACAAATACTAAAAAAAAGAAAAGGTTGCATGGTGCGAGATTCGATCCGGCGACCTTCGGATTATGAACCCGAGCGCTTACCGCTGCGCCACGACGCTGTAGAAAATTCTGAATCGCAGAGAGTATTTCACCGCAGCGGTTTCTTTTAACTGTCGATTTTCTCGACAACGGCTGAGAAGTGCATCTTGGTGCTTTGCCACATTACACCTCTGGCCATGAGCTTTTATTATGCGCAGTATGAATCGAATCTGAATTACACAATTGGCGGCCTCCCCTTGTCAAAGTAGAGTTAGCTGCTCAGCAAATGACAAAAGAAGCAAGAAAGAAAATGAGGAGGCAAGCACTGGGCTGTTGTGATACTGAAGAAGACACAGGCTATGGGCCAGTGCAGTTATAGTGCCTAAAAGATGCAGAAATGTAAGTCTGTGTAAGGATTTCTAATAAAAAAGTTTTAAACCTAAATATCTCTGAACTACATTTTTTGCAATAAATGACCCGTTTTCTAAAAAAAGTACTGATGGTAGAGACGTGAAATTTTCACACTGTGCCAAGTGTAATATTCAACACGAATGGAACTTAACTAATTACGATATCCTGAGTTTTTTGTTTTGTTTTTATGTTCATTTATTTACAAAATTCTGTCAAAAAATAGACAATTGCCCCACAATACAATTTTATTAATAATTCTAGTTCAGTGTATCTGGAAAGGTTCATTCAATAATTATGGAGAATTGTAAGTTGCTGTCTTAATAAGTTTCCAAGATAATGGGTCACAAAATTCGATAACTTAACATTGATGGCATAGGACATAAATGCCCCCTTAACTTTACTTACTCGTGAAACATTAGCAATGCTCCAAGAGCTGGCAGTAGGATTTGTAACAACTATATCGAAAACTTTTTGTTCAAATTGAACGTTTCGCACGTAGCATTGTCGAGCAGTGTCATCTTTTGTTATCAACAAAACTTCCGGTTTCCGTTAATTTTCCACCATTCACTGTCAAAATATTCGTACATGGAATAATGCGATTAGGAAATCATGCATTGCCAATTATACGGGCCTAAAATCGATTTTGATTCGCAGCTCCATATGGTAAGTGCACATCAACATTTTCGTTGAAGAAATAGCGATGACGTGCCATGTTACCACTACGTTCACTGCTGTGAAGTTTGTTTATCAAACCTATCTCCACCGTTGTCCTGTCGCAGCTAAACGAACACTTCCGACAAAGACAAATTGCGTAAAGAAGATTTTGAAGATCTTCGAAAACAATGAAATTGGAAATGATACGAAGTATCAATTTTCTCTCAAAAATTACTTCTCAACACAATCTATCCTTCAACATACACTCCTGGAAATTGAAATAAGAACACCGTGAATTCATGGTCCCAACAAGGGGAAACTTTATTGACACATTCCTGGGGTCAGATACATCACATGATCACACTGACAGAACCACAGGCACATAGACACAGGCAACAGAGCATGCACAATGTCGGCACTAGTACAGTGTATATCCACCTTTCGCAGCAATGCAGGCTGCTATTCTCCCATGGAGACGATCGTAGAGATGCTGGATGTAGTCCTGTGGAACGGCTTGCCATGCCATTTCCACCTGGCGCCTCAGTTGGACCAGCGTTCGTGCTGGACGTGCAGACCGCGTGAGACGACGCTTCATCCAGTCCCAAACATGCTCAATGGGGGACAGATCCGGAGATCTTGCTGGCCAGGGTACTTGACTTACACCTTCTAGAGCACGTTGGGTGGCACGGGATACATGCGGACGTGCATTGTCCTGTTGGAACAGCAAGTTCCCTTGCCGGTCTAGGAATGGTAGACCGATGGGTTCGATGACGGTTTGGATGTACCGTGCACTATTCAGTGTCCCCTCGACTATCACCAGTGGTGTACGGCCAGTGTAGGAGATCGCTCCCCACACCATGATGCCGGGTGTTGGCCCTGTGTGCCTCGGTCGTATGCAGTCCTGATTGTGGCGCTCACCTGCACGGCGCCAAACACGCATACGACCATCATTGGCACCAAGGCAGAAGCGACTCTCATCGCTGAAGACGACACGTCTCCATTCGTCCCTCCATTCACGCCTGTCGCGACACCACTGGAGGCGGGCTGCACGATGTTGGGGCGTGAGCGGAAGACGGCCTAACGGTGTGCGGGACCGTAGCCCAGCTTCATGGAGACGGTTGCGAATGGTCCTCGCCGATACCCCAGGAGCAACAGTGTCCCTAATTTGCTGGGAAGTGGCGGTGCGGTCCCCTACGGCACTGCGTAGGATCCTACGGTCTTGGCGTGCATCCGTGCGTCGCTGCGGTCCGGTCCCAGGTCGACGGGCACGTGCACCTTCCGCCGACCACTGGCGACAACATCGATGTACTGTGGAGACCTCACGCCCCACGTGTTGAGCAATTCGGCGGTACGTCCACCCGGCCTCCCGCATGCCCACTATACGCCCTCGCTCAAAGTCCGTCAACTGCACATACGGTTCACGTCCACGCTGTCGCGGCATGCTACCAGTGATAAAGACTGCGATGGAGCTCCGTATGCCACGGCAAACTGGCTGACACTGACGGCGGCGGTGCACAAATGCTGCGCAGCTAGCGCCATTCGACGGCCAACACCGCGGTTCCTGGTGTGTCCGCTGTGCCGTGCGTGTGATCATTGCTTGTACAGCCCTCTCGCAGTGTCCGGAGCAAGTATGGTGGGTCTGAGACACCGGTGTCAATGTGTTCTTTTTTCCATTTCTAGGAGTGTAGTTACAAACTTTACAGGCTGGTTCTGACCATCCCGTACATAAGCTTGCTAACATAGCATTTAAAATAGTAAAACTGTAACTCCACAACCCGGCCCAGTGAACAATATAGCAGGTTTTACTCATCGGGAATAGCTTATTTAATGCATTATAAAAGCAGAAGTACGTTAGGGAAAACGTAAACAGTATAAGTGATGGGAAACGTGCACAGAATATATCATGAGAAATTTTCTCTGGTCCTACATAAATCGTCTCTTTTTGGGCATCCCCGATGTAAGGCATTTTGACACATTTTTCAGATAATGCTTTGTTCATCAATTCATTGACTCACAGTCACGCACCGTTTGTAAGTTCTTATATTAAAGCGTAGATTATGTCTCCCTGCAGTAACGGACACGCGCTACCCAATACGCTTCTCTTATACTTAGCTGCGTCTGAGCTTCTTAGTGTTGGTAATACTACAGTAACCTTTGGAGACAATGTTCCACGGGTGGAATGTAGTGTAACATGTTCATAATCACAAACATTTGCATGTGTTCATTTCGCTTCTCCAATACTGTATGAAAGAACTGTTTCTTAGCTCCTCTTACATGTCGGCCTAGATCTGACATGTGGGGATAGAATAAAATATTGGAACGCCATACCAAACGCAAAATTTACGTGCGTTAAGAACAGACTGGATTCTTTAAGAAGATAACGGACTGCTCCAACATTGTTTCTGAATATTCCCCATAAATAAACGGAGATGTTATTCTAACTGCAGATAATCTGTGAAAAAAAAACGAATAATATTTCTGAATACCGACTGAAGATGCGCTTCATATAAGAGGCGAAACGCGTATCTACATCATTGTACGAGGTTCGTTTCGAAAGTAATACCTACTATTTTTATCCAAGGAAACTACAGGAGATACATAAATCACAACAGCACGGCTAACTAAAGTAATGTTTCAGGTACAGATTGTCATTTTTCCACATAGTCGCCACCATTCGTTATGCACTTTTGCCGACGATGAACCAGAGCCTGCATGCCACGCTTGAAATAATGAGGACCAGCTCAGGCAAACCACTTCGTTACAGCTTTGACAACAGCATCCGAGTCTTGAAAATCTTCGCCATGTAGTCCATCTTTCAGAAGCCCAAGGAGATGGCAGTCTGACGGCGCTAAATCGGGACTGTAAGGTGGATATGGTAAGACAGTCCAGCCGAATTTTGCGATGAGTTTCACTGCCGCAAAACTGTTATGGGGCCTGCGGTTATCACGTTGCACTGAGAGTTGGTCTTCTTCTCTGGCTTTACCCTGGAAATTCGGGTTTTCAGATTAGTCACAGTCATCTTGTAGCGTGCTGAATTGAGAGCTTCTCCAGGCTCCAGGACATCCAAAAGAACCACATCCTGGCTATCCCAGAAGACAGTGCACATTACTTTGTCTGCAGACAGCTGTGTCGCCGCGCGGAGTGGCGGTTTGGAGCGGAGGTTCGACTCCTCCCTCGGGCATGGATGTGTGTGTGTGTGTGTGTGTGTGTGTGTGTGTATTCTTAGCTTAAGTTAGTTTAAGGATTGTGTACGTCTAGGGATGACCTCAGCAGTTTGGTCCCATAGGATTTCACACACATCTGAACATTTTTTGAACAACTGTGTCTTGAGTTTCTTCTTTGACGGAGAGTTCGCATGTCGCCATTCCATGGACTGTTGTTTGAATTCCAGCTCGTAGTGGTGAGACCACGTCTCATCTCCGGCGACGATGCTATTCAGAAAATTGTCACCTTCAGCTTCATGTTGGTCCAGCAGATCCTGACAAATTTCCAATAAATGAGGTTTTTGTTCTTCTGTAAGCATCGGCGGGACCCATGTCGCACAGACTTTTCGATAACCGAGATGTTTCAAAATGGTTTCCAAGGCATTACGGCCGACATTTAGCTTTGCACACAATTCTGTTGCCGTTATCCGCCAATCAGCACAGATGACTTGATCAAAATGCTCTTCATTGCAAGGGATGATTGCTGTGCAGGATCGACCAGGGCCTGGCTTTTCATGTCCATCTCTTTCACCACCTTGAAAATACCGTACCCATCGCCTCACATTACTCACGTCTACTGTATCGTCCCAATACACCTTTAGCAACCGTCGATGAATTTCAGTCGGCTAAGTTTCTTCAGCAGTGGGGAATTCAAGCACAAATCGCTGTTTTATACACGCGCCCATATCAAGACTCCACCTTTGAACAATCCTCTGCTGGTGCCAACTATCGCAGAGCAACGGAACCACCTGTAAATGAAAGAGGAAGGTTCAAGCATTAGCACTACACCGACATCTGGCGCGGACATCCAGAGACATCATAAAAAGTTGCAGGCATTACTTTCAGAATGACCCTCGTAACAGAGAAAAGGAGTACGCTTTCTTAGCTGGTATGGAAAATAATCACCGCAATAAAAATGTCTAATTACTCAGCTTCACAATTACCAAAGAAATTATTTCGGCGGATGCAGTTGCCATAATGCGAGTTTATTAGTTTTCTTTGTTTGTATACCTCTTCGTAGAACTGTTAACGTCAAGTAAGTTGCGAAGACTTACGTAGTTTTCCTCAGCTATTGTTTTCTGTTTGCAAGGTAATCAGAAGGAACAAACCGTTTTACGGTCCAGAGAATCAAACCCATGGCCTCTAGGGCAGCTGAACTCGAATACACTTTCTTTGGTCCACCACCACCCGCTTCCGCCCACAGCTTTAATTGCTTTTTCTTTTCTAACGCAAAATGGCCGAACTGCGTATCCTCCACAGAACCACAGCAAGAGAGAAACTCTGGTGATTTAAAACGGTTCAACTATTCTCTGATCAAAAGTGTACACATTTCGCCACGTCATAATGGGCGTCATAATGGGCATCAGCTGCCATACTGTTCGCATGTACTACATTAAAAGCCGGCCGCGGTGGTCTAGCGGTTCTGGCGCTGCAGTCCGGAACCGCGGGACTGCTACGGTCGCAGGTTCGAATCCTGCCTCGGGCATGGGTGTGTGTGATGTCCTTAGGTTAGTTAGGTTTAAGTAGTTCTAAGTTCTAGGGGACTTATGACCTAAGATGTTGAGTCCCATAGTGCTCAGAGCCATTTGAACCATTTTTTTACTACATTAAAGCAATTTATATTTGATGATCTCTGTTACGAAATAATGTAAATACTGATTGTGACCGTTACTAAGCCCTAAAGACATAACGCCGATGTTTAGCGACCATCATTCACTTACTCCAACAACGAACAACGAAAAGCTGATTTTAATTATGTGTGGCTGCTGTCATTTCAAGAAAGATTTTAACGATGTTTGAAGCCGTAATGGCACCAACATTAATGAAGAATGTTTTATGAACTGAAGATGGTTAGATTGTTAGCCGAAACTCGTAATCAAAGCAAATAAAGAAGATTTCATGTGCGATCTGGACTTCACCGATTTTCGATCCCTAAAAGAAATGATAACATCTTCTGTAGCTGGCCGACTGTCGGTAATGTGAGTGTGAAGCAGAAACGCTAAGGAACAAGCACAGCTAAATCAAGAGTAGGTGGACCTCATGTGCTGACTCACAGGAACTAACGAGTATTGTAGAGGGTGGTAGTCAAAAGAATCGCATAAAATTCGGAGAAGGAATCAGTTGTGAGTTTCACAGTGCTACCAGCAGTCCAGCTAGGACAATGACTGTGCGTTGAGAGTTAAAAAGAATGGGGTACCTTGCTCGAGCAGATCCTTCAGAGCTACATATTTCTGTAGTCACTGCTAAACGATGCGTCAGGTGGAGGAAAGAGCGACGTCCTTGGAGTGTGGATGACTGGAAACGAGTAATTTCGAGTGATGAACCACGCTATACCCTGTGGCAAGCGATGGAATGGCTTGACGGAAAGAAAGTGGTGCACCTGCCTAATGTCGTGTAGGGCTCCCGCGAGCACACAGAAGTTCCGCATCACGACATGGCGTGGAATGGCTCTGAGCACTATGGGACTTAACATCTATGGTCATCAGTCCCCTAGAACTTAGAACTACTTATACCTAACTAACCTAAGGACAGCACACAACACCCAGCCATCACGAGGCAGAGAAAATTCCTGACCCCGCCGGGAATCGAACCCGGGAACCCGGGCGTGGGAAGCGAGAACGCTACCGCACGACCACGAGATGCTGGCTGACATGGCGTGGACTCGACTAATGTTTGAAGTAGTTCTGGAGGGAACTGACACCATCAATCCTGCAGAGCTGTCCATAAATCCGTATGAGTAGGAGGGGGCGGAGAACTCTTCTGAACAGTACGTTGCAAGGCTTGCCAGAGATGCTCAATAATGTTCCTGTCCGGGGAGTATGGTGGCCTGCGGAAGTGTTTCGACTCAGAAGAGTATTCCTGGAGCCACTATGTAGAAATTCTGGCCGTTTGGGGTATCGCATTGTCCTGCTGGAATTGCCGAAGTCCGTCGGAATACACAGTGGACGTGAATGGATGCAGGTGATCAGTCAGGACGCTTACGTACCTGTCACCTGTCAGAGTCGTATCTAGACGTATCAGGGTCCCATATCAATCCAACTGGACACGCCCCACACCATTACAGAGGCTGCACCAGCTTGAAGATCCCCTGCTGACATGCACGGTCCATGGATTCTTGAGGTTGTCTCCATATCCGGACACGTCCATTCGCTCGATAAAATTTGAAACGAGACTCGTCCGACCAGACATCATGTTTCTAGTGATCAACAGTCCAATGTCGGTGTTAAGGGACCCAGTCGACGCGTAAGGCTTTCTGTCGTGCGGTCATAAAAGATACACGAGTGGGTCTTCGGCTCCGAAAGCCCATACCAATGATATTTCGTTGAATGGTTCGCACGCTGACACTAGTTGATAGTCCAGCATTGAAATCGGCAGCAGTCTGCAGAAGTGTTGCACTTCTATCACGCTGAACGGTTCTCTTCAGTCGTCGTTGGTCCCGTTCCTACAGGATCTTTCTCCAGTTGCAGCGATGTCAGAGATGTAATATTTTGCTGAATTTCTGATATTCACGGTACACTGATGAAATGATCGTACGGAAAAACCCCCTTTCATCGCTATCTTGGAGATGCTGTGTCCCATCGCTCGTCCGTTGACTATAACACTCACTTAAATCTACATAAGCTGCCATTCTAGCACCAGTAACCGATCTAACAACTGCACCAGACACTTGTTGCCTTATATAGGCGTTGCCGACCGCAGCTCCGTATTCTACCTGTTTATAGATCTCTGTATTTGCATATGCATGCCTATAAGTCTCGACTTAAATGCAATGGAACACCTTTGAGATGAGATAGAAGATGTAATTCGGTCCAGACCACAGCGGCCAACACCGCAGCTTTCTTTGGTTGCGGCTCTTGAGAAACAATGAGCTAAATCTCCACATACATTCAGACAACACTTTGAAAGTGTCCCCCACCATAGGTGAAGCCGCCATAAAGGCGAGGAGGGACGCACACTATAATAATATCCACTAATAGGACACTGAACTTTCTTGACCACACAGAGTATTTCCTTTTATTCAAAACTCAACAAATGCGGTACCCATCATCTTAGATTTTGTTGTTGTTGTTGTGGTCTTCAGTCCTGAGACTGGTTTGATGCAGCTCTCCATGCTAATCTATCCTGTGCAAGCTTCTTCATCTCCCAGTACTTACTGCAACCTACATCCTTCTGAATTTGCTAAGTGTATTCGTCTCTTGGTCTCCCTCTACGATTTTCACCATCCACGCTGGTCTCCAATGCTAAATTTGTGATCCCTTGATGCCTCAGGACATGTCCTACCAACCGATCCCTTCTTCTAGTCAAGTTGTGCCACAAACGTCTCTTCTCCCCAATCCTATTCAATACCTCCTCATTAGTTATGCGATCTACCCACCTAATCTTCAGCATTCTTCTGTAGCACCACATTTCGAAAGTTTCTATTCTCTTCTTGTCCAAACTATTTATCGTCCATGTTTCACTTCCATAGATGGCTACATTCCATACAAATATTTTCAGAAACGACTACCTGACACTTGAATCTATACTCGACGTTAACAAATTTCTCTTCTTCAGAAACGCTTTCCTTGCCATTTGCCAGCCTCGTAGTTAAGAGCGTGTGTGAATGTCGGCAGTTTTAGCTGTTTCATTCGCTTTCATTTCGTGATTTTTGGAAGACGATTAGCGCATTTCCTCGATCTTTTCATCTGTGATTGCCATCTGTGTGTCATCTATAGATGAAGTAAATTTTAATTCAGGCATCCATTTCCCAGAACTCGAAAATGGCGCTTTTAAACTTGCTCGAACTTTCGATACATTTTCGTTGGTGATAAACTATCTCAAACAATGAATTTATATGACTTTATAATAGTCTAATTTATTCATTTTAAATAACACACCCAGCACTATTCTTTCGCAAGGCTGTCTAAATAAATATGAAGCTGGAAAATGGTTTACATTATTGTGCATATGTGTTAAGATAACAAAACAAAATTTCACTGTTCTCAACGTAATCTCTGTGCCGGGTAGAGAAAATTTCACTTTTCTGTCGTACTACAACGGAGTGAAGTGGCACAGTGGTAATATAGTGAACTTGCAATATGGACAGCGATCCCATTGTTCTCTAAATCCTTTAAGATAAATTTCCTTCAAAAAGTGCACTGTCGATCATCTTCCCGTTCTTCCACATAGCGAGTTTGTGCTCCTTCTCTAATGACAGTGTTGTCGACGGAACGTTAAACTAATATCTTCCTTCCTAGTACTGCAGTACTAAGTAACTAACGTTGCAGGCAGACGGGGTATAAGAAGGCCTAGTAGCTGCTTCTTTTGCGGGATCTAAAAAATTAATGTTGTGTTACTCTTAATTAGTAACTAGCCTACACAATAAGAGGAAATGTTAACGAAATCTCAGAATGTTAACGAAATCTCAGGGTACAAAATCTCAGCGTACAAACGTCGATTTCAAAGACCATATCAGCCTGATGTTGCGTTTCAATGGGTCTGACTGAATGGCCTCTGACAAACGGGTTTCACTTATCACATTACGCCTCTCCTACGACATAATGTCGCGAAATGACGCTTGTGCGGAAACAGTTGATACAAGAGGGTGGCAACCAGCGGCCACCAGGCACCGGAGCATGCAACAGACATCAGTACAAGACGACCGTCATGGCACGAACGTACTGCAAGGCTACGTCCACAGTGTTGGCTCTATGTTAGTGTTATGGAACATACGTACAACCGCCGGTGCCTAAGGTTAAACGACGGCACCTGTTAACTGGGTAGCGTCACTACATGACTGATTCCAAAAATCACGAACGCTCTGACAGCAGTTGCCACGAGAACGCCGCCATTCGCCTATTTAGTGTCAAATACCGGCCTTAATTTGAGGAAGAAATTTCTGAAGATGTACGTCTGGAGTACAGCATTGTATGGTAGTGAAACATGGACTGTGGGAAAACCGGAAGACAAGAGAATCGAAGTATTTGAGATGTGGTGCTATAGACGAATGTTGAAAATTAGGTGGACTGATAAGGTAAGGAATGAGGAGGTTCTACGCAGAATCGGAGAGGAAAGGAATATGTGGAAAACACTGATAAGGAGAAGGGACAGGATGATAGGACATCTGCTAACACATGAGGGAATGACTTCCATGGTACTAGAGGGAGCTGTAGAGGGCAAAAACTGTAGAGGAAGACAGAGATTGGTATACGTCAAGCAAATAATTGAGGACGTAGGTTGTAAGTGCTACTCTGAGATAAAGAGGTTAGCACAGGCCGCATCAAACCAGTCAGTAGATTGATGACAAAAAAAAAAAAAGACTGTGGCATTTACTGACGAGTCGAGCCTGTCTCTACTGCTGTGACGACAGCATTTGGTACCGTAGTGACAGCTATCTGGCAGACTTCATTTGAGAGGTATAGCAAACAAACGAAAGTGATGGGGTGTCACTGGATACAACACGCGACTTCACATGTGGTGACGAATAAGTAAGCCTCGTTCGAAGATCGATTGGTATCACTACTCCCCCGCTGCTTGCACGGCCTCTTAACACGTCATATACAGAATTTGTCTTAATCTGTTCGTTCGGCAACTTGTTGACGATGTTTTCCTGTAACCAGTGTTGATATTTTGTACAAATTGCAAACCGCATGGAAACAAATACCGTGCCAACATGCGTAGTCAGTCCTTGACTCCACTGGAGACACTTAGGACCCTTGCTGAGCGTTCTCAGTTAGAGATCTTGCACGGTTCAGCAGTCTCTCTCATTTTGACTGTAGTAAAATGTTTAATTCTGTCAGTTGCAAGGGTGTGCCCAGTAAGTGACAGGGAAGGCAGTTATTTTCCTCAACTCCTTTCCCATCCACCTACAGGGAAAGGTTATAACCTTTCCAAAAAAAATCTTCTCATACTGCCCTGTCATCTAGACAGAAGTATGTCAGGAAAGCCAGAAATGTATATCCGCTAGTACCAAGCGTGCCCATAACCCTTCATAAATCTCGAATAGAATATACTCTCCCGTTTAAGTACAATGAGGGCTGCAGATACCTTGACAACGTAAAGCAACAACTAAGCACTGAGTGATATTGTCAATATGCTCACTAGAAGAAATCAAGAACTTAACCATGCCTTCAACGCTTTAATATTCAGTCTGAATAAGGTGTTCACTTTCAAGCAATCTACTAATCTATTACATGAAAAATAAAAGTTCCTTATCACGTAAGGTTCTCATCTAAGGATGAGAAATGTACGACTGTTCGAAAATAATTTATTAAATGTAACTACACACTAGCAGATAAATCACCACACAAATAATTTTAATCCCTGAAAATTCATTCAACACGCGTCACGAATTTGTAGCCACACTATACTTTTCCAAACGTAAGTTGATGTGAACTTTTTCGCACCCGAAATATGACGCTGTAGTCTCTACTCACATTGTATGGCATTGTTTCAATTTTACTCTAACCAAGAGGCTACTTGTCAATTGCTTTTCTGTTCGTTCGTTACCATATGTCTAAATCACTTCATTCTGTATCTTCATAAATGTTTTGCAACTCACTTTTACGTACTTCATTGACTGTGATGGATCCTCCAGTTTCTGGGATAGAACGAAACACAATAATATTTTTTACTGTGTTGCTTCTGAACCAACTTCTCTCAGTCCATATAATACACCGTCCCCTCCGCTGTCATGTGTGGAGAGGTTGAGAGGTCACATGTAACCTTTTACGGATGTATGGCTGTGCTTATGTTATTCTGTATCCAATGTACACACGCTGAAGTACTTTCCCGAAACGTTGTGTCTCTGTCTCTCTCTCTCTCTCTCTCTGTCTCTCTTTGTCTGTCTGTCTGTCTGTCTCTCTCTCTCTCTCTCTCTCTCTCCCTCTCTCTCTCTCTCTCTCTCTCTCTCTCTGTGTGTGTGTGTGTGTCTCTGTCTCTCTCTCTCTCTGTCTGTCTCTCTCTCTCTCTCTCTCTGTCTCTCTCTCTGTCTCTGTCTCTGTCTGTCTCTCTCTCTCTCTCTCTGTCTCTCTCTGTCTCTCTGCCTCTCTCTCTCTCTGTCTGTCTCTTTCTCTGTCTCTCTCTGTCTCTCTCTCTGTCTGTCTCTCTCTCTCTCTCTGTCTCTCTCTCTCTCTCTGTGTGTCTCCCTCTCTGCGTCTCTCTCTCCCTCTGTCTCTCTGTGTCTCTCTCTCTCTCTCTCTCTCTCTCTCTCTCTCTCTCTCTCTGTCTCACACACACACTACCTATCTTTCACTATCCCTCCAACTCTCTCTCGATGTCTGGGGAGCTGGATTTAGCTGTGTTCGCTGCTGGTCGCTATGTGCCTGACTGCCCAGTTTTGCAGTATGTAATGCCTTTCCCAAGGCTACGTCCCGTATATACACTCCTGGAAATGGAAAAAAGAACACATTGACACCGGTGTGTCAGACCCACCATACTTGCTCCGGACACTGCGAGAGGGCTGTACAAGCAATGATCACACCCACGGCACAGCGGACACACCAGGAACCGCGGTGTTGGCCGTCGAATGGCGCTAGCTGCGCAGCATTTGTGCACCGCCGCCGTCAGTGTCAGCCAGTTTGCGTGGCATACGGAGCTCCATCGCAGTCTTTAACACTGGTAGCATACCGCGACAGCGTGGACGTGAACCGTATGTGCAGTTGACGGACTTTGAGCGAGGGCGTATAGTGGGCATGCGGGAGGCCGGGTGGACGTACCGCCGAATTGCTCAACACGTGGGGCGTGAGGTCTCCACAGTACATCGATGTTGTCGCCAGTGGTCGGCGGAAGGTGCACGTGCCCGTCGACCTGGGACCGGACCGCAGCGACGCACGGATGCACGCCAAGACCGTAGGATCCTACGCAGTGCCGTAGGGGACCGCACCGCCACTTCCCAGCAAATTAGGGACACTGTTGCTCCTGGGGTATCGGCGAGGACCATTCGCAACCCTCTCCATGAAGCTGGGCTACGGTCCCGCACACCGTTAGGCCGTCTTCCGCTCACGCCCCAACATCGTGCAGCCCGCCTCCAGTTGTGTCGCGACAGGCGTGAATGGAGGGACGAATGGAGACGTGTCGTCTTCAGCGATGAGAGTCGCTTCTGCCTTGGTGCCAATGATGGTCGTATGCGTGTTTGGCGCCGTGCAGGTGAGCGCCACAATCAGGACTGCATACGACCGAGGCACACAGGGCCAACACCCGGCATCATGGTGTGGGGAGCGATCTCCTACACTGGCCGTACACCACTGGTGATCGTCGAAGGGACACTGAATAGTGCACGGTACATCCAAACCGTCATCGAACCCATCGTTCTACCATTCCTAGACCGGCAAGGGAACTTGCTGTTCCAACAGGACAATGCACGTCCGCATGTATCCCGTGCCACCCAACGTGCTCTACAAGGTGTAAGTCAACTACCCTGGCCAGCAGGATCTCCGGATCTGTCCCCCATTGAGCATGTTTGGGACTGGATGAAGCGTCGTCTCACGCGGTCTGCACGTCCAGCACGAACGCTGGTCCAACTGAGGCGCCAGGTGGAAATGGCATGGCAAGCCGTTCCACAGGACTACATCCAGCATCTCTACGATCGTCTCCATGGGAGAATAGCAGCCTGCATTGCTGCGAAAGGTGGATATACACTGTACTAGTGCCGACATTGTGCATGCTCTGTTGCCTGTGTCTATGTGCCTGTGGTTCTGTCAGTGTGATCATGTGATGTATCTGACCCCAGGAATGTGTCAATAAAGTTTCCCCTTCCTGGGACAATGAATTCACGGTGTTCTTATTTCAATTTCCAGGAGTGTATGTGGCAGAAATATCCGGGAATTTTCTCCCCCTGAAATTTCCAGTAATTCATTCTCGTCTCATCAAAATGTAATAGCTTACCTACCGATAAGTACACGCAGTCTGGTCATGTTCCTTCGTGGAGCGAGCCTGTTATCTTAGAAAATGACCAGTATAGTGTGTTAGAAAAATACAGAGAACATACGGAAAGAGGCTGTCGGATGTTACGAATCTTAAGTGGTGTCTTTTACGAACTAGTAGTCTGTCAAACCAAGAAAAACTAACTTTTCGGCATTTACGAAGCCTAAGAAAACGTATTTCGTATAAACAAGTTATAAAAGGGCAAGTAAACTGAATTTGCAGAAAGGAACATTAAATATGGTGTCCTGCAATGATCTGTCACTGACCTACACAAATGATCTCCCAAAGATACTGACTATTCTTCAAACACTCCGATGTTTATTAATGGTGCAAGCACATTCAATCATACGATACATAGCCGGTAGACCAGCGGGACGAGCTTACAAGGGTTCGCAGTAGACAACCTACCTCTTAATCTAGCCGATATTGGACTATGCAGTTTCGAACAAATAAAGAGCGACGGACACGATCTAAATGGTACTCCGCATATGAAATTCTTAGGCGTCAAGAAAATCAATAAATTAAGTTGGCACGAGTACGTGGATAAGTTGATCGAAAAGCTAAGTTATGCATGCTTTGGACGTGGAGTCTTCCTTATTCTGTTGAGCTACGGATATAACTGCTAGTGTACTTTGCATACTTTAAACTAGACACTGTCTTGTGTTGTCTTACGTCGTAATACTTTGGGAAAATGCAACTACTGTCAGAAAAGTATTTGTTCTCCAGAAGCGAGCAGTAAGACTGTATCATGGAATCAACAAGAGAACACCTGGCAGAAACCTCTCACGGAATCATGAGATTTTGTATTAATACATTTATTCCCTCGCGGTATTTTTATTCGTAATAAAATGATTTTACGATGAATTGTGAAGTTCACAACCACAATTCTGAAAATAAAAATAATTTCCATATAGTCTCTCATCCACTAAAATAAATACTTATGCTTTCGCAGCCAGTCATTGAAATCGTTCTGCGTATACGGAAGCTTTATCTTCTGAAACATCAAAATGCTAAAATACCAAAATACCTGACGTTTCGGGAGTGTCGCAGCGGCTGTCATAGTGGAGTAGACTAATTTAGCTAGGGAAAGGAACCTTCAACATACTACGGTGATACGATCCTCGACGTCAAAAGTCTTAGATTTCGTTGTCCAGGGTTCAGGATAGAGCTGTGTATTATAGTGCAAAAGCGTTAAACATGTTGCAAGAACACATCAGGTAGGAAACTGGATAACTCATGTATTTAGAAAATGAGATCCATTAGATTTATTTATATAGATATTGCGTACCCCACCAGCAGACACACTTCTTTCATATCTACTGTTAAAGATCATTAGATCACTGCAAAAGAGTAACTCTTCCAGTTTTGATGGTATGTCAAATAAAGTAGTAAAATCTTTTCCCGAAATGGTAGCGCTCCCCCACCTCTCCCCCACCCTTCCCCCTTGATCTGCCTTTGTAATCAGATAAGGTGTTATGACGTATTTCCTGAAAGATTGAAATATGTGGACAAAATAGCGATCTTTACTGGGCGACTGAATTCCTTCCCTTAAACATTTTTTCAGAGGGTAGCTTCTAACGGAATACTGAAACACTATTCTAACAAATAACCTTTTAAACAAAGCTCAGTGTAGCTTCTGTAAAAGATTTTCTATAATGATCTCGCAAACTCAGTTCTGGTACAAATAAAAATGAAAATTTTGCTCTTTAGATTTTTTATGATCTTTTCAAGTCTTCAAGTCTTTCGATTGTATATAAAATTCTAATGTGGGAACTAAAATAATGTACTGACACATGTATTGCTCTTGTGCACAGAGTCATATCTTTACAACAAAAATAAGTGTTGCGTCCCATAAGGTTCAGTGTTCAGCTCAAGTCTTTTGTTGCCTTCCACCAATGATTTGTCTGGGACATTAGAAAACTCTTCAGAAACTGTGACATTTGCTAATGATAAGTAAACAGCTAAAAGACGTATACACATTTATACCAAACTCAGCTAGCGCAATGGAACAAACTAATACTTTGCAAATATTTCGCACTTAATCTTCCAAAGATTGATCATATGCCATTGCAAACTCACAAAAATATTATTCAGGTACTTAAAAAGGCATTAATGAGCATACGTCGGATCTCTCCCCCTCCCCCCCCCCTCTTTGTGTATAGTTCCTAAAAGTACCTGCAAGTGGATACGATAACAGAGAACTGAATTCAGCGTGCCTCGCACTCAGAAATCGTTCTCACCGTGTTGACCTGTACACGGGATGACTAGCACACTTCACATACTTTCACTTCATACTGTGCTATGACATAATTTTCTAGGGATATGCAAATAAGATCAACAAATTTTATTGTACGAGAGAGCGAGTAAGAATATTGCGTTAAGTAGGTATAAGAAAATTTGCAGAAGCCTCTTCTCTGATTTTCGGATTCATATACTCACGTGGCAAAATATTTCCTCCTAGTGATGCTTTTGGTTAATAAAAAAGGTGAATTTAGGCTTAACGGTGAATAGCGGAAGAAAAAATATTTTCATACAGATATGCTCTCTATAACTGGCAGTCAAATGAAAACGAGACGCGTGGATAAAAGGTAAGTAGACTGTTTATTGCAATCCCGATCTTTTCCCATGCGATTCTCGTATTTTTGGAGTCCTCAAGAAAGACATTCGTGGCTGTCATTGTGCTTCATACGAAGTGGTTCACGCCTGGGTATAACCATGTTTGCGTAGCCAACAGCAAATATTGTAAGGTTTTCATACGTTTTCTGGCATTGTAAATGATCTGCCATTATTGTACTAAGACAAAGATGGATGAGCGGGCAGCACGTGTTGAGGATAAGATCCTTTACTCTGTGTTTAATGCAATCTGTGGTGCACTTGGTCGCCTATCCCTCGTGCAGCGCGTAGTAGCGTAGTAGCGCACAGTTGACTTTTAGAGAACCAGATCACATATTTGTGAATTTGGGAGAAATTATCTGGAATACTTTACTATGGAGATGAAAGTTGTTTGTAAATATATATTCTTGACTGTGTATGGAGAAGATTTTTGGAGGATTATTTCAAGTTAACAAAAGCATGCTCAAGAATGAAATGTTTGTTTCTCAGAACTATTAACTGAAGGAAATCTTTGTCCGTTGAACAACTAACAATATAAGAAGACTCTAAAAATTACGAAATACTCATTACAAAAATTAAGGGCATTTAAACCAGTTGCGTTATTTGTGATATAATGAGAACGAATGTTAATTTCATGTCTTTGTTCTCATTATATCACAAACAAAGCAACTGGTTTAAATGTCCGTAATTTTTGTAATGAGTATTTCGTAATTGTTAGAGTCTTCTTATATGTTTTCAAATAACTTCCGGGAATTCAGCCAGGTGATACTTTAAGCGACTGACGATATTTCGGTGGGAGAACACCCCGCCATTTTCAAGGCAAACTGCAACGGACAGGCGACGTACATGCAAATTTAAAACTTCGGTTCTCGGACTGAAGCAGGAAAGACAACACACACCCTGAACACTAGTGCCACCAAAGATGACCAAAGTCAGAGCTATCGATAGTGAGACTACGGATTCGCAGGTGAGGTAGTATTGACTCTGTCCCTCTGTTTTTTGACAATGGAGAGAGCCGGATTCCAAACAGAGTTTAAACAGAAACCTCCATCCCTGTTAACGAGGTTGCTCGCTAATTTAATCTAAACTGCCTTCTTATATGGTACTGTCTTTGGAAACTAATCAGATAACCACAGTTTAATTTTTCAAGAACTTTTCCTTTAAAATAAAACCCTCCTCCATCATTCTTAGTAAAAGTTTAAGTGTTTTATGGTGTGTGCATTGCACCTTACGCCACATGCAGCCACAAATTTTTCTGGCAAACAAAGAATTAGTGGTGAGTAGATTATTTTTCTTTAGCTGCTGCATTTGCTGATTTCAGTTGGCTTTCGAAAACGTCAGAACACCAGAGACAAAGCAGCATGCTGAGCAAGAGACAAGTTACTTTTCTTTCAAGGCAGATCTCACATTGCGTTTGTGTGTGCAAACAGCATGTAGTCCAAATTTTAAGGTATTATGCTATGAAAGCAGATCAATTTACAGTGAACAGTGAAGGTGATCTTAACCAGTTATTTTGTTCGAAGGTGAGCGGTATTTTATTTTGTAGATATTTCAAGTCAGGCATGGCACGTCTTATTACATAACTCTCATGACGAAAATATGAACGTAGGCTCCCGCGGCCGTTGTCACAGTCAATTAAATTCTTCTGGGTTTGAGGCCGCATTTTCATTTGTAAAATTCCGACGTTTCGGCGACTGTTGCAAGGTGCCTTCTTCAGGGTGTATTGCTAACTGCAGTTAGCAGTACACCCTGAGGAAGGCGCCTTGTAACAGTCGCCGAAACGTCGGAATTTTACAGATGACAATGCGGCCTCAAACCCAGAAGAATTTTATTGACTGTTTCATAACGTACTTCAGAATTAGGTACCAGTTAAACTGTTTTCGCTGAGTATACAATTAGTTTCTTTTAGGATTTAATTAGATTCATTTTCATTATTACATATTCAGTATTTCAGTAACAGTCATGGGTGACTGGAATTCGAGAGTAGGAAAAGGGAGAGAAGGAAACATAGTAGGTGAATATGGATCGGGGCTAAGAAATGAAAGAGGAAGCCGCCTGGTAGAATTTTGCGCAGAACATAACTTAATCATAGTTAACACTTGGTTCAACAATCATGAAAGAAGGTTGTATACATGGAACAACCCTGGAAATACTAGAAGGTTTCAGATAGATTATATAATGGTAAGACAGAGATTTAGGAACCAGGTTTTAAATTGTAAGACATTTCCGGTGGCTGATGTGGACTCTGACCACAATCTGTTGGTTATGAACTGTAGATTAAAACTGAAGAAACTGGAAAATGGTGGGAATTTAAGGAGATGAGACCTGGATAAACTGAAAGAACCAGAGGTTGTACAGAGTTTCAGGGAGAGCAAAAGGGAACAACTGACAGGAATGGGGGGAAGAAATACAGTAGAAGAAGAATGGGTAGCTTTGAGGGATGAAATAGTGAAGGCAGCAGGGGATCAAATAGGTGAAAAGACGAGGGCTAGTAGAAACCTTTGGGTAACAGAAGAAATATTGAATTTAATTGATGAAAGGACAAAATATAAAAGTGCAGTAAATGAAGCAGGCAAAAAGGAATACAAACGTCTCAAAAATGATAACAGGAAGTGCAAAATGGCTAAGCAGGGATGGCTGGAGATCAAATGTAAGGATGTAGAGGCTTATATCACTACGGATAAGATAGATACTGCCTACAGGAAAATTAAAGAGACCTTTGGAGAAAGGAGAACCACTTGCATGAATATCAAGAGCTTTGATGGAAACCCAGTTCTAAGCAAAGAAGGGAAAGCAGAAAGGTGGAAGGAGTATATAGAGCGTCTATACAAGGGCGATGTACTTGAGGACAATATTATGGAAATGGAAGAGGGTGTAGATGAAAATGAAATGGGAGATAGGATACTGCGTGAAGACTTTGACAGAGAACTGAAAGACCTGAATCGAAACAAGGCCCCAGGAGTAGACAACATTCCATTAGAACTACTGACAGCCTTGGGAGAGCCAGTCCTGACAAAACTCTACCATCTGATGAGAAAGATGTATGAGACAGGCGAAATACCCTCAGACTTCAAGAAGAATATAATAATTCCAATTCCAAAGAAAGCAGGTGTTGACAGATGTGAAAATTACCGAACTATCAGTTTAATAAGTCACAGCTGCAAAATACTAACGCGAATTCTTTACAGACGAATGTAAAAACTGATAGAAGCCAGCCTCGGGGAAGATCAGTTTGGATTCCGTAGAAATGTTGGAACACGTGAGGCAATACTGACCCTACGACTTATCTTAGAAGAAAGATTAAAAAAGGCAAACCTACGTTTCTAGCATTTGTAGACTTAGAGAAAGCTTTTGACAACGTTGATTGGAATACTCTCTTTCAAATTCTGAACGTGGCAGGGGTAAAATACAGGGAGCGAAAGGCTATTTACAATTTTTACAGAAAGCAGATGGCAGTTATAAGAGTCGTGGGGTGTGAAAGGGAAGCAGTGGTTGGGAAGGGAGTGAGACAGGTTTGTAGCCTCTCCCCAATGTTATTCAATCTGTATATTGAGCAAGCAGTAAAGGAAACAAAAGAATAATTCGGAGTAGGTATTAAAATCCATGGAGAAGCAATAAAAACTTCGAGATTTGCCGATGACGTTGTAATTCTGTCACAGACAGCAATGGATTTGGAAGACAGTGTCCTGAAAGGATGATATAAGATGAACAATCAACAAAAGCAAAACGAGGGTAATGGAATGTAGTCGAATTAAGTCGTGTGATAATGAGGGAATTAGATTAGGAAATGAGACAAAGTAGTAAAGGAGTTTTGCTATTTGGGGAGCCAAGTAACTGATGATGGTCGAAGTAGAGAGGATATAAAATGTAGAATGGCAATGGCAAGGAAAGCATTTCTGAAGAAGAAAAATTTGTTAACATCGTGTATAGATTTAAATGTCAGGACTCGTTTCTGAAAGTATTTGTATGGAGTGTAGCCATGTATGGAAGTGAAACGTGGACGACAAATAGTTTAGACAATAAGAGAATAGAAGCTTTTGAAATGTGGTGCTACAGAAGAATGCTGAAGTTTAGATGGGTAAATCACATAACTAATGAGGTGGTACTGAATAAGATTGGGGAGAAGAGGAGTTTGTGGCACAACTTGACTAGAAGAAGGGGTCGGTTGGTAGGACATATTCTGAGACATCGAGGGATCACCAATTTAGTATTGGAGGGCAGCGTGGAGGGTAAAAATCGTGGAGGGAGACCAAGAGATGAATACACTAAGCAGATTCAGAAAGATGTAGGTTGCAGTAGGTACTGGGAGACGAAGAAGCTTGCACAGGATAGAGTAGCATGGAGGGCTGCATCAAACCAGTCTCTGGACTCAAGACCACAACAACAGCAACATTTCACTAAGATTAAGTTTGGTTTCACGAAACTGTTCACAAAAGCAATAGATGAGTAGCCAACAGTAAGAATTGTTCAGCAGTTGAATACCATATCTTAAGGACACATTATACGAGGAGAAAGTGATACGTGCGAATCGGCTGGACCTGTCACTCGGCCGTTTAGCTGTTTTGATGCTGCTAAAGTCAGAGGTTCTATTCGTTCCGCGCATACAAAAAGCCGTATGCCCGTGCGCCATAAGGGTTAGCTGTGGGCCGTCAACTGAAGACTTTCCCGGTAAGAGAGTTGAGTGAACTACATGCGATGGGCGAGGCCGGGCCTCGGCAGTTGTTTCAATCCACCGGACAGCGGCGAAAGCGGGCCAGTAAGACGTACACTCCTGGAAATGGAAAAAAGAACACATTGACACCGGTGTGTCAGACCCACCATACTTGCTCCGGACACTGCGAGAGGGCTGACAAGCAATGATCACACGCACGGCACAGCGGACACACCAGGAACCGCGGTGTTGGCCGTCGAATGGCGCTAGCTGCGCAGCATTTGTGCACCGCCGCCGTCAGTGTCAGCCAGTTTGCCGTGGCATACGGAGCTCCATCGCAGTCTTTAACACTGGTAGCATGCCGCGACAGCGTGGACGTGAACCGTATGTGCAGTTGACGGACTTTGAGCGAGGGCGTATAGTGGGCATGCGGGAGGCCGGGTGGACGTACCGCCGAATTGCTCAACACGTGGGGCGTGAGGTCTCCACAGTACATCGATGTTGTCGCCAGTGGTCGGCGGAAGGTGCACGTGCCCGTCGACCTGGGACCGGACCGCAGCGACGTACGGATGCACGCCAAGACCGTAGGATCCTACGCAGTGCCGTAGGGGACCGCACCGCCACTTCCCAGCAAATTAGGGACACTGTTGCTCCTGGGGTATCGGCGAGGACCATTCGTAACCCTCTCCATGAAGCTGGGCTACGGTCCCGCACACCGTTAGGCCGTCTTCCGCTCACGCCACAACATCGTGCAGCCCGCCTCCAGTGGTGTCGCGACAGGCGTGAATGGAGGGACGAATGGAGACGTGTCGTCTTCAGCGATGAGAGTCGCTTCTGCCTTGGTGCCAATGATGGTCGTATGCGTGTTTGGCGCCGTGCAGGTGAGCGCCACAATCAGGACTGCATACGACCGAGGCACACAGGACCAACACCAGGCATCATGGTGTGGGGAGCGATCTCCTACACTGGCCGTACACCACTGGTGATCGTCGAGGGGACACTGAATAGTGCACGGTACATCCAAACCGTCATCGAACCCATCGGTCTACCATTCCTAGACCGGCAAGGGAACTTGCTGTTCCAACAGGACAATGCACGTCCGCATGTATCCCGTGCCACCCAACGTGCTCTACAAGGTGTAAGTCAACTACCCTGGCCAGCAAGATCTCCGGATCTGTCCCACATTGAGCATGTTTGGGACTGGATGAAGCGTCGTCTCACGCGGTCTGCACGTCCAGCACGAACGCTGGTCCAACTGAGGCGCCAGGTGGAAATGGCATGGCAAGCCGTTCCACAGGACTACATCCAGCATCTCTACGATCGTCTCCATGGGAGAATAGCAGCCTGCATTGCTGCGAAAGGTGGATATACACTGTACTAGTGCCGACATTGTGCATACTCTGTTGCCTGTGTCTATGTGCCTGTGGTTCTGTCAGTGTGATCATGTGATGTATCTGACCCCAGGAATGTGTCAATAAAGTTTCCCCTTCCTGGGACAATGAATTCACGGTGTTCTTATTTCAATTTCCAGGAGTGTAGTAAACAGTTTGTTTCCCATTTTCTCGTCTCTTTTGTTTCAATTTGGTTACGCATTATTGATTCCACAACGGAGTTTTATATTCAGGTGAAAAAGTCTTGAACACATTGCTGGTAGAAATCAGGCAACCGACTGAAAATTTTCTATGTTCAAACACAAAATAAAAGGGTATATTACTAGCCATTCCTTCTAACATTTAGTGACGCCATTTCAACTCCAATGATCGCATTAAATAGGTTTCTCAGTTTATCGATAATAGATAGTATTTTGTCGAGAGTTACATAAATTCTGAGATATGCAAGAGAATATGAAGTGCATTGCTAATTACTGGTCTTTTTAATTGGTTTCACATATTTTCCATTAATTCATTTATTTACTGAATCATCAAACAATCGTCATTGGATTGTGTAATTGCTGATACAGATGTGTGTACCAGTAGACGTGTTTCGCTGACCATAATCTGACACCTTGATTATTGCGGTACCATTTTTTGTCAAATTATTATTAATTTAAAAATTGTTGTCTCTTACATCATTGAACTTAGTTTAACTTTAACAACGTGTATGTGCTACTTTTATTCTAAATCATAAATTTTAAGGAATATCATCATTTACTGAAGGTGTGCAATCTCAATGATTACGTAATATTTACAGAACCTACTGCAACAGCTCGTTTTCATCAGTTTGAAGCGTGCATCTGCCGATGTTTTATTCTAGCCACAAGCATGCAGAATTTGGAAAACTTTGCTGGTGTATAGCTGGAACCGAACTATCGGTCGTGATGGAGAGTTTTGATCGCGTACACACAAGGCCAGAAAGAGACTGGAATGGAACCAATGCGACCATCGCTTTCTGGCCACGGATGAGGAAGGACTGAGAAGGTTTTGTGTGAGGATTCGGCCGCCATTTCAGGCTGAACGTAGAGTTCTATGTGAGTGCGCTCTCAGCAGTCACAAATTTTTCATTGTTGGTTCCGACTCAGAATGAGGTTCGTGGGTTTTCGAAGTCTATCACTATGATTATGACTTCCATTAAGCACACTTAAAACTCTCTTCGTCCAAGATTAATATATAATAAAACTTCCTCGCAGTTTTAAACTGTGTGCTGGACTGAGGCTAGAATTAAGGACCTTTGCCATTAGCGGACGAGTGCTTTACCCACTGAGCTACCAAAGAACGAACTGCTTACGGCCAGTCCTCACACCTTTGGTTCCGTTAGTACATCTCCTACCTTCCAATATGCATGGTGTCCCACCTAACTTTTCCGCCTTTTCTATACACATCAAAAAAGTTTTGCATTACCACGGGTCCCAGAACTGCTGAAGATAGGCATTGACTGTGGATACTGAATCACAGACACAGTCTCTTTGACTGCTCAGAGACGTCACTAAACCTACCCACAGATGTAAACAACCATGCATGAGCAGCGCCTATTAGACAGAGGGGGGTCCCACAGACAATCAGTTCCAGTCATTCCACTAGGAAGGAGATACACGGCTCGTATTGTCTATAGTTCAACTATGCATAGACGGTCAATACCGCGGTTCGATCTTGTCCGCATTGTTACTTTGTGCCAGAAAGGGCTCACAACAAGGGAGATTCCAGGCATCTCTGAGTGAACCTAAGCGATGTTGTTCGGACATGGAGGACATACAGAGAGACAGGAAATGTCGATGACATGCCTCGCTCAGGCCGCCCAAGGACTACAACTGCACTGGATGACCGCTAACTTCGGATTATGGCTCGGAGGAACCCTGACAGCAATGCCACCATGTTGAAAACGCTTTTCGTGCAACCTCAGGATGTCGTGTTACGACTAAAACGGTGCGCAATAGGCTGCCTGATGCGCAACTTCACTCCCGACGTCCATGGCGAGGTCCATCTTTGCAACCAGATATAAACTGGGACACTCAGAAGCTTAGGACGGGTGGTAGGGACAGAGCATCGAGTGACATTATACTGAGTGCACTATCTGAAAATTACCTCGAGCAATTAAACAGAGAACCGACTCGTGGAGATAACATCTTGGACCTACTGATAACAAACAGACCCGAACTTTTCGACTTTGTAAGCGCAGAACAGGGAATCAGTGATAATAAGGCCGTTGCAGCATCCCTGAATATGGAAGTAAATAGGAATATAAAAAAAGGAAGGAAGGTTTATCTGTTTAGCAAGAGTAATAGAAGGCAGATTTCAGACTACCTAACAGATCAAAACGAAAATTTCTGTTCCGACACTGGCAATGTTGAGTGTTTATGGAAAAAGTTCAAGGCATTCGTAAAATGCGTTTTAGACAGGTACGTGCCGAGTAAAATTGTGAGGGACGCGTAAAACCCACCGTGGTTCAACAACAAAGTTAGGAAACTACTGCGAAAGCAAAGAGAGCTTCACTGCAAGTTTAAACGCAGCGTAAACCTCTCAGACAAACAGAAGCTAAACGATGTCAAAGTTAGCGTAAGGAGGGCTATGCGTGAAGCGTTCAGTGAATTCGAAAGTAGAATTCTATGTACCGACTTGACAGAAAATCCTAGGAAGTTGTGGTCTTACGTTAAATCAGTAATTGGCCCGAAACAGCATATCCAGACACTCTGGGATGATGATGGCATTGAAATAGAGGATGACATGCGTGAAGCTGAAATACTGAACACCTTTTTCCAAAGCTGTTTCACAGAGGAAGACCGCACAGCAGTTCCTCCTCGCACAAACGAAAAAAAGGCTGACATCGAAATAAGTGCCCAAGGAATAGAAAAGCAACTGGAATCACTCAACAGAGAAAAGTCCACTGGACCTGACGGGATACCAATTCCATTCTACACAGAGTACGCGAAAGAACTTGCCACCCTTCTAACAGCCGTGTACCGCAAGTCTCTAGAGGAACGGAAGGTTCCAAATGATTGGAAAAGAGCAAAGGTAGTCCCAGTCTTCAAGTAGGGTTGTCGAGCAGATGCGCAAAACTATAGACCTCCTGCATCTCTGACGTCGATCTGTTGTAGAATTTCAGAACGTGTTTTTTGCTCGCGTATCATGTTTCTGGAAACCCAGAATCTACTCTGTAGGAATCAACATGGATTCCGGAAACAGCGACCGTGTGAGACCCAACTCGCTTTATTTGTTCATGAGACCCAGAAAATATTAGATATAGGGTCCCAGGTAGATGCTATTTTCCTTGACTTCCGGAAGGCGTTCGATACAGTACCGCACTGTCGCCTGATAAAGTAAGAGCCTACGGAATATCAAACCAGCTTTGTGGCTGGATTGAAGAGTTTTTAGCAAACAGAACACAGCATGAAACTTTCTGGCAGATTAAAACTGTGTGCCCGACCGAGACTCGAACTCGGGACCTTTGCCTTTCGCGGGCAAGTGCTCTACCAACTAAGCTACCGAAGCACGAATCACGCCCGGTACTCACAGCTTTACTTCTGCCAATACCTCGTCTCCTACCTTCAAACTTCGCAGGAGAGCGTATGTAAAGTTTGGAAGGTAGGAGACGAGGTACTGGCAGAAGTAAAGCTGTGAGTACCGGGCGTGAGTCGTGCTTCGGTAGCTCAGTTGGTAGAGCACTTGCCCGCGAAAGGCAAAGATCCCGAGTTCGAGTCTCGGTCGGGCACACAGTTTTAATCTCATTCTGGAGAACACAGCATGTTGTTCTCAATGAAGATACTTCTACAGACGTTAAAGTGACCTCTGGCGTGCCACAGGGGAGTGTTATGGGACCATTGTTTTTCACAATATATATAAATGACCTAGTAGATAGTGTCGGAAGTTCCATGCGGCTTTTCGCGGATGATGCTGTAGTATACAGAGAAGTTGCAGCATTAGAAAACTAGCGAAATGCAGTAAGATCTGCAGCGGATAGGCACTTGGTGCATGGAGTGGCAACTGTCCCTTAACATAGACAAATGTAATGTATTGCGAATACGCAGAAAAAGGGATCCTTTATTGTATGATTATATGATAGCGGAACAAACACTGGTAGCAGTTACTTCTGTAAAATATCTGGGAGTATGCGTGCGGAACGATTTGAAGTGGAATGATCATATAAAATTAATTGTTGGTAAGGCGGTTACCAGGTTGAGACTCATTGGGAGAGTCCTTAGAAAATATAGTCCATCAACAAAGGAGATGGCTTACAAAACACTCGTTCGACCTATACTGGAATATTGCTCATCAGTGTGGAATCGGTAGCAGATCGGGTTGACGGAGGAGATGGAGAAGATCCAAAGAAGAGCGGCGCGTTTCGTGACAGGGTTATTTGGTAAGCGTGATAGCGTTACGGAGATGTTTAGCAAACTCACGTGGCAGACTCTGCAAGATACCTCCCGAGGAGATCACGAATGTAAAATTAGAGAGATTCGAGCGCGCACGGAGGCTTCCCGGCAGTCGTTCTTCCCGCGAACCATACGCGACTGGAACAGAAAAGGGAGGTAATGGCAGTGGCACGTAAAGTGCCCTGCGCCACACAGCGTTGGGTGGCTTGCGGGGTATGGGTGTAGATGTAGACGAAACACGACACCATGCAGCGCGGTACAGAGGGGCCCAAAAACATGCCGAATGGACCGCTCAGGATTGGCATCACGTTCTCTTCACCAATGAGTGTCGCATATGGCTTCAACCAGACAATCGTCTGGCACGTGTCTGGAGGTGACCCAGTCAGGCTGAACACCTTAGACACACTGCCCAGCGAGTGCAGCAAGATGGAGGTTTCCTGCTGTTTTAGGGTGACATTATGTCGGGCCAACATACGCCGCTGGTGGTCATCGAAGGCGCCGTAACGGCTGTACGATACGTGAATGCCATCCTCCGACCGATAGTGCAACCATATCGGCAGCATATTGGCGAGGCATTCGTCTTCATGGACGACAATTCGCACCCCCATTGTGCACATCTTGTGAATGACTTCCTTCAGGATAACGACCTCGCTTGACTAGAGTGGCCAGCATGTTCTCCAGACATGAAGCCTATCGAGCATGCCTGGGATGGATTGAAAAGGGCTGTTTATGGACGACGTGACAGACCAGCAACTCCGTTGAGGAGTGGGACAATCTGGACCAACAGTGCCTTGACGAACTTGTGGATAGTATGCCACGACGAATACAGGCATGCATCAATGCAGGAGGACGTGCTACTGGGTATCAGAGGTACCGGTGTGTACAGCAGTCTGGACCACCACCTCTGAACGTCTCGCTGTATGGTGGTACAACATGCAATGTATGATTTTCATTAGCAATAAAAAGGGCGGAAATTATGTATATGTTGATCTTTGTTACAATTATCTGTACAGGTTACGGAACTCTCGGAACAGAGGCGATGCAAAACTTTTTTTGATTAGTGTATTTTTATCCAGCGATTTTGTACATTTTTGACATCTAGATAATTCTAAATTAGTGGTTCATGGTGTGGGTTCCTGGTATCATGTCCTAGTTCATGAAACACGGGCAACGTATGAGTGGCCATGTAAGTGGTCCCGACAGTCGGGATACCAGTTACTTTGGAATAAGGCTGGGCATCTCGGACATATTCTGAGTCGTGGTCACTTTTGTGCTCATACGGCAAAGACTACCAAATCCACCGGTTAGTCCCTCAACCGTTAGGGGTAAAACTCAATGGGACTCGGGGCAAGTAAGGCTAGCAACCTGCTTCCCTGGTACTTTAAATATGATGCTGGCAACAATCAGAGCAAAGTGCCTCGGACCTTAGGAGGTTACGGAGTACCACCTTTAACTGACAAACTAGGGACTCCTAAGATACGACTTGGCAAACAAATGGTAATGAGATGGGGAGCTATTAATATCAATGGGGGCTACTCTGGGAAGAAGGTAGAGCTGGCAGAGGCTGCAAGTAAGATGGGGCTGGACGTTTTAGCTGTTAGTGACATTCGGGTAAGGGGTGAGGAAGAAGAGGAAGTAGGAGAATACAAGGTCTACCTGTCAGGAGTCAAAGCAGGAAGAGCACAATGGGGTGTAGGGCTTTACATCAGGAAAGAAATGGAACCCAGCGTAGTTGCAATAAGGTATGTAAACGAACGACTGATGTGGATAGATTTGACAGTGTCTAGCAAGAAAATTAGGATTATGTCAGTATATTCGCATTGTGAAGGGACAGATCAAGGTAAGATGGATAGTTTTTATGAGGCACTCGGTGATGTAGTTGTTAGAGTAAAGGACAAGGACAGTGTTCTGCTCATGGGTGATTTTAACGCCAGGATTGGAAATCGAACAGAAGGGTATGAAAAGGTTATGGGTAAATTTGGAGAGGATATGGAGGCCAACAGGAACGGGAAACAACTCTTGGATTTCTGTGCCAGTATGGGCTTAGTAATCACAAACTCCTTTTTTAAACATAAGAACATTCACCGGTATACTTGGGAAGGCAGGGGAACCAGATCTGTCATTGACTATATAATAATAGATCAGGAATTCAGGAAGGCTGTGAGGGACACACGTGTATTCAGGGCATTCTTTGATGACACTGATCATTATTTAATCTGCAGTGAAATTGAGATTGTGAGGCCGAAAGTGCAGGTCAGGTCCATATGTAGGAGGATAAGAGTGGAGAAACTTCACGATAAGGAAATCAGGCACAAGTACATAACAGCGATCTCAGAAAGGTACCAGTTAGTTGAATGTAGTCAATTACAGTCATTGGAAAAGGAATGGACAAGGTACAGGGACACAGTACTAGAAGTGGCTAAGGAATGTCTTGGAACAGTAGTGTGTAAAAGTAGGATGAAGCAAACACTTTGGTGGAATGACATAGTCAAGGCAGCCTGTAAATGTAAAAAGAAGGCGTATCAAAAATGGCTACATACTAGAACTCAGGTAGACAGAGAAAGTTATGTTGAAGAAAGAAACAAAGCCAAACAGATAATTGCAGCATCCAAGAAGAAATCTTGGGAAGACTTTGGAAACAGGTTGGAGACTATGGATCAAGCTGCTGGAAAACCATTCTGGAGTGTAATTAGCAGTCTTCGAAAAGGAGGTAAGAAGGAAATGACAAGTATTTTGGACAGGTCAGGAAAACTGCTGGTGAATCCTGTGGATGGCTTGGGCAGATGGAGGGAATATTTTGAAGAGTTGCTCAATGTAGGTGAAAATACGATCAGTAATGTTTCAGATTTCATGGTAGAGTGGGATAGGAATGATGATGGAAATACGATCACATTTGAGGAAGTGGAGAAAATGGTCAATAGATTGCAATGCAATAAAGCAGCTGGGGTGGATGAAATTAAGTCGGAACTCATCAAATATAGTGGAATGTCAGGTCTTCAATGGCTACACAGGTTAATTGAAATGGACTGGGAGTCGGGACAGGTTCCATCAGACTGGACAAAAGCGGTAATCACACCAATCTTTAAACATGGAAACAGAAAAGATTGTAACAACTACAGAGGTATCTCTTTAATCAGCGTTGTGGGTAAAATCTTCTCAGGTATCGTTGAAAGGAAAGTGCGAGTATAAGTTGAGGACCAATTGGATGAAAATCAGTGTGGGTTTAGGCCTCTTAGAGGTTGTCAGGACCAGATCTTTAGCTTGCGGCAAATAATGGAGAAGTGTTATGAGTGGAACAGGGAATTGTATCTATGCTTTATAGATCTAGAAAAGGCATATGACCGGGTTCCTAGGAGGAAGTTATTGTCTGTTCTACGAGATTATGGAATAGGAGGCAAACTTTTGCAAGCAATTAAAGGTCTTTACATGGATAGTCAGGCAGCAGTTAGAGTGGACGGTAAATTGAGTTCATGGTTCAGAGTAATTTCAGGGGTAAGACAAGGCTGCAACCTGTCTCCACTGTTGTTCATATTATTTATGGATCATATGTTGAAAACAATAGACTGGCTGGGTGAGATTAAGATATGTGAACACAAAATAAGCAGTCTTGCATATGCGGATGACTTAGTTGTGATGGGAGATTCGATTGAAAGTTTGAAAAGTAATATTTCAGAGCTAGATCAGAAATGTAAGGAGATTAGCATCTCCAAAACGAAAGTAATGTCAGTGGGAAAGAAATATAAACGGATTGAGTGCCAGATAGGAGGAACAAAGTTAGAACAGGTGGACGGTTTCAAGTACTTAGGATGCATATTCTCACAGGATGACAACATAGTGAAAGAACTGGAAGCGAGATGTGGCAAAGCTAATGCAGTGAGCGCTCAGCTACGATCTACTCTCTTCTGCAAGAAGGAAGTCAATACCAAGACTAAGCTATCTGTGCACTGTCCAATCTTTCGACCAACTTTGTTGTATGGGAGCGAAAGCTGGGTGGATTCAGGTTACCTTATCAACAAGGTTGAGGTTACGTATATGAAAGTAGCTAGGATGATTGCAGGTACTAGTAGATGGGAACAATGGCAGGAGGATGTCCACAATGAGGAAATAAAAAAAACTGGGAATGAACTCTATAGATGTAGCAGTCAGGGCGAACAGGCTTAGATGGTGGGGTCATGTTACACGCATAGGAGAAGCAAGGTTACCCAAGAGACTCATGGGTTCAGCAGTAGAGGGCAGGAGGAGTCGGGGCAGACCAAGGAGAAGGTACCTGGATTCCGTTAAGAATGATTTTGAAGTAACAGGTTTAACATCAGAAGAGGCACCAATGTTAGCACTGAATAGGGGATCATGGAAGAATTTTATAAGGGGGCTATGCTCCAGACTGAACGCTGAAAGGCATAATCAGTCTTAAATAATGATGATGATGATGATGATAATGATGATAATTCTTGTAACTATGATGTAAAAGTATTTCGCATTACGTCCAAATCTTTATGAAGAGGAAACCATTGTCAGGGGTTGTTAATAAACGTTTATTCTTGCAACTGGTTGGCTGATTTTCTCAAATCGTTAATTGATACGCACGGTTGCCGAAAATCAGATTTTTTTTTAAAAGATTTAGGTTAGAGAAATTTTGTATACCTGGCATAAAGAGATTTTCGACATTTATGTAGAAAGTAATGTAATTTGCTCATCCTTCTCATAAGACTTCGAGCAAAGAGTAAAAGTAATTCATGTGTACAGGAACAAATTCACTAATGCTGCCGTGAAGATCTATAGAAACAGAGTAAGGAGCTTATTCTCCAGATGGACTGTGGCTGTAACCGAAAGCGTGGAGGCAACAATGAAAGCAGACAGAAACTATGCGGCGTTCACTGTTGCATGATTCATAAATGGAAAGTAACTGTCCTATAAATAGGATACTTCTGGTCGACGAGTGCGGCTGGCAGCTGCTGACCTCGGACACCCAGATCCTCATGCGATATGCAAAGGGCCCTGTCACTTGCTCAGATTATCTTTCTATGTTCAAATTCAATTAACCTTCTGCGAGCTGCGATGTTCGCTGCACACCTGTCTATGTCAGACTGTTCAGATATCGTGTCTACACTCGCACCAAATGCCCCATCTAGACGCTATTCTCGGGCGTTATGTACGGTACAACAATGAATTGAACGACGCTTCCTTCGACCCTTGCACTCAAATTCTTTTTGACTTCCCGTGACAGAGAGCATCGTTCCAGCCAGCTTTGATTCACACTGGCTATTCACGAATGCTCAAACGTTCAGCTCCCTAATACTGTTGTTCAACGCCGGTGTGCAGTCGTTACTCTGAACGCTCCATTCATCGGCTCTTGTACATTGCTATTATAGCACTTGGGGTAAAACGAGGATAGATGGCCATACGGGAGATATGACCAACAGCTGTAGTTCTCCAACTACCCGCTTTACACTGATAGTGGGTCTTCGTCGCGAGTGATAAGTTGATGCTTCCTTTGACTCTTTATTCCAACAAAAAATAAGTATTTTTCTTGATTTTAGTTTTTAATACATCTTAATATTATATAGTAAGTCAATTTCCATTATGCCGTAAGTTAAACCGTCCATTGACGTTTAGAGGTGTATAGGTCTAGCTCCACGCTGACCTGTTTCTCTATGCGTCCTCGTCCAGCATGTTTGATGACGCACTATGTCATCTCTCTCTACCAATTGGATGGCCATACCATCTTTGGGATAGGGGGTACTCACCAAGGAAAACTTTATTGTTTTTAGTTTTGAGAGGAATCCACTTTTTCTTACAGATGCCAACTAACTACGTCTCTAAGGCTGATTCTACTAGAGGCAGATGGAGAAAAGACCTCGAGATTGCTTTTAAAGAAGTAAAAATGATGGTCATTTTGTCACAAAAGCTTCTATAGGGAGTAGTATTCCAAGAAAAACTAAAGCGAAATATAAAATCCATCTTTGACTAAAAAACTGCAATGGCTCAAGGTTCCTGTTCGGGTTTAGCCAGTCAGAAACTACACGTCCTCCACATTAAAGAAATGCAAACTCACAGGTTTCCTGACAAAAGGGGGGGGGGGGCTACTGGGCTTAGCTTATAAATTAAATATAAAATAAATTTAATGTTGAAAAACAAAAAGCAGGACGACTGGTTACAGTTTTTCCTGTCTAGACATCCTGATCTATGTGCGCGGGAGTGTGATGGTATATCTCATGCCAGAGTCCAGGGAATGACCCGTAATGAAATCAACGAATATTTTGGTGTACTTTCCAACCTATTGCAGGAGAACGATTAGTTGACAAAACCAGGAAGTGTATTTAATATGGATGAGAAAGGACTGCACTTAAATAACCGACAAGGTGCTGTTATAATTGAGAGAGGATCAGAGGTAGTACCTGTAGTACATCGTGTGAAAAGGGAAGCCTGTTCCCATGTTAGTATGCTGCAACGCTGAAGGGATGTTTCTCCCTCCTTACATTGTCATGAAGCGATTTAATGTAAAAAACGATTGGGATGTCAATATGCCACCGTGTAGTAAATTATTGATCTCAAGGAAATGTGCCTACGTGAATGCTGAGATCTTTTCCCAATGACTAAGGGATCATTATTTGCCTCGCAAACCCCTCGGAAATGTTATGCTTATTTCTGATGGCCACACGTCACACTCCTAACTCTGTACTGATGTTGGAGTTTGCTGAGATGAACACTATGGTTTTAGTTTGCCTCCCTCGTCACACTACACATTACCTGCTGCCGCTGAACCGACCTGTATTTAAATATTTAAAACATTTTCCTTTACAGTGCCGCAGAAAAGTCGCAAAGGAATGATCCAGGTCGGAAGCTAGGATGATCAAAATTTGGTGAACTTCTTCATGAGTGTTGAGCGAAAGGAGAAACGCCAGCGAATGCCAAGTCTGGGTTCAAAATAACCGAGATTTACCCCTTTAATCCAGATAAATTCCAGATCACGCCTTCAGATCACGCCTTCACAAATGATTCGGTTGGACTTGCAGACAATTACACCAACAACCCATCAGGCCAAAGATCCGATGGAAGAACCTTGTTATCTTATCCTCAGTCCACTACTAGAGCAGGCGAGTCTGATATAGGAGACAAATGTAGCAAAACATTTCCTGAAAGAAGAGCCCCGCCATCTCACCCTGACCCCTCTAACAATGATCGCGATATTTGGCCCCCGCCTTTCGATGAAACAAACCAAAATACTGAACAATATTTCACCTATATCGGCTAGACTCAAAACTGAAAATAAAAAACGGTGAAAAATTAAAGCTACAAATTTGATGTCAGAAGAGAATATTAAAAATTAAAATTCAAACTTGACGAAAGCGGAAAAAAGCTGAGCCTACTGGGAAAAGAAGTCATAAAGAAGGTTCTGATTAAGGAGGCTAAAATGATTCAGACAATTCAGACTCATCAGAGGATGTTCAATACAAGGAAGACTCGATTGACGGCTTTTGTTCAAATGGTTCAAATGGTTCTGAGCACTGTGGGACTTAACATCTGAGGTCATCAGCCCCTAGAACTTAGAACTAGTTAAACCTAACTAACCTAAGGACTTCACACACATCCATGCCCGAGGCAGGATTCGAACCTATGACCGTAGCAGCAGTGCGGTTCCGGACTGAAGCTCCTAGAACCGCTCGGCCACTGTGGCCGGTTCGGCTTTTGTCATGAAGAGGAAGAATGTGTTCGTTGTGGGGAGAATTATCCAAAAACAATGTAAAAGTGCGATTAGATTCAGTGTATAACGTCCAAGCGTTGGCTACACGATTCCTGCGCATCATATATGTATGTGTGTCACTGATGTGATTGTGCACTTGTAAAAAGAACTGCGTTTCTTACCATTTAACTATGCCACACAGGTGAAATGGCCAGTTTTTACATAATTCAAAATAAATTTGTAGTTAGTCTCAAATTCTGTCTAACTTACTGTACGAGGTCTTGTTTTTCATGAATATACCGGGTGATCAAAAAGTCAGTATAAATTTGAAAACTGAATAAGTCACGGAATAACGTAAATAGAGAGGTACAAATTGACACACATGCTTGGAATGACATGGCGTTTATTAGAACCAAAAAATACAAAAGTTCAAAAAATGTCCGACGGATGGCGCTTCATCTGATCAGAACAGCAATAATTAGCATAACAAAGTAAGACAAAGGAAATGCTCAATATGTCCACCATCATTCCTCAACAATAGCTGTAGTCAAGGAATAATGTTGTGAACAGCACTGTAAAGCATGTCTGGAATTATGGTGAGGCATTGGCGTCGGATGTTGTCTTTCAGCATCCCTAGAGATGTCGGTCGATCACGATACACTGGCGACTTCAGGTAACCCCAAAGCCAATAATCGCACGGACTGAGGTCTGGGGACCTGGGAGGCAAAGCATGACGAAAGTGGCGGCTGAGCACACGATCATCACCAAACAACGCGCGCAAGAGATCTTTCACGCGTCTAGCAGTATGAGGTGGAGCGCCATCCTGCATAAACATCGAACGTTCCAGCAGGTTTTTATCAGCCAGGCTGGGGATGATGCGATTCTGTAGCATATCGCGTACCTTTCACCCATCACGGTAGCAGTCACTGACGTTTTGCCGTCCAGCGCCATCTGTCGGACATTTTGTGAACTTTTTTTTTTTTTTGTTCTAATAAAACCCCATGTCATTCCAAGCATGTGTGTCAGTTTTTACCTATCTACATTATTCCATGATTTATTAAATTTGCAAATTTATACTGACTTTTTGATCACCCGGTTTAAATTTTCCATTATTTTTTGTCTTAGTATTGGGGTTTGATACCAGCATTTGAAAAAAATCATTGCCATCTATCCCTGTTTTAGTCTATACGAAGAAGCAGTTTGCAACGTTTCAAGAATTCCAGGTAATGGGCGACACCAGTGAAAATAGAAGCGAGCAACATTTCGGTAGAGCAATGGCTTTGGCGGGGAATTACCATCCGCGTAATCTCTGAGAGGACAAAAGGGCACGCAAGCAGAACTAGCAGTGATAGAGCATCGCGAATGATGTTCTGTGAAACGAACGCGACACGGCTTGTTTCGACGTCGGCCTGCTGCCTGCGAAACACGACGCGGCCGTGGGCCTCGTTATTGGCAGGCGAAACGCGACACGTCGGCGCCGGCCGTTAAATGGAACGCGACTCCGAAGTGAAAGCCGTTACTCTCGGAAAAAACCATGTGTTAGAGAAAACTCAAAAGACTGCCATCCCAGACTGCGGCAGCTCGTCCTGTGGGCTGTCTACTAACACGTCTTGCCCTACGACATTACAAATCAAATTATTTGTTCTAAGATTCATCATCCACTCTTGACTCACAGATCAGAGCACTCGTATTTTAGCTTTCTTTAATATCACAGGAGCAATTAACTGTTGGCAAGGTGAGCGTTACCATTTCTAGGACGGTTATCAAGCGTATTACTGAGAATATTACAGATGCGCGATTCACAGAAAACGGCAACAGCCTTAGGCGCACAAACTGGTATCGCGCTCAACTGCTCGAACTCGCTACTGATTTTCCAATAGTTGTACATTCTTTCGCCCCTCCGGGTTCTCCCTGCCTGTGTCATCTTGGTATCAGTGCACTCACGATCTTCTGGCTTTTTCTGTATTTACAACCGTATATGAATTTTTTCTCTTATTCCAATTCTCCTTCACGTTTTCCGTACAACAGTTTCTGTTAATCATGTTATGTTCCGTATCTTCTTATACAACAAGGTGTCGACCGTCACCCTATCAAGCTGTACAAACCTCAGCCTTCACTTCTGAATCATGTGTAAAACTGATTCTACTCTTCTTCGGACTCTTGCCTTTGTCTGTGCATTCAAACTTCACCTTGTTTCCTCTATCTCCAAACGTTCACTTGGTTCTTTTCCAACTGGATATAGCCTCTCTAGCTCAGCTCAGTATTTCCTTCGCTGATATCAGTAGTTTCTAATTTCACTGCAGAACGCGCTTTTCCACCTATGCATAAAAACATATGATTATGTCTAATTTTCATATGCTGAATTCAAATGTAGGTTTTTAGCAGTTTAAATTCAACATTCCAGTCGGATTCTGCTATAGTGAGGCCAGCTTTTACTGTAATTTCAATAAGATTTATCAGTTTCCTATTTGCAACTTCTTGTATGATAATGGCATATCGTCGGAAAAGGCTATGTTACGTGACTGTTTTTCCAAACTGTCTCGTAACTCATGCAAAACCTGAAATAGAAAGGCAAAAGAAATCAGAAGAAATTAATCTCCACTGAGAAATGAAATACGAATCAATATCAGAGATTGCCAATACTCAGCTATGTGGATTACGATTTCCTATATTGAATTTAATGCATACGTAAATAAGAAGCCTCTGTGAAAGAATTTTACACGTGGATGCACGAAAAGCAACGCACTGTGGGTCATAAAAGTCAGCATGGAAACATCCTCAGCTTAATTCACAGGAAGTCCACAAGCACACACTTGAGGGACCCCTCTGAAGGTCAACTTTGAGGAAAGCCGACTTGGCTCCGGATCTACTAAAAATCACAATGCAGATTGTATCCCCCGGCTACGTTGGGACAACAGACTTTCGGTGAGCTATGTGTGGTCTGGGATTGAGTGCTGTTTCATCAGAGACGTGGAAGAACTTTTATTGTGGGCGGCGCAGCAGCCAGTCAAAAGTCGCCGAAATACACAGGCGGTTAAGGTAAAATATGAGAGAGTGAAATGGGATCGGAAAACTTTATGGCGCCTTTGAAGATTGTGAGATACAGCCCCCACGCCCAGGTCCGGAAGTTAAAGATTAACCGACTATAAAGACAGCTGCCATTCGATAACCTATATATTTTGGATGTAGGAGTAACAAACACGGCTGTGCGTACAGAGGTCCACCATTTATTGCCTACCAGACGAACATATACAGAAGAGGTAGAAATTAGGAAACAGTTTTGGAGAACCAAGTGGAACGAATTTCGTTCCTGATTGACCACCAAGAATGAGAGTAAGGGGGGAAGACTGGCATCTTTTAAAACAGCTTCCCACTAGCTAGCACTGGCAGTATTTATCAATCGGCAAGTCAACTTTACGAGATGCCAAGGAAACGCAGATAACTGAGTCTTCCTTATCGGAAGCACACAGCAGAAAGTTACTCTTAAGCCCGGTTCCACCTCACGCAGACTTCATGTCGGCAGCTAGAGGTTTCCAGCCACTTGGTTATGAGTAGGGCGAGATCCAACAACAACCAACAGCGAGGCGAACTGTAGGGGAAGTCATATTTTATAACGACGTTCAGTAATTTCAGTCTTCACTCTGAAGACTTGTTTGCAGTTAAAGGTTCAATATGCTTCAACTCTGGTCCTAGTTGCAAATGATACCTTCGTGCAGTATTTTCTCTCTTTACGCACTAACCTATGGAAACCACGGAATCACTTTTACGAATGTAAATGTTTTATCCAGATACATGTTCACTGAATCACGTCCCAGATCCCACGTCCAGGTTTGCCAAAGCATTAGCTTATTATTCTCAATAACTGTTAAGCCATTTATTTTGGAATTAAGTCTAATAAATTAAGATAACGGAAATGTTTGTTTAACACGGTGATATTATTATGTCAGATACACAAGGCCATTCTAGTACATTAAATTAAAGTTTCGTACCAACACTAATAAATCTAAACTCGACGGCTTACAGCGAGTGAATTTACTCTGGTATTATGTCTTATACTGTACATAGTATGTTTTCAGATCTTCACAAAAATGTGATTGTCAGAAACTACGTGTCTTCAACACTCTGCGAAGTCGGTGTGAATTTTCAGGCTTATTTTCATTATCAGAAACTGGATGAGACTTCCACATGATAAAACTTTAGAGAACCTTGGTTTTTCTCCTGAGCTATTAGCCTATTTCCAGTATCATGTTTAAGAAACAGTTTTCAATCATTCTAGCTACTTACGAATTTTCATTTACGGTATTTACGTTTATTCCAACGGCTAGTCCATACTATTATCTGTTGAAGAAACGTTCACATGTTTGTTCTGTGGACTGTGGACTGCTGGAAATAGAAAATTCTCAAAATTTCCATCATACAGAAAGCTGAGGGTATTTATTATTTGTTACCTTATTTAACCTGACCAGATGGAAGCATTTAGGCTGTGAACTAGATCCGACCAGTTATTACACGTACCGAAATTTTTACATAGCAAAGCTCCTCAAGTCTGTCGGTTTCAGTCCCCGTGATCCAAGTAGTTGTCTTTCAGAAGCGATGAGCTAATAACTAAAATTATAATAAACGGTGTGTGAAAGACTGGGACACGAACTTGCAGTTTGTTTTTAATCTACCAGGAGGTCTTTAAGAGCTAAATATTTGTTCTAATAACAAGAGTAATAATTTTTCCCACGATTACCAATAATAACGATAATACGGAGGGGAATAAAGCCGATTTAACTATATGATTTGCTATGCTAATCATATTTAAGTATTGAAGCCAAATTTAAGTAAGTCAAGTTAAGTAAGTCATAGTTCATTAAGTTCCATGGCATACCAGGCAGAGAGTGTGAGAGTGTGCACCGTAGATTCTGTGTATCCAGTTAATTGATCGTCAGAGACCTGTACGCTAATTGCAAGAACTGCGCAGAAACAGAAATTCAGAAATTTTCCCTATTCATCACAAGAACTCGGCAAATCTCTAGTCTCCACTTTTTTTAATGCACGTTTACTGTGTAATGCAGCAGTGAAAGTAAAATAGTTGAGCATTGGAAATGATAAGATGAAACAAGTTCAATTGGCCAGCTTGACTTCTGCCGCCGACTTCGTGAAAGCAACTTCTAGTGAACAAAATCTTCCACACATGTAAAAGAAGACTTTGTGTTGATGTTCTCCATATATTATTTTTAGACTCACAAATTTGGTTTTGGATTCGCCAACATGCAGCACAGCCGAGGCTTAGTATGCCACAGAGAACAACAACTTTCTCGCTACGATTCCGTTTGCGTAACTGACATGAATGAAAGATTTTCCTAACCGGGGATTTTCTACTGACGGTCCGCCGTGCATTTCCTGTCACCATCGCCTCTGCAGTCCACGTTCAGGCATAGAAACGGCATTCCATCCTGACTTGCCAGCAGCCATAGAGTCACCAATGAAGAGGTCACGTCCTGACCTCTGAACTAAGGACTTCGTCAAATGATAACGTCAATGTTTGGGTGGAACAGCTAAAGAAACAAGTAATGGAGGTAAACAACGGCAAAACAGAAACTATGATTATAAAGAAGGGCAGAAAGGCATATTATCATATGCAAAGGATTTTCACTAAACTGGTTTGTAAATAGAAGTACTTGTTCCCTACTCAGAATGTAGACGAGAAAATGAGAGAATTAAGAAAAGCAGCAGGCGGTCCGTTTAGCACAATCAAACAGGTATTTCTCAACAACAAAAAAAAAAAATCGAAAGGGAATAGACTTACGGATGCGAACCTTGGATTGCGAGTAATCGATCAAAAAGTTGGGTCCAAGCAGCCCAATTAATGCCTCCGGAATATAAAAGCAAGATCATAGGACACAGGATCGAATCCAGAGCCATTCGGAAAAAAAATGGAGCGCTTCTGGAGGCGGCATCAGCAAAAGGTGTTTGGGTATGTCTAATGGATTGCGGAAGGGTGCATGGCAAAGTTTATGAAGGAGGCGGGTGGCGAAAAGAGAATGAGGACGAGCAAGAAAAACGTGGAAGAATGGAATAGAAGAGGCGAGCAAGAGAGTGAGTGTTGGTGACACAGGCAGTAGCCACGACTGCAGATTGTAAGAGCTGAAGCAGACGCTGACAGAATTAAATAAGTAAGGCAAGAAAAATATACAGTGTGGCACGATTGTCGAAATTTTCAGATATAAGCTACAGGTATAAAGAAAGGTAATTTACAATATGTACAATAACCAAGAGAAAAGACTAATAATGGAAGACTAAAAACGAGGTGCTTGAATTAAAAAGGGACTAAGAGAGAGATGCAGTCTGTTGTATTTTCTACTGTTCAATGTACACATCGAAGAAGCAATGACGGAAATGACAGAAAATTTCAGGGGTGGGATTAACACTCAGGGTGAAATGGTATTAATGGTAAGATCCGCTGATGACATTGCTAATCTCACGAGAAGACCACGGGAAGCGCCATTACCCGATTTCTCAGAAACTTCGCTGAGTGGAAGAGGAGTCAAAATAAGCGGACATGTGTCTCAACCTATCCATAGGTACACGACCGTCTGCGAGAAATCACTGTCAAAGTTTGCGACGTAATTTGGATGCCTTTTTGTGCGTGATAATGTCAGTTGAAATGGTAGTGCACTGGCTAGCGTCGTAGTTTCTCATTTTTTGCGCCCCGTATTCGAAACCCAGTTATAGTTGTCACTTATTTTAATTTATTTAATTTTTTATTTATCAATCCTCGCCCGTAGAAGGTTCCTACATCAGATGTTTATCGTGTTAGGAGATACAAAGGCGTTTTATATCAACTGTACAATTACAACAAGGTTTCACAGTAAGTATCATACATTTATTATGTATGCATGCATGGTACTTTCAAGTGTTGCAATCTTTTTTAAACTCTCATGTTCTTTAATTTCATTCTTATATCAATTTGTAAGTAACTTCTTATATTTTATTCTTAAATTTATTCTTCAGGAAGGTTAGATGCATTCCGAAGTTTCGCCGTTAATATTGCTAAGGATTACAGGTGATCGCATAATCCAGTCACCACGCATAAAGTTAGTAAACGGATAAGGACTACGTTATTTCAATATACATTGGAAAAAATTCATGTCGTAATCTTCTACTGACATGGGATGTGTAGATATGTACTCTGTCTTCAGGTCACGAGTGGCCTACCGGGACCATCCAACTGCCGTGTCATCCCCATAGTAGGATGCGGATAGGAGGTGAGTGGGGTCAGCACACCGCTCTCTCGGTCGTTATGATGGTATTCTTGACCGAAGCCGCTACGATTCGGTCGAGTAGCTCCTCAATTGGCATCACGAGGCTGAGTGCACCCCGAAAAATGGCAACAGCGCATGGCGGCCTTTGCCGGCCACGCCCGACAGCGCTTAACTTCGGTGATCTCACGGGAACCGGCGTATTCACTGCGGCAAGGCCGTTGCCATGTTTAGATATATGTAAAATAAAAATAATAATCGAGTTTCGAACACGAGCGCAAAAGTTTGAAACCTTGATGCTAGCTACTGTGAAACCTCTTCGATTAAACTGTTTCCTCGCTAAAAATTAGATGACGTACCTAGGAAACATTGACTGTCGTTTTCTCAGAAGGAGTCTCACATCTAAGGATAACCCAAGACACATGTTCGCTTGTTTTGACTCCTATTCCACTGAGCCAAGTTTCCGCAAAATCAGGTTATGGCAATTGCCATATTTCCCTCGTCAGTGAAAGTTAGGTAGAGCTGCAGGACCTGCTGAACGGAATAAACAGTGTAATGAGCGCGGAAAATGAGCTGAGAGTAAACCGAAAAAAGGTGAAAGTACTGAGGAGTAGCAGAACCATGATTAGCGCTGATCTTAGGCTATATTAGCGACCAGGAACCAGATGAAGTGAAACAGTCCTGCTACCATGGATGGACGAAGCAAGGAGGACATAAAAAGCAGGCTAACACATTTCTGGCCAAAATAAATCTGTTAGCATTAAACTTCGCCCTTAATTCGAGGATGAACTTTTTGAGAATGTATATCTGAAGCACAGAGAGAAAGAGATTCGAAGCATCTGAAATGTGGTGCAACAGAAGAATGTTGAAAATTAGTGGGCTGATAATGTGAGAAATGAGAAGGTCGTTCGGAGAATAAACGAGGAAATAAATATGTAGAAAATATTGACAAGAAGAAGGAACAAGATGATAGGACATGTCTTAAGACATCAGGGAATAACTTTCTTTGTAATACAGGGCGCTGCGGAGCAGGGATTCCCAACCTGTTCCTTTGACGGTACAATTTGAGAATTCTTGTACGTTCATGGAACTTGTTTTTTTTTTTAAAGGCAAATAAAATTTTAAAAATATGAGAAAACTTGTTTTTGTCCTCTTTTACTTCTATTTTAAAACAAAACTATTTGCATAGTAATGATAACAACATTTTAAATAAGGTACCTAGTGTTTTCAAAAAAGGCCACTTTACTAAATAAATGCACTGATGGAAAGAAGCCCAACAAAAAGAAATAATTGATGTTCAGCAATAAAATTTCGCAAATACATTTGTCTAGGTAACATATTTAGTGACTCACGTTGCAAATTCACAAGTTAATGTAAGCGCGAGAAATGCCATTTCAAATGTGAAATTCTGATACATTAATAACCGATCTAACCACCAAAATGTTAAATTCAATTATGTAAACGTTTGTGGGATAGAATTCCATGCCTGTTGCACTTGGTTGGATTATACAGCGACGACTAATGCTGGTTGTGCATAACGCTGGAGTTGTTTCCCATGATGCTCCATACGTACTTGAATCGAAACAGATCTAGTGATAAAGCGGGCCAAGGCATTAAATCGGTACTGTATAGAGCCCTTTAGGTTACGAAGGAGGTATGAGGGCGAGTATTATTTTGTTAGAAAATACCCTCTGGAATATTGCTCATGACTGGCAGTGCAGCATGTCGAATCACCAGATCGACATACAAATTTGCATTCAGGGTGCGTGGGATAACCACGAGAGTGCTCCTGCTGTCATCCGAAGTCGCACTCCATACCATAACTCCAGGTGCAGTTCCAGTGTGTCTAGGCTACAGACAGGTCTTTTGCAGCCGCTCACCTGGCCTCCTCCTAACCATCACACGGCCATCACTGGCACCGAGGCAGAACAGGCTTTCTCCGGAGAACACAACAGATCTCCACTCCACACTCCAAAGAGCTTTGGCTTGACACCACTGAAATCGTAAACAACAATGGTTTCGGGTCAGTCAAATTCAAGCTGCAGGGCGTCTGGCTCAGAGCTGTCCTTGAAGAAACCGATTTGCATCAGTTCATTATGTCACTGTGGTGCCGATTGCAGCTCATATTGCTGCCACAGATGCAGCACGGCGTATCACAGCCATACCCCTCTGTGGCTCACCGCACCCCGGTCTTCTCTGCTGGTATCTTCCTGTGACTACCAAAGGTAACAAACATGCACAGTGGCTACATTCTTGCCAAGTGTTTTGTGCAATAACGCGGAAGGAAGACGCGGCTTCTCGTCTCTTACTTGACTGAGATGCCCTGCTATAAGCGCAGGATAGGACAGATAGTTTAATTTGTGAAAAGGGGCCAAAATGAGTGGTTGTCAGTTGCACTGGAACATACTACTTTATTCATTTGACAAACATTACAAGAGTAAAGAAAACATTAAAAATATAGCAGGCAAAATATTAATTTTAGAACTTAATTCCCGGCTAAATGCGCCATTCAATCTCACACCTCAAGAGCAAAACAACTTTAATTTAAAACCAGCTGAAGGCCAATCACTTAAGACTCAAAAACAAGAATTTGAATTTTAAAAGACCGAAGGCCTTATCTTAAAACATTTCTCCAAATTAGGTTGAAGGCCAAAATAATCGCACGCCCTAAGGGCAAAACAACTTTAACTTAAAATCGGCTGAAGGCCAATAACTTAAGGCTCAAAACAGAAATTTGAATTTTACAAAGGCAGAAGGCCTTATCCTAAAATTTCTTTAAATCAGGCTGAAGGCCCAAACAATCTTAAGCCCTTAGGGCAAAACAACTTTAATTTAAAATCGGCTAGAAGCCATACACAAACAAACAACAAGAACAAACAAGAAAAGACAGCACATCAAACGTCGCTCAGAAGTTTCCAAGGGTCGGCCTGGAATTCAAACACTAATGCTCGCTTAGGTGAGACAGGAAGTCGGCCCAACAATTCTCAATCCGACGGCAACCCAACTGACAGAAAGTCAACGGACCAAGCGACAGGATAACTTCCACTCCACCCGACTAGCACACAACAGGGAGTTGAACGTCGCAGAAGATATCGGCGTCCACAACGAATTACACGTTCAGCTGTCAAACTACACGCCGTGCTCGACAGACACAGCACAATGAGGAAAATACACTGCCTGAATTTACGTCAATGGCCAGGACAGGTAACCGGAACGTTAACGGCCACAAGGCAGAAGATTCTGTTGTTGCATTTCAATTCAAAAATAATCAAGTTAAGTTAAACCCCACAGGAGTGTCGCTAGAATTTCGCCAACTTGAAAACACGTTGTTTCTCACGGGAATGTCCCAACAGCCCACAACAAAATTCAAACGACACAATGCGAACAGTTGGGTCTGACTGGTAGATAAAGTAAAGACTCAACTTTCGTATCTGGGATCGGTGAGACGCGGACCTTGTAGCAATGGGAAGAGCCCCACACACTCCTACCGCGCGTGGACGCCGCCAGTGGGCCAGGCCAGACACACGCCACGGACCAACGCACCAACTCCGCACACGGCACAGCCGGAAACTATAACCGCGAGGCCAAAGATAGTACAAGGATGCGAATATCGATACACGCTGTTGCTGCCACTCGCGGAGAGAGAGGATAACAGCATAATCGCGATAACCCCGGGAGACTAATCACGGAATAGCAACCAAGGTTAAATGCAAAGCATAAGACGAGGCAGACATGGCTCAATGATCTCGTTCAGACTCAGAGAGCTGTTGATAATGGCGTCTTCGTCATCTTAAAGGCATTATTGACTAACGTCCACTCATTATGTCCAATCTCAAAGGTAACTAAATCTCACGACCGTTCCAGCGTGTATTTAAAGCAAATCTGATTCACATTCTCATAGTCGCACTACTAGCGCCACTCTTGTACGACCGGCGGGAAATCTGAGTAGAGCTTATGTTGTGTACATAGTTCTGCATAGCAGCGGGTACACAACTTTCCCACTAGAGCGCGCCCCGCTAAGCACAACAGTGCAGGCGCAGTGCTCGTCCGTCTCCGCACTACGAGATGGCGCTGCCATAGAGACGGACCAAATTCTGTTTCCGTCGATCCGCGTATTAATATGTAACGCAGCCAATGAGATTGCTGCTAACGTAGAACCTTTTCTCCTCGCGGATCACACTTGCTCAGTGATACATGAACGCACGAGATATTATAACGAGTGCACAGATCTCCGATTAGGGAGTCTGCATTTGTCTGCACCAGTCTGTACCAGTCTGCATTAGACTGTACCAGTCTGTACCAGTCTGCATTAGACTGTACCAGTCTATAGTCAAGTTTCAGTCTGCGCCTAATAAGATTATCATATTCCTGTACATAGCCATGAAGATAAATGTATAGACACTTTTGTCAAGTATCAGAGATATGTGTGAGAATAAGATTAACGTAGCAATACCAAAGGAACTTCAGATTGTCAATTGTAAATAGCATCCAGAACCAAGTTAAGTAATTTTTATGCTTGTTATTATTTTAATAAATGTGTGTGAAAATTAATCAAGTTCTGTTTAAAGTTGGTCACCGTCAATCTGCTACTATAAGCGTGCAAGTGGCATTTCTATCGTCTGACCTAACGGCAGAGGATAAACATGTCACGATAAGACCACGAGACATATTGCTGACGCCTACTTCGTTACAGCGACAAGTCAAATAATCTGATGGTGTGTGTACTGAAGGTCTTACAGTACGCACACCACAGGTTACCTCTGAGATGTGGAAACACTCCATCTTGTTGTTGAGACTTTTTTTTCTCTCAGTTTAGTTTTTGATGGACCACTTATTCAAGTTCTGCGGACCATCAGTCTTTCGCGAAACACAGATTGGGAAACCCTGCTGTAAAGAGCACAAACTGTAGTGGAAGGCAAATAGTGGCGTGCATTCAACAAATAATTGAGGGTGTTGGATTATAAGTTTTACTCTGAGATGATTACCTTACAGGAGAGTAATTCGAGGCCATCCGCATTAATTCAGTCGAAAGGCTGATCATCCCTGGATGAAAGTAGAAGTTTGTGAAGAGACCGGAGTTACGAACGCCGAAAATTTTCGTCACGCTCCACAGCTCTTGTTAGGTACTATATGACAATGTACGAGGCATCGTAATCGAGAACTGTACAGGGGGAGTGTAGAGTCAACGCAACGTGTGGAGCGCGAGGAATTTTTTCCATTGCCTCTGCTAAATAACCTTGCTGATTTCCCTGCTAAATAAGCTGTCCGCAGCTCGTGGTCGTGCGGTAGAGTTGTCGCTTCCCGCGCCCGGGTTCCCGGGTTCGATTCCCGGCGGGGTCAGGGATTTTCTCTGCCTCGTGATGACTGGGTGTTGTGTGATGTCCTTAGGTTAGTTAGGTTTAAGTAGTTCTAAGTTCTAGGGGACTGATGACCATAGATGTTAAGTCCCATAGTGCTCAGAGCCATTTGAACCATTTGCCAAATAAGCTGCTGAAAAGTGCGCCCTCTGTCAGCAGCTGTGCCGGTGCTAGGGTGTCGGGGCGCGCTCTGCGGCGGTGTGCCCGCCTGCTGACACCGGACATCCTGGAATTACCGCGGCCAGGTATCAGGCGCGGCCTTCCAATTACAGCCAGTCCGGGCCCTGGGCCGCTGCCTGCTCCCGTCATCGTGTCTGTTACTGTGCTGTTCACCGTAATTCATTACAGCCAAACCACACCCGCTGGCAGCTCCAGTGCTCACGCAGCAGCACAATTAAAAATAAAAGCCAAAGTACGACTAGCACTTTTACTCTGATAGTTCCATACAATATTCACTGTGTACACAACAGCTTATCAATTCCGGGGAACAGGGAATCTCGACGATTTTTGCCGGCTATCGACATTGATATTGGCAAGATATCGTTCCAGGGAATTTCAAGACTTTCGAGAATGTTTTACGTTAGAAGTCGGGTAACAAATGACAAAAGAAATATTTTTGTGTGAAATAATTGCAAATTAACAATTTTCGTATTTTTTCGCTTAGCTGTATTGTGAAACTTTGCTTTTTGCCAAATTTCATGATTCTAGGTGAACGAGAAACATCTATATGTTTCAGTGAGTGAAATTACGAGAAAATATGGAAAATAAATGGCCCTATCTTTTGACTACATTGGCTTAGGAGCTTAATTTTCTTACACCACAAAAGGACCATAGATCTTAGTACGTGACATATACGAGGGTTATCCATAAAGTAAGTTCCGATCGCTCGCGAAATTGAAACTATTGGGAAAATCCGGTAAAGCTTTCTACAGATGTGTTGGTCAGTGTCTCTAGTATGCCCGCCGATCGTGTCGCGTCGCTCTTTTCAGTTTTGAGTGAACAGTGGGCACGTGAAGATGCGTAGGGAATAGCGTCTCCCGCCAAGTATGCGTGCCTGGTTAGAGATTTCGCCTGTGTCATGCATCCCACATAACACAACTGTCGAGCAGTTCCTTCTTCATGCCAAATCTCGGCCGCACACTGCAGGGGCAATGAAGATGCTCCTGCAGCCTTTTCCATTAGAAGTGTTTGATCACCCACAATACAGTCCGTAATTGGCTCCCCCGTGCTCACAAGAACCACTGGCTATAAAGAAAAAATTTTTTCACACAAAATGAGCACAGGTGGCTGCTTTCTATGACGAGGATATTGGAAAGTTGATACAACACTACTACAACACTCGAAGTTGGAGCGGCCACTATGTAGAGAAGTAGGTGGAAGGTCTACCTAACTGTTGCAAATAAAATGTTTCTGGTTTTCACGGTGGTTTTCATTTTGCGACCGATCGGAACTTACTTTCTGGACAACGCTCGTACGTCAACCCGTTTTGAGAGAAAGGGATCTCAACAGACGGACACACACATATTTCGACAGCAATATATATATATATATATATATATATATATATATATATATATATATATATATATATATAGAGAGAGAGAGAGAGAGAGAGAGAGAGAGAGAGAGATTTCGCCTGTGTCATGAAGGCCTCATAACACAACTGTCGAGCAGTTCCTTCTTCATATATATACGAGGGCTATTCCGAAAGTAAGGTCCGATAGGTCGCGAAATGGAAACCACGGTAAAAATCAAAAATGTTTTATTTGCAACAGTTAGATACACCTTGCAGCTACTTATCTCCATAGTCGCCGACCCGACTTAGACGTGTATCGTAGCGTTGTACCAACTTTCCCATACCCTCGCTATAGAAGGCAGCCGCCAGTGCTCTCCGCCAATTCTCTACGCTGGCCTACGGCTCGTTGTCTTGTGCCGAAATGTTGTCTTCATAACCAGCGGTTCATGTGACCTGAGCTGAAACTCAGAGGGAGACAATTACGGGCTGTATTGTGGGTACTCTCACATTTCCATTTGAAAACGATGCAGGAGCATCTTCATTGCCCCTGCAGAATGCGGCTGAGAATTGTCTTGAAGACGAAACAGCACGACAGTTATGTAATGTTAGCTGCATAGCTTCAGGGGAAATTTCTCACCAGGCCCCCGTACTTGGCGGCAGACACTATTTTCTAGACATCTTTACGCACTCACTGCGAGCTCAGAAATGAGAAGAGCGACGTGATGCTAACTGGGGTTATACTAGAGACACTACCCAACACATCTGTGCAAAGCTTTATCGGATTTTCATAGTCGTTTCCATTTCGTGACCGATCGGACCTTACTTTCGGAATAGCCCTCGTAATATATATATATATATATATATATATATATATATATATATATATATATATATATATATATCGTATGACATAATTACAAATAAACACTTTGCGTATTTTTCCATATACGTGTACTGTGAATGCTTGCCTAATATCATGGCTCTAGGTCGACGGAACGACGGAAACCATTCTACAAGTTTCGATGATTCAGTTTGACAGTATCAAAATACGTGACACAAAAATCCATATCTTGTCATCGCGTGGACTTGGAAGCCTACATTTATTACACCTCAAAGGTATCTTAGACCTTAGTATGTGACATAAAGTTCACCTTGATAAGACTACCCGTGCCTAAGAAAAGATCAGACAGGCAGACGGAGAACAAAGTGAACTTACGAGAGTTCTGTTTTACCGATTGTGGCATGGACCCCCAACACCAGAAATTGGGCTTATATCGGGTTGGGGACATTTCAGTATTTTGATGCAACACTGTATGTTACAGAAGTAATGTTATATGTTTGTTTTCCATTTTTTACAAATCTCATTTTTGTGGTGTGGAAGTGATCGATTCAGATCTGGAAACAGAAATTCGATGTCAGGGATATTCCGTGTGCGGTTCACCGGAGTGAAGATTTTTAGCAGACGTGTCGAGAAAACTCTGAAGTGTGTTCTGCTCCAGTTGCGCGTGTGTCCTGTGTAAAGAGGGACACGAAGCCATAGGAAGTATTCTAAATTAATTAATAAATGATGAAAACTATCCGAAAATATGTAAAATACGTAAATTACTGTCATCAGGCACAACGCAGTAGAAAGTATACTAATTTCCTCTAGGAATGGGCTGGTCGAGACGGAAAATCTCTCTATGTGAAGAAGAAACGGCCTGAATGGAGGTGGAAAATTGCCAAAAGAAAGTGCAACATGAGAGTCTGGCAGCTTGTGAAGAAATGTTACTTCACACCAAACGTGGGCATTGTATAAGTAAGTATACGTAATGCTGCTGTAGCGTAAATTTGAGTTTGTACTACTGTCCTTACGACTGATTTGTGAATGAAACCACTTGAGAGCTATATACTTTTGGTATAAGTTTACTAAATTTTAGGCCCATTTGTGCTCGTTATTGAGGACTATTCCAAAGTGAAACCACAACTTTAAAACACTCGGTTGTTTATTTCTTGCAATTTATCCCTATATTACTTGCTTACTATGACAATAAAGGTCAACTTATGGAAAAATTTACAGTGGACTGAAAGGGTTAAAACTCATTTAACACTGAGACCATGTTGGTTTGTTGGTTCATTACAGTGTTCTTTTGGACAGCACACGGTCAGTCACACCACTCTGCATGCTCGGTTTTTATTTTTATTTATTTACTTACTTTTTTCTGAGGCGCTGAGTCTCTTGTCTTTCTTCCGACCGATCTGTGACGATTGTGCAAATTGTACGCCACGTATATCTCTCGTTTACGCTGTCTTTCGACGCCAGTAATTATTCGTGACGCACCGTACGTAACTGAATTGCTTCACGACGAAAGCATATGCTGTCGCCAGGTCAGTAGCTCGTAACTCCGTTAAACTGAGTTCTTTTTGTGCTCTACCGGGTACGGTAGTTTGGAAAGGAGTATATAATGTTGTACTATCGACAATTATTAGAAATATCATGTCTATGCGTAGTAATGTTGTGCTAAATTTGTGCGAGTTATGTGTTTGCTACATAACTTTAGCCCTCAATGGACACAGTTATGTGTTCGCTCTGTCACCAATTTTTTAACAACTTTTATGAGAAAGCTTTGATGCGCGTTGGCTTTGTTGTGTTCGGGTCTAACAGATCAAGTTCGTCCTGATGTGAATTGCGTTTCGTCAGTGTTCACCGCACTTTGTAGTACTTTCCGTTGGTTTCTGTACAGAAAGCACTTCCGTGAAAACCAGACTGCGGAAAAGAGCATTATGGGTCTTCTTAAATTTAGGATCTCCCAAAGCAAGGCAACTTTTGGCTTGTCCAGACAGAAATAGGAGGGTAGAAGAAGATGAGTTAAGTTGCTGAAAAAAGGAAAAATATACAAACCTAATCCAAAATCAGATCTGCACAAACGATACGATGGATATTATCAGTAGTCCACAGTGGCCGAAATATTGTCAGTATGAGCACTCAGATAGCAGAACTGAAACAAATGCAACTTAAACCTCTGCCTTGCAAAGGGAAAGGATTTGCTCAAACTCATTCACAGAAAGTGAAGCAGTTCTAACACTCCCCCAGTTGTTTACTTTGTTATGGTAATCCGTGTGTGTAATTTTATACCTTTCTACTGTGTAGTCTCGAGAGTACTAGCTACACAACGGAATTGAAAATTTCAAAATCATGACATAATCATACAAACTGAAAACAGATGTCCATACGATCGCGTCCTGCACGGATGATGGCTTCTGGTCAACGGACAACCATGCGAACGAGGACGTCAGGGCACCTATTAAACGGGATGCTGTTTGCCGTATTGTATTATGAAAAATGACACATCTGCTCGAGAGATAAATTTGTTCGTCAATTACTACACCTAACTGTGGATTTTCTGATAAAGACAAGAATAGTCAGCGTTGAAACAGGTTGGTTGTTTCATAGCTATCGCTATCCTATGTACTTGTTCTGTGGAACACATCTCCTCACTCTTTTCATTTTCCCCTTTGTCAGGGAGCCATTACTTCCGCCGCTTTCCTTTCTTTCTATATCTAATACTTTTTCTGTGTCCCCTAGCATCCAAATCAAAAATCCTGCCCCTTCCAACAGTATACGAATCATACTTACACAAAAAAACCGTCCCTAAGATAATGTTCATAGTCAATCCAGGAACAATGAAGCAATTTAAATTAATAAAATGACCCCAAACTTTAATATATAACGAAATTCCTCTCTTACTTGGGTTGTGCATTCCCACCACACACAGCATGTAACTCTACCAAATCCCTGTTCCTTATTTGTTGCCAAAAAGACACACTAGATTTAGACTATAACAGAGTAAAATTTTCCATTCCCCATGTAAGCGTTAATAATTGCTACAACATTTTCAGTAACTGCTCTCTTCAACTACACTGCTTCCAAAAGATCAGCTCCAATTTGTTCACTGTTTTCAGAATCCATTACACATATATCTTTATACATCTGTACCACATTCACTTTTGTTTCTTCCTAAAATAAATCGTTAAATAGTTCTTAAGCATCCCATCTTTTGGTCAACTGTGAAAGCTGCCTTAAACTTTAAATTATCGCATTCCTCAGGAACTAATGTTTTATGCAGCTTAGCATCCTAACAACCAGTCATTTCTAGTACTCTTATCCAGAACAATATGACAACATTCCACAAAAAGATGTGTTTCCACTTTTTCACTACTTCTTATTAATAATACTTTTATTATTACAGCCTGCTGTGGGTGGACAAAAATGTGGAGAGACCGAAACCACCCTACATTACCACACCTTATATGGTGTAGGAAACTTGCTGGAATTCATAAAGCGTCCAGTCCTCTCAGAATAAATAAACAGAGGCACTATATGGTTTTCAGGGAAATTTTGTACCATTCTTCCTGCAGCATAGTTGCAATTACAGGTAGAGATAATGCAGGTGCATAACAGTGATGCACACTTCTCTCAAAAGTCAACCACAGAGGCTTGATGACATTGAGATCTGCAAACTGTGGGGAGGGGGGAGCGGACAAATAAATCCACTTTGGTTATGGAAGCGCAGTTGCATATATTGCAATATACTGAGTGCAATTTTTGGCTGTCCTGAGAACTTAATTTCACCAGTCGTTGTTTCTCCTGCAGGCAATACCTGCTCTAGGTAGACTACGCGTACTGCAAAACTTTAATATTTGGGCTGTATATACACACAATGCTCTTGGCCAAGCCATAAGGTGGACACCATCCGAAACAGCAAATGAGCTGCAGCAGTGCAATGCCATACTTCCTAGAAATAGGGCTTTTATGTAGGATTATATGGTCTACGTTAAACCGCAAAATATTTTCGCTGTGATCAGATCTTTTATATAATTCAGCGTTGAAAGTAGTATTCTTGATACTGTGTGTCAAGAAATGTGTGTACTGCATATTCAAAAAAATAAATTGGCTTACGGTTAGGAAGTACATGTACTGAACCACTCTGACAGATAATGAGTTTCTATTTTGGTAACTGAAGGTTTTACTTGCTACTAACTTCACTTACTTAAGCTTCCAGGCTCTAAAAACAGTTGAAATATCGCAAGCTTTATTTAAGTTGGGGCAGTTATTTATATATATACCAAAATTTTTGTTTTCAATTCAAACTGCATTTAATTCAAACACACATTAAAATCATGGTTAGAAGGCTTAGAAATTAACAATGCTGTTTGTGTAGGTAAGTAACAAATATATTTTTCGTTTTCAGTAGGTGGTACACTGTTTTTAAGGCAAAGATATCTAGTCAAACCTATAAACTGCAATAAATTTGTCTTGAAATCAAACAATGAAGACATAATTAGTGTGTCTCAAGTTTTTTTATTTAATATTGTTTATGTTGACAAGATATTTCATTGACTGCTCTATGGGTAAACAAACTATGAATGCATGTCACAAAAGCATATATGAAAATGGACTGACCATCTCGAGCTAATTAATCTTCTTGCCGATGATTAAAATATACATAACGATAAGAATATCAAAATTTTAAGATTCTGTTTGCATCTGCTACAAAAAAAGTATTTCGATGAAACACTTTACACCCATGTATTTGGGTGAAAGTTGCTGTGATTCTCGGAGAGACACAAAAAAAGAGAGAGAGAGAATAAGAGAAGACTCACGTAACAGTAGCAGATTGCCTGTGGAAAAGCCGGCCGCGGTGGCCGAGCGGTTCTTGGCGCTTCAGTCCGGAACCGCGCGACTGCTATGGTCGCAGGTTCGAATCCTGCCTCGGGCATGGATGTGTGTGTTGTTCTTAGGTTAGTTAGGTTTAAGTAGTTCTAGGGGACTGATGACCTCAGATGTTAAGTCCCATAGTGCTCAGAGCCATTTGAACCTACGGAAAAAGTCAATTGCAACATGCTGCTTTAAAGGAAATATTTATGTCAGTTAGGATCACAAGCATCTGAAACCTTTCATTATTTAAACTTCATAATGTTAGCTTGATAAAGAACCTATTGGAAAATCTAAAACTAAAACTGCATTCAGCCAAAACAAGAGCAGAAAGAATAAAATTAATTTCTTATTCCTTTGAAATAATTTGCAAAACGGTTTGGTGTGCTCACATACCACGAAATAGGAGCAAGGCAACAAATAAACTCATGCAACGTTCTCCTTGAAGTTCAAAAGAAAAAATTCAAGCGTCCATTTCAACTATTATCATTACAGAATTCAATTTTATGAGAAATGTCTTTATTTCTGTAAAACGATCTGACGATCTTATCCTGATTGTGACAGACCTCCTTTTTAGACTTCAAGAAGAAGGTACATGATGGATAAAAATAGAGAACCTATTCGCAATGATAGAAAATCTCAGAACAATAACAGTTTGACCACATTTTAATTCATATAATTGCATATAACTCTGACATACACTCACAACTACACAGAACACTCTTCTGACTATAACTGACACATGCAATGTATTGAGGACATTACACAGGTGCCGTTCTTGGTCAAATAGAACAGCGCAGCATGCATGCTTCGCTGGCATCGGCTTTTACGTGCAAGCATGCATTTCTCATTGTGTTTCCACATCTTTGCCCAACCTTTGTACTTTTGTGCCACTCATCAGTTCATCACTATGACTGTTAAAATCATTATCTACGTCCATTTCTCAGGTACAGCTTTAACATGACATTATTATCTACTGCATCATAACTATACTGGTGTCCAAAATTAAAGCAACAACCACTATTTCCCCGTCCTAGGTCTAAGTCATGATATAATCATACAAACTGTCAACAAATGTCCATACGATCGCGTCCTGCACGTATGATGGCTTCTTGTCAACGGACAACCATGCGAACGATGACGTCAGGGCACCTATCTAACGGGATACTGTTTGCTGGATGGTCCTACATCGACAATTGCTGTGTACACAGTCGAAGACGGTGCATTATGGCACACAGAAGACGCCCACTAGGCTATCTGCGGTAGAGGGACATGGGAAGTGTAGAAGCAGGACAGTCACAAACTGATGTGGGCTGATGGCTTAATGTGAATCGTTCTGTCCTTTTTCGGACGTGGCGACAGTTTACAGACATAGACAGTTTAACTGCTCTCAGGTGTAGTGACGAGATATTGGGAGCCAGTGTGCGGATTTTTCGAGTTGCTGTGGGCCCAGACTGGTATTACTGGATGATATTGCTCCACCTAGCCTCATAGAACATGAGTGAATGATGTTCTCCTGGGAACGGAAGATGTTGCATGCATAGCGTGGCCTGCTCACTCTCTCGATTTGAATCCCACAGAACACGTCTGGGATGTGCTAGGGGCATGGGTCGCATCACTTTCGCATCCACCAACCCTCTCCAGGACTTACGAGCAGCGATGCGGGGAGAATGGGCACTATTGCCTGAATATGAGATCGATGACATCATTCAAAGCATGCCCTGTCGTTTGTCAGGCCTGTATTGCTGCCAGAGGTGGTCATTCCCCACATTGAGCGCATTAACCAGTTGTCGGAGTGTGTGTGTGTAAATCCATTAAGTTTAAAAAAACATACTTTTTTGTCTAACGCTATTCATGTTGCAGTTTTTTACGTTCTGTATTCTTTATTTTGTTTCTACTTTAAAATCACCGCCGGCCGCTGTGTCCGAGCGGTTCTAGGCGCTTCAGTCCAGAATCGCGCTGCTGCTACGGTCGCAGGTTCGAATCCTGCCTCGGGCATGGACGTGTGTGATGTCCTTAGGTTGGTTAGGTTTAAGTAGTTCTAAGTCTAGGGGTCTGATGACCTCAGATATTAAGTTCCATAGTGCTTAGAGCCATTTGAACCTAAGGTGACTAGTGCAAATTCAAAATAAACTCGAACGAGAATAGCACTTGCATTAACAGCTGTTACATAAGATAAATACTACTACTTATCGAGTTACCTCACTGTGTAGGGTACATCATGCTCATCTTGCTTTTCCTTTGGTATACACACATTGACTTTGATAGTCGTTTTCCTGCTCCCTGACTCCATTGTCAGGATTTATGGCACCGCATCCACAAAATTTTAACCCTACTTACATTGACCATGGATTCAGTCGGATACTGCACTTTACCATTTAGTGAAGAAGTTATCCCAATCATCTGATAAGTATCCTGATACTTAGTGAAGAACTTACCTGATGTGTAGAGGTTACTGTCTAATACCGACTGACCCACTCAATTTCGTCTTAATTTTCCCATATGTTGCTTAGACTGCTCCTGACGGTTCAAAGATTTTGTAGTGACTCACTCTACTTTCTGACTTACCTCCCCTATTCATTTTTCAAGTTCTTTTACCGACTTTCAGTTTAGTTCTAGCTTAGGAATCATGACATCAAATAGGGATGGAATTTTTTCACCGTACACGACCTCAAAAGGTGAGATACCTGAACCGGTATACATGTTAGAGTTACACTCACAAACTGCAGATATGTATCCCAGTCTATATAATGGCTATTAACGTAACTCAACATTCTAGAGATGGTACTAAGAGCTCGTTCCACTCTGCCATTAGTTTGTGGATGGAATGGACTTGTCTATAACTTTTGCATACGAAGTACATGACACAACTGCTTCATCAAACGTGATACAATGTTTGTACACTCGTCTGTAACCAAGGTATTAGGTACTCTGCATTTAAGATTCCAGCTGTGAACTAAAGCTTGGGCTATTGTACTAGCCTGCTGATTAGGAATTGCTCCCATTGTCAAGGACCCGGAAAATGATCTGTAACCGTCACTACGTACCTGTTTCCAGTAGGTCTCTTATTAGATGTTCCTAAGATACCAAGTTCAATCATTTTATTGTAAATAGATTTTTCGATGATTAAAATCAGCAATTGCCACCATTGCCAAGAATCGTCAGAAATGATCTGTAATTGTTCAGAAGGTGTCCTATTATATGTTTCTAAGATATCAAGTGTAATCATTTGCAATGATTTAAACGCCTCTGGTACTAATCATAACATGTAAGCTACCACAGCCGGCGTCTTCATTAATTAAAATTTCCGGGCTGAATTGCCGTGGTCCATATATAAAACTTCTCCTTCCTGACGTTTCGTGGCCTACTGCGGGCAACATCTTCTGAGGTGAGTCGCCGAAGTGTAGTATATATACTACGCTTCACAGTCAGTTCTGACCCCAGTTTTACGACATAGGAAACTGGGCTGGAGTTTTGAACAGCAGGTCGAGCACAGTGTGTGGCAGACTGGTTCACATCAACCCAGGATGCATCAGTCACACAGTGATAACTGCAATAACATTTATTTATCATGCTGACTTTACAGAGTTACAAGTGTCATCAGGTTGGCGACCACTGGCTGGGAATAAGTGAGATGGTAGTGATGCCTCATTAGCAAGTTGTAACGTCACACTGCGGGTCAATGCCATGACCGTGTGTTGTACTGGCAGCAGTGTAAGGACGAGGAGTCATTGCCCGACGAATGTGCCACGTCACAGTGAGGCCTCCATCTCAGCGCTCTAGAAGACAGCCTGTCGCACACAAATGCAGGCTGCCGACTTTGGTGCAGGATGTCAGTTATCGTGAAGACTATTTAGGCCCTGGTCACCGAACGTGGATTGTTCAAGACCGCAGCAGACGCTCACGAGTCTGCCTGGAGGCTGCGCGACTGCACCACCCCTGATCTATGTGGAGATGGCGGCTTGCAGACCATCTGCTATGACCTGTAGTGGAGGAGGGCTGGCTGCGTCTCAGTTTTCTCATCCTTGATGAGCCAATGGGCAACAAGGGCAGACCACAGCTGTGCTATGCATGAAGTTGGCTGCATCATCGATCAGCTTGTCGTGATTTCACTGCATCTCAGTAGACTGCCACTCTCTCTAGTTCTAGTGACACGGTCAAAAAGACAGCGTGACGATGTATCCTTGAGCTCTGAAATCCTCGTTATCTCAAGGGCCGGGTCTGCGTTTATGAGACGGTATCTCTGGACGTATGAACGTTTTTTTGCTCTCGTTTAACAGACCCGTCTGCTCTCCTCGCCTGTGATAATCCAGTAACAATTCATGGTCGCTAATTCCGGGCCTTTGTACCTACGTTTGACTTTGTAATGGCTCCCTGGCACTGAAGTTACGAAGTGTTATCTCATAGTGACTTGTTATGTAGCACTGCAAAGTTTGCATTTCTGTCTCTCTCTCTCTGAAGTTGTATGGCAATGCACGCCTCGTGCTGTGGTGTCCGTTGTGTCGGGGGTACACCTTGTTGACATTCTGGTTAGCACTGCAGCCTAGAGCCATCCTTCTCTTTTCTGAGCTCGCCTGGTAGGACTTTTTTTTTTTTCAAAAAGTTAAATATCCACAATAAAACTGTTCTAACGCTCAAACTTGAATAAAACTGGTTGTCATGCCTCATAACGATAGTATTTATTATAAAATTCAATTGTAAGGTATCCATAAAATCAAATCATGACAATGACAAACACTAATGTGAACAATGGCCTTACATCTCCTTTGAAAGTGTGGAAACGTCAAGTTTGTATGTACATGAGTACTTCCCAATTTACTCCAGATATGTTTCATGCGTGAATGGTCATTCACATAAACATAGACCTGAATGAGGAAAGAACAGCAAATTCTAATTTCTTCTGATAAGTGTAGGAGACAGAAATATATTGCAGGTGTTAAAAATGAGTCTAACTTCCTTTTTCAAGTATTTCAAAGCAGACCGCTAACGCTGTGAACTAATTCTGCGTTTATTACACTGACATTTCTGTATCACCACAACAAAGTTCAAATTTCGAACTCCACCAGTTGTCTGCGCCTTTTTTTATGTACCAGCTGCTGTATTTCAAAGTGCACAATGTCAGTACTAACGAAAGAAACGTTAAGATGTTCTTTAACAAATGCCACTTTGAAGTTTCTGAATTCCTGGAATATGTTGAGAAAAGCCTCCCCTATATTGAAAAGCACTGTTCTGAAATGGTAAATGCCAACACCAGAGTCATTTCCCTGGAGATATTCCAACTGTCTTCGAAAATGTGTAAAACTTCGTCTTTCAAAACCATTGGCAAAACGATATTTGTTGTCTATGAAAAATAAATACAGGGCTATTACAAATGATTGAAGCGATTTCATAAATTCACTGTAGCTCCATTCATTGACATATGGTCACGACACACTACAGATACGTAGAAAAACTCATAAAGTTTTGTTCGGCTGAAGCCGCACTTCAGGTTTCTGCCGCCAGAGCGCTCGAGAGTACAGTGAGAAAAAATGGCGACAGCAGCCGAGAAAGCGTATGTCGTGCTTGAAATGCACTCACATCAGTCAGTCATAACAGTGCAATGACACTTCAGGACGAAGTTCAACAAAGATCCACCAACTGCTAACTCCATTCGGCGATGGTATGCGCAGTTTAAAGCTTCTGGATGCCTCTGTAAGGGGAAATCAACGGGTCGGCCTGCAGTGAGCGAAGAAACGGTTGAACGCGTGCGGACAAGTTTCACGCGTAGCCCGCGGAAGTCGACGAATAAAGCAAGCAGGGAGCTAAACGTACCACAGCCGACGGTTTGGAAAATCTTACGGAAAAGGCTAAAGCAGAAGCCTTACCGTTTACAATTGCTACAAGCCCTGGCACCCGATGACAAAGTCAAACGCTTTGAATTTTCGTCGCGCTTGCAACAGCTCATGGAAGAGGATGCGTTCAGTGCGAAACTTGTTTTCAGTGATGAAGCAACATTTTTTCTTAATGGTGAAATGAACAGACACAATGTGCGAATCTGGGCGCTAGAGAATCCTCACGCATTCGTGCAGCAAATTCGCAATTCACCAAAAGTTAACGTGTTTTGTGCAATCTCACGGTTTAAAGTTTACGGCCCCTTTTTCTTCTGCGAAAGAAACGTTACAGGACACGTGTATCTGGACATGCTGGAAAATTGGCTCATGCCACAACTGGAGACCGACAGCGCCGACTTCATCTTTCAACAGGATGGTGCTCCACCGCACTTCCATCATGATGTTCGGCATTTCTTAAACAGGAGATTGGAAAACGGATGGATCGGTCGTGGTGGAGATCATGATCAGCAATTCATGTCATGGCCTCCACGCTCTCCCGACTTAACCCCATGCGATTTCTTTCTGTGGGGTTATGTGAAAGATTCAGTGTTTAAACCTCCTCTACCAAGAAACGTGCCAGAACTGTGAGCTCGCACCAACAATGCTTTCGAACTCATTGATGGGGACATGCTGCGCCGAGTGTGGGAGGAACTTGATTATCGGCTTGATGTCTGCCGAAACACTAAAGGGCACATATCGAACATTTGTGAATGCCTAAAAAAACTTTTTGAGTTTTTGTATGTGTGTGCAAAGCACTGTGAAAATATCTCAAATAATAAAGTTATTGTAGAGCTGTGAAATAGCTTCAGTCATTTTTAATAACCCTGTACTTTTTCTGATATCGAATAAATTTTGCTTCCTTTCCCCTCTTGTTTACAATTATGCTGATTTAAGCGAGGTTCCTCAGTAGTCGATAGTGAACTCCTATGTCAAGGAGAAATGCTTTAATTTTTCTTCACAGGAAATCGAAACGTTTCAAAACGTTTGCTCTCGAAAACCAACGTACCTTGTTATGCAGCAAAACATCTGCGAACTCACAATCCATTTCACAAAAATAATTATTTACATTGTCGATGATTAAGAGAGCTAGTTATAATGGAGTTGATGAAGATAATCACAGTTTCAATAATTTTTGCAGTTATCTTTAGAAAATTGCTGCGTAAAAAGTGCTTCTCGATGAGTGATGTGATAGTAATTATCTCGCGATTAAATTCTTCTTTCAAACTAGAAACAAACCCCGTTCTTACAACAGTCACACTTTTCTTGCGGTCTCTTGAAAACGAGGCAGCTTCATCGAGGGGAATATGATAATTTCCAATGAACAGAGTTACTGGATTTGCTACGTCTTCTCAACGTGTTTGACACTGAAGTGGCAATAATTCTTAACATTCATCCTTAAAAGTTGTAGATGAAATAAATTAATTGAAAAGTGAAACTTGCGCTGTTTCATTCATCTCACAAGACTCGTCAGCTGCTGCTGGTTAAGCTGAAACTAATTAAAGCTCTTCAGCTTCTTGTCTTATTACACTCAATGATATGTTGACTGTTCTTTCATTTTTTCACCAGACGATGGCGAAACTTTAATTTTTGTTGAATATCTGCTTTGTCCTTAAAATCTAGAAATAGCTCTTCGAATACATTCGTGAAACAACTTTTTATATATTCCCCCTCTGTACACGGTTTTTCTGTCTTAGAAATATCTCGACTGACCACAAAACTTGCAACATTAATACTTCCAGAATGAGATTTTCACTCTGCAGCGGAGTGTGCGCTGATATGCCCGACCGAGACTCGAACTCGGGACCTTTGCCTTTCGCGGGCAAGTGCTCTACCAACTGAGCTACCGAAGCACGACTCACGCCCGGTCCTCACAGTTTTAATTCTGCCAGTATCTCGTCTCCTACCTTCCAAACTTTACAGAAGCTCTCCTGCGAACCTTGCAGAACTAGCACTCCTGAAAGAAAAGATATTGCGGAGACATGGCTTAGCCACAGCCTGGGGGATGTTTCCAGAATGAGATTTTCACTCTGCAGCGGAGTGTGCGCTGATATGAAACTTCCTGGCAGATTAAAACTGTGCGCCCGACCGAGACTCGAACTCGCGACCAGTTGGTAGAGCACTTGCCCGCGAAAGGCAAAGGTCCCGAGTTCGAGTCTCGGTCGGGCACACAGTTTTAATCTGCCAGGAAGTTTTGTTTAACATTAATATTGTTGTAAGATTGGATCCAGTTATGAAATACACAACTTGAGTTTTCATGACTCTTCTGGTAGTCATCTGTATCACTGGAAGGATATTTAGAACTTAATGACACGTGTTTAGCTGTAAAGTTTCTCTCAAAATTTGATTCCTTGTTACGAGAAAAATTTTTCTAGCAAATAAGACAGGTCGGAAGGCCTATTTTGTTTCGAATAACGGAGAAAGTCTCGGTCAACTGAGCTTTATATTCACGGGTTAGGCCTTCTGTTTTTCTTTACTTCTTCTTTGTAGCCATGTGAAAGAGGGCACATTGCAAAATGTTCCTTTTTATAATAATAAATCCACCAATACAAAATTATTATAATTCTTAAATTTATGACAAAATATCTGTAAGATTTGCAGCCGGTTGAAAAAACATAGCTAATTTTATGTCTCGTGTAGGTACTTTTCTCAGCAGTGAGCGATCTGCGGACTTTACTAGCACTAACAACTGCACTGTGATACTGCTGGTGTACTGGTACGTGTCTCGTTCATAAATCTCGTGCCTTCCCCGCGCATACAGGCTGGTTTTAACTAAAATTCTAGTCTTTCGAGCATCGACCACAAAGTTTCAGTCGCACAGTACGTGCGCGACAGCACGTGGTATTTTATAGAAGAGCAGCGCTCTGTGAGACAAAGAGCCCGACGTGACTGGTAAGGTGCGGCTTGCTGACCAATGGGCTGATGTATCTTTTACTTATCACGTAAAACATATCATCGTATTTGTGTTTCATTGCATACTATTGTTTCGGTATGGTACGGAAGCACTAAAGGCCCAATAAATTAACAGAACAAATAGCGTGTATCTGGCGATGAGGTCACCTTTGTGCTGTGTCGTGCTACAGCGACTCAGTTGTGGAACAAAGCGGTTATTCAGCGCGAACGGAAATGCCGAAGCCGGTATGATTCTCCTGCGCATAAATTGAATATAAGTTTATTAATAGCATATGTTTTTCACAACAAGACATGATTGTCTTACTGGGATAGCCGCGATCGTTCTTTGAATAAAAATATGTCACTTCAGTCTTTGATCGCTATTTTTTTTATTTTCAGTAACCGGTTTCGGTCTAGCTTCCCATTTTCAGATCACATATTGCAGTTACATAGTATCCTGTCAGTACAGAACCAACTGTTCTGACAGCAAACCAACAGTTCTGTACTGACAGATTACTTTGTAACTGCAATATATGATCTGAAGATGGGCAGCTAGCCTGAAACCGGTTATTGAAAATATAAAAATAGCGATCAAAGGCTGAAATTCCATATTTTTATTTTCATTTAGTAGTAGATGTGTCTTGGGATTATGAAAAGCAACGAAGAAATTTTAGTGACACAAATTACACAAATAAACTAATATGAACTGCATCGTACTTAATACTTCGCATTTCGTTTTGTTGCATGCGCCGATTTTCAAGGAACTAAAGAAGATCAGCAGTTAACGTTCGTGCGTGATCTCATTAGAAACATAGCCCATACTCATTTTGGGGGAGAACACAAAACAGAACTTGATCTTACCTTTCCTTCTTCGTACGATGTACGAAAACACTCGATCATGATCCTGTCTGAAATACCGAACGGGATTTGATCAGCGTTTCTCCAGAATAAGGTTCCACTTTCATAAACTCTAGCTCTTAGAATCATTAACTCTCGAGGCACACACTTCGCTTGGTGAAACTTGCTTTTCGGTGTAACTCACGATTTCAGTATTGACATTATAGCAAGCGCCTAGGGCAGCTAACGACATCCTAAGATTGTTTATAACCGCAGGAACTCCTGACGCAATGGGAGTGCTGTTTAGAGAGCACAATACAAACTAAAATTATCTCAGTGCCCTTTATTTGTTGAAATGAGCGGTTGACTGTGACATTCACAAAATTAACAATACTTTTTCAAAGAACACACTTACGCGAGGCTTTTGATATAGTGTACTGTGCCTTAAAATCCCTTTCCCAAATTTAGTCTAACTCTGAGCAATGTGAGCACAATAGCTCATCAGCAGTAGACATCGTCTTTGTTTATGGATAGTTACAACCTCGCATTTACTTTATTTCTGGGTGTAGCAAATATTTCTTGTTTACAATATTTTCTAAACAGTTATTGCTAATTTTGCAGAGACTGAAACTTTTCGTCGACAATTACGTCGTTGCAATGTAGATCTCCTCTGCTATATCGAACACGTAAATTTTTGCGTTGCCTCGTCGCGTATCCGCATGACAACGTTTAGGACGCACTTGATTCGGGAGCGAAGATGGTATTTCAGTTGCGCGACAATGGAATGTCCCTTTTTAAGTTGTTCCATTGTGAATGAAAAATAATGTATCATAATCGAATCTGTCATTTTCATTAAATCGCTCTTCGCCTGAGAGTGTTTTTCCGTTTGAGCTACTCGGATGGAGGCACTCGAAATTCCAAATTGCTACGAGCTTCACTCCAGAGGGAAAAAATGAAACAGAATACAGAGTCGTTGTAAGAACGGACAATTCAATTCATATTTTGCAATAGGTAATGGAAGGAATATAGGAAAACGGCTTCCTTGGGATTTGCAGAACTAATAAACTTTTGATAATGTAAATTCAATAAAATATTCGAAATCCTGATAACAGCGAGCAAAAAGATACAGAAACATTAGTAAATCTATAAAAATAAAGTGAAAGCGATGAAAACAAAAAAAAAAAAACAATCTTACAACGGATGTAGATCAGTCTTACAGGTAACCAGGTACCACCATAGTTTAATTTCTATTTCAAAGAGGGAAAAAATGGAAGGACAGGAAATTTCAAATGAGGAACAGAAATGCAGGGGCCACCAAAGCCAATGAAAAAGTCTTTCTGGTGTAAACTAAAGTAGACTTGGAGTAATGATCAAATGGATAGGCAGCATACCCCCTCTGTTCTGAGAAGGGACTCACACAATATTCATCAAAAATGGACAGGCTGTTGTAAAATAATTTGCTTTAAGGATACACAAAACAAATTATAGAATGTGAGAGAGTAGGAAAGGGCTGATTACAATGAAAACATTTCTTAGTTTGTCAGTGAAAGAAATTTCTATTAGTCTGTGGGATGCTATCTTAGTTCATCCCTTTGTAAATTTATTCTTCTGTACTAAGAAACATTAACAATAAGTGAATTTTTGTAGCAAATGATAAAATCTTTATTTTGTTCTAAAACTAATAATGTTAACTTTAGAAAGGCAGCTAACGGAGATTTTCCACGATTTCTCTTATCTCCTCAAGCTCTTATTATCATCATGACTTTGTTATCAGGTACATCGCCTGAGACTTCAGTCTCACGAAGGCAAAAGTGATGAAGAGTATCTGTAATAACACACAGAACTGACGATTTCCTTCGCAAACACGTTGTTGAATGAGCCTCTTGCTCGATACGGAATTAGGTATTCGTGTGTCATCAACACTGTTTTAGTGACATACACGCTCGAAAAATGTGTGCACCGCTGGCTGACACACAGGCCACCGACGATCCGAGAAACATCCGTTATTGCATTGTTAACGAGGACAGAATCTGTTTTCTCTAAATCTCATATGCTGGTTTACAGCACCACAACATAAGCCTGTGATGCCCATTCTGACAATTTTTCTGACCGTGTAAAGCACTCTTCCAGCTTGCGCATCAAAATTATTATGTGATACTGGGGGACTGGTTACCTGGAATAATTCGTAATTAATCAAAATCGGCATTCTCTAAACGACACTACGTTCAGAAACATACAGAGGTTGAACAAAAACATGGAAACACCACTAGAGACACATGGTTGAACTCAAAAGGAGATGCTGTCCAGGCCAGCAGGCTGTGCTGTTGTATTTCACCAAGGACGGCACCTGTGCAACGTCCTCAATATGTTGCATGTTCCAGTCGTGATCAGATGATCAGAAGACTGTTCTGTGTAGTTGTGAGAGCATTGTGTTGAAGCTCACAGCATTCGAGAGTGGGCAAGTTTTTGGTACTCGTATGGTGGGTAGCAAGTGTTTCTAGAGGCACCTGATGGAGGATTTATACCGCATACATTCGCTAAGTCACGCTACGAATCGAAGTGTGTATCAAGTGATCGTGACAGACGGCCATTCTACATCTACATCTACATGACTACTCTGCAATTCACATTTAAGTGCTTGGCAGAGGGTTCGTCAAACCACAATCATACTATCTCTCTACCATTCCACTCCAGAACAGCGCGCGGGAAAAACGAACTAGACGAAAAGTAAGAGGTCGACAGCAGCGAAAGTCACTGCAGGACTGCATGTTGTACTTGCGAACTATGTCAGCACAAAAACAACTCGAAAGTCACTCCATACGTCTAGAATTGTAAAATCACTCATCAGTGACGCAAATGAACGCAACAGGAAAACAGGGTACCAAAACCGTAAAAAATGTATTACTGAGGAAGGGCGCTTATACACGGGAGAAAGGGGGCCCGCACCCTCTCCCCCTCCCTCTCCCCCCCTCGGACATGTCCAAAAGAACAGGTACCATCTTCATATAGATAAGGCTTACCGGCCAATGATCTTCTTCAGTGCGGATGCAATCACATTGCCCGAACTCTTACGGGAATCGTTAGATTGACTGCCGCGAGTAATGGGTATAGTGGGTAGGGGCACTACAAATGTAGTGTGTTGACAGTAAGTCTCACGGGGAGCATGCCAGAAATAAGTCCCTGCAGTCGCACTATTCTCTGTGTCCTGCAGGAGATTTCGGGTTCGAGTCCCGCTCGGGGCAGATATTATCAACTATCCCCGTTGATATTTATCAACGCTTGTAAGCAGCTAAAGGTCTGGATTTCACTGTAATTTTATTCTTCGAGAGTTGCAAGATCACGAATGGTATTTGCTCTTTCGAATATGTCCCGGTAGCAAGTCGCTACCAGTACACGTTCGAAAGAACAAATATCATTCGTGATCGCTACCACTGACATCAGCTACTGCTGCGAAATGAAACTTTCTTTAACGGTTTGAAACCGTTATTAGCAACTTTTTGACATACTTCCGTTCTTTGGCTGTAGATCTTTACACACAGTTCTCAGACATCGTTTTCCTCCTCTTTTAATTGTTTTCTTTGTATTCGATAGCTGTTACTCCAGTTATGTTAATTTTGTTCATTTTGAGCTCTTCAGTGGTATCTGCAGATTACGTATTTCTATACTTGCCTTATTAAGTTTTGCCTCTTGTTAAAACTACTTTCATTTGTAACTGTTTTCCTAATTTGTACCGCTCGACCCTATTCACGCACTATAGGTGCGCTCCTTCCACGTAATGGTGTAATAAGATGACAAATTTTCCAGTCTGATGTCAGACTGATGCTTCCGCTTTCAGTGTTGACTTTGGAAGACAACTTATTTAACTTGGGCAATTCAGCTCATTGGTTTTATTGTCTCCACATTCAATGTGAACCTATGTAAGTAATACTTGTTCTGTTTTTAATATTTCTAGTGCTAGTTAGGTTTTTGAGACGGTCGTTATTGTCTTTTGTTGATCAAACAATTTTTGTAGGTAACTACAACACTTAATTGGTATCGAAACCAGGTCAAAACATTAAAATTTTTGCAACTGCTTAGTTGTTTTTATCATTAAGTACCAAACACTACAAGGCTTTTCAATTGCTAGACATGTACGGGAATTGGTTACAAATCCTAATTTCCCTTTCGCCCTATCCCTCTACAACACTTCCTCCCCCTTCTCTCTGTCCATCTCCTTCTTTCTCCTCTCTATAGGGTGTATATTCCACACCGTCTGTATCCATCTCCTCTCGCCACCCCCTCTTTGTCACCTTTTAAGTATTTTTTACTGTTACTGAGACCGAAACATTAAATTGACGTTGAACTCGCTTAAAATAAATGCGCCAATCGGTTTGGTTAATGGAATAAGGGTTATGTGATGCCTCTCCTGCTGCTGGACGTGTATGGATAAAAAAAATGGTTCAAATGGCTCTGAGCACTATGGGACTTAACATCTACGGTCATCAGTCCCCGAGAACTTAGAACTACTTAAACCTAACTAACCTAAGGACATCACACACAGCCATGCCCGAGGCAGTATTCGAACTTGCGACTGTAGCGGTCACGCGGTTCCAGACTGGAGCGCCTAGAACCGCACGGTCACACCGGCCGGCCGTGTAGAGATAGTTTTAATCTGCGAACGGATAGCATTTTAAAGTTTCGGACGAATCAGATTCTGTAATAGTGTTCTAATCATAAGCCGACAGGCCATAAATACAACTTTCCTCTATTTTGGTAAAACAGACTGCGAGGAAGAAAACAAAACCGCACATTTTCATAGCATAGCACAGCCCAGCACATCCTTTCTCGCAATCATTTTCAGCAGAAGACCTATACTTCCTTGAAACTTACTGGCAGATTAAAACTGTGTGCCGGACCGAGACTCGGGACCTAGTTCGAGTCTCGGTCCGGCACACAGTTTTTATCTGCCAGGAAGTTTCATATCAGCGCACACTCCGCTGCAGAGTGGAAATCTCATTCTGTACTTCCTTGTTTATAAAATATGCAGTTTATGTCTCTCTCTGAATGTTTATTAGGATATCGTCTAAAAATTCAAAGTAAATCGGTCAAAAACGTCTCGACATTATTCCTATGAACGTTTCACCTTTGTATATTTATCAGAATTCTATAGAAATAAAAATTATATCAGTGAAGAACTTTTCGAGATTTTTCGTAACAAAGCTAAACAATGACCTTCTATATTCGTACACATATACACAAATAAAAGATGATGTCCTAACTGACTCATCATTGCCCAGCTTAAACCGCTAAGAATAAAAACTTGAAATTTGGAGAAAGTGTTGATCTGATACGGCAGGATTTTTCGAAACAGGGAATGAAATGTTTTTCTTAAATATGTCGCTATTAAGGCAATTTTGAAGCTGGATCTAAGTAAATTGGCATTAGATTTCTCTGTCAGAAATAAATAAATACTTGTTTCAGTATTTTTGGGACTTTCATACCTTTGGGGGTTGAAATACAGGGTGCAATTTTTTTGAATCAATAATTATTGAATAACTGCTGAAGTATTTTTAAAGCTTCACGTATGAATATTGGTTTCTGATTTGCAGTTTACAAACAAAATAAATATGTGTCTCATTGTTTATGGGTAGTCAGTCCCTAAAGGGGTCAAATGGGGGAAGGAAAGTTGTATGGAATTATTTCATAATGAAAGCATTTTCGAATCCAGATCTAAGAAGATTTATGTTTGGTTTCTCAGTAAAAAAAAATTATTCGTTATATTAAAAAAAAGTAAAGCTAAATCTATGAAAATTGTTATTTCACTTTTAGGTTCAAAAATGGTTCAAATGGCTCTGAGCACTATGGGACTCAACTGCTGAGGTCATTAGTCCCCTAGAACTTAGAACTAGTTAAACCTAACTAACCTAAGGACATCACAAACATCCATGCCCGAGGCAGGATTCGAACCTGCGACCGTAGCGGTCTTGCGGTTCCAGACTGCAGCGCCTTTAACCGCACGGCCACTTCGGCCGGCCACATTTAGGTGTATGTAAATATGACCACAAGAACGCAAATAGCATGGTTAACAAAAACCTTTGACTCCAGCTACCGGAGTCGCTTTTTGGTCAGAAGTACATTCCGAAAAGACCATACTTCTATGGCCTTCATTAGTGTGAGAAGTTTAGACTGTGTTGCAATTTGTGACATAAAAACTGGATTAGAGAAAAACAAAGATCTGTGCAAAAGACAGTCCCCGAGAGCAAAACAGCTGGCGCTAAGCTAGTACCGTAAACTTAAGTACGACTGCCGAATATCAGCCATGTTCAAGATTGTTAAAAGCATATGTGTATGGTAACTGAGCGGCTTAAAATATACTTTCGTTTTACAGTGGACATTCTGATTTAACACTGGTATGTTGAAGATATCAGTATTTCTTTTGTCTTTAGAACATCGAGTACGAAACAAGCTCACCAGAGAAAATGATAGTCACTCCCTTGAAACAACAGACATGTAGCCTGTGAGCGCTGCACATGGCGTATAACATCTGACGGATGTCCAAGTTAATCCACTGCAGCTGACTTTTAATCATGACGGTGATGTGGTACGTGTGTGCCAGTTGTTGTATGGAATCAGCACAGTAATACTGGTCGACGTGAAGACGGGACAGTACAACGGCAGGATGCGTTCTTAGTTTGGAACTACCTGTGATCACACCGTCAATGAAGTTGCCCGATTTGTTGGTTTATCAACTTATGCTGTCCAACTAGTCTACAAGGATCCATGTACAAGTTACAGCTATGTACCACTGGAGAGATTCTATTGGTAGGGAGTGGAAATATGTGTGGCGGCTTCTCGATGACAATCGGCATCAAACCTACAAGCGGCGTTCAGTAAGTAATACAATTCATTTTTTTCTGAAAGCAGGTTGGTTTTAATCAGAATTCCAATTCACCATATTATTCCCCACTCCTCTGGCTACAAAACACTAGTTTTCAATACCATCTCCTCTTAATTCGATGGCCTTTCGCCCCCTTATTGGGAGGTCCTGCATGCCCGCATGGTACCACACTACTAGTCGACGTCGAAACCAACACATTGCTGCGTCAGTAACATCTGCGTAATACTTCCCACGGAGTGCATCCTTCATTGGACCAAACAGGTGCAAGTCAGCAGGTGAGAGATCCAGGCAGTAGGATGGACGAGGAAGAACAGTCGAATGAAGTTTTTGTGAGCTCCTCTCGGGTGCGCAGATTCTTGGGAGGCCTTGCATTGTCATTGAGAACGACAAGTTCGTTTGCTTTTTGTGGTGACGAACATGCTGAAGTTGTGTTTTCAGTTTCCTGACGGCAGCGCAATACACTTCAGAGTTATTGCACCATAAGGGAGGACACCAAACAGAATAACGCCTCGCTCAAAATTTACCATGCTGTTGTCCACTAGCCGCCCCCTCTGTGGCCGAGCGGTTCTAGGCGATTCAGTCCGGAAACACGCGGCTGCTACGGGCGCAGGTTCGAATCCTGCCCCGAATGTGGATGTGTGTGATATCTTTAGGTTAGTTAGGTTTACGTAGTTCTAAGTCTAGGGAACTGATGACCTCAGATGTTAAGTCCCATAGCGCTTAGAGCCACTTGAACCATTTTTGTCGTCCACTGACAGGTCGCCATAGACATTCTGCAAGCGCCTATGAACGTCTGCGACGTTCCGCTTGACTGCGACTTTCCCCTTCTTGGTTGACTAGTCACACTAGTTACTTCTCGTTACATCATATCCCACACATTCTCGATCGGAGACAGGTACGCAGATTGTGCTGGTCAAGGAAGTTGATGCACGTTTTGCAGAGTAGGTTGAGTTTATCGGATACTGCGTGCGCAAACACTATCCTGTTGGAACAACACATTACTTTCCTGTTGCACAAACGGCAAAATCGGGTCTAACAAAATTCTGCACGAACGGAACGCTGGTTAGTGTCCCTACCGGAAAAATTAAAGGTGAACAAGAGTTGCAAATTACCGCATCCCAGGCCATAAGGCTTAGAGTGGGGTCAGTATGTCTTGGACGAACGTACGCGCTTACCAGGCCTATGACGTACGCGTGCAGCGATTATCTACCACGATTGTTGAAGACCATGGCGCGCCATTCCTCTTGGCATGAGTGACAGACGGGCTAGAGGTGTGCTTACCCCTAGTCCCACTGCTAATAACCCGTTCGCAACAATTCTTGTTGACACGGGGCTAGCAAGACCTCTTATCTGTGCTGCGGTAGCTCTACGATCAGTGAAACCTGATAGTCCAAGGAAGGCAGGATTCGGTTACAATAGTGGACGGGGTCGTAATCAGTTAATATTGGTTTCCTTTTACAGTTAAACACATTTATTTTTTAAAAACAGTAGTTTCCGACTCAACAATAAATAAAAAAATACCAGACGTTATTAATGAAGGAATAAACAACTCTGTGAAAAATAGTGTTTTCAGTGTGTTACAATTTAGCAAATCACCATAAAATATAGATAGAAACTATGTTAAAAAAAAAAAAAACGAGCCACTGTGATCCCGGCTGAAGGCCTTACTCGCCAAGAATGGCAATAAATAAGAATGTTTAAAAACTCGCTGCAGTTTACAATTTACAGGTATTTAAATATTAAAAGATTACAAAATTGTTGAGGCTTTCGTGGCCACTTGTTGACAAACTGCCTATTGGCTTCTGTCTCGGGTTCTTCGGCCGACGTTCATCTAATGATTTTTCTGACGTTTCGCCAGCACGAGTGGCTGGCATTGTCAAAGCTTCACCCTCCATTGCCGGTGGTGAACTGGAGCCGAGCTCGCGGGCGCAGACTATATGTACCTGGCGCGCCAACGTCCGAGGGCTTCTCCGCGGTCATTTCCGGTGCGGTTCTCCTCTTGCTACCTGCGACGGTCGTTCGCTGCAGTACGGGAAGCCAGGATCCGTTGACCTTAAGGCTTTCCTCTTTCTTGTTCAAACTGTTCGCGTGTTTTTGTATTTCTACAGCTTCTCTGAACAAGCGCGTGTGATAGTGGTTCTCTACAGCCAGAACTTCCGTGTCGGCGAATTTTATTACGTGATCGGTCTCATTCAGTGCGTGTTCTGCCACGGCCGATTTGTCCACCTGCCCCAACCTGCAATGTCGCTTATGCTCCTTGATCCTGGTGTTAATGGATCGTCCAGTCATCCCGACATAAACTTTTCCGCATGTGCATGGTATGCGGTATATTCCCGACATTGAAAGTGGGTCTCTTTTCTCCTTCGCCGATCTAAGACACTCTTTGATCTTCCTTGTCGGTTTGAAGATCGTCTTTACGCCATGTTTGCGCAATATACGGCCGATTCTGTCCGTCACTCTGGGAATGTATGGCAGAAAGGCCGTACCCGACATTTCTTTTTCTGGTTCCTTTCTTCGCCGAGTGTTTGGCTCAGTTACACTTCTAATATAATTTGTGGAGTACCCATTGCTCCTCAGGACTGTTTCCAGGTGTTGCATTTCTCGTTTGAGGTGTTGCGGCTCACATATTCGTCCTGCTCTCGTTACGAGCGTACTAATCATGCCCATTTTCTGGCTCGGGTGGTGGTTTGACAGTTTGTGCAGGTATCGGTCCGTGTGAGTCGGTTTTCGATACACGCTGTGTCCCAGGTTTTCGCCGTCCCTTGTGACCAGCACATCTAGAAATGGCAGTTTCTTGTCCTTTTCTACTTCCATGGTAAATGTTATGTTGGCATGGAGGCTGTTCAAGTGTCTTAGGAAGTCACCGAGCTGTTCTTCACCATGGCTCCACACCACGAAAGTATCATCGACGTACCTGTACCACACCTTAGGTTTGCAAGTAGCCGAGTCCAGTGCCTGTGCTTCGAATTGTTCCATGAAGAAGTTGGCCACCACTGGACTGAGAGGACTACCCATGGCGACGCCTTCCAGCTGTTCGTAGAAGTCGCCATTCCACGTGAAATAGCTCGTGGTGAGACATGCATGGAAGAGCTTTCTGATGTCTAGCGGGAAAATGGAACCGATGTGCTCCAGAGCGTCACTGAGTGGCACTTTCGTAAATAACGAAACAACATCAAAGCTGACCAGGATGTCGTTTGGTGCAAGTTTCAGTTTCTTCAGCTTCTCAATGAAATGTCCTGAGTCCTTAATGTATGTGTCGGTCTTCCCCACGTGTGGTTGGAGCAGAGAGGCCAAGTGTTTTGCCAGCTTATATGTCGGTGATCCAGGAGCGCTAACGATCGGTCTCAGTGGAACGTTGTTCTTATGGATCTTGGGTAATCCATACAGCCGAGGTGGTAGGGCTTCTGTGTTGCGCAGGTTTCTCTGTATGTCCGCCGGCAGAGAAGACGCCTTGATCAATCGATTCGTATTCCGTGTGATACGTTGCGTCGGATCTGCGCTTAGTTTTCGGTGCGTCGTCGGATCTAATAGGTCTCGGATCTTTTGCTCATAATCTTCGGTCTTCATTACGACGGTCGCATTCCCCTTATCGGCAGGCAGTACCAGTACTGGTACTGCCTGCCGATAAGGGGAATGCGACCGTCGTAATGAAGACCGAAGATTATGAGCAAAAGATCCGAGACCTATTAGATCCGACGACGTACCGAAAACTAAGCGCAGATCCGACGCAACGTATCACACGGAATACGAATCGATTGATCAAGGCGCCTTCTCTGCCGGCGGACATACAGAGAAACCTGCGCAACACAGAAGCCCTACCACCTCGGCTGTATGGATTACCCAAGATCCATAAGAACAACGTTCCACTGAGACCGATCGTTAGCGCTCCTGGATCACCGACATATAAGCTGGCAAAACACTTGGCCTCTCTGCTCCAACCACACGTGGGGAAGACCGACACATACATTAAGGACTCAGGACATTTCATTGAGAAGCTGAAGAAACTGAAACTTGCACCAAACGACATCCTGGTCAGCTTTGATGTTGTTTCGTTATTTACGAAAGTGCCACTCAGTGACGCTCTGGAGCACATCGGTTCCATTTTCCCGCTAGACATCAGAAAGCTCTTCCATGCATGTCTCACCACGAGCTATTTCACGTGGAATGGCGACTTCTACGAACAGCTGGAAGGCGTCGCCATGGGTAGTCCTCTCAGTCCAGTGGTGGCCAACTTCTTCATGGAACAATTCGAAGCACAGGCACTGGACTCGGCTACTTGCAAACCTAAGGTGTGGTACAGGTACGTCGATGATACTTTCGTGGTGTGGAGCAATGGTGAAGAACAGCTCGGTGACTTCCTAAGACACTTGAACAGCCTCCATGCCAACATAACATTTACCATGGAAGTAGAAAAGGACAAGAAACTGCCATTTCTAGATGTGCTGGTCACAAGGGACGGCGAAAACCTGGGACACAGCGTGTATCGAAAACCGACTCACACGGACCGATACCTGCACAAACTGTCAAACCACCACCCGAGCCAGAAAATGGGCATGATTAGTACGCTCGTAACGAGAGCAGGACGAATATGTGAGCCGCAACACCTCAAACGAGAAATGCAACACCTGGAAACAGTCCTGAGGAGCAATGGGTACTCCACAAATTATATTAGAAGTGTAACTGAGCCAAACACTCGGCGAAGAAAGGAACCAGAAAAAGAAATGTCGGGTACGGCCTTTCTGCCATACATTCCCAGAGTGACGGACAGAATCGGCCGTATATTGCGCAAACATGGCGTAAAGACGATCTTCAAACCGACAAGGAAGATCAAAGAGTGTCTTAGATCGGCGAAGGAGAAAAGAGACCCACTTTCAATGTCGGGAATATACCGCATACCATGCACATGCGGAAAAGTTTATGTCGGGATGACTGGACGATCCATTAACACCAGGATCAAGGAGCATAAGCGACATTGCAGGTTGGGGCAGGTGGACAAATCGGCCGTGGCAGAACACGCACTGAATGAGACCGATCACGTAATAAAATTCGCCGACACGGAAGTTCTGGCTGTAGAGAACCACTATCACACGCGCTTGTTCAGAGAAGCTGTAGAAATACAAAAACACGCGAACAGTTTGAACAAGAAAGAGGAAAGCCTTAAGGTCAACGGATCCTGGCTTCCCGTACTGCAGCGAACGACCGTCGCAGGTAGCAAGAGGAGAACCGCACCGGAAATGACCGCGGAGAAGCCCTCGGACGTTGGCGCGCCTGGTACATATAGTCTGCGCCCGCGAGCTCGGCTCCAGTTCACCACCGGCAATGGAGGGTGAAGCTTTGACAATGCCAGCCACTCGTGCTGGCGAAACGTCAGAAAAATCATTAGATGAACGTCGGCCGAAGAACCCGAGACAGAAGCCAATAGGCAGTTTATTAAAAGATTATTGGCCACAAACAAAGCAGAAGGTAACAGACGCCAGGAATGGCAGGAAATAAAGTTTTAAGGCTTACTGCCAAAATACCAATACCAAATTTGAATTTTCAGGCAAATCACAATCACTTCTGAAGGCCTTATACGCCAGGAACGGCAATTATATAAAAAAAATTCAAACCTGCTGTAAAACAGCAAATACAATAGCAAAAGTTAATTTAAAAAAACAAGCAACTGATGCAGACGGTGCTCCAGGAATCGAACTCTGAGAAGGTCTGGCAACAAACACTTTCGCGAGCGATGAGATAGGCAGCCAAGATGCTGACGCATACTAATGGCAGTCTAATGAATTACTAATGATAATCTTGCTGAAGCTACCTGACGTCCTATAAACCAAATGCAACGATGGAACAGTACGCCAAATCCTGAGCCTGCGGTCTGCACTACGTCCCCAGAACACTATTTTAGAGTGCCCGGAACGAGAAAGGAAGCACTACCAGATTTCCGGCCGATTCCACAAATGCGAAAATCTGAACAAACAAGTCACAGTACCGAACACCAGACAAACTAACAGTAACCAAAACCCCACTCGATTTGCTTGCGAGGGAAAATCGAAATGTAACGAACCAGAATCAGCAACCACACGCCATTGGTGAAACAATCGCAAAGCGAGCCAAAACCAAGTACCAAATGAGTGACATCAAATTCAATAGGTACACAACGCACACTGAACGTACTGTAACAACTCTCACGATGGTTGGCAAAATGAAACAAATCTCTTCACAGTTGAGTAACCACACCGTCTAATCACTGTGCCAAGTGCTTTTAACACAGTAGAGTCTTCGAGTACTCAGCGGTATGCAGATCCACCAAACTGCACATGACGGCGCAATAATAATCTGTCATAGCATCATATACGTACTACTGGGCCCACACGGGTGACTGACTTTGCTCTACTTGGTTTGAAATGCACTCATCTTGAGTCTTGCTGGATACGGTTTACGACGAGGTCGTGCACCCTTGTGACCATAGCCCTTCCATCCGGCAGTCCATGCATGCCACCAGCGGTCTTGGTGTGTTCACGCACTGTGCGGACCTGGCTCCTACTGAGTCCCCAACATAACTCACCATTCACATGACCCAGCCAAAACAACCACGTAGCCCCAAAGATAGGGCAACAGTTACTACATATCGATAACCACCGCTGCTGCCACTAGCGGACAGGCAACGCTTGTGAAACAGAGTGGCACCAGTCAACACGAGGAGAAGGTAAACAACCGCAACCACGCCAACCAAACGATATCGCCTGGCCTCCAACAGAGGGCGGAAACTTACAAACAGCACCAATGCGCGCCGCAGCACGATTCAACCAGCCACTGCTGACCTTACAATAACGCGGTCCTGGCAGGTTTCTGTGGAGCGAGGGACGTCCAGAACTTCGTCTATGGGTGTGAGGATGTTCAGGTGGCCACTAATACCAGCATCGTTGCACAACTGACGCAGCACGTCCAACTTGTGTGGCAGTTCTCCGAAAGAACCATCCCCCCATTCGGAAGGCCGCAACTTGACCCCTGTCAGACTCGCTCAGTTGGCTGTAGGAAGCATGAGTGCGACTCCATAGCATGGCTGCCCACTTGCTTCACACATTTGCTTCACACTGAGCATTCTGGTTATGAGCATTTCCCATTTCGTAGTAGACACAGATGGCGCTCTGATAGCTGTACCAGTACGCTATCTGTTGGCGGACGACGTTAAAATCGTTATCAGTAGATCTACTCTCTTCCCGGTGGCATAGGCCGTCATCGGGTCAATACCGACGTCGTCTATCCGGGCGTACTATTTTCTCCCGCGAGTGTTCTTTTCATGTGAGGACCGAAGCACTCACTAAATTTGAAACACGGGTCAAATACTTTACCACATGGTTTTCCTTTGTTTTTCCCGAAAACCGAGTGTCTATCAATTTAATCAGTCAGCTCCATTTAAACGTCTTTCGTAATGTTCGTTTTTACTCTATTCATTTAAGAAATCACAAACGTCGGACGGAGTGACGAGCTGTCCATGAATAATGTAAGTTTTTGCAACCAATTTTGTGTAGTATAGAAACGACTTTTCACCATCTTTAGGTGGCAGCGGCTGCTGCGGAGCCGAGAGGACATGCTTGTAGCTGCGGCAGTTTGAGTAATAACCTGTAATTTGAAACTGGAAGGTAGGAGGCGAGGTTCTGGCAGAAGTAAAGCTGTGAGGACGGGGCGTGAGTCGTGCTTGGGTAGCTCAGTTGGTAGAGCACTTGCCCGCGAAAGGCAAAGGTCCCGAGTTCGACTCTCGGTCCGGCACACAGTTTTAATCTGCCAGGAAGTTTCATAGCAGCGCACACTCCGCTGCAGAGTGAAACCTATTCTGGAACCTGTAATTTAATTTAATTGCTGTTTTTCAGACGTTCTTCTGTGAAGACGTGAATTGTACCTGTGTGCGGTAAAGTGCCCGTATTTCGGGTGAGTGCCTCATTCCAGGTAGCTAAAAATCTCTCTTGCATGGTGCTGCACTTTGTTGTTCCAGTAGTGAAAGTTATTCTGATACACCATAGTGAGTGTGGTGCCAGTGCTGTTAACGTTTTTTGTACTGCAGTCAATACAAACGTTTTCTACACAGTTTAGTTGGAATTTATTCTCGAACCAGGTGAGACATACTTTCGAAGTATTTCATATAAGACAGTAGCTGAAGCAAGCTCTACCTTATCTCATTGATAAAAGTGTCATCCACCGTTCACTTAAGGGTTATGTTGTATCTAACTAGCAGTAAGAGACGTTCCGTAGTAGCGGGTAGTAAGATTTTGCAGTATATGAGGTACTCGAAATTAGGCGACAGTTTATACAAACAGATGTCTTGAATTTTATTCATTTGCAGTGTTTGAGAGACAAGGAAATAGGGAGCCGGCCGAAGTGGCCGAGCGGTTCTAGGCGCTACAGTATGGAACCGTGCGACCGCTACTGTCGCAGGTCCGAATCCTGCCGCGGGCATGGATGTGTGTGATGTCCTTAGGTTACCTAGGTTTACGTAGGTCTAAGTTCTAGGGGACTGATGACATCAGAAGTTAAGTAATAGTGCTCAGAGACATTTGAACCAAAGACGTTGGGTTATCGATGGGATGGAAATACAACAGAGCCGCAACAATAGAAGTGCTGCAAATGGTTTCAAAAAATGTGATATCTACCCATGTGGCCCCCTGATTTTATCATCTATGGCTTTCTTCCTCGTCCTTCTGTGGGATATGCTGAGAAGAACTCGAAAGCTACAGCAGGGCCGTTGTCGACTGCAGTTACTTGAATGGAAGCAACAGCAGTCTCTACTTTTGAAATCAGCTCACCTCCTCTGCTTCCACCAGCAAATCCAGCACAAAGAGCAGATAAACCAGCAATGTTGATGCCATTTCCCTTTAAAAAGGTTCTGGAGCTGTTCCTGGCTAAAGGGAAAAAGAAAGCAAGTAGCAAGACCACAGGAAGGACACCATCTTCAGCAAAACTTGTCATGTGATGCATCTGATAGACTTTCAACATCTGCAGCTGTCAAAAGGAAGTTCTTCGTGAGAAAGAACCAAAGAGTCACTATGCGACAGGATCATGGTAGGTACCCGATTCAAGAGTTGGTGAACCCGTGTTGGGCTGCAGTGGCTCTGGGGTAGCTGAACGAATGCCTTGGAGCCTCTGGAGCCTGTAGCGTGGCTTAGGATCTCTGATACCACTGCGTCTTCCGACTCGCACATCTCTGCTGCTCGCTACTTGCCCGACGGTGATTGGCCAAAAGCGGCGGACTCGCGAGAGTCTGGGCGGCAGGTGAAAGTTGGTCCCCGCCGCACGGCTGTCCCTTATACGTCTCAAAAACAGGTCTGAGGTACTCCCTGCCACTGAAAATACATCTGAGCCAACACGGAATGCCTTACCTGTTGACACTGTGGCGATCTTCTTGAGAGCTCCAGATAAGTGCAGGGAGTGAGACTGTTTGTCATTGGGAGCCCCTCAGGGCACTTCGGGAAAGAAGGCCAGCGCACACTCCGTTTGGTTGCCGAGGTGTCTCATTCGAGTTACAGAGGTGGCTCAACTGGCAGCCACTGTGCGCACTGGCTACACCCAGGTGCAAATCATAGTGCTAACGACTCCTGCCGTCTGGGTTCAGAGGCCATCCTCTCTTCCTAGACGTGACTGGCAGATTTGGTGAAGACAGCTAACCTCGTGAGGCGTGCAAGCGGAGCTATAGTTTTGCACCATCGTTTGCAGAATCGATCGTAGTCTGGTCTGTAACAGTGCGGAAGGTCTAAACGAAAGGCTCAGGTGAAATTCTGCGACGGTACAGATGCAATCTTGCTCTATATGCATGAAGCGGCTATGGCGGTAGCGGAGAACGTGTGGCTTGCGCAGGTGGGTTTTTCATAATACAGAAATCCCTGAATAGCACCTCAACAAGTCTCGCTTATAAACGGTAACAATGTCCACATAGTATTAGGCACAGAAAGCTTGCTCAACGAAATTCTACACTACGCTACTGGCCATTGAAATTGCTACACCAAGAAGAAATGCAGATGATAAACGAGTATTCATTAGACAAATTAATTATACTAGAACTGACATGTGATTACATTTTCACGCAATTTGTGTGTATGGATCCTGAGAAATCAGTACCCAGAACAATCACTTCTGGCCGTAATAACGGCCTTGATACGCCTGGGCATTGCGTCAAACAGAGCTTGGATGGCGTGTACAGGTACAGCTGCCCATGCACCTTCAACACCATACCACAGTTCATCAAGAGTAGTGACTGGCGTATTGTGACGAGCCAGTTGCTCGGCCACCATTGACCAGACGTTTTTAATTGGTGAGAGATCTGGAGAATGTGCTGGCTAGGTTAACAGTCGAACACTTTCTGTATCCAGAAAGGCCCGACAGGACCTGCAACATGCGGTCGTGCAGTATCCTGCTGAAATGTAGGGTTTCGCAGGGATCGAATGAAGGATAGAACCACGGGTCGTAACACATGTGAAATGTAACGTCCACTGTTCAAAGGACCGTCAATGCGAAAAAGACGTGACCGAGACGTGTAACCAATGGCACCCCATACCAATACGCCGGGTGATACGCCAGTATGGCGATGACGAATACACACTTCCAATGTGCGTTCACCGCGATGTCACCAAACATGGATGCGACCATCATAATGCTGTAAACAGAACCTGGATTCATCCGAAGAAATGACGTTTTGCCATTCATGCACCCATGTTCGTCGTTGAGTACACCATCGCAGGCGCTCCTGTCTGTGATGCAGCGTCAAGGGTAACCGCAGTCATGGTCTCCGAGCTGATAGTCCATGCTGCTTCAAACGTCGTCGAACTGTTCGTGCAGATGGTTGTTGTATTGCAACCTTCCCCATCTTGTGACTCAGGGATCGAGACGTGGTTGCACGATCCGTTACAGCCATGTGGATAAGATGCCTGTCATCTCGACTGCTAGTGATACGAGACCGTTGGGATCCAGCACGGCGTTCTGTATTACCCTCTTGAACCCACCGATACCATATTCTGCTAACAGTCATTGGATCTCGTCCAACGCGAGCAGTAATGTTGCGATCCGATAAACCGCAATCGCAATAGGCTACAATCCGACCTTTATCAAAGTCGGAAACGTGATGGTACGCATTTCTCCTGCTTACACGAGGCATCACAACAACGTTTCACCCGGCAACGCCGGTCAACTGCTGATTGTGTATGAGAAATCGGTTGGAAACTTTCGTCATGTCAGCACGTTGTTGGTGTCGCCACCGGCGCCAACCTTGTGTGAATTCTCTGAAAAGCTAATTATTTGCATATCACAGCATCTTCTTCATGTCGGTTAAGTTTCGCGTCTATAGCACGCCATCTTCGTGGTGTAGCAATTTTAATGGCCAGTAGTGTATAACTGTAACGTATATCGCAAACATAGATTGAACGCTGGTTGTGTACATGTGTTTACAGCAATAAAATACGATAGTTAACACAGATTCAGAATACGAAATAACATAGGTGAAGATAAGTGTTAAAGATGGATAAAACATGGTCGTGGGATACTTGTATAGACCACCCTGCTTCAGATGCATTAGTAGCAGGACATTTGAGGGAATCTTGGAGAATATTTCGTATAAATTTCCTGGTCATATTATAATTCTACTCATCGGCTATAATCTTGGAGATTCAAGTGAATAGCACCTTTAGCACCCTTGGTCTACAGGTCGCGGCATATGTCTGCAACACAACGGTCAGCTAACATCATTCTCTAAAATGAAATGCCTAGGCGTTGAATACAGGAACAACACACGGCATACGATTGCCGTTAACTATAGGAATCTTCTTGCTAGTATCCGCGCCAATATACCAACCTGCTATCTCAGGAAGCTTGTTGAAATACAGAAGGTAACCTTGGCCAACGTCTACATAACGTCAAAGATCAACTATGTTGCACAAATGTTGCCGATGTCATAAGAGACGATAAAACGAAACATGTCAGTTAGGCCACGAGAGTATATATTTAAAGTGCAGTACGCTACGCTAACCCTGGCCACTGGAGACGGATTTTTAAACCTAACAGATCTCAAAAACACGTCAAGGGCGTTACATGTCTGTAGCACATACACACAATGGAGGACCAAACCAAACAGTTTAACAGCACACTTGTTAAATGAATTAGCGCCGACCACTCTGCAACCTCCCATTAATGTACACCATATTACGAATGAACTGATTCACGTGAAAACCTTTTTAAACGAACTAAGTTATATCAGGTCCGACATCCCAGAAAAGGAGCTCGTGACGGTGAAGTCAGTTTGTAGAAGCCAATGGGAAACAAGAAGAGGAACAATATCGAAGAAAAATACCCGAACCACAGATAGCCAGCAGTCTGGAAGAATACACACTCCAGTGATCTGCCAACGATACTGACAGTATTTTGGTACCGAGCAGTCAGCCGATAAATACACACCATCTCCATGCCTCAACCACGCACTTGACGGACTCACCACTATGCACAACGTGCATAGATGATGAAGAAAATCGTTTTGTGCGCGCCAGTGTTAAAGATGTCTGGAAATTCATTCGACACAAGATGGCAACCACCACAAGGACTTCCCTGAATTACAATACTCCTAATGACTTTTTGTATCCGAACTCCACTCTGTATCCAACAAAACAGAATTCCTTTTGTTGGCTGAAGGTACACTCTGCCCATTATTTAAAGTCAGATGCTACCAAGATAGAGGAGTAGTTGTGTACGTACATTGCATCCCGACGCCATCTACTTTCAAAGGCAAGAACTAGTACGAAAAACTATGCCAAATTATTGGCAGTAGCTGTAAGATAAAATGATTTAATATGAATCAAGAATTAAGAAGATTTTAAAGCAAGGGACGAAATCTGAATGAACATTCCCAGAGAACATTTTTATTTTTATTGTTATTATTTTCTTATTATGTGTTTCATCTTCACTTCTTGCGTGTCTTTCTGTATTTTAAGGGTGAGAAGACGCCTTGATTTATTTTACTCATACATGCCCCATCAGCGACTGCCGAGACGAGAAGATGAAGTGTATTTGATTACTTTGTATATTTCTTTTCTGAGAAGAAACTTATTTAGTTCGCAGAAATGTCGAGGCGATGGATACACTGTTACAGAAGAGAAACAGAAATGTTAAATAAGAAAATAAATAAAACTTAAAACAATAAAAACCAGGACTCTGTGCTCTTCTGGCAACTGGGTGCTTTCAGAGTTACGAGAAGCAGCACTTATGAAACAACAAACGGATAAACGGAAGAGCGATACAGGCATAAAAAGCTTGTGAACGAACTGCAAAAGCAACACTACGAAAAGACGAACTCTGGGGCAGTCGATAAGTTGCAATACATTTAAAAGTGACATAACACCTTTACTGCAAGCAATGATATCCATAGCAATGACAGATACAAACCTAAGAAGCTAGCCGACGAAGGTACACAAGGTGAGAGCATGGTTGGTCTACAATGTGATGTGAGATAGAAGGCCCAATAAAAAAGAAAATAAAAGAAGTTGCGTATTTGATTAGTAATCAAAACATCCTCGGTCAAGAGTTAGAAGCCCGCCACAGCTTAAATTTCGAAAAAAAATCATCATCAATGGAGGCCGAGGACTTCAGTACAAGAAGTCGCCCACATTCAACCAACGGCCTTCTCAAAGTGAACCAGCAATGATCAACGGCATGAGGATACAGAACGCTATTGAAACAACTGCATTAAGACACATATTGTGTATCCAAAGGACAAGAGGCTTGCAATCGATAAAGTGTCATGATGGTCTCTCCACTGGCAAAAGATTCCGGTCTAGTCCCCCATTCGGATTTCCGGGGGGCCGACTGCCAAGTGGGAGGGGGGGGGGGGTGACAATGGGAAAGAGACTGAGTAATCAACGAAAGGGCAACGTTCTACGAGTCGGGGCGTGGAATGTCAGAAGTGTGAATCTGGTAGAGAAACTAGAATATCTGAAAAGGGAAATACTAAGGCTCAATCTAGGCATAGTGAGGGTAGTGAAATTAAATGGAAAGAAGATTTCTGTTCAGAAGAGTATGGGGTAATATCAACAGCAGCAGAAAATGATATAGCCGGAATATGATTCATTATGAATAGGAACGTAGAGCAGAGAGTGAGTTACTGTGAACAGTTCAGTGATAGGGTTGTTCTCATCTAATTGACAGAAGGTATTGGACGGGTAATTCAGTACGTAAAGGGAGATGAGAGTCTAATATTCATGGGGGATTGGGATGCAGTTGTAGGGGAAGGAGTCTTCTTCTTCATGTGCCGTCTCCTCTAAGAAGGCTGTCATCATGGCAATTTCTGATCTTGATTTGGCCGATCTAAGGAGTTCTGACGTTGAACAGTTGTACCAATTTTTTAAATTGTCAATCCAGGATGTCCGTCTTCTACCCCTCGTTCTCTTCCCACAAATTTTCCCTTCTAGTATTATTCGCAATATTTTGTAATTTACTCCCCTAATAACATGGCCTAAATATTGTAGCTTCCTTACTTTAATAGTTTTAATTAATTCTTTTTCCTTTCCCATTCTTCTTAGGACATCTTGATTAGTAATCCTCGACACCCAACTAATTCTAAGTATTCTTCTATATGCCCACAGTTCAAAAGCTTCTAAACTGTTCATGTCCTTCTTTTTCAATGTCCACGCTTCCATTCCGTATAATAATTTTGAGAATACATAGCATCTTAGCAACCTCATTTTTGTGTTTAAACAAATGTCTCTCGAACAGAATGCATTTTTCATCTTATTAAAGATACTTCTGGCCTGTCCTATTCTCGATTTAATTTCTTCTGAGCTTTCAATCTCCTCATTTACAATTGTTCCGAGATATTTAAATTTACGTACTTGATCGACTCTTTCCCTATTGCTTGTAAGATTTTCTTGTTGGTGTGTTTTAGATATCACCATGAACTTAGTCTTGCTTACGTTAAGAGTCAAGCCAAATTCTTCACTTTTTTCTGCGACTTTGTCAAGAAGTAATTGTAAATCTTTGAGGTTTCCAGCTAGTAGTACAGTGTCATCAGCAAACCTAACATTGTTAATGTTTAGCCCATTCACTTTAATGCCAGCTATTTCATCTGATAGAGCTGCCTGGATTATGTCTTCTGAATACATGTTAAACAATAAGGGTGAGAGAACGCAACCTTGTCTCACACCCCTCTTTATTTCTATATCATTCGATAATTCATTTTCTACCTTCACGGTTGCGGTTTGATTGTAGTAGAGGTTGTATATAATGCGGATGTCTTTCTTATCAAGTGTTTTCTTTTCTAACAATTCTATGAGATGATCATGACGAACTTTGTCAAATGCTTTATTATAATCCAGAAAGCACACATATAGTGGCTGGTTAACCTCCATACATCGTTGCGCTATGTTAAAAGCAAACAATGCTTCTCTTGTACCGAGGGAACTTCTAAAACCGAATTGTGTTTCACTTATACCTTCTTCTACTTTTTTGTATATTCGTTGGTGTATAACTTTTAGAAATATCTTTAAGGTGTGACTCATTAAGCTTATTGTACGGTGATCATTACAAGTTTTGGCATTAGCCTTTTTGGGTAATGTAACAAAGGTAGATGTCAACCAATCCCTAGGAATAATTCCCGAATTATAAATATCATTAAACAATTGTACAAATATATCTATATGGTCTATTCCTATGAGTTTCAGGATGTCATTTGGTATCTTATCCGGTCCAGGGGCTTTTCCTGTCTTCGATTTGTTGATAACATGTAATATTTCTTCTTTCGATATGCTTGGTCCTCGTTCTCCAATCATGTTATCATAAAATTTTTGATCTTTTCTTGTGTCTTCAAATAGTTCTTTGACATATTCTGTCCACCTGTCCAGTTTACCTTTAACATCAGGAATTATTTTGTCATTTTTATCTAACAATAAACTTGTACTTTTCTTTTTATTAAGTCCAGCTAAATCTTTAACTTTTTTGTGTAAGTTGAAACTATCATGTCTTGTTTCATAACTCTCAATTTCAGAGCATTGTTCCTTGTACCATTCTTCTTTTGCTCGCCGTGTTTCTTTTCGTATTTCTGCATGTAATCTTTTATACTCACTTTCATCTCTATTTTTAAGTATTCTTCTTTGTTCCATCAATTGTAATATCTTCTCTGTCATCCACTTCTTTTTCATGTTGTCGTGTTTGGTCACCATTGTGTTTTTACATGCATTATTTAATGTGTCTTTTATAAGTTCCCATTTGCCATCAATATCTTCTGTTTGATTATTCTTTATCCTAACTAATTCCTTATTAATCTCTTCAGAAGTCTTTTGTTTAGTCCAGGGGTCTCTTAGAATACTTGTATTTATATAGTCCTTCTTTTGTTTCTTTTGTATGGCTTTCAGTTTCACATGGAACTTTGCTACTAAAAGGTTATGATCAGAAAATATATCAGCTCCCGGATATGTTTTCACACCATGAATAGAATTTTTGTACCTCTTGTTTATAAGTATGAAATCAATTTGATTTCTGCAAACTTCTTCATTACAGTCTCTTGGTGATTTCCAAGTATAAAGTCTTCGTTTAGGGAGTTTAAAAAATGTGTTTGTAATAGACAGATTGTTTTCCTGGCAAAATTGTGACAGCAAATCTCCTCTTTCATTTCTTGTTCCTAAACCAAAAGGTCCAATAAGATCACCTTCACTTCCTTCACCTATTTTGGCATTAAAATCTCCCATGATGATAATAATGTCTCTGCTTTTTGAGGTTCCTATTGCTTGTGTTAATTCTTCATAAAATTTTCCTATTTCTTCTTGGTCTTTGTCGGCTGTTGGAGCATAGATTTGGATTAAATTAATATTTGTTTGTTTCGTTTGTAAATGTAGACTGATTACTCTATCTGAGATTGGTAAAATGCTTTTGACATATTTACTAGCATACTCATCTAAAATTATTCCTACCCCATTCCTGTGCTGGCTATCAGAATTTCCCGAGTAATATACTTTCATGTTGTCAATGGTCATTTCTCCTGAGTCAGGCCATCTTGTTTCACTTACACCCAAAATATTAATTTTTAGACGTTTCATTTCTTGTATAACATTATTTACTTTGCCTGGTTGGTATAATGATCTTACATTCCAAGTTGCTATTGTTGCATTATTTTTGTATTTACTTGTGGCATTGTTCAAGGCTCTCCCCCCCGGAGATCCGAGTGGGGGAGTTGAAACTCCGGATAATTTGACATTGAACTCTGCCATGATGAGTTTTCCTGGGGATATCCATTGGATCTTTAATGCTGTGGTTTCCCGTTGCCTTCAGCATCCTATGCCGTTGACCACCCTTGGTGATTCTTCCGTCTTTAGGAGTGATTTCTCGCTCCAAGGACAAGAGGGTGCCCTTGCTCTACCAGCTCATCCGCCCTCTAGAAGGTCGTTGACTTAGTAGAGGGTTCTCCTTATCCCGGGGAAGGAGTGAGAGAGGAAAAAAAAGTGATTTACTCCTGAAATTACTTCCAGCCAGTAATAGCGAATACCTTATTCAAGAATCTCAAGAGAAGGAGGGATACTTGGAAAAAGCCGACAGATACGGGAAGATATCAGTTAGATTACATCACGGTAGGGCAGCGATTCCGAAATCAGATAACGGATTGTAAGGCGTAACCAGGAGCACATAGAGACTCTCAGATCACAATTTGGTAATGATGAAGACCAGGCTGACGTTTAAGAGGCTAGTCAGGAACAATCAATGTGCAAAGAAGTGAATGCAGAAATACAAAGGATTGAAGAGATGCGCTTGAAGTGCTCTGAAGCTGTAGAAAACGCGGTAAGGAATAGCTCAGTAGGCAGTTCAGTTAAAAAGGTTTGGTTATCTCTAAAAAGGGGAGCCACAGAAGTTGCAAAGAGAAGTGTAGGTACAAAGAAGGTAACTGCCAACAAAATATGGGTAACAGAAGAAGTACTTCAGCTGATCGACGAAAGAAGGAAGTACGAAAATATGCAAGGAAATTCAGGAATACAAAGGTACAAGTCACTTATGAACAAAGTAAATGGAAAACGCTGGGAACCTTAGGCGAAATGGCTGTACGAAAAGATGAAGAAATCGAAAGAGAAATGACTGTCGGAACAACTGCCTCAGAATACATAAAAGTCAGAACAGCCTTCGATGAAATTAAAAGCACCAACCATAATATTAAGAATGCATTGGGAATTAAATGCAGAGGAGAGAGCGAGTATATGCGAAGAGTACACTGAAGCCCTCCATGAGCGGTAGGACTTTTCTGATCATGTGATAGAATAAGAAACAGGAGTCGGTATAGAAGAGGTAGGGGATCAAGTAATAGAATCACAATTTAAAAGAACTTTGGAAAACTTATGGTCAAATAAGGCAGAAGGGATTGGTAACATTCCATCAGAATTTCTAAAATCATTGGGGGAAGTGGAAACAAAAAGACTATTCTCTTTGGTGTAAAGAATGTACGACCCTGGCGATATGCCATCTGAATTTCGGGAAAAGACCATCCACACAATTCTAAAGATTGCAAGAGCAGACAAAATGCGAGAATTATCGCAGAATCAGCTTAACAGCTTATGCATACAAAGTTGCTGACAAGAGTAATACACAGAATAATGGAAAAGAAAATTGATGTTCTGTGAGATGAAAATCATTTTAGCTCTACAAAAGGTACAATAAAGGCACCACAGAGGCAGTTCTGACATTGAGATTGATAATGGAAGTAAGACTAAAGAATAATCAAGACTCATTCACAGTATTGGTTTGTCCAAGAAACCAAGATAGAATAACAAGAGTGGAAGACCGAGAACTATGTGCTCGATTAAAAATGGCGTGAGACAGGGATATAGTCCTTAACCCCTGCTATTCAATCTATACATGGAACAAGCAGTGACGGAAATAAAAGGAAGGTTCAAGTGTGGAATTAAAATTCGAGATGAAAGAATATCGGTAGTAAGATTCGCTGCTGACATTGCTATCCTCAGTGAAGAAGAATTACAGAGTCTGCTGAATGCAATGATCTAATGAATACAGAATATGGATTGAGAGTAGACCGAAGAAAGACGAAAGTAATGAGAAGTAGCAGAAATGAGGACAGCAAGAAACTTCACGTCAGATTTGGAGATCACGAAGCAGATGAAATTAAGAAATTCTGCTACCTAGGCACCAAAATAACACACAGCGAAAGGAGCAAGGAGGACATTAAATGCAGACTAACATTGGCAAAACGGGCATTCCTGTCCATGGGTAGTCTACTAGCATCAAACAAAGGCCTTAATTTCAGAAAGAAATTTCTGAGAATGTACGTTTGGAGCACAGCGTTGTATGGTAGTGAAATATAGACTGTGGGAAAACCGGAACACGAGAGAATCGAAGCATTTGCGATGTGGTGCTACAGAAGAATATTGAAAATTAGGAAGACTCAAAAGGTAAAGAATGTGGAGGTCCTCCGTAGAACCGACAAGAAAAGGAATAGATTACTGACAAGAAGAAGGTCCAGTATGGTAGGACATCTGTTAAGAGATCACAAGAGCACCCCACGGTACTACTGAAGGTAAAGACTGCAGAGGAAGATAGAGAAGCAGGTAACTGAGAATGTAGGTTGCAAGCGCAAGTCTACAGTGAAGAGGCTGGCACAGGAAAGGAATTCGTGGCGGGTCTGATAAAATCAGTCAGATAACTGGTGACAAAAAAGAAATGTAGGGACACAGCGTATGAAATTGTTCTAAGTGCCTTATCTAAAAATTATTACCATGAATCGTGAAGACCACGTTTTAGACCTACTTGTGACAGACCCGAATTTCTTGGCTCAGCGTAGAACAGGGGATCGGTGATCATAGACCGTGACTGCATCATTGAATATGGCTATAAATAGGAATACAAAGAAAGTTGAACACCTTTCTCTTTAGCAAGAGAGACACGAGACAGATCTCGGATTACATGACAGATCAACACCAAAATTTCACCTCCAGAGCTGACAATGCTGGGCTTCATGGACAAGTTTCGAGAGCATCGTCCTATACGCTGTATATAAGTATGTAACGAACAAAATTAAGAGGGATGGAAAAGACTACTGCGATTCGACAGCCGAGTTATAAAGCTGCTACTGAACCAAGTAGAGTTTCTCTACAGATTTGAACATAGCCAAAGCCTCATACACAAACAGAAATTAGTCGAAGCTAAAATCAGCGTGAGGCGTTCGACGAAGTCGAAAGCGAAATTCTGTGTACCGTCATGACAGAAATTCTAAATAGTTTTGGTCTTAAATTAAGTCAGTATACGGACTGAAGCTATCTGTCCAGAGGCCCTTTGACAACAATGACATTGAATGATGTAGAAAAGGCCGACACGCTAAACATCATTTTCCAAAACTGTTTCACGGAGGACCATCAAAGGGAGAACAGGACGTTTCGTTGCAGATTCATTTACCAAGACCAATAGCATCACGTAGACCCTCAGCCAACTGCTATGGCAGGTGGTGCAAGAGAGGCGTCCTGCATCACGGTGTAGTAAACCGTTAAAGTTCCGAGAGCTTACGCTCCTGAAACAGTCAACCATATATTGCTTCCTCCTACGTATGTCTAGCGAAAAGACCAAGAAGATAAAATTAGAGAGATTCCAGCCCATACGGAAGCTTATCGGAAATCGTCCTTCCCGCTAATCATCCAGACTGGACCCGAAAAAGGGGCAAACGACCCTGGTACGCAAAGTACCCTCCACCACACACTGAAGGGTGGCTTGCGCAGTATAGATGTAGAGGTAGACGTCTCGATTCACCGAATACGTCTGGCATACTGCGTCCCCATTATCTCCCAACTATCACAACAGCAGCATCTCAGGTGATCCGAAAAGAGAAGTTGGACATTGTTTTCGACATATCAGTAAGTATTTACTCAAAACGGATTTTACATTTAACTGAAAGTAGAAAAACTAAAAAATGTTAATGAAAGAGGCCGTTGTTCAGAATCATAATAGCAATAAATCCATAAATATTAAGCTTCACATTTCGCCATATAATTCTCTCGCAGTCACATGTTCTGGAAACTTATTAAGTAGAAGAAATGCTAATAATTCACTGTTGTTTATACACCTTTGTATTATGTGCTAAAAGACGTACTAACTACATTGAAGCGCTAAGGAAACTGGTATAAACGTGCGTATTCAAATACAAAGATATGTAAACAGACAGAATACGGCGCTGCGGTCGGCAACAACTACATAAGACAACAAGTATCTGCCGCAGTTGTCAGATCAGTTACTGCAGTAAAATGGCGGGTTATCAAGATTTAAGTGAGTTTGAATGTAATATTACAGTCGGCACACAAGCGATGGAACACAGCATCTCCGATGTAGCGATGAAGTGGGGATTTTCTCGTACGACCGTTTCAGAAGTATACCATGAATATCAGGAATCACTAAAACATCAAATCTCCGACATCGCTGTGACCGGAAAAAGATCCTGCAACAACGGGACCAACGACGATTGAAAAGACAGAAGCGCAAACCTTCCGCAAATTGAAGCAGATTTCAATGCTGGGCGATCAACAAGTGTCAGCGTGACGAACCATTCAACGAAACATCTTCGATATGGGCTTTCGAACCCGAAGATTCACTCGTGTACCCTTGATGACTGCACGACACAAAGCTTTACGCCTCGCTTGGGTCCGTCAACATCGACATTGGACTGTAGATGACTGGAAACATGTAGCCTGTCGGACGGGTCTCGTTTCAGATTTATCGAGCGGATGGACGTATACGGGTATGACGACAACATCATGAATCCATGGACCCTGCATGTCAGCTGGGGACTGTTCGGGTTGGTGGAGGCTCTGTAATGGTGTGGAGCGTGTGCAGTTATAGTGATATTGGACCTCTGATACGTCTAGTTAAGACACTGACAGATGACACGTAAATAAGTGTCGGTCTGATCACATGCAACCATTCATGTCCATTGTGCATTCCGACGGACTTGGGCAATTCCAGCAGGACAATAAGACACTCCCCACGTCCAGAAATGCTATAAAGTGGATTCAGGAACACTCTTCTGTGTGTAAACACTTCCGCTGGCCACCAAACTCCCCAACATGGACGTTATTGAGCATATCTGGGATGCCTTCCAACATGCTGTTCAGAAAAGATCTCCGCCGCCTCGTACTCTTGCGGATCTATGGACAGCTCTGCTGGATTCATGGTGCCAACTCCCTCCAGCACTACTTCAGACACCAGTCGAGTCCATGTCACGTTGTGCTGAGGCACTTCTGCGTACTCGCGGGGGCACTACACGGTATTAGGCAGGTGTACCAGTTTCTTTGGGTCTTCAGTGTATATTGATACACGGGGAGTCAATACCAACCAGAGAAACTACTCTCTAAATGTTCCACGTATGGATTATTGGACTCATGTCCATAGACCACGCTGTTCATTCTAGCCGGTTTCCTGCGAAAAATTCACCTACTAAAACCGATTGATGTGAACGGACATTATTGTCCCTGCAGAGGAAATGTCGAGCAGCAGCCCATCTGAAACGTCATACATCACCAACGAAGATTTTAAGCCTTGTACGCTCATACAACAAGAATGCTAGCAAATAAACCAACATCACCAATAGGCTGGTCACGTGCGATAAATTTCCTTATTATTACTAGTACCACTTTTCTCTAGCAAAATGCCTGACGACAGTCACTTTTTAAACAGCAGTAACGCTCGTTATGTGGAGAGTACATTCTCCAGCCGTTCATGGTCCTATCTGAATGTTGCTGAACCGAATAAATTGGCTGCCCTCCCCACTACCGATGCCCATACTGATACCGGTGCCGAATCTACCTGTTGAACAGAGACTTTGCGTCATCTGAAGGCTTCGCATATTACAGCAGACGTCATTGGATTTCGTCGCGTGTTTAAGGAGAACTACCAGCGCCTGGTAGCCTACGATGGGCATTTCTTGTCTCCTGAGACCGTCGTGAAACACTGAAATTACAGTATATTGCAGAGGGCTGAGTAATAAGGTAGAAGAACTTTTGCCCGTTTGGAAAAATAAGAGAATTCTGAATAGACATCCTTTGCCTGCCTGAATACCACAGATCCGCAGGGTTAGAGAAGTTAAATATCAAAGATTGCACTGTAACACTTTACCCACGTAGAATCAATATGGGAAGGGAGCAGATCTTACTCGTACTGAGACATTAATTCAGAAGCATTGAAACATAGAAGTGTGGGCTTGAATTAATATGGCAAAACAATGTATCCCCACTGGTAAATTTTGAATCCAGCCGCTGTGGCCGAGCGGTTCTAGGCACTTCAGTCCGGAACCGCCTTGCTGTTACGGTCGCAGGTTCGAATCCTGCCTTGGGCATGGATGTGTGTGATGTCTAGGGGACTGATGACCTCAGATCTTAAGTCCCATAGTGTTTAGAGCCATTTGAACCATTTTTTAAAAATATTTGAACTGCTTATAAGGCGTATTGATCCCTTATTAATCTATTTGTCAACCAGCAGCAAGCAGTTAACGATGATGATGATGTCCCATACTCCTAGAGCGTAGGGGACGATGCAGGAGCCCCGCACCACTGTACTAGGCAAGGTGCAGCGGAGGTGGTTTGCCGTTGCCTTCCTCCGACCGTAATAAGGATGAATGATGGTGATGAACACGAGACAACAGCACCCAGTCATCTCGAGGCAGGTGAAAATCCCTGACCCCTCCGGGCATCGAACCCGGGACCCCGTACTCGGGGACAAGTCTGTGGTGATTTCAATGAAGATTTTCTGAAGGATTCTGACAGGAAAAACGAGGTGCAGACTTTATTTGGTTTCTAAAGCTATATCTCAGCAACCAACTTCGCAAAACGGATAAATAAAGGCAGTAGAACCCTAACTGATGACGTTTTCTTTGAGGAGCTCAAAAAAAGAAAATAACTGTTCACATAGGAACACAAGCCCTCTTTGATCATGTTGCACAGATAGTTGGAATAAATAAGATAGTGCCTTACGCTATAGAGACTCCACAAGGGAAATCAGTTTAAACAATTAATTACTGGAAGAGAAGCATTTTTAGAACAGTTTAAACGATTGCCTTTGATGAAGCACATAATCAACCAAATGCTGAATGAAATATACTCTGTTCCTCGACAAATTCATGTCATTATTTGATAACAGCTTTCCACATAAGATAATTAAACAGCTTTGTAATAAACCACAGATCACTACGAATTAGTGCTATTAGAACGATCTGTTTAAACAATTTGCATAGCAGTAATATTATAACGTCAGCAGATTGATTGTCATCCTCTGTGACGTAGCAAATTTTTTCCATGTTTGTAATCATGAAACATTAACTATAGACATGAGAATGAATCCATCTGTCTTCTTTTTTATGAGGCACACTTCCCAGTTCTCATTTATACCCTTTTATCAACGTATGATTGCATGCAGTTTGGACGTGATGAGATATTCACTGCAGAGCCAAAGAAACTGATTCACCTGCCTAATATCGTGTAGGACCTGCGCGAGCAAGCACAAACGACGCAGCACGATGTGGCATGGACTCTTCTAATGTCTGAAGTAGTGCTGGAGGGAACTGACGCCATGAATCCTACAAAGCTGTCCATAAATCCGTAAGAGTACGATGGGGTGGAGATCTCTTCTGAATAGCGTGTTGCAAGGTATCCTAGATATGCTCAATAATGTTCATGTCTCAGGAGTTTGGTGGTGAGCGGAAGTGTTTAAACTCAGAAGAGTGTTCGTGGAGCCACTCGGTAGCAATTCTGGACGCGTGAGGTGTCGCGTTGTCCTGCTGTAATTGCTCAAGTCCGTCAGAACGCACAGTGGACATAATTGGATGCAGGTGATCAGACAGGATGCTGACGTACGTGTCACCAGTCAGTGTCGTCTCTAGACGTATCAGGCGCCCCTTATCACTGCAACTGCACACGTCCCGCACCATTCCAGAGCCTCCACCAACTTGAACAACCCCCTGCTGACATGCAGGGTTCATGGATTCATGAAATTGTCTCCATACCTGTACATGCTTGATACAATTTGAAACGAGACTGGAACCATGTTTCCTGTCATCAACAATCCAATATCGGTGTTGATGGGCCCAGCCGAGACGTAAAGTTTTGTGTCACGCAGTCATCAAGGGAACACGAGTGGGCCTTCGGCTCTGAAAGTCCATATCGATGATGTTTCGTTGAATGGTTCGCTTACTGACACTTGTTGATGGTCCAGAACTGAAATCTGCAGCAGTTTGCGTAAGGGTTGCACTTCTGTCACGTTGAACGATTCACTTCACTTGTCATTGGGCTCGTTCTGCCAGGATCTTTCTCCCGCCGCAGCGATGTCGGAGATTTTTACCGGATTCCTGATATTCACGCTATATTCGTGAAATGGTTGTACGGGAAAATCCCCATTTCTTCGCCACCTCGGAGATGCTGTGGTATCCGTTCGCTCGTGGCCAGATTGTAACACCACGTTCAAACTCACTTAAATCTTGATGACCTGCCGTTGTAGCAGCCAGACACTTATTGTCTAATATAGGCTTTGCCGACCGCAGCACCGTATTCTGCTTGTTTGCATATATCTGTATTTGAATACGCATGTCTACACCAATTTCTTTGCCGCTTCAGTGTAGATACGTGAGGGACTATCCAAAGATAGACAGAGTGTAGTGGGCTTGGTCAAAGTATAAACCGTGGGAAAGCTAAGTAAAGAGATTGCCTGTGGATTTCAGGAAAGATCGACAGAATCAAGAGTAGTGGGCGTCAGGTGGAAGCAACCAACAGCAGAGGTTCACCGCCGGGCAGTTTGAACAAGGAGACGTTGTCTCCGGAAGTCCGCCATGCTGGGGCATTGGTGGACGGGCTGCCTTGAGGTGCGGACGCTGGTGTTCTGGAGTTCTTGCTGATGTTGGATAAAAGATATAAAAATGAGTTACATTACCGTGGATAGAATTCGTAATGCGTCGAGTCAGTTTAGTCAAGGAAGTGTCATAAGAAGATTTAATTATCAAAATTTTATTGGTGGAAGGTAACTGGCAAATTGGGGTCGTCAACATTAAGTGTTGGGCATCAATTTTCCCTCTGTTTGTGGAATAATTGAGAGACATTTGAGAGAATGTATCGAGTTATTCCCTAAAAAGTAAAGTTTTGTGGCACAAGGTTGGACTTTATACGTTTTCTTAGTGATGTGGACATGAGCACATGTTTGCACCAACTTGGTGAGCGCAGATTAACAACTAGACAGTCGAGTTTTTGCATCTTAAATTCTTCCTAAGAAGCAGGCCCACAGACTTTTCACTCTGTTATTTTATAAATTTCAGGCAGTTTTGTTTGTGTCTTGTAATGCATCTATGGTGTTCGCCACCTCAGAACGTATAAACTGTTCTGAGACCACTTAACGGATTCCAAAACCGATTCTATGAACTGTAATACCCCTTCTCGTGAAAATTTTTGTTCGATTTTAATTTGTTCTGTGTGTAAGATGGAACCAGGTGGCGGACAAATTGATTCAGATGTTATTCAGTTTCCTGCAATACGACGTAATGATTCTGATGGCCATTACCATCTCATATATAATAACTTAATAATTTTCGGTCAGTTGCTTTTGTGAATCCTAACGGGCCCCATGTGTTCCCGCCACTGTAATTTCGTTACCTCCTCTCCGTGTATACAGTTTGCTTCAATCCCATGGTGTGGGATAATAACCCGTGAAAGATAATTTCATTAATTTATCTCAAATTGTAAGCTGTAGACTTTATTTGTTCAGTCCATCCACAGAAATTTGCTTTTCTGGACGATGTCAGATACAAAGATTATTCTGATAGTGTGTAACTTAATTTGTGTACAAAGCTCCTCAGGAATACGCTTTGTTTCGCTTTTCTGCAGTGCAAGCTGGCGCAATTAATCGCAATATCTAGCACGAGCAAATCCTACCTGTTTGCTGTGGTTTACCCGTGCTTTTGTGTGACTGTAATGTTGTACCGTGCTACGTGAAACAACATTGAATTTAATCCATATTCCTTACACGCAGTGTGACGGATGTTCCGTCTTTGTATGTAGCTGACCAAATAACGTAAAATTCATAACTATTGTCATTAGTCCAAACGTCATTACCTTACTTACAGTCAGTGTCATATTTATGTCAACTAATGTTGACGGTAGTGCTTTGGATTAATAAATGTAGGTAATTGCGAAGAACTACATTTTGATGTCAATCTAATTACATCACTGCTCCCTTTCCTTACTAAATGCAGTTTGTGTTGAAGAACACTTGAAGATATTGCAGTAGTTGTTCACTACAAAAACTATTTAAAATTTCTTAGAAAACTTATTAAAAGATAAAGGAATGTGCACATTACGTCAGAAAATAATCATTCTGACAACAGTCGTAATAATGTATGGAATGCAATAAAACAAGAGACGCCACAACATGCTACAGAACTGGATAATATCACTACTGAATTAAATGGAATGTCCATAAATGATCAGCCACGGGTAGCAGATAATGATTAATAATTATTTCTTAAATGTATTACAAAACAAAGCCAATGGCTTTGCCGCAGTGGTAATACAGATTTCCGTCAGACCAGCGAAGTTAAGCGCTATTAATACCTGTATGTTTCACCAACTTATCCTTCTGAAATCAAGAATCTTATATGTTCTCTCAGAATTAACCCTTTATTTGGCAGTGTTGCTCTCAAGCAACATCAAATTTACGTTGGCCTTATGGGACAACAAACACTTCTCAGTTCCTTTTACTGGCATTGTCGCCTCCAGGCAACGTTCCTTTACACACTGCGAAAGCCAGTTGTTGTAATAGTTCAAGGTTTTCCACACGAGATGGCATTTTGTGCAGTGGTGTTACAGAGATCTCCTCGTGTGAGCAACAGGGGTGTCTTATTTTGGTTCTGAAAGAGTGAATTTCAATAAATTGGCAGTAATCTTAGCAGATTTTCTTCTAGAAATACTCAAATGTGAGTTTACAGCAGTAATATTTCAATCTAATATTGTTTTGAATTACGTAAATAGTATAAAACTTTTATGTTGCCTGTGAGCAACATTGCTCATAGTTGGGACATGTGACATTAGTACATTACATATGCCTACGGCGAGACAGAGTAGGCATTTTTATTTTCAGGGGCTTTTATAGCTATGGATACCAGAATATTTTATGGAATTAATTTTAGCAAGGTGGGCAGACAATAAAATCGTGACACTTGCAAACTCATTTTGTGGTGTCCAGCCACTCTCAACAGTAAAACATTGGGACAGCAATGAAAAAAGAAGAATTGATGTGCCCTGACCCAGTATTGTACGTCAGTACAACAAGCATATGGGAGGAGTTGATCTTGCTGGTATGCTGACAGAGCTTTACAGAGTACCAATGAAAACTAGGTGTTGGTACATGAGATTGTTAGGATTTATTCTAGATCTGAGTGTTGTAAATGCCTGGCTGGTATTTCGAATAGAATCTCTGGACAAGAAGACCTCATTGAAGTCATTCAGGGCAGATATTGTCAATGGTTTGATGTTTTCAGGGTAAAGGAAAGTAGGAAGGCCCTCAATAGACATAACACCATCACAAAAGAAGAGGAGGAAGCCACCAGCTCCGAATGTTACACAAGATGTCCGATTTGATAGTATGGAGCATTGGTCTGTGTACGGTCCCAAAGGTCGCTGTCGTTATTGTCCATCTGGATATTCTACAGTCATGTGTTCAAAATGCAATCTAGTATTGTGCTTCGTTCCAAAGAGGAATTGTTTCCAAACACTCCATTGCAAGAAGAACTAGAAGGGAAAATGAAACAGTCCTATTACACAGCAGGAATGCATAAATGTGTTTATAAATTAAATTATTTACGTACAGGAAACCTTTTGCTTGAGGTTATTGGCAAACTCTTTTTTTCTATAATATGTATAAATGTGTTCTACTGCTGGCAACGTTGCTTGCAAGCAACATTTCATTATTTTCATAATTTTTGTCAACAATTTCTAAAATTGACTGAATTGTATTTCTTTAAGCATAATAAATAAAAATAAGCACTGAAATTTTTTTTGTTTTTATTTTCCCCATTTGCCAAATAAAGGGTTATAAATTCATATGTATTTGATCGTGTTTCAACACAGTACTAAAGACTTGTTCCCAAACTATAAGCAGTTCCTTTTCCAAAGTATGTAATGCATCACATACACAGGGAACTTTTCCAGAGAGATTGAAATATGCCATTGTTAAACCCCTCTATAAGAAAGGTGATAGAAGAGGTCAGTAACTACCGATCTGTTCCACTATCGACATCAATTTCCAAATTTTGTATTCGAGAATAGTATTCCACTTGAGCTGCAATAATATACTCAGTAAATCACAGATTGAATTTCAGAAGAGTTGCTCAACTGAGAATGCCTATTACACGTTCATTCACCAAATTTTACAAGCATTAAAGACGAATAAGTAATGAGAAGAAGCATAAATTAGAACAGCGAGAATCTTAACATCATAAATGGTGATCACGAAGTAGACGAAGTTAAGGAACTCTGCTACCTAAGCAGTAAAATAACCCATGATGGACGGTTGACATAAAAAGTGGACTAACATAGGCGAAAGAGGCATTCGTGGCCAAGAGAAGTCTGCTAGTATCAAACAAAGGCCTTAATTTGAGAAAGAAATTTCTGTGAATGTACGTTTGGAGCACTGTATGGTATGGCAGTGAAGCATAGACTGTGGTAAAACTGGAACAGAAGAGAATCGAAGCCTTTGGGATGTGGTGCTACATTAGGTGAACTGGCAAGGTAAGAAATGAGGACGTTCTCCGCAGAATCGGCAAGGAAAAGAATGTATTGAAAACACTGACAAGAAGAAGGGACAGGGTGATACAACTTCTATTAAGACATCAGAGATTAACTTCTATAGTACCAGAGGAAGTTGTAGAGTATAAAAACCGTAAAGGAAGAGAGAGAGTGGAATACATTGAACACATATATGAGGATGTACGTTGCAATTGCTACTCAGATGAAAAGGTTGGCACAGGAAAGGAATTTGTGGCGGACTGCACCAAATCAGGCATAAGACTGGTGACCCAAAGAAAAAGTAGAAAAGAAAAAATCGAAAAAATACGAGATGCTTTCAATAAGTAAAACAGCACTTTTTTTCTGGAAGCAGATTGGTTTCATTCACGATTTCAGCATACCATATTATTCCCCATTTTTTTTGGCTACAAAACCCTACTTTTCAACATAATCTCCTTACGCCACGTTACTGGGAGGGTCTATAAACCCACATGGTACTACTCTACAGGTGGACGTTGCAGCCAACGTCTTGCTGTATCAATAATCTCGACATCATCCACGTACTGGTTCCCTCGTAGTGCATCCTTCATTGGGCCAAACAGACGGAAATCAAAAAGTACGAGATCCAGGCAGCATGGTGAATGAGGAAGAACAGTCAAATGAAGCTCCTCTCGGCTGCGCTGACTTGTGTGAGGCCTTGCGTTGTCTTAGAGAAGGAGAAGTCCGTTTGCATTTTTGTGACGACGAACACGCTGAAGTTTCTTCAATGTCCTGGTGCTTTGCGCGGGCCGCCAGCAGGACGGAGATCGTACAGGTTTGCGCGACCTCGTTTCGATTATGACAGTCTCCTCTTCCAACGACTCACCGTGCTTTTGTTCTTTACCAGTTACCCGTAGACATTCTGCAAGCACCCATGGATATCTGCTATGCTCTGGTCATCCACCAAAAGAGGCTTAATAACAGGACCCTACTTGGTACGCAAATCCTTTACTGGCGCTAATTAGTAGGCTACGTATAGGAGAGCTACCTGTCAGACCTGCATTGAACTGTAGGAGCTGAAGAGGGAACATTCCACGATGTCTAACGACAAATTTTGCATTTTTTGACCCGAAACTCACCTACATAGAAAGTGGTTTGCATTACTTCTTGAACGCCCCTAGTGCCAAAATCACATGAGTTAGTATACTCTGTGGCCTATCTAAGGCATTTGACTGTGTGAATCGTAATATTTCCCTGGCTAAACTTAGCCAACCAATGGATAATGTCGTACCGAACTAAAAGAATGTGAGTTGCAAAGAGAAGTGTAGGTACAAAGAAGGTAACTGCCAACAAAATATGGGTAACAGAAGAAATACTTCAGCTGATCGACGGAAGAAGGAAGTACGAAAATATGCAAGGAAATTCAGGAATACAAAGGTACAAGTCACTTATGAACAAAGTAAATGGAAAACGCTGGGAACCTTAGGCGAAATGGCTGTACGAAAATATGAAGAAATCAAAAGAGAAATGATTGTCGGAAGAACTGCCTCAGAATACAGAAAAGTCAGAACAGCCTTCGATGAAATTAAAAGCACCAACCGTAATATTAAGAATGCAAAGGGAATTAAATACAGAGGAGAGAGCGAGTATATGCGAAGAGTACACTGAAGCCCTCCATGAGCGGTAGGACTTTTCTGATCATGTGATAGAATAAGAAACAGGAGTCGGTATAGAAGAGGTAGGGGATCAAGTAATAGAATCACAATTTAAAAGAACTTTGGAAAACTTATGGTCAAATAAGGCAGAAGGGATTGGTAACATTCCATCAGAATTTCTAAAATCATTGGGGGAAGTGGAAACAAAAAGATTAATCTCTTTGGTGTAAAGAATGTACGACCCTGGCGATATGCCATCTGACTTTCGGGAAAAGACCATGCACACAATTCTAAAGATTGCAAGAGCAGACAAAATGCGAGAATTATCGCAGAATCAGCTTAACAGCTTATGCATACAAAGTTGCTGACAAGAGTAATACACAGAATAATGGAAAAGAAAATTGATGTTCTGTGAGATGAAGATCATTTTAGCTCTAGAAAAGGTACAATAAAGGCACCACAGAGGCAGTTCTGACATTGAGATTGATAATGGAAGTAAGACTAAAGAATAATCAAGACTCATTCACAGTATTGGTTTGTCCAAGAAACCAAGAGAGAACAACAAGAGTGGAAGACCGAGAACTATGTGCTCGATTAAAAATGGCGTGAGACAGGGATATAGTCCTTAACCCCTGCTCTTCAATCTATACATGGAACAAGCAGTGACGGAAATAAAAGGAAGGTTCAAGTGTGGAATTAAAATTCGAGATGAAAGAATATCGGTAGTAAGATTCGCTGCTGACATTGCTATCCTCAGTGAAGAAGAATTACAGAGTCTGCTGAATGCAATGATCTAATGAATACAGAATATGGATTGAGAGTAGACCGAAGAAAGACGAAAGTAATGAGAAGTAGCAGAAATGAGGACAGCAAGAAACTTCACGTCAGATTTGGAGATCACGAAGCAGATGAAATTAAGAAATTCTGCTACCTAGGCACCAAAATAACACACAGCGAAAGGAGCAAGGAGGACATTAAATGCAGACTAACATTGGCAAAACGGGCATTCCTGTCCATGGGTAGTCTACTAGCATCAAACAAAGGCTTTAATTTCAGAAAGAAATTTCTGAGAATGTACGTTTGGAGCACAGCGTTGTATGGTAGTGAAACATAGACTGTGGGAAAACCGCAACACGAGAGAATCGAAGCATTTGCGGTGTGGTGCTAGAGAAGAATATTGAAAATTAGGAAGACGCAAAAGGTAAAGAATGTGGAGGTCCTCCGTAGAACCGACAAGAAAAGGAATAGATTACTGACAAGAAGAAGGTCCAGTATGGTAGGACATCTGTTAAGAGATCACAAGAGCACCCACGGTACTACTGAAGGTAAAGACTGCAGAGGAAGATAGAGAAGCAGGTAACTGAGAATGTAGGTTGTAAGCGCAAGTCTACAGTGAAGAGGCTGGCGCAGGAAAGGAATTCGTGGCGGGTCTGATAAAATCAGTCAGATAACGGGTGACAAAAAAGAAATGTAGGGACACAGCGTTGGCTAAACTTAGCCAACCAATGGATAATGTCGTACCGAACTAAAAGAATGTGAGTGACAAGCAACTGATGTGCACTAAAGGATAAATACTGTATTTTCAGAAGATCATAGCTGCGTACTAACAGAATTATGTCCCAAATTTTCCCGTGGACTCGTGCCTTCTTCTCCTCATGAGGTGAAGATGGTTATGTGTCCTTGTTAATTGGTTGGTTGGTTGATCTGGGGGAGGGGACCAAACAGCGAGGTGATCGGTCCCATCGGATTAGGGAAGGATGGGGAAGGAAGTCAACCGTGCCATTTCAAAGCAACCACCCCGGCATTTGTCAGAAGCGATTTACGGAAATCACGGAAAACTTTAATCAGAGTGGCCGGAGGAATGTTTGAACAGTCGTCCTTACGAATGGGAGTCCAGTGTGCTAACCACTGCGCCATCTCACTCGGTCCCTTGTTAGTAAATGCAGTCTTAAAAAGAAATTGCAAGATGAACATCAATAAAAGTAAAACAAAACTAATGAAATCAGGTGATTCTGTGGGAATTAGATTACGGATAATGGACATTAAAATTGCTAGACGAGTTTTTTCATATTTGGGCAGAAAATAGTTGATGACCGAATAACGGAAGATATAAAATACAGGCCGGCAATATCAGTAAAAAGCATTCTAAAATTAATTATCACTTTGTTGCTGCAATGTGTGCGCAAATTAGAAACTAACTGGCAGATTAAACTGTGCTTCTGACAGGTGTTCGAACCTGGGACCTTTGCCATTCGTGTGCAAATGCCATCTATCCAAGTTTAAGTCATAGAACGCTCTCTCACCTTGGATGTGAGGTACTCTCGGAAGTAAAGCTGCTAAGGCAGGTTGTGAGTAGCCGTTGTATACCTCACCCGGTAGGGCACATGCCCAGGAATGGAAAAACTCCCATGTTCGAGTACCGGTTACCCTTACAGTTTCAGTCGGCCTCTATGTTGCAAGGAAAGGACTTCTGAACAATAGAAATTTGTTAATGTGTGATATAAATGTGTTAGGAAGTCTTTTCTGGAAGTATTTGTCTTGGGTATAGCTTCTGTAGAACTGAAAGTAGGACGACAGGTAATTCAAACAAGAAGAAGATGGAAGCTATAGAACAATGCTGAAGATTAAATAGGTAGATCGAATAACAAATGAGGAGGTACTGTGTTGAACTGGAGAAAAATAGATTTTGTGGCACAACCCGAATGAAAGAAGGATATGACATATTCTAGACCGCCAAGTAACTTAAGTTTGCCAATGGAAGGGAGCGTAGAAGGGCAGTACATAAGCAGTTTCAAATGGACGAACGTCGCCGTAGTTATGCAGAGACGGTTAGGCTTGTACAGGATAGAACAACATTCACAGCTAGATCAAATCAGTCTTCTCCGGAGTGAAGGCCTTAACGACAACAACAGCATATGTAGTGTACAACGTAATCGTTTCTTGATATGTTACTGAACAGCAACGCTGGTTTGTTGCGGCCTTCCACAAACTCCTCTCCGTCATCATCTCAGAGTAGCACATGCAACCTAAGTCTACAATTATCAGTTGTATGTATTCCAGAGTCCGTCTTCCTCTACCGTTTATGCCCTCTACAGTTCCCTCCAGTTCCACGCAGGTTATTCCCTCACGTCTTAACACATGTCCTATCATCACGTCCAGTCTCCTTTTCCCCACGTTCCTTTCTTCACCGATTGTGCGAAGTACCTCCTCATTCCTTACTTTACCAGTCCTCCTAATTTTCATCATTCTTCTGTAGCACCACGCAACACGTATTATGTTCGAGTATAATGACTTTTCTGGAGACTAGAAATCTACTCTGTAGGAGTCAGCATAGGTTTCGAAAAGGACGGTCGTGTGAAACCCAGCTCGCGCTATTCGTCCACGAGACTCAGAGGGCCATAGACACGGGTTCACAGGTAGATGCCGTGTTTCTTGACTTCCGCAATGCGTCCGATACAGCTCCCCACAGTCGTCTAATGAACTAAGTAAGAGCATATGGACTATCAGACCAATTGTCTGATTGGATTGAAGAGTTCCTAGATAACAGAACGCAGCATGTCATTCTCAATGGGGAGAAGTCTTCCGAAGTAAGAGTGATTTCAGGTGTGCCACAGGGGAGTGTTATAGGACCGTTGCTATTCACAATATACAAAAATGACCTTGTGGATGACATCGGAAGTTCACTGAGGCTTTTTGCGGATGATGCTGTGGTATATCGAGAGGTTGTAACAATGGAAAATTGTACTGAAATGCAGGAGGGTCTGCAGCTAATTGACGCATGGTGCAGGGAATGGCAATTGAATCTCACTGTAGACAAGTGTAATGTGCTGCGAATACATAGAAAGATAGTTCCCTTATCATTTAGCTACAAAATAGCAGGTCAGCAACTGGAAGCAGTTAATTCCATAAATTATCTGGGAGTACGCATTAGGGGTGATTTAAAATGGAATGATCATATAAAGTTGATCGTCGGTAAAGCAGATGCCAGACTGAGATTCATTGGAAGAATCCTAAGGAAATGCAATCCGAAAACAAAGGAAGTAGGTTACAGTACGCTTGTTCGCCCACTGCTTGAATACTGCTCAGAAGTGTGGGATCCGTGCCAGATAGGGTTGATAGAAGAGATAGAGAAGATCCAACGGAGAGCAGCGCGCTTCGTTACAGGATCATTTAGTAATCGCGAAAGCGTTACGGAGATGATAGATAAACTCCAGTGGAAGACTCTGCAGGAGAGACGCTCAGTAGCTCAGTACGGGCTTTTGTTAAAGTTTCGAGAACATACCTTCACCGAAGAGTCAAGCAGTATATTGCTCCCTCCTACGTATATCTCGCGAAGAGACCATGATTATAAAATCAGAGAGATTAGAGCCCACACAGAAGCATACCGACAATCCTTCTTTCCACGAACAACACGAGACTGGAATAGAAGAGAGAACCGATAGAGGTACTCAGGGTACCCTCCGCCACACACCGTCAGGTGGCTTGCGGAGTATGGATGTAGATGTAGATGTAGATCACAAGCTTTCATGCTCTTGTGTCAGATTTTCCCACAGTCCCTGGTTCACTGTTATACAATGTGGTGCTCCAAACGTACATTTTCGGAAATTTATTTCTCAAATTAAGGCCTATGTTTGACAGCAGTGGATTTATTTTTGCCAGGAATGCCCTCTTTGCCAGAGCTAGTGTGCTTTTCATGTCCTTGATTCGTCTGACATCCGTTATTCTGCATCAAAGGTAGTAATAATTTTTCGTCTACTTCGTGATCACCTAGTTCGATGTCAGGCTTCTCTATATCCTTTCTATTACTTCTCACTATTTTCGTCTTTCTTCGGTTTACTGTGAGTCTATATTCTGTACCTACTATACTGTTCATTCCACTCAATAAATCCAGCATGGGCCAGGAATAACAGGTCAACGGTAAGATGAAAAATTTAAAATGATATATACAAAAGTCTAACTCAGAACTTTAAATTTGTATTCCTCAAGTCACAGTTTTTAAACTGGTTCGCATTATTAAAAAAAGAACAAATTCATAAAACTTAATTCCGTTTAGGATTTAATAAAACAGACACGTAATTCAGTAAAAAAAGACATTTTTATCGTGTTTGTTATTTTTGTACATCTAAGGCAACAAAATAGGTCGATTTTCCGTTAGTACATCTTCAAGTGGCCACCTGTTTGAAATGCACTTCAGGAAATTTGATTTTTGAAGTTTACGCCATAGAGAATTTTCATATGATAATGCTCATACGTTTAATTTTGATTTCAGGCTTGTAGTTCGCCTTTAACCGCGCGAACCGTTTAACTGCTCAATACGCATAGAGGTAATTTGGGAGCCATTTTGTGCATCATAGGATCATCAATTTACTTGCATAATATTATTTACGTAGTATATAAGATATGTACTTCCGTTTGTTGATAAACATTTTTATGAAAAAATAATATGTTACAGAAAAGTTGAACATGAGCATAAAGTAAGTCTCCAAGACCGGAAAATCCCCTTGAGGCAGAATCTGAGATGGTCCCTTCGAAAATGTTGCTGCCCATTTCTTTCTTCGCTCCTGGCTTAGCAGAGCTTGTGCTCAAATGATATAGTCGTAAATGCGACGTTAAATCATCGTCTTCTTTCATTTGTCAACTTCATGTGAGTTGGAAAAGGCAAGCGCTGGAGCACTGCTACACTCACAAATACTTAGACGTGAAGTAGAACAGAACTTTGTCTTTTAAACAGCAGCTGTGAACACTAATCAAAAGGTCAGTGCTAGGAATAACATCATTCTTGATGTAACTAACACAAACTGGGGTGCTGACCCACAAGCGCTTCGAGAAACAGCAATTGCACTAGATTTTTCGGCAGATGAATATGCTGCGCCTGTGTGGAAGAATTCCGCCCAAATGATACCCATTGATTTGGCCGTAAATGAATCATTCCCATCACAGCAGGATGCTTGAGGCCCATGCCGACGGAGAATGTCTACTCTTTCATAGGAATAGCGCAACACGCTATACGGCGGCAAGTAGCTGCCGAGGCTGGAAACGGATAAAATATAATCGTCATTCTCTACACGGGCACTAACAACAGCCCAGGCGGCTTTGTTGAAGAACTCTTTGCTTTGTACATCAGAGCAATCGTCGGAAAGAGGAGACATCAGCTATGAAAGGAGGCAGCACCAAACCCTATCCTGGACTTGGCCGGCCACGGTGGCCGAGCGGTTCCAGGCGCTTCAACGTAGCGACTGCTATGGTCGCAGGTTCGAATCCTGCCTCGGGCATGGATGTGTGTGATATCATTAGCTTAGTTAGGTTTAAGTAGTTCTAAGTTCTAGGGGACTGATGACCTCAGATGTAAAGTACCATAGTGCTCAGAGCCATTTCAACCATTTTGTTTTATTTTTATTTTTTATTTTTTTTTATCCTGGACTTGAAGGAAGAACTTGCGGCTGGAAGTGGAAAAGCCTTCACATCCTGGAACGCTCTGAACAGGCTGAGGACTATGGTCTCAAATTGTAAGTGTAAACCTTCCCGATGGGGCTATTTCCATAGTGAACCGCCATGTGACTATAGGTATGTCCAAACGGACGACCACCTACTGACGTGTCTAATCTTCAGTCCAACCTGTACAACGCTAATTTTACAGCTAGCTACTGAAAAGTTCATCTGTTTAGCTGATTTTTGCGCAAACATACACCGAGCGAGGTGGCGCAGTGATTAGCACACTGGACTCGCATTCGGGAGGACGACGGTTCAATCCCGTCTCCGGCCATCCTGATTTAGGTTTTCCGTGATTTCCCTAAATCGTTTCAGGCAAATGCCGGGATGGTTCCTTCCCAATCCTTCCCTAACCCGAGCTTGCGCTCCGTCACTAATGACCTCGTTGTCGACGAGACGTTAAACACTAACCACCACCACCACCGCAAACATACACTGTCAGAAAAAAAATTAGTACACCTGGAAAGACGACGTCAATTTTGATCCGATGACAACATATGCCATCTGGGGAATATTACATGCACTGATAATGGTTTCAACGTCCTCCAATAGATAGCACAGCGGCATAGCTACCAGGGTGCCATATGGGTTTACCCTTTAACAGAGCATGCTCACAGCCAGGAGGCTCAGCGTGGTGCAGACGTGTGAACCAAGCATGCAACCATGCCACGGAGACAGCCAACTGACCGAGTTTGAAAGGGGTCAAATTGTAACCTTCCGTGTGGTGGGATGATCCTTTGGTGAACTACCAAGCAAGTTGGACATGGTGCGTCTGTTGTGCAATGATGCTAGTATCAGTGGTCTCATGAACATTCACACAGTACTAGACGAGATTCTGGACGTCCACGCAACACAGACACCAGCTAGTATCGTATTGTAAGGCAGTAGTGGCAGATCGTACAGCTACCACAGCACAGATATGAGGGCTTGTGAGCCCAGGCTTGTCGACACGTACTGTTGCGAAGTGGTTATTATTAGTGGGACTACAGACAGGTATACCAATAGCCCGTCTTCTACTCACGCCATAGCGTCGACGAACATGGCGCGATTGGTGTTGTCAGAGGATCATTTGAAGATGGAATGGCTCGCTGAGGTCTTCAGAAATGAAAGCAGATTATGCCTGCATGCAAGTGATGGTCGTTTGAGTGTACGACATAGACGTGGTGAGCACTGTCTCATAGAGTGTACACATGTTGACTGCATTCATCCAAGACACACTGGCCGCACCCTAGGCCTTGTCGTCTGGGATGCAGTAAGTTACAACTCTTGTCCACGCTAATCAGCACTTGGTACGTGCAGAATGCTGTTTGCCTTTCTTGCAATGGGGAGATGATGTCATGTTCCAACAGGATATTGCTCGTCCACGCAGCTCCTGGAACTCAAAAAGCTCTGCAAAACGTGCAGCAGTTTCCCTGATAAGCACGATCTCCGCACTTGGCTCTAATCGAGCACATGTGGCATGTGACGGGACGAGAAGTGAGTCCTGTGGTTCATCAGCCAACAGCTCTTACAGGTCTACGTAAAAAAGGCGAGCAGGGGTGGCATAATGTATTCTAGGACAGTATTTGTCATCTGTACAAGCGACTGTCAGCACCTGCATTGCTGCCGTGGCGGCTACACCACGTACTAACATGGGTGTTTCAGCGCGGGTCGATATCTGGTACCTCAGAACCGCTAGTGTTATTGATCTGTAAAAAGTAATTATTTTATGTACTCTATATGTACTGTTGCAAGAACTGACGTTCAGAGTGAATTTGAAATCTGCGAAAGTGTGTGCTTATTTTTTTCCGGCAGTACTTTAAATATCATCACAGTTGATTTATACTAGATTTTAATGTATGGTGTTCTGGACGCGGAAAATTTAATAAAAAGATAATCTTATCTCTGAATTCATTCGCAGTGCTCCCTTGCCAAGCAGTCCTTAATACACTACTGGCCATTAAAATTGCTACACCACGAAGATGAGGTGCTACAGACGCGAAATTTAACCGACAGGAAGCCGATGCTGTGATATGCAAATGATTAGCTTTTCAGAGCATTCACAAAAGGTTGGCGCCGGTGGAGACACATACAAGGTGCTGACATGAGCCAAGTTTCCGATCGATTTCTCATACACAATCAGCAGTTGACCGGCGTTTCCTGGTAAAACGTTGTTGTGATGCCTCGTGTATAGGAGGAGAAATGCGTACCCTCACGTTTCCGACTTAGATAAAGGTCGGATTGTAGCCTATCGCGATTGCGGTTTATCGCATCGCGACATTGCTGCTCGCGTTGATCGAGATCCAATGACTGTTAGCAGAATATGGAATCGGTGGGTTCAGGAGGGTAATACGGATCGCCGTGCTGGATCCCAACGGCCTCGTATCACTAGCAGTCGAGATGACAGGCATCTTATCCGCATGGCTGTAACGGATCGTGCAGTCACGTCACGATCCCTGAGTCAACAGATGGGGACGTTTGCAAGACAACAACCATCTGCACGAACAGTTCGACGATGTTTGCAGCAGCATGGACTATCAGCTCGGAGACCATGGCTGCGGTTACCCTTGACGCTGTATCACAGACAGGAGCACCTACGATGGTGTACTCGACGACGAACATGGGTGCATGAATGGCAAAACGTCATTTCTTCGGATGAATCCTGGTTCTGTTTACAGCATTATGATGGTCGCATCCGTGTTTGGTGACATCGCGGTGAACGCACATTGGAAGTGTGTATTCGTCATCTCCATACTGGCGTATCACCCGGCGTGATGGTATGGGGTGCCATTGGTTACACTTCTCGGTCACCTCACTGACGGCACTTTGAACAGTGGACGTTACATTTCATATGTGTTACAACTCGTGGCTCTACCCTTCATTCGATCCCTGCGAAACCCTACATATCAGCAGGATAATGCACGACTGCATGTTTCAGGTACTGTACGGGCCTTTCCGGATACAGAAAATGTTCGACTGCTGCCCTGGCCAGCACATTCTCCAGATTTCTCACCAATTGAAAATGTCTGGTCAGTGGTGGCCGAGCAACTGGCTCGTCACAATACGCTAGTCACTACTCTTGATGAACTATGGTATCGTGTTGAAGCTGCATGGGCAGCTGTACCTATACACGCCATCCAAGCTGTGTTTCACTCAATGCCCAGGCGTATGAAGGCCGTTATTACGTCCAGAGGTAGTTGTTCTGGGAACTGATTTCTCACGATCTATGCACCCAAATTGCGTGTAAATGTAATCACATGTCAGTTCTAGTATAATATATTTGTCCAATGAATACCCGTTTATCATCTGCATTTCTTCTTGGTGTAGCAATTTTAATGGCCAGTAGTGTAACAGTGCAGTACGCAGTCTCGTTTTTAGACACACTAACGTTTTTCAGGTACTTAGCAACAAATCAAAGTGGTAAATGACTTTCTTAACTCTCCTCATCATTCTGTAGACACGATAAATTTTTTGTTCTGTATTTCTACCGACTTGAGGTTTTGATGAGATTGCCACGACCATAAAAGCAGTGAACGACTCCCAGCAAACATTTCCAGTGTGAATAATTTGCGAGCCGGTGTTGACGTGACCAGTGAAAAGCGGTGCCCGCGGCGCGCGTCCGGCGGCTCATGCATTAGCGACAAGTACATTCCGGGCGGCTGTGTGAACGGGACCGCGACATCGCCAGCGCGGCCCAAGGCCGTCACTCCAAACAGGACACGCTGTCCGCCGGCCGCGCCGTCACGTGTATCGACCGCAGCGCCGCGCGGCGCAGTGGCGGTTCGGGGCAGAGTGGCGAGCGTGGCCTGCAGCGGCGCCGCGCAGGATCAACAATTCAGGAGAGCCTCGGCCGCTCTCTAATTAAGGCCCCATCCCGCCGCCGCTCCGGCCCGCTTCGGCGTTCGGCATCAACCGCCCGTTCCTGCGCTGCTGTCGCCGCACCGACGACCCGCGTATGGCATTCGAGCGCCATATCGTTTCTCTCCGGAGATTACTAGCTGTGCAGGCGTAGCTGACAGTTTCATCTCCGCGTCGAGGGGGTAACGTAGTCAACACGAATGTACCAGGCACGAGACCAATGGCTTATGCCTTGGCGCCCACTTCAGCACGTACGTAGCTCATCAGCCTCACCTTGCTGAAATACAGCGTCTTTCAAAAAGAATGAAAACAGGCGAAATACCCTCAGACTTCAAGAAGAATATAATAATTCCAATCCCAACGAAAGAAGGTGTTGACAGATGTGAAAATTACCGAACTATCAGTTTAATAAGTCACGGCTGCAAAATACTAACGCGAATTCTTTACAAACGAATGGAAAAACTAGTAGAAGCCGACATCGGGGAAGATCAGTTTGGACTGCGTAGAAATATCGGAACACGTGAGGCAATACTGACCCAATGACTGATCTTAGAAGCTAGATTAAGGAAAGGCAAATCTACGTTTCTAACATTTGTAGACTTAGAGAAAGCTTTTGACAATGTTGACTGGAATACTCTTTCAAATTCTGAATGTGGCAGGGGTAAAATACAGGGAGCGAAAAGCTATTTACTATTTGTACAGAAACCAGAGGGCAGTTATAAGAGTCGAGGGACATCAGAGGGAAGCAGTGGTTGGGAAGGGAGTGAGACAGGGTTGTAGCCTCTCCCCGATGTTATTCAATCTCTATATTGAGCAAGCAGTGAAGGAAACAAAAGAAAAATTCGGAGTAGGTATTAAAATCCATGGAGAATAAATAAAAACTTTGAGGTTCGCAGATGACATTGTAATTCTGTCAGAGACAGCAAACGACTTGGAAGACCAGCTGAACGGAATGGATAGTGTCTTGAAAGAAGGATATAAGATGAACATCAACAAAAGCAAAACGAGGATAATGGAATGTAGTCGAATTATGTCGGGTGATGCTGAGGGAATTAGATTAGGAAATGAGATCCTTAAAGTAGTAAATGAGTTTTGCTATTAGGGGAGCAAAATAACTGATGATGGTCGAAGTAGAGAGGATATAAAATGTAGACTGGCAATGGCAAGGAAAGCATTTCTGAAGAAGAGAAATTTGTTAACATCGAGTATAGATTTAAGTGTCAGGAAGCCATTTCTGAAAGTATTTGTATGGAGTGTAGCCATGTTTGGAAATGAAACATGGACGATAAATAGTTTGGACAAGTAGAGAATAGAAGCTTTCGAAATGTGGTGCTACAGAAGAATGCTGAAGATTCGATGGGTAGATAACATAACTAATGAGGAGGTATTGAATAGAATTGGGGAGAAGAGGAGTTTGTGGCACAACTTGACTAGAAGAAGGGATCAGTTGATAGGACATCTTCTGAGGCATCAAGGGATCACCAATTTAGTATTGGAGGGCAGCGTGGAGGGTAAAAATCGTAGAGGGAGACCAAGAGATGAATACACTAAGCAGATTAAGAAGGATGTAGGCTGCAGTACGTACTGGCAGATGAAGAAGCTTGCTCTGGATAGAGTAGCATGGAGAGCTGCATCAAACCAGTCTCAGGACTGAAGACCACAACAACAACACCTGCTTTTAGAGAAATCAATAGCAGCTGTCATTCTGTTCTTCACTTCTTCAGTGTCACGGGGTAAATGGGAAATGAATACATCTCCACAAGAAGAAATAGCACGGAGTCTTGTCTGGCGATCTTGGAGGCCATGAGTGCGCTGCAGCTTGTCGGGGTTACCTATGCCCTATCCAGGGTTAAGACAGAGCGTCGTTGAGAAACTGGCCTTTCCACGTAAATCGACTATATTCTTGCCGCAATTTTTTCGCTATCATTTTGGGAAAAGGAAAGAACTGCACGAGATAATATGCCTTACTCAAAATGTAGGTATCCATTATCCGCACTTTCTGCAAAACGGTAAGCGAGCGTCGTTCATTTACCAGTACGGCAACCTGAATTTTATCAGTAACAGATTCCCAATTTAAGGCCGCCATTTTCAGAGGGCAACGATCAGCGACAACCCCCATGGACGCTTGGCGGTCCACAAAGAGTGCCCAAGAAAGGACAGGATCCTCGAAGCCACATAAGTTCAGGAATTTGCGTTTGTCTTTATTCAAGCGCGCGCCTGAAATGCAATTACGCCCATCGATTATCACTTTTAACTATGGGACTTCCTCACTTCGACGGGGACCACCCTGTCACCGGCATACCTCCTAACTGTGACGTTCCCCTAGTAACAGCGGCTCAGCAACTTGTCGCAACAACGGTTCAAGAGACAGGACAAACAAAGACAAAGAGAGCACTGCGCTGACGCACTCTCCGACAGGGAACAACCGGTGGCATCAGCCGTCCATTGACGATGTAATGTCCCTCTACAAGTTAGAAAGAACGACATATGCAGGAACGATAAAGCCAACAATCTTCCACAGGCAACTGAGATACGCGTGGCTAACGCGATCAAACTTTTAGAAAAATCTAACAGGGCAAAAGCTCAATCAATACATGTAATAGCCGCCACCGAAACCACAACCCTATATTCTGGCATCGGAGTCGAACTTGTACTGCCATGGAAACAACAATAATAATTACCAGTCATATGACCAAGCGATAAGAACAATTTGCTGTTTAAAGTCCGTGCATCGGTTTGGCAGTTAAAATTGGGTAGTGCGAGGGGATAAAATCCAACCGCTGTTTTACGGCCATGATGCTTCGGACTGAGACCAATTTTCCCACAGTGAAGCTCACATGCATAGCTCTCCCCATCAAAACGTCGTTTAAAATGGGAGTAAAAGAGGACCCAAGAGATGCCAAAAACGTAAATAAAATCATTTCGTAAGTCCGTCTGTAAAAGAGGATTTATGGGAGGGGAAATTACCAATGAAATCAAACACGTCATTGTCCGCAGCTCGTGGTCGTGCGGTAGCGTTCTCGCTTCCCACGCCCGCGTTCCCGGGTTCGATTCCCGGCGGGGTCAGGGATTTTCTCTGCCTCGTGATGACTGGGTGTTGTGTGCTGTCCTTAGGTTAGTTAGGTTTAAGTAGTTCTAAGTTCTAGGGGATTCATGACCATAGATGTTAAGTCCCATAGTGCTCAGAGCCATTTGAACCATTTGAAACACGTCATCCTCCTGAGAATCCGTTGCAAATGCATCTTTCTGGTCGGCCTAATTATCCCACCGATGGTCACAAAAATGGCTCTGAGCACTATGGGACTTAACAGCTATGGTCATCAGTCCCCTATAACTTAGAACTACTTAAACCTAACCAACCTAAGGACATCACACAACACCCAGCCATCACGAGGCAGAGAAAATCCCTGACCCCGCCGGGAATCGAACCCGGGAACCCGGGCGTGGGAAGCGAGAACGCTACCGCACGACCACGAGATGCGGGCCCGATGGTCACAAAGCTACGGTGTTATCCTTATCCGCTGTATCCAGCTCGGCACAGTACCGACGTAGAGCCTGAGTCATCTGGCCTTCATTAGCCAACGGGCCGTCATCAGGGTGTGGTGAGAGAGGAAATAAGACAGCAACGACGAAGAGTGTCATGGCGAAGCAGGTGGTAGAAGGATGCTAGTTCCTTGTGACCAAAGGAACGTGGCTTGGGCTTCAAGCTCAACCATACCATCTGTTGCTTCTTAATCAGCAACAACGTAGCCTTGATCAGCAGAACGTCAGCGATCCTCGAGGGGCATCACCCGCTGGCGCATATAGTTCGCGAAGAACGGTATAATAAAACTCATGTGTGTTTCGAAAGTCTCTCGCTCTTGCAGCACAATAACGTATCAGTGTTTCACGGAACTGAATTCCATTAATGCAGGGTAGCGCTCTAATGGGTGGAGGCGAAATTTCCACTCAATACCAATCTCGGCATTAACGGACTCACCAGAAAGGTGAGCACGTCAATATTTCTTGGGTTGTCGGGCGAGGTTGATAGTCGCTACAACACCACAGCGATCAGTGAAAGGTGCAGGAATTACGTCGGCTACAAGAATGCGGTGACAACAAAATATCGTACAAATATAATCTGTCAAACCCGATACTAGACGTCCCAGTAAAAAAACATGAATTTCACCAAGTCAGAAATTTATCTTCCGATACATCTCTCAGATGCATCGTACGAACCATTTCATGGAGATCACGACTGAAATTAAAATGAGGAGACTGTCAACGGGACACAACAGGCAGTTAAAGTCACCGCCCAGCAGAGGGTTGACATTGTTACACAAACGGTAAGGGAGCTCCTCTCTGTAAAATTCCGAGATCGCCTGCGTCTGCCCCGTGCCACACGGTGCACAAAGCACAACCAGAGAAAGGACAACGAACCGTGCCGCCGAGAACTTCAGTGTCAGGGACGGGAATATGTTCACAATAATAAAGAACAATACCTGTCCGGAATGAGATTTTCACTCTGCAGCGGAGTGTGCGCTGATATGAAACTTCCTGGCAGATGAAAACTGTGTGCCCGACCGAGACTCGAACTCGGGACCTTTGCCTTTCGCGGGCAAGTGCTCTACCAACTGAGTTACCCAAGCACGACTCACGCACCGTCATCACAGCTCTACTTCTGCCAGTACCTCGTCTCCTACCTTCCAAACTTTACAGAAGTTCTCCTGCGAACCTTGCAGAACTAGCACTCCTGAAAGAAAGGATATAGCGGAGGCTAAACCATGTCTCCGCTATATCCTTTCTTTCAGGAGTGCTAGTTCTGCAAGGTTCGCAGGAGAACTTCTGTAAAGTTTGGAAGGTAGGAGACGAGATACTGGCAGAAGTAAAGCTGTGGGTACCGGGCGTGAGTCGTGCTTCGGTAGCTCAGTTGGTAGAGCACTTGCCCGCGAAAGGCAAAAGTCCCGAGTTCGAGTCTCGGTCGGGCACACAGTTTTAATCTGCCAGGAAGTTTAATACCTGTCCAATCTGCAGGCGCTTCATAGAGAAAGGTCTGAAACCTGATTATTGTCTGAAAATAGGTAGTAAACAATACTCCCTGCAAGAACACACTATCTATACTAGAATCATAAATAAACTGACAGCAGTGGGGCGTCACTCACAAGGGAACCTCCCCATCGCACCCCCCTCAGATTTAGTTATACGTTGGCACAGTGGATAGGCCTTGAAAAACTGAACACAGATGTATCGAGAAAACAGGAAGAAGTTGTGTGGAACTAAAAAAAAATAAGCAAAATATACCAACTGAGTAGTCCATGCGCAGGATAGGCAACATCAAAGAGAGTGTGAGCTCAGGAGCGCTGTGGTCCCGATGTTAGCGTGAGCAACTGCGGAACGAGAGGTCCTTGGTTAAGTCTACCCTCGAGTGAAAAGTTTAATTTTTTGTTTTCAGACAATTATCAAAGTTCAGGCACTCACACATAATCAACTTCGCTCTCCAAAATTCCAGGACATGTTCAGATTTGCTTGGACATATGCAGGATTTGACGGTCTACACACGGAAAAATTTGAAAACGTTAAAAACATATGTTTTGATAGAGCACAGGCAAAACTGTGCGACTGTGAAACTGTTGCATTCATTTGTTGCACTTTATGTGACAAACTGTTATGTTTTCATCACTTTTTTGGGAGCGATTATCACATCCACAAGAAAACCTAAATCGGGCAAGGTAGAAGAATCTTTTTACCCATTCGCCAAGTGTACAAGTTAGGTGGGTCGACAACATATTCCTGTCATGTGAAGCACATGCCGTCACCAGTGTCGTATAGAATATATCAGACGTGTTTTCCTGTGGAGGAATCGGTTGACCTATGACCTTGCGATCAAATGTTTTCGGTTCCGATTGGAGAGGCACGTCCTTTCGTCTACTAATCGCACGGTTTAGCGGTGCGGTCGCAAAACACAGACACTAAACTTATTACAGTGAACAGAGACGTCAATGAACGAACGGACAGATCATAACTTTGCGAAAATAAAGAAATTAAAATTTTCAATCGATGGTATACTTGAACCAAGGACCTCTCGCTCCGCAGGTGCTCACGCTAACCACGGGACCACAGCGCTCCTTAACTCACACTCTCCTTGATGTTGCGTATCCTGCGCATGGACTACTCAGTTTGTATATTTTGCTTATTTTTTTCATAGTTCCACACAACTTCTTCCTGTTTTCTCGATTAATCTGTGTTCAGTTTTTCAAGGCCTATCCACTGCGCCAACTTATAATTAAATCTGAGGGGGGTGCGATGGGGAGGTTCCCTTGTCAGATTCAATGTGACTGACATTCAAAGTAACAAGTGCGAATGCCTGAGTCGTCTACCGAAGAGGGACAGAAGTAAAGTCCATCTATGCCACATTCCGACCACATATCCACTACCGAGTCCATAGACGAGTCCGAGGGAAGAGGACTAGTCCCACGCTCTGCAGAACCCTTACGCCGTAATTTCTTGCACGAGACAGCACGATTCGGTTGGACACGCTGCGTACGCTGACCGTGAGCCAATATCTCCTCAGCAGCCGGAAGAATAGGGGGATCAAGCACAAGATTTGAATCTGCCCCGGCTGCACCTTGAAAAATAACCTGCTCCACGGAGTAATCACCCGGCATGAGAGACAGCAAAACAATAGGCTCAGCAAAGAAACAATCAGCATAGCTTTGAAATTTAACGTAAACCTACTACAATTAATACAATCGTATATCAGACTTCAAATCAGCCACACACGGAAACAATCAGCACCCAGATACATGCTTCTGCTTCGCACAAAAAACTACCACAAAGGATTAGACATTATCACACAAACAGCAACAAACAACACGTACAATAGCAATCTAGTCACAAAATTAAACAAAAAAGTTGAACAACAAATGCAGTCAGTTAACACAATATATAAACAGCCACGAACAACAGCACAAGAAAACACCACACAGACAAGAAAGCATACACAGCAACAGAACAACAACGACACACAGAATACATGAAAACAAGGAAGAAGATCAAAGATGGTACACACTCACATACCAGCACAAACTCTCACATAATATAACAAAATTATAAAAAAGACAAGATATAAACGTAGCATTCGAAACAGAAAAATTAAAAGCTGGTAACTGACAATAAAATTATAGCTACATGCAATAAAAATCGGGGATTACCAGGTTCAGGTAAATGACATGAAAGGATTAGGCCTGGATCACGGAAATGACATGGAAGGATTAGACCCCCTTAACTAATATCATTTATCCTTAAACAACAGCATTTAGTTTTGTACATGATTTTGTAATAATAGGCCACCTTTGAAAAACAGTGGAGAAATTTGAAGTTGATTTGATATTACAAACATGAAGGCGTTCAAGATGGGGAACGAAACAGCCATTGAATTACAACATCACACTAATTCAAGAAATGAGACCTTAACAACACTGACCTTCTTAAAAATTTTAAATTAACCAGCCAACTGAAATAATTAAAAAGATATATTTCTTCAAAAAGTTGAGCAGACCCATGAAAGGTTTACACCAAAAGATTTACAATAAACTTGTAACAAGGATACACTATGTAGTAAACAGTAAAGGGGAACTACTTCTAGAGCGAAGCCAGTTAATCAAAGGCCTCTTGAGCAACAACATAGCTTCATTCACAGTGCGAGTCAGGTAATATAAGATACTCAGCTTGAGCACAGACAGCCAGGACGCGCAACTGTAAACAAATAGCAAGCCGCGCTAGGAAATGATCAAGAGCCGCGCGCGCGGCCTGACGTAAGGCACGCCCGCGCGGCGAGAAGCCGCAGACACCAAACACTCCTCCAGCAACTTAGTGAGTGCTGTTAACAACAAGAAAGATAAGTGGATGTGTGGATTACACTACAAGTAACAGTTATGGTTTAACCATGCTTGCCGGCCGCGGTGGTCTAGCGGTTCTAGGCGCTCAGTCCGGAACCGCGCGACTGCTACGGTCGCAGGTTCGAATCCTGCCTCGGGCATGGATGTGTGTGATGTCCTTAGGTTAGTTAGGTTTAAGTAGTTCTAAGTTCTAGGGGACTGATGACCACAGATGTTAAGTCCCATAGTGCTCAGAGCCATTTGAACCGGTTTTTTTTTTTTTTTTTTAACCATGCTTGCACCTATAGAGAGTTTCAAATGGTTCAAATGGCCCTAAGCACTATAGGACTTAAAATCTGATGTCATCAGTCCCCTAGACTTAGAACTACTTAAACCAAACTAACCTAAGGACATTACACACATCCATGCCCGAGGCAGGATTCTAACCTCCGACCGTAGCAGTCGCACGGTTCCGGACTGAAGCGCCTTGAACCGCTCGGCCTCAGAGGCCGGCTAGAACGTTTCCTGTAAGTTGGTATGCTCCCAAGAAATAAAATTCGCTAACAGGGAACCGCAGAATAATTAAACTCTGATTAAACTGTGATTTTGATCATACATGTTTACCTTGGTAATATAAAGATACCTATCCTTTACATGTGCACAAAGCACTCCGCACACTCGCTTGTATTATGAAAAATGACACACCTGCTCGAGAGTTAAATTTATTCGTCAATTACTACACGTAATTGCGGATTTTCTGAAAAAGACAAGCATAGTCAGTGCTGAAACCGGTTGGTTGCTTCATAACTATCGCTATCCTATGTATTTGTTCAGTGGAATACATCTCCTCACTCTCCTCTTCCCCTTTGTCAGTGAACCATTACTTCCTCCCCTTTCCTTTCCTTTTATATCTAATTCTTTTTATTGTCCCCCAGTATCAAAGTCAAAAATCCTGCCCCTTCCAACAATATACGAATCATACTTATACAAAAAAAAAACGTCCCTAAGATAATGATCAAAGTCAATCCAGGAACAGTGAAGCAATTTATATTAATAAAATGACCCCAAACTTAAAAATCTAACAAAATTCGTCTCTTACTTGGGTTGTGCGCTCCCAACCTGTTCCTTATTTGCTGCCAGAAAGACACAGCCACAGCTGATACACTAGATCCAGACTCTAACAGAGCGAAGTTTTCCATTCCCCAAGCAAGCGTTAATAATTGCTACAACCTTTTCAGTAACTGCTCTCTTCAACTATACATATCTGCACTACAATCAATTTTTAAATCTTCCTTAAATAAATCTTTAAATATTTCTTCAACATCCTACCTTTTGGTTAACTCTGCAAGCTGCCTAGCAACCTTAAACTTTAAATTATCTCATTCCTCAGGAACTAATGTTTTATGCAGCTTTGCATCTTAACAACCAATCATTGCTATTATTCTTATCCAGAACCATATGACAATATTCCACAAAAAGATGTGTTTCCGCTTCTTTACTTCTTCTTCAGGGCAAATCTTATAAATAATTCATTATTACAGCCTGCTGTGGGTGGACAAAAATGTGGAAAGACCGAAACCACACTACATTACCACACCTTATATGGTGTAGGAAACCTGCTGGCCGGCCGGAGTGGCCATGCGGTTCTGGGCGCTACAGTCTGGAACCGAGCGATCGCTACGGTCGCAGGTTCGAATCCTGGCTCGGGCTTGGATGTGTGTGATGTCCTTAGGTTAGTTAGGTTTAATTAGTTCTAAGTTCTAGGCGATTGATGACCTCAGAAGTTAAGTCGCATAGTGCTCAGAGCCATTTGAACCATTTCGAAACCTGCTGGAATTCGTAAAAGGGTCCAGTCCTCTCAGAATGAATAAATAGAGGCAGGGGAATTTTGTACCATTCTTCCTGCGACATATTTACAAGTACAGGTAGAGATAATGGAGGTGCATAACAGTGATGCACACTTCTCTCAAAAGCCGACCATAAAGGCTTGACGATATTGAGATCTGCAAACTGTGGTGGCTGAGGGTGCGGAGGGAGGGCGGGGGGGGGGGGGGGGGAGGACAGTTAAATCCACTTTGGTTATGAAAGAACATATCAGAACACTAATAACTCGCCCACATTTTAATTCATTTAACTCTGACATACACTCACAACTACACAGAACACTCTCCTGTATATATCTGACACTTTCAATATACTGAGGATATTACACAGGTGCCGTTCATCATGAAATAGAACAGCGCAGCATGCATGCTTATCTAGCATCTGCTTTCATGTTCAAGCATGCATTTCTCATGGTGTTCCCACATCTTTGACCAACCTTTGCACTTCGGTTCCACTCACCAGTTCATCACTAAGACTGTTAAAATCATCATCTACATCCATTTTTCAGGCTCAGCTTTAACATGACATTATTATCTAGTACATCATTACTGCACTGGTGTCCCAAAATTAAAGCAACAACCACTATTTCCCCGTCCTATGTCTAAGTCATGATATAATCATACAATCTGTAAACAGATGTCCATCCGATTGTGTCCTGCGCGGATGATGGCATTCTGGTCAACGGACAACCATGCCAACGTAAGGGCACCTATCAAACAGGATACTGTTTGCCGCATGGTCCTATTTCTGTGTACACAGTCGCAGACGGTGCAGTACGGCACACAGAAGACGCCTACCACGCTCTCTGCGGTGGAGGGCCATGGGAAGAGTGGAAGCAGGACAGTCGCAAACTGATGTGGCCTGATGGCTTAATATGAATCGTTCTGTGGTTTTCCGGATGTGGCAACAATTTACAGACATCGAAACTGTATCCGGAAGACCACTTGTAACATCAGAAACAGAGAGCCGTTATTTGGCTATAAGGGCACGATGGTACCGCCTTAGTACTGCACGGCAACTGATCTCTGACCTCGTAGCATCCACTGGGCTTGTTGTAGCGAGGCAAACGGTGCACAGAAGGCTTCGGCAGGGTGGCATTTATTGTCGGAGACCTATTGTATGTGTACCTCTGATGCGTCTTCGCAGAAGGGAATGTGAGCCGTCTACATGCCACATGGACGGTCGAACAGTGGGCCAATGTTCTCTTCACAAATGACTCCCTATTTGGCCCGGACAGTGATTCTCGACGGATTCACATCTGGAGGGAACATGTAAAACGATTTCGGGACCCAACCATTCTGGAAAGAGACTGATATCGACGATGATTCCAAATGGTATGGGCAAGGATTATGTTGACCACTCCAACACCTCTTCATGAAACTGTACGGTTAAATCGGCAAGTATTAATCATTGTGATTTGCAGCTTCTTGTTTTGGCCGTGTTTGGAGTTAAAACTGTTGGATGTGAGGTCCGCTAGTTATGCAAAACACCGTTTTTCCTCAGTACCTAAACATGTTTCGGCACTGTCCCATCATCATTGCGTTTTCGTTTTTATTTATTCTGCAATGTGAACATTTTTGTTAAATGATTATAAAATTATGCACATCTTTAGTTCAAACTGAAACGTCCACTTAGAAAAATTAATGAATTACTGTGCTGATAAACCTCTTACGTTATTTGATTTTCAAACAGCTGAGCAGAACTGAACGTACTCAGACATTTCTCTCTTCACTTATTCTGATCAACACTAAACTACAAAATTGTTGAGGCTTTCGTGGCCACTTGTTGACAAACTGCCTATTGGCTTCTGTCTCGGGTTCTTCGGGCGACGTTCATCTAACGATTTTTCTGACGTTTCGCCAGCACGAGTGGCTGGCATTGTCATGGAGGGTGAAGCTTTGACAATGCCAGCCACTCGTGCTGGCGAAACGTCAGAAAAATCATTAGATGAACGTCGGCCGAAGAACCCGAGACAGAAGCCAATAGGCAGTTTGTCAACACTAAACTGATACACAATATTTTTAGCGCAACGCAATCTGACTTTCAACAATCCCTACAAAAGAATGGCCCTGACTAACAATACCTATACCTTTCATGACTCACTTACCTCACAAAAATCTTCGTTACTCTAACTACTGCAATACAGCGAGCGCCAATATTGCCAGCTAAATAAAAGATCTAACTACTGAAGGCGCTAACTACTGATAGGCATAGTTAGCAAATAAAGATTTTGATAGAGAAAAAAACAATGTATTTACCTTAATAGCGTTCAAAATTCATAATATATGTATCGCTTCATGACATCCAGTCTTACAAATTTACTCTCTCTGATGGACACACGTCCAGATCAACCGCTCTGAAAACTCCATCTCACTCCCCACATCCACAACTGCTGGTGGCTCACCTCCAACTGCGCAACGCTACGCGCTGTTCACACCCAACTGCCCAACACTACAGTAGCGAATATTCCAACAATGCCAACCAGCCAGAGACAGCACACAGCACAGCCAGTGATTTTCATACAGAGCGCTACATGGCGTTACCAACATAAAAACCTAAACAGCCTACTTACAAAACAGCAGATCGTATCTTTTTGTAAATACCTTTGCATTTGCTGTGCATGAATTTTCTGGATCACTTGTGTGTTAACTGCTAAAGGTAGCTTGTCACCTGCAACCGAACGATGTTGATGAGAAAGTGTTTTGCTGGGCGTTAACCTATCTTCTAGAATGTAATTTAGTTTGTCGCGATGTTTTCGCGCCTATATTCGCATTTACTTACGTTCCCTGTGGCAAGCACTTCCATTCTCCGAAACATGCTGAGGTGTTGTGATGCACACGTAAGGATAACAAGTATTTTCCACAAATAACGTAGTAGGTTTAACTGCTGTCAGGTATAGTGAGGAGATATTGGGACCCAATGTGCGGATTTTGCGAGTTGCTGTGGTCCCAAACTTCGTATTGCTAGATGATAATGCTCCACCTCACCTCACAGAACATGAGTGAATGATGTTCTCCTGGAAACGGAATATATCGCATCATGGCGTGGGCTGCTCGCTCTCCCGATTTGACTCCTACAAAACACGTGGTGGTGGTGGTTAGTGTTTAACGTCCCGTCGACAACGAGGTCATTAGAGACGGAGCGCAAGCTCGGGTTAGGGAAGGATTGGGAAGGAAATCGGCCGTGCCCTTTCAAAGGAACCATCCCGGCATTTGCCTGAAACGATTTAGGGAAATCACGGAAAACCTAAATCAGGATGGCCGGAGACGGGATTGAACCGTCGTCCTCCCGAATGCGAGTCCAGTGTGCTAACCACTGCGCCACCTCGCTCGGTACAAAACACGTCTGGGATGTACTAGGGACATGGGTTGCATCCCTTCAGCATCCACGAACCCGCTCCAAGACTTCCGAGCAGCGATGCAGGAAGAATGGGCGTTATTGCCTGAATATGAGATTGATGACATCATTCAAAGCATGCTTCGTCGTTTGTCAGGCCTGTATTGCTCCTAGAGTTGGTCATACCCCACACTGAGGGCATTAACCAGTTGTCGGAGTGTGTGTGTAAATCCGTTAAGTTCGAAAAAACGAAGAACGTTTTTGTAAAACGCTATTCAAGTTGCAGTTGTTTACGTTCTGTATTTTTTATATTGTTTCTACCTTAATATCACCTGATTATAATGTTTTGAGACAAAATAAACGCAACCTTGAAAAACTTCCGTTTGTTGTTTTAAGTTTGGACGCCAGTGTATTTTTATTAACAACAGTACATGCTTATTAATTGAAGACACAAAGTCTGTAAATGAGTCCGTGATCATTTTATGACATTTTATTTGTAAAAATTCGTCTTGATAGTACGAATTGTATAATTCACAATTACCATTTTCGGCTTCTGCCATCCTCAGATCACAAAAATATTCTGATGTGGATATCAGCATTAAAGTCTTTATATCTAAGTACATAGTAAATGGTGCTTATGTCCTGGATATGTGCTGTTTTATAGGCACACCACTGGCAGTCGACATGAAATTTCAAACTTCTTCGGAACCATCAGTTACTGAGGGACTATGCCAGTAAGGTACTTCAAATCTCCAATGGTATACGCCACAGTGTATTGTTCAATGTTTTGCTGACTAAGAGTTCTGAACTTTAAGACAATCAGTGGCGGTAATGAGTCTCGATGTCATTATATTATGAACTCTGCAACTTTTGTGCACTTCTATTTCTGCAGGACCGTTCCTTTTATGCCCCATTTCACCGAAATGGCCCAGGAATTCTGGTTGAGAACATTAATCTGTGTTCTATTAATTTCAGAAAGAGCAGAAAACTGACCTCGCAGTACAAATCTTATACCACTTGCAGTCCATCACTGCTGCCCAAGGAAAGCTGTTATAAAGGCTAGGTGAATGGGGCCAACAACAAGAGGACGTCGGGCGAACTCCACGGGTTTGACCCTATGACGCGGCAGAGGAAACTTGGTCCAGCTCTGTAGCCAGGCTGAAGCAACACTTCACGGCACACAGGGCTACAGGTTGTGTTAGCAAACATGCTTTCTTATTATCCAGTGCTGGTGCTCATAATTTCGGGATGGTGCAACAGTTGTTTCTGGATAAAGCCCCACGTTATGTAGAAGTGAAGGACAGCTTCACTGAATATTTTGAAACTGTAGTGGTGGCGGCACGCCATAAGCTCTATCGCGTCTATATGAAACGAAGAGATCAAGGAGTTGGTAGCCATGCTCGAAGGTCTCACTAGGAATTGTAAAGTCATATGAAAATCACGACTGTAATGAGTACAGAATAAGGATTGTGAGAAAATCGAAGAAAGACTAAAGTAATGAGAAGCATCAGAAACGATAATAGCGAAAAACTTAACGTCAGTATTGGGGATTACGAAGTAGATAAAATTAAGGAATTCTGCTACCTAGGCAGGAAAATAACCCATGACGGACGGAGAAAGGAGGACGTGGAAAGCAGACTAGCACTGGCAAAAAAGGGCACTCCTGGCCTAGAGTCAAACATATGTCTTAATTTGAGGAAGAAATTTCTGAGAATGTACAGCATTGTCTGGTAGTGAATCATGGACTCTGGTAAAATCAATACAGAAGAAAATCGAAACATTTGAGATGTGGTACTACAAACGAATGGTTGAAAAGTAGTTGGACTGATAATGGATGAGGAGGTTCTCCACATAAATCAGTGAAGAAGGAATATATAGGAAACACAGACAAAGAGGAGGAACAGAATGTTAGAACATGGTTTGAGTAGGGAGAAAATAACTATTAGAGGGAGTTGCAGAAGGCAAAAACTGCACAGGAAGACATAGATTGGAATACATTCAGCAAATAATTGAGAACATAAGTTGAAAGTGCTACTCTGATATGAAATGGTTGGCACAAGAGAGGAATTCGTGGCAGGTCGCATCAGACCAGTCATAAGACTGACATCGAGCGAGGTGGCGCAGTGGTTAGACACTGGACTCGCATTCGGGAGGACGACGGTTCAATCCCGCGTCCGGCCATCCTGATTTAGGTTTTCCGTGATTTCCCTAAATCGCTGCAGGCAAATGCCGGGATGGTTCCTCTGAAAGGGCACGGCCGACTTCCTTCCCCATCCTTCCCTAATCCGATGAGACCGATGACCACGCTGTCTGGTCTCCTTCCCCAAACAACCATAAGACTGACGACTCAGAGAGAAAAAAAGAAATAAAAAAGATTTCCTGTCCTGATACAGCGGTCGGGGACACGCTTGTCGTTCATGCACCAGGAGCTGGGCTGCGGAATGACACTATCCGCTCAAAGAACCCATGCTGAAAGCTTGTTTATCTGCTCTTCAAGCTTTTGAACAAAGAAAACAAACACATCAGAATCTGTCATGGAGGAACCAGGGCTTTTAGGACGTACTTCCACAATGGCGGCAGGTCTTTGAATTACAGACCGGTAAAGACTGCGTGACTTTAAACAGACAGGAAAAACCTGCGAAACTTCCTGATGTACGTAGTTCCACCCCACCAACGAGTGGCAAGTCGATATTTGTTAGAAATCAGTCAAGTCTAGTGCTCATTGCTTCGTTACTCACGATAGGCGATCGTGTTATTTCAAAAACAAGAACTGTTTACATTGTTAGAGAAAAGAGCACGAGGCAGAGGATTGCCTGCAAAAGTAACATAGCATTGCCAAGTGCACTACCGACATGGGTGACAATGAAAATATTTAGGACAGTTTCGAAAACAGCTTTTACGATATTGATTTGCAAGATACTAAAGTAGTTTTGGTTGATGCTCGATTCAATGGATGAAATGTGTAATTTAAAGTTGACACAGGTTCCTCTAAAATTATTATCAATAGTTACTCATGACTTCATAGGCTCCCCACAACTGATCAAGATTCAAGCCATTCTGATGAGTTACAGTGATGAGCCTATTCAAACCAAATGTCTTAGTATAGCGGCTTCCCGGTAAAAATACAAACCTGCACAGGCACCGCTGCTGGTGACGCCGTCTGCAATAGTTGCCAACATAATGACCCTCGATTATTTTTCAGCAATTTGGGTCACGGTCTAGGATTCGACTAAACAAACCCATGTCATGGAAGGAAATAAGAAAAGTACACAAACCTACACCAGATATCATGCAGCACTGTTGAAATATTATTTCCCTTGGCCAAAGGCAATAGAACCTTGGAGTCGGCTCCAACTAGACTACGTTAAACCATTTCTATGGGAAAATTAGCTGTTTCTTGTGGACGCACCCCTACGTCGTCCATACGGGCAATACAGGTGCACCCCAAAGACTCCTCACTCTAAAACAGATCTTCAGCGGTATGGTGTGGAAAGAAGGAATGGCATCCAGAAACTGTGGTCTGTCCCCTGGATAATGAGATGTATGTCATGTTGATGGTAGGAGGGTTATAACGGCTCTTCTTCTTGATGATTGGGTTTGGTTTGTACTTGGCCTCCGCTAAAACTCGGTGACAGTCGGTAGAGTGTTGAGATCGTTATCAAGTTACGAAGACGACGTTACACAAAATAACAGTGATGAACCGAAATGTCGACGTGCGTGAGATATTTACTTCACCGAGAATCGTAATTAATCGTTCGTAATCGATGTTTAACTGTTTAATGATGAAATATTAATGATAAAAGCAATACAGTCACATCCACAACAAATTACCTACAATCTGGTCGTAATTTCAAGTATCTAAGAAATTGTAACAGTGGGCTTGTTATTTGAGTCAAATATTCTACACAAGCGCCGAGCGCTACAGTCAAATATTATCGTTGCGCGTAATTTTTACTCGGGAGTTTCATGTCAATAATTTGATAGAATTTTAAATCACAAATGCACGACTTGGCACGAGAGGGTGTTTCATTGCACAATCTCAGTCACCTCCTAACCGAGCCTTGAGAAGAAAACTTTTCCAGGTGTTGGGGGGATTTAAATTATATGCTTCGGAACTATCACTGAAGATCCACAAACCTTTGGCTATTATGAATGAAAATTGTCTATCAGTTTTCGTTGCCTATATCGCTGTCTAAGTACTGTTTAGTTCAATTATCTAGTTAAAAGTTCACTTTATTCTAGTAGGTAAAAGTCCTCCGTTCGAATTCTAATGCCGTGATATTTGAAGTCAGAAGATCGTATTACTGAGTCATAATAGATCGCAATTATTCATGCGCGCCCACATGTACGAGTATTCAAATATGTGAGCTGCTTCGGCTAACTCTAGTAACGTAGTGACAATGCGTTGAATTATACTTAGTCATTACTCACGATTCCCATAGAGTACTCACACGGAGTATTCTTTGGGATCGTTGGTTCTACTTTGCGAATGTTAATTTATGCTAATTTTGCGATTTATTATGATTTTGATTTTAATTTTACTGAAATTTAATCTTTCTTTCGTAGATTGCTAAATTGTCAAGTCTTAGATTCCTGATTTAATTACTTGTTATTGTCCTAATAATAGTGATAAATTGAACTCTGTTCGCTTATTCACTTTTCTGGGAATTTGGGACTTGGGGGGGGGTGGGGGAATCTTTGGGGTATTGGGAGCTATTTCTTCATTTTTATTTCTCGTCCGAGGAAGTGGCATTACAGGGTATACACGACACAAACATGTGGATCAGCTCCATCTGCAAGCTGATCTTTTTGTTCTTCCGGGAATTATAATCCCGATTTAGTTTCAGGTGAAGACAACAGAATTTCCCTGGAAGGTGGAGCCACAGAGCCACAGCAGCCTACTAGCGTAACGCCCTGCCACTACCAGCGACGACTGACTCGCAGCCCTCAGGAGCTGTGCAGCGGCGCAGAGGGCAGGACCTCGACCGCGATCCACAGTAGCAGCGGAAGAACAAAAAGCTTCGCCACGTTCGCTTGGCGGGCGTGAGGGGTGGAGGGGGAAGGCAGAGATTTTGTGTCCTATGTCAAATCCCTGCCGTGTAGTCCACCCTTCAGTCACGGCTGGTATGTAGGTTCAGTCTAAATCGAGCTAATATTTCTCGTCCGAGGAAGTGGCATTACAGGGTATACACGACACAAACATGTGGATCAGCTCCATCTGCGAGCTGATCTTTTTGTTCTTCTGGGAATTATAATCCCGCTTTAGTTTCAGGTGAAGACAACAGAATTTCCCTGGAAGGTGGAGCCACAGAGCCACAGCAGCCTACTAGCGTAACGCCCTGCCACTACCAGCGACGACTGACTCGCAGCCCTCAGGAGCTGTGCAGCGGCGCAGAGGCCAGGACCTCGACCGCGAACCACAGTAGCAGCGGAAGAACAAAAGGCTTCGCCTCGTTCGCTTGGCGGGGTTGAGGGGTGGAGGGGGAAGGCAGAGATTTTGTGTCCTATGTCAAATCCCTGCCGTGTAGTCCGCCCTTCAGTCACGGCTGGTATGTAGGTTCAGTCTAAATCGTGTTAATATTTCTCGTCTGAGGAAGTGGCATTACAGGATATTCACGACACAAACATGTGGATCAGCTCCATCTGCAAGCTGATCTTTTTGTTCTTCCGGGAATTATAATCCCGCTTTAGTTTCAGGTGAAGACAACAGAATTTCCCTGGAAGGTGGAGCCACAGAGCCACAGCAGCCTACTAGCGTAACGCCCTGCCACTACCAGCGACGACTGACTCGCAGCCCTCAGGAGCTGTGCAGCGGCGCAGAGGCCAGGACCTCGACCGCGAACCACAGTAGCAGCGGAAGAACAAAAGGCTTCGCCTCGTTCGCTTGGCGGGGGTGAGGGGTGGGGGGCGAAGGCAGAGATTTTCTGTCCTATGTCAAATACCTGCCGTGTAGTCCGCCCTTCAGTCACACCTGGTATGTAGGTTCAGTCTAAATCGAGCTAATATTTCTCGTCCGAGGAAGTGGCATTACAGGGTATACACGACACAAACATGTGGATCAGCTCCATCTGTGAGCTGATCTTTTTGTTCTTCCGGGAATTATAATCCCGCTTTAGTTTCAGGTGAAGACAACAGAATTTCCCTGGAAGGTGGAGCCACAGAGCCACAGCAGCCTACTAGCGTAACGCCCTGCCACTACCAGCGACGACTGACTCGCAGCCCTCAGGAGCTGTGCAGCGGCGCAGAGGCCAGGACCTCGACTGCGAACCACAGTAGCAGCGGAAGAACAAAAGGCTTCGCCTCGTTCGCTTGGCGGGGGTGAGGGGTGGGGGGCGAAGGCAGAGATTTTCTGTCCTATGTCAAATACCTGCTGTGTAGTCCGCCCTTCAGTCACACCTGGTATGTAGGTTCAGTCTAAATCGAGCTAATATTTCTCGTCCGAGGAAGTGGCATTACAGGGTATACACGACACAAACATGTGGATCAGCTCCATCTGTGAGCTGATCTTTTTGTTCTTCCGGGAATTATAATCCCGCTTTAGTTTCAGGTGAAGACAACAGAATTTCCCTGGAAGGTGGAGCAACAGAGCCACAGCAGCCTACTAGCGTAACGCCCTGGAACTACCAGCGACGACTGACTCGCAGCCCTCAGGAGCTGTGCAGCGGCGCAGAGGCCATGACCTCGACTGCGAACCACAGTAGCAGCGGAAGAACAAAAGGCTTCGCCTCGTTCGCTTGGCGGGGGTGAGGGGTGGGGGGCGAAGGCAGAGATTTTCTGTCCTATGTCAAATACCTGCTGTGTAGTCCGCCCTTCAGTCACACCTGGTATGTAGGTTCAGTCTAAATCGAGCTAATATTTCTCGTCCGAGGAAGTGGCATTACAGGGTATACACGACACAAACATGTGGATCAGCTCCATCTGTGAGCTGATCTTTTTGTTCTTCCGGGAATTATAATCCCGCTTTAGTTTCAGGTGAAGACAACAGAATTTCCCTGGAAGGTGGAGCAACAGAGCCACAGCAGCCTACTAGCGTAACGCCCTGGAACTACCAGCGACGACTGACTCGCAGCCCTCAGGAGCTGTGCAGCGGCGCAGAGGCCAGGACCTCGACTGCGAACCACAGTAGCAGCGGAAGAACAAAAGGCTTCGCCTCGTTCGCTTGGCGGGGGTGAGGGGTGGGGGGCGAAGGCAGAGATTTTCTGTCCTATGTCAAATACCTGCCGTGTAGTCCGCCCTTCAGTCACACCTGGTATGTAGGTTCAGTCTAAATCGAGCTAATATTTCTCGTCCGAGGAAGTGGCATTACAGGGTATACACGACACAAACATGTGGATCAGCTCCATCTGTGAGCTGATCTTTTTGTTCTTCCGGGAATTATAATCCCGCTTTAGTTTCAGGTGAAGACAACAGAATTTCCCTGGAAGGTGGAGCAACAGAGCCACAGCAGCCTACTAGCGTAACGCCCTGGAACTACCAGCGACGACTGACTCGCAGCCCTCAGGAGCTGTGCAGCGGCGCAGAGGCCAGGACCTCGACTGCGAACCACAGTAGCAGCGGAAGAACAAAAGGCTTCGCCTCGTTCGCTTGGCGGGGGTGAGGGGTGGGGGGCGAAGGCAGAGATTTTCTGTCCTATGTCAAATACCTGCTGTGTAGTCCGCCCTTCAGTCACACCTGGTATGTAGGTTCAGTCTAAATCGAGCTAATATTTCTCGTCCGAGGAAGTGGCATTACAGGGTATACACGACACAAACATGTGGATCAGCTCCATCTGTGAGCTGATCTTTTTGTTCTTCCGGGAATTATAATCCCGCTTTAGTTTCAGGTGAAGACAACAGAATTTCCCTGGAAGGTGGAGCCACAGAGCCACAGCAGCCTACTAGCGTAACGCCCTGCCACTACCAGCGACGACTGACTCGCAGCCCTCAGGAGCTGTGCAGCGGCGCAGAGGCCAGGACCTCGACTGCGAACCACAGTAGCAGCGGAAGAACAAAAGGCTTCGCCTCGTTCGCTTGGCGGGGGTGAGGGGTGGGGGGCGAAGGCAGAGATTTTCTGTCCTATGTCAAATACCTGCTGTGTAGTCCGCCCTTCAGTCACACCTGGTATGTAGGTTCAGTCTAAATCGAGCTAATATTTCTCGTCCGAGGAAGTGGCATTACAGGGTATACACGACACAAACATGTGGATCAGCTCCATCTGTGAGCTGATCTTTTTGTTCTTCCGGGAATTATAATCCCGCTTTAGTTTCAGGTGAAGACAACAGAATTTCCCTGGAAGGTGGAGCAACAGAGCCACAGCAGCCTACTAGCGTAACGCCCTGGAACTACCAGCGACGACTGACTCGCAGCCCTCAGGAGCTGTGCAGCGGCGCAGAGGCCAGGACCTCGACTGCGAACCACAGTAGCAGCGGAAGAACAAAAGGCTTCGCCTCGTTCGCTTGGCGGGGGTGAGGGGTGGGGGGCGAAGGCAGAGATTTTCTGTCCTATGTCAAATACCTGCTGTGTAGTCCGCCCTTCAGTCACACCTGGTATGTAGGTTCAGTCTAAATCGAGCTAATATTTCTCGTCCGAGGAAGTGGCATTACAGGGTATACACGACACAAACATGTGGATCAGCTCCATCTGTGAGCTGATCTTTTTGTTCTTCCGGGAATTATAATCCCGCTTTAGTTTCAGGTGAAGACAACAGAATTTCCCTGGAAGGTGGAGCCACAGAGCCACAGCAGCCTACTAGCGTAACGCCCTGCCACTACCAGCGACGACTGACTCGCAGCCCTCAGGAGCTGTGCAGCGGCGCAGAGGCCAGGACCTCGACCGCGAACCACAGTAGCAGCGGAAGAACAAAAGGCTTCGCCTCGTTCGCTTGGCGGGGGTGAGGGGTGGGGGCGAAGGCAGAGATTTTCTGTCCTATGTCAAATACCTGCCGTGTAGTCCGCCCTTCAGTCACACCTGGTATGTAGGTTCAGTCTAAATCGAGCTAATATTTCTCGTCCGAGGAAGTGGCATTACAGGGTATACACGACACAAACATGTGGATCAGCTCCATCTGTGAGCTGATCTTTTTGTTCTTCCGGGAATTATAATCCCGCTTTAGTTTCAGGTGAAGACAACAGAATTTCCCTGGAAGGTGGAGCCACAGAGCCACAGCAGCCTACTAGCGTAACGCCCTGCCACTACCAGCGACGACTGACTCGCAGCCCAAAGGAGCTGTGCAGCGGCGCATAGGCCAGGACCTCGACCACGAACCACAGTAGCAGCGGAAGAACAAAAGGCTTCGCCTCGTTCGCTTCGCGGAGGTGAGGGGTGGAGGGGGAAGGCAGAGATTTTGTGTCCTATGTCAAATCCCTGACGTGTAGTCCGCCCTTCAGTCACGGCTGGTATGTAGGTTCAGTCTAAATCGTGTTAATATTTCTCGTCTGAGGAAGTGGCATTACAGGATATTCACGACACAAACATGTGGATCAGCTCCATCTGCAAGCTGATCTTTTTGTTCTTCCGGGAATTATAATCCCGCTTTAGTTTCAGGTGAAGACAACAGAATTTTCCTGGAAGGTGGAGCCACAGAGCCACAGCAGCCTACTAGCGTAACGCCCTGCCACTACCAGCGACGACTGACTCGCAGCCCTCAGGAGCTGTGCAGCGGCGCAGAGGCCAGGACCTCGACCGTGAACCACAGTAGCAGCGGAAGAACAAAAGGCTTCGCCTTGTTCGCTTGGCGGGGGTGAGGGGTGAAGGGGGAAGGCAGAGATTTTGTGTCCTATGTCAAATCCCTGCCGTGTAGTCCGCCCTTCAGTCACGGCTGGTATGTAGGTTCAGTCTAAATCGAGCTAATATTTCTCGTCTGAGGAAGTGGCATTACAGGGTATACACGACACAAACATGTGGATCAGCTCCATCTGCGAGCTGATCTTTTTGTTCTTCCGGGAATTATAATCCCGCTATAGTTTCAGGTGAAGACAACAGAATTTCCCTGGAAGGTGGAGCCACAGAGCCACAGCAGCCTACTAGCATAGCGCCCTGCCACTACCAGTGACGACTGACTCGCAGCCCTCAGGAGCTGTGCAGCGGCGCAGAGGCCAGGACCTCGACCGCGAACCACAGTAGCAGCGGAAGAACAAAAGGCTTCGCCTCGTTCGCTTGGCGGGGGTGAGGGGTGGGGGGCGTAGGCAGAGATTTTGTGTCCTATGTCAAATCCCTGCCGTGTAGTCCGCCCTTCAGTCACGGCTGGTATGTAGGTTCAGTCTAAATCGAGCTAATATTTCTCGTCCGAGGAAGTGGCATTACAGGGTATACACGACACAAACATGTGGATCAGCTCCATCTGTGAGCTGATCTTTTTGTTCTTCCGGGAATTATAATCCCGCTTTAGTTTCAGGTGAAGACAACAGAATTTCCCTGGAAGGTGGAGCCACAGAGCCACAGCAGCCTGCTAGCGTAACGCCCTGCCACTACCAGCGACGACTGACTCGCAGCCCTTGGAGCTGTGCAGCGGCGCAGAGGCCAGGACCTCGACCGCGAACCACAGTAGCAGCGGCAGAACAAAATGCTTCGCCTCGTTCGCTTGGCGGGGGTGAGGGGTGGAGGGGGAAGGCAGAGATTTTGTGTCCTATGTCAAATCCCTGCCGTGTAGTCCGCCCTTCAGTTATGGCTGGTATGTAGGTTCAGTCTAAATCGAGCTAATATTTCTCGTCCAAGGAACTGGCATTACAGGGTATACACGACACAAACATGTGGATCAGCTCCATCTGTGAGCTGATCTTTTTGTTCTTCCGGGAATTATAATCCCGCTTTAGTTTCAGGTGAAGACAACAGAATTTCCCTAGGAGGTGGAGCCACAGAGCCACAGCAGCCTACTAGCGTAACGCCCTGCCACTACCAGCGACGACTGACTCGCAGCCCTCAGGAGGTGTGCAGCGGCGCAGAGGCCAGGACCTCGACCGCGAACCACAGTAGCAGCGGAAGAACAAAAGGCTTCGCCTCGTTCGCTTGGCGGGGTTGAGGGGTGGAGGGGGAAGGCAGAGATTTTGTGTCCTATGTCAAATCCCTGCCGTGTAGTCCGCCCTTCAGTTATGGCTGGTATGTAGGTTCAGTCTAAATCGAGCTAATATTTCTCGTCCGAGGAACTGGCATTACAGGGTATACACGACACAAACATGTGGATCAGCTCCATCTGTGAGCTGATCTTTTTGTTCTTCCGGGAATTATAATCCCGCTTTAGTTTCAGGTGAAGACAACAGAATTTCCCTGGAAGGTGGAGCCACAGAGCCACAGCAGCCTACTAGCGTAGCGCCCTGCCACTACCAGCGACGACTGACTCGCAGCCCTCAGGAGGTGTGCAGCGGCGCAGAGGCCAGGACCTCGACCGCGAACCACAGTAGCAGCGGAAGAACAAAAGGCTTCGCCTCGTTCGCTTGGCGGGGTTGAGGGGAGGAGGGGGAAGGCAGAGATTTTGTGTCCTATGTCAAATCCCTGCCGTGTAGTCCGCCCTTCAGTTATGGCTGGTGTGTAGGTTCAGTCTAAATCGAGCTAATATTTCTCGTCCGAGGAACTGGCATTACAGGGTATTAACGACACAAACATGTGGATCAGCTCCATCTGTGAGCTGATCTTTTTGTTCTTCCGGGAATTATAATCCCGCTTTAGTTTCAGGTGAAGACAACAGAATTTCCCTGGAAGGTGGAGCCACAGAGCCACAGCAGCCTACTAGCGTAGCGCCCTGCCACTACCAGCGACGACTGACTCGCAGCCCTCAGGAGGTGTGCAGCGGCGCAGAGGCCAGGACCTCGACCGCGAACCACAGTAGCAGCGGAAGAACAAAAGGCTTCGCCTCGTTCGCTTGGCGGGGTTGAGGGGTGGAGGGGGAAGGCAGAGATTTTGTGTCCTATGTCAAATCCCTGCCGTGTAGTCCGCCCTTCAGTTATGGCTGGTATGTAGGTTCAGTCTAAATCGAGCTAATATTTCTCGTCCGAGGAACTGGCATTACAGGGTATACACGACACAAACATGTGGATCAGCTCCATCTGTGAGCTGATCTTTTTGTTCTTCCGGGAATTATAATCCCGCTTTAGTTTCAGGTGAAGACAACAGAATTTCCCTGGAAGGTGGAGCCACAGAGCCACAGCAGCCTACTAGCGTAGCGCCCTGCCACTACCAGCGACGACTGACTCGCAGCCCTCAGGAGCTGTGCAGCGGCGCAGAGGCCAGGACCTCGACCGCGAACCACAGTAGCAGCGGAAGAACAAAAGGCTTCGCCTCGTTCGCTTGGCGGGGTTGAGGGGTGGAGGGGGAAGTCAGAGATTTTGTGTCCTATGTCAAATCCCTGCCGTGTAGTCCGCCCTTCAGTTATGGCTGGTATGTAGGTTCAGTCTAAATCGAGCTAATATTTCTCGTCCGAGGAACTGGCATTACAGGGTATACACGACACAAACATGTGGATCAGCTCCTTCTGTGAGCTGATCTTTTTGTTCTTCCGGGAATTATAATCCCGCTTTAGTTTCAGGTGAAGACAACAGAATTTCCCTGGAAGGTGGAGCCACAGAGCCACAGCAGCCTACTAGCGTAGCGCCCTGCCACTACCAGCGACGACTGACTCGCAGCCCTCAGGAGGTGTGCAGCGGCGCAGAGGCCAGGACCTCGACCGCGAACCACAGTAGCAGCGGAAGAACAAAAGGCTTCGCCTCGTTCGCTTGGCGGGGTTGAGGGGTGGAGGGGGAAGGCAGAGATTTTGTGTCCTATGTCAAATCCCTGCAGTGTAGTCCGCCCTTCAGTTATGGCTGGTATGTAGGTTCAGTCTAAATCGAGCTAATATTTCTCGTCCGAGGAACTGGCATTACAGGGTATACACGACACAAACATGTGGATCAGCTCCATCTGTGAGCTGATCTTTTTGATCTTCCGGGAATTATAATCCCGCTTTAGTTTCAGGTGAAGACAACAGAATTTCCCTGGAAGGTGGAGCCACAGAGCCACAGCAGCCTACTAGCGTAGCGCCCTGCCACTACCAGCGACGACTGACTCGCAGCCCTCAGGAGGTGTGCAGCGGCGCAGAGGCCAGGACCTCGACCGCGAACCACAGTAGCAGCGGAAGAACAAAAGGCTTCGCCTCGTTCGCTTGGCGGGGTTGAGGGGTGGAGGGGGAAGGCAGAGATTTTGTGTCCTATGTCAAATCCCTGCCGTGTAGTCCGCCCTTCAGTCACGGCTGGTATGTAGGTTCAGTCTAAATCGAGCTAATATTTCTCGTCCGAGGAAGTGGCATTACAGGGTATACACGACACAAACATGTGGATCAGCTCCATCTGCGAGCTGATCTTTTTGTTCTTCCGGGAATTATAATCCCGCTATAGTTTCAGGTGAAGACAACAGAATTTCCCTGGAAGGTGGAGCCACAGAGCCACAGCAGCCTACTAGCATAGCGCCCTGCCACTACCAGCGACGACTGACTCGCAGCCCTCAGGAGCTGTGCAGCGGCGCAGAGGCCAGGACCTCGACCGCGAACCACAGTAGCAGCGGAAGAACAAAAGGCTTCGCCTCGTTCGCTTGGCGGGGGTGAGGGGTGGGGGGCGTAGGCAGAGATTTTGTGTCCTATGTCAAATCCCTGCCGTGTAGTCCGCCCTTCAGTCACGGCTGGTATGTAGGTTCAGTCTAAATCGAGCTAATATTTCTCGTCCGAGGAAGTGGCATTACAGGGTATACACGACACAAACATGTGGATCAGCTCCATCTGTGAGCTGATCTTTTTGTTCTTCCGGGAATTATAATCCCGCTTTAGTTTCAGGTGAAGACAACAGAATTTCCCTGGAAGGTGGAGCCACAGAGCCACAGCAGCCTACTAGCGTAACGCCCTGCCACTACCAGCGACGACTGACTCGCAGCCCTTGGAGCTGTGCAGCGGCGCAGAGGCCAGGACCTCGACCGCGAACCACAGTAGCAGCGGCAGAACAAAATGCTTCGCCTCGTTCGCTTGGCGGGGGTGAGGGGTGGAGGGGGAAGGCAGAGATTTTGTGTCCTATGTCAAATCCCTGCCGTGTAGTCCGCCCTTCAGTTATGGCTGGTATGTAGGTTCAGTCTAAACCGAGCTAATATTTCTCGTCCAAGGAACTGGCATTACAGGGTATACACGACACAAACATGTGGATCAGCTCCATCTGTGAGCTGATCTTTTTGTTCTTCCGGGAATTATAATCCCGCTTTAGTTTCAGGTGAAGACAACAGAATTTCCCTGGAAGGTGGAGCCACAGAGCCACAGCAGCCTACTAGCGTAACGCCCTGCCACTACCAGCGACGACTGACTCGCAGCCCTCAGGAGGTGTGCAGCGGCGCAGAGGCCAGGACCTCGACCGCGAACCACAGTAGCAGCGGAAGAACAAAAGGCTTCGCCTCGTTCGCTTGGCGGGGTTGAGGGGTGGAGGGGGAAGGCAGAGATTTTGTGTCCTATGTCAAATCCCTGCCGTGTAGTCCGCCCTTCAGTTATGGCTGGTATGTAGGTTCAGTCTAAATCGAGCTAATATTTCTCGTCCGAGGAACTGGCATTACAGGGTATACACGACACAAACATGTGGATCAGCTCCATCTGTGAGCTGATCTTTTTGTTCTTCCGGGAATTATAATCCCGCTTTAGTTTCAGGTGAAGACAACAGAATTTCCCTGGAAGGTGGAGCCACAGAGCCACAGCAGCCTACTAGCGTAGCGCCCTGCCACTACCAGCGACGACTGACTCGCAGCCCTCAGGAGGTGTGCAGCGGCGCAGAGGCCAGGACCTCGACCGCGAACCACAGTAGCAGCGGAAGAACAAAAGGCTTCGCCTCGTTCGCTTGGCGGGGTTGAGGGGTGGAGGGGGAAGGCAGAGATTTTGTGTCCTATGTCAAATCCCTGCCGTGTAGTCCGCCCTTCAGTTATGGCTGGTATGTAGGTTCAGTCTAAATCGAGCTAATATTTCTCGTCCGAGGAACTGGCATTACAGGGTATACACGACACAAACATGTGGATCAGCTCCATCTGTGAGCTGATCTTTTTGTTCTTCCGGGAATTATAATCCCGCTTTAGTTTCAGGTGAAGACAACAGAATTTCCCTGGAAGGTGGAGCCACAGAGCCACAGCAGCCTACTAGCGTAGCGCCCTGCCACTACCAGCGACGACTGACTCGCAGCCCTCAGGAGCTGTGCAGCGGCGCAGAGGCCAGGACCTCGACCGCGAACCACAGTAGCAGCGGAAGAACAAAAGGCTTCGCCTCGTTCGCTTGGCGGGGTTGAGGGGTGGAGGGGGAAGGCAGAGATTTTGTGTCCTATGTCAAATCCCTGCCGTGTAGTCCGCCCTTCAGTTATGGCTGGTATGTAGGTTCAGTCTAAATCGAGCTAATATTTCTCGTCCGAGGAACTGGCATTACAGGGTATACACGACACAAACATGTGGATCAGCTCCATCTGTGAGCTGATCTTTTTGTTCTTCCGGGAATTATAATCCCGCTTTAGTTTCAGGTGAAGACAACAGAATTTCCCTGGAAGGTGGAGCCACAGAGCCACAGCAGCCTACTAGCGTAGCGCCCTGCCACTACCAGCGACGACTGACTCGCAGCCCTCAGGAGGTGTGCAGCGGCGCAGAGGCCAGGACCTCGACCGCGAACCACAGTAGCAGCGGAAGAACAAAAGGCTTCGCCTCGTTCGCTTGGCGGGGTTGAGGGGTGGAGGGGGAAGGCAGAGATTTTGTGTCCTATGTCAAATCCCTGCCGTGTAGTCCGCCCTTCAGTTATGGCTGGTATGTAGGTTCAGTCTAAATCGAGCTAATATTTCTCGTCCGAGGAACTGGCATTACAGGGTATACACGACACAAACATGTGGATCAGCTCCATCTGTGAGCTGATCTTTTTGATCTTCCGGGAATTATAATCCCGCTTTAGTTTCAGGTGAAGACAACAGAATTTCCCTGGAAGGTGGAGCCACAGAGCCACAGCAGCCTACTAGCGTAGCGCCCTGCCACTACCAGCGACGACTGACTCGCAGCCCTCAGGAGGTGTGCAGCGGCGCAGAGGCCAGGACCTCGACCGCGAACCACAGTAGCAGCGGAAGAACAAAAGGCTTCGCCTCGTTCGCTTGGCGGGGTTGAGGGGTGGAGGGGGAAGGCAGAGATTTTGTGTCCTATGTCAAATCCCTGCCGTGTAGTCCGCCCTTCAGTTATGGCTGGTATGTAGGTTCAGTCTAAATCGAGCTAATATTTCTCGTCCGAGGAACTGGCATTACAGGGTATACACGACACAAACATGTGGATCAGCTCCATCTGTGAGCTGATCTTTTTGTTCTTCCGGGAATTATAATCCCGCTTTAGTTTCAGGTGAAGACAACAGAATTTCCCTGGAAGGTGGAGCCACAGAGCCACAGCAGCCTACTAGCGTAGCGCCCTGCCACTACCAGCGACGACTGACTCGCAGCCCTCAGGAGGTGTGCAGCGGCGAAGAGGCCAGGACCTCGACCGCGAACCACAGTAGCAGCGGAAGAACAAAAGGCTTCGCCTCGTTCGCTTGGCGGGGTTGAGGGGTGGAGGGGGAAGGCAGAGATTTTGTGTCCTATGTCAAATCCCTGCCGTGTAGTCCGCCCTTCAGTTATGGCTGGTATGTAGGTTCAGTCTAAATCGAGCTAATATTTCTCGTCCGAGGAAGTGGCATTACAGGGTATACACCACACAAACATGTAAATCAGCTCCTTCTGTGAGCTGATCTTTCTGTTCTTCCAGGAATTATAATCCCACTTTAGTTTCAGGTGAAGACAACAGAATTTCCCTGGAAGGTGGAGCCACAGAGCCACAGCAGCCTACTAGCGTAACGCCCTGCCACTACCAGCGACGACTGACTCGCAGCCCTTGGAGCTGTGCAGCGGCGCAGAGGCCAGGACCTCGACCGCGAACCACAGTAGCAGCGGCAGAACAAAATGCTTCGCCTCGTTCGCTTGGCGGGGGTGAGGGGTGGAGGGGGAAGGCAGAGATTTTGTGTCCTATGTCAAATCCCTGCCGTGTAGTCCGCCCTTCAGTTATGGCTGGTATGTAGGTTCAGTCTAAATCGAGCTAATATTTCTCGTCCGAGGAACTGGCATTACAGGGTATACACGACACAAACATGTGGATCAGCTCCATCTGTGAGCTGATCTTTTTGTTCTTCCGGGAATTATAATCCCGCTTTAGTTTCAGGTGAAGACAACAGAATTTCCCTGGAAGGTGGAGCCACAGAGCCACAGCAGCCTACTAGCGTAGCGCCCTGCCACTACCAGCGACGACTGACTCGCAGCCCTCAGGAGGTGTGCAGCGGCGCAGAGGCCAGGACCTCGACCGCGAACTACAGTAGCAGCGGAAGAACAAAAGGCTTCGCCTCGTTCGCTTGGCGGGGTTGAGGGGTGGAGGGGGAAGGCAGAGATTTTGTGTCCTATGTCAAATCCCTGCCGTGTAGTCCGCCCTTCAGTTATGGCTGGTATGTAGGTTCAGTCTAAATCGAGCTAATATTTCTCGTCCGAGGAACTGGCATTACAGGGTATACACGACACAAACATGTGGATCAGCTCCATCTGTGAGCTGATCTTTTTGTTCTTCCGGGAATTATAATCCCGCTTTAGTTTCAGGTGAAGACAACAGAATTTCCCTGGAAGGTGGAGCCACAGAGCCACAGCAGCCTACTAGCGTAACGCCCTGCCACTACCAGCGACGACTGACTCGCAGCCCTCAGGAGGTGTGCAGCGGCGCAGAGGCCAGGACCTCGACCGCGAACCACAGTAGCAGCGGAAGAACAAAAGGCTTCGCCTCGTTCGCTTGGCGGGGTTGAGGGGTGGAGGGGGAAGGCAGAGATTTTGTGTCCTATGTCAAATCCCTGCCGTGTAGTCCGCCCTTCAGTCACGGCTGGTATGTAGGTTCAGTCTAGATCGAGCTAAGGTCACAGTAGCGAGTACTCGGACGCTTCTAGCGGCGGTCGCACTACTTCGCACGTCTCCATCACGTGCGCCAATCATGCAAGGGGATGACGTCACTCTGTCAGCAGGTTATCAGCAGTCTTGTCTGGAACTGGCAGTGAGGAATCCGCAGGTCTGTAGTCCTTTATCGCCGGGTTTCTCACTATGGGTACTAAAACTGTCAGTTCTTCAAGAAATTTGAGTTGCTCCTGAGTGCGACTCCACAGGAAGTGTGTTTGTTCCACGGATCTTAGATTTGGGAGCCTTCATTGCAGTGTTTTTAACGTCCTCTTCAGTGAAATGTTCCACGACGGCCTGGTTTTGGATACGCGCAACCTATTTAAGGTTTCCACTGCACCGGAACCAGTTAGTTTCACAGCAATGTTACCAAATGGTTCAAATGGCTCTGAGCACTATGGGACTCAACTGCTCTGGTCATAAGTCCCCTAGAACTTAGAACTACTTAAACCTAACTAACCTAAGGACAGCACACAACACCCAGCCATCACGAGGCAGAGAAAATCCCTGACCCCGCCGGGAATCGAACCCGGGAGCCCGGGCGTGGGAAGCGAGAACGCTACCGCACGACCACGAGATGCGGGCAGCAATGTTACCACTTGATGTATTTAATGAGTGAAAACATTGCAAGATGTATTGACAGTTTTCCGAACGCGATTCTAACACAAGACCTAGCGAGTCTTCAGCTCGAGATTCCAGTGTTTCCCTGCTTCTTCTATATTCCTCTATGGCATGATACACCGAAGTTGGCAGTTGAAACACATCTTGAGCTTCCCTGGATCTTTTTTTGAAATCATTCGCTGTATTGAGATTCATGCTAACGATATTCATTTCGTGCGGCCTAATCATTTGTAAGTACACGTTATATTGTCTGTATCTGCGTAAGTCTGTCGCAATCCTAGGAAATAAAAGTTTCTCGAGTTCCTAATCCACTCAGCATTTTCACGAGAAATACTTTTTGCCTTGCTAACTGTCCCCAGTTTGGCACCGTTCATCCACTACTCAGCTGGACTTCTGTATTTAGTAACGGAGTGATCTTGCACATGCTTTCATTAGGACAAATTCCAACTATGTTTCCTTTTTGTTCTATTTGAGATGCGAGGTTGACAGGACTTGACAACGGACGATTGACGCTTACACTAGCCACTCTTTCCACAAAGATGCGGGTTGGCAAGTGTACCGCCACATATGCTGCTTTGACGATTTTGGGACACTCTGCCGGGAAATGGGCGACAGTGTAACGTTACACGTATGTAGGCCAGCTAATCGGTCGCCTAGAATTGGTACAAGGTAAGGTGAATTTGTTTTTTCAATAAACTTTTACTCTGTATATCTGTGTATTTTATTAACTCGCAGCTCATTTTGCTCAAATTTCTTCTACAGATCCAGTAAGATGCGCCAGAGCCATATCCCGAACGTGATGGTCTTTCCTACCGGCAGTGCCACGTGGCCGTCTGGTGTCTGGTCGTCTTGCTACTTCACATTCTCGTAACAACCACTGACAGCTATCATGCACAGTGGCTACATTCCTGCCAATTCTTTTTGCGGTATCGCAGAAGGAACATCCAGCTTCTCGTAGCTCTATTACACGACTTCGTTCAGACTCACTGAGGTGTTGATAATGGCGTCTTTGTCGCCTTAAAGGCATCCTTAACTAACATCAGCTCACAACGTCACATCTCAAATGTAAATAACAATCACGGCCGTTATAGCCTGTGTTTAAAGCAAACCTGAGTTGCATCCACATATTGGCGCTACTGGCGCCACTCTTATGCGACTGGCTTGAAATCTGAGGAGATAACATCGTTCAGATGTAGAAACACGATTACCAACTTTCGTTTATGTCGCACTACTCTTTCTTGCCGTTGTGACTTTTTTTTCCGTCAGTGTATATCAGATTACTGGGAAAACACAATATTCACAAAAGTAACGAAGGATTCAGATTAAGAAGGGTGTTAGACAGGGATGCAGTCTTCCGCCAGTACTGTTCAGTCTCTGCATCGAAGAAGCAATGACGCAAATAAAAGAAAAGTTCAGGGGCAGAATTAAAATTCAAGATGAAAGGATGTGAAAGATAAGATTTGCTGATGACATTGCTTTATTCAGTGAAAGTGAAGACGATCTAAAGGAGCTGTTGAACCGAATGAACAGTCTAATTAGGTTACTGATTATGAATTGTCGGTTAACCGAAAAAAGTTGGAAGACATGTTGATCATTAGAAATGAGATTTTAAGAAGGATAGAAACAGCCAACCGGTTGCCCAAATTTTATTGCACTGACTTACTTTCGATACAGGCTAAGGCTACCTTCACAGAATAAGTTTAAATAACCGATAAACAATTTTAATCAACATAGGAGAGTAGCAAAAAAGTCAAAAATCTTAAGCAGCCCTAAAAGTATTAAAAAAGAGATGTTACTTACATAGGTTCACATTGCATGGAGTGATACTAAAACCATACAAGCCGAAGTGCTCAAACCAAATAAGTAAATGTTATAAAGTCTGCATTAAAACCACAAGCATAGCCAGCCGCCACCACTGACATCAGACGGAAAAGTCTGTCAACTGTTTACGCCGCTGCGTGGAAACAAGGCAGTGTACTTCACCCACGGGGCGCGAATAGCGTAGAGAGGCGCAAATGAAGAAAACAGTTTTAAATTAAAATAGTTGTAAAAAGAGGCCAAGCTTAATAACGGACGTATGAAAATAATAATAGAATATATATACAGGAAATGCTGCAAAGTGAAACACCAGTTGATACGCACTGCCTGTCCAGTGCACATAGCATTAAAGTGCACAAACTGAAAAGAACTGGCATAGTAAGAATAACAGCTGTGGAGTACAACAACAACAATTTATAGGTAGCTATAACTCTTTCTGATAAAGATTTCCGTAGTCGGTATCGGAAGCTGCTCAATGAAAAAAAAAAAGTAACCGACTGGTTGTTTTTATCTTTCATTAAAATTTAAATACGGTCGTTGAACGTCATCCATGTTCGGTATTATTGTTTGAAATGAGGTTAGCCATAAACTTAACATCAAAATTGGTGAAGATGAATTACTCTCATGCTCATAAATTAGGGATAATTGCAGAAAGTGGTGACACACGACGTGGCACTACACAAAAATGGCGCTAATAACATAGGCACATAGGGAACACACACAACCAAGACCGGTAAGTCCACGCTATTGGTGATAAGTTTAGAAAACCGTCCCGAAACACAAGTGCTACAAAACGCCACTGTTTCCTGTGCATGCACTCCGACATCAATATGGGATATGATCACCATGCACACGTACACAGGCCACACAACGGCTTGGCATACTCTGGATCAGGTGGTCGAGGAGCTGCTGGGGTACAGCATCCCATTCTTGTATTGCACCAGTGCCTGTCGGAGCTCCTGAAGTGTCCAAGGCGTTTGAAGGCGTGCAGTGATACGTCGACCGAGAGTATCCCAGACGTGCTCGATGTGGTTTACGTCTGGAGAACAGGCAGGCCACTCCATTCACCTGATATCTTCCGTTTAAGGTACTCCTCCACGATAGCAGCTAGGTGGGGCCGTGCGTTTCATCCATCAGAAGGAAGGTGGATCCCACTGCACCCCTGAAAAGGCGGAAACCGGCCGGGTGGCCGAGCGGTTCTAGGCGTTACAGTCTGGAACCGCGCGACCGCTACGTTCGCAGGTTCGAGTCCTGCCTCGGGCATGGGTGTGTGTGATGTCCTTAGGGTAGTTAGTTTTAAGTAGTTCTAAGTTGGAGACTGATGACCTCAGAAGTTAAGTCCCATAGTGCTCAGAGCCATTTCAACCATTTTTTGAAAAGGCGGACACACTGGCGCAAAATGACGTCCCAATACACCTGACTGTTACAGTTTCTCTATCAAAGACATGCAGGGGTGTACGTGTACCAATCATAATCCCACCCCACGCCCTCAAACCACGACCTCCATACAGGTCCCTTTCAAGGAAATTAAGGGGTTGGCATCTGGTTTCTGGTTCACGCCAGATGAAAACCCGGCTAGAATCACTGTACAGATTATACCTGGACTCGTCCTTGAATATAACCTGGGATCACTGTTCCAATATGTACTGTGTTCTTGACACCGGGCTTTACGGGCTCTCTTGTGACCAGAGGTCAGTGGATTGCACCTTGCAGGTCTCCGGGCGAATAAACCACGTCTGTTCAGTCGTCTGTAGACAGTGTGTCTGGAGACAACTGTTCCAGTGGCTGCGGTAAGGTCCCGAGCAAGGCTACCTGCAGTACTCCGTGGCCATCTGCGGGCACTGATGGTGAGATAACGGTCTTCTTTTGTTTCACATGTACAGTGTTGTACACTGTGGACGTCCCGTACTGTAGAGCCTGGACACGTTTCCTATCTGCTGGAATCTTTGCCATAATCTTGAGATCACACTGGGGCCCGTGTTTGACCAGCATCAAATCGCTCTAGTATTCTACCCCTCGTAACGTCATCAATATGTGTTCTTTGAGCCATTTTCAACACACAGTAACTATTAGCACATCTGAAAACGTCTGCACGCTTACTCGCTGCACTGTACTCTGGCATGCACCAGCACACCTCTGCGTATGTGGACTGCTGCCAGCGCCACCGTGCGACGACCGCAGGTCAAATGCACCGCATGGTCATAGCCAGAGGTGATTTAAACCCGCAAACCGCCCACCAGATCGTTGTTTCACCATGTATCAGCATTATCCTTAATTTATGAGCGTGAGTGTAGTTGAAGTGAAGGAATTCTGCTACCTCGGAAGGAAAGAGCATATTAAAAGCAAACTAGGACAGGCAAAGATTAATAAAAGAAAACATGGTCCATAGAGGGCTGTAATGAAGGCGATCGTTACTTAAATCGTGCGATTAGCTTATTTCGAGGACTTGTCGTTTTCAAGCACATGTTTAATATTACGTATCACATGTAATTTTCAAATTATTTTTCTCTAGACGTACAATTTTGGCAAGTAACACGAAATATTACACATGTGTTTGATAATGACTAGTCGTCAAAATTAGCTAACTGCACGATTTAAATAGAGATCATTAGAGCCTGCTATGGACCACGTTTTTTTTTTTTTTGTTTTTTGAGGTTGCGGATTCCAACAAAAACAAATTTTTACAATGAAGGTGGTAGCTGCCAAAGGAAGTCTATAGTATCAGATATCGGCCTTAAATCAAGGAAGAAACTTCTGAACATATACGTTTGGAACACTGCATTATGTGGTAGTGAATCACAAAACGGAGGCCTTTGGGACGTGGTACCACAGAAGAATGTTTAAAATTAGGTGGACTGCTGGGATAAGATATGAGGAGATACACCACTGACTCAAAGAGGAAAGGAACATCTGGAGAACGTTGACAAAAAGAAGAAACAAGTTGCTAGTGCACCGTATAGATTTCATGGGGATAGAAACAGCTGTAGAAGGTAATAACTGAACGGGCAGATAGCGGTTGGAATATAATTTGTCCATCAAATAATCTGGGTGCATGTTTTACTCTGAGATGAAGAGGTAGCCATAGGAAAAGAAGGCGCGCATGACCGCGTTATACCAGTTAGAAAAAATAAGTACTTTAGAAATTCGACTAAAGGTATAGCGCCTGTGTGTTCAGGATCTCTGTAGACACACGGCTGCTTCTACTGAGAGTTACTGGACCACGGAGCTATGCGCATGGCTCCAGCAACGTCAGCCGTGGAAGCCCTACAGAGTCCTGTGACAGGTGGAGTGAGGGGTAGGGGCTTGGCAGCGGCAGACACTAGGCGCCGCGCACGTCACACGTCACAGCTGTGGACGGGTGACGTCATAGCCGCGCGCCTGGGAGGCACACAGGTGGCGGGGCACCAACTGTTCCCGCAGTGGCCGCCACCACTCCAGTACAGACCCCGCAATTTGACGTCGTTAACATACACCCTTGGCAGCGCAAAATTTTATCGTCGATTGTACTTCGTTAGCAAGAGGAAAGAGACCTGGCGGAGTCAACTAACTGACCGCCAGATCTGATGCTAATCAGGTGAATGTCGCGTTGCTGTCTCGTAATGCGGAGGACGCTGGTTCAAGTGCCATCCTGCACGTCTCTATAAATATGATGTTGTTTTGTACGTTCTCATCGGATGCAGTACTTGACTTTTCTTTAAAAGACATACTGCAGTGCCTGTATTATTCCGAATTACGATGCAAAGTTCCTTTGGACATACATGGCTAACACAGGCACTGCAGATCGTATTTATCCACCGCACATGTCAAGCGACTTTCAAGTACAATGTCTTCCCTGTAAGGGAGTATACACAATAGATGCACGAGTACAGGTTGTAAGCACATGGTTGACGACATATGGAGGTTTGTGTCTGGCCGTGAGTCGTGCTCGGATACCAATTTGTAAGGCGACCGCTCGCGATAAGGGGAAAATCCGAGTCTCGATCTGGCATAAAATTGCATTGTCGTCATTCCATTATACAGCTGATGGCAGTCCACATTCACATTTGCGAACACATTTCATGTATTCCGTAAAAAGGGTGCGCTGGTTGCTTTGGAGCGCTGTAGATGATGCGAAACTGGTACCTGACGGGTCAAGTGACCTTACACGGCTTACGTAAGTGATGGCAATGAGTAGTGTGTGTGCATCAGTCAGTTGTATGGAACCAGTGCAGAAAAATGGGTCAATATTGGGACACGGAACCAGGGAGGCGTTTAATGGGCAGCATTCAGGGTCTCGCAAACTCTTGGTATTCTGGAGATTTCGGAGTGTTTTCCTAGATACTGCAGTCCAACAAATGTGTAGATTATTCCGTAGATCTGCATCATTATATGACCTCACATCTTCTCTGTCGACATACCTTCTGCACAACTGGGAAGCATGTTTGCGACCGTTGTTCTTTTGAAGAAAGAAAAACATCGACTAATAAGTTTCTTTCCAGATGAAATTGCATTGCCGATCACTATCCCACGATACCCTTTCTTCTTTAATGTTCCATTAGACCACCAACTTTATCACCTGCAAGGTATCCCCACCCCACGGCTTACCCTCTGCCGCCATTCGCCACACACTGATTCGTCATACGTTCTCCACGAAGTCGGCGAACAAACATTCGACGAACAAACATTTGACGATGGTTTCAAATGGCTCTGAGCACCACGGGACTTAACTTCTGAGATCATCAGTCCCCTAGAACTTAGAACTACTTAAACCTAACTAACCTAAGGACATCACACACATCCGTGCCCGAGGCAGGATTCGAACCTGCGACCGTAGCGGTCTCGTGGTTCCAGACTGTAGTGCCTAGAACCGCTCGGCCACCCAGGCCGGCCTCACGATGGTTTCCAAATACTTAAAACTTAGATTTGTCCGTAACGCCTTGGGCCATTGTTCCACGCTCCAGTTTTTATGTTACTGTATCCACTGCAATCTTTTCAGCTTTTTGCGTTGTGAAGGTCTCTTGGCTTCTATGCAGCTCTTTAAACCTCGTTCACGAAGACTGCGGTTACACTGTTGAGACAGAGATTGGAACTGCTCGCAAAGTCTTTACTTCTTTGCGAATTTCAGGCACAGTACGAATCGTCTGACGTTTACTCTGTACAGATATGAACTGGTCCTCATTGTATGATGTTACAGGGCTCTTCCAGATCGCTAATTGCTTGCATTGGCACCAGTTTTCTTCATCCGCCGCAATATATAAGCCACTGTAGATTGGGCTACGCCCACTTTCGTTGCCTTCCCGATGTAGAACTACACTTACAGCACGTTTTTCAATTCCTGCTTCCATTCCATTAGGATTTAATGTGATATGAACCTGATTGGGTGTAAGAACACACTGCTAGATACATATAGTGTACTGTGAACTAACGTTAACTTATCTCTACACATACAGCTGAGGAAATGAGGCCTATTTGAATGAAACTGCCTTAGATAAAGGCATGACGGTGTTGCTGTGGATTCTCGTCAGCACTTCTCTATGCGTACAATCAGTCAAGTACAGAGGTGCTTTCTCTTTGCACGCTCATACTTGTTTTAGTAAGAGAACGACGATATGACATGATATTCGAAACGAAATCCTTGAAACTCCCTGGCAGATTAAAACTGTTTGCCGGACAGAGACTCGAACTCGAGACTTTTGCTTTTCGCGGGCAAGAGCGAGCAAAGTCCCGAGTTCGAGTCTCGGTCCGGCACACAGTTTTAACCTGCCAGGAAGTTTCATATCAGCGTACACTCCGCTCCAGAGTGAAAACCACATTCACGAAATCCTCGTTTTAACCAGAAATCCATAGTTGTGATAGGTGACCGAAAACTTTTGGCCAATAGTGTATACATCCCGGTTTGACGAAGCGTAAAGTGTACTGCACCTCAACTGGCATTCTAAATCACAGGATCTTATCCCATGGAAAATGGGACTATGTAGTAGAAACTTTGTCCAGTATGTAAGTCTGCAGGCTTTCGTGACCGTTGTCACTGAAGTTAAAATCTTCTGGGTTATCAGACCGCGTCATGTTTCTTGTAAAATGATTGACGTTTCGACCCCTCTGCTGGGATCTTCCTCAGGATCTTCAAGTGTCCACTACTGCTAGAGCACTGTCACAGACGAGTGTCGCGTCCAAACACTCGTCTCTGACAGTGTTCTGGCAGTAGTGGACACCAGAAGATCCTGAGGAAGATCCCAGCAGAGAGGTCGGAACGTCGATCATTTTAGAAGAAACATGGCGCGGCCTAATGACCCAGAAGATTTTAACTTTATCCAGTATGTTTACCAATCGCATGCATTATCTGTGTAAGCTTATTTTAGAAAGCATTTGTATGATTTCAGTCACGCTGAAGGCGGGAATGCGAACCGTACGATAAAGGGTTTTAACATTGGTTCCCACAGTCTATGACATCCACCTAGCGACCTGTAATTTATCTCCGCGGTTCAGCTAAGGGAATACGCCGTGCTGACTGCCGACAATGCTGCATCGCCCTTTTTCTAAGGTGTATCTGGATGCTGGAGGATCATGATGTCAACTCTCCGCTCTACCAAACGTTAATGCCAGTTTTGGAGCCAGAGCCATTACCCTTTCAAGTAGAACTCTCACGCTGATAAAACATTTGGGAATGAGGGAATTCAGATGCGAGCCCACATGTGGCAGTCATACTCAGACGCCCCTGTACGCTGGGGAGGCAATGAGAAGCAGCACATCGCCGCTGCGAGTTGGGATACAAGGCGAAAGAGGCGGCGGTCGATGCCGGCAGAGTGGTGTGAATGGTGGCAAAGTGCCGCGGCTCGGCTTACACAGCCGGCGCGTTGCTGAGGTATGGGCTGCCTCTTGACGGCTCCTGTTATTCGATATCGCCAGGGTGCTTGTCAGAAAGTGTTGCACCTCCACTTCACAGCTAAACATCTGCTACCACCTCCCCGTTCCCTGGGAAAAATTAGATTTACTTATCACACAGGAAATGTTTTGTGGCGATATGAAGGTAATAATGTGTAAGGGGTATCAAGACAGTTAAATGCCACATCATCGTCATCGCAAGTTGTTGAGCTCATTGCTAAGCGTCGTGATCCCATGAACCAAACGTCTCCATCATGGATAGTTACCAGCTCCTGTTAGCGCCTGCTAAGATATTCTAAATCAGATCTGTTCACCTTCGCGCTGCTCTTCACTTCTCTGACCTCCGATCTTCCCTTCCATTTTCTCTAGGTTTTCCCCGTCTCTTCTCACAATGTAGCCAAACAACTGGAGATATATTTTCTGATACGAGGAGAGAGACGTCTGGAGATACTGGATTGCTCAATAGTGGACACATTTGTTGTTCTTTCAGTGCATTCTATGCACAGTGTCCCGCGCCAGCAACAAAGCTCAAATGCATCGATATGCTCTTTGTCTCCGTCTTTCAGGGTCCATGTTTTTCAGCTACAAAATAAGACGGAAATTGCGAATTTGTCAAAAGTCCCTACCTTCGTAGTGTTTATTATTACTCTGTTCTGGTGAGCTTCTTCATAATCACCCGCCCTAGCGAGAACTGTCATCTTATGTTCACAGCTTCCCGTGCCACAGATTGTTGACCCAAGATAGATGAAAGAATACACGACTTCCAGTTCCTTTAATCGACCTGTGAGTTGAACCTGTACGCCTCGGTCAATTATCATGAGTCTGGACTTACTGAGATTGGGGTCCAATCTATATGATATATTAATATCGTTTAATTTTGTTAATAGCTGAGCAACTTCCTATTCGCTGATGGCTAAAAGCACAGTGTCATCAGCAAATAGATGGTTGTTAATAGCTCTATCACCAATTGAGGTGCCTTAAGTCCGACCATCAAGAGCATTCCTAATGACATGTTTTGCATAGATGTTTCTACAAAATGAATCACATTTGCGCATCCAGACCGCTGAAGGCTCGTGATGTAAGTTATTCCGCTAACTGCACATGCACTATCTGATGAAAGGTACCCAAACATGCCCATTTAATGTGGAATTAACCACTGTGTGTCAAGAGAAGCTGGTCCACCAGTATCAAAGGCGGTGGGGATCGTTGTGTTTTCAGAAGAGAAACAGTAACAGCAGCATAGGTCTGTCGGGAGAGCTTGGTGACTTCCAGCCTTGACTGTTCATTGTATGTCACCCGAGTAAAAGATACATCAGGGATACTTCAACCCTTCTACAGCTCCACAAGTCGGCTGTTGCTGATCTGAGTGAAAAAGAAGAAGAAGAAGAAGAAGAAGAAGGCCGAGCGGTTCTAGGCGTTACAGTCTGGAACCGCGCGACCGCTGCGGTCGCAGGTTCGAATCCTGCCTCGAGCATGGATGTGTGTGATGTCCTTAGGTTGGTTAGGTTTAAGTAGTTCTAAGTTCTAGGGGACTGATGATCTCAGATGTTAAGTCCCATAGTGCTCAGAGCCATTTGAACCATTTTTTGAAAAAAAAAAGTGCAAACGCAAAGAAACAACCACAGCTAAACCGAGACCAGGCAGACCTTACACATTGACGGGATTGGAAACATCGAGCGTCGCGCAGTGTGGTTGTAACAAATCGCATGAAATCAGTGGAAGTAATCACTCGAGAGTTCTAGAGTGCTACGTCCAGTCCAGTTAGCACAATGACTGTGAGTAAATTAAAGGAATACGTCACAGTGGTCGAACAGCTCCTCATGGCCCACACATTACTTTAGTCAGTGTTAAGCGATGTTCGTGAAGGTGCAAAGAGTGCCCTCACTGGAAAGTGGATGACTCTAAACCAGTGATTTGAAGTGATGAATCACACTGTACCCTATGGCAACCCAATGGAGGGGTCTCCGTTTGGTGAATGCCTGGAGAACATTGCCTGCTGTCAAGTGTAGTATCAACAACGAAATACGCAGGAGCCAGAGTTGCAGTCTGGGGGTGTTTTTCATGGAAAGAGTGTGATCATTTTACTGAGCTTAAGAAAAAGATGTATGGAGGGATACGAACACATTTTACAGTACTGTGTACTCCTTACGGTAACGAAACAGATCGGAAGCGGTTTGGATCAGCATCACAAAGCACCTTGTGAAAAAAGCAGCGTCTTTGAGGCACGCTTATTGGACTAAAGCATTCCTGAAATGAACTAGCCAGCTCAGAGTCCAGATCTGAACCAATGGTACACCTTTGGTTGACTTAGGAGGTCAAACTGGATCCAGACCTAGGTGTGCAGCATCATTACATTTTCTGGTTTTGGCTCTTGACAAATAACATTCAGGCACCTCACTGAATGTGTTCCCTGCAGACTTCAAAACATGGTAAAGGATAAAGGTGGACACATCCCATACTAATGTCCACTAATAGGTGCCTGGATGCTTTGCAGACAGGGTACTTTCTTAGACGCTGCTTTTGGCGGATGTCAGTGGAGTGGCATATACCGTAGAGACGGAAACAACCCGCCTTGTTTATCCAAACCTAGTTACACGAAAGACTGAACACGGCAGGTCACATAGGATATGTGCTTCTTCATTAAGAGACTTTTATTATAAAACTACAACTTCGCCACTGAACCTCTGATTCAGAATTAAGAATGATAAGTGGAAAGCGCTTTTGAATATTTATTCCTTCACAAGTATTCATTCTAATCGCTTGCAATGCGTGACCTTTAATATCCACATAATGCTACACTTACATCCTCAATTTCATCTATTTCCTAAAAAATCATTTCCAGATTTTTATTGTGGGAAAAGAACTTCACCCAACTAAAAGCAATATTCGCCCTTCACAGCATCTCACTCTATGCTGTGCAATAATGATAATGATTGCTCTGAAACAACTAGAGCCAAACCCTTAAGGCAACAGGTGGTAGCGAGTCCTAAATGTGGTACACTATAACACACTTTCTAAGAAGCTATACCGCATTTTTTACTGTTGCAACGGAACACCTCTAACAGAAACGAATATTCACACTTCACAGCGTCTCGCCGAAAGCCGTCTGCCATTACACTTGTTATTCTTAAGCAACCAGAAACGGATTTAAAGTTCAGAAATATTTTACTCGACGCTCGAGATATTCACAGCACCTCTTTCCTCTTCTTTTTACACTCTTTCACAATACTCTGTACAGTGCTTATTGCATAGAAGACTGCTAGTCGCCATTCTTGTAATTTGTTCTCTGGGGACCGTTAACAATACTTACAGCCTATGCTGCCCTTGGATTTCACAAAAACATACATATTCTCCGAACTTACTGTCTTACATATAATTAACCAATTTATGTTTTAGAGAACAATTAACAAGACACTCTTTGACATAAAGAAATATTTACCATTTAAATATCACTGGTTAACCAGTGACTACCAAGGCGCAACTGTCTTCTAAGCTTCCACGTTAAGACCACTTCAGAGAGAAAACACTAGTATGCCATACAGCCTGTTCGTCAGTCCGTTATTGGAGAAACGCTACTATGCAGCCAAAAAATGCTAAACCAACGCCCTCCTTTCCAAACATTCGATGTATTCTACAGATTAACCTCATTTTTAAGGATCTTCTGTTGGCATTGTCAAAGGCTCACCGTTCATCGCTGGTGACAAACTGGAGTCGAGCACATGGCCCTAGATTATATGTACCTGTCACTATAATGGAATAGTCTGTGGTATAGGGGTAGCGCCATTCACTACTAATCAGAACATCGGACCCGGGTTGCTTAATTGTTGAACAAAAATCATCAGGAATGGCGGCCGAGGACTTCCAATATAAGAAGTCACCCTCGATCTGCCAAGGGCCTTTTAAAAGAGGGCGGAAGAGAGGACAGAGGTTTGGGCATTCTCCTGCCCTTGGGTGGGAAACTTCCCCTGAAAGGTGGAAGACAGCAGTCGTCAACGGAATGAAGATGGAGAAGGCAATGGAAACCACAGAATGATAGACAAGTAATGTGTGTCCATAGGACCCACGGCCAGTAACTGAGAAAGCGTCATGATGATCTCTCCAGTGGCACAAGATTCCAGACTAGACCCATTTCGGATATCTGGGAGGGGACTGCCAAGAGGGAGGTGACCACGGGAGAAAGATTGAATAACCAAAGAGATGGTAACGTTCTATGAGTTGGGACGTGAAATGTCAGAAGTTTGAACGTGCTCGGGCAGTTAGAAAATCTGAATAGGGAAACGCAGAAGCTCAATGTTCAAGTGAACTGGAACGAGGACAAGGATTTCTCGCCAAATGAGCATAGGGTACTATCAATAGCAGCGGGAAACGGTATAAATGGGGGAGGATCCGTTATGAATACGAAGATTGGAGAGAAAGAGAGTTAATATTAACAGTTCGGTGAAAGGGTTGTTCTCATCGCAATCGGCAGCAAACCAGTACCGGCAACAACAGTTCAGGTATACATGCCAACATCGAAAGTAGGAGGGTGAAGAGATAAAGAAAGTACATGAGGATATTGAACGGGTAATTCAGTACGTGAAAGGAGATGTAAATCGAATAATCATGAGGAACTGGAATGCGCTTTTAAAGGAGGTGTTACAGGTGAATAAGGTCTTGGTCGTAAGAACGACAGAGAGAGAAAACTAATTGAGTTCTTCCATAAACAACAGCGAATACTATATTCAAGAATCACGAGAGGAGGAGGTATACTTGGAAAAGCCCTGACATACGGGAAAATTCCAGTTAGAGTACGTGCTGGTCAGGCAGAGATTCAGAAATCAGATATTGACTTGTAAAGGCTACACAATAGAAGATATAGATTCAGAATACGAGTTAATAATGATGAAGAATAGGCTGAAGCTTAAGAGATTAGGCCGGCTGGAGTGGCTGTGCGGTTCTAGACGCTACAGTCTGGAGCCGCGAGACCGCTACGGTCGCAGGTTCGAATCCTGCCTCGGGCATGGATGTGTGTATAGACACTCCGATAATGAATAGTTCAGTAGGCAGTTCAGTTAAAGAGGAATTACTATCCCTAAAACGGGGAGTCGCAGAAGTTATAATGAAATACGTAGGTATAAGGAAGATAATTGTAAGGAAACCATAGATAACAGAGGAACTGTTTCATTTGATCGACGAATGAAGGAAGTACAAAAATATGCAGGGAAATTCAGGAATACAGAGATACAAGACCTTAGGAACGAAATGTGTAGAAAGTGCTGGGAATCTTGGGTGAAATGGCTGCATGAAAAATGTGAATAAATCTAAAAAGAAATGATTGTCGGAAGGACTGACTCAGCATACAGAAAAGTGAAAACAGTCCTCGGTGAAATTAAAAGTACGATCGATAACATTAACAGTACAATGGGAATGCCACTGTTAAATGTAGAGGAGAGAGCGTATAGGTGGAAAGAGTACACTGAGACCCCTTTGAGTGGCGGGACTTGCCTGACGATGTGATGGAAGAAGAAATAGAAGTCGACAAAGAAGAGATAGGGGATCCCGCATTAGAATCAGTGTTTAAAAGAGCTTTGGAAGACTTAAATCCAAATAAGGTAGAAGGGATAGACAACATTCCATTGGAATTTATAAAACAATTGAGGAAAGTGGCAACAAAGCGACTATTCAAGTTTGTGTCAAGAATGCATGAGGTTAGCGATATACCATCTTGACTTTCGGAAAAACATCGTCCACACAAGTCCCAAGACTGCAGGAACCGACAAGTGCGAGAATTACCGCACAACCAGCTCAACAGCTCACGCGTCCAAGTTGCTGACTAAAATAACATACAGGAGAATAGAAAAGAAGACTGAGGATCCGTTAGATATCGGTCAGTTTCGATTTATGAAAGGTAAACATACCAGAAATGCGGTTCTGACTTGCGGTTGATAATGGAAGCAAGAATCAAGAAAAATTAAAACAAGTTCATTTGTCGCTCTCCAAAAAGCGTTCGACAATACATAGTGTTCGAAATTCTGAGAAAAATAGGGGTAATCCGTAGGGAAAGACAATATCTACAAGACCAATAGGAGTGGAAGACCAAAAACAAAGTGCTCGGATTAAAAAGGATGTAAGACAGGGATTTAATCTTTCGCCCCTATTACTCAATCTGTACGTTGAAGAATCAATTAAAATTCAATGATAGGATTCGCTTATGTCATTCCTGTCCTGAGTGAAAGGGAAGTAGAATTACAGGATGTGTTGGATGAAACAGGCAGTCTAATGATGAAATAATTAGTAACCAGTTGCCTATAAGAAATTTAATTTCTTGTCAGGTTTCGGGCACTTAGAGGCCTTCTTCAGATGGTTATGCCTGTCGCATTATTTGTGAGTGTCATAGGCATAACCTTCTGAAGAAGAGCGCTAAGTGACCGATACCGGTCAAGATATTAAATTTCTTATATGCAACTAGTTGCTTATTATTTCATTATATACGACTACAGTTAATGAAGACAGACAAAACACTAAACAATCTAATGAGCCAGAATATTAACTGAGAATATATCGAAGAAAGACGAAAGTTATGAGAAGTAACAGAAATAAGGACAGTGAGGAACTTAACATCAGGATTGATGGTCACGAAGCAGATGAAGTTAAGAAATTCTACTACCTACGCAGCAAAATAACCACGGAGGACATCAAAAGAAGACTAGCACTGGACAAGAGAAGTCTACTAGTATCAAACATAGGCCTTAATTTGAGGAAAAAGTTTCTGGGCATGTACGTTTAGAGCACAGCTTTGTATGGCAGTAAAACAAGGACTGGCGGGAAACTGGAAAAGAAGAGAATCGAAGCATTTGAGAAGTGGTGCTACAGACGAATGTGAAAATTAGGAGGACTAATAAGATAAGGAATGTGCAGGTTCTCAGCAGAATCGGCGAGGTAAGGAACATATGTAAAAGATTAACAAGAAGAACTGACAGAATGATAGGACATCTCATAAGTCATTAGGTATTAACTTCTATGATACTAGAAGGAACCGTAGAGGAAAAACCCAGTAGAGATCATAGAGATTGGAATACATCCAACAAATTGTTGTGGACGTAGCTTGCAAACACTACTTTGACATGAAAAAGTTGACACTGGAGAGGAATTCGTGGGGGGCTCATCAAACTAGTCAGAATACTGATGATGCAAAAAGAAATAAAAAATACAAATGAAAAATAAAAAAATTCACAATATCTTCCGAGGACTTTTTCGTGGTCATTACGGTTTTGGTTCTCCACTTGGTGGCTAGTACTTGTAATGATCGTTCGCCGCAGCATGAGAATTCAAGATCCATTTACCTTATGGCTTTCTTCTTTCTTATTGAACCTACTGTCAAATGTGTGAACTTCTATGGCTCCCCTGTGTGATATTTCTGGCACTAGCAGCCGTCATATTTAGCTCCACGCTCTTTCCTCAGAGCACCAGAGATGGCAGCATTATGCATATGACGTAATCAGTGATGTAAGATACCAGTAGCTGATAGTACCTACCTCGTGAGAAAGGCCGCCAGAATTGTAATCTATGAATGTGACTGGCTGAGAATTGTGGAGGCTGCACGCCGAAACGCTTTCTTTCATTCATATTTTGATAAAGGCGCATTAAACTAACCTGACATTCTACAATAAGTATCTCTAAATAGCAAGATGTCGCGTACTTGTTTCATAGATAAGAATTACATGTTACACTAAAAAGAAAAGATAAACGAAAAGACAGACGAAGCTCTTCGGTGTCTTCGGAGATCCGCCTAGAACGGGCTCCAGAGCGAAGAAAAGGCACTGCCTGATCTTCGGAAAGGGCAGTCATGGGGGACAGATATGTTGTTTGCTGCAGTCTATTATTTCCCAGTTTTAGATATAATAGTTAATTAGATCGGTTTATGAGTGTGCACCATTTAATCAGTTACTGGTGTTGCGACATAAAGTTTGTTAATCTGTTCATAACGTGTGATTTGTTAAAAGGAGTGAGTAATGTTTGTAACTTGAAGTTTCTCGAGTTGTGCTAAAATACACGAGTGGCACCCCTGAAAAAGAAGTGAACTAACTACTTAATTAAATATCAGTTGGGTGATAACGGTTTGTTACACCCTGAAGACAATGGATCTGTGACCAACGTGCTGCCAGCTCTGTGACCGAGCGGTTCTAGGCGCTACAGTCTGGAACCTCGTGACCGCTACGGTCGCAGGTTCGAATCCTGCCTCGGGCATGGATGTGTGTGATGTACTTAGGTTAGTTAGGATTAAGTAGTTCTAAGTTCTAGGGGACTGATGACCTCAGAAGTTAAGTCCCACAGTGCTCAGAGCCAATTGAACCAACGTGCTGCTGTCTGAGCAGGGGACACCTTTAGAAGACTGCAGATTGATCAAATCATTGGACGTCTATTCATTTCACTCAGGGCAGTGAAAGAAACTAGGCACCTAGAGTTTAATGCATTCCAAGAACAAATGGGGCCTTTAAGACGTCATCTGTGGTAACACAGAGTAGGTTAAGGGATAGTTAATATTTCTCCATTAAACTGCTGTACCTGAACTACCGGACTTGGCAGCTTTCCTCCACAGCGAGAACCTCTGTGTCAACGAATTTTATTGCGTGGTCGGTATCACAGTGAGTTTGTAAGTGCCAAAATATTAACATAAATGACAATATCTTTGGATTTCATTGACTTATAAGCTTACGTTTATTACATGTCCAAGAGAGCTTAGACCTTAGTATGTGACATAAATTTAAACTTGATACAACTAAATGTTCCTGAGAAAAATGAATCCTAACAAACATACTGAGACTGAAACAGAAAGTCGGATAACAAGTGACAAAAAATTTTTTCTCCATGTGATATAATCACAAATTAACAATTTTTTTTTCCTTCAGCTGTACTGTGAAACGTTGCTTCTACATCTACATCTACATGATTACTCTGCAATTCACACTGAAGTGCTTGGCAGAGGGTTCATCGAACCACAATCATACTATCTCCCTACCATTCCACTCCCGAACAGCGCGCGGGAAAAACGAACACCTAAACCTTACTGTTCGAGCTCTGATTTCTCTTATTTTATTTTGATGATCATTCCTACCTATGTAGGTTGGGCTCAGCAAAATATTTTCGCATTCGGAAGAGAAAGTTGGTGACTGAAGTTTCGTAAATAGATCTCGCCGCGACGAAAAACGTCTTTGCTTTAATAATTTCCATCCCAACTCGCGTATCATATCTGCCACACTCTCTCCCCTATTACGTGATAATACAAAACGAGCTGCTCTTTTTTGCACCCTTTCGATGTCCTCCGTCAATCCCACCTGGTAAGGATCCCACACCGTGCAGCAATATTCTAACAGAGGACAAACGAGTGTAGTGTAAGCTGTCTCTTTAGTGGACTTGTTGCATCTTCTAAGTGCCCTGCCAATGAAACGCAGCCTTTGGCTCGCCTTCCCCACAATATTATCTATGTGGTCTTTCCAACTGAAGTTGTTCGTAATTTTTACACCCAGGTACTTAGTTGAATTGACAGCCTTGAGAATTGTACTATTTATCGAGTAATCGAATTCCAACGGATTTCTTTTGGAACTCATGTGGATCACCTCACACTTTTCGTTATTTAGCGTCAACTGCCACCTGCCACACCATACAGCAATCTTTTCTAAATCGCTTTGCAACTGATACTGGTCTTCGGATGATCTTACTAGACGGTAAATTACAGCATCATCTGCCAACAACCTAAGAGAACTGCTCAGATTGTCACCCAGGTCATTTACATAGATCAGGAACAGCAGAGGTCCCAGGACGCTTCCCTGTGGAACACCTGATATCACTTCAGTTTTACTCGATGATTTTCCGTCTGTTATTACGAACTGCGACCTTCCTGACAGGAAATCACGCATCCAGTCGCACAACTGAGACGATACCCCATAGACCCGCAGCTTGATTAGATGTCGCTTGTGAGGAACAGTATCAAAAGCTTTCCGGAAATCTAGAAATACGGAATCAACTTGAGATCCCCTGTCGATAGCGGCCATTACTTCGTGCGAATAAAGAGCTAGCTGCGTTGCACAAGAACGATGTTTTCTGAAACCATGCTGATTACGTATCAGTAAATCGTTCCCTTCGAGGTGATTCATAATGTTTGAATACAGTATATGCTCCAAAACCCTACTGCAAACCGACGTCAATGATATAGGTCTGTAGTTCGAAGGATTACTCCTACTACCCTTCTTAAACACTGGTGCGACCTGCGCAATTTTCCAATCTGTAGGTACAGATTTATCGGTGAGCGAGCAGTTGTATATGATTGCTGAGTAGGGAGCTATTGTATCAGCGTAATCTGAAAGGAACCTAATCGGTATACAATCTGGACCTGAAGACTTGCCCGTATCAAAGGATTTGAGTTGCTTCGCAACCCCGAAGGTATCTACTTCTAAGAAACTCATCAGCTGTTCGTGTTTCAAATTCTGGAATACTCCACTCGTCTTCCCTGGTGAAGGAATTTCGGAAAACTGCGTTCAATAACTCCGCTTTAGCAGTACAGTCGTCGGTAACAGTACCATCGGCACTGCGCAGCGAAGCTATTGACTGCGTCTTGCCGCTTGTGTACTTTACATACGTCCAGAATTTCTTCGGATTTTCTACCAAATTTCGAGACAATGTTTCATTGTGGAACCTATTAAAGGCATCTCGCATTGTAGTCCGCGCCAAATTTCGCGCGTCTGTAAATTTTAGCCAATCTTCGGGATTTCGCGTTCTTCTGAACGTCGCATGCTTTTTCCTTTGCCTCTGCAACAGCGTTCGGACCTGTTTTGTGTACCATGGGGGATCAGTTCCATCACTTACCAATTTATGAGGTATGAATCTCTCAATTGCTGTTGCTACTATATCTTTGAATTTGAGCCACATCTCGTCTACATTTGCATAGTCAGTTCGGAAGGAATGGAGATTGTCTCTTAGGAAGGCTTCTAGTGACACTTTATCCGCTTTTTTAAATAAAATTATTTTGCGTTTGTTTCTGGTGGATTTGGAAGGAACGGTATTGAGCCTAGCTACAACGACCTTGTGATCACTAATCCCTGTATCAGTCATGATGCTCTCTACTACCTCTGGATTGTTTGTGGCTAGGAGGTCAAGTGGGTTTTCGCAACCATTTACAATTCGCGTGGGTTCGTGGACTAACTGCTCGAAATAATTTTCGGAGAAAGCATTTAGGACAATCTCGGAAGATATTTTCTGCCTACCACCGGTTTTGAACAAGTATTTTTGCCAACATATCGAGGGAAGGTTGAAGTCCCCACCAACTATAACCGTATGAGTGGGGTATTTATTTGTTACGAGACTCAAATTTTCTCTGAACTGTTCAGCAACTATATCATCGGAGTCTGGGGGTCGGTAGAAGGAGCCAATTATTAACTTAGTTCAGCTGTTGAGTATAACCGCCACCCATAGCAATACGCACGGAGTATCTACTTCGACTTCACTACAAGATATACCATTACTGACAGACTCAAACACTCCACCACCAATTCTGCCTAATCTATCTTTCCTTAACACCGTCTGAGACTTCGTAAAAATTTCTGCAGAACTTATTTCAGGCTTTACCCAGCTTTCTGTACCTATAACGATTTCAGCTTCTGTGCTTTGTATTAGCGCTTGAAGCTCAGGGACTTTTCCAGCACAACTACAACAATTTACAACTACAATTCCGACTGTTCGTTGATCCAAGCACGTCCTGTATTTGCCATGCACCCTTTGAGATTACAGCCCACCCCATACTTTCCCGAGGCCTTCTAACCTAAAATACCGCCCAGTCCACGCCATACGGCCTCCGCTACCCGTGTAGCCTCCAGCTGAGTGTAGTGAACTCCTGACCTATTCAGCGGAACCCGATACCCCCCACCCTATGGCGCAAGTCAAGGAATCTGCAGCCAACACGGTCGCAAAACCGTCTGAGCCTCTGATTCAGTCCCTCCACCCGGCTCTGCACCAAAGGTCCGCAGTCGGCACTGTCAACGATGCTGCACATGGTGAGCTCTGCCTTCATCTCGTGAGAAAGACCGGCAGCCTTCACCAAATCAGATAGCCGCTGGAATCCAGAGAGAATTTCCACAGATCCAAAGCGACACACGTCATTAGTGCCGACATGTGCCACCACCTGCAGCTGGCTGCACCCTGTGCTCTTCATGGCATCCGGAAGGACCCTTTCCACATCAGGAATGACACACCGAGTGCACACTGGATTTCGTCCCCTCCTTAGCCGCCATATCCCTAAGGGGCCCCATTACGCGCCTAACATTGGAGCTCCCAACTACCAATAAGACCACCCTCTGCGACTGCCCGGACCTTGAAGGCTGAGAATCATCCTCTGAAACAGGGCAGGCAGCTGCATCTGGCTCAGCCAGAGACGCTACCTGAAACCTGTTTGTCAGACGCACCGGGGAGGCTTTCTGATCAGCCTCCGGGGACGTCTTTCACTGACTGCCACGCTTTGGAACGACCTCCCAATCAACCACAGGCGAGGGCTCAGCCCCACTGCAGGCAGCAACCGGAGCAACCACAGCGGCAGTCCAATCTGGGGACAGACGGGACGAGGTTGACATCCCTGTGATACCCAAGTCCGGCTCCCCACAGTGGTGCCCATTGGCAACAGCCTCAAGCTGCGTGACCGAAGTCAGCGCCGCCTGCAGCTGTGAGCGAAGGGATGCCAACTCAGCCCTCATCCGAACACAGCAATCACAGTCCCTGTCCATTCTAATCGATGTTGAACAACAGTTACTGAAACACGAGTCCGTGCCTAGATAACGCAAGGAAAATACGCAATGAATGTATGAACCATCCTGTACAAATGCCCAACGACTGCGCTACAATCTGCCTGAATTTACGATTACAGTAACTAAAACTCTAAATAAGTGAGCTAGGAGTATACGACTTGCTGCTGGCAGCTGCTTATCCAACGGCGGCAGGGAGCACACTCTTCTTGCCAAATTTCATGATACTAAGTAAACGTGATGTACCCTATTAGTTTTGATGAGTTGTCGAGCATCAATATATGTGACAAGCTAGCCGCACCTTTGATTGTATTGGCTTAGAAGCCTCTATTTTACATACCTCCATGGGACTGTAGACCTCAGTATATGGCGTAAATTTCAACTTGAAATGTTTACTCCTTCCTGAGAAGAAGGATTTTTAATAGTCGGGCACACAGACGCACAATAAAGTGATTTTATAAGCGCTCTTGTTTACCTATTGAGGTGTGAAACCCTAGTAACAAAGCGGTATTGTAACTGCTACTGCTACCGCCTCGATAATCCCGAAATACATTGTCTTTATTTCTGGTTCCACTTGACTTTCGTAGGGACAAGCCAATGAACACAACGGAAGAAGGATTTGGGGAAGGAGTGCGTGTCTGTGTGACTTTCTGACGAGTAGCTACCCGACACTAATTTGGGTAAAGTTGCAGCGCTGCGAAGTGCCGCAAGCGTAATGTTGAGCAACAGCTTGCTTGCCTTCACTAACAAGCCCACTGACCGGATGCTCACGCGTCCTGTCACCGGCAAGGCTCTTCCTCCGTGCCATGATGCCAAAGTTTCAGAATAAAATTACTCATGCGAAAGCTCTCGTTAGCAACGTGCACCTGCCACTGCGTCATTAAATTCGTGCACTGGAGTAACTGCGCGCGCACTCTATGACGTGCATTGTACACTGGATCCCGCTCAGCCAAGTAACACCGCCGTGTACTGTGCCAGGCTGTGGCAGGCTTCCAGACCGCTAGATAATGCTGTACTTCACACCGAATACAGTCAGTGTTCAGCTACAGTTAACAATGCCATCAGACATTTATTCACATACAGTTTCAGACAGCAGTCTGAACTTTTATCAAAATTCGACAGAATGTCATTTCCAAGATATTTTCAATGTCCAAGGGAAAAATTGTACTAAAAACTTATTTACTTGTCTCTACCTGCACAATATTTAGCTCTAGGATCAGTTTCAAGGATAACTGTCTTGGAATCTCCTCACTGGTATTGTTACATATAGTGTTGTACTCTACTAAAACTACAGTTTGGTAGTTTTGGTACAATAGATAAATGTCGTAGTAGGGTTACGGGTAGTATTGGTAGCATTGGTAGGGAAAGAAACGTAACTAAATGTATAAAAGAGAAACTGGGAAGCGACGATTTCTCTTCGTTTGTTTGTTTGTTTTGCACAGAATCAGAACGGCACATCATTCAGTGTTATTCCATTGTGTGTTTTACATCTTTAAATGTGCTGTTTCTCTGCACTCATGAGGACGAATTCTCTTGAAGAAAATTCGTTCTGGTGTCATGGCAATGAAGTTAGTCGTCTGATGTGTGGATGCATCTCTACATCAACCAGCAAGAGCATTTTCAACGTTTTATCTTATCTGTGACAAACAGCACTGCGCAAGACGATACCCATAGCATTGGTGGTCAGGTGGCTCGTAGCGAGGAAGAATTAAATGTAAAGCTTTCCTTCAGTGTTCAGCATCAATAACGAGGTTCCTGAAGCATAAGCAGCTCTAGTGACGACTTCGTTGTTGTAGGAGTTGCTCATGAATCTGATTCCTTATCAGGTGAAGTCCCAGACGTAGTCGACATCGAAGTTTCATTGGTTGTTTGAGAAGTGGTCCTCGAAATTTTTACTGATCTCTGTAAAAGTTCCTGTGCCACACGTATTACAGATTGTGGACAGAGTCTACACTTCTGAAGGTTATTTCTTAGACGAGTAACCACGGCATTATGATAAAAGTATAGTTCCACATTACTTACAACTGGCTTCTGTCTTGTTTTCGATTATCCTTGTACAATTCCCACCCTTCCACACGATGACGCATGCTGACGAACTTTGGTCACTTACTCATATCCCGTAGGTTGCGCGGCCCTTTTTATACAGGGTGGTCCACTGATAGTGATCGGGCCAAAAATCTCACGAAATGAGCTGAACAATTGCTGTTTGCTTAAATAACGTAACTATCCGGCGAACGGTCCGGACACTTGGATGATGTCGTCCAGGATACCGAGCAGCATACATAGCACACGCCCGTTGGGCATTTTGATCACAAATCCGCAATTGGTAAACGGTCCATTTTAACACGGGTAATGTATCACGAAGCAAATACCGTCCGCAATGGCAGAATGTTACGTGATACCACGTACTTATACGTTTGTGACTATTACAGCGCCATCTATCACAAAGCGAAAAAAGTGGTCCAACCAAAATATTCATATTTCTTTAAGTACTACACGAATATGTAATAAAAAATGGGGGTTTCTATTTTTAAAAAAACGCAGTTGATATCCGTTTGACCTATGTTAGTGGCATCTAGCGGGCCAACCATAGCGCCATCTGGTTTCCCCCTTCAAGCTAGACAAGTTTCGTTCTTTGTAGTTTTTTCGTTTGACGCTTATTTCGTGAGATATTTGGCCCGGTCACGATCAATGGACCACCCTGTATACTCAGTCAGTTTCTAGAGGTTCGACGTTTCCGGCTGCGACAGTATCTAGTAACACACTGATCGTATACCCAAACAAAGCGATAGAAATGAGGTAACGCCCGATAAGTATGCAAAACACTTAAGTTACGGATAAAGTGGGTAGGATCTTAATTGGCCAAGTCTACTGGGAAAACCAACGCAATCTACACATACTTATGACAGTCTACAGTAGGCTACAGTACAATTCTAGTTACATATGTTATCCTTAGTAACCACAAATAACTGTATAACCTTATTCATATACAGTGGTGACACAGTTGAGACAGGACACCCAAAATACATACACAATGAGGGAAAATGTACGGAGGCGTGGTTTTCGCGGAGCTGAAGTAGACAACACGGCAAATTTTCTGATGTTAAGCAAGTGGAGTTTTGAACATGGCTGCGGGGTCAGCAACCGTTTACGAAGTGAAATTAAAGCAATAACAGCCCTCGGTCGCAAAAAAAGAAATATCTTGACCTAGGTTTCGGCACTCCTATGAGTGTCTTCATCAGAAGTAAAACACTCACACTGGCTTGTCAGGTATAAAAATAAATATCAAGTGACAAAGCTTTAGTCACAAAATTTTTAAAATACAGTACATAGAAGGCAACCCACTATGGGCTGCTCACACTTGAGTTTGATGCTACCGTAGCTCGACAAGTGTGAGCAGCCCATAGTGGATCGCCTTGTATGTATTCCATTTTAAAAATTTGGTGACAAAAGTTTTATTGTTTGATATTTATTTTTATACGTGGTATGCCAGTTTGAGTGTTTTACTTCTGATGAAGGCGCTAGGTCAAAAGACTTATTTTTTGTGTCTTAGGGCTGTTATTGCTTTAATTTAATTTTCTTTCTTTTTGCTAAGGAAATAATTTTTCATGTTGATTGCTCTGTAACTATGACACCAACTTCGAAATTTCTTAATGAAACGTTTTCCGTGGAATTGGAAAGAGCCTTCGGAGAGGACTTCATCGAAGTAGACTGTGTGGAACTTAACCAGATAGTAATAAGGTAACAGCATCGCAAAGCACTGTTCGGCCGTTAGGTGAAGACGCCGGACATAAGTCTGTCCTATTGAACCAAATGTAAGCAATCACGTAACTCTGGTATAATTCGTGAGGTCCTTATTATGACTGCCATTCCAAGTGATCAAAATGTTGACCTTTAGCGCTGATACATGCTATAAAGTATGACTGACAATACAGAATGTTCAACTTATCTGGGGTCATCACAGCACAAGCCCGTGTCTTCCGGCATTTCACGTGTTTCCTTGTAGACCTAATCTGCTGTGGAATTTGTGCTCCTGTATTGCACAATAGTCCACACACATTAATTATCGATGCACAGCTGAAGAATAGTATGAGAATTATCAGTGCTACATTAAGATCAAACCCCATTTAATGGCTATCCATGCTGAGCCATATTCCGCTCTCTGGTCTTCGACAAAAAGTAGTTATACTTCGTGTGAGCTTAATCGCGTATAGGGCAACCCCAACTCCCTATACATCAAGATGTGGTTATCCTGGAAAGAAACCATCTACGAAAGCAGCCATGGAACTGCACACGTTTCAGTTCAACTTAACAGACCCTTGGGAACGAGGCTGAACACAGGCTTACCTCCCACATTGCCATAACTTGCCCTGCATAAGAAAGAAACCCCCTGGCTTTGAAATCATGCAGTACATGGGCAATGTTTAACGGAACACGCACCAGTCGTGGCAGAAGCATGGACTCGCTTCACAGATGGGGGTAAGGGTTGTAAGTAGGCTGTTTATCTTTTCTTATTGGCAACGTTACGTAGCGCTCTGTATGAAAATCACTGGCTGTGCTGTGTGCAGTCTGTGGCTAGTTTGCATTGTTGCCTGCCATTGTAGTGTTGGGCAGCTGGATGCGAACAGCGCGTAGCGCTGCGCAGTTGGAGGTGAGCCGCCAGCAGTGGTGGATGTGGGGAGAGAAATGGCGGAGTTTTGAAATTTGTAAGACTGGATGTCATGAACTGCTATGTATATTATGATTTTTCAACACTATTAAGGTAAATACATTGTTTGTTCTCTATTAAAATCTTTCATTTGCTAACTATGCCTATCAGTAGTTAGTGCCTTCCGTAGTTTGAATCTTTTATTTAGCTGGCAGTAGTGGCGCTCGCTGTATTGCAGTAGTTCGAGTAACGAAGATTTTTGTGAGGTAAGAGATTTGTGAAAGGTATAGGTTAGTGTTAGTCAGGGCCATTCTTTTGTAGGGATTATTGAAAGTCAGATTGCGTTGCGCTAAAAATATTGTGTGTCAGTTTAAGGACAGTCATGTATAATTGTTCAAAGGGGACGTTTCATATGTCAACCCTTAGCCGAGGATACCTCACTGGAATCTTATGATTTTTTTTCTTGTAGTTTGTGTAATTAGTGTACTTATTGTTTATTGCTAGCGCGTAATTGTAGAGAGAATCTCCTTTGTAGTTGCAGTCTTTCATTGTTGTTGTGGCATTCATGTAGATTTGCACCAAGTATTTCGCAGCTGCGCTTGCAATTAACTAGATATTATTTTCAGTGCTATGTTAATGTGTTTTCTTATTTTGCTCTTCAAATTGTGGTTTTCTGTGTAGTCGTGTGAAATATTGTTACAATAATGGCGTCTGAAACACGTAATACTAGGCTCCAAAGTAAACTGAGAAATGACAGTGAAGACGAAAGCAGTGTGTTAGCGCCGCCGAGTAATGAATTAACTAATGTTCAAAGTAGTAATTTGGTAATTGTGCATAGGGAAATGGAGCGGGCTGCAAATAATGGTGTAGGAAGTGAAACAATTAGTGAACAGGCAAGCATTATCGATCGATCGGTTGGCAACAGCTCGCCTCAGGAATCCGAAATGACAGGACACAATCTTGCAAATACTGTAGATTCAGGTTTTGCGTCCTCACCGTTTTCTCAAATAAGTCAAGACACATTTTATGCTTGTCAAAATGTGTTGCCGGTGCAAATCCACTGGCGAAAAGGATAGAGGAACAGATTCCAGACACTAATACATTATTATTGCAATTAATGCAACAAATGAAACAAAATCAGAGACAAACACAGCAACAGTTAGACACAATGGAACAAAATCAGACACAAACACATCAAAAGCTTCAAAACTTAGACACAATGGAACAAAAGCTTCAAAAGCTAGATTCAGTGGAACATACGCTTGAACAAACACGTGAAGATTTAACTATTGAGTTACATAAAATCGAATCGAAATGTCAAAAAGTCTATAATGACGTAAAAACACAAATTTGTGAGCATTTCCAACCTATTTTTTCGCGGCATGAAAATACGTTACAGAATCACGAATCACCCATAAAAGAACTGCAAACTATTGTTCATGAAAATCATGAGACCTTGTAGGCTAGAATTGACTCAGTTGCATCTACCGATTCGGTTACGCAACTTGCAAAAACTCAGGACAACTTAAAGGACACAGTAGATACGATTTCAACACAAATGGACATTTTGAAATTTGGTTCAGAAAAACACACTGAGGAAATGAGTACACTGTCGGAGAAAGTAGCCGAACTTTCAGATCAGTTCACTAACTTATCTACAAAGGTAGATGATGATCTGAATGACACAAGATCTGTAGCCTTCACGGACACTGAAGAGTATGAACAAATTAGAAAATTCAACCAAAATCAAAATCAAATCAATACATAGTACAAAAGAGAAATCCGGGAAGTACAAGATCAGTTGGCACAAGTAATACAAGAATTACATATTTCAGAGGACACTCGCGCTCGAGTACGGGAAGAGGGACATAGAAATACGGAGCAACCACAAAATAATAACACAGGACACTTCGGAAATTATGAAAGAAATTGGCAAGGCGCATTGAATTTTGAGATGGAACCGCCGAAACGACGTAAGAATGAGCGATGTGCGACTCGCCGACATGATGATTTTGACTATAAGCTGTTCATTACTACACGTAAATTTCAAACATTTAAGAATTCTGGCAACGACATTCATCCACAAGCGTGGCTCCATCAATTCTCTCATTGTTTTCCTCCCAACTGGTCATTAGAGCACAGATTAGAATTTATGTGTGTCTATTTAGAGAATGAACCAGCTGTGAGAATGTGATCGGTCATTCACGATTGTCACAGTGAAGGAGAATTTTACCATGCCTTCCTCTCAGCATATTGGTCTCAAGCTGCACAAGACCGAGTATAAAATAGCATCATAATGATGAAACGTTTCGAACAATCTGAATTTTCCAGTCTTATGAAATATTCTGAAGACATGTTGCATAAGAATCAGCATCTTTCAAACCCATACAACCCCTCAGAACTCATCCGCATTTGCTTAATGAAATTGCCTGAACATTTAAGAAACATTATTTTGGCAGGACGTTGCAAAGACGACATTGAAGCTTTTCAGGGACTCTTACAAGAATTAGAAATTCACACTGACAATCACGGAACGCGAAAACAGGAACACAACAGTTACAGGTCACATCCGTCGCAATTCCACGATGAAAGAAATATTAACAGGACAGGACAAGGCTATTCTCAAAAAACAAATCGTGACCAAAACAGACACCACCCGTATGACAACCGTTGGCAGAGTAGTAATAATTACAGGGAAAGATCACCTCTCCGCGGTAGTAACTATCACAGAGACAATCAGAGAAACAGACAATATGGGAACCAAAATAATTATTATCAAGGGAGACAGAATAACTTCAGACGCAACAGTTCAGCGCGCAGTTACGATTCAGGGAGAAATTCTCCTCCACGTGACCGACAAGAAAGAAATTATGGAATCTACCGACGTGACGAAAGACGATATAATCGTAACGACAGACTTGAATTGCATCAGAACAGGCGGGATTCAAACAGGGCAGAGCCCTCTCGACAAGGTGTATTTGTAGTAGTTGGGTCTCCTAATCCCAATAACGACGCGCGCCAACAAAGAGGCAGACAATGAATCGCACCGCAGGCAGCCACTTGCGCCGGCTGGCTCAGAGAAAAATAACATAGACGCTAACCTTGAGAAAAAATTTCAGCATTCGTTACCGATGTATACAACATCATAATTGCTTTGAAGTTAACTCTGAGCACTAGGAAGAGTGAAGGCTTGCACAACACTGCACATGTAAAACCGTTTATTGAAAGATAATCTGCTTTTTAACTTAGTCTTTACCACAAAACTTTTCACTTCACGCTACTAGTACAATTTGTCACACTGAGAAACTTTTAACATGCAACAATGTTTTGAAGTTAACTATCCAGCCTACAACCTAAAGAACATTTTTTAAACAGATGTTATGAATGCATTGTTATAGTGAACAGACGACACAATGTTGTTATTTGTACATTCTTGCTTGTTAGTTGCACGATTACGTAACGACTATCAGGCTTACATACTTAGAACATATACTGGCACTGCTAAAGAGATTTTAATGCAACATTTTGGTTTACTTGAAAATAAATTCTGGATTTAAAGAACTTTCTGGAAGATACCAGATGACACAGTGGTTAGTTTATGTGACAGCTACACGATTTTATCACGATGCATCTAATGAGTGTCCATTTACAATGCTGCTTTTGCGGTGTTTCTGTTTTATATCTGCAGAGTTTTTCTGAATTCTTCTGGAAAGTAAAATATGTTTTAGTAGTAACTTTTGTGGTATAGCTACAATGAGACAGCCTTTTCCATAGCACAACAATACGTTACATTATAGTACTTTCTTGATCACGGTGAGGTACATAATAACTACGATATCTATACGCAAAGCATTTCACTTTCGTTTATGATGAGGTAAGTACATTGACTTCAGCAGAACTTTGCTTACAGAGGACGATAACTACGACAGTTCCACAGAATTATCTTACAGCAAGATGCACATTTAGCGCTACAGGACACGCATTTGAGTGATTAATTTTGTACTTGAACCATTTATTTTTCAAGATTTTTGAATTACAAAGAAAGTTTTCCCTGATACATTTCATTCCATTGCTGTAATCTGTAACACCTGGGGGTATAATTACATTTATCCTCAGGGGTGTACACGCTTACTTTGTGTACCATGTGTGTGGCAAGCACAAGGAGGCCTAGCTAATATGGTATTTGCTTATACAACTTTACATATCAGTACCATATTTCTCTAACACTAAATTACACAGCTATCTGATCATTTAACTGAGAGATAAACATTTATTTTTACTACATCAGTGACTCATGTTTACGCTATTACACAGTTGGATAATTTCATACTTATGAAATTGTATTTTGTCTGCACTATGTGAACTGTTCATATTTTTTCGGAACCATTGTGATACTATGAGAGCTTTGAATGATGTATTTGGTAAGGGAGCATGATTGTAAAGTACGTTTGAGGTAGATGACACTATTGAAATGAGCAGAGAATTTTTTTTAGGTTTAGACATTATTGCAGAAAGCTACGACGGTTTTGAGATTTGACTGAGGTGTTATGATGTTATTTTTACGATGACGATGTGTATTATGGTGTTGAGGTATGTTTATGATCAATAAGATGATGCTACCGTATATGAGGAATTTGATTATGCTAAGTATTTATTAAGATGAAATATTGAAGAAGTGTCGACGAATATGTATATGTGTAATAAGGTAAGGAATAATGAGTAGTGGTTAGGGACTCTGACTTGTGGAAAAGGATGTTGGAAACCAAGAATCGTACTTTAAGAGTTATGAAATGTGTGTAAATGCGTGAATGTATCACAATGCAGGCGAAAATTTTTTGCACACTGTTATATTCATAGGATTTTGTTTCTACACGTTTGCAACGCAAATTCTTGACCTGTGAAATTTTTTATATGAGACTATCACTGTAATGCAAACTGGTGTCATAAATATTTCAGTAAGAAAGTTAAGTGACCACCTTCACGTAATGCGTCATGGGCACCCAGCTGCACGATAGTCGCCTGGGAAAAAGCCATTAGTGTGTGCCTTTCAAAGGCACAGGTGGAAAAAAAGAGACCATTATCCTCGCTATTGACATTTCTTTGTAGAAAGCATCGCAAATACGACATGCTCAAACTTAAAAACATATGATTCCACTGTGGAGCTCTTAATTTGATATTTACTGAAATGTCTAATGAAATGACGAGAAATATTTTATGTCTATACACCTGGTTATGACTACTGTCTTTCTAGTTGAGAGATATTTTACTACCTTATGAAATGCCATATTTCTGTTGAATGATGTTTCATGCCTTCCTTTGTACATATTTGCTCATTTTGTTTAATATCAAGTTTCCAGCTGTGTTGCACCATTGGTTTTATAAAATAAAATTAAATGCATTTGCTAATGTGAACACTTTCTGTCAACAGATCTATTAAATAATTACTTATGATCCACATTCTTCGAAAAAGGAGCTCTTGGAATGGAAAGAACAATAAGAAGGGACTAATAACAGTAACTGCATATATAATTTTCTTTTCAAGTACTTGGTAATTATTTGTAGAATTAGTTTTTGTGGTGCACCACTTTAATGACATAGATATTAAGATGTGATTATACATTTCCCTTATCTGCGTTGTTGTCTTCAGTGTACTATTTTTTCTGCTTGAGCTTTGTCATGTTTAGGTATAAGTTATTGCATTTGCTGCTGCTGCTTGCCAGGCATACTGCTAATAAATTTCACTTTGTGTTACTCTGTGAAGCCAGTTTTACTAATGATTTATTTTTCGTTTTTCTGCACATTGGCTCATATTAGTGATAATGTTGCATTTGCTCTTCAAATTTAGATTTACTGCTGCTAGCTTTGCCAATTTCCATTTTTTTTTGTCATTGCTGTTTGTGTTAATTGTTTTGTGCTGCTGCATTGCCTCGTCCCTTAGTTTATGCATCTGAGCTCAGTAGATTTAAGTTAGCTTAAGAGGGGGTAGCCTATAAGAGAATGAGTTGCGATGAATTTGAAGAAATGCACTGAGAGGTTATACGAGAAAACTACAGAAAGCAGGTACAGATAGGACTTTTTGGAAATAATGAAGAACGAAGGGAGATCTCTGAGAAGTAAAGAAAGTTTTGTTTGCAAAATACTGCAGTAAAACAAACCCTGTCCTTTCCTTGTGTTATCCCACTATGTGGTTGTGTACCCTTGTGTATTTATGTTCTTCCTGTCTTTATATGTTTATCTGATAAGACTTATGATGTAGAATTTTTCTAATACTCAGCTACATGAACTATGATGAGGAATACTGTTATCCTCAAATATAATTTGCATTAATAATATGTTATTTACTTTGTAAAGATGTTAGACATTATTAATTTTGTTCTGTTTTAATGCTCATGTGTGAAGTTGATGTTTCAATAATTATTCTGATGTCATAATTCCTGTAACACTGATGTGTATGTTTATTTCTATTCTTTTGTAAAGTCCCTATTACTACAAATGTTATCTGTATTATTATGTTTTTAATGATGTATTTTGTACCTTTGTAATTGTATTCTTATGTTATAAAATTGTAATAGACACCAGTTCATCATATTATTAACTTGTAAGTTCCATTTCACTGCATACGTTTCTGTTGGTCATAGTATATGGACAATATGTGAGAAGTAGGGACTATTAGTGTTTGCACGTGTGTTAATAATTCAGCAAGGGACTGGATAACAGCATTGCTGGTTCTAAGGACAATTCCAAAAACTTAGTGAGTGCACAAGTGGTGGTTATGGACTTGCTATATTGTCCACAAGACTCTTCGATGGTGATTGTGCACCTGCACAGTCGCAGCAGATGGCTGCTGGCCATCTCTACAAGGACTTCAGTGGGTCTGCATCTTTGATGACCCACCAATACCATTATTTCTACAAGGACTGCAGTGGGTCTGCACCTCTGGAGGCCCACCAATACCGTAATCTCTACCAGGACTACAGTGGGTCTACTCTGTGATGACCTACCTACCAATATTCTTCAAAACTTCGACTGACTCTGCGGTGGGTTTGCTCTGTTATGGCCCATTACCTGTCTGCATGTCGAGAGTCAGCACTGTCTTTCTGTTGGAAGGACAACACTACTTCTTCAAGACTGCATGGAAATCCACTACTTCTGTGTGCATTTTCTTTTACTGGTCAGACTTTGAGAAAAACACTGCTATTTTACTGTGATGAACGATCAGGACTGTCTTTATGGACTGTGAAAAAATTTTGTCTTTTGACCAACATTGTATCAATAAGTGTATGCATTTGATATCTTTGTTATTGTAATTATGAAAAATTTTATCAAATCATTATTGGCCACTGCCCAAAACAATTTGTGAAATTTTTTGTGGGGAGCATGTAGGCTGTTTATGTTTTCCTATTGGCAACGTTACGTAGCGCTCTGTATGAAAATCACTGGCTGTGCTGTGTGCAGTCTGTGGCTAGTTTGCATTGTTGTCTGCCATTGTAGTGTTGGACAGCTGGATGCGAACAGCGCGTAGCGTTGCGCAGTTGGAGGTGAGCCGCCAGCAGTGGTGGATGTGGGGAGAGAAATGGCGGAGTTTTGAAATTTGTAAGACTGGATGTCATGAACTGCTATGTATATTATGATTTTTCAACACTATTAAGGTAAATACATTGTTTGTTCTCTATTAAAATCTTTCATTTGCTAACTACGCCTGTCAGTAGTTAGTGCCTTCCGTGATTTGAATCTTTTATTTAGCTGGCAGTAGTGGCGCTCGCTGTATTGCAGTAGTTCGAGTAACGTAGATTTTTGTGAGGTAAGTGATTTGTGAAAGGTATAGGTTAATGTTAGTCAGGGCCATTCTTTTGTAGGGATTATTGAAAGTCAGATTGCGTTGCGCTAAAGATATTGTGTGTCAGTTTAAGGACAGTCATGTATAATTGTTCAAAGGTGACGTTTCAGGGTCTATCTCCAAATTGCGACTGTGGAGCAGCCGTTCGTCACATAGTTGCTGAATGTCCCAGCAGCGCTTGTCGTGATCCTTGCGACAATTTCCTGATGGCAACGAATGACACAGTTGCTTATGCTAAAAGTTTACACTGATAAGCCAAAACATTATGACCATTGCCCATCGCGACGCTGGATGCCGCCCCGCGGCGTTGTTGGTACGTCATTGGTAAGAAAACGGTGTGAGCGGAGCAGACAAGGACAGGGGATCACCCTAGCGAAGATAAAGACCGCAAATGGAGAAATTATCTGAGATAAGTGACTGACAAGGGGCAGATTGTTATTATGCAGCGCCCGTGAACATCTCGAAAACGGCGAAGCTGGTCGACTGTTCATGTGCTAATCACGTAGCAGGACACTGAAACTACCACTAGTCCCTAAATCGTTGGACGTCGACAAATTTTTACAGATCGTGAGGTTCGGAGGCTTGTCTGCTCTGTAAAGTAGGACAGATGGTGATCTGAGGCATCTCTGCAGGAGGAGCACAATGGTTGTATACGTACAAGTGTTTCGGAGTACACCGTTCGTCGTACAATGTTGAACGTGAGCTCCGCAACAGACCACCCGTGTGGGTCCACATGTTGACCCAACGACATCAGTTACAACTGCAGTGAGCACGGGACCATCGGAATTCCACCGTCGAGCAATGGAAACGTGTCGGCTGTTTTGGTGAATCACATTTTTGCTACACTAGGTCGATGGTCTCTTCCACAGTCGCAGTACTCAATGTGAACGCCGGCTCGAAATGTGCTGCGCGCCACGGACGCCGGTTTGTGAGATCACTATCATGCCCTGGGAGCCATTCTTCTGCGCTGTGGTAGTAATCGAAGACACGCTGACAGCTGCGAACCACTTGCATCCCTTCATGCTTGGTATCTTCCACGAGGGTGAGTCATCTTTCAGCAGTATAATTACCCACGTCTCGTAGCCAGAACCGTGCTACAGTGGCTTGAGGAGCCTGATGTTAAACTCACGCTGATGTCGCGGCTACTAAACACGCCTGATGTAAATGCCATGGAATCCATCTGGGTCACTAAATGGCGGTATCACTGCGTACGCAAATCACAGCCCCGTTATTTACCAGAATTACACGTGCTGTGCGTAGACGTCTAATGCCACATATCTCCTCAAACACACCAACAAATTGTCCGATCGCTGATATGCAGAATCAGTGATGTGTTTCGTTCGAAGGCGGACCAACAAGCCATTAAGTAGGTGGTCATAATGTTTTTACTTATCGTTGTAGATGTCTGTTTGTAAATTATATATGTTATCGTCTCTATACTGTGCGGTGAAATGAAAAGATCCATTACCACGCACAGTTCTTATTACTGGATAGAGCTATGTATGATGATCATGGCTGTTGAGGCACTTATCCCATCTTAGTACGAAATGGTGAATGCCCTGGAAGAATAAATCCTTGGGTTGAGCACGGAACCACTATATCACAGCTTGCTGCACTTCGTCACCCCACACGACGTGGTGGCTCCGGAGGTGTTTCTCGAGTGGCCCAAAAGCGTGGAAACACGGGAACTCAAGTGAGGCCCATATGCGGGGTGGTCTAGCACTTCCCACTTCCGCGACGCCAAAAAATGCTGTGTTAGTTTGACAACATGAGACATGGTATTGTCGTGCAATAAGATGATGTCCTTTGTGAGGTTACCCCGGCATTTATTCTTGATTCCTAGCTGCAGCCGATGGAGAAAGCCGCAGTATTTGTTGGTGTTTTTTCTTCTTTGGAGAGGAACCCAACCAGCAGTGGCCCCCGCTCGTCGAAGAACACAGTCTTCGTGATCTTTGCAGCTGATATTGCGGAGCGGATTTTCTTTGGTTTAGGCGATCCTGTATCAAGTTTGGACTCCGGCTGAAACAGTGGGCGTATGGATTCATCTCCGGCAATGATCTTGGAATGGAAATAGTCGCCTTCGTTCTGATATTGCATCAAATGGTTCAGTGATATTCCCATTCTGTTGTGTTGCTTTTCCCCTGAAAGACATTGGGGTATCGATTGAGCACAAACCTTTCGGTAACCAAGTGTATTGTGAACAGTACCACGCACACTGCCATGGGACACCTCTTCTTGATTGTGAGAGAAAAGAATATTGGTATGTAACCAACTTCTGCTAACGAGTCACACTACGCCCACGCGTAACAAATGTTGCATTTATTATGGCCTACACACAGGTGGATATAAACAGCGCACTAAAATATCCCTCAATACGCTGTCCAGATATGTGCAACTGGACAGTTTCATTTGACTGAACCGTGTATTGTAGTTATTATCGTAATTAAAAACCATACAATAAATAAATGTAAACTTTTTATTTTCCCGACAGGTAGAACATCAAAGGTGTTAAGTCTGGTGAGCGTGCGGGGCATTTTGTGTTTTCAGATCGACCGATCTCCAAGTAATCCGTTAAGAACAGCTGTAATTATCTGTGCTTAATGTGGGGGACGTCAGTTATGTTGGTAACGCGTGAACTTCTTCGTGTCTAGCGGAATCTTTTAAAACAACTGCAGATGCGCAACTCATATTGGCCTAGGAAGGTCATTATTTATCCAGTTCTCTCAGCTTCCGTTGATTTTCAACTGATCAGTGGTACATACAGCGAAAATTGATTTGTCTTTGGTTTGTAATGGATGCTTCGAAACTATGCACATGAAAGCCGTTGAAAGTCAACAACTCTGATACTGGAGAATGAAGAGTGGCGCTGTAACTGGTATGATAGCTGAAGTAACATCTTTGGCCACGGATGTAAGCTGCTGCGGCATCTAGGAGGAAGAGAGCTGTACAATGCTGGATTCAGTGGATCGTACGCATATGACGGATGTGCAGCGAGTGAGTGCCGGGGCTAGCAGCGTTGGGTAGTTGGCAAGGGAAGGTCCAAGTGCAGAGCCCCCCATATCCCTCTCTCTCTCATACACACACTCTCTATCTCTTTCTCTCTGCTGCACGGAGATCGGTGCAACCGTGGAATCGGTGGGTACCAAGTCCAGTCGTCCGAGTAATTGTAAGCTGCCAGTGATGCTGTCGAATGTGATTTCAAATGAATAATAGCCAGCAAGTGTCGGTGGATCAACAGTCTATCCGCCAGCCTGTGGTTTCTGGTCGCTGTTATGTTACCAACAATAGCTATTCAGGCGATATTTTCTCAACGCCAGAGTACGGTTGGAATCATTGCAGTGATTTACTGACTGCTGTTCTGGCGACGTTGTTACTCTATCCCCTTATCTTGTCACAGCGTTTTCAGTTACTTGTTTCGTGTTCCCGGCCATTGATTGGGTGTTTGTGGGGCATGTGTTAGCCTCCTAGCAAAAAATTACACAATTTATTACATATTTTAATCTACTCGTTAAGATTGATTACTAAAGCTCTTCCTATTTATTGTACCTTTAAATCTGTCAAAGTTTACTGCATCTTTCAATATAATGGTTTCTAAAGGCTAATGTTGTCTGAAAGATTTGTTGTTAAACTGTTGAAAGTTACTGAGTATTTTAATTTTTTGTTGTTAAGGATTTGTGTTTTATGAAACATTTGTTGTTAAGATTGCTATCTGTTGCGACTTGTGAATTACTTTTGTGGGCTTTGGGAGTAAAGATTAAATTGTCAACTCGGGGTAGTTTATCTAAAGTTTTTTTTTTTTTATCAGTTAGTCCTTCCTGGTATTCAGAACTGTTGAACTTATTATCATAACGAAGTGTAACCTTCTCTGTATTATCAATAAACATCTCGCTCTGTAATATGTCCACATTGAAAATCAGCACGTTCCACTTCCCCTCAACATGATCCCTTCTGTCTCAGAAACTCCATGTCACTTAATAGTTCTCCGAGAAACCATTCGGACAATTCTAGCAGATTTTGAAACTAATTGCCATGAAACTTTCTCCGAGAAACCATTCGGACAATTCTAGCAGATTTTGAAACTAATTGCCATGAAACGGTTGTCGGAACCAAATGTGGAAAGAACGAAATGAGACGGAATGTAGTACTCACAAAACACTCCTTTGGCTGATTCCACTCGCATATTGAGACTTCCTTGCAGTGAAATGTGCATTGTGTGCTGGCGCTTCTAAGATATTACTTGCGTTTTTCTCATCATTTCCTGTGGTTTCTAGTCGGCGTATTTTGTACTTCACGCTTCGGGTTTCTCGGATTATTTGAAATGTTTACTAAGAAAGATCGTGAGGACTTAATACGTTCTGGATACCTTCCTGATACAACCGCACCATTCAGCCAACAGTTTGACGACATCACCATCAACGAAAACTATTCCATTTATCGACTGTCACATACTTTATGTAATTCTAAATAACTTTATGAGCAAGCCGTCTGGTCGCTACGACATCAGGGGACAGACTTATGGGCTTCCAGCACAAGGACAAACACACCAACCTACCTGAGATACGTGTCTGCGTACAGTTAGTACTCTATGGGGAACGTTTGCCGCACCTCTTGTCCAAACGGCGGGAGAGTGGTTTGCGGCGATATTATCTTGTTACATTGATTTGATTCCACACATGCTATGTCGTCAGGTCCTCTTGGAAGACGCTTTCCAGTGCCTCATGAACATGTATACAAATAGTTCCATTTAAGAAAAACATTTTGTGTTATATTTCGGCAGCTATGAAGTTATAACTTGCTTGCGTACATCAGTAAATTCGTCGAACTGTCCCCTATAACTAAACAAGCATTATGGCTATATTTTGATGGCCTTTCGGCACTGCACCACCCCGTATAGCTTGAAACTCCAGTTGAAGCTTTCTTAAATTCGATTTAATGTCATTTTCAAGGTACTTTCAGTGTTCAGTATAAACTGAGGCTCAGCGCCCTACATTGTGTCTATTGAGATCGGACACAGCAGCGGTGAACAGAGCTGCAGGATGGGTCACTCACAGGACAGGTGGCGTCAGATGCTCGATTGTGTGCAGTTCCTATACGATCTGGTAGAGGTCTCTAGCTGGCGGACACTGAGCTGAGGTCAAAATAGTGTCATTTTTATTTGCAGTTCTGTTTGTTTGATGTTCTAATAGTTTAGCAGTTTCTGTCATAATTGTGCTTAGTTACGAGAGAGAAAGAAGATGTGAATGTGAAATAATGTTTTACGTACAGTATTTGTGCGATACATTGGAGAAACCGGTCGTGTGACGAATCTTCGAGAATGAGCTGTGTCTTAGTCTTTCGTACCCGGGAATTTGTTATAAACTATATCGTACTGGGGAAATGGAATTAAGAATTCGGTAAAGTAGTTTTGTTAGGAGGGAGTTAATTTTATATTCGTGAGTTTTCAAAATTTATTTATGTTAACTTAGAGTTCCGATTCAGAGACAAAGTTTGGTTGGGTGTGAGAAGGCAAATTGTGGGAGAGAATTCACTTTAATGCACAGTGTGAGATACGGAACTTTTGGTGGTGACATTTTAAATAACCAAATTCCAATTGGCGTGTTACATACTCGCGAGCGTGAACATTTCGTTCCGTGAGACTGATTACAGCAACATTTGAGCGAACTGTTCTCAAAGAAACAATCCGTTTGCAAACTGTCTGTGAACGATAACTAATAATTTACGTAAACTGGTTACGATTATGAATCGTGTGTGCGTGTGGCCTTTTCGGACGCTGTACAGCTTAGAGTAAGGCTTGGTAGTAACTGCTGTAAACAAGCTTACCTGCAACAGCGTGAAATTCTACACACATAAATATTTTCATTCAATTATTACTAACCTTCCACCGACAAAAGAAATTTTTAGTATGAATTGTGATTAAGAAGTGTACAACTGTTCTTTCTATAGCTTTTTCTGGCTGTGAACTGCATTTCAGTAACTTCAAGGACGCGTGCGTTTGAGAAGAGATTCATCATAAGGTCAATGGAACTTTATTCGCAGCAGCACCGCACCACCCGCTGCAAAATCTTTACAAAATATCATCTGACAGTCCTGATTTGTATATTATTTACCTTTCATTAATTCCAACCTATTATAGATATTCATGAAATTTCAGCACTAACATTATTACTCAGGTCATTCTCCATAATCGTATGTGACGACAAGGGTCAAGATAGAGACTCAGAGTTGTAACTGGAGAGCATCCATCACCGATTTCCGCTGAAAGAGGCCAGATTCAGAGAGATTTTTTTGTGCTTTTCGAATTCCTTCATCATAACTCTCCGACGTGATTCGTGAAAAGCATCGACAGTGTGGGTGAGGCATCCAAGAGTCTGTGTAGCAATGCTGAGAGCATGCAGCGTGGCCCAGTGGTGACATAGCGCCACTGCTTCTGTCAGTGACGTCCATGGTCTTGGCAGCTAAGGCGGCGGCAGCCGCGGCATTACTGCTGTTGACTGCACCGCCTGGCAGTAGGCAACCGGTGATGCAGCGCAGCTACGGTGACCCACTGCAGTAGAGCAGGGGCAGGCGCGCTATGCCCCAGGGTTCCGCTGGCCCCGCAGCGGCTGTGGCTCTGCGTCTCGCGTCTCAGAGAACGGTGCCTGATGCGGAGTCGAACTGTACACCCCGTACGGTATTCTGGATGGCATTCCAAGTCTTACAGGTCCAAGGTGGTAATGCTTGTTAAGTATTCATACACTACCCCTGGTCTAGGGGTAGCGTCTTTGATTCATAATCAAAACGTCTTCGGTCCCGGGTTCGGTCCCCGCCACTGCCCAAATTTTGGTAAATAATCAGCATTGGCGGCCGAAGACTTCCGGCATAAGAAGTCAGCCTCATTCTGCCAACGGCCTTGTCAAAGAGGGCGGAGGAGCGGATAGAGGTTCAGGGCACTCTCTTATCCTAGGAGTGGGAAATTGCCCCTAAAGGCGGAAGAATCAGCAATGATCAATGACATGAGGATGCAGAAGGCAATGGAAACCACTGCTTTAAAGACACGTAACGTGTATCCACAGGACATGTGGCCTGTATTTGAAGAAGTGTCATGGTGATCTCTCCATTGGCAAAAGATTCCGGACTAGTCCCCAAATTGGATCTCCGGGAGGAGACTGCCAAGGGGGATGTTACCATGAGAAAAAGATTGAATAATCAACGGAAGGATAACGTTCTACGAGTCGGGGCGTGGGATGTCAGAAGCTTGAACGTGGTAGGGAAACTAGAAAATCTGAAAAGGGAAATGCAAAGGCTCAATCTAGATATAGTAGGGGTCAGTGAAGTGAAGTGGAAGGAAGACCAGGATTTCTGGTCAGATGAGTATCGGGTAATATCAACAGCAGCAGAAAATAGTATAACAGGTGTAGGATTCGTTATGAATAGGAAGGTAGGGCAGAGGGTGTGTTACTGTGAACAGTTCAGTGACCGGGTTGTTCTAATCAGAATCGACAGCAGACCAACACCGACAACGATAGTTCAGGTATACATGCCGACTTCGCAAGCTGAAGATGAACAGATAGAGAAAGTGTATGAGGATATTGAAAGGGTAATGCAGTATGTAAAGGGGGACGAAAATCTAATAGTCATGGGCGACTGGAATGCAGTTGTAGGGGAAGGAGTAGAAGAGAAGGTTACAGGAGAATATGGGCTTTGGACAAGAAATGAAAGAGGAGAAAGACTAATTGAGTTCTGTAACAAGTTTCAGCTAGTAATAGCGAATACCCTGTTCAAGAATCGCAAGAGGAGGAGGTATACTTGGAAAAGGCCGGGAGATACGGGAAGATTTCAATTAGATTACATCATGGTCAGACAGAGATTCCTAAATCAGATACTGGATTGTAAGGCGTACCCAGGAGCAGATATAGACTCAGATCACAATATAGTAGTGATGAAGAGTAGGCTGAAGTTCAAGACATTAATCAGCAAGAATCAATATGCAAAGAAGTGGGATACGGAAGTACTAAGGAATGACGAAATACGTTTGAAGTGCTCTATCGCTATAGATACAGCAATAAGGAATAGCGCAGTAGGCAGTACAGTTGAAGAGGAATGGACATCTCTAAAAAGGGCCATCACAGAAGATGGGAAGGAAAACGTAGGTACAAAGAAGGTAGCTGCAAAGAAACCATGGGTAACAGAAGAAATACTTCAGTTGATTGATGAAAGGAGCTAAGAAGAAATGGCTGCAGGAAAAATGTGAAGACATCGAAAAAGATATGATTGTTGGAAGGACAGACTCAGCATACAGGAAAGTCAAAACAACCTTTGGTGACATTAAAAGCAACGTTGGTAACATTAAGAGTGCAACGGGAATTCCACTGTTAAATGCAGAGGAGAGAGCAGATAGGTGGAAAGAATACATTGAAAGCCTCTATGAGGGTGAAGATTTGTCTGGTGTGATAGAAAAAGGAACAGGAGTCGATTTAGAAGAGATAGGGGATCCAGTATTAGAATCGGAATTTAAAAGAGCTTTGGAGGACTTACGGTCAAATAAGGCAGAAGGGATAGATAACATTCCATCAGAATTTCGAAAATCATTGGGGGAAGTGGCAACAAAACGACTATTCACGTTGGTGTGTAGAATATATGAGTCTGGCGACATACCATCTGACTTTCGGAAAAGCATCATCCACACAATTCCGAAGACGGCAAGAGGTGACAAGTGCGAGAATTATCGCACAATCAGCTTAACAGCTCATGCATCGAAGCTGCTTACAAGAATAGTATACAGAAGAATGGAAAAGAAAATTGAGAATGCGCTAGGTGACGATCAGTTTGGCTTTAGGAAACGTAAAGGGACGAGAGAGGCAATTCTGACGTTACGGCTAATAATGGAAGCAAGGCTAAAGAAAAATCAAGACACTTTCATAGGATTTGTCGAGCTGGAAAAAGCGTTCGACAATATAAAATGGTGCAAGCTGTTCGAGATTCTGAAAAACGTAGGGGTAAGCTATAGGGAGAGACGGGTCATATACAATATGTACAACAACCAAGAGGGAATAATAAGAGTGGACGATCAAGAACGAAGTGCTCGTATTAAGAAGTGTGTAAGACAAGGCTGTAGCCTTTCGCCCCTACTCTTCAATCTGTACATCGAGGAAGCAATGATGGAAATAAAAGAAAGGTTCAGGAGTGGAATTAAAATACAAGGTGAAAGGATATCAATGATACGATTCGCTGATGACATTGCTATCCTGAGTGAAAGTTAAGAAGAATTAAATAATCTGCTGAACGGAATGAACAGTCTAATGAGTACACAGTATGGTTTGAGAGTAAATCGGAGAAAGACGAAGGTACTGAGAAGTAGTAGAAATGAGAACAGCGAGAAACTTAACATCAGGATTGATGGTCACGAAGTCAATAAAGTTCAGGAATTCTGCTACCTAGGCAGTAAAATAGCCAATGACGGACGGAGCAAGGAGGACATCAAAAGCAAACTCGCTATGGCATAAAAGGCATTTCTGGCCAAGAGAAGTCTACTAATATCAAATATCGGCCTTAATTTGAAGAAGAAATTTCTGAGGATGTACGTCTGGAGTACAGCATTGTATGGTAGTGAAACATGGACTGTGGGAAAACCGGAACAGAAGAGAATCGAAGCAATTGAGATGTGGTGCTATAGAGGAATGTTGAAAATTAGGTGGACTGATACGGTAAGGAATGAGGAGGTTCTACGCAGAATCGGAGAGGAAAGGATTATGTGGAAAACACTGATAAGGAGAAGGGACAGGATGATAGGACATCTGCTAAGACATGAGGGAATGACTTCCATGGTACTAGAGGCAGCTGTAGAGGGCAAAACCTGTAGAGGAAGACAGAGATTGGAATACCTCAAGCAAATAATTGAGGACGTAGGTTGCAAGTGCTACTCTGAGATGAAGAGGTTAGCACAGGAAAGGAATTCGTGGCGGGCCGCATCAAACCAGTCAGTAGACTGATGACATAAAAAAAAAAAGCTACTGGCCATTAAAATTGCTACGCCCCGAAGATGACGTACTACAGACGCGAAATTTAACCGACAGGAAGAAAATGCTGTGATATGCAAGTGATTAGCTTTTCAGAGCATTCACACAAGGTTGGTGCCGGTGGCCACACCTACAACGTGCTGACATGAGGAAACTTTCCAACCGATTTCTCATACTCAACAGTTGACCGGCGTTGCCTGGTGAAACGTTGTTGTGATGCCTCGTGTAAGGAGGACAAATGCGTACCGTCACGGAACGCCGTGCTAGAACCCAACGGTCTCGTATCACTAGCAGTCGAGATGACAGGCACCTTATCCGCGTGGCTGTAACGGATCGTGCAGCCACGTCTCGATCCCTGAGTCAACAGATGGGGACGTAGCGCCTGCGTTGGTGTACCCAACGACGAACCTGGGTGCACGAATGGGAAAACGTCATTTATTCGGATGAGTCCAGGTTCTGTTCACAGCACCATGATGGTCGCGTCCGTGTTTGGCTACATCGCGGTGAACGCACATTGAAAGCGTGTATTCGTCATCGCCATACTGGCGTATCACCCAGCGAGATGGGATGGTATGGGGTACCATTGGTTACACGTATTGGTCACCTCTTGTTTGCATTGACGGCACTTTGAACAGTGGACGCTACATTTCAGATGTGTTACGACCCGTGGTTCTACACTTCATTCCATCCCTGCGAAACCCTACATTTCAGCAGGATAATGCACGACCGCATGTTGCAGGTCCTGTACGTGCCTTTGTGGATACAGAAAATGTTCGACTGCTGCCCTGGCCAGCACATTCTCCAGATCTCTCACCAATTGAAAACGTCTGGTCAATGGTGGCCGAGCAACTGGCTCGTCACAGTACTCCGGTCACTACTCTTGGTGAACTGTGGTATCGTGTTGAAGCTGCATGGGCAGCTGTACGTGTACACGCCGTCAAAGCTCTGTTTGACTCAATGCCCAAGCGTATCAAGGCCGTTATTACGGCCAGAGGTGGTTGTTCTGGGTACTGATTTCTCACGATCTATGCACCCAAACTGCGTGAAAATGTAATCACATGTGAGTTCTAGTATAAAATATTTGTCCAATGAATACCCGTTTATCATCTGCATTTCTTCTTGGTGTAGCAATTTTAATGGCCAGTAGTGTAGGTGTAGTGGTAATGGTTTCAACGGCGTCCGCCAACAGGCAGCGTAGTGGCATAGTTACCACAGCGTCGCCTATGTTTATCACTGAAAAGGGAATGCTCACAGCGAGACGGCTCACTGTGGTGCAAGCATGTGGAGGAAGCATTGAACTACGCCACGGAAACGCACTCGTACTTCCTACAGCCAACTGAGCGAGTTTGTGAGGATCAATTTGTGGCCTTTCGAGTGGCGGAATGGTCCTTTTTGGAGAACTGCCACACAAGTTGGACGTGATGCGTCAGTTGTGCAACGATGCTGGTATCAGGTCTCACGTAAACCTTTTCACACCCGTAGACGAGATTCTGGACGTCTAGCAACACAGACGCCCGTCAGACTTGTCGGATTGTAGTGGCAGCAGTGGCATATCGTACAGCTACCAGAGGACAGATAAGAGGGTTTGTGATGGGAGACGTGTCAATGTGAATTGTTGCGAACCAGTTATTAGCAGTGGGACGGTGAGCACGCACGCCCCTGGCCTGTCCTCCACTCTCGCAGAAGGCGGCTACATGGGTAGCAGTGGCTGTGTGGGTGGACTGGGCGGTTTTTTAGCTTATAGGGTCTCGGGAAAACAGAACGATGTGTTCAGTCTCAAAGGGTGCAAGCCGAACACAGAAAGAACGTAGATACAGGAACCACCGGAATAACAGTTGCAAATTGTCGTAGCTGTGCTGGCAAAGCACCAGAGCTGCAAACGCTAATAGGAAGAACTGATGTTCAAATCGTTATAGGCACTGAAAGCTGGCTAAAGCCGGAGATATGTTCAGGCGAAATGTTTGCGAAAAATATAACAGTGTTCCGAAAGGATAGGCTAAACACAGTTGGGGGTACGTGTTTCTTGCTGTTAGAAGTAGTTTATCTTGTCGCGAAATTGAAGTAAATAGTTCCAGTGAGTTATTAGGTCCTTGGCAATCGAAATAAAATAATAATTGGATCCTTCTACCGACCTCCCAATTCAGAAGATACAACTGCTGAAAGGTTCAAAGAAAACTGGAGTTTGATTTCAAACACGTACCTGACTCATGCAGTTATAGTTGGTAGTGATTCTAATTTACCCTCGACTTGTTGGCAAAAATACATGTTTAAATCTGGAGGTACGCATAAAACATAATCCGAAATTTTGCTAAATGCATTCTCTGAAAGTTATTTCGAGCAGTTAGTTCATGAGGCCACGCGAATACTAAACGGTTGTGAAAACACACGTGACCTGTTAGCAACAAATAATCCTGAGTTAATAACGAGCATCAAAACCGATTCCGGGATTAGTGAACAAAGGGTTGTCGTACAGAGATTAAATAATGCAACCTCCAAATACTAAAAAAAAAAAAAAATACCCAATCAAAAAAGCAGATAAAAAGTCACTTGCCTTCCTGCGAGACAATACCCACTTCTTCCAAATTAACAATGTAAGTGTGGACCAGATGTGGGTTGAATTCAAAGACATTGTATAGTTCGCAAGTGAAAGATTTATACCAAATAAATTAACAAACGGCGGAGCTGATCCTCTTTGGTACACAAAACGGGTCAGAATAATGTTGCAGGAACTACGAAAAAACATGCCAAATATAAACGGACGCAAAATCTTCAATATTGGAGATCTTTCACTGAAACTCGAAAATTAGCGCGGACTTAAATGCGAGATCCTTATTATTGTTTTCACGACGAAACTTTGTCTCCAAACCTGGCAAAAAAATGCAAAGAGATTCTGGTCGCATGTGAAGTATGCTAGCGGTAAGACACAATCGATGCCTTCTCTGCGCGTTAGCAATGGAGATAATATCGAAGACAGTGCTGCCAAAACAGAGTTACTAAACACAGCCTTCCGAAATTCTTTCACCAAAGAAGACGAAGGAAATATTTCAGAATTGGAGTGAAGAACAGCTGCCAACATGAGTAACCTAGAAGTAGATATCCTCGGAGTAGTGAAGCAACTTAATTCACTTAACAAAAGCATGTCTTCCGGTCCAAGCTGTATACCAGATAGGTTCCTTTCAGAGTATACGGAATACAATAGATCCATGCTTAACAATCATCTACAACCGTTCGCTCGACGAAACTGGGAAGTTGCATAGGTCACACCAGTATTCACGAAAGGCAGTAGGGCTAATCCACTAAATTACAGGCCCGTATCATTAACGCCGGTAAGCAGCATACAAGCAGCATGCAAGTATATTGTGTTCGAACATTATGATTTACCTCGAAGAGAACGATCTATTGACACACGGTCAACACGGATTTATAAAACATCGTTCTTCTGAAACACAACTAGCTCTTTATTAAAAATGAAGTATTGAGTGCTATTGACAATGGGTTTCAAATTGATTCTGTATTTGTGGATTTCCAGTAGGCTTTTGATACTGTACCACACAAACGGCTCGTAGTGAATTACATGCTTAGTGAATATCGTCTCAGTTATGTGACTGGATTTGTGATTTCCTGTCAGACAGGTCACAGTTCGTAATAATTGATGGAAAGTCATCGAGTAAAGCATATATGATTCCTGGCGTTCTCCAATGTAGTTTTATAGGCCCTTTGCTGTTCCTTATCTATATAAACGGTTTATGAGATAATCTGAGCAACCGTCTTAGATTGCTTGCAGTTGATGCTTTCGTTTATCGACTAGTAAAATCATCATAAAATCAAAACAAATTGCAAAACGACTTAGAAAAGATATCTGTATGATGCAAAAATTGGCAGTTGACCCTAAATAGCGAAAAGTGTGAGGTCATCCACATGAGTGCGAAAGGAATCCGTTGAACTTCGGTTACACGGTAAATCAGTCAAATCTAAAGGCCATAACTTCAACTAAATGCGTAAGAATTACAATTACTAAGAACTTAAATTGAGAGGAACACATAGAAAATGTCCTCGGGAAGGCTAACCAAAGACTGTTTACTGGCAGGATACTTAAAAATGTATCAGACCTACTAAAGAGACTGCCTATACTGCGCTTCTCCGTTCTCTTTTAGAATACTGCTGCGCGGTGTGGGATCCTTACCAGGTAGGACTGACGGAGTACATCGAAAAAATTCAAATAAAGGCAGCACGTTTTGTATTATCGCGAATATTGGAGAGGGTGCCACAGAAATGATACAGGATTTGGGCTGGACATCATTAAAACAAATATGTTTTTCGATGCGGCAGAATCTTCTGATAAAATTTCAGTCACCAATTTTCGCCCTCTAAATGCGAAAATATTTTGTTGACGCCGACCTAAATAGGGAGAAACGATCATCACAATAAAATCAAGGAAATCAGAGCTCTCACGGAAAGCTATAAGTGTTAGTTTTTTTCCGCGCTCTGCACGAGATTGGAAAATTGAGAATTATTGTGGTTCGATGAACCCTCTGACAGGCACTTAAGTGTGATGTAGATGTAGATCAACGTGCGCGGCTCGACTGGCGTCACCAGACAATCCCTTGGACGATGGAATGAAGCGTCCTGGCCTTTAGCAATGAAACCGGATTGTGCCTGCACAAGTGATGGGCGTATGCGTGTACGATGAAGTGGTTACCGTGTCTTGTAGGGAACAAGAGTGTATTCGTTCAAGACACACAGGCCTTATCCCAGGCCTTACGGTCTGAGGTGCGATATGCTACGGCTCTCGTTCACCGTTGGTGTTTCTGGATTGGATGCTAATCAGCGCGCGGTATGTGCAGAATGGTGTTAGACATGTGCTTTTTCATTCTTGGAACTGAACGGTAGTGTGTTGTACCCACAGGATAATGCTCGCCCACGCACTGCCCTTGATACTCAACGTTCTCTGCAAGACGTGCAGCAACTTCCCTGGCCACGATGATCTCTGGACTTGTCTCTAATCGATCACGTGCGTGATAAGATGGGACAAGAAGTGACTCAAGCGGCTGATCAAGCAACAATTCTTATAGAACTACGTAATCAGGTCGAGCAAGCGTGGGAAAACGTTTCCTAGGACAGCATTCGCCTTCTGTACGGTTCACTAGATGCCGGGGTCAGTGCCAGCATTCCGCCTGTGGAAGCTGCCCACATACTAATATGGCTGTTTCAGCATGGGTCGATACCTGGTACCTCAGAACCACTTCCTATGCACTGTTGCAACATTAAATCTTCAGTTAATAAGAAGTCTTTCATAGGATGCACTATTTTCTTCCGCCCTGTATCACAGGACTGACCCAGTTCGCGCCCAGGACGAGGACACGCTCAATTAATTTTTCAAGCCTAAGAGAATAAGATAGAATTCCTTGTTCACATCACTCATGTCTATCGGCAGCCTGTCTCCTTTGGCTTCCTACTGCGATACTCTCTGAAGTCAGTCATGTCTCCCTCACCATTAATCAGAGCGAGACTGTACGATGTGAGATTCGAATACCTCCTTATAAACACAATTTTTTTTTCTTTATTGTGATTTTTATCACCTTACACAAGGCGGGCTGTCAGCAGCTGAGTACGCCGCTCTTCAGCCTTGAGATTTACAATAAGTAATAAATAGAGGGGGCACAGAGAATACAATCAAAACGGCGGGCAAAACAATGTAGACACTAAAAAACAAAAAACACGGAGCCGTTCACGCCTGACGAGAAAACATCACTGACACTAGTTGACACGGCGCACAAAACACGGATGATGGCGATGGTACACGTGAACAGTGGCGGCGTGACGGCGAACAAACACTAAACACAAACGAAGGCACACACACGAGACACTGATGGCGATGACCTCCGGCGCGCGAATGTTCACTGTGCGTGTGCGAGTCCGGGGACCTGCCAAGAGAGGAGGAGGAGGAAGGGGAGTGGGAGAGCGAGAGGGGAGAGCAGAGATGTCACTGGCAGGAGAGATAGGGGGAGGGAGGAAGGGGGAGGGGAAGCCCAGGGGAAGAGGGGTGGAGGGAGGGGACGGGGGAAAAGGAAAGAGGAGGGAAGGGAGGGTGCCTAAAGGAAAGGACACTGGAAGTGGGGGGGGCAGGGTCAAAGTTGATAGGAGGGGTAGATGGAGGGGAGGAGGACATCATCAGGGAGGGGGAGCTGGTGGAAGCCACCTTGGGAGAGGGTAAGGAGGGTTGAGAGATGGAGACCGGGCGGGACATGGGAATACAGGCGCGGCAGCTGGCGGGGGTAGGAGAGGATCGGGGAGATGAGCAGGTGAGGAGGATCGAGTTTACGGGAGGTGTACAGGATCCGTATCCTTCCATGGAAAAGGAGGAGGTGGGGGAAGATGATGAGATCGTACAGGATCCGCGTGAGGGAGGGGAGACGGATGTGATAGGCGAGGCGGAGAGCATGGCGTTCAAGGATTTGGAGGGATTTATAAAAGGTAGGGGGGGCGGAGATCCAAGCCGGATGGGCATAACAAAGGATAGGGCGGATGAGGGATTTGTAGGTGTGGAGGATGGTGGAGGGGTCCAGACCCCACGTACGGCCGGAGAGGAGCTTGAGGAGACTGAGTCGGGAGCGTGCCTTGGCTTGGATTGTCAGGAGGTGGGGAGTCCAGGAGAGGCGAAGGTCGAGGGTGACGCCAAGGTACTTAAGGGTGGGAGGGAGGGCGATAGGACGGCCATAGATGGTGAGATAGAAATCAAGGAGGCGGAAGGAAGGGGTGGTTTTGCCTACAATAATCGCCTGGGTTTTGGAGGGACTGACCTTGAGCAACCACTGGTTGCACCAAGCGGTGAACCGGTCAAGATGGGATTGGAGAAGGTGTTGGGAGCGCTGCAGGGTGGGGGCAAGGGCAAGGAAGGCGGTGTCATCGGCAAACTGAAGAAGGTGGATGGGGGGTGACGGCGGCGACATGTCCGCCGTGTACAAAAGGTACAGAAGGGGGGAGAGGATGGAGCCTTGGGGCACACCGGCGGAGGAGAAAAAGGTGTAGGAATCTGTGTTATGGATGGTGACATAGGAAGGACGGCGGGAGAGAAAGGAGCCGATCAGACGGACGTAGTTAATGGGAAGGGCGAAGGTTTGTAGCTTGAAGAGGAGACCGGAATGCCATACGCCATAGGAGGGGGTCCAGGGAGAGGAAGATTGCGGAGCGACGGGAATTAAGCTGTTCGGAAAGGAGATGAGTGAGGTGAAAGAGAATGTCGTCGGAAGAGAAGGACGGCCGAAAGCCACACTGGGTAACGGGAAGGAGGCGGTGCTGGTGGAGATGCTGGTGGATGCGTCGGGTGAGGATAGATTCCAGGACCTTGCTGAAGACCGAGGTAAGGCTGATGGGACGGTAGGAGGAGACGGCGGACGGCGGTTTGCCAGGTTTAAGGAACATGAGGATACGGGAGGTTTTTGACAGGTAGGGGTAGTAACCAGTGGACAGAACTACATTGTAGAGCCTGGCCAGGGTGGAGAGGAAAGAGACAGGAGCTTCACGAAGGTGACGGTAGGTGACACGATCGTGACCAGGAGCGGTGTTGCGTTTTGTGTGGAGTGTAGCAATGAGATCCTGCGTAGTGATAGGGGTATTGAGTTCCGTGTGTGCAATGTTGTCCAAGTACTGGAAACCAGGAGCGAGGGGAGGGACAGAGGTGTCAGTTCGATCGCGGATATCCGGGAAGAGGGAGTAATCGAACTGGGGATCATCGGGGATGGAAAATACATCAGAGAGGTAGGAGGCAAAGTGATTGGCCTTACTAAGGGTGTCAGGGAAAGGGTGATCATCATGGAGTAGAGGATAGTAGGGGGAGGGTTTAGTTCCAGTAAGGCGACGGAAGGCTGACCAGAACTTGGACGAGTTGATAGGTAGGGTAGCAGTTAAACGGGTGCATGTCTGTCGCCAGTCCCGGCGTTTCTTAGCCGCGAGCAAATTACGAATGTGTCGCTGGAGTTGCCGGTGGAGTCGTAGTGTGTCCGGGTCACGCGTGCAGAGGAAGGCACGGTAGAGACGGCGGGATTCACGGAGGAGGAGAGCAGCCTGTGGGGGTAAGGTAGGACGGTGGGGGTGGATGGCGACAGTAGGGACATGGGCCTCTACGGCCTCAGACAAGGTCTGCTGGAGAAAGGAGGCGGCATGGGTGACATCGTAGGGGTGGTGGTAGGTGAAAGGGTGGCTATCGACCTGGGTGGAGAGGGTATCCCAGTAGGCATTCCAGTTGGCACGGGAATAGTCATGGACGTACTTAGGGGGAGGGTCATGACGAGGGTCGGGGCAGGGGCGACGACCGTCTGAAACGGTAAGGAGGACAGGGAGATGGTCGCTACCAATAGGCTCCAGGACATCCACCGTTATGCGGCCAAGAAGGTTGGGGGAGGTGAGGATAACATCGGGAGTGGAGTTGGATTCGGGACGGGTGTGCTGGGGGATGGGAATGAGGTCGCCTTGAAGGGAGGAGAGGAACCGACGCCACCGCCGTAACTGGGCAGCGGAACGACAATGGATGTTGAGGTCGGCGGCGATCACGTAGGAGGAGAAGGTACAGTCGATGTGGGAGAGGAAGTCGAAGGGAATAGGGGCGTTGGGGCGGACATAAATGGTGGCGCAGGTAACGGTAAGGCCGGGGACGAAGAGACTAAGGATCAGGTGTTTGGTGGGGTCAGGAAGGAGAGGTTGGAGCCGAACGGGGATCTGGCCCAATGGCAACTCCGCCATGCGCAATCAGGAGGGGTTTATCGGAGCGGTGGAGGAGGTAGGGCGAAGTGTGGATGGTGTGGTGGGGTTGCAGGAAGGTTTCATTGAGGAGGAAGGCATCCATGCGGTGGGTGGTAAGGGTGTGCAGGAAGAGGTTCTTGTTGGCAGGAAGGGAGCGGATGTTGTTGAAAAGGATACGGTGCTGCCGCGCCATGACAGAGATTTAAACGAGGGTGTCAAGACGGGAGAAGGTGAAATGGGCCTGGTTGTTGGAGTAGGTGGCGTACATTTTGAGTTGGAAAATGGAACGGGCGGTGAGGGAGATCTGTTGGAGGGTGTGCGGGCGCTGAAAAGGATGAACATTCTGAAGCACAATGGTGAGGAATGTGATGATGTCCTCAGCGGTAGGGGGTGGGCGAAGGGAGTTGCCAGGAGGGGTGGGGGCGTCCAGAGGGCGGACAGGAATGGAGAGTTCAGGATTGGTAGGAGGGGTTCGGGCCTTACACTTCTGGGAGTAGGTAGGATGAGGGAGGTTACAGGTATTACAGGAGGGGGGAGACTGGAGATTGGGGCACTACCGTAAAAAGTGGGCTTGCCTACAGTGCGGGCAGGCGGGGGCCTCGCGGCACTCAGATGTTGGGTGCGCATTATATCGCAAGCACCTTTGGCAGCAGAGGGATTGAGGAGGGGAACGGGAGGGGTTAACTTTATAACGCTGGTTAAAAAGGAGGGAACCCTCCTTCAGGAGATGGTCTATGGAGAGGGCGTGCTCAGAAAAAACCCGCATAAGGTGGGTGGGGCCGGCAGTGTTGATGCAGCGAACCGCACGCACCTCCAGATGGGAATGGGTCTGAAGCTCCGCCAACACCTCCTCCTCCGTGATCACTGGACGGAGTCGAGTGATCACGGCGGTGAGGGTCGGCGGGCGACGCGGGGGTTGGGGTTGGCGGGAGGGAGGTGGGGAAGGAGCAGGGGTGAGGGAGGCATGAGGGCCAAAGCGGGTGACAGGGATGTGGGAAAGGAGGTCTGTGTGGAGGGTAGGGCTGGGGGAGGAGATGAGTACCGAATCATGGCGAGGAGGGAGATGGGGGCACCAGGACAATTCTGGCGAAGGAAGAGGGTGAGGTTCCGGGCTTCAGGAGGGAGGGGTCAAGACGGGAGAGGAGGTAGCGGTAGGAGGAGGGGGTAGAGGAGGAGGAGGAGGGGGCAGGGACGGGGGGAGACATCCATGGCATCTGGGGTGGGGCAAGGGGGACGAGGCGGATCCTTTTTGGGAGCAGAGGAGGCAGGGGTGCCACTGGGGCGCTTGACGGCGGTGGAGGAGGTGTGGGGGATGGGAACAACTGGAATGTGGCGGGGAGTAGCAGGTCCCGGGGCTGGAGTCAGCGCTGGAGATGGTGAGGGTGATGGCGAAGGCGATGGTGAAGACGAAGACGAGGACGATGAAGGTGAAGGGGAGAGTGGAGTGTGGAGCATGGGCCATAGCCCGCCGGGCGACCACCCTGGCGGGGGCCGCAGAAACGGAAGGAGCAGAGGGAGGGAGTGGAGGGAAGGGATCAGAGGAGGCGCGGGAGGGAGGAGCCGGGGACGGGGCGACAAATAGGGAGGGAGATAAGAGAGTGAGGAGTGGGGGGATGGACTGAGGGGGGAGTGAAGCAGCACACCACGTGATAGTTGTGGCAGCAGCGGAGGGGGAGGTGTATATAATGGCAGTGGTGGTGGCTGTAGAAGTGGTGGGGGTTGACATTATGATAAGGGGGAAAAAAACTCAGTACTAGACAAAGGAGCAAACAAGAGATGGGCAGGGCGACGAGTGACACAGAGGAGAAAGAGACGGAGAATGACGAAGGAGACTGGGGCCAAAGCCCCACTCTGCTGCCGCTGGGGGTGGGGTGGGCGACCCAGCTGGCTGGCTGGTGGGGACGCCTCTGCTGCTGCTGCTGCTGCTAGCGGCGGATGGTGGGGGCAGCAAGGACCACCGCTGGCCGCTGGCTGCGACCGCTGGTGGCAGGGACTGCTGCTGGCCGCTGGATGCTGGCTGGTGGCTGGTGGCTGGTGGCTGCTGGCCGCTGGCTGCTGGCTGGGGCTGGCGCAGGCGAGGACCGCTGCGTGCTGGTGGCATGGACGCTGCTGGCTGCTGGCGGGGACCGCTGCTGGCGAGGACCGCCACTGGCAGGGACCGCTGCAGGCTGCTGGCTGCTGGCTGGACTGCTGCACGCCGACGGACGGGCTGGCTGGCTGGCTGGCTGGAACGTGCAACACCTATCGCTTCGATTGGTACCAGAATAGCACAAATCGAAGGGCGGTATTCAACTGAATTACCGCCGGAGATGATATACACAAAGGCGCCGAGAACGTTTTATTCATGTATGCCATCGCGAAAGACTCCGAGGACAAATTCCAGATTTACCCAATGTGAGACAATCCTTGCTACATGTGATATACACTACTGGCCGTTAAAATTGCTACACCACGAAGATGACGTGCTACAAACGCGAAATTTAACCAACAGGAAGAAGATGCTGCGATATGCAAATGATTAGTTTTTCAGGGCATTCACACAAGGTCGGCGCCGATTTCTCATACACAAACAGCAGTTGACCGGCGTTGCCTTGTGAAACGTTGTTGTGATACCTCGTGTAAGGACGAGAAATGTGTACCATCACGTTTCCGACTTTGATAAACGTCGGATTGTAGCCTATCGCGATTGCGGTTTATCGTATCGCGACATTGCTGCTCGCGTTGGTCGAGATCCAATGAATGTTACCAGAATATGGAATCGGTGGGTTCAGGAGGGTAACACGGAACGCCGTGCTGGATCCTAGCAGTCGAGATGACAGGCACCTTATCCGCATGGCCGTAACGGATCGTGCAGCCACATCTAGTTCCCTGAGTCAACACATGGGGACGTTTGCAAGACAACAACCATCTGTACGAACAGTTGGACGACGTTTGCAGCAGCATGGACTATCACCTCGGAGACCATTTCTGCGGTTACCCTTGACGCTGCATCACAGGCAGGAGCGCCTGCGATGGTGTACTCAAAGACGAATGGGTTCACGAATGGCAGAACGTCATTTTTTCGGATGAATCCATGTTCTGTTTACAGCATCATGATGGTGAATGCACATAGGAAGCGTGTATTTGTCATCGCCATACTGGCGTATCACCCGGCGTGATGATACGGGGTGCCATTGGTTTACACGTCTCGGTCACCTCTTGTTCACATTGACAGCACTTTCAAAAGTGGACGTTACATTTCACCCGTGGCTCTACACGTCATTCGATCCCTATGAAACACTACATTTCAGCAGGATAATGCACGACCGCATATTGCAGGTCCTGTACGGGCCTTTCTGGACACAGAAAATGTTCGACTGCTGTCCTGGCCAGCACATTCTCCAGATCTCTCACCAATTGAAAATGTCTGGTCAGTGGTGGCAGAGCTACTGGCTGGCCACAATACGGCAGTCACTACTCCCGATGAACTGTGGTATCGTGTTGAAGCTGCATGGGCAGCTGTACCTGTACATGACATCCATGCTCTGTTTGACTCAATGCCCAGCCGTATCAAGGCCGTTATTACGGCCGGAGTTGGTTGTTCTGGGTACTGATTTCTCAGCATCCATGCACCCAAATTGCGTGAAAATGTAATCACATGTCAGTTCTAGTATAATATATTTGTCCAATGAATACCCGTTTATCATCTGCATTTATTCTTGGTGTATCAGTTTTAATGGCCAGTAGTGTATGTCTTTTGTTATTTCCCATTGGATTACCGACGGAGTCACTATAGCTGCCCTCATTGCATGTGAAAACATTTTCACTTCAACAGGATTGGAGGCTACGACGATTGATTCCAACTCACGCTACACATTTACAGTACGCAGACATTTAAAATACTTAAACCTTATGAAACAATTTTTCCATGTGGAATACACATGAACTCCATACCTCATTACAGATAAGCCGATATTCGTGACCCCGGAACACACGCTACCACAGGTAGCAAAATAAAAGTTTTGGGTGAAATGAGTGTGAGATGTGTTAGTGGCTGATAACTTAGAAATCGATGTATCGACAACGTAGTGGATCAAGTTTTTAATCAGTTCCACCTATTTAGCAACAGAGCCAAACAGCTGTAAATAATCTGCTTAGAACTGTCAAGCATCCATTTTGGCAACTTACTTTCAGCCATTGCTATATTTCGTTGCTTAATCCAAAGCTTGAAGTGGTTGAGTGCAAATTATCAAAAATGGTTCAAACGGCTCTGAGCACTATGGGACTTAACATCTTAGGTCATCAGTCCCCTAGAACTTAAAACTACTTAAACCTAACTAACCTAAGGACATCACACACATCCATGCCCGAGGCAGGATTCGAACCTGCGACCAGAGCGGTCACGCGGCTCCAGACTGAAGCGCCTAGAACCGCACGGCCACAGCGGCCGGCTGCAAATTATCAATTTCCAACTAAGCATAATGAAATGGTTGAAATTCTAAGAGACTGTTGGTGGATAACTGACCTCTAGCAGTACATAAACCCTTCTTTAAGAAGAAATAATGGTTTTGCCTCCGTTTAAGGCTATCAGTAACTCTATACTGATGACATTATATTTATGTTACAGTCATCACGAAAGATGAATGGGGGGATCAGCTATCTAATAGTGGCAAAGGTGGAAAAATGGGCCCCTGCTGGTATTATGGGCCCCCTACATATTTGGAAGTACAGGCCAAGAATTCTAGCGGAGAGCACATGAGCTACTAGAAATAGTTGCCAAACTTCACTGTAGAGTGTGCAGACGTATTAGCTGTCAAGGTTTGTAAGTAGTTGTGCTGTGAATTTCTTCGCTGTCATCAAAAGTTTGACAGGTTAGTGTTTATTTGAATAAAACTCAAATTTCTAACATGTTATTACTAAAACTAAGGTAAGGAACGTATTTGGCTTGTTGTTGGGATGTCGTTTTACATTAATTAACGTCGGTTGCGAACCAAACTAACCACCGAGCGAGGTGGCGCAGTGGTTAGACACTGGACTCGCATTCGGGAGGACGACGGTTCAATCCCGCGTCCGGCCATCCAGATTTAGGTTTTCCGTGATTTCCCTAAATCACTCCAGGTAAATGCCGGGATGGTTCCTCTGAAAGGGCACGGCCGACTTCCTTCCCCATCCTTCCCTGATCCGATGAGACCGATGACCACGCTGTCTGGTCTCCTTCCCCAAACCAACCAACCAACCAAACTAACCGAAGGCAAAATCGTTTTTCCCAAGATGTCGAGGGTGGATACATGGGCCCCTTTTGCTGCTGGTATTATGGGCCCCGTAAAATCAATCAGATTTTATGGGACTATTTACAAATATTGCTACTCTTTTATGTTTCAGATGACTCTAAGACATCTTGTACCACCAAAAAAATCGAAACGGCAATCGTGGGACAAAGCAAATATGTCAAATGCTATTGTAGCTATTTATTTTTCGAATGAAATCTGTTTCATTATAGACGGATGGCCATCAGCTGCAATAATCATTCTGAGAATTACCACCGTGCAACCGTGTAAAGCCACTGAGACGGATTTGCGGTGATCTTGTGCGAGGCATAGTCCAGAACTACGTGTGTCCATATCGGTTTTCTCCGGGCTTAACTGCGTTATAGCGTGTCCGCAAATTGAAGAGCCGCAGCGCTCGTGGCTGGGAAGTGGCCCGTCCCAGAAGGACTCTATGACTGCCTCACAAGAACATTACGAATCAGTTCCCCGGCGAGCAGTGGAGTGCAACGGACTATGATTTAAATAGACTCTGCTGGTGTACGTTTCTTGTGTTACTTACATCCACATGCAGGGTGTAAGAGTATAAGGGCATATATGGTAACCTTATGTGTGGTACCTAACATATACACACCTCAGTAGGTTGCTTGTTCTGTCTCTGCGTCTAACAATCTTCACGCAAACATATCAAATAATTTATTACCTGATGTTTCCTGCATGGTCGTAACTGCACCACTAAGTGGACTACGCCTGCGGTATAGATTAACCATTTTGATTCCACGTGTGCACACTTCAACACCTGACGTGCTGCTCTTGGGATAACTAAGAATTAAAGGCTTGCTCTCTTGCCAAATGTACTTGGAGGTACTAAGAAACCTCAAAACATCCTGCCGCTGAAGTAAATACTGATATAAACTAGTTCAGTACATTACCCTCAGTCACCAAGAAAACATCTACTCTTATACACGTTACAATCTGACAGACAAAGCATTTAGCGAAAAATAACACACCCGAGGGCGTCTATCCATTGAATCATTGCTGATTTAAAAACCGCAACACGAAAGGCTCGGTACTGCTTTGCGACACAGCTGATAAGTGCTTTGCGACAAAGATGGGCAGGGTGAGTGAAGATTACCATTCACACTTTCTTTAATGTCCGTGATACTCTCTACCATATTTCGCAATAATAAAATGGAAGCTGCGCCTGCCGAACGTTCCCGATGTCCTCTGCCAGTACTATCTAGTAAGGATCTCATCCTAAGTAACAATACTCTTGAAGAAGACGGTCAAACGTGGTGTAGACAATCGCTCTAGCAGGTTTGTTGTTCCTTCTATTGTTCTGCCAATAAACAGGTCTTTTTTTGGGCTTCCCAGCAACATTTTCTTTGTAACGGTACCATTTTAAGTTTTCATAATCATTGGCCCTAGGTACTTAGATGAATCAGTAATCTTTAAATTAGTGTGATTTATAGCGTATCCGAAATTTAAACGACTTTGTTTAGTACACATGTCAATGACTTCAAACTTTCTGTTGTTTGGTGTCAACATTAGAAAAAAATTGGGTTGAAATAAGCGGTTAAAGTGTACTCTGTCCCTCGTTCTACGCTCCAAAGGCTTTCACGAATCGATAAACCGGTCGAAGAAATAGTTAATATTAAACTGGGCCGTCCACCGGTTTTACCACAGGGACTTGAGGACGAACTGGTTAAATATCTTCTCATTATGGAATCCAAATTCTTCAGCCTTACCAGAAATGAGGCCAGGCGCATGGCCTACCAGCTTTGCACAAGAAATAAAATCCCTCATCCATTTGTAAAGGGCGAAGTTTCTGGTCGAACTTGGTTTGACCATTTTATGTCACGCCACAAAAATATTCTGTCTATTTTGAAGCCATCCGCAACTTCGATTTCACGTGCTAATGAGTTTAATAAACAAGCTGTCGACCATTTCTTCAGTTTACTTGAAGCTGCGTTCAGTAACTACTAATTATCCTGCAGACAGAGTTCTTAATGTAGACGAATCAAAAAATGGCTCTGAGCACTATGGGACTTAACTGCTGAGGTCATCAGTCCCCTAGAACTTAGAACTACTTAAACCTAACTAACCTAAGGACATCACACACATCCATGCCCGGGGCAGGATTCGAACCTGCGACCGTAGCGGTCGCGCGGTTCCCGACTGTAGCGCCTAGAACCGCTCGACCACCCCAGCCGGCAGACGAGTCAGGTCTTAGTGTCGTTCAAAGAAAAATTTCTCGTGTCATCGGCCTGAGGGGAAAAAGGCAAGTTGGTGCATTATCTGCAGCTGAAACAGGATCACTTGTAACGTGTAAAAAGATGGTTATGTGTGTGACTTTTGTGGATAGACTAGGCGTAGGCTGTGAAAATCATCCCACCAGTAGACTAATTAACAATGTTCAGAGTGAATCTTACTTTCATTATACACAAAAATTAAATAAAATTATTTTTTCAAATTTTTGTTTCTTTTTATTTCAAACTACCTCAGTCCCCTAGAACTTAGAACTACTTAAACCTAACTAACCTAAGGACATCACACACATCCATGCCCGAGGCAGGATTCGAACCTGCGACCGTAGCGGTCGCGCGGTTCCAGACTGTAGCGCCTAGAACCGCTCGACCACCCCAGCCGGCAGACGAGTCAGGTCTTAGTGTCGTTCAAAGAAAAATTTCTCGTGTCATCGGCCTGAGGGGAAAAAGGCAAGTTGGTGCATTATCTGCAGCTGAAACAGGATCACTTGTAACGTGTTAAAAGATGGTTATGTGTGTGACTTTTGTGAATAGACTAGGCGTAGGCTGTGAAAATCATCCCACCAGTAGACTAATTAACAATTTTCAGAGTGAATCTTACTTTCATTATACACAAAAATTAAATAAAATTATTTTTTCAAATTTTTGTTTCTTTTTATTTCAAACTACCTCGGGGCCCATATTACCAGCACAAATTCTTGACGCAACAAAATGCAGACTATCAGGAAAAATAAAATTTTGTTTTAACTATTAAAAAGTTGAACCAAAACATGTCGTAACTATTTGCGGGACATACTAGAGAAATGCTTTATGTTAATTTCAGGTGATTATACTAAAAATAAAAGGTGTTATATAAAAGGCGCTGCAGTCTGGAACCGCAAGACCGCTACGGTCGCAGGTTCGAATCCTGCCTCGGGCATGGATGTTTGTGATGTCCTTAGGTTAGTTAGGTTTAACTAGTTCTAAGTTCTATGGGACTAATGACCTCAGCAGTTGAGTCCCATAGTGCTCAGAGCCATTTTTTTGTTATATAAAGAAAACAAAGTGAGGGCCCATTTATCCACCTTTACCTCTAAGGTTATTATGTGCCTCACTGTTAAACTTCATTAATACCAATTTATAATAAGCATACTCAGTGCATTTGCTAATTCCTGCATGCTGGTGTTGAGGGGCACAGTCATTGAGTAATAGCCGTCTTCTGACTGAGTTTGTTTTATCCATATTCGAACGTCTACCTTCCCCTATATTTTTACCCTCTACATCTCACCCAAGTGTCATGTTAGTTAACCCTTAATGTCTTTACACATGTAACACCATCCTGCCCTTCCTTTTGATTAATGATTTCTAGATATTCTTTTCATCGTTGATTCTGCAAATGACTTCCTCATTTATCAACCCATCAATCCACTTAATTGTCAGTGTCCTCCCGTAACACCACATCTAAAACGCTTCCTTCCTCTTCTTTTTCCGTTTTACTCACAGCCTGTGTTTCACTTCCATACAATGTTGGGCTACAGAGGTAAATTTTCGGAAATGTCTTCATAAGCTCTTGTTTCGTATATACGCAGACTAAAGCGAGTAATAAAATTATGTACTAAACCCAGGATCTGAACGTGAGTCTCCAGCTCACAAGGTAGCCCCGCCAACCACCACGCCTTCCTTGCGCAGTCACCTTGCACGACGGCACGTGCAGAATACGCTGATGAAATAGTTCCATTTTTGGGCACACGCTCGATGAAAGATTCTTACGTAAATATTACAAAGTAGCATAATCATATCTCCATACATCTACATCTATACTCTGCGAATCACTGTGAACTGCATAGGGGGTATGTATATCCCGCTGCACCTGTTATACCAGCAAACATGGAAGTAAATAGAAATAATCAGCTGAATTGTAGACCCTGATAACTGACATCGGGTTATAGTGTGATTCTGGACAAAATACTGTGTTCCAAAATTATGAAATATTTACTGACACTTAACCATCATGTCTTCTGTAAAAGGCTCTCGTGTGAAAAAAACTAGTTCTTTATTCACTCGAAGTAACCAGTGATTCCATATTTCTAGATTTCCAGAAACCTGTTGATGCTGTACCTCACAAACGGCTTCCAATCAAATTACATGCCTAGAGAGGATCGTCTACACAATTCTAAAGACTCGAGAGAATTATCTCGCAATCAGCGTAACAGCTAATGCATCGAAGTTGCTGATAAGAATAATGTGCAGAAGAATGGAAAATAAAATTGAGGATGTGTTAGATGACGATCAATTTGGCTTCAGAAAAAGTAAAGGCATCAGAGATGCAGTTCTGAAGATGTGGTCGATAATGGAAGCAAGACTAAAGAGAAATCAATACACGTTCATAGGATTTGTCGACCTCGAAAAAGCGTTCGACCGTGTAAAATGGTGCAAGATGTTCGAAATTCTGAGAAAAATAGGGGTAAGCTATAGAGAGAGAGACGGGTAATATATATTATGTACAAGAGCCAAAACGGTGGACGACCAAGAACGAAGTGCTCAGATTAAAAAGGGTGTACGACAGGAATACAGTCTTTCGCTCCTGCTGTTCAGTATGTACATCTAGGAAGCATTCTTGGAAATAAAAGAAAGGTTCAGGGATGGGATAAAAATTCAAAGTAAAATGTTATCAATGAAACGATTTGCTAATGATATTGCTATCCTGAGTGAAAATCAAGAAGAGGTACAGGATCTGCTGAATGTAATGAACAGTCCAATGAGTGCAGAATATGGATTGAGAGTAAATCGAAGAAAGACGAAAGTAATTAGAAGCAGCAGAAATGAGAACATCGAGAGACTTAAAATCAGGATTGATAGTCACCAAGTAGGTGAAGTTAAGGAATTCTGCCACCTAGGCAGTAAAATAACCAATGACGGACGAAGCAAGGAGGGCATCAAAAGCAGACCAGCAATGGCAAAAAGGGCATTCCTGGCCAAGAGAAGCCTACTAGTGCTGAACGTAGGTCTTTATTTGAGGAATAAATTTCTGAGAATGTACGTCTGGAGTACAGCATCGTATGGTAGTGAAACATGGACTGTGGGAAAACGGGAGCAGAAGAAGATCGCAGCATTTGGGATGTGCTACTGCAGACGAATGCTGAAAATTTTGTGGACTGATAAGGTAAGAAATGAGGATGTTCTCGATAGAATCGGAGAAGAAAGGAGTATGTGGAAAACACTGACAAGGAGAAGGGACAGGTTGATAGGACATCTGTTGAGACATAAGGGAATGATGTCCATGGTATTAGAAGGAGCTGTAAGGGGCAAAAACTGTAGAGGAAGACAGAGATTCGAATACATGGAGAAAATAATTCAGGACGTAGGTCGAAATTGCTACTCTGAGACGAAGACAGGAGAGGAATTCGTGGTGGGCCGTATCAGACCAGTCAGAAAACTGATGACAAGGAAAAGAGAATATGTCTTAAATGTGTGACTGGATTCGTGATTTCCTATCAGAAAGAAGACAGTAGTTACATTTTGGGTTCCCAAGGAAGTGTTGATGACCTTCTGCTGTTCGTCAGAAGACAATCTGGGCAAACCTCAAATAATGTTTACAGATGCCGTAGCGAAGTCATTACAAGATCAACACTAATTATTAATTGATTCAGACACGTTAGCCTCGTGGTGTGGAACGTTCCAGTTGACACCGAACAACAGAACGTTTGAAGTCATTGACATGGGTACTAAACAAAGTCGTTTAAATTTCGGATACGCTATAAATCACACTAATTTAAAGGTTACTGATTCATCTAAATACCTAGGGACAATGATTATGAAAACTTAAAATGGTACCGTTACAAAGAAAAAGTTGCTGGGAAGGCGAAAAAAAGACCTGTTTATTGGCAGAACAATAGAAGGAACAACAAACCTGCTAGAGCAATTGTCTACACCACGCTTGACCGTCTTCTTCAAGAGTATTGTTACTTAGGATGAGATCCTTACTAGATAGTACTGGCAGAGGACATCGGGAACGTTCGGCAGGCGCAGCTTCCATTTTATTATTGCGAAATATGGTAGAGAGTGTCACGGACATTAATGAAAGTGTGAATGGTAATCTTCACTCACCCTGCCCATCTGTGTCGCAAAGCACTTATAAGCTGTGTCGCAAAGCAGTACCGAGCCTTTCGTGTTGCGGTTTTTAAATCAGCAATGATTCAATGGATAGATGCCCTCGGGTGTGATATTTTTCGCTAAATGCTTTGTCTGTCAGATTGTAACGTGTATAAGAGTAGATATTTTCTTGGTGACTGAGGGTAATGTACTGAACTAGTTTATATCAGTATTAACTTCAGCGGCAGGATGTTTTGAGGTTTCTTAGTACCTCCGAGTACATTTGGCAAGACAGCAAGCCTTTAATTCTTAGTTATCCCAAGAGCAGCACGTCAGGTGTTGAAGTGTGCACACGTGGAATCAAAATGGTTAATCTATACTGCAGGCGTAGTCCACTTAGTGGTGCAGTTACGACCATGCAGGAAACATCAGGTAATAAATTATTTGATATGTTTGTGTGAAGATTGTTAGACGCAGATACAAAACAAGCAACCTACTGAGGTGTGTATATGTTAGGTACCACACATAAGGTTACCATATATGCCCTTATACTCTTACACCCTGCATGTGGATGTAGGTAACACAAGAAACGTACACCAGCAGAGTCTATTTAAATCATAGTCCGTTGCACTCCACTGCTCGCCGGGGAACTGATTCGTAATGTTCTTGTGAGGCAGTCATAGAGTCTTTCTGGGACGGGCCACTTCCCAGCCACGAGCGCTGCGGCTCTTCGATTTGCGGACACGCTACAACGCAGTTAAGCCCGGAGAAAACTGATATGGACACTTACGTAGTTCTGGACTATGCCTCGCACAAGATCACCGCAAATCCGTCTCAGTGGCTTTACACGGTTGCACGGTGGTAATTCTCAGAATGATTATTGCAGCTGATGGCCATCCGTCTATAATGAAACAGATTTCATTCTAAAATAAAATAGTGCGGGTCAGCCATTCCGCATTGCACCTCTCAGTAGCTCGAAGCCGGTAGACGTTAAAGCTTGTGCGACCTGTAAGTGGTAGGAGTGCAGCTGATGATTCCACAGTATATATGAAGTGGTATCTGTGTTCTCGGACATGTCCGATGGAACAGATACTATCGGCGACCATGCAGCTCGTTAGAATGAAATGAATACCCCTAGCTGCATACAGGTGTTGATTTAAGTCAACGGGGACAGTTAAAAATGTGTGCCCCGATCGGGACTTGAACCTGGGATCTCCTGCTTACATGGCAGACAATCTATCCATCTCTTTTTTAAAAAAAAAAAAATCTCATTTTGTTCGCTTTGGTTTGTTGCATCTACTTGTCGTTCATCGATTAACTCAGGTTTTTTTTTTTTTTTTTAAATTACAGAGGGCAGCTAACCCTCTGACCGAACACGCTAAGATACCGTGCCGGCGACTATTTTCATAATGCCCCTGCCCATTATACTCATTACTCGTGGCCTTACTGCCGACTCCCATAAGAGTTCGGGCACTGTTTGCGCATCCGCACAGAAGAAGATGGTCAAATAGCGGTGAGCCTTAACTATGTGAAGATGGTATCTGTTTCTTCGGACATCTTCTGTGCGGATGTGCAAACAGTGCCCGCACTCATACGGGAATCGGCAGTAAAGCCGCGTGAAATTAGTATAATGGGCAGGGGCACTATGAAAATACTGCGGGACAATAAGTTGCGAAAGTGGGTCTCACGGGAGGCGTGACAGAGATAAGTCGCACTATCCTCTGTGACATCGGTGGCTCAAATTGATGTGATGCGCAGTTGGTGCAGTAGACAGAGTTTTTCGCAGCTCGTTTTCTAGTGCATAGCGTTGCTACCTCTGGATCACGGGGTCCCGGATTCGATTTCCGGCCGGGTTGGGGATTTTCTCAGTATTCGCTTCAGCAGTACATACACTAAAATTGGAACGATACAAAGAAGATTAGCAGTCGGCACGGTTGCTCAGCGTGTTCGGTCAGAGAGCTGGTTGGCCTCTGCAATAAAAAACTGAGTGGAAGGATCAACAAAGTTGGACGGATCTCATGTGACGTCCACAGCGACCAAACACTACGATCAACAAAGAACAAAATGAAAAAAAAGAGAGAGAGAGAGAGATAGAGACGCAGCCTATCGTAAATGGAAAGTGTGGGACAGTACGTCTGAGCATCAAACTGTCCCAGTGAATGAGCGAACAGCTGCAAATTAACTAACAGAAATGAGAAAATATTTGAAACTGACTAAATAGGAACATTCCTTAATGATCAACACGAGACTGTCGAACGTGTCTGAGTAGGAATTTTATTTTAGAATCACGAATAAAGTAAACCTAGGCGGTAGGGTGGCCGGTGGGGGGAGGAGGAGGAGGGGAACTGCCGTCTTGTCAGTGGCTGGTGCTTCTTACGAAATGCTGATACAGATGGAACGCGTTTTCTGCTCTCTTTCAAGATCACTTGATTGAGTGCACCCGAACTGGCATCGCCATTGAAAATTTACTCTGACTGAACGCAGCAGTTTTATTTGTGTTACTGTTCTCGTTTCGCTAAGAGGGACTAAAATAAAGCCGGCCGCGGTGGCCGAGCGGTTCTAGGCGCTACAGTCTGGAACCGCGCGACCGCTACGGTCGCAGGTGCGAATCGTGCCTCGGGCATGGATGTTTGTGATGTCCCTTGGTTGGTTAGGTTTAAGTAGTTCTAAGTTCTAGGGGACTGATGACCTCATAAGTTACGTCCCATAGTGCTCAGAGCCATTTGAACCATTTTTGAACTAAAATGAATGTAAATGTAATGTGACTAGGGCCTCCCGTCGGGTAGACCGTTGGCCGAGCGCAAGTCTCGATTTGACGCCGCTTCGGCGATTTGCGCGTCGATGGGGATGAAATTATGATGATTAGGACAACACAACACCCAGTCCCTGACCGGATAAAATCTCCGACCCAGCCGGGAATCGAACCCGTGAGCTTAGGATTGACATTCTGTCGCGCTGACCACTTTTCTTCTTTTTGCGTTCTGTTCGTTTTTGATCGTTGTGTTTGGTAGTTGTGGACATCACATGACATCTTGTCAATTCGTATGTTGATCCTTCCACTCAGTTTTTTATTACAGAGGCCAACCAGCTCTCTGACTCAGCTACCGGGGCGGACTAAGAGGGACTTAAAAGTGGCTTTTATTCGCCCCAGTAGTGTACTGCATATGTTGAAACACTCTAAGTTCTCCTGGTGGAGTAAGATAGCAGCAACGAGTTAAGCAGTTTTACTTGACTAAATGATTTTCTTTGCTCTTTTTTTTTTTTTTTACTACGAAATTCAGTGATGACATTTGCTTTAGCATTGTTGCGACTCCAGCCCCTTCCCTTTGCTTTGTGGCGCCCGTTACTTACAGTGGCCCTTATATACACAAAAAATCATTTCATTACAGTGCACAAACAATGATTCACGACGGTTGCGTTCCGATGACAGAGCTATGCCGCAATACGAGTGCGTTCATACATTCAGCCTCATTCAGTTCCCAACCGGTATTCAGTACATCAAATTGATGCATTTATTGTTATCCAGAATTCCTTAACGTGTTCATCATGACAAAAATACACTGTGTAGTTCGTCAACAAACAAAAATCCTATTTCACGTACAGACTTCCACATGTTACAAGCATCATTATTCAAAAACAATTTTTTTTGTTCTGATAGGCGTCCACGTCAATGTGCTTGGCGCTATTTCCGTTTATGTGAAGTAATAGTCTGATATTTCATCGTCTGATTACAGAATCAGCTTATCTAGTATCACAGTGAGGAGTTAACTGGCACAAGAACTCCTGCATGTACCTTTGCACCGAGGTGCAGAAGCTGTTCAAACGGCATAAGAAATACCTCAGGAATATTTCTGAGTCATACTTTCGCGAGACCCCTGACTGATAGCACCACGTCGTATGTGGTTGCCCAAATCCAATCAATTTACAACTCTTTTCTTTACAGAATCATGTATACGAATTGTTCGAGACAGCATATAGTTATAAATAGGATGTGAAATATTGTGTAACTTCATTTTTTTGTTTGAAAAAGTATCTGTGTATTTGTTGCACCGCGTCGTCAGATTCGGAAAGAAACGTACTTCATATATGAATGCCCAAGTTCCAGCACTCTTTCTTTTGAAACTCCCCCACACCACCCTTCCGGTTAGTCGTTTTTCAATGGTTGTATAGACATCGACAAGCGTCGGCGGCGACACGAAGTAAGTGAATTTCAAAATAAGTACTTAAGTTAGGCAGTGTTTCAGCAAGGAATACAGCCACTTTGTAGCTTATTGAAAGAAGAATTTATAATTCCTGTCCTGAATGATGCAAAGACAAGTGGTATTGGCATTGTTTGTGGCTCTCAAAATTGATGGTTATTTTTCACTGTGGCACTCCGTTGCTTACACAAAATGACTAGTTGTTAACATATAGCTCCACCAGTCGTAAATTCATGTCTTATGACATCGATACTTTCGGAGAGTTAAATTCTATCATATTTTGCCTCCTTTTAAAACCTCTCGAATAGTTTATTCATGAAGTCATTGCCAACCACTGAGTAGTTGACTTCAGTTTACTTGTTACTAGTCTACTTGTACCTTTTTGCATGATTTATTACCACTCCACACTCGTTTCTCATATGGCCCTTTTTTCCTTGCTCCAATGCAACAAACCCAGATACGTGCTGTGGACATGAGAACAGCCAAAACCAGTGAGCAGAAACTTCATTCCCCAAATTGAGGTTGAATTAGAGCATCAGCAAGATGGCGTCGGATCGGCTCTTCCCGGATATTGTTCGCACCACCGTCAGGCGCCAATAGCCCGGAAGATGGATGAGGCGCTGCACTATCCCTCGAACCCCAGGGATGCGGCCTGCGCAGGTCTCACTTTGATTTATAGCGCCTGTTGGACGGAGTGTATTACGTGGTTACTTTGCGAGCATCCGAGCGCCACGCTGAGGTTCCCGAAGACACATTGAGTCATCCTAAAATACGTTGCATATTAAAAAGACATCAAATTAAAGTACGTCAACGGTGCTGATGAGTATAGCAGCAAAGAGACGTATTCAAAGTAATCATCTGACTTTGTGAAGTGCAGCCGATAGTTAAAGTCGTTTACAGAAGACTGTGGAGTAAATTAAAGGCGTTCGATAGACAGGAATATATTATTCGTCCAGAATTATTGTCTTTTCTCTCAAATAATTTGAAATTTTCTGGCGTTGTTATTTCTTATGGTTGTATTCACAGCGCTGCACGTGAACTGCAGAAGGAAATGTTGTCTGTTTTGATTTGCGTCCGTTCGCAACCTGATTCAACCTTAAGTAACAAAGTGAACTTCATCATACAACTTAAGGCACAGGCACGGGCAGCTCGCTACTAAGTCGCATGCCGTGACGGGACAACCTAACCCATTCTAACAGCAACAAGATCCTAGGAAAATTTGGCCTGTGGGCTTTGGTTTCTTACTGAATAAAAGTAAATATGAGAACGCTGTCATCGGTTCAAAGGTTTGTTTCCACATCACAGTACTTTCCACTGAGATGACAAAAGTCATCGGATGTCTCTTTTTGCCTTTTTCTTACCTTCTTTTACCCGGTGTAGTGCAGCAACTTGATGTGACATGGACTCAGAAAGCCACTGGAAGTCCCCTGCGGAAATATTGAGCCGTACTGTCTTTAGAGCCGTCCATAATTGCAATCGTGCTGCCAGTGCTGGGATTTTTGCACGAACTGATCTCTCGCTTATGTCTCATACATGTTCGATGAGATTCATGTTGGGCTGTCTGGGTGGGCATATCACTGGGTCGAATTGTCCAGAATACTCTTCAAACAAATTGCGAACAATTGCGGCCCGGTGATATATTTGGGAACATAAAGTTCACGAATGGCTGCAAATGGTCTCCAAGTAGCTGAACACAACCCTTTCCTTCGTACATCCATATTTAAATTGGATGATGGTGGGACGTCATCTGGTATAATTTTTATTATAAATGACGCGACGTCGAAACTAGTAGCCAAATAAATATGAAATCTTAAGTAGAAAATAGTTCAAATGGCTCTGAGCACTATGGGACTCAACTGCTGCTGTCATAAGACCCCTAGAACATAGAACTACTTAAACCTAACTAACCTAAGGACATCACACACATCCATGCCCGAGGCAGGATTCGAACCTGCGACCGTAGCGGTCGTGCGGTTCCAGACTGTAGCGCCTTTAACCGCTCGGCCACTCCGGTCTGCTCTTAAGTAGAGCTGGAGGAGTTTCATTTTCAATGGAAACAACCGTTTCCAGCCAAGGATTGGTTCAGTTGGAGCAGGGTATTCAGTCCATGTTATCACAGCCGACGCCATTATGGCGCCACCAAAAGGTTGCACACTGCCTTGTTGACATTTGGGTCCGTGGTTTTAAGCGGTCTGCGTCTCACTCGAACACTATCATCCAATCTTACCAACTGAAATCGGAACTCATCCGACCAGACGACGTTTATCCAGTCGTCTAGGGTCCAACTGACGTGGTCATGAACACAGGACTGACGCTGCAGGTGATGTGCTGTTAGCAAAGGCACTCGTCACGGTCGCCTGCTGCCGTAGACTACTAACACTAAATTTCGCCGCAGTGTCCTAACTAATAAGTTCGTCGTACGTGCCACATTGACTACTGTGGTTATTCCACACAGTGTTGTCCAAATGGTTCAAATGGCTCTGAGCACTATGGGACTTAGCTTCTGAGGTCATCAGTCCCCTAGAACGTAGAACTAACTAACCTAAGGGCATCACACACATCCATGCTCGAGGCAGGATTCGTACCTGCGACCGTAGCGGTCGTGCGGTTCCAGACTGTAGCGCCTAGAAGCGCTCGGTCACCGACAGCTCTGCGCAAACGCCGTTGCTCTCGGTCGTTGAAGGTCGTCGGATATTGCGTGTCAGTGGTGAGAGGTAAACCCTGAAATTTGGCGCTATGCATCTCGAAATATTGAATTGCCTAATAATTACCGAAACGGAATGTCGAATGCGTCTAGCTCCAGCTAACGTTCCACATTCAGAGTCTATTAACTGAGTCGGGAACCTTTTCACGTGACTCACCTAAGTACAAATGATAGCTCAACCAATACATTGCACTTTTATAACTTGTGTACGCGATACTAACGCCTTCTGTATGCGCGCATATCGCTATCCCTTGACTTCTGTCACTTCACTGTGTATTAAACCGGGGACCTAGAAACGAGGGAGAGCCTTCGTCCCGCAGTAACCCTCAGTGGTTCACAACCCCACAACAGGCCACCCACCCCACCGCCGCCCCACACCGATACCCCACAACATTCCATCCCCCCCCCACCACCACCGCCCCACACTGAACCCAGGGTTATTGTGCGGTTCGGCCCCCAGTGGACGCCCCCCTCCCCCCGGATCGTCTCAAACCAGACGAGTGTAACCCCAAATGTCTTCATGGTAGAGTAATTATGGTGTACGCGTACGTGGAGACCGTGTTTGCGCAGCAATCGCCGACATAGAGTAACTGAGGCGCATTAAGGGGAACCAGTCCACATTCGTCGAGGTAGATGGAAAACCGCCTTAAAAACCATCCACAGGTTGGACAGCACACCGGACCTCGACACTAATACGCCATGCGGATTCGGCCTGGGACCGGCACGCTTTCCCGCTTGGAAAGCATCGCTTTAGACCGCGCAGCTAGCCGGGCATGCTTTTCAGTGAAACAGCCATGGTCGTTGGAGGTAGTATTTTTCTTACCTTCCCCCTACTTTAGAACCGACTTATCCAGTTTCAAATACAAGTTAACTATGGGGGGACCTGCAGTTTAATATGGATTCTAGTGTATGGTGAAACTCAGTATTTTCTTCCTATGTATGAATCACTGCAGGAACTGAAAAAGTGGTAAGTGACAGATAAAAATATTGGGGCCAAACAGCAGATGTCGGGATATCTGATCCAACACTTATCAACTCAGCCACTATGCCACAAGGCTACGTAGGCTAAATAAAACTGAAATACGTTATCTATGTTAAATAGCCATTAATTGCGATAACGTCGCCATGTAGCCTTACGCCATCATCAAATCGATACAATATCATCTGTAGTTTTGTAGAGGAAAGCTGTCGAGGAAAATATAATCCGTTCATCATACGAATAAATGTGATGCAAACAAACACAAACGGGATGATTGTTCAGAAGTCATAGAACTCATACACTGGTTTTGTTACGCTCTTGGAAGTAGATCCTACTTATGTATTAGATATATTATTACTATGTTACGTTAAATGAAACTTTAGGATATTCAAATGTATTAACAGCCATTAATGTCTTTTAATCACGCTTTAGCCACGTAGTTTTTATTTCAAAAATCGTGTACAGTCACAGCGTCTGCAGCGTTGTGCTCTGATTGTCGCGCTGTTAATGCGCAGTATCAGAATGGCTGAGGCTGCTTCCTGTTCCGTAGTGAAACTCGCGCGTGGTACACAGTTAAAAAGTGCCGCGACTGCTGCAAAATTCTTTCAGGCAACAAGTCGCTTCACATCCATTAGCAAATGATAAACACCGAAAGAATTTACCGAGAAGGCTGCTCTTGATGTTTTTCACCAATTTACGGGGATAACCGGCTTTAAAGTTTTCACAGCCACCATAAGTGATAGAGTTGACACATTAGTCTAGGTCTTGCGTTGCTGTTGGTAGTGTAATAAAATGTGACCAGATACACTTATCGGTTCCTTGGTTCAAATCTCACTAATATCATGTTTTTTCTCCTTCAGTTATACTTACATATCGTGACTATAAAACTCATCATCATTTTTTTTTAATAATGCACGTCGTCTAGTTTCTAATTACATATTGGACGGGAAATTGCTGTTTTCATTTCAAATATAAATTCTTAATTATCGATGTTTTATGAACATAAAAGTTGCTTAAATTAAGAAAACATAATTTTACTTCTTAGGAAAAAATGAAAAGTCAAATCCTCTGTATTTGGACTATGTTCATCGTTTTATACAACAGAGGTAGACAAGTATTGTAGAAACATGATAAACAATCATTTTCACAGCACCGAAGACACATACAAACACATTTGCTACTGTACCATTACAATACGAACCCAACAGAACTGATATGCGGCCAAGTTGCAGGATTTGGCCCGAGAAGGAACAAGACTGTTAAGCTGCCAGACGTACTGGAACTAACGCATGCAGCTTTTCCACATGTCATTGCCGAACACTGGCGGGGTGTAGAACAACACCTCATAAAAGAAGGGGAGAAAATGCGGCGCCTGGTGGGCTTTGTGGACTCTGTTGTTGATAGGCTCGTTATCAACGCAGCAGGTCACACTTCTAGAACTGAAACGTATAACGAAGGAGCTAGGAAATTGTCAGACAATCGACCGTAATTAATACCTTCAGTGGTTCAAAAATGGCTCTGAGCACTATGGGACTTAACTTCTGAGGTCATCAGTCCCCTAGAACTTAGAACTACTTAAACAATGTGGTGTCACCGCCAGACACCACACTTGCTAGGTGGTAGCTTAAATCGGCCGCGGTCCATTAGTACATGTCGGACCCGCGTGTCGCCACTGTCAGGATCGCAGACCGAGCGCCACCACACGGCAGGTCTCGAGAGACTGACTAGCACTCGCCCCAGTTGTACGACGACTTTGCTAGCGACTACACTGAAGAAGCCTTTCTCTCATTTGCCGAGAGACCGTTAGAATAGCCTTCAGCTAAGTCCATGGCTACGACCTAGCAAGGCGCCATTAGCCTTAGACAGCTTGTATCTAAAGAGTCTCACTTGTATCGCCACAATCTCCAGATGTCTCATCAAGAACGATGTATACAAGGATGGATTAAAGTTAAGTATTATAGCAGCTACGTACTTTTCTTTATAGCATTCATAACGTATCCTGTTTCAGACCTCACTCCATCCTTCGTGAGTTAGCGCGTGCATCTTGGCCGCCTCTTTCAATTAGTGTGCGTAGTGTTGGCAAATCTGCCGACACTACAAACCTAACCGAAGGATATCACATACATCCATGACCGGGGCAGGATTCGAACCTGCGACCGTAGCGGTCTCGCAGTTCCAGACTGAAGCGCCTAGAACCGCTCGGCCACACCGGCTGACACCTTCAGTGGCTTCAGTATTCAACAGTGCGGTGAAATCCCTGCAGTATGCTTTTGCATTACACATAACTCGCGCAGAAAAATTACCTTACGTTTAAGACAGAAATTTTCATCACTCTTGTTTGTAATTAGAATACTATTTCAGGTGAGAACGTGTGCGTTTTATGCTTTATGCCTAGTCACCCAAGAAGCGGGTGGAGGTGCTCGAGTTTCTGCGAATATTATTTCATTCGACGTTATATTGTTTCTCAGCTCGTCTCCTTTTACGTCTGAACTGCAACTGCTCACACCATTGCAGTTTGGATGGACCAGCTGGCTGGCCAGTGCTGTCGAAGCTTAATGCGCCGATAAAGCTGTTGTCCCGCATTATCGCTCAGTCAATGTCCGTGTAACACAGCATACAACGTATCTTTATGATCGTAGATGACTGTACTGGTCACAGCTTGGCTTCCGCTCCAAGTGAAACTAAATCCTATGAGACTCAAGCAAACGCGGAAGAATACATGGTGTAATGTTTAAGTTAGGTTTATTCCTATGATGAATGGATTACAGTTTGTTTTCACTGATAGGGCGTTGAAGTGCTGGGCAGGTTCATACCAAGGATAGCTTCCTGACAGTTCAAGGAAAGTCTCATTCATGCAAACCGACTAGATTATTGCCGGCCGAAGTGGCCGTGCGGTTAAAGGCGCTGCAGTCTGGAACCGCAAGACCGCTACGGTCGCAGGTTCGAATCCTGCCTCGGGCATGGTTGTTTGTGATGTCCTTAGGTTAGTTAGGTTTAACTAGTTCTAAGTTCTAGGGGACTAAAGACCTCAGCAGTTGAATCCCATAGTGCTCAGAGCCATTTTTTTTTTACTAGATTATTATCTTGTGCGAAACTGATACTACTATGAAATTTTCTGGCAGATTAAAAATAAGGGGGAGGGCCGGGGTAGGGACTCGAACTCGAAACTTTTGTCTTCGGTGGCCTAGTGCTGAACCGACTTTTTTGTGTTGATCTCATTTTGTTCATTCTTGTTCACTCTATTTGTTCGGGGCGGATGTCCCACGGTTCTTGTTGATCATTGATCCATTAACTCAGTTTTTTTTTTTTTTTTTTTTTTTTTTTTTTTTTTTTTTTTTTTTTTTTGCGGAGTGCAACTGACTCTCTGATCGAACATGCTGAGCTACTGTGCCGGCAACCGACTGGGCTACCCACAGACGACTCAGGAGCCGGCCTTACAGCTTTACTTCCGCCAGTGCCATAGCAGCGCACACATGATACTACTATAGTTGAAGAGCCCATGAGGAATTTCCTATTTGGACTTACACTTCGAGAAATAATAGAATCAAGATAAATGAAGCTAACAGACTTCTTGCGCACAGATAATGCATTAACAAAAGACCAAAGTTTTCAGCTGCATTTCATTTACAGCATTTGTGGGTCTTATGCCACAAACAGGACAGTCTACTACACTGAAACGACTGTAAAGTTGTGTTCACAGACCGTGACCTACTCTCTTCTTCATGCTGACCCACAATGTGCTTTGCCTCAGTTTTTTCTGTGTTTTTCGTATACGTCTAGGTTCAATTAAAAATCCACACATATTATAAGTGTGTGTGTTCCACATCTCCTCCTAAACCACAGGATCGGTTTCAAGCAAACTTGGTGCACATATACCTCACAGTCAGGTGACAATCGCTGTGGCAGTAAAACCACCCACGTACCAAGGAGGTGGGGGTAAAAAGGAACCGTAGCCCGCGACCAGTGAATTCCCAGACTTCTATTCATCCCGTATTTGAGAATGAGAGCATTCAGCGACTTGCAGCAAACTTTACACATAATTTCAAACCATTACAAAAAATTTTTTCCCGCCGACAACCCCTACGAAATGATGAAAGGAAATATGTTTATCACTTACTACTTTGACGCTCGTCATGCAGTAAAAGTACCGCGCGATGCACGACGTTATAATTTATACTTATAGTTTACTATTTATTCGCGACACGTTTCACAGAGAGTATACACATACACCACTGAATATAAGTGCTAATGTATACCACTGCACGACACATAGTTCAGGAGATGTGCCATCATAAACAATGAGATGCGATAGAAACTGACACATCATGCACGACATTTAAATTTATTACTTTTTTGCTACTAACTCAATTCGCAATAAATTTCGCAGGCAGTATCCACATACGCTGCTGAATGTATCTACAATATAACTTCAGACAGGAGATGTGACGTCATTAACATTAAGCACAAGTCCTGACGCTGCGTGGTTCTGGCGTAGAAGTGCATATATAAATAAATAACTGAGCAACACCAGGTTTCTCCGCTAGTTAAAAATTAAAAAAAAACGGAATGAAGATAGCTGACGAGTTTCTGAAATATATTTCCTCTTCTGTTTCTGCTTGTCGAGTGAAGCTAGTAAGTAAATACTTTCTTAAACATCTTAGAGGCACTGGGCTGATACTTTTTGACGAGACGCAAAATCTCAAACAAAAATATAATGAACGAGCATTGTGATATGTACCCAGTCAAAAAATATATATTGGTTCTTAGGGCTCGTTAACAGTAACGGCAACCTAAAAATATGTTTGTACCGTGGAGCTCTACTCAGGTATACTATGAAAAAAAAGAAGATACCACAAGAATGTGGTGTAACGTTGTATCCGTTTCATCCCGAAGCGGGGGTTGACTAACCGAAACCCAACCTATGGTGCAATGAAGTTAGCCAGTGGAGTGAATGAATATACACAGCCTTTAATGTAATAAATTTGTTCTTTATATGAATAGCTTGTGCTACTCTCATGTTCGTGCCTCCTGTGTTGATACATATACAGGGTGCTACAAAAAGGTACAGCCAAACTTGCAGGAAACATTCCTCACACAAAAATAAAGAAAAGATGTTATGTGGACATGTGTCCGGAAACGCTTAATTTCCATGTTAGAGCTCATTTTGGTTTCGTAAGTATGTACTGTACTTCCTCGATTCACCGCCAGTTGGCCCAATTGAACGAAGGTAATGTTGACTTCGGTGCTTGTGTTGACATGCGACTCATTGCTCTGCAGTACTAGCATCAAGCACATCAGTACGTAGCATCAACCGGTTAGTGTTCATCACGAACGTGGTTTTGCAGTCAGTGCAATGTTTACAAATGCGGAGTTGGCAGATGCTCATATGATGTATGGATTAGTACGGGGCAATAGCCGTGGCGCGGTACGTTTGTATCGAGACAGATTTCCAGAACGAAGGTGTCACGACAGGAAGATGTTCGAAGCAATTGATCGGCGTCTTAGGGAGCACGGAACATTCCAGCCTATGACTCGCGACTGGGGAAGACCTAGAACGACGAGGACACCAGCAATGGACGAGGCAATTCTTCGTGCAGTTGACGATAACCCTAATGTCAGCGTCAGAGAAGTTGCTGCTGTACAAGGTAACGTTGACCACGTCACTGTATGGAGAGTGCTACGGGAGAACCAGTTGTTTCCATACCATGTACAGCGTGTGCAGGCACCATCAGCAGCTGATTGGCCTCCACGGGTACACTTCTGCGAACGGTTCATCCAACAATGTGTCAATCCTCATTTCAGTGCAAATGTTCTCTTTACGGATGAGGCTTCATTCCAACGTGATCAAATTGTAAATTTTCACAATCAACATGTGTGGGCTGACGAGAATCCGCACGCAATTGTGCAATCACGTCATCAACACAGATTTTCTGTGAACGTTTGGGCAGGCATTGTTGGTGATGTCTTGATTGGGCCCCATGTTCTTTCACCTACGCTCAATGGAGCACGTTATCATGATTTCACACGGGATACTCTACCTGTGCTGCTGAACATGTGCCTTTACAAGTACGACACAACATGTGGTTCATGCACGATGGAGCTCCTGCACATTTCAGTCGAAGTTTTCGCACGCTTCTCAACAACAGATTCGGTGACCGATGGATTGGTAGAGGCGGAACAATTCCATGGCCTCCACGCTCTCCTGACCTCAACCCTCTTGACTTTGAAGTCACGCTGGTACGTTCTGTTGCTGTGTGTTTCCATTCCATGATTAATGTGATTTGAAGAGAAGTAATAAAATGAGCTCTAACATGGAAAGTAAGCGTTTCCGGACACATGGCCACATAACATATTTTCTTTCGTTGTGTGTGAGGAATGTTTCCTGAAAGTTTGGCAGTACCTTTTTGTAACACCCTGTATCCTGTATTTATGAACTAGAAAGTACACGGACATTTTACACTACAAAATTTCTGTATTTAAGAACACATAACTTGTAACTGAATTCTGACTAGATGCCCACCGTGACAGGCCTGAACTGCCAACAGAATCTGACTACAATCCTGTAAGATAACATCCATATTGATGCTATAATCAGTGATAATATGTGGTGATTGACATCACCTGCATAGAGTAAGATTATGGCAACTGCATATGGCTTATGGCAAGTTGATGCGGCTGTAGACTGGTTACAGTGCAAAAACACACCTTTCGTAGATGATGGATTACACAAGTGTATACATTGCTGCTGCAGGCTGACATTCAAGAGAGGGATGAACGTAAAGCAAGATGAATAATTCGATCAGTAGCTTGTTTGGTCCCTATTCGATCATAATTAGTAAAAGGGAGACGAAATGGATCTCTCGTTCTTGTGTTACTACTAGTAAGACCCAGGTAACTTTGTTTATTCTCTGCATCTCATTACAAATGTAGCACGGATGATTCAGTTACAGTAACCTTCCAACCATGTGGGCACATCGAAAAAAAGATTGCAGTACAATTCCTCATTGGGAAGGAGTATACAGAAACAACGCATAATGTTGGCAACAAAGCAACGTAAATAAAATGTAATGGTTTAAACAAAGATTTTGTTTGGTGAAGTTTCTGAATAGGATGCACATGGTCGAAGCTTAGACGAAGAGATAAGAAAATACGTGGACGTTAAAACATGAGGAATATGATTCGCTAGCAAAGATTCGTAATGTATCACATTCTTTTGAAAAGAACTATTTAAGAAAGTTATTAACACATTACGGAATGGATTGATCTGATGCTACCAGCCTTGTGCACTAGCACAATTCAAAATACGAAACTCGAATACTACGATCATAAGATAAATTACATACATGAAAACCATGCTCCTGGTTTTTCCTATATCAAAGAATTGAAAACCGAGTGTTGTATTATACTACACACAAAGACATGGAGAGACCTCATCACAAACTGCGATCCGCTTGGCTTGAATCTTGGTAACGACACACTCCTTCCTATCTTGCGATCATACGAAACGAGCTGCAGTTTAAAACATCTTCGACATCCTCCGTCAATGCTATCCGGCAAGGATCCCTTACCGCTCAGCAAAATTCCAGAAGATGGACGAGCATAGTTTAGGCCTTCTATTTGGTAAATCTGTTGAGTCTTCTAAGCGTTTCGCCAACAATACTCAGTCTTTGGTTCGCTTTTCCCTGACCCATGTGGTTCAAAAATGGTTCAAATGGCTCTGAGCACTGTGGCACTTAACTTCTGATGTCACCAGTCTCCTACAACTTAGAACTACTTAGCCGGCCGCGGTGGTCTAGCGGTTCTAGGCGCTCAGTCCGGAACCGCGCGACTGCTACGGTCGCAGGTTCGAATCCTGCCTCGGGCATGGATGTGTGTGATGTCCTTAGGTTAGTTAGGTTTAACTAGTTCTAAGTTCTAGGGGACTAATGACCTCCGCAGTTGAGTCCCATAGTGCTCAGAGTCATTTTTGTAGAACTACTTAAACCTAACTAACCTAAGGACATCACACACATCCATGCCCGAGGCAGGATTCGAACCTGAGACCGTAGCAGTCGCGGGGTTCTAGACTGTAGCGCCTAGAACCGCTCGGCTGACCCTTGTGGTGCAGAATCACAGTTTTCCTTTACGCTCCAGAAATGTTCAATCTGTCATGCACCCGATGTACGACAAACATCTGTACGATAGTCCAATTCATCCCACACTTTCGCGGGTATGTCTGGAGGAACTGCTTTTAATGCATTGCTGTGAGACACTGTAGGTCACTCAAAGACGCTGGGAGAGAAGGCTGACACACAGAGACTGCGACAAATCCCAAACGGAAAAATCACGCACCGCGCGATGAACTGGCTTTGGGGGTCAATTGTGGACTGTCGGATCCATTCGTTCTTTGCAGTCCATCCATCGTTGTTACTGTACTCTCAGCAAAAATCACGCCACGCAGTTGTAACCGAATTAGTCCTGTTGAAATGGAAAACGGAAAAATCGCCATCTCGATGACGCACATTTGTTAATGACCGAGCAAGTGAGTGAGGGAAGTGGCTGCTCCAGGGTTACTCCTACTGGCAATCTCCTGAACCACCAGTTTACCACTGGTGCCAAGGTAAACTTCTAATTGCTTTCAAGGCATAACTTAAAATTTATCTCAAATTGCTATATTCATTTACCTAGAAGATGTAGTGCTCCAGGGGACTGATGACCTCGGATGTTGGGTCCCATACGGCTTAGAGCCATTTTTTTTTCAGGGTGTTGGAGAATCCGATGCATCTTTTTGATATTCCTTGTGAATCATTTGATATTCCTTGTACTGTGGCGGTACATCAGAGCCAGCGAGACACAGGTGTTTAGTGGCGGGCGCTAAAAAGGCAGGATCACTTGATACCACACCTCTTAACGAGCTCCAGCCACCATCTCCAGCGGGAAACGAGGTACGCTACTACTTCAGACCCTTGTACCGTAACTTTGCTTTAAATACATGCAAGCTTTCGGCATCACGTAACAAAGTTGAGATATTCAGCGGCTTCCTTAATTTTCGTTGAAATTTTGATTTTAGTAGTTCGTAAAATGCCTTATAAGGCAAACAGTGTAGCAATACTTCCTCTTACAGATTTTCTATAAGCATTAAAAACGATCAAAAGCATAAATTTGTATTTCATACAGCTTCCAGTAAAAATATATTCCTGCTGCTAGCAATTCATTGTACACCGTATGCAGTTCATACCGTCTGATTTCTCCCTTTTGAAACGAAAGTCGCGAACAATAGATACAAAATTTAATTAATGTAAAGCGCATAATCAGTGACGTTTCAAACGCATCTTTTTGCCACTTCTAAACATAGGAATAGCTCCATACCTGTGTGCAAAGGACAAAACTTTAGCGTCCCAATCTACAAAACTCTAAACTCCATCAGTGACAAACTTCCTACAAGGCATTCACCGGTCACCTATACAGAAGGAAAGTAAATCTCAGTACTCTATAATTATGCGCAAACACACACACACAGAGAGAGAGCGAGGGAGAGATGCAGAGAGAGAGAGAGAGAGAGAGAGACAGACAGAGACAGAGAGAGAAAGAAACTTCATAGATCTTAAACAATTCACAAAGTCGGTTTGTTTAGGATCAAATTTATTTGCAATAACAAAATAAAATTATTTAGTGAGTCATTCTTCTTCTATTTATAGGTATACTCCAATTTTTAAAAGATTTTCGTAAGTAATCTGATCCTCTCTCACTGAAGCGTTGGTCATTCTCTCCTCAGCTTTACCCAACGGCCTACCGTGTAGAACATACCAGCTCTTAGCATCACTGAACCTACCTCTCATCAGTATTTCTTGATGTACTCAGTGCAAACCTCCAAAGAAAAATCTCACATTATAACCTACACTAATCTGAAATATGAAACAGGTTCATCACGAAGCCCTGCAAAAGAGATGTTCACTTACCCCTCGCACCATATAAGCCAGTGAGTCGACATTAGACGGTAAAGTCCGGGAATTCAGTCGCAGACTTACTGCTTTGTACCCGAATATTCTCCTAAACGTTTTCTGAAAATAAAGAGTGCTTTTGTTCACTGAGTGACAAAGGAACTGTATCGGACAGTGAATAAACGTGGTTCTACATGTAGAAGATTCAAGCGAAACCCGACACCTTGAAAGGGTCCTGTAGCCACCTTTCATTGCCAACTCTCGTAGTGGTCAAGTCGGCAAAGAGGTTTCCGCTACTTGTGAGAAATCCACCTGCGTTAGGTTGGTGGCGGAAATGGCATCTTGGGGTTTTCCGGTCCACGCGGAGCGTGGAAGAGGCTGGAGAAGCGGGAGGCAGTCTGCCGCCGGTACGGGAAGCGTACACAGCTGTGCTCCAGCCGAAGAAGGGTGAGTTGGACTGACCGCGTGGCGCGTTGTCACATAGAGAGGGGAGCTTTTAGCTTTTGGTCTCGAATTTCGTCTTATAAAGATTTATTTGCTGGGTTGCAGCAGGGAATGCAAGGCTTTTGTAGACTTTCAGTTTGATTCCCAATGCAGTCTTGACTTTGATCCGTGAGAGGAACGCAGCACAAAGGAGTTGCATATGTTGAAGTGCCCTCGGTTCAGTGTGAATTTTTATGTGCCTACAACTGTGTGTGTATGCTTCTAATCTTTTCCGTATCTTGGTAATTTTTGTGTATTTGTGAATTTTCTTTGTCTCATGTGATTAAAATTTGGCCACGGTCCATAGAAATTGTCTCCGCGGACCGAAACGCGTAGTATTTCACAAGCAATTGTACATAGTTAGCAAGCAACAGCAGTCTATAGATGCACTACATCAATGTTTTAAGGAATAAATAATTTTTCCTTCAATCTTATCTTGTGTACCGATGTTACGTCGCCGTTACCTTCGCCATTTACCTTGTAGTTTTCCTTGTTGGCCCACCTATAGCGTTTCCATGTGCACAGGTGTAGTGATTAGTGTCCCTTTTTTTGATCTGAAACAAATGCTCTGGAATAGATCGTGTTTTCACGAATCTTGCTGCAGGCTGCACTTACGCATGGTGTTCACGCCCTCTTTACTTTACTCAATATTTGATTCACGGGAAGAATGCCTGGATCATATTAATAACTACATCCCATTCTTTATCAATGACTTTACAATGAATGTTCTTTTGTGAGTTTTTCTTATTAATAAATTAAGTAATTTTCTGACTCAGTGCTACCTCTTCTTTGTCGTGCGGTTAATATTGGTGGCGACCCTATCTTTTACATTGATTTCAGTGTCAAGTAGCATTTTCTTATTCAAAGTGCGCGTGGCTCTTTTAGCTATCAGGATACATTCAAAGGGCGCTTCATGCTTCTTACACATAGCGTCCTTTTATTCACGCTACTTACACATGGCTTACCCTGCTCACGGATTTCGGTAAACCAGAGATCTTCTGATGCGCAGTGAGGATTAGTTATTTTCGGTTGGATGTGCTAATTGGTATATTGTCTTTCTGTGATACAGAATTTACGTGAATTTATGATATAGGTGTGCATTTTCTTACATGTTTTATCTTGTATATGTATTACTGTATAGATATTGTGATTTAGTATTCAATTGTGTTACAAGTGTGGGTTGACTCTTGTCCTGTGGCGTGTATCGGTGTCATATAGTAAATCTTGGGTGCTTTGTGGGGACTGTGAGTCCATTAGGAGACTTTGGCATTATTCTTGTTGTATTTTGGAGCACGGAGTAACTATCCTTATGATGGAGACGCGTAGCTGTTCAGGGAGCCGCGATCGGAAAAACCTGCCAGACAATAACCCTGAACAAGGACGAGGTCAAAATGTCGAGTCCGACCAGGAACGAAACGCGGAAAACGCAAGTACAAGTGTTGTCCATCCTGAGCCCGCTGTAGTGATTTCGAATGATTCGATAGATGAAAATTCATTACAGGCTATGCTACGACAATTACTAGACAGTAATAGGAGACATATCGAGGAAGTGAATAAAAAACAAGCAGAAGAAAATAGGAGGCATATCGAGGAAGCGAATAAAAGATTCACTAGTGAAATAGTACAGGGTGTTGGGGAGAAACTGGCGATCATTGACCAACGCATCTCCGCCTTAGAAGAGGGGCACCAAGTCATTAGCAAGCAGGTGATGGAGCAAGAAGAAAGGTTCGCTGGGAATATACGTATACTAGCAGAACAATGCCAGAGTGAACAAGCGGCTCTTGAGTCCCGAGTAGGACAAAATTCCGCCAGGGATCTCCGCGCGTTAGCAGAACAATGCCAGAGTGACCACGCGGCTCTTGTGTCCCGAATAGAGGACACTGCGGCTAAGTGCCCGGTCCATATTAGCGCGCAGGTAGAAACCCTCAGCCAGGCGATAATAGCTCTCGAGCGAGAGCAAGGGCTCACGCAAACAAAACAAGACACGGCCCACCGAGAGATGCGAGAAGAAATAGCCAGGATCTCAGACGCAGTGGCGCGTAAGTCTGACAATAATAGGGAAACGATTACCTCGTCATCAGCGGATGCAGACGAAATACGGTCGCTAACGAAATGTCTGCATGGACAGTGTGAAATAAAATTACAACAAAAAGGGGTTACCGAGGGAATATGTGAGCGCATGGCCCGTTTAGAACTTCACCTAAAAGGGTTAAAGGCCCATGAAGTTGATAGAAATGAACGAAAGGGCCATTATTCCGACGATGATTCCGGGAACGATGGCGAATTTGATCATCGTCATGATCACGGATCTCGTACCAGGTGGGAATGGCGCGGATCCCCTCAGGAACGTTCGCCAAGGGAAACTCACGAATTTGACTTTAAACATTTTCTGACCGTGAGGAAGTTTGAGGTCTTCCGTAACTCGGCTTCGGGGATTCACCCGCGGGCCTGGTTGCAGCAGTTCCAGTTCTCCCTCCCTCCTACGTGGCCCAGTGCGCACAAAATAGAGTATATGTGCGGCTACCTCGAAGGTGAGCCAGCGGCGCGGATGAGGTCAATTGCACGCAATTGCTACACTGTTGGGGAGTTTCGTCAACACTTCCTGTCGATATATTGGTCAGTGGCAGCGCAAAGTCGTGTAAAACACGGACTCATTATGCTACCAGAGTTAAACAGGTCAAAATTCTCCAGCCCTGTGCAGATGTTCGAGCACATGCTGCAGGCGAATGAACATCTTGACGATCCTTATGGACCTGCAGAAATTATTCGTATTTGCCTGGGAAAGTTCCAATGCAGTTGCGGCACGTTATCCTTGCAGGACGAGGTAAGGATGACGTAGAGGGGTTTCGCAATTTCCTTTTAGAGCTTGAGTGCGATGCGAATGGCACCACGCAGAATTACGGTCAGAGCGCCTACGAGCAGCGGCCGCGCAAGCGAAGCCGCAGCCGTAGAGACAGGTGGCACTCCAGACGTAACGGGTCGCCTCAGAGTTACAGGGCGCGCGAGCGTTGGCAGCGTCGCGATTCCTCACGGAACGCGGGCAGAACGAACGATGCCAATCGTCATCATTCGCCGAGAGTAAATCAAAGACACCCCCGGGAGTTTAGAAGATATGGTAATGAGCAGAGATATTGGCGTAATTATAGCGGACCTAGGAACGGTAGTCGTGACCGACCACAGGATAATTATCGAACAAGCAACAACAGGGGTGCTGTAAACAGTACGAGTGGTCCGCCAGTGGGTGTTGAAATTCGTCCCGCAAACCCGCGGCACAATCCGGCAAATGCCTCTAATGAAAGGGATCAATGACTATTGGATGACTCGGTTGGAGCAACTTAATGAGGACCCGTGCTATTGACAATACTGATGTGCATTTGATAAAGGAAGACGTTATTATGGAAGATTTGTTGAGGGAGGGCCACAGTATTGGTGTGTCTGCGGTAAACCCAGTCGTGTCTGTTTAGTACAATTACAGTGTATATTTTCCAGTGTTTTGTTTCACTCTGGTGTGATTAAAATTAAAGTGTATATTTTCTATGAATTGTAAAGGGTCCCCCAATATATGTGTAGTTATTTCTTCTTCTGAGCAGAAAAGAGTAGTGTTGTGCAGCTTTATAACGTCTGAATGTGAATGATTATGAGGCTCAGATCAAGCGTTTCCTTTTACAGTAAGGTGGCTTTGTTTCTTGATGACTAAAAAGGTATCGGGTTTGTTGGCGTGGCGAGTCATTGGTCGTAAGGTAATTCTTGATGATAAATTACAGTTGTAATGTTCTTATTCCCCTTAGGTGAGGATGATTCAGTGAGATTTTTTACTACGATGTTGATGAAGCGACTTGGTGACTTGTAGGCAAAGGATTTGTGTATGAAGGGAGATTAATAGTGTTTGATTTTCAGAGTTGCCATCTTATAAGATATTTGGAAAGTGTAACTTGCCGCCACATACTACTAGGTACGGTTGAGGGCACCAGGATGTGAAACCCCAGAAGACGTATATGGAAACAGCTTATAAAATCAAGCAGCTTAATATTTAATAGAGAATCAATGCGACTACCTCCAAGCTGAAATAACATGACGGTAGGTGAGGACCCCTGGGGACATGTGGTGAGTAAGTGTGTAATCATTATGAGTATCTTATGATAGCAGTAAGTTGGGTACTCATGGCCCTGGACAATGGATTTCTTTTGACAGTATTTTTTTATGTACTTATAGGACGAAGTGTTTATGTGTTTGCTAATAGGATAGGATGATTTTTATTTTCATTTTTATGCCCACTGACCTTTTGCATTAGTCTGATGAACAGATGTTGAAACATTTACCATTCCAGATGTGACTTGAATGAACCTTCTGTGTCTCATTAATCATAACTTTTATTATGCAATGTCCGTAGAAAAGAAGTCTCGGAAATTTTTCACAGATCAGCAAACATGTTCTGCAAACCTTGGAGGAGCAGTCAATGAACAACGATATGGGTATTGGTGTTGAAAGGAATATTTTGTTTATATGTGGGAATTGTAGTCGGGCTATATGGTGATGGCGACTAGTACGAGCTGTGTAGATTGTGTGTGAGAGCGTAGTTAGGAGCAGGTAGAGTTTTGTGTCTGTAGCTAGCAGCGGCGCCAAATCCTATCCAAATCCTGACCAAACCTTGTACAAGATCTACCCTGAATGATTGACAGCAGATGTAATGCTGGAACTATATTTTATAAAAAGGATTTTTTGTTTGTTTGAATATTGGTTATTTAATTATCTTCATTGTTTTTTTTATTAGTAATGTTAAGAAGGCCCTTTTTGTCAAGTTAATTTTGCGCACTATTCCATGTATTGATCAGGAGTGAGAAACTCCGAAGATTTTGTGGCAATCTGTACACATGATATTTTGTAAAGATCCCTGTGAGCGCAGTTCTTAAGTGGGTGCAACGCCGCCTAGGGAGCCTCCGCATCAGAAAGCACAGGGCTTGGTCCACCGGCAGGCGTTGCCGAACCCTGGTATCAACGGCGAAGCAGTGATGCGGCGAGCGGTCACAGCTGTTTCCCCGTCAGAGGGGAGGGGATGCTGGTCTTCCCCCAGGCGCAGGCTCACACCGGAGCCCGCAGGCGTGTCACCACGGCAGCGCCAGCTGATGGCCGGCGTTCCACCCCATGCGCTAGTCATCTGACAAGCGAAAGGGAAAGTATGACGCATACCAGGCGAGGCCGCCGATCCCTGAGCGCCGCTAGTCCAGACGGCTGCTGCGGTGAGGTAACGCCCACTGCCCGGAGGGACGCGGGTCCCACCACTGACGCATCAGCTGAGACGGTGCAAAGAGGTGATAAGCGGGTCTCAAGCCCGACACCCGCACGAGTTTACGTCGACCTCGATGCGACGCAGAAGAGCGCGTGTCTCCCCATTGACACGACAGTAGACGGGGGCGTGTGTCGGTAAAACACATTCCTCCACAACACACGGACGACGACCGCCAAGCCGCCTTCTCGATGATGAGCCAGGGCCCACAAGTGGCGATGTCCTGCAAATCTGCAACGCCGAACCATCCCACAGTATGGACGCAGAGGGTGGAAACGGGCACGAGGCAACGTCGCGGGGTGCTGTCTAGGATGAACAACCTGGGTTACAACGGACGTTACAATCAACGCCGCTGCGAACTCCCCAGTTCAGTGTTGTGGTCCCCTACTAGCTTATCCTCCAAGTCGCCTTTAGAAGAGACGCCCACCCCAGCACCTAAAGAGAATACCCAGTGAAACAACCATGTGGCGAAACTGAAAAATGACAGCCAGCGTGTCAACGAGTTGATTTCTGGATGTGTTTTTGTACTCATGTCTTATTTTCCATAGGTGATTATTTACCAGCTGTCATACCATTGGGTTCATTAATGATTTTGTATCACTGTATTTGTTGTGAATATTGTATTTTGCACTTTCACTTGCATGTTTTTATATATGTCAGCACCAGATGATACTGCTTTGGTTCGAGATAATGATTTTGCATCATTGTATTTGTTTATATATTTATATATATTATGTACCTGTTCACCTATGTCTCTATGTTAACTTTTGATAGTTGGTTAAAGCAATTTTAAAATAATATCTCATGGTTGTGGTCGTAGTAGGTCAGATGACATGATGTTAGCGTAGTATATCACGCTTAATTTAATTTGTTCTGTTTGCTTTGCGGACCCCATGAGGTCACAATTATTGACTAAGGTCAGATAAAGCTCACTTGGATATAAGAGATTAATCAACTCCTTTGTGCTGCTGTTTACTGTTGCAATTGTTACTCGTTAGGGTATGTTTGTTTCGAAGACTGTTGGCGAATCTCCTAGCATGGTCAGAAAATTCGCGGCACAGTCTTCTCCGGGACGTTTGGGGTGATGAAAGGGTCCTGTAGCCACCTTTCATTGCCAACTCTCGTAGTGGTCAAGTCGGCAAAGAGGTTTCCGCTACTTGTGAGAAATCCACCTGCGTTAGGTTGGTGGCGGAAATGGCATCTTGGGATTTTCCGGTCCACGCGGAGCGTGGAAGAGGCTGGAGAAGCGGGAGGCAGTCTGTCGCCGGTACGGGAAGCGTACACAGCTGTGCTCCAGCCGAAGAAGGTTGAGCTGGACTGACTGCGTGGCGCGTTGTCACATAGAGAGGGGAGCTTTTAGCTTTTGGTCTCGAATTTCGTCTTATAAAGATTTATTTGCTGGGTTGCAGCAGGGAATGCAAGGCTTTTGTAGACTTTCAGTTTGATTCCCAATGCAGTCTTGACTTTGATCCGTGAGAGGAACGCAGCACAAAGGAGTTGCATATGTTGAAGTGCCCTCGGTTCAGTGTGAATTTTTATGTGCCTACAACTGTGTGTGTATGCTTCTAATCTTTTCCGTATCTTGGTAATTTTTGTGTATTTGTGAATTTTCTTTGTCTCATGTGATTAAAATTTGGCCACGGTCCATAGAAATTGTCTCCGCGGACCGAAACGCGTAGTATTTCACAAGCAATTGTACATAGTTAGCAAGCAACAGCAGTCTATAGATGCACTACATCAATGTTTTAAGGAATAAATAATTTTTCCTTCAATCTTATCTTGTGTACCGATGTTACGTCGCCGTTACCTTCGCCATTTACCTTGTAGTTTTCCTTGTTGGCCCACCTATAGCGTTTCCATGTGCACAGGTGTAGTGATTAGTGTCCCTTTTTTTTTTATCTGAAACAAATGCTCTGGAATAGATCGTGTTTTCACGAATCTTGCTGCAGGCTGCACTTACGCATGGTGTTCACGCCCTCTTTACTTTACTCAATATTTGATTCACGGGAAGAATGCCTGGATCATATTAATAACTACATCCCATTCTTTATCAATGACTTTACAATGAATGTTCTTTTGTGAGTTTTTCTTATTAATAAATTAAGTAATTTTCCGACTCAGTGCTACCTCTTCTTTGTCGTGTGGCTAGAGTTGGTGGCGACCCTATCTTTTACATTGATTTCAGTGTCAAGTAGCATTTTCTTATTCAAAGTGCGCGTGGCTCTTTTAGCTATCAGGATACATTCAAAGGGCGCTTCATGCTTCTTACACATAGCGTCCTTTTATTCACGCTACTTACAACCTGAACTAGACGAAGTATACAAAAATCTGCAGAGTAAAACGAAACAAAACGAGAGCAACGACAAAATCCGCTTGTCGTATGTAACGAGTATATAGAACTGAAACTTCCTGGCAGATTAAAACTGTGTGCCCGACCGAGACTCGAACTCGGGACCTTTGCCTTTCGCGGGCAAGTGCTCTACCATCTGAGCTACCGAAGCACGACTCACGCCCGGTCTCACAGCTTTACTTCTGCCAGTATCTCGTTTCGTACCTTCCAAACTTTACAGGAGAGCTTCTGAGTGTGTGTGTGTGTGTGTGTTGTGCAGTGGTTCACAACCCCACAACAGGCCACAGCAGTCCACCCGCCCCACCGCCGCCCCACACCGAACCCAGGCTTATTGTGCGCTTCGGCCCCCCGTGGACCCCCCGGGAACGTCTCATACCAGACGAGTGTAACCCCAGATGCAGAACGAGATTTTCACTCTGCAGCGGAGTGTGTGCTGATATGAAACTTCCTGGCAGATTAAAACTGTGTGCCGGACCGAGACTCGAACTCGGGACCTTTGCCCTTCGCGGGCAAGTGCTCTACCAACTGATCTACCCAAGCTCGACTCACGCCCAGTCCTCGCAGCTTTACTTCTGCCAGCTGTTCTGTAAGGTTCGCAGGAGAGCTCCTGTAAAGTTTGGAAGGTAGGAGACGAGGTACTGGCAGAAGTAAAGCTGTGAGGACGGGGCGTGAGTCGTGCTTCGGTACCTCAGATGGTAGAGCACTTGCCCGTGAAAGGCAAAGGTCCCGAGTTCGAGTCTCTGTCGGGAACACAGTTTTAATCTGCCAGGAAGTTTCATATCAGCGCATACTCCGCTGCAGAGTGAAAATCTCATTCCAGTCTATAGCACTGTGGGAAAGGCAAAATCTGAAGGTTGCCTTCAGATCCCTGCAGACTAAATGAACGGATTTCCCTCAATAGCAGTCACTTCTCAAATTCTGATCAATTACCATGCAGAAACAACGGATAGCAGTATGAGAAGTCCTTCTGATGCAGTTGGTAATGATAAAGTGAGCAGAGACATGAACAAAAACGTTTCCGATACTGTTGTTCCAGTTCTCGCAAACATCTTCAGTGTCTCTCCTGTTAGTGGCACTTATCCCACTAAGTGAAGCGAAGCTTAATTCATTCAGTCCCCAAAATGATAACCCAAAATTGTCGGTTAGCAACACTTAAAGCCTTGGAGTACTTTCTTCGTTAACTGCTAAATTCTTGTCTTCTTCTCATGGCGTCATAACCCTGCATTGGTCTTAGCCCTTCCAACAAGTTTCCTCCATTCTGCCGTCTCCAGCGCCATTCTCTGCCATCTGCTTAGCTCCAAGAGATTTTACATCATCTTCCGAATGGTCTGGCCATCGCTTTCTTGGCCTTCCTTTTGTAAGTAGGCTGTTTAGGTTTTCTTATTGGTAACGCCACGTAGCGCTCTGTATGAAAATCACTGGCTGTGCTGGGTGCAGTCTGTGGCTAGTTTGCATTGTTGTCTGCCATTGTAGTGTTGGGCAGCTGGATGTTAACAGCGCGTGGCGTTGCGCAGTTGGAGGTGAGCCGCCAGCAGTGGCGGATGTGGGGGGAGAGATGGCGGAACTTTGAGAGCGGATGATCTGGACAGAGACAGTAAATTTGTAAGACTGGATGTCATGAACTGATATATATATTATGACTTTTGAACACTATTAAGGTAAATACATTGTTTGTTCTCTATCAAAATCTTTCATTTGCTAACTATGCCTATCAGTAGTTAGTGCCTTCAGTAGTTTGAATCTTTTATTTAGCTGGCAGTAGTGGCGCTCGCTGTATTGTAGTAGTTCGAGTAACGAAGATTTTTGTGAGGTAAGTGATTTAGTGATTTGTGAAAGGTATAGTTTAATGTTAGTCAGGGCCATTCTTTTGTAGGGATTATTGAAAGTCAGATTGCGTTGCGCTAAAAATATTGTGTGTCAGTTTAAGCACAGTCATGTATAATTTTTCTAAGGGGACATTTCATATGTTGACCCTTAGCCAAGGATACCTCACTGGAATCTTCTGATTTTTTTCTTGTAGTTTGTGTAGTTAGTGCAGCCTTTGTTTATTGCTAGCGCGTAATTGTAGAGAGAATTTCCTTTGTAGTTTTAGTTTTCCATTCTTGTACAGTAAAACAGTTGTGGCATGCATGTAGATTTGCACCAAGTATTTCGCAGCTGCGCTTACAATTAACGAGATATTATTTTCAATGCTATGTTAATGTGTTTTCTTATTTTGTTCTTCAAATTGTGCTTTTCTGTGTAGTCGTGTGAAATATTGTGACAGTAATGGCGTGTGAAAAACGTAATACTAGGCTCCAAAGTAAATTGAGAAATGACAGTGAAGACGAAAGCAATGTGTTAGCGCCGCCGAGTAATGAATTAACTAATGTTCAAAGTAGTAATTTGGTAATTGTGCATAGGGAAATGGAGCGGGCTGCAAATAATGGTGTAGGCAGTGAAACAATTAGTGAACAGGGAAGCATTATCGATCGATCGGTCGGGAACAGCTCGCCTCAGGAATCCGAAATGACAGGACACAATCTTGCAAATACTGTAGATTCAAAAAATGGCTCTGAACACTATGGGACTAAACATCTATGGTCATCAGTCCCCTAGAACTTAGAACTACTTAAACCTAACTAACCTAAGGACAGCACACAACACCCAGCCATCACGAGGCAGAGAAAATCCCTCACCCCGCCGGGAATCGAACCCGGGAACCCGGGCGTGAGAAGCGATAACGCTACCGCACGACCACGAGATGCGGGCTCTGTAGATTCAGGTTTTGCGTCCTCATAGAGGAACGGATTCCAGACACTAATACATTATTATTGAAATTAATGCAACAAATGAAACAAAATCAGATACAAACACAGCAACAGTTAGTCACAATGGAACAAAATCAGAGACAAACACAGCAAAAGTTAGACACCAAACTTGAACAAGCACGTGAAGATTTAACTACTGAGTTACATAAAATCGAATCGAAATGTCTGTAATGACGTAGAAACACAAATTTGTGTGCACTTTTAACCTATTTTTTCGCGGCATGAAAATGCATTACAGAATCACGAAGCAGCCATAAAAGAACTGCAAACTATTGTTCATGAAAATCATGAGACCTTGCGGGCTAAAATTGACTCAGTTGCATCTACCGATTCGGTTACGCTACTTGCAAAAACTCAGGAAAAGTTAAAGGACACATAGATACTCTGCAAATTGGTTCAGAAAGACACATGGAGGAAATTAGTTCATTATCAGAGAAAGTAGTCGAACTTTCGGATCAGCTAAATAATTTATCTACGAAGTTAGATGATAATCTGAATGACGCAAGACCGGTAGTCTTTAATGACACAGAAGAGTACGAACAAACTGGGAAATTCAAACAAAATCAGAATCAAATTAATACGCAACACCTAAGAGAAATCCGGGAAATACAAGGTCAGTTAGCACAATTAATACAAGAATAACATATTTCAGAGGACACTCGCGCTCCAACACGGGAAGAGGGACTTAGAAATACAGAAAAGCCACAAAATAATAACACAGGGCATTTCGGAAATTATGAAAGAAATTGGCAAGGTGCACCGAATTTTGAGATGGAAACGCCGACACGACGTAACAATGACCGATATGCGACTCGCCGACACGATGATTTTGACTATAACCTGTTCATTACTACACGTAAATTCAAAACATTTAAGAATTCCGGCGACGACATTCATCCACAAGCGTGGCTTCATCAATTCTATCATTGTTTTCCTCCCAACTGGTCTTTAGAGCACAGATTAGAATTTATGTGTCGCTATTTAGAGAATGAACCAGCTGTAAGAATGCGATCGGTCATTCACGATTGCCACAGTGAAGGAGAATTTTATCATGCCTTCCTCTCAGCATATTGGTCTCAAGCTACACAAGACCGAGTAAAACATAGCATCACAATGATGAAACATTTCGAACAATCTGAATTTTCCAGTCTTGTGAAATATTTTGAAGACATGTTGCAAACCCATACAGCCCCTCAGAACTCATCTGCATTTGCTTAATCAAACTACCTGAACATTTACGACATATTATTTTGGCAGGACGTTGCAAAGACGACATTGAAGCTTTTCAGGGACTGTTACAAAAATTGCAAATTGACACTGACAATCGCGGAACGCGAAAACAAGAGCACAACAATTACAGGTCACATCCGTCACAATTCTGCGATGGGCCGACCGGAGTGGCCGAGCGGTTCTAGGCGCTACAGTCTGTAACCGCGCGACCGCTACGGTCGCAGGTTCGAATCCTGCCTCGGGCCTGGATGTGTGTGATGTCCTTAGGTTAGTTAGGTTTAAGTAGTTCTATGTTCAAGGGGACTTATGACCTCAGCAGTTGAGTCCCATAGTGCTCAGAGCCATTTGAACCATTTGAACAATTCGGCGATGGCAGAAATAATAAATGGACACGACAAGGCTATTCTTACAACGTAAATCGTGACCAAAACAGACACCACCCGTATGACAACCGTTGGCAGAGTAGTAATAATTACAGGGAAAGATCACCTCTCCATGGTAGTGACTATCACAGAGACAATCAGAGAAACAGACAATATGGGAACCAAAATAATTATTATCAAGGGAGACAGAATAACTTTAGACGCAACGGTCCAGCGCGCAGTTACGATTCAGGGAGAAATTCTCCACTGCGTGACCGACAAGAAAGAAACTACAGAAATTACCGACATGACGACAGATGATATAATCATAAAGACACACCTGAATTTCATCAGAACTGGCGAGATTCAAACAGGGCAGGGCTTTCTCGTCAAGGTGAATTTGTAGAAGTTAGGTCTCCTAATCCCAATAACAACACGCGCCAACAAAGAGGCAGACAATGACTCGTACCGCAGGCAGCCATGTACGCCGGCTGGCATAGGGAAAAATAATGTAGACGCTAACCTTGAGAAAAATTCCAGTATTCCTTACCGACGTATACAAAATGATAATTGCTTTGAAATTGAAACTCTGAGTACTATGAAGAGTAAAGTATTGCACCACATTTCACATGTAATACCGTTTATAGAAAGATAATCTGCTTTTTAACTTTGTCTTTGCCATAAAACTTTTCACTTTACATTACTAGCATGCTTTGTCAGACTTAGAATCTGTTAACATGCAACAATGTTTGAAGTTAAATATCCAGAACCAAGACAACTTATTTAAACAGAAATTACGAATGCATTGTTATAGTGAACAGACGTCACAGTGATATTGTGTGTGTACATTCTTGCTTGTTAGTTGCACGATTACATAACGACTATTAGGCTTACATACTTAGAACATATACTGGTACTGCTAATGAGATTTTAATGCAACATTTTGGTTTACTTGAAAATACATTCTGGATTTAAAGTACTTTCTGTGGGATACCAGATGACACAGTGGTTAGTTTATGTGACAGCTACACGATTTTATCACGATGCTACTAATGAGTGACAATTTACCATGTTGCTTTTGCGGTGTTTCTGTTTTATGTCTGCACAGTTTTTCTGTATTATTCTGGAAAGTAAAACATGTTTTAGTAGTAACTTTTGCGGTATAGCTACAATGAGACAGCCTTTTCCATAGCACAACAATACGTTACAGCACAGTACTTTCTTCATCACGGCAATAAGGGTAATAACTAAGATATCTATATGCAAAGCATTTCACTTTTGATTATCATGGGGTAAGTACATTGACTTCTGCAGAACTTAGCTTTCGGAGGACGATAACTACGACACTTCCACAGAGATTATCTTACAATAAGAGTGATTAACTTTGTACTTAAAACATTTATTTTTAAAGATTTTTGAATTACAATGATACAAAGGTTTTCCGTGATACATTTAATTCAATTGCTGTAATCTGTAACACCTGAGGGTATAATTACATTAATCCTCAGGGGGGTACACCCTTACTTTGTGTACCATGTGTTTGGCAAGCACAAGTAGCCCTAGCTAATGTGATATTTGCTTATACAACTTTACACATCGGTACCATATTTCTATAACACATAATTACACACCTATCTGATCATTTAACTGAGAGAGACAAACATGTTTTTTTACAACATCAGTGACACATGTTTACACAATTACACTTTTGGATAACTTCACACTTATGAAATTGTATTTTGTTTGCACTGTGTGAACTGTTCATATTTTTTCGGAACCATTGTGATACTATGAGAGCTTTGAATGATATATTTGGAATAGGATCACGCTTTTTAAATTACGATTGAGGTAGATGACACTACTGAAATTAGATGTTGAGGTTTGTTTATGATCAATAAGCTGAGAATCATACTTTAAGAGTTATGAAATGTGTGTAAAGTGTGAATGTATCACAATGCAGGCGAAAATTTTTTGCACACTGTTATATTCATAGGACTTTGTTTCTACACATTTGCAACGCAAATTCTCGACCTGTGAAATTTTTATATGAGACTGTCACTGTAGTGCAAACTGGTGTCGTAAATATTTCGGTAAGAAAGTTAAGTGACCACCTTCACTAATGCGTCATGGGCACCCAGCTGCGTGACAGTCGCCTGGATAAAAGCCATTAGTGTGTGCCTTTCAGAGGCACAGGTGGAGAAAAAAAAAAGAGGCCATTATCCTCGCTATTGACATTCCTTTGTAGAAAGAATCGCGAATACGACACACTCAAACTTGAAAACATATGATTATACTGTGGAGCTCTTAATTTATGATATTTATTAAAATGCCTAATGAAATGATGAGAAACATTTTACACCTATTGTCTTTCTAGTTGAGAGAATTTTTTTGCCTTTGGAGACGCCATTTGCCTAGTGAATGACGTTTCATATGTTGCTTTATATATATATATATATATATATATATATATATATATATATATATATATATATATATATATATTTGCTAATTTTGTTTAATATCAAGTTTCTAGCTGCAGCAGCATTGGTTAAAATAACATTTAATAGATGTACTAATATCACTATTTTCTGTCTACAGACCCAGTAAAGAATAATTGTATGATGTACTTTCATAGAAAAGAGAGCAGAAAAAGACATTTCCCTTCACAGGAATTGCATATATAATTTTTTACCATTTGGTAACATGTTTGCTAGAGTAAGTTCTCGTGATGCATCACTCTAGTGTTAAGATGTTACATAGGTATTAGACAGGGCCATTTTTACTGTAATATTTTTTTTTTCTGCTTCAGCTTTGTCATGATTAGATATAAGTTATTGCATTTGCTGCTGCTGTTTGCCAGACATAGTGTTACTGAATTTGACTTTGTATTACTCTCTTAAGCCAGTTTTACTACTGATTTATTTTTCTTGTTTGCTGCACAGTGCCTTATATTAGTTGTAATATTGCAATTGCTTTGCTAATTTAGATTTCCTGCTGCTAGTTTGCCAATTTGCATTTTTTTGTCATTGCTGTTTGTGTTAATTGTTTTGTGCTGCTGCATTGCCACGTCCCTTAGTTTAGCATCTGAGCTCAGTAGATTTAAGTTAGCTTAAGATGGGGTAGGCTACATAAGAGAACGAGTTGCGATGAATTGGAAGAAATGCATTGAGAAGCTATAAGAAAATGGTTTGGCCAAAAAAGTATTTTGAAAGAGGATATGAATAAAACAAGTAGGGTTTAGGGACAACAGGTTTAGGTAGGTTTTTCTTGGAAATAAATGATGAGGTAAGATAATGGAAAATAAATAATGAGGTAAGAAATATGTGAACATATAAATACAGAAAGCATGCTTGGATAGGATTTTTTTGGTGGAATCAAATGTTGAAATAAGAGGAAAGATCTGTGGAATGAAGTTTTGGGTTGGACTGCAGTACCAAATGTTACACTGAAAACAAACCCTGTCCTTTCCTTGTGTTATCCCCCTATGTGTTTGTGTATCCTTGTGTAATGGTGTTCTTCCTGTCTCTGTATACTGTTTCATAGAATTTTTTTCTCTTCTAATACTAAGCTACATTTGCTATGATGAGGAATACTGTTATCCTCAAATATAATTTGCATTAATAATATGTTTTTTTACTTTGTAAAGATGTTTAGACACTATTTATTCTGTTCTGTTTTAATACTTACGTGTGAAATTAATGTTTTGAAAACTATTCTCATGATTTTATATATTTACTTATGTCATAATTCCTGTAACACTGATGTATATGTTTATTTCTATTCTTTTGTAAAGCCTGTGTTACTACAAATGTTATCTGTACTGTTATCTTCTTTATTATGTATTTTGTACCTTCGTAATTGTATTCTTATGTTGTAAATTTATAATTGTATAGACACCAGTTCTTCAAATTAAGTATCATTTCACTGCACACTTTTCTGTTGGTCATAGTAATGCACAATATGTGAAAAGTTGAGACTGTTAGTGTTTGCACGTGTGTTAATAATTCAGCAAGGGACTGGATAACAGCATTGCTGGTTCTAAGGAGATTTCAAAAAAAAATTTTTGTGAGTGCACAAGTGGTGGTTCATGGAATTGCTATATTGTCCACAAGACTCTTCGATGGTGATTGTGCACCTGCACAGTCGCAACAGATGGCTGCTGGCCATCTCTATGAGGAGTACAGTGGGTCTGCATCTTTGATGGCCCACTAATACCATTATTTCTACAAGGACTACAGTGGGTTTACACCTTTGATGACTCACCAATACCATTATTTCTACAAGGACTACAGTGGGTCTGCATCTTTGATGGCCCACTAATATCATTATTTCTACAAGGACTACAGTGGGTCTACACCTTTGATGACTCACCAATACCATTGTTTCTACAAGGACTGCAGTGGGTCTGCACCTCTGGTGGCCCACCAATACCATACTCTCTACCAGGACTACAGCGGGTCTGCTCTGTGATGACCTGCCTACTAATATTCTTCAAAACTTCGACTGACTCTGCAGTGGGTTTGCTCTGTTGTGGACCATTACCTGTCTGCATGTCAAGAGTCAGCACTGATTTTCTGCATGGAAATCCACTACTTCCGTGTGTATTTTCTTTTACTGCTCGAACTTTGAAAAAAAAAACAGTGCTATTTTACTGTGAAGAACGATTAGGACTGTGTTTATGGACTGTGAGAAAATTTTAGCTTTTGACCAACATTGCATCAATAAATGTGTTCATTCGATTTCTTTGTTATTGTAATTATGAAAATTTTTTTTTAAATCTGTATTGGCCACTGCCCCAAACAATTTGTAAAATTTTTTGTGGGGAGCATGGGGGCTATGTAAGTAGGCTGTTTAGGTTTCCTTATTGGTAACGCCACGTAGCGCTCTGTATGAAAATCACTGGCTGTGCTGTGTACAGTCTGTGGCTAGTTTGCATTGTTGTCTGCCATTGTAGTGTTGGGCAGCTGGATGTTAACAGCGCGTAGCGTTGCGCAGTTGGAGGTGAGCCGCCAGCAGTGGTGGATGTGGGGAGAGAGATGGCGGAACTTTGAGAGCGGATGATCTGGACAGAGACAGTCAATTTGTAAGACTGGATGTCATGAACTGATATATATTATGACTTTAAAACACTATTAAGGTAAATACATTGTTTGTTCTCTATCAAAATCTTTTATTTGCTAACTATGCCCATCAGTAGTTAGTGCCTTCAGTAGTTTGAATCTCTTATTTAGCTGCCAGTAGTGGCGATCGCTATATTGCAGTAGTTCGAGTAACGAAGATTTTTGTGAGGTAAGTGATTTAGTGATTTGTGAAAGGTATAGTTTAATGTTAGTCAGGGCCATTCTTTTGTAGGGATTATTGAAAGTCAGACTGCGTTGCGCTAAAAATATTGTGTGTCTGTTTAAGCACAGTCATGTATAATTTTTCTAACGGGACGTTTCACTTTCTGTCTTTTTCGAGTTTGCCTCCATTCAGAAACTTATCCAGACGTTTTTTCAGTATTCATCCTAAGAAAATGTCTGAGCCGAGCTCCTCTGCTTCTTATCATTCTTACAATGTCAGCTTATGGGTGTGAGACGTTTCATCCCAGTGTTCTTTCTTGATCTCCAGAAATCATTGTTATACTGAACTTCTCCACATACCTTGCACAGACCCCTGTATTCAAATATCCTGATCTGCTGCTCATCAGTACTCGTTAGTATCCATATTTCGCATCCGTAGGCTACAACTGATCATGAAAGTATAAATTGATAGCTGACGCATTACCTTAAAACATCCACGGTAGCTAGTAACCAGGCTTCCGAAAACAACATAGCAAAAAAATGGTTCAAATGGCTCTGAGCACTATGGGACTTAACATCTGAGGTCATCAGTCCCCTAGAACTTAGAACTACTTAAACCTAACTAACCGAAGGATATCACACACATCCATGCCTGAGGCAGGATTCTAACCTGCGACCGTAGCAGTCGCGCGGCTCCGGACTGAGCGCCTAGAACCGCGAGACAACGAAGCAAAGCAACAGCATAAACATTCCAGGGACACTCTTACACTATCTTAGACAGAAAACATTGTTTAATTTAATATCAATAACAGTCACGGTGAAGCCTAACGTAAAATGTTCGCATTTAAAGTTAATCTGCCCAGTCACGCAATCAAAGCTATTTTTGTATACCAAAAAAGTGCAGAAAATTCGTGGAGATAAATAAAAAGTGACTGGTAACAGTAAACTTGTTGTTTCATTTAATGTCAATAGCAGTCACGATAAAGCCTAACTTGAAATGTTCGTATTTAAAGTACAGGGTGTTTCAAAAATGACCGGTATATTTGAAACGGCAATAAAAACTAAACGGGCAGCGATAGAAATACACCGTTTGTTGCAATATGCTTGGGACAACAGTACATTTTCAGGCGGACAAACTTTCGAAATCACAGTAGTTACAATTTTCAACAACATATGGCGCTGCAAGTGATGTGAAAGATATAGAAGACAACGCAGTCTGTGGGTGCGCCATTCTGTACGTCGTCTTTCTGCTGTAAGCGTGTGCTGTTCACAACGTGCAAGTGTGCTGTAGACAACATGGTTTATTCCTTAGAACAGAGGATTTTTCTGATGTTGGAATTCCACCACCTAGAACACAGTGTTGTTGCAACAAGACGAAATTTTCAACGGAGGTTTAATGTAACCAAAGGACCGAAAAGCGATACAATAAAGGATCTGTTGGAAAAATTTCAACGGACTGGGAACGTGACGGATGAACGTGCTGGAAAGGTAGGGCGACCGCGTACGGCAACCACAGAGGGCAACGCGCAGCTAGTGCAGCAGATGATCCAACAGCGGCCTCGGGTTTCCGTTCGCCGTGTTGCAGCTGCGGTCCAAATGACGCCAACGTCCACGTATCGTCTCATGCGCCAGAGTTTACACCTCTATCCATACAAAATTCAAATGCGGCAACCCCTCAGCGCCGCTACCATTGCTGCACGAGAGACATTCGCTAACGATATAGTGCACAGGATTGATGACGGCGATATGCTTGTGGGCAGCATTTGGTTTACTGACGAAGCTTATTTTTACCTGGACGGCTTCGTCAATAAACAGAACTGGCGCATATGGGGAACCGAAAAGCCCCATGTTGCAGTCCCATCGTCCCTGCATCCTCAAAAAGTACTGGTCTGGGCCGCCATTTCTTCCAAAGGAATCATTGGCCCATTTTTCAGATCCGAAACGATTACTGCATCACGCTATCTGGACATTCTTCGTGAATTTGTGGCGGTACAAACTGCCTTAGACGACACTGCGAACACCTCGTGGTTTATGCAAGATGGTGCCCGGCCACATCGCACGGCCGACGTCTTTAATTTCCTGAATGAATATTTCGATGATCGTGTGATTGCTTTGGGCTATCCGAAACATACAGGAGGCGGCGTGGATTGGCCTCCCTATTCGCCAGACATGAACCCCTGTGACTTCTTTCTGTGGGGACACTTGAAAGACCAGGTGTACCGCCAGAATCCAGAAACAGTGGAACAGCTGAAGCAGTACATCTCATCTGCATGTGAAGCCATTCCGCCAGACACGTTGTCAAAGGTTTCGGGTAATTTCATTCAGAGACTACGCCATATTATTGCTACGCATGGTGGATATGTGGAAAATATCGTACTATAGAGTTTCCCAGAACGCAGCGCCATCTGTTGTTGACAATTGTAACTACTGTAATTTCGAAAGTTTGTCTGCCTGAAAATGTACTGTTGTCCCAAGCATATTGCAACAAACGGTGTATTTCTATCGCTTCTCGTTTAGTTTTTATTACCGTTTCAAATATACCGGTCATTTTTGAAACACCCTGTATCTCCGATAGACTAACTTGCAGTTGAATTAATTATTCGTGGCTTCTGATCTTGTGTAAAGTTCTTTGTATGGAAACATTCAATGATATTTAAGGATGTAAGAATCTTGAAAAAAAGGTTATAGCGCTCGTAACTTGTTAACTGAATTGTGTGGAGGTAATTTACTGAACGGCGAAAAGGTTTATTTCCTTTGGGTAATGCAGTGAATTTACAGTTCGCTGGAGAATGTGATGGCTTCCCGTTGATGAAGCTGCAGATTCTCGGGGAAATCTGAAATCTTATTGTATGTAATTGTTTTCTCGCTATAGATCGGCCAGAGTAAGTGTATGTTATGGGACAGCAATCTTAAGGAAAAATGAACGACAGGTCCGTAAGTCAGATTTCATTAAATGCTTTTGAAAGGAATAATAAATCCTTCAAAGTAACTTGACCGTTTGTGTGTGCAGGTTCTTACCACTAATCCAGTATGCATTAATCCGAACGATCTACAGGAAGCCATAATGCTTACAAGTTTTCAGCAAAAATTAAACACGATACTTTCGTTTTAATTATAAACCAGCTTGTTTTTTGGAATAATACTCTTCCCCACAAATTCCTTAACACTTTCTATGTCAATCACTAGGTATTAATGAGTTAAACTTTAGTACATCCAGATTTCCGCAGTGGTGACTCGCAACAATAAGATATATTGACACTATGTTATTGTTTCTAGCCATGCAAGACAAAGAGTCCCAAATTAATAAACAAAGGTCACTGACCCCTCCGTGCATTGTATATCATGCAAGTAATACAATTTTACACTATACGCCATGGAAAAATGTAGAGCAACCATTTTAACACTTCTTGAAAGCAGCAAATTTGTTTTAGTGAACTCGCCGCTATTTGTCTCTGTTATGGTTTGTTTAATTACGACCCAGGTTTCGTCCTTTTATGCCATTTTCAAGCTACTGAGTTTATGTCAGTAATACATATTTCAAGAGATCAAGAACAAAATTGGCCACTTTATTATTGTTCACGTATCGGCCCAATAGGCCCTCCTAACCGCATCCTCATCTGAGGGTAACACGGTGGTCGGATGTTCCCGATGGGCCATTTGTGGCCTGAAGACGGAGTGCTGTACCCTTAATTTAAGCAGTTTTAATTAGTTTCAACTAGGTCGGCTTAGTTGTACATTTCGACACAGTGGCGGGTACAGACCATTTGCATGCTCTCATCTCTAGTTGTGGATCGAATTCTCTAATAAAATTCATACAGTTACATAAAATTTCGGGCTTGCGGCCGCATAAATTGAGATTCTATGTCTATTATTTCAGCTGAATACCGTCCAGCCATCTTCAGAGCGAGCCAAGGTGAGTAACGCGCGCCGCCCGCGGTGGCCGAGCGGTTCTAGGCACTTTAGTCCGGAACCACGCGGTCTGCTACGGTCGCAGGTTCGAAACCTGCAATCGGTCATGGATGTGTGTGATGTCCTTAGGTTAGTTAGTTTTAAGTAGTTCTAAGTTCTAGGGGAGTGATGACCTTAGATGTTAAGTCCCATAGTGCTCAGAGCCATTCGAACTTTTTTTTATTTTTTTATTTTTTTTTAGTAACGTTTCAGCACGTGCTACGTCCTTTTAAACCCGAGGACCGAACCACTGCGTGTACGGCCAAAGATACACAAGGTGCCACAGACGTTGATAGGCGGCAAAGAAGTGTAACATATACATGGAAATTAAATCTATGGCTGTGCAGTCGATCCAGACGGTGATATCGATGTGTCACGGAGAGCTGCACCGTCGCGACGTCTTTGTGATTTAATTACAGAAATTGCCGGATTCCATGATTTGTCCAAGGTGAAACCGCTATCTCAATTAATTAAATTCATCACCAACCGAATTTCAATTGCTTCTTTCACTACTGAATCCCATAAAGATAAAGCCGAGGCAAAAATTCGACGTTGTCGTACACCATAGAGTTCCCAGTGTCAATACAATGCTCCATCAGCGCAGATTTATTAGGTAGTAAGAGCCGGGTGTACCTGCGGTGCTCTGTGCATCTCTCCTGGACTGTACGTGTCGTCTGTCCGATCTATGAACGACCGGACTCACAGGGGATATCATAAAGCCCTAGCTTCTGAAGCACCAGATCATCTCTAACGGAACCCAAGAATGCTGTAGTCTTTAGTGGAGAGCGGAAAATCACTTTCACTTTGTGTTTACTGATGATCCGTCCCATTTTTGACGAAAGACTTCCCACGTACGGCAGGAAAGCCATGTATTTAAAACTTTCCGCTTTTAAAAGGACGGAGCAAGTGCTGGAGCGTTAGTCACCTAGGCTCACTCTGAAGATGGCTGGACGGTATTCAGCCGAAATATTAGAAGAAGAAACCGAATTTATGAGGCTGCACGCCCTAAATTTTATGGAACAGTCTTTGCGAAGCGAAAACATGAAGATGCACATCAAAATGCATACACGTCGTCTTCCTATACGGAAGGAAAAACATAAGAATTTAGGCAGACACATACATTTTATCTTTGTATGTGACATCACATAATCTCAGACAGAGGTTAATCAATGATATTTTAATGGAAAGTATAATATAATTTCTACCCACGAAGAAAGGCGGACTGCGGAACAAACTAGCCTGTAATCTACTTGTTACTCAAAACAACTCTGTGTTCGGTAGGAGATCAGAACTTTAGGTGTGTACCATTGACACAGCTTCCCTTTCGGCACGTCCTGGCTGTTGTCCTGCTGTCGAACAGGGAAAAAGCCTCTTTGCTACATTGTAAGCAATCAATACGTTTCTGATACATTTATACATAAGTTTTATTTCTACTGTCTCATCTGCTACTCTTAACCTATACTACTGGCCATTAAAATTGCTACACCAAGAAGAAATGCAGATGATAAATGGGTATTCATTGGACAAATATATTGTACTACGACTGACATGTGCATTTTCACGCAATTTGGGTGCATAGATCCTGAGATATCAGTGCCCAGAACAACCACCTCTGGCCATAATAACGGCCTTGGTACGCCTGGGCATTGAGTCAAATAGAGCATGGATGGCGTGTACAGGTACAGCTGCCCATGCAGCTTCAACACGATACCACAGTTCATCAAGAGTAGTGACTGGCGTATTGTGACGAGCCAGTTGCTCGCCACCATTGACCACACGTTTTCAGTTGGTGAGAGATCTGGAGAATGTGCCGGCCAGGGCAGCAGTACAACATTTTCTCTATCCAGAAAGGCCCGTACAGGACCTTCAATATGCGGTCGTGCATTATCCTGCTGAAATGTAGGGTTTCGCAGGGATCGAATGAAGGGTAGAGCCACGGGCCGTAACACATCTGAAATGTAACGTCCACCGTTCAAAGTGCCGTCAATACGAACAAGAGGTGACCGAGACGTATAACCAATGGCACCCCATACCATCACGCCGGGTGATACGTCAGAATGGCGATGACGAATACACGCTTCCAATGTGCGTTCATCGCGATGTCTCCAAACACGGATGCGACCATCATGATGCTGTAAACAGAACCTGGATTCATCTGAAAAATGACGTTTTGCCATTCGTGTACCCAGGTTCGTCGTTGAGTACACCATCGCAGGCGCTCCTGTCTGTGATGCAGCGTCAAGGGTAACCGCAGCCATAGTCTCCGAGCTGATAGTCCATGCTGCTGCAAACGTCGTCGAACGGGTTGTTGTCTTGCAAACGTCCCCATCTGTTGACTCAGGGCTCGAGGCGTGGCTGCACGATCCATTACAGCCATGCGGATAAGATGCCTGTCATCTCAAATGCTAGTGATACAAGGCCGTTGGGATCCAGCACGACGTTCCGTATTACCCTCCTGAACCCACCGATTCCATATTCTGCTAACAGTCATTGGATCTCGACCAACGCGAGAAGCAATGTCGCGATACGATAAACTGCAATGACGATAGGCTACAATCCGACCTTTATCAAAGTCGGAAACGTGATGGTACGCATTTCTCCTCCTTGCACGAGGCATCACAACAACGTTTAACCAGGCAACACCGGTCAACCGCTGTTTGTGTATGAGAAATCGGTTGGAAACTTTCCTCATGTGAGCAAAAAAATGGTTCAAATGGCTCTGAGCACTATGGGACTCAACATCTTAGGTCATAAGTCCCCTAGAACTTAAAACTACTTAAACCTAACTAACCTAAGGACATCACACACACCCATGCCCGAGGCAAGATTCGAACCTGCGACCGTAGCAGTCCCGCGGTTCCGGACTGCAGCGCCAGAACCGCTAGACCACCGCGGCCGGCCCTCATGTGAGCACGTTGTAGGTGTCGCCACCGGCGCCAACCTCGTGTGAATGCTCTGAAAAGCTAATCATTTGCGTATTACAGCATCTTCTTCCTGTCGGTTAAATTTCGCGTCTGTAGCACGTCATCTTCGTGGTGTAGCAATTTTAATGGCCAGTAGTGTATTACTGTCCACTCTTCCTATAACCAGTCAATGGCTTCTTCACATTAACCACTTCTTCAGCGTCACTTAGCGTTTCTATAATGAGAAGAAAGTCATTCAGCGCACTGTTAATACGTTTTTAATTTCTTAAATTCCATATACGCTTTACTACCTGTGTTATTTAAAATAGCTCATGTGCTATACAAATTACAATGGTGACCCAATAACGATGTATGCTTGCCTGTGAGAAAGTGCCTGAACGCCCTAATTTTGCCAGGTGAAATAAACACACAAATAAGTAAATAATATCGTTTAAGCGATTAGTTAGTAACTGAGCACTTCGTACGAGGGAAGTGGCAGAACTTGAGGCCCACGTATCTCAACACGCTTTGGCGAACGCTGCCTGTTAAACGCAATTACGCGTGGCCTCATAGCGGAGCGGTTTTTCCGGGCGTGCACGTGTAAGCGGTGCGCGGCGGCCCATTGTCCGCTTTGTTGCGCGCTGAGAGGTAAACCTGGCCGGCGTCCCGTGGGCGGCGCGTCAATATTTGGACAGCGCGCAACATTCACGCCGCGCCGAGCCGCGCAGCGCCTAGACAAGTCGCAACGTGCCGTCCCGCGGGTAGCCGGGTTTCCAGGGGCAAGTAACACATACTTGGCAGACTCGGTTCGCGACGCATTAATAAGTAACTTGGTTGCCGGAGGCCTAAGAAAAAGTTAGAGCTAACAGAAACACTCACATCAAATTTTTGTCTAACTACACAGTCTTCAACAATGTTTTCAAAGTTTAGCGACGTTAACATTAGAGTTTCGCATTTGGAACATTCCGCAATGTACAGATCAGAGAAATGAAACATAAGTGTGTTGGATGTTTTAAAAAAACACTTATGCGATTACAATGAGAGACAAAAAATACAGTTAATAACTTTGTTAGAAACAAAGTAATAAGCTTACACGGACTATGAATTATCTCCTTCAGAGTACTGTCCTTGGCTAGCAACGCTCTCATCCGTGACTGGAAGCATTTCTGGAATGGTTCTTTTGGAAAGATTATCAGCTGCTCCGTCGTGGCCCTCTCAGTTTCGACAACTGTGTCTAAACGTTTTACTTTAAGCACTGATTAAATTTCTGGAATGGAAACTTGTGGTAAGCTCTTATGGGACCAAACTGCTCAGGTCATCGGTCCCTACATTTTTTTTTTTTTTTTTTTTTTTTTTTTTTTTTTTTTTGTCATCAGTCTAGTGACTGGTTTGATGCGGTCCGCCACGAATTCCTTTCCTGTGCTAACCTCTTCATCTCAGAGTAGCACTTGCAACCTACGTCCTCAATTATTTGCTTGACGTATTCCAATCTCTGTCTTCCTCTACAGTTTTTGCCCTCTACAGCTCCCTTTAGTACCATGGAAGTCATTCCCTCTTGTCTTAGCAGATGTCCTATCATCCTGTCCCTTCTTCTTATCAGTGTTTTCCACATATTCCTTTCCTCTCCGATTCTGCGTAGGACCTCCTCATTCCTTACCTTATCAGTCCACCTAATTTTCAACATTCGTCTATAGCACCACATCTCAAATGCTTCGATTCTCTTCTGTTCCGGTTTTCCCACAGTCCATGTTTCACTACCATACAGTGCTGTACTCCAGACGTACATTCTCAGAAATTTCTTCCTCAAATTAAGGCCGGTATTTGATATTAGTAGACTTCTCTTGGCCAGAAATGCCTTTTTTGCCACAGCGAGTCTGCTTTTGATGTCCTTGCTCCGTCCGTCATTGGTTATTTTACTGCCTAGGTAGCAGAATTCCTTAATTTCACTGACTTCGTGACCATCAATCCTGATGTTAAGTTTCTCGCTGTTCTCATTTCTAGTACTTCTCATTACCTTCGTCTTTCTCCGATTTACTCTCAAACCATACTGTGTACTCATTAGACTGTTCATTCCGTTCAGCAGATCATTTAATTCTTCTTCACTTTCACTCAGGATAGCAATGTCATCAGCGAATGGTATCATTGATATCCTTTCACCTTGTATTTTAATTCCACTCCTGAACCTTTCTTTTATTTCCATCATTGCTTCCTCGATGTACAGATTGAAGAGTAGGGGCGAAAGGCTACAGCCTTGTCTTACACCCTTCTTAATACGAGCACTTTGTTCTTGATCGTCCACTCTTATTATTCCCTCTTGGTTGTTGTACATATTGTATATGACCCGTCTCTCCCTATAGCTTACCCCTACTTTTTTCAGAATCTCGAACAGCTTGCACCATTTTATATTGTCGAACGCTTTTTCCAGGTCGACAAATCCTATGAAAGTGTCTTGATTTTTCTTTAGCCTTGTTTCCATTATTAGCCATAACGTCATAATTGCCTCTCTCGTCCCTTTACTTTTCCTAAAGCCAAACTGATCGTCACCTAGCGCATTCTCAATTTTCTTTTCCATTCTTCTGTATATTATTCTTGTAAGCAGCTTCGATGCATGAGCTGTTAAGCTGATTGTGCGATAATTCTCGCACTTGTCACCTCTTGCCGTCTTCGGAATTGTGTGGATGATGCTTTTCCGAAAGTCAGATGGTATGTCCCCAGACTCATATATCCTACACACCAACGTGAATAGTCGTTTTGTTGCCACTTCCCCCAATGATTTTAGAAATTCTGATGGAATGTTATCTATCCCTTCTGCCTTATTTGACCGTAAGTCCTCCAAAGCTCTTTTAAATTCCGATTCTAATACTGGATCCCCTATCTCTTCTAAATCGACTCCTGTTTCTTCTTCTATCACATCAGACAAATCTTCACCCTCATAGAGGCTTTCAATGTATTCTTTCCACCTATCTGCTCTCTCCTCTGCATTTGACAGTGGAATTCCCGTTGCACTCTTAATGTTACCACCGTTGCTTTTAATGTCACCAAAGGTTGTTTTGACTTTCCTGTATGCTGAGTCTGTCCTTCCGACAATCATATCTTTTTCGATGTCTTCACATTTTTCCTGCAGCCATTTCTTCTTAGCTCCTTTCATCAATCAACTGAAGTATTTCTTCTGTTACCCATAGTTTCTTCGCAGCTACCTTCTTTGCACCTATGTTTTCCTTCCCAACTTCTGTGATGGCCCTTTTTAGAGATGTCCATTCCTCTTCAACTGTACTGCCTACTGCGCTATTCCTTATTGCTGTATCTATAGCGTTAGAGAACTTCAAACGTATCTCGTCATTCCTTAGTACTTCCGTATCCCACTTCTTTGTGTATTGATTCTTCCTGACTAATGTCTTGAACTTCAGCCTACTCTTCATCACTACTATATTGTGATCTGAGTCTATATCTGCTCCTGGGTACGCCTTACAATCCAGTATCAGATTTCGGAATCTCTGTCTGACCATGATGTAATCTAATTGAAATCTTCCCGTATCTCCCGGCCTTTTCCAAGTATACCTCTTCCTCTTGTGATTCTTGAACAGGGTATTCGCTATTACTAGCTGAAACTTGTTACAGAACTCAATTAGTCTTTCTCCTCTTTCATTCCTTGTCCCAAGCCCATATTCTCCTGTAACCTTTTCTTCTACTCCTTCCCCTACAACTGCATTCCAGTCGCCCATGACTATTAGATTTTCGTCCCCCTTTAAATACTGCATTACCCTTTCAATAGCCTCATACACTTTCTCTTTCTGTTCATCTTCAGCTTGCGAAGTCGGCATGTGTACCTGAACTATCGTTGTCGGTGTTGGTCTGCTGTCGATTCTGATTAGAACAACCCGGTCACTGAACTGTTCACAGTAACACACCCTCTGCCCTACCTTCCTATTCATAACGAATCCTACACCTGTTATACTATTTTCTGCTGCTGTTAATATTACCCGATACTCATCTGACCAGAAATCCTTGTATACCTTCCACTTCACTTCACTGACCCCTACTATATCTAGATTGAGCCTTTGCATTTCCCTTTTCAGATTTTCTAGTTTCCCTACCAAGCACTACTTAATCTAACTTCGACTAACTTACGCTGAGGACAACACACACGCCCATGCCCGAGGGAGCACTCGAACCTCCGACGGGGGGAACCACGCGGATTGTGACAAGACGCCCCAGACCACGCGGCTGCCCCGCGTGGCTAAATTTCTGAGAAGAGCCAAAACTCGCCTGGTGCTAAATCTGGTGAGTAAGGTGGATATGGACAGACAGGAACAGGAAAACATTTTATGGCTAAAAACTTTCGAATCAAAAGCGAAATGTGGCACAGAGCGTTGACGTGATGAGGAAGGCAGCCATTTGTCCATTTTTCTGATCTCTTTCTTCATACATCGTTTCAAAAACCTTGCGGTACGCCCTCTTAAATTCTTCGTTTACAACTACTATTGTTCCACTTGGAGCGAACTTTGATCACATTATGCCCTTAATATCTAAAAAAACAATGAGCGAGATTTTGATATTTGATTTTGATTGACGTGCCTCTTTATCGCGAGGAGATTCGCTGATTTTCCACTGAAAGTCCGAATTTTCTTCTCCAGTTACAACATTGGGCGTGATTTCCGGATTTGAATAAAGACGATCCTTCAACTACTAGCAAAATGACACACGATTTTTCTTCTGTTGTTCCCTCAGAAGTCTGGGACGAATTTTACACTAATGTCACTTGCAAATTAACGGTTAAAATGACGGAGTCGTACGATGTGCTAAGTTCTTTGATACTCTCTTGAGTAGTTATTCGCCTGTTTGAAAGAAAGTTTTTTTCCAGTTTTCCACGTTTCCTTCTACACTATGTGATCAAAAGAATCCGGTCAGCTGGCTGAAAATGACTTACAAGTTGGTGGCGCACTCCATCGGTAATGCTGGAATTCAGTATGGTGTTGGCCCACCCTTAGCCTTGATGACAGCTTCCACTCTCGCAGGCGTACGTTTAATTAGGTGCTGGAAGATTTCTTTGGGAATGGCAGCGCATTCTTCACTGAGTGCTGCACTGAGGAGAGGCATCGATGACGCTCGATGAGGCCTGGCATGAAGTCGGCGTTCCAAAACATCCCAACGCTGTTCTGTAGGATTCAGGTCAGGACTCTGTGCAGGCCAGTCCATTACAGGGATGTTATTGTAGTGTAACCACTCCGCCACAGGCCGTGCATTATGAAAAGGTGCTCGATCGTGTTGAAAGATGCAATCGCCGTCCCCGAATGGCTCTTCAAAAGTAGGAAAACATCAATGTAGGCCTGTGCTGTGATAGTGCCACGCCAAACAATAAGGGGTGCAAGCCCCTCCATGAAAAACACGACCACACCATAACACCAGCGCCTTAGTATTGGCACTGCACCCGCTCGCAGATGACGTTCACCGGGCATTCGCCATACCCACACCCTGCCATAGGACCGTGATTCGTAACTCCACACAACGTTTTTCCATTGTTCAATCGTTCAATGTTTACGCTCCTTCACCAAGCGGTGTCGTTTGGCATATACCGTTGTGATGCGTGGCTTATGAGCAGCCGCTCGACCATGAAATCCAACTTTTCTCACCTCCCGCCTAACTGTTATAGTACTTGCAGTGGGTCCTGATACAGTTTGGAATTCCTGTGTGATAGTCTGGATATATGTCTGTATATCACACATGACGACCCTCTTGAACTGTCGGCGTTGTCTGTCAGTCAACAGACGAGATCGGCCTGTACGCTTTTGTGCTGTACGTGTCCCTTCACGTTTCCACTTCACTATCACATCGGAAACAGGTGACCTAAGGATGTGAAGTCCGTGAGTTCCGCGGAGCGCCCCATTCTGCTCTCTCACGATGTCTAAGGACTACTGAGGTCGCTGATATGGAATACCTGGGAGTAGGTAGCAACACAATGCACCTAATATGAAAAACTTTTGAACACATGGTGTATTTTTGAGGTTAATGGACGTCTCAGACGTTGGCCGTCTTTTACCGACCCATTTAAGCTTTTAGATCGCTCATATCACTTGTAAACAGTGTCCATAGTTACAAAATTATTGGCAAACACAAATTTCAACATTTTATGATTTTCTCCGGCATTTTTTTGCAACCTTATACACAGCTTCATGTTCACACGTTGTTAGAAATCCATAAACCACGACATATGCGGTAAACACAGCTTCACGCTAACACTCTAACGTATATGGACTCTAACATGTCAGAACATGTTCCATCTTGACGTTGTCTGTGTCAGAGTATCATACTATCGGACAAATTACATAAAATGGTTGTAACGGCAGCAGCTGGGGCTCAAAAATTTCATTTACCATGTTTTTTTTTGTCGCACCTCGTATACCTTTCAAGTAAGTTTAGAATTTCATCTTACGATTAGACCACAATGTTCCTATTTTCAAAAGAACCACCTGAAATCACTACAGTATATCTTTTACAGCCGGCCTGTGTGGCCGTGCGGTTCTAGGCGCTTCAGTCTGAAACCGCGTGACCGCTACGGTCGCAGGTTCGAATCCTGCCTCGGGCATGGATGTGTGTGATGTCCTTAGGTTAGTTAGGTTTAAGTAGTTCTAAGTTCTAGGGGACTGATGACCACAGATGTTATGTCCCATAGTGCTCAGAGCCATTTTTTTTTATATCTTTTACATGCATGCACCTACAACACTGAAGCCAACCACCTTGCCTTTGGTTCCCACCATATCACTGATGTTAAGCAAAGTCAGGCGTGGCCGGTACTTGACACAGGTACGTCAGATGCTGTTCGCAACGGCAGGGGGTATGAGGGGTGTCGGTGTAAGGTTCCTGATCAGCAGTCTTCGCACCAATGGATTAAATTCCAAAACTCTCCGCAGTGGCTCACAAAGCGGGGTGTGTAACACTGTTGACAGTGATATGTCCGTCAGATGGAGACATTATACTCGGCGACCACCTTGATGTTATTGAAGAGGAATAGGCTATGTGCTGGCACCAGGTTTCATCTTCTCCCTTGTCTCATCACATGTAAGCAAACATGACGTGGGACTACACACACACCCATTAAAGGTATCTACACATATCAGCTGCAAGCAGTACACCCCGCCAAAGAAAGGAGCCAGTATGCGCGAAGGATAAGAGGAAATATTCCATGAACGCAAGAGATATCCAGACGATAGTCAAACCCGCCTCGCAGGTAATGGTGACAGCGAGAAGTGAGCGCTTGCTTGACTAGCATTCAGTTCGTATTAGAACCCCTCACGACCTCTTTTACTGTGCGACTCTCACAACAGCGCAGTCTAATGGATTCCATAGAAGATGGACTCTCAATAGCTGGTTTCAAGAACCTATCACCGGATGACCACCTTAAACTATCATAGCTCCTTCATCGGTGTCTTAACCGAGTTTTATTGGTAGTCTTCAAAAAGCTTTTCCTTATCAATTCTTCCCGGTTACCAAGTGTTCGTTTGCTGTCCCATTTTCGCCTACTTGATCCGTTCACTCAGATTTTTATTACAGAGGGCAGCTAACCCTCTGACCGAACACGCTGAGACACCGTGCCGACCAATCTGTCGTCTTATAACACACAAGCAGTTTGCTGACACTACTTGCATCAATCAGACTCTGCTTACATCAAATCAGATTTACGTTCTGCATTTGGAATACCATGGCATCTAGTATTTGTCTAAAAAAGGGAAAAGTGAAAAAACGGCATCGTTTAGTGTCGGACCAGAATTGCCTTATTTTAGGCATCGTTTAAAGGCCATGTAATGTGATTAATGAGCGGTGGCTGGCTCGCATCATGCCTTGTTTTTTTATCATTGGTTGCAGTCCAGTGGTGTCTTATTTCTTCTTCAGTTACCGCCATAACTTTGCTGTCTTCTCCCCGTGAGTGACAGCAACAGAGCATATCGATACTAGTACTGCTGTACTATCTTTGGTGTGGCCGGTATATTATCCGGCTGAGAGGTGTCTGGCAGTCGGTCGGTTGGGTCAGAGCAGCGAGTAATTCTCCGTCGCGGTAGTCAGGCCGGAGCCGCTGGCGGCGTGCACGAGCGGTTGGAGTTGTGAGGCGCTTCTTGTGAGCGTTACGAGGTTCGTCGCCCACCGATCCTGGACACTAAAGTTGAATGCTCACTTAACCTACTATCAAGCCGCTATCACATCTCTTCGTTTGATGCTGGTTGTCGCTTTCTGGGAGACTCCCGCGAGCAACAACATGTCTGAATTGAAGTCGGCTATAATTGCAGCCGTCTTCCTGTGTGGTGTTTAACTTAATTTAATTCATTCCTTCATTAACGAAGTGTACCAGCAGTATCTTTTGCCTTGTGGCCGTCGACGTTCCAATTACCGGCCCTGGGCGTTGACGTAGAATTCGGCAGTGTATTTTCCTCTACGTGTTGCTGTCCAGCACGGCGTGTAGTTAAACAGCTGAGGTGTTGTTGGTAGTTTGGGGCGTTTGTTCTGACTTGGCTGGATTGGGCACCAGTATCCAGTACGTTGTGCTATCGTCATCTTGTTGTCGTTTGCTGGTTGGGTGGGGCATAACTGATCTTGTTGGTTGGTTCGTCGGCTGGTTTTTCTGTTGGGTTGCCTTCCGATTAAGAGGTTGTCTGTCTGCATGTCTCACCTAAACGTGCGCTAGTGTTACCTTCCCAGGCCGAGCCTTGGAACTTTCTGAGTGCCCCTCTTTGTGTTTTACATAGTGATTCCCTTTTTAGTCTTAAGTACCCTGTTTGGCCTTCAAACCAGTTTTAGCTCATTAAAACTGGTAGGCTTTTCTTCTTAGGACTTAAGCCGTAAAAAAAAAGAATTGTTTCTAGTTTGTATGTGGCCTTCCGCCGAGGTTTCCAGCTTAAATTAAAAATTTCAAATTTCTTTGTTTGGGCTTTAAGCCATGAGATTTTTGGGTTTCGTATGTGGCCTTCAGCCGAGTTTTATGTGAATCCTTTTAGGATAAAGCCTTTAGCCTATTTTACTTGAAATTTAGAAGCTCTCCCCTTTTAGGCCTTAAGTGGTAAAATTGTTTTCTGCATGGTGTGTAGTCTTCAGCCGAGTTTTAAACTGTCTTAAATTAAAAATTCAATATCTTTGTCGTGCCTTTAAGTCATAAGATTGTTATTCTTTAGTATGAGGCCTTCAGCCGATTTCTACACGAAATATTTTAAGATGACACCTTCAGGCTTTTCAAATTGAAAGCTCTTCTTCCTAGGCCTTAAGCCGTTAAATTGTTTTGTTGATATGCGGCCTTCAGCCGAGATTTCAACCTACTTAGATTAAACATTGAAAACCTTTGCGTCGGCCTTAAGCCGTAACACTGCTCTGGATTAATATGTGGCCTTCAGCCGAGTTGTATGGAAAAAATTTAAGCTTTGGCTTTCAGCCTATTTATATTGAAGATCATTTTTTTTTCCTAAAGAAGTGAAACCTCCAGAAGAACTCCTGTACCTCAATTCCTTGCTTAGGCCATGTGCTTTGGATTTTAGATGTGGGCTTCAGCCGATCTAAATTAAATCAGATGAGGGCTTTCGTTAAAACCTTGAGAGTTTTGATACCTGCTTGTGTGATTGGGTGTTTTAACAAACTAAGTTTATATGTTGAGTGCAACTGACAGTATCTTATTATGGCCCCTTTCCACAAATACAAACTCTTCCGCTCTGTCCTGCTAGCCCAGAGATTTTAATTAATATGCCATCGTACTATTATGAGCTGGAAAAACAGATATTGGAGTGTCTCTGCGTTACCAGTCACACTTCTCTTCTGACGAACAAGAGCGAATGTTGGCCGAATGGAAGGCAGCCATTAGGTAAGAAAGTTAGTTAACTGTTAGTACAGTGATCGAAAAACCTTTCATGGTCGACATCACCAATTAATGGATTTGCAAGGGGAGAATTATTTGGTAACAGATATGGCTGACAAGACTGATGCTATTAAAGAAAGTAATTCTTTGGAAAACTCAGCCTCAGTTTCATGTCATGGAACATTTCCTGTAACCCAAGACACTCCTTTGTGGACGAGACATGATTGACTACGTTCCAATAACTGAAACGTATCATTACGACTACTCAAAGATGTTGCAAGACAATGCATGACTGAAGACGGATTTGCCAGACCGTTCTCGACTGTGGCTGTTAACGTACCTCATTACTTCGAACTTAAGCTAATACAAGAACGGGGTAGCACCGAGCTCAGCTGTCTGTTGGTACAGTCGCAGAATTTATAAGGCTTTTGTAAAACTGTTCCCCAAGATCAGTATCCTCGACTGGGCAGACAAGTTAATTTCAGTGTTTATTTCAACAACGTATGTGAACGTCTCTTCTTTCTATTACGAAAGAAAGTCCCACAAACATTTGGGTTCGACAGATTTTAACCTGCGTAATTCTATGTGTAGGACTGTGTCACGAACCATGTTCCAGACATACTCCACATTCTAAAATCTAAATGTGTACAAAACATCACAACGTAATGTTGGACTCCTACATGTAAAGCTTTTTATAGTTCTGCTCGTCGTATTTGCACTGTCTCATGTATACAGGGTGTTACAAAAAGGTACAGCCAAACTTTCAGGAAACATTCCTCACACACAAATAAAGAAAAGATGTTATGTGGACATGTGTCGGGAAACGCTTAATTTCCATTTTAGAGCTCATTTTGGTTTCGTCAGTATGTACTGTACTTCCTCGATTCACCGCCAGTTGGCCCTATTGAAGGAAGGTAATGTTGACTTCGGTGCTTGTGTTGACATGCGACTCCTTGCTCTGCAGTACTAGCATCAAGCACATCAGTACGTAGCATCAACAGGTTAGTGTTCATCACGAACGTGGTTTCGCAGTCAGTGCAATGTTTACAAATGCAGTTGGCAGATGCCCATTTCATGTATGGATTAGCACGGGGCAATAGCCGTGGCGCGGTACGTTTGTATCGAGACAGATTTCCAGAACGAAGGTGTCCCGACAGGAGGACGTTCGAAGCAATTGATCGGCGTCTTAGGGAGCACGGAACATTCCAGCCTATGACTCGCGACTGGGGAAGACCTAGAACGACGAGGACACCTGCAATGGACGAGGCAATTCTTCGTGCAGTTGACGATAACCCTAATGTCAGCGTGAGAGAAGTTGCTGCTGTACAAGGTAACGTTGACCACGTCACTGTATGGAGAGTGCTACGGGAGAACCAGTTGTTTCCATACCATGTACAGCGTGTGCAGGCACCATCAGCAGCTGATTGGCCTCCACGGGTACACTTCTGCGAATGGTTCATCCAACAATGTGTCTATCCTCATTCCAGCGCAAATGTTCTCTTTACGGATGAGGCTTCATTCTAACGTGATCAAATTGTGAATTTTCACAATCAACATGTGTGGGCTGACGAGAATCCGCACGCAGTTGTGCGAATCACGTCATCAACACATATTTTCTGTGAACGTTTGGGCAGGCATTGTTGGTGATGCTCAATGGGACACGCTCTGGCAACACAATGTTTGGCCAGGACTGGTCTACTGTAATCATGACACATCCTTGGTGAATGACGTCTTTCACTACGCGGTGTCCATAACCACTGTTTTCGACCTACATGTCTGAATTTCAGTGTTTCACTCTCGCTCCCTAGGCGTTTTGCTGGAGCATGAGTTTTCACACTTTCAACGCACCTTACGTTGAATAACTCGGAGTTTACTCATTCGATGTTCAGCCTTTTAAGAAGTAACGCTATTAATCGGTTTACAACTTGGATGTTGTATATCGTACACTTCCCCCAACCTTATGAAGTGAAAAGTTGTAAGTAAAAACCTGCTCCTGTTTCTTGCTACACTCCTGGAAATGGAAAAAAGAACACATTGACACCGCTATGTCAGACCCACCATACTTGCTCCGGACACTGCGAGAGGGCTGTACAAGCAATGATCACACGCACGGCACAGCGGACACACCAGGTACCGCGGTGTTGGCCGTCGAATGGCGCTAGCTGCGCAGCATTTGTGCACCGCCGCCGTCAGTGTCAGCCAGTTTGCCGTGGCATACGGAGCTCCATCGCAGTCTTTAACACTGGTAGCATGCCGCGACAGCGTGGACGTGAACCGTATGTGCAGTTGACGGACTTTGAGCGAGGGCGTATAGTGGGCATGCGGGAGGCCGGGTGGACGTACCGCCGAATTGCTCAACACGTGGGGCGTGAGGTCTCCACAGTACATCGATGTTGTCGCCAGTGGTCGGCGGAAGGTGCACGTGCCCGTCGACCTGGGACCGGACCGCAGCGACGCACGGATGCACGCCAAGACCGTAGGATCCTACGCAGTGCCGTAGGGGACCGCACCGCCACTTCCCAGCAAATTAGGGACACTGTTGCTCCTGGGGTATCGGCGAGGACCATTCGCAACCGTCTCCATGAAGCTGGGCTACGGTCCCGCACACCGTTAGGCCGTCTTCCGCTCACGCCCCAACATCGTGCAGCCCGCCTCCAGTGGTGTCGCGACAGGCGTGAATGGAGGGACGAATGGAGACGTGTCGTCTTCAGCGATGAGAGTCGCTTCTACCTTGGTGCCAATGATGGTCGTATGCGTGTTTGGCGCCGTGCAGGTGAGCGCCACAATCAGGACTGCATACGACCGAGGCACACAGGGCCAACACCCGGCATCATGGTGTGGGGAGCGATCTCCTACACTGACCGTACACCACTGGTGATCGTCGAGGGGACACTGAATAGTGCACGGTACATCCAAACCGTCATCGAACCCATCGTTCTACCATTCCTAGACCGGCAAGGGAACTTGCTGTTCCAACAGGACAATGCACGTCCGCATGTATCCCGTGCCACCCAACGTGCTCTAGAAGGTGTAAGTCAACTACCCTGGCCAGCAAGATCTCCGGATCTGTCCCCCATTGAGCATGTTTGGGACTGGGTGAAGCGTCGTCTCACGCGGTCTGCACGTCCAGCACGAACGCTGGTCCAACTGAGGCGCCAGGTGGAAATGGCATGGCAAGCCGTTCCACAGGACTACATCCAGCATCTCTACGATCGTCTCCATGGGAGAATAGCAGCCTGCATTGCTGCGAAAGGTGGATATACACTGTACTAGTGCCGACATTGTGCATGCTCTGTTGCCTGTGTCTATGTGCCTGTGGTTCTGTCAGTGTGTTCATGTGATGTATCTGACCCCAGGAATGTGTCAATAAAGTTTCCCCTTCCTGGGACAATGAATTCACGGTGTTCTTATTTCAATTTCCAGGAGTGTATTATATACTATTTATTGTCAGCATGTCATAAGAAAAAAATTATATTCAGTACAGATTACCACCAAAAGATGCACCTTTAATGGTGTGTTCCCTAATAAAGCAACCCCTGTACAGCTAATGCGACCTTTAAAATTTCATTCCTTTTCAAAAATTTTAAAGGCTTTTATAAGACTATTTTGTTTAGTATTCGTAAATTGCTTTGCAGTAACAAGGAACTGAGTGGGAAAGAGGTTCTCTGCTGAAGGCATAGGTACAGGTGTAGACGATGAAGGCAGCCAAATGTGATCAAAGTCCTTCATTACTGACCGTAATCGGGCACAGTGCAGCGCGCCTGCCGTGAGCGCACGACATTTGAACCCGACACCCAGTGGACGCGCCGCCGTAAACGCTTCTCGATGACGTAGCCCGGTAGCGAGTGATCTTGACCACAAGTAACGCCACTGGTTAAAATGTTTGTAAATTTTGTAGTGAAAGAATTTTGTAATTGTTAGTCTCCTTCTGTCGTGCAGTCTTTTTGTCAATAATCCGAGTTTGGTTTCTCAAGAACTATTTCCTTTCAAATAAAATCCACCTCTACGATTCGTAATAAACCTTTGAATATTTGGCAGTGTGTGCATTGCACCTTACGCCACACGAAGGAAAAGCAAAAATAAGGAAATTAGTAGCGAGTAGCTTATTTCCCTTTAACTACTGCATCTGCTTATCTGCATTTGCTTTCGAGAAGGCCAGTACTACAGACACAAAAACAGAATGCTCAGCAAGAGGTTGTTGTTGTTGTGGTCTTCAGTCCTGAGACTGGTTTGATGCAGCTCTCCATGCTACTCTAGCTTGTGCAAGCTTCTTCATCTCCCAGTACCTACTGCAACCTACATCCTTCTGAATCTGCTTAGTGTATTGATCTCTTGGTCTCCCTCTACGATTTTTACCCTCCACGCTGCCCTCCAATGCTAAATTTGTGATCCCTTGATGCCTCAAAACATGTCCTACCAACCGATCCCTTCTTCTAGTCAAGTTGTGCCACAAACTTCTCTTCTCCCCAATCCTATTCAATACCTCCTCATTAGTTACGTGATCTACCCACCTTATCTTCAGCATTCTTCTGTAGCACCACATTTCGAAAGCTTCTATTCTCTTCTTGTCCAAACTGGTTATCGTCCATGTTTCACTTCCATACATGGCTACACTCCATACAAATACTTTCAGAAACGACTTCCTGACACTTAAATCTATACTCGATGTTAACAAATTTCTCTTCTTCAGAAACGATTTCCTTGCCATTGCCAGTCTACATTTTATATCCTCTCTACTTCGACCATCATCAGTTATTTTACTCCCTAAATAGCAAAACTCCTTTACTACTTTAAGTGTCTCATTTCCTAATCTAATCCCCTCAGCATCACCCGATTTAATTTGACTACATTCCATTATCCTCGTTTTACTTTTGTTGATGTTCATCTTATATCCTCCTTTCAAGAGGTAAGTCACTTTTATTTAGATCTCAAATTGCACTCTTGATCAAACAGTGTGTAGTGGAGATCGTCAGGTGTCATGAACATTGTTCCTAACTTCAAACATTTTCTTCCGAGAATAGTAATAATTTATTTTTGTAGATATTCCAAGTCGAACTTTGCAGTTCACATCGCGCAACGTTCATAATGTACTTCGATACTGAGTTTTAGTTATACGGGTGACACTGAGCACACAGTTTCCTATGGCATTTAATTGTATCGAGCGAGGTGGCGCAGTGGTTAGCACACTGAACTCACATTTGGGAGGACGACACTTCAGACAGACGCCCAGCCATCCCCATTTGGGTTTTCCATGTTTTCCCTAAATCTCTTCAGGCCAGGGCCTCAATAGTTCTCTGAAAGGGCACGGCCTCTTTCCTTCCCTGTCCTTTGCTCATCTGATGGGACTAATAACCTTGCTGTTTGGTCCCCTCCCCCAAATCAACCAACTATTTAATTTGATTCATTTTGTTTATTTCAAATTCTGCATTTTATTTCACAACACTGTTCAAAGGCGCTGTACAAGACCAAGCACCACCAGCCAGTTTGCTCAGAAGTTGAATACGATACCTAAAGTGCACGTTACATGAGAAGAGAGCTTTTGAAATCAATACATTCAGTTTTCTCACACACAGACAATTTTTTATAGAAATCTCACATACGACGACCCTTTTCAACTAGAGTAGTCCTATGGTCTTCCTATGATAACGTTGTTGGACTGCAATGCAGGTCCTAGAAAGCAAATCAGGGCTGCATTTACATGTGTTAACATTTTTGTTTTCTCTTTCAGCTATTGTAATTGTCATTGTTTAGTGTGATTTTGTTTGAAATTTATTTTTCTTTTTGCAAAAACATTGAGTGTGGAGGCCTTTGTTGCGTAGGCAGACTATAGTACATACCGTGCGAAATATTTAGTGTTACTTAGATCTTTCCCATATGTTTCTGTTGCGTAAAAGAATTTATTGCCTTCGGTTATTTAACTACAAATAGAAATTTTGTTTGTTAGGTAAGTTTTTTTTTTTTTCATTTCAATATTATGGCTAGCAACTCAGTATTTCGTAGTACTATTAGATCGCAAACCACGTCATAAAGCAATGACTCAGTTATTAAAGAAACAGAACAAGCACAACAGTCGATATAAATAAACAATTTACTTGAGATTTCAGAGAATGCAAATAACTTTCCAACACACTTGAGTTCTTTATTTGGATACGCAACAGAACAGATATCCAACAGTGAAAAAAAATTTTCAAAAGGCGAATCGGCTGGTGAAAAATCGCCTCAGCTATGCGAAATTGCGCAACAACCACTTACCGAGACCGCCGGTTAGGGTCTTGCTTCAGTTTCTTTTAATCAAACAGTATACGAGCCAACTTCAATAATTGACATTTCGCACTCAGTCGTTGCAAATCAAGCAGACAGGAATGCGGACGGTAATAACATAACTTTGTTACAGTTGCTACTAAAGGTGGATAAAACTCTGCAACAAAACACATCATCACAAGAAGAAACAAAAGAATATATAAAAAGTACGAAAAATGAACTCGCATCACACATCTGGAAACTTGACGAAAAGGAGCAAAACTTTTCTGTCGAAATCCGACAAGATGACTTACAGCCTATTATTACAAGGCTAGATGCCAGGCTACCCAGGGTTTAAACTGAACAAAATAATTTAAAACCTACATAACAGAAAGACAAAGAAGAGCTGTTCGCAAAAATAGATACCACTATAACGTGCATAGTACTCTCGCAACTCACAGAACATCACAACCCCCTTAATGTCACTGTTGAAAATATTAGTGAACATATAGACGCGTTACAACTGAACTCTAGCGAAGAAGAGAACAACTTCGTATGTTAACAAAGAATATCGAAGATTTGACAATAAAGCTGACTAATTTGTCTACAAAATCCACAATCATTCTGCTGTTACATATCCTATAACATTTTCAGACACAACAAAATATCAGGCACTAAATAAATTTAAAGAAAGTCAGATTAAAGTCAAACAACAACAGAATAAAGATATAAACAACGTGTGAGAACAACTGGCAGTTATCGAATGAAAATTAAATAGTAATGACGACCCAATGACTTCACGCGTTCACACTCACACCCACGAACTGAAACTTGTGATGAAACTAAAAATTTGTGGCGTCTTATGTCTTTCCCAGAAGAAATACTTTCCAGCAAGACATGATAGTGAGCCGACCGTCAGGCGCAATAGAGAACATTCCGTCTCTCACCGAAACGACAGTCAGAAATCATCAAATAGCTCGTGACAATGCAGTAGAATTGGAAGTAATACGTACTAAAAGGAGCAAAGGACTCCATCACATGTCACATATCAAACCATTTGTGGAATAGTGATTTTTGCATTTTGCCCAGATATCATCGTATTGAAAACTACCTTGTATTGTTACAGGTATGTAATACATTTCTGACATATGATTTCCTTTATGATGTTTTGTGATATTCATTTATTTTCCTGCTTGTGACAGACGAGAGCATTATCCTGTTGAAGTACATACCTTCTTCTCTTGCAACTAACTGCACGACTTTCTGTTTTCAGATCAGATTATGACAGACATGATGATATACATATATATTAAAACGAATTTGGATGCTGTGCGTATATTTCACATTTATGAGACATAGTTGCACATAGGATGCATCGTCGAATGGCAAGTTTTTATGACACAGATGGAAAACATGTATATGAAGAACAATAATAATCAAAATATAGATGTATTTTGTGGTAAAATGAATATTTCAGTGCACAATATGTTACTAATCAATAATTATTTTTTGTTTTTGCATTTTGGCACTCATTAATTAATTTTCTTACCACAGTTAGGTCAGTTTATGAAATGTATATAATCTTGCTACATCATATGAATATTGCTTAACATAGCTATGGCCTTATTTGAACTTATCTATTACTCAGTTACCGGTGCACCAGGAAACTTCAATCCTAGTTCACCAGGCTCCATAACTGAAGCAGTGATGGGTAAACGAATTTAGATTTCAATATGCAGTCTGAAGAAATAGCTCTTATTCTACAGTGGTAATTGTTTATGGAAATTATGTACTGAAAGGATGTTTAATCTACACTCATGCTCATAAATTAAGGATAATTGCAGAATTTGGGGCCACACAACGTGGCACTACACAAAACTGGTGCTAATAGCATAGGCTCATAGGGAACATACACGACACAGATCTTTAAGTCCACGGTATTAGTGATAAGTTGAGAAAACCGTCCCGAAACACATATGTTACAAAACGCTGCTGTTTCCTGCACATGTACCCCGACATCAATATGGGATATGATCACCAGGCGCATGTACACAGGCCGCATAACGGGTTGGCATACTCTGGATCAGGTGGTCGAGCAGCTACTGGGGTATAGCCACCCATCCTTGCAACAGTGCCTGTCGGAGCTCCTGAAGTGTCGTAGGGGTTTGAAGACGTGCAGCGTTACGTCGACTGAGAGCATCTCAGACGTGTTTGATGGGGTTTAGATCTGGAGAACAGGCAGGCCATTCCGCCTGATATCTTCTGTTTCAGGGTACTCCTCAACGATGGCAGGAGGAAAAGGCGGACATACTGGTGCAAAATGACGTCCCGAAACAACTGATCTGTTACAGTTCCTCTGTCAAAGACATGCAGGGGCGTACGTGCACCAGTCATAATCCCACCCCACACCATCAAACCACGACCTCCATACAGGTCCCTTTCAAGGACATTACGGCGTTCGTATCTGGTTCCTGATTCACGCCAGATGAAAACCCGGCGGGAATCACTGTTCAGACTATACCTGGACTCGTCCGTTAATATAACCTTGGACCACTGTTCCAATGACCATTTACTGTGTTCTTGACACCAGACTTTACGGGCTCTCCTGCGACCGGGATCAGTAGAATGCACCTTGCAAGTCTCCGGGCAAATAAACCATGTCTGTTCAGTCGTCTGTAGACTCTGTGTCTGGAGACAACTGTTCCAGTGGCTGTGGTGAGGTCCCGAGCAAGGCTACCTGCAGTACTCCGTGGTCGTCTGTGGGCAATGATGGTGAGATATCGGTCTTCTGGTGGTATTATACACTGTGGACGTCCTGTCCTGTAGCGCCTGGACACGTTTCCTGTCTGCTGGAATCGTTGCCATAATCTTGAGATCACACTTTGTGGCATACAGAGGGCCCGTGCTACAAGCTGCTGTGTTTGACCAGCCTTCAGTCACCCTAGTATTCTACCCCCTCATAACGTCATCAATATGCGTTATTTGAGCCATTTTGAACATACAGTCACAGTTAGCACGTCTGAAAATGTCAGCACACTTACTCGCTGCACCGTACTCTGACATGCACCAACACACCTCTGCGTATGTGGACTGCTGCCAGCGCCACTGTGAGACGACCGCAGGTCAAATGCACCGCATGGTCATACCCCGAGGTGATTTAAACCCGCAAACCGCCCACCAGAGCGTTGTTTCACCAAGTATCAGTATTATCCTTAATTTATGAGCATGAGTGTAGTTGTTGCGATCAGATTGTTCTGAAAAGTACTTCAGAAAGTAATCACTAAGATTAAATGATCCACAAACACAGATTTCAATTATTCACTCTCCTGAAAACGTAATGTATATCTGTATCATCCATTTTTTCGTCCAAAATATTAGTCATTGTCTGAAGGCTGAAACTTTGTCGCCGGCCACCGTGGCCGAGCGGTTCTAGGCGTGACTGCTAAGTTCGCAGGTTCGAATCCTGCCTCGGACATGGATGTGTGCGATGTCCTTAGGTTAGTTAGGTTTAAGTAGTTCTAAGTTCTACGGGACTGATGACCTCAGATATGAAGTCCCATATTGCTCGAGGCATTTGAACCATTTGAAACTTTGTCTGACAGTTCCACAATGTTGGAATCATTATCTTGAAGGGATACATTCAGTAACTTGAGTTTTTCGTAGATGTCACAAAGATACGTTAGCTTCAAGATAAAGTCACTGTTAACGAATTTCTTGGAACCTAAATTTTGCTCTTGAACAGGGTAAGAGTAAAAATATTCCTCAGTTCACACACTCTTTTCAATACGTTCCCACTGGAAGCCAACAAGAGTTATTGTACGATGGTCGTTCAATAAGTAATGCCCCACATTTTTTTCTCAGGACATTTTTATTGTTAAGAGTCAGAATTTGATAAAAATATTCATCAACATGTCTTGTCCATGTCCTATTTTTCTACGTAGTCTCCATCACGTTCTATGGTCGTACGCCACCGTTGTGGAAGAGCGTGTATTCCCTGCTGGTAAAAGCTCTTGACCTGTAGGCGTAGCCATGTTTTCACTACTTCACTGACACTTCTCGTCATCTTCAAAGTGTCTTCCCCGTAGAGAAACTTTAAGCGGCCCAAAGGGACGGTAGTCCGAAGGTGCCACGTCTGGACAATTGGGTAGATGGTAGATGGGGCAGTGATGTCCAACCCAATTTGGTGATGTGTTCCCGGGTTCTCAGATTTGTGTCTGGGGGTCCTTTATCGTGTTGAAGCATGATTTCTGCTAGATTCTCGTTGTAAATGGTTCTTGAGTTTATTCAGAGTCTTCACGTATATCTCTGAGTTGATGTTTGACCCTCTTGGCATCACATCCACGAGAAGGACGTCATAACAATCCCAGAAGAGTGTTACCATGACTTTTCCGGCAGAGGGAGTTGCCTTGAATTTTTCCTTTTGTGGTGAATGAGGATGATGCCACTCCTTTTTGTTTCCGACGCAAAGTGGTGTACCCACCCTTAGTCCCTCGTAACAATCCGTGACAGGAAATACTCTCCGTCGGTCTCAGAACGCTCCAGCAATCCAGCAATTCAGGTGAAATGACCTTTCTATGAATCTTATGGTCCACTGTGAGCATTCGTGGAACCCATCGTGAGCACCTCTTTGAATATCCGAGAGTATCGATCTTTGCAGACGCAGTTCCAATGCTGACCGGCAACTATAGAGCCAATTGTCGAGTTGTGATGCGCCGGTCGGCACGAATAATGGCATCCGCACGATTCAGCATATCTGGAGCAGTGGCTGTGACAGGGCGTCCAGAGCGTGGCTGATCATGGAGCTCTGTTTCTGCATTTATTCCTGAGGCTGTAACTTTCTTTACCCATCACCCAACTGCACGCCTATGAAATGCAGCATCGCCATGCACTGCACACAAACGTTTATTAATGTTCACTACGGTTTCTTTTTCTGCACACAACAATTCAAAAACAGCATGCTGCTTGTACCGTTACTCGCATGTGTACGCCATTTTGGCGCTGTACTACGGCTCTGCCATCTGCCAGAACGGTTCGAAACTTCACCGGGACACAGAACAAACATCGAATGTGAAGCACCTTACCCACAAGGGCGTTTGTCTAGGTATATTAATGGCTTTTTTAAAAAAATGTGAGGCATTACTTAGTGAACGACCCTCGTTATGAATTAGGGAAATGTGGGCAACCCCCATACAACGCACATTTGTTGAACACGGCAGGGCTCAAGTGGCCGCAGCTTGACAAAGTTTACCTCATCGATCACTGAATGAAGAACCTCATGTAAGACATGGCTCATGCTTTTTGATGCCAGTGCTTCTTCAGTAGGTTAACAAAACAGTGTGTCCAAATAGCGCTAGGGACGTCCTGTACAGCCACTGCTCCAAATATGCTGAATCATGTAGATGCCATTATTCGTGCAGACCGGCGCATCACAACTCGACAATTGGCTCTACAGTTGTCGGTCAGCATTGGAAGTGCGTCTGCAGTGATCGATACTCTATGCCGATCAGAGCTTGCGTTCTCACGTAATAGCCAACCATACTATGACCTCCATTTGCATACAGACCTACACTTTTTCCAGTTAATGTTTCTTTCTTTAAGGAGTGTAGTATTGCAAAGACTTCTGTCGTCTTCGATCCAAGGATTATTTTCATGTAGAAAAGAAGACCGTCATGAATTTTTTTGTCACGCACGTAACAAATTAATTGTACTTCATTGTGGTTGCCTGTAGATTCATCCAGCTGAATAGCGAAATCACCAATGCCGTTAAGTTTTTCAGTCAACTGATCACGGATATCGTGAGCCATGTCAAGCATTAGCCGACTAGTAGTGTTGCATAACAAAGACATTGTTTTTATTTTAACTTACAGGAAAAGTACTGTTATGGTTTATTTACCAAACTACAGTGATTTGGCTCCAAACATTGTTTCATTTTATTAGCAACATTGCTTTCAATAGCTAGGATTTTGAAGCAAACTACACTGTGTGGTTGTTGCTCATTTAGAACCGTAATATACGCAAAACTGAAATTCAAGCAGCTGTCATCAAATTTCCTGTATTTTCGCCTACTCTTGTCTCTAAAAGTGCGTGATACATTTGAAATACCACGTTTCATACATTTAAAAATTTAAAGGTGCTAAATGACAAACACAAATCACAGAAGGCAAAATGTAAAAACGACCGACGTTCGACAAAACTAACATTGAAACTGTTTGTTACTGAATAAAAACAAATGAGTCACATAGCACAACCGCCATCCACCACGCCGCCATGGTAATAATACGTACTTTCTAGGTATCAATACTATGGCAGACGTCGTTCCTTTACTCAGAAAGCAAATAAGCCAAATTATTATTTTTATGAAACCACCGCGACGCCCCAACTGCATGGCCGCAAGGCCCGTGAGAGTCGCGTCTTACAGTTGGAAAACTCCTGTTCTAGTTGGAATTTCCCATATTTGCCTCTTCTTGCTGATTCTCAAGAGAACTTCCTCATTTCTTATCATTGCACTTAGTTTTGTGAAAAACCACATTTAAAACGCTTTGCATTTACATCTACATGGATGCTGTGCAAACCACACTTAAGTTCCCGACAGAGGGTTCATAGAACCACCTTCACAATAGTTCGCTATTATTCCACTCTCGAACTGCGTGCTAAAATAACTAACACCTCTATCTTTCCGTGCGAGGTCTGTTTTCTCTGATATTACTATGATAATCGTTTCTCCCTATTTAGGTAGGCGTCAGCAAAATCTTATCGCATTCGGAGAAGAAAGTCGGTGACTGAAATTCCGTGACAAGGTCCCGCCGCAAAGAAAACGCCTTTGTTTTAATGTTGTCCTCCCCAAATCCTGTATCATTTCAATGATTCTCTCCAAGGGCGTACCCAGGATCTGAACTAGGGGGGGGGGGGCAGGTCATACTAGTCTCAGGAAGCAAGGACTCGAGACAACATACAGCGCTTCTTATTAAATTGAACAGTAAACCAGTGAAAAACTGCTTTTAATAAACATTTTAAATACAAGAATGCATTTGTACAATCCGAGAAAACATGCAGCATTTCTTATTAAATAAGACAGTAAACTAGTGAAAAACTGCGAATATCTTCCCCTGCCCCTCGCTGGGTACGCCCATGATTCTCTCTCTCCTATTTCGCGATAATACAAAACGTGCTGCCCTTCTTCGAACTTTCTCAATGTACTCCGTTAATCCTCTCTGGTAACGATTCCAGACCGCGCAGCAGTACTCCAAAAGAGGACGGACAAGGATAGTGTAGGTAACCTCTTAAATAGATCTGATACATTTTCTAAGTGTGCTGCCAATAAAACGCTGTCTTTGGTTTGCCTTCTACGTGTTCTTTTCAATTTAAATTGTTCGTAATTATAGTTCGTAGGTATTTAGTTGAACTCATGGCCTTTACAATACACTGATTTATCGTGTAACTGAAGTTTAACGGATGGATGACCTCAATTGCTAATTTTCACACCATTCAGATATCTTTTCTAAATCGTTTTGCAATTTGTTATGATCTTCTGATGAGTTAACTAGACAAGACAGCATCATCTGCAAACAATCTAAGACGGCTCAGATTGTCTCCTAAATCGTTTATATAGATAAGGAACAGCATAGGGCCTGTAACACTACCTTGAGGAACGCCAGAAATCAATTGTGTTTTACTTGATGACTTTCGATCAATTACTACGAACTGTGACCACTCTGACAGGAAATACGAATCCAGTTACATAAATGAGATGATATTCCATAAGCACGCAATTTCACTACAAGCTGCTTATGTGGTACTGTGTCAAAAGCCATTTTGAAATCACTTGTCAATAGCACTCAACACTTCATGCGAGTAAAGAGTTAGTTGTGTTTCACAAGAACTATGTTTTCTAAATCCGTGTTGACTGTGTGTCAATAGACCATTTTCTTCGAGGTGATATTCGAGCGCAATATATGTTCCAAAATCCTGCTGCACATCCACGTTAATGATATGGCCCTGTAATTTAGTTGATTACTCCTGCTACCTTTATTGAATATTGGTGTGACCCGTGCAACTCTCTAATGTTCGGGTACGGATCTTTCGTCGAGCGAGCGGTTGTATATGATTGTTAAGTATGTAGCTATGGCATCAGCATACTCTGAAAGGAACCTAATTGGTATGCAATCTGAACCAGAAGACTTGCTTTTATCAAGTGATTTAAGTTGCTCCACTACTCCAAGAACATCTAATAAGCTACCCATGTTGATAGCTATTCTTGATTCGAATTCTTGAATATTTACTTCGTCTTCTTTTGTGAAGGCATTTCGGAAGGCTGTGTTTAGTAACTCTGCTTTCGCAGCACTGTCGTCGATAGTATTCTCATTGCTGTCGCGCAGACTGTGTCTTGCCACTAGACTACTTTAAGTACGACCAGAATCTCAGGTTTCGAGATAAAGTTTCATTGTGGAAACTATTATAAGCATCTCGTATTGATGTCCGCGCTGAATTACGAACACCTGTAAAAGATCGCCAGTCTTGCAGATTTTGCTCTCGTTTAAATTTGGCATGCAGTTTTAGTAGTTTCTGCAGCAGTGTTTTGACTCATTTTCTGTACCAAGGGGTATAAGCTCCGTCGTTCGTAAATTAATTTGATATAAATCTCTCAGTTGCTTTCGATACTATTTCTTTGAATTCAAACCACTTGGTCTTTACTTACATTGTTAATTTGGAAAGAGTGGAGGTTGTCTCCCAAGAAGGCGTCAATTGAATTTTTATCTGCTTTGATTGCCTTTTCTTCCCGTTTCACCACACTCCATGTCTCACCTCCATTCAACGGTATCCACCAAACGTAAATTTTCAGCTTTTGTCTCACGTTTATTCCACTGGTTGATACCAAGAGACTTTTTTTCTCGAGGGAACCTCCCGTTGCTAATATTACAACGCATTTTATACCGTGCTTACATTGTTCATCATGCACTATTATGTTTTCATCACTTTTATATTGTATTGGAATTCTTTCACCCTGCCTCTGCATTCTCCCAAATTCTGACGATAGATTTGTCTCTAATCCCACTTCTGCTGCTCTTTACCACTTTGTTTTTCTTTCCTTTACTGTCAATCCACATCGTGTGCTCAGTCTACTGATTGTACCATTGAATATACATCGCAAGTTTGCCTCAGTGTCACACTGGGGCAGCACTGTCATCGGCGAATCTTACCACTGTACCACTTCCTTCATTGCATCTTCAGTGTACAACTTGAACGGTAGAGGAACAAAAATGTATTATTGCCTTAGCGCTCTTTTTAATCCGAGCACTTCTCTCTTGTGTCTTTTGTTCTAAATGCTTCCTCTTGGTTCTTGTACACATTTGGTACTACCCGTCTTTCCCTATAACGAATGCCTATAGTTCTGCGAATTTCAAACATCCTGCATAATTTTACACTGTCGAGCGCTTTTCCTAGGTCGATAAATCTTATGAAAGTGCCTTGATTTTTCTTGAATCTTACTTGCATTTAAATTATAACGTCTGAAATACCTCTACAGTGTCTTTGACCTTCACTAAACCCAAATTCATCCTCGTTCAACAGATCCTGAGTATCACTTTCCAGTCTCTTGTACTGAGTGATCAAAAAGTCAGTATAAATTTGAAAACTTAATAAACCATGGAATAATGTAGATAGAGAGGTAAAAAATGACACACATGGTTGGAATGGCATGGGGTTTTATTAGAACAAAAAAAAAGTTCACAAAACGTCCGACAGATGGCACTGGACAGCAAAACGTCAGTGGTCAGTGACTGCTACCGTGACGGGTGAGACGTACGCCGATATGCTACCTGGCTGAAAAACACCTGCTGGAACGTACGATGTTTATGTAGGATGGCGCTCCACCTCATATTGCTAGACGCGTGAAAGATCTCTTGCGCGCGTCGTTTGGTGATGATCCTATGCTCAGCCGCCACTTTCGTCATGCTTGGCCTCCCAGCTCCCCAGACCTCAGTCCGTGCGATTATTGGCTTTGGGGCTACCTGAAGTCGCAAGTGTATCGTGATCGACCGACATCTCTAGGGATGCTGTAAGACAACATCCGACGCCAATGCCTCACCATATCTCCGGACATGCTTTACACTGCTGTTCACAACTTTATTCCTCGACTACAGCTATTGTTGAGGAATGATGGTGGACATACTGAGCATTTCCTTTGTCTTACTTTGTTATTCTAATTATAGCTATTCTGATCAGATGAAGCGCCATCCGTCGGACATTTTTTGAACTTTTGTATTTTTTTGGTTCTAATAAAACCCCATGTCATTCCAAGCATGTGTGTCAATTTGTACCTCTCTATCTACATTATTCCGTGATTTATTCAGTTTTCAAATTTATACTGACTTTTTGATCACCCAATATATTAACTTGAATGAATGAGCCGTCAAGCTGACTGTGTGATAGTTTTAGCATAAATCTGCCCTCTCTGTCTTGGGGAAAGTCTCGATGATATCGTTATGAATCTCCAGAGGAATCCCTTCAAGGATTCTACACACGAACTTAAACAATCGATTTGTTGCGCTTTATATTTTCCACCTAGTGTTTTCGTAATTCTGTCAAAGTTCTGTCAGTCTTAAAATTGTCGCCTTTGCCTTTAAATTATCTGGTAGATACTTTCACCCTTCCGTAAGCTGAGTCTACCCCTCCGGTGACCGTTTCTTTTCCTGATTTACGGGTGCCTACATGACTTCTTGGTTTAACGGTTATTCAACCTTATTAAACATTTCCTTTCCATTTCATCACATTTTTCTTGCATCCTTTTCAGCTCAGCTTATTTACACTTCAAATAATTTCATTTCTAAGTGACTTATATTGCTGGATTCCTATTTTTTTCCCCCTAAGCATTTCTGTAATTCCTTCATTCGTCGGTCAACTGAGACTTTTCTTGGGTTACCCACAATTTCTTCGTCGTCACCTTTTGTACAGCTATATTTGTATCTCTAGCTTCTGTGGTTACCATTTTTAGAGATCCCTTCTCTACTGAATTATCTGCTGTGGTACTCATTATCGCATTTTCTATAGCTTCTGAGAACTTCAAACGCATGTCTTCATTTCTCAATATTTTAATATCCGGCTTTCTAATACAATTATTCTTCGTGTGTATATTTTGAATTTAAGCCTATTCTTTACCATGATCTACCCTTTATCTTAGACTCAAGGTAGAAATTTTACTGTCGTGAGGTGCCCATAAAATTCAATACTTTTGATACATTATAGCTCACACAATGATTTTATCTTTTCACGAGATTCCGTAGTCTTCAACGTCTTCAGTATAATTAATTTTATTCCCTTTTTTCCCATACAGCTTCTTTTGTGTTACCTGACACAATTATAGAAGCCTACTCAGAGAGACTAATTTTTCCAGTTAACTATTCAGACATTTTTCAGTTAGAATATTTTAACTGGTTTGAAAAATACTGCTTATAATTGAAACTTCCTGGCAGATTAAAACTGAATGCCAGACCGAGACTCGAACTCGGGACCTTTGCCTTTCGCGGGCAAGTGCTCTACCAACTGAGCTACCCAAGCACGACTCACGCCCCGTCCTCACAGCTTTACTTCTGCCAGTACCTCGTCTCCTACATTCCAAACTTTACAGAAGCTCTCCTGCGAACCTTGCGGAACTAGCACTCCTGAAAGAAAGGATATTGCCGAGACATGGCTTAGCCACAGCCTGGGGGATGCTTATAATTGCTTATAATTGTGGCTCAGTGGATGAGTACAAATCTTTGAATTGGACACCACTTCGTTGCCTTTCCCGTCCCTAACGTACCCCAGTTATTCAATAGAGGGAAAGTGACCTGCAGTTTATCACGGAATCTGAACCATGTGCCTTTTCTGCCGACTACTCTCATCGTTGAGAGACGAAAAGTGGATTAAAGTCAGACTGAAAATTTCCGCGGTTCAACCGGGATCTGATCACTGTGCCTCTCGGTTTTCAGGCACACGCTTTACCACTATACCACCAATTTAAAAAAAAATTACTTGTATTGAATTCTCTGGGTGTTAAAATTTCAGTAGTTCATATTGTGCAAATTTCATTTTGTCATAATTTTTATTATTTTCTAGTATTTAAAGAAAACCTTTGTAAGCACCAACACTTAGTTCCAAAATATTATCTTTCTTTTGACTGACTTATCTTGGATTCGAATTAAATTCTGTCCTTAAGTAAGTTGGTGTCAACAGCTTCAGTTCAAACCATTGTTTCCTGTAGCACAATGCAGGTGGTTTGCACTGAATGAATATCACACTATTGGAAAGAAAATAAATACACTTGGAAAGACGTAGATTTTGATTCGATGACGACATATGACACCTGGTGGTAGTAGAGGCACTAACAATAGTTCTACTCGTTTCGTGATTTCCGCCTCTATAACCTACGCCAGCAATTAACTTCGCGCTGTTTACATTCGCCTGCTGCTACATTCGCCTGACGTCCAGAAGTTCTCTGCTCATCTCACCGCAAGCTTAGTTACTTTCTGGTAATTGTTAATTGGTGTAGAGGAAGTGTTTGTAGTGTAATTTGTATTATTTGTATTTGTGTAGTTTGTTTGTAGGTAATTTGTATTGTTTAATCTGCCTTCATGTGTGACAAATGTGGATGTTGTCGTAGATTAGTGAGCACGGGAGTGAAATTTAAGGATTTTGAGTTGGTGTTTCACTGGGGAGATTGTAGCGGCGAAGCTGTTATAGTGGCAGATGAGGCTCGCCAATGGAGCTGTAGATTATGCAACCGTGACAAGAAAATCGTGGACCTGGGAAAAAAGATTTGTGCCCTTCAGGCTGAACTAGAAATGGTGTACTTTGAATTAGACAGTTTGAGGGGGGAAAGAGACAATGGGAGCTGGGAACAGGTAACAAGTCGTAGTCAGAAGGAGGAAACCTCAGCAATCACAGCAACAGGTGCAGCAACAGGTCACACTAGTGTGGGGTTTGTGGATGTGTTGCAGCGCCATGACCAGCCCTTGGTTAATACGGCTGTCAACCGTGTTAACAGAGAGTTGGTGAGGTTACTGTTGGCAGAAACTCAATCTCATATCTGTGCTGTGCCTGTTGATGTAATTGGGAGGTGGGGTTACACTAGTCATGTCCAGCACCTGAATAGGAGGGGGAAGGTTAGATAAGTTGATTTTCTTGCAGAAAATGTAAGGGGGGCCACATGCACACAAGGCAAAATACCTGTGATTACTAGAGTCAGAAGGACACATTTTTTAGGTCAGTGTCAGGTTACAGACAGAGAGTATTGAAAGATATTAAAACAGAACAGTGCCATAATGTCTGTAGCAGTATTCAAATAAATAAAATTTGTGTGTTTCATTATAACATCACAGAACTGAAAAATAAGATAGATGAGCTTCTTGTATGCCCAGAAAATGGGGTAAATTCTGAAGGTATAGATGTTTTGTGTCTCTCTGAACACCATGTGACCGCAGGGATGGAAAAGTTAAATTTAAGGGATTGCAGATTAGCACCTTATTCATGTACATTCAACATGGAAAAAGGAGGAGTTGCTACTTATATAAAAACTGGACACAAAGTCAAAAATATTGAAACAAACAGTTTACGTGTAGATCAGATCCTTGAAGCATGTGCTTGTGAGTTGCTACCGCAATATACTTCTGTAGTAATTGTAACAATCTACAGATACCCTCAAGGTAACTTTCTGCTATTCATGAAAAATCTTGAGGCATTATTGAGCTACCTGTCAGACAAAAGGATTCAGTTAGTGGTTTGTGGTGATTTTAAATTAGATTTCTTAAAAGACACGGATAGGAAAAATGAGCTATAATCTTTGTTTGGTTGTTGCAATCTAGTAGTGTTGTAAATTTTCCAGCTGTTGTGCAGCAGGATAGTAGGTCACTTATCAATAACATTTTCATAGAGAGTACTCAGGCAGAAACAATTAATGTGTACCCAGTAGTTAATGGGATATCTGATCATGATGCACAGTTAATGGAAATAGCACATATAGCACCCTACAGGATTCAGGCAGGTTCATACAAGGCAGGGAGGCTTATTAATGAGCACAGGATACAGAGCTTTAAGTGCAGCCTGGAAGAGATAAAATGGGATGTACACAGAAAATGATGCTGATGCCAAATTCAGTTTATTCCACCGTAAATTTATCTCAATATTTGAGAGTTACCTTCCTGAAAATTATCCAAAAAAGCCTTTACAAAGTAAGCCATGGATTACTAAGGGAATTAAGATATCGTGTAAGAGGAAGAGGGAAATATACAGACAGGCCAGAATAAGTCAGGATCCGACGTTACATGCTTACTACATAAGATTAATATTTTAAGGAAAGTCATTAAGAAGTCGAGAAGTTTATGTGTTCTGACAGAAATCAATAATGCGGATAATAAGATCAAAACTATATGGAATATTGTCAAATTGGAGGTGGGGAAACCTGACAGTGCTCAGCATACCATAGCAATAAAGTAAAATGATGTTGTGAGTGATAATTCACAAGTTGCAAGTATTTTTAACAATCACTTTCTGAACGTAGCAGCAAAAGTATGGTTAGTAAAGCAAAAAAATATGTTAAAAATGTCAATCTCCAAGACTTTAGGCCTTTAGAAATAGTACCAACATACCCCACTTAAATTAAAGGAATTATAAATAAACTGAAAAACTAGAGCTCATGTGGTGTTGATGGAGTCTCTAACAGAATTTTGAAGTGTTGTTCTAATTTAATAAGTGGAGTTCTTAGCGATATATGTAATGCTTCGCTGGCATAGGGAATTTTTCCAGACAGATTGAAATGCGCAATTGTCAAACCACTTCATAAGAAAGAGGACAAGAGTGACTTAAATAATTATAGCCAAATCTCAAAGATGACTTCATTTTCTAAAATATTCGAAAAAGTTATGTGTTCGAGAGTAGTCTCACATGTAAGTGAAAATAATTTACTCAGCACGTCACAGTTCGGATTCCAGAAAGGTTAGAATGCTATCTACACATTTACCCATCAAATAGTACAAGCCCTAAATAACAAATTATCGTCAGTCGGTATTTTTTTGTGATCTCTCCAAGGCATTTGACTGTGTGGATCATGTCACACTCTTAGAAAAACTCAAAAATGGTTAAAATGGCTCTGAGCACTATGGGACATAACATCTGAGGTCATCAGTCCCCTAGAACTTAGAACTAATTAAACCTAACTAACCTAAAGACATCACAAACATCCATGCCCGAAGCAGGATTCGAACCTGCGACTGTAGTGGTCACGTGGTTCTAGACTGAAGCGCCTAGAACTGCTTGGCCACACCGGCCGGCTAGAAAAACTCAGGTCTTATGGAATTCAGGGCTATACCCACAGCTGGTTTGAATCATACTTACAATGGAACCTCCCCATCGCACCCCCCCTCAGATTTAGTTATAAGTTGGCACAGTGGATAGGCCTTGAAAAACTGAACACAGATCAATCGAGAAAACAGGAAGACGTTGTGTGGAACTATGAAAAAAACAAGCAAAATATACAAAATGAGTAGTCCATTCGCAAGATAATCAATATCAAGAATAAAGTGAGCTTAGGAGCTCCGTGGTCCCGTGGTTAGCGTGAGCAACTCATTGAAGTCTCTGTTCACTGTAATACTGTTTAGTGTCTATGTTTTGCGACCGCACCGCAAAACCGTGCGATTAGTAGACGAAAGGACGTGCCTCTCCAATGGGAACCGAAAACATTTGATCGCAAGGTCATAGGTCAACCGATTCCTCCACATGAAAATACGTCTGATATATTCTATACGACACTGGTGACGGCATGTGCGTCACATGACAGGGATATGTTGTCGACCCACCTAACTTGTACACTTGGCGAATGGGTAAAAAGATTCTTCTACCTTGCCCGATTTAGGTTTTCTTGTGGATGTGATAATCACTCCCAAAAAAGTGATGAAACCATAAGAGTTTGTTACATAAACAGCAGCAAATGAATGCAACAGTTTCACAGTCGCACAGTTCTCCCTGTGCTATGTCAAAACATGTTTTTAACGTTTTCAAATTTTTCCGTGTATAGACCGTCAACTCCTGCATATGTCCAAGCAAATCTGAACATGTCCTGGAATTTTGGAGAGCGAAGGTGATTATGTGTGTGTGCCTGAACTTTGATAATTGTCTGAAAATTTTTCATAGTTCCACACAACTTCTTCCTGTTTTCTCGATTGATCTGTGTTGAATTTTTCAAGGCCTATCCACTGTGCCAACTTACAAGTAAATCTGGGGGGGGGGGGGGTGCGATGGGGAGGTTCCCTTGTTATTGAACAGAAAGCAAAACGTTGTGCTGATTAGCACAAATAATGTTGGGAGGGTGGTAAATTTTAGTGAGCGGGAAGTTATCACAAAGGGAGTCCCACAGGGTTCAATTTAGGTCCTCTGCTGTTCCTTATTCATGTGAAAGACTTCCCACTTAACGTTCAGCAAGCGGAAATAGTACTTTTTGCAGATTACACTAGAGTTATAATAAATTCCATTCCAGAAAAAGTAGCTGTAGATATTGTTAAGGATGTATTTGAAAGAATTATTAAGTGGTTCTCAGAAAATGGACTCTCCCTTAACTTTGAAAAAACTCACTGTATCCAGCTTTGTACAGCTAACAGAGTGATACCAACAATTGATGTAGCATTGAACAGGGCTCATTTAACAGGGTCGATTTCCCCAAATTTTTGGGTGTTCACATTGATGATAACTTGAACTGGAAGAAGCATGTTACTGAGCTTCTCAAACAACTAAGTTCAGCTTCTTTCGCTCTTCGTATAATCGCTAGTCTTGGTAATAAGCAGATCAGCCTCCTAACGTACTTTGCATATTTCCATTCAATAATGTCTCATGGAATAGTTTTCTGGGGTAACTCACCAGTTAGACATAAAGTATTCATCGCAATTCGCGAAAAATAGTGATGTTCGTACGTACAACACTAGAGGGAAAAATGACCTTTCCTATCCGTTCTTGAAGCTGTCAGTTGCTCAAAAAGGAGTACACTATGCAGCAACAAAACTCTTTGATCATTTGTCCAACAAATAAAGTACCTGGCAGGTAGCAGATCAAGTTTTAAATCTAGCTTAAAATCATTGCTTCTAGACAACTCCTTCTACTCAATGGACGAGTTTCTGTTTCAGAAATGGTAAAAAAAATGTACCTCTAAATGAAGTTGCATATGCAGAACTAAAAGTTTGAGTAATATTAATATTAGCACTATTCATGTGTGTATATATATATCTTGTAATCTGACTTGTTCCATATCGTATCGATAAAATAATAGGGAAAATGATCTACGGAACATAACATAACTAATACTATGGTCGACCACCAACAGCTACTAGAGCGCCGTCTGTGTTTTCCCATTAATAGGGAATGGTCACAGCCAGAAGGCTCAGTGTGGTGCAGACGTGTGAAGCAAGCATGCAACCATGCCACAGAGATGCTCTCTTGCTTCCCGCACCGAACTGAGCGAGTTTGAAAGGCGTGAGACTGTGGTCTCGCGAGTTGTGGGAGAATCCTGTCGGAGGACTGCCACACAAGTTGGACGTGCTGCGTCAGTTGTGCAACGTTGCTGGTAGCAGTGGCCACGTGAACGTTCTCTCACTTTAGAAGATATTCTGAACGTCCACACAAGCACAGAGATCCGCCAGGATCGTCGCATTGTAAGGCCAGCTGTGGCAGATCGTACATCTTGCACGACACAGATAAGAGAACTTGTGACCCTAGACCTGTCAACACGAACAGCGGTGAACCGCATATTTGCAGTGGACTACGTGCACACGTACCTGTAGCACGTCTCCCATTCACGCCACAGCATCGACGTCACGGATTGACTGGTGCCGTCGGAGGAACACTTACAAGATGGAATGCCGCGCCGTTGTCTTCAGCGATGAAAGCGGATTCTGCCTGCACGCAACTAATGGTCGTTTGCGCGTACGATGTAGACCTGGTGAGTGCTGTCTCGTAGAGTGCATTCGTCCAAAACACACTAGCCCTACCCCAGGCCTTATGGTCTGAGGTGCGATAAACTACAAGACTAGTTCATCTTTGGTATTTCTGGAGGGTAAGCTAACTAGTGCTCGTTACTTGTAGAATGTTGTTAGACTCATCCTTTTGCAGTTCTTGCAACAGCTGGTAAGCTCCTATAGGACCAAACAGCTGAGGTCATCGGTCCCTAGGCTTACACACTACTTAATCTAACTTAAACTAACTTACAATAAGGACACCACACACACACACGCCGGCCGCTGGTGGCCGAGCGGTTCTGGCGCTACAGTCTGGAACCGCGCGACCGCTACGGTCGCAGGTTCGAATCCTGCCTCGGACATGGATGTGTGTGTTGTCCTTAGGTTAGTTAGGTTTAAGTAGTTCTAAGTTCTAGGGGACTTATGACCTCAGCAGTTGAGTCCCATAGTGCTCAGAGCCATTTGAACTATTTTTGAAGGACACCACACACACCCATGCCCGAAGGAGGACTCAGAACCTCCGACGGGAGGAGCCGCGCGAACATTGGGAAAGCGCCTTAGACTGCGCGGCTACCCCGCGCAGCTTTGCTACAGGAAGCTGTTGTGTTTTCCCTGTAGGATAATGCTCGCCCACACACTGCCCGTGAAACTCGACGTATTCTGCAGGATATGCAGCAACTTCCCTGACCAGAACGATCTCCGGACTTGTTTTCAGTCGTGTGGCAAAAGATGGGACGAGAAGTGATTCGTGCGAATCGTCAACCAACAACTCTTACAGAACCACGTGAACATGTCAAGCAAGCGTGACATGACGTTCTCCAGGACAGTATTCGCCATCTGTACGATCGACTGAGTTGCAGAGTCAGCGCCTGCATTTCCGCTGTTTCAGAATAGGTCGATACCTGGTACCTCAGAACCGCTTGTGCTGTTGATCTGTAAATGTATTCATTTCATGTACTCGATATGCACTGTTGCAACAATAAACCTTGAGTGAACTGGAAACCTCTAAAACAGTGCACTTACTTTTTTTCTGGCTTTGTATTACACAGGAGGTCACAATTTTCGAAAACACATCAATATACAGGGTGTTTCAAAAATGACCGGTATATTTCAAACGGCAATAAAAACTAAACGAGCACCGATAGAAATACACCGTTTGTTGCAATATGCTTGGGACAACAGTACATTTTCAGGCAGACAAACTTTCGAAATTACAGTAGTTCCAATTTTCAACAACAGATGGCGCTGCGGTCTGGGAAACTCTATAGTACGATATTTTCCACATATCCACCATGCGTAGCAATAATATGGCGTAGTCTCTGAATGAAATTACCCGAAACCTTTGACAACGTGTCTGGCGGAATGGCTTCACATGCAGATGAGATGTACTGCTTCAGCTGTTCAATTGTTTCTGGATTCTGGCGGTACACCTGGTCTTTCAAGTGTCCCCACAGAAAGAAGTCACAGGGGTTCATGTCTGGCGAATAGGGAGGCCAATCCACGCCGCCTCCTGTATGTTTCGGATAGCCCAAAGCAATCACACGATCATCGAAATATTCATTCAGGAAATTAAAGACGTCGGCCGTGCGATGTGGCCGGGACCCATCTTGCATAAACCACGAGGTGGCAGTGTCGTCTAAGGCAGTTTGTACCGCCACAAATTCACGAAGAATGTCCAGATAGCGTGATGCAGTAATCGTTTCGGATCTGAAAAATGGGCCAATGATTCCTTTGGAAGAAATGGCGGCCCAGACCAGTACTTTTTGAGGATGCAGGGACGATGGGACTGCAACATGGGGCTTTTCGGTTCCCCATATGCGCCAGTTCTGTTTATTGACGAAGCCGTCCAGGTAAAAATAAGCTTCGTCAGTAAACCAAATGCTGCCCACATGCATATCGCCGTCATCAATCCTGTGCACTATATCGTTAGCGAATGTCTCTCGTGCAGCAATGGTAGCGGCGCTGAGGGGTTGCCGCGTTTGAATTTTGTATGGATAGAGGTGTAAACTCTGGCGCATGAGACGATACGTGGACGTTGGCGTCATTTGGACCGCAGCTGCAACACGGCGAACGGAAACCCGAGACCGCTGTTGGATCACCTGCTGCACTAGCTGCGCGTTGCCCTCTGTGGTTGCCGTACGCGGTCGCCCTACCTTTCCAGCACGTTCATCCGTCACGTTCCCAGTCCGTTGAAATGTTTCAAACAGATCCTTTATTGTATCGCTTTTCGGTCCTTTGGTTACATTAAACCTCCGTTGAAAACTTCGTCTTGTTGCAACAACACTGTGTTCTAGGCGGTGGAATTCCAACACCAGAAAAATCCTCTGTTCTAAGGAATAAACCATGTTGTCTACAGCACACTTGCACGTTGTGAACAGCACACGCTTACAGCAGAAAGACGACGTACAGAATGGCGCACCCACAGACTGCGTTGTCTTCTATATCTTTCACATCACTTGCAGCGCCATCTGTTGTTGAAAATTGTAACTACTGTAATTTCGGAAGTTTGTCCGCCTGAAAATGTACTGTTGTCCCAAGCATATTGCAACAAACGGTGTATTTCTATCGCTGCTCGTTTAGTTTTTATTGCCGTTTCAAATATACCGGTCATTTTTGAAACACCCTGTATGAGTAGTTAAGCGTCGTGACTCTGTTGTAAAGTCCACAGCTCGTGGTCGTGCGGTAGCGTTATCGCTTCCCACGCCCGGGTTCCTGGGTTCGATTCCCGGCGGGGTCAGGAATTTTCTCCGCCTCGTGACGACTGGGTGTTGTGTGCTGTCCTTAGGTTAGTTAGGTTTAAGTAGTTCTAAATTCTAGGGCACTGATGGCCATAGATGTTAAGTCCCATAGTGCTCAGAACCATTTTTTTCTGTTGTAAAACAGAGCAGTCATACTCATAATAGTTTGGAACTCTACAACTTACGATACGATTAATAACGACGCCGAGCAGCAAGCCTGCGTTATATCAAGTGTCTCCAGATGTTGGCCAAGGTTTCCTCAGTACTGTTAATGGTCATAGTTTGATGACGCAGTTTTGCTGTTTCCTAACTTGAAAACTTTACCGTTTTTACAGAAAATGTATACTGCGTTTTTTTGTTGTTGTTGAGGTCCTCACCATGACCGGTTTAATACAGCAGTCTACACTAGGCTTTCCTGAGTAAGCCTCTTCATTTCTGCATAACTGTTCCAACATTTGAACTTTGTGGCGGTTTTTGAGTATCGTCAACATCGACAAGTGCAATGAATATGGATAATACGATACTATGTGGTATTCTGCGGTTTGAATTCACTCTGTTTGGTTTCTTTTTCTTTTTTTAGCCGTTTTTGCATTGATTTGATTTTGTAAATGATACTGACAATATTATACACATGTATAATGCATTATTCAAACTACAACTTCTCCCGGATAATTATTTTGTTCAAATTGCACAAGAATTCCACCTGACGTAGTGTAATAATGTTGGCTGTAAGCTGTGTTCAGAGCTTTTATATATTTTTTGTCTTCGATGGATTTAATTATTCTTAGCAAATTGATTATGAAAAGGAACCACAGAATACCACCCGCACACAACACTGACGTATGCTACCAGAAATATTTTCTCCGTGATTCGTTAATTTTGGCCACATACATCAGCAATGAAATCTTGTTCAACAATAAATACCATCAGCACTGTTCTTAGAAAATGCAGTCTGATTGGATTAATTTTTTCTTTTATAAATAGAGTTCAGTACCACCGGTGCACATCTATTTCTTACACATTGGAATATTGAAAGTTTGCAGTTTCAAGTAATTTAAATTTGCCACTGTGATAAAAGTTAAGATGGCGGCCAACAAAAGATTTCTTTTTTAATTAAGATTTCCTTTTCCCAATAAATCATTTAAATTGATGCCACCAATAAAAAAATTATTAAATTTTTTGCAAATTAGTTTAACACAAACCCATGCTATTTTCAACTAGAAGTACAGACGAAGTTGCTATATAATCGCAACTGAGAATGGCTGCGCTTCTTGCAGCTATGATAAAACAATTAATACAAAATTATAATTAATAGAGGAAGTGAATTTTCAACAATTAATCATAAACAGTTTTAACGTATTTGGCTCTATTTGTTTTATCAGCAAATGAACATAAAAGTACAATAATTTTACATTAAATGTTTTTCATTTAACAGACCTCTAATCGATTCGCGTCTTGCGATATACATCAGAAGAAGACGACAAAAGGGTACAAAACAAAAGAAAAGAATGGCATACATTAACAAAGAATGTGAGACAAATATTGTCTCTGTATTGCATAATTATCATCTTTTTAAGAAATAATTACATAATTGAATGAATATTATCCACACGTTCATATTCCACTCGTAATAAAAGAATATATATATCGTGGATGTTATAACTTGCTTGTTGTACTCAGAAATTGCCCCCCCCCCCCCATAGAGGTTTTACCCTCTACTCTTCCCTTCATTACGGAGGCTCTGACGTAAAAATATTATGGGGGGGGGCAAGATCATAATATACATAATTTTCCGTTTGATTACTTTCGGCGAGTGATTTTGCAGTGCTCTGAATCTCCCAGTCAGCCAGCTGTATGGACTCACCATAGCAGCAGCACCAAATGCTGCGCAAGTTATTCATAGCCCGTGAAGTACATCAGTAGTTGTACGAGAGAAATAAATAAATAAATTTGAAGGAGAATGCCTTTATTCTTGGCGGCAAATGTACTCTTGGACAGGTAATTACTGCAAATGAACAAGTCAGAAATGCATTAAGGTCAAGTTTCATTGAGCTGTCTCTAAGGGCACTGAGCAGGGCAATGGCGTTAAGACGGTCCTGCTTGACTACAAGCCGAAGGTCCGTTTTCACCGGTCGCTGACAAGAAAATGATCTCCGTGTGGCACAGGACATTACCGGAATCGTCAGTACCACACAGACGAATTTCACCGCTTTCGGTAGTAAGGAAAGCAGGTATTTCCCTTTTTTAGGTATATCACTACGTTATCCTATGAACTAATGTTTGCAGAATAACTACTTGAGATAATTCCATGAAACAGGCTTCGGTGGACAAACAAGCAAGCGTTCCTTGTTTGTATGAGTTTTATAGAGAGATAAGAAATAATTTGGATGTTTGTTATCACCAAAAATCATCATCATCATCATCATCATCATTTAAGACTGATTATGACTTTCAGCGTTCAGTCTGGAGCATAGTCCCCCTTATAAAATTCCTCCAAGATCCCCTATTCAGTGCTAACATTGGTACCTCTTCTGATGTTAAGCCTATTACTTCAAAATCATTCTTAACCGAATCCAGGTACCTTCTCCTTGGTCTACTCCGACTCCTCCTACCCTCTACTGCTGAACCCATGAGTCTCTTGGGTAACCTTGCTTCTCCCATGCGTGTAACATGACCCCACCATCTAAGCCTGTTCGCCCTGACCGCTACATCTATAGAGTTCATTCCCAGTTCTTCTCTGATTTCCTCATTGTGCACACCCTCCTGCCATTGTTCCCATCTATTAGTACCTGCAATCATCCTAGCTACTTTCATATCCGTAAGCTCAACCTTATTGATAAGGTAACCTGAATCCACTCAGCTTTCGCTCCCATACAACAAAGTTGGTCGAAAGATTGAACGGTGCACAGATAACTTAGTCTTGGTACTGACTTCCTTCTTGCAGAAGAGAGTAGATCGTTGTTGAGCGCTCACTGCGTTAGCATTGCTACACCTCGCTTCCAGTTCTTTCACTATGTTGCCATCCTGTGAGAATATGAATCCTAAGTACTTGAAACCGTCCACCTGTTCTAACTTTGTTCCTCCTATTTAGCACTCAATCCGTTTATGTCTCTTTCCCACTCACATTACTTTTGTTTTGGAGATGCTAATCTTCATACCATAGTCCTTAAATTTCTGATCTAGCTCTGTAATATTACTTTGCAAACTTTCAATAGAATCTGCCATCACAACTAAGTCATCCGCATATGCGAGACTGCTTATTTTGTGTTCACCTATCTCACCCAGCCAGTCTATTGTTTTCAACATATGACCCATAAATAATATGAACAACAGTGGAGACAGGTTGAAGCCTTGTCTTACCCCTGAAACTACTCTGAACCATGTACTCAATTTACCGTCAACTCTAACTGCTGCCTGACTATCTATGTAAAGACCTTTAATTGCTTGCAAAAGTTTGCCTCTTATTACATAATCACGTAGAACAGACAATAACTTCCTCCTAGGAACCCGGTCATATGCGTTTTCTAGATCTATAAAACATAGATACAATTCCCTGTTCCACTCGTAACACTTCTCCATTATTTGCCGTAAGCTAAAGATCTGGTCCTGACAACCTCTAAGAGGCCTAAACCCACACTGATTTTCATCCAATTTGTCCTCAACTAATACTTGCACTTTCCTTTCAACAATACCTGAGAAGATTTTACCCACAACGCTGATCAAAGAGATACCTCTGTAGTTGTACAATCTTTTCTGTTTCCGTGTTTAAAGATTGGTATGATTACTGCTTTCGTCCAGTCTGATGGAACCTGTCCCGACTCCCACGCCATTTCAATTATCCTGTGTAGCCATTTAAGACCTGACATTCCACTGTATTTGATGAGTTCCGACTTAATTTCATCCACCCCAGCCGCTTTATTGCACTGCAATCTATTGACCATTTTCTCCACTTCCTCAAATGTGATCCTATTTCCATCATCATTCCTATCCCAGTGAACATCGAAATCTGAAGCATTACTGATCGTATTTTCATCTACATTGAGCAGCTCTTCAAAATATTCCCTCCATCTTCCCAAGGCATCAACAGGATTCACCAGCAGTTTTCCTGACCTGTCCAAAATACTTGTCATTTCCTTCTTACCTCCCTTTCGGAGACTGCTAATTACACTCCAGAATGGTTTTCCAGCAGCTTGACCCAAGGTCTCCAACCTGTTTCCAAAGTCTTCCCAAGATTTCTTCTTGGATGCTGTAATTATCTGTTTGGCTTTGTTTCTTTCTTCAACATAATTTTCTCTGTCCACCTGAGTTCTAGTATGTAGCCATTTTTGATATGCCTTCTTTTTCCTTTTACAGGCTGCCTTGACTGTGTCATTCCACCAAGCTGTTTGCTTCATCCTACCTTTACACACTACTGTTCCAAGACATTCTTTGGCCACTTCTAGTACTGTGTCCCTGTACCTTGTCCATTCCTTTTCCAGTGACTGCAATTGACTACATTCAAGTAACTGGTACCTTTCTGAGATCACTGTTATGTACTTGTGTCTGATTTCCTTATCTTCCTACATATGGACCTGACCTCCTGCACTTTCGGCCTCACAATACCAATTTCACTGCAGATTAAATAGTGAACAGTGTCAGCAAAGAATCCCCTGAATACACGTGTGTCCCTCACAGCCTTCCTGAGTTCCTGATCTGTTATTATATAGTCAATGACAGATCTGGTTCCCCTGCCTTCCCAAGTATACCGGTGAATGTTCTTATGTTTAAAAAAGGAGTTTGTGATTACTAAGCCCATACTGGCACAGAAATCCAAGAGTTGTTTCCCGTTCCTGTTGGCCTCCATATCCTCTCCAAATTTACCCATAACTTTTTATACCCTTCTGTTCGATTTCCAATCCTGGCATTAAAATCACCCATGAGCAGAACACTGTCCTTGTCCTTTACTCTAACAACTACATCACTGAGTGCGTCATAAAAACTATCCATCTTATCTTGATCTGTCCCTTCACAATGCGAATATACTGACACATTCCTAATTTTCTTGCTAGACACTGTCAAATCTATCCACATCAGCCGTTCGTTTACATACCTTATTGCAACTACGCTGGGTTCCATTTCTTTCCTGATGAAAAGCCCTACACCCCATTGTGCTATTCCTGCTTTGACTCCTGACAGGTAGACCTTGTATTCTCCCACTTCCTCTTCTTTCTCACCCCTTACCCGAATGTCACTAACAGCTAAAACGTCCAACCCCATCTTACTTGCATCCTCTGCCAGCTCTACCTTCTTCCCAGAGTAGCGCCCATTGATATTAATAGCTCCCCATCTCGTTACCATTCGTTTGCCGAGTCGTATCTTAGGAGTCCCTGGTTTGTCAATTAGAGGTGGGACTCCGTCACCTCCAAAGGTCCGAGTAATTTTGCTCTGACTGTTGCCAGCATCATATTTATAGTACCAGGGAAGCAGGTTGCTAGCCTTACTTGCCCAGGGTCCCATTGAGTTTTACCCCTAACGGTTGAGGGACTAACCGGTGGATTTGGCAGTCTTTGCCGTCTGAGCACAAAGGTGGCCACGACTCGGAATATGTCCGAGATGCCCAACGTTATTTCAAAGTAACTGGTATCCCGACTGTCAGGACCACTTACTTGGCCACTCATACGTTGCCCGTGGTTCATGAACTAGGACATGATACCATGAACCCACACCATGAACCACATCACCAAAAACAGACTGTTCAATTTGCTTTACAAACATGAATGACTGACTGTTGAAGCGTGATTCGAAGAAGTTGATGGGCGAATCTATTGTTTCGTAATAAAATCTTCTATATTTGTCACACACTTCAGCGAATGTATCTACAGATGAATTATTTGATTCGTCGTATCTCCTAGGTATTTTTCTTTTACGGGCAATTTTGAGGAATTAACATCTATATCTTTACATTTTGAAGTTGTTTCACGTCACAATGTTGCAAAGTTGTGTGCCATACATTTAAACGATGTTACAAGGGTGGAAATCATCTTATTAGCCCCTATGAGTAGCGTTTCCTCTGTAGTGCTATCTTTACCGTACCCGTGTGTGGCCAAATGCTTTTACTACAATTGCTAAAGAATCAAAAGCCTGCATTTTAATTAAAAAGAAAGACATTTGCTTTGGTTCCAGTGTCTGACTTATTATTTTTGAAAGATTTAGAAAAAATCTTCTGTGTAGCTGGACGAAACCGAAGGCTATGCCAAATAGCTTACGGCCAACCTTGTAGGACAGGGTGGTTTCAGATTTGTAGAGGTATCTGACTTTAAGTAAACAAAAAATCTTTGAGATGAATCTCCGATAAACTGTATTAAATTCTTAACAACATATAATGAATTGGGACATTCCCGGACTACTTTTACAGTGTCTTGCTGTGTTAGGTTTTAAGAGTGCGCAGGCAATGCACAAATACAGCTCTCTTCTCAAATTCCGTAAATTTTGCATGGACACCAACATATATTGCGGCCATGTCAGCTCAACCGTCGAAGCATTGACCCCTACGATTAGACGCAGGAAAATTTAACTGTCTTAAAAAAGAGCCTTAGCCCTAAAAATCATTCTTTTGTCTCTAAAAAACAATCAATAAATGTCATTTAGACACTAAATTATTTCTGGTGGCTATGTCGGTTGTTTCATCTGCTATGATTGCTAAATGCTCTACACTTTTGATTTCGCCTCATAATTTTCTAAGAGGTGCATAACACAAAATAGCCCAAAATTTCAATTAACACATAAAGGCACGTCCATTCATAAGTTTCTCTCTGAACCCACACATAAATTTGCTGATTAACTTGACATCGAATAAATTGTCAATATAACTTGTTTTATAAGTATGTCGGCGTGTTGCAAGACCCTGCACTGCAAAATAATGGAGGGAGTCTATGATTTGCAGTAAACAAGCTCGGTTTCCTTTCATTTGTGTAATTTTTTTTTTTAAACCTGGCTAAATAAACTGACACTCGATTTCAAGTATTTGAATTGCAGTAGTTTCTCTGTGGCAGTCTGGTGTTTCATGCAGATTCAAATTTCCTACCCCTTTCTTCCAATTAGAAAAACCTGTTTCTATGAAAGTTTTTTCCATTCTATGAGAAAACTGAAAAAGATTTTCTTCAAACATTTGTCTGCAAATTTTGTAAAAAAAATAGCTCCTTTAACTTATTGTAATCGATCCATACAAATGACTGGGTCAAAGAGAGATAATAACAGAGAAGTTTTTTCCGCCACATTTTCGTCAATACATATGCCTTCATTTTGTCACAGAGGGCCACCAAACAGAAGGACTAGGTTCACCATCACTGACAATAGCACTTTTCTGCCTTATTATGAACTTGTTCATTTTAAACTGGGTCGTAAGGGACAGAAGACTGACTAACAAAGTCACAGTAAGACTAAATGAGCACTAATGCTGCCCATGCTGTGCGGTATTAAAGCAGTACCATATTGGTGCACAAGCCTCAACTGATAAGAAGTATGCCTGCATCCCGTGGTCGTGCGGTAGAGTTCTCGCTTCCCACGCCCGGGTTCCCGGGTTCGATTCCCGGCGGGGTCAGGGATTTTGTCTGCCTCGTGATGGCTGGGGGTTGTGTGATGTCCTTAGGTTAGTTAGGTTTAAGTAGTTCTAACAAGGGAACCTCCCATCGCACCCCCTGGGTGGTATAGTGGATAGGCCTTGAAAAACTGAACACAGATCAATCGAGAAAAAAGGAAGAAGTTGTGTGGAACTATGAAAAAAATCAGCAAAATATACTAAATGAGTAGTTCACGTGCAACATATGCAACTTCAAGGGTGATGTGCAATCAGGAGCGCCGTGGTCCTGTGGTTAGCGTGAGCAGCTGCGGAGCTAGAGGTCCTTGGATCAAGTCCTCCCCCGAGCGAAAAATTTACTTTCTTTATTTTCGCAAAGTTATGATCTGTCCGTTCGTTCATTGACGTCTCTGTTCACTGTAATAAGTTTAGTGTCTGTGTTTTGCGACCGCACCGCAAAACCGTGCGATTAGTAGACGAAAGGACGTGCCTCTCCAATGGGAACCGAAAACATTTCATCGCAAGGTCATAGGTCAACCGATTCCTCCACAGGAAAACAAGTCTGATATATTCTATACGATACTGTTGACGGCATGTGCGTCACATGACAGTAATATGTTGTCGACCCACCTAACTTGTACACTTGGCGAATGGGTAAAAAGATTCTTCTACCTTGCCGATTTAGTTTTTCTTGTGGATGTGATTATCACTCCCAAAAAAGTGATCGCATCGGACGGACAGACAGACAGATAATAATTGTCTGAATACAAAAAATTAAAATTTTCAGTCGAGGGAAGACTTGAACCAAGGATCTTTGACTCCACAGCTTCTCACGCTAACCACAGGACCACGGCGCTCCTGACTGCACAGTACCCATGAAGTTCCATATATTGCACGTGGACTACTCAGTTCGTATATTTTGCTAATTTTTTTCCTAGTTCCACACAACTTCTTCCTGTTTTCTCGATTGATCTGTGTTCAGTTTTTCAAGGCCTATCCAATCTACCAATATATAATTAAATCTGAGGGGGGGGGTGCGATGGGGAGGTTCCCTTGTAAGTTCTAGGGGACTGATGACCATGGACGTTAAGTCCCATAGTGTTCAGAGCCATTTGATAAGAAGTATGGACGTACTAATGACACACTTTTATTTGGTTCTTCTCCGATTGGTGGAAGTCGGTTGACTTTAGGCCTCTCCTAAATCTTTACGGTTGCTGCCAACATTAGCTACGTAACAGTATTGTGCGTCGATGGCATAAGTAGCCATTTTGTGAATAGTGTTGACTCGCGTGTGGCACAATGTGCCTAGTGTTAGTCAGTATTAGTGAAGAGGCTTAACTGGCACCTGGTCCTTCTAGTGACTCGTAATCACTTTGGTGTCACGTCTGTGACACATTAACATATGACGCTTTCTTTTTTATTTTATTTTTTTTTTAAGCTGTAAGCTGCTGGCTACCCTGGGAGAAGGAGGCAGGGCTTGTCTGAGCCACCAATGCGCCACGAGTCGATCGTAAGCTTCTTTTCCCAGCATGGCTCCGTACAAGGTCAACTAAAAACGGGCGATTAGCAGAGCGGCAATTCTCTCAAGAGAGCTCGTCACGTGTGATGTAAGGTAGTAACAGAGATGAACTCGCTATAGCTCATCAAATCGGCATTTTTCTCGTTCCCTGTCATTACATACTCTTGTGTAACGACGTACGTGCAAATTTAACATATTTCTCGGTAACGTTGAGGGGAGGGGAGGGGGAGACGATGACAAAGTATGTTTGAACATTGTGGCAAGGGGGGAGGGGGGAGGGGCGAGGAGGTTCCTGCTCCAGAATATTGCTTCATTACTAAATTAAATACTCCTTGATGCATCAGAATGTGTCCTGCCATTCTAAGTGTATGAGAGGCCTAGAGTGAGGCCGGCCGGTGTGGCCGTGCGGTTAAAGGCGCTTCAGTCTGGAACCGCGTGACCGCTACGGTCGCAGGTTCGAATCCTGCCTCGGGCATGGATGTGTGTGATGTCCTTAGGTTTAATTAGTTCTAAGTTCTAGGCGACTGATGACCTCAGAAGTTAAGTCGCATACTGCTCAGAGCCTAGAGTGAGATGGGTGTGATACTTCTCTTCAAAATGTTTCTGTTTTAGTTTATGAAAAAGCTCTCTTTAAAAAACGATATTCATATCTACATTCCAATATAATTAAGACAAAATATAATTTTAAGCAGTTAAATGGATGAAACTTCCTGGCAGATTAAAACTGTGTGCCAGACCGAGACTCGAACTCGGGACAAGGGGGGAGGGGGGAGGGGCGAGGAGGTTCCTGCTCCAGAATATTGCTTCATTACCAAATTAAATACTCCTTGATGCATCAGAATGTGTCCTGCCATTCTAAGTGTATGAGAGGCCTAGAGTGAGATGGGTGTGATACTTCTCTTCAAAATATGTTTCTCTTTTAGTTTATGAAAAAGCTCTCTTTAAAAAACGATATTCATATCTACATTCCAATATAATTAAGACAAAATATAATTTTAAGCGGTTAAATGGATGAAACTTCCTGGCAGATTAAAACTGTGTGCCAGACCGAGACTCGAACTCGGGACCTTTGCCTTTCGTGGGCAAGTGCTCCACCATCTGAGCTACCCAAGCACGACTCACGCTCCCCCTTCACAGCTTTACTTCTGCCAGTACCTCGTCTCCTACCTTCCAAACTTTACAGCAACTCTCCTGCGAACCTTGCAGAACTAGCCCTCCTAAAAGAAAGGATATTGCGCAGACATGGCTCAGCCACAGCCTGGGGAATGTTTCCAGAATGAGATTTACACTCTGCAGCGGAGTGTGCGCTGATGTGACGGATGTATGTCTACATATTCCTCAGCAGTTTCAAAACGCAATTACATTAATTTATGAAAAGGCACCGTAATAAAGCAATATGCGTAAAACCACTAAATACCCGATTATCCTGCTGTGAGATGAATGACAGTAGGCATCAAAAAAATAAAAATATATTTTTCGTATAGAGAACAACCGAACGCATTTATCGACACAGATAAAAAGGTTCTATAATATCATGACTTTTCCCATGACTGAACTCCGATTTAACACAGCAAATCAACAAGACTGGAGCGACTGTCCTCATAAACTTAAGATAGCCAAATTGCTTTAGGCCAGCCACACTGAGGGTTTTCTGAATCACGACCAGATCCTTTCTGACTAATAATCAAGGCAAACCAGCATTTATGTGCAAGCAACGAGGTACGTCAGATTTCACAACCCCGATCGGGCGACCATTACTTCATTGGATCACTTGATGGCAGCCACCGCCGTTAACGATACAGAGCCCGGAAAACAAGCCCGTTAGGATTCTAGCTGGACGAACTCCGTCAGTGGTCGGTGCAATGGCGGAAGAGCGCTGCCCCTGTAACTCTGCGGCAGGCGGCTTCGGAGGCGCCACAGTCGCACAGCCCACAGCGACGATCACAGTGCGTGCGGCAGAGGCGCGGACGCGGGAGTTCGAAGGCATCGAACAGTGGCGACTTTTTGAATTGGCACTCATTCGATACCTTCTGTTGGTCAGGTTTTCTCATAAATTTCTTTACCTCTCCAATTCAGTAGATCTACACTACAGGATATACACGTCTAATCTTCTATATTCTCCTCTAGCACTGCAGTAAGAATCTCTCGGTGTACATGCCGCGTCAGTTCAGGATAAAACTCCAAGCTTTGGACCACTACCTCCATGGTCGTCGTCAGGGCTAAAACTGACTGTCGTGAACTAGCGAGGTTCCCACTTTTATATGCCAAGGACGGCTTCTCATTGGCTGGAATACGTCATAGCAACAGCGATATGGCGCGTAGTGAAGTGGTGCCCTCTACTTCCATAGATGTAGTTTCTGTCCTGCGTTGCTTGCAGCGCCATCCCTTGAATCAGGAGGTAAAGTGCGGGGAGTTTTTCTCTGCGATTTTTCTCTATCCAGTGCACTCTTCCAAGTGTTGCTAAGTGCATAGCCGTTGTCTCTGTTAAAGTTATTATCGCTAAGTCTAATTTCGACTGCTTCCCGGATCACAGAGTCCCAGTAATTCGATGCGTGGGCTATTACTCTGGTTTCTTCAAATAAAATCTTATGCTTGTTAAGCAGGCTATGTTCGGCAACCGCTGATTTTTCCAAATACCTGTATTTTAGGTGGCGCTGGTGCTCGATGCAGCGGTCGGCAACGGTTCTTACAGACTGGCCCACGTAATTCTTGCCGCATTCGCAAGGAATAGTATAAATTCCCGGCACTCTTAAGCCGAGACTATCTTCGACTGATCTCAACATTTCCTTTCTTACTTTCTTGGACAATACTGATTTAATTTCACCGGGTTTCACTAGACATGGCCTACACCTCAACAGGTATGGGAAGGGGAGGTTGGCAAAACTTATAGGTGACAGCATAGGTGGGGGTGGTGGGATCACTCTTGGGAAAATTCCGGTAGTTGTGGGTGTTAGAGCTGTACCTTTTTTAGACTGAAGTCAGCTGATAGGTATTCCTGCTTAAGGGAAGTCTCTCTAACAACACATTCTACAAAGCTTGGGTATCCGATTAATGAGGGAATTAGTATATTTCATGAAAATATACAAGGTATTAGAGATAAAGTTAGTGAACTGCTTATAGATGTTGACTCTGAAATTATTGGTATGTAAGAACACTTCTTAAATAAGGAGATAATTCAGAGGCTTCCTTTACCAAGATACAGGTTGGCTGGCAGCTTTTCTAGGAGCTCTTTGCGGTGTGGGGGAGTAGCCATGTATGTGAAAAACGGTATCCCATTTGAGTCAATTGATGTTTCAAAGTACTGCACTGAAAAGGTGTTTGAATGTTGTGCAGGTGTGGTTAAATTTAGTGGAGCTAAACTTCTTACTGTTGTTATTTATAGATCCCCAGACTCCGATTTCACAACATTTTTGCTAAAGCTAGAGGAGGTTCTTGGTTCACTTTATAGGAAATACAAAAAGTTAGTTATATGTGGTGACTTCAATATTAATTGTATAAGTGATTGTGCAAGGAAAAGGATGCTGGTAGACCTCCTTAATTCATATAATCTTATGCAAACCGTATTCTTTCCAACGAGAGTGCAAGGGAACAGTAGAACAACCATAGACAATATTTTTGTTCATTCGTCATTATTAGAAGGGCATTCTGTTAGCAAAAAGGTGAATGGCCTTTCAGATCATGATGCACAAATTTTAAGTCTAAAAGATTTTTGTGCTGCAACACATGTTAAATATAGTTACCAACTTTTTAGGAAAGCTGATCCAGTTGCTGTACAGACTTTTGTAAACCTTATCAAGGAGCAAGAGTGGCAAGATGTTTATAGTGCTGATACTGTAGACGATAAATATAATGCTTTCCTCAAGACTTTTCTCGTGCTCTTTGAAAGTTGCTTTCCGTTAGAACGTTCAAAACAGGGTACTAGCACAAACAGGCAGCCTGGGTGGCTGACTAAAGGGATAAGAATATCTTGTAGAACAAAGTGGCAATTATATCAAAACGTTAGAAACAGTCACAATCTAAATGCAGCAGCCCATTACAAACAGTATTGTAAGGTGCTTAAAAAAGTTATTAGGAAGGCAAAAAGTATGTGGTATGCAGATAGAATAGCTAAGTCTCAGGATAAAATTAAAACCATATGGTCAGTCGTAAAGGAAGCGGCTGGTCTGCAGAGACAGGTCGAGAATATAGAATCAGTGCGTAGTGGGGATGTCCGTGTTACTGATAAGTCGCGTATATGTACAGTACTTAATAATCACTTTCTGAATATAGCAGGTGAACTAAATAGAAACCTAGTCCCAACAGGGAATCATATAGCGCTCTTAGAAAAAAGTGTTCCGAGACTGTTACCTGAAATGCTCCTCCATGATACTGACAAGAGGGAGATTGAGTTAATAATTAAATCACTAAAGACCAAGAACTCTCATGGATATGACGGGGTATCTAGCAGAATACTGAAGTATTGTTCCACGTATGTTAGCTCAGTACTTAGCCATATCTGTAACTTTTCCTTTAGGAGTGGTCGGTTTCCTGAACGATTAAAGTACTCGGTAGTGAAGCCACTTTATAAAAAGGGAGACAAGGATAATGTTGACAATTATAGACCTATTTCTATGCCATCGGTGTTTGCTAAAGTTATCGAGAAGGTTGTATATACAGGGTTACTGCAGCATTTAAATTCACATAATTTGCTGTCAAATGTACAGTTTGGTTTTAGAAATGGCTTAACAACTGAAAATGCTATAGTCTCTTTTCTCTGTGAGGTTTTGGACGGATTAAATAAAAGGTTGCGAACGTTAGGTGTTTTCTTTGATTTAACGAAGGCTTTTGACTGTGTTGACCACAAAATATTACTGCAGAAGTTGGAACATTATGGAGTAAGGGGAGTAGCTTACAATTGGTTCGCCTCCTACTTTAAGAACAGAAAGCAGAAGGTAATCCTCCGCAATATTGAGAGTGGTAATGATGTTCAGTCCCAATGGGGCACTGTTAAATGGGGCCACTGCTGTTTCTTATTTATATAAATGATATGCCTTCTAGTATTACAGGTGATTCAAAAATATTTCTGTTTGCTGATGACACCACCTTGGTAGTGAAGGATCTTGTGTGTAATATTGAAACATTATCAAATAATGTAGTTCATGATATAAGTTCGTGGCTTGTGGAAAATAATTTGATGCTAAATCACAGTAAGACTCAGTTTTTACAGTTTCTAACTCACAATTCAACAAGAACTGACATTTTAATCAGACAGAATGGGCATGTTATAAGCGAGACGGAACAGTTCAAGTTCCTAGGCGTACGGATAGATAGTAAGCTGTTGTGGAAAGCCCATGTTCAGGATCTTGTTCAGAAACTAAATGCCGCTTTATTTACCATTAGAACAGTATCTGAAATAAGTGACATTTCAACACGAAAGTAGTATACTTCGCATATTTTCATACGCTTATGTCATATGGTATTATTTTTTGGGGTAATTCTTCTGATTCAAAAAGGGTATTTTTGGCTCAAAAACGGGCTGTTCGAGCTATGTATGGTGTAAGTTCGAAAACCTCTTGTCGACCCCTATTCAATAGTCTGGGAATTTTGACATTGCCCTCACAGTATGTATTTTCTTTAATGTCGTTTGTTGTTAGCAATATTAGCTTATTCCCAAGAGTTAGCAGCTTTCACTCAGTTAATACTAGGCAGAAATCAAATCTGCATGTGGAATGCACTTCCTTGACTCTTGTGCAGAAAGGAGTGCAGTATTCTGCTGCATCCATTTTCAATAAGCTACCACAAGAACTCAAAAACCTTAGCAGTAGCCCAAACACTTTTAAGTCTAAACTGAAGAGTTTCCTCATGGCTCACTCCTTCTATTCTGTCGAGGAGCTCCTGGAAGAGCTAAAAAATTAAGCAAATTCCAGTGTTACATTCTTGATTTTCTTTATTTAAACTAACGACTTGTCGCCTGAATATGTTTCTTATATTTCATTTCATTCTGTTTCTACAATCGTGTTATAATTTCATGTATTGACTCGTTCCATGACCATGGAGACTTCTCCTAAATGTGGTCCCACGGAACAATAAATAAATAAATAAATAAATAAATAAATAAATAAAATAACCATTCCTCTTGAAAACAGTCGTCAAATGGTTAATCTCGGGACCGAGGTGGTCCTTGTCGGAAATAGTCCTGGCTCTGTGTACTAAAGTATTCAGCATAGCTCTCTTCTGAGACATATGATGGAAGCTATGGCTATGCAGATATAAATCTGTATGGGTTGGTTTCCTGTACACAGAATGGCCCAGTCGTCCATCCGGCTTCCGCTCTACCAACACATCTAAAAAGGTAACTTCCCTTCCTTCTCTACCTCCAATGTAAATTTTATGTTTGGATGTACACCATTTAAATGTTCGACGAACTGCTGCAGCGTGTCGCTGCCGTGTGGCCAGATTAAAAAAGTATCGTCGACGTATCTGTAGAAGCATTATGGGCGGAGGTGAGCTGCTCAACGCTCGTTCTTCAAAGTCCTCCATGAAAAAATTCGCTATTGCTGGTGACAGTAGCGAACCCATGGCTGTTCCATCCGTCATTTCATAATACTTTCCACTGTATAAAAAGTAAGTGGTCGTCAAGGTATGCCGGAACAACTTCAAAATTTCTCAGGAAAAATGAGCAGCCAACAGTTGTAATGTGTCATCCACAGGTACTTTGGTGAACAGAGAAACCACGTCGAGGCTGACCATGATATCACTTGGGCCTATCTTCATTTGTTTTATGATATCAACAAACATTTTTCAATTCTTAATATGATGTGGGCAGTGACCAACTATAGGGGCAAACAATTTAGTTAAGTGTTTTGCAAGCCTGTGCGTAGGAGAGCCAATAGCGCTAACAATCGGTCTCAACGGGACGTTCTCCTTATGAACCTTTGGCAAACCGGCCTAGGTGCTCTCGGCCGTAAGTTCTTCACCAGTTCGTCGGAGAGGCCAGAGTTTTTTAGTAGCTGCCTTGTCTTCCTGCTGAGCGCCGATGTGGGATCCCGTCTGAGAATCCGGTATGTGCTATCCTCCAGTAATAATCCAACTTTCTTGTGCTAATCTGTAGCATTGAGGATTACCGTGGCGTTCCCCTTGTCAGCAGGTAAAACAACTAGATCTTCATCCTTCTGCAACAATTTCAGTCCTTGTCTCTCCTCTCTGCTGATGTTTGACTTAGGCGGCTTGGATGTCTCTAAAATCCGGCTAGTAGCAAGCCTTACGTCATCCGCTGCTTCCTGAGGAAGATGACGAACTGCTTGTTCCACTCCACTAATAATCTCAACCACCGGTAACTTACGTGTAGCTGGGGCAAAGTTCAAGGAATAAAATCAGTTTTCCGTCCACCTAGGAAAATTAAGGAAATGTTGAGATCAGTCGAAGATAGTCTCGGCTTAAGAGTGTCGGGAATTTATACTATTCCTTGCGAATGCGGCAAGAATTATGTGGGCCAGTCTGTAAGAACCGTTGCCGACCGCTGCATCGAGCACCAGCCTCACCTAAAATACAGGTATTTGGAAAAATCTGCGGTTGCCGAACATAGCCTGCTTAACAAGCAAAAGATTTTATTTGAAGAAACCAGAGTAATAGCCCACGCATCGAATTACTGGGACTCTGTGATCCGGGAAGCAGTCGAAATTAGACTTAGCGATAATAACTTTAACAGAGACAACGGCTATGCACTTAGCAACACTTGGAAGAGTGCACTGGATAGAGAAAAATCGCAGAGAAAAACTCCCCGCACTTTACCTCCTGATTCAAGGGATGGCGCTGCAAGCATCGCAGGATAGAAACTACATCTATGGAAGTAGAGGGAAACCATTTCACTACGCGCCATATCGCTGTTGCTATGACGTATTCCAGCCAATGAGAAGCCGTCCTTGGCATATAAAAGTGGGAACCTCGCTAGTTCACGACCCCGGTCTCCTGTTTAAACTCCAAACCTACGCCGTTCCTATCAACTACATCCGTCTGATGGCTTCCTTCCTCTCCCACCGCCCCTCCTATGTTCCCATCCATAATGCCAATTCCCACACCTTCAACCCCTCTGCAGGTGTGCCCCAGGGCTCTGTCCTCTCCCCTCTACCTCTTGTACACGGCAGATATGCCCCAACCTCCCCCCTCCAGTGCACCTCTTGCAATATTCTGATGACACCGCATTCCTCGCCCTTGCTCCTACCCTCCAACGGTCCCAACGCCTTCTCCAGAATCACCTTGACCTTTTTGCTGCATGGTGTGACCAGTGGCTCCTGAAAATCAATCCTTCCAAGACCCAGGCAATCATCGTAGGTGGTACCACTCGCTCCTTTCGGCTCCTGGATTTCTCCTTTACTGTCTGCGCCCGTCCTGTCCGCCTCACCCCCACCCTCACCTACCTTGGCCTCACCATTGACCGTCACCTCACCTGGATCCCTCATCTCCGCTCCAACCAATCCAAAGCCCACAACCGCCTCCGACTACTCAAACTCCTCTCTGGCCGGACATGGGGGTTGCACCCCTCTACCATCCTCCACACCTACAAATCCTTAATCCGTCCCATCCTCTGTTATGCCAGTCCTGCCTGGATATCTGCCCCCCCCCCCCCCAAATTCTATAAGTCCCTCCATATCCTTGAGCGTCATGCACTCCGCCTCGCCTTCTGTATATGCCTCCCGTCCCCCACACAGATCCTCTATGATCTCATTCCTTTCCCTAATCTGCTCCTCTTCCTCGAACGTATCCGCATCCTCTACACCTCCCGCCGCCTTGAACCCCCTCACCCCCTGGTTGCTCCTCTCCTCTCCCATCCCCACCCCCTGCCACATCTTCACTGTTGTATCCCCCCTACCCTCCATCTCTACAACCTACATCTCCTTTCCCAAGGTGGTTTCCATCAACTCCCCCTCCCGGATGGTGCCCTCTCTCCCTCCATTTATCCCACCTATCAACTCTGATCCTCACTCACCTCCTTTCGTCCGTCCTTTCCCTGGGCTCCCTCTTCCTCCCCCCATTCCATCCTGTGTTTTCTCCCTGCCTACCCTCTCCCTATCTCCTTTCTCCCCCCCCCCCCTGAGTCATTTTGTACTCCCCTCCTCTGCCTTCCCCACTCCCTGGCACGTCTGCTCAGCACCCCCCACCCCTCTTATGGATCCTCATCTTCCATTGGCTCCTTTCCCCCCTCCCCCTTCACTTTTCCTCTCCTTCCCCCCTTTTTTCCCGTCATCTGCCCAGTTTCCCCCCACCTGCTCTCGGTTGTGGTATGTCATATTTCTGCCAACTTTTTATTGCAGTGTTTAAGTGAGTGTTCAGTGTTGTGCGTCTTTCCACTGTGTTGCGAACAGAAATCATGCTGTCGCTGGGTGTGCATTTTATATCTCTTGCGAACAGAACCCAGACTGTCGCCGTGTTTTTTAATTGTCTGTCTATTATTTTTCTGCTTCCTGTGTATTTTATTTGCATCATCAACCCTGTGTTTTATGTTTTAAGCTCCAGAATTTTCTGCCATTTTACCTTTCAGTCACCGATTTTATCGCCAACTGTTCTTATTTTTTATTATCTTCATCTTTTTAAAACAAATTCTGTAGGCTGAAGAGCGGCGTAATGAGCTGCTGCCAGCCCGCCCCTTTAAGGGGAATCGAAACTCATTAAAGGAAAAAAAAATAGTTCACGACAGTCAGTTTTAGCCCTGACGACGACCATGGAGGTAGTGGTCGAAAGCTTGGAGTTTTATCCTGAATTGACGCGGCATGTACACCGAGAGATTTTTATTCAAGAAATACGTCGCGAAAAACTTCGTAGCCATTGCAATAAGAAGTTTGTTCTCTTCTTGTGTGAACAATTCATCGTTCACGTTTCACCTTGTAACATTATTGGGATTTCCGTCGTATCAAAGCTGTGAGTGCCCTTGGAAAGGCATTCACCTATCTGTATATTAAATGATCAACGTATGAGGTGAGACCTATTCTTTAAAAGACATTACTTTTATATAATTTACGTTACTGTAAAGATACGCATCTAGCGCGGACGCTAATGCATCGATTGCACAGTCAAAGAAACATTTTAACAGAAGCTGAACTGAACGTTCCGCTTCGATCTAAATAAAAGATGACAGTAAAAAATTTCGTAGATCTTCAGATTTTATCGTACTTCTGCTTGTAATGTGAAAGCGTAAGGAAGGTCGTCTTTATGCCATAAAAGTGAGTGGCCTTGCCAGCGTGCAGACAACTGTTATTGATTAATAAAATTCAAGTAATTTATATTCGATACTGTAAACCGGCAAGTTATTGTTATGAAGGTGTTGAACGGTGCAAGAATTGTCTCGAAGGAAGGAGAAAAGTAATGACTGTAATTTGTGACAAATACGTGAACCAAGAAGCTAGTACAGGACAGGCTGAAATCTGACCGCACCATACAGTTAGTGTAAGTGATACTGTTTACAAATAAGCCCTAATAGCTTGTGAGAATTGTTTGAATATATTTAGTGTTTACCAGATTTCTTATTCTATTCTTTTCCTTTATCTTTTTTAACTTCCATGTTATATTATTTTTATAAATGTCAAACAGCCTTTATTACAGCAGAAAATACTGCGCCATCCTGGTCGTAGACAGAAGGCCGCTCCTTGTCTTTTATACAACTCATAGCTGCCCCATTTATTAATGATTTCATTTTCAAATGCAATTTTTTTATTGTTCATTGTTAAAGGTCCCTTAGGTAATTATAAAATTCATACTGATCACGTAAAGAAATCCGGTTTGTTCTTTTCCAAATAATAGAAGCCTTTGCGTAATCAAAAACTAGCCACCTTCTGACAACGATCAGGAGCCGACCAGAAGTCGGATGTCTTCGACCGCTTTCGTGTTTCCTGAGGCAAATCTGTGCCAAATTGGGAACACGACATTCTAGTATGAAACACAATATATACACAATTATCAGAAAAAATTGAAATATATTTAACCTATTTGTTATTTCTTTTATCATACTAGAACCTCTGCATGACCATATTCTCATTGCAAATGCCTTTTGCGAACATTTTCTTATGCTTACATTTATTTTCCGTGTTAACAGATTTCTCTTTCAAGAAATTCTTTTCTTGCTACGGCCAACGTGCTTTTCATGTCCCCTCCAGTTCTGCCATCGACGGTTATTTTCCTACCCAAACAGTAAAACTCCGATGTGTCATTTCCTGATCCAATATCCGCATTGCTTTGTTTAATGTGACTACATTCTATTACTTATACTTTTGTTGATACACGTTGTGTAATCTATTTTCAAGACGCTATCATTAAACCAAGTCTTCCAGTCCTTTGCTGTGTTTGAAATAATTCTAATGTCACAAGCAAAGCTCAGTTTTTTTTATTTTTTCTCGGTGACTTTAATTGCCTTTCCCAGATTCTCCTTGGATTACTGTTCTGCTTGCTCAGCGTACAAATTGGATAACACCAGGGAGAAGTACAGCCCTTACTTCCTTTGAAAGACGTCCATTTGTTTGAATACATCTTCCATCAGAGTATAGCCTATCAGCTACATATGATATTTTATCATTTTCGTATGCCGTTTTTATCGCTTTGTGCTCAAGCCAAAGTTATAAGAATTGATCTGCAATGTTGTTTAATTTCATGAACCCTACCTGTCTTGGATGAAATACATTCTGTTAGTTTTTCTGTAGTGTAAGACGGATTTTATGCTCCATCCAAGCTTAGAGAAAGAGGGCTGAACCATTGGAATGCACAGGACAGGAAAGGAATGGGGCGGGGGGGGGGGGGGGGCTCAAGAACAAAGAGAGAGATCGTCGCAGAGGACACCAGTATTCTCTGTCGTGGCGTATATAATATGGGGCACGTTGGTGGAATGATCTTTCCCGCCGAATTCGTGAGCTTGTCTTTCCATTGGTTTCTGGAAGTACGCGGTAGAAGTTTCGAGGTTTTACGAGAAATTCTGTTCGTTAAAATGGGAGAACAAGGAAACCATAAGGCGCGCTTTCGAGGCGAGACGATTCGGTCATTGTGTTACGCCAAGAAGCCAGAGTTGTGACTGGCCGGAATGTGCGCCATAAGTGTATCCTCTTCGAGAGAATAGTGGCGGCGGACGAGGCAGCTGAAGACGGGACGACCTGCAGGGTGGATGGGTTGGAGATGCTGTTGTCTGGTGGGGACACGCTGTGCAGCTGTACCAGTCTGGTGGGGACACTCTGTGTAGCTGTACCAGTGGTGAGACGCAGTGCAACTGGCTGGTGGCATATCATTAGGCAGTTCGTGATCAGTGTCGGTTTCTTTTTTTTTTTTTCTATTTTCTTTCATGATTTCCTCTCCTGTCCCAAGATCTCAGAGTACACTCGCAACTTACATCCTTAATTATTAGCTAGATATATTCTCGCCTCTGTGTTCCTCTACAGTTTTCACCCTCAAAAACTCCCTCTAGTACCGTGGAAGTTATTCCCTCATGCCTTAACAATTGTACTATCATCTTATCCCCTCTTCCTGTCAGTGTTTTACATATATACCTCTCCGATTCTGCGCAGAACGTCCTCATACCTTACCAGTCCAACTAATTTTCAATCTTCGTCTGTCGCTCCACTTCTCACCAGAGTTAGTTAGTACTGCCAGTTGTTTGCACCAAACTCGTTCTGAATTGCTGAAGTCCTTGTCACATGTAAGCCAACGGCCTTGCCGCAGTGGTAACACCGGTTCCCGACACATCACCGAAGTTAAGCGCTGTCGGGCTGGGCTAGCACTTGGATGGGTGACCATCAGGTCTGCCGAGCACTGTCGGGATGCGGGCTGCACTCAGCCCTTGTGAGGCAAATTGAGGAGCTACTTGATTGAGAAGTAGCGGCTCCGGTCTCGGAAACTGACATACGGTCGGGAGAGAAGTGTGCTGACCACATGCTCCTCCATATCCGCATCCAGTGACGCCTGTGGGCTGAGAATGACACGGCGGCCGGTCGGTACCGTTGGGCCTTCATGACCTGTTCGAGAGGCGTTTGTCACATGTAAGATAAATTATTCTCACCGCCGTCTTAGAACGAACAGTGCATTAATTCTCTTGTTTCTATGACTGTAATTAGCACTCTTTTTTTTCCTTTCGCCATGCTCTTGTCCCCCCACAATCAGTCAACGAAGTTTTCAGTTTATCGGTACCGCGAATTTCTGTAGATGAGTAATATCAAGTTTCTCTCTCGTTCTTTGCCCTCAGGAGTGCTTATCTCTGCTGCAGGAAGTTAGATCATACACAAGCTTATAAAATCCTTGTCCTTGTTTCCACAGAGGTACCCCATGCTGATTGCTTTGTGTGCTAAGTTGTGGTCAAGTCCGCATATTGTAAGCGACAGTAGTAGTCAACAGCATTAAAATGTCCTCCGTGTAAAAAGTAACTATGATACATCCGAAGGTTTAAATTAAATCTATTACTTCAAGTGGCTCAAGTCATTTTCAGATAAATTCTTCCTACTTTACTTTTCCCCAATGTGGTCATTGTACTACGTGGTACCACGCTGTCATCAATGGCTATGATAAAAAAGACAATAGGGTTTAGAAGTTAAATGTAGTCACGTCCCATCTTTGCCTATTTTTGACGACAAACACATATTAACACGAATAGTTTACCTGCAGATCACTCCATGTTACCACACTTAAAAACACAGTCGGTGCCTTACACCTTCTCTACTATTGCTCCCCTTTCACGTCCTTCGACTCTACTCTACTTTTCGTAGAAGTTGTAGATAACCTTTTACTCCCTGTATTTAATCCCTTCTAATGTCAGGAGTTCAAGTAGTGTAACCCACTCCGCACTGTCAAAAATTATTACACTGACGGAAAAGAATCTCAACACCAGGAAGGAGTAGTGGGACATAAAAGAAAGAAAGAGAGTTGGTAGGCGTGTTTCTACATCTTAAAGATGTCTGTTCAGATTTCGCGCTTGTCGCGCAAGACTGACGTCAGTAGAGCCACTATGAGGATGCAAATCAGTTTTGCTTTAAATACACGCTCTAACGGTCGTGAGCACTAGTTGCCTCTAAGACTGGACGTGGTGAGCTGATGGTAGTCAAGAATGCCTTTTAGACGACAAAGACGCCATTATCAGCGCCTCACTGAGTCTGAACAAGATCGCGTAATAGGTGGATGTTCCTTTTGCGACTTGGCAGGAATGTAGCCACTGTACATGACTGCTGTGGTCACGAGAATGTATGGTCGCAAGCAGACCGTACAGACCGTCGTGTTCGGTGTATGGCTCTGGCGCATCGTACCGCAACTGCAGCAGCAATTTGCGCGGCAGTTGGCACCACAGAGACACAAAGAACTGTTACAAACCGGTTACTTCAGACAGCTCCGAGGCAGACGCAGTGTAGCTTGTATTTCCCTGAACCTAAACCACCACCATCTGCGACTTCAGTGGTGGCAAGCGAGAGTTCATTGGAGGGCAGGGTGGGAGTTTGTTACGTTTTCTGATGAAACCTAGTTCTGCCTCGGTGCCAGCGTATTGGGTTAGAAAGAGGCCACTTGAGGGCCTGCAACCAACCTGTCTGTGTGCTAGACACATTGGAACTAGACCTGGAGTTCTGGTCAGGGTGTGCGATTTCGTATGACAGCAAGAACACTCTCGTGGTTATCGCACCCCGTTAACTGCAACACTGCAAACGCTGTTGTAATCCAATATCCTGTACAGAGGGTCGGCATGTCGCCTTGGCCTGCCCCATCACCAGATCAGCCTCGAGTCGAACACATCACAGGACAACTCCAGCGTCATCCACAAACAGCATTAACCGCCCCTGAGGCATGGAACTCCATCCCACGAACTGACATCCGGCAACTGTACGACACAATGCATATGTTTTTGTATTCAACATTCAACTTTCTCGTGGTTATCCAGTTATTAAAGAAAGATCGTTTCACATTTGCAACGGCTTATCTCACGTTTACAATCACCTGTGACCTCGCAATGTTAATCACTTAAATGTGTTACCCAGATAAATGTATTACCGAAATTTCATCGCTCTACATTAATTATTTTTGGTACTGCTTTCGTCAGTATATATCACAGTTGCATATTTGAAAGCTGCCATGAAAAAAAGTTTAATATTGCAGCATTTTGGGCGTCAGTTCGACGTCTATCGGCAGAGAAGTAAGAGGTCTTTGCACAGTTTGCAGTAGGTAGAAGTCTCCAACGTTATAATTGCCTCGTGGCAACTGCACTTGGTACTTGACGTGAGGCAATCGTCCGCCCCTCTCAGTTAGCACTGGGTGTCCCGGCCCGTTATAACTTGGAGAAGTGACTGGCAGCAGTTTCTGCAACGCACTCGGGCATCTACGCCAGTTGTCGCTGGCGTTTCCCGGAGCCATACTTCGGCGTAGGCGTCAGTCTGAGACCGCCAGACAGGCCCGCAGTTAATTAATCACGCACAGTGTACCGTCGCTGAGCCGATTAGGTCCTCCTCTAATTAGCACCTGACTTGCGCTCCCTTGTCCTCCTAAATGGTGTCTCGTGTGCCTTTGGCTACACACACACACACACACACACACACACACACACACACACACACACACACACACACAACCAAGAGGTGGGGAGCTTCCAAGTCTAAAGCCCCACCATGTCTTTTACAAGAACAGAAAACTTTCTTAGTCACGTCAGGACGATCGTCTTTGATCCACTTCTAGTCCAAATTTTTACTTTTTACCCCTTGCAAAACAGTATTGTCTCATGTACGACGTACACTCAGCAGGACGATTTAGTTATCTTGCAAGTAATAGTCAGTGTACAATCCTGTTCTGAGAAATTCTGTGCGAGCGTACGCGACAAACCAGGAAATTCTCTGTTTTGTTGAATCTCTAGTCTTTACATTTTCAAAGCTTGTGGAAGAGCCATTAAAAGCAACAGCACACACGAAGCTAACAGGATACGCTCATTAAATATCATTTGAAGACAATATCGAGGTAAAGTTTGAATAATTTACTCGAGGATAACTGTTGTGAAAGCATCAGAATCATACAATGCAGTCTTCCGACGTTTAACTTGCTATTGGTACATAATTTTAATGACCAACATCCATACAAACTACAGAGCGTAAATATAATTTTCAGTTGCTAGTTCCAGCGCATCATTTATTTACTCAGACCACGAGAAAATTTCTCCCACTGGTGCAAAGATAGCGTTTCATCTGTGGTATTACATATTGATACCAGTCCACGGATTGTCAAAGTTGGTAACGTAATGACAAGTTTACAGCTGACGCCGACAGCAGTCGCACGCTGGGTTCTGGCGGACTGAATGGCGTGTCTCCGCTGAGGTAAACCTCCAACAGCTCTGGCTTGGTTCAAATGGCTCTGAGCACTATGGCACTTCACATCTGAGGTCATCAGTCCCCTATAACTTAGAACTACTTAAACCTAACTAACCTAAGGACATCACACACATCCATGCCCGAGGCAGGATTCGAACCTGCGACCGTAGCGGCCGCGTGGTTCTAGACTGTAGCGCCTAGAACCGCTCGGCCACCCCGGCCGGCTCCAACAGCTCTGTTCTGCGTCAGCAGCTCAGCCCACTCGCGCTCAGAAGGCACCTCGCTATACAGACACCATATTGGCCCGTCTCCGACTTCATCCTTCATGCTTACTTCGTGGAGCCTCATCCTAGCTGATACTGTGGTACTTGCATTCCGTTTGTTGCCACCTTGTTTTTACAGTCTTCTTTCGCTTGGAGAAGTACTACCTTTCGCTTACTGTGCCATCTTGTTCGCTAATCACTTCTGCTCCTGTCCAGCTTGGCTACGACGACATTTGCCGCACCACTTTGTAGCCCACCATTGTGTACAATGTCGTGCACAATAGATCAGTGAAGTATTTATTCCATAACAGCTGAAGTCAAGTGTTTCTTGATATACAGGACCTTTTTGCCTCCTAAGCTGTTTAAAGTAACTTGTCTAACGTGTGTTGCAGTGAATGTAGGCAGTACCAGGTGATTTTATTTTCCTACAGGAATTTTTCTACTGTTCTGTGGTAATCAGTCACTATGGCCAAAAGTCACACATTTCAACAGAACTAAAGTACGATTATGTCGTTAGAGACGGGAAGGGAATCCGACGTGTTCTTTTCAAAGGAGCGATTTGGAGAAACAGTGAACAATTTCACTATGTAGACAAGGTACTGGCAGAAATGAAATTGTGAGGACGGGTTGTGAATTGTGCTTGGGTAGCTCAGTAGGTAGAGCACTTACCTGCGAAATTCAATGGTTACGAGTTCGAGTCTCGGTCCGGCACACAGTTTTAATCGGCCAGGAAGTTTCAATTTCAGTATGTATTCCCGAGTGTGAATACTACAGTATACTACACTCATTTGAACTTGCTCACTGTAGTCAGCCTCACTCTACGGCTCTTACCCCCGCTTCCCTCGACACGTCCACTGATCACTATTCTTCGACGCCTAGTGTTGTACGTTTATGAGAGTCATATTTTGATCCAATATAAACGGCTAGTTTCATTAGCGGAACATTTTGTTTTGTGCTACAGCACAGATGTCACTGAATTCTCAACCACATAAACACCTGTCGGAGCTGTGAAAGAGCGTCACAACTTATCGGCGTAACTTGCGATCTCGCCTTGTGATTTCGTCCACAAAAACCTTATCAAAACACTAAGCTGTACTAGTTAGCAGACATCCTTTGACGTATCTATCAGTCTAAAGAATATGATGACATAATAAGTAAGTGAAATGAATCTAAAAATACTCAGAAGTAAATGAATAATATTTAAAATGCTGCGGATGTAGGTACCATCACGAAAACAAACAGTGGGATATGTGCCCCAAAAAAGTAATGCAACTATTCATTGTGGACAAAATACTTAAAAATAAAATGGGGAGCAAAATAAAATAAACGCTGTTCCAGCACCACTTTCACATTCCCTTCCCCTACCCACTTACCCCCCATAGACAACCGCAACCATTGGCTAACTACGCTACTGCTCCATCTCTAAGGATCTCGCGGTCGACAATACATTAACCTCTAACCTTGTACATCATTACTTCGAGTGCAGTCTGCTACAGAATGCAATCCTTAGAGAATAATTTCACTTCTTAGTAGCTTCATTTGGGTATCCATCTAGTAGAGATCACCAGCCGTACGGTCAGGAACACACAGTTACATTATTTCATGCAAAATGGTACTAAATCCGAAAATTCATGTTAATTTCTAGTGAATGTTATCCAGTTTTGTTGAATCTGTCCGAAAGTTGTTGCAAACTTACAGCAAGATTCCTTGTTGCTGTGATTTCCCTAAATCGCTCCAGGAACATGCCGGGATGGTTCCTTTCAAAGGGCACGGCCGACTTCCTTCCCCATCCTTCCCTAGTCCGATGAGACCGATGACCTCGCTGTCTGGTCTCCTTCCCCACAACAACCAACCAACCTTGTTGCTTGATTACAAGAAGTATGCTTTGGATATGTTGTTTCAAAAGCTTTCAGCACAATTTGTCAGATATCACATTTACGAAGCTCTCCTCCTGTTTCCAGTGGAAATAACATAAGGCAGCCTCTCCTCGCACTGTGATTGTAGAGTTTCTATATAATGTCACTGAGGTGACTTAAGTCAAGGTGGCTATAGTATCGCGTACACAACGTGCAAAAGGGCAATGTAATGGTGGAGCTGTGATTTTTACTCTGACAATTCACGTGAAAAGGTTTCCGATGTGATTATGACTAACAGACTTTCAGCGCAGAATGGTAGCTGGAGCTGGGCGCACGTGGAATATTCCATTTCGGAAACCGGTAAGGAATTTAGCATTCCATGATCCACACTGTCCAGAGTGTGCCGGGAATATCAGATTTCAGGCATTATTTCTTGTCACAGACGAGGCACTGGTCGATGGCTTTCACTTAACTACCGAGAGCAGTGGCGTTTGCGTAGAGTTGTCAGTGCTAACATACAAGCAACACTGGATGAAATAACCGCAGAAATCAACATGAGACGTAACACAAACGTATCCATTAGAATATGATTCGAGTGTGGCGCAGAAGCCATGGACGCAAGTCAGCGTCTACAGTAGAGCTTTGCAAAACGTGCCAATAATCCGAGTAATTTTGGTTTCCGCGATCTATAATATGGGTAGGGATTGTGATTGTTGTGTGTGGATGCGAACCGAGTTGGTGACATTTCGGTCTGAGCTCCAGTCTGTGATGGCTGCAGTCCATGGGCACCACTGTTGTGGGCCAGCCGTGGGGATCCAACGGACGTCCAGCACGTCAGAGTCCTCTGATCGGTCCTCACCGATGGCCAGCGCAGTTACTGAGGTTGACCCCTCACCTGTGGTCGAGAGGGAGACCGCCCTGGGACGTAGGAGGAGGCGAAGGACTTCCCATTGGGCCGCACATAAGGCCTCCATAGTTAGTCTGACAAACAGGTTACATGGTCTGTCTGTGGCTGACACTGTTTCTCAACCAGATGCAGTCGCCTGTGCTGTTTCAGAGGAAACGTCTCAGCCTGCAAGATCCAGGCAATCACAGAGGGTGGGATTATTGATAGTCGGGAACTCCAACATTTGAGGCGTTATAGGAGCCCTTAGGGACATGGCTGCCAAGAAGGGGGAAGAAAGCCAATGTGCACTCCGTGTGCATACTGGGTGGAGTCAATCCAGTCGTGGAACAGGTCCTTCCGGATGTCATGAAGAGCACAGGTTGCAGCCAACTGCAGGTGGTGACTCACGTCTGTACCAATGATGTGTGTGACTTTGGATCGCAAGAGATTCTCTCTGGTTTCGAGCGGCTAACAAAAGTGGTAAAGGCTTACTTGCGAGATGAAAGCAGAGCTGATCATTTGTAGCATAGCCGACAGGATCGATTGCGGACCTCTGGTACAGAGTCGACTGAAGGGTCTGAATCAGAGGCACAGACGGATCTGCGACAGTGTAGGCCGCAGATTCCTCGGCTTGCAGCATAGGGTGGTTGGGTCTCTGGTACCACTACACGCAGAACGCGGTTACGCGGGTAGCAGGGGCTGTGTGGTGGGGACTGTACGGTATTTTAGGTTAGAGGGTCACGAGAAAACTCAAACAGGTCTTCAGTCACAAGAGTACAGACTGAACACAGGAAAAACGTAGATACAGGGACGATCGGTATAACAGGTGTAAATTGTCGTAGCTGTGTCGGCAAAATACCAGAGCTCCAAGAGCTGATACTCAAATCGTTATAGGCAGTGAAAGCTGGCTAAAACCAGAGGTAAGTTCAGCGGAAATTTTTGCGAAGAACCTAATGGTGTGGTGTTGTGTGCTGTCCTTAGGTTAGTTAGGTTTAAGTAGTTCTAAGTTCTAGGGGACTGATGACCATAGATGTTAAGTCCCATAGTGCTCAGAGCCATTTGAACATAACGGTGTTCCAAAAAGATAGCCTAAACACAGTTGGTGGTGGAGTGCTTGTTGCTGTCAGAAGTAGCTTATTTTGACGCGAAACTGAAGTAGATAGTTCATGTGAGTTAGTCTGGGAAGAGATCACTCTTGGCAACCGGAATAAAATAATAATTGGATCCTTTTACCGACCTCCCAATTCAGATGATACAATTGCTTGTAACCTCCCCCTCACTTATCGACCTTAATGACAGTGAAAAATTAAACCGCGTGTACCTAATGGAAATTTGGGAAAGCAATCGTCACCGAATTTAATCCGTCGGTAAAGAGGGAGGAAAGGATTACATCTAAATGAAAGGAAAAATGCAAATGAAACTGGTGGAAATTAATTTTGAAAAGGGGTAAAGTTAATAAAGAAAGTAAATGTGCGGCCGTTACGTTAACAATTAACTAGCGGTAATTAGATATTTGAGATTTGCGGGAAATTACGGTCGCCAGTCCTAAGGACAATTACTATAGTAACTGAAAAAGAAAGGTTATTACACATATAATTAGCACTAGAAGCGTGGCAACTGAAGGTTGACACGTGTAGTGTGAAAACTGAAAGTTTGTCAGAAGTAATAAATTTCGCTACACTCTGACTTCATTTAGCACAAGAATTAATAAAACCGGAAAATCGAAAGTTAATTTAGTGACTGAAGTTAATAGTGAGCTTTCTTTCTGAAGCACATCGAAATTCAGTAAAATACGGTTAGTCTTGGACTACCTCAACAATCATTTCAAAAGCAACTTGACTCTACGCAATTTAGAAATAAGAGATTTAACTTTGAACTTGAATTAAATGATTCTGAACAATTAACAACAGTACAATTTTGTACGTACCAAGCTGAGCTGCAGTCACAGGTAAGCTAAAATACGGTAACAAAACTCGCACTCTTAATTTGTGCTTGTGTAATCTAAATATTGTAGCCAGCTATGAATACTTTAACTGAACTTTGAAATTAAGGCAGTGAAATCGAATTATAATGCTTTAATGCTGGCGTTTGAATTTCAACGACACTCGGGTTCATTTCGGAAAAGGAAGGGACCCTGCTTGGCAATGCAATTGGGACAATGAGCAACAAAGGTTCATGCTACGTTGCTGCAATTTTGTGATTTGAACAGTTTGAAAAGCTGAGGTCTGCCATACAGTTCTGAAACTTTACGTGCTTTTAGTCTTCCTTGTTGGTTGATTGAAGGTTTGAAGTCACCGATCGAGGAGGTGGCGACAGTCACTCATTGTCGGCCGTCGCTGTTGCAGAAGCTGGATGCTGGCGCGCCCTCTTCTCGACACGGTCACCAGGCGAAACGGGCTCTTGATGTGTGCCAGCTAATGCTTCCCGTCCGCGACACCGTGCTAGAAACTACCATAGCCAGTCGATCGCAATTACATGCTGCCAAACCCCGAAAGCCCGGCAACTTGCGGGAGCGTCACACAACACACCTGCTCAATCGCACTACTCCAACCAGACTCTCCCTCGCTGCCTGCGCTCCACGCGGCAGAGTTAACACTACCAAAGATCCTACACACTTTCGTTCTTCACACGACCTATCGATGTATTCGTTCGATAGCATAGTTTTCCCTAGGCAAGACCCAGCGTAAAATACAAATAATATTTACAAAACAAACCAATTATACATCGACATAAATGCATATATATACACTCCTGGAAATGGAAAAAAGAACACATTGACACCGGTGTGTCAGACCCACCATACTTGCTCCGGACACTGCGAGAGGGCTGTACAAGCAATGATCACACGCACGGCACAGCGGACACACCAGGAACCGCGGTGTTGGCCGTCGAATGGCGCTAGCTGCGCAGCATTTGTGCACCGCCGCCGTCAGTGTCAGCCAGTTTGCCGTGGCATACGGAGCTCCATCGCAGTCTTTAACACTGGTAGCATGCCGCGACAGCGTGGACGTGAACCGTATGTGCAGTTGACGGACTTTGAGCGAGGGCGTATAGTGGGCATGCGGGAGGCCGGGTGGACGTACCGCCGAATTGCTCAACACGTGGGGCGTGAGGTCTCCACAGTACATCGATGTTGTCGCCAGTGGTCGGCGGAAGGTGCACGTGCCCGTCGACCTGGGACCGGACCGCAGCGACGCACGGATGCACGCCAAGACCGTAGCATCCTACGCAGTGCCGTAGGGGACCGCACCGCCACTTCCCAGCAAATTAGGGACACTGTTGCTCCTGGGGTATCGGCGAGGACCATTCGCAACCGTCTCCATGAAGCTGGGCTACGGTCCCGCACACCGTTAGGCCGTCTTCCGCTCACGCCCCAACATCGTGCAGCCAGCCTCCAGTGGTGTCGCGACAGGCGTGAATGGAGGGACGAATGGAGACGTGTCGTCTTCAGCGATGAGAGTCGCTTCTGCCTTGGTGCCAATGATGGTCGTATGCGTGTTTGGCGCCGTGCAGGTGAGCGCCACAATCAGGACTGCATACGACCGAGGCACACAGGGCCAACACCCGGCATCATGGTGTGGGGAGCGATCTCCTACACTGGCCGTACACCACTGGTGATCGTCGAGGGGACACTGAATAGTGCACGGTACATCCAAACCGTCATCGAACCCATCGTTCTACCATTCCTAGACCGGCAAGGGAACTTGCTGTTCCAACAGGACAATGCACGTCCGCATGTATCCCGTGCCACCCAACGTGCTCTAGAAGGTGTAAGTCAACTACCCTGGCCAGCAAGATCTCCGGATCTGTCCCCCATTGAGCATGTTTGGGACTGGATGAAGCGTCGTCTCACGCGGTCTGCACGTCCAGTACGATCTCTGGTCCAACTGAGGCGCCAGGTGGAAATGGCATGGCAAGCCGTTCCACAGGACTACATCCAGCATCTCTACGATCGTCTCCATGGGAGAATAGCAGCCTGCATTGCTGCGAAAGGTGGATATACACTGTACTAGTGCCGACATTGTGCATGCTCTGTTGCCTGTGTCTATGTGCCTGTGGTTCTGTCAGTGTGATCATGCGATGTATCTGACCCCAGGAATGTGTCAATAAAGTTTCCCCTTCCTGGGCCAATGAATTCACGGTGTTCTTATTTCAATTTCCAGGAGTGCATATATATATATATATATTAAAACAATTACAATATATAAAGACACAGAAATGTTATATCTTCAGGTAACAAAATAAGGAGAAAATTATGGTACAATAGATGGAAATAGGAGGATATGCATTTCCGGCGTTACATGCTGATAGGTTCAGATGAAAATTGTGTTTGATTTCAAACGCATACCTGACTGGTACAATTATATTTTTTGGTGACATTAATTTACCCTCGATATGTTGGCGAAAATACGTGTTTAATTCCGGCGGTACGCATAAAACATCATCCGAAATTGTCCTAAACGCATTCTCTGAAAATTATATCGAGCCCAAGCGAATAGAGAACACTTATGAAAACACACTTGACCTCTTAGCAACAAATAATCCTAACTTAATAATGAGCATCAAAACGGATACAGGGATTAGTGAACACAGGGTTGTCGTAGCGAGACTGGATATTGTAATTCCCACATCCTCCAAAAATTGCCGAATAATATGCCTATTCAAAAAAGCAGACAAAATTTCACTTGACGTCTTCCTGAGAGACAATCTCCACTCCTTCCAAATTAACAATGTAAGTGTAGACCAGATGTACCTTGAATTCAAAGAAATAGTATCGGCAGCAATTGAGAGATTTATATCAAATAAATTAACAAACGACAGAGCTGATCCTCCTTGGTACACAAAACGGGTCAGTACACTGTTGCAGAAACAACGAAAAAACATGCCCAATTCAAACAGACGCAAAATCTCGAAGATTGGCGATCTTTTACACAAGCTCGAAATTTAGAGCGGACTTCAATGCGAGATGCTTATTATAGTTTCCACGACGAAACTTTGTCTCGAAACCTGGCAGAAATTCCAAAGAGATTCTGGTCGTATGTGAAGTATGGTAGCGGCAAGACACAGTCAATTACTTCTCTCTGCGATAGCAATGAAGATACTGTCGAAGACAGTGCTGCCAAAGCAGAGTTACTAAACACAGCCTTCCGAAATTCCTTCACCAAAGAAGACGAAGTAAATATTCCAGAATTCGAATCTAGAACAGTTGCCAACATGGATAACGCAGAAGTAGATATCCTCGGAGTAGTGAAGCAACTTAAATCACTTAATAAAAGCAAGTAGTATGGTCCAGACTGTATACCAGTTACGTTCCTTTCGGATTGTGCTGATGCAATAGCTCCATACTTAAGAATCATATATAACCGTTCGCCGTCGAAAGATCCGTACCTAACGAATGGAAAGTTGCACTGGTCACACCAGTATTCAAGGTAGGTAGTAGGAGTAATCCACTGAATTACAGACCCATATCATTAACGTCTATATGCTGTAGGATTTTGGAACATATATTGTGTTCGAACATTATGAATTACCTCGAAGAGAACGGTCTGTTGACACACAGTCAATGCGGATTCATTAACATCGTTCTTATGAAATACAACTAGCTCTTTACTTGCAAGAAGTGGTGAGTGCTATTGACAAGGGATTTCAAATTGATTCCGTATTTCTGGATTTCCGGGAGGCTTTTGACACTGTACCACACAGGCGGCTTGAAGTGAAATTCCGTGCTTACGGAATATCGTCTCAGCTATATGACTAGATTCGTGATTTCCTGTCAGGGAGTAGTAATTGAGAAAGTTATCGAGTAAAACAGTAGTGATTTCAGGCTTTCCCAAGGTGGCGTTATAGGCCCTTTGCTGTTCCTTATCTATATAAACGATTTCTGAGACAATCGGAGCAGCCGTCTTAGGTTGTTTGCACATGACACTGTCGTTAATCGACTAGTAAAGTCATCAGAAGATCAAAACAAATTGCAAAACGATTTAGAAAAAATATCTTTATGGTACGAAAATTGGCAATGGACCCTAATTAACGAAAAGTGTGACGTCATACACATGAGTGCTAAAAGGAATCCGTTAAACTTCGGTTACACGATAAGTCAGTCGAATCTAAAGACCGCAAAATTCAATTAAAAACCTAGGAATTACAATTACAAACAATTTAAATAGGAAGGAACACATAGAAGATGCAGTGGGGTAGACTAACCAAAGACTGCGTTTTATTGGCAGGAAACTTAGAAAGTGGAAAAGGTCTACTAAGTAGACTGCCTACACTACGCCTGTCTGTCCTCTTTTAGAATACTGCTGCGCGGTGTGCGAACCTTACCAGATAGGATTGATGGAGTTTTGTATTATCGCGAAATACTGAAATGATACAGAGTTTGGGATTGACATCATTAAATCAAAGGCGTTTTTCGATGCGGAGGAATCTTCTCACGAAATTCCAATCACCAACTTTCTCCTTTCAATGCAAAAATATTTTGTTGACACCGATCTACTTAGGTAGAACCGATCATCCTGATAAAATAAGGGAAATCAGAGCTCGCACGAGAAGGTATAGGTGTTCGTTCTTTCCGCGCGCTTTACGAGATTGGAATAATAGAGAATTGTGAAGATGGTTCGATGAACCCTCTGCCAGGCACTTAAGTGTGATTCGCAGACTATCCATGTAGATGCAGATGCAGAAGTTATCAACGAGGCACTGAGCAAGCTGGTGGCGGCTCCGTAATGATTTGGGCTCTGTTCATCTGGGATGGACTCTATCCTCTGGTCCAACTGAACCGATCATTGACTGGAAATGGTTATCTTCGGGTATTTGGAGACGATCTGCTGCCATTCGAGGACTTAAATTTCCCAAACAACGATGGAATTTTCATGGAAGACAATGCGCCATGTTACCGGGCCCCGACTGTTCGGCTGGCCGGTGTGGCCGTGCGGTTCTAGGCGCTTCAGTCTGGAACCGCGTGACCGCTACGTGACCGCTAAGTTAAGTCTCATAGTGCTCAGAACCATTTCAACCATTTTGAACCCAACTGTTCGCGATTGGTTTGAATTATTTCTGCACAGTTCAAGCGAATGATTTGGTTACCCAGATCGCCCCACATGAATCCCATCGAACATTTATGGGACATAACCGAGAGATCAGTTCGTGCACAAAGTCCTTCACTGGCAACAACTTCGCCATTTATAAAGACCGTGGAGGCAGAATGGCTGAATATTTCTGCAGTGCACTTCGCACGGCGTGTTGAGTCCATTCCAAGTCGAGTTGCTGCATTATGCCGGGCAAAAGTATGCCCGACACTATATTAGGAGATACCCCATGACTTTTGCCACCTCATTGTTTATTCGGACGCATAACAATACCACGACAAAAATTATCTTCGTACAGGTTTGGGATCTAAAAGGTAAACATAGACGACATAAAAAGAACAGAAGATGATTTGAAACTGATTGGTAACAGCGTAAGACTCGCTTGTCTCAAGAAATCAACAATCAATTAGTCACAGCTACCGACCACTGAGAAGGGACAAAAAAGGAGAAATCTTGGCGTAAAAGTAATAGAGGATATTTGAGGAGATTTCTGGAATGTGAATGAAACCCAAGGTGAGTTTATTCAAAAAATTAATAACCAAATTAAGAAGCTGTAAGGAATTTAAAAGAAGTTAATCACACAATAGTCAAGGCAGCATCTGTTGTTTTCAGATGAGATATATTTACCGTTGGATACAGATTGATGTGATATGCAGTACTAAATACAATAATGAATCATTTATGTGAGAATTCTTACTTTCATTTCCATAAAATTTATTAAATTTGACATCCAAAGCATATATCCATTTCAGCTGTGCAAAGACGTCTTATAACATCCAAACCATGCCGAAATCTATGGGATTGAAATGTGTTCTAATAAAATGTGTTTAATATTATCAGTTATTATTCGTTTCTCTAAAAATAGTAAGTTATTGTTTTATCTGTCAGAGAACAGGAACGTATACGGGAAGGGTTGCCATGATGTCGCTACTGCAGACTTGTGCATTTCTTGCAATTTATAACTACATACACTGGCAGCCAAACTCAGTAAGTAAAGGAGGAAAAGAAACAAAACTTCTTGGGCTGACAGGGTGTGTAATGGTATTTCCGAGACTACGAAATCGAGTTAAATTTACAAAGAACTTGACAGTATGAGTCCACTTATCTGCATCCCGTTGTACCAGTCCTTGCCTAGATGCATGCACTGATTCGGTTGCGAAGGGGTGTCATAATGTCGTTGTATCCTCTCCTAACGCAAAATAGAGCACCACTGCTCCAACTGGTCCTTGATATCCTGGATAATGACAGTGGGACACAGCTGCCACCATACGTGTTCAGTAGGGAACTGATCCAGGAAGACAGTTCGCAAAGACATGTTCCGTGTGTGCACGAGCATTGGTCTGTTGAAAAATGTCACTACGATACCGTCGCTTGAGAAGTAACAACACACGATGCCGCAGGATATCCGTGAAGTATCGTTCTGCCGTCAGGGTTCATTCACTACCAGCAGTCATATGCTGTGGCTCTCATCACCATGACACCAGAAAACTGTGCTGAACATAACGCGACGCCACTCACCAGCGGTCCATGCTTCCCAGTCACGGCACCCACTCCAAACGCAGCCGTTTGGGTTCAAAAATGGCTCTGAGCACTATGGGACTTAACATCTGACGTCATCAGTCCCCTAGAACTTAGAACTACGAGGGCAGTTCAATAAGTAATGCAATACATTTTTTTTCTGAAACAGGGGTTGTTTTATTCAGCATTGAAATACACCAGGTTATTCCCCAATCTTTTAGCTACACAACACTTTTTTCAACGTAATCTCCATTCAATGCTACGGCCTTACGCCACCTTGAAATGAGGGCCTGTGTGCCTGCACGGTACCATTCCCCTGGTCGATGTCGGAGCCAACGTCGTACTGCATCAATAACTTCTTCATCATCCGCGTAGTGCGTCCCACGGATTGCGTCCTTCATTGGGCCAAACATATGGAAATACGACGGTGCGAGATCGGGGCTGTAGGTTGCATGAGGAAGAACAGTCCACTGAAGTTTTGTGAGCTCCTCTCGGGTGCGAAGACTTGTGTGAGGTCTTGCGTTGTCATGAAGAAGGAGAAGTTCGTTCTGATTTTTGTGCCTACGAACACGCTGAGGTCGTTTCTTCAATTTCTGAAGAGTAGCACAATACACTTCAGAGTTGATCGTTTGACCATGGGGAAGGACATCGAACAGAATAACCCCTTCAGCGTCCCAGAAGACTGTAACCATGACTTTACCGGCTGAGGGTATGGCTTTAAACTTTTTCTTGGTAGGGGAGTGGGTGTGGCGCCACTCCATTGATTGCCGTTTTGTTTCAGGTTCGAAGTGATGAACCCATGTTTCATCGCCTGTAACAATCTTTGACAAGAAATTGTCACCCTCAGCCACATGACGAGCAAGCAATTCCGCACAGATGGTTCTCCTTTGCTCTTCATGGTGTTCGGTTAGACAACGAGGGACCCAGCGGGAACAAACCTTTGAATATCCCAACTGGTGAACAATTGTGACAGCACTACCAACAGAGATGTCAAGTTGAGCACTGAGTTGTTTGATGGTGATCCATCGATCATCTCGAACGAGTGTGTTCGCACGCTCCGCCATTGCAGGAGTCACAGCTGTGCACGGCCGGCCCGCACGCGGGAGATCAGACAGTCTTGCTTGACCTTGCGGCGATGATGACACACGCTTTGCCCAACGACTCACCGTGCTTTTGTCCACTGCCAGATCACCGTAGACATTCTGCAAGCGCCTATGAATATCTGAGATGCCCTGGTTTTCCGCCAAAAGAAACTCGATCACTGCCCGTTGTTTGCAACGCACATCCGTTACAGACGCCATTTTAACAGCTCCGTACAGGACTACCATCTGTCGGAAGTCAATGAAACTATACGAGACGAAGCGGGAATGTTTGAAAATATTCCACAAGAAATTTCCGGTTTTTTCAACCAAAATTGGCCGAGAAAAAAAATATGTTGCATTACTTATTGAACTGCCCTCGTACTTAGACCTAACTAACCTAAAGACTTCACACACACCCATGCCCGAGGCAGGATTCGAACCTGCGACCGTAGCGGTCGCGCGGTTCCAGACTGAAGCGCCTAGAACTGCTCGGCCACTAGAGGCCGGCTCAGCCGTTTGTGTCGTGGTGTTAACGGCAGACTACGCATGGGACGGTAATTCTCTAGTTCGACTGCTGCTAGTCTTCAGCCAATGGCACGGGATGACAATGAGTGTTGTAAGGACTCCATCACTTGTTCTCGGATGGCAGCCGCAAGTATGAAAAGGTTACGGCGTACCTGGTGCACACCACTGCGATCCTCCAGTATTACCGTCAGACGTGGTGACTGGAACCTTGATCACGAATATCCCTGTTCTCACGTTCCCATGCAGACCAGCATCAGGCCACTGTCACATGCGAATGCCCACACAACTGGACTAGCTGGTCAAATGGAGACCAATAATTCTGCCCCTTTCATACTCTATCAGGTGCTGATAACTCTACCCGCCACGATTACGCGGAATCTGCGTGTAATTCCCAGTGGTCACTCAAAATCTCACGCTGTTCATGTCCCTTATATACCCTACCAGACTTGGTAACAATAATAAACACGAAAAACCCGCTGCACTCTGGTGACCGTTCTACCTGTCACAGACAATTACTGGTCAACTCATTAACACACCCGCTGATAGTGTGTACGTCAACGAAGCTGCACTGACATTCGACAATGTCTTCTACGTGATTTCTTATGTCGACAATGTATTTAATAACCTAACCTATTCTGAAAAATACTGCATAAGTTTACATAAAGTGCAATGGCTTTACGATTAAAGTCTTTTGAACTGTGATAAGCGTAGGATCTCAGTTTTCCGCGCCTGCTTACATAGCTTCCTTACTCACGGTCCAGCTCCTTGGTCTATCGCGAATATTAATTAATCCGTATCTCGGTCTGGCGATTCCTGTAATTTTGCTACAACTGCCGTTGGATACATCAGTCAGGTAAGGCAACGCTGCGCAATTTGAATTGCAGAATGGTCTCGGAGTCCGTAACGAGCCGACGTAGATGGGAATTATTCAAATGAGGGATGGTAAAATTAATTCCCGAAGCTGATGTTCCGATCATGCCCACATTCGCACTAGTATAACACACTGCGGTCACAGCCAACTGATGACATTATTTGACTGACCAGTGTGGTCTAACGCAGTCATACTTGGATACGATAACAGTCATCGTCTCTCCAGTGTAAAGTTCTCTGTGTTTTGACTTGGTTCCGTTATAAATGTCACGTTAACATTCCTCTTTTCTTTCTTGTGTACCCTTGTTAACCAAGTGAACATACGGTATATGGCGTTCTCACTTCTATGTTATCTTTCACATATTATTGATAAGCTTATGTTACTATTTTCTCTGTTTTATATCGTGCTCAATACAATCGACGACTTTGTACCCTCGTAGATCTTAGAAAAAAAAATCTGAATGGCGCAATTTTTACACTACTGCGGTCATCCGTACTGAGGTTTTCGATTGTTTTCCCAACCCCTGATCTTCGATATTTTCGAATCGGGGCAAGAGCTTGATAGTGGTGAACCCCGCCACGCCCTATCCCCCCCCCTCCTCCCCCACGAGCGTTTGAGACAAGACATCAAAAAGTTTCAAAAATTGATTTTTCAAGAATGCATTTTACAGCGAAATCTTTCAGAGAGAAGTTTGGTGTATAAACCATATGTATTCGAGGAAATTTAAGACATGTTACTTGGTCTTAAGCATGCCAAAGTACCGTGCCACGCCTCTTCACATAGAGTTCTTCTGTCGGAAGTCACTGTATTTCGCTCTGTGGAATTCAAACGTGTATATTTGGTAATGGAAGTCATCTAACCTATATTCAGGACAATGGAAATTAAAATGTCTTGTGGAACCTTTCCTGCGCCCAGTCGTTCGGATTAACATTCTACCTTCCTTAAAAAAACTCACACTTAATAAGTGAAGGGGATTTCTTGTAACTAGGAGAATAAGAACTCTTCAGAAAAATTGTCACTCTTTACTGCATATTAGCTAATAGCTTTCTCTTTTGTGTGACATAAAATTAAATACAGGAAACCAGTAAAGACAAGAGACAAGAAAGGTAGTACATATTTCTCCAGTTCTTAGGTCTAAACATTTTTTTCTCTCTAATTTTGCTACAGCTTTACACGGTGCGCTTTCCTTTCTGCAAAAGAATCTATTAGCTCATCAAAGTCCGTCAAACGTTTTGCTACAAGAAAAATCAAAATGTCGTTGTCTAATACCGAAAAAGCTCTTAATACGAATAGTACCAAAGACTGGTGTGGTTTCTCGAATTGATTACGTCTATTTTGTCACTGCGTTTTAGATAAAACGAAATCGATCTTCCTAATATTGCAGTAGTCTTAACACCGGCCAAATAAGCGAGACTGTTTTCGCATATATGGTCATTTTTATCTACCTCGTTTACATAAATAACACGACAGAATATAATTTATTCACGAAGTAACAATATCAAATACCTACCAGGCCTAATACAAGCAAAAGTTTTCTGCTAGGAAATAGTTTCACATTTCATTCATACGTTCCAGTTTCTCAAGCATGAGATCTAAAAATAGTAGTACGCAATTTTTATATAAATTCGGAACCGTCATATTCTTCCATATAATTTGTGAGAAGTCCCTGTTTTCGCTCCTTCCTCGTTCTAACAAACAATCTTGTCATTACTAATTCTGTAACTTTTCCTGCCGTTGTGAAAACTCCGGTTAACTTCATTAACTCTGCCTGAATCACCGGTTTAGTTATTCCGCGTTTATTCTCCGATTAGGCGTCATTACGTGTTCGTACAACGCGTTTTCTTCACTACTGCGGGAGTGTAACTTAAGTGGCTGCTAACATCAGTCCTGATGTTAAGTTTCCCGCCGTTCTCATTTCTCCTGCTTCTCATTAATTTCGTCTTTCTTCGATTTACGTTCAGTCCATATTCTGTACTCATTAGACTATTCATTCTATTCACAAGATCATGTAACCCTCCTCCACTTTCGCTCAGGATAGTAATGTAATCAGCGAATCACATCATTTATATCCTTTTACCTCTAATTTTAATCCCACTTCTGAAACTTTCGTTTATTTCCATCGTTTCTTCTTCGATATGCAGATTGAACAGTAGTGGTGAGAGACTACATCCCTGTCTTACACCTGTAGCGTTGCTCTTGGGGCGCGAAAAGAAAAAGAATTATTTTATATTTTTTCTTGAAACAATGAATATTTTGGTGGGCCACTTGGCAACAGAATCAGGGACTGATTACACTATTATAATAACATACGTTGAGCATTAAATACCTGAATAAGAGCAGAATATTGATATATTTGAGATCGTTTGGAAGAAACATTATCATTTCTGTGCATTTTTATAGTCGCGATGTAGTCATACCCGGAACAACACTAAGGGACCAGAAGATTTATAGACTTTGAAAGAAATGCAACACTACATAATTAAAAAAAAGAGTTGATTCAGAAATAATAGAAAAACGATAATGTTCCTTCTGCCTCATGCTGCGTTTGGCCCATCAACGTGATCGTAATTTCAGGTGATGAACTAACACAAAATAATTATCATTCAAGTAAATAAGGAGATGGAAATCATCAAGGTTAATTTACTAAAATAAGCACACTTATCTTTAACACACATTTTTTTAATGCTACGTACCTTTTCATATTAAATTACAATAGATGACCGTTGTGGTTAAATACTTAATACGTAATAGTCAAAATGTCGTCTTGATGCTGTCTGTTCGTAATCAATTGCAAGAAACTACATGTTTTCTGATTGGGAAAATAACAATTAGCATATTCACTCAATATTTTCACATGAAATATAAAATACCGTTGCGGAACGCAGCAAATCCGCATCCACCTTTCATGGAATACAAACAGTAAAAGGTGAGGCGCCAAATGCCTCATTTGTCTTGAAACAATACAATTCTTTTTAATATCATTAATCGATACATGTACATAGAGATTTACAGGCACCACACAAGAACAGCAAAGATAAAGAATAATAGATTCTGTCCCTGCTATGCAGTGGTTCATTTCTTTTACTTTACAATTGTTCGATAACTTCAAGCCATCAAGCGTGTACTATTGAGCGTATATTAATGTTTGTGAAGCGAAAATTACTAATATTACACACCCTTTTTAATCCGAGAGTTTCGTAGTTAGTCGTCCACTTTTATTATTCCCCTTTGGCTCTTGTACGTATTGTGTATTACCCGTCGCTCCCTATAGCTCACCCCCATTTTTCTCAGCATTTTGAACGTCTTCCACCATTTTACGTGGCCTACGGTTTTTCCAGGCCGACAGATCCTATGATCGTGTCTTGATTTTTCTTAAGTCTTGCTTCCATTCTCAACCACAGCGTCAGAATTGCCTCTCTGGTGCCTTTATCTTTCCTAAAGCCAAACTGGTCGTCATCTAAGACATCATCAATTTTCTTTTCCATTCTTCTGTATATTATTATCGTCCCTAACTTGGATGCATGAGATGTTAAACTGATTGTGCAATACTTCACGCACTTGTTAGCTCTTGCAGTTTTCGGAATTGTGAGGATGATATTTTTCCGAAAGTCAGATGGTATTTAGACAGACTCATACATCATACACACCAACGTGAACAGTCGTTTTGTTGTCACTCCCCCCACTGATTTTACAAATTCTTATCGAATTTTATCTGTCCTGCCTTATTTGATCTTAGTCCCCCAAAGCTCTTTTAAATTCTGATTCTTATATTAGATACCCAATTTCTTCCATATCAATTCGTGTTTCTTTTTCTATCACATCAGATCTTGCCTCTCACGAAGGTCTTCTGTACACTCCTTTCACATATCAGCTCTCAGCTCTCTCCTCTGCATTTAGCAGTGGAATTCCCGTTGCACTCCTCATGTTACTACCCTTGCTTCTAATTTAACAGAAGGTCATTTTCACTTTCCTAAACGCTGACTCAGTCCTTCCGACAATCATTTCTTTTCATATTTTTTCACGTTTTTCATGCAGCCATTTCTTCTTAGCTTCCTGTACTTCCTATTTATTTCATTCCTCAGCGACTTGTATTTCTGTATTCCTGAATTTCCGTGAGCATTTTTGTCCTTTCTTCTTTTATCGATCAATTGAAGTATTCTGTTTCCCCTAGTTTCTTCGCAGTTACCTTCTTCGTAACCATGTTTTTCTTTCCAGATTCTGTGATTGCCCTCTTTAAAGATGTCCATTCCTCTTCAACTCTACTGCCTACTAGATAGTCCTTATTGCTGTAGCCTTAGAGAACTTCAAGCGTATCTCGTCATTCCTTAGTACTTCTGTATCCCACTTCTTTACATATTGATTCTTCCTGACTGACCTCTTAAACTTCAACCTACTCTTCATCACTACTATATTGTGATCTGTGTCTATACCTGCTTCTGCGCTCGTCTTACAATCCATTATCTGATTTCGAAATTTCTATCCGATCATGACGTAATCTAACTGAAATTTTCCCGTAGCACCTGGCCTCTTTCAAGTATACCTCTTCCTATCGTTGTTCCGGAGCAGAGTATTCGTTATATTAGCTGAAATTTACAACATAATTAAATTTCTCTGGCTCCTATCTCGTTCCTTGTTCCAAGGCCATTTCTCCTGTAACCATTTCTTCTGCTCCTTCCCCTACAACTGCATTCCAGTCCCCCATCACTATTAGATTGTCTTCTCCCTTTAAGTACTGTATTGTCCTTTCAATATCTTCATAGACTTTCTCTGTCTCTTCATTTTCAGTTGCGACGTCGGCATGCATACCTGAAATATCGTTGTCGGTCCTGGTTTGCTGTCGATTCTGATAAGAATAACCCTATCACTGAATGTTTCACGGTAACACACTCCTTGCGCTGCCTTCCTGTTCATACCGTATCCTACTAACGTTTTACCACTTTGTTCTGCTGTCTATATTACCCTATACTCATCTGACCAGAAATCCTTGTCTTCCTTCCATTTCACTTCACTGACCCCTACTATATCTGAGTCTTTGCATTTTCCCTTTTCAGATTTTCTAGATTCCGTACTATCTTCAAGCTTCTGACGTTCCACGCCCCGACCCGTAGCATGTTATCCTTTTGTTGGTTGTTCAGTCTTTTCCGCATGGTCACCTCCCCCTTCACAGTCTCCTCCCGTGATCCGAATGCGGGATTATTCCGGAATCTTTTGCCAATGGTGCGATCATCATAACTCTTTTTCAATTACAGGTCACTTGTCCTGTGAATACACTTTATGTGTCTTTAATGCAGTGGTTTACATTGCCTTCTGTATCTTCATGCCGACAACGTATCTCATAGTAATTATTCAAAGCGACGACTGCCAGTCTAAATGCATGCATAGCGAAGGTGTTTGAAGTTCTCAAAGATCCCTTCTGTCTGTTAAACCAAGAGACAGTCGGTTTGGATCCTATCAAGCAGTTCTTCATCCGTTTCTATGGGTGTTTCTTACACCAAAATCTGGACATAGCCCTCGAGGGAAATGTCCGGAGGTGTGGACATGCTGCAGGACTTCCAATCCAACGATGAGAGTAATCGTTGTTCAGGTGCTCGCGAACACTGACATCGAAGTGGGTTGCGATCCTGGCACGGACAACAAGGGGAACAGTCCCCAAGAAATGTAGCAGCGCATCTCGCAGGAACACCGGGTTACGTTGTCCAGTCAAATGGAGAGGCAGCAAATAAGGTCCTGTTGGGTGAACACGGGCAATGCTCACCCATATATTGACAGAGAATAGTGGCTACCGATGTGGGTGGGTTGTCCTCACTATACACTTGGCAGTTGCAGCTGCTGAAAACACCATCGTGGGTGAATGAGATCTCATCGATGAACGATACAAACTGTGTGAAGTTCGGCACTACAGCACTGTGGAGGATAATGCATTAACAGAAGTGAACTCGGGACTCAAAATTCGTTGGTCCCAGAGTTTAGATGTGTTCTTTATGATAGGGGTGTAATACCTGCTCCATGAGTGCTCTCCACACGATATCCTTCTAAATGTGCGTTTCACTTGATAGTTAACGGGTGCTTATTGTTTGATGTCGGCCACTTGATCCATTTCCTCAAAGTCTGGTGTTCGATCATGTCTTTGACGGGAACCTCTACCGACGTTCTCGGGCGTGAACGACTCTGTCTCTGCTAATTTGGTATCAACGGAGATAAACTTCTTCCATTACGACGACGCATGATGGGAAAGTGTTCTCTGCTTTACAGGCACTAGATCCTACAGCACCATACATTAAATGCATGTTGGATGTACACTCCTGGAAATGGAAAAAAGAACACATTGACACCGGTGTGTCAGACCCACCATATTTGCTCCGGACACTGCGAGAGGGCTGTACAAGCAATGATCACACGCACGGCACAGCGGACACACCAGGAACCGCGGTGTTGGCCGTCGAATGGCGCTAGCTGCGCAGCATTTGTGCACCGCCGCCGTCAGTGTCAGCCAGTTTGCCGTGGCATACGGAGCTCCATCGCAGTCTTTAACACTGGTAGCATGCCGCGACAGCGTGGACGTGAACCGTATGTGCAGTTGACGGACTTTGAGCGAGGGCGTATAGTGGGCATGCGGGAGGCCGGGTGGACGTACCGCCGAATTGCTCAACACGTGGAGCGTGAGGTCTCCACAGTACATCGATGTTGTCGCCAGTGGTCGGCGGAAGGTGCACGTGCCCGTCGACCTGGGACCGGACCGCAGCGACGCACGGATGCACGCCAAGACCGTAGGATCCTACGCAGTGCCGTAGGGGACCGCACCGCCACTTCCCAGCAAATTAGGGACACTGTTGCTCCTGGGGTATCGGCGAGGACCATTCGCAACCGTCTCCATGAAGCTGGGCTACGGTCCCGCACACCGTTAGGCCGTCTTCCGCTCACGCCCCAACATCGTGCAGCCCGCCTCCAGTGGTGTCGCGACAGGCGTGAATGGAGGGACGAATGGAGACGTGTCGTCTTCAGCGATGAGAGTCGCTTCTGCCTTGGTGCCAATGATGGTCGTATGCGTGTTTGGCGCCGTGCAGGTGAGCGCCATAATCAGGACTGCATACGACCGAGGCACACAGGGCCAACACCCGGCATCATGGTGTGGGGAGCGATCTCCTACACTGGCCGTACACCACTGGTGATCGTCGAGGGGACACTGAATAGTGCACGGTACATCCAAACCTTCATCGAACCCATCGTTATACCATTCCTAGACCGGCAAGGGAACTTGCTGTTCCAACAGGACAATGCACGTCCGCATGTATCCCGTGCCACCCAACGTGCTCTAGAAGGTGTAAGTCAACTACCCTGGCCAGCAAGATCTCCGGATCTGTCCCCCATTGAGCATGTTTGGGACTGGATGAAGCGTCGTCTCACGCGGTCTGCACGTCCGGCACGAACGCTGGTCCAACTGAGGCGCCAGGTGGAAATGGCATGGCATGCCGTTCCACAGGACTACATCCAGCATCTCTACGATCGTCTCCATGGGAGAATAGCAGCCTGCATTGCTGCGAAAGGTGGATATACACTGTACTAGTGCCGACATTGTGCATGCTCTGTTGCCTGTGTCTATGTGCCTGTGGTTCTGTCAGTGTGATCATGTGATGTATCTGACCCCAGGAATGTGTCAATAAAGTTTCCCCTTCCTGGGACAATGAATTCACGGTGTTCTTATTTCAATTTCCAGGAGTGTATATTATATAAATATTAAATAAGAACGTTATATTCTGGCAGTCTCAAATCTTTGGGGTCAAATTAAAGCAGGTAATAGAGGGTCCACAACTGCTTACAACTCACCAAGCAGGACGTAAAAACCCGCTCATTATGTAATAAGTAATGTAAGTCCTGGAGCGACGTTCGGATACACAAATGACAGTGCAGACACGCGCGTGGTCGGGGCGGCCAGTGATAGAAAGAAAAGGCAAATCGGACAGTAAGAGAGCCCGCGTCAGAAAACGACTGAAAACTCCACTGGGAAGACACGAGAAAGCCTTTAACGTTGCCCAGTTGTTTGGAGAACCTCTGATGTTGGTGTGCCGGCCAGTTTGCTACCGCTTGGAGTGTAATTGGTGCCAGTTTGTTTTGGTCCCCCTTGCCGGATGGATACTGTTTTTCTTTTTTTAAGGCATTGGCTGTTAGATGTGATGTTCTGCTCAGCCTCTCATTTAAGTGTCTGCACAGTTCAGCCTAATTAATGTCTATGCTTGGGCCTTTCAAGATATTTTTATTTAAAAGGTGCTAATGCTCATATTCTGTACTGAAATGATTCTATTCATTTCGAATATGTTACTTGAAGAGGTAGTTTGTAAATCTGGGTTTCGCTGTGATACTGTAAATTCCCCTTTGTCTGTTACGCGATGAAAGCGTATTGCCGTATAATTTAACTCTGATATTGTGAGACAGCATCTTAGACGATGAGGGGAGTTTAAGCTACTGCTTTGAATATATTGTTTACTGTATTCCACTTGGGCGGCGTTTGGAGTGAGGAGTAACGTTCCATCTTTGACTATGCGTGATTCACTGTAACAGTAATATGTATATAATATATACTTTTATATATCACTAGTGAACCTGGCAATGCTTCGCAATTGCTAAATAATCTAATCTTCTCCTCCTCTCTCAATCCCTCTCGTCATTCTCCCTCCCTCTGTCCATCTCCTCCTCCTCTTCCTCCCCCCCCCCCTATCACTGTCCACCACCTTCCTCCCACTCCCTATACACCACTTATCCCACAAGCTCTCTATCCACCTCCTCCTACCTCATTTCTCTGTCTATATCCTCCTTCCCCTACTTTATATCCATTTCAAACCCTTCTCATATCCCCCCCCCACGCTTCTATCTCCTCCTCCCCCTCACTCTGACCTTATTTATCGTTTTTACAAACGAAACCTTGACTGGGAACAGAAGTCAAAAGGAATAAGTGAATCGGTAGAAATCATTAGTCACAGGGTATGAAAGGACCTTTCCAGCAATGCGATCTGTGAAGATGAGAGCTTTAATGACAATAGTTAGCACGGTTTTAATCTACAAACAAACAGGATTATAAAGTTAGTGATAAACACAACTTACTTATTTTCTGTTAAAAATGACTGCGAAAAGAAAAAAATCCATACTTCTTCATAGCACATTTAGTTTCTTCTTTCTCTCAGTCGCTTTAATAGAAATTCTTTAATCTATAATTCTTATTCGATTTTCCTTCGTCAGTCGCATTGACTCGACGGTTATGTAGTTGGCTTGCATTGCACGTACGCCGACCGATATTTCGACGCCTCACTTGTGGCATTTTTCCAAATAAATAAAGCACAAACTGAAATCAACTAAATGTTTACCACACACCAAACCAGCACGAAGTGACATCAGTTCAATCTCCGAAATACACCACCGTGAACGCACTGAAATATCCCTTTAAACTGTATTCTTTTTTGCAAAATATCAATATCCAAAGCGAAATTTGTTATTTTTATGAAAATAGGTGACAGCAGAATTATCAAACTGAACATCACTTTTTTTAATGAAAACATATGTAGCAGAACTGTCAAACCGACCGTAACATTTCCTTCATTGAGATGTTCATACAAAAATATCATCCAAATTTCCAACTTCTCCTGTGAATTTTCGAAAAATTTTCTTTCACGTGGTCCTGCCAATTACTAACACAACAGAAATCACCCAGATCTGTCGAGTCATACTCAATTGATGTTCTTTCTACATGCGGCAGTTGATTTTTATTTACGTAGATAGATATAGCGCTCCAGTATTCAAATAGAACGTGTGCCAAATTTACAAGAAATCGCTGAAGATCTTTCGGAGATACACGATTTTGAACAAAAGAATGTTTACATTTTGATTTGTAGAGACTGTTTTTATAAAAGGTACCTTCTTCGTTCTTTCTGATATTGGCACACGCCTTAATGCCACATCAGCTTTGGCCATGTTGCTGATTCGTAATATAATTTTTCGTAGTTTTACTGAAATAGTTGCAGCGTGTTTTTGTGATTTTCTTGTCTTCTTCTTTTTATTTTTCCTAGCTTTTATCCCGTACCTTCACAAGGTCGGCACGTTAGTCTCAATTTCGCAGTGATATTGGTAGAGGGTGGTCGAATGCCTTTCCTGTCATCACCCCCTCCCCAAAGCGTCAGAATTTGTGTACTTCTACCGTTCTCATCCACTAGTATACCATGTGAAATTGTGATGAAATGTTCCAGGTGTTTCTAAGAGTGTAACTGAGGCGGAATGTGGATACCAGCCCGTCATTTACCTAGTTGAGCGAGGAAAACTGCCTAAAAACCACATCCAGCTCACGTCCGCCGGGTGGATTCCATCTGGGGCTGTGGGGCTGACGCGCCTCCCTTGACCCGGAAGCAGTGTGCTAACTCACTCGTCTAGCCGGGCGGGTCATTTGTTAAGATTCTTTTGATCATTTTATTGAGTTCAGAGCAAATTACACAAGAATTTATGGTTCAGAACATTTTAGCGTAACTGAGAACTAGTAAATATTTATATTTCAAAGATTAATTTACAGCCGCACATTTTTCTCCTAAATACATCATTTTCTGTTTTAAGAGAATCTCTATTAAAAAACAAGGGCCTATTTCGTAACTGTACTACTTGTTATAAGACCATGCAATGTCATTCCCATATAAATTGTAACCAACTATGTATTCACTATTAAACACGGAGATAGCGTGTTTCACATGAGATGACAGTGCATTGCATTACAGTAACCAGGTCAATTGTGGTATATTGCCTTCGTATTATTACATTAGTGAGACTTCACTAAACGTCAGTTTCCTAGTAGTTCGTTGTTGACGACCAAATTGTTATACACGTGTAATAGAAAATTATCTCTGAAGAGTGTAGGTCAGATGAGGAGATATAATACTGAATATAACTTATGAAATTTGAGAAAGTTCCTACTAATGCAGACTTCAAAGAAGAACTAAGAGTCTGATTAAAAAATGCTGTATTTGGTCGGTACTTCTGTACGGTATGAACTGAGCGTCGATAGTTTCCCGTACCGGAAGTTTGGCTACATTATAAGATGTAGCTATACTATAGATTCTTCAAAATCCCATAAACACAATTAATAATAAATGAGGACTTACGCAGCAAATAAAGACTGGAAGTTGTTGGAACAGAGAGAAGAAAAATGACTTTTTGCGTCACTTCACTAAACACCCAATGTACCAGCCCCTACAGTTGAAGTTGGCTACAGAAGAAGAAATAGGTCAAAGAAGTAGTTGCCAAGGATGCTGGCTACTACAGGGGAATGGACAGGACAAGAAACAGAAAATTAAATATGATTTTCATTCTCATTGGTGAAGTTTTCGAAACAAATTTTCTGAAACTGAAACATAAAAATCACTATGTGTTATTACAGATTTTTAGTAGTGAGACATGGACTGCTATTCAAAAACAAGGCGTTCGTACTGAAAAACGACAGTTGCATATTGATAATTGCTACGAGGGACTGGAAAACAAATAAACCGATCAGACAACAGAGTAGAAGACGTATAATTTTGACGTAATTTAAATGAAACGGGGATTGGAGGGACACTTAGCCATCTTAATAGGTGGCAGATGGGCCAAGGAAATACGTTGCTGCATTGCAAGAGATTAGAATAGACCAAGATGAAGACCTAATGAGAGGTAGGTAGGACACATTAGAAAAGAAGCAAGAGCAGCATGGGCACGTATAGCAGTGCCTGCAGAAATCTACAGGGGGCCTCATATAACAATGAATGTCAAACGGTTGTTAGTGGTAATGATTACGATGATGAAGAAGATTTAATAAATATTCGTACAACGAAATAATGGCATTAAGTATTTTTACCAATAATTTAGAGACATTAATAAACAGTATTCTAATGGTTTATGCTTTCATCCATTAGAAAACTGGAGCACGTGCTGCATATATTACAAAAGGAATACGCAAGATGGGGGTTAAAAATTAGTTTTGGAAAGACAGAATATATGTGTATTGGCAAACAACGAACGGATTTAGTTCTCATGGATGAAAAAGTTTTAAAAATGTGAAAATCTTAAATATATGGATTCTATTAGCGATGGGTGAACGAAGGAACAGATTGGTTCTTGGACTGATTTAGAACAATAGTACTACCCAACAGAACGATAAGAATGGTATTCCGTAGTATTATAGATAATATAGTTAATAACGGTACAGAAATATGGCCGCTTACGAATGCAGAAGAGACATGATCAGAATAATGGAATTAGCTTTTATGAGATGATGCTTGAAAATAAGATCAAAACATTAAAAATATTGGGAAAAGACGGGATTGACACTGATCATAACGAGCAGACTCGAGAACAAGTCTTCATTGGTTTGGGTATATTACAAGAAAAGGCAGTGATAGATGGGCTACGAAGGAGCTAATGTGTACCCCGATTGTCATGGGAATTATCTACTTGTCCCTTTGACCTGGGAATTGTCTATTGGAACGAGAAAACGACTAACCTCTAGTGGGAAAAGTGACGAAGAAGAAAAGCAAATTTGATTTTATGACTGGCTTGAAAACGCCGCGCTATGAGCTCGAACTGAAAACATCCCTTCTTTCTGAGTTACTGTAGTAATCATTACTGTTTTACTACTGTTCGCAACCCAAGTAATAGATATAATTCTATGGTTCACAGTGCAAGCTCTGAAATTTCATAAGAACGAGAACGCTACGAAATATACAGCTGTCACTTATATATGACAACCCTCAAACGGTTACAACTTTAAGTTACTTACAAAACTGAAATGACCTACAGATATTATTTTTGTGGCATCTTGCTATTATTAAACCCGATCTGATTTTCGAGCATTTCAATTCGTGAACAGATGTATTATCCTGGACAAACAGCAGGCAGCATAGCAATAAATTTGCTTCGAAGTTTGAACAATTTTTAAAGCAAACTATATACTTCATGTCTACACCCATGAATACTCCTGGGGTGTTACTAATTTCTTGGTCAACAACACCACAACTCTACAGAAATGGATAATGAATAGATTGCGGAAAAAACGAACACGTATTTTCTCTCTGGATCTATACGTCAGTAAAGGCACGGAGACCAATTTTGAAGCTTCAAGCGCGACTGGAAAAACTTTGGATGGGTCCTGGCATAACGTGGAATTCCAGCGCGGCGGCGAGGTGGATTTTCGTAACTTTGCTCAAAGTAGAGTCTTGAGTACAAACATGGGTTACCACAGGTAATAGCTGGAAATCCCAAGAAGTGTTGTCGCTCTCAAGTTGGCGTGCATGTGTCATTCTCCAGCTATCAAATAGTGCTCGCCAATGTGATAGCGTCCAGGATCGCGAAGTCACACCATAGTCGTCAACGCGAATCGATATATTAGCGGGGCTCGCTCCAATCAGCAACAAATAATTGAAGGCACTCCAGAAGACCACACCTCATTCTCAGCATAGCAGCGCCCTCACACTGAGGCCAGTATGGTGTCGAGCGTGCAAAAGCTCAACCCAATTCGGGACCTCATCTGAAGGAGTGAGCTTCATAGTGTAGCACCAACGAGATGTTAAAGTTTCAGATGAATCTGTAATGTTGTAAATGTGGAACGTTGTACCTCAAGATAACAGTTTGTTATTTAGTGCATAAAGTTATGTTTCCAAAGGCAATGATAGTCCTGCGGCAAAGATGTGTGTCAGATTTAACAAATTTTTTTATTTCAAGATTTTAAACATGGCTGCAACAGCAACTGTTGAAATTCTTCACGATAAAGGATGACAGCCAAAAACAGTTGCAGGATAAAAATTTATTAAAATTTCTTGACCAAGGTTTCGGTACATATAAACATACCTTCATCAGGAGTAAAAAAAAAAAATCTCCATTACATGATGTAATTTCAGATTTTTTACTTCTGATGAAGGTATATTTATATGTACCGAAACCTTGGTCAAGAAATTTTAATAAATTTTTATCCTGCAATTGTTTTTGGCTGTCATCCTTTATCGTGAAGAAATTCTTTTATTCATTAATATAATAAAGTGAACTACTGCTTCATATTCTCTGGTTTGATGAGCCCTCTCCCAGACCAATCGAAGAACCCACAATTATGGCTCGACGGAAGCAGTTGTGTCTGTGAGACCTTAACTTTTCCCAGCGAATTGAATGTTCAAATAACTTACTGGTTTGCTGCCGGGTGACGTCGTAGACCACCGCCGATATTTCGACAGGAGCACACCCTGCCATTCTCAAGGCATAACTGCAAGGAGGAAGCAATGTGCAAGGGAATTTAATACCTCGGTTCACAGAAGAAACAAGGAAGACACCACACACAGAACAAGTAACCGCAGAGTCAACACACAACCAAAGATAACCAACATCAGAAATATCGATAGTGACTATTAATCAACAGCTGAGGAAGCACTAATTCCGTCCCTCTGTTTTTTGATGAGGGACAGAGCCGAATTCCAAGCAGCATTTAAACAAAATCCACCATCTCTGTTTATAAGGTTGCTTGATAGTTTGATTTCAACAGCCAGCCGGGGTGGCCGAGTGGTTCTAGGCGCTACAGTCTGGAACCGCGCGACCGCTACGGTGGCAGGTTCGAATCCTGCCTCGGGCATGGATGTGTGTGATGTCCTTAGGTTAGTTAGGTTTAAGTAGTTCTAAGTTCTAGGGGACTGATGACCTTAGAAGTTAAGTCCCATAGTGCTCAGAGCCATTTTGATTTCAACAGCTTCCTTAATAACACTATCTCAATACCTGGTTGTGCAAGCCAGAATCTCCGTGTTTTTGTATTCCGTAGGATGACCGATGTCAAACCAATGTTCTGCAACAGCGAATTTACTCGGCTGTTGTAAGCGTGTGTGACGCTTATGTCAGAATGGTTATAGTGAGAGGCAGATCAAACGTGCGTTGCGCTATCAGCCTTCTGTGCAACGGGTGAGTGACGATAGCAACGAAGCGGCACCTAAGTCTACGGCCTTTTTGCATTACGCAGGCAGCATTTCCAACAGGATTGGCCGTATTTTGCGGAAATATGATGTGAAATGTGTTTTTCGACCACCGTCTAAGATTAAGGCCCTGTTGGCGTCCGTAAAAGATGATCTTGGTTTGTGTAAGGATGGTGTCTATCGTATTCCTTGCAATTGTGGCATGTCATATACTGGTCAGACAGTCAGGACTGTGGAAGACCGGTGTAGTGAACATAAGCGTCACACACGCTTACAACAGCCGAGCAAATCCGCTATTCCAGAACATTGCCTTGACACCAGTCATCCTATGGAAGACAACACGGAGATTCTGGCTTGTACGTCCAGCTATTGGGATAGTTACAGTATTAAGGAAGTGGTTGAAATCAAACTATCTTTCAGCCTTATAAACAGAGATGGTGGATTTTGTTTAAATGCTGCTTGGAATTCGGCTCTGTCTCTCATCAAAAAACAGAGGGACGGAATTAGTGCTACCTCAGCTGTTGATTAATAGTCACTATCGATATTTCTGATGTTGGTTATCTTTGGTTGTGTGTTGACTCTGCGGTTACTTGTTCTGTGTGTGGTGTCTTCCTTGTTTATCCTCTGTGAACCGAGGTATTAAATTCCCTTGCACACTGATCCTTCCTTGCAATTGTGCCTTGAGAATGGCAGGGTGTGCTCCTGTCGAAATATCGGCGGTGGTGGACGACGTCACCCGGCAGCAAACCCGTAAGTTATTTGAACATTCAATTCGCCGTGAAAATTTAAGGTCTCACATTGTTTACCTCTACGGGAAGGAAATTTACCGTTGCTTGCGGAGGTTGGATAAACTTCGCAGCAGTAGAGTAAGGATGGAATGTGCGTTATCGTTTTTATTGAAGTGTCGAAATCATAGTGTGGTTCCAACGTTTGCTAAGGTTCTGCAGCATCATATTAATTCTCCTGCCGCCAATCACACCAAGCAACCTGCTGGTTTAGCTCTTGTTCGTGAAAGGACCCACTATACTCGCCGTCAATTAGATTTTGTTTCTAAGGAATTATTTCAGCTTCATTTAATGATGGCGTCTAATGTTTCTGAATTTTCTTGGGATTGGGTAAACGGTGCCGCTTGGTCGCAGTCTGACTGGGAATTTCAATCTGTAACTGCTCGTCATTCGGCGAAGTTTGAACGTTTCCTTGGCTCAGTGTCTCATTCTAATTTTAATTTTCGACGTTTTGGGTCAAACTCACGGAGAAAACGTTTGACGATGCAGCTTTGTCTGTGCTGGGCAAAGGTTTGAATTTCGCACCGACGCCTAAGAGTTTGCCAGTCGTTGATTTTATTAGTTACATTGAACAGGCTGTTTATAAACTACGTTCCGAGGCTGCGGAAGAGGTTAGGAGGGAAGCTTGTCGTGTGTTGACTGGGGCCCGTCGACCCAAGTGTAACATTACAGCAGCTGAGGCGGCTGCTTTAAGTTCACTCAGAATGGATCCTGATATTGTTATTTTACCTGCGGACGAGGTAAATGCCATGGTTTTGTTGAACAAGCACGATTACATTCAAAAGATGCAGTGTCTACTTTCTGATTCGGCGTATCGCAAAATCGGTGCTGACCCTACAAAGAGTGTTGAGAGAAATACTAATAACCTCCTGAAGAAACGTTCTTTGTCACAGGAGACTATCAAGAGTCTTAATTCTTACTGTGCTGTACCACCTAGATTATATGGCCTCCCTGAGGTCCATGAAGAGGCTGTCCCGTTGACGCCTATTGTTTCTAATATTGGTGCTCCGACATATCGTGTAGCTAAACATCTTGCTAGTTTATTGAGCCCACTAGTAGGTAGGTGTGAACACCACATTAAGAACTCTGCAGATTTCTTACGTCAATTGCAGGGACTGCGTTTGAATGACCCTGATATTTTAGTCAGTTTTGATGTGGTTTCTCTTTTCACTCGCGTTCCTCTCTCTGATTAGTTGCAGATAATTGAGGTTAAGTTTGGTGTTGAGTTAACAAATTTGTTTCGACATGTGCTGACCTTCACTTACTTTTTATTCAATGGTCAGTACTACTAAGAGACTGATGGAGTTGCAATGGGAAGTTGTTGTCACCTATTGTGGCCAATTTGTTTATAGAGGATTTTGAGGAACGTGCATTGGAGTCAGCGACCTTGAAACCTGCGTGTTTTTTTTCTTTTTTCATATATGTATACGATACTTTTGTTGTTTGGCCTCATGGTAGTGAGAATTTAAACCAATTTTTGAAACACCTGATTTCAGTCCACTCGAATATTCAGTTCACTATGGAGGTGGAAAAGAATGGATGTCTTCCCGTCGTTGATGTGTTGGTCAGAAGGAAGACTGATGGTACGTTGGGACATTCTGTTTATAGCAAGCCTAATCACACTGACTTGTATCTGCGAGCTGATAGTTGACACTATCCAGCTCAGCGTGAAGGAGTACTTCGTACCTTGGGACACAGGGCCCACGTTATCTCAGTCCCTGAAAGTGGCAGCTGCGCTATCACATCTCAAAGTCACTTTTCGTCAGAATGGTTATAGTGAGAGACAAATCAAATGAGTTGCGCTATCAGCCTTCTGTGCAATGCATGAGTGACGATAGCAACGAAGCGGCACCTAAGTCTACGGCCTTTTTGCATTACGCAGGAAGCAATTCCATAACGATTGGTCGTATTTTGCGGAAATATGATATGAAATGTGTTTTTCGACCACCTTCTAAGTTTAAAGCCCTGTTGGCGTCCGTAAAAGATGATCTAGGTTTTCGTAAGGCTGATGTCTATCGTATTCCTTGCAGTTGTGGCATGTCATATATTGGTCAGGCAATCAGGACTGTGGAAGACCGGTGTATTGAACATAAGCGTCACACACGCTTACAACAGCCGAGCAAATCCGCTATTGCAGAACATTGCCTTGACACCGGTTATCCTATGGAATACAACACGGGGATTCTGGCTCGCACGTCCAGCTATTGGGATAGTGTTATTAAGGAAGCTCTTGAAGTGAAACTATCAAGCAACCTTATAAACAGAGATGGTGGATTTTGTTTAAATGCTGCTTGGAATCCAGCTCTCTCTCTCATCAAAAACAGAGGGACGGAATTAGTGCTACCTCAGCTGTTGATTAATAGTCACTATCGATATTTCTGATGTTGGTTATCTTTGGTTGTATGTTGACTCTTCGGTTACTTGTTCTGTGTGTGGTGTCTTCCTTGTTTCTCCTCTGTGAACCGCGGTATTAAATTCTCTTGCACATTGCTACCTCCTTGCAGTTGTGCCTTGAGAATATGCTCCCGTCGAAACATCGGCGATGTTCGACGACGTCACCCGGCAGCAAACCCGTGAGTTATTTGAAGTTGCGTCTGGTCACAACAAACATTACATAAAAAATACTACAATTGAATCCATTAGACCAACGCAGTAAATTATGATACCAAATTTTGTGTCTCCACATCATACATTCAGTGCAGCGTTGCACTCTGCGAAGTCTAGTTTTCGATTGACTTCGACTTTTAAAAACAATAATTGCAATAACTTGTTCCGCTTCTTTATATCAATTTTGTACAGAATCAGTGAACCACATAACGATGGCGTTTTGCTGTTTGCACCTTATTGTTGATATTCGCAAGTAACGCGATAGGTATGAGGTACTTTGCTGTACAGGGTAAGGAAATGAAACTTCTTTTATACAGCTGTTTGCTTTCCATTTCGTTATAATCGTAATAACACTTTAAATTATACTACTGGTAAGCCATAACTGTCTTATTCATAAACAATATGTCAACTGGAGCTCAATTGTGGAGTGAACACATACTAACGTAATTTACCTGTAACTTCATTGGATCCTGAGTATCGATGGCATGAGTAAATGAATCAGTTAAACTGATCATGACATGTATCATAATTTCAGCATGTTTTTCTCCATATTTTCACCCTTTTCCTGTATGTATGTGTTCTTAGATACGTAAGATATTTCTGCGGCAAATTAAGCATTATGCATATTGATTCAGACAGTCTAGCAGTTACATCAGCAGTGCTGCAGTTACCACAGACGCCTAATGCAGAGGCAACACCGCAGACACACCAGCAGTGCGGGTTGCCGAATCCGCTGCGAAGTCGGGCCGATGCAAGAGTGTTGCAAGCAAGTACCACAGCTGTCAACAAACACGTAGGTGCGACCAACGTCCATTAGAGGTCATCAACCAGCAGCAAAGGAAGGGAGCGCGACAATCAACGAACTGTTTCCTGGCAATCAAGTGCGTGCAAATAGTCCTGGAAATATCCTTCCGCCTTCGGCTAGATAAGCCGACATCCGGCCATTCCGCAGGTAATTCTCGATTCACCGAGTGTGGAGAAGATTGACTGCTCCAGCCGCGTGCCACCTCGACCATCCTCTCTTCCGCAACCGTTGTGATACGTCGCTTCCGTCGTGTTAGGCTACCTACTAGATGCTAACAGCCGACTTCGACGTAGAACAGTCGTACGGATATAGAGTCGAAGGGATCTCTGATTATAGGAATTAGTTGTTATTTGCTTGATCCATAGAAGGGATCCTTACTGATTTTTGGTTTTGAAGTGTGTTTTATTGTTCACGTTTATTGTAGTTTCCATAATTTAAAAAAAAGTTGGCAGAACGAGTTGGTTCTTGCTCTATAGATTTAGCAAGTGGGAATTCAAGTTTTGTGTGTACAAAATAGAAACCATGAGCATCGGGTTACGATCAGGGAATTTTTGTGATAGGATTCACTCATGTATGTAGAAATATTTACGTGTACTTTCTTATTTTTGTAGTTTTTAATTATGACACAATATATTGTTTTCATTAATTTTTAGTGTGGTATGTTTGAAAGTTTGATAACGTCAGTTACTGAGCAGCATGGGGAGGCGCTCAATTTAATTTTCGGTTTTAGCAAAGCCAATTTTCCTGAAATTACAGCCATTTTAAGGTAAATTTGTAACAAGTTCCCAATATGATTCGTGTCATATGGTTTCATAATGTTCTATATAGTCAGAGCAGCTCCGACTCGTGTTCTTTTGCGGTCAGTCCGTTTCGCTTGGTCGGGTCCTGTGGACAGTTTGTGGTGAATCTTGGTATTTTTCGATAGGACTTCAAGTTAGTGTCTGAACGACAATCCAGCGACACTGTTTCAACATCAAAATGTTACAGGTGACAAAAATTGAGCAATATGTGGGGCTTAGCCATTTCCACTCTGAAGTCTTGTTTGTTTACCTACTGGAAGACATTCACTTTCCGCGAGTGTTTGTTTACTTCGCGACAGTGAAACAGCATAGCCGATGAACGTAAGTGTTATTGAATTTTGATTATGCCTTCATGGCAGCTGATCCAACTAGGAAGCTGCCTAATCTCATGAGCAATTCACACAATTACAATAGCACATAGCTAGGATCTTAATTACTTAACCTTGACGAGGAAACTAACACGCATTTAATGACGTCACTTAAGATCATCACGTTTATTTTTATATTTTGAGTGAAGAACATAGAGCATTCAGCCTGACTGTGTTGAGTCCATTTTGTGTATTTGATTTCCACTAAGCTCTCATTCACTTTATTTAACTTACGTAATTATTCTTTAGGTGTTACACTAAATGCAAAACTTTAGGGATGTAATCGGCGCTTGCTTGACTAAACCTATTGTAGACAGCTTACAGCGTACCATGTATTACACGTACAGAATATTTGTAGTAGTAGATGTTGTCCCTCCGATGTGGTATAACATTTTTTTTTTTTTTTTTTTTTTTCAAATCTGAATCGTATGAGACATGCAGGTTCAGTTGTCGCTAAATGAAAGTACAACGAAGGATTATGAAAGCAGCACCAGTTGGAACACTAATACACGACAAATTATAAATGTTAATTTTTCTTTCTGGTCAGTGGTAATGGTATTGAATATTTCTATGAAATCTCTTAAATATTACATACATCAGGATTAAGGAAGTAACTCTTTATTACACAATATAGCTGCAGCAGTGTACCTTTTCCTAATCGGGTCAGGATACATTAGAGACTAACGACAGAATGAGATGGTAGACATTAGTGATAATGTATTTTATTACTTTTCTATAACATGCGAGTGGAGGTGATGATAGTACAGAACCCAGTTATCATTCCAGTATAGCTACTCGGGATTCGTCTGCTCCAAGCAGAGATAATTTTACACCGCAAAGTGTGCACTCGTAAGTGTGACACTGTAAGCTGGTGCCTTTATCAGATCGAATTCACAGTGGTGGATGACCCATCCCTACGATTAAAGAGCCACAATTCCTTGTCATAGTCGTTCACTACACCGAACCATACTAAATTATATAACCACTGCGAAAACGCTGATGCAACACGTCGTGAATAAATTTTTCAACTTAAAACGTCAGCTAGTAACCCTAAATTTTTGATTCAGTGCACATATATGTGTACGCCGTGAGAGAGATTCTGTAAAGGCTTCGAACATACAAATAAAACAAATTGTTCTTCATTATCAGAATGAATTAATTACAAAGGAATTCTACAGCAATTTTTACGCAGGGCAATGCATCGCTACACTCGAAATATTGGAGGTAGAAATTTCCACTGCTCTCGCTAGTCTGAAGCCTCGTGAGCAAATTCGTAAAATCATATGTGAATAGTGGGCATTACCGTATCTTCATAACAGGATAGGCTTCCTGCAACTGCTACAGTGGAGGATTTGAGTGGAGAGGCGCTTGGACTGGAGGTTGCGAAATTGTGGGATTATTTTGTAATAGCTTTTATTAAGAAACATACACTGGTGTCTAAAATTAAAGAAACAAACAATTGTTTGTCCTGTGTCTAACTCACGATTTAATTATACAAACTGTCAACAGATGTCCGTACGATCGTGTTCTGCACGGAAGATGGCATTCCGGTCAACGAACAACCACACCACGATGACGTCAGCGTACCTATCAAACGGGATAGTGTTTGCCGGGTTGTCCAAATCCACAATCGCTGTTTACACAGAGTCATAGACGGTGCTGTATGGCACAGTGAAGACGCCTACCAGACTATCTGCGATGGAGGGACGTAGGAAGAATGGAAGCGAGACAGTCGCAAACTGACGTGGTCCAGTGGCTTGACGTGAATCGTTCTGTTGTTTTTCGGGTGTGGCGATAGTTCAATCGCGCCGGAACTGTACCCTGAAGACCACAGCAGGACCTACCACGTGTGACATCAGAAAGAGAGAACTGTTATTTAGCTTTAAGGGAACGACGGTACCGCCTTAATGCTGCATGGAAACTGGGATCCGACTTCGCAGCATCCATTGGAGGCGTTGCATCGAGGTAAACGGTCTACAGAAGACTTCTACAAGTCGCCTTTACTGTCAGAGGCTTGTTGTATGTCTACCTCTGACGCGTCTTCACAGAAGGGAACGTCTAGAGTGCAACTGTCAATATGCCATATGTACGATCGAACAGTGAGCCAATGTTCTTTTCACAGATGAGTCGAAATTTGGTTTGGACAGTACAGTGATTCTCGACTGATTCACATCTGGAGAGAACCTGGAACATGATATTGGTGACCCAGACATTGTGAAAAGAGGCCGATGTAGAGGAGGGTGCCTAATGATGTGAGAAGGGACCATGTTGACCAACCGAATACTTCACGGACATGTACGGTTGAATCGGCAAGGTTTAACTGCTGTCAGGTAATGTTATGAAATCTTGGGGCCTCACGGGTGGTGGTTGTCAGGTAGTGTGGGCCCAGACTTCGTGCTGATGGACGATTATGATAGACCTCATAGAGCACAAGTCCTTGATATTTTCTTGGAAACGAAGAATTTGCACGCATGGTGTTGCCTGCTTGCTCTTCCTATTTGAACCCCATAAAACAAGCCTGGGATACACTAGGGACACAGGTTGCATCACATTAGCATCCGTTAACCACTCTCGAAGACTTGAGAGCAGCTCCCAAGGAAGAATGGGCATTATTGCCTCAACATGAGATTGATGTCATCATTTACAGCATACCCCATTGTTGTCAGGCCTGCACTGCTGTCAGAGATTGTCGCACCCCACTCTGAGCACATTAATCAGTTGTCGTAATGTGTCTAAATTCGCTGATTTGGAAAAACGAAAAAAATACGAGGGTAGTTTGAAAAGTTCTCGGAATCACCGTTAGACGTCAGCGCTAACGCAACGAGTTCTCCACGTGATATTCATTGGACTGTTGCCTTTAAACACGCGACACGTCAGTGCACTTGTAAGAGAGCTGCGGTGGTGATGTGGCTCTGTTCTTGTTCCCCCGCAGTGATTTGCGACGATGGAAAAAATCGTGAATCGAGCATCGATTAAGTACTTCGCAAAGAAAGGTATGAAAACAAAGGATATTCACCCCAGTTTCCAGAATACTCTGGAGGATTCTGCTCCTTTATATTCAACTGTTGTCAAGTGGACAAATGAATACAAATTTGGTAGGGAGAACTTAGATGATGATCGGCGCAGTGGTCGGCCACGATTTCTCAGTACTCCAGAAATCATTGCCAAAGTGCAAAAATGGTCATGGCGGATAGCCGATTGAAAGTGCGTGAAATTGTTCGCGCTTGCCAGATGTCATCTGAAAAGGTGTATCACATTTTAACTGAGGAATTAGAAATGGAAAAAATTACCTACAAGATGGGTGCCGCGACTCTTGTCATTAGGTCAAAAAGGCATGAGAATGGACATATCGGAATAATGTTTGACCTACACTCCTGGAAATTGAAATAAGAACACCGTGAATTCATTGTCCCAGGAAGGGGAAACTTTATTGACACATTCCTGGGGTCAGATACATCACATGGTCACACTGACAGAACCACAGGCATATAGACACAGGCAACAGAGCATGCACAATGTCGGCACTAGTACAATGTATATCCACCTTTCGCAGCAATGCAGTCTGCTATTCTCCCATGGAGACGATCGTAGAGATGCTGGATGTAGTCCTGTGGAACGGCTTGCCATGCCATTTCCACCTGGCGCCTCAGTTGGACCAGCGTTCGTGCTGGACGTGCAGACCGCGTGAGACGACGCTTCATCCAGTCCCAAACATGCTCAATGGGGGACAGATCCGGAGATCTTGCTGGCCAGGGTAGTTGACTTACACCTTCTAGAGCACGTTGGGTGGCACGGGATACATGCGGACGTGCATTGTCCTGTTGGAACAGCAAGTTCCCTTGCCGGTCTAGGAATGGTAGAACGATGGGTTCGATGACGACACGCCTCCATTCGTCCCTCCATTCACGCCTGTCGCGACACCACTGGAGGCGGGCTGCACGATGTTGGGGCGTGAGCGGAAGACGGACTAACGGTGTGCGGGACCGTAGCCCAGCTTCATGGAGACGGTTGCGAATGGTCCTCGCCGATACGGTGGCGGTGCGGTCCCCTACGGCACTGCGTAGGATCCTACGGTCTTGGCGTGCATCCGTGCGTCGCTGCGGTCCGGTCCCAGGTCGACGGGCACGTGCACCTTCCGCCGACCACTGGCGACAACATCGATGTACTGTGGAGACCTCACGCCCCACGTGTTGAGCAATTCGACGGTACGTCCACCCGGCCTCCCGCATGCCCACTATACGCCCTCGCTCAAAGTCCGTCAACTGCACATACGGTTCACGTCCACGCTGTCGCGGCATGCTACCAGTGTTAAAGACTGCGATGGAGCTCCGTATGCCACGGCAAACTGGCTGACACTGACGGCGGCGGTGCACAAATGCTGCGCAGCTAGCGCCATTCGACGGCCAACACCGCAGTTCCTGGTGTGTCCGCTGTGCCGTGCGTGTGAGCATTGCTTGTACAGCCCTCTCGCAGTGTCCGGAGCAAGTATGGTGGGTTTGACACACCGGTGTCAATGTGTTATTTTTTCCATTTCCAGGAGTGTATTTTAGGAGAAACTAACAAGATTTTTTGCGCTGGTTTGTGACAGCAGATGAAACTTGGGTGCACTACTATATCCCAGAGACAAACCAAAGCAGCGGAAACATGCTGATTCTCCGCCACCAAGAAAGCAAAGACAATTCCTTCGGTGGGAAAGGTGATGGCATCAGTGTTTTGGGATGCAAAGGAGATTCTGTTTGTAGAGGATCTCCCCACTGAGCAAACAATTACTGGAGAATACTATGCTAACCTCCTGGAAAAATCGCAACAAAAGATACGCGAAAAAAGTCCAGGTTAACAAGGAAGAAAGTGGTCTTCCATCAAGACAATGCGCGCCTGCACACACGTGCCCTCGCCATGGCAGAATTACACGAACTAATGTATGAATTGTTGCCACACCCGTCTTATTCGGCTGATAAGGCTCTGCCAGACCTACATCTCTTCAAAAAACTGAAATTTTTCTTGGTGGACGAAGATTTACTTCAACTGAAGATAGCCAGAGTTGACAACTATTTGTGGGCCTGGAGGGAACTGTTTCGAGATGAGATCAAGGCACTGAAACATCGTTGGACCAAGTGCATTAACCTACTAGGAGATTAGATTGAAGTAAGTAGTTTTTTCTGTTCCGCTCCGAGAAGCTTTCAAACCATCCTCGTCCTTGTCTACCATTATGCATTTTGCAGTTATTTACGTTCTGTATTCTTCACACTGTTTCTACTTTACTGTCACTTGTTTATACGGTTTTGTGGCAAAATAAATGCAGATTTGCAAAATTTCTGTTTGTTGATTTAATTTAGGACACCAGTGTATATCAACACATAAAACTTAAATAACATCAATAGACATTCTCGGCAGTTAATATCAAAATAAATAGCTCAGAAATAATACTCCATAAAAATTGGCACAGCACAAATAACAATAACAAAGGTATCCTAAGCAGATTCAGTGTTTTAAAACGCTAATCTTATTTGACTCCAGTGACATACAAGGTGGCACCGACCAAGAACGGAAGAACACAATACTGAAAGTATAAGCCTGCAGTTACTTTTTAAGTGGGCAACCAGAATGACATCGTATGTTAAATGAAGTGCCACAACAGCTACACTCTATTACCAAGAAACCCCATCAGCTACTACAGGCAACACGACTACGCAGAACAACCTAAAATATTGCCAACGGACAGCAGCATAACACAGAAAAACTCATGACTGTGTAAAATGATTGAAGCTTGACGTCTGCATGAATATAAAACACAATGCAGAAATCACTCTATTATGTCCTCCTGGCCAAGCCACACAGTATAGATTTCACAATATAAGAACTACCGCGTTCACAAACACAACAACAACCACTGTCTGACTCCAATGCTCTCTGTATCCGCCGTGTGGTGACTTTACCTTGACAAAACCTGACAGCTGCCTGTCAGTAAACGTGGGCCACAAAAGTGCAACACAGCGCTTTGTGCAATATGGCAGTACTTAAGAATGGCGCTCAATAAGTAACGAAACGTATTTTTTGTTGGTATTTTTCGGTTATGGAACATCATGAAACATTCCCGCTTCAGGCTGTATAGCTTCATGAAGTTCCTATAGGTGATGAAGCTATATGTAGCCTTCAGAATGGCGTCTGTAATGAATGTGCGTTCCGAGCAGAGAGTTTTTGGCGGAAAACCAGAGCATCGCAGATATTCATAGGCGCTTGCAGAATGTCTACGGAAATCTGGCAGTGAACAAAAGCGCGGTGAGACGTTGGGCGAGGCGTCTTTCGTCATCGCAACATGGTCGCCAAAACATGTCCAATCTTCCACGTGCCTGCCAGCCGCACACAGCTGTAATTCCTGCAGTGTTGAAACGTGCGGACACTCTCATTTGAGGTGATCGGCGAATCATAATCAAACACCTCGCTGCACAGCTGGACTTCTCTGTTGTTAGTGATGACACTCTCGTCCACCATTTGGGGCACTTAAAAGTGTGGACACCCTGGGTTCTCGTCGCCTAACAGAAAACCATAAAGGGCAGTAAAGGACGACAAATGAGTAATTGCTTTCGCTGATATTGACAATTTTTGTCGAAAATCGTCACAGGAGATGAAATATGGGGTCATCACTTTGAACCGACAACAAAACAGCTATGCATGGAGTGGTGCCACACCACCCCTCCACCGCACCCACAGCCGCTAAAGTCATGGCGAAAGGTTTCTGGGACTCTGAAAGGGTTATTCTGCTTGTTGTTCTCCCTCATAGTCCAACGATCAACTCTGAAGTATATTGCACTACCCTCAAAAAATTGAAGAAACGACTTCAGTATGTTGGTCTTCTCCATTTCCATGAGAAAGCAAGGCCTCACACTAGTCTACACACCCGAGACGAGCGTACAAAACTTCTCATCCACCCTTCATCCTGGATCGCGTACCTTTCGTCTTCCATCTCTTTGGCTCTTTGAAGGACGCACAACGTGGGAAGCAATAAATGGGAGATGAAGATGTTATTAATATAGCAAGGCGTTGGCTCCGGCGTTGATCAGCAGAGTTGTACCTTGCGGTCATAAAGGTCCTCACAATAATGTGGTGTAAGGCTGTCACATTGAACGGATATTATTTGCAAAAATATGGTTTCGTAGCCAAAAGAGTGAGAAATAATACGGTGTATTGGATCTTGAATAAAGCCAACCTGCTCTTAGAAAAAAGAAATGTGTTGCATTATTTATTGAATACCCCTCGTATCTAGATGTGGCTCCCGTCTTTTTATGGACAGCGGAAAAAGACACAGACGGTTCTCCAAGTTGACAATGTTCACATACAACATGGCCACTCACCGATTGACGTTGTTACGCTCCACATGCCACTTGGTCCCATGGCACTCCATGTTCCAGATTGTTTCTGTTTCTGTCTCGCATACTGGCCGCCAGTGAACTCCCGTTGTCTCTGAATTGTTGCCTTCGGCAGCTACTTAGGCCACCACCACCACACCCAAAACAAGTGCGGCTATCGCTCCAATACAGCTCGACGCTGCCCCACCACTGGACACCACGGCCTCAGGCGTGGCTCATGTTGTCGATACGTCAGTTAGGGCCAGCCTCACTAGTGACAACTCCGGCCGTTACACCACTGTGGTCCCCGGCGACTGTCTGCTCCCTCCACAGTGACCATGGCGCTACCCTCCAAGCGATGTTGACGATACTTCTCGGTAGGCTACTTTTCACTGTGCTGCACACCACAAAGCCTCCCATCTGGTGCGAGAATAGTACCTGTCCCATGAATGGAAGCGCCCAGCTTGTTTCGCGGGAAGAGAGCCGCGCCACGAAATTTCAATTTTTACGACACAGTGTCTACATGATACTTTGCCCTAATTTACCATTGAGGAGGCAGATTTCCACCAAGAAATTATGGTCCCTACCTTCACAGACCCACCTCTAACACCAGCAGAAAGTAGGTAGTAGGGAAAGTTAGTTTCATTGGATATCCTCCACATATAAGCACGACTTTTCGTTGGAGAAAATGGGATGACGTTTTCCATTCCTCTCTCATGACCATTACTGACTCATTTGGTATAATTTATTAGCAGTTTTCATCTTCGCAGGTCATTCTTGCTAGGGTTGAGAGAATTGATGATTATCAGCTAGCTGCTTATGTTTAGTGTGTGCAGCTTCTGTCGTATTTATTGATGCTCACGATGGTGATAGAACGTCACAAGTACAACTCTAGCTGCACGATTCATCAGATGATTGTCTTTAATATTAGACGATCTCTGGCATAAAGATCTCGTGATTGTGATTTTAGCCTCGTTTTTATCTGAAACAACCTCTTATCCCCGTCTGGCAACGTTAATTCATTCTTCAGTAAATCATTTCAGTATTACATTGCAATGAATCCTAGGTGAAGGTTATAATTTGTTTATTGCTGTCCATCAGACTTTTGCATCTCTATTGACCCCGACAATACGTAAACTACACCTCTCATCCTCCTCTCTTTTCGTTTATGTCTTACAACATTAATAATACCTACTGTTATTAATACACTGACCATCTTTGTTAAAACTCACTAACTTCCACGACTTCGTCGCTTATGCTGGTTTAAAAGTCATAGACATGATTAGTTCCCCCGCCCGCATCTTTTCAAATGAACAGAGGAAACCGTAAGATAAAACCTACTATGTTGCGCAATCAGCTTCCTTTTACTTTAATAAATAACAGTCGCAGTGAGAGAACTATCAGTGACACCTCCTTAGAAATTTTCTGGAAATGGCAATTACCATCATTTAGGAAGTTATTTTCTACTTTTAAGTTCATGTAACCGTCAAAAGCATGTTAACGTTAATGCTCCACATCTACACCGAAACAATTCTTTTTCATTATCTTTCCTTTAGCGTAGGCCATCATAGTAGTATCATGTGCAGATTTTAATTATTCGTATTTCTTGTATAAGCTTCCTTTCCCTTTCACGCCAGCATCCATCTTTCCACTGCGTTGCTTTTTCCTCTGCTCATTCTTCAGGCTGTTTCCTTTTCCTTCTGTCTTGGAAGACTTCCGTTTGTAACGCCTTTTTTATAACACTGCCCTTATCTGTTGTTTGTTCTTCTCTTCTTTGTAAAACTTTCTTGACTTCTTGAATCCAGCCGGTAGTTGAGTTACGTTGCCAGATCTGCTGGAGGATATTCGGTTAAACTGTTGTTATCTATCCTGTATAGATGACCAAAGTACTGTGTTATATTTCAGCAACACTTCTTAACATTCACTACACTTCCTCTTTCAGTGAATCCAGTATTTTCTGTAAAATTTTTTCTGCAGTATTTTATCTAAGTAGTAATTCAGTCTTCGACTTTCACTGCCATACAAGCATTCTGATTTTATAAATGTATTTTAGCGTTTTGTTTTAAGACTCTTGGGTGCGCATTTTTTGTTGTGGACGACTTTCGTGATACTATAATCTCTTTTTATCTTGTGGATTCTTTCTTCTATAACAGATATTTCTAAACCTTTTACTTGGATTATATCTCTCAAATAATTATGATTACGATAAAATTTGTTTTTTTTCTAAGAAGATTATTAAACCTATTTTTATTTATTTATTTATTTATTTGTCTACGTCAGTCAAGCAATACAAGTAGCTTCTGTTGCAAGATCTCGTTTTTCTTAAGATTATTGCGTATGTTTGTAAGACAATCACAATTCTCAGACTTCAGCGTTCTCATGAACGAAAACGTTTACAAACAAAACTTCCAAAACAAGATTAACTCTGGTGAAGACATGTTGTATTGCTCCTGGAACACAGAGAACAACACGTTTACAAATAGCTGTAAGACATGAGCACTTTCCAAACAACGAGATAGCAACGAAACCACTTTTCAAATATAATGATGTGTTTAGCTCGATCGTAAATATAAGACATAACCCTTGACTATTCGTTGGTCATCTGAGAAAATATTTTCAAAATGTAAGAGTAGCAGTGCACATTTTGCAAATAAATTACGTAAACACAGTACTCAAGCCCTAAAAACCTCTCTTCAAATGCGGTAATGCTGTATTTAGCACAAGCAGTAAATATTGCATGAGACATAATCCTGTTGTACACTTACCTTAGACAATATTCTCATAACATTAATGTAGCAGTGTAGGTTTGGCAAACATAGCATTTAAACACGGTAGCCAAATGCTACAAAGCGTACAATCTCGATTGACTTAGAATGCAGCAAGACTTCCATTAAGAGAACAAATCCAGTGCAGCGAGCAAGTCGTTTCACGCACGGGAAGGCTGTGTCTCAAGGACCTAAATTCTGGAATAAAGAGAACAACCTCTGACTACAGCACCTGGCCTCTCAGGAAACACCTCCCTTTTTCTCGAGGACGGGCGTTTTCATTGTGTTTCCCCAATAATCTTTCGTGCACTTGAAACAAAGATCTTGAGTTGAATCTCTGCTCTCTTTCTATCGGAGCCTTTAAATTTCTTTCGAAATCCCTCAGAGTTACGATTTTGTTGTACATGCCCACATTTATTCCTCGCTTTTTCCGTAGATGAAACCGAATATAATTCTTGGCTTTGATACCGCAGTCTCCAGAATCAATATTTGCTGTATTTCCTTTATGTCTTATACCTATCTCACCGAATAAATGAAAACCTTTAAATGTTTACTAGAGACGTACATGTGTTTTGCTACATTTATTTTCCAGGCTAACTACAGTATGTAACTGTAACTGATGTACAAAGTGGTCCACCCAACCTGGAAACAGCGCAATTTCTATAAAGTTGCAGGACATTTATTTTACTGTAGACGGCTATATTTAATGGTGCGAGTATTTTTCTGTGTGGACTTGAGACGTTTTCTGCTTGGTGAGATGTGAATGAAATAAATGTTCAGAAGTATATATATGTACTTTTTTAAAACCATTCGGTAGCTCGTTAAATTGATTTTCAGTGATATAGCACATGTGATTGTTCACAACGAATACTTCTGCAAGCTGTATTGAATGTCAACGCGTGCTCAACCAACACTACAAAGTCTCTGCCATGAAAGCTTTGTTTACTACCAAATGGAGTTAGGTATTCTTTTCATATACTTAGATTTCACATGTAGCACATATTCTCGCTTCCTTTTGCGAAATATTCCGTCGTGAAGATAAATACGTGCTATATCACTGTACATCTCTTTTCAGGAGGAACTGAATGACGATGAAAAGAACATAGCTCAGTATAAAAATTTGTGTAAATAGTTTCTTTTATACGTTTATTACTCGTTTCGAATGTTACCTGAATGACTAAATACTCACCCCATTACATACTACAATTTAGTGAAAACCTTATTTCGATATTTGCTAAATTACGGCTGTTAGGGGATCCATTATAAAGTATATTCACCACTGTATAGCTCCATTATGTAAAAATGCAATTTTAAAAAGCTTTCGCAGTTTATTTCTTTCTCAGTCAACTGAAAATGTTTCAAATTCATGTGTGGCACTTATTTAAGTCTCAAGAAAGATATTCCTCAAGCATATCCTTTAACTGTCTCTCTCCTCGATCTCTCTGCTCGATGCGCTTTTGGCAGTGTGCTTCCATATCAGATAGTTACATAATCCATTATTCATTTGAACGATTATTTTATCTAAATGATGTGGAGCAAGTTGGTTTGCGGGATATGTATGTTTGTATGACTAATGTTAACATTATTGAAGATACAGGTATTGCATTTTAGTCATTATCTTGCGCCTACAATTATAAACTAGTCCTTTTTAATATTTTTTACAGGTTACCACTATTTAAATAAAAATTCGTCCATGGAATAGGAGTCGAGGCGAAATGATTTTAGGTTAGATTTAAAACTTGCTTTGCTACCTCTCACATATTTAATGGTATTGGGAAAATGATCAAAAATGTTTGTTGCTGCTTGTTGAATCCGCTCTTGATCCAGTACAGCTTTGATAATGGGTAACAATCGCCATTTTTTCCTCCAGTGTTGTACTTATGAACATCCTATTTACGATGGATTACTTTGACTAGTGTCACTAGCCAATACATGTACTGTAATAGTGCGGTTAAAACGACAAATTCCTTGAGGAGGTACCTACATGGTGACCACAAGTAAAACCACGCATTATTCTTAATGCTCGCTTTTGTACATTTAATACTTCCTTTCTAAGTGGTGAGTTACCCGAGAAAATTATTCAATAAGTTATTATTGAGTGAAAATACGCTGTATACAATAGGAGAGTGATTTGTTTGTTTGCAAGACAAGCACTACACACAGACGAATAGTAGCTGAATCTAACTGTCTGAGAAGTTCGGTAATATGTCTTCCAGTTCAAGTTTCGTCAGTATGTACATCCGACAATTTGGAGTATTCTGTCCTATTACAGACTCTTATTCATGTGCTACATCAATTGTTGCTATGACTAACTTATTACGTTAGAACTTTTCATAATTCTGTTTAAAATTCCATCAGCACTATATGAGATGTTTCCCCGAAGAATTTTTTAAGTCTATTAATTTCAGTGAAGGATATTGGTACTACTTCCAACTACTTAAAGTTTTGTGGAATGATATGTTTAAGATCTTCTCTTGCTTCTTCAAGTCAACCATTTAATTCCAGTTTCACTACTGCATTTAGAAAGTGACTGTTGAAAATATCTGCAGTCGGAACATTGTCATTTAATTTAACTGTTGTGATATCTTGTACCCTGGCTGGTTCTCTTGTCTCCCTTTACAGTTTTAATTTTATTATCAGCATTATTAATTTCTGTCAGGACATACGTACTTCTTGATATTTTAATGATTTTTCAGGAAATATAAAAGTATTTTCTGTAGTATGCTTTTAACGTCAGCTCTTGACTAATTCTGCACCCTATATAAATTTCCCTTTCCTCTTACATGAAATTGCGATCCATTTAGTCATCCATAGCCTACTTGTTTATGGACTTTGTGGCTAAATTTTTATGAAAGCTAAATTCAAAAATTGAGACACATTTCCTATGCAATATACTGAATTTGGTATTATACTACGTCTTTTAGCTTAGTCTTCAAATATAGTACACTCTTCTCATTAAGAGGCCTATGCCTCAGAGCTGTAAGGTGCTGTACTGTTTATTTCCATTAACTGTGCTTCATTATCAGATATTCACTTAATAATTAGATGTATATTGAATTTTTCATCCCACGAATTTTTCATCATCATCTATCAGGGTCGTGCAATCTTGCTGCACTCGATTTGGAAACAGTTACCACTGAATTCAGAATTAAGGAGCCAAATATTGAATCCAGTTAATTTAATCTCTCAGAATTTTTTAAGAAACCTACGTTGAAATCGCCACAAACTACTGTTTGTTCTTCTCTAACAGGTAGTTCAATAACACATCCACATTTCTCATAAATAACTGAAAGAAAAGGGGGCCTGTAAACTGTTATGGTTACAAGACGAATATTCTGCTGTAACAACTCACAAGCATTTCTTTATGGTTCACCTGCATAAAAACAGCTTGTTTCAATATTTTTGATTTTGTATACAACTTTTACATATATTGCAATTCTTCCTTTATCCAAGTTAATTCTAAGCCAAAATGAGGCTAATCTATAACCCATTCTATTTAACGTCTCTATACCTCTGGTTGAATGGTGTTGAGAGAGTCAAAGAACATTTATTTGTTCAAAATTCTCCACATTTTATAGACTACCAAGAATATCATCTTGTTTTTCTGTCCCCTAATGTTCCAATGATACATACTAGTTTTACTTTTCTGTGAACTGTTACACACATTATGATCTTGGTCGGTCATGATTTCTGTCAATACTGTCTGTCACCTGACACTAACCTAAAAAATGTGCCCCTCCAACTGCGTTAACCACAGGAATTTTGCCTTGTGTGCCTGTGCCGCCCCCCCTTTCCCTTACGCCCTGTGCAAGACGGTCAGCTAATCTGTCCTACCCCCATCCACTATTCTGATGAATATCATGATTTAGTATCGCTATCTCCCAACTGCACTAACGGGTGCACCACAGATACGAGACATCACTTCAGTTTGCATTGGTAATTGACGATATTTGCTGTCAATGGATACTTAAGTAAACACGATTTATATCTCTAAAAATTTCCACCAGGCTATGTTTAAAAAAAATCTGTAACACCATAGCAATTTTCGTTTTAACGGTTTTCGCTACTGGGATTATCATTGCTTCAGTTAACTCTGCATTCGCCATTAGTTGAAGATATGTTTAAATATTAAACGATTGAATACACACTACTGAAGTTCCACAATAGTATTTATTTAAAAGTTCGTTATGAACCGACTTTCGGCTTTCTACGCCATCACCAGATAAACAGATTGTCCACACATCAGTGAAAGTTTATACATGTCAAAATATTGTTTTTCAAATATATGTGACGTTTTACGACTGTATATCGACATAAGTCGTAAAAGTCAGGTATCTTTGAAAAACAATCTTCGTACAACTATGAACCTTCGCTGATGTAGTGTGACCTGTCTGTTTAGTATTAAGATTAAGCTATCTGACGATGGGCTTCAAAGCTGAAAGCCGGTTCCTATTATCGGGGAACATCAGTACTTTGTATCCAAGTTTTTAACATATCCCTGTTCCTTCAAGTACCGAACATATATATTCATCTGTTCTCTCTCTCTCTCTCTCTCTCTCTCTCTCTTTTTCTCTCTCTCTCTCTCTCTCTCACACACACACACACACACACACACACACACACACACGCACACTCACTACACACTTCTATATAAACGTCTGATTTTTTAAATGTGAGTTGTCTCTAAACAAATTATTATATACCACTAAAATAAACGAATAATATCTTAATATGTACATAGAAAAATTGCATGAGTATGTGTCCTCAAAAGCACTAACTATATCTCCTTGAAAACTTCTGACGTAGTACGAAAATTAAAGACTCGTACAACATTCGTCCTATAAGAGTCTAAAATAAAGTCAGTAAGCATAAAATTCAGTTAAAGTAAGATTCATTGTGATAACGACACTAATGAAAGTTCTGTCGTAGTGATGAAATCCATGGATCACAAAACACTGCCATATCTAAAAGCAAAGTCGTTCTAACCACTTAATCTTGCTAGGGGGGAAGGGAGGTAAAGTACAACGAGATGCTATTCCACTGCCTGTACCTTATTATCATTCCGAGGCAACCTTACGTTATCATACAACTGCTTCCTTGAACAGACAGGTCATGGGATTTGCTGTTCCACACTGCATCGTATAAAATCCTCCTTACTGTAACTAGTCTGCTATATTTTGGCATAATGTTTCTCACCAAAGTTATCAAACCTGGGGCAAAACTTTTAAAGTGCACAAAGATGGACGCCAATGAATCTTTTACGCAGCAAATAAACAATGTGGCGAGTGTCCGTGAGATCAGCCAAAAGGCAGCACGGAGTGGCAGCGCGGTTTGAGGCGCCATGACACGGATTGCGCGGCCCCTACCGCCTGAAGATCGAGTCCTCCCTGGGTCATGGGTGTGTGTGTTGTTCTTAGCATAACTTAGTTTAAGTTAGCTCAAGTATGTGTAAGTATAGGGGCCGATAACCTCAGCAGTTTGGTCCCTTAGGAATACACACACACATCTGAACATCTACATCCATACTCCGCAAGCCACCTGACGGTGGCCCGTCATTGGCAGAAATCTGACTGCCTCCATTGCAAACCCTCTTCTGGAAAATTAAGCGGAGAACTATCTCGTAGCAGGTAGAAAGCTAACTAGAGTTATCTAGCAAATCGGCGAAGACAGAGCAAGATAGTGAACTAACTACGTATATAGACTGTGACCAGTACGATTTCAACAATAGACTTAAATTCCTTAATTATCTTTCATTTGATTAGATCAAAATTGGAATAAAAATCCTGAAAGAGGAATGCTGACACTATTACACTGACCCTGTTGTAACTTGGTTCTGCATGTTAATTAATATTTTCCTTCATTAACATCTCAGTAGTAAAGTTAATATGAAATTTTAGTCTTTCACCTCTGTGTTGTATATGTGGATTCGGCTTTCTCCTCGAAGTCGAGAGTTGCCTTTCAGCATTGTTGGCCAATACATTACGTTCAGAGCTCAGGGTAACGCGTGGTAGTGGTATGAATGTAGCAACTTTTACTTAGCGAAGAGTCCGCTACGACCAAATATGAAGAATAGAGGAGAGTCTGGAGTGATTCAAAGTGCGACCTGGTCTACTACCTGGGGCACAGAGTCTTTTGTACAGTTCTTACAACCCTAGTATAGCGTGAAGAGAGAGAGCCAGCTGTCTACATATAACGCGCTTTTCTGCTGCCAATAACTTAGCTTTGAACATGTAGGTGTTACAGCACTGAATCTGACTCGGTTTCGTAATAACAATGTTATGAAAAGAACTATAGCTACGCACCAAAAAGTGGAGATGCTGAGTTGCACAGCAAAAAGCTTGTTGGAATGTGAGCTTTCAGCCAACAAGGTCTCCGCCGAAAATAGATCAAAGTTTACACACAGTCTCACACAAACGCAACGCACACACACATGACCACAGACTCTGGCAGATTTTCATAACATTGTTACATTCCAATTTGGATTTTACACTGTTTATCAATACCGTAATAATTAATATGATGTCTGGTACACGAAGAAATGTTGCGACGTGAAGGAAAAGACAAGCTTTTGTAACGGCTAGTGTTCGTGCATTACAGGTAACGATTTAAAGATCCCAAGCGTTAGCGATCATTACAGTATTTAATAAGCAATGTGGTCTGAAACATTTCATCTCGCAAGGAGCGAACTAAGGTAAAGTAGAGCCGGTGCTCTTTCACTGACTGTCATTCCGAGCCCCCTTGCTTGAAAATGTTCGTGTAACCACTTCCCTTAACGGCTACGTCTTAGCTCCACATTGCATCGTTTGACATCCGCCAACTAACAAAGCAATTTGGTGAAGCACAGGCCAACGAGTCTATACAGTGAGCAGAAATTCCAAGTGTCCTCTCCGCCTTTGTAGAGAGACTGTAAATGAATCGGTTCCGTAGCTCATCTCACCAGAATGTGGAATCTGGTTAAAATTCTGGCGTAGTTTCTGATGGTTGGACTATAAGCCAATATACTACGTTTAGTGTCAAATATCTGCAGAGTCTTCCATGGAGGGAGGAGATTAAGGAGATTGTCTATTGTACTGAGTCATTATTTCATCTTTCTCTGATCTACGGAGTGCAGTGTCTAAGACACTATACTCATAATCGGGAGAAGCGGGTTTCAAAAAATTTCCAGTCATCCGTATTCAGATTTTCTGTGTTTTCATGAATGATAGAATGGTTCCTTTGAAGAGGTAACAGCTGTTTTCTCGCTTCATCCTCCTCTGATCCGAATTTGTGTGTAGTCTGTAATTACCTCTTCGTAGACGATACATTAAACCCCTGTTTTAGATCATTCGTTATTTGATGCTCACAGATAAGCTGTCGGTGCTATAAATATTACATATACACTGAGGTGACAAAAGCCACGGGATAGCTTCTAATATCGTTTCCGACCTCCTTTTCCCGTTGTAGTGCGGCAACTCGACGTGGCATGTACTCAAGTTGATGGAAGTCCCCTGCAGGAATATTGAGCCATGCTTCCTCTATAGCCGTTCCATAATTGCGAAATTGTTGCCGGTGCAGGACTTTTGTGCACGAACTGACCTCTCGATTGTGTTCCATAAATGTCCTATGGGATTCATGCCGGGCGATTTGGGTGGCCAAATCATTCACTCGAATTGTCCAAAATGTTATTCAAACCAAACGCGAACAGTTGTGGCCCGTTGACATGGTGCAATGGTGCATTGTCATCCATAAAAATTACAACATTGTTTGGGAAATGAAGTCCATCAATGGCTGTAAATGGTCTCCAAGTAGCCGAAGACAACAACTTCTAGTAGATGATCGGTTCATTTGGACCATTCAACGTAAACGCAGCCTTGTTGAAAACTTGGATCAATGGCAGCACACTTTAACCCCACCATCAGTTCTTACCAACTGAAATCGGTACTTATCTTACCAGGTCACGGTTTCCCAATCGTCTTGGATGTAACCGATAATGTCACGGGCCGAGGAGAGGCGCTGCGGGCGATGTCGGGCCGTCAGCAAAGACACTCACGGCGATCTGCTGCCATAGCGCAACGCCAAATTTCGCCGCACTGTTCTAACGGGTACGTTTGTAGTACGCCCCTCGTTGATTTCTGCGGTCCTTTTACATAGTGTTGCTTGTCTGTTATCACTGACAACTCTACCAAACGCCGCTGCTCTCGGTCGTGAAGTGAAGGCCGTCGGTCACTGCGTTGTCCGTGGTGAGCGGTAATGCCTGAAATTTGGTATTCTTGGCAGTCGCTTGACACTGTGGTTCGTGGAATATTGAATTCTCTAGCAATTTCCAAAATGCAATGTCACATGAGTCTAGCTCCAACACCACTCTGTGCTCAAAGTCTGTTAATTCTCGTTGTGCTTCCATAATCAATTTGGAAACTTTTTCACATGAATCACCTGCCCCTTTATACCTTGCGTACGCGACACCACCGCCATCTGTATCCGAGCATATCGCCATCCCATTACTTTTGATACCTCACAGTATATATACAGGGTAAAGAAAAACCTGCGGCCCGCTCTTCGCAAAGGGTTTTCTTTCATACTAACGCACAAAAATGTCTGTAGCAAAATTCTCCCTACACATGTTTTGGTAGTAAAAGGGCGTCAACGAATGGCGGTTTGGCAGCAATGAAATCACATACACAATAAGTTCTTTGTTCATCACAGTGCAGCCACGCTGACCAGTTAGTACAGTGGCTTGAGTTTTACCTTAGAATACTTCCAATAGTCAAGGGGTAAGTTACTTTGCGAAGGGCATTCAATAAGTAATGCAAGACTTTTTTTTCTCGGCCAGTTTCGGTTGAAAAAATACGAAATCAGTTGTGACATATCGTGGAACATTTCAGCTTCGGGCCCAGCGGTTTCATTAATTTCCGATAGGTATAGGCACTTTATGTACAAATGGCGTCTGAGACAGTGAACAAAAGCACGATGAGTCGTTAGGCGAGGTGTCTGTCATCATCGCAGCAAGGTCACACGAACCTGCCCAATCTCCCGCATGCCGGCTGGTCGCACTCAGCAGTGCTGGAGCGTGTGGACACTCCCATTCGTGGTGATCGACAAAGCAGGATCAAACACCTCGCTGCACAACTAGACGTCTCTGTTAGTATTGCTGAAGGTATCGTCCGCCAGTTGCGGTACTCAAAGTTTTGCGTTGGCTGTGTTCCTTCCCGCCTAATACGAGACAATGAAGAGAACGAAGGACCATCTGTTCTGAGCTGCTTGCGCATGATCAAGGCTGATAGTAACAATTTTATACCGACCATTGTTACAGGGGATGAAATGTGGGTTCATCACTTGTTAAGGAAAAAAAACTGCAATCCACGGAGTGGCGCCACACTACCTCTTCTCCGAAGTAGGAGTTCATAGCCGCAACCTCAACCGGTAAAGTCATGGCGACGGCCTTCTGGAACTCTAAAATGGATATTCCTTTTGAGCCCCTCCCTCATGGTGCAACATCCAATTCAAGGATGTATTGAGCTACCCTCAGAAACTGGGGAAACGACTTCAGCGTATTTGTCGTCACCAAAATGCAGACGAACTTTCGTCTCCATGACACAGTGAGGCCTCACACAAGTATGCGCATCCGAAACAAGCTCACAAAACATCATTCGACTGGTCTGCCACACCACAGCCCAGATATTGCTACTTCCGACTTCCATCTGCTTGGCACAATGAAGGATGCACTCTGTGGAAAACAGTACGTAGATGATGGGAGGTTATTGATGAAGCGAATCGTTGGCTCCGACGTCAGCCAGTAAACGATGATGATGATGATTATGTTTGTTTTGTGCGGCGCTCAACTGTCCGCTCATCAGCGCCCGTACAAAGTCACAGTTTTTACAAAGTCCAGTTTTTTTCCACAGTCCAAGCGAGCCACTCTCACGAATGATGATGACGCTGAAATGATGAGGACCACACAAACACCGACCCCCGGGCAGATAAAATCCCCAACCAGGCCAGTAATGGAACCCGGGACCCCGTGATCCAGAGGCAGTGACGCTAGCCACTAGACCAAGAGCTGCGGGCGTCGGTCGTCCCAGTAAGGTGGCGTAAGGCTGTCGCATTGAATGGAGATTATGCTGAAAAACAGGGTTTTGTTACCAAAAGAGTGGGGAATAATATAGCGTGTAGGAATCCTGAATATTAATTTTTAAAATTATAGTGTATTGGTAATGTAAATGTTTTATGAAATATTATTTTAAATTTTTTAAAGCAGGTTTTATTTATTGTACCAACCTGCTCTCAGAAAAAATGTATTACATTACTTGTTGAATGTGCCTCGTATTTTCTAATTTCGGACTGGATGGTAAGGTGTCTGGCTTGTTAATCGTCATATAGCTAATCAGTAGGTATTATACAAAGCACGCGTGACATGCAACTCGAAGTACAATCGTTTCTAATATTCACACTTAAAAACACTTTTTTTCTTTAAATGTTCACGCAGTACAACCCTCCATGCTTTCTAGTCCATCCTCAGTATCACTTCTCTCTTCTTGAGCTATACCTTTGCGCCCAAAGCAAAAAAAAAAAAAAAAAAAATAGTACACGTTTATCCGATACACAGCACCCAGGCAAGCACATCTTAGCTTTCTGTACGTATGAGCACGACAGAGATGGTGACCGACAAGAGGACTGTCAAGGTAAATAAACGAAGAGAGTCTGAATCTTTTTTGTTTATAAATCGTTTTGTAACTTTGATTGGATGAGGTATTGTGATTCTTATGATCGTATGTGTGTCTGGAGGTGGAAGCAGTTTGCTCTAGAAAAAATCATCAGTTTTAGTGTGCTTAGATTTTAAGGTGATTATACGTATGGTTAATATGAAATATTCTATCAAATATATTGCAGTAAATTAAATGTATTTTTAATTAATTATTCTAGACCTTTATTATAAACAGTTGCCAGTTTAATCGCACAAGAGAAGTATTCAGTCGCCTTCGATATCAGGACTAGTACACAGTTGTAATCTGTTTTGAAACTTAGTATCAGATTAAACTGTGTGCTTTATCGAAACCGGGACCTTGTTTTCGATGCAGCAGACTGAAACGCTTATTCCGAATTTTAATTTACCTTTACATTCTTCATGATTCAAATCTGAAATCTGAGGCCAGTTGTGTCGGTTTCCCTAAAATACACGTAGTACCACTCCTTCCCTTTGTGTACTCTCTGAAGCTAGTATCCGTATCCTGTAGATGACTATAATCACTGAAAACGAAAAACGTGTTGCGATGTCGAAGACACTGGAAGGACCACGTCTCAAATTCCCACATAGACTCCAGATTAAGGTTTTCATCGTTTTTGCGACATAACCTAAGGGAAACTGGGGTGGTGGTTTTGAAATGGCCTGTTTCGTTCCCCATACTTGCCTTCTCCGTCGCTAATGACGTCACCGTTGGCGGGACGCGAAACCCTAATCTTCCTCGTAATCACTGACAGCGCTGTTTAGTGTTGCACTGGTACTGTTGTAGACAATTCCTTAAGAGCAAGGCACAAAGCGCCGGAAGCCAAGGATCAACTGATAACTTACTCTTTTCGGATAGTCCAAGCTGGATGATCATGAATAAGGTCCTCATCTGAAAAACAGATCAACATCAAAGTTCCACTAATACGGGTGTGATAGGTTTGAAATTTAGCTTAATAACACACTGCCTAGTTATAGATCAAATAGAAACTTTTTAACGAGGGTAGCCGAGTAACTGGCGTTAGGAGACTTGGGTGCAATGTTGGCTATTCAGACTCAGAATTCGTGGCGGCTAACAAATTCACTTCATCTGATTGAATATTAATTTCAGTGACTGCAATCCAACCGTGGAAAACGATTTCATCACTAACGATTAAACTGTACCAGGTGGCTAGCCAGCAGTAGGCGATCCGAAACCAAAAATCGTGTAAAAGGTCGTCTTCTAATTGATGATTAATTTCAACGAACGCAAACCTACAGTAGCAAACGATCTCATCAATGTCGATTGAAATTTACCAGATGCATAGCAGACAGTCAGAGATCCGAAACTAAAAATCGAACAAAATAAAAAATACATCCACTCGTTGTCAGCGAGTACACTCATACCATAGTTTAACAAAATCATCCCTGTCACTTTCATTCAGGTAGTGGTGGAATGGCATTAAATATTCATCAGAGCTGAATATTTATAAGTGCTTCATCAATCCGTAGCACCATACATTCAGTATGCAACACAATGTCCTCTTTCCATTAATCGTTACCGCTGCATGCTGTTATAATTCGTTCTTTTGCAAGGGGAGCGATGATATTTTACATTTCGATTAACATTTTTCTACGAAGACTCGAAGTCGTTAGATTGTCCGAGTAAAAACAGGGATGTCGCTTCTAGTTCTCGAAGCTATCCTGTTTGTTGTTTTAGAGAACAACTGTTACCTGGCCCAGCTCACCTTTTTTATGGACCATATACTGTCAAAATAGTGTATTTGCAGGCGCATTTTTAAAAAGCAGAACGAAAAAATGTAACAGCGCTACACCGTGGGAGTATGGCTACAACCACAACATCGTTTAATCTCATCAACTGCATTACACTTGTTTACATAGGCACAACGTATTTAAGGATCATCCAGCATTCCGCTGATCTAAATCATACATGAAAATCTTCTTTCTTGACTCTCTTCAAACATTCATGGTAGACTTACCGATTAACAGGGATTGATCTCCTGATAGCGCAAACTTCACAATCTTCATATCACCTCACCCAATCTCTAATATTAAGATCAACTAGATCGGCATTATTTTAATCGAGGTGGATCGTTAATATATTCGTAATGATTCTGTGTCTAAGTCTGGCATCATCTTCTGTACACTGTCCATATATCCAGATCATGTGGTCGTTTATTATAGACCATGACATGGTCAAATTTAACGGAGTGCTAGTTATTCTGGCAGATAAGAGTCTAACGCGTGGTAGTTCACACTTTTTTGACATTTCCTTCGCTTTTATATATATTGTCTTCTCCTCTTTTCAAATTATCTTCATCATTTTACGGTCTCCTAAAATGGCGTTTCTGTGACGCTCTACAGAAATATATGTTGTTCTGATTATATCATTCACTTGGACAGGAATCTAATACACTTCCGCTGTTGAGAAAAGGGCCAGTAATAATATTACTCGTCTCTGCTTCGATAAGTTCTATCAATAAATGCTCCATGGTGATTCCATCCACTTGTAACAATTCATTCGAAATGTTTAATATTTTGTTCATGTAGCATAAATATCGATGTTCTTGACCCACTTTCAACGGTATTTTTGTATAAGGATGCCCATTGGGGGCATACGACCAATATTTTTGCCCTATTGTGTAATATTTCATACAGTCACAATTCTTTAATATTAAGTAGGAATTTTCTCCCAAGCGCGATGGAAAAATCAGACAATATTACAATTGTTTAGCTAAGTTATAGTGTTTTTTCTCTTTGTTATTTAGCTGAGAACGTGACTCCAAACTCAAAAATCACAGTTATATAGTGTCACGTCCTTTCTCCTATGCACATAACAACTGCATTTTTGGTGTTTCTTTCATCGATGGAATCAGTTTAATGTTTCATTGATTAATGCTTTTAGTAATTCATTGTCGTTTTTTCCTGCGAATTTCTGGAAAGATTTCTTCAAACACCTTTCCTGCTTTTTATGTTATGTACTAGTTGTCCCATGTTGGAAGTAAGGGCAATTTTTTTTCTATTGCCATGCCTCCTATCTTTTTTTGTGTCAAACTGATGTAATGCACTTTTGATGTTTATCTGACTAACATGTAATGATTCTTATTAACACTATGTAAATGTAAAGCTAGGAAAATTACTCCCAAGGAAGTTAAAAAAAAGAGAGTGTGAGAAAGTGAACAATTGAATTGTCATAGGTGAGTTCGCTTTCACGTCAAGGTGCAGACTTTTTTTCTTTTGAGTTATCAGTCTTCTGACTGGATGGATGCGGCCCGCTACGAATTCCTCTCCTGTACCAACCATTTCATCTCAGAGTAGCGCTTGCAACTTACGTCCTCAATTATTTGCTGCATGTATTCTACTGACTGTCTTCCTCTACAGATTCTACCGTATGCATTTCCCTCTTCGGCTATGTCGTAACAAATGTCCTATCACCCTGCCCCCTCTTGTTGTCAGTGTTTTCCATATGTTCATTCCTTCACTGATTCTGCACAGAATCTCATCATTCCTTACCTTATCAGCCCACCGAATTTTCAACATTCGTCGGTAATACAACATCTCAAATGCTTCGATTTTCTTCCTTTCCAGTTTTCCCACAGTCCTTGTTTCACAACCATAAAATTCTGTGTTCCAAACGCATATTCTCAGAAATTTCTTCCTCAGATCACGGCCTATGTCTGATACTAGGAGACTTCTCTTATCTAAATTACTGATACGACTATAGTATTAGAAATGATAAGTATCCTTAACACAAGCTCGGTACCGTTGAGTATCAAAATTGTCTATTCAGCCCTTCCTTAATGTTATGACAGAGCAGCAATAGATTCAGTCACTAACTCGATCAAGAATGCACTAAATACAGCATACCACATTGTTAGTCAAAGTCCGAAAATCGGTTGTAAATTACTTTTATAAGTCTTTAAACACGACATTGCAGTTCGAAGTCCACAAACCTATTCTGCAATTTCACAAGTCTTTAAATGTTCTGCTGTTGAAAGCTAGTATTTCCCAACTGCCTTCCCTTGACTTCTCGTACGCAATACTTTAAACAGTTTAATCATAAATGCCGTTGTTGCTTGTGCTAGCCTGCTTTTCGTGCCCTCGTTTGTCCGTCCGTCGTGGGTCATTTTCCTTGCTAGATTGAATTGCTCAAGACCGTCTATTCCGCAGTTCCAAAATCTCATTTCTGCACTCCTGCACTCCTCATTACATTCGTCTTTCCTCGATTTATTCTCAGCCCGTATTCTGTGCTTATTAGATTTTTCATTCCATTCAAGAAGTGCTGCAATGCTTCCTCACCTCCACTATGGATAGCAATGTCATCATCAAATCTTATCACTGATATCCTTTCACCTGGAAGTTTAATCCCACTTCCTTTTATTTTCGTCATTGATTCTACGATGCATAGACTGAACAGTAGGTGCGAAAGACAACACCCTTGTCTTACACACTTTTTAATCCGAGCAGTTCGTAACTTTCCACCTATTGTTCCCTCCTGGTTCTTGTATACATCATGCATTACCCATCTTTCCCTACAGCTTGGCCCTGTTTTTCTCAGAATTTCGAACATCTTGCACCATTTTTCACTGTCGAACGGTTTTTCCAGGTCCACGAATCCTATGAACATGTCTTGATTTCTTTTCAGTCTTGCTTTCACCATCAACCGCAGCCTCTTTGGTACCTTTACCTTTCCTAAAACCAAAATAATTGTCATCTAACAGGTCCTCTATTTTATTTTCCAACCTTCTGTGTATTGTTCTTGGCATCACCTTGGATACAAGACCTGTTAACTTGTTTTATAATTCTCGCAGTTATCGGTTTCTCGAATCTTCGGAATTTGCTGATAATGTTTTTTCGAAAGTATGACGGTATTTCGCCAGTCTCCAACATTATACTCACCACAGCGAACAGTTATGTTGCCACTTACCCCAATTATTTTATAAACGACGATGGAATTTTATCTATTCCTGTTGCCTTATTATTATGTTAACTCTTCCAAAGATCTTTTAAATTCTGATTCTAAAACTGAATTCCCTATCTCTTCCTGCTTCTCCTTCTATCGTGGTCGAGCGGTTCTAAGCACTACAGTCTGGAACCGCGTGACCGCTACGGTCGCAGGTTCGAATCCTGCCTCGGGCATGGATGTGTGTGATGTTCTTAGGTTAGTTAGGTTTAAGTACTTCTAAGTTCTAGGGGACTAATGACCACAGCAGTTAAGTCACATAGTGCGCAGAGCCGTTTTCTTCTATCACGCCATCAGACATGTCATCCGCTCTTACAAGCTCAATGTATTCTTTCCGTATATACGCTCTCTCCTCCGCATTTAACAGTGGATTAACCAATTTCAATGATGCTGTCCTTGCTTAAAATATCACCAAAGCTTGTATTGACTTTATATGCCGAGTCCGTCCTTCCGACAGTAATTTCTTTTCTAGTTTCTTCACATTTTTCATGGGACCATTTCTCCTTAGCTTCCCTTTACTTCCTATTTATTTCGCTCCTAAGTGACTTGTATTTCTGTACCGTTTAATTACCCTGAACATTTTTAACTTGCTTCCTTCGTCAATCAACTGAATTATTTCTTCTGTTACTCATGGTTTCTTTGTAGTTACCGTCCTTGTGCCCGTGTTTTTCTTTCCAATTTCTATGATTACTCTTTTTAGGGGTGTTTATTGGTCTTAAACTGAGCTGTCTATTCAACTAATCATTATCGCAGTACCTATAGACTCTGAGAACTTCAAGTGAATCTCTTCAATCTTAGTATTTGTTTTGCGCTTGATTCTTCCTGACTTTTCTGCTAAGCTTCAGTCTGTCTTCATCATTACTAAATTGTGATCTGAGTCTGTATCTGCTCATAGGTACGCCTGACAATCCAATATCTGATTACGATATTTCTGCCTGACCATTATGTACTCTAACTGAAATCATTCCGTATCTTGCGATCTTTTCCAAGTGTACCTCCTCCTCTAGAGATTTTTGAACAGAGTATTTGCTGTTACTAGCTGAAATTAATTGCAGGTCTCAGTTATTCTCTCTCCTCTCCCATTCCTACTACCAAGCCCAGATTTACCCGTAATCCTTTCTGCTATTCCTTCGTCTACAGCCGCGTTCCAAACCCCCATGACCATTACATTTTCATCTCCCTTTACGTACAGTATTACCCGCTCGGAAGCCTCATATTCGGCTTGCGACAACTGTTGTTGTCGATGTTAGTTTGCTGTCGATTCTGATGAGGACAACCCTATCCATGAACTGTTCACAGTAACTCACTCTTTGTCCTACCTTCCTATTCATAAGGAATCCTACTGCCGTTATAGCACATTCTGCTGCTCTTGATACTACCCTACACTCACCTGACTAGAAATCATTGTTTTCTTTCCATTTCGCTTCACCGACCCCGTTATATCTAGACTGAATCTTAGGATTTCCCTTTTCAGATTTCTAGCTTCCCTACCACGTTCAAACTTCTGACAACCCATGCACAGATTCATAGAACGTCATCTATTCGTTGGTGATTACCTCTTTTTCTCACTTTCACTCCCCCCCCCCCCTCACTTGGCAATCCCTTTCCGGAGATCCGAATGCGGGAGTAGTCTGGAATCTCTCACTAATGGAGAAATCATCATCACACTTTTTCAATTACAGGCCACATGTCCTGTAGAGACACAGTAAGTGTCTTTAATGCTGTCATTTTCATTGCCTTCTGCATCCTCTTGCCGTTGATCATTGCTAATTTATCCGCCCTTAGTAGCCGTTTCCTACACAAAGGGCAAGACGGTGCCCTGGATCTCTGTCCGCTTCTCTGCCCTCTTTGACAAGGCCGTTTGCTGAATGAGGGTGATTTCTTATGCCGGAAGTCTTTGGTCGCCATTGCCGATTTTTATTTATAACTTAAGCAGTGTGTGGAGAGTGTGTGGGGCGGCACGTTAAATAAGAATATAAAGCTTCACCGTCTTTTACAGAAGCCTGAAAACCATTTTTGCAGTCAACCAGAAAGCGACGGAGGACATACTGACCATAGTTTCCAGTCTGTAAGTCCACATTCTTCTTGTGCTCACTGAAAGGAAGTGTTCCTACTAGCTACTTACTCAGCGGAATCGGGAACTAAGATTATAAATAAAATTTTTGAGTTGTAGCTGATTAATATATGCAGTAAAAGCTCACACACAAACATAGTAATATTCCTGATAATAATAATAATAGTAATAATAAATCCCGTGGAGGCCCGGGAAAAGAATAGGCCTCCGGTATGTTCTGCCAGTCGTAAAAGGCGACGAAAAGAACAAACCACTAATAGGGCTAACCCTCCTTTTAGTGTGATTAGTTGGTTCAGGACAGAACTAATGAAGCCTCGGACAAGCGCTGTCATGGTCGGGGACGACGCTTGAACCCTATGCCCGTCCACAATGGTAACGACACAGCTAGCCACGCGGAAAATGATTTAAATCTAAATAGAGGTGTTTTGCAGGATATGCTTCCTGCAACCACTCTAGAAGGAAAACAAAGACAGAGGATGAGATGGTCAGATGAAGTTAACCGACACCTCATGTTCTGTTATTACCAAGCAACAAACTTAGGAACCAACACAACTGGATACAGATCACAAGTATACACAACATTTATTACCAGATACCCAGAATTAAAATTTTTAACAGAACGACGACTAGCTGATCAGATCCGTGTAATAATAAAAAATAACAGGATACCTCAGTCAGAATTAGAAAACATCAAACAACAAGTACAACAAATACTGGAACAAAATAATGTGCAATCAGAAGAAGAAGAAAATACAGTAATGGACTCAAACATCCCAGAGCAAACAAACAAAGAACAACACGCATCAATTAAACAATCAGAGGAAAACGAAATCTTAAGACAGCCACCAGAACAAGCACAAATAGAACACGACATGACACACATGTTAGATATAGAAGAAAAATTTCAACTGGCATATATAGAATACAAAGACACAAATACAGACATTAGACTATTCTTGCATAGACCACCAAATAACCCACAAGTCGAAACAACAAAAACAACTATCAACACAATTATACACAACAAAATAAATGAAAATACAACTATGGAAGATTTACAATTACTGGTTTATATAGGAGCACTCACTACACTAAATATACACACTAGGCAGAGATCAGAACCAACACACAGAAGAAACCCACAAAACCAGCATGGCAACACAGGCTACAGATCAGAATATAAAAAGTGAGAAAGACATCGGACAGCTAACACAATTTATAAGAAATGAAATATCAGACAAAAAACAAAAAAGGTTAGGTAAAATCTCACAACAAGAAGCGATAAAACAACTAGATGAAAAGAAGCAGAAATTACAAGCATTGGCCAAACGACTTAGAAGATACAAAAAAAAGCGAAAATAGAAGGAAACAAAACCAAACATTCAACACAAACCAAAAGTAATTGCTGGCCGCGGTGGTCTAGCAGTTCTAGGCGCTCAGTCCGGAACCACGCGACTGCTACGGTCGCAGGTTCGAATCCTGCCTCGGGCATGGATGTGTGTGATGTCCTTAGGTTAGTTAGGTTTAAGTAGTTCTGAGTTCTAGGGGACTGATGACCACAGATGTTTAGTCCCATAGTGCTCAGAGCCCTTTGAACCAAAAGCAATTTTACCAGACAATACATAATACACACATTAAAATAGACAATCCACCAAAAATAACAGACATGGAACACTTCTGGAGCAACATATGGTCAAACCCGGTACAACATAACAGACATGCACGGTTGATACAAGCAGAAACAGACACATACAAGATGATACCACAAATGCCTGAAGTGATAGTTTTGCAACATGACGTCACCCAAGCAATTAATTCTACTCACAATTGGAAAGCCCCTGGAAAAGATATAAAATAGCAAATTTCTGGCTACAGAAGTTCACCTCAACACATTCACATCTAACTAAATTATTTAACAGTTACATTGCAGACCCATACACATTCCCTGATACACTTACACAAGGAATAACTTATCTGAAACCTAAAGATCAAGCAGACACAGCAAATCCAGCTAAATATCGCCCCATAACATGCCTACCAACAATATACAAAATATTAACTTCAGTCATTACACAGAAATTAATGACACATACAACACAGAACTAAATTTTAAATGAAGATCAAAAAGGCTGATGCAAAGGAGCACGAGGATGTAAAGAGCAACTGATAATAGATGCAGAGGTGACATATCAAGCTAAAACTAAACAAAGGTCGCTACACTACACATACATTGATTACCATAAAGCTTTTGATAATGTACCCCTCTCATGGTTACTACAGATATTGGAAATATACAAAGTAGATCCTAAATTGATACACATCCTAAACTTAGTAATGAAAAATTGGAAAACCACACTTAATATCCAAACAAATTCAAATAATATCACATCACAGCCAATACAGATTAAGCGTGGAATATACCAAGGAGACTCATTAAGTCCTTTGTGGTCCTGCCTTGCTCTGAACCCACTATCCAACATGCTAAATAATACAAATTATGGATACAATATTACTGGAACATATCAACACAAAATCACACATTTGCTATACATGGATGATCTAAAACTACTGGCAGCAACAAATCAACAACCCAACAAATTACTAAAGATAACAGAAGTATTCAGCAATGATATAAATATGGCTTTTGGAACAGACAAATGTAAGAAAAATAGCATAGTCAAGGGAAAACACACTAAACAAGAAGATTACATATTGGATAACCACAGCGACTGCATAGAAGCGATGGAAAAAACAGATGCCTATAAATATATAGGATACAGACAAAAAATAGGACTAGATAATAAAATATTAAAGAAGAACTAAAAGAAATATATAGACAAAGACTAACAAAAAAACTGAAAACAGAATTGACAGCAAGAAACAAGACAAAAGCTGTAAATACTCATGCTATACCAATATTTACCTACTCATTTGGAGTAGTGAAATGGAGTAACACAGACCTGGAAGCACTCAATACACTTACACGATCACAATGCCAGAAATACAGATTACATCACATGCCTTCAGCAACAGAAAGATTCATATTAAGCAGAAAGGAAGGAGGAAGGGGATTTATCGACATAAAAAACCTACATTATGGACAGGTAGACAATTTAAGAAAATTCTTTATAGAACGAGCAGAAACTAGAAAAAAAACACAAAGCAATCACTCATATAAATACATCGGCTATACCACTGCAATTTCATAACCGCTTCTACAACCCCTTAGATCACATAACATCAACAGATACGAAGAAAGTAAATTGGAAAAAGAAAACACTACATGGCAAGCTCCCGTATCATCTAACACAGCCACACATCGATCAAGACGCATCCAACACATGGCTAAGAAAAGACAATATATACAGTGAGATGGAAGGAGTCATGATTGCAATACAGGATCAAACAGTAAACACCAGATGTTACAGCAAGCATATTATTAAAGATCCCAATACCACAACAGATAAATGCAGACTTTGCAAACAACAAATAGAAACAGTAGATCACATCACAAGCGGATGTACAATACTAGCAAATACAGAATACCCCAGAAAACATGACAATGTAGCAAAAATAATATATCAACAACTTGCCATACAACATAAACTAATAAAACAACATGTTCCCACATACAAGTATGCACCACAAAATGTACTGGAGAATGGTGAATACAAATTATACTGGAACAGAACCATTATAACAGTTAAAACAACACCACATAACAAACCTGACGTCATATTCACCAATAAAAAGAAGAAATTAACACAACTAATCGAAATATCCATACCCAATACAACAAATATACAGAAGAAAACAGGAGAAAAAATTGAAAAATACATCCAACTGGCTGAGGAAGTCAAGGACATGTGGCATCAGGATAAAGCTGACATTATACCAATTATACTATCAACTACAGGAGTCATACCATACAATATCCACCAGTACATCAACGCAATACAGCTACATCCAAACGTATATATACAAGTACAGAAATCTGTAATTACTGATACATGTTGAATTACCCGAAAGTTCTTAAATACAATGTAACATATACCGTACAGTTAAAGGGAAGTCACGCTTGTTCAAGGTCCGCATCACTTTCCATTTTTAACCAGACATAACGTCTGAGAAAGGAATGTAAGAATAATAATAGTAATAGTATAATGCCCCTATCATAAATAGCGCTACGAGCAGTTCAGAAGCTACCCCTACTGTAAGCTCCAATGAAATGGTGCTTCACTCTGACTCCTAATCAACAAAGTTAATTGCTCACCACAAACATGGAAAATAATCTCACCATTTGCCTCGCGATTTTGTCAACATTACGGGCAGCACATTAACAGTTACTTCCGTGAAATCCAAGCGATTTCACTTCCTGATAGTACCGAAAACATGCTTTTAGTAGAAGCTTGACTGTGATGTCATCCGAGACATTGCGTATGCTGGCGTTTGACTGACGCGGACAGAGTGACAGCTCAGTGCGAAGTGTGTGTGTTTTACTGCCTCTTTAGCCGGATTTATGTATGGGTGCAGTGGACGACCAAACGGAACATCTGCCGTTAACCGCTCCAAGCACAGTTAGCAGCATCTAAATGGCCGCTTTCTCGAACACATAATATTCAATAACACTGTCGTGAATCAATTTAAAATCTTTGTAATTTTTATATGAATGGAGTTAAGTTGGCTTCAATAACAGGAAAAGTTATAGCTCGACTGCATTTAAACGTTGCCGGCTCGAATTTTTAGAACGGTACCGACAGTAGAACATTACCTGTGAACAACATTTTTTAGAGACCTTCTACTGATTGTTATTCACATTAAAGTCTTGAAACTAGTTACAGCTTTATTATTTAATGGATGCAATCAAGTGCTGTAATCGGAACTTTCTATCATTAACATAAATGATACTAATGTACTACAAATAACGACATTTTTGGTACAAATTTAGTTTTTAGTAAATTACCTGAGAACAATTAGAGGTAGCTTAATGGGTATACATAGATCATGTTTTCAATGAAACTGAAGTTTCATACGAATTTCCGTCTTTCTGAGTCTAATACTTATTACCTTCAATTTTTCGTAAAAACGCCGATTTTTAACAATATATTGTTCCAATCAAGTCGATACTTCTCACAATTGACTGTGACATACATTTGCATATTCTGAATAATTTTTAGCTTTGTAGCTTTATCATTTAGCGTCACTTATTTTTTTCATGAAGCAATATATTTCGCAAAACATATTCATCCCTACATTCTGAGATTTAAGTTTTAATATTAATATAATGAAGCACATATTGACAAAGTTTGGAAAAGTTACTTTAATTTTTAGTTTCATTCTTAGATTATGGTGCAATATTTTGTACGCTACGCGTTATAATGACGTGGAGCTAGTAGCAGTGAACTGGGGTAAGTGACGGCACACTCGCTGGCTACTGTGTCTCTCAAATGATACAGCGCTTGTTTCGCCACAAGTGGTGTGCTTCAAACTCTGGAGCGAAGACGTGTCTCATTACTGCAAATGGTTCAAATGGCTCTAAGCACTATGGGACTTAAAATCTGAGGTCATCAGTCCTCTAGACTTAGAACTACTTAAACCTAACTAACCTAAGGACATCACACACATCCATGCCCGAGGCAGGATTCGAACCTGCGACCGTAGCAGCAGCGCGGTTCCGAACTGAAGCTCCTAGAACCGCCCAGCCACAGCAGTCTGCTGTCATTACTGCAAAATATTTTAAATCGTTACGATTACAGCAAAATAAGACTGGAATAAAAGATATGATGGACTGATGGAAGCCAGCACGTTATACATAAACAACATGCGCATCCTGTACGATCATGTCCAAAAATATCCGAAGTATTTTATTTGTGATTGACCTGATTGCTTTGGTCTAGATAACAAAGCTCTTGGTAATACAGGCGTGTGACTATGCTGAAGCAGTACCACAAGGCATCCTTGGAAACACTTCCCCCTTCGGAAATTGATGCAAATATTACTACTATAATGTTGCAAACATTGTAACATTCTTAGAGATGAGGTAGTCCTTAACGCGTGTAAATTCAATTTTCTTACAATTAGCGACACTTTAAACGTGTTTCCACACTGATTAGGATGTACTGAACATTCTGAGAGGGGTAATACCTTAAATTGTATCACATAATTCGTTCAGGACGCTTTGTGAATGGGAGATTTTGCAGCAGTGTCTATACTCCAGAAGGCAATTTGAAGTATTACTGCACTTCAAACAATATGGCGCCTTTCAGAACCGTTACGAATCCATTGGTTTCAGTTTCTGCGTTAAGAAAATTCTTCGAACGAATAAAGCGTACCAACTGAGCGCATTTCGTAGTTGCTTTCACCACAAAATACACATAAACCGAAAACGATGTTAGTGTGACCTCGTTGTTGTCTTCCAATTGATTCTCAGCACGTACTAGTTATACTGAAACAGCGTGATTTAAAAAGTGCTTTTACAATGAAAAATAATTTTAAAAATGACACAAACTCAACTTCAGTTACACCATGCTCGTAAAAGTAAAGATGACAAGTAACACAACTGTTCTACGCACTCACTGTGCAGAAACGTTTGTATTGGACATCAGCGCTTTCTAGAAACAATGCTACCTTACATACAGAAGAAAAATCCATGAACACCGAAGCAGAAACTGAGCGAGATGGCGCAGTGGTTAGCAGGCTGTACTCGAATTCGAAAGCAAGACAGTTCAAATCCGCGTCCAGCCATACAGATTTAGGTTTAGCGTGATTCCCATAAATCTCTTAAGAGAATGGCCTATTTCCCCCTTAATCTTCCTTAATCCGAGCTTGTGCTCCTGCGAGGTGCTGGGGCTAGCAGTGTATCTAACACTGAATTCTTCTAGAATCTTCATAAGGAAATGATGCTCTAAGCCCCCCCCCCCTTTTTCTAACTCCGACTTTTGCTGTTGCACACGGATTAAGAAGAAATTCCGAACTGACTCTAATCGACCCTGCAAGTGGAGTAGACAAGAGTTTGGCAACTGCAATAATTTAATTTGATAAATAAGTTTCATTAACGTGGTGGGAAATGAAAGGGTTGCTCTACCGATCTACAGAATGAAAGTTCTGTCCAAAATTACAATTTGATTTATTATGACTAAACTCAATATAATAAACACAACACATGAAACATTTACAATACGTCAAATTGGATACTAAAATAAGTGCTGTGAAGGTGAAGTTGTCCGTAAACTAGCTTGTGACGTTTATGACCCAGTGACATGTGGAGCCAATTCCTTGCAACTCAAATCATAAGAGAAACACCCAGCCAACCCAACATTAATTGCTGTTACAGTAGTGAGAACTCAGACAATGAACACCCAAGACAGAACCACGTAAGTTAAGACGGGAACAGGCGCGCTCTGCTGAGCTCTGATTATCACAGAGCAAAATTCCCTAATCTGCCGGTGCTGCGGACATAGGTTACCAAGCTGTCTTCTTAACTGCAAGGACACGATCTGGCGTACCGGAAGCGATGGCTGGTAGCTTCGACGTCCAGTCGTGGTGATGATAATGTCTCGAGTAAAGCCCGAAACAAATTATCCTGGTCTGGTTGTTCCAGACTAAAGACTTCCTATCAAAACAAATGCGCCTCTGAGGAGACGAAGAATGCTCGCCAAGCAATCACTGACGGTATAGTGATTAATTTTAACAAGCGAAGTCACACAGTAACTCCGATACAGTCAACTTTAGCCAAAACTGCTCAAAACGGACAACATAGGCCACTTGTATGCAGAATACTCAATTGCCAACTGTACTCGGAAAGTTACGCTGAAGTCGAAACTTCAGCAACTTCGTAAAACAGTTACAATTAAATGAAAGTATATTAGACAGCCAACAGAAGGCAGGCTGTCCAGAGCAGCGAGAGCTCAGTCTTGTAACCTACCCTGACCGAAAGGCGAGAGACGACTCCTGAAGAGCACCTGTACAAACCGAACACAGAACATTCCCGCCCCCACGAAAGTGACCGTGGTTATCGTTCCAATCAGCAACTCGAAAACCGGCGGAAAATTCCACTTTATTGCCGAAGCACTACCATTCCACCAATGGAGTTTTTTCTCGCCAATTTCTGCGCCGATTTTGCTACGTCACGGAGCTATGCCCTGAGCAAGCCAGTCACAGTTACGATTTTGAAGAAAACGCGGGAATTTGCCGGCAAGACTCCCTGGGAACACAAGTCATTCCCATGCCTCGCTGGTAGCCCGCCAGAAAGTGTTTTCACTAAGTTACTGCGAAGTAACGGAGTCTCTAGCCCAGCCGCTACTTCAGGCCCCTGCGGACGTGTCGCCGCCGCTCTTATGACAATGTTGGCTTCTGGAAAGCATCCACTCGACTCCCTCACACCCGTCGGCTTAACCCTTTTAAGCTCAGCAGAACTCGCCTGTCACCGGACCACCTGGGTGACGAGGGACGCTGCATGGGAAGTCCACGTGTGAAGGAATAGCAACTTTTCACCGCATGCAATTAGAGAGGAAAATCGAATTACTCAGAGTAAGATAGAAATATGAGAGGGAGCTCCTGCCACCTCGCAGTCCTTCTCTAATGACTTCATTGTCGATGGGACTCTAAATCTTCCTTCCTTACGAAACACATTAAGAGATCCAAATAAATAACACGATCCAAACATTAACTGAAAAACTTTTACATTGATAGCATCACGTGACATACAGGTCCTCAAATATGAAGGACAACATAGTCAAGTCAAAATGTAGGAAACGTTTAACATCATTATTCAGTACCAAAGGAATGGTTCAGCGAATAACAAGCAAAACACTGGCAGTCCAGCATACAAGTACGATACAAGAGATCACAAAGCTAATTCAAAGACAGTAAAAGTGCAAAGTAAGATGGAAGATCTCTATCTACATTAGCGTCAGCGTACAAACCATTCAACGAAACATCATCGATATGGGCTTTCGGAGCCGAAGACTGATGACTACACGACACAAAGCTTTACGCATCGCTTGGGCTCTTCAGCACCGACATTGGACTGTTGATGACTGGAAACATGTTGCCTGGTCGGACGAGTCTCTTTTCAGATTTTATCGAGGGGATGGACGTGTACGGATAGGGAGACAACCTCATGAATCCACGGACCCTGCATGCCAGCAGGGGACTGTTCAAGCTCATGGAGGGCTCTGTAATGGTGTGGAGCGTGTTCAGTTGGAGTGATATGGGACCCCCGATACGTCTAGATACGACTCTGACAAGTGACACGTCCGTAAGCATCTTGTCTGATTACCTGCATCCATTCATTTCCACTGTGGATTCCGACGAACATGGGCAATTCCTGCACGACAATGCGACACCCTGCACGTCCAAAATTGCTGCAGAGTGGCTCCATAAACCCTCTTCAGAGTTTAAACACTTCCGCTGGCCACCAAATTCCCCACACATGAACATTATTGAGCATATCCGGGATGCCTTGCAACGCACTGTTCAGGAGAGATCTCCACCCTCTCGTACTTTTAGGGATCTATGGAGAGCCCTGCAGGATTCATGGTGTTATTTCCCTCCAGCACTACTTCAGACCTTAGCCGAGTCCATGCCACGTCGTGCTGAGGCACTTCTGCGAGCTCACGGGAGCCCTACACGATATTAGGCAGGTGTACCAGTTTCTTTGGCTCTTCAGTGTAACTACGAAGAACACAATGTTTTGTTTTTATTACATTCAGTTTTTTACATATATAAAATCATTATAGCTAAACCCATAACATAGCTTATACTTCTTAAGTCACGACATTATGATAGATAGAAATGTTTCAACTTTACACTAGTAATGTGTTTGGTGTATGATCCATAGATTAGCTTTGTGGGCTCTTGTATGCTTGACTGCCAGTATTTCGCATGTTAACTGAGCCATTGCTTTGATACTTGATACCTACGTCAAAGGTTTCTTACATTTTGACTTGACCATGTTATGCGACTCGTACACGTGTTCAGATTAGAAGTACGTGTACGAGTATGTCACGTGATGTTTCCATTGTTTAAAAGTTTTTTTTTATGTTGTATTCTGTTTCGGTGTTCATGTCTCCTGCTGTTTCTTCTTATGTACGGCACTATGATGATTATCTATGAAGCAAACAGGTTGCAAATTAATTTTATAATGCGGCAGTTTGTTGTCATGATTTTTCCAAGTATATCGACACTGTTAACGGTTGTCCCGAAAAAAAAAAAAGCAAACTACTACAGTAGGTTTGAATCGGACAACAACTCCTGCAGCTGTGGGTGTGCAGTAAAGTAAGAAAACTTGCTTCAAAGTTTCCTACTGCTGGCGCTGCGACATGCTTCCCGAACACACATAGATAACTCGAGATACAGAGCCCATCATGCAACGTCGTTTGGTCGGACGGTGGACCTCTATCTTCTCGTTCGGATGTACTCCGAGTCCAAAAACCAAATCTCCTCCATGAGACGTGACCGCATCTCGTCCACACTGCTCAACAGTTCGCAACCAAATTCTCTGCTTCTCACACTGTATGTAAGATCGTGACAAGCTCCACATGGAGTTTTCGCCAACAAAACTAAAACCACCAACTGCAAACTCGGAAAACACTCCTGCACCAGTTGTCCATCACTTCACGTACCATAACGCGTCCCTCCACGATACGGGAAAAAAGTTCGTCCAATCCCGCCCCGTTGACAGGCATCCCTGTGATGATTACTGAAACCACTGATTGCAGTCCAATCAACACACTATTATTTTGCGTGTGCGGGAGAATCCCCAGTCCTGTGCGTCTCTGTAACTTACAAGAAAGCGCCAAAGTATTCTCGGCCAACCACTGTCCAGCCACCAGCCATCCTACATTTCCGCGGAATGTTTCCGCCGGTCAAGTTGATACCGATTTTAGCGAAAGCAGGAAACAGTATCACGGTTCCTGCCGAATCGGTTTAATGTGCTTCACCTTGGCCCGATACAGTTGCCACTCTCACATTCATACATAACTCGGAAAAAGAAGTTTTGAGAACTGTTTTTTCATCTGATACAGGGACAATACACAGAGGCCCATGCTGCTGGTTCTCCACTACTTGTCGCCAGTGACTGCCTGTGGCTCGGGCCGCGTCCCCTGCAGCAGCTTTTGCTGAGACTTTGTACACGTGGTATTTACACGACTTTTGAAGTAATATGATTTGGGACATGAATGTGGAGCTTGTTTGCTTCACTGACACTGGAGAAAATCTCACAGAACTGGCCATGCGAAAAACAATGGGCACTAAGATCCACGTCTGCAACACACAGGTGTGGCATTGTGCTTTGTTTATGGTCATGTCACAGCATAAGCTCACCAGGAATTGTACATGTTTAAAGCGAAATGGTAAGTTGTTAGCAGTAAGCTTCGGGGTATACAAAATCGCTGGCCACTTCCCATCAAAATTTGCGATTCTACGATGTTACATTCAATCGAAATAACTTCAAGCCTCTATGAGTGAATGTTCTGAGGAGCGAGATATTGCATGGCTTTCCCGATGAGATTTACGTCGTGCCTAGCTTTTGGAAAAGTTTCTAAAGAGCGAGTTAAAGCCTTATGTTCTTGACGCATAGCAAGTCTCGCCTTACGATCTTCATTGGGTGCTTGAGACAGCTTAGTCCGCAGTGTTTTAGACGTTCCGGTGCGTTTTGAAAGACTCGGCCATTTTCTAGGCATTTTTATTCACAAATAAATCACAAAACAAACTTAATAAACTTGTTTTTCCTAGCGCCATTTGTTGGTTCTTTGTTGCACTACGCCGTGATGATTAAACATCCAAAATAGTAAACTGAGCAGATGATTTAGTTAAAACTTCAAATTATATTTTCTTCGTGTTTCGATTTTGATGAAATGAAGCGTATATGTCGTCCCAAGCCATGCTTAAGTTACCTGTGATAACACTGCGGAAATTCATTCAGTACTTCTGGAGATTAAGGTATTCAAAGAAACAGATAGGATGGTTTTATATAAACTTTCAATTACCAAACCTCTTTTTTTTCATGATCCGATTTTAGTAGATTACAGCCTATACGTTACCCCAAACTAGGCTCAAATTAGCTGTAAAATAGTACAAAAATTCGTCTAATAGTTTTAGAGATTAGCATGTTCAGACCCACAGACGGAGATGACGGTTTTAAACGGAACTTTAAATCACGATATGCTTTTTCCGTGATTCGATTGATGACATAAAGCCTATATTTTTCCCAAACATACGCTCGAGTTACCTGTGAACACCACGTGAAAATTTGGCTAGTGGTTTTGGAGACTAGCGTGTTCAAAGAGACAGAGATGACGGTTTTATTTTTTGTTATTAGTATAGATTTCATCCTGGAGCATATTTTTGATTACCTCTCAAGCCTTAGATGTGATCACATGTATTAATAACACTTACAACCTTTTGCGATCATGGTAATACTGACACTTATAAATGTAATCACAAACAATGTGATCACACACAAAAATTACCAACAGCACAAAACGCGGGAAGCTATCAAAAACAAGCTCAAGGACGCAATACTGTAAAGTACGTCGTAACATCTGAGACATAAAGCAAACAGCTACTAATATAAACGAGGACTTGAAAATGGAAAAAATTGTCGAAACAAGCTCGTCATGATGTAAATACAACGAGTTAATGAAGTGTCAATTGCATGTAAAAACCTGGAAGAATTTATATAAGATGCCAATCTATGACCTAATATGAGCTCCGAGTCCATCAGGAAAGAGAGAGAGAGAGAGCGAGAGAGAGTGAGAGAGCGAGAGAGAGTGAGAGAGATTGGGAGGGAGGGAGGGGGAGGGGAAAGGGAGAGAGCGAGAGAGGTAAAGAGGTAAAAAGAGAGGGAGACAGACACAGAGAGAGTTCATATTCACTAGTAGTTGATGGTACGAATGCTAGAACTTAAAATGACATAAAGAAACATATGTACCAACCAGACTAGATACAAGCCTTTCACATAGAGCTTCGTGACTTGGGCATGTTGTTGTAAACAACAAAATATTGAAACTGTATCGTCTCAGAAGAGGCATATCATGTGAATGGAGAGATCCAATTCAGGCAACAAAATTATCGATATCGTATGTTCATACAAAATAAAAAATATATGTGACCTTATGTGACAATTGGTTAAGAAAATAGAACAAAATTTCACTTTCAAGGAACACTTGCTTTTCACAAAGTTTCTGATTTCCGAAACTATTGCCTCTACCCAAGTCAGAGTGGGTGAACACCAAGTTTAACGCGCAGTCTGGCGCTGTTCATTTGGCTTTACCAGAAGTAAAGAAGGTCTATTCTTGCCTGCTAAAAATTGCCGCATGAGGTGGAAATCGATTCCAAAACTTCAACATACCGTGAAAGTCCCATAGCCCCCCGAAGGTGGATTCCTGCCTGTTCGATGCAGTCGGCCACGGTAGCCGAGCGGTTCTAGGAGCTTCAGTCCGGAACCGAGCGACTGCTACAGTCGCAAGTTCGAATCCTGCCTCTGGCATGGATGTGTGTGATGTCCTTAGGTTGGTTAGGTTTAAGTAGTTCTAAGTTCTAGGAGACAGATGACCTGCGATGTTAAGTCCCATAGTGCTCAGAGCCACTTTGTTCGATGCATTTCACTTCCTGGATGTATTGTAGTCTTGTTCGACAGCATCGCCAATCACCAGATGTGAAGTTACTTTATGGACAAATTTCACACTTAGAGAAATTCCACTGAAAAGTATGGAGTTATCAGATAATTCGAGTATTTTATTTCTTTTATCACTATTTTGTTTCTTTAGTTCCAGCTAGTGACGTGCTTCCTGAAATTATTTAGATTTTTTGTCACTTTCAAAATGGGCAAGTATTGAGTTACTTTGTTACATAGGTAACATATAGCTTTAATAAATTTCCAATATTTAACGACATTCATAAAAACTAAATTCATTGACAAGGTGTCACTTTATAATAAAAACTGCGCTGAATTCATTTATTTACTTGCTCTTAGTACCGACATTTGGAAACACTGACACCCTCAGTAAATTATTCTTATCCATTACGGATATTTTAGAACCGTGACTGTAAATTGTATGTAAATAACTGTAGCTTGTTAAAAGCAACAGTTGTCAAGGGCATTCTGGATGCTGGAAAAGTCTCGCTGTCAGAGTGTAAATTAAAATAGTTTGTGTATGTAGTGATATAACAACTGGACATCAAAATGGAGGCAGACAGATGGACACTAACCGAAAAAAGCCGCCTATACTGTCGTAAGCCAGCACCCATCATTATGCTAGCAGTAATGATATAACTTCCTGAAACCATCTGAAGATGAACCTGAAAAGGTTCGAAAACCGGTTCATGGAATAAAACATAATTATTCAAAAAAAGTGACTGGTTGCAGTATTGCATAACTTATTTACTCTCAGTAAATGCCATGCCAAATGGCAAGAGATGTTAATGTTCTCCGGTACATGTTTTCAGACAAATTGTTCAAAATGTTCACGTAATCTATTGAGTAATATCTGAAGGAAAAGACTGCAAAAATGTATTTCTTTTTCTTTTACGTTTTTCTTTCTGTGGTCGTCTCTACTCACGCGTTTGATGCGGCCTGTTATGATCCCCATCCTGGGCCAACAACTTCATTTCAGAGTAGCGTTCCTATACAACGTCCTCAATTATTTGTTGTATATATTCCAACTCATTACTTATCGTACCAGTTCACCTAATTTTCAATATCCTTCTGTTGCAACAGATCTCAAATGCTTCGATTCTCTCCTGTTCTGCTTTTACCATTATCATACGATGTTGTGTTTCAAACTTAAATTCTCAGGAATGTTTTCATCACATTAAGGCCAATGTTTGATACCAGTAGGCTTCTTTTGGCCAAAAGCGATCACTTTGCTTGTGCCAATCTGCTTTTTATATTCTCCTAGTTCGTCCGTCATGGTAGCAGAATTCTTTATTTCTCTACTTCTCTGTCACCAGACTTGATAAGTTTTTCGTTAATTTCATTTCTGCTGGGCCTCATTACTTTCCACTTTCTTCGGTTTGGCCTCTGTTCAATTGAAATTCTTTCCTGTAAACTCAAATTGTAGCTTTCCAGACGACTCATTATCAAAAATTCGGGGTAGAATAACATTCACCACCTCACAGTAACTGAAATAATTCTCTGCGCTGATTCGAATTACCGAAAATATTACATCAGTTTTATGGAACTAGTTTCCATATTAATGCTGTAGAAAAATACTACAGAGATGTGAACTTCACATCCGACTCAGTAAGTTAGTTGCCACTTTCAGTAGTGTGAAGTGTGGTATTCAATGCTAGTTCTCGTTGGGAAGATCATTTACTTACTGGACGGCATAACTAATAATAGTGATTTAGTGTGAATGTTTACGGGTGGTAGAATTTAAAAGCTGCGTGGCGTCAGTCTCTCTACGTTCATGCTCTAAACAGGCTCTAATGCAACAAGTCAAAGAGGACCTGCGTATTGAAAATGGATTTTGGGTTTAAGTGGAACTCATACATCGGCACTTTATGTTGCTAGACATGGGAAAGGTCTTTCATGAGCATCAAGATATTTTCATTCCATTAATTTATTTTGTAATTAATCTTATTATAAATACAGGATCCATGAGTTTTTGAGTTGCACTAAGATCAAGACGGGAGAACGAAAGTAATAATGACAAGTGTTGTAGAGGAGGGCCGCCAAAGTAATTAAATCTTCAAACGATTCACTTCTTGAGAAACAATTCGCTATGTAACAACTTACAGTGCTCAGTTAAAAATGTGATTAGTTGCTGGGTTCGATTCCCCGTTTTCCATAAAATATTATATAACGTCATTTCAAGATTCAACGTGTGTGCACATTGTAACTTGCGAGTAAGACCGTATTTAACATCTCTGTATGCCTAGTTAACAAGGAAGATAGATGTCTGATAAGAACCTGTCGAACTCTAAAACTTTCGTCGTGTAGTTCTAATTTCAGATTAGCTAATATTCTAATACAAACGAAATGTTCGATATTTGCCTAGCCAGCATGATGACAGGTGCTGCGTTCGAGTCTCGGTCACCAACGAAAACATCTATCATGTGCTATTTTCAAGTTCAGACACGCGCAAATGTCACCAATGGCGTGAAATTCTATATTCAACGGACGTTCGTGCTTAGTTAGGAATGGCTGTAGGTGGTGTGGTTGAGTCAGATCCCAGAATAATACATTTCACTATATTTGAAATTTTATGTTGAGCACGTCTATCTCCTGTTCAATACACTAGATATTTAACGTCACTTTTAGTTCAATAACAAGAACGATAGGTGACTTCCAAACTGTACATGGCGTCACAGGCCATCAAGAACACAGCAAAATTAGAACTGATACGCTTGTCAAACTTAATCTACAGCAAGGCAAGGAAGATCTGCTCGATCGAACAGTAACAAGACGGAACTGAACTCAAAAAAATCTACTCGCAGAATACAATTATTGAGAAGTAGGTGGCCGGTAGGAGTGGCCGATCGGTTCTATGCGCTACAGTCTGGGACCGCGCGACCACTGCGGTCGCAGGTTCGAATCCTGCCTCGGGCATGGATGTGTGTGATGTCCTTACGTTAGTTAGGTTTAAGTAGTTCTAAGTTCTAGGGGACTGATGACCTCAGATGTTAAGTCCCATAGCGCTCAGAGCCATTTGAACCATTTGAAAAGTAGGTTCTAATGTTTTGACACAATGTCTGAGGCCATTAATCGTCGTTTTTCTGCCATGTCTTCCTTGAAATCAAAATTTCGTGTCATATTTATCCTCCTGCCCTCCTACGCAGTCGAGCCTGCATGGATGATGCTCTGAATTCGCACCAGAAGGCTCGTGGGTTGACCAGTCGGGAAGTCAGCGCCACACTGACAAGGTGACCGACGAACTTCCCCACACCGAATTCATTAGCATTGACAACTTGTGTAAAGCACGAGTAGGACTTCAACATACGTAAACAGGAAGACATAACTCTCAACCGTTTTCGAGAAAATCGAGTTGCAGGAGTGTTTATACACTTTGTAGGCTCACTACCACTCAAGGAGTTCACAGCCGAACGAACAAGCGGATAGTTTCATAAGCGTGAGGTCTCTGCACCGAATCTCGCTGCAGGTACTTCCCACGTAGTTCTAACAAGAGATGTGTGTGGAACGCCACGAAATTGTGTCATGACAGAGAATCGTTTATGGTGGTAAATCAAGTTTTTTTTTAATTTTTTTTTGTTTTGCAATAGACACATAGGAAGAACCATGCACATGCAAAAATTCGACGTTCATTACGTGCGCTGTAAGTCACAGTAAGTATTGTTTTCCATGTTTCTACGACCAGTATCATCCTGATTCGTGCAGTGCTGGGTAGATTACAAGTTATAGTTGTAACAGATGGAAATATAATGATGTTCATAGTAGTGTACACCTCTGAAATTATCACATGAACCCCTCATCAGGGTCACAGTGACCCTCAATTATTTGCTGGAGGAATTACCTTTATACAAAAACTTATATCTTGAAACTAGACTCTCATATAGTAAACACATTTTACTTCATCCTTGTCATAGGCTTTTTCAATCAATTCAAGTTCGAGACTAAGTAAAAGTTATGAATGCTTTTCTATGATGAAATTTGAAAGTGATCTGTATCTAAAGAATTTATTTGCAGTTTAATTAGATAAAGATGGAATTCATTTAATGAATTGCACGTACTACGCAAATATTTTGAGGTGTTTTCAATCATTCATAAATCATTCTTTCATTATATCTACACTCTTGGAATATGGACTACAATGTTATACGCAAGCGGCAGGGTTCTTCCATTACGGACAGCAGTAGTCCAACAATGACCATTCATGTCATGAACGACTATTTTCTTCATCGCTGTCATATTTGGCAGACTGATCAGTTTCACCATTATCCATAACTGCTGCAGAAGCATCACTGTCATCACGAGGGTCATGTACGTCACTTTCACGATTGAGTTAATCTAGCAATGTTTCCCATATACCATCTTCAGTCAATAAAATGTAATTCCTACATGCCATTTTCACATAAACGTTCTTCACACTCGCAGACAGAATTGTTACACGATGTGTACTCCAGGATCACAGTGACCCTCCAAAAACATTTCTGTCAAATTATTTAAACAACTTTGAACGTCCGTCCACTACTAGATCTCACTCAATGCTGAATTTACATTTGTGGCAGCGGGCTGTGTATGTGCAGTCGCTCGAGCACAGTAACAAACAAAAAACTCCAGGGTGAAAGTAACCCTGGAGTACACTTTAGGAATATAAATAAAATGACTGTACTGATCTGATTAAAAGCTCTTGTGAGCCGTCTTTTTATTTCCAATCTTCTTAACAAAAACTTTTTCTCATTTTTTCAGGATTAAGATCATCTGTTTTTGGAATTACGTAGGAAAGAAAAAAGGAAGTACCGGCAGTGAGTTTCGATACACAAACCTCTCACTTATTGAACAACGTGCTTCCTAACTTTTTCCCCTTCATTTTTTTCGTCATTTTTCGCATCATTTGGACCGGGTGGACATCAACTGACAACCCTTCAAGTTCGCTGCTGAATACGGACGCCAGCCAGACCCCTGACCGTACAAGTAGAGCTACCGTCCTGCCAACTCGGCTGCACACTACTTGAATGCTAGTGATCACACAAAGTATATAAGCAAATTATATAAGCACGCTTAAAATACTGAAACACGAATTTCTGGAAAATGGTTGGGAGTAGAGTGTTCTTGTTTACACAAGTTCGAGTCCTTGTCGTGCTCTACACGTCCTGCCAATACGAATCGGATCGCTGGGGAAAAGTTCGTTCGTCGGCCGTTGTGGCCGAGCGGTTCTAGGCACTTCAGCCTGGAACCGCGCGACCGCTACGGTCGCAGGTTCGAATCCTGCCTCGGACATGGATGTGTGTGATGTCCTTAGGTTGGTTGGGTGTAAGTAGTTCTGAGTTCTAGAGGACTGATGACCTCAGATGTTAAGTCCCATAGGGCTCAGAGCCATTTGAAAGTTCGTTCGGTCTCATTGTGAGCGGCGGCAGCGGAACACGGAGAAAAGGAGACTTCGGCTTGGAGCGCCAGCGGCAACATCGACTTGGTGCCGTGCCAGAGGCTGCATTGGGCGGCGGCTTGCAAATAGCGGGAGGGGGAGGAACGGGGTTCGGCACCACTTAGACGTGGCTGGCTGAAGACTCTAGAAGTGTGGTGGAGAAACTAGTCTGTGGGACGATGAGGAGGCGGCCTCTTCAGCTTGCACGAGCTCCAAGGTCCGTTGTCGGCAATCAGTTGGGCTCAGCGCCAGGCTTGCATGGAGCGACAGCCGTGCTTGTCTTCAGATTCGACGCGATTGGCCGAAGCGTAGCCACAATTATCAGCCGGAGAGCGAGAGAGAGTTGGCTGACGACGACCGATCAAAACATTGTGGAAAGGAGCGCTCTGTGAAACCGAGCAGCGTCGTGCAGCAGCAGTTTACAACGGTCAGCGTGGGGTTTGGCCAACTGTGCACAGACAATGTTGAGCTGCGGAGTGGTCGGTGTCTTTCGCCGGTGTTCAAGTGGAGATGGCAACTCACAGCCAGTGAGGAGCAGTGGTGGAGAAATTGGTGACGGAAAGCTAGTGCAGAACACTAAGTGGCGTGTGCTTTTGTGGGCAAACATTGAGAGTATTTGGCTGATTACGTTACAGTGCGACGGTGTACGCCTATAGAAGTGACGTCGGCTTGCGACTGTTGTGGTTGTACAGAAACACTGCGAGGCCTCAAACAATATTGTCAAAGGAGTTGCAGAATTTCACGGCAATGCCGTGGTGTAAGAAAGCGTAATCATTCGATTGGTAACATATAAATACGTTCCATGGTTCCATAATTATAGACTAGTGACGAGTTACTGTATGTTGTATTGCTTTTTGTTATCTGTGTAGTAGTTAGCTCTGTGTAGTTGTATGCGTTTTGCAACTGATCTGACAGATGTTGAAGACTGATAGTAGTAGAATGTAGACGTTACAATGAGTCGGTTGTGTGTCTTTGTTACACCAACTGCTGAAGTTAATCACAAGCTTAAACAAGTTGTCATCTTTATTTAGAGACCATTGTATAGTTTATCTTGGCCGAACAACATTATTTTATCTAAGTAACATACGGTTGTTTTTAGGTTTCAGGGCCTCAATTTGTAAAAATGGAGCCCTTATAGGATCAATTTGTTGTCCGTCTTTCTCTTTATCTTCCGACTTTTAAGATCCAGTTTTCTCAGGAATGGGAAGCGGCATAAAGTTCAAATTTATGTCACATATTAGGGTTTACGCTCCCTTGGTAGTGTAAAAATTTTAAGCTTCCAAGGCAACACAGTCAAAATATATGGCCATTTATGTCACATATTTTGATACTCGGAAACTCACTCATCAAACCTATAGGGAGTGTGTGTGTGGCTGTGTGTGTGTGTTGTGCAGTGGTTCACAACCCCACAACAGGCCACAGCAGTCCACCCGCCCCACCCCCACCGCCGCCCCACACCAAACCCAGGGTTATTGCGCGCTTTGGCCCCCCGTGGACCCCCCGGGAACGTCTCATACCAGACGAGTGTAACCCCAGATGCAGAACTAGATTTTCACTCTGCAGCGGAGTGTGTGCTGATATGAAACTTCCTGGCAGATTAAAACTGTGTGCCGGATCGAGACTCGAACTCGGGACCTTTGCCTTTCGCGGGCAAGTGCTCTACCAACTGATCTACCCAAGCACGACTCACGCCCCGTCCTCGCAGCTTTACTTCTGCCAGCTGTTCTTTAAGGTTCGCAGGAGGGCTCCTGTAAAGTTTGGAAGGTAGGAGACGAGGTACTGGCAGAAGTAAAGCTGGAGGACGGGGCGTGAGTCGTGCTTGGGTAGCTCAGTTGGTAGAGCACTTGTCCGCGAAAGGCAAAGGTCCCGAGTTCGAGTCTCGGTCCGGCACACAGTTTTAATCTGCCAGGAAGTTTCGTAACCCCAGATGTTTGTGTGGGGGAGTAATTATGATGTACGCGCACATAGAGACAGTGTCCGTACAGCAATCGCCGACATAGTGTAACTGAGGCGGAATAAGGGGAACCAGCCAGCATTCGCTGAGGCAGATGGAAAACCGGCTTGAAAACCATCCACAGGCTGGCCCACACACCGGACCTCGACACTAATCCGTCGGGCGGATTCGTGCCGGGGACCGGTACGCCTTCCCGCTCGGGAAGCATCGCGTTAGACCGCGCAGCTAGCCGGGCGGGCAATTGCCCTATATCTTACTTCCCGTTCGCCTAGAAGCATGACATTTGCAAAGAAGCAGTTTCACACTCTGACTAAAGGGAACTGCGGAAAGCGTTAATTTGTAATGAAATCACTCGAAAAGAATATTTTATTATCTTTTTTTATCGATCGGTCCGTCCGTCTGTTAGGGACACTTTTCTCTGGAACAGGTTGGCGTACAGAGTTAAAATTTTGTACACACTAAAGTTTCCGAACCCTTGGCGTTGTAAAACAGTTGAACTTCTAAGTCAATTCAGTCAAAAGATTCGGCTATTTATGTCTCATATTTTGAAACTCACGAACACACAACTCACAAACCCACCGATCAAAACTTAAACGGCACTTTCCGTTGACGTAGAAACGTGAAATTTGGCAAGAAGCAAAATCTCATAGTACAAGTAAAGCAAAAAACTCTGAAGATTGTTAATTTGTAATTATATAACACGAAAAAATATCTTTCTGCCGTTAGAACAATCACTGAATTCATAATTTGTCAAAAGTATAGTAGATGAACATTACTGCATTTAAATATAAAATGTAAGTTGTAGTCTTGTTTTAGTGAGTAAGTGGATAATATATTATTAAATCTCCTATATCTACATAGGCTCAATTCCCTTACTCGCTTCTTCATTGGGCTAATCTGAGGAACTACTGTAAAATTTTGATAGGCCTTGAAATTCCAGGGACCGATACCTTGCCAGTTTCTATATCGAAAACAGGCAAACATCGCTGAGATTCACGATTCCCATGATGCATTAACTATTTATAATTAAGTTTTCACGAAACCCTGGGTGCGTGAGTCCTGCTCGTATTTGGCCAAGTTTTAGAATAAGTTATGTTATGTATTATTTTGCCCATTTCAGTTAAGGATTGTTATATTTATATCTATATGAAAACTGTTTCATTTTTGGTACCAGTTGTTTTTTAATTCATTATTTCTCCTATTTAACGACAAGTATTTAATTTTCTTATGCGCTTGTATGCTGTAACTTGTTTAATAAAGAAGGTTTATTTACTACAAGCTCACACTCGGACAACTCGCAGCCAAATCAAACTCTACTCCCCTGGATCCTGCGCCAGGCAGGCAAATTCATTAAGAGGTTTCTGCAAAACTGCTATCCACAAGAACGACAGTTAATAGGCAGCTGGCGATGCGGAAAGAGGTGATGGTTAGTTACCGATCACCTGTCAAAAGCAGTCTCACAGCAAGAGTGTACTGTGTCCTTCTTCTGCATAAGTATCGAGTAGGTCGACATCCCATTTTTTCAGTCCAAGTGTAAAAAAGGGAGGAGGACAGTTTACTAACTGTAGCTATAAAAGCAGGTTTTGCTAATTCTTATGAGAGACCATCCAAGCAAATTAGGACCTTTTAGAAAGCAGGAAAATATTTAATGCTCGTAAAATTTTGGCAGTGCAGTTACTCCTGCAAAATTTATTATTCACGTACAATTTTAACTCTCTCTGTGTAGTGTGGCGGCTCTACATTGGATGCGAGTCTTTTTAGGTAGCACCATTTTGTCAACGTGAAATGATTATGAGGACAAGACAACAAGCAGTCCCCGAGCGGAGAAAATCACCGACCCGACTTGGAATCATGGCCTGTGTAACGAGTTCCGACCAGAGCGTGGAAGTTCACAGCCCGTCGTTAGAGGGCACGCGTGCACGTCAGGTGACTATACAGAGCTAGCAGCAGCATGCATCAATCGTCCAACGCTGGCAGTCGCATTGCAAACAATGACATGAAGGCGTCAAAGAAGAGCAAAGAGGTGTTGTTCGTTTTCTGACAGCGGAAGGAGTAGGGGGAACGGACATTCATCGACGAATGTCACAAGTGTACGGCGAACACTGCATGTCCCTTGCAAGGGTCAAGGCGTGGCACAAGCGCTTCAGGGAAGGACGGGTCTCGTTAGCCGATAATGCAAGGTCTGGAGCACCGCACTGCATTACCGGTGACATCGTCCTGCTGGTGGATGCACTCATTACCCAGTCGCCGTGGTCGGATTGAGCGTCGGTAGTGTTTAAATGTTCAAATGTGTGTGAATTTCTAAGGGACCAAACTGTTGAGGTCATCGGTCCTTAGACTTACACACTACTTAAACTAACTTATGCTACGAACAACACTCACACCGATGCCCAAGGGAGGACTCGAACCTCCGGTGGGAGGGGCCGCGCAATCCGTCACATCGAGCCTCAAACCGCGCGGCCACTCCGCGCGGTGGAAGTGTTGACACCATCATGAAGGAAAGACTGCACATGGGCAAAGTGTGTGCCCAATGGGTGCCCCACAGTCTTCAACCTTACCAGTAAGCATATCGAATGGCCCACTGTCTCGCTCATCTGCAGCGCTATGCTCGGGAAGGGAATGCGTTCCCGGCAAGAGTGGTGGCTGGAGATGAGTCATGGTGTCATTACTTCAAACCAGAATCAAAACGATAAAGTCTCCAGTGGAAGCATCCAGGGTCACCACCACCAAAAGAAGCCAAGGCCATCGACACGAGTGCAGGAAATGTTTTGCTGACGTTCTTCTTTGACCAAGATGGCTTCCTTCTGATTCACTTCCTGCAGCACAGGACAACAGTGAATGCCCAGCGTTACTCGCAAATCTTGACAACCCTTCGCCAAGCGATCAAATCAAAACGACCAGGCAGTCTCACCCATGGGGTCATTCTGCTCCACGACAAAGCAAAGCCTCATACGGCCAACACAGTAGCGGCACTCCTGCAGAAATTCAAATGGGAGGTTTTCGGCCACTCTCCATACAGTCTCTCCCTGTGACTAAGCCATTTTGGTCCCCTTAAAAAGGCTCTGGGGGGATAAGGTTAACCTCTGACGACGACTTCCAGCTGTACATGCGGAACTGGTTAACATCGCAGGCACGGGAATTTTATGAGACAGCCGTTCACCACCTTGTGTCACAGTGGGACCAGTGCCTCAACAGCCAGGGTCAATACATCTAACATACAGGTACTGGTTTCCGTAATTAAGCCTTCGTTTCTTTTTGAACGCCCCTTATAGGAAAAAAAGGTGAGGGCGAGAGGGAAACATTTACAGACAAGGGCAGAGACAGATTTGTCCTGTAGTACGACATATTCTCCTCCCTTGCCGATGAACATCGGTAACCCCTCCACAATACTCGGCAACGACCTGCGACATTGGCAAGTATTGCACGGCCTTACCGCAAGATACCCATGTAGTAGTAGTAGTAGTAGCTTTATTCGTCCGTAGATCTCTTTTCACAAGGATATAGAACATGTCAAAGTATTTACAAATTTAGATAAATTTAAAATAAGCCAATTCGTATACACATATATTTACAGACTTCTAGTTAGAGGCAATTATTAGATTTACTCCTCGTATAGAATACTTTTTAGAAATAATTTATTAAATAATGTATTGCCGCACTGTTCACTCATATCTATCAGTCACTGCACACACTATACACACATTGTTTCATAACACTTCACTCACTACACACACACACACACACACACACACACACACACACACACACACTGGTGATCTCTGGGCCATTTTCTGTACTGCAACTTCCCATTTGCTATCCTGAAAAACTGAGTCAGCATCGCTCCATAATGAGTGACATGTTGAGCTCAGAAAGAGGAAGCGGTGTTAGTATCGTGCTATGCATAGCTTGAGGGTAAGTATTTGTAGAAAGGAAAGAAGAAAGAAAAAACATAAAGTGGAGGTGTTATGTGGAATGTTGGATGTTTTATAATCGTTATTATTATTTATTTATTTGTATAACATTTTTATATCAAACCCCTACTCTGTTTTATCTAAGTAATCCTTCAATGTATAAAATGTATGGCATAAAAGGTACTTTTTAGCTGCCTTTTTAAATAAGTGTATTTTTGTAGTTTCTTTAATCTCTTTTGGTAATTTATTGTACGGTTTTATTCTTTGCTAGAAAATGCCTTTTTTGAATTTTATGTGTATTTTTTCTTGGTAAATGTAAGTTGAGTCTATCTCTAGTTGCATGGGCATGGACAGAGCTGTTTGTGCAGTAATTACGAATGTTATGTTTGATGTGTACAACTGACTGGTAAATGTATTCACATGGAGCAGTTAAAATCCCCAGTGTTTTGAAGAGATCTTTACAATGAGGTCGACTAGTACTTTTGGTTGTTATTCTTATGGCTCTTTTCTGGAGTTTGAAAAATGTGTTCATATTTTGTGCGTTTGTTCCCCAAAAAAGAATGCCATAGCTACGAAATAAGTGTACATATGAATAATATGTAACTAAAAGACACTGCATGTTACACACTGATGATAGGAAAAAAATGTTCAGATGTGTGTGAAGCCTTATGGGACTTAACTGCTAAGGTCATCAGTCCCTAACCTTACACACTACTTAACCTAAATTATCCGAATGACAAACACACACACCCATGCCCGAGGGAGGACTTGAGCCTCCGCTGGGACTGATGATAGGATTCAAAGGGCATAACATGCTGATGACATTCTGTTTTCAAGTACCTTTTGTGTTCACTTCAACTGAGAATCAATAGTCATACCTAGAAATTCTGCATTTCTTACACAGTCTATAGAGATACCATGTACATTTAATTTAACATTGCCATTTGTCCTCTTCAAACTGAAATTCTTGGCATTAGTTTTCTTAATGTTCAATGTCACTTTATTGCTTATTGATAAATCATAAACTTCCTTGAGAGTTTCATTTGCTTTCTCGGCAAGGAGTTCTCTCGTTTTCTCAGTGAGTATAATATTGCTGTCATCAGCGAAGAGAATTTTTTCGCCATGATGATCACTACTGGGAAAGTCATTGATGTACAGCAGGAACAAATGTATTGCAGCCACATTGTAACAATGTTGGCGGCAACGTTATTACGGCCAAATATTGCCATGAAATGTGGCCCATTGAAATCCATGTTTGCTTAAGTCACGAAATTTATAGAGACTTTGGGTGATTAGTACTTTCCTGCTTTTAACTCAGAAATCAATCTCAGTAGCATCAAGAATTCTCTAAAACAGGTGGGATGTCAAAAGTTTCATGGTATTCCTTGTTTCACTATCTTTCTAGAAAGCGCTGAAGTTCAATATTCAACTTCTCCACAGTAAGCAGAACATTTGTGCTACCACGTCCACTGAATTAATTACTTCTAATCTTTTACTATACGTTTATAATGTAACACAAGTCCTTTCCATCACTTTTCTGATTATGTTAGTTTATGGTAAGAGCCCTTCCTAAATTACGCTGCTTCAGTACACCTATTAAGCACTGAGAATAAGCCCGAAGACAGGAACTGAGTCATACTAGTTTCGCTTTCGTGTTAAGCATTTATTGTTGTGAAATCAGTTGCGAACTCAGCTCCAAACGTACACTTCATTCGTTCGACCAATTTTCTCACCGCGGAGACTGGGAACGATGGATCCGAAACGGTTCTGAGAGGAATACTGCGAATTGTCGTAGAACTTATGGGGTGAAGATATTCTTACAAAGCATCTTACCTCCATTCACAAAGTGTCCTGAACGAATCATGTGATAGAATTACAGGTACTATCTCTCTCCGATATTTGTTATATCCTAGTCATAGTGGTAACATATTTGAACGTTTATTAATTGTAAGGAAACTGAGTGTACATACGTTAATGACTCTCTCATACCTAAAAGAGTTTCCTCGTTTTCTCAAAATCTGGTCGTGTGTAAAGTATGTCGGAAGCAAAAGACACTTGATGTCTTCTCTGCGTTATATCTATAGAAGTACTATCGATGACAATGCTGTTAAAGCGTAGTTACGAAACACATCCTTCCGAAATTCTTTCATCAAAGAAGACAGTACACATTCCAGAATTCGAATCGAGAAAAGCTGCCAACATAAGTAGCTTAGTATATATCCTCGGAGTAGTGGTGAAACTTGAAACACTTACCAAAAGCAAGTCTTCCGGTCCAGATTGTATACCATTTAGATTCCTTTCAAAGTATGCTGACGCAATAGCTCTATACTTAACAATCGCATACAACCACTCACTCGGCGAAAGATCCGTACCCAAAGACTAGAAAATTGCCCAGGTCACAGCGACATGCAAGACACGCAACAACTTTAATCCACTAAATTACAGGCCCATATCATTAACATCGATATGGAGCAAGATTTTGGAATATATATTGTTTTCGAACATTATGAATTACCTCGAAGAGATCGGTCTGTTGACACGTAGTAAACACAGATTTAGAAAAAAAATCATTCTTGTAAAACACAATTAACTCTTTCCTCAAACGAAGTGCTGAATGCTATCGACAAAGGATTTCGAATTTATTCCATATTTCTAGAAGGCTTTTGCCACCGTACCTTACAAACGGTTTGTTATCAAACTGCGTCCTTATGGAATATCGTCTCAGTTATGCGACTGGATTCGTAATTTCCTGTTCATAGTAACTGACGGAAGGTCATCGAAGGGGTCAATCTGAGCGGCCGTCTCAGGTTGTTTGCAGATAATGCTGTTGTTTATCCTCCAGTAAAGACATTTACATAAGATATCTCTATAGTGCGAAAATTGTCAATTGACGCGAAATAATGAAAAGTGTGTAATAATCCACATGAATGCTGAAAGTAATCCGTTAAATTTCGATTACACGATAAATCAATCAGATGTAAAGGCCGTAAATTCAACTAAATATCTAGAAATTACAAGTAACTTAAATTGGAAGAAAACAAACAGAAAATGTTGTGGGGGAAGGAGAACCCATTACTGTGTTTTACTGGCAGAATACTTGGAAAGTGCAACAGAGACTGCCTACACCATGCTTGTTCGTCTTCTTTTGGAGTACTGCTGCTTGGTGTCGCGAAACTGCAGAGAAGGGCAGCACGTTTTGTACTGTCGAGAAATAGGGGAGAGAGTGTGAAGGAAATGATACAGGATTTGGAATGAACACTACTAAAACAAAGGCTTTTCTCAGGAAATTTCAATATCCAACTTTCTCCTCCGAATGCGTGCGCCTCCATAGCTGAGTGAGCAGTCAGCCTTCAGAGGCGCACCAGCTGAGAATATGTTTCCGTCCGTGCCGCACGTGTCCACGAGAGGTATTTACGTTTAAGTGTGTAGCGGTGTGCCGCGGTAATACATAGAACGAATCATGGTCTTGTCTTTGAGCAAATCGACACTGAAATTTAGTTTTGTTAACGAATATGCTAGACCGAAGGCTTACAAGATCGAACGAAATTTATGGCACGAGGTAAAAATCGAACTTGACGTTCTAGTTGGAATACACTTATCTATAGTCAGCAGCGTGGTTTATGCCAAGCTTCTCAATGAAGCAGCGTGTGACGAACTACTACTCCGACACCGACAAGGACTTCGTGTCTGTCATTCGGTCGGGAATGTTGGAGCGGCTACAGTGGAACACTCCGGCATGGGACTACGAACTTCCATTCGAAGAATTGGTGACAGACGCCCCGCGTCCTTACGGAACGGTCCTATCCCACGTGGCTGAAAAATGGGCGAGTCTCAAGACGTATCCTGTCCTCAATGGCGTCAGACAAATACGGATCGAACTCAGAAAACACGTTCCGTCCTACTTGTACGTCGCTGGTTGTAGGGTGATTGTCATCTACGACGGACAACCAAGGACGTGCTCTGGGTGTGGCAAGGAGGGACACGTCCATTCTGAGAGTGTTCAACGAAGGTTGTTACAGCTACCACAGGATGATGCACCCCTCACACCGCAGCCGACTATGCTCCCCATGACATGTCGCCGCATTACGCGATGACGTGGGCCACCAGACAGAAGCGTACCAGAACACGGAAGGACGACGTTGCGCTGGACCGCCTGCAGCAGTCACATGGCGCCCTGTCTTCGGCACCGCTTGCGGTCCCTTCAGATAAGGCACTTACAGACGTCGATAATACGACGGCACACGATTCCGACGTCACCCACGAACATCCAGAGGCCATGCTAACCTCTGATCCCGAGGCTCGACAACGAAAACAGCGATCACCAAAACGCCGGAAGAAGCGCCACCTCGCAGTGGAGAAGCAGATCCAACAGGCAAGGCTGAGGCGCTTTTGGGTACAGAACAGACGACCATGGATGCAGAAGAACTGCCTAGCGTGGATGTAGGGGTGGCCAGCGGGACGGCGACACCACTTTCGGATGACGATATTCCAAAAACAGCGGAGGAGTTCGATGACCGGCAACATCTACTGAGGAGGCTACGGCGCCTACAACGCACAACGATAGGACGCTAGGGGACTGGTCAGAAGGCCCACCCCCGCGGGAATCAGATGATGCTGGAGGAACTGCTCCCACACACTCTTCCGGTGTAAGACTGGATGAGTGCACGGAATAACGGCAAACCATATGAGGGGACGGTGGAGGACGTTAGAAAGAATGCAGCCTGTGTACGGAAGAATTAGCGACCGTAAGGTGTCCTATCAGCCATGTAACAAGCTTATCGGATAGGGTCTGTTAACATCAATAGCATTGGGACACCGGTAAATATCAAAAAGCTCAGTGACATGATAAAAGCTGTAGATTTAGACGTAGTGCCGATACAGGAAGTTCGGGTGCTTCCACCTACGACTTTCACGGTTACGATATTTACTGTTCCCCGTGTGGGAATAGTATCGCGTTGGCACTGCGATACTATTGAAGGAAGGGATACTTGCAGGCGAAGTAGAGTATTTGCCTTCTGCCCGTGGTACGGCCGTGACCATAGGTGGCATACGTTTCACCAATATATACGCACCGTCAGGCTCGGAAAAGAGAAGGGACAGAGCAGATTTTTCAGCCCATGAGGTTACACCGTTGTTCCGAGGACGATACGATGCTTTTAATTGTGTGCTCGACAGAAAAGACCAACACCCTAACTATACACCTAGCCAAGAACTTATGGAGATGGTCAACGGGACGGGATTAGTCGATACATGGGACCTGAAGTATCGCATCCAACCAGGATATACATTTTTCACGAGCTACTCCACGGGCCGTTTGGATCGGATCTACGTTTCAAGGGCGTTAGCGATGTCGACGGTGGACGCAGAAAACCGTCCGACCGCATTTACAGACCATGAGGCATATATCTGTACGGTTACCCTTGCTAGACAGCAGGTATGGAGACGGAGGGGTAATTGGAAGCTGGACGTCTCCCACCTGCGTGATGCAGAATGCCAACGCATGGTGGAGGACATGTGGCATGGCTGAATCCGTAGACAAAATTTTTACGGTTCTGTCCTACAGTGGTAGATCGAGTGCACGAAGCCAGCTTTACGGAGGACGTTAATGGGTTTCCCAATGGCAGCGCACGATCACTGACGGTTACTTTACGACCCTCCGAGACTGTTCGCTCAACCACCTACACCAGAACGCCAGACGGCCGTACGCTGAGTCAAGGCAAAGCTGGTACAACTTGCGACGCTAAGAATGGCGGGTACGATGATATACACGAGGTCGCAGGATTGCCTACCCAGCGAAGTTCAGTCGATGCATTATGTGACAAAGGAAAGAAGAAGACGAAGGACGTTGATTCATGTGCTCGATCTCGGCGATGGGCGTCGTTAAAAAACACAAGGGGACATAGCAAAGGCATTCACGGATCATTTTATCAGATTCTATGCGAGGGACGGGGAGTACCCGAGGTAGATGTGGACCGTCCTGGAAGAGATCCCAGACGCGACGCTTGTGAACGGGGAAATTACATTTGAGGAGCTGGGGGAAGCGATTACACGAGGTGCATCCAACAAGTCCCCAGCCCACACTGATTCCCACTGGAATTTTACCGTGCGTTTTTGACCATTATGACACCGATGTGGCCGCCCGGAGTGGCCGAGTGGTTCTAGGCGCTTCAGTCTGGAACCGCGCGACCGCTACGGTCGCAGGTTCGAATCCTGCATCGGGCATGGATGGTGTGATGTCCTTAGGTCAGTTAGGTTTAAGTAGTTCTAGGGGACTGATGACCTCAGAAGTTAAGTCCCATAGTGCTCAGAGCCGTTTGAACCATTTGACACCGATGTGGTTATGCATGTTTAATGAGCTCCTGCGGCAATAAGTGCTGGTTCCCATAAAATTAAGGGAAGGGCTCATGATCCCGATACCCAAGCCACGTGGTGGCAATTGACTTTGTGATTATCACCCTTTGACCCTCCTGAACAGTGACTACAAGATCATTACGCACATACTCGGCAGTGGTATCAAAACGTCGCTGGCGGATCGAATACGTGCCGATAAAATTTTTCTTCGCGGAAACAGAAGGCTTGGGAGCCTATTGAGACGTCGTCGCCCTCGCGGCTGCATGCCGCCTCCGGGGGGCCATGGTTGCAGCAGATTTCGATCATGCTTTTGATCGCGTGGATCATGTGTACCTCGCGGCGGTGATGAATAGGGTGGGTGTCTCGCCATTATTGACCACTGCAGTGATGCCGCTGCTGCATGGCGCCAGATCCGCGATGGTGAGATGGTGGGAGAACAGAGTATTTTAAGGTCTTAAGATCAGACAGGGTTACCCCTTGTCGATCCTCCTACATGCGATCGTCCTAGAACCGTGCCTCGCGGGCTTTCGCCGCCGTCTTACAAGGATCTCCCTGCGGCATCTGTTGTTCAAATGTAGAGCATAGGCGGATGACATTGTATTCCTCGTCCGGAATGAGGGGGAGACTCGATCGGCGCTGGATTGGCTACAGACGTATGGGACGGCAGTTGGCAGCGAAGTCAACTTCCAAAAATACAATTCACGTATGTGGGGCTTGGACTAGAACCACGAATGGAAGGATCCTTACCTGTGGTGCAAACCCTCCGATGTTAAGGAGACGGCGGGAACGGCAGCGGACAACTACCGACGGCTGTTGCTAAGAGGCCGCACGTCAGTACGATTCAACGCCCCACAGTCGATAGATATGCTGCAGCGAGTGTCACTCGTCAACCTTTATTTCGGGTCTATGATGTGCCACCCGACACACCTTCTCCCCTTACGCACACGATGGCTATGAGGATTCAGGCATCTTTTGGGTACTATGTAGGTCTGGGACAGCTCTTTAAGGTACAGTACAACGTGCTTATCCTTCCAGCGCGAAGAGGGGGTGTTGGTTTAGTGAACGTACACGAGAGGGCGCGTGCCATGTATATTAATACCACGCTAAAACGGTGGCGCAACAGGAATCACTCGCTTACGGGTACACGGGTACGGTACACCACCCCCACCTACCTACAACAGTCAGGTCAACTTGGTACATTGTAGTCAATCTGAAATACCCAACGAATGACAAAAAGTACGCAATAAATTTGGCGGATTCGTCCATGTGTCAGCAATGCGGCGTCCTGGATACCGACGACCACCGTCTGGTCTGCGGCGAGGCGTTGGCTGTCTGGAAGATACTAGCGTTCATGCGACGTACATTATATACATCCATATCTTCCGATATAATATTTTTTCCAGAGGAAACGTATTTTCCGCGTGATAAGACGAACGTAGTGGTGTGGATTACAGGTATGACGGTCCATTACACATACAGAGACACATGCCTGAACGTACTGAACGTATTGCATTACTGGCAATACTCGCAAGGTGGCCACACAAAAGTGTTGCGGCTACGAAAGTACAAGGACTGGTATGCAAATTTCCTAGGAACGGTTTTTGCGGATCCTCTATGTACACACATCAAAAAATGTTTTGCATCACCTCGGTTCCGAGAGTTCCGGGACCTGTACAGAAAATTGGAACAGAGATCAACATAAACATCACTTCCGCCCTTTTCATTGCTCATGAAAATCACACACTGCATGTTGTATCATCATACAGCGAGACCTTCAGAGGTGGTGGTCCAGACTGCTGTACACAGCGGTATCTCTATACCCAGTAGCACGTCCTCTTGCACTGATGCATGCCGGTATTCGTCGTGGCATGTTATCCACAAGTTCGTCAAGGCACTGTTGGTCCAGATTGTCCCACTCGTCTACGGCGATTCGGCGTGGATCCCTCAGAGTGGTTGGTGGGTCAAGTCGTCCATAAACAGCCCTTTTCAATCTATCCCAGGCATGTTAGATAGGATTCATGTCTGGAGAACATGCTGGTCAGTCTAGTCGAGCGATGTCAGTATCCTGAAGGAAGATGTGCATAATGGGGCACGAATTGTCGTCCACGAAGACGAATGCCTCGCCAATACGCTGCCGATATGGTTGCGTGTTGTGACACCATACAGCGAGACCGAGACCTTCAGAGGTGGTGGTCCAGATTGCTGTACACACCGGTACCTCAAATACCCTTCCACGGATGCATGCCTGTATTCGTCGTGGTTTACTATCCACACATTCATCAAGGCACTGTTGGTCCAGATTGTGCTACTCCTCAACGGTGATTCGACGTAGATCCCTCAGAGTGGTTGGAGGGTCAAGTCGTCCGTAAACAGCCCTTTTCAATCTATCCCAGGCATGTTAGGTAGGATTCATGTCTGGAGAACATGCTGGTCAGTCTAGTCGAGCGATGTCAGTATCCTGAAGGAAGATGTGCATAATGGGGCACGAATTGTCGTCCACGAAGACGAATGCCTCGCCAATACGCTGCCGATATGGTTGCGTGTTGTGACACCATACAGCGAGGCCGAGACCTTCAGAGGTGGTGGTCCAGATTGCTGTACACACCGGTACCTCAAATACCCTTCCACGGATGCATGCCTGTATTCGTCGTGGTTTACTATCCACACATTCATCAAGGCACTGTTGGTCCAGATTGTCCTACTCCTCAACGGTGATTCGACGTAGATCCCTCAGAGTGGTTGGTGGGTCAAGTCGTCCGTAAACAGCCCTTTTCAATCTACCTCCGGCATATTCGATAGGGTTCATATCTGGAGAATATGCTGGCCACTCTAGTTGAGCGATGTCGTTTCCTGAAGGAAGGCATTCAGAAATTTTGCACATGGGGGCGCGAATTGTCGTCCATGAAGACAAATGTCTCTCCAATATATTGCGGACATCGTTGCACTATCGGTCGGAGGATGGCATTCACGTATCGTACAGCCGTTACGACGCCTTCCATGACCACCAACGGCGTACGTCGGCCCCACATAATACCACCACAAAACATCAGGGAACCTCCACCTTACTGCACTCGCTGGATAGTGTGTCTAAGGCGTTCAGAGTGACCGGGTTGCCTGCAAACACGTCTGCGACGATTGTCTGGTTGAAGGCATATGCGAGTCTCGTCGGTGATGAGAACGTGATGCCAATCCTGAGGGGTCCATTCGACATGTTGTTGGGCCCATCTGTACCGCGCTGCGTGGTGTGGTTGCAAAGATGGACGTCGCCATGGATGTCGGAAGCGAAATTTCGCATCATGCAACCTATTGCGCACAGTTTGAATCGTAACACGACGTTCTGTAGCTGCACACAATGCATTATCCAACATGGTGGCGTTGCTGTCAATGTTCCTCAGAGCCATAATCCGTAGATATCGGTCATCCACTACAGTAGTAACCCTTGGACGACCTGAGCGAGGCATGTCATCGACAGTTCCTGTCTCTCTGTATCTCCTCCATGTCCGAACACCATCACTTTGGTTCGCTCCGAGACGCCTGGACACTCCCCTTGTTGAGAGCCCTTCCTGGCTCAAAGTAACAATGCGGACGCAATCAACCGCAGTATTGAGCGTCTAGGGATGGTTGAAGTACAGACAACAGGAGCCGTATACCTCCTTCCTGATGGAATGAGTGGAACTGATCGGCTGTCAGACCCCCTCCGTCTAATAGGCGTTGCTCATGCACGGATATTTACATCTTTGGGCAGATTTAGTGGCATCGCTCTACGGTCGCAGGTTCGAATCCTGCTTCGGGCATGGATGTTTGTCATGTCCTTAAGTTAATTAGGTTTAAGTAGTTCTAAGTTCTAGGAGACTGATGACCTGAGAAGTTAAGTCCCATAGTACTCAGAGCCATTTGAACCATTTAGTGATATCTCTAAACAGCCAAAGGGACTATGTCTGTGATACAATACCCACAATCAGCGTCTATCTTCAGGAGTTCTGCGAAACGGGGTGATGCAAAACTTTTTTTGATGTGTGTACTTGGAGTGCGCCGGGTGCGCAAAGATGAGCGTCGGTGCAGTCGTTGTGGAACATGTAACGCTACCGCCCTTTAACGGACGTGCGTTATCTGTATAAAGCCTGTACTGTAATAAGTTCACGGGCTTCACCTTATAAACAAGGATTTTAGTACATAAATTGACCGCGTGTACCTAATAGAAGCAAGATCGGACTTGTACTCAGTTAATAACTACAGTGATGCATCAAGCAAATGTAAAGTATAATTGCGCGTTCGCATGGACAAGAAGTACACACAGTAGATGCTACCGTTAATTAATAATTCGGTCGCCAGCCTACTTAGGCAATGAGTGAGTTTTTCCTTGTACAATTGGGTGCATGTACACGCATAGTAACCCGTAGGGAAGATGCGTTATACGGCAAAGTTTGGCATCAGAAAAATCCACTGAACTAAAGTTTTCTCTTTTTGTACTAATTTGGACGAACTAAATTCACACAACACCACACAGCAATGATTACTACGAACTGCATTCTGTATATTGATCAGACTGAAATCGGGCATAGATTTCCCTAGAATAGGCAGTTTTGAAAGCACACTTGCATTGTCACTATTAACGTTGGAAAACAACACTAATACACTTAGGATTAACATAGAACTTAACTTTACTGGTCAAATCTGATCAACACATTTCAAGGTTTGAAAGAATGGACAAGAAAAAAAGGGGGGGGTGCCTGAAACTGTTATGGTCGTTATACTGAAACTGTTAAGTACTAAAAGGCAAATTAACACTCAAAATTATCTATTTATGGATAACTACCCTTTTTGTCTTACTTCTGAATAATTTAACTGTCATTAGTTCTGTCTCCAATTAATTAAATAACATCGCTAACTCAATTCAAAAAACTCTCTTTCAAGTTAGTCATACTATTGTTCTTTACCAACTTTTGCAATAACACATAGACTTTTTAAACTTCTTTATAGCATAGAGAGATCTACTGATAATTCTTATTAACACTGATTTTAGATTTTCAGTTCAGGATACTCGGGTTGCACAATACGAGGTAAGGATCCTGTCTAGGTCAGTGATCAGGATAAGTCATGGATAAAGCAATTCTGGTAAAAGTCACGTTATTATTGAACAATTAGAAACAGTTTCGACACTGGTCCACACAGATACACTTCTAAAGATGAAATAAATGTTTGACCTGTGCAAGTCGGTGCGGCGGTTGGCGGGCAGCGAGATAGCGGGCAGCACGGCACACATACAAGCACGGCTAAGGCTCACACTACATAGGCACTTTCCATCTTCTTAGCGTCGTAATCTTTCCAATTTTGTGCCTCAGAATATAGCCATGCCAAGTAGTCGTCGGAATCGGTTCATCCGAGGCTCAATGGAATCCACTTTTCCTGGGTAGCCGCCTCGGTACAGTACGTGTTCCTCTGACCGATTCACAACTCCGACTCTTACTGTTGCTCGCCTCCGACTGACTACTGAGCCCGTTGTGCCGAACCGCGCCAGTGTGTGTCTTCCCGCGCTCGCCTGCCTCCACCTTTTCCCGCTCCCCTACAGGTAGGGTATTCACCACAGGTTTTCTACTACACGTATCCTACTGCATTACCTACGTATGGACCAAGTGTTTAAATTACAATATTCACATCTTACAATAGTTTTAACATTAAGTACACTTTCTTTTGATTATCACATTATTTGAAATCTAACATAATTAATAATATTCATTTCAAAAGTTGCTCACTGTTTCTTTAACATGACACGAAAAGAGAAAGAAATAAAATCAAACATTGTTCACACTAATTTATCGAAATTCATAAAGAACAAAATTATTATATTTACAGTTGTCGTTACACATGCCCCTGTTTCCAGAAAATTTTGCTTAAGTCCAAATTTTATGGGAACACTAAATCTTACAATTATACAGTGGTTCTGAATCTTTACTTAACTGTCCAAAAGGTTTACACTACATATGTCCTTCTACTCACTGTATATAGGTTTACACTCTTTTAACACATCAAGAATAATTAATTGTTATTTACTCCAGTGCCTTTTGCACAGTCCAACTTCCCATCATAACATTACTAAAATAGCAATTTAATCTTTTTTTTCCGAAGAAATACTTTAAAATTCTGGAATACTAACATTTAACTACAAAAACAATAGCATATTTTGTACACACTTTAAGATAATTTGTCGCTGCTTGCTTTGAATAGCAGTCCATTTCCTTACTTACTAAACAAAACACACACACATATACAGAAAATTAACTACACATATTTGCTGCCTATCAAGCAGATTTGGGCAGTCCTTTTCACTTCATATTGTCACATCTCCTGGATCACATTTACTATTTTCCATCGACTATTTATCTGCCCTCATTGGTATTTGGCAGTCCTTCGTATCATGGTTCATACACTGCCCATTTTCCTTTTTGACATTCCCATCTTTTATCAGGCTGATAGCATTTATCCTTTCATTTCAGTCCCTTCCTCCATACATTTTTATAGTTACAGTACAATTGGGAATCTGAAACTCACATAACTACATTAGCACACTTTCAAGGGTATACAGACATTTACAAAGATTAGTTATATTTAGAATAACTTGGGTTCAGCATAAGATACATCACATTTACTGCAAGTCGCTTTCTGATTATCCTTATATCACTCATTTCTAGGAACATACAGTTTCAGGTCCACAATATTCCTTACACCTAAAGGTCTTTTGGATTTTGGGTAGATCAGGTAGTAAGCATTGTCGTGTGGAATATTCTGTATTATATATGGTCCATTATAAATATATTTAAATTTGGAAATCTCATGGTTTAGTTCACTAGATTTTTCGTGGGTTTTTAAAAGAACATAATCTCCAATTTTAAATTTTGAAACTTTTAAATTTTTATTGTATCTTTTAGATCTAGATTCAGCTTTTTGTTTTGCCCTTTTTATCACCAATTCTTTCTTTTGATCCAATCCCAAACTTGTACAAGGTGGAAACTCTAGTTTTTCTTCAATTAAACTTTTACTACTTCTGCCTAACAAAATTTCTTCCGGTGGAAATCCTGTAGTTTCATGATATAATGTGTTCATGACATTCTCAAAATCCGATATAAATCTGCCCCAGATGCCAAATCAACAAAACAATAATTCCACTTTCAGGTAACACTGAGATACAGTAATAATCAAGTCATGCATAATACTAATAATATATACAAATACAGTATCCTGCCCCCAGTCTCTTTATTAACAAGGCAGTCTTTTAGGGTTCATAAAACAGTCACTTAAGTCTGGTGGCTTTTTTGGCCTCTTATTTTCTACATCTTTCACTAAGCCATTCAGATCTTGCCAACGTTTCGTTTCATCAGGTGGCTTTTTAGGTTTTGAAATTTCGAAGTCTTTAGCAAGGTACAACATTCCCTGTTCTGCTATCATTTTATCAGGTGGTTCTTTTTGTTCCTGTAATTCACACTCCTTCAAAACATTTATTAAGGCGTGCCCCAGTATAGAATCATCTGGAGGTTCCTGCAAATTATGCCCCTGTTTTACATTACTGAATAATTCATTCGGTTTTGGCCCAGGTCTACTTTCTGTATCTTTCTTTGGAAAAATGTCACTAATTTTCTCATACCCTCTTTCAGTAAAAATATATTCACTTTCGTTTACACCTGCAAATTCATCGTCACTAGAGTCATCATTACTCTCTTCCTCACCATCAAATTCACTTAAGTACTCTACTTTTGCACAATAGGGAGAGTTAGTATATTCATTTTCGTCTGTATTTGCGTACCTTTCATCATCTGAACTATCGTCGGAATCCGACCATTCCGGATCGCTATCAGGTTCTAACATAAAAGCTTTTCTGAGACAGGCACTAAGTTCCTCCTCTGTATTGTCGTCAGGCTTGGATTTCAATTCAACCTCCTCTTTTGGCAATACGGCCTCATCCTCTGTTTTATTCACTTCCACAGTGACTTCATATTCGGTGTAATCCTCGTGGACTTTAATTACTTTCAGGTAATCATCTGCCCCTTCTCCACGGTGCCTCTCGGTAGCAGCTTGTACTATTGGCGGACTGTTAGCAGAAGTTATTTCTTCGTCAATGCTGAGGATTTCATCCTCCAAATCCTTCCTACCCTTAATCTGCATCCTATTGGCGGCACGCGTACTTTGCGCGGCGCTATTTATTCTCTCCTCTTCCAATTCGGGCCACGTCACCTTATCGACGTCCCTACTATCTCCTTTTCCACTAACTAATTTCTTTACCTCATACTCCTTCTTACAATCCTCCCACTCACATTGCTTTAGGCCCTTGTACAGATCGTCGATCTGCACACGCCAATCAGTTACTTCTGCTAATTTATCCTCGACTTTTCTCTCATTGCAAACCCTGCTAACCGCACCTCTCTGTGTATTCACAGTTTCCTTTATCGTTTCCTTTGCCACGGAATTATCACTCGTAAAACTTTCATTAGCCCTGACGGCTATGTTCGTATCTACTGCTGCCGTATTTCCAGCGGCTTCTTTCTTAACAGATGTTCTGCTAGGTTGGGTCGTTGCCCGCTGATGCTCCACTCGCCTGTTAACATGTAGCGTTCTGTGCGGCATAAATGACTCATTCTGGCTCGCAGCTGACGCTTGTTTCGCCACAACACGTCGCGGCGTTCCGTGCCTGTCCCTAGCCTGTCTCATTACATTACGGTCGGTCCGGTATCTTTTCTCAAATCGGGGCCGGTATGTATTGTCCGCTTCCGTTTGGCCCGCAACGTTCGCGGAAATTAGTTTCCCGCGTCGTTATTACTTTGCGCGGTATACCCTCTACCGCGACCTGAATAATTTCCTCTTCCTCTACCTCTGCCTCTACCTCTTTGTAACATATTGACGCGAAATCCTTCGCCTTCATTTCGTTCGTCTTTATTACGATTATTACGATGACCAAAATTTTGATAATTGGCACGACTTTCGCGCCAATGGTCTTCGTCTTCGACTCTTTCTAGAAATGCTTGGAAGCTACGATGATTGCTTCCTACATACCTCTTTGAATCTTCTGGGAGCTTTTTATATAACTCCCAGATAATTTCTGAATCTGATCTTCTGCCTCTTAAATGCGTCAACTTCCGGTACCAATGCTCGCAGAAATCTTTCAAAGAATTCCTGCCCCTGTTATCATGCTGTTTGGCCATGATGAACTCCCGCCATAAATGGTCCTGCTTTTGTTCAGACCAATATTCTTCCGTAAATCTCTGCCTAAATTCTTCGAACGTCATTCGTTTGGTATTTAAATTTATTCCCCAGCGCTTAGCATCACCTGCTAAGGCGCTAATTACAACATTTATCTTTTCCTGATCAGACAAGTGCTCAGGAAATACTCTCTCGCAATTTTTGATAAAATCTAACGGATGCCACCCGTTATGTTTCTTGGCTGGATCGAAGCGTTCCTCGCCTTCTAACAGCTTCGTAATCGGTGTGCCATTACAGACAACACCAGGCCTATCTTTAATTTTGCTTTCCAGATCGAAAATTCTGCCTTGAATTTTCGTAGTATTTTGTTCACAATTTTGAACACATCCGGTTACTTTTTTATCTAAATCCCTTTCAGTTTCTAAAACTACCTTTTCCAACCGTGATATTCCGTGTTGACATTCGTTTACGGTCTCAGTTTTAAGACCGAAAACTTTTTCGTCTACCTTAGTTTCAACCAGAGGTTCTACTTTCTCTTGGATGTTGAGAATTTCAACATCGAACCTACTGTTAATGTTTCCAATTTCCTCCTGCATAGTATCCATATTTTTGTTAATGGTATCAATTTCAAATTTCAGAGTATTTACCACAGAACTTAAATTACCCACTTTCTGTTCTACTTGTTCTATTTGTTTACTAATTTTAATTCCCTGTCCTTCGACCTGTGCTTTAATTTGATCCACCTGTGTTTTAAGTTGCTCGTCAACGTGTGTTTTGAGCTGTTCATTCTGTGTTTTGAGCTGATGGCCCTGCGTTTTGAGCTGCTCATCAACGTGCGTTTTAAGCTGCTCATTCTGTCCTGCAATTTGTTTGGTTAATTGTTCAAATAAGTCGTTCATACTTAAAATTTTTATACTGTTTTGTTCTACAGGATCGATGTGTTCCGATTCTACTTCAGAAGTTTCTTTCAGTTCTTTCTTTATCTGTGGTGAATCAAACATGTCAGTGGATTCGTTCACGTACCCACTATCATCTACCAAGTCACCCTCTACTTCCTGTTTTGTCCCTTGCTGTGTTCGAGACGATCTCGACATTTCAATCTGTTCGTTGACGTGTTCATGGTACTGTATGTACGCCAATTGTATTTCGCTAACGCCATCTGTTATCTGGCCGCGTAAACTCCTGCTACTGCCAGCCGCATTCTCCATTTCGCTTGGCGCATCTACCCTGCCTACGTTCCTGTCCATATTGAATGCCAACTACACCACACTATTATACTTGACTCCCACTGCAGTTTATTTTACTGAACTTTATTGCTATTCGTGCCACTGAACATCCACTGTTCGGTATTTACACTAATTTGTAATCGACAACAACTGGATGTCCTGTCACCGGGAATCCACGTGTAACGCTACCGCCCTTTAACGGACGTGCGTTATCTGTATAAAGCCTGTACTGTAATAAGTTCACGGGCTTCACCTTATAAACAAGGATTTTAGTACATAAATTGACCGCGTGTACCTAATAGAAGCAAGATCGGACTTGTACTCAGTTAATAACTACAGTGATGCATCAAGCAAATGTAAAGTATAATTGCGCGTTCGCATGGACAAGAAGTACACACAGTAGATGCTACCGTTAATTAATAATTCGGTCGCCAGCCTACTTAGGCAATGAGTGAGTTTTTCCTTGTACAATTGGGTGCATGTACACGCATAGTAACCCGTAGGGAAGATGCGTTATACGGCAAAGTTTGGCATCAGAAAAATCCACTGAACTAAAGTTTTCTCTTTTTGTACTAATTTGGACGAATTAAATTCACACAACACCACACAGCAATGATTACTACGAACTGCATTCTGTATATTGATCAGACTGAAATCGGGCAAAGATTTCCCTAGAATAAGCAGTTTTGAAAGCACACTTGCATTGTCACTATTAACATTGGAAAACAACACTAATACACTTAGGATTAACATAGAACTTAACTTTACTGGTCAAATCTGATCAACACATTTCAAGGTTTGAAAGAATGGACAAGAAAAAAGGGGGGGGGGGCCCTGAAACTGTTGTGGTCGTTATACTGAAACTGTTAAGTACTAAAAGGCAAATTAACACTCAAAATTATCTATTTATGGATAACTACCCTTTTTGTCTTACTTCTGAATAATTTAACTGTCATTAGTTCTGTCTCCGATTAATTAAATAACATCGCTAACTCAATTCAAAAAACTCTCTTTCAAGTTAGTCATACTATTGTTCTTTACCAACTTTTGCAATAACACATAGACTTTTTAAACTTCTTTATAGCATAGAGAGATCTACTGATAATTCTTATTAACACTGATTTTAGATTTTCAGTTCAGGATACTCGGGTTGCACAATACGAGGTAAGGATCCTGTCTAGGTCAGTGATCAGGATAAGTCATGGATAAAGCAATTCTGGTAAAAGTCACGTTATTATTGAACAATTAGAAACAGTTTCGACACTGGTCCACACAGATACACTTCTAAAGATGAAATAAATGTTTGACCTGTGCAAGTCGGTGCGGCGGTTGGCGGGCAGCGAGATAGCGGGCAGCACGGCACACATACAAGCACGGCTAAGGCTCACACTACATAGGCACTTTCCATCTTCTTAGCGTCGTAATCTTTCCAATTTTGTGCCTCAGAATATAGCCATGCCAAGTAGTCGTCGGAATCGGTTCATCCGAGGCTCAATGGAATCCACTTTTCCTGGGTAGCCGCCTCGGTACAGTACGTGTTCCTCTGACCGATTCACAACTCCGACTCTTACTGTTGCTCGCCTCCGACTGACTACTGAGCCCGTTGTGCCGAACCGCGCCAGTGTGTGTCTTCCCGCGCTCGCCTGCCTCCACCTTTTCCCGCTCCCCTACAGGTAGGGTATTCACCACAGGTTTTCTACTACACGTATCCTACTGCATTACCTACGTATGGACCAAGTGTTTAAATTACAATATTCACATCTTACAATAGTTTTAACATTAAGTACACTTTCTTTTGATTATCACATTATTTGAAATCTAACATAATTAATAATATTCATTTCAAAAGTTGCTCACTGTTTCTTTAACATGACACGAAAAGAGAAAGAAATAAAATCAAACATTGTTCACACTAATTTATCGAAATTCATAAAGAACAAAATTATTATATTTACAGTTGTCGTTACAAACAGAGCAAATAATGTCATCAGCTAAGGAAAACAACGCGAGTATGCGACCCAGGAAGAACTAACACTTGCACACTTAGCAATGGAATGTTTCGTTGAATTTTGTTTTAATATTTATAAATACTTTTTTTAAGGGTGCCGGAGGTGGCCCAACTTTGACTTTGCTGTTATTTCACGCTGCATGGCAGGACGGCAGCGAGGTTCTTTCCAGGACTGTTATAATGTATATGGACGTACTATGGTTTTGTGAATAATAAATGTTTCTGTTTCTCCTACCTTACTTAAACACGAAAAAGTCGGAAAAAATAAGAAATAAAAAGTGGTCAGCGCGGCAGAATCCTATGCGAGGGTCCCGGGTTTGATTTTTCTCCGCTCAGGGACTGGTTGTTGTCTTCATCACCGTATCATCCTCATCGACACGCACGTCGTCGAAGTGGCTTCAACTAAAAAGACTTGTACCAGACAACCTGCCTCCCCGACGGGAGTTCCTCGCCGCACGATATCTCATCCTTTCCCCCGAATGCAGAAATATTTTGCAGTCAAATGGTTCAAATGGCTCTGAGCACTATGGGACTCAACTGCTGAGGTCATTAGTCCCCTAGAACTTAGAACTAGTTAAACCTAACTAACCTAAGGACATCACAAACATCCATGCCCGAGGCAGGATTCGAACCTGCGACCGTAGCGGTCTTGCGGTTCCAGACTGCAGCGCCTTTAACCGCACGGCCACTTCGTCCGGCTTTTGCAGTCACCGACTTACATAGGGAACTCAGAGATCGCGCGGGAATATATGTGTTCGTTTTTTTCTGCGCGTCGTTCGAGAGTGTATTTATAGAGAATTATTGTAAATGTGGTTCGATGAACCCTCTGCCAAGCACTTAAGAGTGATTTGTAGAGTATTCATGTAGATGTAGCTATAGATGTAGATAGAATTAATTTACATCCAAAGAGGAATCTTACTATGCAAATGGTCAGGCAAGTGTACTACCCATTGGTTAGAAAACCCGCATAAAAGATTTTTTTATGTGGGCTGCATCGACATCTGACCGATCGCATTTCAGATTGCGGTTTATAGTACAACTGATGAACAGTAAGTTAGTTGCACCCCCTTAATACTCAAAGAAAGAGCAACGTTTAGCAGTTTTGATAAACATTATTAGTGTGATGTAATGTGTGTTTTGTTAATATTCCAAATGTTTATTTGTGTTTTAGTGAGACTGTTTGATCCGTCTTGTGAACAGCTAACGAAAATTTTCGGGACTGTACGCGAGTGTTCTCGTCGAAACCATGTTACACCCTGAGGCACGAGATTACCCTGTTCCGTTTGTCTGAAAACTGACCGAATTTATTAGAGAGTCTTCTGGCGCTGTCACAAGGTGCTTGAGGAAGATTCATCCGAATTCACAAGACTGTATCCACTAAATGAATGAATAGGAGCCTTGGGAAGATTTTAACTTACACGCCGAAACTAGAAATCCCGTTTACGAAATTTTAAGTTGTTGTTTCGTGTGGCCACGTGTCGCAGCTAGCTCGATCGCTCATTACCCAATGTGCGTTGAGTCGATATGGCAATATCATAGCAACATAATGCCTTTTGTATTCTCTGTCTCATTTTCGTCAGGACTATGGCACTGCTCGTCGTATAGTGTAGGGACGTATGGATCACTCGTTGCACCAACGGCCTTCAAGGTTGCCCGATTTCACGTTACGTGGTTTTTCCTTCTAGAGGTTTAGGAAGACTCCGTCTTGAGCCACCCCTATTCCAAGGCCGTTCCTGCAACACGATTTTATTGTTACGGCTTTCAGGCTGAAATCTGCTTTGTCGCAACTCTCCATCCTACTGCATCCTGTGCAAGACTCTTCAGCTCCGACTAACTCCAAGCACTATGGGACTCGACATCTGAGGTCATCAGTCCCTTAGACTTAGAACTACTTAAACCTAACTAACCTAAGGACATCACAAACATCCATGCCTGAGGGAGGATTCGAACCTGCGACCGTAGCAGCACCGCGGTTCCGGGCTGAAGTACGTAGAAAAGCGTGGCCACAGCTCCGACTAACTACTTCAATTTGCATCCTTTTGAATCTGCTTACTTTATTCATCTGTTGGTCTCTCTCTGCAATTGTTACCCCCTGCACGTCCCTCCAAAAACAAATTGGTGATTCCGTGATGTCTCAGAATAGGTCCTATCAACTGATCCTTTCTTCTATGCAACTTGGGCCATAGAGTTCTTTTCTCTCCATTTCTATTCAGTACCCCCCCATTAGTTACGTGATCTACGCTTATTATCTTCAGCGTTCTTCTCTAGCACATTTCAAAAGCTTCTGTTCTCTTCTTGTCTTCAATGTTTTACTTCCGTGCTTGGCTATACTCCATTCAAATACTTTCAGAAAAGACTTCCTAACTCATTAAACTCTACTAAATGTTAAGGTAATTCTTTTATTTAGAAACTCTTTTTCTTGTGATCGACAATCTACGCTTTATACCCTTTCTACTTCAGTCATCATCAGTTGTTTTGCTGCCCATATAACAAAATTCATCTACTACTTTCAATGTCTCGATTCCGAATATGATTCCCGAAGCATCATATGATTTAATTTGACTGCATTTCGTCATAAAAGATACACTCTCATAAAATCAGATGATTTTGTCAAATACACTGTCGGAAAAAATTGCAACAGCAAGGAGGAGTTTTACAACATAATTTAACGTTGGTGGGTGTGTTTCTACTTCTAAAATATGATGTCTATTCAAGTTACGCGACAGTCGCCTAAGAGTGGCCCTCGTGGCGCCGCGTGGCACGAACAGGCTTACCGTACAGAGTCTGCAGCAGCAATTTGAGCAGCAGTTGGCACCAAAAAGACGCAACGAAGTGTTACAAATCGGTTTCTTCAAGGACAACTCCGAGCCAGACGCCCTGGAGCGTGCATTATATTGACCACAAATCATCCTCACAGTGAGCTCATTGGAGGGCGTTGTGGAGGTCTGTTGTATGAAAGCTGGTTCCACCCGTTCAGAGTGATGGTCATGTGTTGGTTCGAAGAAGGCGAGTTGGAGCCTGCAGACAACCTGTCTGCGTGCTAGACACACTGGACCTGAAGCTGGAGCTATGATCTAGGATGTGATTTCGAATGGCAGCGGGAGACTCTCGTGATTATCCCACGCACTCTAACTGCTGATTTGTACTTCGATCTGCTGATTCGACGACCTCTTGCGCATCCATTCAAGAACAGCATTCCAAGGGGTATTTTCCAAGAGGGTAACGCTCGCCAACATACCGTTGTTGTAACCCAACATGCTAAACAGAGTGTCGACATGTTGCCTTAGACTGTTCGATCACCAATTCTGTACCTAGTCGAGCACATAAGCGACATCATCGGACGAAAACCACTGCATCATCCCCTGTACTGACCGACCAACAGCAAGAGACACGGAACTGCATCCCATAAGCTGACATTCGGCACTTATGCAACCACGTTTGCTTACTTCCATTCAACGTTCTGGCTTTTACACCGGTTACTAATGTACCAGCATACTCACTTGCAGTGGTTTATGTAGCGCTTACATTAGCCTGTGGTCTTCTAATGTTAATCACTTAAATATGTTACCTAGACAAATCTATTGTCGAATTTTCAATGCTCTACTTTTATTATTTTGTGGTGTTGCGATATTTTCCGTCAGTGTATAAAAAGGTGCCGGCCGGAGTGACCGAGAGGTTCTAGGCGCTAGAGTCTGGAACCGCGCGACCGCTACGGTCGCAGTTTCGAATCCTGCCTCGGGCATGGATGTGTGTGATGTCCTTAGGTTTGTTAGGTTTAAGTAGTTCTAAGTTCTAGAGGACTGATGACCTCAGCAGTAGAGGCCCATAGTGCTCAGAGCCATTTGAACCATTTTTTATTAAAAAGTTTGTTTTCGTATGCATGAGCTAAAATTCACCCCAAGTTTCTGTATTTATTCATGTAAAAGATTGTGTTTCGAAAATTGCTAAGCCTCAGCACCTTGTGTCCGAGTAGTAATGGTCAATATTGAACGAGATGACGGGAATGGTTTTTTAAAGAAAAAAATCAAATCGACATATGCCCTATTCTGAATGGTTTCTAAGATAGAATACATTTGATGTACATTGTCGTTTATCGAACTAACGGGTTTTTACGCAACTGCTTTGAATGATACTTAACAAATATAATGCAGGAAGTTGCGCTGAATATTTAGCAATATTAGAAAACTACAAAATTTTACTGACAGGAGAAATCACAAAGGAAATCCCTTGGTTCAGTTTTACGTCCACTCCTGTTACTAGGGCTGTAAGACATTACAGACAAACAGGTTGTTTGGTTGTTTTGGCTAAAGTAAAATGTCAAATAGGTTGGGTTGGCGGGGCGGAGCGGGGGGGGGGGGGGGGCGTAAGTGGTAAGACATACGTGAACATCACAAAAGCAAACTTACATTAAATGTGTTTCATCTAGGAAACAATTCGGATAGGACATATTTCCATATAAAGTTTGCTTCAAATGAGCATTCCTGTTATAGCCCTGAATAATGACTATTCCTCCTGGGACACTATGTCTCTTTATTATTGATTTTAAAAAGTCACATATTGAATTTGTAGTAACTGCGCAGTCTACAGTGTTAACAGAAAACTTTAAATGGATAAGGTTTTGACCAGTCCCCACTCCGAAAATATGTCCAACGTCTTACAACTGCGTAACCTCACTTGTTGCTGTCTACTGTGGGAATTACTGCGGGAAGATACAGAATGACTTAGAACTTTTATTTGGTATACTGAACGGCAAGTACTCGTACTGCTGGATGGGTCAGGGAAGATCTATGGCAGGTGCCTGTCAACAGAATATTGGACTGACTGCAGGTAGGGTGCAACCTCTCTTCATCGCGGCGTTCGGAGGAGGAGGGTGGCGGGCCCATCTTCCCGGTAGCCTTTTACTTCCATGATAAGATCCCCAGTACTTAACCGATACCACGCTGAGTGGACCTGGGGGCTTCCTGGATGGAATGGAACCAGGAATTATCACTGCCTCCATACTGGATTGAACGAGGGACATTCCTGACAGTAGTATAGTGCTCTACCCGCTGGGCCAACACGGCTACCTATGGAAAAATGTAAATTAATGCATATGGTTGGTTGGTTGGTTGGTTTGTTTGGGGGATTAAAGGGACCAGACTGCTACGGTCATCGGTCCCTTAATGCATATGCTTACGAGAAACAATCCGATAATACTCGAATACTGTATTAGTAAAGTGCTGCTTGGCATAGTCAAGCTGAATGATTATTTCGGTGTATGTAAAATTGCATAAAGACTTGAAATTTAACGAATACGTACACTGAGGTGACAAAAATCATGGGATACCTCCTAATATCGTGTCGGGTCTGCTTTCGCCGGATCACGAGGACCCAGGTTGGGACTGTCCTTTACTAAAAGTCAGTTCCATCCGAAATAACTTTACCCGATGAGGTTAAATATAATTTAGGAAAGAGGACACTCCAGGTCATTTGGTTTTGACGAAGAGCACTGTTTCTTACTACTTGAGCCTTCGCTCGCACACTACAGCATGTGATCATGTGAAGCAGCTCGCACTGTAGTAACACCTGCACTGTCGCAAGTGATCGTGATGAACTCCCACAGAATGATTACAAGTTTTAGTCATCAGAATTGTATTAATTTGGAACACATTTGAAACGTTACCGAGCAGCCGCAGTCTGTCGTAGTTCAAAATGGTTCAAATGGTTCTGGGCACTATTGGACTTAACTGCTAAGGTCACCAGTCCCCGAGAACTTAAAAGTACTTAAACCTAACTAACCTAAGGACGAAACACACATCCATGCCCGAGGCAGGATTCGAACCTGCGACCGTAGTGGTCACGCGGTTCCAGAACGTAGCGCCTAGAACCGCTCGGCCATCCCGGCCGGCCTATCAATGCAACTTCATCCTGGTGCACACAGGGTGAAGCTAATTGGGTGAAGCTAATTCCGTCGATTTGTCTTTATGATTTTGTTTTTTATCTTGAATCGGCAAATCCCGGGATAATAGGGGTTAATATGAAAAAGTAAATTTACGCTGTTTTTTTTCCATTATAACGCCATCTAATATGTTGTTAACATGAAAAAATAGTGTGGTCCACATTTTTTTAAAAATTAAGTTTACCCCACATTAATGAATTCCTCAGCGAGCAAGAATGAAAGTAATGTGATTATGTTGTGATCCCTTTGCCCAGAACAAGATTTATCTCAGAAATTTTTTGTCATAGCATGTTTACATCTTAATTACGTCAACATTTGAAGTAAAAAAAAAAATACGACAGTGGTCCCTAATTTTAAAAGGAAGCTGGTATCGTGTCAGCCACGTTTCATTTTATGCAAAAGCTACCATATGATAGTTCAGATAAAAAACATTATATCAGAAGTAAAAGAGAGAACTTTGCAGTTATCGCTGCTTGAGCACATCAAGCGAATGTTTTCCGCGATATCATCAAGCACGAAACGAGATTTTCTATCCAGCATTGCAACTGCGCAAAGTTCGAAACGTTATGGGCGAGAAAAAGATTCAATTTCGCCGACGAATCAGTTCGGCCATTACGGCCCCCACCGCGAACTCGCGCGAGTTATTCCGGCCGTTACGTAATAACGAGCGCCGCCCCAGGCGGCTCATGCGAGGCGCAGCGGACTTCCTGCCCGCCAGCGGCGTGAGGGCTGCCCCAACTTTTATTTGGCTGCGAGGGTTCACGTAAGGACTGGGTTTTCATTGAGACTAGATAGCCTCGTCAAAGAAGACTAAATGCACTACTGGACATTAAAATTGCTACACCACGAAGATGGCGTGCTACAGACGCGAAATTTAACCGACAGGAAGAAGATGGTGTGATATGCAAATGATTAGCTTTTCAGAGCATTCACACTAGGTTGGCGCCGGTTGCGACACCTACTACGTGCTGACATGAGGAACGTTTCCAACCGATTTCTCATACACAAACAGCAGTTGACCGGCGTTGCCTGGTGAAACGTTGATGTGATGCCTCGTGTAAGGAGGAGAAATGCGTACCATCACGTTTCTGACTTTGATAAAGGTCGGATTGTAGCCTATCGCGATTGCGGTTTATCGTATCGCGACATTGCTGCTCGCGCTGGTCGAGATCCAATGACTGTTAGCAGAATATGGAATCGGTGGGTTCAGGAGGGTAAGACGGAACGCCGTGCTGGATCCCAACGGCCTCGTATCACTAGCAGTCGAGATGACAGGCATCTTATCCGCATGGCTGTAACGGATCGTGCAGCCACGTCTCGATCCCTGAGTCAACACATGGGGACGTTTGCAAGACAACAACCATCTGCACGAACAGTTGGACGACGTTTGCAGCAGCATGGACTATCAGCTCGGAGACCATGGCTGCGTTTACCCTTGACGCTGCATCACAGACAGGAGCGCCTGCGGTGGTGTACTCAACGACGAATCTGGATGCACGAATGGCGAAACGTCATTTTTTCGGATGAATCCAATTTCTGTTTGCAGCATCATGAGGGTCGCATCCGTGTTCGTCGATGTCGCGGTGAACGCACATTGGAAGCGTGTATTCGTCATCGCCATACTGGCGTATCACCCGGCGTGATGGTATGGGGTGCCATTGATTACACGTGTCGGGCACCTCTTGTTCGCATTGACGTCACTTTGAACAGTGGACGTTACATTTCAGATGTGTTACGACCCGTGGCTATACCCTTCATTCGATCCCTGCGAAACCCTACATTTCAACAGGATAATGCACGACCGCATGTTGCAGGTCCTGTACCATATTGTCTGTTTCTATGATTGTCTCTGTCATATTCATTACTACGGAAATGCGAACTTTTTCTGTAGTTATTACTCTGCCAGTGGTTGTCATACGGGTGGTGTCTGTTTTGGTCACGATTTGTGTTGTGAGAATAGCCTTGTCGCGTCCAGTTATTATTTCTTTCATCGCGGAATTGCGACGGATGTGACCTGTAGTGATTGTTTTCCTGTTTTCGCATCCCGCGACTGTCTGTGTCGATTTCTAGTTCTTGTAACAGTCCCTGGAAAGCTTCAATGTCGTCTTTGCAACGCCCTGCCAAAATAATATTTCTTAAATGTTCAGGCAATTTCATTAAGCAAATGCGGATGAGTTCTGAAGGGCTGTATGGGTTTGAAAGATACTGATTCTTATGCAACATGTCTTCAAAATATTTGACAAGACTGGAAAATTCAGATTGTTCAAAGTGTTTCATCATTATGATGCTATGTTTTACTTGGTCTTGTGTAGCTTGAGACCAATACGCTGAGAGAAAGGCATGATAAAATTCTCCTTCACTGTGACAATCGTGAATGACCGATCGCATTCTTACAGCTGGTTCATTCTCCAAGTAGCCACACATAAATTCTAACCTATGCTCCAATGACCAGTTGGGAGGAAAACAATGAGAGAATTGATGGAGCCACGCTTGTGGATGAATGTCGTTGGCAGAATTCTTAAATGTTTTGAATTTACGTGTAGTAATGAACAGCTTATAGTCAAAATCATCATGTCGGCGTGTCGCACATCGCTCATTGTTACGTCGTTTCGGCGGTTCCATCTCATAATTCGGTGTACCTTGCCAATTTCTTTCATAATTTCCGAAGTGTCCTGTGTTATTATTTTGTGGGTGTTCCGTATTTCTAAGTCCCTCTTCCCGTGTTGGAGCGCGAGTGTCCTCTGAAATATGAAATTTTTGTATTACTTGCGCCAACTGATCTTGTACTTACTGGATTTCTCTTTTGTATTGCGTATTAATTTGATTCTGATTTTGTTTGAATTTCTTAATTTGTTCATACTCTTCAGTGTCAGTGAAGGCTACAGGTGTTTTGTCATTCAGATCCTCATCTACCTTTGTAGATAAGTTAGTGAACTGATCCGAAAGTTCGGCTACTTTCTCCGATAGTGTACTTATTTCCTCAGTGTGTTTTTCTGAACCAAGTTTCAGAGTATCTACTGTGTCCTTTAAGTTTTCCTGAGTTTTTGCAAGTTGCGTAACCGAATCGGTAGATGCAACTGAGTCAATTTGAGCTTGCAAGGTGTCGTGATTTTCATGAACAATGGTTTGCAGTTCTTTTATGGCTGCTTCGTGATTCTGTAATGTATTTTCATGCCGCGAAAAAATGGGTTGAAAATGCTCACAAATTTGTGTTTTTACGTCATTACAGACTTTTTGACATTTCGATTCAATGTTATGTAACTCACTAGTTAAATCTTCACGTGTTTGTTCAAGTGTGGTGTCTAACTTTTGAAGCTTTTGCTGTGTTTGTCTCTGATTTTGTTCCATTGTGTCTAACTGTTGCTGTGTTTGTCTCTGGTGTTGTTCCATTGTGTCTAACTTTTGAAGATTTTGTTCCATTCTGTCTAACTTTTGTAGCTTTTGCTGTGTTTGTCTCTGATTTTGTTCCATTGTGTCTAACTTTTCAAGCTTTTGTCCCATTTGTTGCATTAATTGTAATAACAATGCACTGGTGTCTGAAACATGTTCCTCAGTGCTTTTCGGCAGTGAATTTGCACTGGCAACATTCACATTTTGACAAGCGGAAAATGTGTCTTGACTCATTTGAGAAAACGGTGAGGACGCAAAACCTGAATCTACAGTATTTGCAAAATTGTGTTCTGCCATTTCGGATTCCTGAGGCGAGCTGTTGCCGACCGATCGATCGATAATGCTTCCCTCTTCACTAATTGTTTCACTGTCCGCGCCATTGTTTGCAACCCGCTCCATTTCCCTACGCGCAATTACCAAATTACTACTTTGAACATTAGTTAATTCATTACTCTGCGGCACTAACATACTGCTTTCGTCTTCGCTGTCATTTCTCAATTTACTTTGGAGCGTAGTGTTACGTTTTTCACACGCCATTATTGTCACAGTATATCACACGACAACACTGAAAAACACAATTTGAAGAGCAAAAATAAGAGAACACATTAACATAACACTGAAAATAATATCTAGTTAATTGCAGCTGCGAAATACTTGGTGCAAATCTACATGCATGCCACAACTGTTTTACTGTACAACAATGAAAGACTGCAACTACAAAGGAGATTTTCTCTACAATTACGCGCTAGCAATAAACAAAAGCTACACTAATTACACAAACTACAAGAAAAAATCAGAAGATTCCAGTGAGGTATCCTCGGCTAAGGGTCGACATATGAAACATCCCCTTTTAACATTTATACACGACTGTGCTTAAACTGACACACAATATTTTGATAGCGCAACGCAATCTGACTTTCAATAATCTCTACAAGAGAACGGCCCTGACTAACATTAAACTATACCTTTCACAAATCACTTACCTCACAAAAATCTTCGCTACTCAAGCTACTGCAATACAGCAAGCGCCACTACTGCCAGCTAAATAAAAGATTCAAACTATGGAAGGCACTAACTACTGATAGGGATAGTTAGCAAATGAAAGATATTAATAGAGAACAAACACTGTATTTACCTTAATAGTCATAATATATATAGCAGTTCATGACAAATTACAAAACTCCGCCATCTCTCTCCCCACATCCACCACTGCTGGCGGCTCACCTCCAACTGCGCAACGCTAAGCGCTGTTCACAGCCAGCTGCCTAACACTACAATGGCGAGTATTACAACAATGAAAAGCAGCCACAGACTGCACACAGCACAGCCAGTGATTTTCATACAGAGGTGGCGTTACCAATAAAAAAACCTAAACAGCCTACTTACAAGATGTCAAGTCGATTTGCAGAATGGTTACATGGTTACATAAACTATGTGATCAGAAGTACCCGGACACCTGGCTGAAAATGACTTACAAGTTCGTGGCGCCCTCCATCAGTAATGCTGGAATTCAATACGGTGCTGGCCCGCCCTTAGCCTCGATGACAGCTTCCACTCTCGCAGGCATACGTTCAACCAGGAGCTGGAAGGTTTCTTGGGGAATGGCAGGCCATTTTTCACGGAGCGCTGCACTGAGGAGAGGTATCGAAGTCTGTCGTTGAGGCCTGGCACGAAGTCGGTGTTCTAAAACATCCCAAAGGTTTTCTACAGGAATCAGGTCAGGATTCTGTGCAGGCCAGTCCATTACAGAAATGTTACTGTCGTGTAACCACTCCGCCACAGGCCGTGCATTATGAGCAGGTGCTCGATCGTGTTGAAAGATGCAATCGCCATCCCCGAATTGCTCTTCAACAGTGGAAAGCAAGAAGGTGCTAAAAACATCAGTGTAGCCCTGTGCTGTGACAGTGCCACGCAAAACAAGAAGGGGTGCAAGCCCCTCCATGAAAAACACGACCACACCCTAACACCAAGGCCTCCGAATTTTACTGTTGACACTACACACGCTGGCAGATGACGTTCACCGGGTATTCGCCATACCCACACTTGTCATCGGATCGCCACATTGTGTACCGTGATTCGTCACTCCACACAACGTTTTTCCACTGTTCAATCGTCCAATGTTTACGCTCCTTGCACCAAGCGGGGCGTCGTTTGACATTTACCGGCTTGATGCGTGGCTTATGAGTAGCTGCTCGACCACGAAATGCATGTTTTCTCACCTCCCGCCTAACTGTTATAGTACTTGCAGTGGATCCTGATGCAGTTTGGAATTCCTGTGTTATGGTCTGGATAGATGTGTGCCTATTACACATTACGACGCTCTTCAACTGTCGGCGGTCTCTGTCAGTCAACAGACGAGGTCGGCCTGTACGCTTTTTGCTGTACGCGTCCTTCACGTTTCCACTTCACTATTACACTGGAAACAGGGATGTTTAGCAGTGTGGAAATCCTGCGCGCAGACGTATGACACAAGTGACACCCAAGCACCTGACCACGTTCCAAGTCCATGAGTTCCGTGGAGCGCCCCATTCTGCTCTCTCACGATATCTAACGACTTGTGGCCGCTGATATGGAATATCTGGCTTTAGGTGGCAGCCAATGCACCTAATAAGAAAAATTTATGTTTTTGGAGGTGTCCGGATACTTTTGATCACATAGTGTATTTGAGCTTAGAAAATATACACAATCTCACACAGGCAAGCACACGTCAAGCACACATGACCCCTCTCTCCAGCTTCGCCAACCACAATGGAGTTGTATCGCATCGAATGGAAGCAGCAGTCAGGAGTGGGGAAAGGGCACGTACAGCTGGGTACAGGTGTGGAGAGAAAAGTCAGCGCTGCCTGGCGGAGATTTCAGGGGATCCTGATGCAGTTTGGAATTCCTTTGTGATGGTCTGGATAGATGTGACAGGACACGGTTGCCAGGTGCAGCGTCGGGGGCTGTGGGGGAGGTGAGGGATCAGAGAGTGGAAAAGGAGAGGAGCAAAGTAGGGGAAAAGAACAGTGGGTGCCTTGGCAGAGAGCGGCGCACAATGAGAGACAGGGGACGTGAACTAGTAGGTGATAGGACAGAGGGGGTGGAAAGTGTTGGGTGGTGGGTGTGGGAGTAGTAGGTAACCGTAGTTTGAGACCAGGATGATTTTGGGGGTGGAGAATGTGTTGAGAGGATATCTCCAATCTGTACAGTCCAAAGAAGCTGGTTGTGGAGAGGATCATCCACATGGCCCGGTATGTGAAGCAGCCACGGAAATCAAGCATGATACGTTGACCGTCATGTTGTACCACAGGGTGGCCCACTTCGCTCTTGGCCACAGTCTGGCAGTGGCCATTCGTCCTTGTGGAGAGCTGGTTGGCAATTGTACCAATATAAAAAGCTGTGAAATGATGGCAGCAGAGTTGGAGTATAGCATGGTGCTTTCATATGCAGCACAGTCTGTGATCAGATGGTATCAGAAAATGCCTGTAAATATGATTTTTTTCTTAAACTGTAATACCACGATATGGCCAGTATCATTGTAAAAAGAATCCACAAACTACTACTACAGAAACATTCAGACATTCCTTTCGTCCGTGCCTCGGAGCTTCAGCGGCGTCGGTTGTAGTCCCAGTCTCGTGGCTGCCCCCAGTGCCCACACACATATGCGATGTGCGCCGCGCGGGACACATTACGAGCCCCACTGCACCGCGGATTTAATCGGGAACGTTTATCGACGGACGCGGATTAATACTATGCTTTGCAAATTAGTCCAAATAAAGGCCGCGAGCTTCGTTTTGAAATGTGAGACTGGCTTAAAATTCTCATCACTCCAGTCAACAAGTAAGGGCTCCTTAGCTATCTCACTCTCTCCCAGATACGACCAGAGCACTGGAAAATGAACACAACTGACAATTAAGACATTGCCTCCAACTGGATCTTACCAAATTCTGCCGATAATCTCAACTACAAAACAGGAAACAGTGAAAAATCACTAGAGAAAGAGTTAGTAAAAAACCATAGAAACAAATATAATGTACTAGCTTCAATAAAAAAATCTCGGAAAATGCGTCACCTTCACGAAACACCATCGTCCGTCTAGGTACTTAGTTCCGCAACCAAATTTGTAGAAAACCGGAAATTCACATTCACGCACGGGAAAGCACGTTCGGATTTAGTTTTTCCAAATACATAACTCAGTTAACCACAAAGGATCGCCTCCTTCCGACTTCTGAAATACACTACGACACACCTCCACCCCAGGGGGCACACTATTTCTACTCCCAACAGGGTTACCGGTTGACTCCTCGATTTCCCTATAGACTATAGCTCCACTAAAGTATGTAACATTTAAGGTCTCCAGCCATTCTTAGTCAGTAGCAGATCGTAGCCATTTTCCTTGCTCCCACTAATAGCGCTTCCGTTCGAAGTTGCTTCCTGGCACGACATTTTGAAGTTTTCCAGCACTGGAAATCAACGCCCATCATGGAGAAATTATTCGCCCTTAACATCAGCCTATTCGGCTCCGACCACCTCCCCTTCAGGAGAATTAGAGAAAGACTGGCCCCACTTAAGAAGAACCCAATATACGTCACCCAAAACTATTCAAGGCGATTACAGCACCAAACAAACGAAGCACATATGGAAGGCCAGGAAATGATATGAGATTCTGATACTACTATAACCACCACGAGACCTTCTTACAGTAAACTGCAAGATACACTCGTGCATCGATGGTAGAACCTGCAGTTGTTATTTTCAATTATCACGAAATGTCGATTCCTACCACATCACCTGATTCGCCTCTCCACAACAGAAGATGCAATCAGGTTTATCACACCTGTCCTTCAAAATATTTCTTTGAGCGATTCCGTATTCGACATCAAAATGACAGCCCATTCCATGCATCTATGACAGCCCATTCTATGCATCTTTGTAAAGGTGATCTACGGATGAATAAAACTACTACTACCATCTAGACACACCTGCTTCATCCAAGTACCACGTGCAGTAGCTAGTCCACAAATAATTCGTATGCTGAATTCTTGTAATCTGAAAAATGTATCCTGTTTTGATGAATTACCTCCAGATACAATAACTGTACGTCAACGTCATAGAATTACAATAATCACAATAAGGTAGCTTTTTTATGATGTGACTCTTTCTTACAACTGTCACCCACATCCACACCTACATCTATACCCCATACATACATGGGATAGCTAACTTTTTAGCTTACCGGGACAAATTGGAAGAATATGTCTAAATTTGGGCCGTACATAATATATTTAACACTAATAATAACAAATGAACAAAAAGAAATCTAAATTATAGTCGGAGGTATACAGTTAATATAATTAAGTACTTTGGATTATTAATTTATCGTTCTTTATAGTAAAACAGCAAGATAGAATTAATTTGACTTATAAGATTTCATTAATAATTTTATATACGAGTAATTATAAATCAAATATTTAACCCTTTGACTGCTGTAGATGTATATACACGTCCAGCTAAGCCGTTCCCCAGATGTAGACGTGTGTACGGGTGCCGCTTGGTTTTGTTCTAGAGTGCTGTGGGCGACCGAATGTGTCCTGAGCTGCCGACCTCTCACTGCTGCGAACGAGTTACTTCCATATCTTGGTGAATAAAAAAGGTTCGAGTATTTATCATGCTACATATTTGCCTCGCTGCATGCTGTCATTTGCAGAAAACCTCATTTCGATACCTTCAGTCGTTTATGAGATATGACGATCATTATGGCCACATGATTCGCGATGTGCAAGGACGTGAATGGGCACGTAGCGCGCTGCTGTCTTCGGATGTAAAACCCAGTAGCTCGAGAACGAAATGAGATATCCTTCTGCTCTCAGTTTTAAATAAAATTTCTATACCTTATCTATACTGCCAAGTATGAGCTAAAATTAAGCATTCGCGAAGTTTACGCAATGCGTTTTTGTCTATGAGAACTCTTTAAAACTTCGTGCAACTTTTTGCTTAATTTGATGTAGCACAGTAAGTATGATGGTTAAAAAAACGTTCTTTGCCGCGTGAAGGTAATAGACTCTAACATGTGCAAAAATAAAATCCTTCACTCAATAGTTTCCGAGAAATCGGATGATAAGTATTCCATACCAGCCGTAACGCCGTTTCACAGCATAGGCACCAGCATCAGCCCATCTGTACCGCCGTAACAAAAGCAGCCTCAGCACGGAATGTAAAGAGCTCATCGGTAACAGTGAAACGGTTAAGGCCTTACTTGACTTTGAATTTGAGAAAGTGACGTATCAATATCCAGTTCGATCGAGGTGACGGAAATTCTCGCGTTTCTCAATGTGTTCATCTGAGATTTTGGTTCCATTTTTATTTTTTGAATGCTTTGCTCTTTAAAATAACTTCACAAAGATACGGGCTCTAAATATGACATGTATAGTACATGACTATGCAGCAAGGATTGTTTGTCTCTGGGCAAGTATGATTTGTAAAAGTCCAACAAGGTACATGATTATGATTTTTTCTTTTAGTTGCATGGCAGACTGCAAATGTATGCATTTCATCTGAAAATACTCCGAAGGCGTATCTAGTGTTTTATTTTTAAAAAGTGTCCATAAATATAAATTGATTATTTTTTCGAAAATCCCCACCGAGTGAGGTGGCGCAGTGGTTAGCACACAGGATTCGCATTCGGGAGGACGACGGTTCAAACCCGAATCCGGCCATCCTGATTTAGGATGGTTACTTTGAGAGATGACACGGCCGATCTCATTACCTATCCTTTCCTAATCCGAGCTTGTGCTTTGTCTCTGATGACCTCGTTGTCAACAGGACGTTAAACACTGATATCCTCCTCTAAAATCCCAAAATCGATTTTCAAATTCTTGCATCGGATCGAAAAGTATGGTTGCGTATTTCATCCTGTATTTAGGACTCTGCTTGGCCCCAAAGTGTTGACATGAAAAAAATTGTTGGCATTTACTTGTGCTTGAATTATTTTAGTCATTTGGAATGTGTTTGAAGGATTGTACTGAAAATAAGGATCCTATCATGAAGACACCTGTTTAAGTCACCTAAAGAGCAATCAAATCCAAAAAGAATGATAAATCTGCTATCCACTGTCATCGGCAAGCTCTAATACACATTTTTCTTTTGATATAATGAACGATGTGCCTTCATTTTTTATGCTATAACATCTTTTTAGCATCTTGCCTCGACTGAGCCACCTTACTTCTGCAAAGTATACAATATCATCATAGTCATCATCCAAATTTTTGAGGAATTCCTTGGAACTTTCATGATTCAGTTCCACGGGAAGCCAGTCCGATATATGGTAGAAACTGCGCACAAAAGGATTTTGTGAAGTCCCATTATAGGGACATTAATATTCAAATGCCAAATTAATCCTTTTGTAACAAAATTACAGGCCTCTTACATAGCAAACACTTGCAGTAAATGCAACCACATAAGATTTCTAGCTTCTACCGACTTGAAGGGATCGTAACTACGGTGTAAAAGGTTCTTTATAACAAATGCACGAAAAGAACACAAAATTTCCCTGTATTTCCATTAATTAATTTCATTATACGTCTCTAAACCCATAGTTTTGCGGTTGCAACTGAAGTACCGTAAGACAACACGTCAGCGTGTCTGACGGATCGTCCGGTTATAAGAACGATACTCCCGGGAATCAGGTATAGCATAGGTAGCAATGTTAAGAACGGGGCGGACCAATGAAGCAATAGCATCGTGTGAGAGGAGTGTCAAGTAGAAAATATTCAAACTTCCTCGAAGATTAAAAGTATATACCGGACCGAGGCTCGAACTTGGGACCTTTCCCTTTCGGGGCCAAGTGCTCTACCAACCTAGCTACACAAGCAAGATTTAGAACTCGTTATCAGAGCATTACTTCAGCCAGTACGTCATCGCCTACATTTCATACTTCATAGACGTTCTCCTTCGAAACTTGTAGGATTAGCGTTACCCCAGAGCGTACCTGAAGCTACTTCTACATTTGTCGCGATTCTCCGTTCAAGATAACATGCTGTTTCTCATTACCAAGAGATCCTCAATCCAGGCACAAATTTTGCTTGATACGCCGTATGATCGTTCTGCAAGTAAGAATTTGCTAAAGTATTTCAGCAACTTTGTGGTATGCGTCTTCCAGATTAAATTATTGCTAAGTTCTAAGTTTTTTTCCGTTTGCTACCTTTTATCTGCACGACGAGTAATGTCCTCCAGGGACACAGCTCACGACCTTGTATACATCCTATCCATATCTCACTGTTTCTGTGTTTTTCTTAGCAGACGGCTGTTGAGCCACATGCAGTTATCATCTTCTCCCATAGAACTGTCCTCTCCTTTTACCTCAAACCTTAGCAGACGGCTGTTGAGCCACATGCAGTTATCATCTTCTCCCATAGAACTGTCCTCTCCTTTTACCTCAAACTCCTTTACTCAAAGTTTCCAATATATGATTTCATACAATATTGACTCAGCATAAGTTATGAAGTTTCCACAGTTAACGAAATCCGTAGAGTGAAAATTTGATTCTAAAATAAAATTTCGCATGATTTCTCCTCGCTGATATCCACAATTACCTCACGCACGAGTGTTGTTTCTTTCCTCTTCTAATAAAACCCCATGTCATTCTAAGCATGTGCGTTAATTTGTACCTCTCTATCTACATTATTCAGTGATTTATTAAGTTTTCAAATTTTGTACTGACTTTTTGATCACCCGGTATATACTAGAATGCACTCACTAATTTCCTGAGTCTTCTCGTACGGTTGTTGTTAATATTTTAGGAGCATATCAAAGTTATCTCCCTCTACCTTCCTCCCTCACACTCTCTCTCTCTCTCTCTCTCTCTCTCTCTCTCTCTCTCACACACACACACACACACACACACACACACACACACAGTCGAATCTACTTTGAAATTACGGCTTAGTGCAATGGCTATCGTTTGTTTATCATCGCTGTCGCATTACGGGTATTGGACGATCATTTATCGGCCACAACAGCGGATATAGCGAACCACTTTGTAATTAAATGAGAGACAGTTTCATATTGTTTACGTACTATATTACTGACTCCATTTCCGCATCAATGCAGTAGTGATACTTTCCTCGAAGCATTCCATTTTGCGGAGATTGTTCAAAATCATTCACTGTGAAATAGGCGAGCAGCAAACACCATCTTATTCGAATCTTTCTGGAAACGGCCTTCATAAACGTTTACATGATAAATGAAACTGCAGAACATTTTAGAGACCTTCTCCTAAAAACTGAAACATAAAATTCAGTGCCGGCCGGAGTGGCCGACGGGTTCTAGACGCTACAGTCTCGAACCGCGCGACCGCTACGGTCGCAGGTTTGAATCCTACCTCGGGCATGGATGGGTGTGATGTCCTTAGGTTAGTGAGGTTTAGGTAGTTATAAGTTCTAGGGGACTGATGACCTCAGAAGTTAAGTCACATAGTGCTCCGTGCCATAAAATTCAGCATTGCAAGAAAAGTTGTAACAGTGGACAGTAGCAGTTCCGTGTTACATAACTGCTTGGATTGTGGCTCAACATAAGTGTGAGATTTTGCTTCGTTTTAAGACAAAAGATGGAACCGGAAATCTCCTTCCAAATATTCCCAAGAGGGTATTCCTTTGTCACGTTCCCAGGACACAGAAAAACCTCAAGAAGGTAAAAAGAGCTCAAGAGTTGATAGTATCTCTAATAGTCCGCCCTGAGTACTGGGCTTAAAGGTAAAAGAAATGAAATTGATGTTTGGATGTAAACCTACAATGCTTTAATTTGTGGGCATAATGTATTGTTGTCCGCACTTTATTTCACTCTGAATTGAACTTAGTTGTTGTTCCTTAAGTAGGAACGCTATGGGCATTCTGGACTAAAAAGACCTTTGACCCTTAGTTTGCCTACACATCAGGAGCAATGGCGTTATCAATGAACTACGAGCTTGACCTAATGACGTCATTACCTTATCAGCGACGTTATCATTATTGACAAGCCACATTTTCAAGACAGTATCGCTCTGAACAGATGCCTGGAAAGATGTCTCAGCTTGATTATAAGTGGGAATTACGTTGTCAACAGAAGAAAAGTGAAACCTGGTGGTCAAGGGAAGGCAGGTTTTGGTTACGATTGTGGACTTCGAGCTTGACCTAATGACGTCATTACCTTATCAGCGACGTTATCATTATTGACAAGCCACATTTCCAAGACAGTATCGCTCTGAACAGATGCATGGAAAGATGTCTCAGCTTGATTATAAGGGGGAATTACGTTGTCAATAGAAGAAAAGTGAAACCTGGTGGTCAAGGGAAGGCAGGTTTCAGTTGCGATTGTGGACGAGGCCATAATCAGTTACTATTGGTTGTCTTTTACAGTTACACACTATTTATTTTAAATCAGTAATTCCAGACTCAACAATAAATTAAAAAAACACCACATGTTATTAATGAAGTAATAAACAATTGTAAGTAATAGTGTTTTCAGTGAGTTACAATTTAGCAAAGCACAATTAAATTCAGATGCAACAGATAACGTTTTAAAAGCAAGCCACTGTGATCTGGTCAGAAGGCCTTACACGCCAGGAATGGCAATAAATTACAGATACTGAAATCTTGAAGGCAAGTCGCCACAAACACCGCAGAAGGCATCAGACGCCAGGAATGGCAGTAAATAACGTTTAAAGGCTTACTGCTAAAATAGAAATACCAAATAGGGTTTTAAAGCAAATGACCACAATCACGGCTGATGGCCAGCAACGGTAATAATATTTTAAAAAATTGAAACCTGCTGTAAAACAGCAAATACAATAGCAAAAGTTAATGTAAAAAAAAACAAGCCCTGATCCAGACGGTGCTCCAGGAATCGACCTCTGAGAAGGTCCGGCAACAAACACTTTCGCTACCGATGAGATAGGCAGCCAAGAGTTGCATTCACTTCATAAGATGGTAACTCAGACTAGTGGCAGTTTAATAAATGACTAATCATAATCTTACTGAAGCTACCTGACTTCCGATAAACCAAATGCAACGATGGAACAATACGCCACAGCCGGAACCGGCGGTCTGCACTACGTCCACAGAATACTGTGTTTAGAGCGCCCGGAACGAGAAAGGAACCACTACCAGATTTCCGTCCGATTTCACAAACCCGAAAATCTGAACAAGCAAGTCACAGTACAGAACAGCAGACAAACTAACAGTAACAAAAACCCCACTCGATTTTCGTGCGAGGCAAAACCGAAATGTAACCAACCAGAATCAGCAACCACACGTCATTGCGGAAACAATCGCAAAGCTAGCCAAAACCAAGTACCAAATGAGTGACAACAAATTCATTAGGCACACGTACGCACACTGAACTCACTGTGACAACTCTGACAACGGTTGGAAGGATGAAACAAGTCTATTCATTGCTTTATTAATTCACAGTTGAGTAACTACATCGCCTAAACACTTAGCCAAGTGCTTTTAACACGGTAGGGTCTTCAAGTACTAAGCGGTACGCAGACCCACCAAACTGCACATGACGGCGCTATGATAATCTGTCACAACATCACATACTGCTACAGGGCCCAGACGGGTGACTGACTCCACTCTACTTGGATTAAAATGCACTCATCTTAAATCTTGCTGGATCCTGTTACGATGAGTTCGTGCACCCTCGTGACCACAGCCCTTCCATCTAGCAGTCTATGCGTGCCACCAGCTGTCCCGGCGTGTTCTCGCACTGCACAGACCGGGCTCCTCATGAGTCCCCAACCGAACTAGCCACTCACACGACCCGGGAAAACAACGACGTGGCCCCAAAGATAGGGCAAAAGTTACTACACATCGCTAACCGCCGCTGCTGCCACTAGCGGCAGACAACGCTTGCGAGACGAGTGGCGCCAGTTACCACACTAAGAAGACAAACAACCGCAACCATGCCAACTAAACGATACCGTCTGGCCTCCAACAGAGGGCGGAAACCTACAAACAGCACCAACACGAGCTGCAGCACAGCTCAACAAGGTATCTGACAACGAATGTGGTGTACTGCGCAGTATTCAGAACAAGAGTATCAGACAGTTCAAGAACTCATCATATCATTTAGTGCGTGAATGCTAGTTTTTATTTAGAAGAGGAAGGAAAGTGTTCATGCATGGAGTAAATGTGGACATTAACGAGGAAAGATCAAGTAACATTTTATTGTTAGAAGTAAATTTTCGCTCTACAGGGTTCTGTGAAGTTTAGAAAGTAACAGAAAGTTTCTGGCAGAAGTGAAGCCCTTGAGGTGAGGGAGGGGTGGAGGTGTGGAGAGTGGTTGCGTCGTACCTAGATAGCTCAGCCAATAAGAGCATTTCCAGAGAAAGGCAAGGTTCGAGGTTCGATCTGGCACATAGTTTAAACTACAGTGAAATTTCAATTTTTCTGTTGGTACGAGAATGAAGAATTGTAATTCACTCCACACTGGATAGGCAATCATCGAATTTTGTATTTATTTACATGCTTAATTGTTCCACATAATAGCTATTGTTGCATTTGATAGTGTGATCACCAACAGGCTGTTTTATCTCTAGAAAGTTTCTTGTTCCCATAATCAGTCCACAGCACTCAGAACTACGATCTCACGATACACACCTGTACAAAATACAAACATGTAACATCAGCTTCCGTATACATTTCTTTCTTCCTTTCGGCCTTCGTCCCTCATCAACACGGGGTTGGCCCTGTTATTACGGATTTGGCAGCGTTAGTTGCAGAGGGTGGCCAGATGCCCTTCGTGCCATCACCCCGAACTCCTCGGGATGTTAGTAGTGTACCACACCTGCCTGCATCTAGTGTAAGCCATGAAATAGTGCGAACGTTTTCAAATGTCTATGAGTCGTGTAACTGAGACGGAACGTGGGGACCAGCCCAGTATTCACCTATCAGGATGTGGAAAACCACTTAAAAACCATATCCAGGCTGGTCGGCATACCGGCCCTCGTCATTAATCCGCCAGGAGGATTCGGTCGGGGGCCGGCGCGCCTACCCGAGTCCAGGAACCTGCGCATTAGCGCTCTCAGCTACCCTGACTGGTCATCAGCTTCCGTATACATAATAATAAAATTTCCATCGGAAAATACTATTTTCCTTTACCAGATGATATTCGTAGCTACTATTAGTGCAAATACTACCTAGTAATCGGCTATCCCCCATCTGCCTAACAGCAGAGTACAGCTCCCCCAGTGACGCTTAGTATACCGGATCTGTCGTTTCCTTGTTTACTACGTGATTCCTACGCCAGCGAGTGTACAGCGCTTTCTAGCGCTGTTTCTGATGAGCTTTGACACTGGGTCCCGTCGAGAGATTTATTTTTCATTCGACCAAACACTGCAAGCTTTCATTGCCGTATCTGCATCCTTGATGAATTTTGTAACGTTTCGGTGCCTAATTGTCCGTCTCCTAATGTTGAAGACGTCATCAGAGGTATAATGACAAACTTAAAGAAGCTCAGCAAGACGAGCTGTTTATACGTATACACACCAACGGTCGGGTCGTGACGTCATCAGACCCCTTCCTAAGATCGCGGATCGAGCCTTCGTGTGTTTGGAGCTTCTACTGCGGAATATTTGACGCTGTTTGCTTCATTCAGCACTAAGACCCCCATCTTGTTTAATTTCTATTGTTCCTTCTTTCTCTTAATGTTGTTCTCTGCTTTAGAATTTTTATATTTTTTATGGTACAGGGCACAGCACTGATATGGCCTTGTAACACTAACCAAAACGGCCTTGCTGTGCTGGTACTGCGAACGGCTGAAAGCAAGGGGAAACTACGGCCGTAATTTTTTCCGAGGGCGTGCAGCTCTACTGTGTGGATAAATGATGATGGCGTCCTCTTGGGTAAAATATTCTGGAGGTAAAACAGTCCCCCATACGGATCTCCGGGCTGGGACTACTCAGGAGGACGTCGTTATCAGGAGAAAGAAAACTGGCGTTCTACGGATCGGAGTGTGGAATGTCAGATCCCTTAATCAGGCAGGTAGGTTAGAAAATTTAAAAAGGGAAATGGATAGGTTAAAGTTGGATATAGTAGAAATTAGTGAAGTTTGGTGGCAGGAGGAACAAGACTTTTGGTCAGGTGAATACAGGGTTATAAATACAAAATCAAATAGGGGTAATGCAGGTGTAGGTTTAATAATGAATAAAACAATAGGAATGCGGGTAAGTTACTACAAACAGCACAGTGAACGCATTCTTGTGGTTGGAATGGACAGTGTCTTGAAAGGAGGATATAAGAAGAACATCAACAAAAGCAAAACGAGGATAATGGAATATAGTCGAATTAAGTCGGGTGATGCTGAGGGAATTAGGTTAGAAAATGAGACACTTAAAGTAGTAAAGGAGTTTTGCTATTTGGGGAGCAAAATACCTGATGACGGTCGAAGTAGAGAGGATATAAAATGTAGACTGGCAATGGCAAGAAAAGCGTTTCTGAAGAAGAGAAATTTGTTAACATCGAGTATAGATTTAAGTGTCAGGAAGTCGTTTCTGAAAGTATATGTATGGAGTGTAGCCATGTATGGAAGTGAAACATGGACGATAACTAGTTTGGACAAGAAGAGAATAGAAGCTTTCGAAATGTGGTGCTACACAAGAATGCTGAAGATTAGATGGGTAGATCACATAACTAATGAGGAGGTACTGAAGAGGATTGGGGAGAAGAGGAGTTTGTGGCACAACTTGACTAGAAGAAGGGATCGGTTGATAGGACATGTTCTGAGGCATCAAGGATCACCAATTTAGTATTGGAGGGCAGCGTGGAGGGTAAAAATCGTTGAGGGAGACCAAGAGATGAATACACTAAGCAGATTCAGAGGGATGTAGGCTGCAGTACGTACTGGGAGATGAAGAAGCTTGCACAGGATAGAGTAGCGTGGAGAGCTTCATCAAACCAGTCTCAGGACTGAAGACCACAACAACAACAACATGGTACAGGGGTGGACAAAAGTATGGAAATACCGCCAGAAATACATGCCTGGACGCCAATTCAGATGCTAGCCAAACCTTTAGGTTGCGCTCTTGTAATGGACCACGAACAGAATCTGTGTAACGTCCTCACCACACTGTGTCAATCGTGGTCAAAACGGTGTTCTGTGTTGTTCTGAGTGCATTATGTCGCAGCTAAGTGAATTAGAATGTGGTCACATAGTTGATACTCATATAGCGGCATCTTCCGTAACCAAGGCAACCGAAGTGTTTGACGTTTCAAGAGGCATCGTGTTGAAGATTTATTCCACATACAAGGAAAACGGAAGAACATCATTCTGTAAGTCACAATGCGGACGACGGTGTTTGTTGAGTGGTGATGACGGACGGTCATTGAAGAGGACTGTGACAAAAAATAAGGGGTCGACAGCTGCAAAAGTCGCTGCAGAACTGAATTCTGCACCCACGAACCCTGCCATCACCAAAACAATATGAAGGTATCTCTATAAGCAGGGAATTGCAGGGCGAACTGGACTTTCAAAAGCACTCATCAGTGACGCCAATGCCTGTCACAGGAAATCACGGCGCCGAAGCCATAAAACGTGGACTGTGCAACAGTGTCAGACAGTCATTTGGTCGTGTGAGTCTCGTTTCACACTGTTTCCAAATTTTGAGCGAGTTTATGTCCGAAGAATGAAACATGGCGGGTGTTCGGTGATGATTTTGGCAGGCATATCGTAGCATTCGATGGACCCCATGGTCGAATTATGGCCAAATGTTATGTGACCATTGTTCGCTGATCAGGTCCATCGCATGGTAGTCTACAATGTTTATTCCCCGTTGGTGATGTAATTTCCTAAGACAATAGGGTCACTGTTTGTAAAGACATTGCTTTCCCTGAAAGTCGATAATATTTTTTTTTCCTTTTGTGCATTACCTTGTCATACTATTCTTTATTTGTTAATACGTCACATTGTTTCTTCGTTCATTTTGCTACTGTTTTATATTTTATATTGTACGAATATGAATGTTCTGGTTTTATACGCTTTGTAAATCTTTTGTTAGGCTAGGAGAAGTACTGTGTCAGAGAGAGAGAGAGCGAACGACTATCGATAGAGAGCGTGCGAGTTGTTGTGGTACCGTGGCCGGTTAGCGGGTGGAGAAACGTTGCAAAGTTCGGTGTGAAAGACGGTGATACGCGGAGGAACAATGAATTACAGTGCGTCTGCTGTGTTAATAAGAGATCGTGCATTATTAAGTGAACAGTAAAACCTGAAACGTATATCGAGTGTTTGCGGTGTCGATTTTACATACTGTGTGAACTTGTGACAAGTAGCCGTGAACCAGACACCATTGTCGTGTGGAGACACTAACTGTTAGAAATGCGTGAAAGTGGAACAAACCAAAATGTTAAGTAAAAGAACAGTGCTGTAATTTGACCAAGAAACATTTATTATATCATTCAAACTGTCTTAAAGACGACGACGTAAATTGAACTGATGTTTAACGGACTGTTATAGTGATAAACACATGCGACTGTTTTCCTGTGGCAAAAGGGTGAAAGAACTGTGCGAAGTATTGGCATTAACAGGCTTTATATCGTAAATACTAAAGACATTGCATAATTCCGACCTACCCGCACCGCGTGATTAATAAACTTTTAATAATAAAACGCCGCGCGCGACTACGCACACACTGGAACTATTATTATCGCGCCAGTGCTGCCAGCTAATTCGACTACAACGGAGACGTGGACTACCGCCGTAAATGGAATATTAATGAAACAGGAGGATCCATCATTATCATCACGCCACGAGCCAGGATTAACTTCACACATCGTCCGCGCGGACCACCGCTGACGTCATCGCACTGCCTGCAGCAACAGTTAAGACATTTAAAGAAAATTATTATGCTCTCTCTCATTTCAAAATTAAAGACAATTGCAGTTAAAATATCTATTTTATAAATACTGTCACAATATCAAGGTTCAATTTTGTTTAGTTCCAATAAATATTCTTAACATTATTTCGTCTTGTTGACAGTGTTGAAAACCCACCAAATTAAAGTTCAATTAATAATTTTCTTTCAAAATTCTTCTGAGACATTTTGCTGCTCATCATAATTTTATTTTAATGTTTGTATGTAACTTCTTTTGGAGGGAGTACTTTTTTTTTTGCAGTAAAATTAGCTACCATAAAATTACGTATATTACCAGCTGATGCTGTCCGCCATTACTGCTTGAAAACTGACCAATAGTATTTTTGCACCTATTTTCTCATTGGCTGTCAGCTTCAAAACAAAATTACATATTTCGTGGGCATCCAGCAGATGCGCGATGTCTATAAAGGGACTATAATATATTTTTTTTTTTTTACTTTTGCAGGTTTACTGGAATTATATTGACTTCAATTGTTCATTTGGCCCACCGTTAAAGTGATTTATCGCATCTATATAATAATTGAACTGAACTACCTAATTTATTTTTTATTATGTAAACATTGGCATACCATATTTAGATTAAAATTGACGTCTTATTGAGTCCACATAAGATTCTACACGTTCTGACAAAGACTACTCCAATTTTTTTTTTCGTCCATGACTAACAGGGGTAGTCAGATTCCTTGTGTAGGTCATGTTTTATTATTTACAAGGTCTTTTTTCAGAAGTAGAGAACCAGTTTGTTTACAGATGGCGACCGTTTAGCGTCAGGACAGTATTGTTTCAATGCTGTCTTGTCGAATTTTTGCAGTCTTCGGGTACGAGTTCAGAGTTTGACAGAGTAATTTCGTGTTTTGCTTGGGTTAACTGTATGTAATTTTGTGGGCAATATGACTATCAAAGAGGAAGAAAGAGTAGCTAGCTTTCTAATGTGGGAAGATAAAGAAAATGAAGAAAAAGACACGGAATTTGTTATGGAAAACGTAGACATGGGGACAGCCGTTAAATTAGAATGGGTGTCAAAACAGAAGTAGACGAGAAGGGAGGAGTAGAAAGTATGTTAGCATTGCTGTTAACGAGTATGAAGGAAATGGAAAGGGGACTGGATGGCAAGATAGAAGCTGTTAGCAAAGAAATGGGTGAAGAAATTAAAAGACTAGATGAAAAGTCTGAACAACGTCTGAAGGGATTTAAACAGGAATTGGAAGAGGGATTGGAAAAGAAAATTTTGGAAGTCAGATGTTAATAAAGATTTTGAGAAGTTTAAAGATGATGTTAAGGAGACTTTTAAAGAGACAGAGTTTGAGTTAAATAAGAAGCAGGAGAAATTTGAAAACAGTGTAAAGGAAACTGTAGAGGGCTTGGATAAAAACATTTAAGTCCAAGCTGTCGAATGTATGAAAGGGAAGGAGGAAATAAAAGATTATTGCAAAGGAATTTTCCGTGAATATAGGCAGAAGACTAAGATAGAAGTGGAAGATATTAAAGAGACAACTTCTAAGACTGAGAATAGAGTAGGGAGTTTAGGAAAATGGTACAGGATAAGCAGTTTACTGTATCACCGATAGTAGTGCGGATAAAGGATGGGAGTAGTTTCAACAATATAAATTTTGATCCTAATGGAGATGTACATCCTGTGTCCTCTGTGAATAGTTTGAGGGGTCAGTTTACTACAGATTGGACAGAAAAAGATAAGCTAAGGAGGGCAAGTGCTTGTTTAAAGGGAGAAGGTTTAGATTGGGGAGCTGATGCACCAGAAAAATATGAAACATCTGAGGATTTTGTGTCAGCGTTTTTGAAAGAGTACTGGTCGAAAGAAAAACCAAGTGATATCATAGAAGCTTTTAAGAAGACCCCATGCTATGATAGGAGGAGTAGGGAGAATATGAGAGAATATTGTGATAAGAGGATCAGTAAATTGAAACATTTGGACAGTCCATAGAGTGACAAAGACACTATAGAAGTACTAATAGGGAAGTTGCCATCTAATAGCAGATGTAGGTTGATAGGAAATGTTAATACTATTAGAGATTTTCTGAACAGAGTGAGGGATGTAGATAGGTGGCAAGTGGGCTGTTCATTTAATGAAAACAGGTATGTAGATGGTCATCATGAGAATCAGGATAGAATAGGAAGAGTGAACCAAGTAAATGTTAGAGGTAGAGGAAGAGTCCGAGGCCGAGGAAATTTCAGAGGAAATAGCCAAGGTTATCACACAGTAGGGGAGTTACGAGAGGGAAATGGAACCCCGCTACAGTGATGCCCGTGCTGGGGCAGGTCATAGGTTAGGGCCTATTAAATTTCCAAATCACCATGGTAATGTAAGGGATACAGTGATGTGTAACAGTATCAGTAATGATTATGGTGATATGGTGTGTAGTCATCATGGTCTGGTGATTGAAGAAATGGGACCTGAAGTTAATGGTGAAGGTGGTAAGGAATTACGGGACCCATGTATGGAAAGATTTTCCCAGATATATGAGGGAGTTAAAGACTATGAAGGGCAGCCAAAGAGGGTGATAAAGGAACAGAAGATATTGCAAAATGCTAGTGATAACAGTGAAGGGAAGAATATGAGTAACGGTTGTAGTAGGGGAGGAGAGAAAGGAAGTAGTGAAAAGGGTGCTTTCCATGAATGTGATGATTTAAGAAAAGATGTTAAGCTAGGAGAAGGGTCAATTTCTGAGGTCAATGGAGAAGTGATGAATACACATGCTTTGAACCATAAAGAGTGAGTAATTAATGAGGAAGAAGTTAATGTTTTTATTATTCATAGAGATGTAGGAATAGCAGCTGATGATAAGGAGGAAATAGGTGTTTGCGCTCTTCAGAAATGTTTAGAAGGGAATGAAAGTTCAAAATTGAATTGTGATGACTGGGTTGATAGTAAAATTGAGCAGGATTTGTTATGTGAAGAAAGAAGTGATCAAGATGATAGGATTAAGCAAACTTTTGTGAGAATTGGAATGTATGGTGGGGAAGAAAAAGCTCTTTTTGATGCAGGTAGTGAAATTAGTTCTCTTTCTGGAAGTTTATTTAATAACATAAAGGAGCATAATGAAGTGATGAATGTACCAGTAGTAGGTTTGAAGATAGTGGGTGCTACAGGGAAATTAAGCAAGGTTATTAAACATAAAATAATTCTGGAATTTGAGGTTGGGGACATAGGTCTAGTACATAATTTTTTGTAGTACCTGGGTTAACAGTGAATATTATATTGGGCATGGATTGGTTGATAGACTGCAAAGCAGAGATAAATTGTGGGGAAAGTTTTGTGAACTTTGAGAGTGATGGATCAAGGTTCAAATGGTTCAAATGGCTCTGAGCACTATGGGACTTAACATCTGTGGTCGTCAGTCCCCTAGAACTTAGAACTACTTGAACCTAACTAACCTAAGGACATCACACACATCCATGCCCGAGGCAGAATTCGAACCTGCGACCGTAGCAGTCGCGCGGTTCCGGACTGAGCGCCTAGAACCACTAGACCACCGCGGCCGGCTATCAAGGATCAGTGTGAAGTTTGATGGATTGGTTATAGACAAGGACCACTTATTAGGGCATTTGAAAGTGAAGATGATGTCTATAGGGACTAGATTAGGTGATGTTAAGCTGAACTTGGATTATAGAAGTGAGGAGGATACAAATGGACTTATAGAAGAACTGGAGAACCAAATTTCTAAAGTTGAAGGGTTAGATGAATGCCAGAAAGAAGAACTGAAGGAAGTTTTGTGGGTAAATAGAGAAGTTCTTTTCTGACAAACCGGGAAGAGTAAAGAATTTTGTATGCAAGTTGGATATCAAACCACATGAGCCTTTTTCGAAAAAATCCATACTCCATACCGTTTCGCACAGAGGGAATCGGTGAATAAAGAGATTGAGAGGATGTTGGATTGTGGTGTTATAGAGCGAGGGAGGAGTGAATATAATTCACCTTTGGTCGCTGTGGGCAGGAAAGATGATAGTGTGAGACTAGTTATTGATGCCAGAATGTTAAATGAAGTGGTAAGGAGAGAAACTGATAGGCCAGAGAGTATGGAGGGGATGTTACAGAGGTATCACAAAGTAAACTATCTTAGTAGTCTCGATCTGACCTCCGGATACTGGCAGGGGCCACTTGCCAAGGAATATAGGAAGTATACAGCAAATTTAGTAAACGGGAAGTGTTATCAGTACACTGTTGTCCCATTCGGCCTGAATATTAATGTATCTGTTTTTATACGAGTCCTTGATCAAGTATTAGGACCAGAGTTGAATTCAAAACTAACATTATATGTGGATGACCTATTAGTTGCCACTGTGTCATGGGAAGAACATTGTTGTTAATTAAATGAGTTGTTTCAAGCCTTAAGGAAAGGGGGCATGACCCTGAGACTCAAAAAGTGTGAGTTTGTTCTCAAGGAGTTTTTCGGTAGAATTTTGTCAACTACTGGTATTAAAGTCGATCCAGACAAAATGAAAGAAATTAAAGAATGTCCATCCCTGAGGAACAGAAAAGAGTTGAAATCATTTTCGGGTTTGTGTAACTTTTACCGTAATTTTGTGTCAGGGCAAGATCCCTTGTATAGGTCATGTTTTATTATTTAAAAGGTTTTTTTTCAGACGTATAGAACCAGTTTCTTTACAAGTTCACACAGCTCGCATCGTTCCGGACTGGTTCTGTGCGCACGAGGATGAGTTGTTGTGTCTCCCCTGGCCATTACAGTTAGCGGATCACAATATTATTGAACCTTTGTGGTCTGCTTTGGAGGAAGGACGCATGATCCCTATTCATCTCCATCGTCATTACCTGCACTTGCGGCTATTTTGCGAGAAGAATGGTATAAGATTGTCTTTAGAACTGTACAGGACCCGTGTTCATCCATTTCGCGACCACTGGAAGCTGATTTGGTTGCCAACGGTTATCGTACACCGTATTAGGCGTGATAATTTGATGTTTTTTTTATGTTCCCATGTTTTTGTCTTTCCCCTGCATGTCCTAGCGTAGTAGTGACTGCACAATGATAAAACTACAGTATTGGACAAACGAATTTAATGGTTCCCCAGTCCAAGTGCATGAATCTGCTACTGCCAATTTATCTGTGGTGCCCAGACAGTTGGTCTTTTCTTCTTTAAGCCTGCGATGATGTCTGCAGCATTAGGTGACGAAATATTAGCTGCAAAAATATGCCTCATACAATGGCCTAATAAACATGTAACAAAAATCTGTTTTCCATTTTCGTCACGAGTTGAGTTGCGATCCACCAAAGCCACCGTTCGGTACTTTTGTTACAGTACATAAATGATGTAGTAAATTGTTGGATTACAGGTAGTATTGGTACCGCTGGTATGAAAAGAAGCATATGTGAATGTGTGACGGAGAAACTGCCAGTAGACGACTTTGTTTGTTTGTTTCACACATAATTAGAACCGTACATTGTTCAGTGTCACTTCACTGCGTATTTTAAATCCTTACAAAAAACTAAATTGCATTTTACAATTAATAAGAAGTAGTTGATCGCGTAACTTCTGCGCTTGCATGTAACCAAAGTAATTTACTTTCGACGCAAGTGCAATTTACACACACAAACATAAAGAAACTATATTATTATTGTTGTTATTTTCTGCTAAATAGAATGATCAGTGGCAAGACGATCCCGTTCTTACTTATAAGTGCAGAAGTTATTTGTCAATTAGAGAAACATATTTTATATAAGCTCGACTAAGTTTTGAAGCGGTGTTTGATATATTTCTGTTTTGCAATGTCTTAAACTTTACCTTTTTTGAGGAAACTGAGTTTTCTAGCACTACATGATAAATCCCTCCATCTCGCGTTGCAGTTCAACAATTTTTGAATAAAACCCGAATAAAACATTTACACTTTCAATATTGCTATAAGTACTGCTTATTTTTAAGTAACAGACGGGAGGATAACTGTGGAATTAAAATGTTTCGTAGGTTAGGCAGCCATTTATATATCCTCATTAAGTTTGTAGACGGTTCAGCACTTTGTATCGCTACCGCCCAGGTTCGGACACCGTCTCAAGTGTATTTACGATATACTCAACGAATGCGACGAAAAGAGTGCAAGAAAAACTTAACGCCTAACTTTATTGATATTTACGCCCGGCAAGAGCGTGAATAGAGCACTTATTTGGCGGAGCGGGGACAAGAAAGAATAATGGTAATATGGGGGACCGGAATCTATTCTTTCGTAAAATAGTTCTCTCAGCTACGAGTATCTAGCAGCACGCGACTCACCGCCTTGTTAATATAGGATTGCGTAAGGCGCTTTTACAATCTGTTGAAATTCATGTCTACGTGAAGCGTTCATAGAGACAAAAACGTAAACGTAATCTCAGGGATTATATTTCGTGTTATCACTTAAAATATTCCAGCAGGATATCTTTACCGTAGCGAAATTAATTAAAAGAAACCGTTGAATTAAAGAAAGTACTTCCTTATCAAATGAAATAATCTTTGTTTTGTCGAGAAGTTTCTATTTTTTTACTTTAATACGAAATAAATAAATTATGCACTTTATTTTCTTTACTAATTACAATGCGAGTCTTTTAAAGCGTCCGTTGATGACGGAACGCAATGAAATTGTAATGAAATTATTCCTACGCAAAATGTCTGCCAAGAATGGTCGATTGTTCGGCCGTTCTTGTTCCTTATCTAGTGAACTGAAAATCTTACAAATAATACTTTTACTACTGAGTGAAGATCACCATGCACATGAAAGAAAAATGCACAATCAGCATAAATTACCGTATATTATTTAAAATTCACAACTTACAATTCGAGATGGCCGCCGTAGCGTGCGTTTTCTCCAAGGCTAGAATAGAGAGTGAATGTTACAACTCTCGTCTTGACGAAATAAATCTCGGGTGAACAGCATGGTATGAGTTGCACAGGACACAATATTTCGACAATCGACCACTTTGCCATCATCAGGTGCGCTGATGCACATTCATACCAGGCTGTTCACCCGAGATTTATTTCGTCATAAAATACGCCTGGAGAAATAGAAGAATCACAACGCTCGTCTTTATGGTTTCTTGGACCAGCGAGTGAAAGAAGAATTACATTGCCACATAGATTCTATACAGTTTACCTTATAGAGTCTTTTGCTTCGTTATCATTTCGTTTCATTACGAATTACCGTTCTGACAGTTAATTACATGCGCATTTTCAGAGTTTTGCAATTTTCATTTTACTTTGTTTCGTACCTGATTTGTAGTCGCACGATTTAATATTTTGTACCGCGTATCGGTACAGCTTCTGGATTCTAGAGGAATCTAGTAAGAAAATGATCACATACGCAAACAAAGCTAACGGAATTAGGTAATGCCCTACAGGTATGCAACACACCTAAGATGAAGGTAATCTGGTTACGATCTAACCTGAGCAAAACTACTAGGAAAACTACCTAGTCTACGCTTACTTATGCTACGACTCGGTAGTTTTACATCTCTGGTCTCGAGTAATTTATGTGTAGCAGAATTCTAGTATTACGCTTTACGTGTAGCCTTCAGTATAACACAACATTAGTGACAGCCCTCACACGGCGTTGTGGGTCCGACCCGCATTGCGCGACCCCTCGCGCCTTTAGGCCCACCAGCAGGCAGCAGGCAGGTGCAAGACAACCCCCACCCCCTTTCCCAACCAAAGGACGGATAGCAGCCATCCGTCGGCCCGCGCCCCGCCACACACACACCGGCCAGACGGGCGGCCGTCCCATTTGCTCCCATTTCCTCGCGAAAGCTCGTTTCTTTCCCCGTTACAAATCAGCCGAGTAATGTACACCCATTCTCACTGAGCCCTGCTGTGACATTCGTCTCCCTTTCTGTGCAGCGGCGGCACCGCCTCCGCGAAGTCACCGGAGTCATTTTAACAGCGAAGGAAAGTCGTTTTCTAACGACTCCTTCCCTCCTTTTCTCCTCTAAAGGCATAGTGTTCTTCATTTGTTAGCTCTGTGCCAACAAAGTACGACAAATACATGAAAATGAAGCAGTTAGTTCTTTCGGTTGCCGTCTGAGGTCGTCTTTAATCCCAGAACGCAAAAGGGATAACTAAACTATAGTAAATTTTACTACTCCACATAAAATTGAAAGAAAGTCATAATATATAGTTTATGCATAAGTTAATTACAATTATAAGATCACCAATGGAACGTCATGTACTAATTAAGTACTAACTGTCCTGTTTGACACCCTCTGCTGACAAACCAGATTGGCGGTAACCGCGGAGTTGTGAAAACTGCAGTCGTAAATTTTATGAGCGTTTAGTAATGTAGAGTACATTCACTGTAGTTATTTTTCACTATCCTTCGCTTTCTCAACCAGTTTCGTTTAGAAACGGGAAACATTTTTAAATACTACTGTTACAATCCGATTTCTGAATTTCACCGGCAGATATGCAGTCTCTACGGAAGCTACAGCTATCAAGTGTGGTAACATTAAAATACAGGTGTTCAGTCTCATGGGAACTGATTTTAGAGCAGTTTACTCGTACATACTCACCTACACTTTAATCTCTTTGGCAGTGTTTCATGTTAGGTCTGAGATCTAAAATCTTCTGCTGAAAGTCAAAATTAGTCATTAATTTTACATATAATACTCAGTTTTAGGTAATCTAGTTTTATGTATAGTTTCTATTTAATTACTGTTTTGAGTTCTTTTTACAAGAACACTACACGGTTTTCGCACAAAGTTAAAAAAAAATTAAACCCTCCTTCGCATCATTCCGCGTTCTGTTTATTACATCGTATGAAGTCTGCTGATTTTTGTGGCAAGTTTATTTTATTTGAAATCTGTGGTCGTATGCCATTTCTATAGCCGGTTTACGTCAAGGAGGGAAGTCGTGTGTGAAATCTGTGAATCGCATGACTTCTTTATGTACGTCTGTATGTTACCTTACTTTCAACCGCTTGTGAATCGCATTTTATGGCGCATAAACTGGCAACTAGTGCAGAATTTGCTTAAATGTTCTGGTAAAATCTCACTCAGGATGGCTGACGTACCACTCAAACGGTCATTAATCCAGACATGGCTCACTTCCCTCTCTCACGGGCTAGCGTGCCATGCTTTAGATGTACAAAAAAATCCATGAATGAATTACGTAAAAATATAAATAAACTAAAAACAGTAAATTCACAGTACTTCTAATAGTGATATTACTATTAAATTATTTGGTACTCGCATGAAACTTCCCATGACATTCAAAATTCTCTTAGAACTCTACTATTCCAGCTTAGCGGATATGTTATCATAGGCACGCTAGCGAACTCGGTTAGATTTTGGAATCATGTTCCACTCATGTTCTGGTTAAGTCGAAGAATTTCAATCTTCTGTACACGAGAGTTCGAGAAGTTGACTGCATGGCCGAGATATTTCCAATTACTCTATGAACTTGCTAAACCAGAAGTCCATAATCCATTCTGGTCCATAATCCATTGTAGAGCTACAGTTACAGTCGAAACACAGCCATCCATTGTCTCTGTCGTCTCTTCTAGATGCTATACTTTGTAATAATCATGGAAAAGACTTATAGAACTAAAAACAGGGAGAGAAAACAACCGATGGGCTCAGCATCTGCCGTAAGTGGCAATGGATGCTCGGGATGTCAAGAAAGAGTCCTAGTCTGAATATCAGGAACAAATTACAGATGCAAATACTACCATTAACAACCATCCTAATCACACACTCACAAACAAACATTTAAGTTTCAGATATATGCTACAAAGGCTTAACAGTGAGAGAGGAGAAGTTACTCTCTCACCTATTTTCGTATACAGAAAATTATTAACAATTTTATTACAACCTGATGCACCTTGAGCGAGCGTCTAGAAAGTTAACGGCCAGAGCATACGTTGATGGAGCCTAGTACGACGGTAAAAGCATGAGGTATTTTTATGGATCTTAGTTTGTAAAAACTGCGTTTTTGGTGTTGAAATCTTGTCGGACAGGTCCACAGCCATACAGAGCAGACAGAGCAGCCCCTCACTGAGACAGATCTCCAGCAGAACAATGCTGCAGTACCTGCATTAGCGCCAGCCAAACGCTGGGCTGGGGGCGACAGACTGAAGGGACGCATCTATGCAGTGGAGCCGTAAGCTGGACATTGTGTGCAGAACCATGTGTAATAGAAATTCACAAGTTTTTGTGTTCATCAATACTGCAAAGATGCCTGTGACCCACTTCCATCGGCCGCCTCGGTTGCATAAGAAATTCCACAGTCCGAGAAACGTTTAGAGATAGAATCTTTACTACACCTCAAAGCTAGGACTAACAAGCTCCAAGGCACAAGCAATTTAGATAAAGATCTTTAAGATTGTATCTGTTTACTTGTTGCCATGGGAAGCGACATGACTTTGAGAAAAACATCTTCCCTCTCCACGAAAACTTAAAAAAGTCAGTAATTGGTGGTTTCCTTTTTTTTCCAGAGATGCAGGTTTCGTTACTCTTGCCCCAGTTCAACAGAAGTTTGTGTTATCATGTTATCATGTGGGAGGGGAGATTTAGCACCTTTAGAGCCCTATGATTGGCTCAAACATCTCACTGACTGCGCGGCCCCTCCTGCTGGAGGTTCGAGTCCTCCCTCGGGCATGGGTGTGTGTGTTGTTCTTAGCATAGGTTACTTTAAGTTAGTTTAAAGGGTGTAAGTATAGGGACCGACGACCTCTGTAGTTTGGTCCCTTAAGAACTCACACACAATTGAACAATTGAACAATTGATTGGCTCAAGACTGCGTGAAGGCGGTGTCGTTCGTACACTTTGCAGGAAAACGGATTTTTTTTTTCCGAAGAGGTGAGAAGCACTCATGTGCTGGACTTTGGTCTGGTAAGAGGACTTCTGGTCGAATCTCTGGCATGTGTCGTCGGTGCTTGGGACCGGTCCTTAGACTGACTTCACTTGCGAGTAGTTAGACTGGGAAGCCTGTGGTGAAGTTCTTACTGTACTGACAGTGTGACTTCAAACGTCTCGGACTACTTGTTTGCTGAAAGCACACTTATTCGTTTTTGGCTTACCAGTCTTGACGTTTGGTATCCTTGTGTGCTCTGTCGTATAAGTGAGCCAAACTGGTCCTTGGTATGACCAATGAATGGGTGTGTCACGCACTGAAATCTACCGAGATTAAAATTGCGATCCGTCTGCCTGACCGCTAGACAGTGAGACGTTTGCCTTTTTTTCGTGGCCGCGATCGATTCATAGGTACCGCCTCACGTCTCACCCCTGCCACATCCATCTCACCTGTTGCAAGTTACATCGCCGCACGAGTCAAACGGGTAATGTACTACTACTCCGGCATTGTCAGGGCGTACAGATCTCAATCGCCACTTGCTCTCAGCTGCACCTATGTAGTGAAACAACAGTAGATTTAATCAGTCAAAGTATGCTCAGAGTCAGATCACTTCAGATTTCGTTATCCACGTTTTTAGGGACAGAGTATTTGATTCACTTCTGTCACCCAGGATCCTTGTCCATTACTCTTAAACCAACTGTTGGTTGTTTATGGTTTTCAGTCAATAACTTGTTTAGCATAATTTATGTCTGTTTTGGGAAAATAAATGTTGTTAGTAAATTAAATTTTGCATATTTTCTCAATCATTTTATAACAGCCCCACAGGTTCATTTTTCAACAGAACTCCATTGGACAAACTCATCTATACACAGGAAATAAACACAGTATACCAAACAGCCCAAAGAAATGGGTACGACACAGAAATAATAAAAAAACTGAACAACAAAATAAGAAAGCATGGTGTAACAGAACAAATGTGTGACAAACACAGAACACAAGGATCCAGATACACTTACAAAAACCACAGCATGGTACACACTACATACAGCAACGAAAACTCCCACAAGGTGGGGAACATTCTGAAGAAACAAGGAGTAGAAACATCATCCCGAACAAACAAATTTGTATAGAAAAATCTAAAAACTAGGAACATCTCCACAGACAAGTTTTCCGAAGCAGGAGTCTGTCAACCTGTAATCCATGCCAGTCTGTCTACATAGGCCAAAAATGCAGCAATTGTAAAACTCGATGTTCTGAGCACCTTAGAGACTAAAAAAGTGACAGTACACTCCCCATAAAAATCACTGTACTAAAACATTCTCGACTATGCTGAAACGTCCCCTTTAAACAATTATACAAGACTGTGCTTAAACTGACACACAATATTTTGTTAGCGCAACGCAATCTGACTTTCAATAATCCCTACAAAAGAATGGGCCCTGACTAACATTAACCTATACGTTTCACAAATCACTTACCTCACAAAAATCTTGGTTACTCGAGCTACTGCAATAAAGCGAGCGCCACTACTGCCAGCTAAATAAAAGATTCAAACTACTGAAGGCACTAACTACTGATAGGCATAGTTAGCAAATGAAAGATTTTAATAGAGAACAAACAATGTATTTACCTTAATAGTCATAATATATATAGCAGTTCATGACAAATTTCAAAACTCCGCCATCTCTCTCCCCACATCCACCACTGCTGGCGGCTCACCTCCAACTGCGCAACGTTACGCGCTGTTCACAGCCAGCTGCCTAACACTACAATGGCGAGTATTACAACAATGCAAAGCAGTCACAGACTGCACACAGCACAGCCAGTGATTTTCATACAGAGGTGGCGTTACCAATAAAAAAACCTAAACAGCCTACTTACAATGCAAAGACCACTGTTCTTCAGTCCCCTCCAAAACTTTTTCTAGCTCTCTCTCTCTCTCTCTCTCTCTCGCTCGTTCGCTCGCTCTCTCCACACCCACCACACAACTTCTGCTATAGCAGAAAACTACAATAGTTTACTCCAAACGTTCAAAATTAGCGCTACACTGAAGAGAAACAATACGATGAACAAGTGAGTGGCGACGATAACATCGCGCTTCTCTGTGAGTACACTGACTTGAGTGCTTGCGCACATCTAGTTCTGCGAAAAAAAAAAATATGTCTGGGAACAGGTAAGAGTGAAACACGAAAAATGTGGTGGGAGCGGGTTGTATACAGTTGTAGTAGAAAAAGAAAACTCATCAGATTTGCACAACTACGCGAAAAACGTAAGTATTGCGATATACGCAAAAACTACTCACGAAAACGTATTTCAAAAATAAACAAATTTCTTTACGATTATTTTTCGTATTATATTCTGTCAAAGCGATAAAAATACATAAAAAACAAGCCATTTTTATGAGAAAGACGCACTGTGAAGGAATTACCGCCGGCCGAAGTGGCCGTGCGGTTAAAGGCGCTGCAGTCTGGAACCGCAAGACCGCTACGGTCGCAGGTTCGAATCCTGCCTCGGGCATGGATGTTTGTGATGTCCTTAGGTTAGTTAGGTTTAACTAGTTCTAAGTTCTAGGGGACTAATGACCTCAGAAGTTAAGTCCCATAGTGCTCAGAGCCATTTATTTATTTATTTATTTATTTATTTTTGAATGAATTACCCGAATGGAATGGAAATTGGTAGATGTGATTCGCACCATCGCGTTATTTGTGAAGCTCTTTCTCTTGAATAAATCAAATTTTTCTTAAATTGTAATCATCTGTTTGCCTATACATGTACATCATACCTACCGATGTCTTTCCCATTCGGATAATTCCTTCGCTTTGTGGTGCGTCGTTTTTTTCCGCTTGGGGCGTAGTTCCAAGAGAGCAATCGAAAGAAATTAAACAAAACGTACCTACTAGAGTTTTTAGGCCTAAAACATAAAAACTACCATAAACTTTGTGTGATATTTTACAGAAATAAATCGAGACACATACAAGATGATACATAGATATCGAAATACGTATGGATAAACAGAAGAAGGAATAAATTACGTTTTATATGATGCGGACTTAAAGAGAAAGAGATGGTCAGTGTGGGGATGAAGTAGAAGACACTATTCACTTGGTAGGAAGTATTCCTTCAACAAGCACCCGGAGAGTTCCTTAACATACCGGTGTTCCACATGCAAGAAAATGGCGGATATTATATTTGCACTCACTCTATCCTCATCGTTTACATCGCATTCAGCACCTTAGAGAATAAGATGAAGACAAAGTTGAAAACTATGTTGTTGGCTAATTGCAAATTGCCTAGTAATCCCATTACTTATGAAATCAGTTTCGCTCGTGGCAGTATCAATAACAGTCGTAAATCAGATCAGTGGTCCGACAAAACTACTTTTCTTGGTGTTTCCAAGAACGTTCCTCTGTCAATGTGTGATGCAGTATGACAGAGAATTCAGCTGATCGGGCTTGTGGAGTTACCGCATCTTCTTACAGATTCCGCTTTCTAGGCTTTCTTGAAATCGAGCTTTTACAATTATTGCAATTGACTTTGAGGAGACATCGGCGTACAAAGTTCCCTTTCCAGACAGTCTTGAAAGCGAGATTCCAACATTACTGGGAAAGGTTCCTCTGGCTACAATGATGGATATCTTCTTCCAGAATGATGGGGACCCTGAAGTTCCAGTCGAATGGGTACGAACTTCCAGAAAGCTGGTGTGGGTGAACTGTTTATCAGTACAACGGAAAACCACTCCGAAGTTGCAAATGTTACATTTTTATTCACTCGACGACTAGTTTCAGGCCAAGACCCAACTATTCATCGACTGAATAAAAAAAGTAAAATTTGCAACTTCGGACTGGTTTTTCGTTGTACTGATAATCGTCAGGTGACACACAATCTAAACCTGACATTCTCCAGAAGAGGGATCGGCAGCAAACGGTCACATTCCTTACCCCTCAAGGTCTGTGGACCTTACCCCTGAAAGGTGGCTACACTGAGTCACAGCGCCAGAAATTCCGCCAAAGATTATTATTCCGCCACCTCCACTGGTGCAGTAGTGGTTCAGAGGATGTCGAGGGCAGTTGTTGTTCTGTTGGGCGAGAGAGTAGATGCTGTTCGGTTGGTGTAATGTATAGATGGAAGAAGTTGCAATTGTCAGAGTGTATTTGAGGAGATGGGCTTTTGATTTATGATGCCGGTGTAATGGAAAATTTTGGTCAATATATAATGAGGTAAAAAGGTATTACAGTTTTCTTTAATGACCATTCCTCTTGCTCACAGGTACAGTCAACAAGGCATCTGGCTCGTGTTCATTTATTAGACTTGTAATTCTGGTTTCTATGTGCAATTATAGTATTTCTGGTATTTCAGTTAGTTCATTGTAAATGGTGTTTAAAATATTGAGAAAGAACCGAGCCAGATACATGTACGTTGAGTCACACTACAACACACAGAACAGTTTCACTTGTGCTTTGTTGTTTCGTAGCTTTTATAGTTGCAGGGGACTTAATTAATCAATTGTGTTAATGGAAATTCCTTGTCATTCTTTATTTTTATTTCATGCAGTCAGATTGCGTGCTAATACTAGTCAGGGACAACCTGTTACGAGACTTCGTAACCGGTCACACAGCTACTAAAGTTATTGCATTTATTCACTATTCTTTTTAATTAAGCCCCCATGCACCCCTTTAGATTTGTGCTTGTGGGGATGCTTGGAAAGTAGTTTGTCAGCATATATATAGTGATCATAATTAAAGTTAAACTTTCAAACCGCTGTGGTAATAACACCACTGGTCAGAATGACTTCAAACTGGAACGGAATATTATAGGAGAACGGGGATAACGTATGGCAGAAGAAAAATAAGTACTTACAAAATGTAGAAATAAATGGCGCTGTAAGCATCATAATTTAATAGTGGTCGATCACAAATGACAAATGATTCATACAACAATGCCTAAGGTGCAAGTTTGACGTTAAAGAAACTGTACTTCTCAGTGTGCATGGGTGCACAGGTGTGACATTGTTAGTTATGTAAGGCCATCCACCACGGCAAGGTCATATCACATCGGATGTGGAAAATCGGTTTTTAATTTCCTGAGGCCAAAAACCGCATAAAAAGCATCACTCACATCGGTTTTTAATTGTTCTGAAGCCAAAAACCACATAAAAAGCATCAATCAAAATCAAATTGGATTCTTAATTTCCGTGTGACCAGCGCAAAACATGTTCAATAACATGTCCATCTTTTTCTGCAACAAGTTGAAATCGAGAAACAGTGAGTGCCACAACTGTTCCAACTGTTACCGGGGTCACGTTCAGAATGCGTTGTGCAATGCGTGCCTTCAGTGCAGCTAAGTTTGCAATCGGAACACTGAACACAACATCTTTCAAATACTCCCACAGACAGAAGATATACGGATTAAGATCAGGTGATTGGGATGTCCAGGTTGTAGGGAAATGGCGGATGTTAATTCTAACATTTACGAAATGTCGCTTCAGCAGCTGCGTAACTGGATTTGCAATGTGTGGAGGTGCGCCATCTTGCATAAAAATGATCACATCCACACATCCACGCTGTTGGAGAGCTGGAAGCACCTGTCTCTTGGAAAAAATATGGCCCTACGATAAATGATGCTGTAAACCCGCACCACGCAGGATGAAGTGATACTGGTTGATTTGCGTGTGGATTTTCCGTTGTCCTTATTCGACAATTCTGTGTATTGACATATCCTGTCAGATGGAAGTGGGCTTCGTCTGTCCACAAAATCTTCCACGGGCAATCATTGTCCACTTGCATGCGAGCAAGAAATTCCAAAGTAAAGATCTTTCTTGGTGGCAGGTCAACGGGAAGCAACTCGTGCACATGGGTAATTTTGAATGGATAGCAAAGAATATTTCGTAGGATTTTACGCACTGTGCCCATGGGTATGCCCAATGTCCGGGCAATTCTCCATGCACTGGACGTTTGCACACCACCACTCGTCTCCTCCTACACTGCTGTGGCCATTGCTTCCACTGACGTCGAATCAATTCGTTTCATCCCTCTATGACGTTGCATACCAAAAGAACCCGTCTTTTCGAATTTCCGAATCATTTCCTCCAGACCCACGGCAGTCATCGGACCAACGCCTTTTTTCAAACCCTTCAGTGTCCAGAACATCTGCAGAGCGACGTGTGCACAACCATCATTCCTGTAATACAGCTTTACAAGCAGAGCGCGATCCTGCATTGAGAGAGTCATGGCGACCGTCGCAGACGTGAAAGGAGGAAAAACGGGCCGTCCTGTTTATACCAACTTGAGTAGGTCGTGCGCATGACAGGTATTTTCATTTACTTATTCTGACACATACAGCGCCAATTATTGATCAATTTTCACACTATTTCCACTATTTCTTTTTCTTCTGCCATACGTTTTCCCCCTTCTCCAATAATATTCCGTCGCAATTTAACGTCATTCTGACGAGTGGTGTTATTTCTACAGCGTTTTGAAAGTTCAACCTTAATTATGATCATCCTGTATTTTAACTGTTAGTAAACCGTTGCGGCTTGGATTAATAATTTTACCTTTACCGAGGTAGGCGGAACTTGTACTATATTTACCTCAAACTTTCTAGAAAACATTTTTTTAAAGTAAGTTTCAAAACGTTTGATGACATTAGTTGATAGACGACATCCCACAAACCTATTGCGGCGCTGTGAATAACAAATGTCTGTTATGTTGCAACACAACCAGTTCTCATCAGGCAAAATTTACGGTATGATGAACAACGAACCATCCGCCTTGCAATCGATCATACAGACTGAGGAAACAGAGTCGAGAATTCAACAGAATTATGACACTGCCACTCATTCCCTCGCAGCACACAGCTCATTTGCTTGCCGCAGATACATTGTGAATATTGGGCCGCAGTCTCTGACACCGCCAGACGTAAACAGTCGTTGCTGTCCATCACAGCGGGCGCCAGCAGTCAGCTGCGTTCGTTTAAGTGCAGCCGCGCCGGTGCGGTAATTACCAGCGACACGGCGTGACAGCCGAAAATAGTGGCCGTAGCTGTGGCTGAGCCGTCTGCTAATGGTCAGGGGGGGGGGGGGGGGGGGGAAGGTAGGCGGAGGGGAACCCGACCGCACAGAGCCAGCAGCAACAGGAGTGAAGGGCGAGGGGGGGGGGGGGCACGACGCCAATTACGTGGCTGGTGGCTGCCGGAAAGACAATGGCTGCGATTTGCCTTAATTAGCGCCGCCACACGCCTAATTGACGGCTCCGCCAAAATGCAGGTGAATTGCGCGGTTGTTTAGCGCACGCGAATTCGATTTGTTAGAACTGTAATAGGCTTCATGAGAACGACAAAGTGCCTGACGGCCGTTCCGCACACAGAGTAGGAATACGTCTGGAGTGAAATGAGCGTATTATGTGTAGCCAACAAGGAACGACAAGCGTCATACAACATCTGACAGAGCGCTAGTTGTCTACATTTTTGTGGTGTATTTGAAGTGTTTTTGCAAATTTATTTATTAGTAAAAGCAATGGTCAATAGCTGTGGCTACTACGGATGCAAATCGAAACATGCGAAAGAAGGAGTAGTTATTTGTCGTGAGTATGCCCCAAGGAGGTATATGACAGGACACCCTTACGCCGAAAAAATGCACCATGCCTCCTCCATAATGGTGAGTCTTTGTGAAATGACTGTATTGCAGCGGCACTCTTCGACTTCATTTAGAACAGGAATAAATCGTGCTACTTCTAATAATTTCCGGGTATGCAGCCGGATCCCGTCGACATTCTGCCACGATACATTTCACATGCGCGAGATTCGGCATAAATACCGCGACTGCACCTGGGCTCTTCAGTAGTTGTGTACTCACCTGATGATGGCCGGACGTCTCTGGGCCGAAATATCGTGGCAGAATGTCGACGGGATCCGGCTGCATACCCGGAAATTATTAGAAGAAGAAATACGCCGGGAATATTTCAGAAGTCAAATCGTGCTACTGTTTTTCTGCGATGTCCACGAGGCTCGATGAGTGAGAATTGGCATTGGAAGAGTAAGTTTTTTCAACACGAGAATACGTTTGTCTAGATAACATATCTCAGTGATTAACTTTGCAAGTTCATAGGATATACAGGTTGAGTGGCGTAAGACGTAACACTCCCATTATTCCGGGGGAGACTGCACGTATCGACAAGCGGTGTTCGGCGAATCATAGCCGACTATGGGGCACATACTTTGGTACATGCACAATAATCACAACGTTTATATTGACCGAGATAATGACGTAAGTACATGTTTTTTAAATGGGACGCTACACTTTTTTTACCATCATTCGAACGCTCTGGAAAAGACGCGTATAGCGATGTAACACATGTTGCTATTGTGATTCAAACTTCGCTTAAAAGACGCTGGGAAATATTGTACGATTGAAGGTCGAGGCGGTCGGAAGCGGCTGCAGACCGTAAACACACCTCGCGCGACCCGCGGGTCGAGTTGCCGTGCTCTATGCAGCATGCACGGCCTAGGCTACGTAGGTAAATCCTCATCCGCCCTCTTTTAAGCAAAGTTTGAATCACAATAGCAGCATGCGTTACATCACTATACGCGTCTTTTCCAGAGCGTTCGAATGATGGTAAAAAAAAGTATAGCGTCCCATTTAAAAAACATGTGCTTGCCTCATTATCTCGGACAATATAAACGTTGTGATTATTGCGCATGTACCAACGTATGTGCCCCATAGTCCGCTATGATTCGTCGAAAACTGCATGCCGATACGTGCAATCGCCCCCAGAATAAATGAGGTGTTACGTCTTACGCGACTCACCCTGTATATGCACAAGGACACCCGTTACAAATGTGACGTGCTGGTACATTAATAACCAGCGTAAACGCCAGAACGTTGAATACAAGCATGAAATGCTTGGCACAGGTACCGAATGTCAGTTTGTGGGACGGACATCCATGACTGTCGCACTTGGGCGATAAATACATGGACAGTTAATGTTGGTCATGGATGACACTGGAGCTGTGACGTCCCATATGTGCTCTGTAAGAGACAGATTTGGCGATTAAGCAGGCCAAGGTAACATTCTGACACTCTATAGATCATGTTGGGTTACAATGGCGGTATGTGGGTGACCTTTATCCTGTTGGGAAACACCTCTTGCAATACTGTTCGTGAATGGAAGCACATCAGGTCAGCTCACGAGACTGATGTACAAATTAGCTGTCAGGGTGCGTGGAATAACCACATGAGTGCTCCTACTGTCATGCGAAATCACACACTAGACCATAATACCAGATCTAGCTCCAGAGCGTCTAGCACGCAGACAAGTTTGTTGCTGATTCTCAACTGGTCTCCTTCTGATCAACACACGTCCATTACTGGCACCGATATACAACCAGCTATTAACAGAAAACACAACTCACATTCACCCTGCTCTCCACTGAGCTCTCGCTTGACACCACTGTAGTTGCAAACGGCGGTGGTTTGGGATCAGCGGAAAGCACACTTCAAGGTGTCTGGCTCGTAGCTGTCCTTGAAGTAACCAATTTGTAAAAGTTCGTTGCTCCACCACGAAAGCTTGCCGTACGTCCGACCTTTGTATCTGCAAAGTGAGTGTACTAATGTGTACTTAGCTTACCACTTAGTGTGCAAATGGACAAAACATCTGAACTGTCTTCTCAAACCCACGGTGTCAAAGATACATTCTAAATAAATATGACCCTAGCCCTGTAAGGCACCTAATATGAGGTGCATATCGTAACAAAAATCATTAGAAATGCTGCTGTCACGTACCTAGAATGCATAAATTAATAAAAGTGAAAGTTTGGGGTCTATTCTAGAAAGACAAAACAGCTATTCCCTTATCATTATACATATAATTTATCAACTGTTGCTTTCAGGGATAAAATGATAAACAAGAATCATGATCAATTACTTTGACAATAACAAAATATTTAAGTCTTGGAGATATTGAAATGACAATTATTAAAATAGTTATCTCTACACATGAAAATTTTTTATCACAGGAAAGAATGATTATTAAAAATCCTCATCAGCTCACTTAAATCTACAGTGTCATAGCTGGTCAATGCACTGAGTTGGTGAAGAATAAATTTACTTTATGAACCAATGGAAAAAACTCATGTACTCAGTGTGACAACTGTTAATGATTCCAGGCTCGCAAAAGTTGTCCCGTCTTTCTCAGAAGGACTGGGCGCTAAATGTTGCTGAGCTAAATACCAAGATGTTGAACTATGTACTTCCCTTCTCCCACATGCAAACCGAAACGTTCTGAGATGTGTCTTCGACATATGCCGGAAATGTTGGCCCAGTGAACAATGGCAAGATACCTGTCTGCTGACCTAACCAATCCCAAACGTTTATGAGCCTCAGGACATGGGTTTACAGCAGCATGCAACCCTGTAACGTGTTCCTATTGGCTCCCGCCAAATTAGTGGTTGGATACTTAGAGAACTCAAATGGTAATCCTGGAGGGAAGGCGATGTTATTTTCGAGAATATTAAGAATCGACTTTTGAAGCCGATTGCAGAAGGATGATTAAAACATACATTTCGCTTAAGGACCACGAAGATGAGAGACGAGAAATTAACGCTCATATGGAAACATATAGATAATCTTTTTTCCCATCGCTTTATTTGCCAGTGGAATGGGAATGGAAATGACTAGTAGTGGTACAGGGTACCGTCCGCCACGCACCGTACGATGGCTTGCAAAGCATGAATATAGATAGGTGTAAATTTAGTCTGTCTACTAGAATGTCAGTTCATCCATTTATAGGCACCCAAAACTCACGAATGTTGTCTCTTATTTATCGAGAAAACAAAGCATGGAACTTATATTGGTGACTGTCTCTCGGCAAAATTCTTCGTATTAGCCCTTAATTTTCTCACTGGAGTCACTTCGCGAGAGGCATGTGAGAGGTTGTAATATGGTTTCAAACAACAGCGGTATATAGCTCATCTCTCCACTCCCCTTCCGTCAAACTATCGCTTGTCTGACATATTCTCACGAATTTTCCAATCCTAAATATATAACATTTGAATCCACCTTTTTTCTGCGGGTGACAGTCCACGAATTCACAGACTACTACTCATTTTCTCGAAATCCCATCACGTTTCGACACCACTGTTCCACTAGTTAGAAGGCTGTCTAGTACTCCACCCGTCAGTGACTATGTATTGAGTTATCACAAAGAGAATAATAGCACATTAACGTACAGGAGGAAAGTCTCAACCAAGCAGAGTACAAACGAACTGCAAAAAGAAATTCGGGAGCGTAACACCTACAATTCATCGATATCGAATGATTGTCTATAAATATCCCCCCTGTACATGACCTAATCTCCTGCATCATATTCCTATGATTATTTCGCTAGAAATACGACGGTGTAATGATGTCGCAGTCTTCACTGATAGCGATGCATTTCGTGAGAAATACATAACTTTTTATCAAATGGAGCGTACCTCCTTAATACGAGTCTAACAGTATCACAGAACTTCCAATACACTATCCATCGATTCATTTACATCGGTGCAACAGCCTCACACCTCTACACGTAATTCAGAGCTACTGCAAGATTAGGAAGAGATTTGGGACTTAATCACAGTATTGCTCATTTTTTACCCCCACCAATGTTCGATAATGGATCGACCACGATACTGTAATCCATCTAGAGCAGAGCATATCCATATGGGTAGGACGCACATGCCTAGTGCTAGTTATTTGTTTAGGAGCAAACCTAGTACTGACTCTATTACCCAACAATCGCACATCGGGAGCCAATTTACCAACAAGTTCAAGCCAGACCAAATCAATGTCAATGTATCCTCTAGCAACAGCAATCATCTTAGTACCTCTTTCACCTCGATCCCAATTGCAACACAACAGTTCCTGCGTGACACACCGACGAGATTTGCGGCCACTTGCCTCTTATGCTGTCACAATTTAGTGGTAAAATAACACCACCCTTAAAAATCGATGCGGATAAATTAGAGGCTGAAATATTCTTCTAGTTTAGCTCCCTACTTGTCAGTTCTTAGTGTTTGGATTGCTTCCCCTAAGATTCCAGCAAACGATTCCGAACCCCAACATACGCATTCTAGTTCACTCGATCCAGATGCTTACTGTTAGGCATTTTACGGTAGTTAACGCTTCCACAGAAACTGTAAGAGATTTCTGCTTCTATTTAATGCGCAATAGATTTAGCTACGTACAGGCCAACTGCCAACTCCAGCACAGGTTTTCCCACCTGCTTGCAGATAACTCCATCACCTATGAACATGCAACATCTAAAACAGGTGCACTGCAAGCGGCTGTGCAATGTATGGTATTATTGAATAACATCCATCCCAACCTCACACGCTGATGGAGAAAAAAAGTTGCTTATATACATCCATAGTACCCTAATCCATCCCAATGTTTCCAAGAGAAATTTTTTCCGTCACATATTCAAAAGGAGTATGCCTACCTATATGATCCTAGCAGAATCCACATGATGCTTTTGCTTCGTAGATCAGTCACGTAACACAAACAGATGTTGGGACCACAGGACTGGTAGACAGTAACTATATAGCGCCGAGCTGTCGAATCGATGTTACTGTCCACCAGTATGTGTTAATGTCGGAACAGCAGCTCACAATGATGTCTACGTTACAGTGGAAATTGAGAATGTTCAGTGAGGTTCAGAGGTGGGTCTCATTGAAAGAGAGTTTGGGAAGCTGTCTGTCACACTGATATATATATATCTTCTGGGTTAGCTACCTACTTGTCAGTTCTTAGTGTTTGGACTGCTTCCCCTAAGACAATCTATGGTGGCAGGTACATCGCGCCAGTATTATTGAATGCCATCCATCCCAACCTCACACAGGGTGGTCCATTGATAGTGACCGGGCTAACTATCTCCAAACTGATATCAGCTGCGTTTTTTTAAAAATAGGAACCCCCAATTTTATTACATATTCGTGTAGTACGTAAAGAAATATGAATGTTTTAGTTGGACCACATTTTTCGCTTTGTGATAGATGGCGCTGTAATAGTCACAAACACATAAGTACGTGGTATCACGCAACATTCCGCCAGTGCGGACGGTATTTGCTTCGTGGTACACTGCCCGTGTTAAAATGGACCGTTTACGAATTGCGGAAAAGGTCGATATCGTGTTGATGTATGGCTATTGTGATCAAAATGCCCAAAGGGCGTGTGCTATGTATGCTGCTCGGTATCCAGCACGACATCATCCGAGTGTCCGAACCGTTCGCCGGATAGTTACGTTATTTAAGCAAACAGGAAGTGTTCAGCCACATGTAAAATGTCAACCACGGCCTGCAACAAATGATGATGCCCAAGTAGGTGTTTTAACTGCTGTCGCGGCTAATCCGCGCATCAGTAGCAGACAAATTGCGCGAGATGCAGAAAGCTCAAAAATGTCGGTGTTGAGAATGCTACATCAATATCGATTGCATCCGTACCATAATTTTGTGCGCCAGGAATTGCATGGTGACGACTTTGAACGTCGTGTACAGTTCTGCCACTTTGCACAAGAGAAATTACGGGACGATGACAGATTTATTGCACGTGTTCTATTTAGCGACGAAGCGTCATTCACCAACAGCGGTAACGTAAACCTGCATAATATGCACTATTGGGCAACGGAAAATCCACGATGGAACATCAGCGACCTTGGCGGTTTAATCTATGGTGCGGCATTATGGGAGGAAGGATAATGTGCCCCCATTTTATCGATGGCAATCCAAATGGTGCATTGTATGCTGATTTCCTACGTAATGTTCTACCAATGTTACTACAAGACGTTTCACTGCATGACAGAACGGCGATGTACTTCCAACATGATGAATGTCCGTCACATAGCTCGCGTGCAGTTGAAGCGGTATTGAATAGCATATTTCATGACAGGTGGATTGGTCGTCGAAGCACCATACCATGGCCCGCACGTTCGCTGGATCTGACGTCCCCGGATTTCTTTCTGTAGGGAAAGTTGAAGGGTATTTGCTATAGTGATCCACCACCAACAACGCCTGACAACATGCGTCAGCGCATTGTCAATGCGTGTGCGAACATTACGGAAGGCGAGCTACTCGCTGTTGAGAGGAATGTCGTTACATGTATTGCCAAATGCAGTCAGGTTGACGGACATCATTTTGAGCATTTATTTCTTTAATGTGTTATTTACAGGTAATCACGTTGTAACAGCATGCGCTCTCAGAAATGATAAGTTCACAAACGTACATATATTACATTGGAACAACCGAAATAAAATGTTCAAACATACCTACGTTATGTATTTTAATTTAAAAAAAATTACCTGTTACCAACTGTTCGTCTAAAATTGTGAGCCATATGCTTGTGACTATTACAGCTCCATCTGTCACAAAGCGAAAAAAGTGGTCCAACTAAAACATTCATATTTCTTTACGTACTACACGAATACGTAATAAAAATGTGGGTTCCTATTTTAAAAAAACGTAGTTGATATCCGTTTGACCTGTGGAAGCGTCATCTAGTGGGCCAACCATAGCGCCATCTGGTTTCCCCTTTCAAGCTAGACAAGTTTCGTTCTTTTTAGTTTTTTCGTTTGATGCTTATTTCGTGAGATATTTGGGTTGGTCAGGATCAATTGACTACCCTGTATATAGACGGGCTAAGTACGACACATTCTGTCAGACAACTAAAAAGAACAGACAACAATACTACAAATATAAATATCATTCCTTCAGAAGACTTGATAAATCATTAAATGAAATTATAATATAATCCGGAAGCAGAAGATACCGCGGCAGAGAAATCAGAGGAAGGGGCAGTACTGATTGATTTTTCAGCATTAAAATAGACGTTCAAGGAAACACAGCAAAGCACCTAGGTTGGATGGAATTAACTCAGAGTTGGTAATATGTGGTGGAACATTTCTTGAATTCAGAATACTCGATCAACACAGGTGTTGGCATACAGGTGAAATACCAGAAAAATGGAGATGCGCAAAGGCTATTTTACTGTTCAAAATAGGGCACAGAAGTAACAGATGTAATTACAGGGAAAACAGTCTTTTGAATGCTTCTCATAGAAACTACAGTAAAGGAATTAATGGGACATTTCGAAAAATCTCTTGTTCAGTTTCAATATAACAATAAGCAGGCTTCAGTAAAGGATGACCTATGCTGACGATGTTTTCACTTTGAAACAAATTATGCAAAAAAAGACTAGAATTCAGTTTGGAGGCACACCTAGCGTTTATCGACTTTGATATGACATTTGACCGCAATCCACAGAGATAAGCTATGATTAATAATGGAGAAAAGAGGTTTCCACAGACACCTGATAAAAGTACGCCAAGGTTTATACAAAAATACCAAAATAAGAATAGACACTGGCGACGAGGTGGTACCAGAAATAAAGATAAATCAGGGAGTAAAGCAAGGCTGTAGTGTGTCAGCTGCACTGTTCAATGTCTACGGCGATGAACCGATCAGGGAATGGATGAAGGAAAACAGAATACCTAAAGGTATAAGAACTGGGCCAGGCACATTTCTAAATATGATGCTTTTGCTGATTGCCATGTTATCATACATGACAGTGAAGACAAAACCATAAATTGCGGTACATAGTTTAAACAATGTAAGACTAAAATTATACAACATCAAAAACAACAACAATCTCCTTTTAGGAAAATATCTTGTAAGGACAAGCATAACCATCAACAATATAATGATAGAGCAGGTGTCCCTTTTCCAGTATCTAGGATGTGACATAACTTTCGAAGAAGAGAAACATATAAACAAGAAAATTAAAACCTATCAACATATAAGGAGGAACAATAAGAAGAAGATTGAAGGGTGAAACGAGAAGAGAAACCCAAATGAAAATTTATAAAGTCGTGGCTCTACTCACATTACTATGCCAAGCAGGAAGTTGGACTAGAAGATCAAAAGTGCTAAGAAAACTTGAAACATCATATATGAAATTCTTCAGTTCAGTGAAAGGCTCCGCAAGAGAAAACAGCATAAGAAATGAAGAAATAAGGAAAGAACTTGGGTTACAGCCATTAACTAAAAAAGTAATCCAGTGAAAACAGTATTTGAAAGACTGTGCGTTGCGTATGTCACTTGAGAGAATCCCTGGACAAGAAATGGAATATAATCCTATTTGAAGAAGGAGTATGGGAAGACCAAGGAAGAGATGGATTAGGCCGAAAGATGCCATAAGGCCTAATCCTTGGTTGGTGGAGCAAGAAATGTCAATTGTTTTCAACATATTGGAACAGAGAAGTTCTCAATTATTTTCATATTTGATTATTTTCATATTCATTCTGTTTTTGCGTACTCTCCATGTCCGGAAAATCTTATTTGATTGTTTCGAAACTGCGACTTTGACAAGCTTACGTTCGCTCCAGCTTTCTTAAATGCCGCTAGGATATATTATAAACTGTCGAGATGTTCCTTCGACAATGATGAACCAATTAACATATCATCGACATTGGCAGAAACGGACTAACTTAGTTCTCGTCATAGTGCTCTCACCCAGGCACCAGACGATACATGAAAGCCAAATGTGGTTGTCATAAGTTAAGTGGTTAGAAACGCTTTGTATTTTCGACTTTCCGGGTGCAATATAACTTTTCCATAACTGATTGTGACGTCTAAACAGCTCAAACACTTGACACACTAAAATCACTGCAATAGCTGCCTGAATTCTCGGGTTGAACCCTTGATCGTGGTATCCAATAAATGCTTAGAGTTCCGTTTTGCTCCATCTCTGCATGGACTGTACTGCTACTCTTACTCTGATCGCTCGATGATTTCCATATCTCGCATTCTCTGAATCTCTTGAGGAGTGACAGGCTTCTTAATCGGTGTCACAGAGTAAGATTTCGCACGAAATTTTTCAGAAGGTTTTACTTTTAATTTGCAAACACACCCTTTCATTAGTCCAGGCTGGGACGGAGATACATCTTCGTAGTACCGCAATACCGTTTTGATAATCAGCAAGTTTTGTTAACTTACGTAGTTTTGCTTGAATATCTGCAGCGTCTCCACGTCGTTGTCTTTCTTTGGAAATTGCGGAGTCGCAACTCCTGTTTCTTGTTTCTTGCTAAGAAAATGAAGATCTTCATCTCTTCTTACTGCACTTCTACAAAATCTAACCGGCAACATCTTTCTGTCACTGCATAATTTTTTGTACGTTTTGGCGATCAGTTGAAAGTTTCACAATCGTTGCTCCTCTGGAACTTGTGACGATATTCCCATCACATTTCCTACGGTCCTTTAATCATCGCCAATTGTGAGGGTCCTCTTCGTTCCTCAGATAATTGATAATTACTTCTCTCATTTTCTGCGATGGGTTGTTTCATCATTAGTATTATTTTATAACTGTTTGGGTGGATTTCATTGAGCACAGTGGATTGAGATATCACTGTCAGTGTTATTTAATGCCATAAGATTGGAATAAAACTTCAATTTTCTTGAATGTTTCAGTCTTGGACAACAATCCTTAAATGCGAATTACTGTTCAATATTATTCCTATACCCTACCGTAAAATTTAGTTAACTACTTGGATAACTACTTGGCTTTCTTTCGAATTTTTCCTCCGACCGAGTGTTCATGACAGAACATGTCTGCAGACACGACTTTAACACCTCCTCGCTGGTGATGCATGTTTGTAAACAAGTAAACGTAAATGTCTTTGTTGAGATCATAGACGCTTAACCGCACGTTGCCGCACCTCGCCAACATTGTATTTGTTCTCGAATGGATCGACATGCAGCAACAGTGGCCTCACACATGGTATCTACTGTACGGGAATCTAACATCCCAAACTTTTCTGAATGATACGTGGTACTGTCATCATACATTCAAATAGCAGAACAGTCATGTAAAGAGTCATACCCTACAAATCGTAATCAGTGAGGAGAGGGGGGTTTGGAGGGTAAAGACACACGTTCCAGAAGCGCTGGGAAACTTTGAGTACAAGAATTTGCAGATGTTTTAAATCACGCTACGTTGATAGATGATACGTAACATTAACATAAAGGAAGTAAGACGTACAAAGAAAGGTACTGATCACGCAGTAGTAGTGACGATCCAATATGAGCCGAGGTAGCCCGTCGTTGAGCTATTTCAGACCATGGCATCATCCCTGAACTACCAGGCGGTACGATCCGTGTGGTTTTGCAGACAAAACCTAACCACGACATTGATCAATCAATCCCAAAATTTTCACTAGAGGAGAAAGAGACGTTATGGAAATATTCGTTCAATGTCAGTGGCTTCTGAGTGACTCCAGACACACCGTTCATCATACATAAAAGCATTCCGAAATCGACAATTAATTTACCAGTCTATATTAAAATGACAAGCAAACCGTTGCGGTAGCATTTTATAAAGAAGAGGAAACTCCTGTGGTACATCTAGCTAACCGACAACCCATGTTGCACATCACACAAGGAAAATATCACAAAACTGAACATATAGTTCAGTAGACTACGTCAGGGTAGCTAGCAAAACACATCTGTAGCCTTAAAAGAGAAAAATGACACGCTGTGGAAACTACCACTTGGCGTGTTGCACATTTAAGTTACCCGAAAGCTACGTGGCCCACCAGATAAAGGAAGTATCATAAAAATGGTTCAAATGGCTCTGAGCACTACGGAACTTAACATCTGAGGTCATCAGTCACCTAAAACTTAGAACTACTTAAAACTAACTAACCTATGGACATCACACACATCCATGCCCAAAGCAGGATTCGAACCTGCGACCGTAGAGGTCGCGCGGGTCCAGACTAAAGCGACTAGAGCCGCTCGGCCATTCCTGCCGGCGAAGTATCATAAAAAATTGGGCAATTAACATAAGCAGTCTATATGAAAATATTAAAAGCAACACTCGAGTAGTGTTTTAAAGAGAAAATGACATTCTATGACTGTATCTATTTAGCTTTTAGTGCATACAGCCTATCTACGTCAGTCTCTTTAGCTGAGGAGCTGCTTGATCGGATAGTAACGGCTCTACGGTCTGGAAAGTCTGCAAAACGGCCGGGAGAGCGGTGTGCTGACTATATGTCACTCCATACGGCATGCGCATGACGCCGCATGGCAGAGGATGACACGGTGGTCGGTAAATATCCCTTGGCCTTCCACGGGCTCGTTCTTTTACAACCCATTTAGTCACTCACACAAAGAAAGTATTACAAAATTGGGCAATTAAATCAGGAATCTACACCCTAAGAGAAAAAGAAATGCAAGCTGTTATTCGGCTTGGAATTGATTGACAGAGTCGTTGGATGTCCTCCCGAGAGATATCGTGCCACACTCTGTCCAACTAGCGAGTTAGATCGTCAAAATAGCTAGCTGGTTGAAAGGTCCTGTCCATTATGCTCCAAACGTTTCCAATTGGGGAGAGATCCGGCGACCTTGCTGGCCTAGGTAGGGTTTGGCAAGCAGCAAGACGAGCAGTAACTCACCATGCGCGGGTTTGAGATGTATACATTTGCTGTTATGTATACCCAGAACGACTCGTCATGAGGGGTAACAAAACGGGGTGCAGAGTATCGTCGACGTACCGCTGTGCTGCAAGAGTGCTGCGGATGACTACCGAAGAGGTCCTGCTATGAAAAGAAACGGCACCCCAGACAATCACTCATGATAGTCTGTCCATAAGGCGGACGACACTCAGGTTGGTATCCAACCGCTGTCGAAGGCGTCTCCGGACACATCGTCGGTATGGAATGTCATTGACTGGAGTGGAATTACTTTCAGTGATAAGTCCCGCTTCGAAATGGGCTCCGATGACCAGCGAGGAAGTGCCCGAGACGCCTCGAGCAGCAGTGGGATACCAATCTGACTGTTGCCCACCATACGGCCCGACAACCAGCTGTTATCCTGGGATGCCATTTCTTTTCGTGGCAGAACCCCTCTGGCTGTAATCCGCACCACACTTAAAGCACAGCGATATGTCGACGACGTTCTACGCCCAGTTTTGTTTCCCTTCGCGTCAAGGCACCCTGTACTTACATTTCACCAGATAATGCCCGCCCGCACAAGACGAGAGCTTTTACTGCTTGTTTTCGTGCTTTCCGAACCCTATCCTGGCCAGAAAGGTCGCCGGATCTCTGCCCAATTGAGAACGTTTGCGCATTATGGGCACGACCTTCCAACCACCTAGGGATTTTGACGATCTAACACGCTAGTTGTACAGAATTCGGTGCGATATCAATCAGGAGGACATCCAACAACTCTGTTAGTCAATAACTGCTAGTATGAGGGTCATAGGTGGACCAACAAGTTAGTTACTTGAGAGCAGAATAAAAAATTTCAGCGCGCACTGGTATTAACCTTCATCACCTCCTCACTACTGTATCCATTCGCCAGGCCGCTTGCTTTAAAACACTCAGTTCTTTTTCTACGTCCTGTTGGCTTAGGGGAAATCTTAACAATACGAGGTGTGGCTAGAAAAAAACCGGACTAGTACTGGTGAAACAATAAAACGAATGCAATAAGGCTGAAAGTCGCGTGGCCTGTCACGTGACTCTCGCTCCGCCTACTGCTCGAGTTTCATCTGCCTCCTGCACTCAGTCTGCCCGTGCGTCTGTTTTAAGTAGTTGACGTTTTGTCTGTGCGTCGGAAAATGTTGAGTGTACAGAAAGAACAGCGTGTCAACATCAAATTTTGTTTCAAACTAGGAAAATCTGCAAGTGAAACGTTTGTAATGTTACAACAAGTGTACGGCGATGATTGTTTATCGCGAACACAAGTATTTGAGTGGTTTAAACGATTTAAAGATGGCCGCGAAGACACCAGTGATGACACTCGCACTGGCAGACCATTGTCAGCAAAAACTGATGCAAACATTGAAAAAATCTGTAAACTTGTTCGACAAGATCGCCGTTTAACAATCAGAGCAGTGTCTGAGTTAACAGGAGTTGACAAGGAAAGTGTTAGGCAGATTCTTCATGAAAGTTTCAACATGAACACAGTGTGTTCAAAAATGGTTCCAAAGTGTCTCACAATTGAACAGAAGGAACGCCGAAGAATGATTTGTTCTGACATCCTGGAAAACATTGAAAGTGATCCCACCTTCTTACAAAATGTTATTACTTGCGATGAATCGTGGTTTTTTACTTACGATCCCGAAACTAAACGCCAATCGATGCATTGGAAAACTCCTGGTTCTCCACGACAAAAAAAAAAAACACGAATGTCAAAATCGAAATTCAAGGCAATGATTGTTTTTTTTTTTTTTTTTTGACATCAAAGGGATTGTGCACATTGATTGGGTACCAGAGGGACAAAAAGTGAATCAGCATTACTACATTAGCGTCCTGGCTACCATACGTGAGCGAGTACGGAGAAAACGGAACGATTTGTGGAGAAAAAAGTCATGGATCCTTCACCAAGACAATGCCCCAGCTCACAGTGCGTTGTCAGTGAAGACGTTTTTGGCAAAACACAACATTCCCATCTTAGATCATCCACCCTACTCACCTGATTTGGCCCCCTGTGACTTTTTTCTTTTCCCTAAAGTCAAGTCAGCTTTGAAAGGAACTAGATTTGAGGCTGTTGAAGCAGTAAAAGAAAAAGCGACGGAAGTAATGTATGGACTTACCGAAAATTATCTGCAGCATTGCTATGAACAGTGGAAAAATCGTATGGAGCGGTGTAGAGACCGAGGAGGAGAGTACATTGAAGAAGATAACATGAAATTGTAAGTAATTGTAAATAAATGTTTTTTCCAGCATCAGTCCGATTTTTTTCTTGCCGCACCTCGTACTACAATATGTCCTCTTGTATCGCACTGGATGGCATGAGCGCTTATTAATAACAGCATTTGTTCATTTGTGTTTTCTTATATATTGCAGTCATCTACTTCGTCGTTTTTTATTACTCTTAAATTCAAGTAGTTTATGCTGTTATCCTCGTCAAAGTCAATAGTGAATTTAATTTTCGGGGGCTGAGAATTCATTTTTTGTGCTATGTTTTCAGTGCTATTTCCGTCTGTTTTATACTCGTACAATAAAATCGAATCACTTGCATATCTCCTGTAATATATGATTTTCTGTGTAAAATCAGGGTTTTCGTCACTTATGAAAATGTTGGCTAAGGTTTCAGCCAAAATGTTACCCTTGACAACCCATCTTTCTGCCAACCTATCTTTCTGTTGATAAAGGTTTTCGCTGAGTGGAAACTAACTGAATGATAACACCAGTTGCAACGTATCCACTAGTTCAATCGCTTCTTCTAATACTGCTTTCTATCTGAGGAGATTGTTTTTGACGATTTTGTCGTTCTTTCACCGTAATATTTGCACAAAAATTGGTGACATGCAATGACGCTAGTGCTACACTCGAGGTATTAATATATGTTTAATTTCCTCAAATTCGTAACTGTTCTTAATATTCAAAAATCGGCATCATGTATAGGCTATCTTCAATGTACTATTAAAATCTCTATTTATTTTATAATTTGGGCAACAGGAAGAACAGATCTTTCCTCTTTTTTTGCGAGCGTGAGTTCATTACTTTATGTTTAAACTTTTCTTCTTCCATAAAGAGAAATCTACTATTATCTATTATTTTTCCTTATTTCTATTTAAAATTTCCTGTTTAGATTTTTATGGGACCTCTTTTATTCTGTTCTCTGTAAAAAAATTAATAAGAATTTATTTGGGCTGTTCATACGTTCGAGTATATGCAATGATCACAATACTGTAAGTTCTTATATTCCTCGTCTAAATTACCACGCAGAAACGTGTTTATTGCTCGTTGACACTCTTTACTGCTAACGACAAACTGCTAACTATGCACAAATTCTGGACCATGAATCACTAAGCCCATAAAATGGCTGCAATACGATGGTCTACAAATTTACTTCTGCTACATGCGTAAATTGGCTTGGTTTTGGTGTCCACATGTGTATAACTGTGTCGTCAACATCACATGACTCTGCTCTCACCAAGAGGGACTTAACGGACTTACAAGTATTATCAAGCAAGTCCTGTAATGTGTTTGATCGACGAAGGTATTTAAATTTACTAAAAAGGCTTAAAAATTTACTTGAATATTTTGGAGAGGTGATATCAATAAGCTTAATTAGTGAAAAAGCGGGGTCGCAGGCGAGTGTAGTGTGGTTCGTCAGCGTCTTAATCCTGGAAGATCCTGAGATGTGTCACTTATAGCGGGAGCGTTCCAGCTGCTAGTCTCTTTGTAGAGTATACAAACTAGTCTCTTCTGCAGTCATTAATTTCACCTACAGAATGCGCAATGTTCCATCTAGCAAACGTTTGCGATCTGCGAGAATAGTTCAGCTTTCGTGCTACAACGCTGGTTCGACAATATGCCGCACCAACAGTAACTCTGCGTGCACTACTAAGTTTCGAGCTGTTATCTCTGGCGCACTTCACAAAATAGCAATAGGCAACCAATTAAGTCTAGCGTCTCGGCAACTTCTTGTGTGCGAGTTAGGCGTGGCGGTATTACGAGATTTAATCGCTCATAGTATCTACGTCCAGGTATGGATCCAAAGTAAGAATCCCCCCCACCCCCTCGCCATCGCCTAAGAACACTTTACTGGTAACAAACATCATCCCGTCCATTTACACTCTCAAACAGCCCTACTCTGTTGACCGGTGTTCACAATCGTAGTGCTAGCCGAAGTATTGCTAAGTCCATTCTTCCATTGACATTGTCATGATTGTCAGAGTGTGCCCTCAAATTTTAAATTATATATATATATATACACTCCTGGAAATGGAAAAAAGAACACATTGACACCGGTGTGTCAGACCCACCATACTTGCTCCGGGCACTGCGAGAGGGCTGTACAAGCAATGATCACACGCACGGCACAGCGGACACACCAGGAACCGCGGTGTTGGCCGTCGAATGGCGCTAGCTGCGCAGCATTTGTGCACCGCCGCCGTCAGTGTCAGCCAGTTTGCCGTGGCATACGGAGCTCCATCGCAGTCTTTAACACTGGTAGCATGCCGCGACAGCGTGGACGTGAACCGTATGTGCAGTTGACGGACTTTGAGCGAGGGCGTATAGTGGGCATGCGGGAGGCCGGGTGGACGTACCGCCGAATTGCTCAACACGTGGGGCGTGAGGTCTCCACAGTACATCGATGTTGTCGCCAGTGGTCGGCGGAAGGTGCACGTGCCCGTCGACCTGGGACCGGACCGCAGCGACACACGGATGCACGCCAAGACCGTAGGATCCTACGCAGTGCCGTAGGGGACTGAACCGCCACTTCCCAGCAAATTAGGGACACTGTTGCTCCTGGGGTATCGGCGAGGACCATTCGCAACCGTCTCCATGAAGCTGGGCTACGGTCCCGCACACCGTTAGGCCGTCTTCCGCTCACGCCCCAACATCGTGCAGCCCGCCTCCAGTGGTGTCGCGACAGGCGTGAATGGAGGGGCGAATGGAGACGTGTCGTCTTCAGCGATGAGAGTCGCTTCTGCCTTGGTGCCAATGATGGTCGTATGCGTGTTTGGCGCCGTGCAGGTGAGCGCCACAATCAGGACTGCATACGACCGAGGCACACAGGGCCAACACCCGGCATCATGGTGTGGGGAGCGATCTCCTACACTGGCCGTACACCACTGGTGATCGTCGAGGGGACACTGAATAGTGCACGGTACATCCAAACCGTCATCGAACCCATCGTTCTACCATTCCTAGACCGGCAAGGGAACTTGCTGTTCCAACAGGACAATGCACGTCCGCATGTATCCCGTGCCACCCAACGTGCTCTAGAAGGTGTAAGTCAACTACCCTGGCCAGCAAGATCTCCGGATCTGTCCCCCATTGAGCATGTTTGGGACTGGATGAAGCGTCGTCTCACGCGGTCTGCACGTCCAGCACGAACGCTGGTCCAACTGAGGCGCCAGGTGGAAATGGCATGGCAAGCCGTTCCACAGGACTACATCCAGCATCTCTACGATCGTCTCCATGGGAGAATAGCAGCCTGCATTGCTGCGAAAGGTGGATATACACTGTACTAGTGCCGACATTGTGCATGCTCTGTTGCCTGTGTCTATGTGCCTGTGGTTCTGTCAGTGTGATCATGTGATGTATCTGACCCCAGGAATGTGTCAATAAAGTTTCCCCTTCCTGGCACAATGAATTCACGGTGTTCTTATTTCAATTTCCAGGAGTATATATATATATATATATATATATATATATATATGTGTGTGTGTGTGTGTGTGTGTGTGTGTGTGTGTGTGTGTGTGTGTGTGTGTGTGCGTGTGTGTCTGTGTGCGTGTTTTGTAATATAATAATAATCGTTATCATTTATTGTTACCGCACACATATATATATATATATATATATATATATATATATATATATATATATATATATATATCGTTTACGGGCCGTACTCCGCCGCATTTCGCTGGTTGGAAGGCCAAAAACTTACTGACAAATTTCACAGAAGGAAAAGGGGATGAAATGTCTCCCACTGGAAGGTCATGTTGTTTTATTTAAATGATTACAAAATCAGGTAAAACGAACTGTGAGGTTGTCAGTATAAGCACATTACTGTTGTCAGAATCATGTTGCACTGCCCAGAGCATGTAATGATAAAGGGCCCGTTTAGGGCAGGCATATTGTATACAGAAGTGAAAGAGAGAGCACCACTAAATTCTACCATCCGTATTCAATGTATACACACAGAAAATTCTGTTACAGTATAATTATAGAGCCCAATGAGTGAATTGCGTATTTTCTTGTGAGAAAGAGCACTGGCAAACAGTCTTCGCTACATCTACATCTACATCTACATCCATACTCCGCAAGCCACCTGACGGTGTGTGGCGGAGGGTACCCTGAGTACCTCTATCGGTTCTCCCTTCTATTCCAGTCTCGTATTGTTAGTGGAAAGAAGGATTGTCGGTATGCTTCTGTGTGGGCTCTAATCTCTCTGATTTTATCCTCATGCTCTCTTCGCGAGATATACGTAGGAGGGAGCAATATACTGCTTGACTCTTCGGTGAAGGTATGTTCTCGAAACTTTAACAAAAGCCCGTACCGAGCTACTGAGCGTCTCTCCTGCAGAGTCTTCCACTGGAGTTTATCTATCATCTCCGTAACGCTTTCGCGATTACTAAATGATCCTGTAACGAAGCGCGCTGCTCTCTGTTGGATCTTCTCTATCTCTTCTATCAACCCTATCTGGTACGAATCCCACACTGCTGAGCAGTATTCAAGCAGTGGGCGAACAAGCGTACTGTAACCTACTTCCTTTGTTTTCGGATTGCATTTCCTTACGATTCTTCCAATGAATCTGTCTGGCATGTGCTTTACCGACGATCAACTTTATATGATCATTCCATTTTAAATCACTCCTAATGCGTACTCCCAGATAATTTATGGAATTAACTGCTTCCAGTTGCTGACCTGCTATATTGTAGCTAAATGATAAGGGATCTTTCTTTCTATGTATTCGCAGGACATTACACTTGTCTACATTGAGATTCAATTGCCATTCCCTGCACCATGCGTCAATTCGCTGCAGATCCTCCTGCATTTCAGTACAATTTTCCATTGTTGCAACCTCTCGATACACCACAGCATCATCTGCAAAAAGCCTCAGCGAACTTCCGATGTCATCCACCAGGTCATTTATGTACACTCCTGGAAATTGAAATAAGAACACCTTGAATTCATTGTCCCAGGAAGGGGAAACTTTATTGACACATTCCTGGGGTCAGATACATCACATGATCACATTGACGGAACCACAGGCACATAGACACAGGCAACAGAGCATGCACAATGTCGGCACTAGTACAGTGTATATCCACCTTTCGCAGCAATGCAGGCTGCTATTCTCCCATGGAGACGATCGTAGAGATGCTGGATGTAGTCCTGTGGAACGGCTTGCCATGCCATTTCCACCTGGCGCCTCAGTTGGACCAGCGTTCGTGCTGGACGTGCAGACCGCGTGAGACGACGCTTCATCCAGTCCCAAACATGCTCAATGGGGGACAGATCCAGAGATCTTGGTGGCCAGGGTAGTTGACTTACACCTTCTAGAGCACGTTGGGTGGCGCGGGATACATGCGGACGTGCATTGTCCTGTTGGAACAGCAAGTTCCCTTGCCGGTCTAGGAATGGTAGAACGATGGGTTCGATGACGGTTTGGATGTACCGTGCACTATTCAGTGTCCCCTCGACGATCACCAGTGGTGTACGGCCAGTGTAGGAGATCGCTCCCCACACCATGATGCCGGGTGTTGGCCCTGTGTGCCTCGGTCGTATGCAGTCCTGATTGTGGCGCTCACCTGCACGGCGCCAAACACGCATACGACCATCATTGGCAACAAGGCAGAAGCGACTCTCATCGCTGAAGACGACACGTCTCCATTCGTCTCTCCATTCACGCCTGTCGCGACACCACTGGAGGCGGGCTGCACGATGTTGGGGCGTGAGCGGAAGACGGCCTAACGGTGTGCGGGACCGTAGCGCAGCTTCATGGAGACGGTTGCGAATGGTCCTCGCCGATACCCCAGGAGCAACAGTGTCCCTAATTTGCTGGGAAGTGGCGGTGCGGTCCCCTACGGCACTGCATAGGATCCTACGGTCTTGGCGTGCATCCGTGCGTCGCTGCGGTCCGGTCCCAGGTCGACGGGCACGTGCACCTTCCGCCGACCACTGGCGACAACATCGATGTACTGTGGAGACCTCACGCCCCACGTGTTGAGCAATTCGGCGGTACGTCCACCCGGCCTCCCGCATGCCCACTATACGCCCTCGCTCAAAGTCCGTCAACTGCACATACGGTTCACGTCCACGCTGTCGCGGCATGCTACCAGTGTTAAAGACTGCGATGGAGCTCCGTATGCCACGGCAAACTGGCTGACACTGACGGCGGCGGTGCACAAATGCTGCGCAGCTAGCGCCATTCGACGCCCAACACCGGGGGTCCTGGTGTGTCCGCTGTGCCGTGCGTGTGATCATTGCTTGTACAGCCCTCTCGCAGTGTCCGGAGCAAGTATGGTGGGTCTGACACACCGGTGTCAATGTGTTCTTTTTTCCATTTCCAGGAGTGTATATTGTGAATAGCAACGGTCCTATGACACTCCCCTACGGCACACCTGAAATCACTCTTACTTCGAAAGACTTCTCTCCATTGAGAATGAGATGCTGCGTTCTGTTATCTAGGAACTCCTCAATCCAATCACACAATTGGTCTGATAGTCCATATGCTCTTACTTTGCTCATTAAACGACTGTGGGGAACTGTATCGATCGCCTTGCGGAAGTCAAGAAACACGGCATCTACCTGTGAACCCGTGTCTATGGCCCACTGAGTCTCATGGACGAATAGCGCGAGCTGGGTTTCACAGGACCGTCTTTTTCGAAACCCATGCTGATTCCTACAGAGTAGATTTCTAGTCTCCAGGAAAGTCATTATACTCGAACATAATACGTGTTCCAAAATTCTACAACTGATCGACGTTAGAGATATAGGTCTATAGTTCTGCACATCTGTTCGACGTCCCTTCTTGAAAACGGGGATGACCTGTGCCCTTTTCCAATCCTTTGGAACGCTACGCTCTTCTAGAGACCTACGGTACACCACTGCAAGAAGGGGGGCAAGTTCCTTCGCGTACTCTGTGTAAAATCGAACTGGTATCCCATCAGGTCCAGCGGCCTTTCCTCTTTTGAGCGATTTTAATTGTTTCTCTATCCCTCTGTCGTCTATTTCGATATCTACCATTTTGTCATCTGTGCGACAATCTAGAGAAGGAACTACAGTGCAGTCTTCCTCTGTGAAACAGCTTTGGAAGAAGACATTTAGTATTTCGGCCTTTAGTCTGTCATCCTCTGTTTCAGTACCATTTTGGTCACAGAGTGTCTGAGCATTTTGTTTTGATCCACCTACCGCTTTGACATAAGACCAAAATTTCTTAGGATTTTCTGCCAAGTCAGTACATAGAGCTTTACTTTCGAATTCATTGAACGCCTCTCGCATAGCCCTCCTCACACTACATTTCGCTTCGCGTATTTTTTTTTTTTTTTTTTTTTTTTTTTTTTGCAAGGCTTTGGCTATGTTTATGTTTGCTGTGAAGTTCCCTTTGCTTCCGCAGCAGTTTTCTAACTCGGTTGTTGTACCACGGTGGCTCTTTTCCATCTCTTATGATCTTGCTTGGCACATACTCATCTAATGCATATTGTACGATGGTTTTGAACTTTGTTCACTGATCCTCAACACTATCTGTACTTGAGACAAAACTTCTGTGTTGAGCCGTCAGGTACCCTGTAATCTGCTTTTTGTCACTTATGCTATACAGAAAAATCTTCCTACCTTTTTTAGTATTTCTATTTACGGCTGAACTCATCGATGCCGTAACCGCTTTATGATCGCTGATTCCCTGTTCTGCGTTAACTGTTTCAAATAGTTCGGGTCTGTTTGTCACCAGAAGGTCTAATATGTTATCGCCACGAGTCGGTTCTCTGTTTAACTGCTCAAGGTAGTTTTCAGATAAAGCACTTAAAAAAATTTCACTGGATTCTTTGTCCCTGCCACCCGTTATGAACGTTTCAGTCTCCCAGTCTATATCCGGCAAATTAAAATCTCCACCCAGAACTATAACATGGTGGGGAAATCTACTCGAAATATTTTCCAAATTTTCCTTCAGGTGCTCTGCCACAACAGCTGCTGAGCCTGGGGGCCTATTGAGACATCAAATTACCATGTCTGAGCCTGCTTCAACCGTGACCTTCAACCAAATCATTTCACATTTCGGATCTCCGTCAATTTCCTTCGATACTATTGCACTTCTTATCGCTATAAACACCCCTCCCCCTTCACTGTCCAGCCTGTCTCTGCAGTATACATTCCAATCTCAGTTTAGGATTTCATTACTGTTTACGTCTGGTTTCAGCCAGCTTTCTGTCCCTAGTACTATATGGGCGTTGTGACCGTTTATTAATGACAGCAGTTCTGGGACCTTTCTATAGATGCTCCTGCAGTTTACTATTAGCACATTAATATTGTTATTCCCTGTTGCATTTTGCCTACTCCTACCTTGCCGCGTCTCAGGAGGCGTTTCGTCGGGCCTAGGGAGGGAATTCTCTCACCTAAAAAACCCCCATGTGCTCTCCACACGTTCTCCGCTACCCTTGTAGCCGCTTCCGGCGTGTAGTGCACGCCTGACCTATTCAGGGGGACCCTACATTTCTCCACCCGATAGCGGAGGTCGAGAAATTTGCACCTCAGATCTCCGCAGAATCGTCTCTGCCTCTGGTTTAAGCCTTCCACTCGGCTCCAAACCAAAGCACCGCGATCGGTTCTGGGAACGATACTACAAATAGTTAGCTCTGATTCAACCCCGCGAGCGAGGCTTCCCGCCTTCACCAATCCCGCCAACATGAGCAACAATTTGCAGTCGGGTGCACCCAGTGCTCTCTATCGCCGCCGGTAGGGCCTCCTCCACATCTCGGATGAGACCACCCGGCAAGCAGACAGAGTGAACACTGGGCTTCTTCCCCGACCTTTCCGCTATTTCCCTAAGGGGCTCCATCACCCGCCTAACGTTGGAGCTCCCAATAACTAATAAACCCCTCCCCCCGTGTGCCTGCTCGGACCTTGCTGAAGGAGCAGCCACATGTCCACTCACAGGCAGAGCGGGCGATGCCACACGGCCAGCCTCCACATTTACCCTCCGCCTCGTGCGCCGCGAACGCCGCTGAACCCGCCACTCCCCTTGGGGAGAGGGTGGTCCAACCGCGCCCGGTACCCGCGAAGATGTCTCGACAGCAGGGACAGTGGGTGAAGCATGTAACACCTGGGGTGTACCATGCGACGCACCAGACTCCCCACTGCCGCTACACTCCGAGGCAGCATCCTGAAGACGGCTGACCGCGGCCATCAACACGTTCAGCTGTTCACGAACAGCAGCCAGCTCCTCCTGCGTCCGTACACAGCAGTCACACATCCTATCCATCCTAAGAAATCAATTTACTGTAGAGAGTTAATCAACTTTCAACTAGACTGCTAATTCACTAAAGGCGGCTGATAGTTGACTAAACTGTGGTTGCTAGACACTTCTTGTAGAAAACAATGAAAATAGCACTACCTGTCTCTGGACTGTATTGAAAACAAACACGAAATCTATGGAACACTATTAATAGCACTCGACAATTAAAGCTTCCTAAAAGCAAAAACACACGGAAGAAGAAGTGACAAGTAAGAAAAATACAGTTAATACTTAAATTAAGGTAGCTCGCTGCACAGCAGACGTGAAGCAGACGGCGGTTAGGACGACACTGACACTACTGGCTCTATGGCTGACTAAAGGTACTCTCTCTGACTGTATTCAAAACAAACACGAAATCTATGGAACACTATTAATAGCACTCGACAATTAAAGCTTCCTAAAAGCAAAAACACACATTAGGTTATTTAAACTGGTGTCACTCTGAGCTAGAAATTATGGTCATAACTAAGTGTAAGGTCAATGAGTCTGATGCGGGTTTTCCAACTGCGTAATTCTTTCTTACATTACAGAAGCGAATATTAAATTTGAACTAATATTGCGAAAATTTAGAACTTGGATAGCTTAGGATGAAAATCCTTCTGTTCATTGCAAAGGAAAACAATTGATCTTCTAAAACATTGTGTCATACACAACTTGAAACAGGTCACGTCGACCAAATCATATGGAAGAACTGACAGCGATGTATATCGGAAGGCAGTAAGATCCCTTGGCTTTTGGTTTGGCAGTATTCGACAGCCATTTCTAGGCGCAAGTAAATGAAGAAAGGCAGCGCGTTTTTGTTATCAAGTAAAGTCTTCATCAATTACTTTAGTTTTAATGTAATATACGGGTAATTGCTGATGTTTGATATTAACATGAAAAGGATTCCGTAGACAGGACAAGAACCTGATCTTGGACAACTACTTCTATAATGACCAAAAGGCATTAAATGATCTTCAAACACATGTTTTCCAGCAGCGGTATGAAGAAAATGATAGTAATAATGACGGTAATAATCGAATTATGCGGTAACTTCACACTTCACAGGGGATTTTCTCGAACAAAGAAATTTGCTGAATTTGCCGAATTTGTGAAAATTTCATAATGCCTTCACATCGAGGCTATGATGCCTAGAAGAGTCTCTGCATCCTGCTGACATGAGAATAGTATAATCTCCGTGTCAGAAGCTTGCTTCTTCTTAACGATTTTAGAAACTCGCATTTTTTCCACAGGGACTAATTTCGTAAGATAAACACATCATCTGTTACAGCACACTCTTGGGGCTGGGAAATGTGGCCACAATGGTCTGGCGTAACGAACTATCACAGATGTAATGCGTGGATTCAGGTATTTACTTTTAAGAGGCACAAGCAGATTTACTTTACCTCTGGTGACCTCAAGAGAAAGACGTTATAATCCAGAAGCCGCATTAAACATCACGTTCCTTCATTAACAACTGGGCAGAGCCGGTTTACGTTGGGAAATGACATAGGCGGAAGTCCTGGTAAACAAAAATACTGTTGCCAGTAACTTACATTAGAAAATTTTATTTTATTTGATGAACCGATGGCCATTTAAAGGAACAAGGCTCTTATTTTACTTGTACTTGTTTGAACTATAGACGTTGAAAAATCTGGTGCTGGACTGTGATTCGAATTCGTATCGCCTCTTTCCAGGGTTTGAATCTCTCGGAACAGTATAGTTCAATCATTTCGTTCCTTTTCCCAAGACTGCAATCTTCTCTAGGTCTCCTCCAAAGGTAAGTATGTGGATCCGACTCCTGATACAGTACAAAAATATTCATCAATTCATTTCAAGTCACATCAAGTGCACACCGGCTTACTAGTGAAAATTAACGTGCATTTTTAATGTCTGTTCATGTGTTCTCAACTATCGCAATAGGTGTTGTTATTTTTGGTCAAAGACGCACACGTCTTACTGTTGGTGACTAACCAACTGATAATGAAGCTATATTCGTGAATGATAAAGACGGACGGTAGGTTTGCTGTTCGATTGTCACTCAGGCACAAAAATTTGTATCCTTATTTTAAATTCCAACACCTAGCAACTGGTAAGAAAACTGATACGTAACATTTGATTTTACTTAGTTAACCATCCGATTACGTGTTGGGTTCGTATCTCCGTCACAGAACTTCACATCACGCCCTTCGTCTTTGTTGCTTCTGAATGGAGATATATCAGACATCTTTCGTGGTTATTTAACAGGGGCGGAAGGGTCTATATAGGGGTCCCGGTTTATTACAAAAACTGTCGTCTTTTATTTTCAAGTTTAGATTTGGTTACTGATATTGGCGAAAATTTCGAATAATTCATACCTCTTCGGGGCTAGTCAGCAATATGATATGATTAAAATAATACTTGTTCCATAGAGCTTGAATAGGACATTTCGTAATGATGTGGAACGTGTCATTTTAATGAAAGATTTCTTTACGTACCATGATTCAGTCTCTTTACAACAATTGTTTACTCTCTCATTCTTTTTTATTTGTATCTCCCTCTCTCTCTCTCTCTCTCTCTCTCTCTCTCTCTCTCACACACACACACACACATTCTTTTTCTTATTTTGATCTGTTAGTTGTGCTCGACTATCGGTGATTCATGAAAACGTCTGTGAATGAGTTTCTTAGTTTTGAGTACACTTACGAATTAAATATAAAAATAATCATGAGAGTTACTGATTTATGATGCTTGGTTTGCAGTCAGTTCTGAATATTATTAGTAACTAAGCTACAGTCCCTAAACCTAGTTGCAGAAATGCGTATTCCAGGCCGTAGCACCCGCGTCTTTGAGTCGCCAGCTATGGTCACTTCCCAGCCCGCTGTAAGATCACATCGGTTCGTCTTCTTCCTGCTGGTATTGTAACTGATATTTGGCAACAAGGCAAGGTATGTTTGGCAACGCTGTGATCGACAAGTTACTTCCTGGTGTGCACGGAATTAAGCCTCAAAGTTCACTTAATTTTTCACGTCATTTCCATTGAAAAATGTGAGTTATTATCACTTGAGGTGTACCAAAAGATTGTAAATTTACGGTTTTCAGCACAGGAAAGTCGTTGCACGTGAAAATGGCAACTAATCTGGTCCTTTAAATAGTGGTTTACGACTTCTAGCCACTATTTGCCTCGTAAGAGGAATCCAAGACCTACACCTAGTTCTGTGGTAATGTGCTGACCTCTGAAAAGGCGTCTGTTATGGTTCACAGTTCCAGCATATCTGACAGTAACGTTTTTATCCGTTCTGTGAAAGAGCTACAAGCAGTCAGATCAAACATTGATAAGAAAATCGCAAGAAAATACTTTCGGCTCATAGTCCAATGGTGAAAAACTTACAATGCTGCACAACAGGTAACGCCTCTTTTCGCTGCTGACAAGTAAATTTTGAGTTACAGCTGTCAAACAAGGTTTGAATAAGATTAAAAAACCACTACCATACAATGGCTAATTTAGAAAATTTTTTCTGACGTATTTGGGCACGATGCGCTCTCCGCATACATAACACAAAAGTTTCGAGATGCATCTGCTGCCTGGCCGTCTATCACACCTGAAAAGAACAAAATGTCGCAGAAGTTAGCCCTTTTTCCACATGCGACTATTTTGTGTTGAAAAGTGAAGGGAATTATTTTGAAAGTTCCGTTAGATTGATAACTTCAGGAGACAGCAGAAATACGTTTTAAAAAATGTAGCAGTGAATGTACTCGAACTCGTGTCATCGTATCTACAGAGCAAGACACTTACCCTTACCCTACTAGCTTACATGCAGTTACCACCGCTCCAAAAGTCAACAATTCCTCCAGAAATTCCGCATTCCAAAGTGCTGTGAGATAATGCACATGGCCGGATCTAGACTTCTGAGGGACAGACAGTTACAGCTCTTCTTTTGCACTGCACGACGTTTTCAACAAACAGATAGCGCAATAGAGTAGCTCAAGTGGAAAGGAACAGTTCCTAATTAAATTTCTGCATCCTACACTGTTGGCAGCTCGGTGTAGGTGGCAGTTACATGATTTTATTTACGAAATGAGTCGAATGTATGCAATGGGTAGCCGAGGCAGCTAGTTCATGGCGATTCGATCAACCAAGTAAATCAATGTACTGAACATGCTGCAAACCACTACAGGAAGCCTGTGTGTCAGAATTCTCATCCAGTGTGGCGCAACTGCGTTACAGTAGAGGAATGAATCACAGAGAAGATGGTTCGGTGGGTTGTTGGATTAATGTTAGGTTTGCATTCTTGTGGTCTGGGTTTCGATTCAAACTTCTGCCGATGATTTTTTACCGGTAGAGACAGATTCTATTCTCTTCTGGCTACGCCAAATGAAGAAGGTATAATGGCGTTGTGGTCTGAATTTCACATTAAACGTGATATTCAAAAAAAATGGTTCAAATGGCTCTGAGCACTATGGGACTTAACATCTGTGGTCGTCAGTCCCCTAGAACTTAGAACTACTTAAACCTAACTAACCTAAGGACATCACACACATCCATGCCAGAGGCAGGATTCGAACCTGCGACCGTAGCAGTCGCGCGGTTCCGGACTGAGCGCCTAGAACCGCTAGACCACCACGGCCGGCACGTGATATTCCTTCTCCACCAAGCAGACGTTATGTTGAACCACAATAAAGTCAGGAGTGGTGACATGTAGAAACTCTATCACCAGTAACCTTTCTTATACTAGCTATTTATTGCGAGTGACGGGATTCCATCTTTTATTTGAGCTTCTGTGTGTCGATAAAATTGGTTCTGAACTAAGAATGCAACTCAGACCGCCCTTAACGCGGAATTTGATCCGTTAGGAACAATACAGCTCGACTACAATTTGTTGTTTGTTCAAAACTGCAGACTCCTCAACATCTCCACATTTTGCGCGTGAATCGGTTCGAATCCTGGCCCGACACTAATTTTCATTATTCATTATCAAGCTCTAGCATGAGAATACCTATCTGCTGGTGGATAATAATTTTGATTTTTAATGTATTTTCATTCGTTGCCAACACTAACGATATCTGACGGTTTTGACTCCCAGTGAGACACAGAACTATTCGCGAGGTGACTGTAAGTTCAAGGATGTTATTCCGAGCTGCTGGTGGAGAAAAATTCGGTAGCTGACGTCTCTTTGTGTGTAGTCCACAATGATATGTGTGTAGTTCGATTCCCAGTCAGCACTTGAACTCTTCGTCATATTATTTCTAGTTCTAACATGCTCACATGTCGCTGCTGGCGTAACAAACCCATATTTGACGTTCGTTATCTTTAGAATATAACAACAATAGGTGCCGGGTTGGAATCCTGGGAAGGACAAAATTAATGTTTCGTCTTCACATTTCAGTTAAAACATCTAGCTACTGGCTAGAAAATCCGATATGTCACAGTTGATTGTGCTTCAATATCAATCCGATTAGGTCCTGGGTTCGAATCCCTGTCCAACCCAAAGCTTTACCTCAAGGCATTTCAAGTAAGTTACTTGTGAAGAAGCTCTCTCGTAGTTCATTAACAGGGATAATAGATACTGGGTAGGAATTTGCGCCTGTTAAAATGTTTACGTTGTGTAATTTAATGTTGATATTTACTAACTGATACTGTCTAAAATCGAGGTATATCACTCTCTGTATGCCTAGTCAGGAATAAGTATTAGTTTCCATCAGTCACGAAATCTTTGCTTAGTCTGCATGACCTGGGTTTGAATCCACATGCACAACGAGACGGTTCGTCGTGTCATTTGAGGTTCATACATATTCTCAACTAGCTGCTCGTGAATAACTTAAATTTTTAATGTCATGTTGTGTTAAATAATAAGAACGGTATGTTACTTTGAAGAGGAAATCATGACTACAACGAACTTATTACGTGCATTACCTATCTGACGTAATAATGAGAGTGGTAACATTTCACGTATGTCATTTATTGCAATAAATGTGAGCTTAGAAACCTTAAGGATAGTCTTATCTGTCATAAGGTGTTCCCTGATATTTGTGGTATCGTGGTATTACTTTTCATCTTGAGCTATTGCGATAAAGAGCAGTGTTTTGCAGTCGTGACTTGTTGGAACCACTTTCAATAGTCAAACGACTGTACCGAGGAGCGATTAGAGCACCTGCTAGACAGCTGCGTTATGTAGCTTGCTTGCGAATCAGGCGAAATGCAATTCAGGTCGCTCGGAGCACGACTGTACATCTTCAGCGGTCATGTAATTTATTATCTTGCCTTCATAGAATTTTTATAGGTGTTTTTGGAGATTCTACTTTAATTTTTAGCTGGTTCCTAGCGCACACACACACACACACACACACACACACACACACACACGCGCGCGCGCGCGGCTGAAAAATTAAAGGAGAATAACCAAAAACATTTACAGAAATTCTGTCCGGCCGAAATATCACTAAACGAGGCACCTTGTCAGTACAAAGGCTGCAGGAAACGATAAATACCATACCCGAGATTAAAGATACAAAACAACAGAAACATATCAGCTAATATAATGTTGGACACTTATGTGTTATGATTTATTACGTTGTACGATAATGATTGTAATAAACAGACTGAGAATTTTGTGAAGTAAATGTAACTAAGACAGACAGAGGAACATCAACACTGTCACAGTTAGAACTGGTCTGTAACCCCACCCAGCGGCATCCGCTTACAGAAGTCGTGGAAATGCTGGATTTGATACTTTTAATCCCTTCAATTGCCACACTTCAAGGTACTGTCAAGCGTACCACCCATGAGTTCATTACAACATTCTCAAGAAGGTGAAAGCAGTAAACATGATGGGAAATTATTTGATAAGACCTCCATAACATAAAAAGTCTTATACATTTAATTTTTGGGCAGTAATGAATAACAGTACATCTTCACTGTTTGTTAGTCTTATTTAATCAAAATGTTGCATCTGGTTCAAGTTTTTATTGAAAATCTTTTATTCTCCAGAGAAGGAAAGAAATTATCTCTTTCCCTTTAAATAAAGTAAACATAAAACTAGAAGAATGTTTGTGATTTCTAAGGTTAAGTTCAATCTGTGAGACCAAAATTACCACGTAACTATTTCTTGGTGTCTATATCCAATATTGTTTGCTAAACATTCAAAATCGCAGCTTGTAAACAGAAGCTGCACGTCTTTATTTTAGCAGCTACTTATCTTTCTCGAAAAACTGTCTATGAATGTCTATACATATTGAAACAATTCTTCCAAATATTTTACAATGCGGGATACTAGATGTAATAATCACACACCAAGAATACAAAATTTGCCTAATTTTCGAATTTATGACAATTGAAAATAATAGAATACTCAACAGCAAATAGAAGAGTAAAGATGGCCTAGGGTGTTTTCTCATTTCAATTATAAACATTTTTGAGACTGCAGTTATTGACTGTTCTGAATTTCCTAAGGGTTGTACTCAAGCGTATCTACAAGGTCCTTACAAAATATTTTTAAGTATGAATTTCCAAACAAAACAGTATCTAGGAATAAATTATTTTACGGTTATTTTGTTCACCCTGTATGACACCTGGAAAAAGGAAAAGACTGATTAAATCGACTTCGATACAATCATGACACTATCCACACTCGTGTTAAAACATTATCTAAAACAAGTTCGTATTTGAAAAGGGTCGAAAAAGAAATTGGTCATGTACTATCAAGGGATTCATCCCGGTATTTATCTTAAGATATTCGAGTAAACCACGGAAAACATAAACCTAGGCGCCGGCAAGGGATTTGATCGTCCTGAAAAGGAGTCCAGTCACCTGGGAAGAAAACGTACTCGTCTACACTCTGACGGGCAGTTTAGCATTTCTTTCTACGGTTGCGGCTTACGCTAAGTCACGTTTAAACCGAGCGTCAATGGCTGAAATAACACCTGCAGCAGGAGTACAACGACGAGGAATACTACACACGAATGGTGATACTATCATATTGAGTCTCACGCATTTCTAAACACAATGACTTACATCACAGATAATTTTCAGTAGTATTTCTGTTTGCGTTTATGTTGATGGGTGTACCGTTCTCTAATTACTGATCCATTATACTCGATTATGTGAAGAAACAATTGTTTAGTTTCCAGTGTAGCTGTTGCTTTTGCAGTAATTCTTCCACAGGCTGTAGCTGTCCACGTTACACTTTCTTGTGCAAGTATTTTCATATATTCATAACTCCTGCAAACTAGAACATTTAACCCTCGTACTGCGTTCAATCCTTGGTTTCTCTGTACAGTTTGTCCTCCAACAGATTCCTCCGTCATCAACTTAAATATTCCTTGATGCTTCGTGATGTGTCCTGTCAAACGATCTCTTCTTTTAGTGACGTTGTGACATAAAAATCTTTTCTCCAAAATTTGATTCATTGTCTATTATTAGCTGGCTAATATACAAATATGGCAGACAGAAAGTAAAAGTAAAATTTTCAGAACAAGCAAAAATGATCAATAATGTTTAAAACATCTATTTTCGGTTTTTTCTTTATTGCAGTAATTTACTTCATCCATTGTTTGAATCCAACAGGAGCCAGTAACATCATTAAAATCAATCAAGTCAGTCTTCTGAAAAAGAACTTCTTGTCGTTATGAGGGAATAACAATGGTGTCCGCCGGCCGGTGTGGCTGAGCGGTTCTAGGCGCTTCAGTCTGGAACCGCGCAACCGCTGCGATCGCAGGTTCGAATCTTGCCTCGGGCATGGATGTGTGTGATGTCCTTAGGTTAGTTAGGTTTAAGTAGTTCTAAGTTCTAGGGGACTGATGACATCAGATGTTAAGTCCCATAGTGCTCAAAGCCATTTTGAACAATGGTGTCACAAGAGGCCCCTTTTCTAAATCTCTAGCCGCGCATGCAATGCTTCACAAAATAGAGTCTCCTAAATTTTAGAGGCATTTTAAGGATCTCAGAGTACCTTTGTGTAAAAGAAAACCATTTTCTAAATGCAGTAATGCCAAACAAGACAGATGAGGGTTATAAATGCCTACACATGTTATCAATTTGCAGTTGACACCTTCAAGATGCCACCTGTCAGCCGACGATACTGTAGTAACAAAAACCTTTACCTACAACATATGTTGACTCTGTTGTTGCTGTTAAAATGAAAAAAAGGATGAAGTTACTGTGAATATGCATGACTGCTTAAATGCCTTGAAGCATAATAATAGCAAGAAAATACCTCACATAACCAGATATATCTACTTTGATTTTATCGTTAGCTACAAAGGTAGTTTACATTGCGTAATGTACATTGATGGAAATGAATTTGGGACCACATATTTCCCAAAGAAAATGGACGTATTGAGTTTCCTGACGTCGTAATTCCAGCAGGGATGAGAATACAGCAAAAAGATTGTCTTTATAAAACAACAACGCCTATTACAAAGAAGAACAGAAAAATATCCTGTGTCCTGAAGTAGAACCAGAACCTGAAGTCAGTGACAATGGCGGTCCTGAGGAAAAACCTGATCACCAAGATATTCCAGAACCAAAGAATAAGAAAGGCGAAAACGCTGTAATATGAAAACTCAGTAATCTGTTTTTGGAGGTTAGTGAAATCAAAATTTTGGTTGGTTTTTGGGCTTAAAAATCAACAATTCGGCCTAAAAAATCCATAACATACGATTATTTCGCCAAGAAAATCTTTGCAGAGTACGCTAATTTTTCTCAGTTTGGGTCCAATATATTTGGTCTGCTATAGGTCTGAAGTGGTTAACAACTTCGCTTTCCGTCTCATACATTACCTTCTGCATTCTTCTGTGGCATCACATTTCAAAAGCTTCTATCCCCTTCTTGTGTGTAGTAATTATCGTCCACGATTCACTTGCGTATAACTTCTTCTTCTTCTTTTCTTACGCCTTTATCCTGCAGATAGCGCAGGGTTGTCGTGTTTACAATGGAGTGGGCAAGGTTAATTTGTAGGGGTGGCCGGATGCCCTTCCTGCCGCCACCTCATATTCCCCAGAACGGATTCAGTGTACCCCAGCTGTCTGCTTGTAGTAGAAATCATGAAACAGCGCGAACGTGTTTCAAATGGCTACGAGTCGTGTAACTGAGGCAGTATGTGAGGACCAGCCCAGTGTTCACCTGGGGGGATGTGGAAAACCGCCTAAGAACCACATCCAGGCTGGCCAGCATACAAGTCCTCGTCGTGAGTCCGCCAGGCAGATTCTGTCCGGGGCCAGCGCACCTACCCGAGTCCAGGAAGCAGTGCATTAGCGCTCTCGGCTAACCTGGCGGGTCACTTGCTTATAACTCTAGAGATAAATATTTGCAGAAAAGATTTTCTAACTTTTCGAGAAACACTTTTCTTGCGACGCCAATTTACATTTTATACTCTCGTTAGTTCTATAGTCAGTTAGTTCAAAAATGGTTCAAATGGCTCTGAGCACTATGGGACTTAACATCTATGGTCATCAGTCCCCTAGAACTTAGAACTACTTAAACCTAACTAACCTAAGAACAGCACACAACACCCAGCCATCACGAGGCAGAGAAAATCCCTGACCCCTGCCGGGAATCGAACCCGGGAACCCGGGCGTGGGAAGCGATAACGCTACCGCACGACCACGAGATGCGGGCAGTCAGTTTTCTGTGCAAATAGAAAAATATAAAAATTCTCTTAGACTTGTAGTTTCTGATTCCTAGTCCAGTTTTCTCAGCATCGACTGACATAGTTCGACCATGCATCATTACCCTTGTTTTACGTTTATTTATGGTCATCATAGAACTTGTTTTCTCCGTTCAGCTCATCTTCTACGTTGTTTGTCATATCAGGCAGAATGACAAAGTCAATGACAAATCTTAAATTTTTTATGTCTTCTCCTACGAAGTACCTGTTCCGTTCCAAATTTCTACTTACTTTCTTGAACTGCTTACTGATCGTACATCTGTTGGGATATGCCGCAACCCTTCTTCCGTTTCCATTGCAGTCCGTCGACTTCATTCGGGTGTCAATACAGGTTGCTGATTATTTTCCGTTCCCTGCACTTTATTCCTGTTAGTTTCAGAAATCCAGAGAGTGGAAATACCCAATTTTACAGTGAGTAATGAGTTTCCTATTCCGAGGGCGTCTTTTTTTCCTTAAACTCCGGGGCCGTTATATTACACGAACCTTAAAAGTCGGCGTCAGCCTTGTACGTGTAACACGAAACTTGCAGCCGGTTTCCCTGGCTGCAGCGGCGGCAACTCTCGGCGGCTCCTTTGAGAACGCAACACTTGGGACACAAGAAGCGGCGCGAGCGCTGAGGAAACAGCGCCTCCTGTGGGATATGAGAAATGTACGCCCAAGTCCGGAGTTTGTGCCGGCTAAATGGGCGTCCATCAGCCAACTTGCTCAACACCTGCTAACTTCACTTCCTCTCCGCGCCATCCCGTCTTTTCACTCGCACACCAAACTTGGCAATGTGAGCTCCAACCATTCAAAGTAGAAAGTGGATAAAATCTCACCCAAACTTCAGTAAGAACTCGCGTTTTTAACATTAAAAAATAATTTGTTATATATCTGAGGCAATCCGTAAAAACGTAGTTTCTATCGTCGTTCAACAAAAGACCATCGTCATACAATATTAAATATTTGCCATGGAATTATTAAAACATACTGTGGCTAGTATTATTTTCATTTTATTTTCTATAAAAATATGTTTCCAAATTTAACTTCACTCAGACAATTATGCTTTCCTTTTATGCATTCGGCCCTTCTTTGGCCTTTTGTTTCTGAACTAGATTAACTGGTTACTTCATATCACACCTTGTATATTCTTGTTTTTTTCCGTTTTCATCATTTCGATTTCTTACACGTGTAGTTTTTCTGCAGACTCAATATTTTCCTTCATCACTACATTACATTCGGTTCTCACACTATCATCTTCACTTTTTTATTCCTTATCATCACCGTTATATCTTCATTCAAATGCATAACTGTATCTGGGTTTCTTTCCCAATCCCAAGGACTACCCTACCATGGTATACACTAATCAGTACCTACACTTCCTCTCCATCTCTTTCTCACTAGGTCTAATGATACTTGAAAATTACATTTGTTGCATAATTCCATATATCATTGCTTTTCGTTTCTTTACCACTTGTAACAAAACATGACAGTTCGTTTCACGTTCTAGCACAGCATATGAATAGTATTTGAGTATCAACATTTCAACTTAATTAAGGCATTGCCTTCTGCTTCGCATACGTGTGTTTCTTTCCAGATCATCTGATTTTGCCTCGATTTGTTATCATTTTGGCAAGTAGGTCTCACTCTAGTCTTCAAAACGTTTATACTTTCAGTTACAGCTTCAGCTTTGTTATTACAATCAATACCTGACAAGAATATTTTTTCCCTCATCTAATCCCTATTTCATTTAATTTCTTCATTTGTCTGACCATAGCGTTCGAGTTGCTTTGCAGTTACTAAAGGTATTTAATATCTGTATTTGCAACAACTAAAAAATGCCTATTTACACTATCAAACGGATTTCGCCCTACTGTGTTAAAACATCGGCTGTGGTCTGCTATTAATCATATCTAGAACTTTACATGCAAATATATTTTTTAAAGAACTGTTTTTATATCTAGAAAGCAAACTAAAACCGTACATACGTTTCATTTCAGACCACTAACGATCTTTTTTTTTTTAAGGAACGAACGGCTATCGTAATAAAAATACACGTTTCCTTAGTAGTTGAGAAGATGGATTTTAGGTAAATTAAATACTTTCACTTAACTAGTCCATCTACGTATCCATCTGATCCTTTTTCCCCAAAACAGTACTCCAGCTTTCTTCATAATACTCGTAAAAGCTTTCTCTGTCCGTTGATCTACTTTAATGATTGCATTCCCTGCGTAATTGTTCGATTTATCCAGTCTCCGAGAGGCAAATACGGCTGATTGTGCTGTGATTACTCTGTGTATTTTTAGTACCTTGTTTTTTTTCTCATTACCTCTCGCGGCCCTATTCCATTGACTTTAGTTGATTCTTTTGCGACCATTTCCAATTTCCGGGACCCCATAAAAGAGGGAAGGGACAACAATGTCTACCACGTCAAAAACAAACTAAATGATGACTCAGTAACGAAATATAAATAAATAGTGGCTCCACGTCATAGTTACTGCAAATAAGAATTTTAACAGACGGAAGTTATGACCCCAGTCACTAAAATGCCAACTAGCGCTGTCAATTTTACAGTGAAGGTCTGTCCCTTTATGTAAGGTATTTGATTTTTAGATGTAGTCAAAGTCATATAAAGTTTTTCAGTGAGAACATTCCAACTCTGAAGTTGAAAATTCTGAAAACATCACCCAAGAGATGTCATGACCTCTTCAACAGACACACAACTTTTTCCAGGCAAAGATTTCTTTAGAAATGGAGACTGGATGGAAGTAAGAGTGTCCTGAATCTGGTGACCATGAATGACCGAAAAATCTTTACCATTGTAAGCTGCTGTCAAAATATATTATGCGACCTGTTTCAATCAGAGACCATCATTTGGAACTTATAGTATAAATTAAGACAAAAGTCTGTCTTGCTGAAAAGCAAGCTGCACATTCAATAATCAGACATTTTACAGACGACATAGGTTCATGTCAGTATAGAAATGATTTATTACAGATCACTACACTCTCAATACAGCCAGTGGAAATCTGACTAGAAGACATGAGACATACGTAGCTAAGAAAGCACATACATGTTGATTCAGCTGCCCAACCTACGATTTTTATGCAACCCGCGACACCTTCAAAAACTACTTGTCAAATGTTCACATTCTCTTGCATACTACATGCGAGCTATTACTCGCAGAAAAAAAACGTTAAGAGGACCTTTCTGTAGGAAATTCAATGTAGTTAAATTATGTAGTAGGATATGCATTCGCTGGAGGCCATAGTTTTCCAGTTATTTAAGAAAAACGAGTTTGATGGTTACTTCTGTAAGTTTTTCTTGAATAATTCGTAAGACTACGACTTCTATCGGAAACGTATCCCAGAACAAATGTTAACTACATTACATTTCCTGCAAAGAGGTTTTCTGCCATTTTTCTGTTGGACTAATAGTTCGCACATAGCGAGCTAGAATGTATGAAAATATCGCGTGTGGTTTTTGAACGCGTTGCAGGTTGCATAAAACTCATTGGTAGGGGCAGCTGAATCATCCTTTGTCCACAGCTCGTGGTCGTGCGGTAGCGTTCTCGCTTCCCGCGCCCAGGTTCCCAGGTTCGATTCCCGGCGGGGTCAGGGATTTTCTCTGCCTCGTGATGACTGGGTGTTGTGTGATGTCCTTAGGTTTAAGTAGTTCTAAGTTCATGGGACTGATGACCATAGATGTTAAGTCCCATAGTGCTCAGAGCCATTTGAACCATTTTTGAATCATCCTTTATACAACCCCATGAGACTACCCACAAACACCAGGTACCTCCGGAGTACCATAACGTGCTTAAAGAGCTTGCAGACATCATTTGACCCAGAAGTTTAAAATCATAAGTGAACTCAGTGAGAGACACTGTGTGTGTCTGTATGTGTGTGTGTATGAGAGTGTGCGCACAATGCGAGCATTTGCGTGTGTTCTTTGCCATTTGGGTCATACATTTACACAGTGCTAATAGCATTCAAGGGTCACAATACTTGAATTCCCTTTCCTCGGAGGGTCTGATTACCTACTGAAACGCCTGAAACGCCTGAACTTTCTGAGTGTGAGTTAGCTCTAATCCTACACGTTATTCTTACAGAGTCAAATGCAACGAAAGGTTTTTAGCACCACAGTGAGAAAGTGTCCTGTGCGGGAATTTCCACAGCAATGAGTTTTCGAAAAACTGTCTTACAGTGATTGTCGTGAGATAAAAATACGTACTCTTCTACAATGGAAACATCAGAAACGTTAACGTTCATAAAAAATGCGCAAATTGAATGGTACTTCTGCTAAAAGTGAATCGTCAAATAATGCTTACTTTTATTCTGACTGCGGATGTTCAAGTTTTTACAAGTTTCCATTTCAGACGTAAATTTCTATTGTTAGCAATTAATCTTAGTAATTTTTGGAAAACATGCGGTAACGCGTAAATTATAAATAACTGAGGGGAAGAACAGTGAAAGAAATACCTGCCATCTTTTTGCTACGTAATCATCGTAATACTGCTTCAGGCTTAAAGCGCCGTGACAGCTCTCCGCCGCTACTTTCGGGACAGAACGAAGCAGAGTAGCCACGTTTCCTTCTGCGCCGGTAAAGATGATGGGCGCCTCTTTTCCGCTGCCCCATTTTAAGAAATTGCAGAGAAAGCACGGAAGTGGCTGTCCGGAACACTTTGTTTCTCTCTGCCGCGCTGTGAACGTGCCGAGAGTAGAGAATTTCTTCGAGGAATCTGAGTCTGCGCTTGGGACCCACTGGTTTTCTCAGAAACTGACTGGAGAACAGGTTGCTGTCTTGTTCACTCATCGATTGTCGTATAAAATATTGCATGCAACAGCAGATATTCGTTTTATCACAGTAACAGAACGAAAACATTTATTTTCAGTAACATCTGCCGTAAGTAAGGAGAATCACGACTGTTGGCACAAAATTCGTTCGTAGAGTCCTGATGGATGTATTTTCATCAAGCGTACAACATTAATTGTTACATATTCACTAACAATTATTCTCCGCTGTAGTATGTGTGTCATGGACAACATCATGGTTTTTTAATACGTCCAAAACAAAAAATAAACGCTTACTTTAACTAGCGCTATAAATCAGGATAGCCATGTTACAAATGTGAAACACCTCCTCAGCAAGCACACTACCTTCACACTTGCGTTGTATTATGAGTATTGGTTGAAAATCTCATACACGTTACTACTGTGCTAGACAAACAGTCTTTCAGTTGAAAAGACGTTTGGGACCACTAACAATCCGGGTTCTTCACTACCAAAGAAATTTTCAATTAATGGCCTGCTGAAAGATATTGCCACTTATGGCAGGTCTCAGATTATGAAATCTGTTTAATATGCTGTTGATATAGATAAGTGTTCGTGAAATATTTTGCTCGAGAGCCAGTACTGACATTGTGTAGCGAGACCTGGGGCTGCACATGTACCGATCTTATTATTAATTGATAATCTACACATATTAGTAATTACACTATGTGATCAAAAGTATTCGGATACCTGGCCGAAAATGACTTACAAGTTCGTGGCGCCCTCCATTGGTAATGCTGGAATTCAATATGATGTTGGCCCACCCTTAGCCTTGATGACAGCTTCCACTCCCGCAGGAATATGCTCAATCAGGTGCTGGAAAGTTTCTTGGGGAATGGCAAGAAGGAGAGGTATCGATGTCGGTCGGTGAGGCCTGGCATGAAGTGGGCGTTCCAAAACACCCCAAAGGTGTTTTTTAGGATTCAGGTCAGGACTCTGTTCAGTTATTGTTGTGTAAACACTCCGCCACACGCCGTGCATTATGAACAGGTACTCGATCGTGTTGAAAGACGCAGTCGCCATCCCCGAATTGCTCTTCAACAGTGGGAAGCAACAAGGGGCTTAAAACATCAATGTATGCCAGTGTTGTGATAGTGCCAGGCAAAGCAACAAGGAGTTCAATCCTCGTCCATGAAAAACACGACCACGCCATAACACGACCGGCTCAAAACTTTACTGTTGGCACTACACATTCTGGCAGATGACGTTCACCGGTCATTTGCCATAACCACACCCTGCCAGCGGATCGACACATTGTGTACCGTTATTAGACACTCCACACAACGTTTTTTCACCGTTCAGTCGTCCAATGTTTTTTTACGCTCCTTACACCAAGCTGGGCATCGTTTGGCATTTACCGGCGTGATGAGTGGCTTATGAGCAGCAGCTCGACCATGAAATCCAAGTTTTCTCATCTCCCGCCTCACTGTCATAGAACTTGCAGTGGATCCTGATGCAGTTTGGAATTCCTGAGCGATAGTCTGCATAATATCTGCCTATTACACGTTACGACCCTCTTCAACTGTCGGCGGTCTCTGTCAGTTAACAGACGAGGTCGGCATGTACCCTTTTGTGCTGTACGCGTCCCTTCACGTTTCCATTTCACTAGCACATCGGAAACAGTGGACCTAGGCAGGACTAGGAGTGTGGAAATCTCGCGTACAGACGTATGACACAAGTGACACACAGCCACCTGAACACGTTCGAAGTCCGTGAGTTCCGTGGAGCGCCCCATTGTGCTCTCTCACGATGTCTAGTGACTACTGAGGTCGCTGATATGGAGTACCTGGCAGTAGGTGGCAGCACAATGCACCTAATATGAAAAACGTATGTGTCCGGATACATTTGATCACGTAGTGTATGCCCCCCCCCCTCCGCCCACAACAGACTAGCTACAGCAAGTAGCCACAGATAAGTAGTCCGCCAACCGCCAAGTACTAATCGTCAAAAGCCGCCACTGTTCGGAAAACTTTGTGTCCACTGCTCTCTGTTTTAGATTACTGCTGCCTTCAGCAGCCCGGAAACTGTGACGCTGTATTTACCTGATGAAAGCATTGTTGTATTGTCTGTGTGAACGGGTGATTAATTGTTTAATAATACCAATTGTACCTATATTTAAATGCATTATGCAATATGACACACGATCACAAATGTTTACTAAATGTTTTAATGTCATTTATCTTCTACTCATTGGGTTGTAGCACAAACGCCTTAACTAATTCTCATATTCTTTGCCATAAATATGTACCACATTTGACGATGACTGTGTCTGTAAAGTGAATTCAAGGATCTGTGTTACTTCCGTTTGAAATTTATTCCAGAGCAGTTGATCAGAACGAGTTGCACGAGCCCGTGAGTTGTCAGCACTGGATGTCATAACTGACCTCTATTAACATTCGATATTATCTTGCCACAAGAGGGTGGTCAAATATTTACTTTATGAGATTGCAGTAATACTTCGTGATGATCAGTTATAAATTCGTCGTAACTGAGAAAACGATTATCGAGTCAAATAGTACCTCTGAATCAAAAGCTGAATTGTTAGCAATGACTGCATGTAGCAAATTCTTTTTAACTCTTATTTTTATTTAATTCCGTTTTTCTTAAAACAAACTGATTTTATGCTCAAGCCAAAGTTAGTGAGTAGCATCGGACGGCGTTGTTACGTTTGAAAAATCTATTTACTGAAAATTAGACTAGACTGTGTGACATAATAAAAGCAACGAACTTCAAACTAAGTAAATTATGCGCAGATTCTGATAAACGGTACATACAAGAAACTGTTATTAAAAATTGAAAATAACTTATCTGTATTACGCAGCTCCACACTAGCTTCCACTACTACAATCGCAATGACCACATTTAACATTAATTCTTGAGAATTACAAAAAGATGGAAAATTACTTAAAGCAAGTTAAATAACTCTTTTCAACTATTACTATTGCAATAAGACAGTTGCGTAAATACAGGTGTTAAAACTACTAAATATGAAACTGAACGAAAAGTGCAATAGTCACCTATAGCTGTATCTACTCAAGTCGATCATAGAACCACACAACCGGTTTCGCACCTTTTAAGTTTCATCTTCCGGTGTATATCTGTGCAGAATAACTCGTCTCTACAGATAAACACCAGAAGATGCAGCCTCATAGTTGCGAAACTGCTTGTGTCGTTCTATAATCGACCTGAATACATACAACTACAGCGGACTATTGGGACCGTCATTCAGTATCATATTTAATAGTTTAACTCATATATTTAAATAACTGTCTCTTGTATCAATTGTGAATTAATCATGTATAACTATTTCGGCTGTGGCTGACCCAGTTTTAATATTATTTATACTGCAGTTACTACAAAGAAACCTAAATTTCTTGTTACAGAAGTGCTTTCAGACGCAATCTCACTCAGAACACATACAGTAGTACGGTTCATTGTAGTACATGGCAACATAATACGAAAAATGAAAAAAAAATGTAGGACTGCTGGCTTCTTACTGTGGTGATACTCTAAGACGAACATGGAACTGTACATAAATCATATCACTATAAGACACTTGCCTTTTTGTTACATATACCTAATATTACTTTAAAAAGTGGAAACTCTCACTCAAAATACTAAGTGGTTCATGAGGAGGTGCCGCACAGCCCCTTGAATGGTGAAAGTGCGTGTCCTGTGGTACTTTGCTTCCAGCATTCAATACTATTATCTTTGAAAGAAATGTTAAATTCACTGTTTCATAAAAAGCATTATTTTCAAAATATTATTTTGCATTTACTCTTTTCGTTATTTCCTGTGGCATTGGCACAGTCATTTCATATCTCACTACTTGTTAGTAACGTCATAATTCATTCAATAGGTTTTCATTAACATTACAAACTATATGAACATTTCAGATTATTATTTATGGAATTTACATAAAATTATGGATTAATCACTCAACACTGCTTATGCTTGTCCTTCTGCATCATCATTTTAACGAGGGTCTATTACAGTTATAGTCATTGTTATAGTTCTTTATCAGTATTATACTCATAGGCAGTCCCTGGTATAATTATATTATTTAAATTATATTGCCACTCTTTAAAATTCTATTATCATTTGTAATTAGTGAATGCCTCTTGTAACATTATAAAACACGTCATTGTGCTGCTAATTATTTATTAGTTTTGCTTGAAAGGTATTGTCAAAAAAAATGTTTTTAACTATGCTCAGGAATCCATTCAAATGCAGTTCCCCCATTAGGGCAAAGATTGATGGAAAAGTCTGAGCTGGAAGACCATCACGGAGCTGTCTGTACTGCATTATTCTTACCGTTTACTGACAGTATTTGGTTGATAAGTTTGGATTCGTATATGTTGTTTTCGTGTGAAATTTTACGTACACTATCCATTAAAAAAAATTGTTTTTAATTACATCTCAGTCAGAAAGTCTTTAACATTTTGTTTGCATGGTTTTGGGCGGGAAATTTGTTCACTTGCATACAGATTTTCAGAAAACTTTTTACCATCAGATCACATCAAATAGGCTTTTATAACATTATTTAGACATTACACATCATAAATTGATAGCTGACTTTTCAGTTTTGCTCAGAGTTTTACAAAGATCGTAGTTTACATACTTTGTGTCTGCCACTGTCCACCGTGTAGCGAAGCTGGATTGCAGTGCGCCGCCAAGAATAAGTGACGTAGGCGTGACGTCACACCTTCCGCTGCCCGTGATGTATCTCGTGGCTGCAGCCTGCTGCAAGCGTAGGCAAGGTACCCGGCGTAGTCGGAGGCCAGCACCAGGGTAGGCATCAGCTCGTACCATTCGATGAACTTGAAAAATCGTATTTCCACTAACAAAATTCCACTAACAAAATTTTCTCCTCATATAAAATCACATATTACATGGCAATTATCAGTTCTGTGAACAGGGTTTGTCTTATATCCTTGTGAATAAGGGGCTTAATCTTACGTTATCGTGTTTCTTGTGGTTAACAAACGCATTTATCATTAGTCTAGTACTCTAGTCTGTTATTCTCTTTTTATGCTTGGTCTGCAAGTCCATTCACTCTCATTATCAGTCACGGATAGCGTGCACTTTTTAAGTGGCTCTGTAACTTTCATGAATGACGTAATTTGGTTTCCATCAGTTGAGTAATGCTTGTTGCATTCCTGAGCAACAGTTCGACGCAGTTTTCGTTACACGGTCGTCGTTTCGGCAGCCGAATTCCTTGCGTGTTGCCAACTTATTTACTCGCAACAAACTTTACGTCGTCTATTGCTTGCTGAGATGATCGATAGTTCTTTGCATTTGATGTGGATATTACACGCGCACTTTCGATAGTAACCATCACGAATATGTAAGTAACTGATTAGTTTCTTGCCCTTGTATCTACATATTCCACAGATATCTGTATCGACGAAACGTATTTGTACTCACAGGAGAGTCCATTGACTATCATTTGAAAAACTGAAGCACTAACACCACATCTTTAACAATTTAGGTTAGTACCTTCACTTTCTCACATTTATACACTATCTAGAAACCTGACTATTTGCGTGAGCACCTCGGTCACTTTTAATGAGACCTTTTCTCAAGTGATAAATATTGAAATACTTCCCCCCCACACGGATAGAATTTACATGCAAGCGTAGAACCTGGAATATCATTCTTTTGCATACGGTTTTAAAATACATTCGTGTCTTTATTTCGGACGATTTAACCAGGTAAACGTTAGTGAACTTTGGCTTGAACGTACAGGCGGCCACACAAATGTTATGTATTATATCAATGCACCAGCTTCTATTTTAAAGAAATTTGGCAAATATGCAATGGTTTTCGCGTAAATATCTAAGATCTGCCGTAAACGCAGGTAGTTAACCCAAGAATGGTTACTATAGCTCAGTGTCGGATAGAGTACACCGTTATTTTGCTATATATTTTTACGATCTTCCAACAGGAGCGACTTATTTACAGATACCTGTGTAGTAACAAGATTATTTTTGTAATTTCTTACATGTTCGAGTGCTTACTAGGCACAAGCTTTTATTTTAATAACTGTGTAGCGTAGAGTACTGCCGTTGTTGTCGACCCTCGTATCGTACAGCTTTTGTTTGTCTTGGTTAGTGTAACTCAGTGTCGTTTAGACCGTTAGTGAGAGAGCACTTCGAATTTCTGCTGCTAAGAAGCCGAGTACTCCGTTCGTTTGTTACATATTTTTACAAACAGGGGCGACTGCAGAAATGAATAGGAACTGTGATTGCTGTGTACAGATTCGAGCTGAGTTGACAACCCTTTGCTCACAGCTCCAGGCTGCGTTGGCTTCCGTCAAACAGCTTGAGGCTGCTGCCAAGGTGCGTCACTGTGGGGAGGTCTGACACAGGGATGAGAGGGACGTAGAGCACGTCCCACATGTACCCCGATCGGTCTACTGCTGTGGCCGCCCTGGGTACTGCCTGCACTGTTGTTGACCCCTATCCAAGGTCGAGTGGAGGATCATTCCAAAGTCTGGCAGGCAGCGAAAAACTTTCCGAGAGGCCGATCGTAGGGCCTCCCCACTTCGTTTGACGGGCCGCATGGTCTGGGCATTCACAGATGGCGGGTTTGCTGGTACTAGGGAGCACCGACGTTAGGCGCTTAATGGGGCCCCTTAGGAACATGGCTGCCAAGGAGGGAAAGGAAGTCATTGTGTACTCCGTGTGCATATCAGGGGGAGTCATTCCGGATGTGAAAAGTGTGCTTGAAGATGCCATGAATAGTACAGGATACAGCCAACTGCAGGTGGTGGCTCATGTCGGTACCAATGACGTGTGTCGTTTTGGATCGGAGAAGATTCTCTCTGGTTTCGGGCGGCTAGCGGAAATGGTAAAGACTATCAGTCTTAGTTGCAAGATTAAGGCGGAGCTCACCATCTGTAGCATCGTCGATAGAACCGACTGTGGTTCTTCGGGGCAGAGCTGAGTGGAGGGTCTGAAACCGAGGCTCAGGCGGTTCTGTGACCGTGTAGGCCGCAGATTCCTTGACTTGTACCATTGGGTGGTGGATTTCCGGGTTCCGCTTAATATGTCAGGAGTCCACTACACACAGGAAGGTGCTCTGTGGAAGGAACTGGGTGGTTTTTTAGGTTAGAGGGTCCCACAGAACCACAGAAAGGGCGTCCGTCTAAAATGGGACAGGTAAAACACAGTAAGCTAGTTGTAGAAACGATCGCTATTGTAGTTGTAAATTGTCGTAGCTATGTTGAGAAAGAACCAGAGCTCCAAGCCCTGACAGAAAGAATTGAAGCTCAAATAGTTAGAGACAGCTGGCTTAAGACGGAAATAAGTTCAACCGAAATTTTTTCAAACGATCTAACAGTGTTCAGAGAGGATAGATTAAATACAGTTGGTGGTGAGGTATTTATTGCTGTCAGAGGTAGTTTGCCTTGTAGTGAAATTGAAGTAGATAGTTCCTGCGAAATAGTATGGGTAGACGTTATACATGACAATCGGACTAAACTATTAACTGGATCGTTCTACCGGCCCCGCGACTCAGAAGATATAGTTGCTGAACATTTCAAAGAAAACTCGAGTCTCATTTAAAATAGGTACCAGACTCATACAGTTATAGTCGGTGGTGACTTCAATCTACCCTCGATATGCTGGAACAATCATACGTTTAAAGCCGGCGGCAGGCATAAAACGTCATTCGGAACTGTACTGAATGCTTCTTAGAAAATTATTTTGAACAATTAGTACATGAGCCCACTCGAAGCGTAAATGGTTGCGAAAACTTACTTGACCTCTTAGCAACAAATAATCCTGGACAAACAGGGAGTATCATGATGAATAAAGGGATTAGCGACCACAAGGCAGTTGCTGCTAGGCTGTATGCCGTAACACCTACAACCATCAAAAAGAAACGCAAAGTATATCTATTTACAAAAGCTGATAAAAATGCTCTTTACTCCGTATTAAGAGAAAGTCTTCACTTCTTCCGATCTGATCACGTAAGCGTAGAAAAGTTGTGGAATGATTTCAGAGAGGTAGTATCGACAGAAATTGAGAGATATATACCACATAAATTAAAAAGTGATGGTACTGATCACCCATGATACACAAAACGGGTCAGATCGCTGTTGCAGAAGCAGCGAAAAAAGCATGCCAAATTTAAAAGAACGCAAAATCACCAGGACTGGTAAAGTCTTACAGAAATGCGAAACATAGCGCGTACTTCAATGTTAGATGCTTTTAATAATTTCTATAACGAAATTCTGTCACGAAAACTCACAGAAAACCCAAAGAGATTCTGCTCATACATAAAGCACACCAGCGGCAAGACGCAATCAATACTTTCACTGAGCGATAACAACGCTGAAGTCACTGATAACAGTGCCACTAAAGCAGAGGTATTGAACACGGTTTTCCGAAACTACTTCACCAAAGAAGACGAAGTAAATATTCCTGAATTCCAATCAAGAACAACTGTCGAGACGAGAAACATAGACGTACATATCCTTGGTGTCGCAAAGAGCTTAAATCACATCATAAAGGCAAGGCTTCTGGTCCAAGTTGAATACCAGTCAGGTTCCTCTCAAAGTATGCTGATACAATAGCACCATATTTAGCAGTTACATACAACCGCTCACTCACAGAAAGATCCGTACCTACAGATTGGAAAATTGCTCAAGTTACACCAATACCCCAAAAGGGAAGTAGGAGTAATCCGTTGAATTACAAGCCCATATCACTAACGTCGATTAGCAGTAGGGTTTTGGAACATATATCGTATTCCAACATTATGAAGTACCTCGAAGAAAACGATTTATTGACTCAGCACGGATTCAGAAAATATCGTTCTTTTGAAACACAACTAGCTCTTTATACTCATGAAGCAATGAGTGCTATCGACAGGGGATGTCAAATGGATTCCATATTTTTTTTATTTCCGGAAGGCTTTCGACACCGTTCCTCACAAGCGTCTTCTAAGCAAACTGCGCGCCTATGGAATATCGCCTCAGTTGTGCGACTCTATTCGTGATTTCCTGTCAGAGAGGTCACAGTTCGTAGTAATAGACGGAAGGTCATCGAGTAAAACAAACGTAATATCCGGTGTTCCCCACGGAAGTGTAATAGGCCCTCTATTGTTCCTGGTCTATATTAATGATATAGGAGACAATCTTAGTAGCCGTCTTAGATTGTTTGTAGATGATGCTATTATTTACCGTCTTGTAAAGTCATCAGATGACCAAAACGAATTGCAAAGTGATTTAGATAAGATATCTGTATGGTGCGAAAATTGGCAATTAACCCTGAATAAAGTGTGAAGTTATTCACACGAGTACTAAAAGAAATCCACTAAATTTCAATTATACGATAAGTCACGCAAATCTGAAGGCTGCAAATTCTACAAAATACTTAGGGATTACAATTACAGATAACCTAAATTGGAAAGATCACATAGATAATGTTGTGGGTAGAGCAAACCAAAGACTGCGATTCATTGACAGGACACTAAGAAGGTGCAACAGGTCTACTAAAGAGACTGCTTACACCACGTTAGTCCGCCCTATTCTGGAGTATTGCTGTGCGGTGTGGGATCCGCATCAGGAAGGACTGACGGATGACATCGAAAAAGTACAAAGAAGGGCAGCATGTTTTGTATTATGTGCCATAAACATGATACGTGAATTTGAGTGGCAATCATTTTAAAAAAGGCGTTTTCCGTTGCGATGGGATCTTCTCATGAAATTTCAAACACTAGTTTTCTCCTCCGATTGCGAAAACATTCTCTTGGCACCTGCTTACATAGAGAGAAATGATCATCACGATAAAATAAGAGAAATCAGGACTCGCAGAGAAAAATTTAAGTGCTCGTTTTTCCGACACGCCGTTCGAGAATGGAACGGTAGAGAGACAGCTTGAATGTGGTTCACTGAACCCTCTGCCAGGCATTTTATTGTGAATAGCAGAGTAATTACGTAGATGTGGGTGTAGAAACATTTATTCTACACGCGTTACGAAACAGTCAAAATTAAATTTTTTTCACAGATGACTCACGTCTCATCTATTCATTATGATATAATCTATTCATTATGATATCATCTATTCATTATGATATAATTTGCACTATTTTCATATTCACTGTAAGAAAAATAAAGTCTTCTTTTATAGGAAAGTTTCACTTCACTTTATATTAAGAAAGAAATTCAAATTGAAACATATACGGACTACATCTAGGTTTCTTTCTGTGGTACAGCAAAATTTTTTAAAGCTTCCTTTGTAATTTATCCTGCTGCTCTAACAACTTCTTAACACATTCCTCGAGTTCAAGTAACAAAGCTTCAAATGGATCTAGTACAGGTTGCTTTACTGTAATTATTTCCGAAGGTCACGCTTCCGTTTCGGTTCCACTCAAAAATGGGCAAATATTCTCAGTTCCTGTTTCCGTAGCAGTTTCCTCTCGTACCAAATGTTCGTCAGTAGCCTCAGTTGTTGAATCCGTGTTCCTGGATTGGTCTATTTTTACGGTAAATTATTTAAATATTCACACACAGTATATCTTATTATTTATTGTTGAAAATTCTACTGGAAAATAATAAATGTGCTAACTTCACACAAACGGTTCGGTAACAATTCAATAATCAACATTCGCTGACCGTTCCATTTTCGCAAAACAAAAGCAGAAAACAGCTATCTTGTGTTTGCGTTGTACGATGGTTGGAACTTAAGTAGTGGCAACTATTTATTCACAACCGATACAAAAGAGTTACGTGTTTACACCTGTTACTGTCTTTCAAAGTAGTCACCAGCGTTGTGTAGAACCCGGCTCCAGACTGTAGCGCCTAGAACCGCACGGTCACTCCAGCCGGCCGCGGTCTATGGGAATGGGAAGTACTGTACCATCCACCATACTCCCCGGACGTAAGTCCATGTGAGTTTGATTTGATTCCGAAGATGAAGGAACTACTTCGTGGCATTCGCTTCGGAACTGTTCCAGAGATTCGACAGACAGTAAACCGCTCCATTCGCACCATCAACAGAACAGGCTCTGCTAACGGATTCTACACAACGCTGGTAACTGCTTTGAAGAACAGTAACGGGTGAACGGGTGTAAACATGTAACTCATTTGTATCGGTTGTGAATAAATAGTTGCCACTATTTAAGCTCCAACCCTCATATCCAAAGTTCAGAACTGTAAAAATCAACATTTCTTTAGAAAAGCACTATAAGGCTAGGATCTTCTGTAGTTGTATTCTTAACAACGATTCGCAGACACACAGGGCCTAGCACAGATGTCCTTACTTTTTACCATATACAGCAATGCGTAGCAGCAGTTTGGTCAAAATCCTGAAATTACTGGATATTTCCAAAGTCTTATTCTTGTTTCTAGTCTCAGTTAACTTTGACTGTCAGTTTCAGTCCAACTCTCATATACTGTGGTACATGAAACATAAAAAATCATTTAAAAATCATACACAATTCCCTCATACATCTTTTCGCGTCCTCGAGCGAGTGCCACTTTATAACTGACATTTATTAATATTTGACTTAATCTTGTAACAAGACGGTAGTGAAAGCTTTATTTTATTGGGGGGGGGGGGGCAGTAATATTTCGTGAGGATCAGTTATGAAGTCGTGAAAGTTAACCCTAGTGGGGACTATATAAAAATTTTAGTGTTCAAACAACATTTATTTTTGTCTTAAAAAACAGAGATAAATTATGCTAAAAAAGATATTGATTGAATAATATAAACAACTAGCAGGTGGTTTAAGATTACACTGGACAAGGAGCCTGGGTTGGCAAGGACTGTGTAACTCTAGCCCTAAAAATGTGGATAACGCAATTTGAATTGATCTGATGTTGAGCAGACTTTGATTGATCAAATCTAGGCGCTTCAGTCCGGAACCGGGCGACTGCTACGGTCACAGGTTCGAATCCTGCCTCGGGCATGGATGTGTGTGGTGTCCTTAGGTTAGTTACGTTTAAGTAGTTCTAAGTTCTAGGGGACTGATGACCTCCGATGTTAAGTCCCATAGTGCTCAGAGCCATTTTTGATCAAATCTACTGAAGTTTCTCTATATAGGTGCAGCTGAGACCAGTGTCGATAGAGATCTGTACGCCCTGACAATATCAGAGCGGCAGTATGTTACCCTGTTTGCTTCGTGCAGCAATGTAAATTTCAGCTGACGAGATGTGTGTGGCAGAGGTGAGATTTGGAGGTGGCACCTGTGAATCGATCGCGGCCACAAAAGATATGCAAAAATCTCACAGTCTAGCGATCAAGCAGACGGATCGCAATTTCTACCAGAGCCCTGAAATCACGGTAGATTTCAGTGTGTGACACACCCATTCGCTGGTCGCACCAAGGACCAATTTGGCTCACTCGTACGACAGAGCACACAAGGATACCAAACGCCAAGACCGGTGAACCAAAAACGAATCAGCGTGCCCACGGCAAACGAGCAGTCCGAAACAAATGAAGTCACACTGCCGCTATAGTAAGAACTTTACCACAGACTCCCCATTTAAACTACTCTTAAGTGTACTCAGTTTCAGGACGGGTCCTAAGTACCACACATGCCAGAGTCTCAACTAGAAGTGCTCTTACCAGACCAAAGTGCCAGCACCCAAGTGCCTCACACTGAAGTCAAGTCACTTCCCACGGCAACAAGTGAACAGGTACAATCTTAAAGATCTTTACCTAAATTGCCTGTGCATTGGAGCTTGTTAGCCCTGGCTATGAGTTGTCATAAAGATTCTATCTCTAAACGTTTCTCAGACACGGTAGTTTCTTATACAGCTGAGATGGCTGCGAAATGGTTCACTGGCCTGTTTGCACTATCAGCGAACACTAAAACTTTTGAATTTTTAGTATGCATGGCTCTGCACACAATGCCTGGTTTACGACTTCGCCGTGTAGACACACTCCTTCAGACATTCGCCCCCAGCCTAGGCCTCTGCTGGCGTCATGGCAGGTAGCTCAGCATTGTTCTGCTGGAGACCTGTCTCGATGAGGGTCTGCCCTGTCTGCCATGTACATCTGTGGACCTGTCTGGCAAAGATTTACTGAGATTTGGGTTCGCCGCAAATTGATTTCAATTCCCAACATGCCATTTCTATGAGCTAAGAACCATAAAAATACCTCATGGTTTTAGCGCCCTACCAGGCTCCATCAATGTGTGCTCAGGCCATTAATTTTCTAGAGTCTCGCTCAAGGTGCATCAGGTTGTAACAAAATCCTTAATAATTTTCCATATACGAAAAATAGGTGAGAGAGTAACTTGCCCTCTCACAGTTGTAACTGAGAAAACGATTATCTGAGTTAAATAGTAACTCTGAATCAATTACTGAATTGTTAGGAAAGACTGCTTTTGATTCTTATTTAGATTTAATTGCTTTTTTCTGAAAACAATCTCATTTTATGCTCAAGCAAAAGGTACTGAGTGACTTCGGCTTGTGTGGCTGCGTTATGAAAATCTATTTACTGACAACTAGTCTTGCCTGCATGGCCTAAGAAAAGCATCAGACGTTTTTTACGGTGACGATTTTTAACTTTAATTCTTCAGGATAACAAAAAGGTAGAATATTGCGTAAAGAAAGTCAAACAACACTTTTTATTTATTATTATTGATATCAGAAAAAGAAACTTACATTCATTAGGACAGAATTGCTTTCAGATGCGATCTCAATCAGAACACAGGCAGCAAAGAACGATTCATTGTAGTACGTAGCAATATTTCATGAAAAATAACTAGAAGCGTCGGCTCCTTACTGTGTTGTTACTCTTACACGAACATGGAACTGTACATAAATCACATCACTGTTATAAATATTCATTTTCATTTTATACACGTCAAATTACTTTAAAAAATGGAAACTCTCTCTTAAAATACTAAGTAGTTCTTAAAGAGGCAAACATCAAAACATTCCCCCTCTCACATACTCCAACCGAAGTGATCGCCCTGCATACCCCTCCACCCTTGAGGTAAGCGGTTATCTGTATTCAGGTTACAGCCAAATTGACCAAGGTCAATTAAAATTAAACAAATCTTAAAGATATAAAGGTCGCTTTAAGTCGTTTTGTTTGATACTGGGCACGAAAACTATATTCTAAAGTTAATTTACGTTTCTGGATTCGGTTGTTAGTTGCTAGATGCGTATTATTATAAAATACTGCCGAGAATAGAGGGCCGTACTAATACTTGACTGCGGCTGCATGCGGCCTGCGGACCGCTGTTTGACGACGAATAGTCTATTACTGGCTGTCTCACGTTTGCGACATTTCTGATGCATTATTAAATTAGGAAACAGTATTGCAAATTGATGATTAATGGTTCTTTCTTAAATCAGGGTATCTGGCAAAGAAGCAAGACCATGGAATGGATGAGGAGGTAGCGAAATCGAACGTCGCCTTTTTAAGAAATCATCCCAACATTCACCAAAGTCGATTTACGGAACGGCGATAAACCAAAATCAAGGTGGCTGGACGGAAACTTCAACACCATCCTTGTTCAAAACGACTTTACTGTCTTAACCAGAGCACAGTATTTCCTATTATCTAGGACTACTATCTGCTCGTCCGCTCTCAATTTATTCCACACGGTAATGACACAAAGGGCATTAATGACCGAAATAACGTGGTTATCAATTTGAATGGCCGTAGTGGCCGTGCGGTTCTAGACGCTTCAGTCTGGAACCGCGAGGCCGCTTCGGTCGCAGGTTCGAATCCTGCCTCGGGCATGGATGTGCGTGATGTCCTTAGGTTAGTTAGGTTTAAGTAGTTCTCAGTTCTAGGGGACTAATGACCACAGCAGTTGAGTCCCATAGTGCTCAGAGCCATTTGAACCATTTGAAAACACTGACAAGGAGAAGGGACAGGATGATAGAGCACATGTTGAGACACCAGGGAATGACTTCCACTGTTGTAGAGGGGCTGTAGAGGGCAAAAACTGTAGAGGAAGACAGAGACTGGAATACATCCAGCAAATAATAGAGGACCTAGGTTGCAAATGTTATTCTGAGATGAAAAGGTTGGCACAGGAGAGGAAGTGGCGAGACACATCAGACCAGTCAGAAGACTGTTGACTTAAAAGAAAAAAAAGCAGCGGCAGATCTTTTTCAGATGGTCTAGCTAGGTTGCCGTTGCTGCTTATACATCTCGCCTCTTTTTAAACCACGGCCAAGAACGAATATCATTGTCCTAGATGATGGCAGCTGATCGCTGTATGACACAAGACTTTCCGGTTGTGTTTCCACGTTCCGAAATCTATCATCTTATTTAAGCATGCAGGCTTCCAGAAACAGGAGGCACTTGTTCTATTCTACTACCATGGGGAATTTGATGTTTTTGTCAATCCTCCTCAGATAACGAAAGAACTTATTCATAATGATTACATATTACAAAATTTAACTCAATATTAATGGTGAAAGTAACTTAGCACATGAGAATCGAAAACGTTGATACTGCACAGACAATATTTTTCAATGTCACTTGAAGAGCAATTTTCTTAAATGGCGGATTAACTTCAAAGCTGACCAAAATATAGTTCCGATCCAGTTTTACAGTCGCCTTCCGCAACCGCGTCCATTTAAACTGACGGAAACAATTGCACCATGAACGCCTTGACCAAACCAACCAAACGGACACTCCAGTATTTCAATTAGTGGGACACTTTTAATAAAAGTTCAACCTTATATCACGTTATTTTCAATACTCTCACCAGAGGAAAAAAATGGTCAAATGGCTCTGAGCACTAGGCGACTTAACTGGTGAGGTCATCAGTCGCCTAGAACTTAGAACTAATTAAACCTAACTAACCTAAGGACATCACACACATCCATGCCCGAGGCAGGATTCGAACCTGCGACCGTAGCGGTCGCTCGGTTCCAGACTGCAGCGCCCAGAACCGCTCGGCCACTCCGGCCGGCTCACCAGAGGAAAAAAGCTATCCCTCTATGTGAAGAATGATGTGAGTACGTGATGGATGTTCTGTGTACTTAACGTTAAAGTGGAAGACGCAATACAGCATGGCCATAGGTCGCTCATGTTCGCCTTTCGGACTATGAAAACCGTCGAATCACCAGAATGAGAAACACAGGAGAATCATATTAACAGATGGCACAGACAGCTGGTTATAGGGCAATAACTATAGAACGGACGGTAAAGGGAAGGACTCAGGGCAACAGCGTGACAAGCGTCCTTCAAGAAGGATTATACTACTAGAAGATTACAGAAATGTTCGTTACTTTATTATTTAGTTAGTTACATGTTCCATAGATCACTGTACTACTCTTTTTTATCGAAATGATTTGGGACGAGACAGTTCACAGGATATCTATATATGGTTAGTTCTAACATAATGAGTATTAACAGTAATAAACATATTATTTTGCAGTCCTAGTCACGCAAGTACAGTAAAAACTAGGGGACCTTGATTTTTTTTACAGGCTACCTTTCTTTTAAGCAAAAATTTGTCTGTTGATTAGAAGGAACTGCCCCAAAAAAATGATTTCGGGTTAGATTTAAAACTTTCTTTACTACCGGTCAGACATTTTATGTTGTAGGGTAAGTGGCCAGAAATTTTGTAGATGTGTAATGAACTCTTTTCTGAGCTACTAAAGTTTTAAAAACAGGTAACAGAGATAATTCTTCTCAAATTGTGAAGGACTATTTATGATGTATTTCATTAGACGAATATGTATGTTGTACTACGAAGGCGCTGGTAAAATGACCCCCTCCCCCCCGCCAGGATGACTGCGAGTAAACAGTACAATTTATTCTTATTTTTCGCTTCTGCGCAAAAGTACTATCATTCTACGTGATGAGTTGCCCCATAAATCCATTCCACAAGCTATTCTTGAGTGGAACTATGCAAAACATGTCAGCAGGTCGATTTGTTGCTTGCAAGACTAGCAATTACACGAAGAGTAAAAGCAGCTGAACTTAATTGTTTGGGCAGCTCACTAACATGCTTCTTGTAGTTCAAGTTTTCATTAATTTGCACACCCAAAACTTTGAAGAATTGGCAGTGTCTCTAGTATGCCCGTAGATACGGTCAAGTTCCTCTTTTCACTTCTGAGCACACAGTGAGAACTTAAAGATTCCTATAAAATACTGTCTCCCGCCAAGTATGGGTGACTGCCGAGGTTTCGCCTGATTTCATTGCAACCCCATATATTATAACTGTCATCCTTCCTCATGACAGTGCTCGGACGCACACGGCAGGGGAAATGAGGACTCTCTTGTAGCGTTTCTGGTGGGAAGTGATCTCCCACCCTACAGCCCGGACCTGGCCCCCTCTGATTTTCATCTCTGCTCAAATGAATCGCTATGAAGACAACATTTTGGCACAGACAACGAGCTTCAGCATAGAAAATTTGCAGGAAGTACAGGAGGCTGCCTTCTATTATGGGTATAGGAAAGTTGGTAAAACCCTAAGACAGATGTCTACGTCAGAGCGGCAACTATGTAGAGATGTAGCTGGAACTTGTAGCTAACTGTTGCAAACGAAGCACTTTCGGTTTTCACCGTAGTTTCCATTTCGTGACCGACCGTTCCCTCGTATATAAAAACTGCTTGCTTCAATGTTTCTGACTTCGTGTCTAACTTTTACATATTTTGCCATTCCTCCTTTTCCAGACATTTTGTATTCATAGAGTCCTGGAGCCTGGAGCTCCACTATCTCGGTCCACATCGCCCACCCCCCTATCTCCCCCTGCCCCTTACATCTCCACATACCCCTCTCTCTGTCCATCTACTGTCTTCCATCTTCTCATGACCCCTCCATCCATATCTTTCTCTCTTGTCCATCTCCTCTTCGCCCCTCTCGCTGTTCATCTCCTCCTACCTCCTGTCTGTAAATCATCTCCTCTCTCCCTTCATTTTCTCCTCCCTTTGCACTCTTTACATTCTCACAACCTCCATAATAGGCGGCTGGTGTTGTTATATCTTACCCCACAGTATTTCTCTATAATTCGTGACAAATATGTGTACCAAATTTGATAGCAATCGTTCCAGGGGCTTAGGACGAGCTTTTTGTCCGTTCCTTTGACCGCATTTAATACTTTTTACACGCATATTTCAACTGTATCTACAGCGAATTTCGCCCTGCAGTTTAATTTTCACGCAACTCAATGTTTATAGCGTCGTAGCTGCCGAACGGTGTCGCGCAATAAAGTAATTTTGCAGGTACATCCAGTAGTATGTAAGGATACAGTCTGAGATATGTGTTGTGAATAGAGTGAGTAGTAAAGTAATAATAAATTAAAACGTCATGCAGGATACGGCAGTTTTCCAAGCATCTCGGTGTTTATGGCGTCATATATCCTGAACTATATGTCGTACAACGACATAATTTTACTGCTACGTTCAGTGGTATGCGTGAATACTGCCTGCAAAATCAGTCACTAATACATGGAATAGTAGAGAAGTAATAAACTAAAACGTCGTTCTTCATGCGGGAATTTCACTGCATGAACAGCGAAAATGTAGTAAGCGATAATATTTTTTGCTTTCATTTTTCTGTGGTGGTTGTCAGCGAGAAAAAGTTTCGTCTTGGTTTGAAGTTACGTGTTAAATTTGTTGCAAGTCACAAAGTTCTCTCGTTCTTAAATGATGGGTGAATAATGTGTGGGTATTTGTATATCATGGGTTGCAGTGCTTTCCCATCCCCACCCTCACCCTTTTGATAGATGGCTGGTTCTTACCACCACAGCGATTCTTTTCGGACAATAAGACAGTAAGTGTGCCTAATTTGGTTGAAGTCGGCCAGTGATTTAGAAGGCGATTTGGACAATCGTACGTACGTACTTATACGCATTTTTATAATTTAGATTAGGTTGCCCAGAATTTAACTTTTACTTGGTTTTTAGAACGTCTTCGTAGTGTTACAGTTGACACAGCATGCTTTATATCAACAGCGTTGCATTTTGTTGTCGACGATATAGGTATTGTAGTCCTGTGCAATCTGTATTTTGCATGACGTGGAAATTCTTTTCTGTTGCTTACCTGAGGTTATATTCATTTTATTTGATTGTTTCGATTATTGACCGTATATATGTAAGCATTATAGTTATACTGTAATTAGTATAAATTCCGTTAGTGTAGTTCATGAGATCATTTTGTCTCTTGACGAGTTCTGTATAGAGGAGCGCAACTGTAAAATTTTCGGTAAAATTCTTGTTCTCAATATATCCGTCTGTTAGTTTAGAATGTTATTCGGATCTTTCTTTGTGTGTGAAAAAATCTGTTTTTCTTCAGGGATATTAAGTCATCTGCTTTCGTCGGTTGTGTGTAAAATGTAGAGGCACTATGATACGCTGTTGAGCAAAAATGAAGGACAGAAGTAACTGTCGTATCATGTGCCACTGCCAAGTAACATAGCACCATGATACTCGGACCATAGATATAAAGAACTGATACATTATAGTACGGAAGGTAACTAAAAGGGATACGTAATGAAACGAATAGAAATGTCACTTTTATTCAAATACAAGAATTGCATTAAACCACAGCGATTTATGATGATCCCCTGGACATTACAAATAGCTGGACATGGTTCTCAACAAGGTTTTCGATTACCTCAGACTGCAGTGTACGCTCTGCAATGTGTTCTTGGATGAACGTTACTGTATGTGGGTATGCTATAATACGTCTCCCCATCGCATGACACAAGTGCTCGGTGGAATTTTCGTCTAGGGAACGGGCAGGTCAGTCCATTGGCCGCATATGCTCTCGTTCTAAGAACTCCACCACCTGCGATGTCCCATGCGGTCGCGTATTATCACTTATAAAAATGAAATAAAGGCTGAATGCAACCCTGAAGAAAAACACAAGCGAAAGGTGTACAGTGCCAATATGATGTTGACCTGAGAATGGACCATGTTCAAAAATGTGGAGGTCAGTACGCCCATGCAACATCATGTCTCCCGACACCATAATACCTGGACCATCAAAACGATAGCTCTCGACGTTGTTCCTGGATGCATTACATGTTCCCGCCTCTCGCCGTATGAGGGTACCTTCAGCATTGACGAACACGGCTGTTTGGTGGTCCATGTGTTATGGTGTGGTGAGGTATAAAGTTCCATGGTCGTACCGACCTCCAAATCTTTCGACACGTTACACTCACCACTCAACGTTATTGTGACATTGTATTCCTTCCTCACGTGTAGCTTTTGAGCGGTGAACTCGGTGCTGACTTCATTTTTGTGGCTGACAAAGCGACCTCATCCAACAGTGCAGGTTGAGCAGCTCTCGGAACAAGAGGATATTTGGCGAATGGACTGATCTACCCTTTCCCCCGACTACAATATCATGGATCACATGTGGGGTGCGTTGGGGAAAAATTCTGCTGCACGGCAACATGCACCAATGTCCATACATCAGTTGGCAAGTGCGTTAGTGGGGAATGGAAAGCCTTACCACAAGAAATCCTTACCATCCTTCTGGCCAGCATGTATCTCCGTCAATTACGATTACACAACCTATTAAGAACTGTAAGTAGGCTGTTTAGGTTTTTGTGTTGGTACGCCACGTAGTGCTCTGTATGAAAATCGCTGACTGCGCTGTGTGCAGTCTGTGGCTGGTTGGACTCATTGTTGGAATATTCGCTTGTGTAGTGTTGGGCAGTTGGATGTGAACAGCGCGTAGCGTGGGGCAGTTGGAGGTGAGCCGCCAGCAGTGGTGGATATAGGGAGAGAGATGCCAGAGTTTTGAGAGGTTGTCATGAACTGATATATATATTATAATTTTTGAACACATTAAGGTAAATACATTGTTTGTTCTCTATCAAAATCTTTCATTTGCTAACTACGCCTACAGTAGCTAGTGCCTTCAGTAGTTAGAATCTTTTATTTAGCTGGCAGTATTAGCGCTCGTTGTATTGCAGTGGTTCGAGTAACGAAGATTTTTGTGAGGTAAGTGATTCATCAAAGTTTAAGTTATTGTTAGTCAGGGCCATTCTTTTGTAGGGATTATTGAACGTCAGACTGGGTTGCGCTAAAATATTATGTCAGTTTAGTGATGATCAGAATAAGTAAAGAGAAAACTGTCTGAGTACGTTGAGTTTTGCTAAGCTGTTTGAAAATCAAATAACGTAAGAGTTTTTCCAGCACTGTCATTCTTTACATACAAAGGGGAAGTTTCAGAACCTTGTCCTGCTCTTCTTGACATCCACAGGACTATCTTAAATTGCAGTGACGTCGGTGTGATTATTGTCTTTGAATAAATTGTCATTTAACTTCAACTCATCGAGTATTTCTTTCAATTAGCTTTCGTAACACCGGGTTTTTATAACTAAACTTCCCTATTTAACACCTTATAACACGGAAACTAATTACCTTACGAGTACCAAACGTGGTAACATTAATGTTTAGAGCATGTAGTGCATGATTTCCATGTATCACAGCGCCACCGTCCAACTCCAACTACGGTTATCAGGTGCCGTGATCAATCATCGTCATTCACAGTCTCACACACCTGACCAGTCCCAGTGCACATGTTGACGTGTCAACATGAGCTTGGACAAAAGGAGCATGGCATTACTGGTGAAGCCCTATTATCAAAACAACAGTAATGTTGCAGCTGCACTTCGAGAATATCGCCGGCTGGAAGGATTACGGAAGGGTCCCCTTTCTCCAGCTGTTGTGAGGAGCACGATGAAGAAGGTCAAATCAATTGGAGAACTAGGCGTCGCTCCGGGAAGAGGCCGACGACTGGTTCTACTGTAGTTGATAAAATCGCTGTTGCTATGGCAGACAACACTGCGCGCGATTCCCGACGGTCAAGCAGTGCGCTTGCTGTGTCACGACAGTTGAACATCCCGTGTTCCACTGTACGGAAGGTGCTTCGAACCATTATTAAATGATAGCCGTACGAGATCCATTTCGTACAACATCTTGGACCACAGGACGCACAACGACGTGTTGACGTCGCTCTCCACTTTCTCGCAAGGACTGAAGTTGACGAGAGCTGGCCATGGACCATCGTACGGACCGATGAAGTTCATTTACCTCTGACGGGTGAGGTGAACATGCAGAAGTACAGAGTATATGGATCTTTACCTCCAGTCACTGTGCGTGGAGTTCCTCTGTGCGGTGAACGTGTCACCATATGGTGTGGCTTCACGGCTACGATTATCATTGGCCCATCCTTTTTTGAAACAGGTTGGCGCTCAAGAACCAAAGACGAGCAGTGTGATGGCCAGGCCAGCGTTACTGCGATATGCTTCGCCAGCATGTCATACCCGCCCTTAAAGGAGAGAGACGAATTGAACTCAATAGTTTTGTTGCAAAATGGGACCCCACCGCACATCGTTCGTCAAGCTCGCATGCTTGTCCGAAAAACATTTGGAAACGACCGAATTACCAGCCGATCGTTTCCAGATGCTTGCCTGACACGGTCACCTGATCTCATTCCCTGTGATTTCTGGTTGAGTGGCAGGTTTACCGGGGGAACATTCGCACATGTGCCTATCTGAAGCGCAGGATATCGAGGGAGGCAGCCGGCATACCTACGGACATCCTTCTTTCTGCTGTGAAGAATGCAATCCTGCGCTTTCAGACTCTTCTGGACAGTGGTGGGTGCCATATTCAGCCCCTTTTGTAGCAGTAATGGTACCGGTATGTAATGGTATGATGTGCCGTAACACCACATTAAAAGTGTTTCATCTGAATTTATTCTGCATTATTTCCCTTCCCCATGTCCTTGACATCAATGCTACCAAGTTTCGTACTCGCACTGTAATTAGTTTCCGTGTTAAATAGGGAAAGCTTAATTATAACCATCCGGTATACTGCAGCAGTTCTTCATATGCATGGTCCAAGTTTCATCCAGCTACTTAGCAGTGTCACATCATGCGAAGGCTACTTTCGTCCTTAAGTTTTGCTCACCAGTACAAAAATTGATTGATACTGCTCCAGACATACATGAGCTAAGCTTATATGTCACACATTTTTCACCTCCGTCCCTATAGGGTTCTTATTAATACAGGAACCTTCGCGGGCGTTGGCAAAAGAACTCTCTAAAATTTCTTCGTAGTCTGATGATTGGTATACGAATGCATAGAAGAGGAACAAAGAAATATTCATTTATGTACACTAAGGTGGTCTTGTCTGACATCCTTTTGCCCAGCGTAGTGTAGCAACACGACGTCGCATGGACTCAAAAAGTCGTCCTAAGTTTACTCCAGAGATATTAAGCCATGCTGCCTCTATAGCCGCACATAACTGCGAACGTGTTGCCGGTGCACGATTTCATGCACGAACTGATCTCTCGATTATGTACCATACATACCCGACGGCATACGAGTTGCGCGATCTGAGTGGCCAAATCATTCGCTCAAATTGTCCGTAGTGTTCTTCAAACTAATCCCGAACAACTGTGGCGCAGTGAGATAACGCATTGAAATCCCTTGAAATTCCATCGTTGTTTGGGGACATGAAGTCCATTAATGACTGCAAATGCCAAGAAGCTGAACATAGCCAGTTCCAGACAGTTATCTGATCAGTCGCACCAGAGAATCCAGTCCAGTCTATGTAAACACATCCCACTACATTATGGACCCACCACCAGCTTGGTTCAAATGGCTCTGAGCGCTATGGGACTCAACATCTGAGGTCATCAGTCCCCTAGAACTTAGAACTACTTAAACCTAACCAACCTAAGGACATCACACACTTCCATGCCCGAGGCAGGATTCGAACCTGCGACCGTAGCGGTCGCGCGCTTCCAGACTGATGCGCCTAGAACCGCTCGGCCACACCTGCCGGCCCACCACCAGCTTCCTTAGTGCCGTGTTGACAGGCTGAGTCCATGGCTTCGGGGTACTGCGTCGCACTAGAACGCTACCATCAGGTATTAACAACTGAAATCGGTATTCATCCGACCACGATACGATTTTCCAGACGTGTACGGTCCAACCAATAAGGTCACGAGCCCAGGAGAGGCGCTGCAGGCGATGACGTGCTGGTAGAAAGACACTCAAGTCAGTCTTCTGCTGCTATAGCCTATTAATGCCAAATTTCGCAGCACAGTCTTAACAGATACGTTCGTCCTATGTCTCACATTTATTTGGGCGGTTATTTCACGCAGTGTTGCTTGTCTGTCAGCACTGACAACTCTACACAAACACCGCTGCTGTCGATCGTTAAGTGGAGGCTGTCGGCCACTGCGTTGTCTGTGGAGAGAAGTAATACCTGGAATTTCGTATTCTTGGTATACTCTTGACACTGTGGATGTTGGAATACTGACTTCCTTAAATATTTCCGGAATGGAATGTCCAACGTGCCTAGTTCCATTTACCATTCCACATTCAAAATCTATCACTTCCCGTGTGTCAGGAAAATCCAACACCTTCCATGAAAACCCTGACATGATAAACAAATCCAGTAGTATGTCGCATAGCTCCGAATAAATCGTGACATTAAATTAACCAAAGTAATACGACTAACGAGTGAGCAAATGGAATACCACAGACTAACACAAGAATGCCTAAATGCATGTCATACCCTCCCACCGTGAGACAGACGCAGTTCCGAGGGTGGTGGTGGTGGTGGTGGTTAGTGTTTAACGTCCCGTCGACAACGAGGTCATTAGAGACGGAGCGCAAGCTCGGGTTGGGGAAGGATTGGGAAGGAAATCGGCCGTGCCCTTTCAAAGGAACCATCCCGGCATTTGCCTGAAACGATTTAGGGAAATCACGGAAAACCTAAATCAGGATGGCTGGAGACGGGATTGAACCGTCGTCCTCCCGAATGCGAGTCCAGTGTGTTCCGAGGGGAGAAACGAGAACAGAAGGCGAGAGCAGAACCGTGTTAAGCTAGAAGGCCCTATGATAAGGGACGGACACCGACGTTGCCAGTTAACCGACAGGACCACACCCCGGCCCATGTTAAAAGCTAGAGCCCTCCAGAAGAACAGTATAGATCTTACGATAACATTAAAAGGGCCACATCAGCTGCAAGTTTTAGCGTGAGACTTTTTCGCATCTCTCTTACGTTGCAAACTTTAAAAACATTGCCCCACCACGAAAAGTATAATGTTTCTCATTCGATAGACAGAATTTTTGTAGGCGGAACTTAAGGTTAACATTGAGACCCTGATTGGTCAGATGAAAACACAGCCAGATAGTTTCTTTTTAAACCAACTTCGGTAAATTGAGGTAAGGAGAAGTTAGAAGGGAGTTGCTTCCGAGACGGCGAGGTGAGCGGAGCTGTGCTGTCTGCCGCCCCCTGACGAACACCGACAAGGTAATGAACGCACGCGATGCCGCATTTTTGAGCGCATAAGGCTTCAGTCAGAACTGCAGAAGTCTCATCTGTTACATCCCCTTTTTACATAATACTAGTATCGATCGTCAATTGAAGCTCATGGTATTCACATTTGCTACGTAAGTTAAAATCTGAAACGCGATGATTTTTCTGTTATATAATTATTGAGAAGCCACATCAGCCACTGTAATTTACGAAAAGTTAGATAAGTAATTAAAGATAATTGAGGGTCACTATATACCATTTTGATAGTTTTCTCTTTTGTGAAACTTAATTTAAACCTAGATTATAGATGTGATATGGCATAGGTCATCCTTCGATCCATTGTAGAACTAGGAAACCCATTCAGGGAATATTCGTTCACATTTTTGTTGAACGCAGTTGGTTTTTATCATCCTGTATTAAAACATTTCTTTTTATCAATAGTGCAATTTATAAACAATGTTTTGTGAGTAGAATAAAAATTCCAATGGTAAACTTAACTGCTTTTTCGACGTTATTTTACCAGCTAACTAAAAATAGGAAAGCCTTGAACCCCTTCCACTAAATTTAGTTAGTATTAAGATTCTTTTACAGGGAGTGCAGTGGAGCTGACGCTGAAATCATTAAGTGTTTGGTTATATCATCGCTAGTCTCACAGAACTCTTCTGAACTCTATATGTCATGTGTGGACTGGCGTCTCCTTACCAGTAACAGGTCCCAGGTTCAAACTAGTAAATTCCCTATAAAACACGCTCAGAGCGTCGTTGCGTGAAAGTGGTAGGGAGACACGACTTAGAACAGACAGACACCACGCAGAATGTTAGACCCGTCGTGCGGCCATAAATCAAGTCGGAAACATTTTCACATGAATCACTTCAATACAAATTACAGTTTCGCCAAAGCATTGCTCTTTTATACCTTGTGTACGCGATATTAGCGCCATCCGTATATGTTCATATCGCCGTCGCACGACTTGTCTCCTCGGTATCTGTTAGATGTACAGTGCACATGGAAGGATACGCCACATTACAAGAAGAAGCGGGCTGGCTTTAGCAGTCGGAGCGACACGGCAGGCGCAACGTGCGGCAACTCAGAAATGAAAGAAGTTGCCGGCCAGGGCAGCCGGGCCTCGCGCTTGCCGTGAAATTGGACGGCGTCAGTGTGGGGAGGCGGGGTATCACTTTGCTCCATCGGCGGCGGCAGGCGGCAGACACAGTGTAGGTGGAGGGAGGGGCACAGCAGCGGCGGCGGCGGCGGCGGCGGCAGCACGCGGGCGCCCGCGCGGCCTCCATTATTAACGGCGGCGCTGCAGCAGCTGATGCAACATTCACGCCGCGAAGCCGGCGCCGGCGCCGCCCGCCGAATGCGCCGCGGGCGACGGGCCGGCCGCGCCAGGCGAGGCCACTCCGCCGTAATGGCGTGCTCATCGCCTGTGGCATCCCAAACTCGGCACCCCGTCAGGTATAGCGCCCAAATAATGCCACCATCAAACTTGGATGGCGCGTGGCTACCGTACAGTACAAAACTCTTACTACCTGCAGTCTCTCCCAGAACGAAATTCCTCGTCCTATTCATCTAGCAGCAAGCGTTCACGGCCACACAGTCATAGACTCGAACAAAAAAACTGTGACCAACTTCGTTTTTTAAATTAAGGGGCTCCGGAACGCCCTATACTTGCAATGTTAAAATAACGCTTATAAATTACATCTTTCCTCACAAAGTATTTGAGGTAGGAAGTTGAACATTTTACAGATTATTTATTGGAATATGGGCTACAACTTAACACAGGGATTTTACAAAATTTTAGTTCAGTTATTAAAGATGATTTTTTTTTCAATTGTAATGAAAATTCACAACATTTTTTTGCAATTTTTTATTTATATATTCAAAAATATACAGTTTTTTGGAAAAAGGCTGTGTTAAATTATGCAGAAGGTACTGTGTAACATTTACTGAAAGTTTGAAACAAATATGTTTGGAAGATCCTTAGAAAACATGTAATTAGTATGAGAAAATAAAAGTTTTGGGAATCGAGAGACAAAGATTGGATTAACTTTTTAGTGCATTCCAGGTCCATAGGATGGATTATCTTCATCCTCTGCAAACTCCTCCTCCAGCTTCCTCTTGTTCCTCCTCCTGTTTACTCTTGCTTGTATTTCTAGACTCTTTACAGCCCTGTCTGCAGCCCGAAGGCGTTCCTTGTCTAAAGCAAGCATCGCTCGTACCATGTTAGAACCTATCTTCATTCCCATATTTCTAAATACCTTGCACCTTACAATGTTGCCATCATTGAAAGTCGCAACAGCATCATACACACCAAAGTGAAGTGTTTCTATTCCAACAAATACAGTCTTGGGGATTCTCGACCATATAACACTATTTACACTTTCATTGGGGTTTTGAGTTTTTCCGCGAATACACTTTTTCAACAGTTCAGGTGCTGCTAAGTCTCTGAAAATAGGTTTTATCACCTCCATTATTGCATGAGGCAGACTATGCTTATGAGTGTACACTTCACCAGTTAGTAATCCTTTGTTATATTTACACCAACTGTCTTCTTCTTTGGGACACAAGCTATGTTGGGGATTTTCATCGTCTTTATTGTTTACAATAATAACACATACCTTTGGCTTTCCAACATTTCTCCTTTTCTTAAAAGCCTTCAGAGGATTTCTTGTAACTTTACTTTTACTCATCGGAATTGAATAAATTATATATCTATTAAAAGGTAATAGTCTGCAGATTCAGAAAACGCAAAAAAGTAAAAATTGAACTTTTCATGATTTTGAGCCTTTCCGGAGCCCCTTAATGATTTTCTTCGTCGTAAATACACCGCCGGAAAAATGTTTGTACATCCTAGATGCACTGACAATGCTCTCAAAGTCGTGCGCCAGTAACGATCGTAGTGGCATAGCCACATAGCCACCAGAGCGCTTGTGTGACTACCATTCAGTAGGGAATCCTCTTAGCCAGAAAACTCATTGTGGTGCGGAAGTGTGAAGCAAGCAGGCAACCATACTGTGGACATGCGCTATTCCTACAACCAAATGAGGTAGTTTGGAAGAGGCCTTCAGAATGGCAGAATGGTCCTTTCGGAGAATTGTCACACAAACTGGAGACGCTGCGTCAGTTTTACAACGATACTGATACCAGTGATCACGTGAACATTCTGACACCTTGTCAGTGTGTGGGTGTTATGTCGACGAGTTGCGCAACGGATTGATCTGACAAGTAGCCTTTGGCTCCTGCAAGAAGCAATTTCCACCCCACACTACTACAGATGTCAGACATATGCTCCTAACGTACCAAAAAGAAATACCTGATTATCAGCAATAAATATCTTCTGGAGTCGTCCGCTGTAAGGAAAAGACACAAAAATATTCTTTTTTCTTATGTAACTAGCGGGATACTTGGGTACTGGAGTTTTGCTAGTTAGTGTAAGAAAAACATTAAACTAACAGAAAATATTATTTATTGCAAAATTTAAGAAAAATCAAATAAAACTTTTATTTATAAACTGATACACAAATTTCTGGGTTCCTTTCGTAATATGAGGTTACCTCTTATGGATAGGAATCCTGTTAATGACATTTATATACAAAGTGTGGGAAAACTTTTTTATACCTTTTCTTTAAGAATGTTATTTACTCGGCAGAATGGCTGAGAGCAGCACCTACTCAACTTGAATAACTATCCGATTGAATTTGTCTAAGTAAGGTCGAGGCCGTCGGTTGAGAGATGTAATGGAGTGATGTGAATGAAGTATGTTATTTCTAATGGAGGAAAGATGGGGCTCGACTACGCTGAAAAATAACAAAACTATCTCTTTCTATCTGGACTGACCTTCGCCAATCGAACTCTCACTACGCTTTGATGAAGTCAAGGACTCCTATCTGGCCCTAGTCTAACTATTGGCGTGTACATCGGTCAGATAAAATCACTCCACCACAATGCCACTCAATGTTTGCTCGCAGGCACTAACTAATCCTCTGTCTGTGTTCACACAGCACAGTAAGTGTCACAGCCAAGACAGTGAACAAACGCTAAATCGCGAGCGACTCAATATGGAGTATCACTCCGATTCGCTAGCGACAGAGGTGCTCTCTCAGTGCAGTACTGAGTAGAGACTTTGTTCCACGCTCTCTGCATACACACACGAGCGCACTCGCTCCCACTACGTGTTCCCACCACAAGGGCATCACCGGAATGACTTCCCTCCATGCAAAAAGCGAAAGGTTACATCATCCGCTTTTTTTCCCTCACTCCTCTGGCTCCTTGCATCAGAAATAGTTCACCAATCAGTGCTACTCTTACAAACAGGAGAATGGCTAAGCTGATCAATGTGGAAATATATAGCATCTGCGTTAGGTTTTTATTGTCCACTTGTGAGAACTCTGAAACTGTGCGCTAGGTCCATCAAAAAAATGCGTATGCTGGGGCTCTCCCAAACAATACAGCGGGTTTTCCTTTTAAGGTGAACAAGCAGGCCATTATCCCTTTTCTCTGGCAAAAACTGTTTTGGTCCATGGGCAGTCAGCCAGCCGGCGCAGCTGCATGCTAACTCACCCTCCTACAGACTTTACAGCGGACTGGTTGCCTCTGACAAACAGAAACTCCTGTGGCCATCTTGTCTTGATTGTTTGTGTACACCAGCCTCGACTTTTTAATCTCGGTGTGCACTTGTGATTTATTTATTAGATTTGGATATCGACGAAATGGAAATATGTAAAATTTACTCTACCCTATCAGTTTGGGCTCGAATGAAATGTCTTGATACGCAGAGTACGATGATAATGTCGGAATATGTAAGAAATGTAGGTCAGGAGACCATGCCACCTTACAACCTGTTGAAGTTCGGACACCATTGCAGTACAGACGCCCACCAGGATCGTCGTATTACAAGGGTGGCAGTGGCAGATCGTACAGCTACCAATGCAGGGATGACGCGGCTTGTGAGCCCAGAGGTATCAACACAGACTGTTGCTAACCAGTTATTAGCAGTGGGACTACGGGCACGCTCACCTCTAGCCCGTCTTCCACCCAAGCCACGATATCGACTTGAACGGCTCGACCAGTGCCATTAGAGGATCACTTGGAAGATGGAATGGAGCGCCGTGGTCTTCAGCGATGAAAGCAGGTTCTGCCTGCACGCAAGTGACTCACTTTTGCGCATACAACCTGGACCTGGTGAGTGCTGTCTCATAGACTGCATTCGAGAAACAGTGCTCGCATCCCAGGACTTATGGTCTGGGGTGCGGTAAGCTACAAATATATTTCATTTTTTTTTCTGGATGGGACTCTACCATTCTTCGTACGTGCAGAATGTAGTTGGACCCGTTATTTTGCCATTCTCGTAACAGAAAGGTGATGTGTTGTTGCGTCAGGACAATGTTCGCTCTCATAGTGCCCTTGAAACTCGACGTGGTCTACACGACGTGCAGCAACTTCACTGGCCAGCACAATCTCCGGCCCTGCCCCCAGTCGGCCACGTGTGGGATATGATGGGACGAGAAGCGACTCATCAGCCAACAACTCTTACAGAACTACGAGAACATGTCAGGCAGTCCTGGCATAATGCATCCCAGGACGATCAACTGTCTGTCAGAGAGTCAGACCCTACATAGGCGCCCATGGAGACTACACCACATACTATCTGTGTTTCAGCATGGGTCGACGCATTGTACCCCTGAAACGCTTGTCATTTCATGAACTCCATATGCACTGTTGAAAAAAAAAAAAAAAAATCTTGAATGAATGCGGAACATCTCGTACTGTGGTACTGTGTACTATTTTTTTTTTCTTGTAGCGTACTTTGTGGCCTAGGCCATTGTCAGAGGGCAGTGATAATTACCAACACAAATTCTACATTTCGTCTTGAAAAATTTTGCTTCATAAACTACAGCATAGAGGTCTGCTTCATTGATGTGTGGCATACTGAACTCTCTGGATAAGGTGGCGGACACATGAAACGTGTGTGTTATTACGCCTCGTTTCATAAAATCCACTTTGGATTGAACTATGAATTTCCGATACGCCTATGACTGATTTCTGTGAATGTAACTTTTCGGTAACATCGATTTTTAGTTGCGATTTGTCACAGTTAAAAATCACAATTTACGAATTCACTACTTGTATCCCTCCAATACCACCAACGTTAAAATGCACTGCCCGTGATTTATCACTGTAGATGGTTGGATGGTTGGTTAATTTGAGGGAGGGGACCAAACAGCGCGGTCATCGCTCTCATCGGATTGGGAAGGATGGGGGAGGAAGTCGGCCTTGCCCTTTCAAAGGAAACATCCCGGCATTTGCCTGAAGCGAATTAGGGAAATTACAGAAAACCTAAATCAAGATGGCCAGACGCGGGTTTCAACCATCGTCATCCCAAATGCGAGTTCAGTGTGCTAACCACAGTGCCGCCTCGCTCCGTAGTGTAGATGTGACACTGTGATTAGTCACAAGCAGCATCTACAGGCACAGGAAAGTGTATCTGCTAGCTGGTATATCTCCCAGTGAAATCTCTCTCTCTCTCTCTCTCTCTCTCTCCGTGTGAGTGTGTGTGTGTGTGTGTGTGTGTGTGTGTGAGAGAGAGAGAGAGAGAGAGAGAGAGAGAGATAGAGAGAGAGGGAGATACAAATAAAAAAGAATGAGAGAGTAAACAATTGTTGTAAAGAGACTGAATCATGGTACGTAAAGAAATCTTTCATTAAAATGACACGTTCCACATCATTACGAAATGTCCTATTCAAGCTCTATGGAACAAGTATTATTTTAATCATATCATATTGCTGACTAGCCCCGAAGAGGCATGAATTATTCGAAATTTTCGCCAATATCAGTAACCAAATCTAAACTTGAAAATAAAAGACGACAGTTTTTGTAATAAACCGGGACTCCTATATAGACCCTTCCGTCCCTGTTAAATAACCACGAAAGATGTCTGATATATCTCCATTCAGAAGTAACAAAGACGAAGGGCGTGATGTGAAGTTCTGTGACGGAGATACGAACCCAACACGTAATCGGATGGTTAACTAAGTAAAATCAAATGTTACGTATCAGTTATTCTTACCAGTTGCTAGGTGTTGGAATTTAAAATAAGGATACAAATTTTTGTGCCTGAGTGACAATCGAACAGCACACCTACCGTCCGCCTTTATCATTCACGAATATAGCTTCAGTATCAGTAGTCACCAACAGTAAGATGTGTGCGTCTTTGACCAAAAATAACAACACCTATTGCGATAGTTGGAAACACATGAACAGACATTAAAAATGCACGTTAATTTTCACTAGCAAGCCGGTTTGCACTTGATGGGACTTGAAATGAATTGATGAATATTTTTGTACTGTATCAGGAGTCGGATCCACATACTTACCTTTGGAGGAGACCTAGAGAAGATTGCAGTCTTGGGAAAAGGAACGAAATGATTGAACTATACTGTTCCGAGAGATTCAAATCCTGGAAAGAGGCGATACGAATTCGAATCACAGTCCAGCACCAGATTTTTCAACGTCTATAGTTCAAACAAGTACAAGTAAAATAAGAGCCCTGTTCCTTTAAATGGCTATCGGTTCATCAAATAAAATAAAATTTTCTAATGTAAGTTACTGGCGACAGTATTTTTGTTTACCAGGACTTCCGCCTATGTCATTTCCCAACGTAAACCGGCTCTGCCCAGTTGTTAATGAAGGAACGTGATGTTTAATGCGGCTTCTGGATTATAACGTCTTTCTCTTGAGGTCACCAGAGGTAAAGTAAATCTGCTTGTGCCTCTTAAAAGTAAATACCTGAATCCACGCATTACATCTGTGATAGTTCGTTACGCCAGACCATTGTGGCCACATTTCCCAGCCCCAAGAGTGTGCTGTAACAGATGATGTGTTTATCTTACGAAATTAGTCACTGTGGAAAAAATGCGAGTTTCTAAAATCGTTAAGAAGAAGCAAGCTTCTGACACAGAGATTATACTATTCTCATGTCAGCAGGATGCAAAGACTCTTCTAGGCATCATAGCCTCGATGTGAAGGCATTTTGAAATTTTCACTAATTCAGCAAATTTCTTTGTTCGAGAAAATCCCCTGTGAAGTGTGAAGTTACCTCATAATTCGATTATTACCGTCATTATTACTATCATTTTCTTCATACCGCTGCTGGAAAACATGTGCTTGAAGATCATTTAATGCCTTTTGGTCATTATAGAAGTAGTTGTCCAAGATCAGGTTCTTGTCCTGTCTACGGAATCCTTTTCATGTTAATATCAAACATCAGCAATTACCCGTATATTACATTAAAACTAAAGTAATTGATGAAGACTTTACTTGATAACAAAAACGCGCTGCCTTTCTTCATTTACTTGCGCCTAGAAATGGCTGTCGAATACTGCCAAACCAAAAGCCAAGGGATCTTACTGCCTTCCGATATACGTCGCTGTCAGTTCTTCCATATGATTTGGTCGACGTGCCTGTTTCAAGTTGTGTATGACACAATGTTTTAGAAGATCAATTGTTTTCCTTTGCAATAAACAGAAGGATTTTCATCCTAAGCTATCCAAGTTCTAAATTTTCGCAATATTAGTTCAAATTTAATATTCGCTTCAGTAACGTAGGAAAGAATTACGCAGTTGGAAAACCCACATCAGACTCCTTGATCTTACACTTAGTTATGATCATAAATTCTAGCTCAGAGTGACACCAGTTTAAATAACCTAATGTGTGTTTTTGCTTTTAGGAAGCTTTAATTGTCGAGTGCTATTAATAGTGTTCCATAGATTTCGTGTTTGTTTTGAATACAATCAGAGAGAGTCCCTTTGGTCAACCATCGTGCCAGTAGTGCTAGTGTTTGTTTTCAATACAGTCCAGAGACAGGTAGTGCTATTTTCATTGTTTTCTACAAGAAGTGTCTAGCAACCACAGTTTAGTCAACTATCAGCCGCCTTTAGTGAATTAGCACTCTAGTTAAAAGTTGATTAACTCTCTACAGTAAATTGATTTCTTAGGATGGATAGGATGTGTGACTGCTGTGTACGGACGCAGGAGGAGCTGGCCGCTGTTCGTGAACAGCTGAACGTGTTGATGGCCGCGGTCAGCCGTCTTCAGGCTGCTGCCTCGGAGTGTAGCGGCAGTGGGGAGTCTGGTGCGTCGCATGGTACACCCCAGGTGTTACATGCTTCACCCACTGTCCCTGCTGTCGACACATCTTCGCGGGTACCGGGCGCGGTTGGACCACCCTCTCCCCAAGGGGAGTGGCGGGTTCAGCGGCGTTCGCGGCGCACGAGGCGGAGGGTAAATGTGGAGGCTGGCCGTGTGGCATCGCCCACTCTGCCTGTGAGTGGACATGTGGCTGATCCTTCAGCAAGGTCCGAGCAGGCACACGGGGGGAGGGGTTTATTAGTTATTGGGAACTCCAACGTTAGGCGGGTGATGGAGCCCCTTAGGGAAATAGCGGAAAGGTCGGGGAAGAAGGCCAGTGTTCACTCTGTCTGCTTGCCGGGGGGTCTCATCCGAGATGTGGAGGAGGCCCTACCGGCGGCGATAGAGAGCACTGGGTGCACCCGACTGCAAATTGTTGCTCATGTTGGCACCAATGACTCCTGCCGTCTGGGTTCAGAGGTCATCCTCAGTTCGTACAGGCGGCTGGCGGAATTGGTGAAGGCGGAAAGCCTCGCTCGCGGGGTGGAATCAGATCTAACTGTTTGTCGTATCGTTCCCAGAACCGATCGCGGTCCTCTGGTTTGGAGCCGAGTGGAAGGCTTAAACCAGAGGCTCAGACGATTCTGCGGAGATCTGGGGTGCAAATTTCTCTACCTCCGCTATCGGGTGGAGAAATGTAGGGTCCCATGAATAGGTCAGGCGTGCACTACACGCCGGAAGCGGCTACAAGGGTAGCGGGGTACGTGTGGAGTGCACATGGAAGTTTTTTAGGTTAGAGAATTCCCTCCCTAGGCCCGAAAAAACGCCTCCTGAGACGCGGCAAGGTAGGAGTAGGCAAAATGCAACAGGGAATAACAATATTAATGTGCTAATAGTAAACTGCAGGAGCGTCTGTAGAAAGGTCCCAGAACTGCTGTCATTAATAAACGGTCACAGCGCCCATATAGTACTACGGACAGAAAGTTGGCTGAAACCAGACGTAAACAGTAATGAAATCCTGAACTGAGATTGGAATGTATACTGCAGAGACAGGCTGGACAGTGAAGGGGGAGGCGTGTTTATAGCGATAAGAAGTGCAATAGTATCGAAGGAAATTGACGGAGATCCGAAATGTGAAATGATTTGGGTGAAGGTCACGGTTGAAGCAGGCTCAGACATGGTAATTGGATGTCTCAATAGGCCCCCAGGCTCAGCAGCTGTTGTGGCAGAGCACCTGAAGGAAAATTTGGAAAATATTTCGAGTAGATTTCCCCACCATGTTATAGTTCTGGGTGGAGATTTTAATTTGCCGGATATAGACTGGGAGACTGAAACGTTCATAACGGGTGGCAGGGACAAAGAATCCAGTGACATTTTTTTAAGTGCTTTATCTGAAAACTACCTTGAGCAGTTAAACAGAGAACCTACTCGTGGCGATAACATATTAGACCTTCTGGTGACAAACAGACCCGAACTATTTGAAACAGTTAACGCAGAACGGGGAATCAGCGATCATAAAGCGGTTACGGCATCGATGAGTTCAGCCGTAAATAGAAATATTAAAAAAGGTAGGAAGATTTTTCTGTTTAGCAAAAGTGACAAAAAGCAGAAAAGCAAAAATCCTTCCAATACCACCAACGTTAAAATGCACTGCCCGTGATTTATCACTGTAGATGGTTGGATGGTTGGTTAATTTGAGGGAGGGGACCAAACAGCGCGGTCATCGCTCTCATCGGATTGGGAAGGATGGGGGAGGAAGTCGGCCGTGCCCTTTCAAGGGAAACATCCCGGCATTTGCCTGAAGCGATTTAGGGAAATTACAGAAAACCTAAATCAGGATGGCCAGACGCGGGTTTCAACCATCGTCCTCCCAAATGCGAGTTCAGTGTGCTAACCACAGTGCCGCCTCGCTCCGTAGTGTAGATGTGACACTGTGATTAGTCACAAGCAGCATCTACAGGCACAGGAAAGTGTATCTGCTAGCTGGTATATCTCCTAGTGAAATCTCTCTCTCTCTCTCTCTCTCTCTCTCTCTCTCTCTCTCTCTCTCTCCGTGTGTGTGTGTGTGTGTGTGTGTGTGTGTGTGTGTGTGTGTGTGTGTGTGTGTGTCACGAAAATTTCACTCTGCCCTTGTTAAAGCCATCCCATACCCTCAAATTGTCTTCCATGATAAAGACTAGGTTACGTGTTTTAGGGCTGATGAGGTAAGCAACTGAAAACTGTGGGAAGTACGAATTTCCAGTTAAAAGTTGACTGCAATACATGAACATACACCAAACGTTTACCTGTGTATTGTAGTGCTGAAAAACAATCCGCATGCTGAATACACTACTGTTAAATGTATGGCAAATGTTACGTAGTTGACCCCTCTTTGCCTTTTCTGGAGTTTATGTACGATATATGTGTACGTTATTCGTCAAAATACTCGCTCGAGCCGTGCCCGTTATCCGATATACGTTCCCTGAATTTACCTCGAGTTTTCGCTATTTTTGCGATGAAAAGTGCGTTAAGTATGTATCAGTATGGTGCTAACGTAAACATTACGCTATGCTGTAGGTCAGTCTCTTAAAGCAGTCTTTATTTGGCATTCACATTCGTTGGCTTCGTGATCTCTCAACCAAATTATTAGCTTTCAGCTGGGACTATGCTACAAGATTTGGGTGCGGATGGTCCAGTATCACACTCCAGCCAAACATAAATGTGTCGCTACCAAGCACAACAGCATGTGTAGACTTTTCTCAGAGCGAATTAGTTTCTTGGTTCATTTCTTTGATAATAGGTAGGCTACACATCCAGAGCGTTAGAGACAAGGTTCTTCGAACGACGCACGAACTTCGGTCAACAGGTGCCACACCGCGTTGAATGTGATAGTGCTTAAACGCTACTTTTTGTTGCTACTTGCGAATTCTAGTTGTGACTGTTGAATGGAAACTCGACAGCGTGACACAAGGTTCTCAGAAAGAAGTATGAATTCCTGACAACAGAGGCAGATGACATTGTATATTAAATGCGACTTTTCGCTGGTACTTACTACTTGTGACTCCCATTTGTGAATGAAATAATAACCAAATACCATGAAACTGTTATTGTCAAAACAGTGACTTCTCAATCACTTGTGATTTGTAATAGATGGTTGATTTGCCTACCCCTAGTTTACATTGTGTGTTAGCTTCGAAGTCGCTGCTGCAATTTACGATGATGAAATCGCCACTGGCTTCATGAGTATGGCTGGCAAAGAATTTATCAAATGTGTCCTCTTGCTTCTTACACTTCCTTTGAGAGCTTGAAGTTGAATAATGTAGTGCTGAGCCTCTATTGAGATCTTAGGTACGGTGCCGAATAGTTTGCTTTCACTGGTGACTCTAACTCAAGAACAACATAGATGGTGACATCCAAGCAATCCTCTAGTGCCCACGTGAGTGTCACGTTCACACTAACTCTTTCGAAACAGAAACATGTCTGCTAGGGAATATTTTATAGAACACTAATTTAATTTCTGTATTTCACGGAGATGCCTGTGCACTTACTTGTTTTTCCAGTACTTTTACATGTAATGTGATCGCTCTTTTATACGTCATATGGAGCAATATATTACTAAATTACCTTCAGTGCACAAAGAACTTGACTTTTTCCTTGAATATAATAAGCAATTATTAAATTACCTCGTTGTGCTTTTCGTAGTATCTTGCGCGCTATTCGACGTTTCCCGCCACAGCTAAAATTCGTGTGAGCGCGTTCCAAATTATCGTGGAGCCTAACAGTTTTCACATTCTCGTGTACCTTATTTTCATTGCAGCGAGCCTTTATCTATTTATTTCAGGTTCATTTCAGTTTTAGCTTAGTAAAGTAAGACTGAGTCCGTGCGTCCAATCATCAATAAAACCCAATTAACAGTAGGTTCACTAAACAAGTATCATCTACCTTCATGGCTCCTCAGGTTCATTCTGATCACCACGAGAGTAAGTTAGTACGTCATGTTATGAAAAGCCGTACTTGGTGTGGTACAGTGGTCTCGTTAACTGTATCCTACTTAACAGAATCAGTGTTACAATGCGCAAACAACTCTTAGCCTATCATGGGCAGTTGTCTATATAAATCAGGGTTCATAAATGTATTTATAGAAAGGTTACATTTGGTTTGTTTTTTCTAGAAGTGGTTGAGATAGTCACGTTCTTTGTTTTTACAGGTCAAGATTTAACGACGATTAATAGCACTTAGGCTATGCAGTAAGTCTCTAGAGGCTCAAACTGAGAACAAAATTAATTAAGATGCAATTTAAATACGGGTATTAGCTTTCATTTGTCCAGGGTTGATATTACAAAGTAGCCGTCTTACATTTTGGTTTTACAAGGCAGCATTTCGCATAAATAATTAAACAGGTCATCTGGACTCATTTCATAAATGTCAGACGTCTATCATACACAAGTGTGCTCATAATATCGAGCTCATACTACGTGCCACTCAGGAAAACTAGATGATAAGCCTCTAGAGAAAGAACGATGCAACCCGTTTATTTACTTCATTTGTGTAAGACCTATCAGTCGCCTCTTTCGTTTCTATGAATGACTGAACAAGAGAATGAGTGCATTTCGACTGTAACTGCGGAAAACCATAGTCAGTACCGTAGAGTTTGTGTCTTGCTATTTAGCTTGCTGGAAGGAGACACCAGAGAGTAGGGAGGAGCGGTCAGTGTCAGAGATATTGGCTAGTTTTGCACAGTATTGGGATGCTGTTGGCCATACATAGGAACTCTCCATCCGCCTGAGGGAGAGAAGCTTCGCACAAACTTTGCTTTAGTCTGATTCTGGTGGTGAAACTGAAAGTATGCGGAAGTCTGATTACGGTATGAATGACGGCTTCAGAATAAGTTAATGTAGTTTGTAAGAGTATTTAAAGTATTTCAACTACGTTATGTTAGGAAAGTGAACTGTAATACTTTGTTTTCGTTCCCTTTTACTGAGTTTTGCGTGTTGAGCGTTATCTAATTTGTGCGCTTTGTTCCTTCAAAATAATCGCCATGAGTTTTATTCATAGTGTGTGCTTCCCTCTAGCTAAATATTCGTTTAATTTCCTAACATTTAGTAGTCTGCATAATGAATCGTGTGTTGAATTATTACTGTTTTAAGAGGGGAATCTTTGTTTACGATGTAAAGTGTTTAGTATAAATGCCTTCAGCAATTGTCATTCACATATTTACAGTGTGTTTTTGCTTATCTAGTAAGAATCTCTATTTAAAGAATAGTTGGTTTATCGGAAAACAGTCACACCCAGTGAGTGTGATCCATCCCGTTATCAATTTGATAACTTCCAAATGGTTCAAATGGCTCTGAGCACTATGGGACTTAACATCTATGGTCATCAGTCCCCTAGAACTTAGAACTACTTAAACCTAACTAACCTAAGGACAGAACACAACACCCAGCCATCACGAGGCAGAGAAAATCCCTGACCCCGCCGGGAATCGAACCCGGGAACCCGGGCGTGGGAAGCGAGAACGCTAGATAACTTCCATTTAATACTTCTGTGCACTTTGGAGAACGCAAGACTTCACACCTAATGAATACCTACATGCTGGGAAAATTTCCTGTCGTTCTCGAATATACCGATTTTGACAGAATTCCTGCAGTCTTGAGTCTTAGTGACGACGCTCTTTCCTTCTCTCTCTGTTATTTAACTGTTCCCACGAGATTAGCTTCTAGAAATAGAGTTGCCCACTCAATGCGCATGAGTGCGCGTGATAAATGAATCTTATCCTGTTCGTTGTATTGTTGTGCTGTCCTGAGCATGAACTGGATTCAGCCCCAGTGCCTTCCCTATAGTGTAATCTGATACATGTTAAGGAATCAACATTTAATTCCGTATCAAGTGACGGAATTTAATTACATCATTTTCGCGTCTTATCTGTACCATATTTGACAACAAACGTTTCCTCCTCCTCTCCGCCTTTCAATAAATAGACAGGAGTCTTACAGCGTGCTTACATATGAATTAGTTGCAACGGGAAATATCTGTTACAAATAGATGACAAAAGTAATTTATGCCTCTGATATGGTTAACAAACAGTCCGGTGGTGGATAAATTACATTTAATTAGTGTTGCTTAGTTGCGATATTTCTAGGAAGCTTCACTGTTGCTGTGTTGCTGGAAGAGGAATCGATTCTGCACGCGAATGTAATACATCCTGGAGGTAGTTTAAGGTCAATGAGTCGTATGTTAATGGACAGGTACAAGCACTGATATCTTCTTCCCCTGCAGCACCGTGGAATGTATTATCAGGCACTCTGACAACTAATTCGGTTTCTGCTGCAAAAATTACGTTGTTTTCAGGGCCGAAATATTTATTTCTGTCCGCCGCAATCGAAATACCGCGTGAAAAGTTCCTCATACTGGCAGTCGACATACGATAAGAAAATTTCAACACAATTTAAAAAAAAAGAAAAAACCTTCCGCTGAAAATCATCTGCAGTAAGTGCTCTTTGGAAGCACGGTGCGTCAGCCATGGTGATTCCCCCGCAAGGAAATGGTTCACAAATAATTTAAGCAAATCTATAAAACAATTCAAACATTCCTGCTGTTGTCCACAGTGTTTGAAAAATGTATATAGCGGATACTGTATCTTATTCCCACTCTGTCACATTTCCGCTCTCGTGACGCACATTATAGCTGCAGTGTGAACCACTGTTTCTGCAGCTTCTGTGATGCTGACCTGCAACAAATCGCTTGTCGCTGTAACTCCAAAACGATACGCAGGCTCAAATGACTTACAGTAATGCAGCCGGATGACTTCGACGACAACCGCTGATATTTCGTTTGTAAGGCACCACTGCAGCAAGCAAGCGCTGTCCAAGTGATTTTAACGCCTCCGTTTGCAGAGAAACTGCGGAAAGATAGCACACACAGATACTGTCAACACTAGCACCATCACTAACTAAAGATCTAAAGCTGACCGACGTCAGAAGTTATCGATAGTGAAACTGAATATCAGCAGGTGAGATAGCATTAACTCTGTCCCTCCGCGTTTTTTTTTTTTTTTTAATTTCAACTGCTTCCTAAATTACACTATCACAATAGTTGGAAGTCATGCCACAATCTCCGTTTTCTTGTATTCCACGAGATGACTGGTGCCTCTTTTTTAAAAAAAATTCTTATGCTCAGTACACCAGTCCTCCGATATTCTGGTAGTCTGACCAATATATGACATGCACAGTTGCAAAGAATACGGTAGACACCCGCCTTACGCGAACCAAGATCATCCTTTACGGAATCAACTAAGACCAGAGCCCTTTTAGGTAGATCTAATAATTTAGTTCGTTAGTTCCATTTGCAACACGTGGACAGAAATGTTCGGATCAAATTCTTGCGTTATTGACATTAAGCGTAGAACTAAACGGGGGGAAATGTTACACTGTTGAAAAGATAATAAAATCAAGACCTTAAACTGCCTTCTGGCGTTCATATACATCAACGGGAACAGCTGAAAATGTGTGCCCCGACTGGGACACGAACCCGGGATTTCCTGCTCACATGGTAGAAGCTCTATCCATCTTTTTTTTTTTTTTCTTTTTTTTTACAAGAGTGTTCAGTTATGAGTAGGTGGAGACAAGGCGGGCAGGGGTCGAAACCCGAGGCCTGGCCGCGATGTCTTCCCCCCTCCCGTCCCTGAAGCACTCCCGCAAAGTTGCTTTTTGATTTATTTTTGTTTTATTTTTATTTATAATTTTTTTTTTCACCAGGAAAAGGGTAAATGAAAAAAAGATCTTTATTGGTACAAACTTAAATACAACAGAAATGCCATCCTTCCGGCGAAAATAACACAAGACAATATACTCGTACAAGGCGAGGAATTTTTTTTTAATGAACAAGGTGTAGGGAAAAAAAGAATAATAATTCTGATGTAATCTAAGAGGTGTGAAGCAATATACAGTGGAGTAAGGGAAAGACCAGTGTTGTCTGGGGTAGTGCATTGAAGAAAGGAGGCGCGTGTCCATGCGCCTACTCCACTGTGGGTTACAAATGTAGAAAGTGGCGCGGGGAGTCTCACATGTCAGCAGGGGGGACGGGAGTGCTGTCGGCATGTGGCACCATCCAACTGAGCGGGGGTGAAGTAAAGATCGCATGTAGGTAGTTGGCGAAGAAGGCGCGGTAGCACGGTCGCTGTTCAACTTCACTGTGGGCGGTTTGTAAGTACTGCCAGAAATCAAGGCGTGATTTGTCGCCACCATTATACATGTAGGTGATCGTCCACCCCTTGACCCATACAATCGCATGATTTTTGGAGGCGGGGAAATAAGAATTCTCAGGATGGATAAAAGTCCGTGGGTCAACCGAGTCCGGCGGAACGCGGAGGTAACAGGCAACAAACTGTCGGGCAAGTTTCCAGACGTCACTGGTGGCAGCACAAGTCAGTTGGTGGACATCGTCATCCACGAGGTGGCAAAGGGAACAAAGTGGAGAGTCCTGTAGTCCGATGGCGTGAAGGCGATGAGTTGTGGCGAATTTTTCATTGGCGACTTGGTACCATGTTGCCCGGACGTTGGAGGGAAGAAAAGGCTGGTGGATGTGACGCCAAACCGTTGGCCACCGCGTGGACGGATGTCTCAGTTCGATATTGTTGCTGGATATGGAACGAAGGAGTGGGGTGTAAAAATCTTTAGGTCGAGGAGAACGCGTGGTCGGTAAGTGCGTGTGAGCATAACTGAAGTCGACGATGAAATCAGAAATGTGGGTCAAATGGTGCTTGATGTGTCCGACTGGTACTGGTGGTGTTATGGTCGCGGGCACAAGAATTTCCAGCAAGCTGCGCGTAAGGGAGGTGCCCCCGTGCCACTGCTTGTGCATGGTGGACATGTACAAGGACGCCGCTCGGAGTCGCACATTGACAAGGCCGAGGCCTCCTGCTCGCGGGGGAAGGGTGAGCGTGTCGCAGCGGACCTTAAAGATCGTACCGGCCGTAAGGAAGTATCCGAGGGCAGCCTGGAGGCTGCGTCCAATAGTTGATGGCAGCGGGAGGACCTGTGCGATGTGGACCATTCTGGCCGCCACATGTTGATTGAGGTATTGGACACGTTGTAACGAATCGAGTCGTCGGAGAAGATTTTGTCGCACCGTCGTGCGGATAGTTTGGAGTGCACGCCGAAAATTGATGGCAGCGGAGCGGCGCACGGTGGAGGTGAATGTGATACCAAGATATCGTAGTTGTTGTACACACGGGAGAGGTGCTAAGTCGTCGTGTGAGAGGCCGCGTCCAATGGGCATCGCCGCGGATTTAGCCACATTCATGTTACTGCCCGCTGCAGTGCCGTACGTTGATATCAAATCAAGTACCGTGTGCGTTTCACTCCGTGAGCGGATCAAGAGGAGGAGGTCGTCCGCATACGCACGACATCGAAAACTGTGCTGTCGCAAAGTGAGACCAGAAAGGTGGCTCGTCAGACTCCCGATGAGTGGCTCCAGGCTTATGGCATACAGTAGGGTCGAAAGTGGGCAGCCTTGCCGTACGGAACGCCGGATCGCCACTGGTCCCGCCACACGGCCGTTAACCTGAAGCAGAGATTCGGCGGTGCCGTACAGGCGCCGGATCACGTCGATAAAGGTTGGTGGAAAACCCATGCGGTTCATCACTGAGAACAGAAAAAGATGCCGCAATTTGTCGAATGCGCTGTCAAAATCAATGGCAACCACTGCTGCGCGGAGTTTGCACGCCGCTGCCAGTGCAATTAAATCGCGACATTCTCCTGTGGCCGTTTGTATATTAACTGAGCCGCCCGGAGTTGTCTGTTCCGGGGATAGAATGCTAGGCAGGATCTTGCGGCATCGCGTTGCCAGTAGGCGTGTAAAAATTTTACAGTCTGCGTTAAGCAGAGTCAGGGGACGGTAATGTGCTGTCGTCACACCTGGTGTCGGTTTGTGGATGGGTATAATAATTCCCGTGACGAAGGACGGCGGTACGGCGTTCCCCATCGTCAGCAGTTCATTAAACATCGTTGTCCACCGTGACGCCATTAGTGTGAAGAAAGCGCGATAAAATTCTATCGGCAATCCGTCGACACCAGGTGACTTATTCAGAGCACCTTTTTTGATTGCAACGTGGATTTCGTCACGCATAATGGGCTCCATCAGCTCGTCCGCTTCGTCACTGGTGAGGGTGCGAGTTACGTGTGGTAACACAGACTCCTCAGGGTGGTTGTTGGTAGTCTCCTCCTGGTACATTGTGCGGTAGTGGTCGACAAAGGCACTGACGATTTCGGCCTGGCAAGTGACGTGCTGGCCGCGACAGGTGGTGATCTCGGTGATGAGTTGTCGTCGTCGATGTTTCCTATCGGAGGCGATATGATGCATGGTCGGATGTTCTTGTTCCGCCGAATCTTGACGTCGGGTTCGCACCATAGCCCCCTGCAGTCTACGGCGTGTCAAAGTTACAATTTGCGCCTTAATCCTGCTGCGTTCCCTCTGGGTGTCGGGGGTGGGCGGTTGGGCGTCCAGGTCGCGGAGAACGGCGTAGAAATAGTCGGTAGTGTGCCGGCGCCACATAGCAACTTCCTTTCCATACTGAATCAAAGTACGTCGAATGGCAGGTTTGGCACATTCTAGCCACCAGGTCAAGGTCGTGCCGTATTTAGGTAAGCGACGTTCACAGGTGGCCCATGTCTCGGTAACACGTTGAAGACATTCGGGATCATGAAGATGGGAGGTGTTTAGCTTCCACGGTGCACGACTACGCCAGATCACTTGCTTGGGGAAGAGAATGTTGCAGATGTAGGCACAGTGGTCCGAAAAGGCCAGGGGCCAAAGTTCTGCACCTTGGACTGCAGGCGTGAGTTCCCGAGAGACGTAAATTCTATCAAGGCGGCTCGCGGAGTGACTCGTCTGGTAAGTATGTCCAGGCGCGTCGCCGTGCCGAACTTCCCAAGTGTCGCGGAGCAACGGATCTCGGACGACAATACGCAGTTCTTGACAGGTGTTGTAGTGGGGCACTTGATCTTTAGGGTGCAAGACACAATTAAAATCACCCCCAAGCAAGTAATGGTCGCAGCGTCCAAGAAACAAAGGAGCGATGTCTTCTGAATAGAAGAGTGCCCTGTCGCGTCTGCGGGTGGAGCCTGACGGAGCGTAAATGTTGATGATACGGGTCCCCATGACGGTAACGGCCATGCCTCTGGCAGATGGAAGGTATGTGATATCGGCCACGGGAATGCCTTCTCTGGCGTAGATGGCTACGCCGCGTCCCAGGTGGTCACCAGGAGAAGGATAAGTGTTGTATCCCGCGACGTCTGGAAGTGTGGCCAGGTGTACTTCCTGCAGTAGTGCGATATCGACGTCCGACGCCCATATCATCTCTCGCAGCAGTTGAAGTTTCACGGGTGAGCTAATGGTGTTAGTGTTGATCGTCGCTATTCGGTAGGTTTGGAGCCGTACCCCGCCGTGGAGGGGAACTCCACCGGCGGAGGATGAAGAGGGACGAAGCAACGGTGAGTCGTGCCGTACGCCACCCGACGGCGTTATCAGCGGCGTAACGATGCTTCCGTCTGGGGTAACTCTGTCCCCAGCGTGTGGTCCGGGTCCTCATCGACGTCCTCACTCCACACCATTGAAGACGTTGTCGTTGTGATGGTCGTACGTTCCACTTCGGTCGTAGGGGCAGAGGACGTCTCGGCGACAGTCGCATCTGTGGAGTCCATTGGTTCAGGAGCACCTGAGCGAGCCAGTAGAGTAGGCATCGACGTATCCACAGTCGGCGTCATGTTGTCGTCATTCGTATCGTCGTGTAGGTTCTCCGAGGCCTCGTCGGGTCGGACGGCCTCTGGAGCATCGGGGGGTGGTGATCCGTCTCGTTCCGAGACCGTACGGCGCCTCCTCTTGCGCCTCTTAGGTGAACGTTGTTTGCGGGTTCGCCCCTCCGTGTCGGAAGACGGGAGGGAGTCGCGTCGCTCTGAGAGGAAGGCCGCCGCGGGAACGTCAAATGAAGGGGCATCCATATGTTCAGGCGGGTGGGTGTCGGAAGTCGTCGCTGTTGGTAGTGGCGCCGGAGTAGCGTCAGGCTTTGAGCGCGACGCGTCGGCCCCAGCGGTATCCGTAGCAGCTGGAAGGGTCACCGGTGCATGATCCGAAGGGCGGCGGCCGGTGGGAGGAGAAGAGAGCGCCGAGGCGTAGGTGATCGGTAAAACCGTCGTCGGAGCCGGAGGTGCCACGGTAGCGGCTGGCAATTGGGTGATTCGTCGCTGAAGACACTCAGATCTGAGGTGGCCTTCTTTGCCGCACCCGGAACAGGTCTTGGGTTGGCCGTCGTATATGACAACCGCGCGGCACCCGCTAATTTGCAGGGAAGATGGCACGTGGCGATGGAGGTCGATGGTGATCTGCCGTACACCGTTAAGAACGGGGTACGTTTGGAATTGCGCCCAGCGTTCGGCAGTGTGGCCATGTACAGTGCCATAGGGGCGGAAAGCCGCGATAACGTCTGCCGCTGGAAGCTCGAACGGGAGTTCGAAAACTCGTATGGTGCGCATTCCTAAGCCGGCATGGTCGACAGTGACCGCTCCGACATTGCCGTCGGCATGGCAAAAGCGTAATCCATGGTTGGTGTCACGAAGTATTCTTTCACATACCGCGTCATTGACGACTTTGACGTACACAGTACTGCTTAATATGGACAAATGGATGCCCAAGATGTCAGAAGCTGGGATCTTAGCAACGTCGCGTAGGAAGCGTTCCACTTCCAAGGCCTTTGGTCGTGCGTAGTCGTTGCAGAAGTTGAAACGTAAAGTTGATTTTCGAAAACGGTTGGCCATGATTCTAGTGCACGTAAGCGACACGTAAGTGACGGCCGCTGAAATGTAAACAACAGCGAGCGCGCGCGCTCCGCAGGCGGAAATAACAACATGTCCGTACTGCACGGCGGCGAAAGCCGGACTGTAAAGTTTTTACTCGATGGAAGATTTGAACTAAGGACCTTTCGTTCCGCAGCTGCTCACGTTACCACGAGACCACGGCGCTCCTATCTGAGCCACCGAGAGCGCAGGGGATTGAGCGATTGCAGGGACTTACCCCTTGCACGCTCCCCGTGAGACTCACATTCCCAGCTTAATGTCCACACACAACGTTCGAAGTGGCCCTGCCCATCACACTCATTACTCGCGGCAGACAAACTTACCGAGTCCCGTAAGAGTTCGGGAAATGCGTGTGCATCTGCCCAGAAAAGGTCAACGGCCTGTTAGCCTTAACTATATGGAGATGGTATCTGTTCTCTCGGAGATGTCCGAAAGAACCTGATACCATCTTCATATGTTACATTGTTATTAAACCATGATAAATTTTACTACATATATTTTATTCAAAGGAACACATAATTTATAGTTTATGGACTAGTTAATTATGATTATAAGGTCTCCAACGGTATGTTACATAAAAAATAAGTACAGTCTATACTGATAATAACACGATATTATCAAAGGAATATATTTTCCGGACTACATGAATACACGAATTACAGACGAAGAAACTAGCGCAGAACAATAGTAAGGAAGGCATGCCACTGACAGGCCAATGAAGTCATGCAGCGTGGGACAGCGCGATCGAAAGTAGCGCCCTCGAGTGTATGTATACAAATCAGCCAAATTGGGTACAGTTAGTGGTACCTCTTTTACTGTAGTTGTTGGGAAGTAAATAGGGATCCAACAATATAAATATCCTAAAAGCGACTATTTTCTTTTTGTAACACATGTCACTTACATACCTCTTTAACCATTTTGACGTAGAAGTGCTGTCAAGCTTTGTCATTTATTCTTTTGTCTGCAATGTCTTCAATATTTAAAAGCCATTTTCCTAATCCTACGAAACGCTCGCCGTTACCAGATCTGGCTTAGTAGCATACGGAGTTCATAGCACTCATGGACTGTGGGACCCTATTCAACAATCTACAAGCTCACTTTTAAAAACTATTATTTTATTTTCAGATCATATTTGAAAGCTATATTTAATGAATTTTTGTCTCTGTAATTTATTGCACTAACAGAAGCTATGCACTTTGATTCTTGAACCATTAACTGACCAACGTACTAAACGTAAGTCAAGATAATTGAAACCCTCCGTTTAGTCCACAACATACGGGTGGTTACAATTAAAGTGCAGTTACTCGTAGACGTTCACTGTGGCAACGAAAACTTGGTAGATGCCCTAATGCATTAATGTGGAAGTGATTTACGATGGAAAAAATTAGTTCCAATTTCGGCCAGCAGGTGCAAATCCGGCGTTATGACTGCAAGAAAGAAGTGTAGACATGTTTCCATATGCAATGCATTAGAAACGGGGCGTGCGCGGAACAGGTCAAACAAGTGAGAAAGGCATAATGTTGATTTTATTATTAACCGCCGCTTACACAATTTGTTCGATGTGAGCACCGGAAACGTCGATGAGATGATGTACAGCGCTAGAATTTCACCTGGTGCTCAGAATGGGAACTAATTTATTCCAGGGTAAATTGGTTCCGTATTGACGCATTAGACTACCTATTAAGTTTCGCTGTCTTACGGCAATTACAGCCCACACTAGACCTCCGCGAGTAGCTGTACTTTATTTATAACCACCCGGTAGTTAAACGACACCATATGTTTCGTTTCCCTTCTCACAAGGGAACCTCCCCATCGCACCCCCCTCAGATTTAGTTATAAGTTGGCACAGTGGAAAGGCCTTGAAAAACTGGACACAGATCAATCTAGAAAACAGGAAGAAGTTGTGTGGAACTATGAAAAAAAATTAGTAAAATATACAAACTGAGTAGTCCATGCGCAACATATACAACATCAAGGATATTGTAGTCCAGTGGTTAGCGTGAGTAGCTGCGGAACGAGAGGTTCTTGGTTCAAGTCTTGCCTCGACTGAAAATTTTACTTTCTTTATTTTCGCAAAGTTATGATCTGTCCGTTCGTTCATTGACGTCTCTGTTCACTGTAAGAAGTTTAGTGTCTGTGTTTTGCGACCGCACCGCAAAACCGTGCGATTAGTAGACGAAAGGACGTGCCTCTCCAATGGGAACCGAAAACATTTGATCGCAGGGTCATAGGTCAACCGATTCGTCCACAGAAAAACACGTCTGATATATTCTGTACGACACTGGTGACGGCATGTGCGTCACATGACAGGAATATGTTGTCGACCCACCTAACTTGTACACTTGGCGAATGGGTAAAAAGATTCTTCTACCTTGCCCGATTTATGTTTTCTTGTGGATGTGATAATCACTCCAAAAAAAGTGATGAAAACGTAAGAGTTTGTCACATAAACTGAAAATAAAAATTTAAACTTTTCACTCGAGGGAAGACTTGAACCTAGGACCTCTCGATTGGTAGCTGCTCTCGCTAACCACGGGACCACGGCGCTCCGTGACACCCATTGTCCTTGATGTTGCCTATCTTCGCATGGACTACTCAGTTTGTATATTTTACTAATTTTTTTCATAGTTCCACACAACTTCTTCCGGTTTTCTCGATTGATCTGTGTTCAGTTTTTCAAGGCCTATCCACTGTGCCAACTTATAACTAAATCTGAGGGGGGTGCGATGGGGAGGTTCCCTTGTCAGTGAGAGAGTTGTTAACGGCGAAGTGCTTCTGTAGTAACGTTTCATATTGTCATATCGTGGAGACACCAGCCTTTCCGGGTTGTTCTCCTAGTCATCCTCAGTGCTGGTTTCGGGCGGTTACCCACACTCATCTAGCAGCCGGCGAACAATTTTGGACTTTACTTCTCGGTTACACTTCGCCCAAAATGTTGAAGATGATAAAACATCTCTGCAGAATGAGCCTGAACTCCTCTGACACACTTTCAGAGGGTGTTCAGCAACACATTTTGAGTATTTTGGAATAAGTGAAAGGGTCCTGTAGCCACCATTCATTAGTCCGGTAGCCCATTTTCATTACCATTTCTCTTTCTTTTCCTTGTTTCTCTTTTCTCTTTACTCTCATAATGGCGTGATTGAATGAATGTGGTTGTGTGCCACGTTGCTAGACGGTGGCGTAGTCTGCTGCAGAAAGTCTGCGATAGTCGTACAGATTCAGCAGCAATTGTACAGAATAGCCAACTCTCGTAGTGGTCAAGTAGGCAAAGAGGTTTTCGCTACTTGTGAGAAATCCACCTGCGTTAGGTTGGTGGCGGAAATGGCATCTTTGGGTTTTCCGGGCCACGCGGAGCGTGGAAGAGGCTGCAGAAGAAGCGGGAAGGCAGTCTGCCGCCGGTACGGGAAGCGTCCACAGCTGTGCTCCAGTCGAAGAAGGGTGAGTTAGACTGACCGCGTGGCGCGTTGTTACTTGGCGAGGGGAGAGCTGTTAGCTTTTGGACTCGCTTTTCAAATCTGAAAGATTGCTTTGCCTTGTCGCAGCAAGGAATGCAAAACTTTGGCAGATTTTTCTTTTAGTAAATTTCTGTAGCAGACTTGGATCCGCCGGAAGAGCGCCACACAAAGGTGTCGATAACAAGTGAGCACTCGCTTCTGTATGAATGTCTGTTTGCCTTCAGCTGTGCCTGTATAAGCTTTCATCCTTCTAAATATTTATAGCTTTGCCTTCTCGTAAATTTTCCTTGCTTTATGTATCTTTCGTCCGTGGGGAGCAGACCACGTGATTGAACATCAAAGTTTTGTTGGGCTACCGTCAATACTAACTGTCCGGTCTCATGTTTGTTTTAAAGAACGTTAACCGCTCATGATTGTGTGATGTGATATTGTTGCAACTTGGACACGATACCTACGAAGTGCGTCTCCACAAACCACATGGGCACACAGGTGTACTGCGAAACGTGTACCGCTTTACGAGTTATTGCGATCAGGCAACAGCAGTGGTATGAATGATTCACACCAATGATTTTAGGTGTAGATTATAACGGTGAATGTATCGATGCTTTTCTTTAATGTCCTAGGAATAAATGATTTTATCCACAACTTTCTCTTGTGTTCCGAGGTTACGTTTTTGCACCTAAGCCACTCACCTCGTAGCTTTCCCGTTAGCACATCCAACGCGTTTCCTTACGCACAGGTCCAGTGATTAGTTTCCTCTTTTATTTTAAAACAACTGTTTTAGTTTAAGTCTTATTTTCAGGTGTGTTGCTGGGAGGTGATCTTATGCAGTGTTCATGAATGTTCTATTTTATTTTAAATGTTTGATTGTCCTGAACAGTGCACGGGCAATACTATTAATTACATTGTATCCGCTATGAGCGACATCACAACATATGCATTTTTGTGTGTTTTTGGTCTGTGATCAAATTAATTTATTTTCCGACTCGACCAAACCTTCGATTAGTTGTATGGTTAGAGTCGGTGGCGACCCTAATCTTCTCACGTCAACTTCCCAATCAATAAGTATTTACATTCCGAATAATAACGTAATAACCCGTAGAAACAGGTTAGTTACATAAGGGACTCACAGTCTCCGGCGGCTACTTGCAGATTTATTGCATTTCGTTTCGGTAGCACTGCAAGTAAGCAATGCAGAAGTTTTTTTTTCTCGGTCAGTTTCGGTTGAAGAACGCAGAATTTGTTGTGGGACATGTTGGAATATTCCCGCTTCAGCCTCTATGCTTTCATGAAATTCCAAAGCAGAGAGCTGTCATTGGGTTTGGCGGAAAACCAGAGCATCACAGATGTTCGTAGGTGCTTGCAGAATGTCAGCGGAGACCTGGCAGTGAATAAAAGCACGGGGAGTCGGGTGAGACGATGCCATCATGGCAACAAAATCACGCAAACCTTCCAATATCCCGCGTGCCGGCCTGACGCACACAACTGTGACACCTGCAACGTTGGAACGTGCGGACAGTCTCATTCGAGTTGATCACAATCCAAAACCTCGCTGCTCAACTGGTAGTTCTGACACACTCGTCCACCAGTCGTAGTACTCAGAGGTGTGTGACCACTGGATTCCACACGTTCCGACTTCCATCTGTGTCTCCCAATGAAGGATGCATTCTGCGGGAGGCAATAGGTGACTAATGGGGAGGTTACTGATGTAGAAAGACGCTGGCTCCGACATCGACCAGTACAGTGGTATTATGCAGGCACAGAGGTCCTCCCAGCAAAGTGGCGTAAGCCTGCTGCATTGAACGGAGGTTATGTCGAAAAACAGCGATCTGTAGCCAGAAGAGTGAGGAACGCTGTGGTGCATTGGAATTCTGAGTAAAACCAACGCGCTTTCACAAAAAAAGCGTTGCAAGACATATTGAAAACCTCTCGTAGTGTTAAAACTGCAAGTCGACTGTATGCGCTGTATGTATTCTTTGGAAACAGACTTGTTCCATCTACCCACAGCAATTGATGTTGACAACTCAGACGCCCACTTTCCTCTTCACCCTCATGGTAACAATCAGCACTGCTCGGTTCTGTAAGGGGCTTCTGTCCAGGAGTGTCAGTCGTACGTTAACAGTGACACACAATTGTATGGATAGCTTTACCAATGAAGAATTGGTCGATATACACTTGATGAAATAGTTGAGTGCGGTCGCAGTTTCGAATCCTGCCTCGGGCATGGATGTTTGTGATGTCCTTAGGTTAGTTAGGTTTAACTAGTTCTAAGTTCTAGGGGACTAATGACCTCAGAAGTTGAGTCCCATAGTGCTCAGAGCCATTTGAACCATTTTTTGAAATAGTTGAGCGGCATAATGGCGCCATGCTGAGCTGTTTAGGCAACGACGGCAGCCACATCGCACTAGTTTTGCATCTGACAGTTGTTGCATCACTCTGTGTTTTGCGTATTACGTTTTGCGTAATACAGGCCTTTTCAGTGTAGAGGAGATATTTTCACAGAAATATGGGTGATTGCGTTAACGATGTTAATGAACCATAGTTACACTATTGCTCTGTAACAAATTGCCGGAGACCGTGAGTCCCTTATACCAAAATATGGGGTGATTCTACATCTACATCTACATCCACATGGATACTCTGCAAATCACATTTAAGTGCCTGGCAGAGGGTTCATCGAACCACCTTCACAATTATCTATTATTCCAATCTTGTAAAGCGCGCGGGAAGAATAAACACCTATATCTGATTTCCCCTATTTTATCTTTGTGATCGTTCCTCCGTATGTAAGTAGGTGTCAACAAAATATTTTCGCATTCGGAGGAGAAAGTTGATAATTGATATTTCGTGAGAAGATTCCGTCGCAACGAAAAACGCCTTTCTTTTAATGATGTCCATCGCAAATCCTGTATCATTCTGTGACACTCTCTCCCATACTTCGCGATAATACAAAACGTGTTGCCTTTCTTTGAACTTTTTCGATTTACTCCGTCAGTCGTATCTGGTAAGCATCCCACACCGCGCAACAGTATTCTAAAAGAGGACGGATAAGTGTAGTGTAGGCAGTCTCCTTAGTAGGTCTGCTACATTTTCTAAGTGTTCTGCCAATGAAACGCAGTCTTTGGTTAGCCTTCCTCACAACATTTGTAAGTAGGCTGTTTAGGTTAGGTTTTTATGTTGGTAACGTCGCCTAGCGCTCTGTATGAAAATCACCGGCTGTGCTGTGTGCAGTCTGTGGCTGGTTGGCATTGTTGGAATATTCGCCACTGTAGTGTTGGGCAGTTGGATGTGAACAGCACATAGCGTTGCGCAGTTGGAGGTGAGCCACCAGCTGTGGTGGATGTGGGGAGAGAAATGGCGGAGTCTTGAGAGCGGATGATCTGGATGTGTGTCCATCAGAGACAGTAAATTTGTAAGACTGGATGTCATGAACTTATATATATACTCCTGGAAATGGAAAAAAGAACACATTGACACCGGTGTGTCAGACCCACCATACTTGCTCCGGACACTGCGAGAGGGCTGTACAAGCAATGATCACACGCACGGCACAGCGGACACACCAGGAACCGCGGTGTTGGCCGTCGAATGGCGCTAGCTGCGCAGCATTTGTGCACCGCCGCCGTCAGTGTCAGCCAGTTTGCCGTGGCATACGGAGCTCCATCGCGGTCTTTAACACTGGTAGCATGCCGCGACAGCGTGGACGTGAACCGTATGTGCAGTTGACGGACTTTGAGCGAGGGCGTATAGTGGGCATGCGGGAGGCCGGGTGGACGTACCGCCGAATTGCTCAACACGTGGGGCATGAGGTCTCCACAGTACATCGATGTTGTCGCCAGTGGTCGGCGGAAGGTGCACGTGCCCGTCGACCTGGGTCCGGACCGCAGCGACGCACGGATGCACGCCAAGACCGTAGGATCCTACGCAGTGCCGTAGGGGACCGCACCGCCACTTCCCAGCAAATTAGGGACACTGTTGCTCCTGGGGTATCGGCGAGGACCATTCGCAACCGTCTCCATGAAGCTGGGCTACGGTCCCGCACACCGTTAGGCCGTCTTCCGCTCACGCCCCAACATCGTGCAGCCCGCCTCCAGTGGTGTCGCGACAGGCGTGAATGGAGGGACGAATGGAGACGTGTCGTCTTCAGCGATGAGAGTCGCTTCTGCCTTGGTGCCAATGATGGTCGTATGCGTGTTTGGCGCCGTGCAGGTGAGCGCCACAATCAGGACTGCATACGACCGAGGCACACAGGGCCAACACCCGGCATCATGGTGTGGGGAGCGATCTCCTACACTGGCCGTACACCACTGGTGATCGTCGAGGGGACACTGAATAGTGCACGGTACATCCAAACCGTCATCGAACCCATCGTTCTACCATTCCTAGACCGGCAAGGGAACTTGCTGTTCCAACAGGACAATGCATGTCCGCATGTATCCCGTGCCACCCAACGTGCTCTAGAAGGTGTAAGTCAACTACCCTGGCCAGCAAGATCTCCGGATCTGTCCCCCATTGAGCATGTTTGGGACTGGATGAAGCGTCGTCTCACGCGGTCTGCACGTCCAGCACGAACGCTGGTCCAACTGAGGCGCCAGGTGGAAATGGCATGGCAAGCCGTTCCACAGGACTACATCCAGCATCTCTACGATCGTCTCCATGGGAGAATAGCAGCCTGCATTGCTGCGAAAGTTGGATATACACTGTACTAGTGCCGACATTGTGCATGCTCTGTTGCCTGTGTCTATGTGCCTGTGGTTCTGTCAGTGTGATCATGTGATGTATCTGACCCCAGGAATGTGTCAATAAAGTTTCCCCTTCCTGGGACAATGAATTCACGGTGTTCTTATTTCAATTTCCAGGAGTGTATATATATATATATATATATATATATATATATATATATAATATATTATCGCTTTTGAACACTATTAAGGTAAATACATTGTTCTGTATCAAAATCTTTCATTTGCTAACTATGCCTATCAGTAGTTAGTGACTTCAGTAGTTAGGATCTTTTATTCAGCTGGCAGTAGTGGCACTCGCTGTATTGCGGTAGTTCGAGTAACGAACATTTTTGTGAGGTAAGTGATTCATGAAAGGTATAGGTATTGTCAGTCAGGGCCATTCTGTTGTAGGGATTATTGAAAGTCAGATTGCATTGCGCTAAAAATATTGTGTGTCAGTTTAGAGATGATCAGAATAAGTAAAGAGAGAAATGTCTGAGTATGTTCAGTTTTGCTGTTTGAAAATCAAATAACGTAAGGGGTTTATCAGCACAGTAATTCATTAATTTTTCTAAGGGGACGTTTCATATGCCGACCCTGCCAGGATACCTCACTGGAATCTTCTGATTTTTTTTTGTAGTTTGTATAATTAGTGTAGATATTATTTATTGCCAGCACATAATTATAGAGTTGTAGTTTTTCATTGTTGTACAGTAAAACAGTTGTGGCATGCATGTAGGTTTGCAACAAGTATTTCGCAGCTGCGCTTGCAATTAACGAGATATTATTTTCAATGCTATGTAATGTGTTTTCTTATTTTGCTCTTCAAATTGTGCTTTTCTGTGTTATCATGTGAAATATTTTCACAATAATGGCGTGTGAAAAACGTAATACTAGGCTCCAAAGTACACTGTGAAATGACAGTGAAGACGAAAGCAGTGTGTTAGCGCCACCGTGTAATGAATTAACTAATGTACAAAGTAGTAATTTGGTAATTGTGCATAGGGAAATGGTGTAGACAGTGAAACAATTAGTGAACAGGGAAGCATTATCGATCGATCGGTCGGCAACAGCTCGCCTCAGGAATCCGAAATGAAAGGACACAATCTTGCAAATACTGTAGATCCAGGTTTAACGTCCGCACCGTTTTCTCAAATAAGTCAAGACACATTTTCTGTTTTTCAAATTGCGAATATTGCCGGTTCAAATGCACTGCCGAATAGTACTGGGGAACATGTTTCAGACACCAGTGAATTGTTATTACAGTTAATGCAACAAATGGGACAAAGGCTACAAAAGTTAGACACAATGGAACAAAATCTGAGACAAACACAGCAACAGCTAGATACGATGGAACAAAATCAGAGACAAACACAACAGCAGTTTCAAAAGTTAGACTAAATGGAACAAATGCTTGAACAAACATGCGAATGTTTAACTGCTGAGTTACTTAAAATCGCATCGAAATGTCAAAAAGTCTGTAATGACGTAAAAACACAAATTTGTGAGCATTTTCAACCTATTTTTTTGCATCATGAAAATGCTTTACAGAATACCAAGCAGCCATGAAAGAACTGCAAACTATTGTTCATAAAAATCACGACACCTTGCAAGCTAAAATTGACTCAGTTGCATCTACCAATTCAGTTATGCAACTTGCAAAAACTCAGGAAAACTTGAAGGACACAGTAGATACGCTTTCAACACAAATGGACACTGAAACTTGGTTCAGAAAAACACACTGAGGAAATCAGTTCATTATCGGAGAAAGCAGCCGAACTTTCGGATCAGTTCACTATCTTATCTACAAAGGTAGATGATGATCTGAATGACACAAGACTGGTAGCCCTCACTGACACAGAAGAGTATGAACAAATTAGAAAATTCAAACAAAGTCAAAATCAAATCAATACACAGTACAAAAGAGAAATCCGGGAAGTGCAAGATCAGCTGACACAGGTAATACAAGGATTACATATTTCAGAGGACACTCACGCTCCAATACGGAAAGAGGGACATAGAAATACGGAACAGCTACAAAATAATAACACAGGGCACTTTGGAAATTATGAAAGAAATTGGCAAGGTACACCGAATTTTGAGATGGAACCGCCAAAACGAAGTAACAGTGACCGATATGCGACTCACTGACTATAAGCTGTTCATTCCTACACGTACATTCAAAACATTTAAGAATTCTGGCAACGACATTCATCCATAAGCGTGGCTTCATCAATTTGCTCATTGTTTTCCTCCCAACTGGTCATTAGAGCACAGATTAGAATTTATGTGTGGCTACTTAGAGAATGAACCAGCTGTAAGAATGCGATCGATCATTCACGATTGTCACAGTGAAGGAGAATTTTATCATGCCTTCCTCTCAGCATATTGGTCTCAAGCTACACAACACCAAGTAAAACATAGCATCATAATGATGAAACATTTCGAACAATCTGAATTTTCCAGTCTTGTGAAATATTTTGATGACATGTTGCACAAGAATCAGTACCTGTCAAACCCATACAGCCCCTCAGAACTCAACCGCATTTGCTTAATCAAATTGCCTGAAAATTTACAACATATTATTTTGGCAGGACATTGCAAAGACGACATTGAAGCTTTTCAGGGACTCTTACAAGAATTAGAAATTGACACTGACAATTGTGGGAAGCGAAAACAGGAACACAATAATTACAGGTCACATCCGTCACAATTCCGCACTGAAAGAAATAATAACTGGACACGACAAGGCTATTCTTACAATGTAAATCGTGACCAAAACAGACACCACCCATATGACAACCGTTGGCAGAGTAGTAATGATTATGGGGAAAGATCACATCTCTGCAGTAATGACTATCACAGAGACAATCAGAGAAACAGAAAATATGGGAACCAAAATAATTATTATCAAGGGAGACAGAATAACTTCAGATGCAACGGTCCTCTGCGTAGTTACGATTCCGGGAGAAATTCTCCACCACATGACCGAAAAACAAGAAACTATGGAAACTACCGACAAAACGACAGACGTGAATTTCATAAGAACTGGCGGGATTCAAACAGGGCAGGGGCCTCTCGACAAGGTGAATTTGTAGAAGTTAAGTCTCCCAATCCTAATAACGACGCGCGCCAACAAAGAGACAGACAATGACTCGCAATGCAGGCAGCCACGTGCGCCGGCTGGCTCAGGGGAAAAAATATAGATGCTAACCTTGAGAAAAATTTTAGCATTCTGTACCGACATATACCGCATGATAATTGCGTTCGAGTTAATTTTCTGCATACTGAGGAAAGGTAAAGGATTACACCACATTTCACACGTAAAGCGTTTATTGAGAGATAATTTGCTTTTTAACTTAGTCTTTGCTATAAAATTTTTCACTTCACGTTACTAGTATGCTTTGACACACTTAGAAACAGTTAACTTGCAACAATGTTTTGAAGTTAACTATACTGTCTAGAACCTAGGGAACATATTTAGACAGTAACTACGAATGCATTGTTATAGTGAACAGACAACTCAGTATTATTGTGTGTGTACATTCTTGCATGTTAGTTGCACGATTACGCAATGATTATAAGGCTAACATATGTGGAACATATACCGATACTGCTAAGGAGATTTTAACGCAACATTTTGGTTTACTTGAAAATATATTCTGGATTTAAAGTACTTTTGAGAGACACCAGATGACACAGTAGTTAGTTTATTTGACAGCTACACGTTTATATCACGACATTACTAATGAGTGACACAATTTATATTATTGCTTTTGCGCTGTATCTGTTTCATATCTGCACAGTTTTTCTGAATTCTTCTGGAAAGTAAAACATGTTTTAGTAGTAACTTTTGTGGTATAACTATAATGAGACAGCCTTTTCCATAGCACAACAATACTTTACAGTATAGCACTTTCTTGGTCATGGTAATGTACGTAATAACTATGATATCTATACGCATAGCATTTCACTCTTGTTTATTACAAGGTAAGTACATTGACTTCTGCAGAACTTTGCTTAAGGAAGACAATAACAATGACACTTCAACAGAATTATCTTACAACAAGACGCACGGTTTAGCGCTACAGTACACGTATTTGAGTGATTAATTTTGTACTTAAAACATTTATTTTTAAAGATTTTTGAAATACAAAGATACAAAGGTTTTCCGTGATACATTAATCCTCAGGGCAGTACACACTTACTTTGTGTACCATGTGTTTGGCAAGCACAAGGAGCCCTAGCTAATATGGTATTTGCTTATACAACTTTACACATCGGTACCATATTTCTCTAACACAAATTACACAGTTATCTGATCATTTAACTGAGAGAGACAAACATTTTGTTCTCACTGCATCAGTGACAGACGTTTACGTAATTACACAGTTGGATATCTTCACATTTATGAAATTGTATTTTGTCTGTACCTTGTGAATTGTTCATTTTTTTTAACCATTGTGATACTATGAGAGCTTTGAATGATGTATTTGGTATGGGATCATGATTTTTAAAGTACATTTGAGGTAGATGACACTATTGAAATGAGCAAAGAATTTTTTATAGGTTTTGAAATTACTGCAGAAAGCTATGACGTTTTTGAGATTTGACTGAGGTGTTATGATGTGATTATTACTGCGACGATGTGTAATATGCTGTTGAGGTATGTTTATGATCAATAAGCTGACGCTATATGAGGAATTTGATTATGCTACGTATTTATTATGATGAAATATCGAAGAAGTGTCGACGAATATGTATATGTGTAATAAGGTGAGGAATAATGAGTAGTGGTTAGGGACTCTGATTTGTGAAAAAGGATGCTGGAAACCAAGAATAGTACTTTAAGAGTTATGAAATGTGTGTACCTGCATGAATGTGTCACAATGCCGGCGAAAATTTTTCGGACACTGTTATATTTATAGGATTTTGTTTCTACACATTTGTAACACAAATTTTACGATCTGTGATATTCTTTTATATGAGACTGTCACTGTCGTAAATATTTCAGTAAGAAAGTTAAGAGACCTTTGCGTAATGCATTGTGGGAGCCCAGCTGTACCAGTCGCCTGGAAAAAAAGTCATTAGGCGCAGAAAAAAGAGGCCATTAACCTCGTTATTGACATTCTTTTGTAGAAAGCATCGCAAATATGACATGCTATTACACATATATGACATGATTACACTGTGGAGCTCTTAATTTATGATATTTACTAAAATGCCTTATGAAATGATCAGAAACATTTTACATCTATTGTCTTTCTAGTTGAGAGATTTTTTTACTGCCTTTGGAGACGCCATTTGCCTAGTGAAGTTTCATGCCTTGTTTTATATATATATATATATATATATATATATATATATATATATATATATATATATATATTTGCTCATTTCGTTTAATATTTAGTTTCTAGCTGCACTGCAGCATTGGTTAAAATAAAATTTAATAGATGTATTCCAAAAAAACGAGGAGCTCAAAAAGACATTTCCCTTCACAGGAATTGCATACATAATTTTTGTCAATGACTTGGTAACTTGTTTTGTAGACTAAGTCAAGGTGATGCATCACTCTAGTGTTAAAATGTGACATAGTTATTACACATTTCCTATCTTTACTGTAATATTTTTTCTGCTTGAGCTTTGTCATGTTTGGGTATAAGTTATAGCATTTGCTACTGCTGTTTGCCAGGCATAGTGCTAATGAATTTCACTTTGTATTACTCTGTTAGGCCAGTTTTACTAATGATCTTTTTGTTTGCTGCACAGTACCTTATATTAGTTGTAACATTGCAATTGCTTTCCTAATTTAGAAATACTGCTGCTTGCTTTGCAAATTTGCATTTTTTTGTCATTGCTGTTTGTGTTAAAATGTTTTGTGCTGCTGCATTGCCTTGTCCCTTAGTATATATATATATCTGAGCTCAGTAGATTTAAGTTAGCTTAAGAGAGGGTAGACTATATAAGAAACTAACTATGAAGAATAGGGAAAGAATGCATAGAGAAGTTATATGAAAAAGATTTGGGCAAAAATGAGTATTGTACGATGAGAAATATTTATTTTGAAAGACGATACGAACAAAACGGTAGGGTTTAAGGACAATAGGCTTAGACGGGATTTTTTTTGTGGGAACAAATGTTTAAATAAGAGGAAAGATCTATGGAATGAAGTTTCTGGTTGGACTGCAGTACCAAATGTTACACTGAAAACAAACCCTGTCCTTTCCCTTTGTGTTATTCCGCTATGTGTTTGTGTACCCTTGCGTATTTGAGTTTTTCCTATCTTTATGTGTTTGATTTATGTTGTAGAATTTTTCTAATACTAAGCTACTTTCACTATGATGACGAATACTGTTATCCTCAAATATAATTTGCATTAATAATATGTTATTTACTTTTTAAAGATGTTTAGACATTATTTTCGAGAGCTATTCTGATCTTTTATGTATTTACTTATGTCATAATTCCAGTTCCTTCCCATCCGATAACTGTGCAACAATGCTTTTCTTCATTTTCATATGAACTACATAATCGTTGTTTTAAAATACACATTTCCTTCCCTACCGACAATTGTGCAGCAAAATTTAACACAATTTTTAACTTAAATACACATGTCGTCTGCTGGAGGGTGTACACTTATCAAATGGTTCAAATGGCTCTGAGCACTATGGGACTTAACAGCTGTGGTCATCAGTCCCCTAGAACTTAGATCTACTTAAACCTAACTAACCTAAGGACATCACACACATCCATGCCCGAGGCAGGATTCGAACCTGCGACCGTAGCAGTCACGCGGTTCCGGAATGCGCGCCTAGAACTGTACACTTATCAGTCGGGACGTTATGGCCACCTACCTAAAAGCCAGTGTGTCTACCTTCGATTATGGATAACAGTGGCATGGAAGCAATGAGGCCTTGGTAAGTCACTGGAGGGTATTGGCACCACATCTGCACACACAAGCCACCTAATTTCCGTAAATTCGTGGGACGGGAGTGATGAACTCTGACACCACGTTCAATCATGTTCCAGATGTGTTCGATCGTGTTTAGACTTCGCGATTTGGGGGCCAGCCTATCAGTTGGAACTCGCCACTGTTTTCCTCACCACTCCATCACACTCCTTGCCTTGTGCCACGCCACATTAAATTAGTGAAAAATGCAACTGCCGTCGGGCAATATGATCATCATCAAGGGGCGTATGCGGTCTGCAACCAGCGTACGATACTCCTTGACCATCCATGTTGCCTTGCAGGAGCCCCACAGGGTCCATGAATGCCCAGGTGAATGTTCCCCAGAGCGTAATGCAGCTGCCGCCAGCTCATCTGCGTCCAGTTGTAAAGGAGTTATCCCGATGGAAGACAGCGAATATGCGCCCTCCAATAGGCATGACGAAGAAATTACTGGGATTCATGAGACCATGCAGTGCTCTGTGTATAGTCACGTGCCCATTTCAGTCATAGTTGCCGATGTTGTATCGCTAATATCGGCACTTGCGTGGGTCGTCGGCTGCGGAGGCCCATCGTAAGGAGTGTTCGGTGCGCTGTGTGTCCAGACACACTTGTACTCTGCCCAGCATTTAAGTCTCATGTTGGTTCCGCCACAGTTCGCCGCCTGTCCTGCTTTACCAGTCTGCCCACCCTACGACGTCCGACATCTATAATGAGGGGTGGGCGTGAAATGCCTTGGCTAGCAGGACAGAGCGGATTAGGTTGTCGAAAGGGGCCAAAATAAATTGCTGTCAGTTGAACTCTACATACAAACTTTATCAACACACAATATTACAACAAGGATGCAAAACACTCAAAACTTTAACCGAACTCCTTTGATTAACTTTGGATCGGCTGAAGGCCACACTCAAAATCCAAGACACAAGGCCAAGCAAGAAATTGAAATACAAGATTCTTCTGGAGGCTTCGCCCAAAAATATTTTATAAATCTTCAATCTAAACAGGCTGAAGGCCTTAGCAATTTAATTTTAATCCAACTTGGCTGGAGGCCGCATATTGAGCAAGAAGAAGAGTTTCAATCCAAAGGCAGAAGATCTTACCTTAAAACATTTCATGCTAAATCCGGCTGAAGGCCCCTATTAAGAATGACAGTATCATGCATGAAGGGCAAGACAAGAACATTAATTTAAGAGATATTGATACTCGGCTGAAGGCCACATATCAACCAAATAACTGAAACCCAAACAGGGAAATTACTGTGTAACACACAAGGAATGGCGCTCAGAAGTTTCCAAGGGTCAGCCTGAGTCTGTAACACTAATGCCCGTTTAGGTGAGACAGGCAACATGTCAAACGACTTCTTAATCTGAAGGCAACCCAACCGACAGACAGCCGACGGACCAATCAACAAAATCAGTTCCGCTCCACGCAACCATTGAAACGACCACAAGATTTCAATACAACGACACACAGAAGATAGGCGCCCACAACGACCAACAAAACCTGAGCTGTCAAACTACACGCTGCGCTGGACAGCAACAACACAATGAGGAAAATTACGTCAACGACCAGGACAGGTAACCGTAATGTCAACGGCCATGAGGCAGAAGATACCGCTGGTCAACTTCAATAACGGGAAATAAATCAAATTCCACGGGAAGACGGCTAGAATCTTAGCCGACTTGAAGACACACACGTTGTTGCTCGCGGGAATGTCACAAAAGTGACAACCAGGATCAAACGAAGAAATGTAAACAGTTGAGGCTCGATAGTAGTTTAAGTGAGGACTCAACTTTCATGTCGAAGATCGGTGGGCGACGAAGTTCGTAGCACCCGCAAGCAGCACCTCACTCCAACCGCGCGTTTACACTGCCTGCGGCCCCGGCCAGAGCATGCGCGACGGAGACTTCCTTGCTGCTCCTCGCCAACCGACCGACTGCCCAGTCCCAGAAACGGTGGAAAGACCAAATATGTCGGCCGATGAGACGACCAACCGAACGACCAACCAATGGTCGCCCCACTCCAATGTCCCTCCGTCGGACAGTTCATGTGTGTCACCAGCGGTCGGCGAACACTCGCTGTCAGCACCTCACCGGCGCTCCATCCCCGACTTCACTGCTGCTGCGACCCGACTGCACTGCTGGTCCGTCTCCAACTGACTGCCAGACACACGACGATCCGGAAATGCTATCGGTCGCTCCAGATATGGCACGACAGTGCACTTATCGATACACGCTTCTGCTGCCGCTCACGGGCAAGTAAGGCAGGAAGTTAGTGGCGCCAGTAAGAAAACGAGGAGGCAGTACCGTGATAGAAGGTGACAAACAATAAATGCCACGAACACAAGCAGTGCACGGCTCAGGGTGCCCAACCCCACGACGTCTGAAGGTGGTCTCACATTGGTTTCGCTACTTGTTGAGGACACTCACCACAACATTCCTCGAACACCTGACAAGTCGTGCAGTTTCCGAAATGCTAGTGCTGAGTTTCCAGGCCAGCACAATGTGCCTTCGGTCAAACTCAGATAGACAGCGCGTCTTCCCCATTTTACACACGGACAGCACGCCTAGTGGTACTATAAGCATACATGCACCGTGCGTGTGTCTGACCAGCAGTCACTCCTCGCGAGGCGAAGCTATCGCCTGGACTGGTTTATATCGACAGCAGGTCGGTGGTCGTAATGTTTTGGCCATCAATGTACATGTGTTTGGACTTGGGGTAAGTTTCTGTGAATGTAGGGACAGCTTAGCCAACTTCTAGGGGAAACTCTTCTGAGCCAGAGAGACACCGGCGAGTGATGATCCGTTGCTTTTGTTCAGCTGGCACAGGCAGACAGTGCATATTGTATGTGCGCCGGCTTCCGGTCCGCAGTGGGGACTGTGGCTTAGTAGCGAGCAGCCTCACTGCAGCGGGAATCGTTGAAGAGATGAGATTTACTTAGCGTTGTCAGTTTGTAAATGCGTAAGTATCACTTTAACTTAGTGCTTCACTTATTTCTTACTAGGTTTAACTCGGGCTACCTTGTGTAAGTAGGAATGTAGAGTAATTTCGCGATTTTTGGAATTTATAGCAATGTTTTCTTCGTGCTCTATAATTTTGGGATTGTGCGGCATGAGGCTAGATGGATCTGTGACTAGATTCCTGAATAAATCTTGTAGCTGAGTATGAGCTGTGCATATGTTTGTCATATTGATAAAAGACAGATTTCAGTGAGTTTTCCTTGTGCTCAGTTGGTAATGGTTACCACGTGCATTAGTATTCCATACTTGCAAATGAGCCCGTTTCCTTTCTTAAATAAATTCTCGTGCTTTATTGTTTGAGTTTGTGATCTTTCTTGTTGTGATTTTTTTTAATGATTTTTTCTTTATAGTGGGTAGCTAAGTGGTTACTTGTGATTTTCGGTGGGTCCCACCTTTCGGAACAGTTGGCTCTGAGCACTATGGGACTTAACATCGGTGGTCATCAGTCCCCTAGAACTTAGAACTACTTAAACCTAACTAACCTAAGGACAGCACACAACACCCAGTCATCACGAGGCAGAGAAAATCCCTGACCCCGCCGGGAATCGAACCCGGGAACCCGGGCGCGGGAGTCGGAACAGTTGTTTCCAGGACGTAGTTACCATTCATTGTTCTTACTTGCCATCTCGCTAAAGTATTCAACCATCGAGGCTAGTCTCTCTCGAACCCAATTCAGATATTGTTTCGTTTATTAAATTATTGAACAACTTATTTCTCTGTGATGAATGGTCAATTCGAATGTTGCGTTCGTAACCCATATTTCCCATGGCACTCCCGATTTAAAATGATCGTGTTATTCACGTATATATTTCACTGCGCTTTACCAGCAATATTCAGCACCAACATTCCATGGTAGGTTAACGTTTTTCTGGTAATTATATGCGTTTGTTCGTGTGTTTCCCTTTTAAAGATTTCCTCTTGAAATAATTGTATAGTAAAAGGCACTCCTGATGGTCAATAACTCACCCGCTATTTGTACAGTTTCCTGTCGAGGCTCTTCCCGGCCTCCTTAGTTCGCACGTGTATGATTATTGGTATACTGAAGAAAACTTCCCAAGCTGATTCTCCAGAGAATCAAGGTATATCAAGTTTTCATTAATTTTTCCTTAATTGAAAATTCATATGATAATGTACCAGGCTACTTAACAGAATAATTTTCCATGAGCCAAGCTATGTAATCAAACGGGTACGTTCCAAATGAGCACATTGGTAGCTACAGGTTAGGAAAAATTCTCAATCTCAGTTGACATTCAGAAACTGTGTTTTTACCTGCGGCCTTGATTTGATTAACGCACAGGTGTTGCATTATGGATACATCCTAAGAACAAATGTAAACATATTTGTGGTACATATTGATAAAAATACAATTTCTGAGGGAGGGGAGGGGGAGTGGGTTAATGAAGGAGAAGTCAAAATTCATGAAACTCGAGTCTTGAATGAAACAACGAAGAGATAGAAAAAGTGTGTAAAATGGAAGGTATTCACATTACAGGTTTAATGAAAATATTCTTGTATAAACAATCGCAACTGACAGTCAGTATGAAGGGGTCGGCAAAAGGAAGAGACCTTCAGTTTAGTAAAGACTGATTTTATCACATTATCTTTTGTTCCCAAATGCGCTACATTCTGGTAGTAAGTACTTTCATATGTACTGTTAAAAATCACTGTCGACTGTATAATTTTTTGTCTTTTTCTGTTTATCTTCTTGACGTTGAGCTTAACCAAATATCCGAAATGCAGTAAGTCAATATACCCTTTTGTGGGGTATTACTTTCTTCCGCCGTATTATCCATATTATTTCATGTTACGGAGTATACTATCTAATCATGGAGGTGTCCAGAGTACTTAGCACCTTTCCAACAGTGAGTGTACAATGTTCCATTGTTTACCATTTTACCGATAACATGGATTTTTTGGGATCTAAAATAGAATTCCTCTGAGATGAACTACGCTGTGCAGGTGAAAAACGACAGAGGGCCGTCTGATAAGAGCACAGTGAGAGAACAGTACCTTCTGGTTCTATCACTGGCAAAAGCATGAAAGAGAATCAACGTGACCTTTCGACGCAGAAAATACTTTCTATATGAGTTACGAAAATGTATCTTCACTGTCTGAAAGGACCCACCCGTGTTTAATGGGAATGAGTATAAACTAAATATCAAAGGACGTATATATTACGTTATCAGGCAACTTCTGCTCTACTTTTGTTGATCACACGTGTGGCAAAGGCTCTCGAGGAAACCTAGTAATTTGTAAGCATTTCTGTAGCAGCCACGGGCCAAAGAAAAATGGCTGATATGTATGACAACTGGATGCAGCAGCAGAAACGTATCGATCTTCATCAAAAATGTAGAAGAGATATTATGACCTGTATGGACTACAGAGAAATAACATGAATGTAATACGAAAGAAAAAATATTTTCAGAGAAAGTTTCAGCGGACATGCGTAACACAATTAGAGATGTTTATTTAAAAATAGCTGCAGGGGAAACAAGGCAAATATAAATAGCCTTCCAAAAAACAAAAAACAGCAATGGATTTTATAAATTAATGTAAAGGTTCCATTCATTTTTGAATCTGGCAGGAACGTGAAATGTAGAACTACCATGAATATACATCCTACATACATATGCGTCTTGTTGAGTTTAAAATCCATCCACAAACAACTGTAGAACAGAATAAAAAATGGTTCAAATGGCTCTGAGGACTATGGGACTTAACTTTTGAGGTCATCAGTCCCCTGGAACTTAGAACTACTTGAACCTAACTAACCTAAGGACATCACACACACCCATGCCCGAGGCAGGACTCTAACCTGCGACCGTAGCGGTCGCGTGGTTCCAGACTGTAGCGCCTAGAACCGCTCGTTCACCCCGGCCGGCCAGAAAGAATAATCCGTTCTTAATTTCATGGTCGATCGTGTGTACAATGCCCTGAGATGTAATTTTATTACGGTCTTCTGTTTCTTAGCAAAGCATGAAATTTTATAATTAATGTCTGGCGTTCGATGATCAGTTCATTTCATTTACTTGAACATGTCATTCACAAAGTTAGAACGTAGGAGTGTAAAATGAGCCACGGTGTCACCTCTACACGCAAAAATGTAACCTTTTGTGACTGCTTCAACACAGCTCTCTTTGTAGGTTACCGATTTTTAGTCCAAATTCTTCGGTGAATTGTCTGTGCTCGGTCAGATACATAGCTACTCCCGCCGCTAATTTCACCTGCTTTTACATCTTTAGGTCGACAGTCAAAAACATAAAATTAAATATTGCGACCTGCGTGGTCTTTATTAGTGAATCTCCTTGATGACTTTTAGCAAGAGTCGACATCATAGCCTTAAGATGAAGAGTAGATGTTAGGTCTAAATACGTAGAAATTTTTAACGACGAAACCCAACTTAATCACAAAATTCCACTTATTTAATTATTTAAATTGTATTTGGAAACAACTGATAATGTGATTAGACCAAACATTACTAAACTGAAGATGCTTCCACCCGCCGACTCCTCCATATTGACGCTATGAGTTGAGGTTTCCGATAAAATAGAATTTTCATTAAACTTACTATCTGAATGCCTTGCAGTTTATTTCTCTTCGTTGTTTCGTATCTATCCCCTCTGCATTTCGACTCCTCCCGTAGTTATGCCCATGTGTACCACAAATACACTCCTGGAAATGGAAAAAAGAACACATTGACACCGGTGTGTCAGACCCACCATACTTGCTCCGGACACTGCGAGAGGGCTGTACAAGCAATGATCACACGCACGGCACAGCGGACACACCAGGAACCGCGGTGTTGGCCGTCGAATGGCGCTAGCTGCGCAGCATTTGTGCACCGCCGCCGTCAGTGTCAGCCAGTTTGCCGTGGCATACGGAGCTCCATCGCAGTCTTTAACACTGGTAGCATGCCGCGACAGCGTGGACGTGAACCGTATGAGCAGTTGACGGACTTTGAGCGAGGGCGTATAGTGGGCATGCGGGAGGCCGGGTGGACGTACCGCCGAATTGCTCAACACGTGGGGCGTGAGGTCTCCACAGTACATCGATGTTGTCGCCAGTGGTCGGCGGAAGGTGCACGTGCCCGTCGACCTGGGTCCGGACCGCAGCGACGCACGGATGCACGCCAAGACCGTAGGATCCTACGCAGTGCCGTAGGGGACCGCACCGCCACTTCCCAGCAAATTAGGGACACTGTTGCTCCTGGGGTATCGGCGAGGACCATTCGCAACCGTCTCCATGAAGCTGGGCAACGGTCCCGCACACCGTTAGGCCGTCTTCCGCTCACGCCCCAACATCGTGCAGCCCGCCTCCAGTGGTGTCGCGACAGGCGTGAATGGAGGGACGAATGGAGACGTGTCGTCTTCAGCGATGAGAGTCGCTTCTGCCTTGGTGCCAATGATGGTCGTATGCGTGTTTGGCGCCGTGCAGGTGAGCGCCACAATCAGGACTGCATACGACCGAGGCACACAGGGCCAACACCCGGCATCATGGTGTGGGGAGCGATCTCCTACACTGGCCGTACACCACTGGTGACCGTCGAGGGGACACTGAATAGTGCACGGTACATCCAAACCGTCATCGAACCCATCGTTCTACCATTCCTAGACCGGCAAGGGAACTTGCTGTTCCAACAGGACAATGCACGTCCGCATGTATCCCGTGCCACCCAACGTGCTCTAGAAGGTGTAAGTCAACTACCCTGGCCAGCAAGGTCTCCGGATCTGTCCCCCATTGAACATGTTTGGGACTGGATGAAGCGTCGTCTCACGCGGTCTGCACGTCCGGCACGAACGCTGGTCCAACTGAGGCGCCAGATGGAAATGGCATGGCAAGCCGTTCCACAGGACTACATCCAGCATCTCTACGATCGTCTCCATGGGAGAATAGCAGCCTGCATTGCTGCGAAAGGTGGGTATACACTGTACTAGTGCCGACATTGTGCATGCTCTGTTGCCTGTGTCTATGTGCCTGTGGTTCTGTCAGTGTGATCATGTGATGTATCTGACCCCAGGAATGTGTCAATAAAGTTTCCCCTTCCTGGGACAATGAATTCACGGTGTTCTTATTTCAATTTCCAGGAGTGTATATTTATTTCTCCTTAGGGCATACCCATAATGCAATACCCATTTGTCAGTCAAATTAAAACATCTAGGTAAAAACGCCGTTTTAGAATATCAACAGAGACTGAGAAGTATTCGCAACCTATGGGTAACAATGTGACCATTGTCCGTATAAATAGAATTCGGTGCATGTTTTGGCAAAAGAGGATCTGCAGCTACATCTGTACTCCACAAGCCACCTTACAATGCTTGACAGACGGTACTTTGATTACCATTCTCATTTACCCCTTTCCTATTTCAGCCACGAAACACACTATTCGTTATGTTTTACTTCGACCACCATATAAGCCCGATCTGTGAACAATTGCACTCCTCTACCAGTATGGGGATGTCAGTCGCTCTTTGGTCAAAACTGCTGGTGGTGTGGAAGCAATTTCAATGGTGATATGAACGTAATGGAACTAAAACGCTCATATGTCCACCAGATTTTTGTCAGCTTCAACCATATACACCGATAAGCCAAAACAGAACACCTTTTCAACAGCGGGCAGCTCCACATTTGGAACGCCACACAGCAGCGACTCTTTACATCACGGATTCGACAAGTCCTTATATTTCTGGAGGTAGATGGCACAAGATGTCAACACACAGGTTATGCAGTTCCATAAAATTACAGGCCGGTTGTTGGTGGGAGCGTACTGAAGCCCAATAGCGTCGCTCGTGTGTTCCACTGTATTCATATCAGGTAAATTTGGCGTCCAAGTTATCAAGTTCACTGTCGCGCTCAACAAACTCCGGCAGCACGTGTGGGAAAGCAAGTTGGCTGTAGTGAAGCAAGTAAAATCCTAGTCGCATGGAATAGGTCAGTCCAGCAGTGCATATGACGTATGCTGTGTGCCTCTAACGAAGAGACTGTTCCATATACTTGTATGAAATTAAATATTTAAATATTACTTCAGACTTCAGTCATAGTACGGAAGACTATAAAAGGGTTAAATACAGTGAAGCTCAATACGGTTCACTGATTAGTTACATCAAAAATCAATTTTTTTGTCAAATTCTAAGAGGCGTATAGTATTAACTATAGGAAGTTCCACTTTTGGAATTACATGAAGTTCATCACGAAAACACACAGTAAAAGTTTTCAGTAATCTACTTTATTATTTACTTATTTCATTTTTTTTAGAAATACTAGAAGCCCATAATATTAAAGTTCCAGAATTCTTGTTCTGAAATTAGGTTCAGTTTATCATAAAAACATACGGTAGAATGTTTCATCTGCTTTTTTAGTTCTTTAGCAAACTTTGCAAAAAGAATTACATTGATCAGTCTTTGTTATTAATCCAAGATAGCAACACTACATTCACTATGTGTAATAATGAAGATGTACCAAGTTTCAAGATAATATTGTAAAATTTAAAAGGTACAGAATTAAACCAGAGATATGCAATTTTGTCGTATGATGACATGGTTGGAGACCGTGGCTGTTACTTGAAGACAAATGTTAACGATTTTGAAACAGCAACAAGCCACAAATAGATTTTCAGTTCCTTTATTCAAAGAGTACCAGAGATAGTTTACAGCCACCAGTACCGTCAGTTATGTTTGGAAAATTCTGAACTTCAACATATAAGGGTTATTAGGCTAGTATTTTATGAAACATAAATAAGCGCAGAGGTACTTATAGAAAAAATGAGATCGTTGATAGTCTTCAACAAACAACGATAAAGATATTTTTGTAATCATAAAGGGTACTGGGTGGGCACTCTTGCCTGAGTTGGATGCAGCTTCCTTCGCCGTCCGCACCGGATATGTAAGAGTATAAGTAACGAGTTTTCCGCACGTGGAAGTTTATTCGATAGTTGTGAGTCATACAGGAATCTATTACGCTCTGCTCTGTTTATGCTTTGGATGGCGTTTATAATGGCTGAAGTTGTTGTGTTTGGTCCAATGATATACTCGTATGGTATATAACTGGTGAAACTGTGTAAAAGTGAACTTACCTGAATTGTGAACTTATCTGGAAAACCCATGTTTCGTTCTCCATGTTCTGTTTTGATTGCCGCTCGCTATATTATAGAAAACCGCGTGGCAAGTGTCGAAGATTATTCTCCACTTTTAAGGCGAGCAACTAACTTTTCGTAAATGTAAACAAACTGCAAAAATCGTCTCTGAACCGTTTCGAGTGCTAAGTACAATACGAAACACTCCATTATTTAAAAAAAAGTCAGTTTCTTGTACATGTGAACATTGATCATAATATACTGGTTCGTTGAACGTCAGTGTACTTTTCGTCGTTCGTGACTCCTCTTCATTATTCTTAGTAAGTTACAACGTTTTATTTCAGTTTAGACAATTTGAGAAGTGGACCTGTGGAATTAAGGCTATGGACATAGTTCCCCGTCACTTTCTGGCTATCCGCACAACTAGTTTTCAGACCCTTGCTAAAGGTAGTAGTTCTTAAAATCGCACAAAACTATTAAACATTTCAGCTTACAGAATTAGAGAACAAATGACTTATTATTTAACTGCGCCGCCCCACACACGGCTCTTGCCTTGTGACACCAATGATGTGTGTCACTTTGAATCAGAAGAGATTCTCTCTGGTTTGGAGCGGCTAACAGAAGTGGTAAAGGCTGCCAGTCTTGCTTGCAAGATGAAAGCAGAGCTGACCATTGGCAGCATAGTCAACAGGACCGATTGAGGACCTCTGGTACAGAGCCGAGTGGATGTCTGAATCAGAGGCTTAGACGGTTCTGCGACCGTATAGGCTGCAGATTCCTCGACTTGCGCCAAAGGGTGGCGGCTACACGGGTAGCAGGGGGATCTGTGGCGTGGACCGGGCGGTTTTTTGGGTTACAGGGTCTCAGGAAAACGCAAGAAGGGCTTCGGTCAAAAAGGGTGCAGGCCGAACACAGGGAGAACGTAGATACAGGAACTATCGGTATAACAGTTGTAAATTGTCGTAGCTGTGTTGGGAAAGTACCTGAGCTCCAAGCGCTAATACAAAGCACTGATGCTCCATTCGTTATAGGCACTGAAAGCTGGCTAAGGCCGGAGATAAGCTCAGCCGAAATTTTTGCGAAGAACGTGACGGTGTCCCGAAAGGATAGGCTAAACACAGTTGGCGGTGGCGTGTTTGTTGCTGTTAGAAGTAGTTTATCTTGTCGCGAAATTGACGCAGATAGTTCCTGTGAGATGGTATGGGCAGAGGTCATTATTGGTAACCGGAATAAAATACATCATCCGAAATTGTGATAAACGCATTCTCTGAAAATTATTTCGAACAGTTATTTCATGAGCCTACGCGAATAGTAAACGGTTGAGAACACACACTTGACCTCTTAGCAACAAATAATCATGAGTTAAGAACGAGCATCAAAACGGATATAGGGATTAGTGAACACAGGGTTGTCGTAGCGAGTTTGAATACTATAACCCCCAAATGCTCCAAAAATAAACGAAAAATATACTTATTCAAAAAATCAGATAAAAATTCACTTGACGCATTCCTGAGAAGTGTAGACCAGATGTGGCTTGAATTCAGAGAAACAGTAACGGCAACAATCGAGAGATTTATACCAAAAAAATTAACAAACGACGGAGCTGATCCTCCTTGGTTCACAAAACGGGTCAGAACACTGTTGCAGAAACAACGAAGCAAACATGCCAAATAGACGCAAAATCCGTAAGATTGGCAATCTTTTACAGAAGCTCGAAATTTAGCGCGGACGTAAAATAATGATAAATAAATAAATGGTTGGGTACTACACACATCAAAAAAAGTTCTGCACCACCTCCGTTCCAAGAGTTCCGGAACCTGTACAGAAAATTGGAATAGAGATCAACACAAACATCATTTCCTCACTTTTTATTGCTCATGAAAAGCACACAATTGCGTGTTGTGCCACCATACAGCAAGACGGGGACCTTCAGAGGTGGTGGTCCAGATTGCTGTACACACCGGTACCTCTAATACCCTTTCACTTATGCACGCTTGTGTTCGTCATGGCTTACTATCCACACATACATCAGGGCACTGTTGGTCCAGATTGTTCCACTCCTCAACGGCGATTCGGCGTAGATCCTTCAGAGTGATGGTGGGTCACGTCGTCCATAAACAGCCCTTTTTATATATCCCAGGCATGTTCGATAGGGTTCATGCCTGGAGAAAATGCTGATCAGTCTAGTCGAACGATGTCATTATCCTGAAGTAGGATGTGCACAGTGGGGGCGCGAATTGTCGTCCACGAGGACGAATGCCTCGCCAATATGCTGCCGATATGGTTGCACTATCGGTCGGAGGATGGCATTCACGTATCGTGCAGCCGTTACGGCGCCTTCCGTGACCACCAGCGGCGTACGTCGGCCCCACATAATGCCGCCCCAAAACAGCAGTGAACCTACACCTTGCTGCATTCGCTGGACAGTGTATCTAAGGCGTTCAGCCTGACCAGGTTGACCCCAAACACGTCTTGGACAATTGTCTGGTTGAAGACATATGCGACACTCGTCGGTGAAGAGAACGTGATGCCAGTCCTGAGCGGTCCATTCGGCATGTTGTTGGAATCCATCTGTACCGCGCTGCATGGTGTCGTGGTTGCAGTGGCTGCACGGAAAGCATTATTCAACATGGTGGCGTTGCTGTCAGATTCCTCCGAGCCATAATCCGCAGGTAGCGGTCATTCACTGCAGTAGTAGCCCTTGGGCGGCCTGAGCGATGCATGTCATGGACATTTCCTGCCTCTCGGTACCTCCTCCATGCCCGAACAACATCGCTTTGGTTCACTCCGAGACGCCTGGACACTTCCCTTGTTGAGAACTCTTCCTGGCACGAAGTAACAATGCGGACGCGATTGAACCCCGGTATTGACCGTCTAGGCATGGCTGAACTACAGACAACAAGAGCCCTGTATCTCCTTCCTGGTGGAATGACTGTAACTGATCGGCTGTCGGACCCCCTCCGTCTAATAGGCGCTGCTCATGCATGGCAGTTTACGTCTTTGGGCGAGTTTAGTAACATCTCTGAACAGTCAAGGGACTGTGTCTGTGATTCAATATCCACAGTCAACGTCAATCTTCAGGAGTTCTGGGAAATGGGGTGATGCAAAACGTTTTGGACGTGTATGATTGCCAACGTTAATGTTTCACTTTCTAATATCTATTTCCGCATCACATTCCTAATGTCTTCTCTTTCATGACTGAGTGTTCACTGTCTCACGTTTCAACTGGTTTGTAGCAAGAAGTCTGGTGCACAAAAGGTCACTGAATTAATTGAATCTCACAGGCATGCAGTAATGTTATGCGACTTAATTATCCAGTGAATTCAAATACGCGATTGATAAACTCACAACATAATATTTGTTTGTGTGGAAGACGCTTCAAGAGACATGATTAGCCTATAAGCAACTGCAGATATAATGTTTCTTTACTACATTACGGTATTCTGTATTACTGCCTTTTCCGCCCTCTATCAATGGCAAATGCCGTAGTGAATCTATATCTCCTGTTTCGAAGTATTTATTTTCCAATTTGCACTAGTCCATTAATATTTTGACTACGTGTTGAAAGTTGACCTCTTAGTGGATAGTGTTTCAGCTCAATGTGGAGATGTTGCTCCTCTGCAAAAGTTGGCTGTAAGTGTTGGTGTGGAAATCCAATAAGCACACAGTGTGAATTTGAGAGTAAAAAGAAAAAAAGCAAAAATAATGGGGAATAATGAAGACCATTAGCGATAAAAAACAACAATAAATATGAAACATGGGACTTACGGAAGGCAGGATTCGGTGTGGACGAGTTACTCAGTTACCGTTGGTTGCTTAGTATTTTTTTTTTGTTTTTTTTATCACGTACACTTTATTTGAAACCAATTGCAAATGATGTTGACAATAAGGAATCATTATCAAATCTCACTATTAATACACAATGTCTAATAAAAAAGTTCTTAAACAAGTTGCACTCACGGCTGAAGGCCTTATTGCCCAGAAATTCAAATTATTTGGCGGCTGAAGCCCTGGATAGAAAATTCTTAAGAACAGTTAAACTTCTCCAAGAGTTACTAAAATATTTTTTTTAAAAAAAGAGCACAATCTTCAAAATTTCACTTTTAAGAGACAATATCTAATCAAAATTTCTCTAGACAAATTGTATTCACGGCTGAAGGCCTTATTGATCAGAAATTCAATTATTTGTCGGCTGAAGGATCCAACAGTAATAACTCAAAATAAAAAAAAAAAACAATTTAACGGCTGAAGGCCTGGACAACAATTCTTAAGAACAGTTAAATTTCTCCAAGAGACACTGAAATATTTTTTTTTTTTAAACCACAATCACCACAATGTGATCAAACCAAGAGAGAAGTGGGCCTCAGGCAGTGCTCCAAGGATCAGCCTGGGAAAAGTCGCTCAACTTCGTAACTGACGAGACAGGCACCCAAGAGCTGTATTCACCTAACCGGATGGCAACTCAAACTAGTGACAGTTTAAAAGCAGACCAACACTCTTGCAAAATCTACCTAACGTCTGGTAACCATCACAACGATGGAATAACCCAGGCAAGGCGTGACCGGCGGACAGCACTGCGTCTTCAGAAGCCGGTGTTTAGATCATCCAGAAATAGAAGGAACCCCTACGACCAAGGTAGTCGAAAAGAACAAAATATCCGGACCACAATCAAGGAGGCTGTCGAACTACTCTCCTTACCGGACAGCAGCGGCAAGGCAGGGAAAGGTACACTGCCGCGAAAATACGCTAACCTCCACGGCAGGTAACTGGGGCGTTAGTGGCCACTAAGCAGAAAAATACCGCTGGCTGAACTTAATGGATAAACACAAGAAATTCAATGATTAATAACAAGAAGTGGAGGACGACTAATTAATTTCGCCGACTCCAAACACTCTTTGCTCTTCGTCTCAACGACCCTGCGAGCAGCAACGCACGAACAAACGGCTAGATCTCAAAATAGTGGAGGTTTCACTGCTAGGTTAATGTTCACTCAACTCAAACGTCCTGCTGGGTCCGGGGGACAACGAGGCTGTGCCCCTCGCAACTACGGTCCCTCGATCCGGCAATGCCCGCGTGCTGGCAGCAGTCCCGGCATCTCTTCTCGCTGCCGGACCTCCATCCTGCTCCGTCCCAACCGAACTACCGACACACCCGACCCGGAAAACACTTGACGTCTTTCCAAAGATAGTACCACGGTACTAGATATAGATAAACTCTGCTGTTGCCACTAGCGGACAGACAACGCTAGCAAACGTAGTGGCGCCAGTAAACACAAGAAGAAAACGAGACGCCACTACCCCTATTACACAATGCCAAACTACCAACGGCACCAACGCGAGCCGCACACGGCTCGAAAGAGACACACAAAAATTGGCGACGATGAAGTGCCGAAGTGTAGGAATACTGCTACCTAGAAAGCAAAATAACACATGAGGGATGAAGCTATAACATAACAAAAAGAAGATAATAGGAAAAGCTGGAATTCCTGCGCTAAAGAAACCGTCTAATATCAAACATCTGCTTTAATTTGAAAAAAAAAAAATCCTGGAAAGTACATTTGTAGCACAACACTGTGTGGAAGTGAATCCTGGACTGTGGAAAAATCAGAAAAGAGAACTGAAGTGTTTGAGATATGGTGCTACAGAAGAATTTGTGTATTTCATTTGAATCATTAAAATTGAAAACAATAATATCGTTGATGCTATCACTTTAACAATAAAATATTTAACTGCTAATTTATTTATTATTGTATATTATTTCTTATATAAAGCTGAAAATTATGGGGACTGTTGAGGTAAGAAATGAGCAGGTTGAAGACATTGACAAGAAGGAGGGAATAAGACAACAGGAAACAAGTTCCATGTTACGAGAGAGAGCTGCAGAGGATAACAATTGCAGCAGAGGACAGAGATTGGAATATATCCAACAAATAACTGTGAACTTCGAATGCAAGGGCGACTCTAAAATTCCTGACGTGCTGCATCAAGTTAGTCAGAAGGCTAATGACCGTCAAAAAAAGAAATGTAGGTAAACTGTTACTTGCGCATTCTCTGATCTTGCCCGTTTACTTCATACGACGGTTCCACTTTCTGTCAAAATTCCTGAGAACGCTATTCGTTAAAACGCTCACTGAAGCGTTTAGTTATATCATAATTGATATCCCATAAGAATGTCTACCAGGTAGTGAATGAAGACGTCCCCACGGCGTTAGCACTATTACAGGCTAGAAATGACAGCTAATGGCCGATTCACAGTAGACGTCAACTGAACAGAATGGACAGTCACGTGACGTCACGGTCAAATTCTGGACGGGTTCACACTAGAAGGAAAGTCAAAACGACGCCACTTCGCTTAGCCCAGCTCCGAAAGGTGAAAGTGAGGTTATGAGATACCATCTGTGTTACAAAAGCTCAGAGTATAGTATGAGAATTAAGGAACTAACAGCGATAAAGTTCATTAATGCCAAGTCAAACTTCATAATGGATGTTCTTGATCTCTTTTGTACGTTAACTGCTGAGAAGCAAAACATTTCAAAACGAAGACATTTATTTGCAAGCTAAAACATACCCCTACAAACTACGTTACAATAAATGTTACAAACATTGTTAAAGACAAATACATAGCGCCAGTTTACCTTATTCATCATTTTTTCTCCTAAACAGCAAGTAACAACACAAACAACTGCATTTTTCGTAGAGGTGACGTTTCAATTTAATTAAAAGTTATTTAGTGAAAATTGCTTCATGTTCTTATTTATGCACATTGTAGGTTACAGCTCTGTTCTTTTATTTCAGACATCTGGCCTCGCTTACGGAAGAAAATTCACGGGAAAAAATATCCTAGTCACTATGGAACATTTGCACACTGTCACGAAAACAAAGCAAAATAATAAAATAAAGTTTTATGAAGAAACACAATCAGGAAATCCACAACTTTGTGTGAGCATGGCGAAAGTAGGTTAAGTTCCAATGTTAGAAGAAGACGACACAATTCGCCTTTACCTACGTCAACATCAAAACTTTCTACCCAAGACACACGTTGACAGTGATGTGACGTGGAATTCCGTCCCGTTCTGTGCCGCTGATGGCCTGTGCGAATGCCGCCATTTGAAAAGCATTGTGGAATGTTTTCACGCGACGTTCCGTTTCATCAAGTGCGAACCGTCCTTTAATGTGTCACAAACTTCCTCTCCATGCTCAGTAAAACTTAACTGCTTATCTTTTGGATGGGGGAGGGGCGCGAGGAGAGGGACGATAGGAAACTTCGCCTTAATCCTCATGGCTGATAATTGTAAACTTCGTGTTTTACAACGATTCTCCAACAGCAGAAATTCTTATTTCCCTGTAAGTCCACCGTTGTACACGATGGATGTGGGGATCCAGCTGTTCAGTATAGAATGTAAAATCAGAAACACCTTCAGTCGTCTACATTTCGAATATCATTTATTTTTGTAATTAGTTCGCGTCGTTTCACTGCGCAATCTTGAGGCCCCCTGACAGATGTGTAGGAAGAATCCAATCTCATGTGCAGTCGAAATAGGGACCAGCAGTCAGTAACTGGTGTTAAAGTTACTGAATACGAGTTACTAAAAGTTGGTCCTTATTTCGATTGCGTATGAGGTTGGATTTTTCCTATACAACGGTGCAGTTACTAACGGCTGGCCCCCATTTCGATTGCACATGAGGTTGAATTCCTTAGAATGAAATGAACACCCTGAGGTGCTTACAGGCGTTGACATACGTCAACGGGGACAGATGAAAATGTGTGCCCCGACTGGGACTCGAACCTGGGATCTCCTGCTTACATGGCAGACGCTCTATCTATCTGAGCCACCGAGGACACAGAGGATAGCGCGACTGCAGGGATTTATCTCTGGCACGCTTCCCGCGAAACCCACATTCTCAACGTATTGTCCCGCACCACATCCGTAGTGCTCCCACCCATTATACTCATTAGTCGCGGTGCGTTGCCGATTCCCGTAAGAATTCGGGCATTGTTTGTGCATTCGCACGGAATAAGAAGATGGTCAAGTGGCCGGTGAGCCATATATATATATATATATATATATATATATATATATATATATATATATATATATATATATATATATATATAGTAAGATGGTATCTGACACTTCCTGGCAGATTGAAACTGTGTGCCGGACCGAGACTCGAACTCGGGACCTTTGCCTTTCGCGGGCAAGAGCTCTACCAACTGAGCTACCCAAGCACGACTCACGCCCCGTCCTCACAATTTTACTTTTGCCTGTAAGCAGGTAAGGGTGTTCATTTGATTGTAATTTCATTCTAACGAGCTGCATGGTCATCGATGGTATCTGTTCTTTCGGACATGTCCGAAAGAACAGATACCATAATAGTATATATAAGGTTGAATTCTTCCTACAAATCGCTCAGGGGGCCTGAAGATCGCACAGCGAAACGCCGAAACTAGTCGCAAAAATAAATTATATTTGAAATATAAACGGCTGAGGGAGCTTTTGATTCTACCTTTAAAGAAATTCTTATTTGGTCTAAATCGACATTCTAAATCACCTACCTATTGCCAGCTTGGCAGACTTGATTTACAAAGCGTAGGGCATCTTTAAAAGAATTGTATATTTCGGCGGTTGCAGCGGAAATACACTGGAATTATATACCGGGTGATCAAAAAGTCAGTATAAATCTGAAAACTTCATAAACCACGGAAAAATGGAGATAGAGAGGTAAAAATTGGCATACACGCTTTGAATGACATGGGGTTTTATTAGAACCACCCCATATTGCTAGACGCGTGAAAGATCTCTTGCGGGCGTCGTTTGGTGATGATCGTGTGCTCAGCCGCCACTTTCGTCATTCTTGGCCTCCCAGGTCCCCAGACCTCAGTCCGCGCGATTATTGGCTTTGGGGTTACCTGAAGTCTTAAGTGTTTCGTGATCGACCGACATCTCTAGGGATGCTGAAAGACAACATCCGACACCAATGCCTCACCATAACTCCAGACATGCTTTACAGTGCTGTTCACAACATTATTCCTCGACTACAGCTATTGTTGAGGAATGATGGTGGACATATTGAGCATTTCCTGTAAAGAACATCATCTTTGCTTTGTCTTACTTTGTAATGCTAATTATTGATATTCTGATCAGATGAAGCGCCATCTGTCGGACATTTTTTGAACTTTTGTATTTTTGAACTTTTGTATAAAACCCCATGTCACTCCAGGCATGTGTGTCAATTTGTACGTCCCTATCTACATCATTCCGTGATTTATTCAGTTTTCAAATTTTTACTGACTTTTTGATCACATCTACATGATTACTCTGCAATTCACATTTAAGTGCTTGGCAGAGGGTTCTTCGAACCACAATCATACTATCTCTCTACCATTCCACTCCCGAACAGCGCGCGGCAAAAACGAACACCTAAAGCTTTCTGTTCGAGCTCTGATTTCTCTTATTTTATTTTGATGATCATTCCTACCTATGTAGGTTGGGCTCAACATAATATTTTCGCATTCGGAAGAGAAAGTTGGTGACTGAAATTTCGTAAATCGATCTCGCCGCGACGAAAAACGTCTTTGCTTTAATGACTTCCATCCCAACTCGCGTATCATATCTGCCACACTCTCTCCCCTATTACGTGATAATACAAAACGAACTGCCCTTTTTTGCACCCTTTCGATGTCCTCCGTCAATCCCACCTGGTAAAGATCCCACACCGCGCAGCAATATTCTAACAAAGGACGAACGAGTGTAGTGTAAGCTGTCTCTGTAGTGGACTTGTTGCATCTTCTAAGTGTCCTGCCAATGAAACGCAACCTTTGGTCGCCTTCCCCACAATATTATCTATGTGGTCTTTCCAACTGAAGTTGTTCGTAATTTTAACACCCAGGTACTTAGTTGAATTGACAGCCTTGAGAATTGTACTGTTTATCGAGTAAACAAATTCCAACCGATTTATTTTGGAACTCATGTGGATCACCTCACACTTTCGTTATTTAGCGTCGACTGCCACCTGCCACACCATACAGCAATCTTTTCTAAATCGCTTTGCAACTGATACTGCTCTTCGGATGACCTTGCTAGTCGGTAAATTACAGCATCATCTGCGAACACCCTAAGAGAACTGCTCAGATTGTCACCCAGGTCATTTATATAGATCAGGAACAGCAGAGGTCCCAGAACGCTTCCCTGGGGAACACCTGATATCACTTCAATTTTACTCGATGATTTGCCGTCTATTACTACGAACTGCGACCTTCCTGACAGGAAATCACGAATCCAGTCGCACAACTGAGACGACACCCCACAGGCCCGCAGCTTGATTAGATAGAAGTCGCTTGTGAGGAACGGTGTCAAAAGCTTTACGGAAATCTAGAGATATGGAATCAACTTGAGATCCCCTGTCGATAGCGGCCATTACTTCGTGCGAATAAAGAGCAAGCTGCGTTGCACAAGAACGATGTTTTCTGAAACCATGCTGATTACGTATCAATAGATCGTTCCCTTCGAGGTGATTCATAATGTTTGAATACAGTATATGCTCCAAAACCCTACTGCAAACCGACGTCAATGATATAGGTCTGTAGTTCGATGGATTACTCCTACTACCCTTCTTAAACACTGGTGCGACCTGCGCAATTTTCCAATCTGTAGGCACAGATCTATCGGTGAGCGAGCGTTTGTTTATGATTGCTAAGTAGGGAGCTATTGTATCAGCGTAATCTGAAAGGAACCTAATCGGTATACAATCTGGACCTGAAGACTTGCCCGTAACAAGCGATTTGAGTTGTTTCGCAACCCCTAAGGTATCTACTTCTAAGAAACTCCTGCTAGCAGCTGTTCGTGTTTCAAATTCTGGAATATTCCATTCGTCTTCCCTGGTGAAGGAATTTCGGAAAACTGCGTTCAATAACTCCGCTTTAGCGGCACAGTCGTCGGTAACAGTACCATCGGCACTGCGCAGCGAAGGTATTGTCTGCGTCTTGCCGCTTGTGTACTTTACATACGACCAGAATTTCTTCGGATTTTCTAAAAAATTTCGTGACAATGTTTCGTTGTGGAACCTATTAAAGGTATCTCGCATTGAAGTCCGTGCCAAATTTCGCGCGTCTGTAAATTTTAGCCAATCTTCGGGATTTCGCGTTCTTCTGAACTTTGCATGCTTTTTCCGTTGCCTCTGCAACAGCGTTCGGACCTGTTTTGTGTACCATGGGGGGTCAGTTCGATCTCTTACCAGTGCATGAGGTATGAATCTCTCAATTGCTGTTGCTACTATATCTTTGAATTTGAGCCACATCTCGTCTACATTTGCATAGTCAGTTCGGAAGGAATGGAGACTGTCTCTTAGGAAGGCTTCTAGTGACACTTTATCCGCTTTTTTAAATAAAATTATTTTGCGTTTGTTTCTGGTGGATTTGGAAGAAACGGTATTGAGCCTAGCTACAACGACCTTGTGATCACTAATCCCTGTATCAGTCATGATGCTCTCTATTAGCTCTGGATTTTTAGTGGCTAAGAGGTCAAGTGTGTTTTCGCAACCATTTACAATTCGCGTGGGTTCGTGGACTAACTGCTCGAAATAATTTTCGGAGAAAGCATTTAGGACAATCTCGGAAGATGTTTTCTGCCTAACACCGGTTTTGAACAAGTATTTTTGCCAACATATCGAAGGAAGGTTGAAAAATGGTTCAAATGGCTCTGAGCACTATGCGACTTAACTTCTGAGGTCATGAGTCCCCTAGAACTTAGAAGTAATTAAACCTAAGGACATCACACACATCCATGCCCGAGGCAGGATTCGAACCTGCGACCGTAGGGGTCACGCGGTGCCAGACTGAAGCGCCTAGAACCCCACGGCCACTCCGGCCGGCAGGGAAGGTTGAAGTCCCCACCAAACGTAACCGTATGAGTGGGGTATTTATTTGTTACGAGACTCAAATTTTCTCTGAACTGTTCAGCAACTGCATCCGGTATATCGGCTGTGCAGCGGAAATACACCGCCTTGTAGACTTGGCTTTCAGAACCCTCTCAGCCCGTTATGCGGCCGCCGCTTCGGCAGACGGTCGTAATAAGATAGCGCCAAACATGCGGCAGATTGCCGCGCGGATGGAGGGAAGGCCCGCATCCGCAAAGGGAGGCCCGGCGCGGCGCGGCATGGCGGCCCGGCAGTTTGCCGGAAGTAATTCCCTCAAAGGCAGGAGCCGAGCGGCGGGCCAGATTTTGTCAGTCAGCGATCCGGGCGCGGGCGGGCAGGCAGGCAGTATATCCAGCCAGCTCCAGCTCCTCCTCCCTCCCCGGCTCGCCGGCGGCGGCCGTACATCCCCGGAGACGAGACGCGACTCTCTGCGCAGCTGGGGGATTCCCCGGGCCGGCCGGGCAGTGCGTATTTATCACCCGACCGGGCGCGCGCGCAGCTGTCCCCGGAGAGCACGCCTTGCCGGCCAATCCCCGCGGGCCTATCACCGACGCACCAGCCACCGCCGGCTCCCGCAGTCACTTTGACGCCCCCGCGCCAGGTTGAGCTCATACGTCCCCGGCACCGGAGGAATATCATACAAGCGATGCTCTCCTGATGGAGACGTCAGAGTCTGCATTCCACAATCCACACGTGCGCGCCCGTAAAACGACAGTCGTACTCCTCGCTGTGAGAGATCTCTTTCCTTCCAGACCATCACACATGAAATATTGGATTTTTGGATGAAGCATCCTGGATATTCCCAGGCACTGCCAGACATAAAATTCAGCAGTTGACCGAGGATCGAGTGCCCACGAAACAGGAAACATTTTTTTGTGAAGTTGTAAGAGGCTACGTATTTTAGCATTTCATCACGTTCTGCTCGCTGAAGAACACCCTGCTCTTCCTGGTTTGTTAAAAACAAAATAAGATCTAACATCGACGTCCCAACAGGACAAGCGATGAATGACAGTCCCTTCGTAAGAATGCATCTGGGCCACCTTAACTGACTGTGTCAGGTTTTGGGGTTGGGTTGGGGTTGGGTTGGGTTGTTTTGGGGAAGAGACCAAACAGCGAGGTCATCGGTCTCACTAGTTTAGGGAAGGACGGGGAAGGAAGTCGGCCGTGTCCTTTCAAAGGAACCATCCCGTCATTTGCCTGGATCGATTTAGGGAAATCACGGAAAACCTAAATCAGGATGGCCGGACGCGGGATTGAACCGTCGTCTTCCCGAATGCGAGTCCAGTGTGTCAGGCTTTAATACGTTTTGTGACACTGTAAATAACTCACCTCTACTGTACTGGGATAAAGATGCATGAGCGCTGCACGAGTAGTGGAGGATAACCTTGATTCTGTGTTTAATGTAATCTGTGTCGCGCTTCCTTGTCAGTCAGCTGTGAAGCGCTGAAGCTTTCTTACTAGACGCTTACTACCGAGCAGTTGAGTGTTAGAGAAGACGATCTGATACTTGTCAATGTGGGAAAAATTATATGGAATATATCATTATGGAGATGAACACTTGTTTATAAAGCTATTTTACTGATTGCACCGATGGAGAAGATGTTTGGAAGAATATTTCATGGGAATCCATGCATGCACTAGATTAAAATCACTATTTGTCAGAACTGTCTGTTGAAGAAAATCTTTCCTTAAATAAATATGATATTCATTACGTGTGTTAATTTCATCTCTTTGCTCTTATTATGTCTCAAATTATGCAATTGTCTGAAATGTCTATTTTTGTAATAACAAAATTTCGTAATTGTTAGAATCTTTGAGTTTAGTATGCTCTTTTTTGACGATAATCAGAGTTTAATTTTTCAAGACCGATTTTCTTTAGAGTAAAACCTTCCATCATTCTTAGGGAAGTTTAAAATATTTTGTAGTGTGTACATTGCACCTTAAGCCACTTGTTGACAGATTCTTTCTGACAAGCGATGAAAAATTTGGAGTCAATTTTTTTCTTTAGCTGCCGCATTTGCTGAGCTCAACGTACAGTACAACAGACACAAAATAGCATGCTGAGCGGAAGGTAAGTTACTTTTCTTTCAAGGGAGACATCTCTATGCATTCTTGTGAGCAAACAGTGCGTCGTCAGAATTTTCATGTGTACTCCTGAGGAAGCAGATTAATTTACGATGAACAGCGAAGGTAATGTTAAACAGTTATTTTCTACCGTGTCGACCAGTAACTTATTTTGTGGATACTTCAAGTCAGACATTTCATTTCATGTTATGTAATTTTTACAACATACTTCAGTGCTGGGTTTCAGTTAAATGTTGTGACCTCCCAACACATAAATTTCGTAAACTATCAACAGTAAAAAATAATTATATCATTCACATTCAATGTAACCTTCCAACAGTTTATTATTCCGTAACCTTGCAATAATAACGTGTGACTAATCTCGCAATAAAATTGTGGCTCACTTATAACCTTTCAGCAATTGACTGTGAATTTAAACTGCTAAATTTTGGACGTCAGCCGTGCTGCGTCATGGCCCTGAAAGATCGTTCTGAACAAATTGAAAATTCTTACCTCAATTAGGTCGCCGGATAACGCATATATATCTGCTCCTATAAGAAATTTTTCTGGCACAGCCCAGTGCAATGCTGGCCGATAGATTTGTCATGTATAAAAAGAAACTACCGGTTTTTCTTTACAATAATCGGGATGACCACGGATCGGAGAAATTAGTAAATTCTTTAAATTGAGATGAATGATCGTCAAAAGTTAATTTTTATAAGAAAGATTATTATTAAGATATTTTTTTAAAAAAACATTTACATGGGACTTAATATAACAATTGTAAATATGCGCGAGGCTGCTTTTACCATATACCACAACGCTCAGGCACAGCCATCGCTCCCCACTACCGGCCCAGCCAACCCCATACACCAGACTCCTAGCTACTTCTTACTCCTACTGCCACACAGTTCCTACTGCAGCCAACACTGCTCTTTGATCTGAGATTCTCTTATAGCTTACATATCGCAAGCAGCGCGTGAGCAATCCATCGAAATTGCAGAACGCGCTAGCAATAAATTCCTTAGTCATGGACCTCTTATAATGTTTGTCACTGAGTGCCCAGTTTGTTTCCTTTGGGATTTAATTAGATTCATTTTCAGTATTTCAGATTCAACATTTCACTAAGATTAAAGTTTTGTTTCGCGACACTGTTCACATGCGCAACACAGGGCCAACTAGCAGTCAGTTTTGCTCAGAAATTGATTACGATATCTAAAGCACACGTTATACCAGGAGACAGTCTTTGAAAAACAATATTCATTATTTCGCACATAGATAAATTATGTATAAAGCTTCCAACTGTTAACAACGTAAGTGACAGCTTTACAGGGGGGGAGGGGGGTGCTATCTATGACTTACTTGCACGTGCACGTTAGCAGTGAGTTCATTTCTACCAAATCATGCGGCTAATGCGGAGAAGTGAAGGTTTGCCGCTACTAAAGAAAGAACCAATGTTCTGATACAATTACGTAGATTCATGAGGCGCGTGGCCTCTACAAAACCTTCTTACAAACTTTTACAAACTCCACGACCTTTGCACTGTGCGACTCAGAATCCACTACGTCCGTGTGCTGCAATTCACAGTTTGAAACCATATACACTAGGCCGGTGAAAGGTGGATAAGGATGTGAATGATATCTACTGAATAGCTACCCATGACCCCTTCACCGCTTGTACATTTCGAGGTCATACCTTGATCTGACATGCAGTGGTTACGTATTTTTTTCCAGTTTATTAGTTCACGGGCGTCGGGTCGGGTAATGTTGTGGAAGTTCAACAATATTTCGACGAGACAGCTGCTCGTCGTCTTCAGGTGCTTAATGAAGTGTTGCTGCAATTGCTCTCCAATATACAGGGTGAGTCACCTAACATTACCGCTGGATATATTTCGTAAACCACATCAAATACTGACGAGCCGATTCCACAGACCGAACGTGAGGAGAGGGGCTAGTGTAATTTGTTAATAGAAACCATAAAAAAATGCACGGAAATATGTTTTTTAACACAAACCTACGTTTTTTAAAATGGAACCCCGTTAGTTTTGTTAGCACAGCTGAACATATAAACAAATACGTAATCAGTGCCGTTTGTTGCACTGTAAAATGTTAATTACATCCGGAGATATTGTAACCTAAAGTTGACGCTTGAGTACCACTCCTCCGCTGCTCGATCGTGTGTATCGGAGAGCACCGAATTGCGTAGGGATCCAAAGGGAACGGTGATGGACCTTAGGTACAGAAGAGACTGGAACAGCACATTACGTCCACATGCTAACACCTTTTTATTGGTCTTTTTCACTGACGCACATGTAAATTACCATGAGGGGTGAGGTACACGTACACACGTGGTTTCCGTTTTCAATTACGGAGTGGAATAGAGTGTGTCCCGACATGTCAGGCCAATAGATGTTCAATGTGGTGGCCATCATTTGCTGCACACAATTGCAATCTCTGGCGTAGTGAATGTCGTACACGCCGCAGTACATCTGGTGTAATGTCGCCGCAGGCTGCCACAATACGTTGTTTCATATCCTCTGGGGTTGTAGGCACATCACAGTACACATTTTCCTTTAACGTACCCCACAGAGAGAAGTCCAGAGGTGTAAGATCAGGAGAACGGGCTGGCCAATTTATGCGTCCTCCACTTCCTATGAAACGCCCGTCGAACATCCTGTCAAGGGTCAGCCTAGTGTTAATTGCGGAATGTGCAGGTGCACCATCATGCTGATACCACATACGTCGACGCGTTTCCAGTGGAACATTTTCGAGCAACGTTGGCAGATCATTCTGTACAAACGCGATGTATGTTGCAGCTGTTTGGGCCCCTGCAATGAAGTGAGGACCAATGAGGTGGTAGCCAATGATTCCGCACCATACATTTACAGTCCACGGTCGCTATCGCTCTACCTGTCTGAGCCAGCGAGGATTGTCCACGGACCAGTAATGCATGTTCCGTAGATTCACTGCCCCGTGGTTTGTGAAACCCGCTTCATCGGTAAACAGGTAGAACTGCAACGCATTCTCTGTTAATGCCCATTGACAGAATTGCACTCGATGATTTAAGTCATCACCATGTAATTGCTGATGTAGCGACACATGAAACGGGTGAAAGCGGTGACGATGCAGTATGCGCATGACACCACTTTGACTCAGTCCACCGGCTCTCGCAATGTCCCGTGTACTCATGTGTGGGTTCATGGCAACAGCAGGTCACACACCAACTGCACCCGCTTCTCCTGTGACGGGCCTGTTACGGACCCGTTTGCGTGCTACGACCATACCTGATGCATACATTTGGCGGTAGATGTTTTGCAATGTGCGGCACGTTGGATGCTCTCTGACCGGGTACCGTTCTGCATACACCCTGCAGGCTTCAGCTGCATTTCGTCGACACTCGCCATTGATGAGTATCATCTCCGCCTTTTCAGAGTTCGAATACACCATGGTCACAGTTCCTACAACACTACACTATCACAGACGTCTGGTAACACGGTGTACTACAGTTGGTCTGCGTGCGGAGACGAATGCAGAATAACAATAGGAGCAAGCGCTACATGCGGACACTGCGACAGCTAGACCAAACCACAACAGTGCACTACAGCCACACTCGTAAACACGGTCGTCATCGTAAACATGTCCCTGCAGATGCTGCTCACCGACCGTGGCCCGTGTTTGTTACAACACGCAACTGAACGTCGGAGGTTGGTTGGGTGGTTTTGGGGAAGGAGACCAGACAGCGTGGTCATCGGTCTCATCGGATTAGGGAAGGATGGGGAAGGAAGTCGGCCGTGCCCTTTAAGAGGAACCATCCCGGCATTTGCCTGGAGTGATTTAGGGAAATCACGGAAAACCTAAACTAGGATGGCCGGACGTGGGATTGAACCGTCGTCCTCCCGAATGCGAGTCCAGTGTCTAACCACTGCGCCAACGTCGGAGGTTTCAAGCGTTTACTTTAGGTTACAATATCTCCGGATGTAATTAACATTTTACAATGCAACAAACGGCACTGATTACGTATTTGTTTATATGTTCAGATGTGCTAACAAAACTAACGTGGTTCCATTTAAAAAACCGTAGGTTTGTGTTAAAAAACATACTTCCGTGCATTTTTGTATGGTTTGTATTAAACAATTACACTAGCCCCTCTCCTCACGTTCGGTCTGTGGAATCGGTTCGTCAGTATTTGATGTGGTTTGCGAAATATATCCAGCGGTAACGTTAGGTGACTCACCCTGTATATGCTGACTCGCTATAAAAGCGCAAGCCGCAAGGTTTGAGGATATAATGTCATCGTAGACGAATCACTGAGCACGGCGACATCCAGTGTCCCTGCCGGACAAATAGGCCCAGGATTTCTCATTCTCGACACAGGAAAAGCTCGGCCGCAAGTAGCGGAGCAGCGCGCATGCGGGCAGGGTGGTGGCGCCCAGTTTAAGTGTGAGGACTTTGATGCTTCGTCTGTGTTGACTCGGTTTCGTCTGCGGTCGACTACACCCTATGACGGAGTCCCATCCTAGTACGTGGAAGCGGACGAAACGACTTCGTCTCTCCACAGTTCATGCTGTCCCCCATGTGAAGACAGTGTTCAGCCACAGCAGACCCTTCTGGCTGACCCAGTCTGGCGTAGCATCTATGTTCAGCATATCTATTCTTAACAGTGCGGCACGGCTAGCCAATGTACGACTTCCCACGCTGGCACGGGTTTTTATATATCTCTGGTCTCCTTAGACCTAGGGTGTCTAACAGAACACAGCACAGTTTGCACTCGCGCTGGAGGGCGGAAGACACGTTTTATTCGATGTTTTTGAACAGCCTGCCGATCTTAAAGGACACACCACCAACATACGGTAGGAAAACCATCCTCGTGGCGCTCTCTGTTTCTTCTGACTGTTCGTGAGCTTCAGTGCGTGCAGGTTTAAACGCATTGCTGTCTGTTTATCAGAGTACATCAAGAAAACGGAGGTCGCCATTTTTCTCCGCTTCCATGGTGAAGCAAATGCTAGGATGGAGGGAGTTTTATTTTACTGTTTACCATTCTATTAGTCAAGGAATCGAAATGAGTACGAATGTATGCCAGTAGAAAAATAAGATCCTAATCTTTTTTTCTTTTCTTAACAGGAACGATGCGAAGCGAAGCGAGTTGGGTGAACTCTGAGACGAAGTACAGTGCAGCTCTTGATCCCGAGACGATGAATCCTACACACACCTTGTGATCCAGAGACAATAAAGGTAACAGATGGATTCTTTGAAAGACTCACACGAAGTAATGAAAAAATCTCTAAAAAGCTGTAGACACTGTGCAAAACAATTCGAAAGCCCGTGACGGATTCCTAGCTGTCTGCAGGCAGGCAATCCTTTGACACCTTTCAGTGGAGTCTCTGTACAGATAGATTTTAAAGAGGATGTTGCCGAAGAGGGGGCTTTTAGAGGTACCATTTGTCGTTTTATTCATCCATGTATCCATCTTGAACCACCACCCACGATCACAACTAAGAACGACAAGGAACAGGTTGGTTGAAGAACCATAAACACATATTGCTGCTTCGGATCACGTTCAGATTTTATCTAATGGTTTTGAAAGGTCCCTATTGGCTAAAAATGGCTCTGAGCACTATGGGACTTAACTTCTGAGGTCATCAGTCCCCTAGAACGTAGAACTACTTAAACCTAACTAACCTAAGGACATCACACACATCCATGCCCGAGGCAGGATTCGAACCTCCGACCGTAGCGGTCGCGCGGTTCCAGACTGTAGCGCCTAGAACCGCTCGGCCACTCCGACCGGTGGTCCCTACTCGTTCCACTATGTACACTAGAGCAAAAGCTGCTGTCATCCTGCACTCCAAAGGGGGTGTGATCACGTACCATGGTGCTGCAGGCCCGCAATGTCCTTGAAAAGCAACTAGCCATCTGATATGTCCGTTCTCTTTTAATACAAAAATAGCACTCTAATTAGAGAATAATGAGGAGCATAATATGATAATATAAATAAAAGTGAACTGAACTGCAGTGACTTTAATTGCTGATTTCTGACTAACTTCAAATCTTAATTATTGTATTTAGCATGGTGTGGGTCTTCTATCCTGAGTCATGACACCTTTTTATCTGTGGCGATCCTCAGTCAGGCCGTGTCCGCTGCCGCGCGGCTCCTCTCAGCTTGCACGGTAAGTTCTGATATGTTTACAAGGCCCTAATTCCGCTGTTTGTTCGTGCTAATGTTTCCGCTCTTCGTCGTTCGTGTTTTAGGGGAGTTTTATCAGCATCGTATTTTATTTTTATTTTCTAGGTCATTGCCGCTCCCATCATTTTAAAAATAGTTTTTAAAAAAGATTTTTAAATTTTAACTGCCGCTTTCACCAGATGACGGTATATCGGACGTGCATGGTCGGGAGTGGCTACAGGGCAATGTTCAACGTTACCATGTTATAAATAGCGTGTGTGAGTACTTTCTTGTCTCATTCGAAAAACTGGTTGTTTAAAAGTTCAGTTTATACCTCAGAATTGGGGGATCGAATAGTTTATATGAGCTATTATTATATTATTTTTTGTACAGATTGCCTGAGGATGCACCGATAAGTGGTGCGAAACCGGCCGCAGATTTAATAAAAATCATTGACACGGCCAGTGCGGAACACAAAATAAGGAGTCTTGCATATGCCGATGACTTAGTTGTGGTGGCAGATTCGATTGAAAGTTTGCAAAGTAATATTTCAGAGCTAGATCAGAAATGTAAGGACTGTGGTATGAAGATTAGCATCTCCAAAACAAAAGTAATGTCAGTGGGAAAGAGACATAAACGGATTGAGTGCCAAATAGGAGGAACAAAGTTAGAACAGGTGGACGGTTTCAAGTACTTAGGATGCATATTCTCACAGGATGGTAACATAGTGAAAGAACTGGAAGCGAGGCGTAGCAAAGCTACTGAAGTGAGCGCTCAGCTACGATCTACTCTCTTCTGCAAGAAGGAAGTCAGTACCAAGACTAAGTTATCTGTGCACCGTTCAATCTTTCGACCAACTTTGTTGTATGGGAGCGAAAGCTGGGTGGATTCAGGTTACCTTATCAACAAGGTTGAGGTTACGGATATGAAAGTAGCTAGGATGATTGCAGGTACTAGTAGATGGGAGCAATGGCAGGAGGGTGTCTACAATGAGGAAATCAAAGAAAAACTGGGAATGAACTCTATAGATGTAGCAGTCAGGGCGAACAGGCTTAGATGGTGGGGTCATGTTACACGCATGGGAGAAGCAAGGTTACCCAAGAGACTCGTTGGTTCAGCAGTAGAGGGTAGGAGGAGTCGGGGCAGACCAAGGAGAAGGTACCTGGATTCGATTAAGATTGATTTTGAAGTAATAGGCTTAACATCAGAAGAGGCACCAATGTTAGCACTGAATAGGGGATCATGGAGGAATTTTATAAGGGGACTATGCTCCAGACTGAACGCTGAAAGGCATAATCAGTCTTAAATGATGATGATGATGAGCCAGTGCGGAACTTTCTTTGGAAAAACTAGTAGACTTCTCTTGGCCTGGAACGCCCTTCTTGCCAGTACTAGTCTGCTTTTCATATCCTCCTTGCTCCGCCCGTCATTGGTTATTTTGCTGTCTAGGTACCAGAAGTTCTTCGTGACCAGCAATCGCGATATTAAGTTTTTCGTTGTCCTCATTTCTGCTACTTCTTATTAATTTCATCTTTCTTCGATTTACTCTCAATCCATATTCTGTACTCATTATACTATTCTTTTTATTCAGCAGATTATGTAATTCTTCTTCACTTTTACTCAGAATAGCAATGTCATCAGCGAATCGTATCGTTGATATCCTCTCACCCTCAATTTTGATTCCACTCCTGAACCTATCTTTTATTTCCATCATAGCTTCTTCGATATATAGAATGAAAGGCTACATCCCTGTCTTAGATTCTTTTTAATCCGAGCACTTCGTTCCTGGTCGTTCACCGAGCGAGGTGGCGCAGTGGTTAGCACACTGGACTCGCATTCGGGAGGACGACGGTTCAATCCCGTCTCCGGCCATCCTGATTTAGGTTTTCCGTGATTTCCCTAAATCGTTTCAGGCAAATGCCGGGATGGTTCCTTTGAAAGGGCACGGCCGATTTCCTTCCCAATCCTTCCCTAACCCGAGCTTGCGCTCCGTCTCTAATGACCTCGTTGTCGACGGGACGTTAAACACTAACCACCACCACCTGGTCGTTCAGGCTTATTATTCCTTCCTGGCTCTTGTACATATTGTATATTACCCGTCTGTCTCTATAGGCTACCACCATTTATTTCAGAATTTGAAACACTTTGCACCTTTTTACATTGCTGAACGCTTTTTCCAGGTCGACATGTCCTATGAACGTCTCTTGATTTTTCTTTAGCCTTGTTTCCACTATCAACTGCAGCGTCAGAATTGCTTCTCTGGTGTCATCACCTTTCCTAATGCCAGACTGATCGTCATCTAACACATCCTCAAATTTCTTTTAAATTCTTCTTTATATTATTCTTGTAATCAACTTGAATGCAAAAGCTGTTAAGCTTATTGTGCGATAATTCTCACACTTGTCAGCTCTTGCAGTCTTCGGAATTGTGTGGATGATATTTTTCCGAAATTCAAATGCTATGTGGCCAAACTCATACAATCTACACATCATCGTTAATAGTTGTTTTGTTGACAGTTTCCCCAATGATTATAGGAATTCTGATGGAATGTTATCCATCCCTTATTCCTTATTTCATCTGAACCCTCCAAAGGTCTTAAATCCTGATTCTAATACCGGATCCCCTACCTCATCTAAATCGACTTCTGTTTCTTCTTCTACAACATCAGACAAATCTTCCCCCTCACAGAGGCCTTCAACATATTCTTTCCACCTATCCGCTCTCTCCTCTGCATTTAACAGAGGAATTCCCACTGCACTCTTAATGTTACCTCCCTTGCTCCTGTATGCTGAGTCAGTCCTTCCGACAATCATTTCTTTTCCGATTTCTTCCCGTTTTTCATGCAGCCATTTCATCTTAACTTCGCTGCACTTCCTATTTATTTCATTCATCATCGAATTGTATTTCTGTATTCCTGAATTTCCCTGAACAATTTGTACTTCCTTCTTTTATCGATAACCTGTAGTATTTCTTCTGTTATGCATGGTTTCTTCGCAGTTACTTTATTTGTATCTATGTTTTCCTATCCAACTTCTGTGATTGCCCTTTCTAAAGATTTCCATTCCTCTTCAACTTTACTGCCTACTGATCTATCCTCTATAGCCTTAGAGAACTTCGAGCGTATCTCGTCATTCCTTCCGCTCCTTCTCCTACAATTGCACTCTATTCCCCCATGACTATTAGATTTTCATCTCCTTTTATGTATTGTATTACCCTTTCAATATCCTCACATACTTCTTCTACCTCTTGATCTTCAGCCTGCCACGTCAGCATGTATAACTGAACTATCGTTGTTGGTTTGCTGTCACTTCTGATAAGAACGAGTCTATCACTGAACTGTTTATAGTAACATACTCTCTGCCCTACTTTCCTATTCATAGCGAATCCCTCGCCCGTTATACAATTTTCTGCTGCTTTTGTTATTACCCTACACTGATCTGACCAGAAATCCTTGCCTTCTTTCCACTTTACTTCACTGACTCCAACTATATCTAGATTGAGCCTTTGCACTTCCCTTTTCAAATTTTATAGCTTCCCTACCACGCTCAAACTTCTGACATTCTACGCCCCGACTTGTAGAACGTTATCTTTCCGTTGATTATTCAATCTTTTTCTCATAGTCAGCTCCTCCTTGGCAGTCCGCTCCCAGAGATCCGAATGGGGAACTATTCCTGAAACTTTTGCCAATAGAGAGATCACAAAGACAGTTTTTCAATCACTGGCCACATGTCCTGTGGATACACATTATGTGTTTTTAATGCAATGGTTTCCATCCTCATGCCGTTGATCATTGTTGATTCTTCCGCCTTTAGTTGCAGTTTACCAACCCAAGGACAAAACAGTGCCCTGAACCTCTGTCCGCTCCTCCGCCCTATTTGACAAGGCTGTTTGCAGAATGTGGGTGACTTCTTATGCCGAAAGTATTCGGCCGCCAATGCTGATTATTAATCAAATTATAAGCAGCGACGGGATTCGAAACCGGGATCGAAGACTTTTTGATTATGAATCAAAGACGCTACTCCTAGACCACGGGTGACCGTTATTTACGCGAATTACATGAACTGTGATTATATATCCAATGCCACATGTCTCCACAAACCGAGCAGCGAACTGTCGGATCACTGATACGCAGAATCGATTATGTATTTTGATTCAAAGGCGGACAAACCAGCTATTAAGCCGGTGGTCGTAATATTTTGGTTCGTCAGTGCAGACTGCAACGCAGGTACTGGGGTATCTTACAGTATGTGGAAAAATGGGCTCAGACTCCAATCAGGGTGGCCCTCTGAACGAACTTATATCCTTGCTATGCCTAAAAGAATCCAAATGACGGAAAGTTTTCTTATGGTTGATGGTCATATCCTCAAGTAGCTGTTTTAATATTTGAAGTACTGTGCGGTTAGAGCGACATTTCCTTCATTGTACCTCCAGACAGGAAAATAAGGGTCTAGATAGGATAGTGGATGGTTGCTTCTCCACTTCTGAAGTTACTGCTCAACCCAACTTCTTTATTTAACCATTACTTTCAGTAATAATTATCATCCGATGGCGGCTCTAGAAATAATTGGAAATGTCGTGGTAGTGCACCTAACCAACACATCAGTTACCTTAACAAGAGGAAACCTGGGAAATAGATTCTGTTGCGTACAGCTCGAAATCATGGAACTTGAGCCTGCTTGCAGGCGTGAATCAAGCAGTGAACAGTTACAACGATTAATCAAGGTTAATCATAGATGTATTATCATATTTGCTAAGGGCGGGGTAAGGGGGGGGGTGGGGGGGTGGCTGTTTCCATCCATATAGCATGCAATCTATATAGGAACAATGACTGTGTCTTCTACAAATAAGCTAAGCACTCTACATCAATATGACAGGAACAAAACACTCCCATAAAAAACTACTGAATGAATTCGAAGTTCGAATGTAAATATTTCATTTCAAATTAGTAATGTAATCAAACACGCACTTGAAGATAACTTTAATAATTACATAACTACAATTAATAAGTATATAATTACAGAAAGCAACTGTTACAATTAGTATATTGGGAAAATTCAGAGAAATTGAGAGGCATGGTTCAAGGAACTTATTTAAAACTTTATAACGACTTTTAGGGCATATATTTCGACAAGGAAGCACTCCATTACGTACTGAAGAAAATTTAAAACATCTGAATACAGCGCTGAAAGATAATTTGCAAATATTTTTGAAGAATTTGAAATCTACACTCAAATATGAGCTAACACAGTAGTGCTAATCGAATACAGTGGCTAAAATAGGAGCACTAAGCAAAAATATCTACGTTTCGTATTATTATTATTTCTTTACTTTCTCAGACGTTAAGTCTGGTTAAGAATGGAAAGTGACGCGGACCTTGATCAAGCGTCACTTCCTATTAACTGTACGGTATGTGTTATATTGCATTTAGGAACTTTCGGGTAATTGAACATGTATCAATAATTACGGATTTCTGTAGTTGTATATATATGTTTGGATGTAGCTGTATTGCATTGATGTACTGGTGGATATTGTGTGGTATGACTCCTGTAGTTGATAGTATAATTGGTATAATGTCAACTTTATCCTGATGCCACATGTCTTTGACTTCCTCAGACAGTTGGATGTATTTTTCAATTTTTTCTCCTGTTTTCTTTTGTATATTTGTTGTATTGGGTATGGATATTTCGATTAGTTGTGTTAATTTCTTCTTTTTATTGGTGAGTATGATGTCAGGTTTGTTATGTGGCGTTATTATTATTATTATTATTATTATTATTATTATTATTATTATTATGTTTCTTGGAGAAAGAATACGAACTAGGAACAGAGTTCCACTAAATATACCGATTCTTAAATAGTACCAAACTGAAACTTTGTTCTTCGAAGTTCACATTTCGTTTCATAATTTTGTATTTTAAGTTACTTAGTCTAATGTGGCGAAATCGCATATTTTGTCTATTATTCGTCAAGAAAAGGTATCAACTTGGGACTCGTCGCTGCTTGTGAGAGGAGCTATTCGGCTTTCAATAATTTAACACTTCCGGTCATTCGCGTTTTCCGGAAATTGTCTGAAGTAACTATTTTATTTTCGTAAAATGGAGAACAAACCGCCTTCAGTCACAAGTTGCGTTTATTTACTGCACCATGCATTTCGAGCCCTGGAGGCTTATCTTCAGGTGCTTTTTAGTGATTTGCATCATTTGAAGATGAGCCTCCAGGGCTCGAAATGCATAGTGCAGTAAATAAACGCAACTTGTGACTGAATGCGGTTTGTTCTTCATTTTACGAAAGTAAAACAGTAGCGGACGAAACACTGAAAAACAATGGATAAAATTAAACTATTTTATTGTCTTTCGAGTAGCTTATCTGGTCAAATTATTATTTCATTGTAGGAATAATCCCATATGTACAGCATCGCACTGTAGTTAGTGTTCTGACGGTGGAGTGATAGCAAAAACAGACTTACGACTCTTTTTTTGGTCTGACACACAAGCGGAGATGTAATTCCCCAAGAGGGGATATTGATGAGTCATCAATATGGAAAGCAGGTTCACTGGAAATCCATATTGAGCTGATACCTATATAGCCATCCACAAAATTTTCTCCCCTGCTTCGGTGGAACTATTACCGGATGTCAATTTTTTCCATACTAAAATCTCCGTTGCCTAACCTCATACACTGGTGTCCAAAATTAAAGCAACAAACATCTGTTTCTCCTTACCATGTCTAATTCACGATATAATAATACAAACTGTCAACAGATGTCCGTACAAGCATGTTCTGCACGGAACTTGGCATTCCAGTCATGGACAGCCACACCAACGATGACGACAGGGCGTCTGTCACACGGCACAGTGTTTGCCGGGTTGTAGGGAAGCAGCCTAGTCACGCCGTAGTAAATTCACATCAGTCTTTCCATTGTGTGCCAGCCAGTCCGCTGTAACTAGCTCTGACGTCATAAATGTTGCGCAATACATTAAAAATCAAGCAAATAACCTAAAACGTTTCTAGCATGTCAGGAGAAATACTAAATCAATATGTGTTGAATATCAGTTCGATAACTTTAGCCATTTTCGAAATTTGGACGTTTTTCTGTAAAAATCACTGGCGCAACAGAAAAGAGCTAGAGAGTTAAAAATTTATAATTAGATTCATTTTTCATAATTATTTAATAAAAACTTTAAGAACCACAACACTCAAGATTTTTATAAAATATTCGCAAATCAAATCAAAGGATACACTCCACAAAATCTCTGCTTCCGGAAACAGAATGGAAAATTGGCACTAACTAACAAAGAAAATTGCCAAGAACTAGCTAAATATTTCTCACAACTCCTAAATTGCCCACAACCAAGTACAAGATTCCCCAGATTACAACCAGAACACACGAATGAGACTTCACTACCACCATCTCAAGAAGAAATTTATAGTCACATTAGAAAACTCAAAAATAATAAATCATCGGGAGAAGATGGAATTGTAGCTGAACTACTGAAAAACCTTGGTCCAAATTCGTTAAAAGAGATCACTAGCATCATCCAAGAAATTTGGCAGACAGAAAATATCCCAGAGGAGTGGAAGTGTGCACTAATTCACCCATTGCACAAAAAGGGAGAGAGATCAGACGTAAACAACTACAGAGGCATTTCACTTTTACCAGTTACCTACAAAATTCTATCTGCATGTCTCCTAAAGAGGGCACAAGAACAACTAGAACATACAATTTCAGATTACCAAGCAGGCTTTCGTCCTAATAGATCATGCCCGGAACAGATATTCAACCTTAAAACTATTTTAAAGATTAAAGCAATCAGGTCAAAACCAATAATCTGCACATTCGTTGATTTCAAAAAGGCATACGATTCCATAGACAGACAGTCTCTATGTCACATTCTCGAAGAACGAGGCCTAGACACTAAAACCCGAAAACTAATTGAACAAACACTAACAGAAACCAAATCAAAAATTAAATTCAGAGGGGAAATTTCGGAACCATTCTCAATTAAAACAGGAGTAAGACAAGGAGATGGGATCTCACCACTATTATTCAATATAGTTTTGGACAAAGTTATGAAAGAGTGGGAAGTAACACTAAGGAAACAAAGCTTGTGGAAGCCAATTGAACTAGGAAGAGGTAAAGGAAAATTGAACATCCCTTATTTAGCGTTTGCAGATGACTTGGCAATTATAACTGACAGTGAAGAAACAGCAGTAAAACAAATTGAGACACTTAAAGAATGTGCTGAGAAGGTTGGCCTGCAAATCTCCTTTGAGAAGACAGAATTCATCTGCTCAAAATTAGATATTTCGAAACTAAAAACAAAGTATGGTGAAATAACTAGAGTCAAGCACTTTAAGTATCTCGGTGAAGTTATTGAACCAACAGGACTTGAGAAAATAGCACAAAAAAACCGATTACAGAAAATCAAGAAAGCATTCGGACTTATTCAAAATATATATAACAAGAAATGTCTATCAAAAGGCACTAAAATCAGACACTACAACACAGTCATCAAACCAACAGTCACATATGCAAGTGAAACACTCTCCCTGAATAGAAAATTAGATTTACACGAAATTAAGAAAGTAGAGAGAAAAATTATTAGAAAAATCCTAGGACCACGATACACACAAGATGGATACAGGCTGCAGACTACCGAGACAACCGAAAAAATATCAAACATCGAGGCAGATATCAGGAAGAGGCGGATGAAGTTTTATGGACATATAGACAGATTACCTGGAAACAGGTTAACTAAACGTCTATTGGACTATATGACATCACTTAAGGCAACAATACCCTGGGTAACTGAAGTTAAGAAGGATTTGAAAAAGGCAAAAATTGACGTAACAAACACATCAGACCGGGATACATTCAGAAGAAAAATCGACAAGTGGAAGTTTACTCCAGAGACGGAATCTAAACCTTTCCGACCAAAGTGGACCGAAGAAAGGAAGAAGGCCTTTGGGGAGGCAATGAAGAAATACTGGGAAAATAAGAAGAACATTAAGAAATGTTAATCACCTGCTTATCGTTCTCCCATGGGGACATTCGCTAATAATAATAATAATAAAAACAGTCTTCTGGATCTCACAAATTAAGATTTTAGTGGAAATTCATGATTTTCTGGTTTTCGTCTCAAAACTTAAGGAAGCAAGATAGATTAAGTATCTAATAAATAAGGCTACGATGTTTATATTTAAGTAGAATGAAGATCCGCTATCACCATAAGGATGTGAGAAGTTTCATTTGAATACCTATAAAACTATAGCGATAGCGTATCTCCAAAGGGTCAGTTCAGAGCTCGTCTACTGCGTGCAGTGTAATTAAATTAATTCTCTCGCCCAAAATATTTAACTTAGCCACATCAAAATTTTATTATGATTACTTACCTGTGTGCTGAATGCACATTTAAATTGAGAGCTTCATCGGCCATCAGCAAAGGAAGCTATGATTTATTCACTAACTTAAAGTGGTGCATTACTAGCCCAGCGGCTAGTCGGGAGAGCCGATTTGATCAGGCGTTCCCTTAGCTGTCCGCACCGCGGCTTTATACACTCCTGGAAATTGAAATAAGAACACCGTGAATTCATTGTCCCAGGAAGGGGAAACTTTATTGACACATTCCTGGGGTCAGATACATCACATGACCACACTGACAGAACCACAGGCACATAGACACAGGCAACAGAGCATGCACAATGTCGGCACTAGTACAGTGTATATCCACCTTTCGCAGCAATGCAGGCTGCTATTCTCCCATGGAGACGATCGTAGAGATGCTGGATGTAGTCCTGTGGAACGGCTTGCCATGCCATTTCCACCTGGCGCCTCAGTTGGACCAGCGTTCGTGCTGGACGTGCAGACCGCGTGAGACGACGCTTCATCCAGTCCCAAACATGCTCAATGGGGGACAGATCCGGAGATCTTGCTGGCCAGGGTAGTTGACTTACACCTTCTAGAGCACGTTGGGTGGCACGGGATACATGCGGACGTGCATTGTCCTGTTGGAACAGCAAGTTCCCTTGCCGGTCTAGGAATGGTAGAACGATGGGTTCGATGACGGTTTGGATGTACCGTACACTATTCAGTGTCCCCTCGACGATCACCAGTGGTGTACGGCCAGTGTAGGAGATCGCTCCCCACACCACGATGCTGGGTGTTGGCCCTGTGTGCCTCGGTCGTATGCAGTCCTGATTGTGGCGCTCACCTGCACGGCGCCAAACACGCATACGACCATCATTGGCACCAAGGCAGAAGCGACTCTCATCGCTGAAGACGACACGTCTCCATTCGTCCCTCCATTCACGCCTGTCGCGACACCACTGGAGGCGGGCTGCACGATGTTGGGGCGTGAGCGGAAGACGGCCTAACGGTGTGCGGGACCGTAGCCCAGCTTCATGGAGACGGTTGCGAATGGTCCACGCCGATACCCCAGGAGCAACAGTGTCCCTAATTTGCTGCGAAGTGGCGGTGCGGTCCCCTACGGCACTGCATAGGATCCTACGGTCTTGGCGTGCATCCGTGCGTCGCTGCGGTCCGGTCCCAGGTAGACGGGCACGTGCACCTTCCGCCGACCACTGGCGACAACATCGATGTACTGTGGAGACCTCACGCCCCACGTGTTGAGCAATTCGGCGGTACGTCCACCCGGCCTCCCGCATGCCCACTATACGCCCTCGCTCAAAGTCCGTCAACTGCACATACGGTTCACGTCCACGCTGTCGCGGCATGCTACCAGTGTTAAAGACTGCGATGGAGCTCCGTATGCCACGGCAAACTGGCTGACACTGAAGGCGGCGGCGCACAAATGCTGCGCAGCTAGCGCCATTCGACGACCAACACCGCGGTTCCTGGTGTGTCCGCTGTGCCGTGCGTGTGATCATTGCTTGTACAGCCCTCTCGCAGTGTCCGGAGCAAGTATGGTGGGTCTGACACACCGGTGTCAATGTGTTCTTTTTTCCATTTCCAGGAGTGTATATAAGAACGCTGCGCGAGGAAGCAAGGCCCCAGTTCTCTCCAGACGCTGAATAGCACGCCATCTGTGTCGGGAGTCGCGTCGCGTCGGTATCATTGCTACAAACAGCCTCGGAGGCCGTATTAAGTTACTCGAGATACGCGTACCATGAAATCATTTTCGAGTGAAGTGTTAATTCTGGGATGACTATAATTATCGATCTTCAGATTGCTTATTGTCGTATTTTCACGTGCCGCCGCGGGACAAACATTCTACCATTATTTAGCGTGGCGTTTGGTGAACCTAATCATCAAATTTTGGCGAGCATTCATTTAAATATTTAATTTGGACAGTTATAGTGGCATCAGCGCATTAGACTCTGAACTGCTCTCTTAGTTAGATTGTGTGGAATCTTTTTCTTTTTCATCTGTGACTTTCAGAATATACTCAACTATTTTAGAAAATCGTTTTTGATTATGAATCCCAGACAATCTCCTATTCCCCAGAGCTATAAGCTGTAACTATTAGTGTATTCTCAGATGAAGTGGGCACTAGGAATTCTAATTACAGGCTTCACGTTTTGCTAATCACTTTCTGGTTGCCAATATTGTAGTTAGAGAGCCAGTGTTGAGAACGGCAAAAGACAGCATAAATAATAGGAACATTTAACATCAATCATTCCTCCCGCCGCCCCACAGGGTAGTCCCACATCCGTTATTTCTCGAATGTGGCGACATTTTAGAGAGACCGAAACTGTATCCTGAAAACCAGGGCACGGCCAATCACGTGTTGCATCAGAAAGATAGGAACGTTACTTGGCTGTAAGGACACGACGGTACCGCCTAAGTACTGCATTCAACCTCGCAGCATTCACTACACGTGTTGTATCGAGGCAAACAGTGTACAGAAGACTTCGGCAAAGTGGCCTTTACTGTCGAAGACCTGGCGTATGTGTATCTCTGTCGTCTTTTCACAGGAGGGAACGTCTAGAGGAGTCGTCAACAAGCCACATTACAGTCAGAAAGTGAGCCATTTTCATAGATGAGTCGCGATTTGGTCTGGAGAATGATTCTCTAGGGATTCGCATCCGGAGGGAACGTAGAACACGATTTAGGGCCCCAATCGTTGTGGAAAGATATCAAGGAGGATCCCTAATGGCGTGGGCAGGGATATGTTTAACACTCGAATACCTCTTCATGAGCCGGCCGGAGTGGCCGAGCGGTTCTAGGCGCTACAGTCTGGAGCTGCGCGACCGCTACGGTCGCAAGTTCGAATCCTGCCTCGGACATGGATGTGTGTGATGTCCTTAGGTTAGTTAGGTTTAAGTAGTTCTAAGTTCTAGGGGAGTAACGACCTTAGCAGTTAAGTCGCATAGTGCTCAGAGCCATTTGAACCTCTTCATGAATTTGTGCGGGTGAATCGACAAGGTTTAACTGCTATCAGGTATCGTGAAGAGCTCTTGGGACATCATGAGCCGTTGTTACGAACTGCTGTGGGCCCAGACTTCTTATTGATAGATAATAATGTTCGACCTGATAGAGGATGGGTGGCTGATGTTTTCTTGGAAACGGAAGGTAATGCACGCATTGGCCCGCACGCTCTCTCGATTTGAATCCTATAGAGGATCTCCAGAATGCAGTAGGGAGACGGGATGCTCCACGTCAGCATCCACCAACGACTTGCGTGCAGCTCTGCAAGAATAATGGGCGTCTTGCCTCAACAAGAGACTGATGACATCATTCTGGGCATGCTCCGTCGTTATCAGGCCTGTATTGTTCCCAGAGTTGGTCACACCCCATACTGAGCACATTAATCAGTTGTCGGAATGTGTATGCAAAACCGTTAAGTTGGAAAAAAAACGAAGAACATTTTTGTCTACCGTTATGCGTGTTGCAGTTGTTAATGTTCAGTATTCTTTGCGTTGTTTCTATTTTACTATCACCCCTTATATTGTTTTCTGGCAAAATAAGCGCAACCTTGTAACATTTCCATTTGTTGCTTTCATTTTGGACACCAGTGCACTTCGACTACAGCCACTAATTTCCTGATAGAGCATTCAGTATTGACAGACAACTATCCCACTCCGCTGCCAAGAAGATTCTCGCTGTTTTTGCAGCCTTCATTTTGGCAAAAACTCGAACTTGACAAACTCCGCTGTCGTCACGACCTACTGTCCTGTCTGCTATTACGAGCTCCTTTTGCGACCTGTAGCATGATTGTAATCGTCACGATATGAGAACGGGAGGAGTGCATACGACAATAGACAACACCGATCAATCACTCTACCTTCCTGTTGCAAGTACCATAAGAAAACTTACCGAAATTTATCATTTAGAGAGTAACAGAAAGTTCAAATAAATACCACTCAACATCAGTGCACAGAAGAGAAGGCATGTAGCGCATAGCAAGACTGTTTCATCATTATGGGTGACGTGATGAAGATTCGCATTAAATATTTCATTATTCCAGACCCGTGTTTCGTGCTGAGCAGAGGTTTGGGAATTTGAACCTGTTTTGGCAGCTCCATAATGGTGCTGGTTGCAGAAACAGATGCTGACTGCGTTATGAGAGCACTTGAATCATATTATCTCTGTGACCTAGTAACTAAGTATTGATTTGCTTCTACTATTACTCTTCGTTAATAGCGCCCCATTACCAGCTTGGACCTCGTTAATGCGGACATAAACGAGCTCTCCTCCAGACATTTCCTCTAACGAATCTGTCTGCAGAAACGTCCAAGCTGAAATGGTGCGCTTCAGTTTCACACAAATGGCCGAGTACGTGGTGTGATGAACACGTAACACACTTTTCATTGTCCTGCAGACCCGCCCATAACGTCACATTCCGGAATACTTTTCATTCCGTTTATTATTATTTGTGTGTTCCGTTCTCAGCTGTCTACGTATCTCATCAGGGACAGTACATATGAACTTTGTTTACAATGCTTTCAAATGGTTCAAGTGGCTCTTAGCACTATGGGACTTAACATCTGACAAGGGAATTTCCCCATCGCACCCCCCTCAGATTTAGTTATAAGTTCGCACAGTGGACAGGCCTTGGAAAACTAAACGCAGATCAATCGAGAAAACAGGAAGAAGTTGTGTGGAACTATGAAAAAAAAGCAAAATATGCAAACTGAGTAGTCCACGCACAGGAGCAACATCAAGGCTAATGTCAGCTCAGGAGCGCCGTGGTCCCGCGGTTAGCGTGTGCAGCTGCCGAACGAGAGGTCCTTGGTTCAAGTCTTCCCGTAAGTGAAAAGTTTAATTTTTTTTATTTTAAGACAATTATTATCTGTTCGTCCGATTCGATCACTTTTTTTTGGGAGTGGTTATCACATCCACAATAAAACCTAAATCGGGCAAGGTAGAAGAATCTTTTTACCCATTCGCCAAGTGTACAAGTTAGGTGGGTCGACAACATATTCATGTAATGTAACGCACATGCCGTCACCAGTGTCGAATAGAATACATCAGACGTGTTTTCCTGTGGAGGAATCGGTTGACCTATGACCTTGCGATCAAATGTTTTCGGTTACCATTGGAGAGGCACGTCCTTTCGTCTAGTAATCGCACGGTTTTGCGGTGCGGTCGCAAAACACAGACACTAAACTTATTACAGTGAACAGAGACGTCAATGAACGAACGGACATATCATAACTTTGCGAAAATAAAAAAGTAAAATTTTCACTCAAGGGAAGACTTGAACCAAGGACCTCTCATTCCGCAGCTGCTCGCGCTAACCACGGGACCACGGCGCTCCTAAGCTGTCATTAGCCTTGATGTTACCTATCTTGCACATGGACTACTCAGTTTGTGTATTTTGCTTATTTTTTTCATAGTTCCACACAACTTCTTCCTGTTTTCTCGATTGATCTATGTTCAGTTTTTCAAGATCTATCCACTGTGCCAACTTATAACTAAATCTGAGGGGGGTGCGATGGGGAGCTTCCCTTGTGAGGTCATCAGTCCCCTAGAACTTAGAACTACTTAAACCTAACTAACCTAAGGACATCACACACATCCATGCCCGAGGCAGGATTCGAACCTGCAACCGTAGCGTCCGCGCCTAGAACCGCATGGCCACACCGGCCGGCTTTTATCCAGTCACACATTTCCTCAAGGGACATGTTCATTCACGGTACACGAACTCGGTCTTTAACAAACCTTCACCGAAAGAAATCGCTGGGTGTTAAATCCGGTGGACACAGTGCACAGGGGAATAGGTTGTTGTCTGCTGCTGCTGCTGCTGCTGCAGCCCGTCCAATCCAGCATTGGTGAAGAAGACGATTAAGAAGTTCTCGCACATTCTCGTGAAAATGGGACGTAGTACCGTCGAGCTGCAAACTGTAATCATCAAAACTGGTGTTCAGGTATGCTGAGCTACCCGTTCGAAGAAAAATGGGCCTCGAACTTTCTGCACATAACACGTCCACTTTTGGTGAGTCACGCTGATGCTCTATCCGCGTATGTGGTTTCTCGTTTCCCAATGTACGCACATTGTGTTCACCTTCCCATCTACATAAGAAGTAGCTTCATCGCAGGAGCGCAGCTTCATCGCAGAATATGGGTCTTTCTGCAAAACCAATGTCCTCCAATTTCAACTGCAGCTCTTCACTTTCCCTGCTTATGCACTAATTAAACTTTGTACGGTGTAAAACACAGCCACTTAACAATACGATGCTTGCTTTACTAAGTGACTTGCGAGGACTTCGGTGAAACGCTCGCGCACTCTTTCGACGTTTGCACCAGACGCACGGGGTCGATAAGGACTGTTCCCCTTACAAAGGCAGCCGTTTACCACGAACTGCTGGTACCAGCTACCTATGTTATAGTCGTGTGATGGATCTTTCCTAAACCGTACACAAAATTCACACTGCACTGTAATCACAGATCTGGATACCACGAAGAGGAGCACAAAGAAAATCTTTTCCTGTTACAGCGTTATCTTGGAAGCAGACGCTACGCATGCGCAGTAAGCGTGACAAGCGAACAGCGGGCAGCGCATCAAAAACTTGGCCAGATGCCGCTGTTTATGCTGTAAGGTCTGCCCTTATAGAGTAATAAATCAGATTGAAACTTCCTGGCAGACTAAAACTGTGTGCCGGACCGAGACTCGAACTCGGGACGTTTGCCTTTCGCGGGCAAGTGCTCTACAGACTGAGCTACCCAAGCATGACTCACGCCCCGTCCTCACAGCTTTACTTCTGCCAGTACCACGTCTCCTACCTTCCAAACTTTACAGAAGCTCTCCTGCGAAACTTGCAGAACTAGCACTCCTGAAAGAAAGGATATTGCGGAGACATGGCTTAGCCACAGCCTGGGGGATGTTTCCAGAATGAGATATTCACTCTCTAGCGGAGTGTGTGCTGATATGAAACTTTCGGGAATAAATCAGATTACTATTAATTTTTAAAAATCGCACAATGAATTTATAAACACCCTGGATATTAACAGCAATAGATTACACTGTAGAAATAAACATTCCGAATTATAATAATACTAGTAATTTTTAACTTTTCAAGTCGTATTAGTACCACCTGTACAGGGGTAATTATGACAGAGGAGACGATGATAGCGTTAAGAAAAAGAAGCCAGACTAAACAGAGGGGCCGGCCGGGGTGGCCGAGCGGTTCTAGGCGCTACAGTCTGAAACCGCGCGACCGCTGCGGTCGCAGGTTCGAATCCTGCCTCGGGCATGGATGTGTGTGATGTTCTTAGGTTAGTTTGGTTTAACTAGTTCTAAGTTCTAGGCGAATGATGACCTCAGAAGTTAAGTCCCATAGTGCTCGGAGTCATTTGAACCATTTGAGAGAAAAATGAGCTGCAGGTTGTCTTGCGGAAGAGACTAATATTATTATAAGCGTGTGCCAAACTATGGCCTATAAATCACGCTCTTCATAATCATAAATTTAAAAAAATCGTTTTTCTTTAACACAGGATTAACAGTTCACACACTAACAGAGAATTTTATAAGCCGTTTCGAATGGAACCTTTCTCAGCTTGATAATTGAAAGCGGTGTTATTGTTCATTATCTAGTTGAAAATTCGAGTAGACAAGAAAATAAATCCTACTGACAAATGAAGGGAAAATAAATATGAATCCTGAATCTCTTTATTTATCGTCTCACAGAAGTGCGAAGTGGGGCTGCGCCACCATATTTCTGCGACTCACGTAATATGTGTCAGCTAGCAGCATGTGGTTTTGCGGGGTGCGGTTCACCACCACGCATTTCAGAATTTTTTTATTTATTTTTTTTTTCAAATAACGTTCTGTTGACTCTTGTTCCTTAATACCAGTTCGTGGTTTTGCACAATTTTAAAATGTTCTGAAATATTCTACCCTCACAAGCGAACATGAAATGTGAGTCTTAGCTGCATGTTAAAACGATCCTATTTTGTACTTCTGCAGTAGGAGCAAGCACAAAATTCACGCAAAGTAGCTAGAAAATATATCTGCCCTGTACAATTTTTCTAGCGTGTACCGGTCTGAGGCTGTTGCTCGAAGCATTATAGGAAACCTCGGACGGCCCCATTAAGCCGCTTGTGCAAATGTTCCAGCCCTTAATTGTCGGCGGTTCTTCTTCTCGTGGAACTTAACGCTCCCGCGACATCGGGGTCGTTAGAGAGCCATTAAGTAATCCTTATGCAACAGGCGACCCGCCTCCGTTACTGAGGCCAGTAAATCAAGACATTAGCGGGTTTCGCTTCCTCGGACAGGTAGCCGGCTCGAACCCTGACGCAGAAAGAAAACTGTCTTTCTCTTTATTATGGGAACTGTCTTTCACACCGGTAACGTCGTCTCAGGGTGGGGCACCGATGTCAACACAAGCCGATGTGCTGCCTTCGCCGACGCCCCGCGTATTGTTCTGTCACCAGTGACACAGAATAGAGAGCATACAGTAAGGAAAGCAGAGGTCTGCTCCTTTGATTTCTATCAAGTGTTGCGCTTGACGCCATACTGAAACCGAGTAAAAGCGAAACGATAACTTCTTACCACCACCGCTGGAAATGGACAGTCTTACGAAACGAAACTAATGTAACAGACTAAATGGAAACTTTTTCGAAAGAAAACACTAATGGAATAAGTTATGATAGACATTTAGCTAAAAGTTATTAGGTTAGTTTTTAAATTCATTACTGTTCACATGTGCAAGTTGTGAATTGCTTTTAGATTTAGATGACAATGAGGCTACCTATTTAATATTGCCGCCCGGGGTGGCCGAGCGGTTCTAGGCGCTACAGTCTGAAGCCGCGCGACCGCTACGGTCGCAGGTTCGAATCCTGCCTCGGGCATGGATGCGTGTGACGTCCTTACGTTAGTTAGGTTGAAATAGTTCTAAGTTCTAGGGGACTGATGACGTGAGAAGTTAAGTCCCATAGTGCTCAGAGCCATTTTGAGCCATATTTAATATCGGTATGTTCCTTACTGAAATTTTATTTTACTCCTTAATTTTTCTTTACTGGGACTATGAGCTGATATATCAACCTAACTTATAACAGAAACAGTTGTTACGGGACACACTGCTGGAGTCTGTCTTTGTACTACTGGAATTTTCCACTAATGTTTTCAGCCTGAAAATAACACACAGGTATTACTTTAAATGAAGACAGCAGACTGCATTAAAGTTTATCTTACACAAATATTTTGAGCTAGGCCTAGACCTATATGTTTATTCTTTTTTTCTAATATGAATCACATTAATTTAATAAATGACGATTGATAAGTGACGTAAAGAAACTTTTGTCAAGCTTTGTCGTAAATATGAGACGTTTTCCCGCATTTCTATTATGCAACTGTTTTTGTAGAACGTCTTCTTCACCACTTTCTTCCAGTAGCAACTACAACAATAAATAACGATCACTGATTTGAGAAACGTGCGCCTACTTGCACGAATTGTTCTCAAGCGAGCTGCAGGCTACTTGAACGTGGCACCTCGGGCAGCAGGCTCAGATCAAATACTTTTAACTTCTCTTTTCTCCATACTGTAGTGGGTTGGAATTTTGCTTCCAACTTCAAGAACAATTTAGATATGTTAGCTACGTTTAGTACACAGCAATGTATCACCTAAAATGAGCCAAAGCAAAGTAGTGAGCAAACACATTTTTCACTAAATTTCCCTGAGATTTTCTGCCACAGACTGCTTGGAAATTATCATAGTAACTATGACCAATATTGAAAAAATATACACATCGTCATCAAGCTGTGATATGACGCTATATGGTAGTAAATGAATCAGTTCTGTGTACCACGAAGTTTCCTCAGAATCGACCAAGAGGTGTTACATACAGCAGTGAAGAAAACGGGCTTATGCGAAACATGTCTTAACTTTTTGAAGAAAAAAGAGAATCTCTACCGAAAAAGTAACTCCAGGAGTTCAGGTAGCTTTGCTTCATTTATATAAACATTTTTACCGTTCAGTGACAGCCACTTGATAGGATCCGCTCGTTATTTTCCTGTGTGGTCTTTTCTCTTACTGGTGCTCCTTCTGTATTTCTAACTCTGACAGTACATAAAACAGCTATTTACTTGTAGGTAACGCCGGCAGCTAAAATGCACTGCTAACATAAATAAACAGTACATATCCTTTCGCCTTCGGCATCAAACATAGCTGTTTACTCGTTTTCAATATAGCAGACTTCGTGCAAGCGCAGTAAATTTTTGCACATGGATTACAACTGACTTTCCATTCCCCGTAATCTCTGTTTTGTGCCAGTGGTCAGCACGTAGCTCAACAGCAACTGACGTCACCTGGACTGCTTCGCCTTCTACATTCACAGTCGTACAATTTTTAAACTTTCTTAGAGTTGCTTTCTCATTATTTTACTTTTTTGTTTTCTGTTGATATGTGACTTTTCTATACATTACATTTTTAATCCCAACCTGGGAGTACTTACCCACTAAGGTGTAAAATGAAATTTTCTAAGAGGTAAAAACAAAGGTTTCGATTGTATTTCGGTATGAAAATTTAATTATTTTTTAATTATCATTGCCATTACCTCTATTTCATGAGACTGTAGTAATGATTAAATAAGTTACCAATAATTACATTTTTTCCAAATATCAGCCTTAATGCATGACTCAATATGGTGTAGGCAACAACATTTTCCTCATATAGTTCACACACTAAACACACACTTTGCACCGTGCATCTTTTGATAGTAAAATTGAGACATATACGTCACATGTGCTTAAATATCTGATGAAAATGCCTTCCCACAATGGATCAGAAATTGCTTCATTCTCATTTCGTATCAGATAACTGAAATAATTTACAAAACGACTAACAGTAATTACGTGGCTAATATTTTGCTGTATTGCCTACGCAGTATTATTTTTATTATTAGTGGCAATGGTCACACACAAAGCATCGGCAGCCCGGAGTCTTCCAATTTCTTTCAATTCAAAAGTAAGGAAACGAGCAATCAAGTGATTTACAAACAGTAGACTTGTGTACAAAGTACACATTTTAATTTGTTTGATTTTGAATGGGGTGCAAGGTATGGGCGAAGAAAGTGTTGGTACAGAGGGGGGGGGGGGGGGGGGGGGGGGAAGGGGGCTGCAGAATAAGCTTGTTTTGTATCAGGTGTCTACCGTCAATGCGGATAGTTCGCATTCTTTTCTGAGGAGGAGTTATAGGGAGCATTGACGATGCACTGAGAATGGCTTGATCAACAATAAGGTTGATGGAAATAAGCAGTTCCCATTGTCTCACTGACTCATTAGTTCGTGATTTAACGAAATACCTATAAAAAACTAAATATTTATAATATCTATCGTTAGTTGTTTTAAAAATAAAAATGCTCAAAAACTTCGTTTTTACTCTGAAGTTTCCGTCGGCGTTAATGTTGACGATGGTGATGGTAGGAGGAAAAGGGATCGGAGGGTGAGGTTCTAGCTAATATTTCAGTCAGGAGTGATGGTCTCAGAAAAGCTGAGAACCACTGTAGCCACTAACGCTGAACATTGTATAGCTTTTACTATGTATTTAAATACACATTCCTTGCTCTCATTCTTTACTGTACTGACTACGCGCTGATCTTGTTGGGTAACTTTTAGAGTTCCTTCACTCATTAGTAAGTCCATTTTCTTCTTTCGTAAGTCTATTGATATGTTTCTTGTTTCTGTTTTGTCATTTTTGGACCTGATGATGGCTGCAAAGCCGAAACGGGTTGTGAATTTTAATAATCTAATATCTAGTAAATACAAGTTAAAGACAGAGTAGAACCTGCGAGACGAGGGAGATGGCAGAGTAAAGTTTCTGATTACGTTCATGCACAGCTGGTCTCCCTAAAATCCTCAACCTGTGCATGGTCATCTAATGAACTCCTGCTCGAAGCGCAGGATGATCAGACAGCGCCGTTACCTACGCAAAAAACACTATCGTGTGATTTTCATTTACACGTGTTCTAATCTTTGGATACCCACATATTTCCTTGACCTGCTCCTGCCCTCCTCCCCATCCTGCGACTAGTAAAGAACTACCTTTCTACCTGTTTCTTGAAGACTCAGGTAACCTCCAACTAATCTTCGATAAATTTAAATCGTCTATTATTATTTCTCCTGTGTTGTTAAAGAGAAGACTTGATCAGCGCAGCTCCGTCGCGGTCTGAACCCAGTTTGTTCAGTAGGAAGGTTATGAAAGATTACTATGCGATCTGATTAGTCCAGTAATCTTTCAGAAGCTTCCTATTCAGCAAGCTGGATTCGGACCAGGACTGAGCTGGTCTGACCAGGTTTTATCTTTAACAACATTGATTGAAGTAGGATACCAAATGAAGCAGAAAACATCAGTTGCTTTTGTTGACCTAAGTGCAGTATATGAGACAGTTTAGAGGCATACACTGCTTTATAAATTATTGCAGCTTGTCCCCGGACAACAAAACTAATTGACAACATGTTAACTGGAAGAACATTTACTGTAACTACAGAAAAAGACACTAGCTGCCCAAAAGCACTGAATAATGACCTACCAATGGATCTGTCTTTGCTCTCTCTTGTTTAATTCATGTATATCTAATATCTCTCCAACACAGTCCTGAAAGTTTGGCCATGCAGACGACTTGGTAATAGCTACTCAACACAAAATTTTTAAAGAACTGAAGAAAGTGGCCGAGCGGTTCTAGTCGCTTCAGTCTGGAACCGCGCGACCGCTACAGTCGCAGGTTCGAATTCTGCCTCGGGTATGGATGTGTGTGATGTCCTTAGGTTAGTTAGGTTTAAGTAGTTCTAAGTTCTAGGGGACTGATGACCTTAGAAGTTAAGTTCCATAGTGCTCAGAGCCAATTGAACCATTTGAAGAAATCCTAACATCTGGTCTAGACATTTTAAACCGCTATTTCCGTAAATGAAGGTTACAACCAAACTCCAATAAAACCTAAGTTTCATGTTTCCATCTGTCCAGTAGATTGACACACAGAGCCCTCGATGTCTGTTATGAAGGAGAAAAACTTCATCATAATATGCATCAAGGAGCTTGTGGTGCAGCCTGAACTTACTCGATTGCTGAAGCGGTGTGCGATGTATGTGCTGCCCGTGGCCCGCGCTGATGTTGAATCTCTTGCCTTGGTCCTCACCCAGCTGACGAGTAATGCTGCGCCTCGGTCCTAAATAAAAGCACCGCTCTGCTTCTCTTCGCGTCTTGACAATATTTCTGATTTTCTTAGCGTCCCAACCAAGAGCCCTTTGAAAACGACGACCCTCTGAGCTCTCAGCCGAAAGACCGGCAAAAATTACTGGTTGGCCAGTCAGACAGAATGTTTGAAATGCCACCAACAATTGTAGCCCAAGTAGCAAACATTTTCCTCTCTCTTCCAAAAAAAGTTTGTCCTTACTTGAGGCAATCTCTTAATATTTCAGTTTAAACAAATTTACAACAATTTGGTGAGAGACCTCAATCGTGAAAAACAAGGAAGCTTGGACCAATCTAAAGAGTCCGCACTTCCTCCTCTACGAAAGGTGATGCCATCGCTACCACTCAGATCAATTTTGCAAACATAGTCCATTCAACTAGTGGTCTGTTTCCCCATACGAAACTCGGCTGTGTGGCACAGCGATGAAATTCAGACCGAGCGAGGTGGCGCAGTGGTTAGAACATTGGATTTGTATTCGGGAGAACGACGGTTCAAACCTGATCTAGGTTTTCGTGATTTCCCTACATCGCTTCAGGCTAGCGCCGGGATGGTTGCTTTGAAAAGGCACGGCCGATTTCCTTCCCCATCCTTTCCTAATCCGAGCTTGTGATCCGTCTCTAATGACCTTGTTGTCGACTGGACGTTAAACACTGATCCCTACTCACTCCCTCCACGAAATTCAGGAGCGGGCATAAAGTACAAGATTGTGCTCCACATCCTACGCGTGATCTTGTCTGCAGTCCAACCTTCCGCCCAAATTTTCCAGAAGCGTCCTCTTTGCTCTCCGGATCGGTGCCATGTGCAATACCAAGAAATTCCAAAATGAGCCTTCTGCCCAATTCTCTGGACACCTCCTATGTACTCGCTAACGTGGCGTCACACACGATGCCATTATCGAGGGTGTCCGGACATTTGCCACACCGGACATTTGCCACGGTTTTACCTGCTCCGAAGGGTCGGGTCCCTTATCCCCCCCTTCCTCCTCCTGCTCCTCCTCATCCGGCCGCCCAGTTTGCTTTCGAAGGTCCGAACGTGACATCAGTATGGAAGATATTACAACAAACAAGTGCAGGCCTCCTGCTCATTACAAAGGTTATGCGAATCTTAAACAGAGGGAATCTAAAGAAGGTGTTGTTACATGGATGTGTTTACCCCGAAAAGCGGATCATTGCAAGGGAAAGCTGCTTTCGAGGAACGCGTATTAGAACATCTCTGTGGACCACCTGACGATGCAGCTCTGAAAGTGAGAAAGCAAGTGGAAAAGGCGGAGAGAAGGTCTCGAGAAGAAACTACACAGTTATTGGACATATACGCGGATGAAATGGGAAATCTACATAATACAGTTTGTGACTTTGTTACAGTGATGCCTAATTCAGAATCTATGAAGAGAACCATGCGTCGTCGACGGAGTCAAGAGCGGGGGAACCAACAACAGCCTAAGAACTCTTATGAAATTGATCTTCATGAATATCTATTAAAAATGGGAGATGGCAGTAGTTTTCTTCTAGAAGACGATCGATTAGAGGCGAGAATAATGATTTTTAGTGGAAGCAAAGGAAAAGAAATTTTAAAAACATTTGCCCATTTTTTTATGGATGGAACATTTAAGAGATGCAGCAAGCAGTTTGTACAGACCTTCACCATACACGTAGACTTAGGAGGCCCGATTAAAGAAACAAACATTCTTCCTATTGTATTTGCACTGCTCCCTAATAAGAAGAAAGACACATATGTTCGTCTGTTTCGTCTGATAAAACAGGCAGTGTCTGAGTGGTGTCCTAAACAAGTAAAGGTGGATTTGAGGCAGCTGCGATATCGACCATTCGTCAAGTTTTTCCCACAACTGAAATATATGGATTGTATTTCCATATGAAGAAGAGTTTATGGAGAAGAATTAAAGTTCTCGCTCTAACTGAGGAGTACCGCTAGAACGAGGATTTAAGACTTCACGTCAGCGTGTGTGCAGCGCTGGCAGTTGTAAAACCGGAGGACGTAAGCAATGGATGGATTGAGATTCATGCAGAAGCTCCTGATAACGAAAGGTTCTCTCATTTTCTTGACTACTTTGTGGATAACTGACTAGAGAATGAGGATATCGCAATAGAAATGTGGGGCTGTTACGGAAAAAGGCACCGACCGACGAATGCTGTTGAAGGGTGGCAAAACAAAATAAATAGTATTATTGGAAACCCTCACCCTAGAATCAACTATTTGGTGGAGTGCTTGAAAAAGGAAGCAGAGCTCACAAACTGCATGTACATGAAATTGGAAATGAATCTTGAAGGTAAGAAGAGGAAGAAGAAGTACTTGGAGCTGGACGACAGGATAGAGAGAATCGTAAAGAATTATCAAGAGACTGGCAACATTAGGCCTTGCTTGAAAGCCATTGCCCATATTCAGAAACTGGACTAAAATACGTTAAAAATGTATTAAAAGCTATGAAGACCACTGAGTCCTCGCAGATTACTAAGATTAAATTATTAAAACATTGAAGCAGCATTATCGGAGCTAATATTAAGTTGTAATTGTAAATAGAGTGTACATTAGTTCAGCGTGTTTAGGCTGATTTTACGCACGCCAGAATGGTAGATGGTCATTTATCATTTTCACGGTCCAAAGCCTGTGCAAAGTGTGATGCGCATCAGCCTTTAATGTAAAAATTAAAAAGTGTTTCAAGCCTCACAAAAGTATCCCTATTGTTGTCACGTTAAGATAACTTTTTTCTCCATTCCAATATTATGGCCATACTATTAAATAATTGTGAGTTCTAAAATAATTTTCTGAAGCTTCAGAATCGCAACTATCACCTAAAATATCATGGTTAGTTAAACTGATAGTATACGCTTTTGTGAAAGAAAATGGGAACTTAACCTTTGAATTGCACCTAAAATTGACGTCCGAAAACTGATCTGATCCTAAGGCTGACAATTTTGGCACCTCAAATATTTTTTATTTAAGTTTAGCTGCAAACATTTATGGTAGATGTAAATCTACTTAAGTACATTTAAATATAGTCCTTTAAAAATTAAAATTTCTTACTAAATTGTTGATTATCTTTAAACAGGTCAGAAAAGTAAGGAGCTTACTACTGAAAATTAATTGTTACTAAAGAACATCAGAATCAAATGTACTAGACCTACTTTTCTTATACATTACAGACTTTTTGAAAAGATATTTGATCATTTCCTCTGTCACTGACAGTGTAATTTCAGTTGCTTTGCAACACAAGGGATATCTACTCCTAAACTATGTTTCCAGCTGTTCTCATTTCGAATTCTGAAATATTTACTTCGTCTTCTTTGGTGAAGGAATTTCGGAAAATGCATTTACTAACTCCACTTTAGTGGCACTGTCTACAGTAACATTACCATCGCTGTCGCGCAGTAAAGGTACTTACTGAGCCTTTCCGTCGGTTTACTTAACATAGGACCAGTATCTCTTTGGATTTTCCACCACATTTCTAGAGCAAGTTTTGTTGTGGAAGCTATTAAATGCATCTCGCATTTAAATCCGCACCAAATTTCGAGCCTCAGTAAACTTCACCAATCTTGGAGATTTTGCGTTCTTCTAAATTATACGTGCGTTTTGCGGTGCTCCTGCAACAGCTTTCTGTCGTGTTTTGTGTACCATGGGGGATCAGTTCCGTCTCTTATTAATTTATTTGGTATGAATGTCTCGAGTGCTGTTGATACTATTTCTTTGAATTTAAGCCACATATGGTCTTAATTTACTTAGTTTGGAAGGATTGGAGACTACCTCTTGGAAAGACGTCACCCGATGTTTAGCTGCTTTTATAAATAGATGTATTTCGCGTTTAGTTTTGGTGAATTTTTTTGTTACGGAAGTGAGCCTCGCTACGACTGCGTGTTCACTAATTCCTGTATCCGTCGTGATGCTCAGGATTATTTGTGGCTAAGAGTTCAAGTGTGTTTTCTTAACCATTTACAAATGGTTCAAATGGCTCTGAGCACAATGGGACTTAACATCTGTGGTCATCAGTCCCCTAGAACTTAGAACTACTTAAACCTAACCAACCTAAGGACATCACACACATCCATGCCCGAAGCAGGATTCGAACCTGCGACCGTAGCAGTCGCGCGGTTCCGGACTGAGCGCCTAGAACCGCGAGACCACCGCCGCCGGCGTAACCACTTACAATTTGAATGGCCTCGTCAACTAATTGTTAAACATAATTTAAGAAGAAAGCATTTAGAACACTTACGGAAGTTGTTTTCTATTTACAGTAGGGTATGAAAATGTATTTTTGTCGGTCCGCAGCTCGTGGTCGCGCGGTAGCGTTCTCGCTTCCCGCGCCCGGGTTCCCGGGTTCGATTCCCGGCGTGGTCAGGGATTTTCTCTGCCTCGTGATAACTGGGTGTTGTGTGATGTCCTTAGGTTAGTTAGGTTTAAGTAGTTCTAAGTTCTAGGGGACTGATGACCATAGATGTTAAGTCCCATAGTGCTCAGAGCCATTTTGTATTTTTGTCAACATTCGGAAGGTAGATTGAAGTAACTGTCAACAATAATTGTATGAGTAGGGTACCTATTTGTGATGAGACTCAAGTTTTCCTTTCTTTGAACTGTTCAGCAAGTGTTTCATGTGAGACAGTGGTTCGGTAAAAGGAGCCAGTTATTAATTTATTCCGGTTGTCGAATATAACCTCTGCCCATACTAAGTCACAGGAACTATCTGCTTCAAAATCGATTGTGAGCTTACTTTATTTTTCCTTAAGTTGTCCTCCTTGTTTCTGTTGTAGTGCAGATAATTACAATTACGGCTTTTCCCTCCAGAACCTAAGATGCTTTCTCTGTGACCCTGTGAATACCAGAGCTAAACAATGTAGAACAACAATATACGTTACAAGCGTAGCATTCTGTATTACTTCATTTCCTTATTTCTAACATTTTAAAATTGTAAGTCGACTTTAGATGACATGTCAATCATAGATGTTCTTATCTCTATTTAGTGAAGGTGTTTTCAGTTACGTTTGGAACATTGTCCCGCTACACTTCATTAACCAATGTTTTTAGAGAGTAAATTAATATGGAGTACGTCGTTCTTTTCAAACATTCACAAACCCATTTATTCTTTCCCTATTGTCTTTTGGGTATGCAGTTGTACTAATTAAAGTAGGCACAAATGCAGTGATAAGAAAGAAATGATTAGCGTACATTCGCATTCTCGTTTCATTGTGAAAGGAAGCTACCGTATAGACAGAGGAATCTATATATATATACTTGGCAGAACTAATTACATACTGAAATAATCGTCGGTATTGCTTTCGTTTCCCAAAAGTTATAAATATTTCGATTTCGGAAAAGAAGCTCTGTATTTGGCCAAGATGTCGAAGAAGAAGGTCCCTTACGTACTGGTTGTATCGAGTAAGATGTGGAGACGGCAGTTTGAAAGCGGACAGAGGTAGTGCGGGGAAGGGCGTCCCTTACCTGAGGGATAGCTAGGCAAGCTACCTGGCGAAGGGGCAAGTGTGGCAAACGTCCGGTGTGTGGCAAACGTCCGGTGTGTGGCAAACGTCCGGCATTCATTATCGAGCAGTCATTGTCAGCCGGGATGTACGACATTGTGGGATGAGGTAGGCCGGACCACCCATGAGCTGGCAACACACTTATATGAGGGCCCCAGGTAGCCGCTGCCCAAGCCCGCTATGCACAACAGGATCATTTCCAAGCCGACCCAGAAAATGTACTAGCCAGATCCCACAGGTAACAGACAAACTAATGAAAAATACTTTACTAGGGGAAAACTGTCGCCTCTTCAGTCGTCATGTAAGATTCATTTGCACGTAAAAACGTGCATTGCACTAACAGAAAAAAGGAAAAACTATATATGGATTACGTAATACTCTCAATGAGAATCTAACCAACAGGCTGGCTCCTGCCTGATTCATTTCATAACTTTCCAACACCAGAGAAAATTTGTGCGGATGGTCTCACACTTAAATTGATCATGGTAGACAGCAAATTTTGTGGTTCCAGTCACCTATATTTAGTTACCAGAAAGGGTTAACGTGATAAATAGGTCTCATGGTATGGCGTCGATACAGCTTATTTTTTTATTTATTGTTTGTGACGTGATAATCTTCATAAACACTGGCCACCCCATCACCTTCATTCATACACGCTACTTGTGTGAACCCAGACTCAAATACACAAAGACAAACTGACATCAGCTCAAGCCTCATTCACCTATTTCGTCAAAGCTTGTTTACAAGGTGCCCATCATACACCTCTCGCAACCCAGTGAACCAACAAACGTTCACTCTTTTACCGTCACAAGCACTCGTTCACTTAATCTAGTGATTTTGTATGTCCATCCTTTTAGCAGGAGGTCTCTGGGAAGATGGCCGTTTATTGTTATGACCAAAAATAAAAACACCTACAGCCGTCCTTATGATTTCATTTTATTTTGACGCTACCAGTTTCAGTGCTTCATTGCGTCATCTTCAAGCTGTTTTTGATGCGGTACAGGTTGATATGATCCCCGTGCATAACCCATCAGTTGCCAGCATTACTGGATAAGCAGATAATGTGTCATCACTCCAACCATCTACTGCCACCTGGTGGTTGGAGAGCCGACATTATCTGCGTATCCAGTAATGTTGGCAACTGATTGGTTATGCATGGGGATCATATCAACCTGTACCGCATCAAAAACAGCCTGAAGATGACGCAATGAAGCACTGAAACTAGTAGCTACAAAATAAAATAAAATCATAAGGACGGCTGTAGGTGTTTTATTTTTTGTCATAATCTAGTGATGGCTGTATTGTAATGTATTCATTCACATCGTTAACTTTTACAGAAAAACACACGGACTCTGAATAGTAAAATTATCACTAAACATTGCCGCTAACTGCAGACATTAACCAGCTTAAGAACTTTAAAGGCACATTTGCATGCTGTGCTTGTACTAGCAGAAAACGTAATTATAAGTAATGGAATGAAGAAATAATTTGAGCCACAGATATAGTCCACAGCTGTATAAATATTGTATGCAGCCGCTGGAAACATTTGAAGATTTTTGATCGTCATATTGGCGAAAGAAGAAGAGTCGACTTTTGTTTTCTAGGTCTTGTCCACATTGGACGCATTTTGCGATATCGCCATTAATATTACATTATTTCATTCATGAGTCGCAACCAAAGGGAACTCGTAATTGCATAATGTGTCATACTTTAAAATGTGTTACATCTCACAATATACCGTTATTAGTAACCTATGTATGTTTTATTTTGTATCTGTACTCATTGTAAGAGTTTTGGGTGACTTGGCATGGCAAAAGGTTTCATACTTCTAAGCAAAAAGTCGTCCAGCTCGATCCTCCGTCATCTTCGGGTTATGTCTTTTCACGAAGTCCGATTTACTACAGAGAGAAGAAAAATGGTTAAAAATACATGAACGGACCTTCAAAAAAAAAAAATGCTCAAGCGCCATGAGTTTGAGAGATTGCAGGGCACTCTCACTTCTGATTCGGTGTAGGGAATATGATCTACGGCGATATGCCTTCATACATTGTGATGCAATGGTGGGCAGCATTTTTTAGTCTTGTTTGCGTGCTCTAGGGAAAGATATATGGTAAGCTTTACCTGCGTTCAAAGGAACAGGGTGCCCACTTAAACAACTGCAGTAAAAGCACGGCGTTGGTGGGGCGACAAAGCGCGTTTTTTTTCTGGAGAACGATGAAGAGACATTTCCAGATGGCCCCTTGCCGCAGTCGTATTACAGAAACACATTAAGCTTGGTGCCACGGACAAGGGCAGACGTCCAGGTATATGGCCTAGCACCGAAAAGTCGCCGACAGCGCATTGTAGGCCTTGTTAGCGAGCAAGCCGCCAAAAAAAACGTAAAAGTTCTGCACATATCCATGGGACAGGAAAACTGGCGCCCAGACGTGCAGACTCTGTTTCAAAACACGTTTTGTCAATGCAATTTTATGGCCATTCCCTGCAAACTTTGAAATGGACGCAACAGGGGAGATAACAAGCTGTTTACGGATGGCTGTGCTTCCACCCTGTATTGTGTTAGCAAAAGACATAGCAAACGTGAGGGAAAGAGGCCGCAAAGCTGAACTTTTTTCCATTTTCTGCCAATTAACTTTAAGTCTCCGATTGGTCAAATTGGTTTGCAGTTCAAAGACCATTCACCGAGCTTAGAATGCCAGGCTCCAGCTCGTGATTGACTTGGGCGAAATTGGGGGAAGTCAAAAAAGAGAAATGTGCTTTTGTAACCGAGCTAAGGAGGCAACACAGAGAAAGGGAGATCAGCACTCTTGTACAAGTCGCTTGTACTGGCGCTTCGCTAGTAAAGAACTGCAGGTCTCTACCTAAATGGTGAGACCTGTGTCCTTTGCTAGGGCGCAACTTAGAGCCTGTGCCAGTCACCTTCTGAACTGTAAGATGTACTGCTTATATCGTCCATGATCTCGACGAGTAACGCGTGGGTGTACTTATTTGTCTTGAGTCGGCCGTCTAAACATTTGAAGTATTCCGACACGCACAGTAGTGGCACGGAGTCGAAATTGTTTGGCAGACCAGCAAACGGGTCCAGCTGCACACTGGAATCCGTCGGGTTTTCAGAGGCTCTTAGGGAAGTACCTGCGTTCTGAATTAACTGAACGCGAGACCGCCGGCCGATGTGGCCGAGCGGTTCTAGGCGCTACAGTCTGGAACCGCGCGACCGCTACGGTCGCAGGTTTGAATCCTACCTCGGGCATGGATGTGTGTGATGTCATTAGGTTAGTTAGGTTTAAGTAGTTCTAATTTCTAGGGGACTGATGACCTGAGAAGTTTAGTCCCATAGTGCTCAGAGCCATTTGAACCATTTGAACGTGAGACCGCGTACTTGCATTTTTCGGGAACGCGCATTTAATAACAGATTGCCGCCTTGCATGACTTCAGTCGCCGAACGCGTCGTAGTGAGGCGCCTTGACCAGTAGGATGGTAAAGTATTCGCTGCTGCGACGTAGGGCTATAATATCTATTTCTCAGCACCCTGTTCTTTCGAACCACATTTTTCCTTCTTTTTTTGTATGGTAGAATATAGATGCTTGGTGGTGGCGTAGTTTGATGCCATAACCTGGATCCACGTGTATGAAGTGAGATAGAGCGAGTAGTGTTCTGGTTAGTGTCCTGTGCCGATCCCCAGCAGATCACTTTCTCCACCCTATGGTAGTAAGGGTTTTGTTAAATAAATATTTTTTGTATGATGTTTCTTTAATAATTTTGTTGTCTTGTCATGTTTAAGATCAATAAATCGATTTTGAATTAGACTACAACTTCTCCCTGAGTTCTGATTAACAGTTCCTTCGCATTTTTATGGCAGTCTAGATCAGAAACATAAGGAGTAGCTTTTTCATTTGGTGTCCACTGCGTGGATCTTTTACTTCATTAACAGTAATCGTCTTTCAAGTTTGTATGAAATTTTTTGATATTCGTTACTATAATTCATTGAATGAGCCAAAAAAAAAATTAAAGAACCCTATTGATCTTATATAGTGAAAGAAAAACATATAGTTTTGAACATGGCTGTTATTCAGCAACCGTATACTAGTTTCAATAAGATTAAACAGCCTACCGGTTGCACATAAACGTTAAGTACATTGAACTAGGTTTTGACACCTAGCATAATTGCTCAAAATTCTGACTATTGCTTTTTAGCAATGAAATTTTACGATTTAGCAACTGTTCATTCTGATGTAAACACCCTTAGTAGGTGTCGAAACCTAGGTCAATGTACCTAACGTCTACGTGCAACGGGTTGATTGTTTAATCTTATATTGAAATAAGATATAAGATGCATGTGAAAATACTAACATTGACTCTAAAATCCAATAAAAATGCAATTGTACATCAATAACAGGTAGAGTTGGGAAACTGCCGTAGGCTATCGATGACTATCATAAGTAAGAGTAGGCTACGGTAGTTTTCCCAATGTACACTCCTGGAAATGGAAAAAAGAACACATTGACACCGGTGTGTCAGACCCACCATACTTGCTCCGGACACTGCGAGAGGGCTGTACAAGCAATGATCACACGCACGGCACAGCGGACACACCAGGAACCGCGGTGTTGGCCGTCGAATGGCGCTAGCTGCGCAGCATTTGTGCATCGCCGCCGTCAGTGTCAGCCAGTTTGCCGTGGCATACGGAGCTCCATCACAGTCTTTAACACTGGTAGCATGCCGCGACAGCGTGGACGTGAACCGTATGTGCAGTTGACGGACTTTGAGCGAGGGCGTATAGTGGGCATGCGGGAGGCCGGGTGGACATACCGCCGAATTGCTCAACACGTGGGGCGTGAGGTCTCCACAGTACATCGACGTTGTCGCCAGTGGTCGGCGGAAGGTGCACGTGCCCGTCGACCTGGGACCGGACCGCAGCGACGCACGGATGCACGCCAAGACCGTAGGATCCTACGCAGTGCCGTAGGGGACCGCACCGCCACTTCCCAGCAAATTAGGGACACTGTTGCTCCTGGGGTATCGGCGAGGACCATTCGCAACCGTCTCCATGAAGCTGGGCTACGGTCCCGCACACCGTTAGGCCGTCTTCCGCTCACGCCCCAACATCGTGCAGCCCGCCTCCAGTGGTGTCGCGACAGGCGTGAATGGAGGGACGAATGGAGACGTGTCGTCTTCAGCGATGAGAGTCGCTTCTGCCTTGGTGCCAATGATGGTCGTATGCGTGTTTGGCGCCGTGCAGGTGAGCGCCACAATCAGGACTGCATACGACCGAGGCACACAGGGCCAACACCCGGCATCATGGTGTGGGGAGCGATCTCCTACACTGGCCGTACACCACTGGTGATCGTCGAGGGGACACTGAATAGTGCACGGTACATCCAAACCGTCATCGAACCCATCGTTCTACCATTCCTAGACCGGCAAGGGAACTTGCTGTTCCAACAGGACAATGCACGTCCGCATGTATCCCGTGCCACCCAATGTGCTCTAGAAGGTGTAAGTCAACTACCCTGGCCAGCAAGACCTCCGGATCTGTCCCCCATTGAGCATGTTTGGGACTGGATGAAGCGTCGTCTCACGCGGTCTGCACGTCCAGCACGAACGCTGGTCCAACTGAGGCGCCAGGTGGAAATGGCATGGCAAGCCGTTCCACAGGACTACATCCAGCATCTCTACGATCGTCTCCATGGGAGAATAGCAGCCTGCATTGCTGCGAAAGGTGGATATACACTGTACTAGTGCCGACATTGTGCATGCTCTGTTGCCTGTGTCTATGTGCCTGTGGTTCTGTCAGTGTGATCATGTGATGTATCTGACCCCAGGAATGTGTCAATAAAGTTTCCCCTTCCTGGGACAATGAATTCACGGTGTTCTTATTTCAATTTCCAGGAGTGTATTTGGTTGGTTCAGATCCTACCCGCTGTACGTTTGGTGTGTTGCATACCTATCGGGCTTCAGCTCATTTTGATCGCTTTGTTCAGGTATGCGATGAGTGTCTTAATGGATTTCCCTCGGAACCGGAATCGTTGAACCGTCTACAAACTGAGTGAGTATATATACAGAGTTCCGTAATCTATGGGAAATTAGTAAGCGACCAACATTCTTCAGCATGCGCCACCGTTTGAAAGTGTGGGAACACAAGGACCATCGAAAACAAAACAGAACCCATGCCTGAGTGCCGTGGAATCATACGTATATCGAACGCAGTGGCTACCCGTCTAGGAGATAACCTTCAGAAGCATAGACCCGTCCGAAACGTATCAAACGTGTGGCTCAGGAACCTTTACAGAAATCAGTAAAAAATTCGAGGACCATTTCTGAAACAACTAACGAAGCTTCGATGACTACTACGAGTATATCTCCAACCTCACCTGACGAGCGATCTAGTCTCTCGAACGCCACGTCATCAGTTTCATCAGGCACACTTACAACAATTTATGGCATTCAAATGCTCTCGCTGACGGAAGGACAAATGCGTCCGGACACCAAGTGTTTAATTTCATTGTTACGAAACCAGAACCAAGTTTATTGGAGAGTATTCGTCCGGCTGAGTGTAGAGAAACGTACAAATTAAGATATAAAACACATAATGGCCGAACAATGAACAATGTGCGGTTCTGATTATGTGTAAAACAAACAAAAAACAGAAGTCATCGGCTCCCAATTTCTCTCTTGCACGTTCAGCTGTGTTTTTTCCCCATCAATAATGTCTTGTTCTACCGGTAATCCTTCCATTTTTTCGTGTATGTATTGTACCAAAACTATCGGACAGTTGTTTTAGTAGAGCGCAACTGTAATAACAGATAATTGTGCATCAAATACGGACATGGGAAAATTTCTCACTTAAATAGGTACAAATGTAATGGGGAACAGATATTCTACTTACGAGAAAAAAAATGGCTCTGAGCACTATGGGACTTAACATCTATGGTCATCAGTCCCCTAGAACTTAGAACTACTTAAACCTAACTAACCTAAGGACATCACACACATCCATGCCCGAGGCAGGATTCGAACCTGCGACCGTAGCAGTCGCGCGGCTCCGGACTGAGCGCCTAGAATCGCTAGACTACCGCGGCCGGCTCTACTTACGAGACAGTCAAAGTAATTTTCACATACAAGAACTCGCAAAATAAATTTTGTCAATGTAATCACATCTCCTTAGGCGAAGTCCTCTCGACTGGAATTTGTCTTACTAAACAAATATCTGATCATACGTACAAACACAAGAAATTACACTGTGTATCAGACAAAAATACAAAGAAATTACAGACAGGATACATTGAGTACAATGTTGCTTACCTTTGAAGATCGCTTGTCCAACCTCAAAAGAAAGGCAATTTAGACACAGGTAACGTAAATAGCTATGACTGATTCACCTAACTCAATGAACTGTTGTGCAACTAGAACGTTCACGTGCATGACACATGGGGCAGACACTCAACAAGGGCTCGAAGATGGACAGTTCGTAACACGAAAGTGGCGGTGCCCTGCGAGAGTTGACTTTGTTGCCTCTCGCTGTCTCGTCGCAAAGTCCATCGTCATACTCCATTACTCCTTCCATCTCAGCTGGTGACGCCCAACGACTCATAGCTGTATAGCAGGTTTGTGACAGAAACATGGTCCTCCTTGCAGGCAGAAGATGTACGAAACTATCTTGCATCAACCTTGTCCACGTACGACAGAATACAATGATCTCTCCACTGAGGTAATGGGTTACACTTAGTGACACTACTAAATGGTAATAGTTTTTTAAAACTTGTGGCGTTCTTCACTGTAATGAAAACCCAGCCCAAAGTTGCAAATTTTACATTTTCATTCACTCGATGACTACTCTCGGGCCGAGATCCTTTTACAGATCATCGTAACATAGTCAATATGGTATTTCTGAATACGTGAAAACCATGTCAAAATACGTGCAACTAGGAACGAACAGTTGCAGTGCATACAGCTGCTGGAAGTTCGTGAATTGTTGCACTGTTGATTAGGTCGTTAGTCCTCTGTTGTACCCTGGGGTAGTCAGCTTACACGTTACACCGTACTGTCTACGAGGAATTCCATCTTTCTTCTGAGACGTTCTGCTGATGAAGATAATGTTTGGTTTGTGGGGCGCTCAACTGCGCTGTTAGTAGCACCCGTACAAATTCCCAACCTTTACTCAGTCCACACTCGCCCCTTTCACCCAGTCATCTCGAGGCAGGTGAAAATTCCTGACGCCACCGCGAATCGAACCCGGGACCCCGTGCTCGGGAAGTGAGAACGCGACCGCGAGTCCACGATATGCGGACACCTAATCTCGAAGCGCGTAATATATGTGCATTACTGTACAACAGGTGAAAAAATGGTTTCCAGTGACCTAACCAACCAGCAGTGTTACAAGTTAAAAAAATCTTGTATGATATGGACATAAACCTAAGCGAATTCATGTAGCGCCTAAAAAAATGGTAGTAGGCCACATGGTGACAAGGACAGGTACCACATGAAATGTATTTGGAGTTCCGATTATGGTCAACCATGAAGTGCATAATGGACTAGTGCCAATTAAAATTTGTGCCGGACCAAGACTCGAACTCGGATTTTTCGCTTATCGCGAGCGGTCGCCTTACCAGTAGGCTCTCCGAGCACAACTCGGGGCTAGACCCAAACTTCCATATGTCGTCAACCATGCGGCTATAGCCTGCACTCGTTCATTCGTTATATTCAGGGCGGAGAAAAAATGTGTCACGAAATTTTAACCCTGAATAGCTGATGCCGGTAGGAACCAAAATTACTAATGTTGTGTATGTCGACAACGCACTATTTTTAAACTACGAAAACTTGGCGCCACGGGCTCCGATTGGCCGCAGTATTGCCCTGTTGCCGGATGCTCTGGACAACGCATGACTGCGTATGACGTTGGGACAGTGACGGGGCGAGGGACGTTGTTTTTGTTGTGGTCTTCAGTCCTGAGACTGGTTTGATGCAGCTCTCCATGCTACTCTATCCTGTGCAAGCCTCTTCATCTCCCAGTACCTACCGCAACCTACATCCTTCTGAATCTGCTTAGTGTATTCATCTCTTGGTCTCCCTCTACGATTTTTACCCTCCACGCTGCCCTCCAATACTAAATTGATGATCCCTTGATGCCTCAGAACTTGTCCTACCAACCGATCCCTTCTTCTAGTCAAGTTGTGCCACAATCTTGTCTTCTCCTCAATCCTATTCAATACTTCCTCATTAGTTATGTGATCTACCCATCTAATCTTCAGCATTCTTCTGTAGCACCACATTTCAAAAGCTTCTATTCTCTTCTTGTCCAAACTATTTATCGTCCATGTTTCACTTCCATACATGGCTACACTCCATACAAATACCTTCAGAAATGACTTCCTGTTACTTAAATCTATACTTGATGTTAACAAATTCTCTGCTTCAGAAACGATTTCCTTGCCATTGCCAGTCTACATTTTATATCCTCTCTGCTTCGACCATCATCAGTTATTTTGCTCCCCAAATAGCAAAACTCCTTTACTACTTTAAGTGTCTCATTTCGCCGGCCGGTGTGGCCGTGCGGTTCTAGGCGCTTCAGTCTGGAACCGCGTGACCGCTACGGTCGCAGGCTCGAATCCTGCCTCGTGCGTGGATGTGTGTGATGCCCTTAGGTTAGTCAGGTTTAAGTAGTTCTAAGTTCTAGGGGACTGATGACCTCAGATGTTAAGTCCCATAGTGCTCAGAGCCATTTGAACCATTTGAACTCATCAGAATCCGTGATTAACACGTCTGACGTCCCCTTATCAGTGTAATACCCGGTAGATCATACATCACACTGAAGCGTGATGTCTCGGAACTGTCCCAGCGAAGCAAGCAGACAAAGCTGCACGTGTTCATTCCTGCACTCGTGCAACAAGTTGCCAGAGCCCTCAGGACGGCTGCTCACCCAGTCAGCAGCGTAGCACCGCGCACACAGGTCGTTTTTCCGCCTGCCTTGGCGCGACGCGTCGGGGACTGTGAGCCGCGGCGCGTTTCGCCTCCTTCAGACGCGATGCACTCGAGCGAGTAACAGCCGCGCGCCAGAAATTGTTTCAGTGCACACGTGGCGGTATCGCAGCGATGATCGCGCAACAGTACTAGACCGGAAGCCAACTAGGAGGCAGGAGAAAGCAGGCAATGTTTGCTTATTTCGTTTGCGATTCATTAAGAAACGTAACAGAAAGTTTTGGCCTTCCCAGAAGTTGGTTCACAGCTGCTGAGAGGAGCATTCGTGACATTGTTTATAGATTTAATAAACAGTAAAAGTATTTATTTTCGACTTAATGTACCGTAATTTGATGAGTTAACGGTAAAACAACAGCAGTAACATCAACTGTTCATCTTTTGTAGATACCTGTGTAGTGGGTTACCTGTAATTGATCTGCATTATCAATGCAGAATCGGCCACCACAACACTGTGTAAAACAGTAAGGAATGTGTGTGAAGTCTTGCACAAAGAGTTCTTACCGAAATTCACGGAAGAAAGGTGGCTGAAAAATGGGAGGGCATTTGAAAAGCGATTGGGACAATGAAATCCGGTCAACCTAAGGAGGAAGTTCAGGTAAAAAAAATGGTTCAAATGGCTCTGAGCACTATGGGACTCAACTGCTGAGGTCATTAGTCCCCTAGAACTTAGAACTAGCTAAACCTAACTAACCTAAGGACATCACAAACATCCATGCCCGAGGCAGGATTCGAACCTGCGACCGTAGCGGTCTTGCGGTTCCAGACTGCAGCGCCTTTAACCGCACGGCCACTTCGGCCGGCGAAGTTCAGGTAAGAGGAGAAGAAATGTTTTCACTGATTACTGTATAGACAATGTGGCAAGGTACTATGGCAAGAAAAATGTGTCTCAGTTTCGTCGGTAGCAATCGCAGTGAGCATTGAATCAGTTTATTCCCGAACGTTCAAAACTATTCAGTTAACATCAATATTAAAATGTTTGAAAATTTGTAATCTGTTATGTAATAAAGGACTGATAACATTGAACCGGCTGAGGTTATTCTTAAGTGAAGAATTTTTTTCATTCAGACGTATGTTTTCTCACCAGGGAGTGAAGTCTTGGCTGCTTAGTGCAGCGAGTGCGGCCTGCGTGCAGGCAAGGCTCGCACTGTGTCGGCTTTGCTCTGTCCTCCTCGGAACTACCCGCAACAGCGCGACATTTCTCTGAGTATTGTGGTGTGCCAATCATCCGGTCGGCTCATCTCTCTTCAGTTCGACAGAATCGTGGAGCCAGCGCTGTTTCACCTTCGCTATTTGTTCGCATATGATGGACGTTCACATATCCAGTGGCCGTTTGCACAAAAACAGTCCAGCGATCTGTCGTCACAAAATTTGAAAGATGAATTGGAATGACAGAAGAGAGATTGAGAATTGTCAGTGTATATTGTGCAGTCGCATAAGCAACGGGTACTGCAGATTTGCAGTGCAATGACATTACACTACCATAGGGAAAAAATTGAAAGGTTTAGTTTCTAATAAAAGAGCAAAAAATTGCAACACTCGACGGACGGGATGCATTGTTGGGTACATCAGTAACCACTGTGTCAAATTTTCAGCCATGGAGCAGGTGAAGAAATTGGTGGAGTGAATAGCAAAATTCCTGAAGTCGCCTGCAATTTTACACTGTCATGTGCAACAGTTTTCGGTGGAATCGGCCGAAGAGAGTGAAGATTTTATACGAGTATATTACCGCAAGTTACGTAGGTTAAGTCAAGGGGCATGCCTGGAACGATGTTTCGTTTTAAAACTTCCTCCAGTTGAATTTACGAAGGAAAAAGGAATGCAGGAACGAAAATTAGAACATCCGGAGTGGATTGCAAACCCAGCATTTTAAGAGGACATGGTTGCACGCTTCCCGAAGTAAGACGTTGAAGTTGAAAAACAATTTTCTGATATGATGGGGATAGATTTAAAGAGCAAATCGTTTTGTGGAAGGGACACAATCTGACACACACAATCTACTTCCCCAAGCTCAGTGGCGTGAAGCAACACTCGAGGTTTCAAGAATTCTTTGTGACCCCGAAAGAATTGCAAGGGTAGTTTCCTAAATGTTTCGAGGACACCGCCAATCTTTCATTTGTTTTCGAGCTGTTTCGCGACCCCTTGCCGTTTCAATTGAAAGGGAACCTTTGAAGTTACAGCCGAATACCCGTACTTTTTTCTGCTTAGATTCCAATACAACATGAAGCATATGATTGAATTTGAAAGCTTTGATCATTTTCTTACTGAGCTGATCTGAATGCTTCGATTATTTTCTTATTCAGCTGGAATAACTCCTTGAGTGCTCATACATGACGTCTTTGATGAGGAGATACGTCCTCACTCAATTTCTAGACGATTCAACGCTTAAGGTTCTGGGAGGTGCCGTCAGGAATGTAGAGCCGTAAAACGTCAATCATCTGAAAAGCCAATCTGTAGCCACTCAGTTGACGTCTAATTGCGATACTGGAGTGCAAATTCCAGCCTCCGTCGCTGATGACCAGCAGTCAGCATGGGTGCATGAACCAGGTGCCTCCTCCAAAGGCGCATATCCAGCAACATTCGCCGAAGAGTCACGAAGGAGACACTGTAGGTGTCGCTTTGTTTCATCTGGAAAGCCAGTTGCTCCCGAGTTGCGCATTAGTTCGCCGTACACATCTTCGTAGCCGTTTTTCACCCCAGTCATCTATGGCCCATGGTGTACCACAGCTATACCTCGGCGACAGTTTTGGATAGCGCCATTATGCCATGCGCGGTATACTTTAACCATGGCAGCACACAAACAGTTTACATACTTAGCCATTTCGGATATGCTTACACCCGTGGCCTGAAAGCCAATGATCATGCCCTTTTCGAAATCAGATAAATCGCTCTATTTCCGCATAACGACAACGTATTTCGCGTCCCAGCGACAGGCTTTATATACCATCCACTACTAGTACTGCCGCCTGCCATCTGTGAGTGGTGATTGCATATTCACGTGGAACATGGACGGTGATCATATTAATGTGACTGGACTGTATATTAAGACAATGCGCGCGTATGTAAACAAAGCGATCGAAATAAGGTAACGGCCAATTGTTTCGCAACACCCATAACGGTCCAGGTGACGAAGGTAGCATTTTAAGTAATTCTACTAGGAAAACTTATTTAGTCTACGCTTACTTGTTATAGTCCACAGCAGCCTATAGTAGTTTTACAACTCTAGGAATTAGTGATGTCCTAAGTCGACAAGAATAAAAATGTGATGAGTAAGGACGGTAAGGACTTAAATGAAGGTATGCTAAAATTGTGTTTATATTTGTTGTTTGATCTTCACTGAGGGTTTATTAATCTTAAAAGCAGCTGAATTTTATGATCATTAAAATTGTCAGGAGCTATTTCTTTGTTGGGTGTTTGTGTTTGATGTTACGAAGTCCGTTACAATTGAGTTCACATGATACAGAGAGGCGAGTATTTAGCGATTTGGAGATGCGATTCAGAAGGTACCTGGGGAAGTTAAGAGAGCTTCCTTTTCTACCTAAAGTTTTTGGTATCAGTAGTTAAATGCAGCCGTGGCGAAGAATTCACCTTGTGGGCCATGCCGTGGCACGAGAGCCTCAGTGCTGGAACTGGTTGCCACATTTCCCCCACCACCACACCACACTATCTGAGCGCGATGAGGGAAAGAGGGGAAAACTGCGAACGCGCCACATATAAATGGCAGTACAGTCGCACTGCATACGACTTTGTTTTATATTTCACACTTCTCAACGACATAGATCACAAACAAAACAGCTTATTTTTGGCGCACTGAAGATGTAGTATAATTTTTATCTCGTACAGACTCGATTTATAAGGTACCGGGCGCGAGTCGTGCTTCGATAGCTCAGATGGTAGAGCACTTGCCCGCGAAAGGCAAAGGTCCTGATTTCGAGTCTCGGTCGGGCACACAGTTTTAATCTGCCAGGAAGTTTCATATCAGCGCACACTCCGCTGCAGAGTGAAAATCTCATTCTGGAAACATCCCCCAGGCTGTGGCTAAGCCATGTCTCCGCTATATCCTTTCTTTCAGGAGTGCTAGTTCTGCAAGGTTCGCAGGAGAGCTTCTGTAAAGTTTGGAAGGGAGGAGACGAGATACTGGCAGAAGTAAAGCTGTGAGTACCGGGCGTGAGTCGTGCTTCGGTAGCTCAGATGGTAGAGCACTTGCCCGCGAAAGGCAAAGGTCCTGATTTCGAGTCTCGGTCGGGCACACAGTTTTAATCTGCCAGGAAGTTTCATATCAGCGCACACTCCGCTGCAGAGTGAAAATCTCATTCTGGAAACATCCCCCAGGCTGTGGCTAAGCCATGTCTCCGCTATATCCTTTCTTTCAGGAGTGCTAGTTCTGCAAGGTTCGCAGGAGAGCTTCTGTAAAGTTTGGAAGGGAGGAGACGAGATACTGGCAGAAGTAAAGCTGTGAGTACCGGGCGTGAGTCGTGCTTCGGTAGCTCAGATGGTAGAACACTTGCCCGCGAAAGGCAAAGGTCCCGATTTCGAGTCTCGGTCGGGCACACAGTTTTAATCTGCCAGGAAGTTTCATATCAGCGCACACTCCGCTGCAGAGTGAAAATCTCATACTGGAAACATCCCCCAGGCTGTGGCTAAGCCATGTCTCCGCTATATCCTTTCTTTCAGGAGTGCTAGTTCTGCAAGGTTCGCAGGAGAGCTTCTGTAAAGTTTGGAAGGTAGGAGACGAGATACTGGCAGAAGTAAAGCTGTGAGTACCGGGCGTGAGTCGTGCTTCGGTAGCTCAGATGGTAGAGCACTTGCCCGCGAAAGGCAAAGGTCCCGAGTTCGAGTCTCGGTCGGGCACACAGTTTTAATCTGCCACGAAGTTTCGTACGGACTGTCAGCATACAGACAGATGCAGAACGTTTCACAGATTTTGTAACTCAGGTGCCACATAACTGTGAATCTTTTAGTTTCATAATCGAAGAAATGTCTTGCACACACATATGTTGGTAGAAATATTGTAGCACATACGCAACATCATTATGGAGATGTGGAAACTTCACCTGAAGAAAGCATTGTAGACGTCCTGGACCGTTTTAATGTTAAACGTATTTGTCTTTAAAACGGGAATCACTTTGAAGGCGAATCAATAATCCCCCACACTCATTAGCTGAAGCTTTAATAAATTTAGAGAGTCTGGTGAAGAGCAAAAGGGCTACTCTAGAATCCAATGCCTCCCCTTCAGTTCGCTTCTATAACGCAGCAAGAAGTGCTGTGTTAAAGGAGGAGACATGGCAGAAACTAAGTTCTTACTACTATCAATGACTAATGCCATCACCCAACTAGATGCAGACCATGCTCTGTTGTCAGATGTGCTTCATCACTTTAATAAAATTGTAGTAGAGGTGGACCTTTTAAAAAGCAATAGCTCAGTGATATCTCCAGAAGACCACCTACGTATTACGTCCGCAATTACAAACAGAACAAAATCCACCTGCAAGCCTATCTATGCTGCGGCACATCTGTTAGATCTACGACATAAAGGCACTAACATGAATGCTGAACATGAAAGCCGTACATTGCAGCTGATCAGCTCTTTGTGTCAATTGCTGGCATACGAAAGAGGAAGTATGCTATCTGAAGTCGCTGAATTTAGAGTTTACAATGGTCCTCAGATGGCGTGCGGGCGGAAAGGATATTGTAGAAGTCTGCCGCTGAGCTGTCTCACCTGCAAACTTCTCAGTGTACCACGATCAACAGCTGCAAGCGAGCGGAAATGTGTCGCGAATGTAAGAAACATTCCAACCAACCCATTAATTCAGATTAATGAGTTCTTGACCGAGGGGTAGACGCTCGCTTGCGCTATCTCTAGAAGAGGCGAGCTAATATTTGAAGTCGATAACGAGCCTAGGACGCGCAACAGTGGCTTTCGGTTCCAGGAGCCAAAGATCTAAGGCCGGAAAATTCCAAGTGTACCAAAAATGGAGCGCATCACCCATTAGCCGTGTGTTCAGCCATGCACAGGCCAAAATTATCGAAACTTCTAGTAGCGCTGAATGCAAATGAGGTCATATAAATAGGCTTCTGGAGAAGGAGGGACGGAGGGATGGAGGGATGGAGGGACGAGTTACGAGCAGATAACACCTACACGACGCTCGTCAATCTCACCAGAACTTTATTTCGCTAGCCTCGACAGAAGTGGAACGCGTGTTGGACTTAAGAGAATGTCGAGTTACGACATTGTAGTTGGGGGACTTATATACAGAAATGTGCCAGGGGTACATTCCTGTAGTGGAATCACATCAGTAGTGAGCCTCTTTTGCCTTTCTCCCTGAGCAGTTCTATCGAATTCTGTAGTCTGCATCACTCAAAGCTTGCTTTTCAGCCGAGTTCGGGGATTCAGCAGGCGGCCCACCACCAGCTAACCACAGCGAATTCCACCACACGAGGTAAATTCTTCTCTCACGCTTACAGCAGTCCTCCTTAGCCCCTCTCAGGACACAATTGGTCGCCCCACGGAAGAATCCATAGTAAAATAAGAAACAGGCCTTTTGTTTTTTTTTTCTTTTTTTTTTACAAGAACCGAAAAGTTGGTTTCCTTGCAGTGGAACTTACGCTGCGTGGGAGACAATCTGTGTCTTCAAAAACTGTAAGAAGCTCCGCTGAGTTTGCTACAGTTCAAGTCGAAGACACTGATAACATAGGGATTAGTATTATTTTTTGGATTGAAAAGTATGATTTTTATTTTGATCGCACTGACCTCTGTCATGATTACCGGCAACAGTTTTTGATGATCATTATTTTTTTAATTTTTCATTAATTTTCTTAATTCGTTGTATTTTGTATTGAAAAGTTGTAGTGGACTGTTAAGGCAGCCAGTCCACAGTGAAGCAGCCGAAAGGGCACGCGTCAACTCACGCCGTCTGGCGTTAAGTCTGGAACAGGATTCGTAATGAATGTGATAAAGAAAAGAACGTAGCTACTAGAACACTTAACTTTTATATCGTCCTTTGGTATACAGCATTCTTGATGATACAAGTGAGACTATCTTGAGATACATGCAATGTTACAAATGGTTAATGGCGCCTTGGTAGGTCGTAGCCATTAACTTAGCTGAAGGCTATTCTAACTGTCTCTCGGCAAATGAGAGAAAGGCTTCGTCAGTGTAGTCGCTAGCAACGTCGTCGTACAACTGGGGCGAGTGCTAGTCAGTCTCTCGAGACCTGCCTTGTGGTGGCGCTCGGTCTGCGATCCTGACAGTGGCGACACGCGGGTCCGACATGTACTAATGGACCGCGGTCGATTTAAGCTACCACCTAGCAAGTGTGGTGTCTAGCGGTGACACCACAAAAGTATTCTACAAAATTGAATTAATTTCTCGAAAATTTTCGACAAAACTACTGCCATGTGACTGAAAGGAAAGAATGGTAATTTATGACATTTATAGGTACAGGGTGGCGCACGAAATGTGTTACCAATTGTTTCTTTCACAATTTACGACGCACATTAGATATCCCGCTGGTATCTCTACAGCAGTACCAGCAGAGCTTGGAAAAACAAATGAGTTACAAAATGACGTGTAATTCACGATACTGCCGCTAGGAGACTAGTAAGCAGCAATGGCTGACAATGGAAGACTGACTACACAGCAACGATAGGCAATTGTGTTACTTTTTCATGAAACGAAAAGCCTTGTTGTGACCCAGAGGCGTTTTCGACAACAGTTTAACACCCGATGGGTCCCCTGCAAGGAGACCATCCACAGGTTGTACGATAAATTTGTACAGGAAGGATCAGTATTGGAAGCGAAGCGACCTCGGCCTAAGCCTGTTTGTTCGCCGGAGAATATTGAAGCGGTACGAGTTGTTGTACAGAGAAGTCCCGGGAAATCGTGTAGCAAGGCAGCAGTGCAACTGGGAATATCCAGACGCTCCGTTCAACGCATTCTTAGAAGTGACCTCCATATGTACCCATACAAGATGACCTGTGCACAGAAGCTCACTGAAGAACACAAGCAGCAGAGACTACTGTTTGCTCAGTGGGCGGAGAATAGGGAAGAATCAACAACGTTTGGTTTTCAGACGAGGCGGATTTTCATTTAGACAGTGTGGTTAACAAACAAAATGTACGCTTTTGGGCCACTGAAAACCCACAAGTGCTTCATGAACGACAACATTATGCTCCGAGGATTACAGCGTGGGCAGCAATTTCCAGTCACGGACTTATTGGACCCTTTTTCTTTGAAGAAACTGTGAACAGCGAGCATTATTTGAGCATGCTTCGCAGTAGCTTCATTCCACAGCTTCTTGCTACTGCCTTGCCCTTCAACACGCAGTGGTCATGCAAGATGGAGCAAGGCCACATACTGCAAACACTGTGTTGGAGTTTTTACACAAGCATTTCGACATGCGGATCGTTTCACTCAGGTTTCCAGGTCGCTTCAATGACGGACAAAATTGCCCCCCCCCCCCCCCCCCATAGTCCAGACCTCAATCCATGTGACTTTTTTCTTTGGGGGTACCTAAAGGAAAAATTTTCCCGAACCGTCTACGTGATTTAATGGAGCTCAGAAGACTTATTCTTCAAGCTTGCAGTGAAATTACGGAAGACATGTGCCGTAGGGTAATCACTAACTTCAGTGTTCGTTTGAAGGAAGTTTGGAAGCGAAATGGTGGACATATTGAGCATGTTCTGAGTTATAACAAATCTCCATGGACGGCTCTTCATTGTAGTATATGTTCCTTTCAGATTGTACTGATAATAAATTTTATATTCAAAAACAAAATGGTAACACATTTCGTACGCCACGCTGTAAATAGCGTAACAGTCACAAACGGTGTTCACAATCTCTAGTCACATTGCTTTTACTTCATATAATGAAATGTACAAGTACATCATGATTGCTTATCTTTTTCAATATCACCAAACTGCAATATATGGAAAATTGTAACATTTTTGTTCAACATATTTGTCCTGTTTTCCACTTATACAATATTTATTGTAAAATTGAAACTGTCAATGTTTAACTCAGGTTATATTCGAAAATGGTTGATTTGTAACCTGAAACGGAGAGATGTAGGTAATCATACCGTTTATTACTTTAAGTACTGTACCAAAACTACCAAACCATAGTTTTTGTAGAGCAGAACTCTAATTTCTGTGTATGTTAGATTGACTCTTTGAGCCATCTATTTCCACTACGCTTCCGTTCACTATGTAAGGTTATATCCACTAGCATCTCTGTTATCCGCTATCGATAGTGCGGTGGCGCTACTTGTTTCGCATTTGTGTGGCGCGTTTCGCTAAGATTGGCGTCAACTGATCAGTAGTGTGTGGGTGGCCGTCAAGAATAACATGTTTGGGGTGTGAGCAGTGCAGCCCTGTAGAGTGCACAAATATTAACAATAACCAAAGTTCTACCAGACTAGTGTGACGTCACTCGGAAGTGAAGCAACTCCCCCCCACTCTCACATCCGCCCCTCCCTGTTCCCTCCGTATTTATTTGAACATTGTAGGGACGTTCCAGCATCGTTACAGTGCAGTACTTCGAGGGGAGAAACGAAAGTGGTCTGAACGGTGCAAGGTGAAAGGTGAAAAATCAAATGTGTGTGAAATCTTATGGGACTTAACTGCTAAGGTCATCAGTCCCTAAGCTTACACACTACTTAACCTAAATTATCCTAAGGACAAACACACACACACACCCATGCCCGAGGGAGAACTCGAACCTCCGCCGGGACCAGCCGCACAATCCGTGACTGCAGCGCCATAGACCGCTCGGCTAATCCCGGACGGCAGTGCAAAGTGAGCGGGAATTAGATAGGCGTACGATCGTTAAACGTTGTTATATATATACCCCCTGACTCTAACCGAATGTACTTTCGCTTACACATAGACGTGGTCATCGCCTTATCCGGCCATTTTCTTCAGAGTAGTGATCCTCTCAAATCTATTTCACAGCAAAACAATTGGACATTATCCCCTTAGTCAGGTCACATCATACCGCTTACAGGAGCTTCCTCTATGGATGCTGGACGTACATCATTCATCTTGGTTAGCTTCTTTCTCATCTGTGACTTTTCCTACAGCATCATGCTGCAGGGATCTTCTCCGCCAATCATTGCTCTTCGCGCCCCCCAAGATTACAACTACCAAAAAAGGAATTGAAACATCGTCATCCATTAGACGGGATCCTCGCGTAATCGCAACGTTGGCCAATAACCCTCACAGTGGTCCCAAACGGTCACTAGGCGTCGACAAAAATCTTCTCACTTTCCTTCTGAACTCAACACGTAAATTCAGCCACACTACAGACATCACAAGACAAAATCTGCACGCCAAGATTCCAAAGTGCCAATGAAGACTAGGCTCTAGCCTTCAGTAAACAACTAACGCTCAGCTTTTAATCAATATACACTCCTGGAAATTGAAATAAGAACACCGTGAATTCATTGTCCCAGGAAGGGGAAACTTTATTGACACATTCCTGGGGTCAGATACATCACATGATCACACTGACAGAACCACAGGCACATAGACACAGGCAACAGAGCATGCACAATGTCGGCACTAGTACAGTGTATATCCACCTTTCGCAGCAATGCAGGCTGCTATTCTCCCATGGAGACGATCGTAGAGATGCTGGATGTAGTCCTGTGGAACGGCTTGCCATGCCATTTCCACCTGGCGCCTCAGTTGGACCAGCGTTCGTGCTGGACGTGCAGACCGCGTGAGACGACGCTTCATCCAGTCCCAAACATGCTCAATGGGGGACAGATCCGGAGATCTTGCTGGCCAGGGTAGTTGACTTACACCTTCTAGAGCACGTTGGGTGGCACGGGATACATGCGGACGTGCATTGTCCTGTTGGAACAGCAAGTTCCCTTGCCGGTCTAGGAATGGTAGAACGATGGGTTCGATGACGGTTTGGATGTACCGTGCACTATTCAGTGTCCCCTCGACGATCACCAGTGGTGTACGGCCAGTGTAGGAGATCGCTCCCCACACCATGATGCCGGGTGTTGGCCCTGTGTGCCTCGGTCGTATGCAGTCCTGATTGTGGCGCTCACCTGCACGGCGCCAAACACGCATACGACCATCATTGGCACCAAGGCAGAAGCGACTCTCATCGCTGAAGACGACACGTCTCCATTCGTCCCTCCATTCACGCCTGTCGCGACACCACTGGAGGCGGGCTGCACGATGTTGGGGCGTGAGCGGAAGACGGCCTAACGGTGTGCGGGACCGTAGCCCAGCTTCATGGAGACGGTTGCGAATGGTCCTCGCCGATACCCCAGGAGCAACAGTGTCCCTAATTTGCTGGGAAGTGGCGGTGCGGTCCCCTACGGCACTGCGTAGGAACCTACGGTCTTGGCGTGCATCCGTGCGCCGCTGCGGTCCGGTCCCAGGTCGACGGGCACGTGCACCTTCCGCCGACCACTGGCGACAACATCGATGTACTGTGGAGACCTCACGCCCCACGTGTTGAGCAATTCGGCGGTACGTCCACCCGGCCTCCCGCATGCCCACTATACGCCCTCGCTCAAAGTCCGTCAACTGCACATACGGTTCACGTCCACGCTGTCGCGGCATGCTACCAGTGTTAAAGACTGCGATGGAGCTCCGTATGCCACGGCAAACTGGCTGACACTGACGGCGGCGGTGCACAAATGCTGCGCAGCTAGCGCCATTCGACGGCCAACACCGCGGTTCCTGCTGTGTCCGCTGTGCCGTGCGTGTGATCATTGCTTGTACAGCCCTCTCGCAGTGTACGGAGCAAGTATGGTGGGTCTGACACACCGGTGTCAATGTGTTCTTTTTTCCATTTCCAGGAGTGTATATTACTATCACATATATTCGTCACCTTCACTCTCGCCTTTCACTTGACATAACTTTCATTATATGGCTGAACTCACTGAGAAAGTAGTTCCGGAATAATAGTACTTTTGCTCTTGGCGGACAACAGAAGCTGTAGATGACCCAACATCACAATGATAATTCTTCATCCTACACGACCAACAAATGGTACCCACCTTTCATCCTATGAAACACTCAAAATTTACGGTTAACTACGAACTGCAGACCATATCCCTTCTTATACCGAAATAAATGTATCCCTAATGACCTAATCATGGTCCTCAACTATACCTTTCACCCTTGTTGTCTCGTACACTTTTATTCAATGAAGGATTTAATATTACTGGTTTATGTCCCACAAGACGACCGTGACTTCAGCGATACCATCTCTTCTACCCGGTTAGTCTCCTTGCGAACCCATAGATGCCTTACAACTAACAAGAAGGAAGAGAGTGTGCTTTCAAGAACAGAAAAATAGAAAAAGAGAAACGATACTAGATACCTTAACATAGACACTACAACATATTTACAAAATGCCCAGACACACAAGGGTACGATTAGGCTGACTACTACCTACACGGATCAACACTTACACCCATTACTCTCGCCTCTGATGCGTCTCTTATGACATAAGAAGACTAAACGCTCGCCTTTCCCCCGATGAACTCCTCCAATTACTGTCACGTCATCCCGTACACGTTCTGGTACGCCCTTGATCGTATCATTTCTTTAATCTCTGCCTCTGCAATTCCTGTCGCCAGAACTATTTTGTGCCTACACCCCTCCCCTCCATAAAACCGCTGTTGTACCATTAAACAACAAGGCAAGATTACCAACTAACACAATTTTCTTCGTTATTTATACACACTGTGAAGATGAGAGGAAAGTCATTACCATTACAGACATTCAGAACACCTGTATTACGTTAGACCCTCAAAACAAGAGAAGTAACCCCTAAATCTCCGACACTGACTACCAGCATCAACAATAACGCAGCCATCCTCACTCCTACAGGTACAAGGTGAAGACTAAACTGATCCTTTTCGTTACACTACTCTCCGATCAATTGATCCCAAATAGGTCCTGTAAACTCCTTTGTGTTGGCTATTCCGTTGCTTACTAAGCGAAGTGTCAACAACATGCTGTGTTTGTTCTTTTTTTTCGTTTGTTACAATAGTCCCTAGCAAAGCCCTAGCGACAGGTTAGATCCAACTCCTAATGCAGTGAGGCCTTGAACGTTTACTCACGATACTAACTGCAGTGCTTTCAACACCAAAAGTTCCCACATATTACACACGTAGTGTACCTCTCCATAACTTCAGCATACATTAATCTCTCTCAGTTTACTACCCACTTGTGTGCTCGACCACAATAGAAGACGCGCCCCAGAATCTATTTCTGTTCAAGGTAAGAACTACTGAACACCACTACATTGCATATACTCCATCACAGAATGAACCCCACAAGTCAATCTACCGAATTCTCACAAAATATAATTTACACAATTATCAGCACAACAACGGCACAATCACTTATTCCTTCGCAAAACGATCTCATAGTAACATCTCAGCCCGGGACATACAGCATACTCGTTTATTTCCCTTCTTCGCTTCCTTTCTCATACACTGGAGCTTAAATTTGTTGTACATTGGAAATGAAGTCACATGCTTCTTGGCGGAGCGAAAGGAGAACGATGCGGGAGACCCGCACCGCCGTACCAGGCAAGATCCTAATGGAGGTGGTTTTCCGTTGCTTTCCTCCGACTTTAATGGGGATGAATGATGATCAAGACGACACAATAAGACCCGGTCATCTCGGTCCAGGTGAAAATCCCTGACCCCGCCGTGAATCGAACCCGAGACCCCGTGCTCGGGAAGCGAGAACGCTACCGCAAGACGACGAGCGGCGGACTTTTTTTGTACATTACTGCGGGGAATTAATCTCTCTTCTCCATCGCTAAGCTATCAGTACTCCCTAAACAAAAACATACAGTGAGCACGAAACAAACGTTTACCACTAAGCAAAGCACAATTCATCTCATGTACTCCGAGCTCTGGTACCGGTTCCTCGTCGTTTCTCCCGGAGCTAGCTCTTCTTCATCGCCAAGATGACAAACCAGGATCTGGGTTTGATCGTGGTTCAGGAGAACGAACCTTAATTATCTCTGTTTGTGGTCGGGATTGTTTGGGATTACTCTCTGCCGGCATGAACCTAAGGTGGTTGTTGCGCCGATCGCCGGAAATGCCCGCACCGTTTGTTGGAAAATGATTGTTTCTACTTTCGTTATGAGATCACTGCTCTCCTGAAAAATTGTCCACTGGTTCATACTGCCGGTATAAACTCTAAAATACTTTGCACGAATTCTCTTCCAGCAAGCTCTTGAAAACCTCAATTTCTTCACCACGCCGTCCAGTAAGAATGTTTTGATGACTCGCAGACAATTTCTGGAAAACCGAATAATCTCGGAGGGGTTATATGGTATATGCAGGAACTGAATTATCTTTAACATCGCTTCCAATAATTTCACTGGGCAGCGACCTCTGGATCTCTATAAATCACGACCCATGATAATCTCTGCTTTCACTCTTTACGACCAGTAATTTTCTAGAAAGAAGCCGGCAAAGCTCTTTGCACGAAGAGCTGTGCAGTGGGATTGGACGCATTCGTATTGCCGTTTCTTCTTCAGGAAGCACACGCACGAACTTTGATCACTGCATCAACGACCAAGAAGGTGGGAAACGCCGGTCAAGCTTTGAGAGCCAAGTCTTGCGATGCAAATTGTTTATGCTACCTTTGGAAAGCTGAAAACTCCATATAAACAAATCGAATTGTTCCGACTCGGATGACATTTTCTGTGCGCGGGTACCCGCATATTGGCCAACACCAATCTTGACTGTTGTAGAAAAACCTGATCTCTCATGTTTAGGCTGCTGCACATCATTCCACATTTCACACTCTGGGCGGCGAGCAGTTCTTAGTGCCAGTGGCATCACCCACCAGCCTCATACTTCTACTAACTTGGTCGTAACATCGCCGTAATCAAAACGGTTTTACCAGGGGGAAGGTAAATGCCAGCGCAAGGACTGATGTGGAAAGATAACACAACAGCAACACCATTCACAGTTAAAAAAAAAAATGACAGAAAATTTATTCAACAGTTGGCAAGTTATATTGATATAGCAACCTTAAGTGAAATGATAATTAAATAGAATGAAGTACATCAACGCCTGTTTGCAGCTAGGGTGTCTATTTGATTATCATTTCATTTCTAGCAAAGTTGCATGGTCATCCACGGTAACTGTTCTTTCGGGAACAGATACTACTGTCATATATAGCAACCTTAAGTAATTGCATGTATTTTTGACAATGAAATCTTAAGAAGGAGAAATTTTTTTCAGATCTCACCCAGCTTGAACAATTTCAGATATATTTAAAATAATGATCTCTACAAAAAAAAAGGTAAAAGTAATAATTTCCTTAAAGAAGATGAAAATTTTCTAAAACACCCTGTGTCATACATAGCTTTCATAAATTTCAAGAAAATAAATTTTGTAAGTAAGATGTTTGCTTTACATATTTAACAATTATTAAGGCAATCTACATCTTGAATTACTAAGCAGCTTCCTGAATTTGTGCCAAAACTCAAGGCTAACAAACACTGATGTTAAGAAAATGACTAAATTTTTAACATTCTCAAGACACACAACTGACTGAAATCGTAAAACCAATATTCAATAACTGCCAGTAACAATTTACAGAGATTAAAAAGTAAATAAATGAATTTCGTGCACATGGAGAGAATGTAAGAAAATGGTGGTAGCTACACACTTAAACACAAACGTTGAAATGTGTGTGAATTCCTAAGGAACCAACTGCTGAGGTCATCGGTCAGTAGACTTTCACACTACTTAAACTAACTTCAGCTTATACTAAAAAAAACACATACCCATGCCCGAGGGAAGACTCGAACCTCCGGCGGGAGGAGCCGCGCAAACTGTGACATGGCACCTCAAACCTCGCGGACACTCGACGCGGCACACTTAAACACAGTTCAGTTGCCGAGTGGCAAGCTAAACAGGAGAGGCACTTTAACAGAATAATAACTAACTCAGCTGTAGTACATAATAATCCAAGGCCAAGGCTCCAAGCTGTTTTCCTTTGTCACAGCAATATTACAAATACGGTTACTGCACTGGGCAGTTTCCTTCCTCCCTCAACTGATCGGCCCTAACCATTTGGACCACCACAATCAACTTGTCGTTCTTGCCCAACAACCTGGAGGGAAATGCGACCATTTAATCGACACAAGAAGAAGTGCTTTGAAACAGACTAATTTTATAACATTGTTAAGGATCAATAGTTGGCCTCACCGAAAGCTTACATTGCTTAAAGAGACGCTTGGCATTTGAGCATTGAGACAAGGTTAAACTCCGATATTTGACAAGAATGAAACCAAAATGTACCAACTTATTGCCAATCTGCACTAGTAAGTTCAATGTATGTAATTACAGCAATCACAACACGGCAAGGCAGCGTTTACAGCTTTGAATACTAATTCTGTTGACCAAGTTATACCACAAAGTCACTTGCAGTGGTATGCTTGAGCCTACTAAACTTGTGACACCTTTAACGAGCGTTCACAGCTCCAAGCATTAAGCTCGATTCGTGAGAAACATTCACAACGTGCTTGTGATCCAACTCACCACTTTACAAACATTCGTTACACTCAGATTTTTCCGAAGCGCAGCAAGGCTCACCATTTTCAATTGTCGTACCTGGTCCCATCAGGCTCGGTACACAGTGGTATCAATAGACATGAGGCCACCATCCACAGCTTCACAGGCACCCTCAGCGAAGGGCAATGGTAGCCGACCAAGGCGGCAACCGCCGACTGATTACGAGGCAATCTCCACACCCCTTGAGGGCCCACAGTACTCCAAACTCCCTCTCGCGACCGCTGTCTGGACGCATCTCCTCTTTCGCGCCACAGCCCCAACCTCTCGCGGCTAGTTTCCCTACTCGAACTCCCGAAATTCTCTCAAAGATCTTCTTGACGAAGGAAAGCGTTCCCTCACATTGAGTGCCACGGCTCACACAGTTCTCTTCTGAACACTCTGCTTTCCTTCGCTATTGTTTGTTTGAAGTTCGCTGTTGTTCTCTGAAAGCAAGAAGTGCTTGCACTTCCGATAGTTCTCCTACTGGTACCGGAAACATTCACTCTGATTCTTTGGGCACGTTCCTTTCTTCTTCCCTCATAATATCGTCGTTAGAAATCTTAAGACGATCTATAGCTTCACAAAGATGTTCTCCAGTTTGTGCAGATGCTTATCCTCGAACGTGGCTACCCGTTTGTCCGTCTTTTTAATGTGGTTTTGATGCACGTCTTGCCAACGCTCCACTTCGCTAACCTGTACTTTGACTGTCTGAATCTGCTCTAAAGTCTTCGCCATTTCATTCACCTGCGTCGATAAGTTCGACAGATCGGTGCGAGTTTTCATTATCTCCTCTCTCGTTTCCTTCGCCTCAGTTCCTGCTTCGACCATCTTTTCCTTTATATCGTGTATTTTTTAAGGAACTCATCATTTTGTTCCGAGGGTTCAGGTGAAGATGGTATTGACTCAGTTGAGCATTTCACGGGGGTGTGCCGGGCGTGTCTGCGGTGTCCTCCTCTTGGTTTCGAATAGAAATTACCGGGTCTAGGGCCTACGGAACTATCGCGTCCGCATCTTCCTCAATATTCCCCCTTCCTCCGGCTAAGTGGCCGACTTACACCAAAGCAAGGTACCGAATTTAGGAAAACTATTAGCGTAACAGAACGATTTGCTGTAGCTTTGCGAGCTTTAGCATCAGGTTAAGTAGGTACTAACAGTGTTTGATGAAACAGTACTTTATTTCATGAAATATTTATGAAAAGTATATTGTTTGAAATTGAATATCATATGTTCACAGGTGACTCTCATTCACAGGTGACTCTCATTCACAGGTGACTCTCATTCACAGGTGACTCTCATTCACAGGTGACTCTCATTCACAGGTGACTCTCATTCACAGGTGACTCTCATTCACAGGTGACTCTCATTCACAGGTGACTCTCATTCACAGGTGACTCTCATTCACAGGTGACTCTCATTCACAGGTGACTCTCGCGCATGCGAGTTATTTATTCAGTACTGCAAAATGTACAATAAGCCTTACTGTTCCTGAAGTATGCAGATCAATTATGGCAGCATTAAAAGAGGATTACATTAAGATAATTGTTGTTTAATCGGTGACAAGAATCCACTACCCGAAGCAACTGAATTCAGATTACTATAGGTATGAGAAGTAGGATTAAATAGTAGCTCATCCTTCCCATTTATCTCAAGTACGACTTGCTGAAATATTTATTTTTTACGTAAATATTCGGAAGAGAGATTTCTCATACTTGTTACAAAATTTTTGTCAAAAACATCCTGTGATTGTGTTCTTCGTTCAACGTGTGTACAGCTTTTTGCAGGAATAAATCATTTATTGATACAATTTTCCTTTTTATGTTGGGATCTGTGTTTTTGTGGTATGGATGTTAAGTCGGAACGATTCACTTCGGCAGTCTGTTAAGATGTATCCTTGTTGTCAGATGGTTTCTTGTTTCCATTTTCAGCCTCCTCCACGGTAGCATTCTAGTCAAAATATAATGAGGGAAAAAATTGAGACACCGAGAGGGAGCTGTGCAACATAAACGGAAGTTGGCAGGCGTGTTTCTACATCTGAAAGATGACGTCTGTTCAAATTTCGCGCCAATCGCATAAGAGGGTGCAAACCAGGTTTGCTTTAAATAAACGCTGTAATGATCGTGAGCATAAGTTACCTTTGTGTTTTGACGTGGTGAGTTGGTGTCAGTCAGGAATGCCGTTAATGTGACAAAAGCGCCATTATCAGCAGCTCACTGAGTCTGAACGAGGTTGCGTAATAAGGCTACGAGATGCTGGATGTTTCTTCTGCGATATTGCAAAAAGACTTGGCCGGAATGTAGCCAGGGAACATAATTGCTGGCAGCGGTGATTGCGAGAATGTATGAACGGAAGAAAACCCGATTTAAGAGGCCCACGTGGCACTTCTGAGAAGGAAGACCATCGTGTTGGGCATATGGTTCTGGTGCGTTGTACTTCACGTGCAATAGCAACTGGAGCAGCAGTTGGCACCATAGTGATACATCAAACAGTGACATCGGTTATCTCAAGGAACAGCCCCATGCTAGACGCCCTGTAGCGTGTACTCCTCTGACCCTAAATCATCCCCGTTGCGTCTTCAGTGATGTCAAGCGAGAGCTCATTGGAGGGCAGATAGAGGTCTGTCGTGTTTTCTGATAAAAACTGGTTCTGCCTCGGTGCCAATGATGGCCGTGTTTTGGATAGAAGGAGGCCAGTTGATGGCCTGCAACCAACCTGTCTGCGTGCTAGACACACTGGACCTACACCTGGAATCATGGTCTGGATTGCGACCTAGTATGAGAGCAGAGCATTCTCATTGGTACCCCACGTACCCTGACTGCAAATCTGTACGTCAATCTGGTGATTCTACCTGTTGTGAAGTCATTATGAGCAACATTCCACGGGCGTTTTCCAACAGGATAATGCTCACCCAAATACAGCTGTTGCAACCCAACAAGCTTAACAGACATATTTCCCTGCATTTGGACACATATGGAACATCATCGGATGACAACTCCAGCTTCACCTACAAACAGTATTAACCGTTCCTGTACTGATCGACCAAGTGCAACAACCTGACAACACAGTGTATGTACGTTTGCGTGCTTGCATTCAACTCTTGTGGTTACACAGTTTATTAAAGTACTTGCATTTAACATTTTCTACGTCTACATCTACATCTACATCTACATCCATACTTCGTGACCCACCCGACGGTGTGTACCGGAGGGTACTTTGAGTAGCTCTATCGGTTCTTGAAATGGTTCAAATGGCTCTGAGCACTATGGGACTCAACTGCTGTGGTCATAAGTCCCCTAGAACTTAGAACTACTTAAACCTAACTAACCTAAGGACAGCACACAACACCCAGCCATCACGAGGCAAAGAAAATCCCTGACCCCGCCGGGAATCGAACCCGGGAACCCGGGCGTGGGAAGCGAGAACGCTATCGCACGACCACGAGATGCGGGCCTATCGGTTCTCCCCTCTATTCCAGTCTCGTATTGTTCGTGGAAAGAAAGATTGTCGGTATACCTCTGTGTGGGCTCCAATCTCTCTGATTTTATCCTCATGGTCTCTTCGCGATATATACGTAGGAGGGAGCAATATACTGCCTGACTCCTCGGTGAAGGTATGTTCTCGAATCTTCAACAAAAGCCAGTACCGAGCTACTGAGCGTCTCTCCTGCAGAGTCTTCCGCTGGAGTTTATCTATCATCTCCTTAACGCTTTCGCGATTACTAAATGATCCTGTAACGAAGCGCGCTGCTCCCCGTTTGATCTTCTCTATCTGTTCTATCAATCCCATCTGGCACGGATCCCACACTGGTGAGCAATATTCAAGCAGTGGGCGATCAAGTGTACTGTAACCTACCTCCTTTGTTTTCGGATTACATTTCCTTAGGATTCTTCCAATGAATCTCAGTCTGGCATCTGCTTTACCGGCCCGGCTGGAGTGGCCGAGCGGTTCTAGGCGCTGCAGTCTGGAACCACGCGACCACCACGGTAGGAGGTTCGAATCCTGCCTCGGGCAGGGATGTGTGTGATGTCCTTAGGTTGGTTAGGTTTAAGTAGTTCTCAGTTCTAGGGGACTGATGACCTCAGAAGTGAAGTCCCATAGTGCTCAGAGCCATTTGAACCATTTGAACCATCTGCTTTACCGACGATCAACTTTATATGATCATTCCATTTTAAATCACTCCTAATGCGTACTCCCGGATAATTTATGCAACTAACTGCTTCCGGTTGCTGACCTGCTATATTGTAGCGAAATGATGAAGGATCTTTCTTTCTATGTATTCGCAGCACATTATACTTGTCTACATTGAGATTCAATTGTCATTCCCTACACCATGCGTCAATTCGTTGCAGATCCTCCTGCATTTTAGTACAATTTTCCATTGTTACAACCTCTCGATATACAACAGCATCATCGGCAAAAAGCCTCAGTGAACGTCTGATGTTGTCCACAAGGTCATTTATGTATTTGTGAATAGCAACGGTCCTACGACACTCCCCTGCGGCACACCCGAACTCACTCTTACTTCGGAAGACTTCTCTCCATTGAGAATGACATGCTGCGTTCTTTTATCTAGGAACTCTTCAATCCAATCACACAATCCATATGCTCTTACTTTGTTCATTAAACGACTGTGGGGAACTGTATCGAACGCCTTGCGGAAGTCAAGAAACACGGCATCTACCTGGTAGCCCGTGTCTATGGCCCTCTGCGTCTCGTGGACGAATAGCGCGAGCTGGGTTTCAAACGATCGTATTTTTCGAAACCCATGCTGATGCCTACAGAGTAGATTTCTAGTCTCCAGAAAAGTCATTATACTCTAACACAATACGTGTTCCAAAATTCTACAACTGATCGACGTTACAGGTATAGGTCTATAGTTCTGCACATCTGTTCGACGTCCCTTCTTGAAAACGGGGATGACCTGTGCCCTTTTCCAATCCTTTGGAACGCTACGCTCTTCTAGAGACCTACGGTACACCGCTGCAAGAAGGGGGGCAAGTTCCTTCGCGTACTCTGTGTAAAATCTAACTGGTATCCCATCAGGTGCAGCGGCCTTTCCTCTTTTGAGCGATTTGAATTGATTTTCTATCCCTCTGTCATCTATTTCGATATCTACCATTTTGTCATCTGTGCGACAATCTAGAGAAGGAACTACAGTGCAGTCTTCCTCTACGAAACAGCTTTCGAAAAAGAGATTTAGTATTTCGGCCTTTAGTCTGTCATCCTCTGTTTCAGTACCATTTTGGTCACAGAGTGTCTGGACATTTTGTTTTGATCCACCTGCCACTTTGACATAAGACCAAAATTTCTTAGGATTTTCTGGCAGGTCAGTACATATAACTTTACTTTCAAATTAATTGAACGCCTCTCGCATAGCCCTCCTCACACTACATTTCGCTTTGCGTAATTTTTGTTTGTCTGCAAGGCTTTGGCTATGTTTATGTTTGCTGTAGTTTTCAGTGGCTTATCTCGTGTTTATACTAACTTGTGATCTTGCAATGTTAATCAGTTAAATATGTTACGTAGACAAATGCATTCCCGAGATTTCATTATATTACATTGATTATTTTATGGCGTTACGATTTTTTGCGTCAGACTATAATAATAGAAATAAATTAAGTTGGATATGACTTGTATCAAAGGCCATTATTTTCTTAATTTTTCTTATGGGTACATCTAAACAAGTTGAAGTTGAACTGCCCCAGGTACTTGGATGGTACTTACGGCAAGTATTTCCTTACTCAAGATCCACAGATATTTTAATTATAAAGGGTAGCATAGTGTTGCCTTAATGGTAATCGTTGGCGCCGCGTAAAAATTTTTCATCGTCACAGCTATAGAAGTGTATCAGTTGGAGGAATTTACAGAGCCAGTGGAGCTGTTGGTTTCACTGAAACCGCAGCAGCAGGTCCCGGAAGGACGCCTCTCCCAGGAAGAAGATTGTGAGTCAGACATGTTGTCTGACGATACTTTTTCTCTACTACCTCATATCACGGCCTATTTAGTAGGCAAAGTTCCACGAGAATTTGTGTTCTATGAGAATTTATCTTCCATGAGAACTGTCATTTTGATAGATGCAGTTCCTCAGTCCGCTGGCCAGAATTTGTCTTTGGTATTTTTTAAAATTCAACGTAAAATTGATTTTTTAGGTTTCGAATTTTCCTTTTAATCTCTTCTAGGGTCTTACTAAATATTTCCATTCCCGTTAAGGCTTTACGTTTCTCCCAACTGTCTTTATTACTTTTCCACGTAACGTCCCATAGTTCAGGTTTTCTGTAGTGCATATTAATTAATTCTTCAACTTCAACTTCTAACCACTGTTTTTTGTCCCCCATATTAACTCGATACTTTCACTGAATTGACAAAAGTCATGCTATACATCCTAATATCGAGTCTGACAGCCTTTTGCTCGTCGTAGTGCAGTAACTCGACGTGGCATGGACTCGAAAAGTCGTTGGAAGTCCTCTGTAGACGTAATGAACCACGCTGGCTCTACAGCCGTCCTTAATTGCGAGAGTGTTGCCGGTGCCGAATTTTGTTCACGAACAGACCTCTCGGTTATGTCCTATAAATGTTTGATGGGTTTCATGTCGGGCGATCTGAATGTCCAAATCATTCGCTCGAATTATCCAGGACGTTCTTGAAAGCCGTTGCGAACAATCGTACGGCGAAGTCATAGCGCGTTGTCATGCATAAAAATTCCGTCTTTATTTGGAAACATGAAGTCTATGATTTGCTGCAAATGGTCTCTAAGTAGCCGAACATTATCATTTTCAGTCAATGACAGTGTCAGTGAGACCGGAGGACCAGCCTAATCCATGTAAACACAGCCCAAACCATTATGGAGCCACCACCAGCTTGCACAGTGCCTTGTTGACAACTTGGGTCCATGGCATCGTTGGGTCTGCGCCACGCTCTAACCCTACCATCAGCTCTTACCAACTGAAATCTGGACTCATCTGACCAGGCTCAGGTTTCCCAGTCGTCTAGGGTCTAACCGACATGGTCACGAGCCCAGGGGAGGCGCTGCAGGAGATGTCGCGCTGTTAGGAAAGGCACTCGCGTCGCTCATCTGATGCCATACCCCATTTATGCCAAATTTCGCCACACCGTCCTAACGCTTACGTTCGTAGTACGTCCCATATTGGTATCTGCAATTATTTCGAGTTTCTTGTCTGTTGACTCTGACAACTCTAAGCAAACGTCCCTGCTCTCGATCGTTAAGTGAAGGCCGTCAGTCACTGTATTGTGTGTGGTGAGAGGTAATGCCTGAAAATTTGGTATTCTCGGCACACTCCTGACACTGCGGATCTCTGAATACTCCCTAACGATTGCCGAAATGGAATGTCCCATGCGACTAGCTCCAAGTATCATTCCGTACTTCGTTGCTGTCATGCTGCCATAATCACGAAGAATTTTCACATTAACCACCCGAGTACAAATGACTACTCCGCCAATGCACTGCCCATTGGCTTGTATCTTGCAAATAAAGTATTTAGATCTGTTGGTATACAGGGTGGTCCATTCATCGTGACCGGGCAAAATATCTCACGAAATAAGCGTCAAACGAAAACAAACTACAAAGAACGAAACTTGTCTAGCTTCAAGGGGCAAACCAGATGGCGCTATGGTTAGCCCGCTAGATGGCGCTGCCATAGGTCAAACGGATATTAACTGCGTTTTTTTTAATAAGAACCCCCATTTCTTACTGCATATTCGCTTAGTACGTAAAGAAATATTACTATTTTAGTTGGACCACTTTTTTCGCTTTGTGATAGATGCCGCTGTAATAGTCACAAACCTATGGCTCACAATTTTAGAGGAACAGTTGGGAACAGGTAGGTTTTTTAAATTAAAATACAGAACGTAGGTACGTTTGAACATTTCAGTTCGGTTGTTCCAATGTGATACATGTACCTTTGTGAACTTATTATTCCTGAAAACGCATGCTGTTAGATCGTTATTACCTGTAGATACCACATTAATGCAATAAATGCTCAAAATTATGTCCGCCAACCTGAATGCATTTGGCAATACGTGTAAAGACATTCCTCTCAACAGCGAGTAGATCGCCTTCCGTAATGTTCGCACATGCATTGACAATGCGCTGACGCATGTTGTCAGGCTTTGTCGGTGGATCACGATAGCAAATATCCTTCAACTTTCCCTACAGAAAGAAATCCGGGGGCGTCAGATTCGGTGAACGTGTGAGCCATGGTATGGTGCTTCGACGACCAATCCACCTGTCATGAAATATGCTATTCAATACTGCTTCAACCGCATGCGAGCTATGTGCCGGACATCCATCATGTTGGAAGTACATCGCCATTCTGCCATGCAGTGAAACATCTTGTAGTAACATCGGTAGAACATTACGTAGGAAATCAGCATAGATTGCACCATTTAGATTGCCATCGATAAAATGGGGGCCAATTATCCTTCCTTCCATAATGCCGCACCATACATTAACACCCCAAGGTCGCTGATGTTCCACTTGTCGCAGCCATAGTGGATTTTCCGTTTCCCAATAGTGCATATTATGCCGGTTTACGTTACTGCTGTTGGTGAATGACGCATCGTCGCTAAATAGAAGGCGTGCAAAATGTCTGTCATCGTCCCGTAATTTCTCTTGTGCCCAGTGGCAGAACTGTACACGACGTTCAAAGTCGTCGCCATGGAATTCCTGATGCATAGAAATTTGGTAGGGGTCCAATCGATGTTGGTGTAGCATTCTGAACACCGACGTTTTTGAGATTCCCGATTCTCGCGCAATTTGTCTGCTACTGATGTGCTGATTAGCCGCGACAGCAGCTAAAACACCTACTTAAGCATCATCATTTGTTGCAGGTCGTGGTTGACGTTTCACATGTGGCTGAACACTTCCTGTTTCCTTAAATAACGTAACTATCCGGCGAACGGCCGGACACTTGGATGATGTCCTCCAGGATATCGAGCAGCATACATAGCACACGCCTTTTGGGCATTTTGATCACAATTGCCATACATCAACACGATATCGACCTTTTCCGCAATTGGTAAACGGTCTATTTTAACACAGGTAATGTATCACGAGGTCAAATACGGTTCACACTGACGAAATGTTACGTGATACCACGTACTTATACGTTTGTGACTATTACAGCGCCGTCTATCAGAAAGCGAAAAAAGTGGTCCAACTAAAACATTCATATTTCTTTACGTACTACACAAATATGTAATAAAAATGGGGGTTCCTATCTAAAAACTTGCAGTTGATATCCGTTTGACCTATGGTAGCGCCATCCAGCGGGCCAACCATAGCGCCATCTGGTTTCCCCCTTCAAGCATGACGAGTTTCGTTGTTTGTAGTTTTTTTCGTTTGATGCTTATTTCGTGAGATATTTGGCCCGGTCACTATCAATGGACCACCCCGTAGATTGTCGTTACATGTCGCTGGTGGTATATCCTTACATTAGACATTTCTGACTGACATGTCCGATGTAAACGCCGCAGGACTCTAGCCTGCCTCAACTGCCTGCACAGAACGAGCTGGCGGAGCCCTCGTACCTTCCTGCTCGTACACTGTCTTATATCCCGGCTTCTGACGTCAAAAATCTGTCTCAGGACGCATGTTAAACATGCAGTTCCGATCCTTCACACGAGCTACAAGCGTTCTTCTATGTGTACAGTCAAGGCAGCAAAAATAACTAAATAATTCATCCTACATCAATTGCTACACGAAATACGCTATGTAATATTGGTCATAATTTATAAAGTTTCATCGTACAAAAGAATCATATGGAAGTCACTTGACGTCTAGGTACGCTTAGTGCCATCCTAATGGGAAATTGTTTCCTCTTTCTACTCGAGCATTCAGAGTGTTGATATCTATCACCGTTCTCTCGTAATTTACTCATTAATCTTAATATTACTGTTAATCTTTCTGTATAATGTGAATATATTTCATCTTTTCAAAGCGCTCTCTGATGCTACAGAGCTTCTTTTCTTGAGTATACGTGTCTGACTGCTGCTTGATTACGAACTAATTAATCATGCAATAACAATACTTAGCGCCTTTGTGGCAATCTGATATATCACACTGCAGTATTGAGTAGCTGAACTGGTATCTTTTACCAACAGCTATCCAACGATACCTCAATTGTTAAAACAGGATAAGTACTTTTCGTGACAATTTGCAAGCGTCCGCGCACTTTTCTTTCTTTCATTGTGAAACTGCTTTGATACATTTGCAGTACCGAGATGCCATTACCGCCGGTGTCTTCCCCTTTGTGTAGGTCGGTGTACTTGCTTATTGCATAGCAAACCGGTGACCTGCGTTTACTACGTTCCTGTCTAGCAATATTCGATGTATTCTGCTTCAGTGCCCGTGTTCAGGACGGAAGCCATTATCGGCCTCCGATCTCCTGGAGCGCGTCGGATTTGCCGCTACGCCACTGCCTTTGTCTAGCTCGGTACCTGTGCTGTGCTCACCGCTCTCTGTTGTCTGCAGGCTAGGCGCGCTGTCTACGCATATTCAGCCGAAAACGGACCTGCCCTGATCGCGCATATGATCCGCCAAACTGCATTAACATTCGTGTCTGTTACGCCACACAAAGATAAAAACTAAAACGTTAGACAGTAATTAATTAATTTCTTTCTGCATGTATGCGTGTGTGTGTGTGTGTGGAATTGTGCTACTCCTTTTAAATAAATTAGAATTCTACGGTGTCACGGGCAGTGCTGCAAAATGGTTCAAGTCATACCTAGCTAACAGGAAACAAAGGGTGTCAGTACAAGGGACTAGTGAATTAAGTCATCAGTCATCATCAGAATGGGAAGAAATTACATATGGTCTCCCACAGGGGTCCATCTTAGGGCCATTGCTTTTTCTTGTGTACATTAATGATCTCTCATCAGTTACACTGCCAGAAGCAGAGTTTGTTTTCTTTGCAGATGACACAAGTTTTGCAATAAATAGTATGTCGAGTGTAGTTCTAGAAAGATCTGCTAATGATATTTTCATGGATATTAATAAATGGTTTAAAGCCAACTCATTGACATTAAACTTTGAAAAGACTCACTACATGCAATTCAGAACCTGTAAGAGGTTTCCACCCAGCATATGCATTTTAAGTATGAAGAAGAGCAGATAGAAGATGTTGACAGTCTTAAATTCCTGGGATTACAACCTGATAATAAATTCAGTTGGGAGGAGCACACCACAGAACTGCAGAAACGCCTTAACAAATCTGTATTTGCAATTCGAGTGTTAGCAGACATAGGCGACATAAAAATGAAAAAGCTTGCATACTTTGCCTACTTTCATTCCATAATGTCATACGGTATAATATTTTGGGGTAACTCTTCAAGTCAAACAAAAGTTTTCAGAGTCCAAAAGCGTGTAATACGTAATATTTGTGGAGTAAATTCACGGACGTCATGTAGAAACCTCTTCAAAGAACTGGGGATACTAACCACTGCCTCTCAGTATAATTACTCCTTAATGAAATTTGTCCTAAATAATATATCTCTTTTTCCAACAAACAGCTGAGTTCATACATACAGTACCAGAAACAAAAATGATCTGCACAAAGACTTAAAAGCACTTTAGTTCAAAAAGGCGTCCACTACTCAGGAACACTCATCTTCAATAATTTGCCAGCAAACATAAAAAATTTAGTTACAAATAAAGATCAATTTAAAAGGAGCCAGAAACACTTACTAGCGGCCAACTCCTTCTACTCCATAGACGAATTTTTTAATAGAAACAAATGATGTATTGTATACACTGCTGGCCACCGTAAATGCAACACCAAGAAAGACAAGTGGTAGCACAACAAAATTTATTTTGTAGATAACATGTTGACCAAGTATCAAACGATTACGTTTACAGACGTCTGTGACATGTAGTTCCTGCCAGAATCAGTAGCCAGAGTAGCCGCCATTGTTGGAGATCATCGCTGCCACACGTCTCGGCATTGAGTCAAAGAGACGTTGGATGTGTTCCTGGGGTACAGCAGCCCAAGCAGCTTCCACACGTTGCCAAAGATCATCTGGTGTGGTAGCTGGGGATGTAATCTGGGTCACTCGTTGAGCAACCATGGACCACATGTTTTCTATCGGCGAAAGATCCGGAGAGCGAGCCGACCAGGGAAGCAATTCAATCTGGTTATTGACGAAGAACCTTTGGACAATGCGTGCCACATGTGGTCGCGCATTATCCTGTTGAAATATGGCTGTGGCCGAGCCCTGAAGGTAAGGAAGGACAACTGGCTCCAGCAACTCGGATATGTAGCGCCGGCTATTTAAAGTACCGGCAATGCGTACTAGAGGCGTGCGAGAGTAATATCCAATACCGCCCCATACCATAATACCCGGTGCAAGACCAGTGTGGCGGTGCATAATGCAGCTGTCCAGCATCCTCTCTCCACGGTGTCTCCACACTCGAATCCGACCATCGTGGTGCTGCAGACAGAAGCGTGCCTCGTCAGTAAAGACAACGTCATTCCATTCTGCCGTCCACATCCGTCTGTCATCACACCATTGGCGACGGAGACGTCTGTGGTTCTGCGTCAATGGTAGACGAAGCAATGGACGTCTTGCGGACAGACCACTCTGCTGTAAACGGCGTCGAATGGTACGCGCAGACACGGGATGATGCGTTACAGAAGCAATGTGCTGTGCTATGGTTCGGGATGTCACTGAGCGATCCGTCACTGCCATGCGCACAATTTGCCTATCAGCACGTGCAGTGGTGCACCGAGGTGAATGCGATCGACCACGTCGGTCCGTCGTACCCTCGCATCCAACGGTCACATATCCGCATTACAGTTGTTTGGTTTCGTCCAACACGACTAGCGATTTCTCTGTATGATAATCCACAATCTCGGTAAGCCACTATCCTTCCTCTGTCGAACTCGGATACTTGATCAAACGATGTTCGCTGTTGTCTACGAGGCATAACTGATCGTATTGTGAAACAACCACAAGGTAAACACACGTGCCGAACGTACACTCGTCGAAATCGCCAAGCCTTAAATGGCGCTATGAGGTGGCGCCACAGGCGCGCGTGATGTGCGTCTGCGCTGAAATTCTAATCAGTTGCATATCTCATCGCTGCAAACCCATGGTGTAAATTTCACTTGATTCGGATGCTTCCTTCAGGGTGTTGCATTTACGGTGGCCAGCAGTGTATATTCATACCATTAGTATTGTTATTTCAGCTAAAAAAAAAAAAGGTTGACATGTTCCACATCCACGAGGATCTCCTCACCATGGATCTATGGAACGAAAAACTAATCTAATCTAATCTGTGTGAATACTTTACTGTTGGGCGCAACCTCTCCAGCTTCGCGGATTTACAATGGTTTCTGTCTGGCGGACCACTTGGAACGGAACCAAGCTTTTGCTGGAACTTATCAGCGACGTAAGACGATGCTAGAAGATTGTCTTGTAACTCAACCGTCCGGCCTATGGTGACTACAGAGACCACAAAAACTCGGCTGCACTTCGAAATACACACACTACGAAATGAAGTACCCATGTGCGTCGTGTCGACCCTCTGACCTTGCCTGGCTAACAGTAAGTGTTTTGCCATGAGTCCAAGCTAGTACGCAGAAACACCAAAACATGGCATTACGCAGGATATTTCCTGAAGTTTTCCTACGGAATCCGTAGAAATCAGTCCAGAGAGAAAGGGAGAGAGAGAGAGAGAGAGAGAGAGAGATGGAATAGTCGCTCTTACCGATATCATCAACGAGGAACTTTCTACGGAACGTACTGAAATGACCTTTATTCAATCGGCAGCCTGCATGGCCTGTAACGACATGGAAACATGGAATTCTAGGAAAATATTATATGGCCTTTTTCAAACAAGATTAATCTTTGCCATAAGGAAGCTTTATGAATGATGAAGTGGCGTTTAACTAGAAGAGTCAGTAGTTACAATGCCCAGATATTGGACTCCTAGTGACCCTACGGTGTTGAGATCCAGCTGACATTTTACAAGTAAAAATGGTAGTCGTCTCTAAACGACAGATACTTCATTCACATTTTATTACCTACAGAAGAATCACAAGGCTCATAGGCCACTGTTCGATATCCACCACAGAAGTATTTCATTTGGTCAGTTTTATTAGAAATCTTAATGACACGCCGTAAGGGTAGTATACACAGTTCCACGGGACTGGAAGAAAGCCCAGGTCATAGCTATCTATAAAAAGGGTAGAAAATCGAACGCACATAGTTACCGACCAATTTCACAGACATCGATTTGTTGTGGAATCATGGAGCATATTTTGTGTTCCGACATAATGACCTTTCTAGACTCTGAGAAGCTCATCTGCCGAAACCAGCACGGTTTTAGGAAACAGCGTTCATGCGAGACACAGCTGGCCCTCTTTGTGCATGATATACAACAGGCTCTAGATACCGGCTCCCAGGTTGATGCCATATTTCTCGACTTTCGAAAGGCGTTCGACTCAGTCCCGCACTGTCGCTTGCTACAAAAAGTGCGCACTTACGGTCTATCCAGTGACATATGCGGTTGGATAGAAAGTTTTTTAATAGACAGGGAGCAGTATGTCGTCCTGAACGGGGTAACTTCAATAGAAACAAGAGTAACTTCAGGTGTGCCCCAGGGGAGCGTAATAGGTCCGCTGCTTTTTACGATTTACATAAACTATCTGGTCGATGGTATTGACAGCGGCCTTAGACTATTTGCCGATGATGCAGGAAAGTAATATCGCACGAAAGTTGTGAACAAATCAATGAGGATTTGCAGAAAATAAATGCGTGATGTAATGACTGGCAGTTATCTCTCAATATTAGTAAGTGTAACCTACTGCGTATAACAAGGCGAAAATCCCAATTAATGTATGAGTACAAAATAAATGATCAGTCTTTGGAAGGGGTAAATCAGTCAAGTATCAGGGTGTGACTATTCGAAATGATCTCAAATGGAATGATCAGATTACACAAGTAACGGGTAAGGCGAACTCAAGATTGCGGTTTATTGGTAGAATAATGAAGCGATGCAGTCCTTAAACAAAGGAAATAGCTTACAATACGTTAGTTCGTCTGTGTGGGACACTTATCAGTTGGGTCTGAATCAAGAAATTGAGAAGGTCCAAAGAAGAGTGGCAAGATTCGTGACTGGTACATTTAGCCATCGCGAGAGCGTTACAAATCTCATAGAAAGTTTGAAGTGGGGCACACTTGTAGATAGACGACACATTAAACAGAACGGGGTTGCTCACTAAATTCCGAAATCCAATCTTCACCGAGGATGTAGAGCATATATATCATTACCACCAACTTTCAAATCGCGTAATGATCATCATTCAAAGATAAGGGAAATAAGAGCGCGTACTGAGGTGTTCAGACAGTCGTTTTTCCCTCGTGCGATCCACGAGTGGGACAGGGGGGGAATATGACTTTGGCGCGAATTGTGCCCTCCGCCACACACCGCTTGGTGGCTAGCGGAGTATATATGTAGACGTAGATTATCAAAGAAAGGAAATAAGACAGACTTTTAGAAGCACCAGACGGTTTGTTGACATGCTAGAGGAGTGCAAATGACAGTTCAGTAACGATGGCCAGCCTAAGTTGAAGGTTGAGTGACACATACACTGTCTAATCAGAAGTACCCGGGTACCTATTAGCGGTTATTAATAGGGGGTATGTCTACCATTCGCCTTTATGAAAGCTTGAACTCTGCAGGTAACTCTTTCCGTGAGGTGTCTGAATTGTCTGAGGAGATGACAGACCAATCTTCCTCATCAACCGAAACCAGAGAAGGTACTGATTTTGGATGCCGGCATTCTGGAGCGAGGTCGACGTTCTAACTCATCCCACAGGTGTTTTTTTGCTTATTTATAGACGCAATGACACACAGTCATAACCGGTTTCGGCCATACAATGACCACCCTCAGACTCTATAACAGTACAAAAGAAAATTTATATTAAAACTTAAAAATAAGTGCAATATTTAACAAGGCTTATTAGTAATGTACTGAATTCATGCGAAATACATAAAGTTCATACCTAAAGGCGGCATACACTGAACACAGGTTCACGCGTTGTCAATCTAGCTATAAAATGTAAAACCCTGGTCTTACATACATAAAAAAATTGTTAGATTTTGTTCCCCCTCTTTGTGCTAGATGTGCGCGTCCTCTATAAGATGGTCTTTATCTTTCAAAAACCTAAAATATGACTAATTTACTATTAATATTTAGGTCAAATGTATATAACAAAAATGGTTGACAAGCGTTCCAGATATTTGGGGCCAAAATGTACGGACGTGATTATCAATGCCCACTCCAATCACCCACTACGTCAGGAACATGCATGTTTTTATTCAATGTTACACAGATTAATAATACTGCCATTACGCCAAATTGAAATGAAATAAGAACTTGAAATACTAAGACAGGTCGCCCTTGCAAATGATTATGACCCAGATATAGTTAACTCCATACATAACAAAATTAAAAAGAAGATAAAAGGGAGCGAGAGATGGCAGATAAAACCAACAAGAGAAAAGGGTGAGTACGCCATTATGAAATATATAGGCAAAATATCAGATAAAGCCGAACATATATTCCGAAGAAACGGGGTTAAAATTGCATTTAGGACATCCGATAATTTAAAAAGACTAGTGCGTCAAAACTTGACACCGAAAAGTAATAAATATAGTAAATCTAGGTTCTACAAAATATCATGTCATGAATGCGAAAAAAGCTATATCGGACAGACAGGTAGGACCTTTGATGTAAGGTTTAAAGAACATACATATCCCAGTAATAAGACAGCGATAGGCTTACATATACAAAAAGAGGGTTATAATATTGGTAACATCGACGAACTGCTTCAAATTCTACATGAAGTTACAAAAAGTAAACAATTAGACATTTTAGAACAACTGGAGAATGCTGTTACGAGACGCAGAGAACCTGACAATCATCAATGAACAGGATGAATTTGCAACAGACGCATACTTCAGTATTTACGACGGTCTGTTCACCTGAGCGAATCGTTTTTACTACATACGTGCTTCAGCTGAGGATGGAGCCTTCCGGCGGTGGAGTATTGCACTTAGTGCGGGCCGCAGCAGATGTCAACAACCTGTAAGGCGGAGGAGCGCGCAATCCACCTGCAACAGAGCACTACACTCGTCGTTCTGCCTGTGTCGTCCCTGTCGTACCAATGGAGAACGGCATAAACGGGCAATAGCCGGAAATACACTCTGCAAGTGCTACTGCTATTTTCATCTATAGCAATTTTTTCTCTTTGTTCTGTGATATTATTTCACAGATTTAACGATCTGTTCTGTAATTTTAAATTTTATATACATTTGACCTAAATATTAATAATAAGTTTGTCATATTTTAGGTTTTTGGAAAATAAAGACCATCTTATAGAGGACACGCACATCTAGCACAAAGAGGGAACAATATCTAACAATTTTTTTATCTATGTAAGACCAGGGTTTTATTACCTCTGATTCATTATTTGCTGTGTCAGCTTAATATGCAAACTTTCATACAACGAGCGAGAAAAAGACATGGAAAACGAAAGGACCACAACTCGGTCTTTGTTTACTGAAACCTATGCGGTTTCTTTTTCTTCGTATTTCCGTGGTACAAATGGTTTCCTGACGTCCCATATTCCAACTGACAACAATCTGGCTCATCATTGCACAGCGAGCCACAATCCTGAAAACCTAACCAACATTTCAAAATTGTTCTACTATAGCCAAAAATGGTCGTAGTAGGTTTTCTGACCCTTCTGAGTTTTATATCAAAATTGAAAACTTCAAACTGACGGATCTAATATGGCGAAAAAAATCTGGAAAAAATTAATGAAGTGACCAAAAAATATTTTCAGTGAACACTTATACTTTTAATGATAAACTTTTTTACAAAACAGCCTCTATTACTGTCTTTATTACAGAAAATATGTATTAGTAAGAAAAATTGAAAATTTTGTAAGTCTTCTTAATCTTCTTCCGGTATGCTACTTCTTAATCTTCACCTCCTTCATCATCTTCTTCCTCGCCGATATTTGTATCCTCTTCATCATCCGCAACATCTGATTCCTCCTAATCCTACGCAGCAGGCACCAAGAGGGCAACAGTTCCCGACGACACAATGTAGACTTTCCTTTGAGGCAGTTTCCGCAAACAAGAAATATAATGATGGGTTGTCACCAGAACTCTCCGGAACACATCCTCCATATTTTCCGCGCGAGAAGACTTTCGGGGAAAGCTTAGGCGATACTGCCTTTTTAACTTGCTTCTTGAATTCTGCAAATCTTCCGACAGCTGATCTACTGGTAAAATTGTAGATGCAATTAAATCCGGTCCGTGGATCAAGAGCCTATGGGCCTCTGTTGGCATATTGTACCATGAGTACTCTTCGGCGTAATCCCTGGCTGTTGCAGTGGCATAGCTTCGAAACTTTTCGACCGCAGTTTCTATTTTCTCGGTGTGAATAACGACATTTTCCAACTCTCGTTTAAAAATGGTTCAAAGCCAGAGGTGGCTGCAAGCAGCTGGGTCTTAAGACTGATTCGTAAAGATAGTTCTAAATACTTAAGGACGTAGTGAAAAAGAAGGCAGAATGTCGTGGAATCTAAAACACATCTCTTTTCTTCGTCCGAATTTTACAATTTTCTTGTTTTCATACCGGTAAGAAGTTATTTAACAAAAACCTGTTGCTAATTAATGAGGGAATAATAAAATAAGTGTTAGTAATTAAGTACATACCTTCTGGAATAGCCGTCATTCTGGAAAAAAAAGAATCGGTCTGATATCCCTGAACAAAAATATTTCATCCAAACGTCGCAGTACTTTTCCGTCCCGGCTAGCGTGGCGCGCGGCTCACAAATGAATGCCACGTTGGTCCTGAAAAAAATGGTTCAAATGGCTCTGAGCACTATGCGACTTAACGTCTGAGGTCATTAGTCGCCTAGAACTTAGAACTAATTAAACCTAACCTAAGGACATCACACACATCCATGCCCGAGGCAGGATTCTAACCTGCGACCGTAGCGGTCGCTCGGTTCCAGACTGTAGCGCCTAGAACTCCGGCCGGCGTTGGTCCTGAAATTCAACCTTTCGAAGTAATAGCTGACCGCTTCTAAGACCGTTTATTGCCTGTCATCTTGTCTTTAACGTCCTGTCGCCTCGTTTCTTATTCGATTTACTGGCGTCACTATGTTGCTGGCTTGCCTGCCCGTGAGTGACAGCAGCAGCGCGTATCGATAAGAGCACTGTCGTATTATCTTTGAAACGATCGCTAGCATTTCCGGCTCGTCGGGCTCAGTCGGGACGCAGCGCCAGTGAGGTCCTGATAGCCAATACTCGCCGACCGCTTGCGACACACAAAAAATGGTTCAAATGGCTCTGAGCACTATGGGACTTAACTTCTGAGGTCATCAGTCCCCTAGAACTTAGAACTACTTAAACCTAACTAACCTAAGGACATCACACACATCCATGCCCGAGGAAGGATTCGAACCTGCGACCGTAGCGGTCGCGCGTTTCCAGACTGTAGCGCCTAGAACCACTCGGCCACTCCGGCCGGCTGCGATACCCATGAACTGTCCGACGGAAGGAGATTGGAGCCGGAACGATCTTGGTTGGTCGTTCGGTCGGTCGTCTCATCGGACGACGTATATTTGGTCGCAGATCGCTTCCGTTTCTCTGTGTGTGTCGACTTTTCATTCGTCCTGTGATGGCTTCTACGACTGTTCGAGTTCTTGTGGAAGTGTTTTCGTGGAACCGTGTCTAGTTTGTGTAATTTCGACTGAGCAGTACGTTACTGCTGTCTGCGTACTGGAGTAGGCAGTCGGTCGGTTGGGACAGTGCAGCGAGGAAGTCTCCGCGGCGAGGGCATTAGCGTAATGTTGTGCAGTGTGTTTTTCCTCGCCATGTTGATGCTGTCTGTACCGCGTGTAGTTTGACAGCCTTTTATGTTGTTCATATTTTTGAGTGGTTATTTATTGTGCCTTGGCTGTTTTTAGACGCCAATTGGCCCGTTGGTCGGCGCAGCGGAATCGATTAGGTTGTTGGTCGGTCCTTCAGCAGTCCCTGGGTCGGGTTGCCATCTGATTACTTAATCTTATTCTTGGCTGCCCATCTCACCTAACCTTACATTAGAGTTAGCTCCTCAGGTCGACCCTTGGAGCATTTCTGAGAACCATTGTTCTGTTGTTTTTAGATTGTGATTTTTGTCTCAAGTACGGTGCGAGGCCTTCAGCCCCTATTAATTTAGTTTGTTTCAATTTTAAAATAAGACCTTCAGCCGTATTAAGCTAAAACCTTGAAGATTCGTGATTAAATTATTTTTTTTTAAAAAAAAAAAGAGATTTTCCCGATTGGAAATCCTTGTTATACAGGCCTTAGCCGTGAGTTGTTCTATGTTCAGTATGTGGCCTTCAGCCGAGCTTTTATGTCAAATATTTTTAAGATAAGGCCTTCAACTGTCTTAAATTAAAATTTGAAAATTCACTTGTTTAAAACCTTTCTAAATTTTCTTTTCTATTGGAATTCCTGTTATCCAGGCCTTAAGCCTGTTCTTCTGTGTCCAGTGTGTGCCCTCAAGCCGAGTATTTAGATAATATTTTCTTTTTTAAGTAAGGCCTCGTGTATTCCTTAAAGCAATTGTTATAACTTGTCTTCGGGCTTTCATCGGTATTGTTTTGAATCCTTTTAAGGGCATGTGTGATTGTTTTTAGGAAAATAAAGTTTGTGTGTTTTGTGCAACTGACAGTAACTGATTTTGGCTCCTTTCCACAACCATAACTTGATCCGCTCTGTCCTGCGGGACCAGATTTCAAACTTATTAAAAGATATTTCTTAACTCCGAACTTTGTTTTATTTATTGCCACTTTTCCGGGATTCTGACTCAATGTGCGTCGATCGCCCCGCATGGCTCTACGCAGGCGACGTGACGTCCGTCCGTCATATACCTGTCGTCGTCCTGTGTGGCGATTTACGTGAGTAGAAATATTGTCTCTGCGGCGCTGAAGATACACCCTACACACTGGTGACCACGGAAACCCAAATTCTCGTGCAATCTCCGATGAGGTATGACCAATGCGTCTTGCATCGATTGTCATCCCACGTTCAAAATAGCTCTAATGACTACTAAACACCAGCCTACGTAAGACTGCTCACGTGTCGTTTCTACTCTCACATCGCACGCCGCTTCTATCGCGAACATTCTAACTTCATACATGACATCTTCGAATGAGAAAACCCTTCCCGCGACTCATGTAATAGAAAAAGATTGATCTTTTTAACCTGAAACTGTCAACTGCGAATGGATACAAATATATAACACGTGTCACTTAATGACAGAAGCACATACGAGAGCGTGCTGGAAAGTAAAGCGTTCGATTTCTTTATGTGAAAACTTTCAAACCTTTTTAAATACAACGAACGTTACTATGGTTCAAATGGCTCTGAGCACTATGGGACTTAACATCTGTGGTCATTAGTCTCCTAGAACTTAGAACTACTTTAACCTAACTAAGCTAAGGACAACACACACATCCATGCCCGAGGCAGGATTCGAACCTGCGACCGGAGCGGTCACGCGGTTCCAGACTGAAGCGCCTAGACCGCACGGCCACACCGGCCGGCCGAACGTTACTAACATTCCATATCTTTATTCTTCATATCTACATATTTATTTTTCAGTATAGTCAACCAGGCGACGAACACATTTCTCCCAGCGAGAGTCCAATTTATTGATACGTCACTGCAGAGTGTTTGACTTTGTTGACGGAACCACAGCCTCACCACCGCTGGTGCCGCTCCATCACTATCAAAGTGAAGTTCTCCTAGGTGCTCGTTAGGTTTTGGAAACAAATGAAAATCGGATGGGGCCATGCGAGGATTGTATAGAGGACGACCGATGACTGTGAGCCCGAGGCGTCGGACTGTTGCATGCGCCACAGCGCTGTTGTCTGGTCTGGCATTGTAATGCTGGAGGAGAGATTGCATCATGTGTGGACGAACACTTCGAATTTGAAACTCAATTACAACACGCAGCTCTTCATGCAACGATATACCAGTAGTTACGTTACATACCGACATGTTACACACTACAATTCGGGCCCCTCTAGCGGCAGACGGCCGAAAATTTGTAGGCATGAAGAATAAAGATGTATAGTGTTAGATTTAAAAAGCTTTAAGAAACCTCACATAACAAATTCGGAGGCAGTGTTTTCCAGCACGCCTACGTACGAGGGTTGGAACTTTAATAGTGGCCACTATTTAATTACAGCTCGTAAAAAACAGATACGTGTTTAAAAGTTTTACTGACTTTCAAAGTAGTCACCAGTATTGTGCGTAACCCGTCGCCAGCGACGTGGAAGTCGTAGGATACTCTTAGCTTGCCAGTTGTGTTGACAGTTCGAGCGGCGCGGTCTATTGCCCGACGAATTTGTAGCAATTCTGAAGCGAATGCCGTGAAGTGTTTCCTTCAGTTTAGAAATCGAGTTGAACTATGGTTCAAATGGCTCTGAGCACTATGGGACTTAACAACTGAGGTCATCAGTCCCCCGAGTTGAAGTCAGGAGGGCTTAAGTCAGGGGAGTGCAGTAGGTGGTATAGCACTTAGCAGCCCCATCATTCAAAAAAATCAGTAACAGCTTGCACTGAACGTGCTCGAGCATTGTCCTGCAAAATGATGGTCAGGTCCTGCAGAAAGTGTCATCACTGCTTTCTCTATGCTGTTCATTTTTGGAACACAACCTACGACCAGCTTAGAGACAGAAGTGATGACACTTTCTGCAGGACCTGACCATCATTTTGCAGGACGATGCTCAAGCATATACAGTGCAAGCTGTTACATAGTTGTTTGACTGATGGGGTTGCTAAGTGCTATATCACCTTATCACCTACTGCACTCCCCTGACATAAGCCCTCGTAAGTTCAATTCGATTTCTAAACTGAAGGAAACCCTTCACGACATTTGCTTCAGAACTGCTACAAACTCGTCGGGCAATAGACCGCGCCGCTCGAACTGTCAACACAACTGGCACTGCTAAGAGTATCCTGCGACTTCCACAAGGCTGGCGACGGGTTATGCACAATGCTGGTGACTACTTTGAAGGTCGGTAAAACTTGCAAACACGTATCTGTTTTGTACGAGCTGTAAATAAATAGTTGCCACTATTAGAGTTCCAACCCTCGTATAAAGTTCGTAGAAATGAAAGTCGTAGCTCTTACCCGATCCTGCTAATACTTTCGCGTCAGGTTTAGTTTTGTATGATGGTATTAATCAGTACGTTATCAGCTCTGGGTCCGTGTATCAGTAACAATTGTCATATCTATGTCACGTCTCGTCAGTTTACGCCATTGGTACGTTAGTTTACTACCATATACAACAATGTTTATATTCACGAATAGCCAGGCTGCCGAGAGCCATGGAGACGACGTCAACCAGTGACTGGCAAGGAACCGTTCGTGGTAGCCACTTACTAACCAGTGTACAGACACTTCTCTCTTACTCTAAATTTGTCCTGCATCATTAGTTTACCCGACGTAGTTCGTACGACGCGGCGATTGCACTAAAGCTATTACTACGGTGGTATATCTTACTAGGAGGTAATGATTACCCATGATTCTGCCATGTACCACCCAATCGCTTGGTTCGGTGCTGCTACGGTAACAGACTTCCTTGGCAGAACAATATGTACTAGAGGTTGTAGAAAGTGTCCTCAGCGCTTATTGGTCACATGTTGCAAGAGTAATCTGGCAAGGAAGCGTGGAGATTTGTCATCATATGAACAAGTGGTAAACACTGGGAAAGCCATTTGAGGTGTTGCGTTAGACGGTACCGTGAGAATTACTACTATTCTAGCCCCTGTGTGCACATGGCAATGTGTCTTGACAGACTGCATGGTATTTACTCAAAGTGCTATCTACAGCACAGGATGCACGAGGACATGGTCGAATACTATTTACTGTTCTTGGTGGAGAAGACGCGACTCAGTCTCACACTGGCAATTGTCACACAACGTTGTATTTCTAACGACTGACAGTACCGGACTGGACTCGAAATTTCCAGGTCACCGGCCTCATCGTGCGCGCACAGTTTCCTCACACATTTGCCTTGGTCGTTGTACTGTGTGCTTTTCTCCCTGTTTCAATCCAGTCCGCGGAGTTTCAAGGGCATAGTTTACGTCTCTGCAGTTCCAAAGAGGTCAACAGAATTGAGAACGGACATTACTACACTGAGACTTGGTGACAAATCCCTCCTGGTTTACCAGACATGAAACTCATCTAGAACAACTGCAGATCACTGTAAGAAAGTCAATTCTTTATGATATTAATACTTAACGGAGAAGTAGGTCACATACTACGTCACCAACTTGACGGGGCGCAGGCAGAACACCCTAACAAATAGCAGCTATCGAGACCAATCCAATGATGTGTAACAGATAAGTCTTCGAAGTTCAACGAAGGTCACAAAGGTGGCATGAACGTCCATTTACAGAAGGAGTTCGAAGTGATGACCATTGGTATCAATGCAGTGCTGCAATCTTCTTATCATGGATTGACTGGTATTCCTTATCACATCGGCACTTATCTAAGCACATTCTCTGACAATTCTGTCTCGCATATCTTCAGGTGTAGTTCGAACACCTTTATAAACAATGTCTTTTACGAATGCCGACAAGAAAAAAATCCAGAGGCGTTAAGTCTGGCGAACGAGCCGGCCACAATACATCTCCTCCGCGTCCAATCCAAAGGTTTGGGACTTGTCTCTGCAATTCATTTCTAGCCATCAGCGAAAAATTTGCCGGTTACCCATCCTGTTGATACCACATTCTGTTCCTTGTTCCTAAAGGTATGTCTTCCAGCAAGACCAAATGTTTCTTGCAGGAATGTGGCGTACTTCCTACCATTAAGATTTCCTTCGGTGAAATAGAGGCCTATAATTCTGTCCACCAGAATCCCACACAATACATTCACCGACCACCCATTTTGGTGTGCAACTTGCCGCATCCTACATGGATTTCCCTTTGCCCAACAATGCATGTTATGCAAATTAACATTTCCATGGTTCCTGAATTTAGCCTCGTCAGTAAATAAATTCAAATTAATAAATATGTCGTCCGTCTGAATTTGAAGTTGAGTCCATCGGCAGAATTCAATGCGACGCATGCAATGCGTACCAGTTGATTCTTGGTGGAGACTGATATGATAAGGATGATACTTGTATTATGGCGATGCAAAACACGAACAACACTACTCTGGCTCATGCCAGATTCCCCTCCGATTTGACGCGAACTAACACAAGGATCTCGAACCACAGTGACAAGAGTACCAATTTCCTGAAACTGGAATATATCCAATAAATAATTGAGGACGCTGGCTGTATATGCTACTCTGAGACGGAGGGATTGCCACAAGGATGAAACGGGTGACGGGGAGACTCAGACGACTCAGAAGATCGGCTGTTCAAGAAAGTAAAGAATACATAAGGCAGAAGTACACTGAGATGACAAAAGTCATGCGATACCTCCTAATATCGTTACGGACTTCCTTTTGCGCGACATAGTGCAGCAACTGGACGTGTCACAGACTCAATAAGTCGTGGGAAGTCACCTGCAAAAACACTGGTCCATGCTGCCTCTATTGCGAATGTGTTGCCGATGCAGGAAAATGGCTCTGAGCACTATGGGACTCAACATCTTAGGTCATAAGTCCCCTAGAACTTAGAACTACTTAAACCTAACTAACCTAAGGACATCACAAACATCCATGCCCGAGGCAGGATTCGAACCTGCGACCGTAGCGGTCTTGCGGTTCCAGACTGCAGCGCCTTTAACCGCACGGCCACTTCGGCCGGCCCGATGCAGGATTTTGTGCACGAACTGACCTCTCGATTACGTCCCATTCATATTCGATGGGATTCATATCGGCGACCTGGATAGCTAAATCATTCGCCCGAGTTGTCCAGAAAGTTCTTTGAACCAGTCGCGAACGTTGGTGGGCCGGTTACATGGCCCATTGTCATCAGTAACTTGTTTGAAAACACTGAGTCCATGAAAGGCTGCAAATGGTCTCCAAGTAGCCGAACATAATCATTTCCAGTCAACGGTGGTGTCAGTTAGATCAGAGAACTCAGTCCTTTCCGTGTAAACAGAGCCCACACTTAGGCACATCAGCTTGCACAGTGCCTTGTTGACAACTTGGGTCCATGCCTTCGTGTGGTCTGCGTCTTACTCGAACCTTACCATCGGCTCTTACCAACTGAAATCGGGAGTCATCTGACTCAGCCCACGGTTTTCCAGTCGTCTAGGGTCCAACCGACATGGTCACGAGCCCAGGAGAAGCGCTGTAGGCGATGCCGCGCTGTTGACTAAGGTACTCCTTCGGTCACCTGCTGCCATAGCCCATTAAAGCCAAATTTCGCCTTATCCTAATAGATACGTTCGTCGTACATTCTACATTCACAACCCTACCCAAACGCCGATGTTCTCGGTCATTAAGTGAAGGCCGTCGCCAACTTAATTCTCCTTGGTTGGAGGTAACACCTGATATTTGGTATTCCCGACACTCTCTTGACACTGTGGATCTCAATTTCGTAACGATTTCCGAAATGAACTGTCCCATGCATCTACAGGGTGTTTCAAAAATGACCGGTATATTTGAAACGGCAATAAAAACTAAACGAGCAGCGATAGAAATACACCGTTTGTTGCAATATGCTTGGGACAACAGTACATTTTCAGGCAGACAAACTTTCGAAATTACACTAGTTACAATTTTCAACAACAGATGGCGCTGCGGTCTGGGAAACTCTATAGTACGATATTTTCCACATATCCACCATGCGTAGCAATAATATGGCGTAGTCTCTGAATGAAATTACCCGAAACCTTTGACAACGTGTCTGGCGGAATGGCTTCACATGCTGATGAGATCTACTGCTTCAGCTGTTCAATTGTATCTGGATTCTGGCGGTACACCTGGTCTTTCAAGTGTCCCCACAGAAAGACGTCACAGGGGTTCATGTCTGGCGAATAGGGAGGCCAATCCACGCCGCCTCCTGTATGTTTCGGATAGCCCAAAGCAATCACACGATCATCGAAATATTCATTCAGGAAATTAAATACGTCGGCCGTGCGATGTGGCCGGGCACCATCTTGCATAAACGCCCGTATCTCGTGGTCATGCGGTAGCGTTCTCGCTTCCCACGCCCGGGTTCCCGGGTTCAATTCCCGGCGGGGTCAGGGATTTTCTCTGCCTCGTGATGGCTGGGTGTTGTGTGCTGTCTTTAGGTTAGTTAGGTTTAAGTAGTTCTAAGTTCTAGGGGACTGATGACCATAGATGTTAAGTCCCATAGTGCTCAGAGCCATTTGAACCATTTGAATCTTGCATAAACCACGAGGTGTTCGCAGTGTCGTCTAAGGCAGTTTGTACCGCCACAAATTCACGAAGAATGTCCAGATAGCGTGATGCAGTAATCGATTCGGATCTGAAAAATGGGCCAATGATTCCTTTGGAAGAAATGGTGGCCCAGACCAGTACTTTTTGAGGATGCAGGGACGATGGGACTGCAACATGTGGCTTTTCGGTTCCCCATATGCGCCAGTTCTGTTTATTGACGAAGCCGTCCAGGTAAAAATAAGCTTCGTCAGTAAACCAAATGCTGCCGACATGCATATCGCCGTCATCAATCCTGTTCACTATATCGTTAGCGAATGTCTCTCGTGCAGCAATGGTAGCGGCGCTGAGGGGTTGCCGCATATGAATTTTGTATGGATAGAGGTGTAAACTCTGGCGCATGAGACGATACGTGGACGTTGGCGTCATTTGGACCGCAGCTGCAACACGGCGAACGGAAACCCGAGGCCGCTGTTGGATCACCTGCTGCACTAGCTGCGCGTTGCCCTCTGTGGTTGCCGTACGCGGTCGCCCTACCTTTCCAGCACGTTCATCCGTCACGTTCCCAGTCCGTTGAAATTTTTCAAACAGATCCTTTATTGTATCGCTTTTCGGTCCTTTGGTTACATTAAACCTCCGTTGAAAACTTCGTCTTGTTGCAACAACACTGTGTTCTAGGCGGTGGAATTCCAACACCAGAAAAATCCTCTGTTCTAAGGAATAAACCATGTTGTCTACAGCACACTTGCACGTTGTGAACAGCACACGCTTACAGCAGAAAGACGACGTACAGAATGGCGCACCCACAGACGGCGTTGTCTTCTATCTCTTTCACATCACTTGCAGCGCCATCTGTTGTTGAAAATTGTAACTAGTGTAATTTCGAAAGTTTGTCTGCCTGAAAATGTATAGTTGTCCCAAGCATATTGCAACAAACGGTGTATTTCTATCGCTGCTCGTTTAGTTTTTATTGCCGTTTCAAATATACCGGTCATTTTTGAAACACCCTGTAGCTCCGACTACCATTCTGTATTTAAAATCTGTTAGTTACTGTCGTGCGGCCATATTCACGTCGGAAATCTTTTCACATTAACCGCTTGACTACAAATGACTGCTTCGCCAACGCATTGCCCTTTTTGTGCCCCGCGTACGCGATAATACCGCCATTTCTTTACGTGCATATTGCTATTCCATAATTTTTTCACCTCAGTTTATACGGAGGAATAGCCAAATTTCCCAGTGCAGCCCGCTTCCCGCGCCCGGGTTCCCGGGTTCGATTCCCGGCGGGGGTCAGGGATTTTCTCTGCCTCGTGATGACTGGGTGTTGTGTGCTGTCCTTAGGTTAGATAGGTTTAAGTAGTTCTAAATTCTAGGGGACCGATGACGGATGTTAAGTCCCATAGTGCTCAGAGCCATTTGAACCCTATGCAGCCAATCTTGAGTGTTCTCGACCACGAAGGCGCCTCAAGCTCTTCAGCATACAGTTCATTCACCGCGACGACGAAAAACTGTTGCGTCTGTTCCTCTCACTCTCACATCTTACGGGGGGGGGGGGGGGGGGGTGAAAATTCCCACTACGTTATACTGGAGCAGGAAATTCGTAATCTTCTCGAAATCAATAATTCAGGGTGACGGATAATCTATAACAACGATCATGGGACGATGTGCTTTCGCTCTCCTTCCCTCACACCCTTTTGTTGCGCGTGTGCATGTGTGTCGGGTGGACGCGCGCGCCCTGCTCTGATAGTGCGAGAGTAACGATCCGGGATTAGCACGGCAGCGTGCCGCAGTGTGTTCTCAGCTACTCATGAATATCCCGTCAGAGGCGTAAAATAAAAGTTAAGGATTACGGGAGGGCGAAGACCGGCGGCACATTACGGCGAGCTAAGCTTTATGCACACAGAAGGGATGCGACGCAGCGAATGTTTCCCCTGGCGGCAGTCTTTCCCCTGCTGTGTGCGCGCGCCAGGGCAAGAAATGTCTGCGCGAGGTAGAGGCGGCGGTCCCTGATCTCATCATCGCGCTGTTTGCACCGCCAGCGCCGTATACAACACCTGCCGGCCGTGACCGCTCCCGCTGGGCCCCGCACAGTAGCGGCGCTGCTCCACCCCACACCACCTCACATCACATCACATCACGTCCGCACCGTGGGCGCTGACGCTGCGCCTGGCCGCAGATTTTAAGGTGCTCTCTGTCCGGGGAGAGAGAGAGAGAGAGAGGCATTAGTCGGCGCTTCTTTTTAGCAGCGTCAACTCACGAGATGAACAACGTAATGGAAGCCTCTGAACGTGATGTTGATGGCAGTGCTGGAAACTTTACTTCCTTGCTTCCTCTTCCGGTATTAGGCTATTAGCCTGTTCCGACTTCAGTTTTCCTGCCATCTCTTCGTGATATAGCACACCGTGTTACAAACCCATCATCTACATCATGGCCGGCCAAACGATGCACAGTGTGCAGACGTGCGGTACTGCTGCACATGTGCGCACGTGTGCGACACCGACATCTGTTACTAGACATGTGTCCTAAATGAACGGCAGCGGCTCCACTTCCCTGTTTATGTGGTAAAAGCAAGAGCGCTACATACCCAGTCTCGTTTACCCCTGGTAACCGTAACCTTAACAGAGAAGTACTGAGAAATGGCAGGTACTGTGAAAAAGCAAAGAACGGGAGATCTATGTTCTCAGTCGTTTAAAAATGACTGGGAACTGCAATTCTGTTTTGTAGCCGTTGGTGAAAACTCACAAAGTTTGCTGTGCCGCCGAATAATAGGCGGCCAGTGTAAGTCTTCAATTGAAAGACACTACAATACGTATCACAAAGACGAGTGTAGTGTACTCAACAGTGAAGAACGGCAAGCAAAATTAAATGTCCTTAAGAAAATGGATGAGACACATCAACTCGGTTATCATTTCTCATGACCAGTGATAAACGTGTTTGGACTTATTCCTTTCATAATTAAAAATTATTGTTTACTAACTGTGCATTATTGCCTCATTCTGCTCCATGTTACATTATTATCAGGAAAGTTGGTCATTAAACCGATTGTTGCAATGTATACTTACATTTAGGTTTGTTTTTTTTTTTAATGTGTGAAGGGCTACGCTCAGCTGCAGTCGATAAAACATAACATTCATCTAATTCTCGGTTATTATGCAGATTTCAGACGTAACTGATGAAAGATATAGCAATAATGGTATTGAAATAACAGATGATCATCGAGAGGTCTGCTGTTACCATTCTGTTCAGAGATCAGTGAAACAGAAATTATGTGGGTGTAACTGAGGGCACCGACAATTAGTTATAGGAAACCTTGCGTTAGTTTAATGTTATTTGAAATCATGAATAAGGTTCGTTGCAAGTCGCTAAGTGCTCTCTTTCTTAAATACTAGATCAAAACATTACGCGTATTTGCGTGCCGTCAGTCAAGCTTCCTTAATAAAAACCCACGGTTGTTAACTGTATTACTTGTCTTACTGGGTTAAACTGTTAACATAAAAGTAGACGTCTCAATGAGTAGATTGTGACAGTATTTTAAATGTTTAATACGCGAAATACCTTCCCATGGTTGGCTTGCAAGCTATGGAAAGAGCACTAGAATGCGACGGTACAGAGTATCCCAGCAAGTGGATAAAGCGACATCTGTGCGTAGGAACATGCACCACATGAACGCTGACGGTTGCGGCGTGCACGCTGTGACCCGGAAGTTGCACATGTGCAGGAGCACTGCACGCGTGCAGAATTTCTGGCCGGCCCTGATTTACATCTACATACATACTCCGCAATCCACCATACGGTGCGTGGCGGCGGGTACCTCGTACCACAACTAGCATCTTGTCTCCCTGTTCCACTCCCAAACAGAACGAGGAAAAATGACTACCTATATGCCTCTGTACGAGCGCTAATCTCTCTTATCTTATCTTTGTGGTCTTTCCGCGAAATGTAAGTTGGCGGCAGTAAAATTGTACGGCAGTCAGCCTCAGATGCTCTTTCTCTAAATTTCCTCAGTAGCGATTCACGAAAAGAACACCTCCTTTCCTCTAGAGACTCCCACCCGAGCCCCTGAAGCATTTCCGTAACACTCACGTGATGATCAAACGTACCAGTAACAAATCTAGCAGCCCGCCTCTGAATGGTCTCTATGTCCTCCCTCAATCCGACGTGATAGGGATCCCAAACACTCGAGCAGTACTCAAGAATAGGTCGTATTAGTGTTCTAAAAGCAGTCTCCTTTACAGATGAACCACATCTTCCCAAAATTCTACCAATGAACCGAAGACGACTATCCGCCTTCCCCACAACTGCCATTACATGCTTGTCCCACTTCATATCGCTCTACAATGTTACGCCCAAATATTTAATCGACGTGACTGTGTCAAGCGCTACACTATTAATGGAGTATTCGAACGTTACAGGATTCTTTTTCCTATTCATCTGCATTAATTTACATTTATCTATATTTAGAGTTAGCTGCCATTCTTTACACCGAACACAAATCCTGTCCAAGTCATCTTGTATCCTCCTACAGTCACTCAGTGACGATACCTTCCCGTACACCACAGCATCATCAGCAAACAGCCGCACATTGCTATCCACCCTATCCAAAAGATCATTTATGTAGATAGAAAACAACAGTGGACCTACCACACTTCCCTGGGGCACTCCAGATGATACCCTCACCTCCGATGAACACTCACCATTTACGACAACGTACTGCGTTCTATTACTTAAGAATTCAAAGAACGCAGCGTGCAGTAACGAGAGCGTGTGCGACCGCGCAATGCCGGAAACAAAGAATGACTCGAGAAGTTGTTATTGTGGTCCGCCGGCCGGAGTGGCCGCGCGGTTCTAGGCGCTACCGTCTGGAGCCAAGCGACCGCTACGGTCGCAGGTTCGAATCCTGCCTCGGGCATGGATGTGTGTGATGTCCTTAGGTAAGTTAGGTTTAATTAGTTCTAAGTTCTAGGCGACTGATGACCTCAGAAGTTAAGTCGCATAGTGCTCAGAGCCGTTTGAACCATTTTATTGTGGTCCGAAGATTGGTTTGATGCAGTTCTCTCTATCCTGTGCAGACCTCTTCATCTCCAAATGATTACTGTAACCCACAGCGGTCTGAATCTGCTTACTGTACTCATCTGTAGGTCTCTCTCTACGATTTTTACCTCCACACTTCCCTCCAGTACTAAACGGTGGTCCCTTGATGTCTCTGAATCAACCTATCCCTTCTTCTAGTCAGTTTGAGCCACAAATTTCTTTTCTCCCCATTTCTGCTCAGTACCTCCACATTATTCATGTGTGATGTACCTATATAATCTTCAGCACTCTTTTGTAGCACTAAATTTCAAAACCTTCTCGTCTCTTGTTCTCTAAACTTTTTATCGTCGATATTTGACTTCCTTACTTGGCTACACTCCATACAAATACTTTCAGAACAGACTTCATGACAAATCTATATTCGATGTTGCAAATTTCTCTTATTCAGACACGCCATTCTTGCCATTGACAGTCAACATCTTACATCCTGTCTACTTTGGCCATCATCAGTTATTTTTCTGCCCAAATAGCAAAATTCATCTACTAATTTAAATGTCTCGTTTCCTAATTTCAGCATTACCCCATGTAATTCGGCTACATTCCGTTATCCTTTTTTGCTTTTGTTGATGTTCGTCTTATATCCCCCTTTCAAGATGCAATCCATTTCGTTCAAGTATTCTTCGAAGAGATTTGCCTTCTTTGACATAATTACAGTGTCATCGTCAAGTTTTCATTTCTTCTCCCTACTCCAAATTTTTTTCTGGTTTCCTTTACTGCTTGCTCAGTTTACATATTGGAAAACATCCAGGACAGCCTACAACCCTGGTTTCTATACAAGTTGTATTTTTACCGTTGCTATCTTCAGAATTTCAAAGACGGTATTCCAGTCGATATTGTTAAGAGCTCTCTCTAAGTCTACAATCGCTATAAACATAGGCTTTCATTTCCTTAACCTGTCCTCTAAGGTAAGCAGTAGGGTCAGTATTTCCCTAGAAACCAAACAGACCCACCCCGAGGTCAGCTTCTACCAGTTTTTCCGTTCTTCTGTAAAGAATTCCTGTAAGTACTTTAAAACTATGTCTTATTAAACTAATAGTTCGATAATTTTTGAACTGTCAGCAACTGTTCTCCTTGAATTGGAATTACTATATTCTGCTTGAAGTCTGAGAGCTACAACACCAAGAATAATCGCTTCTCGGCTTTTCGCAAGATCAATGTGTAGTCATTTTTTTTTTTTAATCTGTCGCGTCACCCACAACTTTAATCTTGCTGCAGTTAAGAGCTCCTTTAAGCCATACGGACACAGGCTCGGAGTCATTTATTTTATGATGATTCCTCGTCCTGAGAACCAACGGCAATGTAGATGTATAGTAAGGTGCACCAATGTCTCTATTGTAGACCTCACAAATCTGAAACGTCCGGTACGCAATAATCTCTCGACTGTTAAAAGTCTCCTGTCCAGCTACTGTGTTTACTTTAGTACCACGTACCAAGTCTAAGGGTATTCCGCCTGTCTCATACACTTGCACATCAGATGGAAGAGTTTTGTCATGTCTGGTTCCCCCAAAGGTCATCAATAGTGCTGACGGAATGTCGTCTACTCCTGGGGCCTTGTTTCGATTCGGTCTTCCAGTGCTCGGTCAAAATCTTCACGCAGTATCATACCTCCCATTTTATCTTCGTCTACCTCCTCTTCCATTTCCATAATACTGCCCTCAAGAACATCGCCCTTGTATCTCCTCTTTATATACTACTTCAACCTTTCTGCTTTCCCTTCTTTGCTTAGGACTGGTTTTCCATCTGCACTCTTAATGTTCATACAGCTGCTTCTTTTTTCTCCGAATGCTTCTTCAGCTTTCCTATAGCCGGTATCTACCCTTCCCCCAGTGATATATACTTCTAAATCCTTACATTTGTCCTCTAGGCATTCCTGCTTACCCATTTTGCACTTCCTGTCAATCAGATTTTTTTAGACATTTGTATTCCCTTTACCCTGCTTCACTTACTTTATTTTCAAATGTTCTTCTTTCATCAGTTAAACTGAGTATTTCCTGGCTTATCAAAGGATTTCTACTTGGCCTTGTCTTTTTACCTATTTGATCTTCTCCTGCCTTCACTATTTCATATCTCAACGGTACGCATTCGTCTTCTACTGTATTCCTTTTCGTGTTCTTGCCTAATGGTCCCTCTGAAACTCTCACCAACCTCTCGTTCTTTCAATTTATCCAGGTCCCATCTCCTCAATTACCTACATCTTTGCACTTTCTTCAGGTTTGACCTACAGTTCAAAACCAATAAATTGTGGTCAGAGTCCACGTCTGTCCCTGAATTGAAATTCTAGTTCCTAAATCACTGTCTTAAAAACTGAACTATACTAAAATCCGCCAGAACAGGTCATGAAGGCCCAACGGTACCGGCCGGCTGCCGTGTCATCCTCACCCCACAGGCGTCACTGGATGCGGATGTGGAGGGCAATGTGGTCAGCACATCGCTCTCCCGGCCGTATGTCAGTTTAAGAGAATGGAGCCGCTATTCTCAATCATATAGCTCCTCAGATTTCCTCGCAAGGGCGGAGTGCACACCGCTTGCCAAGAGCGCTCAGCAGACAAGATTGTCACCCATCCAAGTGTTAGCCCAGTCCGACAGCGCTTAACTTCGGTGATCTGACGGGAACCGGAAATCACTGTCTTACCATTATATAATCAATCTGAAACCTGCAGTGTCTCCAGGTATCTTCCACGTGCACAACCTTCTTCCATGATTCTTAAGCCAGGTCTTAGCAATGGTTAAATTGTGCTCTGTGCAAAATTCTGCCAGGCGGCTTCCTCTTTCATTGCTTTCCTCCAGTACATATCCACTAACCACTTTTCCTTCTCTGCCTAATCCTATTATCGAATTCCAGGAACCCGCCACTACGCATCCGAATAATTTCTTTCATCTCATCACACATTTTGTCAATCTCTTCATCATCTGCACAGCTAGTCGACGAGTAATTACAGGATAAGAAATCAGGTGACAGATTTGGAACCTTTTGATAACGAACAAACCGTTTGGCTCTACCCATAATGTGCGTATCAGTTTTATTTCGAAGTATCTAATGATTCAGCCGCGAATTAAAGCTGTAAAATATTACTTGCAATAACAGCGCCCTACACACAGAGGAACCGAAATCTGTAAGCAAATTCCGCCTACCGTCATTTTGAGAGAAATTAATAAATGATTCAATATGGCCGCAGCCGTTAGAATGATTAAAGTTCAAACCGAGCATCTTCTTGGTCTTGAGGATCGCTCCAACACAGGAAGGACCGCCGTGCCAACGGCCGATTCTGCGCCAGGTTAGGAAACCTTTAGCGCAGAGAGCGGCCAGTTCTGTGACAAAGCAGGCGACGGCTAGCCGCATGATCACCCAGCAGGTTGGCACCGTAACTACTTTTTTCAGCCGCAGACACACTAGTGTGAGGTGCCGACCACCTAACAGAACCCCTGAGCATCGCCGATACAGCCATTCTTGAAACGTCTTCTTGGAAGTTCCACCAGCTGCCGTCTCGCCTGCGACCGCTTTTTGTCCATAGGGTACACTCCGCCATGCGACGGTAAAGCTTAACGGTTCATGTCTTCGGTCACAGTCTAATAGCGATGCTCAGATTCGATCGCCGTTTCAGTCGTTCGGTGATCGCGAGTATTCTGCGATACTGTGGGAGAACAACAGCGCCAGCCATGCAGTAAGGTTCGCTAAGTTCTGCCCCCCCCCCCCTCCCCCCCCCCCCAACCACGCCTTTTTGTTGTCTACATCTAGTTCTCATGGCTCAGTATTCTCTCTCTCCGAAGTGTTCTCAATTAAACTTGTGTAGCTGTAGGTGAATGCTATTTCTATGCGTCATCCTGTGAATGAGTATATATCAGTGGAGGCTGTCCTCGATGAAGAGTATGTTTTTCTGTGCCAGTTTAAGAATACAGAGGGGTCCAAAAAAATGTATCCACTGTTTATAAGTCCGTAACTTGCAAACTAATTCACGGAGTTGTCACATTTTTGGTGAAAGTGTAGCTGTTGTTGTAGGGGAAGGAGACCAGACAGCGAGGTCATCGGTCTCATCGGTTTAGGGAAGGACAGGGAAGGAAGTCGGCCGTGCCCTTGGAAAGGAACCATCCCGGCATTTACCTGGAGCGATTTAGGGAAATCACGGAAAACCTAAATCAGGATGGCCGGACGCGGGATTGAACCGTCGTCCTCCCGAATGCGAGTCCAAAAAAATGTAGATTAAAGTCCAACTTAAAGATATCACTTCAGGTGTTCGAAATGATCACCATTAACATCCACACACAAACGGTGCCACCGAACTGTAGCACGAACTACTGACTGCAACGTGTTCAGTTGGATATATGCACATAAATGTACGATGGATTCTCGTTGTTCATCCAATGTGCGTAGCTTTTGTCGATAAAATACGTCCTTTAGTGTACCCCACAGGTAAAAGTCCAGAGAAGTTAGGTCCGGGGAAGGTAGTGGATACTCCACAGCACCTCTACAGGTTATCCATCTACCTGTTTGATTTTCGTCGACATACGCCCTAACACGATTTTGGTAGTGGGCTGGGGCACCATCTTGTTGAAAGAAAACTCTCCCGTCTCCATACAAGCCTCGGATGGCAGGTAAAATGGATGTCTGAAGCTTTTGAAGGTACACCTCACCGCCGCGCGGGATTAGCCGAGCGGTCTAGGGCGCTGGCTGAAGTCATGGACTGTGCGGATGGTCCCGGCGGAGGTTCGAGTCCTCCCTCCAGTATGAGTGTGTGTGTTTGTCCTTAGGATAATTTAGTGTGTAAGCTTAGGGACTGATGACCTTAGCAGTTAAGCCTGCCGGGGTGGCCGAGCGGTTCTAGGCGCTACAGTCTGGAACCGCGCGACCGCTACGATCGCAGGTTCGAATCCTGCCTCGGGCATGGATGTGTGTGATGTCCTTAGGTTAGTTAGGTTTAAGTAGTTCTAAGTTCTAGGGGACTGATGACCTCAGAAGTTAAGTCCCATAGTGCTCACAGCCATTTGAACCATTTTGAACCTTAGCAGTTAAGTCCCATAAGATTTCACACACACTTGAACATTTGGTACACCTCACCGGTAACTGTGCCGTCAAAGATGAATGGCCCAATCAGCCCCGGTAAGACAACCCACACCACACATTTACTCCTGGCAAATTCACGGCTTTGTCTACGTGGACGTTCGGATTTTCGGAGACCCAATAGATGCAACTGTGGTGATTTACTGTACCATTGAATTTGAATTGTGCCTCATCAGACCACACAATCATCTCTGCAAACTCTTCATCGTTGCGCACCTTGTTTGTAAACCACTCGCAGTGCTCCATTCTACGATCTGGGACGTCCTCGGCCATTGCGTGTAGCAATCGTGGGATGTAGCACTTCTACTTTGCTGTCTTCAAAATTCTCCGAACACTTGAGCGACTCACTCCAATTTCACGGGCACACTGTCTGACAGACTTCTGTGGTGAGCGAGTGAATTGTTGTAACACACGACGGGAGTTAGCTGGACTTGTTACAGTTACAGGTCGTCCATATCGTTGTTTGTGTACATCTTCAACACAGCCTTCGGCTTCAAATTTGTCTCGAATTCGACAAATCTTTAAACGTGTCGGTGGGTCTGTTTGATACTCATTTCGCCATTGCCGTTGAACCTCATTAATGCTTTCGTACTTTAAATACCACTTCAAAACTGACTTCCTTTCATCGAATGTAAGCCTTGCGCCAGCCATGTTTACTCGAGTAACTAGGTGCAACTAAGAACAAAACACTGACTATCTGGCGACTGTCATCTGACAAAACAAAACAACGCAATACAGCGCTTGTGTGGCGATTGCCGTAACTACAAACTATTACACTGCCAAAGATGAGACAACTCCGTCAATTAGTTTGCCAGTTATGAACATTTAAACAGTGGATGCATTTTTTGCATGTGCTAGGTTCCAGTTTACTTGTGTTTCGATTTCTACCACCTTCCCCCAGCATCCATTCAAATCAGTGGCTCCCTGCAAGTAGGATCGTATTCCATGCCTTCCCGTGCCCTAAATAGTAGCACGAGACCCGATGGCCTATCAATATGTACCTCGCCCGCTAACGGGGGCAAGCTATTTTCATTCAGGCCGCCTGGACACGAAAACTACGGCAGTAAGTTTAGCTGTGGTAATGCGGTTGATCGACCAGGGTCTCTTTTCAGATTGGATAGTAACTGAGAGCAACGTTCGGAATTTTATTGTCCCTCATTCTAACAATGTAGCTTTCCCAGTTTCTCCTGTTTTGAATGATTTTGCTACCTTTTCTCTTTATTGCGTATTTTGTCTTTATTCACTGATAAAGGAACTGCATGTCAGATAATTGTATTTTCATATTTTGTTTTGCATATATGAATAAAAATGTAAATTTTCTTTTGTTCAACATCTTAAATGTCTGAAAGCTCTTCACCGATTGCTTTGAAATTTTGACACAACGCTGCGTTAGAAAGCACACGAGTTTTTATATGCTTATTGGAGCTCCATCCGTTGAGAATAAATGTAAACATAACATGTAATAGGAGGAACATTCTTAGCAAAAGTCTAGAAAAGTTCATGACTATCTTACTTTACAGGATGCTCTAATAAATGTTTGGACGAACATATGTTCCATATTCTTTAGTACATGGGGTACATAAATAAAAATGTAATACATGAAAAGGAAGCGTCGTGCGCAAAACGCTCGAAAATTTCATGACCCAACTACTTTCAATTTTTGCGCGGACAGACACAGGCAATATATTTTAAAACCAATTGCGACAAAGAAAATGCTATGTTGTGTTGTGAAAATGTGCCGTTTCGTTTTTTTTTTCCGCAATCAGTTTTAACTACGATAGCGAGGCATTTAAACCATCAAAAATTGTTTCTCCCACATATATACCTTTTAGTTATATATAACATTAAACAAAAATTTTATACACAACACTGTGCCGGCTTTTTTTTTTTTTCATTCTTTCGCTCGCAGTCGGTTTTAGAAGAAAGGAGAATAAATCAAAATCGTACTTGTGATTTATGGGTATTTGATTAGAATAATACTATGGAATCTGCAATGTCTGAGAGTTTGTAAACCTACGCATTCGCATTTATGGCTATGCCTAGTACAGTTTATCAAGCCACTATCCTCACACATACAGCAGCTGGCGATGTTTCTCTCATGCTCCGTAACCAAGAGCCCAACTGTTTAGGCCACTCATTTCCAAGCGACTTCAATTCCCAATCAAACCTCCATTTTCCATAATAATATGCAAGGATCAAGGTCAGAAAGAGGAGAAGGGATGGAGGAAATGTTCAAATGTGTGTGAAATCTTATGGGACTTAACTGCTAAGGTCATCAGTCCCTAAGCTTACACATTACTTAACCTAAATTATCCTAAGGACAAACACATGCCCATGCCTGAGGGAGGACTCGAACCTCCGCCGGGACCAGCCGCATAGTCCATGATTGCATTGCCACAGACCGCTCGGCTAATCCCGCGCGGCGGTGGAGGAAATGGAGGGGGTGGGTGGGGGGTGATTGACAGTAAGAGGAGAAAAGGTACTGGACTGAGAGAGGGTAAGGAGTAGAAGATGGACAGAGAGAAGGGGGAAGTTAGATTGGATAGAGAGAGGGGGAAATAAGAGATTAGGAACCCTGTTTTTCAACATAACCTCCGTTAAATGCGAGGGCCTTACATGACCTTACTGGGAGGAACATTAAGCTAAATCAATAACATTAAGCTAAATCAATAACCTCCCATTCATGCACGTACTGCTCCTGTGGAGTGCATCCTTCATTGGCGCAAATAGATGGAACGTGCGCGAGATCCGGGTTGTAGGGTAGATGATGAATAACAGTACATGGAAGTTTTGTGAGCTCCGATCGGGTGCGCAGATTTCTAGAAGACCTTGCATTGGCATGGAGAAGAAGAAGTTATTCTCATTTTTGCGGCGACGAAAACGGTGAAGTCGTTCCTTCAGGTACCTGAGGGTAGCACACCACACTTCAGAGTCTGTTGTTGCACCATGAGGGACGACATAAAACACAATAAGCCCTTCAGAGTCCCAGAATACCGTCGCCTTGGCTTTACCGGCTGAGAGTGCGGCTCTGATTTTTTTCTTCAGAGGAGAGGTGGTGTGATGTCTCACCATGGATTGACGTTTTGTTTCCGGTTCGAACTGATGAACTCATGGGTCGTCATCTATGACGATGTTCGAGAAATATCAGTCACGATCAGCCTTGTAACGTGCAAGCAATTCCGCTCAGTTGGTCCTTCATTGCTCTTTACGTCCTGTTAGGTGGCGAGGAACGCAGCGGTCATACACTTTTGAGTATCCTAACCGATGGATGGGAGTGTCAGCACTACCAACAGAGACATCCAGTTGTGCAACGAGATATTCGATTATGATCCGTCTATCACAGGGGCGGTCAGGAATCCTGCACATCTGCGGTGCACTTGCACGCGTGCAGTTAACAGGTGTTCCGCGTGCACACGGGGCAAGCTGGCCACCCGCTTATCTCCCATCCCCACCATACCTTCTGTCCGCTCCTTCCTCTGTAATGCGTTTTGTTTCCTAGCTTGCTTTATTGAGTGAATCAATAAGGTTAGTAGGAGAGCTTGAAAGAAATCATGGTTTGAAAGAGTACCTATTACCTACATTACGTTTTATTTAATTATCACAGGTGGAGTTTACAATACGTTTAATATCTGGAATAAAATTTCTACATACAGACAAACACGAACAGTTACGTAAATTTTCATCACTGATGTTTGCTCTTAACCGAGACTTATTAATTCAGTAAATGGTTTTCCAGCTCTCGCTATATTAAGCGCAGTCTTATAACTTGCACATACCGCTGGGCTATCATTGTTGTCGTCCTGAAAACTTGAAAACAGTGCTCCATAAAATGTTAGATCAGTTAGATGAGAGACATGACGAGAGAATGTCGCAAATCTCTCGTGACAACAGCAACTACGACAAATTCAAATTGCTCTGAGCACTATGGGACTTAACTGCTGTGGTCATCAGTCCCCTAGAACTCAGAACTACTTAAACCTAACTAACCTAAGGACGTCACACACATCCATGCCCGAGGCAGGATTCGAACCTGCGACCATAGTGGTCGCGCGGTTCCAGACTGTAGTGCCTAGAACCGCTCGGCCACTCCGTTCGGCCAACTACGACAGATTCACCTGGTATCGTCAGATCGGTCTTCTTAAGCTCAGTCAATTCCCCATCCGCTCAGAATCCGACAATAAATTGTACTCGTCCGTGTGAAATTTATTATAATGGCCTTCAATACTAAACTTCCGTTGACCAGCGAGAATACTGCCACATATTAAACATTTCGAATTTTCACGTTTTTGCACAAAGAAAAAATGATTCTCCCATTACTTTTTAAAAGATAGCAAATCTCCACTTCTCCGTTTCTTGAAATACAACGTTCGCTACATAGTGCTCGCTTCGCATCAACGTCCGCAGCTTAGCCTGGCACTACACTGCCGCAACCTGCCGGCTGTCGCCACAGCCCCGGTCGACGCCTGCACGCGAGCAGCACACGTGCAGCGCTGTGCGCTCACGAGCCGCGTGCAACGTTTGCCCGCCCCTGGTCTATCACATCAAATAGTGTAGGCACGTTCCGACATTGCAGGAATCACAGCTGTGAGTGGCCGGCCGGCTCGCGGGAGATCGGACAGGTCTGAGTGACCTTGTTGCGATGATGACAGACCCCTCGCCCAACGACTCACCTCGCTTTTGTTCAGTGTCAGATCTCCGTCGACATTCTGCAAGCGTCTATGAATATCTGGTTTTCCTCCAAAAAGAACTCAATGACAGCTCTTTGCTTAGGACGCCCCTCCGTTACAGACACCATATTGAAGGTTACGTATAGCGCCACCATCCACCAGAACTTCATAAAACCATAGTGGCTGAAGCGGAAATATTCCCCGATGTCCCACAGCAAATTCCGCTTTTTCCAACAGAAATTGGTTGAGAAAAATATGCGTTGCATTACTTACTGAACACCCGTCGTATTTAGCAATTGGTACGCACTGCCCGATTCGATAGTCCACTGTTCCAAATCTTCTTCTATGCTGATACATATGTTTTTGGATAGGGTCTGTCTTCAGCAAAACACAATTTTGTTTTTTAACCCAAACATATTTCACTGTAGTTACAGCATCTTCAGTGGGCTTTTATTTTTCACCTGTTACAGATAAAGAATGTTCTTTATTGTTTGTTTACATGTAACTATTAGTTTTTAAATCGTCATTACAGATATTACAAAAAACACATAAATTATGAATTCATACCTTTTTACCACATGGTGTGGTTTTTCTGATGTTTTGTTTCTACAGTGACTGTTCTGTTCCACAGTTTGTCATCTGCAACCACTTACACCTTATAGCAGATAAATTGTTTAAGCCAAAATTACAATTTGAAAATTGTTATTTCTATGCCTGAAATTAATTAATTCTCTCTCTCTCTCTCTCTCTCTCTCTCTCTCTCTCTCTGTGTGTGTGTGTGTGTGTGTGTGTGCGTGCGTGTGTCTATTTACATAATGTTTCACTTACGTTTTCTTTTTCCTCATCTTCGTCACTGTCAAACACTATACGTATATTGAGTTGCCACTGTCACTGTCATTGTCACTGTTTCACTGTTTACCAGCTGTAAAAACAAACATGGCGGATAGTGGAACAGTTGAAGGTGTTCCTGGCAGTTGTTCTGAATCTTTCAGAGGTGTCTGTGAATTTTTTTTTCGATCTGGTTGTTTAACGTGAGCTGCCGATACAATTTCAAGCTACGCATAATCTCCACCTCTTCGAAAATATTAATGATGTGACAATTTTTCTCCCTACATAAAATTCTTAAATTTTTAGGCGTACTGACCACTGAGTGACCACTTCTGTAATATGGGTACTCAATGCAGACCCTGAACTTCTCGAATTTGCGAGCTCTCTGAACCTGACACAAATCCACACCCAGACTGTCCAACATAACGCATAGGGAAATCGTCAATCGTTATGCTGGATATAATAAATGCCTGTGGTACGATATTTTTGACAATGTGTCTGTAGTTTGGTTGTTTTTTTTTTATTCCTCTGTGTTATTACTGGTTTGATGGGTTCACCACGAATTCCTCTCCTGTGTGAACCTGTTCGCCTCAGGGCAGCATAGCCACCTACGTTCTCAATTATTTGCTACATATATTCCAGTCTCTGTCTTCCTCTGCGTTTTTTACCCTCTACAACTCCCTCTAGTACCAAGGAATTATTCTGTGATGTATTAATAGATGCGCTACGGTCCTGCCTCTTCTTATTGTCAATGTGTCCCATACATTCCTTTTGTCGCTGATTGTCCGAAGAACCTCCTCATTCCTTATCAGTCTACCTAATTTTCAACGTTCTTCTGCATCACCACATTTTCTTCTATTCCGGTTTAACCACACTATCGCACAATGCTGCGTTCCAAACGTACATTCTCAGAAATTTCTTCCTCAAAATTAAGGCTTATCTTTGATGCTAGTAGACTTCTCTTGACTATGAATGACCTTTTGCCAGTGTTAGTCTGCTTTTTATGCCCTCCTTTCTCCTTTCGTCATGGTTTATTTTGCTGCCTTGACAGCAGAATTTTTTTCATCATCTACTACGTGACCACCAACCCTGATGTTAAGTTTCTCACTGTTCTCTCTTCCGCTACTTCTCATTACTTTCACCTTTCTTCGAGTTACTCTCAGTCCATATTGTGTACTCATTAGACCGATAATTCCATTCAGCAGATCCTGCAATTCTTCTTCACTTCCACTGAGGTTAGCAATGTCATCAGCGAATCTTATGATTTTAATCCTTTCACGTCGAATTCTAATTCCACTCCTGAAACTTTCTTTTATTTCCGACATTGCTTATTCGTTGCATAGATTGAGAAGTAGGGGCGAAAGACTACGTCTCTGTCTTACACCCTTTTTAACTCGAGCACTTCGTTCTTGGTCTTTCACTATTATTGTTCCCTCTTGCGTCTTGAACGTATTGTATGTCACCCGTTTTTCCCTGTAGCGTACCCCTATTTTCGTCAGAATTTCGAACATCTTGCACCATTTGACATTGTCCGATGATTTCTGGTCGAAAAATCCTATGAACGTGTCTCGATTTTTCTTTAATCTTGCTTTCATTATCAACCGCAACATCAGAACTGCCTCTCCTAAAGCTAAGCTGATCGCCACCTAACACATCCTACTTTTTTTTTGCGTTATTCTTGTAAACAACTTGGATGTACGAGATGTTAAGCTGATTGTGCGATAATTATCGCACTTGTTGCCTCTTGCAATCTTCGGAATTATGTGGATGAAGGTTTCCCGAAAGTCGAGTGGTATACCGCCAGATTCATACACTCTACACACCAACGTCAATAGTCGATTTTTTGCCACTTCATCCAATGGTTTTAGAAATTCTGATGGAATTTTATGTACCACTTCTGACTTATTTGATTTTAAATGTTCCAACGCTGTTTTAAAGTCTAATTCCAATACAAGATCCCCCATCTCTTCTATATCGGCTCCTGTATATTGTTCTATTACGTCATCAGACAAGTCTTCCAGTTCATACAATTCATAGTGGTCTTCATTGTATTCTTTCCAACTATCTGCTCTCTTTCTTCCGCATTTGACAGTGGAATTGCCATTGCACCCTTAATGTTATCGCCCTTACTTTTAATTTAACCGAAGGTTGTTTTGAATTTTCTGTGTTCTGAGTCGGTCCTTCCGACAATTATTTCTTTTCCTGTTTGTTAACATTTTCCTTGTAGCCATTTCGCTTTGCTTCCCCGCTTTTCCTATTTATTTTATTTCTAAGTGACTTGTATTTCTGTATTCCTGTATTTCTCTGAATATTTTTGTACTTCTTTCTTTTATTGACCAACTGAAGTATTTCTTCTGTTACTCATGGTTTCTTTGCAGTTACCTTCTTTGTACCTATGTATTTATTTCCAACATCTATGATTGTCCTTTTTAGAGACGCCCATTCCTCTTCAACTGAACTACGTCCTGCGCTATTCATTATCACAGTATCTATAACCTCACAGAGTATCTCTTCATTCCTTAACACTTCCGGACCCCATTTCTTTGCGCAGTAATTCTTTCTGACTAGTTTTTAACACTAAAAGTACCAGAGTTCATCGTACCCCTGGTAGTACCATGTGGGTCATTTTTGTACCACAATAGAAAACCACCGCTTTATTCGTCTTTGGCTGGTGTTTCGAGTGTCTTCATGTTGACAATACGTCTCTAAAATGAATAGTACAGTCAAGCATAAAATTCAGATGTAATCTTTTTTAAGTTTTCCTGAAGAAATTGCACAATCTTTCATCAATCCTCGTTAAAACAAGTAAGTAAAACCAGGTTATAATGTTTTTCTTTATAAAAAGATTGAAACAGAATCAAAACATATTGTTTATGTATTAACAGTATTTTTACTTTTGTAGAAAAATAAGGTAAGTACCAAATATTTGTGGACGATTCTAAAATGCAGAAGGTGACTAAAATGCTTTGCATGTTTTCTTGCTTATTGCAATCAAGGAACTAAAACATAAGAACAAGTACCTTCAGCCTGTAATTATAAACATTTGGAAATATTTAAGTACAAGGATTTGACAGAATTGCCTTAGCTGGTATTCAGATATTCGACAAGAGGTTTTGCTCTTCAGATTTTGCACACATACTTGTTGCACTTGAAGCACACGCTTTATGTTTTATTTCCCTTTGTTGTTTTGTTGTTTGCAGGAAACTGAATCTGACAAGACCTTCTACTTCCACATTGGCCAGCGCCGGTATCGAGTGCCTGAAAGGGGATACTGACTTCTCTCTGCAGTTTGTAAGAGGCAGCAAGCTCATCTGCGACTCTGAGGATAAATTACTAAATTTGACAACGTCTTTTCCATATTGTCCAGCACCAGTATCGAGTGCCTGCATGTCGCCAGTCCATAGAAAACTGAACGCCGCGCAGATATAAAGTATCATCCAACCTCCGAATACTTCGTATTTCACGTTCTTTTTGGCCAAAAGTATCATAATATACTCTTACATCCCATGAACAATGTGGAGGAACGCCCAGAAACTATTCAGTGCCTGAAAACCGGTGTTACTGGTATCAAATTGCGTTAAAATGCATATGAATCAAAAATTACCCACATGGTACTACTGGTAAATTTTTCATACTTCTAGGTAAACTAGGGGGACGAAATTTTGGTGATTTGAACAACGCCATAAATGATGAAAAGTCACGGGAGCGTTTGGTCCTGTGATGATTATGGAGGTGCTACAGCCCTCGAAAAACCATCGTGGGTCAAAAATGATCCACATGGTACTACTAGTGTTAAAATTCAGCTGCTCTTCATCACTACTAAATTGTGAGCTGGGTCTATATCTGCTCCTGAGTACGTCTAATAACAATCCAGCATCTGATTTCGGAATCTCTGCCTGACCGTGATGTAACCTAATTGAAATCGTCCTGTATCTCCCGGCCTGTTCGAATATATGCTTCGTAAGTGAATTTACAACTTCAGAAACTATTTATTCATATGTGTGTGGAGCATGTCCATCCCTACATACAGTTTCTTTTTCCTCGGCGTGATGGCATCTACCAGCAGGAGATTGCAACGTGCCACTGCGTGGTTCAAAGAGCAGGAGGATGTGTTTATCGTACTCCTCTGGCCATCAAACTCCCCGGATTAAAACCCAGTCGAGAATCTTTCCGACCGCCTGGATCGCACAGTTCTCACCATGAATCTTCAACAGAGATATCTGACGCAGCTGCACACGGCACTGGAGTGGGCATGGCTCCACATCGCTGTCGATATCTTTCAGAACGCCGGCCGCGGTGGCCTTGCGGTTCTAGGCGCTTCAGTCTGGAACCGCGCGACTGCTACGGTCGCAGGTTCGAATCCTGCCTCGGGCATGAATGTGTGTGATGTCCTTAGGTTAGTTAGGTTTAAGTAGTTCTAAGTTCTAGGAGACTGATCACCTCAGATGTTAAGTTCCATAGTGCTCAGAGCCATTTTTTTCTTTCAGAACCGCACTGACTCTCTTCCTGCACTTCTCACAGCGGTCGCGCTGCAGAAGGTGATTATTCACCCTTTTGATGGGCGGTTGGTCACATTAACGTGAGTGGGCAATTGAATTCCGCAGTGGTATGCAGTTAACTGGAACAGCTTCAATGTAATAAGCAAAACAGGCGACTGTCTGCAGCAAACTAAAAAACACAAATAAGCAAAGTATCCCAGCCCAGCTGAGAATGAAACAAAAATCTTTCGATACATGTCGTGGATGTCGTTCTATAAACACGTCTATGGCAAGCAGTAAATTTTTATGCTTATTTTTTCAACCAGAGTACTGCGCAGTTAGTTACAAAATACTGAAGAACATTTCACTTTTATATTTGTTCATATTTTATAGTAGATTCATAAGTATACAAGAACCAAGGGTTATGTTTCTTTCATAACTGGAAGCAAGCTGGATGCTCGATTAGGTATTAATCCATCATAATTCGCTAACAAGGACCACGTTTTTTTTTGTGCATACTCCCATTCCCTTCAACGAAGAATCTATCTGTTACTTGAAGACCTCTCTACATCAAAATACGTCCATAATGATATCAAATCATATGTGACTGCGTTTTACAGTACATTGTGCAAGCTTCTGTGTGGTATATTCTCTGAGAAATATGTGAAAACAATGCGAGTTTAGAAGACTGAACCGTGTCACGGCTCACCATTTTTGATTTACCCGCGAGATTATTTCACTTGTTTTCGCCGCAGCGATAGGGGGCGTGATCGCTGAGCGCTGTTAGCGCTGGTGCCCGAAGCAACAGTTTTGGGAGGACGGCTCGGTTGGTATATGGCGACAGGATGGAAGCGGCGGGGAGTCAACTGGTGCCTTCCGATTAAGGACTGCGTGGAGTGTGGCTGTTTGCGAGCATGTGGGGAGGACGGAATGCTCGCTTGCTTGGCGTGGTTCTCCATGACCAGCTGTTGTTTGTTGAGCCTAGCACTCAAGTGTAACAGGAAACTGCATTGGTGTGGTTCTCGTCACCTGGCTAAGGCCGAAATTTTCATATACTTTAATTATATTTCATGATCATTATTTTATTATGGGGTTGGTACCTGTAGCCAACATTTTGTGATTTGAAATACTTCAGAGAATATCATCATGTGCCAGGTGTCTACAGTGAATAATTCTTAATTTGTTTCATAGTGTATGGCACGGTATCCACTATCATCGATCATTTTATGAAAGTTCTGTCCAAATTATTATTGCATTAGACTTTGTTAAAATTGGTGCGTTTAATAATATTGCTTGGGATAAACCCATATATTTCTTGATATTGCCATATTTGTGTATTAAGTTGTGTTTCTTCTCGAGACTGACTGAATTGATTTTGGAATGCGGGGGGGGGGGGGAGTATTTAAATAAAACTTTGCTAGATAACACAACCGTCGTGAAATTGATAACCTGACAGTGCTTACTCATGTCACCAGTCGTTAATGTTATTTCTGTCTTGTAGCTTACTTAAGTGATATAAAATAATTTAGAAGTTTTGTGTATTTGTCACAAAAGGTGAACTGATGTCACATGATACTGATATGTGTGTAGGGTTTACGTAAGCTTAAGTGAAATCAGGAGGAAAAAAAAAAAGTTGCGCTCTTGACAAATTGGATTTTTTAAGGTTTGATTTACATGTAGTACAAATCACAAGTTCAATATTTTTCTGATGTAATTGTTAATATTTGTACATGTTGCACTATTGTACGATATAATATACCTTTTACTAACAGTACCTTTATGTAATGTTTCAGAGTGGGGCTCCATGTTCTTCTAGAGAATGTTTTTAAAAAAAAAAATTAATTAATAAAATTTCCTTTTAAACTGTTAATTGTATTGACTTGGATGTATAACCAATTACTGTTAAATAATAAATTTGTGTCAACAAGGCTTGGACCAAATAAATGTGCCTACACCTTCCCCATCCTGGCTCTGCTACCGTCTGTACATCACAAAGACATTTGTCGGATGCAAAATCCAAGCCAGAAACGGACAAGACTGTTCCTATTTCTACCATGGAGAGAAATTTAGGTTTTAATGGTTCTTTCAGTTTCCAAAGCACCCGTAAAATGTTATGGCCGGTTGTTCCCTGTCGCTGCCATCGCGTGATAAAAATGAAATACGACAGTGGAGGTACGTGACGGGCAAGAAACGGCGCAAGAGCAGCGCAGTAAAACAAAGGGCAGGTGTAGCCGCGTCCTGGCGCGGTCGCCAGTTCACCACACGCACACACACAGTAGCGCAAACCGATCCTCCCGGTTGGCTGGCTATCGCTTCATCCACACTCTGCCTGCCCACGAGCCGACGCAGTTTTTCACGCAATTGATGTGGGACGCTGCACGGCCAGCAACAGACACTGCGCACCATGTTCCTACCCCCACCGACTAGAATGGCTGTAAACTGGCGGCGTTTTATGGGCGACGCGAAAATTTGCCTGGACTGTACACTGCCGCGGGGCTACGAAGCTGGAGAGCAGTGCGTGAGCGGCTGGGGGAGGGGTTGGTAGGTGGCACAGCTGCGTTAGTGTGATGAAGTAGAATATGAGAGGGGCGGTAGAACGGAGAATAGGGTAGTAAGCTGGGTTACCCACTGTGGGAGCACCGTCTGCTCCCTGGAGAATTTACGTCATCTCATTGAAGACTGCAGGGGGTGGAAAAAAATAACGAAAAATTCTTTTCTTGGGTCTTTAATATTTCACGAGAGGAACGCAGCAGCTTATCATCGGGCCACAAATTTTTCCGGAGGCGCTGGGGCTAACATGGTTTCCCTGAAAGATTTTAATCGAAAGTTTTTGCTTTTTTTCCACCGGATTCTGTTGCGAAATAGTTTCCTGTACCATTATTCAGAAGTAATAAACAGCTGGTTCGTAATACATTTTTGTCCTTTGTGACCGATTCAAGTTATTTTAGTGTCATTATTTCTAAACACACCAAATATGGTCTTTGTGCTACAGCAGATGACTCACATAATATTCATTCCAAAGTCGTTCTCTTTACTCTGAGGTCTATTTAAAATTCGGTACAAGGTACCGCATAATAAAAACATCGTAACTGTAAGAAAAAGGCTGATACAAAAGTAAATGGCTTTTCAATATTGTAAAAATGAGGAAAAACTCTGCAACAGAACTCGGCAGTCAATAGCGAGAACTAAAGAATAAATGTCACATACGCACAATGACTGCCGATTGGGAAAAAAAAAATGTGTTCGCATTTCCTGGATCAACTCTTGAGAATATCCTCTGCACAAACTGTTGAAAGTTCAATAAAATGTGTCTTCTGTTACCAATAACTATAGAGTGGAGTCATAGGAGACGTAGAGGAATGTATAAGAAGGAGTGAAATGAGAGAGATGGAAAAAAGTAAGTAAACTGTTTATTATTTCAAAAGTAGTTCCATAAACGTTAATATATTTATTCAGCTTCGAGATAATACGGTCAACTCCTTCGTGGAAAAAAGTTTGCGGTTACCTACGGAATCATGACTGTATTCATCTCAAGCAAATCTACGGCCACGAATGCCTTTCTTCAGGGCCCCTAAAACATGGAAATCTCATACAGAGAGATGAGGACTCTACGGAAAATGTGTAAGAGATTCCCAGGGAAACTCCTGCAGTGTAGTCGAAACAACCTTTGCAACATGTTGGCGGGCATTACCCTGCAACAGAATGATGCCGTCCGCTAACCTTCCTGGGCGTTTGAACTTGATGGCACGCACGTGAAGTGTCCACGTACAACTGTATCGTGGCGCCGTGATCCAAAAATTCAGTGAACAAGGGGCCTTGTTGTCAAAGAAAAATGTCATCGTGACTTTCCCCTAGTTGGAATGCATGGCTTTGGATTTTTTTTCGATGAAGGTGAATCCATTTGCTTCTATTGTTAGTTCTGGTGCTTGCACGCCGGCTCAAAACGATGAAACCCTGTTCCATCATCCGTGATAATATGGGAGAGGAAAAGATATTCATCATCGTGATAGCATTCCAGGTGCTGCAGTAATGTTGACATTTTGTTCAACTTGTGCTACACCGTCAGGCTGTAAGGAACCCATTGTGCACAGATTTTCCGGATATTCAGATTGTCATGATAGCTTGAGCGGTAACATGACTTAGGCCCGACATGAGCCGAATGTCTTTAACCGCCCGCTGTCAGTCATTTCAGTGGAAGCATCCACCACAACAGTTAAAGAAGGGGTAATGACACGATGAGCCTGTTCTGTCTCACTGCTGTCTTTGAATGACATTCGACCTTCTGGAAATCGGTTATTCCATGTAAACACACGCGCACATGGCATAAAATGTTCGCCTTACCTCAGCAGAAGATCGGGCACGAATTTCATTTTCTGGCACTGCTTACGCAGTAAAAAACCACACAATAACTCTCTATTCCTCTTTCCTGGCTTCCATGGTGAAGTATACACATGACTCTCTGACCTCGCGTCGAGCACATCCAACAGACAAATGGCACAGCAGTGGATGCTCGCTCTATTCCTTCCTGATACCCAATAGCGCCTCTATACATACACCTCCCTGCGTTACCAGTTCCCGCGCCAAGCTTGTTGTATAGTGTCTCTCGTTGTCCTTTGATTGCCCCTTATATCTTTCAATAAAACGTAAAGCTCTGCCCTAGACGGGGCAATCGGCTGCAACTGACTGCCGTGTCATCCTCTGCCAATGACGTCACTGTATGTAGTATGGAGGGTCACATGGTGTGGACCAGCTCTTTTAATGATTGTTGGGTTCTTTGACCTCTAATAATAATAGCTCCTCTGTTGGCCTCACGAGGCTGAGCTCGTCCTGGACCAGTTCTCCCATAAAGGAAAAAATCCTTGGCAGTACTGGGAATCTCACTCGGGTTCTCTGCATGGCAATCAGGTGCGCTCATAACTCAGCTACTGAGGTGAAATATGTGCAGTCTGCAAAATACTGATTAGGTCACTACAATAAAAGTCACTGACTGGAAACAGTCTATTATCCCAACACTAGCTGAGAACCAGTGTTGTCTCAGTAGTTATTTATTCCAGTCGTCCATTAATCCATCTTCTCTCCCCCATTAATCCATCTCCTCTCCCCCCCCCCCAACTCTCTGTCTACTTTCTCGTCCCCCTCCCTCTACCGATCCCCCCTCTATCCCTCTCTTCTCCGACTTTTCTCCAACCATTCCCCCTGTCTCTGTCCATCACCTCCACACCACCCTTTCTCTGTCCATCTCCACCATACCCTCTCTCTGTCCATGTCCCACTCTCTGTCCATCTTCTCCTGCCCTTCTCTCTCTCTATCCTTCCATCTCCTCCCCTCCCTCTCTGTAATCTACACTGCTCACCTCCGCCCATCTGCTCCTTTCACTTCTGCCCATCTCATCCTCCCTCAAATTCCATCTCCTCCTCCCCATCTGTTAACCTTCTCCTCCGTCTCTCTGATAATCTCCATCTTCTGCTCTTCTTCTTCATATCCTCGTCTTCCCTTTCTCTCTCTGTTTTTTCCTTCCCCTATCTGTTCATTTCCTACTCCCCAATCTCTCTGTCCATCTCTTTCCTTCCTCTGTCCTCCTTGTCTCCCATTTCCACCTGTCCAGTTCCCTCTCCCCTATGTCTATTTCCTACTCCTTCCATATGCACCTACCACCTTATTTCCCCTTGTTGTCTGTCCATCTCCTCGTCTTCCCTTCCACCCTCCACATTATCACATTCATCCCAACAGTGATTATTTCCAGATTGTCACGAATATGTGCAACAAATTTGACTGAAATCGTTCCTGGAGCTTAGCACGTATCGCTTAGGATGGCTTTGCTGGCATATGCCAGTGTCAAATGTATTTAACATATTTCCTCTGCATGTATAGTGAATTTCGCCCTAGAGTTTCATTTTCACACATCTCAGTGTTTATGACGTCTTATCTCCTGAACTAATTGCTGGACAGTAATTTAATTTTGCATGTACATCCGGTGGTATACGTGCCTACCGTCGTGTGCGAAATGTGTTGTGAATAGAGTTAGCAGTAAAGAAGTAATAAATTTAAAAGTCTTGCTTGATGCGGTAGTTTTTCACGCATACAGTGCTTATGACGTCATATCTTCTGAAGTAAACGTCGTTCAAAAATGGCCCTGAGCACTATGGGACTTAACATCTGAGATCATCAGTCCCCAGAACTTAGAACTACTTAAACCTAACTAACCTAAGGACATCACGCACATCCATGCCCGAGGCAGGTTTCGAAACTGCGACAGTAGCGGTCGCGCGGTTACAGACTGAAGAGCCTAGAACAGCTCGGCCACTGTGGCCGGCAGTAACTGTCGTACAATTATGTAATTTTTCTGATACATTCACTGCTATATGTAAATACTGTCTGGAAAAGTGTCTCAGTTACAGTTAGTAGTAAAGAAGTAGTACATTAAAACGTCATGCTTTACGTGGTAGTTTTACTGCATGAGCAGCAAAAATTAGGTAAGCGACAAGCTTTTCTCCTTTCATCATTTTTTGGGGACCGTCAGCGAGAAAAAGTTTCCTAAATGTTCGAAATTATGTGTAAAGTTAATTGCAAGTCCCTAAGTGCTCTCATTCTCAAATACTGAATAACTAAAGTATGGGTATTCTCGCGCCATGGGCTGCAGTGCTTTTTCACACCCACCCATATGATAGACGGGTGGTTCTTACCCCCACTGCTATTCTTTCGTGGCAGTAACTGTATGTGTACCAAGCTTCACTTAAATTAGTCCAGTGGTTTAGAAGGAGGTGTGGAACATATATGTGCACAGCCATTTTTATAATTTTTGCGGAGTATGCGTTTCGGAAACTGCCGTCACATAATCCTAGATAAAAAAAATCAGTTTACTTCCTGTCAGTTATTTTTTCCTCGGCGACCTACTCAGCATTTTGCAGACGGCGCATATTTTTAATTTGATCGCACATCTCCTTCGTGAATTCATGTCGCAGATATGTTTCTTTCCGTGAAGATACAATATTGACTTTTGGGCTTGATTTTGAACGTTCACATACGCTGAGTTTCGTGTAGCGCAGATAGCTGGTTTCACTTTCCTTATGGGATACTCTGCAACAGTACTACGTCTAAGAAAAAGATTACCACCAAAATACTTGTGCACAATGTGCATGAATGGCGCTAGTGTGTGTCGTATCCTAGGGAGCTTGGTGTAGAAAGAGACTAGAAGCACCGACTACCCTAATATTCGCTGTGGGAGCTGTACGTAGAGGACTGACTGCTCTCTGCTAGATGTCTCACTTAATATTTGGCCGGCCGCGGTGGTCTAGCGGTTCTGGCGCTGCAGTCCGGAACCGCGGGACTGCTACGGTCGCAGGTTCGAATCCTGCCTCGGGCATGGGTGTGTGTGATGTCCTTAGGTTAGTTAGGTTTAAGTAGTTCTAAGTTCTAAGGGACTTATGACCTAAGATGTTGAGTCCCATAGTGCTCAGAGCCATTTCAACCATTTCAACTTAATATTTGCTCCTGGATGTTCACAGGCACGCTTTAGCGAGATAGTTGGCGTCAGTCTTGAAGCATCTTACAATTCAGGCTTGACGCTCTCCCGCAGATGGAACAAATCAATCGTGCTGCTCTTCTTTGCAAGTATTCAGCATAACCTATTAGTCTTGTTTGAGTCCCCTGCGGTTCAGCAGTATTCTAAGATGGAGCACACTAGTGTTTTTTTAGCAGTCTCCTTAATGGACTGACTGCATTTTCCCAGTATCTTACCAACGCATTGTTTCACCTACAATTGCGCCTGTGTGGTCACTCCATTTCATATCACCACCCAGGCGTTTGTATCACTTGACTAACTCCAGTTGTGGCTTATCGGTATTGTAGCCAGGGAATACTATTTTTCGCGTTTTGTGTAATGTACAGTTTACATTGTTGAACATTTGTATATTATGTGATCAAAAGTAACCGTCACCCCCAAAAAACATACGTTTTTCATATTAGATGCATTGTGCTAACACCTACTGCCAGCTACTCCATCTCAGCTACCTCAGTAGTCATTGGACACCCTGAGAGAGCAGAATGGGGCGCTCCGCGGAACTCACGTACTTCTAACGTGGTCAGGTGATTGGGTGTCACTTGTGTCATATGCCTGTACGCGAGATTTCCACACTCCTAAACATCTCTAGGTCCACTGTTTCCGATGTGGTAGTGAAGTGGAAACGTTAAGGGACACGTACAGCACGAAAGCGTACAGGCCGACCTCGTCTGTTGACTGACGGAGACCGCCGGCTGTTGAAGAGGGTCGTAATGTGTAATAGACAGACATCTATCCGGACAATAACACAGGAATTCCAAACTGCAACAGAATCCACTGCAAGTACTACGACAGCTCGGCGGGAGGTGAGAAAACTTGGCTTTCACAGCCGAGCGGCTGCTCATAAGCTGCACATCACGCTGGTAAATGCCAAACGATGCCTCGTTTAGTGTAATGAGCGTAATTATTGGACGATTGAGCAGTGGAAAAACGTGTGGAGTGACGAATCACTGTACACAATGTAGCGATCCGATGGCAGGGTGTGAGTATGGCGAATGCCCGGTGAACGTCAACTGCCAGCGTGTGTAGTGCCAACTGTAAAATTCGGAAGCGGTAGTGTTATGATGTGATCGTGTTTTTCATGGATGGGGCTTGCACCCCTCGTTGTTTTGCGTGGCACTATCACAGCAAAGGCCTACATTGATGTTTTTAAGCTTCTTGCTTCCCACTGTTGAAGAGCAATTCGCGGATGGCGATGCATCTTTCAACACGATCGAGCACCTGTTCTTAATGCACGGCCTGTGGCGGAATGGGTAAACGACAATAATATCCCTGTAATGGATTGGCCTGCACAGAGTCCTAACCTGAATCCTGTAGAACACTTTTGGGATGTTTTGGAACGCCGACTTCATGCCAGGCCTCACCGACCGACATCGATACCTCTCCTCAGTGCAGCACTCCGTGAAGAATTTCCCCAAGAAACTTTCCAGCACCTCATTTGAACGTATGCCTGCGGGAGCGGAAACTGTCATCAAGGCTAAAGGTGGGCCAACACCATACTGAATTCCACCATTACTGAAGGAGGGCGCCACGAGCCTGTAAGTCATTTTCAGCCAGGTGTCCGGATACTTTTGATCACATAGTGTAGCAAGCTTCCGAACTTGGCATCAAGATATGACTGAGTATGTATGCATTCTCATTCAGATAATACCTCATTTTATTTAACTGAATTATTTGCATGTGCAGTCTGAGGATACTATTTAATTTAACTAGACCTTTCGTAAGCATTATGCGAAGTTTCGAGACCATGTACTGTGCCCATACCCGTACTTGTTCACTTATAAGCCGGCCGCTGTGACCGAGCGCTTCTAGGCGCTTCAGTCCGGAGCCGCGCTGCTACTGCTGTCGCAGGTTCGAATCCTGCCTCGGGCATGCATGTGTGAGATGTCCTTAGGTTAGTTAGGTTTAAGTAGTTCTAAGTTCTATGGGACTGGTGACCTCAGAAGTTAAGTCCCATAGTGCTCAGAACCATTTTTAGCCAATAGGGACCTTTCAAAACCATTAGATAAAATCTGAACTAAGACTCGGGGACTGATGACCCCAGATGTTAAGTCCCATAGTGCTCAGAGCCATTTCAACCATTTGAGCTCACTTATAGAGTGGCTCCCCACGAACTGTAACACTATTTCCAGCACAACCTCCATTTGGCATTTGTGCACCAACACACGTCTGTACCATACCACGGATGCTTCGCCACAAAACTCGTAATAAATTACTTCAGCGTCCCCGGTTGCAAAGTTGGAGTCTATTGCTAGCGTTTCGTAATTAAATGCCTTCTGCAGTGCAAGAATGCTCATGTAATTAACCCCGCCATGATGAATGTGTAATAGAATCGGCAAAGCTATCGGACTACACAGTGATAGAGATTTAACCTTGGAAAATGCTACGAGAGCGGCGTCGTGCGTCACGAAGGAGGTTGCTCATAAAATTCCGAGATCGAACGTTCCAGGAAAGGTTGGGTAGCGTATCACTTCTGGTAACATATTAGTTCCACATTCCGCAAAACGACCACGACGAGATAATCTGAGACAGCTCATACAAAGTCTTACCTATACTCGTTCTTCTGCGGCACCGTTCGCGCACTGAGCTGGAAATGGGGAGGGGGAGAGGGGAGACGTGAAATTGCCACTAGAAGTACCCTCCGTAGCACACCTGTGTGATTTGTGGAGTACAGGTGTAGATGTATACGACGTGGCAGTACTCCCAGAAGGATTTTAATGAACTGAATTCAAGAATGTACACGAAAGGTATTCTTCAGTCATTAAGTATGATGTCATACCTATATTCTCCGTTGTATAAAAAGGGTTTTGTGACTCGTGTACCTAATGTTCCTTAATTAATGAAAACAAGGCATCGGATCCGATGAACAGTGCTTACCAATAGATAGTTACAAACTGATAGTTATGGCACGAGTGTACAACAACGACCGATAAAAAGTCATAATAAGGTAAAGGTTCACTGTAGTTAGCCGTAATTTTGTATATCAAAAACTGTTTGAATGAATTTAGGCTGCAGAATAAAACAATCGCCAGATCCAAAATGAACAAAAGTTGAATATGGTAAACGACTGTAATGACTGAAATCACAAAAATACTGGGCAGTAATGATAATACGGCAGCTTGACAGAAGGCAGTCATGCTAACCTTGATACAGAAAACAGGTAAAACATAAACACGAAAGACGTTGATTTCGAATTCAATAATTTTAACAAATTAATTATGAAAACCAATAACACGGAACGACTTGCAATATTGTACTGTATTACGTAACTCACAGTAAAGTTGTCTGTCTGCATGTTTACTTTTCAAATAAAGCAGTAAAAACTTCCATTCGTGACAACAACTGTTTGTGATGATCATATTTTGTTTGTGGGGCGCTCAACTGACAACTTTTTATCAATGCTGATGTTACGTTGACATATGCATATACACTCCTGGAAATTGAAATAAGAACACCGTGAATTCATTGTCCCAGGAAGGGGAAACTTTATTGACACATTCCTGGGGTCAGATACATCACATGATCACACTGACAGAACCACAGGCACATAGACACAGGCAACAGAGCATGCACAATGTCGGCACTAGTACAGTGTATATCCACCTTTCGCAGCAATGCAGGCTGCTATTCTCCCATGGAGACGATCGTAGAGATGCTGGATGTAGTCCTGTGGAACGGCTTGCCATGCCATTTCCACCTGGCGCCTCAGTTGGACCAGCGTTCGTGCTGGACGTGCAGACCGCGTGAGACGATGCTTCATCCAGTCCCAAACATGCTCAATGGGGGACAGATCCGGAGATCTTGCTGGCCAGGGTAGTTGACTTACACCTTCTAGAGCACGTTGGGTGGCACGGGATACATGCGGACGTGCATTGTCCTGTTGGAACAGCAAGTTCCCTTGCCGGTCTAGGAATGGTAGAACGATGGGTTCGATAACGGTTTGGATGTACCGTGCACTATTCAGTGTCCCCTCGACGATCACCAGTGGTGTACGGCCAGTGTAGGAGATCGCTCCCCACACCATGATGCCGGGTGTTGGCCCTGTGTGCCTCGGTCGTATGCAGTCCTGATTGTGGCGCTCACATGCACGGCGCCAAACACGCATACGACCATCATTGGCACCAAGGCAGAAGCGACTCTCATCGCTGAAGACGACACGTCTCCATTCGTCCCTCCATTCACGCCTGTCGCGACACCACTGGAGGCGGGCTGCACGATGTTGGGGCGTGAGCGGAAGACGGCCTAACGGTGTGCGGAACCGTAGCCCAGCTTCATGGAGACGGTTGCGAATGGTCCTCGCCGACACCCCAGGAGCAACAGTGTCCCTAATTTGCTGGGAAGTGGCGGTGCGGTCCCCTACGGCACTGCGTAGGATCCTACGGTCTTGGCGTGCATTCGTGCGTCGCTGCGGTCCGGTCCCAGGTCGACGGGCACGTGCACCTTCCGCCGACCACTGGCGACAACATCGATGTACTGTGGAGACCTCACGCCCCACGTGTTGAGCAATTCGGCCTCCCGCATGCCCACTATACGCCCTCGGTCAAAGTCCGTCAACTGCACATACGGTTCACGTCCACGCTGTCGCGGCATGCTACCAGTGTTAAAGACTGCGATGGAGCTCCGTATGCCACGGCAAACTGGCTGACACTGACGGCGGCGGTGCACAAATGCTGCGCAGCTAGCGCCATTCGACGGCCAACACCGCGGTTCCTGGTGTGTCCGCTGTGCCGTGCGTGTGATCATTGCTTGTACAGCCCTCTCGCAGTGTCCGGAGCAAGTATGGTGGGTCTGACACACCGGTGTCAATGTGTTCTTTTTTCCATTTCCAGGAGTGTAATATCGTTTACAGAACATAACATAAAATCATAAAATTACATTGACTACAAGAGAACATGCATAATTTTGTCAGTGAAATACGAATTATATTGAAATAACTTTGTTTCAACTGACTGTCTACAGAACAGTACAACACTTTATGTACAACTGCTATACTACAGATTCTTTATAATAATTACTTGATTGAAAATCAACTGTAAATTTAAATGAATCTCTTTTCTGTATATTATTTCTTTTGCTAACTACTTTTCGGGAATTATGGTGACAAAGATGGGACTCTGCTCATTGGTAAAAACTTGACTCAATAAAGGTTCACTCGGAAAGTTTACGCTTTGGCTAAACACACTCTAATGTTCCACAAAAGTTCCTATTACGCTGGTAAGCCTATTACACAGCTATAAAATTACTGGCTGGATGTTATTTGCGAAGCATCGCTTCTGGTGCGATGTAATTCGTTTTATGAAATTCATTATTGGCCGTAGTCTGTTCTTGATTAGCGAGCAGCTTGAATACATTTGGGCCAAATTACTCTTCACTGACTCGAAAATCTCCTTGCGACCATCTATTGTACCCACACCCGTAGTCGCTCACTCGTATTTTGCATCTCCACGCATTGTAACACTATTTCCAGGACTTTTCCATTCGGCATTTGCGAGCGAACACACGTCTGTACCACACCACAGATGTTGCGCCACTTTTCTGCTCTCACTTCTGTGACTGTGCGCTCTCACGCCAACAATGTTGTTGTTACATAAAACGTATTCTTTGTGTTTCGTACAATATAAATTTCCCTGACATTAACAGTGTGATTACAAGAATGACCTGACATAACTATTTCTTACTTATTCTTTAAGAGTATATAACATTTTCATAAACACTAATTACTGACAAAATTCGTTAAGTACAAGAGGTTACAAAAAAAAAAAATGTTTCAGACTGATTAAATGCAGTAGCTGCGTTTTACTGATACAGTATCTCATCGGAAAAGTAAAGGTACGCAATTAGTTTACACTGAAAAGACAATACATTATGACTAGTGCCCACCGCAACGTTGGATGCTGCCTGGGGTCGTTGCGGACACGCGACAAGTATGTAAGCGGAGCAGACACGGGAGGGGGATCATCCTAGCGAAGATATGGCGGCAAATGGGGAAGTCCATTGAGATAGGCGAATTTGACAACGGGCAGATTAGTATTATGCACAGCCTGTGAACGAGTATCGAGAAAACGGCGAAGCTTTTCAGGTGTTCACGTGCTACTGTCGTGAGCATCTACGGAAAGAGGTAGAAGGACAGTGAAACTATCAATAGACGCTAAAAGGTTGGACGTCTACGTCTGTTTACAGAATATAGGGCCCGCATCTCGTGGTCGTGCGGTAGCGTTCTCGCTTCCCATGCCCGGGTTCCCGGGTTCGATTCCCGGCGGGGTCAGGGATTTTCTCTGCCTCGTGATGGCTGGGTGTTGTGTGCTGTCCTTAGGTTAGTTAGGTTTAAGTAGTTCTAAGTTCTATGGGACTGATGACCATAGATGTTAAGTCCCATAGTGCTCAGAGCCATTTGAACCATTTTTGAACAGAATATAGGGTACGGAGCGTTGTTTACTCTGTAAAGTAGGATAGATGTTGATCTGTGGCATCTCTGCCGAAAGAGCACAATGCTGATGTACGCACAAACGTTTCAGAACACACCGTTCAACGTACATTGTTGAATTCATAGTACATTGTTGACCATGGAATTCAGCAGCAGACCAGCCTTACGTGTTCACATGTTGACCCAACATTGTCAGTTGCGATTGCAATGGGGAGGAGACCATCGGGATTCGAACGTCGATCATTGGAAACGTGTCGGCTGTTGGGTGAATCACATTTTTGCTACACTACGTAGATGATCGTTTCCAATAACGCTGTCATCGAAGCGAACGGTGGCTCGAAACTTGCAGCACACCAAGGACACAGGCTGGTGGGAGCAGTATTATGCCATGGTGAATATTCTCGTGCGCTTGCGTGGGACCTGTGTTAGTAATCGAAGACACGTTGACAGGTGCGAACCAACGGCATCTCTTCATGCTTGATGTGTTCCCCGTCGGCAGTATCATCTTTCAGCAGTATAATTGTCCCTGTCTCGGAACCAGAACCCTACTACAGTGGTCTGAGGAGCAGTATAGTGAACTCAAAAATGGTTCAAATGGCTCTAAGCACTATGGGACTTAGCATCTGAGGTCATCAGTCCCCTAGACTTGGAACTACTTAAACCCAACTAACCTAAATACATCACACACAACCATGCCAAAGGCAGGATTCGAACCTGCGACCGTAGCATCCGCGTGGTTCCGGACTGAAGCGCCTAGAACCGCTAGGCCACAGAGGCCGGCATAGTGAACTCACATTGATATCTCGGAGACCGAATTCGTCTGAAGTAAATCCTATGGTACCCATCTGGGTCGGTATTGGGCGCCATCACCGTGTACGCAAATCAGCGACCCGTTATTATCGTGAATTACATGACCTGTTTGTAGACATCTAATTCTGCGAACCTCCACAAATCTACTAACAAACTGTCAGATCCCTGATACGCAGAATCAGTGATGTATTTCGTTCCAAAGACGAATAAACAATCAATTAAGCAGATAGTCATTACGTTTTAGCTCATCAGTTTATGTTTTCTTGTACGTAAAAATCATGAGTCCTGGTAAACATGGGAAGCCAAAGAAATTAGCGGAGCCCATAGATGAAGTATCGCGCGATAATTCTTTTCCCGCATTTGAAGGGGAACTACGCTGCGACAATCCGCGCTGACTTGGGAGAAGTACACGGCAACACAGTAGTAAAGTATACTTATACGGATATGGTGTCTGTTCTTTCGGACATGTACGAATGTAGTGTGTGGACATATAAGGTGAGAATGTAGGTCTCGCTTGAGGCGTGCGCGAGAAAGTCCCTGCAGTCGCACTATCCTCTGTGCCCTCGGTGGCTCAGATGCATAGAGCGGCTGACATGTAAGCAGGAGATCCCGGGGTCGGAGCACACAATTTCACCTGTCCCCATTGATATATATCAACGCCCGTCAGCAGATGAAGGTATTAATTTCAGTAGTAGAGTGGTTAAACGAGTCTGAACGAAGAGAACGAAGTGGCAGACCAATCTCTGGAGAAGATACGGTAATCGCAGAAGTCGTTCTTGCAGTTCCGCATATCACTATGGAGGTGATGCTGATAAAAGTGAAAATAGGTTTTGACCAGTTTCCAACATCCTGTGCGGCAATTTAAAATGAGAAGCTCGCCGTTGGAATCTGCGACTGCTCTCACCAATTCAACAAACCTCCCCCCATACCAACCCCTTCCCGCAACCAAGGCTAGTGTATCACGTCATTATCGAGGACTTTTCTAGGTGCAACTTGGGCGAGGCTCTAGTCAATCTGTTTTGCTACTGACATTCACTGAATAACCACTCTCATGGTTTAAGTCGCCCACTACAGTCCAGGTGTATGTAAAAGAAACTGAAGGAAAGAATTGGCCCTGCCTAGTGAACTGTAGTTCGTATGTCTTGATTAATCATTAATAATTCTTAGTAGTGATGACAACAGTCAGCTACTCTAACTGAACAAGGGTTGCAAATTACGCACATTTATTCTTATGGCTTCAATGATTGCTCAGAACAAAGAAGGATCAAATACTCATCGTGGCAGAATGGGTGCAAATACACATGTGAACGTGTTATAATTGGGGATCTTCAGAGGGAAAGGACTGGAAAAGTTCTCATAAAATACACCGAACGAACAAAAAATTTTATTAACTGAGTGCGAATCGCGAAATTGAAATGTTGCTGACAATTGCATCCCACGGTTAGCGAGTCAAGAAGAATAGAACCCCAGACTGTACAATCATGGCTGAAAGATTACCTCGCAGCGACTTACTGATTTATCTGAACAAACGCACCTATCATCCAGTACAAATTTCGTACGCCTTGTCTGTGACATTTACATCATTTGTGGGAGACGAGGCGCGGTGAAATGGCAGCAGGACCGGAGGCTAGCATTGTGCAGCCCATCTGCTCGTGAATTGGCTGCCTTCTCCTCTCGTAGTCAAGAAGACCGCTCTCTGCGCCTCTCGACGACCAGGTCTGCCAACTCTGGCTCCCGGCATATAACTGTTTCCTGTGGCTCGCAGTGAAAAAGTGTTTACTATGGCTTCCAGCGAGGAAGCGTCTGATACATTTTCCTTCTCAGTGTGAGCCCACCAAAACTACTATTTTGCCAAATCTGAGATGAGGTACTTTATTTAGCCAATCTCGAACCTCCTAACAGATTTGTTCTCGAAGGTTCGGCGTCAGTTTTTTGGAATATTCCGAATGCCGGTCTACTCGAATTCCCCTTTCCATCAACTTTCGAGTACCGCTCTATGAGATATCGCCGTTACCAAAGATACCGAGTTCCGACCTAGCAAACGGCGTCCCGCCAAAAACTTTCCGTAACTTTGTCTTCTCAGCGTTTACGCTCAAGATGTTAGTGGCCCGTCTGCACTAAACAGAAGACTCGCTTGAGGAGACGCCCGCTTGCTACTGCACAATATTGCGATGTTATGACAAGAGACACGCCATACGCATGGGTGCACTTTCGTTCGGAGAAGTCTCTTTATTCATATTCACCAACTGGCGAGTACAATGCGAATTCGCTGAAGTCGGCTTTCAAATGCATATTTTCCTTATCGGCCTTATTTTGTCAGAGGCGCACGCCGCCCTATGCCACAGTGAATGCGACAGCGGGCGGTCGTGCACCGGACTCACATGGCGGGCGTTACCCGAAACGCGTGACCAGTCAGCAGCCTTGTCCACTGGAGGCAGGCAAAGGCGAGCAGAAACTGCAAGGGCCATGTTTTTACTCCCCACTGTCTATCAGAATGGGCTCAGCGTAAACTTTAGGATCAAGAGAAGTTAAAGGAAACAAGTTAAAAGAAACCTTCTAAAATCGTCACCTGCACCGACTGACGGATCACTCTTTTGCATATTTATTTATTTATTTATTTTGTTTATTTATTTATTGCCAAATTATAGACCTGTTACCTGATGTTTAAAACAGGTCGTACATCTTACAATTTTCGTTTTTCATCTTTTTACAGTTTTCTTTCCTTGTGTTTTATCTACAACATTTACAAAGAATGATTCAAAATAACAATAATTTGAGGTTGAAATATAAATAAAATTTTGTTGTTTTTAAGAAGAAAATAAAAAGAAGATAGGATAGATGAGAGATATGTTAGTACCATCACCGAGTGTGATTGACGGTGAATAACTTGGAATGGTTCCATCGAGCCGTTGACCGCCAGTCACACACACACACACACATGGTTATTAGTAGAGAAATAATGTTTCTTATCCTATTTGTTACTAATCCTATGTATTAACTACATTAGGTGCGCATCCTCGTACAGCATTTGGTGTTTTCTTGGCTAGATTGCCAGCAATTTGCTTATTTACTGTCACATCTCAGCTTCCTCCTCCTGTTCCTCCTCATTGTCACTATTTTCGCTGTCACTGTGGGTATCGCTGTCCATCCTCTGGAGATTTCTGTTACGCTGCACATAAGCACGTCTGTGATGTCGTGTCCGCATATACTCTTCGTGTGTTGTTTTTAAAATACTGTTTGTCAGTGCGTTTAATTGTGCCCATTGTTCTTCGTCTCTTATTGCTGTGTATATATCTATGTCTGTATCTGTGTAATCTAAGTGTAGTGTTTATCTATTGTTCGTGTATTGCCCGCAGAAAAAGACAGTGTGTTCTGGGGAACCTTCTTCCTCGCATGTGTATGTAGGTGTCTGCCTCAGACTCACGCGGTTTAAGTGCGTGGGATAAGATCCGTGCCCGGTTAGAAATGTACCATACCGCGGCTGGGATCGATATGCCTCATTCTCAACCGCTCCCTTATGTCAGGGAGGAAGTCGTGCAGTCTACGTCCCTTATCACTTACATCCCACTCACCTTGCCATGTATCCAAATGCCAACTTTTAAGGTGACGTATCGTTTCTATGGGCACACCGGTTATTATGTGAACCTTATCTAGTCTCCCCACCTTTAACCAGTACCTCGCAGCTCTGTATTTGATCGTGATATCTATGGGGCATATTCCGAGCACCACACACTGAGGTGGTACCGAAGGCTCCAGATAGCCTAAGTAGGACACTTCTCTGCCCTCGTCTGACGGATGCTTTGTTGGTGACCACGTTCAGTCTATGTGCCCACGTGCTAGCTGCAAAGCTACTGATTCGAATAGCGCACAGTGGTATGTACGTATGACTGGTAGAGGTAGTCTGTACTGTTTTGAATTTAGCCTCACCAGTTTGTGGAGTATTTTTTCTGCTTTGTCTGTTGTCAGCCTTATGTGTTCGTGGAAATTCAATTTTTCATCTATGTGTACCCCAAGATAGCGCGTAATGCGTGCTCGTTTGATGTTTGTGTCCCCAATTTCAACCGAAGGATTCCTTTGGAGTGATCCTTTCAGTAAAGTGTATGTTGTTTTGTTATCGGCTGTCCTGAGTTTGTTGTTGTGACACCACTGAGTAATTGTTTGTATATACAAATAGAGTTTGTTGATTAATTGGACCTATCTTATCGATGAATTAACTGTGCTGGATAAAAAGGAGAACGAAACACGAGGCTGGCTACAGCCTGACAGGTTTCAACTTCTTTAGCCAGGTAACCCCATGGACGAGTGTTTGATGTACGACTCAGACCCAGAGGCAAAGTAAGCTAGCAGTGGAACCATGTGGAGTCACCACTGTCGAAGAAGATGAACAGCTATTCATCCTTGGGCAAGGTGACGCTCAGGCAAGGTGACGATGAGTGAGCGTTGAGACCTGTATCACGTGGTGTTAGCAAATTATGCTGCAGTGCTGCAAACCGTCACAGGAGGCTAATACCAAAACCTCCTGACAGGTTACGGGAGGCAGTCAAGACGAAGCGTAGCGAGAAGCTACGGAAGTGGTATATCTGCTCTACTGTAAAAACCCAGCACACTCTACACGGGTCTCAGTCAAACATGCCGCTTCGCTGGGCTGTCAGATTTGCCTCACTGTGTTTTTCGGACATTACTCGCAGAGTATTCTTGCAGAGTGTTCCATTGCATGGAAGGAATTTCCAGAGAGAAGACGAGGTGGAACGCTTGGTGAACAGCTAAGGTGCAAATTTCAAGGGTTCACGAAGTCATCCATCGATGAGGCGCATTTAAGAGTGAATACACAGATACAGCCTGACACGACCATCAAATTTCATGGCGGAAGTTGACTTTTTAGGAGTTGTGATGTAAAATTTGTAATTTCCCGTCCTTTAGAGTCATTTTGAAGGTTTAATGGTAAGTACTGCACCAGTACTGTATAGAGGATGGTCAGAAGCAGTCTGCAATGTTTGTAAGGGCGTCGCAGAGTAGGTCGTTCTGAGAAATAGTTAACAAAAGCGATTCGATGCGTTGCGCCGCTACCGAGTTAATTAGCACTGAAATCAGTCGATCACGTCTATACGTGCGTAAATTCAAGCAGCCTGTCAGATATCGTACAATTGTTCTCATAGCGTAGATGATAGCGGACGAGACTGGCTCGACTTTGACTCGGGTTCAATTCCTGCTACCGTCCCACGTCCAGCTTTTGTATCGCTCTCTTGTTCGGTAGGTTTGGCGACACCGTTTCCGGGAGTTCACTTGAATCTGCTAATTAACTCAGAAACGGCGCACTATCATGCGCACATGTATAGACAGGCAGTCGAGATTTATAAACACCGTAATAACTTTCACAGAAAAGGATAAGGTGTTACGAGGGTAATCCCAAAAGTAAGGTCTCCTATTTTTTTTATAAGTACAGAACTCTGTGTGGCAGTTGATCACAGTGTTATGAACAGTGCTTCACGCGCTGTGTGTAAACATGCGCACGCCGCGCTGAGGCGCTCAGTCTTGGCTTGGCAGCCATTGAGAATGGAGCTCTCGTTGGATGTTACCACCAAGTGCGAACTGCGGGCAGTTATTCAGTTTTTGAACGCAAAGGGCACTGCGCCGATTGAAATCCACCGCCGATTAACGGAAGTGTATGGTGAGTCGTGCATGGATGTCAAAAATGTTCGTAAGTGGTGTAGAGAGTTTGCAGCTGGTCGGACCGAAATTCACGACGAACAAAGGAGCAGGAAACCGTCAGTTTCTGAGGAGACAGTGTTGAAGATTGAGCAAAGCATGTGTGAAGATCGGTGGATCACCCTGGACGATCTCTGCACGTTGGTTCCTGAGGTTTCCCGAAGCACCACTCACAGAATTTTAACGGAACATTGAACTACCGGAAGGTGTGCGCAAGATGAATGCCACGCATGCAGAATGAGGACCACATGCGGCAACGAGTTGATGAGCCCGCGCATTTCTCCACCGCCTTGCAGCCGAACAGGACAACTTTCTGGACTTAATTGTCACGGGTGACGAAACCTGCGCATACCACTTTACACCTGACACCAAGCAACAATCACGCGAGTGGCGATATCCTTCTTCGCCAAAGCCGCGAAAATTCAAACAAAAAACAGTCTGCCGGTAAAGTCATGACAACCGTGTTTTGGATCGGAAAGGGGTATTGTTGGTCGATTTTATGCCCACTGGGACCACGATTAGCGCTGACAGGTACTGTGAGACTCTAAAAAACTCAAACGGGCAATTTAGAACCGGAGAAGAGGAATGTCGAGTAAGGGCGTAGACATTCTCCATGACAACGCTCGCCCACACATCGCTCAGCAAACCGTTGCTCTTCTGCAACAGTTTCAGTGGAACATAATCACCCACCCACCCTATAGTCCAGACTTGGCGCCCAGTGACCATCACCTGTTCCCTAAGTTAAAAGAACATTTGGCCGGAAAGCGGATCTGCTCCGACGACGAGGTGAAAGAAGAGGTTCATAACGTTCTGAACAGCATGGCGGCGAGCCGGTATGACATGGGCATACAAAAACTGTGTCTACAAAAATGCATCGACAGAAATGGTGATTATGTCGAAAAGTAGCTAAATGTTCAAGCTGTAAACTGATGTAAACCACTGTAGAAATAAACAGGTCTATGTACTTCTAAAAAAAATAGGAAACCTTAGTTTTGGGATTACCCTCGTAAATTAGATAAAATTTTAATGTCAACATTTCATCGTAAGAATCGCCCCTGCAGCTCCCTCACACGCTTTTCAGACTGGTTCTGACCTCTCTGTATACAAGATGTGTCACAGTTGTCTGCAAAAACTGCCACGGGTGAAAGTAGACGATAGTAGAAGCAAGAACTTTCATTAAACATTGATTAGCAAACGAGCCATTTGAGAGTTAACTGCGAATGTGTGTTTACGAGTGACTACTGAATTCAAAATGAAATACACTCTAAGACAAAAAGAACAAAAAACCGAAACGACGTGCCACGAAGGAATTATCCGAATGGGACGGAAATCAGTAGATGTGATGTACGTGTAAAGACAAACAAATGATTATAATTTCAGAAAAAATTCGTGTATTATTCAAGCGAAAGAGCTTCGTAAATTAAGCAAGTCACTAACCTCGGGCCCCTTATTCAAGCAGTTATAAGACTTATCATTGGTTGACAGATTCGTTGCATGTGCTCCTGCAGGATACTATCCCAAATTCTCTGCAATTGGCGCGTTAGATCGTCAGAATCCCGAGATTGTTGGAGGGCCCAGCCCATAATGCTCCAAACGTTCTTAATTGACGAGATATCCGGCGAGCTTGCGGACCAAGTTAGGTTTTGGCAAACGTGAAGACAACCAATAGAAATTCTCGCCATGTGTGGTGGACGTTATCTCTATGATATGTAAGCCCAAGAGGGCTTGCCCTGACGGTCAACAAACCGAGGCGTAGAATACCGTCTCCGTAATGCTGTGCTGTAAGGTTGCCGCGAATGACAACCAAAGTGGTTTCGCTAAGAAAAGAAATGAAACCCTAGACCATCCCTTTTGGCGGGCGACAGTCGGGTTGGTATCCCACCACTGTCCGCGGCGTCTCCGGACACGTCTTCGGCTTGGAATCATATTGACTAGAGTAGAATTGTCTTCAGTGATGAGTCCCGCTAACTGAGCCCCGATAACAAGCGAATACGTGCCTGGAGACAGCGATGAGCTATCATCCTGACTGTCACCAGCCATATGGCCATACATCCAGGAGTGATGGTCTTAGTTGGCATTTCATGTTGTCATCCGCAGCACCTTTACAGCACAGCGGTACATCGGCATATTGTACGCCTCGTTTTGTTGCCCTTCATGTCAAGCCACCCAGGGCTTAAGTTTCAGCAAGATAATGTACGCCCGCAAAAGACTAGAGTTTCATTACTTGTATTCGTGCTTGCCACACTCTACATCGGCCAGCAATGTCGCCGGATTTCTTGACAATTAAAAACGTTTGAAGCGTTATAAGAAGGTCCCTCCAACCAGTTTTGGATTTTGACGGTCTAGCACGTCAATTGGACAGAATTCGGCACGATATGCCTCAGGAGAACATTTAATTCTGTCAAGCAGTGCCAAGCCAGATAACTGCTTGCATAAGTACCAGAGGTGGACGAAAGCGTTATTGACTTTCCCGATTTGTGAAGTTCTTTCTCCTGAATAAATTACCCAATTTTTCTGTAGTTGTAATCATTAGGTTTTCTGTACATGTACATCACTTCTGCCGATTTTTGTCCCACTCGAACAATTCCTTCGTGGCGCGCCTACTTTTTTCTTTAGAGTGTAAGAATGACGCAGCCTAATACCCAAAAAAATGGTTTTATTCAAATAGTTATCATACTTTCGTAGTACCTCGGTATTTGGAGTCGTCACTGAATACCTCCCTGGGGTAGACAACCTCTTTGACTAGTGTCGACTGCACGCACACACGGGTCGGGAAGAGGCGTAGCGACTGCGTGGGCGGCCGTCTGTCGATACAAAGGTGAGGCTGCGGCGGCGGCTACGCCCACGTTACGGAGACGGCAGCGGGGGCGGCGGCGGAGGCGGGGGTCAGGGGGCTGAAGACGGGGCCGCAGCACTCCACAGGGCATCGCCACGGCTCCGCCTCTCACGGCGACGCTCCTTGTATGGTACCGTTCGCTAGTCTTGAAACCTTCCCGTCTCCTCTATATCTCTTTTGTTACTCAACCTTCCCTTCTACAATAACCTATGAAACCTTCCCTTAGGATTTCTATCTCTTGCTTAGTAATAACAAATGAAATCTTCCCTTTGAAATTAATTCTCTTTCTCAGTCTTCACATACAAATTTAAATGCTGCTTATTAAAAGTGATTTTCTGATTATTTCCACGAAACATAGAATGTGTCGTCATCGTGGCCCTCGTCTTTACCTGCAATAACCCAAAACTGTTCCTTACCCTTTTTACTGTTACTAGATCGCCATCTGACTGCTACATCGAACTGCGACATGAATATACTTACTCTGTTTTTTCTATACTCTATTAGCTGGTGGTGGGCTGTCATAATAAGTGGCTGTATTTCATACTAAAGCTGACGTTATTCTTTAATAGCAAAGCTGACGTTATTCTCTAATTAATTTGACTGAACTTACGTAATACATAGTTAAACTTTTTCTTGACAACAGAAAAATTTTGCGTAGTTTTACGTTGATGGTTTTTGAGGTGGATTATAATCAGTAATGCAATATTGCTCGCAAAAATTAATTATATTCTGAAAGAAATGATTTTACAAATGTTCAAATGGGATTTACTTTTTACAATCATCTTAGAACTAGCAATTCGCAAACATACCTTCAGTAGTCTTGAGTTTCTCAAAAAATTAGTTCAATAATATTAGTTCCTCTTATGATAATAGTTAGCTGATGTCTCTGTACATCCTTTTATAATCTCTTGTAAATCATAGCTAGTGGCTGGCAGGCACACCGCTCCTCTCAACCTCTCGCTTCAGACCCGCTACCGACTCGCTTCACATCTCGCTTACTACTGACTTCCTACGAACGCTAAAGTGCGGTCTCTCCTGCCAAAATGCTTCCTGATGCAGACGATCCCTGCTACCATTACAAAATGTATCAATGCGCGGTCTTTCCCGCTCTTTTCTTAAAATGTATCCATACGCGGTCTCTCCCGCCCTTTTTAAAATTATATCAATGTGCGGTCTCTCCTGCCAACAATACTTTGGTGCAGACATTCCCTGCTACCACAATTATTTCCAGCATGTCAAATATTAATTATTCCTACTTAATCCTATTAATAAAATATAAACATCTTTCATAAATTGTGGTTGGACAATAGGCAATAGAAATATACACGTCTTACTGTCTCAGCTGTCCACCAAACAGTTCACAAGGAGCACCATTTCATTTTTCTGGGCAGTGGATAAGATCGTTCCTAAATACCACGTGGCTTTCTAACCACATTTATTCAAAGGCACTCAACAAACTATTCGTCATCTGCTATTTTATACCGCAGTATGGAGGGTAGTTTCTGTACCTCAATCATCTCAGCTCCAATCCTTTTTTTTTATTCCATTTGTCGATGAACGCTCGTTAATATCCCTGTTGTAAGCGCGGATGTGTCTTACTTCACTGTCGTGGATGTTGTACGTGGCGTGTTTATAGTTATTTGGTTGACTCATATTGGAACGTGAGCTTGTGGGAGAAGGAAAAACAAGATACAGTTTTAACGTTCTGTCTGTGATAAGATCATCAGGGATGGGACTCAAGCTCTGACAGGGCGGGGACTGGAGGGAAACACTACAGTGCAGGGAAAGGAACCATACTGGCTTAGTATTAATCGATTTAGAGAATCTGCGAGAAGCCTAAATCTCGATGCCGGATCAGGTTTTAATCCCCCTTCAACCAGAGTATGAGTCCAGTGTCTTTATACCGAAGCACCTCTCTCCATGTGAGTTGTCTGAATTTTCAGACCAAGACACTATACACGTCTATGTTGTGGCGTCTCCCATTGCACAGCTTGCGCAAAGTAAAACTGGCCCGAAAAATCTAACAAGGAGATAGTCCTAGGGAGAAAATCAGGATCAACGAGGAATAACGGCAGCCCAAGGAGAAATTTTTCCTTCCGTTCCTTAATAAGACCACGGATCGTATTGGGGAAGTTCAAAATGGTTCAAATGGCTCTGAGCACTATGGGACTTAACTTCTGAGGTCATCAGTCCCCTAGAACTTAGAACTACTTAAACCTAACTAACCTAAGGACATCACACACATCCATGTCCGAGGCAGGATTCGAACCTGCGACCGTAGCGGTCGCGCGGCTGTAACCTCCCCACAAAATAGTATAAATAATAATAATAATGATATGAATATGATTCTAATTTTTTTTTTTGTGTAACCTCAGAACAAAATCGGTTCCCATTTATAACCTCCCTACAGGAATTCATTCACATTCAACCTCCACACAAAATTTGTTTCCCATTTAATGTACCCACAAAATTCTTTTCTCATTTAACGTAAGCTCAAAACAGAAAAATTCCTAAACTTAGTAATAAAAAAATAAATTCAGTAACCTGGTAAATTTTGGACGACAGCAGTGCTGCGTCACGGCCCTGTAAGATCATGCTGAGTAAAAAAAAGGAAAAATTCTTACCTCAATAAAGTCGCCAAATATCTGCTCTTACAATAAATTTTTCCGGCACAGCTCTGTGCAATGCTGGCCAATAGATTTGTCATTTATGAAAGGAAGCAACTGATTTTTCTTTTGCAACAATCGGAATGATGATGGATTGGAGAAATTAGTAAATTCTTTAAATTGAAATGAATGCTTGTAAAAAAATTACTTTATATGACAAAGATTATTATTAGGACATTTTTAAAACATTTACATGGGAGTTCAGATACATTACTAGATATGCGCGAGGCTGCTTTTTACCCTATACAATAATACTCAGGCTCCGGCATCGCTGCACCGCGACCGGCCCAGCCAACACGATACACTATTCCAGACCAGAGCAGACTGCAGACTAGACAAGCGCAGACTTACTTCTACAGCTACACAGTTCGTACTGCAGTCAACACTGCTCTCTGGTCAGAGATTCACTTATACCTTGCCTACTGCAGGCAGCGGACGAGCAATACATCGAAATTACATCTGCTCGGACCAAAATTACATCTGCTCGGACCTCTTACATAACCCTCCACTGGGGGGGGGGGGGGGGGGCAAAAATTTGGCAGCGATGGTGAGTCAACTGGACTTGCCATGAGCAACAAATTTTTCTTAATTATCTAAGTTTACAGTCACAGAATATATACATATATATAAGTGCAGAACATGAAATGAAATATAGTGCACATGCACTGAGTACAGAACATATCAAGCAATGACAAAATGTATACGCAATGAGTACAAATCATATTAACAAATGACATAAAGTGCATACACACTGTAGTACAGACCATGTCAAGCAATGACAAAATGTATACGCAATGAGTACAAAACATATTAACAAGTCACATAAAGTGCACAAGCACTGTATATCTTTTTACCATTTTACAAGAACTAGTATACGCAATAAGTACAAAACGTATTAACAAATGACATAAAGTGCACACACACTGTATATATTTCTACCATTTTACAAGAACTGGTATACACAATGAGTATAAAACATGTTAACAAATGACATAAAGTGCACATGCACTGTATATATTTCTACCATTTTACAAGAACTAGTATACGCAATGAGTATAAAACATGTTAACAAATGACATAAAGTGCACACGCACTGTATATATTTTTACCATTTTATAAGAACTACGATAGGACAGGGAAGGATTGCATCATGGTTGTAGCACAGTAGGTTGCACGTAGCTGCACTGAAAGTCCATATCTTTCTACAGAAGCACAACACCAAGTGAGACAATCTGAAGTTCTCTTCCCTGAAGTATTAATCAGTGTAGCCAGGACACTGAAATGTATTAATATTCAATGTTATCAATTTGGTAGTACATTAGGTACACCAAACAGTGGGACCATAATAACATCTCCATCGCTCAAGGTGGTGGACAGCATGATGTGTCAACACCACACTCTTGAAGAATCCATACTATTTCACCAACGTAGAATTAGTGCAAAAACCAAGTATAGTGCTCCATGATCATGAGGATGGACAGGACAAACGGATATTGCAGTAATTTCTGCCAATTAGGTCAGAAGGTGAAGGACATTAAGTCGTATGCTAGTCATCATTGAGAATTACACTAGTCTATCAACCGATTTGAGTAATTGGTGGCATTCATTGCCTAGTTACTAAATATTTCTGTACTATGTATGGAGTATTACAGAATATTATTCATTAGTCATCTGATTACATTGGCACTCATTGGCCAGTTACAAACCATTTTTATACATTATTCAAAAGTGATCATTCAAAGCAAGAGTTAATTAATGGCATACCATTCACATAATTCATCTAGTTATAGTAATCATTGGCACTCATTGGCCAGTTACAAACCATCAGAAGTCATCATTCAAAACAGGAGCTAATGAGTGTAGCATCAAGCTACTGGTATTCATATATAATAGCATGTAAGTGACATAAGACAAAGTTAAAATATAAGAAACAGTGGCATTCATTCGCCAGTTACTAAACATATAGCAAGTATTGAATATTACAAAACATTTTTCATCATTCAAGTGACATACGACATATTTAAAAATAATTATTGGCACTCATTGGCCAGTTACAAACCATTTTTATGCATAATTCAGAAGTCATCATTCAAAACAGGAGTTAATGAGTGTAGCATCAAGCTACTGGTATTCATATATAATAGCATGTAAGTGACATATGACAAATTTAAAATATAAGAAACAATGGCATTCATTGGCCAGTTATAAGGTATTCATATAGTTTTATAAAACATTATTCAGTATTATTCAGAAGTCATTATTCAAAATGAGAGTTAATTATTGGCATAGCATTTATAGAGTATAACAAAAATATTATTTACAGAAATTATTGGCATAGCATTTATACATTGTTACAAAACATCGTTCAGTATTACTCAGAACTCATCATTCAAGTGACATACGACATATTTAAAATGTAACACACTGTTAACTATTACTCAAGGTCTGTGGTTAGAAAACATCATTCAGTATTACTCAGAACTCTCTTAAACTGGTAGCATTATTTGGGACTGATAATACATTTCTTTTTTTTTTTGTGCTAGCAATGCATTGCATTGGGATCGATAATTAATTGCTGGGGCATAAAAAATTTGCTTTTCACTTATTGCTGCAAATAAGGATTAGTGACGTCATTCGTCATGAGTCAGCTGTAGCAAGGTTATGAAACAAGTAGAGTATATGTGATCACATTCATGAATGACACACACAAATGGGTAAAAAATGCAAGTACTAGAACAGGTTTAATAACTAACTGCTTATAGCACATTAATTTCATGAATAGCTTCTCCTGGAAAAAATAGAAAATGAATTATTAAGCTGAAAGAAGAAACGCATATTATGCTGAAAAGTAGTGAACTTCGAATTAACAGGTAATGAAACGTGTACTCAATATGTATGTACTCTAGCTGTCCTTTCCAAAACATTCAGTCATTATACCATGTGACATAAGACATACTGTCAAAACGAACTGCAACAAATACTTAAATAAGTACATAGCATTTCTTAACTAACAGTAAATATATAAACTTCATCATTATTCTCATCTGCAAAGGAAAACTTAAAAGTGGTGCGTTAAGTGGCCATATAAAATTCATCACTATCATCACCTGCAAAGAAAAACTTCATTATTCATATTATCATATTCTTCATATAACTATTCGTCATCATTCATTATCATCTGCAAAAAAAATAGACACTTCATTATTCATATTACCATTTACTTCATATAACTATTCATTGTATAGAGTTTCTTATTTCTAGCATATTTCATCACTAAAACTAAGATGTGTACTTCTGTCTGACAGCCTGCATCAATCGCCTCGTATTCTGAAAGAAAAAATTAGTTAAGACCGCTATCATACGATGTGTATAGTATATTCTTGTTACTGCTTGTTAATTCTGATCCAGTTACTCTTCATGACGAGGTATTACATCTTCTTTTGTTCATTCTGAAGGTGAAATTCCCATTTCATAGTAATCCACTGTGGTTTGTTTAAGTTATTTCTTTTACACGTTATTGCTTTCTGAAAATGATGAATACGGATTAATATCTTGCATTTAAATCATATACTCATTAAATAAAACTTGTTTCTAGTGATATAATTAAGCATACAGCATAGCATGACAGAAAACGTATTATGTCAAAAACATAGAGAGTGTTAAGGTGCAAAAATGTACACACAGTCTCATAATGTAGTAGCCAAAAGTGTAGAATAGTCAAGATATTGAGATATCATAAGAAAAAATTTCAAAGTCAACTGGTGTTTGTTATATCTTAAATATTTCGTAGTGCATACAAACAAAACAGGAAAACAATCATACATACACGAAAAATGGAAAATGTGCACGATCTGATATATAACGACAAGAAAAGCGACCTGCTAACCTTACCTTGCCGGGCACTTGCCAACAAAAAATATGATAATCATCAGTAAGTAGTCACATAGATAGAATTGCATAATTGGTCATAAAATATGTAAGTTTATCTGGAAAAATGTGCATGGTCTGATGTGTAACGACAAGAAAAGCGACCTGCTAACCTTACCTTGCCGGGCACTTGCCAAGAAAAAATATAATAATCATCAGTAATTGTTCATATAAATATAATTGCATAAGTGGTCATATAAAAATTAGAAAATGGTATTATAGTGTGATAAATCATAAAGTATGTTCATTCAATAAAGGGTTTAATATTGGAGACAAGGTGATTGCCTTTACTTTTTCTGCTTCTCAGAGTTTCGACGTCTACTAGATTGGGGTGAGGAATGCTGCGAATTCTGTATGGACCTGCATATAGAAGCTCAAATTTACTGCATCTACTCTTTCCTCTGTTGGATAAATAGTGTGTGCGTACTAATATCTTCTGTCCAACGTGAAAGTCACGGCGTATACAAACCTGTTTTTGCTGTCTTCTCCGGCGCTCTGCGGCACGTTTGATGTTGTTCAGCGCAATGTCAATTATTTCATGGTGTCGTAGTCGACGAGATGTAGGAAAGGTTACTAATTCTTTAATTTTGTTAGGTGGTTCAACATTTTTTAATATAACAGTCGGAGGTAGCATAGTAGATTCATTTGGTATGGAATTAATTATATCCTGGAATGAGAGTATGTGTGTTTCCCAATCAATATGTCTTTTATGGCAGTATATTCTACATAGTTTACCAATTTCTTTCATTAGTCGTTCACAAGGGTTCGAAGAAGCATGATACTTGGATATATAGATCGGAGAAATGTTTCTAGCTCGTAACATACGTGTCCATACAGCAGATCGAAACTGTGATCCATTGTCGGAAATTACTTTCAATACATGCCCTACATGGAATAGAAAATGTTTTATAAATGCTTTCGAAACAGATTTAGCAGTAGCTTTGCGTAACGGAGTGAAGGTAACAAATTTTGAAGTGAGTTCAACAGCGACAAAGATGTAGCAAAAACCTCTATTAGATCTAGGAATCAGACCAAAAATGTCTACAGCGGCCATGTGTCTCAATTTAACAGGTACAATGGGATGTAACGGAGGAAAATGTGAAGTCGTGTCTGACTTAGCTTTCTGGCAGATTTTACGTGACGCTAAAACTTATCGAATACGTTTCTCCATGTTGGCAAAATAACAGTTCTGTCTCAGTATAAGAAAACATTTTCTCGCTCCGCAATGTGCGTAACTTAAATGAGTATACCAAATTAATTTGTTAACAAGCTCGTCAGGAATGCATAGTAACCAATTGTGCTGTCAGGGTGAGAGCGGCGAAACAGAATATTATTGCGTACAGTGTAACGGTATCTAATGGTAACATTAATCCTATCTTGCCAAAGGTGTTTAATTTCTCTCCATACGTTGTCTTTACTCTGCTCTTGTGCTATATCTCGTAATGACGACGAAATGAAATTTTCAAATGCAACTTATTGAATATACATGACGCTAAAATTTGCTTGGCAGAAGTTGGTTGCGATGTCTTGCTGATTGTTGCTGAGAGAATGGGATAGTGCATCTGCTACAATATTTTGTGTACCGGGAATGTGAACAATTGTAAAATTAAATTCCTGTAAATAAAGTTTCCATCTGCTTAATCTGTCATGTGTAAATTTTGCGGAAAGTAAAAACTGTATAGCTCTATGATCTGTGTAAACGGTCGTATGTCTTCCATAAAGAAAATGCCTAAATCTCGCAAATGCCCATACAACACATAATGTTTCAAGTTCTGTGACAGAATAATTGCGTTCAGCAGGTGACAGAATGCGACTCGCAAAGGCGATGTTTTTAATTACTGTAGAACCATCTTTCTTCAATTTCCTGAAAAATGTGTACGCCTAAAACGGTGTTAGAACTGTCGGTGGCAATGGAAAAATTTCTAGTAAGATCTGGATGTGATAAAAGTGGTTCATTCAACAAAGCTTGTTTCAGATTGACAAATTCTGACTGCGCTTGGCTATCCCAGGACCAAATAGAGTTTTTACCCGTTAATTGACATAATGTAGGGGTGTCTAAAGCAGAGTAATGAATAAATTTACGAAAAAAGTTATTTAAACCCAAAAAGCTGCGTAGTTGTTTCTTCGTCGTAGGAACAGTAATGTCACGTAAAGCACAATGCCTTCTGCTGAAATTACATGTCCAAGAAATTTTATAGAAGTTTTGCCAAAGTGCGATTTACTGAGATTAACTGTGAGTCCTTGTGCACGAAAAGTTCGTAACAGTTGTTTAAGAATCAGATTGTGTTCAGACCAGTTAGCTTCTGCAATAAGAATATCGTCTACATATGTTGTTATTCTGTCTTTTAATTTTGTCGGAAGTATAGTATTCAATCCGCGAATAAATGCTGCTGAAGAAATAGTTAAACCGAACGATAATTTACAAAATTGATAGCAGTCACCAAAACAGAGAAATTCTGTGTACTTTCTGCAGTTCGGATGGAGCTGAATTTGCCAAAATCCCGATTTCAAATCTAATGTGGAATAAATAGCAGTACCATGAAATTTCTGTAGAAGTTCTTCTAGTGTCTGTGGGCGATCTGTTTCATTAATAATAATGTCATTGATGTGACGCGAATCAAGTACGAGACGAAGTGAACCATCCTTTTTCTTAACAATATGGAGTGGGTTTATGTACGGACTAACTGCCGGTTCAATAGTTCCTTGGTCAAGCATAGCTTGCAATTCTTTCTTAACTTGTTCTCTGTGAATATACGGAATTGGATAATGTTTGGCTTTAAACGTGTCGTGCTGTTTAAATTGAAATTCATACATAAAACCGGGCATACTACCAGGGACGTTGTCAAAAACTGGAGCTTGCTGTAAAAGAATTTTGCGTAGTTGCGTGCGTTCGTCGTCTGTATTTGCACTGCTCTGTTTAACTTTATCAGAAATCATCTGTATAACGTCATAGTCGGCTTCGTCTGGAGTATTATAGTTGTGCACGTACGTATCTGTGAACAATGTGGAACGACTTACGTGATGCGGAAATGACCTCTGTACGATTAATTGTTTGTTCTTCTGCAGATAAAGAGTGCTGAAATTCTAAAGCCAGTTGTACATTTTCATCCTTTAACATTAAATAGCAGTTTTCAAAGTCAATAACTGCGTCATGTTGTACCATAAAATTCGTACCTAAAATAACGTCTGTTGTCAATAAGGGAACAATCCAAAAATTTGAGTGAAATGTATGACCTGCAATACAAAATGATAAATGTGTCTGTAATTTTACATCCACTCCTTTACCAGACACTTCTCCTTTTACTTTAGTTTTGCCTAATGGTAACGTAGGATAGGTATTCTCTTTGTTACATTCGTTGAAAGTTTCCTCATTTATAACTGACATAGGTGATCCAGAATCGATTACTGGTGAAAATTTGGATGATCCAATCTTTACTTCAATGACAGGGTGTGAAATGGTTTTTTGAATAACTGGTCTTTCCTGCAAAAGAGTGTCTCGGATGTCGTCAAAAGTAATAACATTTTCGTGAACAAGATTCTGCGTGTCAAAAATATTGCTTGCGTTGCTGGAAGATGCAACCTGTAGTGTATCTAGTCAAATTCTAACTGTTCTGTTATTTCGTCCTGACGTATTACGTTCGGGATGATACCGACTGTCTGGTTCATTCATGATAATCTGTTGTTGCGGGTGATTTGCTGCTGGTAAGACCGACTGTTATTAAGCGTACGCTGAAAATTGTGCTCATTACTTTTACGTCTGTCATGATAGTCATTTCTATACGGTGCATTGCGATATGAGTTGAAATGGTGTGTTTTCTGTACGTACTGATTTCCTTGTTGCTGTGCGTTACTATTTGGCGGAGCCGACGCTATACGTGTAGGCGGCGAAACATTAAAGCTTGCTTGACCTTGTACATTACATTGTTGGTTAGGTATGCTAACCGGTTGGTTTTGCTGCTGTTGCGGGGAAAACCCTCTACTGTTACCAAAAATGCGTCTGCGATAGCTGAAAATTTTGTACATACTGATGATTTCACTTCTGTCTTTCGTTAAAATTACGCTGGTAGTTCTTGTCATTTCAAGAGTGTCTAACGAAAACTGTCACTTTCGGTAAAACTTGTCATATCAGGTTTTCATTATTCATTCTTAATTCTAGATAGATCGATAGTTCAAAAAATGGCTCTGAGCACTATGGGACTCAACTGCTGTGGTTATCAGTCCCCTAGAACTTAGAACTACTTAAACCTAACTAACCTAAGGACATCACACACATCCATGCCCGAGGCAGGATTCGAACCTGCGACCGTAGCAGTCCCACGGTTCCGATCGATAGTTGAAGAGCTGTTTTGACAGATGTAAAGGATAGTAGAAGAAAAGGCAGCAGTGCAGAAAACTAAAGATGAAATAGCACTACTACGACTTGGGGCCCTGTGCACGCTACGGCACATATTCATCGAAGCGTAATGAATCCCCTGAGGTCTCTTACGCGCTGCAAATAAATTTTAATTTCTGCGTTACAGGCAATGCCGGTGAAAATTCAAAAGCAAATTGTTGTATCCACTCCAATGCTAGTTTCTGCATTACAGGCCAAGCTGGTGAAAATACAAAAGCAAATTGTCGTATCCAGTCGAAAGGGTGTATTTGTGTTCTGTCATTTTTAAATAACTTAAATTTCCTCACGGATAGAAAGTGCTTATTATCAAAATTATCGTCTCGGAATGTCTGAACAGGTTCAGGATTGTATGACAATCTGTTTGTCTGTGACTGTTCGGAATCTAAGTCACGTACTCTCTGTAAATGACCTAAATTATATTGGCTATGTGAGTGTGAGAAATGTTCGGAGAGTGGCGTATGCTGTATCGCACTAGACGCTGAGACATTTTTTATCTCTGTCACTTCTTGCTATAAAGACGACAATTTTCTACGTAATGTATCATTGGACGAACCTATCTCACTGATTGTCTGCTGTAAATTTTGGAATTCGGGAGTTTGATTAAACGAAACTGGTGAAGTATCGTCTGATTTGGTGTCATTATTACTTTCGATAACGTCAATACGACTGGCCAATTCATCATATTTTTCAGTCAGTACTTTTACGTGTCATCGTTTTTAGTATCACAAGCATTAATTTGTTTTTGTATTTTACTTGTTGTTTTGTTCAATTTTTAACGTCTGCTTTAATGGCATGGGGATCCTGTATTAATTCCAACTTTTCAAGTCTGTTGGTCATTGTCTGAAAGTCTGATGTGTGTGTGTCTGTTTTTGTTTTAAGATCGGAGATTTCATCATGCAATTCGATGTTCAACTGTTTGATTTCGTCCGATACTGTAGCAATATTGTTGTCTACGTATGTTTTTGCTTTCGTAAACAATTTACGCTTATCTTCCTGTCTCTGTGCAGTAATTGTTTCCATGACTTGTTGCTTTACTTTAGTCTGTTCCTGTACTAATTTACTGTAACGCGTTTCATTGTTTTGTAGGTGGTGATTAAAACGTTCGTCAATTTTGCTGTTCTGTTGGTCAAATTTCGCGTCTACTTTCGCATCCAGTGTGCGTGAAATTTCTGCTGACATTAATTTAAACTCGTCGCGTAATTGTGTTGCGTTTTCAGAGCATTGTTTAGCGACTGCACTAATTTCATCTCTAAGTAATTTCGTTGTGGCTACACCTGTACTACTTAATTCTTGTGCAACAGATCTAAATTCTTCACTACTGTTCCTAGCACAAGTCTTACTATCCTCACGTAATTGTTCTTTAGTATCATAACGTTGCACGGAAACGGCTGTAATCTGTTCACTAAGTTGTTTGTTCTGTTCATTAAGGTTGTCGTGTTTTTCGTTCGACTGTTTGAAACTTTCATTAAACTGTTTGCACGATTCATTAAGTTGTTTGAAATGGTTGTCGAATTTTTCATTACGTTGTTTGTACGATTCATTAAGTTTGTCGTATTTTTCACTAAGTTGTTTGAAATGGTTGTCGAAATTTTCATTGATTTGTAGTAATAATGCCATAACTTGATCCCAGCCAATATTACCTACTCTATTCTCTGTGCTGTTTGATGGCGTACCTGCAAATGTCACGTTTTGTGTAACCATTTGGTCATTCTGTGATTCTCGAAAAGGTTTGCCAATCGGATGTGCACTGTGGGTCACTACCTCGGAATCAAATAAACTTGACGTGTTTTGTGTATATTGTTCACTTTCGTTAGAAACAATTATCTGTTCGCTACGTAAATTTTGCAAATTAGGCGTGTCAAACTGGACAGCGTTCATTGTAACGGAACGTGCCGCGTCATCAATTGTTAAATTTACTGTGGACATAATTGAAATTATTTGCCCATCATTAGGATTTGACTCAATACTAGTGATCGGCAGGCACTGATTATCTGTAATCAGGGGATCATCATTATTACACTGAGTGTCGGAAGTATTATCGGTCAAATTATTCGAGTCGACTATTTCACTCATTGCACATCGCCATGTACTGTTAACAGTTTTTCGCGGCATTTTTCACAAATCAAAATTAACCACAAAATGAAACAAAGACAAAGCGAAATGGAACAAACACAATTACCACAAAGAGCAATAAATTGCCGATGATCTGTGAAAGAAAGAGTGACAAATTAGTAAATGCGTTGCGCCAGATGCAAACTACATTTAAGTAAATAAGAGCAGATATATGACTACTTCTCAGAGATTCACAAAGAAACACGATCCTGGCCGGTTGTCGCCAACTGTAACCTCCCCACAAAATAGTATAAATAATAATAATAATGATATGAATATGATTCTAATTTTTTTTCTTTTTTTTGTGTAACCTCAGAACAAAATTGGTTCCCATTTATAACCTCCCTACCGGAATTCATTCACATTTAACCTCCACACAAAATTTGTTTCCCATTTAATGTACCCACAAAATTCTTTTCTCATTTAACGTAAGCTCAAAACAGAAAAATTCCTAAACCTCGTAATAAAAAAATAAATTCAGTAACCTGGTAAATTTTGGACGACAGCAGTGCTGCGTCACGGCCCTGTAAGATCATGCTGAGTAAAAAAAAGGAAAAATTCTTACCTCAATAAAGTCGCCAAATATCTGCTCTTACAATAAATTTTTCCGGCACAGCTCTGTGTAATGCTGGCCAATAGATTTGTCATTTATGAAAGGAAGCAACTGATTTTTCTTTTGCAACAATCGGAATGATGATGGATTGGAGAAATTAGTAAATTCTTTAAATTGAAATGAATGCTTGTAAAAAAATTACTTTATATGACAAAGATTATTAGTAGGACTTTTTTAAAACATTTACATGGGAGTTCAGATACATTACTAGATATGCGCGAGGCTGCTTTTTACCTTATACAATAATACTCAGGCTCCGGCATCGCTGCACCGCGACCGGCCCAGCCAACACGATACACTATTCCAGACCAGAGCAGACTGCAGGCTAGACAAGCGCAGACTTACTTCTACAGCTACACAGTTCGTACTGCAGTCAACACTGCTCTCTGGTCAGAGATTCTCTTATACCTTGCCTACTGCAGGCAGCGGACGAGCAATACATCGAAATTACATCTGCTCGGACCTCTTACATAAAATTACACCTGCTTGGACCTCTTACACGGTTCCAGACTGAAGCGCCTAGAACCGCTCGGCCACTCTGGCCGGCGTATTGGGGAAGTGTTGTCCAAGTATGGTGTGGGAACTATCTTCAGACCCACCACAAAGATGAAAGAATATTTAAGATCGTCAAAAGATATAACACATGTTTTGGCTACACCGGGTGTATATAAAATTCCTTGTAGCCGTGGAGTGATTTACATTGCTATCACGAAAGGAAGTGTTAACTCCCGTCTGGTTGAACACAAGAGGAAGTGCCACCTGGGACATACGAATAGATCGGCCGTAGTGGAATATGTTTACAAAAGATATAACACATGTTTTGGCTACACCGGGTGTATATAAAATTCCTTGTAGCCGTGGAGTGATTTATATTGCTATCACGAAAGGAAGTGTTAACTCCCGTCTGGTTGAACACAAGAGGAAGTGCCATCTGGGACATACGAATAGATCGGCCGTAGTGGAATATGTTTACAAAAGATATAACACATGTTTTGGCTACACCGGGTGTATATAAAATTCCTTGTAGCCGTGGAGTGATTTATATTGCTATCACGAAAGGAAGTGTTAACTCCCGTCTGGTTGAACACAAGAGGAAGTGCCATCTGGGACATACGAATAGATCGGCCGTAGTGGAATATGTTTACAAAAGATATAACACATGTTTTGGCTACACCGGGTGTATATAAAATTCCCTGTAGCCGTGGAGTGATTTATATTGCTATCACGAAAGGAAGTGTTAACTCCCGTCTGGTTGAACACAAGAGGAAGTGCCATCTGGGACGTACGAATAGATAGGCCGTAGTGGAATATGTTTACGAACAGAGTGATCAGGAAATAAAATTTAGTGAGACCAGCGTCATATCGAAAACATCGCACTATCATGCGCACTTGTGCAGAGACGCTATCAAGATTCATAAACACCGTAACAATTTTAACAGAAAAGAGGAAGGTGTTAAATTAGATAGAATTTGAATGTCAACGTTGCATCTTAATTAGATAGTTTACTTTCAATCGAGAAGGTCCGCATTACCACAGATAATATTGTAGCCGACCTCATATGATGGACTGTGGTGTCATCTAAACTGCCTATATATTCAGCGCTTGCTCGAGTTCTGGTTACAGTTCGCCGCTTTACAAGTGAAGCCAGCACAGGCCGCGAAAACCTACATTGTAAGATGGCCCGAAAAATATTTATAAGGTGAAGTGGAATTGGCCCTCGCTAAGGAGCAGAAGAAGTGACCTCACGGAAAACGCTGGAAATCGTGATTTCGACGCACCGGTCACATGTCTGCACAGGCTCATCTTCCGCATGCTCTGTCTCGCTTACTTTTCTGTGTCATTACTTTTGAATGAGTGAAAAGAGGAGACGTGTTTGGGGATCTGTTGAATGCAACATAAAATGGTTCTCACCATAAAACTCTGCGAGTTCATTATCGAGTGTTCTCCATTACAACAGTCCTCTCAGCTTATTTTTCTGGACTACAATGACTCTTCCAGTGCCTGAGGATTGTTTTAGTACAGCTGACCCTTCGATTTACCCCACACGTAAAATTCACATGAAGAGAGAGTTCGGGCAATCTAGACTACACTGCCTCTGCTGATCGTCTTCTCCTCAGCAAATGTCTCATGTTCTCGTGACCAGGTTATCAAGGCGGTACGTGCTGTAGCTCCGTCTTGCTGGAAATATCTGTACAGTGAATCATCTGTTCGCAGTACAGTTGGTGGAAAAGGTGTGCGGAATTTTTTCACAAGAGTATAACACTGGGAGTGTTTTGACAACCCTCCAGCAAAGTCTGCAAAGCAAAACTTAGCGGCAAAGTGGTGCGAAACAGGCTTTGTAGTAAACACAAGGGCTGTCGGAAAGTAAGGAAAGATCAATCACGAAATGGAAACCACAGGGAAATCTGAAATATTTTGTTTCCAACAGTTAGCTATACTTTACAATTGTTTCTCTACACAGTTGCCGCTCCGACTTTGGCATCTGTCGTAGCGTTGTGCCAACTTTCCCATACACTCGTCATACAAGGCAGTCTCCTGTGCTTTCCTTCAATGTTCTACGATTGACTGCAACTCGATGTCTGTGCCAAAATCTTAAGCCTGCGGTTCATTCGAGCAATGATGAAAATCAGACGAATCCAACTGCGTTCTGTATGGTGAGTGATAAAACACTTCCTATCGAAAACACTGCAGGAGCGTCCCCATTGCCGCTGCAATGTACGGCCTAGAACTGTCATAAAGATGTAATGTTAAGTGGGGTTGCATGAAATCAGGCGAAACCTAACGGCAGGCCCTTATGATTGGCTGGAGACACTATTTTCTAGGTATCTTTACGTGCTCACTGTTGTGTCTAGGAATCCTGCATACTCGGTGCGATAGAAAAACAATCAAACAACTCGTGTTAATGAGTTTTGTTATAACAACACAAGTACAAATACTACATTTTGATTTGAGAATTTTTGTAGTCCTTTATACATGATCATCCACAAGTGCAATTTCACAGATGTGTCGCAGGCAAAGGCTGACATACAAAATAATCAGTCTTCTTCAGAATAGACAAACCTAAATAACACTTCTGGTCCTAGCGATCGCTTGTAACAAAAGTCTGTCAACTGAACTGCAGTGATTGCTGATCTCTAACTGAGCTACGTACAGATTGCTAATGAAGTGGCTAAGTTGAAGCTGCTATCGAAGTGGGCTGCCACCAGTCGGACGCGGCGCTTATGTTCCCTTCACCTAGGGGCCTCTGCAGTTGCGTTGTCGCCGGCCGGGGTGGCCGAGCGATTCTAGGCGCTACAGTCTGGAACCGCGGGACCGCTACGGTCGCAGGTTCCAATCCTGCCTCGGGCATGGATGTATGTGATGTCCTTAGGTTAATTAGGTTTAAGTAGTTCTAAGTTCTAGGGGACCGATGACCCCAGAAGTTAAGTCCCATAGTGCTCAGAGCCTTTTTTTTTTTTTTTTTTTTTTTGCGTTGTCGTCCTAGAGGGAGATCGGTCAGCGTGCGATTGGCTGATGACCTCTTCTCACAGCCTTCTCTTTTCTGTCGTTCCCGACTGGCGTGCCAGACATACTGGGAACAATGCCCAACACATCTGTGCAAAGCTTCATCGGATTTTCACTGCGGTTTCCTTTTCGCGTTCGGTCGTTCCTTACTCACCGAATAGCCCTCGTATAAACGCATCAAAAAACATTGCTCTAATGGAGAAAAGCCTGGAACAATTGTAGATATGCGCACCGTCAGCCGTTATTTTTGAAAATTTTATTTAGGCTACTAGTTTCAAGTTTCGTACCAACTTCTCCAACTCCATACCCATCGAACGTCTGGAGAATTCGAGACGTATATTATGTGCATAATACAGGAACAACTGTAGTAACTGGATTCCATAAAAGTCTTTCGAACAGCGTGCGCTCTCCACACGTGTTCTCGAACAAAATCCAACGAAATAGCTACATCATTTATATGTGCAATTTGGAATTAAGAGATCATCGTATCGAAACGTTATCTCGCAGATTTACTCTTGTGCTTGTGTTAAAGTGTTCAGACAAACATTCGCGTGTTGAGTCCTGCCGGCGGTTTCTGAGTGCAGTAGAATCTCGACTTTAGGATCCTCAGCCTTTCAGATGAGACATGGTTGAGCCTGTCGAGATGTGTGAACTCACAGAACAAGCTGCATTACGTATCAGAAAATCCTCATCAGAGGTTTGAAGAGCCTTTACATGCTCCCTAAATTGTTTTTTGGTGCACCAAGTCTGGTGGTCACATAATAATACGATTCTTTCACCAAAACCGGTATGCCCAGTAAGTGGTTCATCCATATGTGGATCGTCACAGTAGATGAACGACTGTATGGATATTTTCAGTAAAGGCGGATCTCCAGCACACATAGCCTTGCCAATCTTGTCATGAGTGCATGAGGTTTTCGATGAGGAGATGACAATCATCAAAGGCAGTGAAACATCTTGGCCACCTAGATCGCTTGATATCTACCTTTGGCTTATATCTGTGGGGCAAACTGAAGGCTGAGGTGTACTAAAATAATCCTCACATACTGGAAGAGCTACAGTATTCTGGAAAAATAAGGTAAGAGCATCGTTGTTATCCATCATTGTTCTCGTAACCAGTGTCTGAAGCACAACTGTACAGATGCCCAAGGATTACTAGAAGTCAATAAGAGGGCGATTACGCCTCAGGCGTTCAGAGAATTTGGATGAAAAACCATAAAAGGTTTGGTTTTACAACGGATCATAGTGAATGGAAAGAGAGCAAGATAAAGAGAAGGCAGAAATACTGACTTCTGTCTTCAGTAATTGTTTCACTCATGATTATACTACTGTTCTCCCTTCCGATTGACGCATGACCGTTGAAATTTTAAGGAGATATCGCAGAAATGACAATCCATTAACACTGCTCAGTAGAGAAATGATCAAAGATTATGAGAAGAAACTTGTTTTATTTAAACAACAGTTTATCATAGGTCGTTGGAGAAAGGCAGCGTTCTAAGAGACTGGAACAAGGCTATGAAATTACAATTAAATTAATACCATTAGCTGCTGACGGGCGCTAATATGTATCAACGGGGACAGCTGAAAATGTGTGCCCTGCCCGGGATTCGAAACCGGGATCTCCTGTTTACATGGCAGACGCTCTACCCATCTGTACCACCGAGGGCAAAGAGTATAGCGCGACTGCAGGGATTTATCGCCGGCACGCTCCCCACGAGACTCACATTCTCAACTTATAGTCCACACGCTACATTCGTAGTGTCCCTCCCATTATACCCATTACTCGCAGTAGACAATCCACCGATTTCCGGAAGAGTTCAGGCAAATCGTGTGCATTCGCACTGAAGAAGGTCATCAGCCGGTTAGCCTTAACGATATGAAGATGGCGTCTGTTCTTTCGGACATGTCCGAAAGAACAGATGCCATCTTCATAAAGGAACAAGGCTAGGTTAATAAGGGTACTCGAAAAGGACCGCAGGACAGATACCCTTAAATATAAAACTATGTTTCTCTGGGGCTACATTGTTCACTCGTTACAACTTCAAGAAAATGTATGTTTTTCTCACGAGATGCCCTGGGTAACAGTGGTATACCAACCTGACTGTCGACCGCCATATGGCCCAACAACCAGGAGTGATGGTCTGGGGTATTCAGCACCCCATTTTGTTGCCCTTCGTGGCAAGCCATCCTGCGCTTACGTACCAGTAAGATAATGTCCGAGAGGCTCTACTACTTTTCTTCGTGTTTGCCGTAACCTACCTTGAACAGCAAGGTAGCCGGATTCCTCCCCAACTGAGAAAATGTGGAGCATTATGGGCAGCGTCTTCCAACCATCTCGGGATTTTAATAATCCAAAGAGCGAATTTGGCGCGATATCCGTCAGGAGAACGTCCTATCAATCAATTCCAAGCCAAACCACTGCCTTCATGAGCACGCGAGATGGACTACCGCGTTATTCACTTGCTCAATTTCTGAAGCTCTTTCACTTAATAAATCATCCAATTTTCCTGAAAATGCAATGATTTGTTTGTCTGTACTTTATTCACTCGTGGCGCATCGTACAGTATGTTTACCATGACGTGTTTCGGGTCTACACCATCCCATTCTCAAGTGCTATAAAGCAAGGAAACACAAATCAATCCGTCGCAATGCTACTCATACGGACAACCATGAAAATCTATCTATATTGTCCTGTGCTATTACAAAGCTTAATGCATTGCCAGACACATAAAACTCTCCCTTGAAGATCTCATAATGGAGCATAACGCTCTCACAATACTCAGTTACAAACTAAAGGCAACTCCATTCAACTACCAAAGATAGTACGTACTATCCAGTAAAATTACTAATTTCTGTAGTGCAGTCTTTGAATTTTTATATTTCAAGTCATAACAAAGACAAAAAAAACAGTATTGTAGCTTTGTTGTAGTGTTGGCATCCATAATGAAACACAGGAAAAGGGAAAAAAATGGTTCAAATGTCTCTGAGCACTATGGGACTTAACATCTATGGTCATCAGTCCCCTACAACTACTTAACCCTAACTAACCTGAGGACATCACACAACACCCAGTCATCACGAGGCAGAGAAAATCCCTGACCCCGCCGGGAATCGAACCCGGGAACACTGGGGCGTGGGAAGCGAGAACGCTACCACGAGCTGCGGACGAAAAGGGAAACACAGGCGAGAGCTAAAGAAGATCACAAAGTTTATCTACTGGTTCATTTAATAACCACGAAAGTGTCATGAAGTCGTCCAGTCAACTAAAGTACAGTACAGTAGCAGGCGTCCCCAGAGAGGTCTTCTGCTTCGCGGTGGGCTTTAATGATAAAGTCCAGAGAGCGCGCATTTTTAGCAGAGTCAACCAATTTATTGCTTCTTCCTACGTATAGCTCGCGAGAAGGGTACGAAGAAAATTAGAGTTCCCACTAAGGCTTACCAGCAAACTTTCTTCCTGCGAACCTTTCCCGACTGGAACAGGAAGAGCTGGACACGACAGTGTTACACAAAGTACCCTCCGCCATATACCATAAAGTGGCTTGCGGAATGTAGATGTAAGACATAGCCGTATGACACCTGAGCAACTATGTGACTTTCTCGTATCTACTGAATCGCCCCGCTACTGAATTCCCCTCAATTACTTCTATCTCTCCGTTTATCTCTGTCAACAAAGACTCATACACACATTCGAACAATTTACTTCAACACGCAAATCCAGACTAATTTTATTGCAATTGACTTCGGCCGCCAAAGCCGACGAGCTTACTCAAGCGGTACTCAGTACGCATTACTTCGCATTTACAGTACCTGTACATAAATGTGCGGACCCCACTAGTGGACATTGTTGTGTGGGGTGATCAGCCTTCTCCGCATAACTACTTGAGCTCTGATTGCGACACTTTAACCGAGTTGTCTCAGTGTGGAGGTATGTCAGCCATTCCTCCTCAAGAGCCTATGATGATAAACATTGCGATCTGAAACCAATTCGACGTTCTAACTCATCTCAAAGGTATTCCAATGGGTTCAGGTGGGACCTCCAGGCAGGCTAGTCCATTTCAGTAATGTTACTGTCCGCAAATCACTGCCTCACAGATCCTGCTTTATGACACGGTGCATTTCCCTGCCGATACGAACAATCATCGTCTCCGAACTGTTCCTCTTAATGTCCTCAGTACACAATGCCGTAAAATTTGTACATATCCTTCCATATCCTTCCGCATTTAGAGTTTACCTTATCACAATAAGGGGATCGCACCATAAGCACGAAAAACACCCCCATCCCGTAACATCACCCACTTCATACTTCACGGTTGGCACTACACATGATGACAAGTACTCTTCCCCAGGAATTCACCAAACCAAAACCTTTCCATCTGATAGCCACAGGACATAGAGTGATTCTCTTTTCAAGTCATCCAGTGCCCATTAGCTTCGCTCTTTACAACACATCAAGCGTCGCTTAGTATTGATTACAGAAATGTGTGGCTTATGAGGAGCTGCTCGAAATTCTAATTCATCCTTTTCAATTCCCTACGCACAGTCAGCGTGCTAGCTGGACTGATAGAAGAATTTCGGAACTCATGGCTGATTTCTTCCAGTGTTTTTTTTTTTTTTTGTAAATTTGTGGTAAGAACTTATGGGACCAAACTACTTAGGTAATCAGTCCCTAAGCTTACACACTACTTAATCTAACTTAAACTAACTCACGCTATGGTCAACACACACGCCCATGCTCCAGGGAGGACGGGGGAAGCCGTGCGGACCGTGACAAGACGCCTAAGACCGCGCGGCTACCCCACACGGCTCCAGTGATTTCATACAGTTTTTTTACAACCACTCTGTGCAGTGCTCGACAGTCCCTGCTTGCCACTACGTGAAGTCTGTCTGGTCTTGATTTAGTTATGAATATTCCTTCGCGTTTGTACTTCACAGTCGCATCACCAATAGCCGATCTGTGCAGCGTTGTTGTTGTTGTTGTTGTTGTTGTTGTGGTCTTCAGTCCTGAGACCGGTTTGATGCAGCTCTCCATGCTAGTCTATCCTGTCATCTCTTGGTCTCCCTCTACGAATTTTACCCTCCACGCTGCCCTCCAATACCAAATTGGTGATCCCTTGATGCCTCAGAACATGTCCTACCAACCGATCCCTTCTTCTCTTCTGCCCAATCCTGTTCCATACGTCCTCATTAGTTATATGATCTACCCATCTAATCTTCAGCATTCTTCTGTAGCACCACATTTCGAAAGCTTCTATTCTCTTCTTGTCCAAACTAGTTATCGTCCGTGTTTCACTTCCATACATGGCTACACTCCATACAAATACTTTCAGAAACGACTTCCTGACACTTAGATCTATACACGATGTTAATAAATTTCTCGACTTCAGAAACGCTTTCCTTGCCATTGCCAGTCTACATTTTATATCCTCTCTACTTCTACCATCATCAGTTACGAGTATTTTGCTCCCCAAATAGCAAAACTGCTTCACTACTTTAAGTGTCTCATTTCCTAATCTAATTCCCTCAGCATCACCCGACTTAATTCGACTGCTTTCCATTATCTTCGTTACGCTTTTGCTAATGTTCATCTTATATCCTCCTTTCAAGACACTATCCATTCCGTTTAGCTGCTCTTCCAGGTCCTTTGCTGTCTCTGACAGAATTACAATGTCATCGGCGAACCTCAAAGTTTTTATTTCTTCTCCATGGATTTTAATACCTACTCCGAATTTTTTTTTTATTTCCTTCACTGCTTGCTCAATATACAGATTGAGCAAGCCTCTCCCCGATGTTATTCAATCTGTGCAGCGTTAGAAAGGTTGAAATGTCCCTGACGAATCTGCTACTCAGGTGACATTCACTGACTAGTCCACTTTGAAAGTTACTGACCTCTCCTATTACAGCTTCTCTACTGACAGCACAATACTCTTCAACATTGAATATAAACAATCACAACCACAATAAACTTTTGGTTCCCCGGTTTCGGTCTGTTTTAATCCTTCTTCAGACCCACACTGAAATATTTACATACAACAGGATTAGAGGGATGTAGTAATATACAAAATAAATCTGATGTAACAAATAATAAAAGAAATTTTACCCATTATGTAGATGGTGGCTGTGAACTGAACAAGCGCTGCGCCTCTACGAACGCATATTGCTAAGGAGAGCGATGTAGCAGTTGCTTAAATACGCGATGCTCCGCCCACTGCACACCAGTTACATCAGCGATGGCCAAGCAGGCCTATAGGACGTCGAACGGTTTTTACAATAACGTATATACAAAATGGTCACACGAAAGCTAACAATAGATAAAGAAATAGGTGCCTTATATAAAGTGACTGCTATACATTAGATCAATCTGTAATAAAAAATGTGTACAAAATCGATATCCAAACATAATTTGTTGTGATAACATCGATAGCCATCTGTGGGAATTTATCATAAACTCGTAGACTGTATGGCAGCAGAGATGGCGGTCAGGCGACGCTAAAGGGTCCCATAGAGATGGCGTGGTCATATCAATATGTGCCATGCAGGACAGGATCTGAGAGCTGCAACAGTGGCTGGAAGTTACGTACGTACTGGCATGCAAGTTGACATGTAGAAATGCATGCAAGTGATTGCATATTGCTCTTACATCGTAATGCCACTGGCACCTACACTCCTGGAAATGGAAAAAAGAACACATTGACACCGGTGTGTCAGACCCACCATACTTGCTCCGGACACTGCGAGAGGGCTGTACAAGCAATGATCACACGCACGGCACAGCGGACACACCAGGAACCGCGGTGTTGGCCGTCGAATGGCGCTAGCTGCGCAGCATTTGTGCACCGCCGCCGTCAGTGTCAGCCAGTTTACCGTGGCATACGGAGCTCCATCGCAGTCTTTAACACTGGTAGCATGCCGCGACAGCGTGGACGTGAACCGTATGTGCAGTTGACGGACTTTGACCGAGGGCGTATAGTGGGCATGCGGGAGGCCGGGTGGACGTACCGCCGAATTGCTCAACACGTGGGGCGTGAGGTCTCCACAGTACATCGATGTTGTCGCCAGTGGTCGGCGGAAGGTGCACGTGCCCGCCGACCTGGGACCGGACCGCAGCGACGCACGGATGCACGCCAAGACCGTAGGATCCTACGCAGTGCCGTAGGGGACCGCACCGCCACTTCCCAGCAAATTAGGGACACTGTTGCTCCTGGGGTATCGGCGAGGACCATTCGCAACCGTCTCCATGAAGCTGGGCTACGGTCCCGCACACCGTTAGGCCGTCTTCCGCTCACGCCCCAACATCGTGCAGCCGCCTCCAGTGGTGTCGCGACAGGCGTGAATGGAGGGACGAATGGAGACGTGTCGTCTTCAGCGATGAGAGTCGCTTCTGCCTTGGTGCCAATGATGGTCGTATGCGTGTTTGGCGCCGTGCAGGTGAGCGCCACAATCAGGACTGCATACGACCGAGGCACACAGGGCCAACACTCGGCATCATGGTGTGGGGAGCGATCTCCTACACTGGCCGTACACCACTGGTGATCGTCGAGGGGACACTGAATAGTGCACGGTACATCCAAACCATCATCGAACCCATCGTTCTACCATTCCTAGACCGGCAAGGGAACTTGCTGTTCCAACAGGACAATGCACGTCCGCATGTATCCCGTGCCACCCAACGTGCTCTAGAAGGTGTAAGTCAACTACCCTGGCCAGCAAGATCTCCGGATCTGTCCCCCAGTGAGCATGTTTGGGACTGGATGAAGCGTCGTCTCACGCGGTCTGCACGTCCAGCACGAACGCTGGTCCAACTGAGGCGCCAGGTGGAAATGGCATGGCAAGCCGTTCCACAGGACTACATCCAGCATCTCTACGATCGTCTCCATGGGAGAATAGCAGTCTGCATTGCTGCGAAAGGTGGATATACACTGTACTAGTGCCGACATTGTGCATGCTCTGTTGCCTGTGTCTATGTGCCTGTGGTTCTGTCAGTGTGATCATGTGATGTATCTGACCCCAGGAATGTGTCAATAAAGTTTCCCCTTCCTGGGACAATGAATTCACGGTGTTCTTATTTCAATTTCCAGGAGTGTATTTTTGCATCTGTTGTTAGCTTTCGCGTGACCATTTTATATACACTTTAGCCTATTGTAAAAACCGCCCGACGTCCTATATGCCAGATTGGCCATTGCTGCTGTAATAGGTGTGCAGTGGGCGGAGCATCGCGTATTTAAGAAACAGCTACATCACTCACCTTAGCAGTTAGCGTTCGTGGAGGTGCAGCGCTTGCTCAGTTCACAGCCACCATCTACATCATAGGTAAAATTGCTTTTATTATTTGTTACATAAGATGTATTTTGTATATCACCACATTCCCCTAATTCTGTTGTAAGTAACTATTTCAGTGTGAGTCTGAAAATGGTCTAAAACAGACCGAAACCGGTAATTTATACAAAAAAATAAAAATACAAAAGTTTATTGCGGTTGTGACTGTTTATATGCAATGTTAAATAATAAATAAACCACTGTACTCCAGAGAGACATGTTCTCAAAAATTGCAATACCCTTCGCCTTCTTTTATAGCGGCGGGTCCGCCTTTTATGGCATATAGCGGTCAATTCCGTATTACATAGGAGTGCCTGGATACTTTTAATCAGACAGTGTATAATCGTTCTTTGTAAGGCAATGAGCCTAAGCTGTGGGAGGCAGCAGATAACACAGTATCAATTTTTGACTAACTTTTGCTAGAAATCTGACAAATCAGTTTGCTATTCGCATACAGAAATGTTGTAAGATGACTTCTCTTTTTCAGAACAAAAGGTTAAAGTGACCATTGGAAGAGAAAAGGAGAACTTCTTCCTATAGAATCAACGTTTCTCCCTTCGCCCGACTTCCGTATATTCGACGCCGGGGCGAGCTAACAAAGTTTGTATAGCGGCGTTATTAGTTTCATTTGGGTCATAGTACCGCGACAAAAGTTCATCGGGAGGAGATGTTGAAATAAGAGCGGGTGGGACGTCAGCTCGCCAGTTAAATATTGACTGTGCGAACGCGGGGGAGGAATTCTGTGAGCGGCTTACGGGGCTCCATTGTGATTTCGTTTCCCTCCTTTCCAGAGCTCCGATACGCTGTTCGCGAGGGAAAGGAAAGTAAAGAAATTAATTACTCATTCCTACTGGAGGCTCCAGCTGTAACAATAAAGCCGCAACAGCGAAACCAATTAGCAAAGCGGAGGTCGCGAGTAAGCCTGACGTTGTCGATTAAAATTCAATTATGCCACTGCCAAGAATCTTCTGCTAACATCGGTGGCGGGTTCTCCCCCTGCATTGAAATTTAAACCCTATTTTGAGACATTCTCTGTGCACTTGACATCGCAATGGCTTTATTTGGTGTGCCAAAATGAAACACCAAATTTCTGTATCGCGAAGTCGTGGAACTCTGGACTCGAGGCTGTGGGAGGCTCAGGTCATGCCTAATTAGTTCAGCTACAGCAGTATAAAAAGCGTGGAACTGCTTTGTTCCCGCCGATCGGCGCGGCCGAGCGGTTCTAGGTGCTACAGTCTGGAACAGCGCGACCGCTACGAACGCAGGTTCGAATCCTACCTCGGGCATGGATGTGTGTGATGGCTTTATGTTAGTTAGGTTTAAGTAGCTCTAGGGGACTGTTGACCGCAGATATTGAGTCCCATAGTGCTCAGAGCCATTTTTTGCTTTGTTCCCGTTTGTGAGTCCTTGCCCTATTTCAGCTCACGTAGTAAAAATTCGATTCACTGTGTATTGCTAAGGGAATACATGTAACAAACACAGTATATACACAAACTCCCCTGACAAGCTTCCAGAGGTTGTTCAAGGAGACCTTCTGAGTATTTTGGTACAGGGACACACGGTCTCCGACGATTTGTTACAGAGTAATAATGCAATTGCGATTTATTTGATTTTTTAGCGCAGTCATCCTTGTTCGGTGAAAATACTTTCACAACAGTGAAGAAGTCTGTAACGTGCAGTAACCAAACGTACAACACACAACACAGAATAATGCAACATCCCTCAGACAGAACACGTACACTTTTATCATAGTGTGTTCAGCCTGTTCTGCCAGTGTATAGTACAGCTCGTAACAAATGCAAAACTGTTCCACTGCACGTATCATTCAAAATGCCGGCCACCATGATCACGCTTGAAAATTGGTTCCCAACCTATGGGTTATTACCCCTTGTGAGTAAAAACTAAATGATACGATTCTCTTTCAGTTACTAAACTAAATTATTTTCAAAAGATCATTACTATTGTCACAACATTGTAAAACTCTGATTACATAAGTTGTTAATAATAACTTTTTCTCAATAAGTAACATTAATGCGGTAGGAGATTACAGGTTCCTCATATGGTCCACCCACTACATACATATGTTGTGCTTTGTTCCGTACATCGCTGATGATGAAAGTAATACATATAAGTAACAAATGCTAAATACTCAAGAAAATGTCTTCTCCAAATGTAGATAGTGCCCGCAGAAGTCCAGAAATTGCTTCATTACTTCGAAATAGATAAATGAATTAATTGACGGCACGACACAGCAGTAACTACATAAGTACTTATAATGTTATACACAGTTTTATTATTGTTATTATTATTAGACTAGTTAGACGCAAAGCATTAACAGCCTGAAGTAGTACAATTTCTACCACTCCAGAAGTAAGGGGTGCAGGGATGAAATTATTTACGAACAGTAAGTATAGTGTCACATCTGAAATTGTTTTACACACATCAAAAAAAGTTTTGCATCACCTCGGTTCCGAGGGTTCCGGAACCTGTACAGAAAATTGCAATAGAGATCAATATAAACATCATTTCCGCCCTTTTTATTGCTCATGAAAACCACACATTGCACGTTGTACCCCCATACAGCGAGACCTTTAGAGGGGTTGGTCCAGATTTCTGTACACACCGGTACCTCTAATACCCAGTAACACGTCCTCTAGCATTGATGCATACCTGTATTCGTCGCAGCATACTATCCACAAGTTCATCAAGGCATTGTTGGTCAAGATTGTCCCACTCCTCAACGGCGATACGGCGTAGATCCCTTAGAGTGGTTGTCCATAAACAGCCCTTTTCCATCCATCCCAGGCATGTAAGATAGGATTCATGTCTGGAGAACATGCTGGCCACTAGTTGAGCGATGTCGTTATCCTGAAGGAAGTCATTCAAAAGAAGTGCACGATGGGGGCATGAATTGTCGTCCATGAAGACGAATTCCTCACCAATATGCTGCCGATATGGTTGCACTGTCGGTCGGGGGACGGCATTCGCTTATCGTACAGCTGTTACGGCGGCTTCCATGACCACCAGCGGCATACGGCGACCCAGACATAATGCCACTCCAAAACAGCAGGGAACCTCCACCTTGCTGCACTCGCTGGACAGTGTGTCTAAGGCGTTCAGCCTGACCGGGTTGACTCGAACCACGTCTGCGACGATTGTCTGGTTGAACGCATATGCGACACTCATCGGTGAAGAGAACGTGATGCCAATCCTGAGCGGTCCATTCGGCATGTTGTTGGGCCCATCTGTACCGCGCTTTATGGTGTCGTGGTTGCAAAGATGGTCCTCGCCAGGGACGTCGAGAGTGAAGTTGTGCATCATGCAGCCTACTGCGCACAGTTTGAGTCGTAGCACGACGTCCTGTGGCTGCACTAAAAGCATTATTCAACATGGTGGCGTTGCTGTCAAGGTTCCTGCGAGCCATAATCCGTAGTTAGCGGTCATCCACTGCAGTAGTAGCCCCTGGGCGGCCTGAGCGACGCATGTCATCGACAGTTCTTGTCTCTCTGTATCTCCTACATGTCCGAACAAAATCGCTTTGGTTCACTCAGAGACGCCTCAACACTTCCCTTGTTGAGAGCCCTTCCTGGCACAAATTAACAATGCGGACGCGATCGAACTGCAGTATTGACCGTCTAGGCATGGTTGAACTACAGACAACACGAGCTGTGTACCTCTTTCCTGGTGGAATGACTGGCACTGATCGGCTGTAGGACCCCTCCGTCTAATAGGCGTTGGTCATGCATGGTTGTTTACTTGTTTGGGCGAGTTTAGAGACATCTCTGAACAGTCAAAGGGACTCTGTCTGTTATACAATATCCACTTCTTGAGGAGTTCTGGGAATCGGGCTGACGCAAAACTTTTTTTGATGTGTGTACTTTAAATGGGGTTGCAGTGTACAGGTCAAGCAAGTGCCGCAATGAAGAGGAGTAGTACAGGGGAAGCATAATTTGTAACAAGTGTGTACCCTCACTGAGGATAGTTATTTAGCTTTCTTTTCTGAGAAGGAATTGTGGGTAGCACTTGCGATGCACCACGAATTCCTTTTTCATTCATTCTAACACACACACACACACACACACACACACACACACACATATATATATATATATATATATATATATATATATATATATATATATATATATATATATATATATATACAAACTAAATATCATTCATGTTCCATCATTTTAAAAGTCTTTCAGTCTACAATTTAGTTAGGTGTTAAAGTTGGTGATAGTGTGGGGACGTGGAGGGGCAACAGATGGCAGGTGGGGAAAGGGGGGGGGGGGTACTAGCTAATGTCTGATTGCACTCATGGATAGTGGTCTAAGAACATCGGGAACCACTGCAGTAGAGTGTACGGCGACGCTCCATCGACAGTTTTACCTGCTAAGAGTTCCAAGAGTTTGGCGTACTACTTCTGGGGCTGCAATAATATTAGCAAACAGGTCCGTGAGAGTATCTACCAGAGTCTTGTAAACTAGGCTCTTCGTACGCCCCCAGAAGAAAAGGTCACTGGTGTCACGTCTGATGATCGGGCTGGTCGTAGAACAGGACAACCGCGAGCAACCGACTGTCGTCCTACTTCAGTGTGGTTTGCAACATCGAGTGTAAAGTGTGCTGGCACTCCGACTTTTGACACCACATAATCTGACAGATTCTCAGTGGCCCCCTTCTAGGAACTATGAGAGGACATGTGGAAGGAATTTTTTTATACACGCCGCAGTTCAGTGTATCAGGAAGGATGTAGGTCACAAACTCATTGAAAATATATTCACAGCAACGTTTGTTGATGGCATCGTCACACTAGTTAATTTTTGTATTCCCATAGGTGCCTTCTCTTGTAAACGTCCCCTATTCCTCGTCTGTAAACAGCACGAAAGCAGGAAAACAGGTTTTCTGTACACTGCTGTAGAAACCAATTTGCAGACGCCACTGGAAACAGAAAATCGCTGGCTACAATGACTGCGCATTCCATGGATGATACGGGTGCAATTTTTGATCACCTAAGACTCTCAAAACAATTGATTGGCTTGTGTTCAGAGCTCGTGCAACGCGCCGATTACTAGAGGCAAGATTGTGACCAATCGCGATTAACACATTCTCTTCCACATCGGGTGCTCTAGCATATTTCACACAGCTAGTATCTTCCATTCTAATACGTGAGGATCCAGTTTCTCGTAGGCGCATACGTACAAATGCAAAAGTACAGTGACGTGGTCGACGTCGGTGCGGGAACAGTTCAGCATAGCGACCTTGACCCGCTCTTCCATTGAACTCAGTGAACCCACACTCGAGGTGCATATCAGTGAACTCTACATCAAAGCTAACACGGCCGAAAAGCACAACCCTAGACAGAAATGAACAAACTTCAAGGCTACGAGGTAAGCAAAGCACCACTGTCAACAGCAGGTACCGTGGGCGAATGGAAACACGACACACGCAGCACTATCTTCTGCGCAGTACAGATACAAAGCTAACTGGGGCAAGAAGCCAAACGAAATGCGATAACCGTGTAACGAGCTTTCGGAGACCTGCCTAACTTATACCAAAATACTTGGAAGATATCCTTGAACATCTCTCAAAGAAGAAATTTTTTATTCAGCTGTAAGATCCTTAGATTTTGTTCAGCTTCTTAAATTAAAATGTTTAGGTGGTAAGAAATGGTTCAAATGGTTCTGAGCACTATGGGACTTAATAGCTGAGGTCATCAGTCCCCTAGAACTACTTAAATAGGTGGTAAGAATCCAAGAATCAATAATTATGTCGAGCTGTCGGAGTTACTACACTCATAATGAGAGATCATATGAAATTCAGGTTCCTTTAATATCGAGAAATTGCAGAAGAAGAACAAGGGTATTGATGCTACTTATTACACACTAAAGAAATGAAAGCGATGACAACGGAGTCTATGACATCGAATGGTGTAGGAACTGCACAAAATATTTATACTAGGATGGCAGAACTGTATTACTAAAATAGTGAATATTATAAGATGCGAACTCAGGATGTTTGCAGATGATGCACTTACCTGTGTGTAAACTCCACTCCGTAAAAACTAAGATACTTTCCAGGCAGATGTGGAAGAAAATTAGCCTGGCGTAACCGCTGTCTGCTGGTTCTTAATGTAAAGAAATTCAAAACTGTGCTCTTTATGAAACGTAAATGAATACCTGCAGCATTGTGTACACAACTTTGAGCCGTGCTGCGGCTTGCGTTGGTGCTGTTTGTAGGTTTCCGCCCTCTGTTGGAGGCCAGACCGTATCCTTTAGTTGGCATGGTTGCGGTTGTTTGTTTCTCGTCTTGCCTGGCGCCTTTCGTTTCGCAAGCGTTGCCTGTCCGCTAGTGGCAGCAGCAGCGGTTAGCGATATGTAGTAACTGTTGCCCTATCTTTGGAGCGACGTCGTTGATTTTCCGTGTAGTGTGAGTGTGGCAGTTCAGTTGGGGACTCAGGAGGAGCCAGGTCCACACAGTGCGAGAACACGCCGGGACCGCTAGCGGCACGCATGGACTGCCGGATGGGAGGGCTGTGGTCACGAGGGAGCACGACCTCGTCGTAAACCGGATCCAGCAAGCTTTAAGTTGAGTGCATTTCAACCCAAGTAGAGAAACCTCCACTACTGTAAAATCTCGCGATTCTCCAGTGACATGGGTTCGTGTTGCTGCTCATAGTGTCGCCGAGGCGAAGAGCAGCGAGTGGAGAGCTAGGGGAAAGCGGATCTAATTAGCTTTCCTCGACATCTTATTACTGTTTACTACGTTCAGCTTGTTAAGTTCAACCAGCGGTATTTTTCCTGCCTGGTGGCGGCTAACGCCACAGTTACCTGCCCTGGGGGTTAGTGTATGTAATGGCAATGTACGTTTCCTCGCCTTGCCACTGCTGTCCAGTAAGGCGTGTACTTTTGACAGCTTTCTCGATTGTAGGCCGTTTTTGGTTCTTCTACTCTGGTGGTAGTGATTCCTTTCTCGTTCCAAGCGCTCTAAACACAGTATTCTGGGGACGCAGTGCAGTCCACGGTTCCGGCTTTGGTGTGTTGTTCCATTCTTGCATTTGGTTTATTGGACGTCAGGTAGCTTCAGCTAGATTATCATTAGTCATTCGTTACACTGTCACTAGTCTGAGTTATCATCTTGTGAAGTGAATGCAACCCCATAGCTGCCTATCTCATTGCTTGCGAAAGTGTTTATTGCCGAACTTTCTCAGAGGTCGATTCCTGGAGCACCGTCTGTGACTGGTCCTTGTGTTTTATTATTGTATTTGTTATTACCATACCTCGTAATGCCTACATTAAAGGTTATCTATGTCTAGTTAGTAGTTCCAGTCGCCTTCTGGAATAAATCTAGCAGTGTAAGGGTTGTGTTAGAAGGTCATCATCATCTTATTTCACCCGTTTGGTGGTCAGCTGCTTGTTTCTTTTAATTAACCTTTGCTTGTATTTGCTGTTTTACAGCAGGTTTCTAATTTTTTTATATAATTGGCGTTCTTGGCGTGTAAGACCTTCAGCCGGGATTGTGGTCATTTACTTTGAAAAATAATTCGATATTTGTATTTTAGAAGTAAGCCTTAAAACCTTATTTACTGCCATTCCTGGCGTCTGATACGTTCTGCTGTGTTTGTGGCCACTTACTTTTAAATATTTCAATACCTGTAAGTTGTAATTGCAGCGAGTTCTTAAACATTCTTAATTTATTGCTATTCTTGGCGTGTAAGGCCTTCAGCCGTGATATCAGTGGCTTTTCTTTTTAACATTGTCTGTATCTGTATTTTACGGTTATTTGCTAAACTGTAACGCACGAAAACACTATTATTTACACATTAGTTTATTCCTTCATTGATAACATGTGGTATTTTTTTTATTGTTGAGTCTGGAATTACAGTTTCAAAAATAAATGAGTGTAACTATAAAAGGCAACCAATAGTAGCTGATTACCCCGTCCACAATCGTAATCGAATCCTGCGTTCCTTTGACTATCGGGTTCCAAACTTACAGATTATATCCGAGAATTACGAGATGCACATCAACAGCGAAAAAACAAAAAACTGTGGCTCTCTGCGGAAAATACTCAGTACAAAGTCTTATAATATACGTTTTAAAAATAAAATTCACGAGTAGTGGGCACAGTTACATATTTAGGCTCTATACTACGCTTCCTGGAATAAAAAGACCTACCTGAAAAAGCCACAAGGTATGAAAAAACAATGGAAGTCATTAATAATGTAATGAAACCTTATTCCAATCCATAAGCGCGCCACTATATGCTTTTATAAGAGCTTAGGAAGACCTATGCTGTGATAACGGCTCTGAAACCAGGGCAATAAAGGCAAAAGACGCGAAAAGGCTAACAGTGTGTGAAATAAAATTCTTGAGACGAATAAATGATTTCACCAAATACGATCCCAAAATCAATGACGAACTTAAAATAGAACGCATCACACACTATATCCAGAATTACAAAAACAATCGGAGAGAACATCTACAAAGAATGAGCTCAAAGACCGTCCTACACACAATCCAACACCCGTAGTACTCTACCACACCAACGGAGTAAGATCGCTAGGTCGCTCCATGAAGAATTGAAGAATAATTTCTCGATGAGGCCGTGATAGATCAAGACGAGTAATACTTGTAAGGAAGAAGATGACACTCATGATGAAAAGTAAAAACCTGTGTCCTTTGAGTAAACGACTGCTGGGGCCCAACTACATAAATTAAGGATAATTGCAGAATGTGATGCTACACAACGTGGCACTACACAAAACTGGCGCTAATAGCATAGGCACGTAGCGAACACACGCGACACAAATCTGTAAGTCCACGGTATTGGAGATAAGTTGAGAAAACCGTCCCGAAACACATGCGCTACAAAACGCCACTGGTTTCTGCGCATGTACCCCGACGTCAATATGGGATATGAGCACCAGTTACACGTACACAGGCCGCACAACGGGTTGGCATACTTTGGATCAGATGGTCGAGCAGCTGCTGGGGTATAGCCTCCCATTCTTGCACCAGTGCCTATCGGAGCTCCTGAAGTGTCGTAGGGGTTTGAAGACTTGCAGCGATGCGTCGACCAGAGCATCCCAGACGTGCTCGATGAGGTTTAGGTCTGGAGAACAGGCAGGCCACTCCATTCGTCTGATATCTTCTGTTTCGCGGTACTCCTCACGATGGCAGGCTGGTGGGACCGTGTATTATCATCTATCAGGAGGAAGGTGGGACCCACTGCACCCCTAAAAAGGCGGACATACTGGTGCAAAATGACGTCCCGATACACCTGGCTTGTTACAGTTCCTCTGTCAAAGACATGCAGGGGTGTACGTGCGCCATTCATAATCGCACCGCACACCATCAAACCACGACCTCCGTACAGGTCCATTTCAAGGACATTAAGGGGTTGGTATCTGGTTCCCAGTTCACGCCAGATGAAAACCCAGCGAATATCACAGTATCACTGTTCAGGCTATACCTGGCCTCGTCCGTGACCGTAACCTGGGACCACTGTTCCAATGACCATGTACTGTGTTCTTGACACCAGGCTTACGGGCTCTCTTGTGACCAGGGGTCAGTGGAATGCACCTTGCAGGTCTCTGGGCGAGTAAACCATGTCTGTTCAGTCGTCTGTAGACTGTGTGCCTGGAGACAGCTGTTCCAGTGGCTGCGGTAAGGTCCCGAGCAAGGCTACTGCAGTACTCCGTGGCCGTCTGCGAGCACTGATGGTGAGATATCGGTCTTCTTGTGGTATTGTACACTGTGGACGTCCCGTACTGTAGCGCCTGGACACGTTTCCTGTCTGCTGGAATCGTTGCCATAATCGTGAAATCACACTTTGTGGCACACATAGGGTCCGTGCTACGACCTGCTGTGTTTGACCAGCCTCCAGTCGTCCTAGTATTCTACCCCTCATAATGTCGTCAATCTCTGTTCGGTATTCTACCCCTCAATCTCTGTTCTTTGAGCCATTTTCAACACACAGTCACCGCATGGTCATACCCGGAGGTGATTTAAACCCGCAAATCACCCACCAGAGCGTTGTTTCACCGTGTATCAGCATTATCCTTAATTTATGAGCATGAGTGTAGATAGTCACGTTACACGACTACTTGAAGCTAACAAGATGCGGGGATATGAAGTCGAACGATCACATAGTTTCAGTTGTAGGTAACGCAACTAACATGCTACCTTTGATTGGTAGAGTACTGAGACTCTTTAGTTCGTCTACAAATGTCTTAATAACAAGGGGCACGAAGCACATTCAAATAAGACGTGCGAACGGTCGACGGGCAGTTTCGCTTGCGAGAGAATGTAACAGAAAGGTTGAATGATTTTAACTGGTACTCGACGGAACACGACGTCCGTCTATCGGGATCTGCATAAAGATTTCAAGAACCGTCGTTCAAGGGAAAAACTTCCAACATTCTTCTGCTGGCTACTTAACTATGTCTCATAGATCGCGCATATAAAATTGAGCAAATACAGTTCGCACAAAGGCCTACCAACCGTCGCCTCCCCCGCGTTCCTTCCGGGAATGGAATGTAAATGAACTTCCTATATGACAATAAAATGTCAATACAGAGGTGGATGTAGAACGAGTCTTTCCGGTCTATAGAGTCACCACTTTTGTAATACTGCAGCCAGCTCTCACAGGGTGTCTGATGTCACCACCACATAGGAAGGTGGTGCCCCGTGCGCTCTGATGATATTCGTGAAATGCAAGGGGCTTCATCTGCAGATAATGGAGCTGGCAGATCCGGAGCGCCACCAGACAGAGTGATTTCCCGCGAGGCGACGTAGCAGGAGGTTCTCCTCTCAGCTTTTCCCCCCCTGTACCACCAGGGAAGTAGAGTGGCCAATCGGAGAAGCGAGCACTGTCTTCTGTCTGTAACGAAAACAAATGCGCAATGTGCGCTCCCGTAACAGGAATGATGTATTTACTAATACACGGTCCAGTCAGACTAATGAGACTACCGCCCCCATGTTCAACGCCAACGTGCAGTAACCATTAACATACGACCGGTGATTCAAATGGTTCAAATGGCTCTGAGCACTACGGGACTTAACATCGGAGGTCATCAGTCCCCTAGACTTAGAACTACTTAAACCTAACTAACCTAAGGACATCACACATATCCATGCCCGAGGCAGGATTCGAACCTGCGACCGTAGCAGCAGCACGGTTCCGGACGGAAGCGCCTAGATCCGCTCGGCCACAGCAGCCGGCACTGCCGGTTGCATCTACTGGGGGGTTATACCCTAAGGCGTGTCAGCCTAGAAAGAGAGTTCCACGATGTAAAATGGTGTAAGATGTTCGAAATTCTGAGAGAAATAGGGGTAAGCTATAGGGAGAAAAGGGTAATATACAAGCTCTATAGTTTTAAGCTATAGAGAAAGACGGGTAACATACAGTATGAACGAGAAGCTAGAGGAAACAGCAAGAGTGGAAAACCAAGAACGAAGTGCTCGTATGAAAACGGTTTAAGACGTGGACGCAGTATTTTGCTCCTACCGTTCAGTCTGTAAATCGAAGAAACAATTACGGAAATAAAGTTCAAGAGTGGGATTAAAATTCGAACTGAAACGATATCAGTAACAGCATTCACTGATGAAGCTACCATTCTTAATGAGGAAGAAGAAGCATTACAGGATATGTTAAATGGAATGAAGTCTAATGTGTGCAGAGGACTGAGTTTAAGCCGAAGAAAGACATAAGTAATGAGAAGCAGCGGAAATAAAAAGAGCAGAAAGTTAACGTCGTAATTGGAATTCTGATCTCTAGACAGCAAAATAACCCATGATAGACGAACCAACGAGGACATGAAAAGCATACTAGCATAGGCAAAGGGCATTCTTGACCACGAAAAGTCTGCTAGCCCTTAATTTGAGGAAGAAGTTTCTGAGAACGTTCGTTTGAAGCACAGTATTGTATTGTAGTGAAAAGAAGTGAATCGAGGTATTATACATGTAACAATTTTTTCATAATGTGGGTCCACAGTCATAATATATTTCTTTAAAGTCAGTACCGCCATTAGACTGTTTTTTTTTTTATTTGCAGTTTTACATTTACACGATCATGATTTCGGCTTAAAATGCCATTATCAAGTGTTTTAATGTTAAAATGTGCCTAAGTTGGCTTAGCCAACTGTCATTCAGTCAAGATGGTATACTCAGTGATAAAACAAAGCAGTGACCCTTAGACAATGTGTGTAACAGTGTATTTTAAATACGACAGTATGCCATCTTAGGCACTGTATAACATTAAAACACTTGATAATGGCATTTTAAGACGAAATCATGATCGTGTAAATGTAACACTCCAAATAAAAAAACAGTCTAATGGCGGTACTGATTTTAAAGAAAGGTATTATACATGTACTGCTACAGCAGAATGTTTAAATTAGGGGGACTAACAAGAAGGGACGAGATGATAGGAGACGTATTAGGCAGCAGAGAATAACCTCCAAGGCACTAGAGGGAGCTGTATAGGGTTAGAATTGTAGGTTGTAAACATAGGTTGGAATCCATCCAGTAAACAATGTTCGTGGTGGGCCGCCTCTTCAAACCAGTCAGAAGACTGACAGTTTAAAAAGAAGTGATTCTGCATGGCATAGATTCCATAGGTCTTCGTAGGTTTCTGGGGGGCAACAAACGCCTACGCACAGGTCACGCACTTTCCGTAAATCGCGGGCCAGTGGTTTGTAAGTTCTGAGATGGCATCCGTTAGCGTCCCAAATGTGTTTCATTGGATTCAGATCAGGGGAATTTCATGTGTAGGACATCGTGAATTCACTATGCTGCACCTCAAATCACTGTAGCATTATTATTGCGTTATGGTACGGACATTTATCCTGCTGGAAAGTGCTAGCTCTGTCAAGAAAGACATCAATAATGTTAACGTAACAATAACAATAACGTAGTGTTTTCGACCACTACCACAGGTCCCACGGAATACCAGGTGAATTTCCCCTACAGCATAACACTGTTACTCTGGCCTACGTCTGTGGTTCGGTGTATTTTTCGAGAAGCCGTTTGGAGTATCCGACACAACCATCGGCCATGAGCAACAAGAATCGTGATTCAGCCGACTATGGGACATATCTCCGTTGATCCACAGTTCAACCTCGACGATACTGTGCCCACTGCAGTCCTAACTGACGTTGTCGTTGGGTCAACTTGGGAACATGTAGAGGCTGTCTGCTGCGGAGCCCAATCTGCTATGAACGATCTGCTCGGTAGCCCTGCACCAGCATTGTAATGTGTTGTCAGATTTGTCACAGTTCGCCGCCTCTCCTGCTTACAGAGTGGATGAGACAGAGAAGTTCAGCACCCTGTCAACTACTCGTCATTTCACTGTCCTTCAACAACTTTCCATACATGCTCACTACATCAGCACGGGAAGAGCTTTCCCGTTCGTCTTTGTTCCACTTGTAACGCCGGAAATGCATATCCTCCTGTTTCCATCTATTGTACTAAAAATTTTTTCCTCATTTTGTTACCTGAAGATATGACATTTCCGTGTCTTTATATATTGTAATTGTTTTACAATTTGTGTTATATATTTATGCATTTATGTCGATGTATAATTGGTTTGTTTTGTAAATATTATTTGTATTTTTACGCTGGGTCTTGCCTAGGGAAAACTACGCTATCGAACCATTACATCGATAAGTCGTGTGGAGAACCAAAGTGTTTAGGATCTTTGGTAGTGTTAACTCTGCCGCGTGGAGCGCGGGCACAGCAGAGTCTGACTGGAGTAGGGCGGTGGAGCAGATGTGTTCAGTGACGCTCCCGCGAGTGGCCGCGTTTTCGGGGATTGTCAGCATGTAATTGCGCTCGACTTGCTATGATAGTTTCTGGCACGGTGTTGCGCACGAGAAGCATTAGATGGCACACATAAAGAGCCCGTTTCGCCTGGAGACCGTGTCGAGAAGAAGGCGCGCCAACAACCAGCTTCTGCAACAGCGACGGCCGACAATAAGTGATTGTCGCCACCTCCTCCATCGACGACTTCAAACCTTCAATCAACCAACAAGGAAGACTGAAAGCACGAAAAGTTTTAGAACTATATGGCACACCTCAGTTTTTCAAACTGTTCCATTTGCATCACTAAAATACAGCAACCTAGCATGAACCTTTGTTGCTCATTGTCCCGATTGTATTACCAAGCAAGGTCCCTTCCTTTTCCGAAATGAACCCGAGTGTCGTTGAAATTCAAACGCCAGCATTAAAGTAATATCATTCCATTTCACTGCTTTCATTTCAAAGTTCAATTAAAGTATTCATAGCTGGCTACAATAAACAAACAGAACTATATTTAGATTACACAAGCACAATTTAAGAGTGCGAGTTTTGTTACCATATTTTAGCTTACCTGTGACTGCAGCTCAGCTTGGTACCTACTAAATTTTACTATTGTTAATTGTTCAAAATCATTTAATTCAACTTCAAAGTTAAATCTCCTATTTCTAAATTGCGTAGATTCAAGTTGCTTTTGAGATGATTGTTGAGGTAGCCCAAGACTAACCTTATTTTATTTTATTTCGTAGTGCTTCAGAAACAAAGTTCACTATTAATTTCAGTCACTAAATTAACTTTCAATTTCCCAGTTTTATTAATTCTTTTGCTAAATTATTCAGAGTGTAGCGAAATTTATTACTTCAGGCAAACATTCAGTTTTCACACAACACGTGTCAACCTTCAGTTGCCACGCTTTTAGCGCTAATTATATGTGCATTAAACTTTCTTTTTCAGTTATGATAGTAGTCGTCCAAGGGGACTGGCGAACGTAATTTTCCCCAAATCTCAAACATCTAATTAATGCCAGTTAATTGTTAATGTAATGAGCGCACATTTACTTTCTTCATTACCTTTACTCTTTTTCAAATTTAATTTCCACCAATTTCATTTGCATTTCTCCTTTCATTTAGATGTAACCCTTCCTCCCTCTTTACCGACAGATTAACTTCGGTGACGATTGCTTTTCCCAAAGTTTCATTAGGTACACGCGGTTTAATTTTTTACTGTCATTAAGGTCTATAAGTGAGGGGGAGGTTACACGTGGCGACCTGGTGACAGGACAATCTTCGGATTTGAGGTTGTTCTGGACACGAATTTTACATTGTGCAAATCTCGCAACAAAGTACTGGTTACCAACAGGTCGTTACGTCAGCGAGAATTAGTAGTGGGAGGAATCCTAATTAGATTTGAGATTTGGCATTTATATTGAAAATTAGTAAAATGAGTGAAGGCAACAATTACCAAAATTTGGTAGACTTGGGTACGGAACAATCGGTTGAACAGTGGGAAACGCGCACCGTGGAACCCATTTTTCAGGGGCAGGCGGCTAGCATGAAAGACGCGACGGCCGTAAGGCAACAAAGAGCAGAAACGGAATTCCAAATGTTTCGGAATCGGAAGTGAAAATCAAATCTGAACCACTTGATGACGAATACGGGGGACAATTAAAGAGGAACCCGCTACTGAAGTAAAACCAGTAGTTTCCGGGTATTTAACTGATTTATTGAATGTTTTGACTAACGAAATCAAGGCTCAATCGGCAGAAATTAAAGCTCAGTCTGCTAAGCAAGAAGCTCAGTCTGAAAAAATTGACAGTAAGCTGGACAATCAGAACAAAGCTATTAATGTTGTTGACAACAATGCTGGAGATGTTAACACAAAAGTTGATAAAAGCAAAGAAGATATTGTTGTGATTAATACCGAAATCGGTAATCTTAAACAGGAAATGATAGGAGTTCAGACGGAAATTGCGAGCATTATACGAAATTAGCAGAATCGAGAAAAGTGTAGGAGAAACAGTTGCTCCGATCATCGAGAATAAGGTGACGGAACAAATTCAATTAGTGAAAAAAGAGGATCAACAGAAGATGGAAACTTTAAAGGCTTTAGTATCCGAGGTAGATACTAAAGTGAGGAAGCAGGCTAATACCTGCGAAGAGAAAAAGAGGGAAGTGGAAACGCTTGCGACAACCAGTTGCCAAGTAATTACTAAAGTGTCGGATTTAGAAAAGAAACTTGACGAAAAACAGAGCTATGTGCCAATCTGTGCACATAGTTCGGAATTGTTGACGAAAGAGGAGCGGTTCGACCCCTTGAAAAAAAGTGGTATACACGCGACCGATTTCATTAAAAATTGTGAAAGAGTTTTACCCAAATCATGGACTAATGAGAGAAAAATTAATGCGGTTATTGACGTGTTGGCTGGTGATGCCAAGCGTTGGGGCTTAAACCTCAACATCACGAACCTGACTTTTGACGATATTAAAAATTTGTTTCTGGCTGAATACTGGTCAGAGCAAAAACAACAAAGTGTCGGGCGCGAATTTGTCGTATCGAGGCCTTTCGATTCGAATTCGCGAGGCTCAGTGAAGGAGTGTTGTGAGGGCTGGATCCGCAAGTTGAAATATTTGCGTGATCGCCGCACGGAATCCGAAATAGTCTGGGAACTCTACAAGAAGCTTCCAGATTATACAAAACGCTACGTAGGAAGCAATTACAGGACAATCAATGATTTCCTGGAAAGAGTTGAGGACGAGGACAATTGGCACAATTATCGCGACAATGGTAGAGGCCGTGGTAACAACAACGGGTACGACAACAACCACAACAACAATAACCATGGGAATAATGCGTACCATGGCAGCAATAACAATAATGGTTCGGACCGTAATGACAATCGGTACAATGCAAATAATAACAAGAATGACGGAAACCAGTATCATACTAACGTGATACGGGCTTCGCAGAATAGTAATAACGCCAGAGGGTGTGATCAGCAGCCTCAGCAGGATCTGGGGAGCGGACACACTCGTCCATCAATGGGGTACTCAGAGGTGTGTGCCCACTGGTTCCTCGCCGTTTCACAGAAGGCCATAAAGAGCAGTAGAGGGCCATCTGCTTGCGCGTTGTGTACTTTTTCGAAGATCGTCACAAGCGATGCAATCGGTTCATCACTTCAAACTGGAAACAAAACGAAAATCCTTGGAGTGGCACCACAGCATCTCTCATCCGAAGAAAAAATGTTCAGAGCCGCACCCTCAGCCGGTAAGATCATGGAGGCAGTCTTCTGAGACTCTGAACGTGTTACTGTGTTTGATGGCCTCCCTCGTGGTGCAACGATCAACTCTGAAGAGTACCGAAGGAAACTGGTCCCAGTTGTACATCCTCACAAACAATGCAAGGCCTCACTCAAATCTACACACCCGAGAGGAATTCACAAAACTCCATTGGACTGTCCTTCCTCATCCACCATACGTCCCTGTTCTCACACCTTCAGGCTTCCTTCTGTTTGTCTCAATGAAGTATGCATTCCGCGGGAAGCAGTACTGAGATAATGGAGAGGTTATTGATGCAGTAAGATGTTGTTTACGTCATCGACCAGTAGGGTGGTGCCATGCGAGCATACAGGCAACCTCCAATAAGGTAGCGTTAGGCCGTCACACTAAACCGGAAAAAAACCAAAAAAGTAGCCAAAAAGAGTGGAATGATGTAGTGTATTGGAACCGTGAATAAAACCAACTTGCTTTCAGAAAAAACTTCAATTACTGAACGCCTCTAGAACTTCGCGACCGATCGGAGGCTGAAAAATAAAGAACCCTCCCCTTACTCTGTGTCATTTGTTTATAATAGTTGATTGAGCCATGGTAAAAAAAAAAAATTCTGTTTTGAAGAGCGCGCCGCAGCGCGTTGTGTGAAGCAGTCGCCCTCCGTTTCTGGCGGTGGCACCGCTGTGGCAATCGCAGCTTTGGTGTCTCCCTCTGGTGGGAAAGCGGAATGGTTGCCTGTTCACGTGCATTTAAGGGGCGCTATCACCTTGGCGGTTGCCCGACTCCGTCTCCTCAAGCTCCTTTCCGGCCGTACGTGGGGTCTGGACCCCTCCACCATCCTCCACACCTATAAATCCCTCATCCGCCCTATCCTTTGTTACGTCCATCCGGCCTGGATCTCCGCACCCCCTACCTTTTATAAATCCCTTCAAATCCTTGAACACCATGCTCTCTGCCCATCCTCTCCCACCCCCGGCCGCTGCCGCACCTGTATTCCCACGTCCCACCCGGCCTACATCTCTCCACCCTCCTTACCCTCTCCCAAGGTGGCTTCCGCCAGCTCCCCCTCCCTGATGATGTCCTCCTCCCCTCCATCTACCCCTCCTATCAACTTTGATCCTGCCCCCCCCCACTTCCGGTGTCCTTTCCTTTAGGCACCCTCCCTCCCTTCTCTCTCCTTTTCCCCCCATCCCTCTTCCTCCATCCCTCTCCCCCGGGCTTCCCTTCCCCCTTCCTCCTTTCCTCCTATCTCCTCTGCCCATGGCATCTCTGCTCCCCCCTCTCCCTCTCCCACCCCCGCCCCCCTCCTTTCTTGGCAGGTCCCCGGACTCGCACACGCTACGTGGACTTTCGCGCGCCGGAGATCATCGCCATCAGTGTCTCGTGTGTGCCGTCGTGTTTAGTGTTCAGTGTCCACCGTCGCACTCCATCGTTCACCTGTGCCATCGCCATCTTCAGTGTTTGTGCGTCGTTTCAACAGTTTGCCGTGTGGATTATCGTCGACTGTGAACGGCTCCGTGTTTGTCTTTATGAGTCTCCTGTTTTCTTGCCCACCGTTCCGTAACTTATGTGTATTCTTACTGTTTTTTTCTCATTGTGTATTTTATGGCTGAAGAGCAGCGTAGAATGCTGCTGACAGCCTGCCTTTTGTACAGGCTTTAAAATAACAATAAAGTAAAAAAAAAACTTGGCGGTTGGTCAGTCTGTCAGTCTACTCAGTTAGTCAGCCAGCTCAGTGTCGGGCAGTCAGTGTCTGTCTGTCTGTCGGTCTGCCATACGTTAAGGGGGCAGTCGGAGTGAGGCTAGGTCAGTCTCGCGTCACCAGTTGCTGGTCTGTCTGCATTTATGCGGCAGTTAGTGTCTGTCCTTTGGATCAACTTTAAAGCCAGAAAATGAGAGTCTTGCCACTCCGCCAGTAACAGAACTCAGCTAGTGGTCGCCCAGTCACGGCTGCGTTCCTGCATCTCTGCGCGTTAGACTGCCAGTCTGCTCGAGTTGCTCGGGCAACGCTCATTGGCGGTTGGATCGGTTGGTTGGTTGGTCGCGCACTGAGACACGAGATGACGTGTCCGCCTTGAGCGTCGGCGCATGTGAGGCCGTCACGTGAGTCCAGTGGGCAGCGCCCTATAGAAAGGGGTAGTGGCTTCGCGGTTCACACGAGAGCAACAGGAGCGAAACCACTACATCGAGCTGGCCGGGGTGGGCCTCGACGCCGTGAGACGGGAGATCGGAGCGCCTTCCTGCGTCCGTTGAAGCGGCTGGCAGCGGACAGTTCGGGAGAGCGTTGGGTGTGCTGCGCCAGGTCTTCGCCAGAAATCGCAGTTTATTAGAAGTTAAGTGGTTGAAGATGTGTTGTTTCATTTACTTGTTAAATTCTACTTCACCAGCCGCTTTGTTTTGGGGTCGTCCCACCATTCTTCTCCGTTTGCCCACCCGCAGGAAGGTGGTTATTTGTGAATTGGGTGGTCCGTTTTTCCCTTGTGGAATTGGGGAGGTTTAGAGCAATCTGCGGTTCAGTTTGTTTAGTAAAACCTCCCCCCCCCCCTTCCCGGTCAATCTGCCGTACGTTAATAGCTGCTTCTGTCATGTTTGTCAGATTCGGTGTTAACGGGTTTATAGAATTAAGGTAAAGGCCAAATTCCTGAAATATGTTTTTATCTTGCCTATCATCTTGCGAGGCGGTATATGTGTAATGTAGAGCATGTTGTACACTTTATGTAAGTCTGAATTTCATGGGCTTTATTTCAATAGTCATTTTTATAAAGTTGCCACCCTTCCACCGTAAGAGCCCTTTTAAAAACAAATTGCACTTTTGGTGGCAAATAATTTCTTTGTGTGAGTGTTTGTACCATTTCCATCCCTCTTACGGGTGCTTAGTTAATGTGTGTGTGAGTTATTAAAATGTTTAGTTGAAAGTAATCTGGTGTGTTACAGATTTGCACCAGTGTAGTTTTTCAGAGGACGTTGTGAGCGGTCGTGACTACGGCCTTGTTGAAAGGGGGCGGAAAAAAAAAATACTTGTGTTATTCTGCCTCTGAATAATTGTAACTTTTGAGGGTGCTTTCTGATTGTAATTTAAAATCTGTTTTTGAAAACGCTTTTATGAATAAAATTCACATATGTTAAAGGTAATTTTATTTTCCATCAGTTACTTCCTGGCAACTACTTCTACGCTCACCTAGTGTCATTAAATGGGTTAATGTTCTTGGTGAATCGCTAGTAAATAAAGTAAATTCTTTAAGAAAATATTTTGAAAGATAAGTTCACGGTTTACTGATGTAAAGCCCCTTCTGTGGTAATGACTCCAGCGCGAAGAATTTTTTTAACCGAGTTTCGTCAATAATTTCTTTGACACACAATGCTGCCATTATAAGTGCAATACTAGGAGTACTGTCAAATAACGATATTTTACTTATTGTGCATGTACACTATAGTTGGAAGAGTACAGTATCAATTTTTTAGTTGATTTAGGGCAGGGCCGGCCAGAAATTCTGCACGCGTGCGGTGCTCCTGCACATGTGCAACTTCCGGGTCACAGTGTGCAGCCCGCAGCCGTCAGCGTTCATGTAATGCATGTTTCTACGCACAGATGTCGCTTTATCCACTTGCTGGGATACTCTGTACCGGCGCATTCTAGTGCTCTTTGCACAGCTTGCAAGCCAACCATGGGAAGGTATTTCGCGTATTAAACATGTAAAATACTGTCAGTCTACTCATTGAGACGTCTACTTTTATGTTAACAGTTTATAAAGAAAAGTAATACAGTTAAAAGCCGTGGGTTTTTATTAAGGCAGCTTGACTGACGGCACGTAAATACGAGTAATGTTTTTCATCTAGTATTTAAGAAAGAGAGCACTTAGCGACTTCCAGCGAACCTTATTCATGATTTCAAATAACATTAAACTAATGCAAGGTTCCCTATCGCTAATTCTCGGTGCCCTCAGTTACACCCACATAATTTAAGTCTCACTGACTTCTTAACAGAATGATAACCGCAGACCTCTCGATCATCTGTTATTTCAATACCATTATTGCTATATCTTTCATCAGTTACGTCTGAAATCTGCATAATAACCGACAATTAGATGAATGTTATGTTTTATCGACTTCAGCTGAGCGTAGCCCTTCACACATTAAAAAAAACCCTAAATGTAAGTATACATTGCAACAATCGGTTTAATGACCAACTTTCCTGATAATAATGTAACATGGAGCAGAATGAGGCAATAATGCATTGTTAGTAAACAATAATTTTTAATTATGAAAGGAATAAATCCAAACACGTTTATCACTGGTCATGAGAAATGATAATCGAGTTGATGTGTCTCATCCATTTCCTTAAGGACATTTAATTTTGCTTGCCTTTCTTCACTGTTGAGTACACTACACTCGCCTTTGTGATATGTATTGTAGTGTCTTTCAATTGAAAACTTACGCTGGCCGCCTATTATTCGGCGGTACAGCAAACATTGTGAGTTTTCACCAACGGCTACAAAAAATAATTGCAGTTCCCAGTCACTTTTAAACGACTGAGAACATAGATCTCCCGTCCTTTGCTTTTTCACAGTACCTGCCATTTCTCAGTACTTCTGTTAAGGTTACGGTTACCACGGGTAAACAAGACTGGGTATGTTGCGCTCTTGCTTGTACCAAATAAACAGGGAAGTGGAGCCGCCGCCGTTCATTTAGGACACATGTCTAATAACAGATGTCGCTGTCGCTCGCTGTCGCACATGTGCAGCACTTCCGCACCTCTGCACACTGTGCAGCGTTTGGCCGGCCCTGACTTAGGGGGATGCAAGATGCAATACTCAGTACTCAGAGCTGCCATCTCTATCAGCAACAACGGCTCTATACACGCTGGGCATAGGGCCAATCTGAGCTTGCATGGAACATACTAATACGTCATTAAATATTGCTTTAGCCATATGCCAATTAAATGTTTTGCGCTATCGTGTTGAAAGATAACGCTTAGAAGACCTAGAAGATAGCACGTATGCAACAGCTGCTGTTCAAATTACCAAATATGCAAACCAAAGGTGATATTGTTCTATACACAATGGCATAGTAGTTACATGACCTGTACAATGATGACGAACGTAATACAGTAGCGTTCGTTTCTCCTTGCGGTCTCCACATGCGTTACACCGTGAATTTGAATGCAAAATCGGGAATCGTCTGAAAAGACATTGCGGTGATACTGGTGCGTCGATTGTTGTCACTAAGTGCACCTCAGGGCGCTTTTGTTTTACTGCTATGTCAAGGGAAGCTGTAACAACAGCCGCCACGCAGATAGTCCCACAATTCGTCTGGATACGATCCTGCCACTGCCCAAGTTCGACATGTACAGCTAGACTTTTATTCCTCTTACGCAAAAGCTTAACACGATCCTCTCGCAAGCAACCAACATTCAAAAGCGAATTTTGATATAGACCTGCTGCACAATATTTCCTTATACAGGGTTATTCAGCAGCCCAAACCGATGTCGTCTTACGCAACCCTAAATTCTATAACTGGCCTTAAAAAACCACATGAGAGATTTTCGTATTTACTCACTCGCCACTTGCAAACTGTTAGTCCTGCAGAAAAAATGGACAGGACCTTTTGTAGGAAATTTAAAGTAGTTAAATTTTGTACTGGGGTACATGTTTTCTAGAGGCCGTAGTTTTCGAGTTATTCAAGAAAAGCGTACAAAAGTGACCTTCAGCGGCACCCCCCTTTCCCACACTCAGCCCTCACCAGAAGTGATTTCTTATACATTGTTCACGGTGCTCCCTCCTACCACTGTACAATTTGCGGCTGCACGAATTATTTCCAACATTCGGCGTTTTTTCTCTTTACTGACTGACGTTATTACGCTACCTGTTTAGTCTATTACTTACAAATTGTAAGGCTGGCTGACGTTATTACGCTACCTGTTTAGTCTATTACTTACAAATTGTAAGGCTGGCGTTTGAGTAAATTTGACACAATAATTTTGTGAATTTTAATAGAATAAAAATAAATAATCTCATCGCTGTATTCGTCAGGCCTTCTGACTGCAAAACTATTCTGCTTCTAAGAGATAAGTTTGAATTGTGAACGTAACTAGTTGATACGTGGATACAAAAGCCGGTTTTCTTTCATTAAACTAGCGGACATGTTAAAATTAATAGCAGTAACGAAATAGCCGACTATGAGGTGGCAAAATAGCTCAATCAACAGCGACCAAATAAAATCGAATATCGGGAATAACTCGTGTAGTTAGAAACAGCATTCTAGAAATCCTGACTGATGAGGGATGAGTGTGGGGGTTGAGGTTCGTCTGAAGGTCACTTTCGTAAGTTTTTTTTAATAACTCGAAAACCGAGGCCTGCAGTATAACATTTAATAACATTAAATTTCCTACACAAATGACCTGTTCATTTTTTCTGCAGAGTTAGTAGTTTTGAAGTAGAGGTCCAGAGTATAAGAAAATCTCGCTCGTGGTTTTTGACGACCAGTTGTAGAACTGCGTGTTGCATAAAACGCCATCTGTAAGGGCAGCTGAATCATTCTGTACTAGGATGTAATTGTGCTGTAAATCTACTTATTTGCATATACAATCCTGTAGTATACCAACATTTCATGCCAGTTTGACGTTTGTTTAATACCGCCTTCGTGAAACTGCAGTTTTGATCACCAGGACCGTAGATTTCAGTCACTGTAAGCCCTCACGATTATTGACGTTCATTGGTCCTTTCACACCCATGTTGTCTGTATTTCCCAGCTAGTATCTTACCATATTATTCATTCATCTTCATATTGTTGTCGATAGAATGTATTCGTGGATTAGCTGGCCGCTGTTGCCGAGCGGTTCTAGGCGCTTCAGTCCGGAACCGCACTGCTGCTATGGTCGCATGTTCGAATCCTGCCTCGGGCATGGATGTGTGTGATGTCCTTAGGTTAGTTAGGTTTAAGTAGTTCTAAGTCTAGGGAACTGATGACCTCAGATGTTAAGTCCCATAGTGCTTAGAGCCATTTTTCTTTACTCGTGAATTTTTTCTATCATCCCCTTATTTTATGATTCATTTGCCTGTAAAATTTAACATGTTTTAGTGGGACATATACAGTGAGGTGAGGGAACCCATGGGATAGCGACATCCGTATATACTCCTACATCCGGCGGTAGTATCTTGTAAGCAAGGTGTAAAACGGCAGTGCATTGGCAGTGCTGCCAAACTTACTCAGGTGATTCATGTCAAAAACTTCCCGACGCTATTACGACCGTACGAGAGAATTAACAGACTTTGAACGTGGAATGGTGGTTGGAGCTAGACGCACGGGACATACAATTTCGGAAATCGTTAGAGAATTCAATATTCCGAGATCCACACTGTTAAGAGCGTTCCTAGAACACCAAATTTCGGGCATTACGTATCACTACGGACAATGCAGTGGCCAACGGCCTTCACCAAGGCTCTAAACACGCTGGCCATCGAGATGTCAGTGCTAACAGACAAGCAAGACAGCGTGAAATAATCTTAGAAATGAATGTGAGAAGTACGACGAACACATCCGTTAGGACAGTGCAGCGAAATTCGGCTTTAATGAGCTATGGCAGCAGAATACAGACGCGAGTGTCTTTGCTAACAGCACGACACCGCCTGCAGCGCCTCTCCTGTTCTCGTGACCATATGGGTAGGACCCTAGACGACTGGAAAACGCTGGTCTGGTCAGCTGAGTCCCAATTTAGGGTGGTAAGAGCTGATGGTAGGGTTGGAGTGTGGCGCTGATCTAACGAAGCAATGGACCCAAATTGTCAACAAGGCACTGTGCAAGCTGGTGTTGGTTCCATAATGGTGTGGGCAGTGTTTACATGTCCTGATCCAGCTGACCCGAAAATTGACGGGAAATGGTTATATTCGGCTAATTGGAAACCATTTACAGCCATTCGTGGATTTCATGTTCCGAAACAACTACACTCCATGCGACTGGGCGACAGTTGTTTGTGATTGGTTTGAAGAACATTCTCCATAGTTCAAGTGAATGATTTGGCCACTCAGGTCGCTCGACATAAAACGCATCGAACTTTAGTGGGCCATAACCGAGAGGTCCTTTCGTGCATAAAACCTGCACCGGCGACACTTCGCAATTATGGACGGCTATAGGGACAGCAGGGCTCAATATTTACTGCAGGGGACTTCCAACGAATTGTGGAGTCGACGCCACGTCGAGTTGCTGCATCACGCCACGTAAAAGGAAGGCTGACACGATATTACGTGGGATCCCATGACTTTTTTCACCTCAGTGTAAGTGTCAGGCACTTTAATATGTATATCTGACAGTACATTTATTTCGATATGTTCTATTTCTTTATTTTTTTGTCCTGTAAAATAATATAAAGTACCAGAGTAGTAACTGCTTTATAGTAGTCAGACACTGTAATTACCATTAGAAGCACCGAGAAATTGTGTTATCGTTATCTTACATATAAAATAGTTATCTTCACTTTTTTTATTCCGCACATCTGCCCTTTTTCTCTATGTGATGCCGACCTTTAGACAAATTGAATTTAATTAAAAATATCTTACCTTCCTCAATTCCAGTATAATGAATATAATTTCATATGTGTTTTTCTACCGTTTCAGCGGCCACGTAGAAAAGATTGGGATCGTATTGTTCGGTGGTATAACGACCGGAAACTTCACGTGTTCTTTCCTTATTTATTCTCTATTACAAAACAGAATCATTTTGAGATATATTTGTCGACCGTGCCCTCATTCTGGCATACATTTTTACGTAAGAAGTTTGATACGCTGATTGGTCATCTGTCATCGAACAATGAATACGTCAGTCCCCTCAGCGGTCTGATGTACACGGCCTCACGGTTTGCCCAACGCGTCTTGACTCATGGTTATCTACGTTTTTTGCAGCATCTTGTTTGAAATAGACTAAACTCCATTCATTTGTCACTGGAGCTCCTTCTTTCTCGCCGCGGTATTCAAGTTATGCAAAAGTTTCTATTGTTCATACTCTCCTCATGTTCTCTCTTCCTGAGGAAACATTTTAGTAAAAAGGGAACGTAGTCAAATTAAATCAGTTGATGCTGAGAGAATTAGATGAGTTTTGTTATTTGGGAAGCAAAATAACTGATGATAGTCGAAGTAGGGAGGGTATAAAATGTATACTGGAAACCGCAAGAAAGCGTTTCTGAAGAAGAGAAAATTGTTAACATCGAGTATAGACTTAAGACTCAGGAAGTCCTTCCTGAAAGTATTTGTATGGAGTGTAGCCATCTATGTAAGTGAAACATGGACGGAAAACGGTTTAGACAAGAAGAGAATAGAAGCTTTGGAGATGAGGTGCAACAGAAGACTGCTGAAGATTAATGAGGTACTGAACAGACTTGGGAAGAAGAGAAATTTGTGATACAACCTAAGTTGAAGATGGGATCGGTTGGTAGGTCATCAAGGGACTATCAATTTAGCACTGGAGTGAAGCGTGGGTGGGAGGGGGGTGGGGGAGGAGGGAGGAATCGTAGAGGGAGACCAAGAATGAATACAGTAAGCAGATTCAGAAGGATGTAGGTCGCAGTAGTTACTCGGAGATATAGAGGCTTCCACAGGATAGAGTAGCATGGAGAGCTGCATCAAACCAGTCTTTGGACCGAAGACCACAACAACAACATTGCAGTCTTTAGAGGGAGGACGAGGCACGCTTCACCACAATTTTTAACGTCCTTCTGTAGCACTACTAGTCCATTAATCTTTCGTCTCCTCCACTGTCCGTGTTTTACTTATCTAAATCATTTGCGTGCCTGTTATTGACATCTTTCACTCTTGTTCCTCCACAGCCAGAAACATTGAAGCTGAAAGAAACGCATCAGATAACATTATTGGTGAAGAAACGTGAAACAAGGGCCTTTGTCCAGAGACCCGCGGCATGAGTACAAACTTTCGCAGCATATCATGTAGACATATCGATTCCTCGGGACGCAGAACTAATTCAGCTTACTGCGAAACGTCTTCCTCCGACTGCATGCGAGAACTCGGAGAGAACTTCGGGTTTCTGCGTAAAGTGCACGTAGACCACATTTATTAACCAGCTTGGTTATCTACGGCTCTTTCTCTCCCGCATGGAAGGCTCTTCCAAGAGAATAATTCGAAGTTATGAAGCTTCGGACGTAGTTGCTCATAGTTTAACTTCATTCTGTAACTAGTTTCATACATAACTTTTATCAGTGCCTGCTAAGAGGGTGAATAGTAATCGCTTCTGCGCAGATAAACGCAGCTTTCTAAAATTTGAACTCTGAGTTAAACCGAGTGGCCCCATAAGTTTAATCAGTGATGAGCATTCAATTGTCCTTTTTCATTCTGTTAAACGAGCTACAAGCGTTAGCAAAAAGAGGCATAGCTAATGATTAGTTCCGATCATACCTAGCAGATAAAGTACAAAGACTAGAGCCAATACATACTCCCAAAAGTCTAAATTTTTAGCAACACACTTATGAGAACCAAGATACGTTAATATGGAAGCCCCTTAGAGCAGCATATTACGTGTAATACTGTTCCTGATATACATCAATAACTTTCCTAGTAGCGTTAGTTATGGGGAAAATATTCTCTTTGCTGACGATAGCAGTATAACGTCATAGAGAAAACAAGAGAACTCCTTGCACAGGAAGCAAATGAAACCTTCATGGAAGTTTACGGGTGGTGAACGCGCAATGAAATGACACTAAACGTGAAGAAAATTGTCATTAATTTCAATTTGAAGAGGAAAAATGACACGTAACAAACACAAAATATCTAGGAATGAATAAGAATTCTCAGTTGAAGTGGTGTGAATACTTGCATACACAAAGTCATCAGCATGTTACGCCCTGCGAGTCATCTCATCAGTAAGTAAACTGCCAATCTGTTTTAGTTACATACTACTTACATGTATACTCAATTCTTAGCCTATATCATTGACATCGACATGCAGCAGGATTTTTGAACATATATTGCGTTCGAACATAACGAAGAATGTTCTATTGACAAACAGTCAACACGAATTTAGGCAACATCGTTCTTGTGAAACGCAACTAGCTCCTTACTAACACGAAGTATTGCTATCGACAAGGGATTTCAGATTTATTCCGTATTTCTAGATTTACTGAAGGCTTTTGATACGTGGTACCTCACAAGCGGCTTGTAATCAAATTGCGTGCTTATGGAACATAGTCTCAGTTATGCGACTAGATTTGTGATTTCCTGTCAGAGAGGTCACAGTTTGTAGTAATTGAAGGAAAGTTATCGCGTTATACAGAAGTTATTTTTGGTGTTCCCCAAGGTAGTATTAAAGACCCACAGCTGTTACTTATTTATATAAACGATTTAGGAGACAATCTGAGTAGCCGTCTTAGGTTGTTTGCGGATGATGCTGCCGTTTATCGTCTAGTAAAGTCATAGAAAGACCAAAATAAATTGCAAAACGATTTGGAAAAGATATCTGAATCGTGCGAAAATTTGCAATTGGTAATAAAGAATGAAAAGTGTGAGATCACCCTTATGAGCGCCAAAAGGAATCCGTTAAACTCCGGTTACATGATAAATCAATCAAATCTAAAGGCCGGAAATTCATCTAAACACCTAGGCATTGCAATTACGAAGAACTTAAATTAGAAATAGCACATAGAAAACGTTGCGGGGAAGGCGAACCAAAGACTGTGTTTCATTGGTAGAACACTTAGAAGACTACCTACACTACACTTGTCCGTCCTCCGTTGGAGTACCGGCGCGCGGTGTGAGAGTCTTCAAATGGTTCAAATGGCTCTGAGCACTATGGGACTCAACTGCTGTGGTTATGAGTCCCCTAGAACTTAGAACTACTTAAACCTAACTAACCTAAGGACACCACACACATCCATGCCCGAGGCAGGATTCGAACCTGCGACCGTAGCAGTCGCACGGTTCCGGACTGCGCGCCTAGAACCGCGAGACCACCGCGGCCGGCGTGCGAGTCTTACCAGATAGGATTAACGGAGTACATCGAGAAAGTTCATAGAAAGGCAGCACGTTTGTATTACCAAGAAATAGGGGAGAGAGTGTCGCGGACATGATACTGGATTTGGGATGGACACCATAAAGACAAAGACTCTTCTCGTGGCGGCGGGATCTTCTCATGAAATTACATACTCCAATTTTCTCCTCCGAATTCAAAAATATTTTTTTGACGCCGACCTACATAGGGAGAAACGATCATCATAATAAAATAATGGAAATCAGAGCTCCCGCGGAAAGATACAGGTGTTCGTTTTTTCCATGCGCTGTTCGAGAGTGGATTAATAGAGAATTATTGTGAAGATGGTTCGATGAAACCAGTGCCAGGCACTTATATGTGATTTGCAAAGTATCCATGTAGATTTAGATGTAGGTATAATTATTTTCTGGGGAACCAATGTACAAAATTTGATCGCAGTTTTCGAACTACAGAAAAATAACAGAAGAATAATAACCAAATATAGTAGTCGAAATAACTGTAAAGATCTCTTCAGAACATTGAAGATTCTAACTACACCATTTGGATATATTTATCAGTCGGCTGTACACATCAAAAATAAGAAATAACATTTTTATTGCACAAACAGTTCCGTCCGTCACCATGATAGAAGAGAGAGACTGAGCTTACATTTACCAAAAAAGAGTAAGCATAAAAAACAGAACAGCATTTTCTGCCACGGAATGGAATTGTGTAATAAGTCGTCCAAGGGGCTTAAATAGCTACTAAAACAAACTTATTGAAAAGGCAGTTAAACAATACAATACATTATACACATAGAAGATAACAGGGAGTGGAGTTCGGAAAAAAATGTCACTATGAATAAAAATAATTACAATAATAAAGATAATAAAACATAACACGTTCACACTACGTTTTCTTGCCTTTTTCGAAAAACGTACTTGCAAAACTATGTAATGCATAATACTAACCACCGTATCCTCTTTCTGAGGTGAACATCTCACTCGTTATAGAGGACTGCTGGCTCCGTTCTTCAGCCCAGCAAATGGAAAGATGCAGTACAAAAAATGGAAACCAGGCATCTTCACCATGGTTCTGACATTAGCTCATAGTGTGTGTAGTGTAACATTACGAAAGAACGTATATAATCTTGTGCAGTGACTAGGGGTGAGAAATCAATAAACAACTTAGCAGTAGACTTCCACGTTATTTAATAACTTCTTTGCAAAATTCTTGTACATTAGCGAGAAACAGTATCAGGTAGCACTGTTGTAAGTAGACTAGTCTGGTATTCGGCAAGATGGAGCTACAATCTTCAGCCGACCATCCTGATTTAGGTTTTCCCCGGTTTCCCTAAATCACTTCAGCCAAATACCGGGATGGTTCCTGCAATAAGGCCTTGGCATATATAGTGTCCCTTTTGAAATATTCAAGCCGATATATTTGAAGAAAATATTAAAAGGACTCTGAATAATATTATATGGATAAACCACAAATTAATTATGAAAATGTATTAAATTAGCTTCAAAGAAAGACTATATCGATTGCAATGTAATAACATGACATTATTTATATTAGATGAGATCGTAGTGCATAACATTCTCGAAACTAACATTATTATCTTTGTCATTATATATAAGAGAAAAAAGATATTTAAAATAACTTCGAGTCAGATCATTGCTTCTGTCGTATGCAAGGTACGCTTGCTATTGTAAACCCGTAGCTTTTGCTCTATTTGTTCTTGTACGTAGCGAATAATTCAAGTGTTTATTCTGTGCTTAGTGGAAATATATTTACAAACGTTAGTGGATTGTGTTACTTAAACAACCCATGCAAACAATTCTTCCTGAATTAATAATTGCGAGAAGTTATTTAGCATTTTTTCAGTCTCTGTGAAACGAGCAGCGGTGATCATTGACGGGCAACAATTGGCCGCCATTACGCGGCGCATTTCAATTTATTTTTTTGTGTAACATATCACCACAGCCGGAGCAGAAAGAATCATTTCAAGTTATTCAATTAACTAAAGTGCAAAGCTTCACTAATTTTATTTCGTCAAAAAATGCATACTTTTAAAGATACTATTTATTCTAGGTCAGCGAACTTAGCCTGCATTACATTTCGCCGAAAGTATTTGAAATAATTTTTAGGGAGCCTGGCGCTCATTTGAAACATAATTTAATATTTATCTTTGTCCACCTACAAATAAATAAATAAATTTCTTATATTTTCCGTTCTTGTGTTTCACTTAATAATAATAATAATTAATAACCACAGAAAGGGAGGGATAATATACATACTACCTCCCCCGATCATTGTCAAACTAGACGTGTAAGTATGTGAATTACGCTATTTTTTTGTTGTTCTTGAATTGTAATTTCAAGACATGTCCAATATTCTTGTACAAAGTGGTCTACAAATGAATGAAACTATTACTGCTACTACTACTACTACTACTACTACTACTACTACTACAGTACTACAAACCTTTGAATGTTTCTGTTGCTAGCAGAACTTCCGCTGTCAGTAACACACGCTGAAACTTTCGTAAGAAAATAACCATGTTAGTGCAATAGCTGCATAATTTAAAGTGTCCTTTGCAGCTAAGTACAATGTGTTAGATTGCGACACTAACATCAAGACCTGTAGAGTGCCTGTAGATTTCATTCACTACGGCTCTCGCGTCTAAATTCATAAAATATCTACTGGTATGTAATACAATAAAGACAAACAGTCGCAATGATAGGCGCACTGCCCCTTTCGAGTAAATCATCGGCTTTGCTGTCTACACACGTAAACAGATACACCTATGCCTGGTGGTCAGAACCAGTGTCAAAAGCTTGTAAGGGTGTTGCAGGGTAGGTTGTGCTAGGAAATAATTGTCAATAAAGCAATTCGATACATTGCCCGTTCCCGAGTTAATTAGCACTGAGGTTAGGCAATTTGGCCTTTGAACGCGAAAATTCAAGCAGCCCGCCAGATACGGTATCGCCAAAATTTTTCTGCGCCCGGTTTTCCTAAAACAAGAGTCATGCGACGGTAGCAAGGATCGAACCCAAGCCAAAGGCTGACCAGTCTCGTCCGCTACCGTCTACCCTATGAGAGTCCGCCCCCGTTAGCTGAGTGGTCAACGCGGCGGAATGCCACGCCAAGAGGCAAGGGTTCGATCCCAGCTCGAGCAGGAGGTTTTCTCCACTTAGGGACTGGGTATTGTGTTGTCCTCATCATCATTTCACCCCCATCTGGCGTCGAATACAATAAGTACTTGCCCTCGGCGGCAGAACTTCCCCGAATGGGGGACTCACGGCCCACAATGCCATACATTCATTTCCATTTACGCTATGAGAACAACTGACATCAATTTCATCTGGAGAGCCGCTTGAACTCGCGCTTGAAACGGCCTTATTATTCAACACTAATTAAATCGGAAACGACTCAACGTGTCGATTTTTTTTCTTAACAATTATTTCTCACCACAATCTACCCTGTAACACCCTTACATGTCTTTCAGACTGTTTCTGATTACCCTTTACAAAGCACTGGGCTTACATATTTTTTGTCTAAGATATATAGCCCCAGAATGAAATGAAAATAGTTTCATTCCCCTGGTTCCACCCAAAGTTTCCCTAGATTTCAAGGCAAGTGCTGGAACTTGAAATTCCTTCGCAAATATCGCCAGCTGCGGCTACCAACTCGTTTGGCATTTGGCTGAAAAGTCCCTAACTCCCTCATGGGTCATCACTCGAACAGGCCACTGTACCTTAAGTGGAAGGAAATGAAAGATATGCAAAAAAATTCTGAATATATCTAAAGGACAAAAATCGGATGTAGACAGCGAAAGTAAGGAAAAAGGAAGGTACGACGTATTAGAAAGATGATATCTCAAAAGGAACTATTAGATGAAATGGGCAGATTTTCCATCCGAAGATCGAGAAGTAACGGTGACACTAAAAGAACTTCGTCTGTAGAAATATCTTAGCGAAAGGAGGACTAGACTAGATAGGCGAATGCGCTAAGGCAGCAAAAAAAAATAACAACCGACACTGGAATTTGTAACACATATTACGGAGTGCGTTGACAAGAGCTGCTATGCCAGTTGGCAAGAAGAAACAGTTGCCGTAATTACTACGTATGGTTTTCACATTAATGGAATTTCCCATCGGTACACACAGGAACATACTAAAAACTGGAATACACAGTACTGATGCCCACAGTAATACTTGTTTTGTAGTTCGGTGCGAAACAGCTCTCAGTTCTTTTAGCATACAAAACCGAAAGCAGGTTCAAAACGAACTGCAGTGCAAATATTATTGTGGAACACCAACACTGTGTATATCGGTTTTTAATAATAGAAAGTAGACAATGAAAATAGCGAAAAAGGAAAACAGGACGCATTATAAAGATAATATTATTAAAAGAGCTAACAGATTAAACGGAGAGATTTTCTGTTCGAAGATGAAGAAGCAACGGAGACGCTAAATATTTATAAGAAACTCCATAAATATGTTCATTTCTGATATTTTCTACTGAATATTTGCAGCAGAATACTATCAAGCAGACAATGCCACGAAAGCTGAGTTGCTAAACATGATTTTTTTTAAGTTCTTCAGCAAAGATGACAAGGTAAATCGAAAACAGTTGCCACCATGAGAAACATAGAAGTGTAACAAAGCAGCTTGAATTACTTAATAAAGGCGAGGGCTTTAGTCCAGATTCTACGCCAGCTACGTCACTTTCAGAGCATGTTGTTACAATGGCTGCATACTTAACAATCATATACAACCGTTCGCTCGATGATAGATCCGTACCTAAAGACTGGAAATTTGGATAGCTCACACCAGTAGAAAAGGAAGGAACTGGGAGTAATCCGATAAATTATAGACCAATATCACTGACGTCGCAGAAGGATTTTGTACGTAACATGCACTGTTTAGTACATTACCTGCACCAAAAGGATCTACTGACAGAGAATCAAGAAGGATTCAGAAAATGTCGTTGTTGTGAAATACAGCTAGCTCTTCACGAACCGTTCTCGCTTCCCGCGTCCGGGTTCCCGGGTTCGATTCCCGGTGGGGTCAGGGATTTTCTCTGCCTCGTGATGACTGGGTGTTGTGTGATGTCCTTAGGTTAGTTAGGTTTAAGTAGTTCAAAGTTCTAGGGGACTGATGACCGTAGATGTTAAGTCCCATAGTGCTTAGTGCTGAGAGCCATTTGAACCATTCTTCACGAGCGCTATCAACTAGGGATTTCAGATTGACTCCACATTTCTAGATTTCCAGAAGGCTTTCGATACCGTTCCTCACAAGTGACTTCTAAACAAATTACGTGCTTATGGAGTATCGTCTCAGTTTTGCGACTGAATCTGTGATTCCGTTTAGGAAGGACACACGCAAAGTCATCGAGTAAAACAGAAGTTCCCCAAGGAAGTGTTAAAGGCCCTCTGCTGTTCCTAATCTATACAAATGGTTTAGGAGACAATCTGAATATCCCTCTTACATTGTTTGCACATGATCCTCTCATTTACCTTCTAGTAAAAACATTAGAAGATCAAAACCAATTTAAAAATTATTTATACAAGATATCTATATGGTTCGAAAAGTGGCAATTGACTCTAAATAATGAAAAGTGTGAAGTCACTCACATGAGTACTAAAAGGAGGACGTTAAAGTTCGATTACGTGATAAACACGCGAATCTAAAGTGTGTCAGTTCAGCTGCATACTTAGCTATTACAACTTTGAAGAACTTAAATTGGAACGATCACGCAGATAATGTGGGATAAGCGAACCAAAGACTTCCGTTTTGTTGTCAGAACTTATAGAAGATGCAACTGGTCTACTAAATAAACATCTTACACTATGGTTGTCCGACATCTTCTGGAGTAATGCTGTGCGGTATGGAATATGTATCAGACAGGACTGACGAAGGACATCGAAGAAGTACAAAAAAAGGTCAGCTCGTTTTGTATTATCGTTAAACAGGGCTGACGGTGTCAAGGATATGATACGCGAGTTTGCCAGGCAATATTTTGAAAAAAGGCGTTTTCGTTGCGGCCGGATATTTTTACGAAATTTCATTCGACAACTTTTTTCTTTGAAAGCGAAAATATTTTGTTGGAGCCTACCTACATAGAGGGAAAAGACCATCGTAATAAGGTAAGAGAAATTAGAGATCGCATGGAAAGCTTTAATTGGCCGTTTTTCCCGTGCACTGTTCAAGAGTGAAATGGCAGAGAAACAACTTGAAGGTGATTCGATGAACCCTGTGTCACGCACTTCATTGCGAATTGCAGATAGTCATATAGATGTAGATGTAGAGGTGCAGTTAAAGCATTATCTATCATTTAAAGTGAGCAATAATTGTGGTAAAAAAATTTGTAACTGGCAACTTTCTGTATAATACACTGACGGAAAAAAATTGCAACACTAACAAGGAGTTGTGTGACAGGCAAATGTTAACAGGCGTGTTTCTACATCTGAAAAATGATATCTGCTCAAATTTCGCGTAATTTGAATAATAGTGCATGATGCAAATGAAGTTTGCTTTAAATGTACACTGTAACAGTCATGAGTGTTTGTTACCCTTGAAATTGGCCTTTAAGGCGACAAAGACATCATTATCAACAGCTCATTGAGTTTGAATGACGTCTTGTAATAAGGCTGCTAGAAGCTGGATGTTCCTTCTGTGATAAAAGACTTGGCAGGAATGTAGCCACGGTACATGACTGCTGGCAGCAGTAGTCACGGGAATGTACGGTTGCAAGAAGACCCGTCTCCAGATGGCCCCGTTGCACTACCGGCAGGGAAACCCATCGTGTCTGGCATATTTACATTATATCACATTTATCGTTTTCCATGGATATGGCTCTGGTGCATCATACTGCTTCTGCAGCAGTAATGTGAGCAGCAGCTTGAGAGGAAGAGTCACTCATTTATTTTCATATTCAAGGCTGCTCTTTAATTTTGTTATTACACCCTAGACACCATTTTTGTGAGACGTCAGGAAGTTATCAATATGAGCAGGCAATGATGGAAGCATGTATATCGTTAACGCATGTGGGATGTTTATCGTGGCTCTCCTTCGAATATAATTTTCTATATAATGAGCAGGCAGTCTGGTCATTTAACAGTAAATCTTCCAGTGGACGTTTCGGGCTTCGATACCACATGTAGCTAATAGGGAAAGGGACATCTAGAGGCACTTACCGGGCACAGCACACTTGTCCCAAAAATTTCTCACACCAGTGTGCAGACGATGCTTTCGACCGAAGAGGCGATTAAGCTGCCTGCCTGGATCCACCTGTTAGGCGCCTCTAGCCACGGCAGGGGCAGGGACGCAGGTCGCCTGATCTAGGAGTTTTGACAATGTCATAAATACCCATTGTGTAAAGTGATGGCGGCCATAAAAATTCACGAGTTTCCATGTTCGCCTTGGATAGGGCACTATCGAGGGAGCCGTCAGGTGGTGTCATTCTTCTGCCTGCTGAGCTTTTTGGGAAGCCTCAGGCCTTCCGAAAAATTTTAGAGAGAAACATAACGTTTATGGTGGCTTTGAAATGCTCTATGTTGGGACACAAAAGCGCTTCTCTTAGTTTAGGCGAGGTTCCTGGCCGGACACACTGTAGCGTCGGCCCATCCAGATAATGATCTCCGTGGTAAAGGTGTTGTTCACTTTAGGCCAAAACGGAAACTCAAAACACACTGCCTAGACTGGCAGCGTAATATCTTCACCTCCCTGTGCGGGAACGTACGAGTGAGGGACTGGCGGCTTCTCCAGAAAACAACAGAATATTATTAACTTTGATTAGGACTGGGAGAGACGGGTCATATACAATATGTACATCAACCAAGAGGGAATAATAAGAGTGGACGATCAAGAACGAAGTGCTCGTATTAAGAAGGGTGTAAGACAAGGCTGTAGCCTTTCGCCCCTACTCTTCAATCTGTACATCGAGGAAGCAATGATGGAAATAAAAGAAAGGTTCAGGAGTGGAATTAAAATACAAGGTGAAAGGATATCAATGATACGATTCGCTGATGACATTGCTATCCTGAGTGAAAGTGAAGAAGAATTAAATGATCTGCTGAACGGAATGAACAGTCTAATGAGTACACAGTATGGTTTGAGAGTAAATCGGAGAAAGACGAAGGTAATGAGAAGTAGTAGAAATGAGAACAGCGAGAAACTTAACATCAGAACTGATGGTCACGAAGTCAGTGAAGTTAAGGAATTCTGCTACCTAGGCAGTAAAATAACCAATGACGGACGGAGCAAGGAGGACATCAAAAGCAGACTCGCTATGGCAAAAAAGGCATTTCTGGCCAAGAGAAGTCTACTAATATCAAATACCGGCCTTAATTTGAGGAAGAAATTTCTGAGGATGTACGTCTGGAGTACAGCATTGTATGGTAGTGAAACATGGACTGTGGGAAAACCGGAACAGAAGACAATCGAAGCATTTGAGATGTGGTGCTATAGACGAATGTTGAAAATTAGGTGGACTGATAAGGTAAGGAATGAGGAGGTTCTACGCAGAATCGGAGAGGAAAGGAATATGTGGAAAACACTGATAAGGAGAAGGGACAGGATGATAGGACATCTGCTAAGACATGAGGGAATGACTTCCATGGTACTAGAGGGAGCTGTAGAGGGCAAAAACTGTAGAGGAAGACAGAGATTGGAATACGTCAAGCAAATAATTGAGGACGTACGTTGCAAGTGCTACTCTGAGATGAAGAGGTTAGCACAGGAAAGGAATTCGTGGCGAGCCGCATCAAACCAGTCAGTAGACTGATGACCAAAAAAAAAAAAAAACAAAAGGATTGGCCAGTGGGTAGAGCAGACGAGTTAGATGAGAGACATGGAGCTCGTGGAATCTTGTGAGTGGCATGAAATCCTTGTTGGGGCGGTTGCATGAGTGCTTTTGAGGACTTTACCGAAATTTTTTGGAAATGGAGAAGCGGAGAAACTTAGTCTTTCATTCAGACTCCGCTCTGTAGAGGATTCTAGTCGTGACTCGTATTATGAGTGGGTTGCACTTGGGACACTCGTCCTCAGAGTGACTTCAAACTGACTGAGGAGCCTATGGTGAAGTCTTAGCTGTACCGAAAGTTCAGACCTCAGCCATCTCAAACAACTTGGTGCGCCGAGGGCAGTGTTATTCTTATCAAGTCTGCCACCTTGACGTTTGATGTCCTTGTGTGCACTTCTCTCTAAGAAAGTCAAAATGGTCCACGATATGGTCGGCGAACGGGAGCGGATTTTTATGCAGCTTTTTTCAGACAGTGCCTCATTAAAGGTAATTGCATGATCCGGGTAATATCTGAGGTTACTATTAATGACGTTCGCAAGGTGATTAGTACGCAACGTGAACAACAAGGATCCTAACACACTTTCCTGGGGCACACCCGAAGTCACTTCTACGTCTGTCAGTCACTCTCTGTCCAAGATAAATTGCTGCGTCCTCGCTACCAAAAAATCCTCAGTCCAGTCACAAATTTCCCTTGATACCCCATATCGTCCTACTTTTGATAATACGCATAGATATGCTAGTGAGTCAAATGCCCCAACACAGAACTTTCAGTACCTCACGTGAAAAAAGTGTCAGTTGGGTTTAGCCGGCCGCTGTGGTCGAACGGTTCTAGGCGCTTCAGTCCGGAACCATGCGGCTGCTACGGTCGCAGGTTCGAATCCTGCCTCGGGCACGGACGTGTGTGATGTCCTTAGGTTAGTTAGGTTTAAGTAGTTCTAAGTCTAGGGGACTCATGACCTCACGTGTAATGTCCTATTGTGCTTAGAGCCATTTGAACCATTTTGAGCCAGTTGGGTTTCACATGAATGACGTTTTCAAAGGAGGTCATTCTGTTCGAGATACCCTATTATGTTTCAGCTCAGAATATGTTCTAAAATTCTACAACACATCGATGTCAATGATATTAGATGGTACTTTCATGTATCACTTCTACCGTTCTTCTTGTATACTGGTGTGGCATGTGCTTTCTTCCAACCATAGGGCACGTTTTTCTCTTCGACGAATCTATGATAGATTATAGTTGAAAGTGTGACTAACTCAGCCGCAAATTTGTTGTAGAATCTGATAGGCATTCTATAGGCCCATGGAGCTTTGTTCAGTTTTAAAGATTTTAGCTGTTTCTCAACTCCACTGATAATAATACTTATTTGATTCGCCTTTTCAGTGGTACAGGTATTAAATTGGGGCATTTCTCCTGGGTTTTCCTCTGTAAAGGAACATTTAATAAAGGGGTTAAGCATTTCTGTTATTGTTTTGCTACCCTATATTTCAGTTCCTGTTTCATCCACGTGTGACTGGACGCTAACTTTGTTCCCACTGATAGCCTCTACATACGACACCTGTGATTGATGAACTCTGACTTAGAGATGAACCAGCATTTGATGACGTATTTGTATCTTTCATCCAAGCTCAGTTCTGCTCTGGTAGAAGTGCAAGCGCGTTCTGTTTCGTTTGTGAGAGAGGGAGGGAAGAGAGTGGTAGGCTAGAGATGTATGCAGAGGCGTGCGTGTTGTATTTTGTTTATCTGCGGGGAAAGGCTGCTGTTTATGCACTTGATGTGCAGGTCTCTGGCAAGAGAACTCTTTCGGCATAGTTAGCTTAACGCCTCTTGCTGGCGAATTAATTAGAGAGAGTGTAGAAAGTTGAGGAAGCTTCTGGAGGTTCGTGCGAAGTGCCGCGCGCAGTACCCAACGAAGCAGACAGCTAGAAATGCGCTGCGTGTAGTGCCGGAAGCGTTGCTGTGTGCATTGGTGCTTGAGCGCAGAGTACATGTTCTGCAGCCAAAGCTGACGTGCCTCTGGTATGTATCAAAGACAACCAGTGAGTCTCCAACGCTTCGCACGGTACTGCAGCATACCTTTGCCAGTCGGAACGCTATGCTGCCCCTCAATAGCTTAAATTAGCATGCCCGAAACACCTGTATCCCACGCAACGGACTTTCGAAAGCAAATGCCGCGAATTCGGGGAAATCACTCGATTGACTCAGTGTTCAGAGAACGCGATGACTTCTTTATTTAAGTGCTTTCGCACAGGTAAGAGAGTGGATGTACGCGGATCGGAATGTGCGTCTGGGAAACAATGAAATCGTCTGATATCCACATTCTACTCTAGCCAATACCTTTCGATAAGTTTGTTGAGACTGTACGTTTGTAATTCAAAATTCTATGGAAGCTAATCATGGATTGAGCAGGAGCTGGAAAAGAAGAGAATCGAAGGGTTTGAGATGTGGTGTTAAAGAAGTATGATGACAATTGAGGGGACTGATAAAAACCCAACTTTGAAAACAAGAACTGGGGAGGTCCTCTGCTGACTCGGAGAGGAAAGAAAAGTGTGGAAGACGCTGATTCTAACAAGAGACGAGACGGCAGAACATGCATTAAAATATCCATGACACAAGGTGGCAAAAAGTACAGGGAGAAGAGATTGTAGTATAACAAATGGTTCAAAAGGCTCTGAGCACTATAGGACTTAACTGCTGAGGTCATCAGTCCCCTAGAACTTAGAACTACTTAAACCTAACTAACCTAAGGACATCACACACATCCATGCCCGAGGCAGGATTCGAACCTGTGATCGTAGCGGTCGCGCGGTTCCAGACTGTAGCGCCTAGAACCGCTCGGCCACCATGGCCGACGTAGTATAACAGACAAAAGATCGAAGACGTTGAAACTTCCTGGTAGATTAAATCTGTGTGCCAGACCGAGACTCGAGACCTTTGCCCTTCGCGGGCAAGTGCTCTACCAACTGAGCCACCCAAGCACGACTCACGCCCCGTCCTCACAGCTTTAATTCCGCCAATACCTCGTCTCCTACCTTCCAAACTTCACAGAAACTCTCCTGCGAACCTTGAAGAACTAGCACTCCTGGAAGAAAGGATATTGCGGAGACGTGGCACACTCCGCTGTAGAGTGAAAATTTCATTGTAGAAACATCCCCCAGGCTGTGGCTAAGCCATGTCTCCGCAATATCCTCTCTTCTAGGAGTGCTAGTTCTGCAAGGTTCGCAGGAGATCTTCTGTGAAGTTTAGAAGGTAGGAAACGAGGTACTGGTGGAATTAAACCTGTGAGGACGGGGCGTGAGTCGTGCTTGGGTAGCTCAGTCGGTAGAGCACTTGCTCACGAAAGGCAAAGGTCCCGAGTTCGAGTCTCGGTCCGGCACACAGTTTTAATCTGCCAGGAAGTTTCATATCAGCGCACACTCAGCTGTGGAGTGAAAATTTCACTATCGAAGACGTTGTCTGTAAGTATTAGTCTGACTACTCTGAAGATCGATGGCCTAGAAAAAAAAAGGAGTAGAATGTTCGTACCATTCATTTCAAAGTTTAAAGGGTGAATGGAGCCAAATGGCCCAACTTTGACCATTGGAGATAACTATGCCTCTGCTATTTCTTGAGAGATGGTCATTGTATGGTCACCAAAAGCTATAAGCTCTTCTCGACCTCAGCGACGACTTCGTGTCCTGAAATCCCCCACTTCAGATTGTTCAGAAGCAATATTCCTTTTTCGTAACAGATGCTCGAAGAATAAAATTTTACTCTCCCGTGGGTCAGCGGCCTTCACAAGAGGGTATTTGGAATTTTTAATTAACAAAAATTCATCTGTGTAATTGCAGATAGTATCACTAAGAATACGAAAGGTCAAAACGCTTATTAGTTAAACAAATTATCGAAAGCTGTGAAGAAAAATGGTCGAACAAAGTTGATGAAGCTAATTCTTCCGAAAACCTTGTACAAAAGATGTGAATATGAAGCAGATTTCCCACTGGCTACGAGTCGCCGCTTAAAATAGAGACTGAGTTCCCAGGCAAACTATGGACTAACTTCTGGCTAGAAAATTGGATTAATACTTCCAAAATTTGGTGCAAAAATAAATTACTCTGCAACCCTTAGGGACGAAAAAGTAAATACAATAACATGTTAACTACTCGTTGGAAATGAATTAAACTGAGGAAATGAATTGCCGGGAGTCTATAAATCGTGCATAGGAAGCTGGACATCACAGAACACAATGTGCTAGCCATCGGACAAAGAACCATCCTCGTGGACTTGCCGTGCCGCTGTCCCATCCACTCTAGCAGATTGAGCAACAGGTAAGAAGAGACCCATGTCAAACAGCTAAGAGTAAAAATATATGGGCCAATGTAAAACAGAAGACAAGACAGACAGTCAGTGTACAAGATTCCATAACATTTAAACTAATTGACAATGTTGTGAATGATAATTCAAAAGTTGCTTTCTAAACGTAGCAGTAAATATAGGATTAAATGGTTCAGTTGAAGAAGCAAGAGAATATATTGGGTAGCTGTGTAAATTCATAATATTTTTCCTTAAGTTTAATAAACACAAATAATACACTTAAAAGAAACTTACGCCATCAATAATATATTCACTGTTTACAACAGTCTTTCAACGCTGGGGTAACATTTCGATTCAACAACTGTATGTCATACGATTTTGAGGTGTAAAAGTCGTCGAGCCATGTTCGCAGCGTAGTTTTATCTGGACAGGACGTTCCTTGAAGGTTCTTCGCTAGAGAGCGGAAAAGGTGAAAACCTGAGGATACAAGGTCTGGTGAATAGGGAGGGAGCGAAATGGTTTCAAATCCAACTCCTATTTAGTGTTATTGTCACTGACGGGCGTTATTGTGGAATAGCATCACGTCACGCAGTCTTTCTGAACGTTGTTTTTGGATTGCGTCTACAATACGTCTCTGTTTCTGACAATAAATATCAGCAGCGATAGTTACACCTCGGGCAAAACGTTGGGTGTGGTACACCGTCCCTGGTCCACCAGACACGTAAAATACTTTTGTGGATGCGAGTTTATCTTTGCACGGGGAACTGCTGCTTTGTTTGAGCTCAAATGTTCCTTTCTTTTCCTTACGTTATTATAGACACACCATTTCTCGTCACCAGTTGTTCACGAGCCAACTGATGACGAGCAAGCAGACTTGCACACGTGTCCACTCGCTGGTATTTGTGATTCTGGCTTAGAGTATGCGGTTTCGATACACCTGATTTTTGAACCTTCCCCACCCCATGTAAATGTCGCACGATACTACACTACTGGCCATTAAAATTGCTACACCACGAAGATGACGTGCTACAGACGCGAAATTTAACCGACAGGAAGAAGATGCTGTGATATGCAACTGATTAGTTTTCCAGAGCATTCACACTAGGTTGGCGCCGGTGGCGACACCTACAACGTGCTGACATGAGGAAAGTTTCCAACCGATTTCTCATACACAAACAGCAGTTGACCAGCGTTGCCTGGTGAAACGTTGTTGTGATGCCTCGTGTAAGGAGGAGAAATGCGTACCATCACAACTTTGATAAAGGTCGCATTGTAGCCTATCGCGATTGCGGTTTATCGTATCGCGACATTGCTGTTCGCGTTGGTCGAGATCCAATGACTGTAAGCAGAATATGGAATAGCTGGGTTCAGGGGGGTAATACGGAAGGCCGTGCTGGATCCCAACGACCACGTATCACTAGCAGTCGAGATGACAGGCATCTTATCCTTTAGCTGTAATCGATCGTGCAGCCACGTCTCTATCCCTGAGCCAAGAGATGGGGACGTTTGCAAGACAACAACCATCTGCACGCACAGTCCGACGACGTTTGCAGCAGCATGGACTATCAGCTCGGAGACTATGGCTGCGGTTACCCTTGACGCCGCATCAGAGACAGGAGCGTCTGCGATAGTGTACTCAACGACGAACCTGGGTGCACGAATGGCAAAACGTCATTTTTCGTATGAACCCAGGTTCTGTTTACAGCATCACGATGGTCACATCCATGTTTGGCGACATCGCGGTGAACGCACATTGGAAGCGTGTATTCGTCATCGACATACTGGAGTATCTCCCGGCGTGATGCTATGGGGTGCGATTGGTTACACTTCTCCGTCACCTCTTGTTCGCATTGACGGCACTTTTGAACAGTGGACGTTACATTTCAGATGTGTTACGACCCGTGGCTCTACCCTTCATTCGATCCCTGTGAAACCCTACATTTCAGCAGGATAATGTACGATCGCATGTTGCACGTCCTGTACGGGCCTTTCTCGTTGCACAAAATGTTCGACTGCTGCCCTGGTCAGCACATTCTCCAGATCTCTCACCAATTGAAAACGTCTGGTCAATGGTGGCCGAGCAACTGGCTCGTCACAATACGCCAGTCACTACTCTTGATGAACTGTGGTATCGTGTTGAAGCTGCATGGGCAGCTGTACCCGTACACGCCATCCAAGCTCTGTTTGACTGAATGCCCAGGCGTATCAAGGCCGTTATTACGGCCAGAGGTGGTTGTTCTGGGTACTGATTTCTCAGGATCTATGCACCCAAATTGCGTGAAAATGTAATCACATGTCAGTTCTAGTGTGATATATTTGTCCAATGAATACCCGTTAATCATCTGCATTTCTTCTTGGTGGAGCAGTTTTAATGGCCAGTAGTGTACATACACTAATCAGATAGTACAGTCCTTAAACAATAATATATCGCCAGTTGATATTTTTTGTGATCTTTCCAAGGCGTTCGATTGTATAGACCACGTTACTCTCTTAGAAAAACTCATGGAATTGACGGCCTTACGAACAGCTGATCTGAATCATCCTTAACAAAGATACTGCAAAAAGTTGTGCTGAATCATTCAGACATTGTTGGTATGGTTGAAAATTTTAGTGACTGGGAAAAATCACAAATGGATTCTCTGGTGTTTCATTTTTGGACCTACTAGGTGTAGAAGTATGAAATCGGAATTTCGTTGCAATAATTACACGTCTGTTGTTTGAAACTGAAACAATATTTTATTCAAAATAATCTCCATTGCTATTTATACGTTTCTCCCACGTCTCTGACATGCTATGTATGCCACGCCAAAAAAAAAATTCTTCTTTTAAAGCGAACCAGTCAGTGAGCCATTTTCGTACATTTTCATTCGAATTGAACCGTCGTTCAACGAGAGCGTGTTCCAGTGATGCAAATGCTAGTAGATGATAATCGGACGGAGCCTAGTCTGGAGAATAAGCCGCATGCTCTAGTATTTCCCAAGTGAACTCCTCGATCGTTTCCCTGACCCGTTTTGCTGTGTGTGAGGGGCGTTATCATGGAGCAATATGTCTTTGTGTTGTCTTTTTCCATATTCCGGTCGTTTTTCACGTAATTCTCGATTTAAATCGATCAAATGCTGTTGGTAGCGATCACCAGGTTTTAGTATCTCATAATTGATGACACTCTTCTGATTCCACCAAACACAGAGTATTGTCTTCTTTCCAAAGCGATTTGACCTTGCAGTGGATGTCGATGATTTGCTTGGACTCACATGATTTACGACGCTTAGGATTCTCAAAAATATCCATTTTTCATCACCTGCCACTATTTGACGGAGAAACGGCTTTCTTTTATATCTGGCTAGCAGAATTTAACAAGTGGTCTTTCGATATGCTTGCTGTCTCTCATTCAGTTCATGCGGAACCCACTTTCCCACTTTCTGCACCTTTTTTATAGCTTTCAACCGACGAGAAACGGCTTTCTGCGTGACATTGAATTGTTTCGCGGGTTCCAGTTCAGTCTGAGTATCATCTTCATCCAATAAGGACTGCAATTTGTTCTCTTCGAATTTTTTCGGTGGTTTGACGCGCTCGTCGTTTTCCACGTCAAAATCATCAGTTTTGAATTTTTTTAACCACTCGAAACCTTGTGTTTTCCCAAAAGCGTGTTCGCCGAAAGCTTCGACAAGCATTCAATGCGAATCTGCAGCAGTTTTATTCAAATGGTAACAGAAAACCAATTCTGTCCGCAAATCGTAGTTGGTAGGCACAAGACTCAACATGTTAACGGGTTTGAAACAGATACCAATGTATGGAAACACGCGGTCTCAGGAGACCTACACTGGCGGCAGCACCATCTGTAGAGAAATGCTTCTACACCTCATATTCCCATTCCTTATATATGAGAATGACTTTCGACTTAACATTAAACAAGGAAACTTGGTACTTTTTCCAGACGATATCGTTAGTGTTATAAACAATTGCATTAGAGAGAAAGCAACAGAAGAGTAGGTAAATTATATTTCCCCAGGAATAATTAAATGGTTCTCTGAAAATGGACTCTTCTTGTATTTTGAAAACACACGTTACAATTAGTTGACCGTAGCGCTTCATAACGTAAAAAGCTTTTCTGGAGAAACCAACGTTTCGGCCAAGTTTAAAGTGGCCTTCTTTTGAGTCAACCCAGACGGTACAATACTCAGAAAACTTGTATGTCAACTGACTCTGGCTGCGAAAACCTACGAAGTTATACATTTCATGGAGTTCTGTACAACGGATAGGGTCATACCAACAACTGATGTAGCACGTGAGCAGGAGTCAGTAAATAAGGTAGAATGCTCCAAATTTTTGGCCGTACATATTGATGAAAATTTGAAATGGAAGAAGCGTATTACTAAGTTTCTCAAACAGTTGAGTTCAGTCACTTTTGCTCTTCGTATAACTGCTAAACTTGTAAACAAACTTATGAACATGCTGATATATTTTGCATATTTCTACTCAAAAATGTCGTACGCAATAATTTGCTGGGGTAACTTATCTCTTAGAAAGAAAGTACTGATTGCACAAAAGCAAAACCTAAGAATAACACATTTTGTTCACCCACGGACGTCATGTTGGTAACTCTTCAAGGAAGGAGGCACTTTAATTGCGCCATCACGATACATATATTTGCTAAAGAAATTCGCCATAAATAATCCCTCACAATTAAGAAAAGAACAGTGATGTCAATATCTACATCACTAGATGGAAATATGACCTTTATTACGCATTGTTAAAGCTGTCAGTGGCTCATAAAGGAGGTCAATAAGCCACTACAAAAATTTTTGATCATTTGCCCAATAACATAAAATGTCTGACAGCGAAGCAAGTTTCAAATCTAATTTAAAATCGTAGTTGGTAGGCACTGGCGGGATAAGTGACTGTTACTGACAAGGCGGTCGCCTTCCACAGTGTTAATCATATTTTCCTCAAAGTTCTCGCGTCCGTCGGCCGTCGTAATGTAATATATTATTATTGTTATTATTACTATTATTTGACTGTTGACGACTTACGTGGTGGGCCTTAATAAAAATGATATTCCATTTAATTTTGATTTTAGGAGTAAATGCTTTCCTGAAGTTCTCTTTTTTAACAATATTAATTTCAAATTATTTGTTACGTTAATGAATGTTAGACTCGCTGAATCTTAAAACATGAGCATATAAGTTGTACAATGTAATAAACTTTTCATATTAATTTCCTCGGCTAGTCAGTTCACCTTAAAGCATAAGATCTTTAGTTATTAATTACAATTGCGGCCCACACACGCGCGAGAGTATTTTTCTTACCTCCGTTAACCATTGTATTGTAGTCAGTCCTGGCTCTGGGTCTCGGCTATGGTACTGAAAATAAGAATCTTAAAGCTAAGTATTTTCTGCAACGTCGGGCGGCTGTGGAGAAAAATTAATATTATGTTAATAGCGGGCGAGTTTTCCGCTTCCGCTAATTTTTCATAAGTTAATATCGCCACGTAATGGCGTCGTTGGCTGCATCGACCGCTGCGATTGTTGAACTGTAAATTACTTGAATGCAGGTTAATTCAAGGAAGGCGGACATGAAAGCGGGATCACCTCTTACAAATTAAAAGTGCACAATAATATTAAATCAGTATATTATATGCTTAACTCATACAAATATGCTTACATTTGCCAGAACTCGCAAGATGTCCCTCTATACACATTCAAGACAAGAGGAAGACAAGACGACTAAAAAAATTAACAAAAGAGCGTATCTTGTCGTTTCTTTAGATCATTTTGTCATAAATTATTTCTTTGCATTTGAAACTTGGACAGAGAGATTATTACTTTACGGCTACATGATAAAAATATATTATTGAATTTATAAATACTGTTTTTTAAGTCTTTTCGTAATATAGCACTGGGGACGCTATAAAGTCTGGTGTCCGAACATTTCGGGGACGTCCTTCATGGCTTCCTGAAGCGACGCCGTCTCAGACAAACGCCGAAACACTGTTGCAAACACTCAATGCTGTCATTGTTGTCTGCGGGGATAGGTCTCCAGATACAATGTTGCTCCCCGCCGCCCCCCGCCCGCCGCCAGCCGCCCTTTACCTTTCTGTAAGTGAACATCATGTCAGCTAGCTCTCGATTCGAATACAGAACCATTGTGTACAACGCTGTATCATATTCACTACAAGGTGAGTAAGCAAGAGAAGTGAATCGGACACGACATTACCAATTACCATAGCAGGAGAGGACGCTAGGGCATGACGAATGAGGAACAGTACCGCCCTCTAGCAGGAGACCATGCATACTGTAACTGTGGCTGCATGGTACAGGGCTTATTAGGCCGCAATCTCTGTAATAAAATATAATTGAATAAATGGTCTCTGCATGCTTTTCTGGACATAAGTACATCATACGTTTTTTGTTGCTTATCCTCTTATTGATTGTTCAAATGATCCAAATGGCTCTAAACACTATGGGATTTCATATCTGAGATCATCAGTCCCCTAGACTTAGAACTACTTAAACCTAACTAACCTAAGGACATCACACACATCCATGCCCGAGGCAGGATTCGAACCTGCGACCGTAGTAGCAGCGCGGTTCCGGACTGAAGCGCCTAGAACCGCTCGTCCACAACGGCCGGTTCATTGACTGTTCTCTGTACACGGTGGAAAAAATCACCCCGTATATAAATGTGTGTGTGTGTGTGTGTGTGTGTGTGTGTGTGTGTGTGTGTGTGTGTGTGTGTGTGTGTGTGTGTGTGTTTTGTTGTAAGAGAAGTCATGATTTCATAGTGGGTAAGTGAAGGACTGAACTCGTCATTAGCCTGTGGACATTACTATGGACTTTTTTTTACACTCATCACTAAGGAATACTGTGGCAGTGAGAATTGTTCATTTGTGTCATTAATTTTTATGTGTATATATAGTTATGTAGACAAGTGGAATACGTAGACTCTGTTCTAAACTTAAATACAATGTTTCGTCACAGCGACTGTACTGGAAAGTACTGAACTTCGTATACTAGGAAAAAGTGTACATTGTGAATGTAAGTCAATCATTTTTGAACATTTGTAGTGGAGTGCACTATACTAAGTGCTTCGTGCAACATTTTGTTATGCACGAAGGTCAGTGAGCTACACAGCGCAATCACAGAAGAGGACTGTTGTAAACAGATGGCTTGTGTCAATGGCATCATTAATGGATAGACAATTTAAAGCAATTCATTTTAATGTTAAGAGAATGCATCAAACTGTTCTTTTTGTAATTTTCAATACGTTTATTCTTCTCTATTTAGTATAATTTGAGACTGTTGATTTTTCACAAAACATAATTACTAAATACTCGTAATTATTCATTTTTCTTTCTTTTATAGATAACTCAATATCATAGTACTTTGCTCATTATTGGCCATGAATTATCAAGTGAATGTTTAACTATTGTTAGGTCAAGCATCTTTTTTATTGGGCTCTCAAGTACACATCTTTCCGCGAACCCAGTGATTTTTTTCTGATTCAAATTCTGTTTAGCTTAATAACATGCTGGGATTCATTGTCCTTAAGTGAAACAATGATGTCCTCCACATTTGTATGTATGTTTAATTGATGGGAAAGCGTACTTTTATTTGTTTTAGGCCAACATATTCAATACGTAGTCTGACGTGACTATGCAGATAATAATTACGAAAAGCTTTGTACAGGAACAAATTTTATAAAAGTCCCAAATGTTACTTAAATCATTTATTAACAAAAATTTACGATCCCTGGAGCAAATAGAGACGATATTCGATCCCATGTTGGCGCAAATGCTAAATAAATATCACGTGTGACAATAAGTGCAAAATGAGTGCGTCTGTAAGGAAGTAAGTGCGAAACAAAAGCTCATGTGAACTTGATGTTATTGAACAAGTGCTCATGTTTGCTGACGCTCACATTGTAACGCAGTATGTGAGTGATCTCCATGAGTTGAATTGGATGAAGGAAATTTGAAAACATAAAGAGGCGCACAGTACAAGTACACTTACCTCAGCCAAACTGGAAGGGTGCTGTTGTCATGATTTTAATCCATGGAGAGTCCAATTCTCCAGGAATCGTGAACTACTGGCACTTCCAAACACTTAAGCGAGGACGTGATTACTGGAGTTATGGTCTAGCGACTATTGCGGAGGTACACAACAACAACCACTGCACTGTAATTGTACCTAATCGTCGTCCCGTGTAACTCTGTTGACGTAAGCTTTTGAAACAATGCTATAGGTCATCGACCGTAAGCAGATTGGCTCTGAGCACTATGGGACTCAACTGCTGAGGTCATTAGTCCCCTAGAACTTAGAACTAGTTAAACCTAACTAACCTAAGGACATCACACACATCCATGCCCGAGGCAGGATTCGAACCTGCGACCGTAGCGGTCTCGCGGCTCCAGACTGCAGCGCCAGAACCGCGCGGCCACTTCGGCCGGCGACCGTAAGCAGGTTTGACAACAAAAAAGAAAGAGACAAAAGTCAACAATACGGACGGACTCAATGTTTTGTAAATAAATAATCATTGTAATGTTATGAATATGTTTCAGCTCATGAGCGGCGTCATCTTAATGCTTCCGTTAGGCATCTTCAGATGGGGCTTGAGAAGGCACTGATTGCGGAAGGTATGACAGCACATTGCATTGATGTCAACTGAGTCTATCAACAGAGTGGGTTTCACTAGGCGTTGCTTGCACCTCAGTAGGTACGGAGGGGAGACTGACAAACTTGGAGGTTTCAGTGTAATAGGCGGTGGTGGCGGCCTCACTCGTGGGAAAATTCCTGTAGCAGTTGGTGTTAGAGCTGCACCATTTTTAGACTGAAGTCAGATGATAGGTATCCCTGCGTAAAGGAAGTCTGTTTAACTAAGGATCCGCCTTCAAAGGTGGTCAGGTACCCAAGTAGTGAAGGAATTAGCATACTTCATCAAAAAATGAGAGGTATTAGAGATAAAGACAGTGAAATGCTTATAGATGTTGACTCTGACATTTATTTCATTTATAAACTTCCTACCTCTGACTTAAGAGCATTTCTGCTCAAGCTAGAGATGGTTCTTAGCTCGTTTTATAGGAAGTACCAAAAATTAGTTGTACGTGGTGAGTTCAATATTAATTGTATATGTGATTGTGCAAGAAAAAGGATGTAGCAAGATCTCCTCAATTGGTATGATCTGATGGAGACCCTATTTTTTTCCAATCAGGGTGCAGGGGAACACTACCACAATTATAGACAATATTTTTATTCATTCTTCATTTCTAGATGGGCATTCTGTTAGCAAAAGGGTGAATGTTCTTTCAGACCATGGTGCACAATTTTTAACACAAACTTTTTTGTACTCAAGAAAATGCTATATATACACTGAAGCGCCAAAGAACTAGTACAGGCATGCGTATACAAATACCGAGATATGTAAACAGGCAGAATACGGCACTACGGTCGGCAACGCCTATACAACAAGTGTCAGGCGCAGTTGTTAGATCGGTTACTGCTGCTAGCATGGCAGGTTATCAAGATTTAAGTGAGGCTGAACGTGGTGTTACAGTCTGCGCAAGAGAGATGGGACATAGCATCTCCGAGGTGCGATGAAGTGGGAATTTTCCCGTACGATCATTTCACGAGTGTACCGTGAATATCAGGAATCTGATAAAACAACAAGTCTCTGATATCGCTGCGGCAGGAAAAAGATCCTGAAGGAACGGGACCAACGACGACTGAAGAGAATCGTTCAATTTGACAGAAGTGCAACCCTTCTGCAAACTGCAGCAGATTTCAATGCTGGGCCATCAACAAGTGTCAGCGTGCGAACCGTTCAACGAAACATCATCGATATGGGCTTTTGGAGTCGAAGGCCCACTCGCGAACCTTGATGACTGCACTACACAAAGCCTTACGCCTCGCCCGAGCCCGTCAACACCGACATAGAAATGTTGATGACTGGAAACATGTTGCCTGCTCGGACGAGTCCACTGTGTTTCAAATCGTTTCGAGCGGATGGACCTCATGAATTCATGGACTCTGCATGTCAGCAGGGGACTGTTCAAGCTGGTGGAGGCTCTGTAATGGTGTGGGGCGTATGCAGTTGGAGTGACCCCTGATATGTCTGAATACGACTCTGACAGGTGACAGGTACGTATGCATCCTGTCTTAATACCTGTATCCATTCATGTCCATTGTGTGTTCCCACGGACTTGAACAATTCCAGCAGGACAATGCGACACCCCACACGTCCATATTGCTACAGAGTGGCTCCAGGTACACTCTTTAAACACTTCCGCTGGCTACCAAACTCCCGAGGCGTGAACATTATTGAGCATATCTGTGATACCTTGCAACGTGCTGTTCAGAAGAGATCTCCACCCCCTCGTACTCTAATGGATGTATGGACAGCCCTGCTGCATTCATTGTGTCAGTTCCCTCCAGCACTAGTTCAGAGATTAGTAGAGTCCATGCCACGTGGTGTTGTGGCATGTTGCAGCACTTCTGCGTGCTTGCGGGGGCCCTACATGATATTAGGCAGGTGTACTAGTTTCCTCGGGTCTTCCATGTATGTAGAAAAACTAATCCAACGGCAATAGAGAGTTTTTTAAAACTCGTTAAAGAACAAGAGTGGCAGGATGTTTATAGTGCTAACAAATGTAATGCGTTCTTTAACACACGTCTCATGCTCTTTGAAAGTTGCTTTGCAATTGTACGTTCTAAACAGTGTACTGACAGTAAAAGGCAGCCTGTGTGGCTGACTACGATAAGGACATGATGTAGAAGAAAGTGGGAATTATATCAATGTCAGAAGTAGTCACGATCGAGCTACAGTAGCCCATTACAAAGAGGCGCCAAAAAATGTTATTAAATGTTATTAGGCAGACTAAGCGTACGTCGTACGCAAATAGAATAGCTAATTCACAGAATAAAATTAAAACAAACAGTTAAACGTGAAGGAAGCGTCTGGACAGCAGCACAAGGTCGAGGATACAAAGTCAGTAGGTAGTAAAAACGTTTCTGTTAGTGATAATGAGATAGATGTACAGTATCTAACAGTCACTTTCACTCACTTTCTAAACATAGCTGGTGAATTAAATAAAATCTTAGTTTCTGCATAGAATCAATAGCTCTCTTGGAAAATGCCTTTCAGAGAATGATATCTGAAAGACACCTCTGTGATACTGACAAGAGGAAGATACTCTCATGGATATGATGGAGTATCTATCAGTATATTTAAGTACTGTGCCGTTCATGTTAGCCTGTACTTAGCTATATACGTAATTTTTCCTTTAGGAATTGTCAGTTTCCTCAACGATTAAGGTACTCTGTAGTAAAGCCGCATTATAAAAAGGGAGAGAGGGATAATGTAGACAATTTTAGACCTATTTCTGTGCCGTCAGTGTTTCATAAAGTTATTGGGGTTGGGTTGGGTTGTGTGGGGAAGGAGACCAGACAGCGAGGTCATCGGTCTCATCGGATTACGGAAGGATAGGGAAGGAAGTCGGCCGTGCCCTTTGAAAGGAACCATCCCGGCATTTGCCTGGAGCGATTTAGGGAAATCACGGAAAACCTAAATCAGGATGGCCGGACGCGGGATTGAACCGTCGTCCTCCCGAATGCGAGTCCAGTGTCTAACCACTGCGCCACCTCGCTCGGTCATAAAGTTATTGGAAGGGCTGTGTATGTAAGGATAATTGAGCTTTTCATTTCACATATTTGCTGTCAAATGCACAGTTTTGTTTCAGAAGTGGTTTAACAACAGAAAATGCTACATCCTCTCTTCTCTTCATGTACTGGATGAAATAAACATAAGGTTTCGAACGCTAGGCATTATTTTTGTTTACCTAAGACGTTTGATTCTGTTGATCGCAAAATATTGCCCCACGAGTTGGACCATTATGGAATACAGGGAGTAGCTCACAAGTAGTTCACTTCTTACTGTAAGAAAAGACAGCACAAGGTGATTCTCCACAGTATTGGGAATGGCCATGACGTGGGCCCGAGTGGGGCACAGTTAAATGGGGCTGCCCCAGGGATCACTATTTGAGACGCTCATGTCCCTTAGTTATCTAAATGACATGCCTTCTGGTCTTACAGATAATACCAGCATATTTCTGTTTGCTGACCAGCTGATAGTAAAGAATGTTGTGTGCAACGCTGAAATGTTTCAAATAGTGCATTTCTAGACGTAAATTCATGGTTTGTCGAAAATAAACTAACGCTAAATCACAGTAAGACTCAGTTTCTACAGTTTCTATCACAATTCAACAAAATTTGAAACTTTAATTTATCAGAATGGGCATATGATTAGTGAGAGTGAACAGGTCAAATTTCTAGGTATTCAGGTAGATAGTAAACTGTTGTGCAAAGCCCATGTTCAGAATCTGTTCAAAGACTTAATGCTGCCGTTTTTACTGTTACAACAGTATCTGTAGTGATAGTTCGACACGAAAAGTAGTCCACATTGCTTATTTTCATTCGCTTATGACGTACGGTACTATATTTTGGGGTAACTCTTCTCATTCTGCCGGCCGAGTGGTTATGGGCACTTCAGTCTGGAACCGCGCGACCGCTACGGTCGCAGGTTCGAATCCTGCCTCGGGCATGGATGTGTGTGCTGTCCTTAGGTTAGTTAGGTTTAAGTAGTTCTAGGGGACTGATGACCTCAGATGTTAAGTCCCATAGTGCTCAGAGCCATTTGAACCATTTTTTCTTCTCATTCTTAAAGGGTATTTTTGGCTCAGAATCGGACAGTTCAGGCAATAAGTGATGTAAGTTCACGAACCTCTTGTCGACCCTCGTTCATTAGTCTGGGTATTCTGACATTGGCCTTTCAATACATATAGGCTTTACTGTCGTTTCTTATTAACAATATCAGCTTATTCCCAAGAATTAGCTCAGTGTCGGATAGTGTGTCAGAGACAGAGCACCTTGTTTTCCTGCTGCTAATAAGGCGAGTACACCGTTCATTTGTTACATATTTTTATGAGCTTCCAACAGGAGCGACTGCAGTAATGGATAGGAACTGTGATTGCTGTGTACAGATGCGAGCTGAGTTGGCGACCCTTCGCTGACAGCTCCAGGCTGCCAGGCTGCGTTGGCTTCCATCACAATACTTGAGGTTGCTGCCAAGAGGCATCACTGCAGGGGCTCACACAGTGGGATGTGAGGGACGTCAAGCACGTCCCACGTGTCCGACGATTGGTCCACTCTTGTGGCCGCCCCGGGTACAGCCTACACCCCTCACCCGTGGTCGAGTGGAAGATCATTCCAAAGTCTGGCAGGCAGTGAAAAATTTTCCAAGGAGTCGATCGTAGGGTCTCCCCAGTTCGTTTGATGAATAGGTTTCAGGCGTTATCTGTGTCTGATGATGTCTCAGCCAGATGCAGTCATCCATCCTGTTCAGAGGAAGCTTCTCAGCCAGCAAGGTCTGGGCATTCATAGCGGGTGGGTTTGCTGGTAGTTGGGAGCTCCAAAGTTAAGCGCATAATTGAGCCTTTTAGGAACATGGCTGCCAAGGAGGAGAAGGAAGCCAGTGTGCATTCCGTATACATACCAGTGGGAGTCATTCCAGATGTGGAAAGGGTGCTTCAGGATGCCATGAAGAGTACTGGGAGCAGCCATCTGCAGGAGGTGGTACCAATGACGTGTTTCGCTTTCGATTGGAGGAGATTCTCTCTGGTTTCAGGTGGCTAACGGAAATGGTAAAGACTGCCAGTCTCGCTTGGGAGATTAAGAGGTAGCTCACCATCTGCAGCATCATCGATGCAGAGCCGAGTGGAGGGTCTGAATCAGAGGCTCAGGCGGTTCTGTGACCGTTCAGGCTGCAGATTCCTTGACTTGCGCCATCGGGTGGTGGGTTTCCAGGTTCCGCTTAATGGTTCAGGAATCCACTACACACAAGAGGTGGCTACACGGGTAGTGGGGGCTCAGGGAACCACAGACAGGGCGTCCGTTTAAAAGGGGACAGGTAAAACATAGTTAGTTGTAGATACGATCGGTATTGTAGTTGTAAATTGTCATAGCTGAGCCCGCATCTCGTGGTCGTGCGGTAGCGTTCTCGCTTCCCGCGCCCGGGTTCCCGGGTTCGATTCCCGGCGGGGTCAGGGATTTTCTCTGCCTCGTGATGGCTGGGTGTTGTGTGATGTCCTTAGGTTAGTTAGTTTTAAGTAGTTCTAAGTTCTAGGGGACTGATGACCATAGATGTTAAGTCCCATAGTGCTCAGAGCCTTTGTCATAGCTGTGTTGGAAAAGAACCAGAGCTACAAGCCCTAATAGCAATGAAGCTCAAATAGTTATAGGTACAGAAAGCCGGCTGAAGCCGGAAATAAGTTCAGCCGAAATTTTTTCAAACGATCTAACAGTGTTCAGAAAAGATAGATAAAATACAGTTGGTGGTGTAGTATTCATTGCTGTCAGAAGTAGTTTTCCTTATAGTGAAATTGAAGTAGATAGTTCCTGCGAAATAGTATGGGTAGAGGTTATACTTGAAAATCAGACTAAACTATTAACTGGATCGTTTTACCGACCCCCCCCCCCCCCCCCGATCAGAAGACACAGTTGCTGAACAGTTCAAAGAAAACTTGAGTCTCATTTCAAATAGGTACCCCACTCATACAGTTATAGTCGGTGGTGACTTTAATCTACCCTCGATATGCTGGAAAAATTATACGTTTAAAGCAGAGGGCAGGCATTTAACGTCATCCGAAATTGTACTGAATGCTTTCTCAGAAAATTATTTTGAACAATTAGTTCATGAGCCCACTCAAAGCGTAAATGTTTGCGAAAGCATACTTGACCTCTTAGCAACAAATCATCCTGAACAAATAGCGAGTATCGTGACGAATACAGGGATTCGCGACCACAAGGCAGTTGCTGCTAGGCTGAATGCCATAACCCCTACAACCATCAAAAAGGAACGCAAAGTATATCTATTTTAAAAAGCTGATAAAAATTCTCTTAACGCCGTTTTAAGAGACAGTCTTCACTCCTTCCGATCTGGTCATGTAAGCGAAGAAAAGTTGTGGAATGATTTCAAGGGGGTAGTATCGATAGCAATTGAGAGATACATACCACATAAATTAATAAGTTATGGTACTGATCCCCCATGTTACACAAAACGGAACTAGTCGCTGTTGCAGAAGCAACGAAAAAAGCATGTCAAATTTAAAAGAAAACAAAATCCCCAAGACTGGTGAAGTTTTACAGAAGTTCGAAATATAGCGCGTACTTCAAAGCAAGATGCTTTCAATAATTTCCATAATGAAACTTTGTCTCGAAATCTGGCAGAAAACCCAAAGAGATTCCGGTCATACATAAAGCACACCAGTGGCAAGGCGCAATCAATACCTCCACTGCACGATAACAACGGTGAAGTCACTGATGGTAGTGCCACTAAAGCAGAGTTATTAAACATGGTTTTCCGAAACTGCTTCACCAAAGAATACGAAGTAAATATTCCTGAATTCCAGTCAAGAACAACTACCAAGATGAGTAACATAGAAGTAGATATCCTTGATGTCGCAAAGCAGCGTAAACCACTTCATAAAGTCAAAGCTTATGGTCCATATTGTATACCACTCAGGTTCCTCTCAGAGTATGGTGATACAATAGCTCCATATTTAGCAATTATATACAACCGCTCGTTCACAGAAATATCCGTACCTTAAGACTGGAAAATTGCTCAAGTCACACCAAAACCCGAAAAGGGAAGTAGGAGTAATCCGTTGAATTACAGGCTCATTCCACTAACATCGATTTGCATGAGGGTTTTGGAACATATACTGTATTCGAACATTATGAAGTACCTCGTAGAAAACGATTTTTTGACACATAGTCAGCACGGATTCAGAAAATATCGTTCTTGCCAAACACAACTAGCTGCTTATACCCATGAAGTAATGAGTGCTATCGACAGGGGATGTCAAATTGATTCCATATTTTTAGATTTCCAGAAGGCTTTCGACACCGTTCCTCACAAGCGTCTTCTTACCAAACTGCGTGCCTACGGAATATCGCCTCAGCTGTGAGCCTGGATTCGTGATTTCCTTTCAGAAAGGTCACAGTTCGTAGTAATAGAGAAAGTCGTCGAATAAAACAGAAGTAATATCCGGCGTTCTCCAAGGAAGTGTTACAGGCCCTCTATTCTTCCTGATCTGTATTAACGATATAGGAGACAATCTTACCAGCCGTCTTAGATTGTTTGCAGATGATGCTGTCATTTACCATCTTGTAAAGTCATCAAATGACCAAAATTAATTGCAAATTGATTTAGATAAGACATCTGTATGGTGCGAAAAGTGGCATCTGACCCTGAATAAAGAAAAGTGTGAAGTTATTCACATGAATACGAAAATGAAATCCACTAACTTTCGATTAAGCGATAAGTCACACAGATCTGAAGGCTGTAAGTTCAACTAAACACTTAGGGATTACAATTACAAATAACTTAAATTGGAACGATCACATAGATAATGTTGTGGGTAGAGCTAACCAAAGACTGCGATTCATTGGCAGAACACTTAGAAGGTGCAACAGGTCTACCAAAGAGTCTACGTACACCACGCTTGTCCGCCCTATTCTGGAGTACTGCTGTGCGGTGTGAGTTCCACATCATGTGGGACTGTCGGATGATATCGAAAAATACAAAGAAGAGTGGCTTGTTTTGTATTATTGCGAAATAGGGGAGATAGTGCCACAGACATGATACGTGAATTGGAGGGGCAGCCATTAAAAGAAAGGCGTTTTTCGTTGCGACGGGATCTTCTCATAAAATTTCAATCACCAGTTTTCTCCTCTGATTGTGAAAACATTCTGTTGGCACCCACATACATAAGGAGAAATGATCATCACGATAAAATAAGAGAAATCGGGGCTCGCACAGAAAAACTTAAGTTCTCGTTTTTCCCCGCGGCTTTCGAGAGTGGAACGGTAGAGAGACAGCTTGAAGGTGGTTCATTGAACCCTCTGCCAGACACTTTATTGCGAATAGCAGAGTAATCATGTAGATGTAGCAGTTTTCGCTCAGTTAATACTTGGCAGAAATACAATCTGCATTGGGATCACACCTCCTTGACTCTTGTGCTGAAAGGCATGCAGTATTCTGCTGCATCCATTTTCAGTAAACTACCACAAGAATTCAAAAATCTTACCAGTAACCCACGCGCTTTCAAATCTTAACTGAAGTTTCCGCATGGGTCACTCCTTGTATTCTGTCGAGGAGTTCCTTGAAAAATTAAATTGTTTCTTGTGCTATCTTGTGTTATATTGTTGACTGCGTTTACATAAACTTATAGCATGACGTCTTTTTAGGATTCATAAACATTTTATTTTACCTGTTATATCTGTTCTGTTGTAATTTCATGTACTAACACATTCCATAACCACAGAGATTTGGTCCTCAATTTCCTCCTACGGAACTAACCGTGTAAAATAAAATAACAAAGACTTTATTTCTGGGGCAACCTAGAATAGTTTGTTATTACGTAACACTGATACTGCCCACTTGATGTTTCGTATTCACTCTGAGAAGATCTACAAATCCGGCCTGTGGCACCCCACCTTCGACTGTCCCACTGGCTTTGACGTCGGGGTTCCTGCCGTTCGCTGAGGATCGTGGGGTCCCCAACCAACGCCCTGTCCTGTCGCGGGTCCATCAAACCTCACCACATCTGACGCCATGCACTCCTGTCGACACAGACTCTTTGTGAAAGAAACTAAATTAAATTTCAGGTCAACATTTTATCACAATAGAGAGACGAGAGGGAATTCATTCTTTAAATTATATTTAATGACGAATGCAACACATAAAAGAATTTTTTTAAGATAAATCATTTTAACAGTGAGTATCAAATGATGATAAACTAAGCTGACAACATGTATTTATTACAAATACACAAGCCCTAGAAAGCAAATTTGTAAAAGACAATTCATATAATTTTAAGTAATTCCCTTAACGTATGATCTCTTATTGTATCTAATCCGATTGAAATTTCATTTTACAATAAGTTTCTTTTGTTTTCGTCAGCGGTCACAAAACTTTTGGTCCTTAGACTATAGGTTTCGGTTAGCAATGACGATCTTCAGATTTGTTTTATAATATCTCCAAACGTAATAAATCCATAGCAGCATCGTCACAAAACACAAAAATAGCTTAGCCCTGTCGCACATATTTAAAATATGGTGTAAACCTGACACAGTGTCGGCAGATTCATACTGTCAACAGCACTACTGTTCATAGCAAAAAGTTTGTTTTAAGCTGTAGCTTTATTACTTTAGAACATGTTATAAAACACATCTGATGTTTGCCATTGCTGATCGAAACCGGTAGTTTAAGGATCAAACGTATTTGTAATCGCTGACGGAAATAAAAGAAATTTATTGTACACTTTCTGGATCGCTGTATTAAACCGCGGTTGGGAAGTTCCATTTTGACTTGTGTAAATGACGGGATTTGAAGGCCTCAGTTCAATTTTTTAGCACTGTTTCCCACGACCCACGGCCGAATGGTTAGGCAAAACTTGCAATATTAATCCGTGAAGATCTATTTCGTTCTCAGTTCCCATTATACGTTAAAATAGCGCGAAACGAAACCTATGTATGTCACTGAATGTTCGAAGTGAGGAAGTGAGTGCTTTTGATGTCCATAATTTCTAACATTCGGGGCGGATGGGTGATACAGCATTAGTTTTTTAATCACAAACGAAATAAGTGAGACATTTTTCCTGCAGGCGCGGTATTTAAAGTCAAAAGAATATACAAATTTAATTAATCTATCTGCAAATACCGACGTATATTATTAATAAGACGAGCCTGAGAACTACCCATCCTTCACTTTACCTTGTTTTTGTCAAATTGATGTTTTAGCTTCAATGCCTTTTCCGTACTCACTTACCTCTCTCAATCTGATCGTGGTAGAAGCTACATTGTACGCCTTATGTATTGTCTGCTTACGGAGTAATAAGCTTAAATTTAACTATCTAACTGTGTTTCATTTCGTCGTACCAGGTGAAACACACTTATTGAAGTAACATTTTTTTTATTACATATATTGCTAATGATTTTCAAAGGTCGTCTTCAAAAGGTTGGAGCCGGATTGTTCAATGACCAAACGATTCGTGCCTCGTTTGTGCTCTTTCGTTAATCATTCTGTTAATAAGGAAAGAACCTATCTTTGTCAATATCGAAGTCTGGTTGTTTAAATTCCCACATTTCTTTCGGTGTAAGAATTTCATTGAATTTTCACTGTCAGAGCCACTGAACAATGACGGCAGACAACCAAAACGCTTTGATGCGAGACAATCCTTTTTTTTTCAGCAGTGGAGTAACTGCTAGTACCTCTTTTTTTTAAAAAACACAAATTGGTGCTTATAAAAGGTATTAATGCATTTTATGATCCAAAAAGATAATCCAACCACTGTTGGAGTGAGCCTTCTTGACGCGAAAAAATACGCAACGATAAATGTTGAGTCATTTGAATTTTTAATATCGTTTAGCAGGTTTATTTTTCCTCTGTAGAACTTTCTTTCTCGAGAGATCAAATTTCAGGGTGTCAAATATATGATAAGCGAGTTGCTCTAGGAATCACTATTTTCTTTAGGAGAGAGTTATTTCCTCAAAATTTTAATCACGAACTTTCTCTTCCGCCGTACTTTATTGACTTCGACCCACACTATGTATTAAAATGTATCCGGACACCTCGCTGAAAAGACTTACAAGTTCATGGCGCCCTCCACCGGTAATGCTGGAACTCAGTAAGGTGGAGGCCCACCCTTAACCCTGATGATAGCTTCCACTCTCCCAGCAATCGTTCAGCCAGGTGCTGGAAGGCTTCATGGGGAATGGCAACCAATTCTTCACGGAGTGCTGCACTGAGGAGAGGTATCGATGTCGATCGTGTAGGCCTGGCACGAAGTGGGCGTTCCAAAACATCCCAAAGGTGTCCTATAGGTTTCAGGTCGGGACTCTGTTCAAGCCACAGGCCGTGCATTATGAACAGGTGCTCGATCGTATTGAAAGATGCAATCGCCATCGCCGAATTGCTCTTAAACAGTGGGAAGCAAGAAGGTGCTTAAAAACATCAATGTAGGCCTGCGCTGTGATAGTGCCACGTAAAACAACGACGATTGCAAGCCCCCTCCAAGAAAAACACGACCACAGAATAACACCACCACCTCAGAATTTTACTGTTAGTACTACACACGCTGGCAGTTGACGTTCACCTTGCATTCGCCATACCCACACACTGCCATCGGATCGCCACATTGTGTACCGTAATTCGTCACGCCACACAACGTTTTTACACTGTTCAATCGTCCAATTTTTACGCTCATTACACCAAGTGAGGCGTCGTTTGGCATTTACCGGCGTGATGTGTGGCTTATGAGAAGCCGCTCGACCATGAAATCCAAGTTTTCTCACCTCCCACCTAACCCCAGATGCAGTTTGGAATTCCAGTGTGAAGGTTTTGGTAGATGTCTGCCTATTACACATTAGGACCCTCTTTAACTGTCGGCGGTCTCTGTCAGTCAACACACGAGGTCAGCATGTACGATTTTGTGCTATACGCGTCCCTTCACGTTTCCACTTCAGTATCACGTCGGAAACAGTGGACATAGGGATGTTTCAGAGTGTGGAAATCTCGCGTGCAGACGTATGACACAAGTGACACCCAATCACCTGACCACATTAGAAGTCCGTGAGTTCCTCGGAGCGTCCCATTCTGCTCTCTCACCACGTCTAATGACTACTGAGGTCGCTGATATGAAGTACCTGGCAGTAGGTGTCAGCACAATGCACCTAATATGAAAAATGTATGTTTTTTTGGGGTATCCGGATACTTTTGATCACATAGTGTGTATACGGAGAAGTGATTATTATAATGCAATGAGAGATATCAAAGTCGCACAGAGAAATTTAAGTTTTCATTTTTTCTCCGTGCTCTTCGAGACTGAAACTGTCGATAAATAGTTTGAAAATGGTTTGTGAGCCCTCCGCAAAATAATAAATTGGAGGAGTGAGTGGTTCGCAGATGGAAGTAGTTTTAATTCGGAAAGTAACTCTTATGGTACATTCGTTTCAGTGGAAAGGATAGAAGGTTGAAGTAACTGTGATGTGACGATTACTGTATATTTGAAAACGTTGGTCTGAAGACCCCAGTTGGTGGGGTTAAATAAGTGAATATTTCAAACTAAAACAGTCATTCTGAGCGGCAGTCGGCCCCGGCTCGTGATAAAAACCTGGCTCTCGCGCGCACCCTAGGCGCCACTAGTTTCACCGAGCGGGTCCCCCGTGTATTTAGCGGCGAGTACACGCACACAGAACCGGCGCCCAGCTCTGCGTCCAATCGGCAGCGGTAATTTCGGCATCGGTCAGCGCGCGGCGACTTTTCCGGGGCCCGCATTCAATTCTCGCGGCCGTGATTTACGGCGCCACCGACAGCGGCCTGTACCCCCCCCCCTTCTCCCACGCACCAACGACCCCTGCCCAACCCCACTCCCCCTCCCCCTGTAATGAAACAAATTGAGATCAGCTACCGTGCATTTTTTTCTGCGGATCCGTTTTAATATCCGGAGCATTTGTTTATCCGCAGTGTTTTCGCCGTTCCTTCCGCTACACAAAATAATCGCTACTTTTTCACCCTTACTCTCTGTGCCCTCCTTCACCCCTACCAGCCCGCTCCACACGAGCGGCGCTTTAAAAGTTTTATTCCTGGAATAGCATTGCTTGTTTGTTCTTCTTTTTTTTTCAGCTTATTCAGTTTGAGATCAACTATGTAGAAGAAATTTCTTTGAGTTCGACGTGAATATTTCATTTCTAATAAACAGATACCCTCTCTTTCTCCCTCAAAAAAACAGGAATAAAGGGAGATAGAGCGAGAAAGAGGGAGAGAAAATAAAAAAGTACCGCTGCGTTGTTCAACGAAAAGCGATAAAATTGTATTTCCTTATCTGTTTCAAATAAAATAATCAGAAAATAACGTTAAATTTCTCAAATAAGGAACTTAATTTGTATGAGGCATACACATTTTTTGCAGTGCAGGATTTTTGAGTCACACTTAATGAAAAGTCTTTCCACAAACATGGTTTTAAAGAGTATTTCAGCCTTCATTGTGCCCCCGTTTTAGAAATACATACAAAATGAAGGCAAAAATAATTAATATTTTTCGAAAGTAACTGCATTTTTCACGCTGGATTTGCAACTGGTGCAAGCGTTTTGGTGGACTATACTTGTGATATTTTCTCTTTGGAGTTAATTGGCTATAAATAAACAGTACATCGCATTTTATGGTGAAGGCTTATAGCATAATAAAAGCTGTTAGTGAAGATTAGAATTTATACTCTTATATTACAATAAAGGTGAATATACATTATTTTCTGCAAATATGGACCAAATCAAGTTGTGCCACTGTACGGAAACTTACTACAACTATTTCGATTTAACTCATCCGGACGTGATTCGTGAAACTCTCAGGAAGGGTAATGAATGATACTCTCCCATTTCACCGTATCCGCCCGGATAAGTGCGCGCCTTAAAGTGTTAAGCTTTAAAGCCAGCCTGGATGTGGTTTTCAGGCGGTTTCCCACACCCCTCTAGGTGAATACTGTCGGTTACCGAAGTCCAGCCTCAAGTGCAGGCATCATAAGCAAATATGCAACCTTTTCACTACATGTTCAGTCTCTTGAAACCCTTTATCAGCAGCTGTCGTTCGCGGTAAACGAGAAAAATCCCTCAAGGACGGTGTTCGTCATAGATAGCGAGTATTTTCACGTTTCCCTCTGATAGCAATTACGCATGTAATGGATCGTACAAGTATAATGTTAAACATTGGTCTAAAAGAAGACAAGAGTTCGACAACAGCCTTATTGAGATGCAACCAGCATCAGCCTTTCCAGATGTGTTTCAGTAAAAATGAGCTGTAAAAAGATAAAGCAGTTACGTGAGATCAAGCATCTCTTGACGCACTGCCCCACTATTCGAGAGACCGGTGATTCAGGCCACGAGATTTTCAGTTTCCCGCTGTTTAGCTCACTTAAATGCCGGGAAGATTCTTGGGAAAAAGCAACACCAGATTTCCTGTCCTACTCACCGTCTCTCAAGTCTTAGACTTTAATCTTTTTTTACTTTTTGAGAAACAGAATGATCGCATAGATAACAATAAAGGTCAAAGAATTGTAGGTTTTCCCATGGTATGATTTGGGAAACATGTAAATACTCTATAAAAATAATTTCACATTACACGTCGTTACGGCGTAAACTGAAACATTTCTCGGGTGGTATCCATATTAAGTTTGTTAACAACGTGTACGCTCCATGGAAGGTAAGGTGTTCGATTTGCATGTAACTGTTGCAGAAACTTGTACTGACAGCCACTCCAAAAGAGATTAATTCCATGTTTATTCGTACTGTTGAACATTTGAAATGTAATACTCTGTTATATAAAATGTGAAAAGCGTAAGAAGCAGAGGTATCACGGAACTGCACCGTATATAAATTTACGATAAACATTATTGAGTCTACAAAGTCTTAAAGTCTGTGTTAAGAGAAATGTGGACAGCCTTAAGCAACGATATAACTATATACAGGGTGGTCCATTCATCGTGCCCGGCCAAATATCTCATGAAAACGAAAAAACTACAAAGAACGAAACTTGTCTAGCTTGAAAGGGGAAACCAAATGGCGGTATGGTTGGCCCGCTAGATGCCGCTGCCATAGGTCAAACGGATATCAACTGCGTTTTTTTTTAATAGGAACCCCCATTTTTATTACATATTCGTGTAGTACGTAAATAAATATTGATGTTTTAGTTGGACCACTTTTTTCGCTTTGTGATAGATGGCGCTATAATATTCACAAGCATATGGCTCACAATTTTAGACGAACAGCTAGTAACAGGTAGGTTTTTTAAATTAAAATACAGAACGTAGGTACGTTTGAACATTTTATTTCGGTTGTTCCGATGTGATACATGTACCTTTGTGAACTTAGCATTTCTGAGAACGTATGCTGTTACAGCGTGATTACCTGCAAATACCACATTAATGCAGTAAGTGCTCAAAATGATGTCCGTCAACCTCAATGCATTTGGCAATACGTGTAACGGCATTCCTCTCAACAGCGAGTAGCTCGCCTTCCGTAATGTTCGCATATTCATTGACAATGCGCTGTTGCATGTTGTCAAGCGTTGTCGGTTGATCAGCATAGCAAATATTCTTCAACTTTCCCCACAGAAAGAGATCCGGGGACGTCAGATCCGTTGAACGTGCGGGCCATGGTGTGCTGCTTCGACGACCAATCCACCTGTCATGAAATATTCTATTCAGTACCGCTTCAACCGCACGCGAGCTATGTGCCGGACATCCATCATCTTGGAAGTACATCATCATTCTGTCATGCGGTAAAACATCTTGTAGTAACATCTTTAGAACATTACGTAGGAAATCAGCATACATTGCACCATTTAGATTGCCATCGATAAAATGAGGGCCATTTATCATTCCTCCCATAATGCCGCACCATACATTTTCTGTTGCCCAATAGTGCATATTATGCCGGTTTACGTTACCGCTGTTGGTGAATGACGCTTCGTCGCTAAATAGAACGCGTGCAAAAAATCTGTCTTCGTCCTGTAATTTCTCTTGTGCCCAGTGGCAGAACTGTACACGACGTTCAAAGTCGTCGCCATGCAATTCCTGGTGCATAGAAAAATGGTACGGGTACAATCGATGTTGATGTAGCATTCCACACCGACGTTTCTGAGATTCCCGACTCTCGCGCAATTTGTCTGCTATTGATGTGCGGATTAGCCGCGACAGCTGCTGAAACACCTACTTGGGTATCATCATTTGTTGCAGGTCGTGGTTGACGTTTCACATTTGATGAACACTTCCTTTTTCCTTAAATAACGTAACTATCCGGCGAACGGTCCGGACACTTGGATGATGTCGTCCAGGATACCGAGCAGCATACATAGCACACGCCCGTTGGGCATTTTGATCACAATAGCCATACATCAACACGATATTGACCTTTTCTGCAATTGGTAAACGGTCCATTTTAACACGGGTAATGTATTACGAAGCAAATACCGTCCTCACTGGCGGAATTTTACGTGATACCACGTACTTATACGTTTGTGACTATTACAGCGCCATCTATCACAAAGCGAAAAATGTGGTCCAACTAAAACATTCATATTTCTTTACGTACTACACTATTATGTAATAAAAAATGGGGTTTCCTATTTAAAAAACGCAGTTGATATGTTTGACCTATGGCAGCGCCATCTAGCGGGCCAACCATAGTACCATCTGGTTTCCCTCTTCAAGCTAGACGAGTTTCGTTCTTTGTAGTTTTTTCGTTTGATGCTTATTTCGAGAGATATTTGGCCCAGTCACTGTCAATGGACCACCCTGTATACTAGGTCATTTATATATACTGTGAAAAGTCGTGATCCTATAACACTCCCCTGGAGCACGCCCGAAGTTACATTTGAGGATTTCTCGCCTTTGAGAATGACTTGCTGCTGTGTTCTCTTTACTAGAAACTCTTCAGTCCAGTCACATAGCTGGTCTGTTATTCCGTACGCCCGTATTTCGTTCAGTAGGCGGCAGTGCGGCTTTCTGGAAGACAAGAAACACAGCACCCATCTGGGGACCTGTATGTATTGTGTTCTGATGGATAAACCAAGGCGGATTTCACAAAACTTTTGTTCTTAGAACGGATATTGGTTCCTGCAGATGAGATTTTCGGCCTCCAGAAACGTCATAATACGTGAACATAAAACGTGTTCAAAAGTTATAAAATTGACCGACGCAAGTTTTGTGAGTATTCGACGACCTGTGCATTTTTCCAATAATCAGAAATACACTACGTGATCAAAAGTATCCGGACACCCCCAAAAACATACGTTTTTCATATTAGGTGCATTGTGCTGCCACCTACTGCCAGGTACATATCAGCGACCACAGTATTCATTACACATCGTGAGAGGGCAGAATAGGGCGCTCCGCAGAACTCATAGACCTCGAAGTGGAAACGTGAAGGGACACGTACAGCACAAAAGCGTATAGGTCAACCTCGTCTGTTGATTGACAGAGACTGCCGACAGTTGAAGAGGGTCGTAATGTGTAATAGGCAGACATTTATTCAGACCATCACACAGTAATTCCAAACTGCATCAGGATCCACTGCAAGTACTATGGCAGTTAGGCAGGAGGTGAGAAAACTTGGATTTCATGGTCGAGCGGCTTCTGATAAGCCACACATCACACCGGTAAATGCCAAATGACCTGTCGTTTGCTGTAAGGAGCGTAAACATTGGACTGTTGAACAGTGGAAGAACTTTGTGTGGAGTGGTGAATCACGGTACACAATGTGGCGTTCCGATGGCATGGTGTGTGTGTTTTGAATGCCCGGTGAACGTCATCTGCCAGCGTGTGTAGTGCCAACAGTAAAATTAGGGGGTGGTGGTGTTATGGTGTGGTCGTGTTTTTTATGGAGGGGGCTTGCACCCCTTGTTGTTTTGCGTGGCGCTATTACAGAACAGAACTATATTGATGTTTTAAGCAACTTCTTGCTTCCCACCGTTGAAGAGCAATTCGGCGATGGCTATTGCATCTTTCAAAACTATCGAGCACCTGTTCATAATGCACGGACTGTGGGGGAGTGGTTACACGACAATAACATCCCTGTAATGGATTGGTCAGCACAGAGCCCTGGCCTGAATCCTATGGGACACCTTTGGGATCTTTTGGAACGCCGAATTCGTGCCAGGCCTCACCCACCGATATCGATACCTCTCCTCAGTGCAGTACTCCGTGAAGAATGGGCTTCCATTCTCCAAGAAACCTTCCAGCACCTGACTGAACGTATGCCTGCGAGAGTGGAAGCTGTCACCAAGGCTAAGGGTGGGGCAACACCGTATTGAATTCCAGCATTACCGATGGAAGGCGCCACGAACTTGTAAGTCATTTTCAGCCAGGTGTCAGGATACTTTTGGTCACATAGTGTACTTCGTTCCTACAAAGACCTACGGTAAATCCCTGATAGAACAGGGGCAAGTTTTTTCGCATCGTATTGGTGTCATGGCTTTCCTTCTATTGAGAGATTTCAGTTGCTCTTCAGTCCTCAGTCATCTTACCGTTTGTAAGACGATGTAAAAGAGGCAGTACAGTGCGATCTTCCTCTATGAAACAGTTTTCGAAAAAGAAGTTTAATACTTCAGCCTTTTCTGTGTTGTCTTCCATTTCACTGCCTCTATAATCACAGTGTGTCTGGACAGACGGTTTCGATCCGATTACTGATTTAACATAAGACCAAAACTTCTGGCCGGCCGGAGTAGCCGAGCGGTTAAAGGCGCTACAGTCTGGAACCGCACGACCGCTACGGTCGCAGGTTCGAATCCTGCCTCGGGCATGGATGTGTGTGATGTCCTTAGGTTAGTTAGGTTTAAGTAGTTCTAAGTTCTAGGGGACTTATGACCACAGCAGTTGAGTCCCATAGTGCTCAGAGCCATTTGAGCCAAAACTGCTTAGGCTTTTCTGTGGAGTCTTTGAAAGATTTAAACTTGACTATCCTAACGCTAATTTTGGCTTAATTTACCTTTTGTTTGTGTGTGATGCTTTTACTACGTTTAAATTTGCAATGGAGATCTCTTTGCTTCCGTAGCAATTTACTTACAAGGCTGCTGAACCATGGCGGTCCATCCCTCACAACTCTGCTGGGCACGTATCCACCTAAAGCATATTGTGCAATGCTCTTGAACTTTGCCTTTTAATACTCAACGGATTTAGTGCTGCAGATGTTCGTGCTCACCGCTCATGTAATATAAAATCTATTTCTTATCGCTACCGCTAGCCGCGAGGGGTAGCCGGGTGGTCTACGGCACCTTGTCACGGCTCGCACGGCTGCCCCCGTCGGAGGTTCGATTCCTTCCTCGGGAATGGATGTGTGTGTTGCCATTAGCGTAAGTTAGTTTAAATTAGATTAAGTAGTGTGTAATCTTAGGAACCGATGACCTCAGCAGTTTGATCCCATAGAACTTACCACAAATTTCCAAATTTCCGCTACTGCTAAGCAAAGAGATATTCCTGTTCTTCTCTGCATCCCTATTTACAGCCGTATTCAGTGATGCTGTAACGGCCCTGTGATCACTGATTCCCTTTTGTACGGACACTTACAGGAGGATGGTGCAATCCGATACGTCGAAACCTACCACGTCGCAAGTTTGTGACGTACTGGAATCCTCTCATGTTTCGCTAATATTAATTTATTTTGTGGATAGGTATGTGCCGATTTTTCGGCGGGAACTTATCGGGTTTATGACATAACTGGTTGATTCAACACTTGAACATTGCCGTATTAAGAGCTTGTCACGCCACAGCAGAGGTATTTGCTGGAGCAACGTGAAAATTGCTTTTTATGATCCATAAATAATTTCACAAAACACCTCAGAATTCATCTTTGAATGTAGTAACGGTTTGGTTTCTTCCGTTGATATTGTGTGCATCTCCGATGGGGCGTATGCACGGTTTGTTCTGCTATTCGAAGTTAGGAGACGACAATAGTGCCACAGAAGTTGATTTGTGATCCGGTAGGGGATCTTGGTGAGATTTGGATCATGCCATCGATAAGAGAGGGGGGGGGGGCGGCATCTTGCGAGAAGGATATGGGTTGCTACTCCAGAGGCGTGTTGACGTTAGAGTATGGTTATTTTCATCGCTGTGGTTCGATTGAGGTTGTCGCCAGTGGAGCGATGAGTTCTCGTTAGTGGATTTCGAGTGTGGTTACACTTAAGGATAATCGCCTATGGAGTCAAATGTCTCGCTGATGGTACTTTTACGTCTATGGTTATTGCTTATGAACTATCGCCTTGAGGTATTTAGAGTGTAGATCGCCAGCGCCAGTGGTGCGTCATCAGCAAAGTTTTATGTTACGTGGCATGTGCACGTGGAGTGCGAGTCACGGTAATATGTTTTTAGATATACTGGGAGGAAATTGTGAATGGTACCGGATGAAAACGGAATATATAAACCCTCCTACACTAAAACATTATTAAAAACTGGTATTTTTATGTCATTGAAGCAGCTGTTAATTGATGATACCTGTATGTCGAATTCTGAGAGTTATTGGTCAGTTTCAGAGGGACAGGTAAATTGGTGCCGATGTCTGATCCATGCTGACAGCACAGAGAGGAATGTACAGACGTCAATGAGCAGTATTCGACCCAGATTCTGTGCCAGATATCCACATCAGTATAACCATCCAATAAGTTAGCATCAGGTGAAGTATCAATCTCCAGAGTAGCTTAAAGTAGAGAGGATTAGAGGTAGCTAAACTTGGTAATGTGCAGAATAATTAGAAGCAAGTGTTGCATGGTGTGAGAGTGCTGAAACATGAATGTCAGGCTGTGCTGGTTTAGCACACTGGGGTGTATGAGTGGTGCTGGGAAACTAACATAACACTGAAATACACAACAGCAACATGGCTTTGTTGTTGTTGTTGTTGTTGTTGTTGTTGTGGTCTTCAGCCCTGAGACTGGTTTGATGCAGCTCTCAATGCTACTCTATCCTGTGCAAGCTTCTTCATCTCCCAGTACCTACTGCAACCTACATCCTTCTGAGTCTGCTTAGTGTATTCATCTCTTGGTCTCCCTCTACGATTTTTACCCTCCACACTGCCCTCCAATACTAAATTGGTGATCCCTTGATGCCTCAGAACATGCCCTACCAACCGATCCCTTCTTCTGGTCAAGTTGTGCCACAAACTCCTCTTCTCCCCAATCCTATTCAATACCTCCTCATTAGTTAGGTGATCTACCCACCTTATCTTCAGCATTCTTCTGTAGCACCACATTTCGAAAGCTTCTATTCTCTTCTAGTCCAAACTATTTATCGTCCATGTTTCACTTCCAAACATGGCTACACTCCATACAAATACTTTCAGAAATGACTTCCTGACACTTAAATCTATACTCGATGTTAACAAATTTCTCTTCTTCAGAAACTGTTTCCTTGCCATTGCCAGTCTACATTTTATATCCTCTCTACTTCGACCATCATCAGTTACTTTGCTCCCCAAATAGCAAAACTCCATTACTACTTTAAGTGTCTCATTTCCTAATCTAATTCCCTCAGCATCACCCGACTTAATTCGACTAAATTCCATTATCCTCGTTTTGCTTTTGTTGATGTTCATCTTATATCCTCCTTTCAAGACGCTATCCATTCCATTCAACTGCTCTTCCAAGTCCTTTGCTGTCTCTGACAGAATTACAATGTCATCGGCGAACCTCAAAGTTTTTATTTCTTCTCCATGGATTTTAATACATGCTCCGAATTTTTCTTTTGTTTCCATCACTGCTTGCTCAATATACAGATTGAATAACATCGGGGATAGGCTACAACCCTGTCTCACTCCCTTCCCAACCACTGCATCCCTTTCATGCCCCTCAACTCTTATAACTGCCATTTGGTTTCTATACAAATAGTAAATAGCCTTTCGCTCCCTATATTTGACCCCTGCCACCTTCAGAATTTGGAAGAGAGCATTCCAGTCAACATTGTCAAAAGCTTTCTCTAAGTCTACAAATGCTAGAAACGTAGGTTTGCCTTTCCTTAATCTAGCTTCTAAGATAAGCCGTAGGGTCAGTATTGCCTCACGTGTTCCAACATTTCTGCGGAATCCAAACTGATCTTCCCCAAGGTCGCCGGCTTCTACCAGTTTTTCCATTCCTGTGTAATGAATTCGCGTTAGTATTTTGCAGCCGTGACTTATTAAACTGATATTTCGGTAATTTTCACATCTGTCAACACCTGATTTCTTTGGGATTGGGGTTATTATATTCTTCTTGAAGTCTGAGGGTATTTCGCCTGTCTCATACATCTTGCTCACCAGATGGTAGAGTTTTGTCAGGACTGGCTCTCCCAAGGCCGTCAGTAGTTCTAATGGAATGTTGTCTACTCCCGGGGCCTTGTTTCGACTCAGGTCTTTCAGTGCTCTGTCAAACCCTTCACGCACTATCATATCTCCCATTTCATCTTCATCTACATCCTCTTCCATTTCCATAATATTGTCCTCAAGTACATCGCCCTTGTATAGACCCTCTATATACTCCTTCCACCTTTCTGCTTTCCCTTCTCTGCTTAGAACTGGTTTTCCATCTGAGCTCCTGATATTCATACAAGTGATTCTCTTTCCTCCAAGATCTCTTTAATTTTCCTGTAGGCAGTATCCATCTTACTCCTAGTGAGATAATCCTCTACATCCTTACATTTGTCCTCTAACCATCTCTGCTTAGCCATTTTGCACTTCCTGTCGATCTCATTTTTGAGACGTCTGTATTCCTTTTTGCCTGCTTCATTTACTGCATTTTTATATTTTCTCCTGTCATCAATTAAATTCAATATTTCTTCTGTTTCCCAAGGATTTCTACTAGCCCTCGTCTTTTTACCTACTTCTGCCTTCACTACTTCATCCCTCAAAGCTACCCATTCTTCTTCTACTGTATTTCTTTCCCCCATTCCTGTCAATTGTTCCCTTATGCTGTCCCTGAAACTCTGTACAACCTCTGGTTCTTTCAGTTTATGCGGGTCCCATCTCCTTAAATCTACAGGTCATAACCAATAGATTGTGGTCAGAGTCCACATCTGCCCCTGGAAATGGCTTACAATTTAAAACCTGGTTCCTAAATCTCTGTCTTACCGTTATATAATCTATCTGATACCTTTTAGTATCTCCAGGGTTCTTCCATGTATACAACCTTCTTTCATGGTTCTTAAACCAAGTGTTTGCAAAATTCTACCAGGCGGCTTCCTCTTTCATTTCTTACCCCCAATCCATATATTCACCTACTATGTTTCCTTCTCTCCCTTTTCATACTACCGAAATCCAGTCACCCATGACTATTAAATTTTCGTCTCCCTTCACTATCTGAATAATTTCTTTTATTTCATCATACATTTCTTCAATTTCTTCGTCATTTGCAGAGCTAGTTGGCATATAAACTTGTACTACTGTAGTATGCGTGGGCTTCGTGTCTATCTTGGCCACAATAATGCGTTCACTATGCTGTTTGTAGTAGCTTACCCGCATTCCTATTTTTTTATTCATTATTAAACCTACTCCTGCATTACCCATATTTGACTTTGTATTTACAACCCTGTATTCGCCTGACCAAAAGTCTTGTTCGTCCTGCCACCGAACTTCACTAATTCCATCTAACTTTAATCTATCCATTTCCCTTTTTAAATTTTCTAACCTACCTGCCCGATTAAGGGATCTGACATTCCACGCTCCGATCCGTAGAACGCCAGTTCTCTTTCTCATGATAACGACGTCCTCTTGAGTAGTCCCCGCCCGGAGATCCGAATGGGGGACTATTTTACCTCCGGAATATTTTACCCAATATTTTATTTGGCTTTACAATTAGAAAATGATTAGTGTATGTTTCTTAGATAAGAGATTAACTATCATGATGTTTGTGCATTATTTATCCATTAATAGTATTGTAAAGTTTAATGACCACCAGCTCATATTTTTGTTATGATTTTCTATGTGCGTGTTATTGTAAACATTCACTGTAAAAATACAGCGCTAAAACATTTGATAAGTATTGTACAGAGGACTACAGCATTCCAAACAGAGACCGAGTAGCAGACCATGGCTAGATGTGTCTCGACGCAGCGCATGCGGCTGGTGGAGCTCAGGTGTTGCAGCGAGACCTTAGACGTGCCTGCTAGCATGATGTCACAGCAGGGGCAGCATCCCCGGCTGGAGACCAGTTGATCTAATGTCACTGCAGGGCAGCATCGTTCCCCCACCCTGAGGCGCAGACAGACTAAAAAAAAAAAAGTGAGGTTTAGCCCCTCCACGCTTACACTGGCATGATGACCAACACAAAAGGTCTTCTGCCATCTCTGCAAAAGGGTTAGTTTTCTCTTGAGTGAGGTCTCGCAGGATGTGTGTACTGCAATGTTTGCATACGTCTGGTTAAGATTAACCATTAATACCCGCTCATCTGGAGATAGATTTGGTCGAAGGCTGATTGAAGGGCAGCGGTTTGAAGGGCGGAGGGGAAAAAAATGCCAAGGCAAGAGCCAAGGGAAAAAACCTCGGTGATAGTTGTGTCGGGTTGTAAGAGCAGTACCGGGTTTCTTGCTGCCTGCGACAGGTCACGCAAGGGTAGGCTTTGTTAGAAGCGGATATGATGCAGGTCGATACGTTTGACATTGTGCGGTGCTGTTACCCGGCAGCTGCCGCTGGATGCCGGTGTTGATTTTTCGGTCAGCGTCAGTATACCTGTAACAGTTAGGTTCATCATCGTTTTGTGTCCGATAGGTCATGTATCAGATTCATAGTGTAGGGTCACGGTGGCCATTTGTTTGTGCATCAGTGTGTGAGCTTTTCGGTTTCCATGCTGTACCCTGTTGGTCGGCTATAATAGCAGCTGGCATATCCAGTCAGTGTTACTGATTTGCAGTGGTTCGCCGACGTTGTCGCTTTTGGGTGTATGTTAGCTTGCCATAGGTGGTTATGCCCTAGGTAGTAGTGTCTTTGGCCCCTTAGGCTTCCACCTATGGCTGTGATCATAGTTTCCCAGAGTAGGGATGAAAGGATTGTTCGAGTGTCTCGAGTTGCTGTATAGTCGTGCGGCGTATTTTTTGAATACTTCCTTGACGGTTTCAAAGCGGTATTCGTTGTGAAGATCCACAGTGCGTGTGCAAGGTGGAGCGTTGCTAATGATGCGTCGCACTTTGTTCTGTTCACAGGTGGTGCAGGCATGTAGGAGCTGTGTATCCCCAAACGGGAGCTGCGTACACCATCAGAGGTGTAATCAGTGTCATGTATATGGACTTAGACACCTTCCTATTCAATGTACTTTCCCTGTTGAGCATTGGGTAGAGTTGTTTGAACCTCGCGTGTGCTCTGTTGGCAACGTATTCGATGTGGTCCCCCCATATAAATTTTCAGTCCAGCCAGACTTTCTCTTGGAAACGTATTGGGCGTGTATGTAATGTTAACTGTTGACAGTGTTGATGTTTGTGCAGTAGTTTCGGTCTGCAATTGAACAGAACTGCTTCGGACATGTCGCAGCCAGCGGATGTGATGACAACTGGGCAGCTCAAGGGCGGCAGAGGTCAGACAGAATCCTTCACGTCCCTTTCAATCGTGTCAATGGAGAGTGCAAGCATCCACAAGGGGGGGCCTCACCTGCAGCCAGCAGGTAATAGAGGCTCGCCACTGATGTCACGCGACCATCTGGGACCACCAATGTTCGACCGAAGAGTCTCAAGGGACCCGAGCTGAATATAACGTCGCTGCCAACCAGAAAGGAGGGACCGGAGAGCGCTGGACAAAGCGACTGACGTCTCTGGGCACGTGCCACGACACTGAAAACTGCTTCAACAAGAGCAACTCTTTGTCATCTGTTGCCCCATTTCTGGTCTGTCAATAGTCCAGATGTCTAAATGTTGCTGCCACAGACTGGAGACAGGTCCTGTCTCGACACCGCTGTCATCACTGATGTTAAGTGGTAAGCCTTCTTTTAGCACCAAATCAGCCGCTACATGTGCCACATCCAACCTGTTACACACCTCCTGAGTATGTATAACGCTGTATTTATCTGTGTCTAATGTTAAAGATAATTTTTGAACTCCTTAAAGGCCCTTCAGGAGGGAGCAGTAAGAGACATAAAATTTGTTTGTGACTTTTAATTTTTATTTTTGTGTGTCTTGCTGTATTTATTTTATTAGGTTAAAGGTGGTATTTTAAGGGACAACACCAATTTTATATGTTTATTTGGGTATGAGGTCACTATCATCTAAAATCTAAAATTGACAAAAGATCACACATAACAAATACACAAATAATCAAACTACGTTTTGAAATTGAGTCGTGTATTTATTTTGTCTTTGTCGCTTGTGCAAAGTCTCTCTATGTTATACATGTCATTTAATTTTTTTGTGCTAACATCATTTACACAATTTTGGTAAACATTTTTGGAAAGCGTGATCAATTAATTGTTATATTTTGACTAAAGTTCAGTCTTGATCACATCATGTATGTTTTAATGATATAGGTAACCGGTTTCGGTTCTTTCTACAAAACCATCATCAGACCCATGGCTCCCTTTCTGTTGAATTAAAAGAACTAGTTCTGCTGAATGCTTGGATAGAATTCGTCATGTTATTGTCTCTATGGAAGATTGAATCCCTGTGAATGCTTGGGCAGGGGTAACAAAATCTCCGAGGCAGAGAATGGTCAATGCTGAACGATATTGTATTGTGGCTAGGGAAACTAGTCATCTCTGACCTCAGCTTCGGTGTGAATGAGTTAGTTAAATGTCTGCACGACTTTTTTGTATTTATGGTCAGGAGTTTAAGTCGCAGACCTAAGGGTCCACAGGAACAATTCTGTCAACCATCAAATCACAAAACTTTTGCAGGCATGCACTAGTGAGTGCGTGAAGGGCCCCTGGTCGAATGAGGTCGCCGGCCGGGTGTGGCCGTGCGGTCTAGGCGCTACAGTCTGGAACCGCGTGACCGCTCCGGTCGCAGGTTCCAATCCTGCCTCGGGCATGGATGTGTGTGATGTCCTTAGGTTAGTTAGGTTTAAGTAGTTCTAAGTTCTAGGGGACTGATGACCACAGCAGTTAAGTCCCATAGTGCTCAGAGCCATTTGAACCATTTTTTTCGAATGAGGTCAATACACAGTGTGCTTTTTTTTTTTTTTTTTTTTTTTTTTTTTTTTTTTTTTTTTTTGGCAAAGGTGTCATGGTGGAGCATGTCATTCTCAACGACCCTATTAGAGTGTCATAATTTCTTCTGCTCCATGTCACACTAACCCCTTTATTAAAGTGTGACACTCCTCATGCAGAAATTATTCGATAACAGAGAGGTAGTGAGAGGTGACATGCCATTCTCTCTCTTTACCAACACTATCAGTCAGATTAATATAATTTTATTTATATTTTAGGTCATGATCTCGGTGTTCCCCAGAATTACGTCTGGTACGGGTTGCTTATGACTTTTTACATGATGAAATTGTGGGCGAAATGTTCACATCACTGCATTTGTAGCCTGCAAAGAACTTGAACCCACGGAGCTGTAGTGGAGGCGACGGCGAACAGAGAGAAAGATGGATTGCGGGCCATAAATGGTGTGTCCAGCTACCTGGGTCTGCAAGTGACTTTGGGAAGTAGCGCTCGGTGGATTGTACCTGCAGAGGGACTTCAGGCCATGGCTCACCCTCTTTACACTTAGGGTCAGAGCAGGAAGGCGCTGGTTCACAAAACATTTTACCTGGACCCGGCAATAGACTGTTACAGGGGTTGCCAGTTAGCGGAAAGTGGGTGGAGCTGTGATCTGAGCTTTTGTGAAAATGGTGAGATGGTCATAAGACACCAAGCATTCTCATGTCAGAAACTGAGACGATGCGGACAGAGCAGCTGATGCACGTGTTTGGTGGTGGAATGACTAACTTCCCTGACGCCAGGAAGTTGCCAGGTTACTTTAGCGAGGGAAAAAACATATATTTCATGGGCATGACTGGGAAACTTTACAGCCTTATTCCAGAAACTGGAAATAGTTGGCCTGGAAAGATTAGAACTCTCCGTAAATGAGGGAGTGTGCTCCTATCTAGGTAGACGTTTTTTGCCAAAACATGACCTTGCTTACCGTGAGAACGACACCCCCCTAGTGTAAAATCTTCTTTTTTCAGACAAGAGAGAATTTGAGTCGCTGGTTGGCTCCTCTCAGGACATGCAAAGGGGAGGCTTGCTCCCCCAGTGTGGGAATCCCAGGTGCTGTGGCTGGGTTGGCTACCAGGCTAACAGAACAGTCGAGAGGCGAGTTTCAGTGAGTGAACGATAGTCCGATTAGTTTGTACAGTGTGGATGCGGTATTTATTTATTAATTTTTGCTAATTCGGCTCCAATACCGAGGCTTGGTGGAACGTGATTGTCATTCTTTGCTTCTTCATCACACAGTCCTCCCCTGGTGGAGAACTTCAGGTCTTTCCCCAGTGAGTGAGACCTATGGTCTGCAGCTTGTGATGGACTAAGAACCAGTGGTAGTTTCCAACTGTACCAACAGTGGCACTGCATATCATCTCAGACATATCGTGTGTCACGAGGGTGAACTTATTCGTCCTGGGTCTGCCGTCTGACGTTCGGCAGTTTCAGCACACACCGTCGTGCCTGTTGGAATTGGTTTGGCCAGATCAGCAAACAGTCGCATCTCACTCTGAAATATGCCGGGATTTAAGGGCTCTGATAGGGAAGTTTCCCGCGTTCTAATAATAAGGATGCCAGTCGGTGTAGTTTGCAAATTTTCGTGGACGCGTCAGAACATTACAGCTGCCGCAGCGCACTGCTCCTCACCGACAACGTGCCGTTTCTGATGGCGCCTGAATCAAGGTGAAAGGGTAAAGTATTGCTGCACTGGTGTACTGTTGTTAACGGGAGTTGGAACACCCTGCAACGGTACTTTCACGTTCTCGTCAATACGCTTCCATGAACGTTTAAGTTCTACCACTGTAAAGACGGAAGATCCGCGATTCGGAATGTCGGAACTGTGTAGTAAGCAGCGGCAGGAAAACCACCACAAAATTGCGCAGCACTAACACTCCAAACCATCGACACTCTGAGAATCATACAGTTTGTGGGAAAATCAGTGAGAATAATTACTTTGGGAAACCTTTTATCAGACAAAGCCTGTTATAAGAATAAACTGTTTCGCTTAATAAAACGGTCGCCAGCCCACATCGGGCACAGTGTCTACACAAAAAGATGAAGTCAATTTTCGACACTGAGTAAATAACTACTTTCACTTACTACGTAATTGAAACAACCACTTAATTTCCATTTACTACGGTTACTTGGCAGTAAGTACTATTAACCCCACTTTCTGTTACTTATAGAATTTATCGCTACACTTCAGTAATTATTTAAATAAGACACTCGTATGTTTCAACAAGGATACATAAAAAATATTAAACGTATAGCTATTATTATATGACCAAAACTATTATTTAACACGACTAAATTTCATTTCTTTAGGACTGTTATTTGTTAACGTTTAACTAACACCAACATTTGTCTAGCTTTCTTTGACATGGAGAAGCAACACGAACAATTACTGTTAAGATTGTTGCAGTTAAACAATTATGTTACTTTCCTTTCAGAAATGCTACTGAAAACTTATCCTCATGGTCACGCAAAGCGGTGGCCCTCAAACTGATACGTGCAAACTTTGTTATTTAATAATGATTTTCAGAATTTACTACCAAAACAGTACTATTGCCAGTAATTTACTATTATTCAAGCTTCAACAAACATCAGGATACGCGGAATAAATTCGTTTAAGTAAGGACCCTACTGAGGTACATGAAATAGGAAAATTACGGTTAAACACAAAGGTACATTTAACACTTATATTCCACTGATTGAAGATGGATGGTTCATACTGTGATACACTTCTAAATAAAGTACTTTGCCTGTTACTGATGTCGAAGGTGGCGTGAGGCGGTGCTGCGTAGTAACATTTCGCAGGTACGGCTCTTGATGTACATAGCTCTGTTTTCCTCTTGGTGGCGACGATAAAACTGCAAATTTCTGAGCTATTAATTTATTGCCGTACTGTGCAAACCATGTAGAACACGTCCGAGGCCAAAACCCAGTCTTACAGGTAAATTCGGGGCCTCTGATGCTTGACCAACGTAATGCGTGTTCACCACTTGCAGGGCAGCTACCGACTGTGTGAGCCACTTGCGCGCCAAATCTCGCTCGCGCGCCCCACCACCTTTTCCATTCCACCACAGAACGGCATTCCGTTCTACCTATGATCCCTACACCTTTTCAATCTACACTTCTGCTTACATACATAATTATTTACAGATTATTATTACATACATAATTATTTACATACATAATTATTTATATACATAATTATTTACATATACATAATTACTTACATAATTATTCACAAAATTATTTACATAATTATTTACTAAATATGTTTTAATACATTTATTCCACCTACATCAAAGAGGTTGTTTTAAACAGATAAACTACACTTAACAAAAGCTTACTCTCGTTATAGTATTTGCTTAATTTTTCAAAATTCTTATGGAACAAAAAAATTTTAAAATATACAGATTAATGGCAGTATTATATTTACAATAGCATTACAACCCTATCCCGACAATGTTAAATTTAGTGACTTGGTTTCCCTGTACTTCAGGAAACACTGTAGCCATTGACATGAAACTTTTACATGACATTAACTTGTATGTTCTGAGTCAACTGAACTACAATAATTACGTTTCAGCCACTGCTTTTGGAAATACAATTTTTTAATTACATGGTTAAAATTTTGTGTACTTTTTGTACGTTATCCTAAATAATTTTAATTCTAAATAACATTTTCTTTTTTAAGTTCAGTAGACTCGGGATATGTATGTGATTACTCTCTGAAAATTTGAATACTCTACTCGAAGTGGTTTCTGAGATTTAGGGAAAAATGAAACAGAAAATGTAAATTTTCAGTAACGGCTTCTAAAGTTTCAGAAGACTGTAACTCATTTAATATATGTTTATTTTTTATTTTTAATCACTCAGAAGCATCCTGCACCATATTACATATCATCCTCTTGATCTTTTTCCAAGTTTTTTCTTCTTTTTTTTCTCTCTCTCTTCTCCTTTGTGGCCAACTGTGCTGCATACTCTGCTTTATAATGCAAACCTTGTCCATCCATTCAACTTCTCTCATGCAGTTTGCTTCAGGATTAATTCCCATATGCTGTAGCACTTTCATTTTACCAGTGTTGCCATCATTAAAAGCAATAACAGCATCACCAACCCCCCCTTTAGTGTCTCCATTCCAACAAAAACATTTTTATTTTGTAAGCAAGTCCATATAAGATTATTGAACGACTCATTGGGATTTTGAGTCTGACCATGCAGACACTTCCTCAGTAATTCAGGATTTGCCAGATCTCTGTAAATAGGTTTTATGATATCCATGACTACTGCTGGGATGGAATGTTTATGGTTGTTTGAACTGTTTGAGTAGTGGCCATTGCGGTAATTGCACCATGAATCAGGACCAGGAGGGCAAAGGCGGTGTACTGGTTTTTCATCAGTTGACAGTCTGTGGAAGAATGTAGCCCATACTGCCTGCTTCATTTTCAACAAATCCTCAGTATTATTTCTAATGGCCATCCCATAATACTGCTGTAGTTCATCAATCATTCTGTCTGTCAGACTGCCTCTTATGGTTTTACCATCAGGAAGTTTCTTGTCTCTCAAACTTTGTTTCAACTTCCTCAGCCTGGTGCCCATCCTCTTCTGGACATGACCAACACATTCCAGATTTGTGATAATCTTCTCGCCATAAGGCTGAGCGGCTACTACACTGTTATATGCTTTGGGTCTCCATCACCTAAGAACATAATGTAACACACTGACCTTTCATTCACAGGTCGACTACAAATTTCAATAGCTGCAGAGGCCTCCATACCATCACTTGTTCCTCCATAATTTCTGTCACAGATATGTCCTTCATTCCCTGATTTATACTTATAACAATGTTTGGTTAAAATCTAGAAGTTTGTTACCTTTCCAGTAGCCACACTGGTCACCGTAGCAACAGAATTCTTAGAACTGTAGCCATGCTTCTGCCAAGTGCCATCAAAAGCTACTGGTATGTCAGTTATACTATCATTTATTTCAACAACTTCGTTTGCAGCACTCTTCATTGGCTCGCATGCAACAGATTCCATAGCAGCTCCAATAAATCCTGCATACTTTTCGATTGTACAATGTGGGCGTGACATATTCATCACGGCACACAATGTTTCTGTTGCAGTGTGTCCTTTGCCAATAGCTCTCAATCCACAACACCACCTAACATTTACTTCAAAATAATTATCTTTACACTTATCAGGATTCCAAAATGAATGAGTATATTTACATCGGGCACAATCAATGATAAGTTTCCTAGCTAGTCCATATGATACCTCACTGTCTTCATGTAAACAAACCGGCCCTCCACACACATATTCACCCAACACCCTTGTTAGGATGTGTAAATCTATCAGAATATAACCTAACCTACCATTTACAACACTTTCATTTTGAGAAAATTGTGTATCACAACGTTTTATTTTAATCTTTGAAGCACTAATGGGTGTTTCTCTAGATACTGACGAGTTTGCCTATATTTCATTGTCTGTAACGTCAAACGTCACATGTCGATCACAATGTTTAACTTTATTCGAAAATCTATTACCATGAAACCCATGTTTCTTAAAAAACACTTTGTTTTGGCGTCATACTTTACTTTTTGAGAGATTTAGCAATCTATTCGTCACTTTTCCTCGGAAAAATGTTAGCGCTTCAACATACAACGCGTGTTCATACTATGAAACGATACCATACTGTTTTTGACAGTGCTACCAATACAAACACGTAATTTAGCCTCTATAATACAGCAATCCACAGCCTTCTATATAAAAAAAATTACCGATTTTATTAGATCTTGAACGCACGTAAAACTTTTAACATTTCCAACTGGTGTTGATTATATTTTAAAAAAATAAAATAAAATACTTCTCATGTGAGTTTATAAGTGATATATATATATATATATATCATTACATTTGGAAAATTGCAAATTTTATGAGATAAAAATCCAAAAATGTAAAAAAAGTTTTTTTTTCCTTTCTAACCCCTCTTAAATGATATTCACAGCTTCCTGTTTTCTGGTGAACCATACTTTGTGGTGTACTTGGTCATAGTCCATTCCATTTGAATAGAATAGGGTGGAGGGCATCGTGGAGGGTAAAAATCGTAGGGGGAGACCAAGAGATGAATACACTAAGCAGATTCAGAGGGATGTAGGTTGCAGTAGGTACTGGGAAATGAAGAAGCTTGCACAGGATAGAGTAGCATGGAGAGCTGCATCAAACCAGTCTCAGGACTTAAGACCACAACAACAACAACAGGGACACATTGTGGATTCTTGTGAACAAAGTCAGACAGTGTTGTAAAAGAAATTAATTCAGGGGAGCATTTGTATAGTTTTCATTCCAGTCAATGCTTTGCCAATCAAGGACCTTTCCTTTTCTGACTTGTGCTTGTCATTTCTTTCTGAAGTTTTATCTGCTCATTGTATCTATAAAAGAATGCATAAAACATTGTCAATATCTTTGTAAACTTAAATACTCTACTGTTCTCAGTCATACTCCCTCAATTATTCATTGTTTTTGTTTTTTGTGGTAATACATTGGTGCACCAGCAATTCAAGGTTCAGTTTTATTCAGTTAGTTAATTTGGTTATTAATTTGAGTTCTCAAAGTGACTGCTGACACAGGCAACAGAAGTGCCATGAGCAGATTCACTAACTGCATAAATAAAAAAATCAAGGATGTAGCTAACGATTTGAAGGTTACTTTTCTTTATGTAAAGATAATAACATTTAACATCACTCAGAGACATATTTATGATTAAAGCAAGCGACGACTTTCAATGTCTGAGAATAATGGGGAGAGTTTCTGATGGAAGATATTTCCCTGACAGTAGTAAGTTATTTAAAATTTAAGTCCTTGAATATATATATATACTATTCATCTGTTTCTCCTGGTCGACCTTCTCTCTTAAAAGATACTTAAAGGATTTTCATAAGTGATCAATGATTTCCTCGTGGATCATCAGATGGAAAGAACTCTAAAGAATGGTTGATGAAATTGTGGCCGACACTTTCCTTTCGCCGAAGCAATACAACTTCTACCCATCTGTGATGACTCTTGTACCAGATACAACAAAATGATTTATCAGGGGCACAAATTTGCCATAACCCGAGAGTATACATGCCACCAGAGACTCAAATGTGTTCAAAAAAATGGTTCAAATGCCTCTAAGCACTATGGGACTCAACTGCTGTGGTCATCAGTCCCCTATAACTTAGAACTACTTAAACCTAACTAACCTAAGGACATCACACACATCCATGCCCGAGGCAGGATTCGAACCTGCGACCGTAGCAGTCGCACGGTTCCAGACTGCGCGCCTAGAACCGCGAGACCACCGCGGCCGGCTCAAATGTGTTCGATTGAGTTTTTCAGGAGATGTTCTTTACCGTACTTACGAATCGCAAGATGCGAGTCGTCAATTTCTACCGTTTTGTTGTGACCGCCAATGGAAACACTTTCGTTTGTGACAAGCACATAAAACTCTTCTAGAGAGAATCCGTAATACACATACACAGTCTTGATAGACATTTCGCTGTCAGAAGAAGAGGCTTCTAATGTATAACTTCTCAAGCAGCAGGAAACAATAATACCACTCTTTTAAGCGCTCAATTTTTGATGTGTCAAACCAAAGTATTCTTCCTATTTTGTCCAAGGCTGAACCAGCAACCATAGGAAGACATCTTCTTGAATAAGTAATACACAGCCAATTATGTGCAAAGTTAAGATTTATTTATACCTCTTCACCACGGTTACAACGTTCATAAAATCATATTCTTCTTGTTGTGGCAGAGATATTCTTCTTATAGACGTTCTTTTCTTACTTTTCGTGGAGTTCAGCTCGAAAGGGAACACATCACGGGTTTAGTCTAACCGCGATGTTCGACTCAATTTTTGTTCCCCATTTGGCAACAATCTGTACACCCAACAAAATTCTAAGCTCTTTTTCACTGTAAATATTCTCAGGACTAATCTCCGCCACGAAAGTGTACTTTCAATACTGAAAGGTGGCTACACTGAGCCACAGCGCCAGAGATCGCTAGAGAGCATTGTTCCGCCGCCTCCACGGGAAGTGATTATTGAGATGTCGTAGGGCAGTGCTTGTCCAGGACTCGTAGTAGTCAGTTCGTGTTGAGATGTGCTAGTAGGGAGTGCTTGCTGAGATGTGATACTGAAAAGTTCTTGTTGAGATGTTGTAATAGCGAATCGGTGTGGAGATATATTGTAATTATGAGAGTGATTTTGGTCAATATATGAAGGTAACGAAACTTGATTTATTTTTCATTATTTCCATGTTTTAAATAATGTGTCATAACAGGTTCAGTCAACAAAGCATCTGGCTTGTGTTCTTGGATTAGAGTGTAATTGTGGTTCTCTTGAGTAATTATGGTATTTGTATTTTCTTTAATTAATTCAGTATAATGTTATTTAAAAATTGTTGTGTTGTTGAAGAAGAACCGTGCCAGATGCGTACGTTGAGTCACACTCCCACACACAGAACAGTTACACTTGTGCTTTGGTTTCGTAGGTTTTATAGTTGCTGGGGACTTAATTAATTAATTGTGTTAATGAAAATTTCCATTTCATTCTTTGTTGTTGTTCTATGCAGTCAGATAGCGTAATAATACTAGTCAGGGCCAACCGTTACGAGACTTCGTAATCGGACAGACTAATACTAAAGCAGAAATTAAAATTATTTGCATTTTATTTTAATTAAGCCCCCATGCATTACATACCAAGACATATTCAGTCATTACTATGTACATTCTTATATGATATTCGTTAGCAACGCTGGAAACAGCATCTAATTCGCCACCTCGACAGTGAGGCATATATCACTCGTATTGCACACGCGGCTTCGATATGCCAGGCTTCTTCCGAATTACCTAGTTTTGTTTGGGCTGTCAAGAGTCATCCATTGCTGTAACGACTTTTTCTAATACTGTACCAGATGCCTTGCCCTATCTTGCTTCTGGTTATGGGAGAGGTCTCTGAACTTGGATTAACTTAGGTCTGTTCGGTGTTTAAGAGCTTAAGAAACTGGTTAACTTTTATTTATGTTTTCCTAAAACCAAAATCGTCAGTTCATTAGTTTTTCTGGGCTTTTTGGAACTTAAGAACCAGATTTAATTTATTATGAGTTTTTCCTGTCAAAATTTTAATTCCATTGGTTTTTCTGTATGTTTGCCTCTGGTTAATCACCCTACTGGTTGTATTAGTTACGCTAAGGCAGTTTTATTAATATTTATTGATGTTTCATTAAATTTTAGATACTCCTGGAGCTTAAGAGTTCATACCGGCGTTATCCCTATTATTTTGTGTAAAACGGATATAGCTTGTTTTGATTTTTTTTTCGAATTTTATAGTACAACCAGTTATTGACAGAACCTAGTAACGGAGTTTGGCGAAGTGCACGTAGAGTATTGGTAACTGGTTCTAGCTTCTCGTTGTACGAATTATTCATCGTGTTGTAAAAGTATTTGGTGTTTGTTTGGTACTATGTGTTTTTTATTGTCAGTCTTTCGGCAACTGTTAATTATTCTTACTTGATTAACACAATTAGGAGAGGACTTGGCCGAAAAATATTTCGTGCTGAAGTCAGTGGCCGTTCGCAACCACACATTCTGACAAATGAATCGCTTGCAAAGTTGTTCAGCGGAACGTTTTTGCTTCTGTTATCGTATACTTCCACCCATGTCAGTTCCCGTTATTAATTGTGATACACACTGCATACTGAAAAATGTAAATTTCGTTCTCCATTAAAACGTCACCCCCCCCCCCTCCCCAACGCCGAATAATTCTGTTTACGAAACCAGTTTCCCCGAACAAGTTAACGCCTGTGAACGCGCAGTGGCCGGAATACACGCCCTCTTTCCGAAATATTAGCGTAAATTAAATACCGAACAAATAACGCGCCCTCCATCTGATTTTCCTCGACGTCGAAACAATGAAACAAATGAGGAATTTCAGAGGAGCGAAAAATGCTTCTCCCACTCCATTCACAAAATACTCTAACACAAACAGTTATACACGTTAAATTGCGCAGCCGCTCGGAAATCAGATAGTACTTGTAGGCGCCATTTCCGAAACAAATCCTACTGTGAAAATGAAAAATAATTTCTCGGCGCAACTCCTCGCTGACGACTAAGTGAATACAGGGTCTTCTGCAGTGCAACAAAGCTCACCGGATTTCTTTGTGAGTGCCTCATGAATAACACGCGTGCCCCGTCGTGCTGCAAAACATTCATTTTCGAGAGCCGCCGCGTCTCTTTTTGTCAGGCGGTTTGCGTGCTTTTCGGGGTGCGTTGCAACGAATTTTACAGCGCTTGCGTAAACATATGACGCCGTCCTTACGGGTGGTGTTTGTGTTAGGCGCCAGAAATTTTTACAGAATTGAGAAAATACATCATAGATGAAATGGGTTTCATAATTCAGCACTAAATTGTTTACCATTCGTATAAAAAGAACGGATTCACTGAAGCCGCAAGGACTTTTCTGCAAAAACATTTTCAGTTCCTCGAGTTAGGCGAACGTTGACCGGAAAGTAAATATTTATCGCAGATTCTTCAATTTGGAGAAGCGGCGGAGGTGGCAACAGCGAAGCTATAGAAGCGAGATAGCACATGCTAAAGCGTGGGTAATTGTAAGCGTAGCAGTGCGATCGTGTCTGGGTGGTTTGTGCTTGTAAATTTTGAATTTAATGACAGCAACGAAACAGAGGCCGACATGAATTTCATCTTTGCCAGTATCCTAACTTTGAGGTTGTGGCACGCATATATTTAGCTTCCCGGATAATAAAATAGAATCAGTCGATGCAGAGTCTACGTTTAAATCTCGTTTCGTAAATGAAATTCAGAGCAGAGAAATGAATTCAGTACATTAACAACAGAAACTCGACTTTATAACAAGTGACGGGTACACTCAAGCGTTTCACTGCAGAGTTTCAAAAAAACTTTTTGTCTCTTTCTACTCCCCCGCCCCTTCTCTCTCTCTCTCTCTCTCTCTCTCTCTCTCTCTTTCTCTCTCTCTCTCTCCCTCACTCGCGTGCGCACACGCACACACACACACACACACACACACACACACACACACACACACACACACACACTTGCACACCTGATGAAATTCTCAAGGAAAATAATAACATGCTCCTAAAAAGCAACTGGAAATGCAGTACGCAAAATACACTTCATATTTCTGTGATAAATATAAATTCAAAACAAAATATTCTGTCGATGAGATTACAGGAAGTCACGACAATGGATGAAGTCCAAACTCAGAATCGAAACGCATTAAGAGAAGTCCGATATGAAAGATAAACTACTAAAAGGTAGATATAAATAAGAATGCTGAACAAACAATGCACAGGTTGAATAATATGTTGATGGAGAGGAGGGGTAGAGGGACGAAGAAGAACAGACCTTCTTTAAGGAGAGGAACATTTAGACAAAAGCTAGAAGGTGACGAAGATGATCGAGAGTAATATCAGGGAACTGCAGTATCGGGATAGAATCCTCTAAGCTATTGCCCAGTCTAACTCTCAGCACTCCTGTGGCGTGTTCCTGTTTCAAGACACCGTAAGGATACCGTTATGGATACCCTTATTAATAATCGGTCATAGCCATCTACTTCCGGCGACTACTATATCGTTGGCCTTCTATGTAACTCCAGAAAGAACTATCAAGGAAGGAAGGAAGGAAGGAAGATTAGTGTTTAACGTCCCGCCGACAACGAGGTCATTGGTAACGCAGCACAAGCTTGGGTTAGTGAAGAATTGCCAAGAAAAACAACGGCCGTGCCCTTTCAAGGGAACCGTTACCGGCAATAGTCTTAAGGTATTTAGGGAAATCACGGAAAACATAGAGTTTCATGACCAGACGGGAATATGAATCGTCGTCGTCCTGAATGTGGGTTCAGCGTGCAAACCACTGCGGATCCTCGCACTGTCACAGAAGGAACAGTTTCGTGTGAAGTCCCCTATCAGATTGCGTGCGCTTGTGGAGACGGAGACGCAGTTCATAGTTAGACGAGTGACCGAAGATGATCGGAGTGCGATCCGGTCTCGGAGAAAGTTATGTCGTTGTTGAAGAAAATATTTATTTGATTAAGATTCTAAGAAGTACAGTGAGTAGAGGAAGTGTTTATGTGAACGTAGAAGAAGTTTCCTGAATTTATAAATGAGGCGTCGAAAGCTGTAAGAGGAAAAGGGCATCGTGGAATATTACGTGAGTGGCAGCCGTTGATGTCATGTGGGAATTTAAATATTGTTACGGTGACCGTCGGAGAAAAAAAAAAAAAGAAGAAGAAGAAGAGGAATATCCTCCGCTTTAAAATACTGACAGTTTTGAGGTACCAGCTGCCTCAATCGTCAGTCTGCCTTCCTAACCAAAATTTTTGGCATGAGAACATATTCGCGCTCTTCTAACACAGATCATTTTAAATCCTTATACCCAGTCTCTCTTTGTAGTGATGTCTTCATACTCAGCGTCGCCCTCTCACTGTCTACATAACAAGCCTCTCTCCCTCTGTCTCCTTTTTCTCCCAGTGGTACTTTCTCCTGTCTGTCTCTCATTCCGTTACTGTCTTCATCCCTTTCTCTCGTTCTTCCTTACAACTACCTCCTTCTTTGCCACTTTCTCTCTGTACCAATTTCGTTGTCTTCGTCGCAGTCTTTTTCTCTCCAATTGCCACTGTCTCTTTGGTACTCGCTTACAGTCTGCTGTCTTTCTCTTCGACCAACAATTCTCTCCATGCATGCCCATCGGGATGATTTGCTCTACATTTTGACCCCTAGACTAGGAAACTTTAACACATGAACACATGGTTATAAGGGATGGGTGAAATGGCCTTTCTCTTCAGATCCTCCGAAACCTATGTAGGCTCTCCACTCATATCTGTTCTTCATTTCCATTGTCCTTTGTCTCCTCTCTCTTTTGTTCCACTACTAACGTCACCATCCATCTCTCTTTCAGTATTGGTTAAAAACAGTCTCGGTTGCAATTTTATTTTTTTATTTTTTCAACTACGCGTTTCTCCTTATTTAAGCATCTTCAGGTTATCTTAATTTGGTATTTCTTAGAAAGATCCTTCAGTCAGTGTAGCTAAAGGGCATCGTCGAATATATCAGGCCACCACCTCCTTCGTTAAACTCACTAAAACTTTTCTAGAAGTTTTTACATAGTTTAACGAAGGCGATGTTGGCCTGATATAACTTTTCTAGAAGTTTTTACTGAGTTGAACGACGGCGATGCTGGCCTGATATATTCGACGATGCCCTTTAGCTACACTGACTGAAGGATCTTTCTAAGAAATACCAAATTAAGATAACCTGAAGATGCCTAAATAAGGTGAAACGCGTAGTTGAAAAAATAAAAACTAACATTGCAACCAAGACTGTTTTTAACCAATACTGTTAAGCACTGGTTTGCTGTATGCCACATATGGATTGGAAGAATTTCACCTCTCTTTCCCTTTTACTGCCATTGTCTTTCACTGACCATCACTATCTCCTCTGTCTTTGGCTCCCATTGTTTCTAATGTCTTCATCCATCTCTCTTCCTTTTTGACTGTCACTTTCTCTCTCCCACCATCAGCGTCTCCTCTCTCTTCCACTGGCACTGTATCACTGCTATTCTCTTTCAGCATATAAAGCGAGAATATGTTCGTATGCGAAAATTTTCTTTGAGGAAGAAGGAATGGGAATTGAGACAGCTGGTTCTCCACTTTTCTGTTAGAGATTTTTACAGATGAGCACATTCCTCTATTTTGTCCTCCGATATGATCATTTTTCAACTGGTTCCCTTCTTTTCCCTATAACAGAAGAGAGTGCTGCGTATACGCAACACTTTCTATAGATTAAACATATAGACAGTTTATTTATATACTTCATCAAATTAACACGCTCTGATACGTAATAAACAACAAATAAGTATGCATAATATAAGATCAAGACAAAACCGTCTCCATCCAGCGTAAGCTCACTTTGTACTACTTCACATATAAATACGCAACATTTTTAGACTAGACCTACATTACGTCAAAAATGCGGTTCTTAATTTAAAAACACAACGAATTGCGTATGACAGAGTGGCCGCGTGGTTTGAGGCGCCGTGTCACGGATTGCGCGACCGCTTCCGCCGGAGGTTAGAGTCCTCCCTTGGGCATGGCTGTGTGTGTTGCTCTTAGCATAAGTTAGTTTAAGTAGTGTGTAAGTCTAGGGACCGATGATCTCAGCAGTTTGGTCCCATAGGAATTCACACACATTAGAACATTTTCCATCATGTCTCACAATCGAATAATTTCCAGCTCAAGACAGCCTCTATGGGCGTTAAATCCCCCTGATTCAGAGACAGTGCGTTATAAAGATTAATTGGAGGAAAAATGAACCTAGACATATCGTTTTTTGACCCTTGCGGTGACCTCAGCACCATCGCCACGCGGTCATTAAGCCAGTTAAAACTACATATACGCCTTAGACCTGATATTACGTGCACGTTTTACGTGCATAAATACGATAATTTTGAGCGTCTGGATCTCGGTCCCGGATGAAAGTAACGAGAAAAGTTTTAGGATTCACCGAGAGCATCATCTTAAGAACATATTAAGAGTTTTGAAGATTTGGCGTGAAGAAATTATAGAAGTAACCATCCCCACAATTGGTACTTTGGAACCATAAAATCATGGTTTTTGAGTGTATATTGATAAAGAATAAATATTTTCTAAAACGAGTAAATGATGTTTCTAGATAAATGTTAAAAGTTACCGTTAATATTTGGGCCATTTTCTACGGTTAGTTATTCAAATAATTATGGCCCATGGTGCAAAAACGGCTAAAAACCTGTTCTAGCGGTTTTCTGCATAACTACAGCAAATTTTCACCTCTGAATACCGGGAACAGATAAGTAAATCGAAAAATTTTTAGAAGACTGCCAAGAACATCATCTTAAGAACGTATGGTAAAAATTTCGACTATTCGTCATGAATAACAATTATAGAAGTGGCTACCCCCACAATTGGTACCTCTGGCTCCAATCATGGTTCTTAACCTATTTAAGGCCCACTCTAGACCACATCTAATGCAAAAAAAATCAACCGATTTTCACAATCTGCCTGGGCTGGAGGAAAAAGGCAATGTTTAAATTTTGACCTTATACTGTAAGATAGCTACAGTATGCCGGGATAAGATCCTCTAAAAATCGCATTATCACGCGATGCTTTATGTTATATGATGGATAACTTCAGGGGAATTGTCTTTGAAAGGTGGGACAGAATTGAGCAACTGCGCCTTGATCAGCATGTGGGCAGCAAGCTAAGGAAGATCCTAGCATACTAAAGTGCACGGCATAGACCAACAAGGCTTTGAATGTTACCCAGAAGCAGATTTTGATTTTACTGACGTAAAAGGATGTACACTTTCAAATGTACTGCTCTTTCTGTTACTGTTTTGTCTCTCTTCCACAACAGGAATCCGTACCTCAATCGATAAAAAGGAACCATTATAGGATCAGTTTTGTTCTCCGTTTGTTTGTCTGTATAACTGTTAAGAACTCTTTTCCCCCAGGAACGGGTATAGGTATAAAGTTGAACCTATGTCACATGCTAAGGTCAACGATCCCTTGGCGGTATGAAAATTTAAGCTTCTAAGTAAATGCAATCAAAAGATGCGGCCATTTATGTCACATATTTTTATACTAGCAAACTGATTCATCAAAGTCTGTAGGTTACTCCCATTACACCTGGAATCAAGACATTTGGCAACAACCAAGGTTTCACAGTAAAACCAAAGAAAAAATAGAAAACTGTTAATCTGTAATTACCTCACATGAAAAAAATATTTTTGTGTCATTCGTTTTCCATCTGTCTGTCTGTCCGTCTGTTAAGTATCGATGTCGGGGTGGATGAACAATATATATTGTGCGGAGCCCTCAGCATGCGATTCGTACTTGCACTTGGCCAATTTTTTGGTTTAATTGCGTTTATTCTTTCCTCCCAGCTCCCACTGAATCTAGGCCCGCACACATTCGTAGATCTGGAACTGTTCCAACACTCCTTCCCGTCTGTTTACTACAGTAAAACAGCGATTCTCGCTCAGGACATTGAGAAAGATCTCCGTATGTCCATCTTTTCAGAGTTGTTTGCGGGCCTCGGCTGTTCGATTCAGGATGTCAAATCAAACACCTTTCAGCCGTCTAGTTTTCGAACTTATTTTATTTGGCTACCGGTTTCGGCGATTTACTACGCCATCTTCAACCATCACCTGCAGATCATGGTTGAAGTGATTGCTACAGCAAGCATAAATCTATATATACCGGAATTTGAGTGCTGGCCCCTGTTTCGACCAGAACCGAGGTGGAGTCTTCCTACATGTTGGTCAGGGGCCTGAAGATAGCGTAGTAAATCGCCGAAACTAGTAGCCAAATAAAATAAGTGTGAAACTGGACGAGTGAGAGATGTCTGATTTGACATACTCTGTTGAGGTAGATGGCGAGATATCATGGCTACCAAAGTCAGTAACATTATATGAACAGAATCGCGTCACTGTCTACAGAAGTCAAGTCCCATTTAATTCCAAACATGGGCAGACACCCACAGATGAATAGAGCAATCGCAAAATTGAAGAGAGACTGAGACAATTGAAGGCTCAATCGAGTCAAACACGAGGAAGAAATACGAACATACAATGAATGTGGTTGCTGGCTGAACTTTGGGGAAAGGAAGGGAAAAAAAGGAAGCAGTACTCGTAGCACAAGGGGTGTGAAGAAGCGATAGAGAATCCGACGAAAGCCTGGAAAGAATGGAGCAGCAAGAAGGAGCTCCCATAGTGCTCAGAGCCATTTGAGCCAAGAAGGAACGGGAGAAATGAAAGATCTTCCTAAGAGTAAGCCAGGGAGTGGCCGGAACGATAAGATGCATCAGAAGAGAGAGGATGAAGCAGAAGCTGGACTAGACAGATAACAACTTTATGAATGCAACAATAGAGAATGTTTCGGGAAATTTAAAGAGAGTATGACTGGACATGGCGACATAGGTTTATAAGAAACAAGGAAGCGTAACTGCCCGTTAGTATGAAGGAGGACTGTAGGATACTTGCAGGGTACATACACGACATGCCGAAAACGGAGCAAAATTTATAAAAAGTTTAGAAGCACGATCCCATTTATCATCATTACGCTGCACCCACTCCAACCTGCATACATGCACTGATCGGTCCCTATCCTCCCCTGAGGATAGCTACTGTTAGCCATTTTACTTTGGTTACTGTTTCCAGGAATTTGTCATCAATAGTGTAGAGAATAGACAACATTCCATTAGAACTACTGACAGCCTTGGGAGAGCCAGTCCTCACAAAACTCTACCATTTGGTAAGCAAGATGTATGAGACAGGCGAAATTCCCCTCAGACTTCAAGAAGAATATAATAATTCCAATCCCAAAGAAAGTAGATGTTGACAGATGTGAAAATTACCGAACTATCAGTTTAATAAGTCACGGCTGCAAAATACTAACGCGAATTCTTTACAGACGAATGAAAAAAACTGATAGAAGCCGACCTCGGGGAAGATCAATTTGGATTCGGTAGAAATATTGGAACACGTGGGGCAATACTGACCCTACGACTTATCTCAGAAGAAAGATTAAGGTAAGGCAAACCTACGATTCTAGCATTTGTAGACTTAGAGAAAGCTTTTGACAATGTTGACTGAAATACTGTCTTTCAAATCCTGAAGGTGGCAGGGGTCAAGTACAGGGAGCGAAAGGCTATATACAATTCGTACAGAAACCAGATGGTAGTTGAAAGAGTCGAGGGAGGTGAAAGGGAAACAGTGGTTGGGAAGGGAGTGAGACAGGGTTGTAGCCTCTCCCCGATGTTAGTCAATCTGTATATTGAGCAAGCATTAAAGGAAACAAAAGAAAAGTTCGGAGTAGGTATTAATATCCATGGAGAAGAAATAAAAACTTTGAGGTTCGCCGATGACATTGTAATTCTGTCAGAGACAGCAATGGACTTGGAAGAGCAGTTGAACGGAATGGACAGTGTCTTGAAAGAAGGATATAAGATGAACATCAACAAAAGCAAAACGAGGATAATGAAATGTAGTCAAATTAAGTCGGGTGATACTGAGGGAATTACATCAGGAAATGAGACACTTAAAGTAGTAAAGGAGTTTTGCTATTTGGAGAGCAAAATAACTGATGATGGTCGAAGTAGAGAGGATATAAAATGTAGACTGGCAATGGCAAGGAAAGCGTTTCTGAAGAAGAGAAACTTGTTAACATCGAGTATAGATTTAAGTGTCAGGAAGTCGTTTCTGAAAGTATTTGTATGGAGTGTAGCCATGTATGGAAGTGAAACATGGACGATAAATAGTCTGGACAAGAAGAGAATAGAAGCTTTCGAAATGTGGTGCTACAGAAGAGTGCTGAAGATTAGATGGGTAGATCACATAACTATTGAGGAGGTATTGAACAGAATTGGGGAGAAGAGGAGTTTGTGGCGCAACTTGACTAGAAGAAGGGATCGGTTGGTAAGACATGTTCTGAGGCATCAAGGGATCACCAATTTAGTGTTGGAGGGCAGCGTGTAGGGTAAAAATCGTAGAGGGAGACCAAGAGATGAATACACTAAGCAGATCCAGAAGGATGTAGGTTGCAGTAGGTACTGGGAGATGAAGAAGCTTGCACAGGATAGAGTGGCATGGAGAGCTGCACCAAACCAGTCTCAAGATTGAAGACCACAACAACAACAGTGTAGTTGTACGGCAAAGGACTATTTCCCTATGTGTGGGTAATACGCTACATTTATTAAGTTCAGGGTCGACTGCCAGAGACTGCTCCATTCGTCAGTCCTGTGCCTCTCAGTGTGCAAATCTGTACCGTCCTCTGGCGTTCTACTTCATTATAGACAATTACATCAGCTGCGAACAGTCGTAAAGAGCTTCCGACAGTTTCTAATAAACCATTATTTATATGCATTTTAAGCAGTAGATATCACAATTTCTTGGCGTACTCAGCAAATTATTTTTACATCTGCCAATTTTGTTCCTATAAGAGAGACGTATTATGTTCTATCCGCAAGGAAGACTTGAGTCCAATAGTAAATCTGGTCCGATTATCGGTAAGCTCGTATCTTTTTGTCACGAAACACCAGTGCGGGACGATGTCAAACGCCTTTCTGAATTCAAGGAATACGGCATCAGCCTGAGCGCCGTTGTTACCGCGCCATGGATTTCATGGAGGAACAGGGCGAGCTGAGTTTCGCAAAATCTTTGTCTCCCGAATCCACGTCGATTTTTATAGAGCATACCTTCGTTCTCCAAAAACGTCATAGCTCTTGAGCATAAACAATGTTTCATAATTCTGCAACAGATTGGCGTCTGCGATATAAGCGTAAAATTATATGCATCTGTCCTACGACCCTTATTAAAAACGGGAAATACATGTGCTAGGTACCCTTAGTTGCTCTAGCTATCTACAACAAACTGCTGCTAGAAGGTGAGCAAGTTCTTTCGCATAATCTTTCGTATTATAACTGGCCTTGGTGTTTCCACTACTAAGCGATGTCCTACCCTTCTTAACATTCCTTGTAAAACTCTTAGTCATAGTTGCTATCACAGTCTTATGATCACTGATACCTTCCGCTACGTTAACTGATTCAGTAAGTTCAGGTCTGGTTGTTGCTGGGTCTAAGACGTTACTGAACCGACAATTATGGCGGTTCACAAACAACAACTCAAGTACACATGTTATTCCAGAAACATTATCGTTATCGTGGAAGTAGGGGCCAGGAGGTGCTGGTGAAATAACAAACACTGCTAAGGTTATCTTTTTATTTTAAAAGGCTTTCTCAATAATAAATATTTAAGCCTGGCATTTAAAAAAAAAAATTCAATAGGTGACCAGTTTTCTTTATGAAAAGGAGATTGCCGGGTATGACGCTACCAACTTCCCAATAGTAAGATTTTAACTTGACACCCACACACACACACACCCACACACACACACCCACACCCACACACACACACACACACACACATATATATAAACGTTAACAACTTCCCAATAATCGGATTTTAAACTTGTTATATCTATAAGAGAACAATTCCTTTAAAAAACACCTTTAAGTAGCTAGTTTGTACTAAAGCTAAAATAGCTGTCTCCGCCAGTTAAATAACTTATATTACACCTGTCAGTTGTTACAAGATAAATGTGAATAAGCCAGCACACAAACCTTCACATTAAAGGCAGTTCCCAAAAAAAATTTCCTTGGCTCGGTGAGGGAGTGACACGTGTAAAGGGGCCCAAATCACAATAGCCGGAATAGTTATTGGTGGTCTACAGGGCCACAGCAGATCAGCCCCAAAACTTCCATTACAAGCCACCACCTCCCCGAGTTACCCAAAACCAAAAGATGTAGCAAGGACGGTGCCTGCACAGACTCCGAACCACAGAGACACGCGACACCGACCCTAAATCACCCAATCGAGGTGTGAATGAAACGGCCCACGACCAAGAAGTAATTACCACATTCCCGCGGACAGCCAAACGAAAACTGTGGTGGGAAGACCCCAACAAAACCACTGGTGAAGAAACTCATACACTTCACTAGAATTTGAAAACCGCTCACCACAGCGCCGGGAACGCGTTGCACTTCCAAAAGCTCGTCAGAGGCAGTGGTTTCAACGGCCGATAAGAAGACATACGGTCCCACGCCTGATCTCCTGCACCACGGCTTCTAAGCTTCATAAGCCACGTACATGCGGGTAAGGCAGACTCAGCCCCTGACAGCCAAGAGGTCGGCCAAAGCACGTGGCGAGCAGTTGACGACCCCCAACAGCAGGGCCCCGCTCGCGCCACCACCTCTCTTGGTCAACGCCCAGTACGTACTGCTCGATCGTAACGCGAGGGGGCGGTATTTGTCCAAACAGCGCGCCAGACGGAAAGCGCCACCGCAAAAATGGCTCCTAGCACTAATGGACTTAACATCTGTGGTCATCAGTCCCCTAGAACTTAGAACTACTTAAACCTAACTAACTTAAGGACACCACACACATCCATGCCCGAGGCAGGATTCGAACCTGCGACCGTAGCAGTCGCGCGGTTCCGGACTGAGCGCCTAGAACCGCTAGACCGCCACCGCAAACACTAGAAGCGAAGCGAAAGCACTCCGCTTTTCGAAGAGCCGGACACTACTGCGGCTCAGTTACCTTTACGAGTTGGTTCTCTAATTATCTACTCGAAATAATTTTCGGCCAACACGTCTGTTTCTGGCACTAGTATTGATTGGCATGGCTCTGCCAATATGTACCTGTCAAGTTGAAGTCACCCCATATTACAGCGGCATGATCAGGTAAATTACTAATGATATTGTGCAAGTTCTCTCTTAAGCTTTCTACCAATACAGTTCCTCACACAGGCAGTCGATAAAAGCAGCCACGCGGAGTGCTCGCGTGGCTTGAGGCACCATATCACGGATTGCACGGCCCCTCCCGCCGGAGGTCCATGTCCTCCCGCGGACATGAGTGCGTGTGTGTTGTTCTTACCATAAGTTAGTTTAAGCAGTGTGTAAGTGTAGGGACCTATGACCTCAGCAGTTTGGTCCCTTAGGAATTCACACACATTTGAACATTTGATAAAAGCATCTGACTACCATTTGATGCTTAACTCCACCCATTAATTCACATTCGGAATCCATGATAACCCAGCTAGATATTATCCAGTTCTTTACTGTAATAAATACGCCGTCACCATTGGCGACTAACCTATCCTTACGATAAATATTCCAATCTCAACTTAGCATTTCGTTGATATTTACTTCTGGTTTTAACCAATTTTCTGTTCCTAATACAATCTGGACATCATAATCTTCAACAATCGATACTAATTCTGGGACCTAGTCTTGGGTACAACTGCATTTTATTAATATAGTATTAACCTTTTCTGTATCCAGAGGGCGAGCATTCTCTGAGAACATTATGGCTGATGTAACTACGATTGTGGCAGCAATTTCTCTCTGATTCCAAAGGTCAAGTGGTCATTTATTCCAACCTAGGCATAATACATCAATATTCGCCAGACATATTTCCAGAAGGCACCTTCACTCGCAGACAATATCTAAAAGTTGTCCTCCTGCGTGATCGAGTAATGAGTTGTGTGCAGGTGTCTGGCAAATGGAATATCTTTCGTACCCTTGTCACACCATGAGCACTGATTGTTTTTAGACTCAGTACAAAGTTTGAGAAATTGACTCGACCTAAACCCCCCTGTATACACCCTTAATTCCTTCCTATTTTCCTGAACCCAGTATGCCAATGAGGTTCGGCCTGCTGGCCGACGTGTAGTAATATTAAAAATATTTCTTTGATAGCGTCCAAATCACTCAAGTAAGGACCCCACGTAAAATACTGTCTGCGAGTGAGGTCCATAAACCTAACGAAAATTTTCAGTGATGTCTCTCTAAACAGAGGACGATAAAGAAGTGACGGCAACCGTCGACCACAAAGTATACGTATTCACCTGCCAAAAACTTGATACAAGTTTTAGAGGCCACTCCTTCAGTCCATTGACTGCTATCGGCAGATGGCATATACTTGCTACAAGTAATAGTGCAGTGTATCAGGCGCTTTACCGTGGGAGCTGAAGAAAACAGCGTAAGCGGTACCGACAAATGTCAAATATTCTTCAAAATGTTTGTTTACAGAAATATGAAACACTGTTCGCCAACTCCGACGAATAATGATACAAGACTTGAATGTTACCGCCTGAAGGCCGTAGTTTAGAAAATAAGTGTTACACAAACGTAAATGCCAAGTTTCGCTCAGACCGTCTTGAAGCTATATGTCCGAAAGAACAGAAACCATATCCATATAAGTATATAGTTTTGGCAATACCGGCCATGACCTTCCTCTTCTATACGGATGCACACGTATTACCCGAACTCGTACGGGACTTGGTAAGAATGTCTTCCACGAGTAATGAGTGTGTTGGATAGGGAGAATACAAATGTAGTGTGTGGACACATAAGGTGAGAATGTGGGTCTCGCGGGAGGCGTGCGTGAGATAGTCCCTGCAGTCGCACTATCCTCTATGCCCTCGGTGTCTCAGCTGGATAGAGCGTATGCCATGTAAACAGGAGATCCAGGGTTCGAGTCGCAGTCGGGGCACACATTTTCACCTGTCCACGTTGATATATATCAACGCCCGTCAGCAGCTGAAGGTATTAATATTTAATTCTAATTTCGCCTTGAAGCTAAGTTCAAATAAGAGTTTAAGATTTCCGACTTGACACGGAGTTAAAATCCAACAAACAAATTTAATTTCTTCCGTCTATGTACAGAGTCGATGTACAGACTTCCGTCTACGCACGAAGACAGTTAAGATCTTCTGGCTAACAGGGATTTAAACTTCTCTTAGAACAGTCTACAGTCTACTACAAGGATAATTTAGGCGAAATTCTACAACATCCACAAATACAGATCCATCGGCGGCGTCGCAGCGACCAACGGAGTTCTCTGTAGCGGCGGCGGTTGGTCGGCCGTGGAGACTACAGCGTCTGCGTGGATTCGGATGTCTGAACGGAGGTCCTGTCTCGCAGTGAATTGCCGACGGATGGCCATGCGCCGACCTACATACCATCCAGTGGTAGGATATCTCGGGATCTATTTCCGTCAATTTGCTAAACTGCTTTTAGGCGAGAAGTGGTAGCCTGTCAAATGGACAACACTCGACACTGGGATATATAAAGTGTTGTCGAAATTGTCATCTCCCTCTCCCACCCTGTGGGGGCGGGGATAGTGAAGCTCATCTCAACATCTCCTTCCTGCTCTGGGTCTCTGACAATGGGTGGGGAGGGCCCCAGAATGACGTCCACTTCCATCAGCGTTGGTTTTGTGTATGTGGCCTGGTCTGCAGAAGTGGTTGATGGCTGTGGGTTTGGTGCCCATTGTTGATTCTTCGCGGCCATTCCTGTGTCTCCCTCTCCTTGAAAACAATGGGTGTTAATCCTTCAGTGTATGTATTTGTACCCATGTGGAGTCGCCTTTGGTTTATATGGTTCTGCCTGACCACGCCATTTTTCAGGTTAACTTGAGCCATTGCCCTGGTGAGGAAGCCACTGTTGGTATTCCCTAGGAAAGAGCAAGTGCCCAAACAGGATCTTCGAGGTAATAAAGCAGCTGATTCACTGGTGGATTTGTAATTTAAAGTTGTGACCTGTATGGTCAACCATGTAATTCTTATGCAGGTGGGGCTCTGTCTTACGAAGTGGCATGGAAGCTCTGTCTTACGGAGTGACATGATATGAAACTAGGAACATAGTCAAAGATTGGTCGAGAGAGTGATGGTGATGTAATTTTGATATTTGATTTTTCAATGTGCAGACAAATCTTTCTGTTTGGCTGCTGGAGGTCAGATGGAAGGTGCTGTGTTTATTAATTGTATGTCATTCTTTTCAGAAAATGAAGTAAATTAGACTGAAGTGAATTGTGGTATATTGTCAGTTTCTGGACGCCCTTCTACTGAAAAAAATTTCCTATATATCTTGACGGTTTAAGGTGTTAAACATACAGGAAGAATACGTAAGGAAAACTTTTACATTCATCAGTGGCTGTGGCCCAGACATGGTCTGGTAAAATCCAGACGTAGCCTCGATCATAATACAAAAGATGCTGGCCACAGGGGGCATCAGTGAGATGGTGTGCCCCACTTGCTTTGGCAGGTTGTGCAAGCCGCATAAATCTGCGAGATGGCGGTATTGAGACCCCGCCAGTATGTGTGCTGGCGAGCCAACATTTTGATAAGGATCACCTCCTACTGACCCTTTGTGAAGAAAGGCCAGTACTCTTTGCTGAGTGAAATCGGAGTAACCACCCCAGTTCAGTGGTTCTCTCCCTGTAGGAGCAGCACGCCATGGAAAATTGAAAGCTGGTGTCGCCCATGCCAGTATGCCTGGATTTCCAGGTTATTGATGTACCTTCGATCAGCGGTATATCCCCACTGAACCATATGAGGAAGTTCCCGGATGATTTGATTATCTGCCGAAGTCTCTGGCCAGCACCATCACATCTGTGGGAGCCTGGCTGCTGCTTCTTCTGCCTCGTTGTCTAAGTGGAAACATACTTCTGGGTCCTCGTCAAATTCTGGGTACTTACCTTCTGGTAATCTGGGTAGAATATCGGCATTACTACGTTATGTGGTCTTACTGAACTGGATGTCATAATTATACGCAGATAAAAATAGTACCCTCTACTGTAGGTGGCAAGCAGTCTTAATAGGAATGGTTGCTGGAGCATTGAAAAGCTGTCAGCAACGTGGGTTTCCTACTATATAAGTAATAATCAAATTTCTTGAGGCCGAAGATGTTATCCAGTGAAACTGCTTCAGTTGGGCTTTAGTTTCGTAGAACTGTTGACAGAGGCCTGGAAATGAATACATTGTAGCACTCCACCTGTTGATAATGTGGGATATGACAGATCCTAGTCCATAGTCGGAAGCATCTGCCGCTTAGACAACTGGTTTGGATGTGTCATAGGCAGTGGTACACGTGGAGTGTACGAGGGTCTCTGCTTAAGTTCTCCAAAAGTCATGTCGTTCACTGTTGTCCAGTTCCACTTTATGTTCTTCCTGGGGAGATTATGAAGAGGCTTTACGATTGCTGGTGCCTGTGGTATTAATTTCCAGTGACAGTTCAACTTTCCTAGTACTGACTTGAGTTGGCCAATATCCTTTGGTGCAGTCAACTTCTGGTCCACCTCCGCATGTTGAGGTATGGGATGAATGCCTGCAGCACTGAGGATGTGCCCCAAATACTCGATCTGTTCTACAAAGAAACTTAAAACTTGCTTTCTGAAGTACTGAAGACGATGTCGTTAAGTTGTTTTCTAGGTCTGTAGCATTTTTGCCCTTGATGGTGGTATCGTTTAGGTAGTTTGCCTTATTTCACACTTCATGAGCGATATTTTCGAGATATCTTTGGAAAATGGCCAGGGTACATGGCATTCCAATCGTTTGGTGGTTGTACTGATAAAACCTGAATGTTTTAGCAAAAATACTTTTGCCTCCTAAATGGATAAAGATAGCCTCCATGGACGTGTTCACCATGGACTAGGAGTTTATTGTGTTTTGAAATCACCACATACGCGTAGGGTGCCATTCAGTTTTTCTACCATAACTGTAGGTGTGGTCTCCTAACTATTCGAAATAGGGGTAAGGCTTCCCTCATCCTATAGTAATTTTAATTCTAGATGTAGCTTTTCAGGTCAGGTCAGGTCCATATGTAGGAGGATAGGAGTGGAGAAACTTCAGGATACGGAAATCAGGCACAAGTACATAACAGTGATCTCAGAAAGGTACCAGTTAGTTGAATGTAGTCAATTACAGTCATTGGAAAAGGAATGGGCAAGGTACAGGGACACACTACTAGAAGTGGTTACAGAATGTCTTGGAACAGTACCGTGTAAAGGTAGGATGAAGCAAACAGCTTGGTGGAATGACACAGTCAAGGCAGCATGTAAAAGGAAAAAGAAGGCATATCAAAAATGGCTACATGCTGGAACTCAGGTGGACAGATAAAGTTATGTTGAAGAAAGAAACAAAGCCAAACAGATAATTGCAGCATCCAAGAAGAAATCTTGGGAAGACTTTGGAAACAGTTTGGAGACTTTGGGTCAAGCTGCTGGAAAACCATTCTGGAGTGTAATTAGCAGTCTTCGAAAGGGAGGTAAGAAGGAAATGACAAGCATTTTGGACAGGTCAGGAAAACTGCTGGTGAATCCTGTTGATGCCTTGGGAATATCGAGGGAATACTTTGAAGAGTTGCTCAATGTAGGTGAAAATACGATCAGTAATGTTTCAGATTTCGATGTACAATGGGATAGGAATGATCATGGAAACAGGATCACATTTGAGGAAGTGGAAAAAATGGTCAATAGATTGCAGCGCAATAAAGCGGCTGGGGTGGATGAAATCAAGTCGGAACTCTTCAAATACAGTGGAATGTCAGGTCTTAAATGGGATAATTGAAATGGCGTGGGAGTCGGGACAGGTTCCATCAGACTAGACGAAAGCAGTAATCACACCAATCTTTAAAAATGGAAACAGAAAAGATTGTAACAACTACAGAGGTATCTCTTTAATCAGCGTTGTGGGTAAAATCTTCTCAGGTATTGTTGAAAGGAAAGTGCGAGTATTAGTTGAGGACAAATTGGATGAAAATCAGTGTGGGTTTAGGCCTCTTAGAGGTTGTCAGGACCAGAGCTTTAGTTTACGGCAAATAATGGAGAAGTGTTACGAGTGGAACAGGGAATTGTATCTATGCTTTATAGATCTAGAAAAGGTATATGACTGGGTTCCTAGGAGGAAGTTATTGTTTGTTCTTCCAGATTATGGAATAGGAGGCAAACTTTTGCAAGCAATTAAAGGACTTAACATAGATAGTCAGGCAGCAGTTAGAGTTGACGGTAAATTGAGTTCATGGTTCAGAGTAGTTTCAGAGGTAAGAGAAGGCTGCAACCTGTCTCCACTGTTGTTCATATTATTTATGGATCATATGTTGAAAACAATAGACTGGATGGGTGAGATTAAGATATGTGAACACAAAATAAGCAGTCTCGCATATGCGGACAACTTAGTTGTGATGGCAGATTCGATTGAAAATTTGCAAAGTAATATTTCAGAGCTAGATCAGAAATGTAAGGACTGTGGTATGAAGATTAGCATCTCCAAAACGAAAGTAATGTCAGTGGGAAAGAGATATAAACGGATTGAGTGCAAAATAGGAGGAACAAAGTTAGAATAGGTGGACGGTTTCAAGTACTTAGGATGCATATTCTCACAGGATGGTAACATAGTGAAAGAACTGGAAGCGAGGTGTAGCAAAGCTAATGCAGTGAGCGCTCAGCTACGGTCTACTCTCTTCTGCAAGAAGGAAGTCAGTACCAAGACTAAGTTATCTGTGCACCGTTCAATCTTTCGACCAACTTTGTTGTATGGGAGCGAAAGCTGAGTGGATTCAGGTTACCTTATCAATAAGGTTGAGGTTATGGATATGAACGTAGCTAGGATGATTGCAGGTACTATAGTTCAATTCTTTTATCTTGGCGGTTCGCGCATGCCCGTCCAGACGCGGTAGATTGCTGTGTTGCCAGTTGTACGCGCCAAGAGAAGCAGCGCCATAGTATAGTTCGCAAACTTACGTTTAGGGGGGAGCGCGCAGTTTATGAAATAAAGCCACCACGGCCGCATTAACCCTTTCGCTGCTACAGAGACGTGCTCCCCGCATTCCGCGATGTGTGCGATTTTGTCATCATTGCACTGCTCGCCTGTGCAGACACATGATGTTCCGACTGCTTTGACACACTTTACCATTCGATTTCACAAAAGCTATTTGACCCAAAAATAGCGTATACTTTCCGTATAGTCGATTTTAGTTGCCACTAGAAATTTCAAAAAATTTCATTCAAACGAATAAAATTCATGAAGTAAGACACTTCGATATTGTTTTTAAAATAAAGAAAATATTAAGAACCGATCAAGGTTTGAACTCAGAACTTTTCACTTAGCAGCCATACACTTTAACCATTACACTAACGCAGCTCATTATTCAATATATCGCCCGGAGGACTTTAAAATATCATGCAAAATACCGACAAACACTGTTGGTATGATTATGAATTACTCACGTTTCGTCGAAGTACAATAGGAAATAAACAATTAACGCTGTTCTTTATTACGAAAAAGCGGTTAGTGAGAATGATACAAACACCTTTCCTTGCTATCGCCTGAGGCTTATTGCTTGTTTGGTTTAATTAATTAATAGAATATGAAGCAACTGGTATAAAGAATGCTTTTTCCAAACTTTCTATAAAAGAAAGTCTGCTATCAAGACATTGCTTTCGTTCAATTACTTTATTTATGACTGAACGTTTCTAAAACTGAAGACACTCGTCCGTGCTCTACACTGCAGTCGAGCTTTGGCAACGTCGTTCTCTGTTCATTGGCTGACTGTGTTTTGTGACGTCAGTTGCGCAGAACGAACCTAAACTCGGCCGCTGTCATAAATGACGCGCACTTTAGTAGATGGGAACAATGGCAGGAGGGTGTCCGCAATGAGGAAATCGAAGAAAAACTGGGAATGAACTCTATAAATGTAGCAGTCAGGGCGAACAGGCTTAGATGGTGGGGTCATGTTACATGCATCTCAGAAGCAAGGTTACCCAAGAGACTCATGGGCTCAGCAGTATAGGGTAGGAGGAGTCGGGGTAGACCAAGGAGAAGGTACCTGGATTCGGTTAAGAATGATTTTGAAGTAATAGGCTTAACATGAGAAGAGGCACCAATGTTAGCAGCAGCGAATAGGCGATCATGGAGGAATTTTATAAGGGGGACTATGCTCTAGACTGAACGCTGAAAGGCATAATCAGTTTTAAATGATGATGATGATGAGCCAGTGCGGAACTTTCTTTGGAAAAACTAGTAGACTTCTCTTCGCCTGGAACGCCCTTCTTGCCAGTACTAGTCTGCTTTTCATATCCTCCTTGCTCCGCCCGTCATTGGTCCTGGTTGTGAAAACTTGGAATGGGTTTTGCAGAGTTGCTGCTGAATGCAGTGACTGTTCAAAGGCGTTAGTTACATGCAACCACGTTTCTAACGACCGGTCTTTCAATTTCAACCAGTCTGTCCAGCGTGCATCATCTGGAGAGTGCACTAATATCATGTCTCTGGCTAATGAAGCTGCTAATTATTCCACACAAGTCTACAGTTTCTTCATGGTCCTTGTACCTATGGAATCCAGTCTCTGTATGATTATCTGTTGAGCTTGTAGCAGCTGAAGAATTTATGTCTAGTTCCAGCGAGATGAACCTGAGAATCAAAATATTCAAGCAAACTGGATTTGATCCTATCGGGTGGGAGGGCATGGGGCTCTCCTCAATGTTAAGTTGTTGTACCAGATGATAAGACAACAGAAAAATGCGTTGCTGCTCATCACCAGAGATGTCGTTGACCAGCAACTGCTGCTCCATCCTTGGGATGTACTTGGCCCATGGTTTGACGACGCAGTCAAATGGCTCGAACGATGTGGCTCCCTGTGGGACGCTTTAACAACGATATCGATTGTGGAGAGTCAGTTGGATACCTCGGGAGCTGAGACTGAAACTGTGACTATTCTGTCTCTGACAGCTTGCAGAGAATATCGTATAAGGTGGAGCATTCGCAAAACCTGTGTAGTAACATCCACTTTCGCAGCCATTCTGAAAAAAAAAAAAACTTGCCATTATTTTAAACGATTCCGATGCTGTGCTCACAGGCGACGCCTCGGCTTAATTCTTGTGCAGTTTGTGTACCAGCAGTCGTTGGCTTTTGTATTTTGCATATTTTGCCGTAAGTGCTAGTGAAATTGCTTGCAAGCATCCACGACTAGTACCGTATGCCATTTACACACGCAAGTGAGCGAAGGATCAGTGTCTTTACTACGAGGGTTGGAACTTTAATAGTCGCAACTATTTATTTACAGCTCGTACGAAATAGATACGTGTTTCAAAGTTTTACTGACCTTCAAAATAGTCACCAGCATTGTGTATAACCCATTTCCGGCGATGTGGAAGTCTTAAGATACTCTTAGCAATGCCAGTTGTGTTGACAGTTCGAGCGGCACGGTCTATTCCCCGACGAATTTCTAGCAGTTCCGAAGCGAATGCCGTGAAGTGTTTCCTTCAGTTTAGGAATCGAGTTGAACTCACGAGAGCTTAAGTCGGGAGAGTGCAGTAGGTGATATAGCACTTAGCAGCCCCATCAGTCAAACAAGTCAGTAACAGCTTGCACTGTACGTGCTTGAGCATTGTCCTGCAAAATAATAGTCAGGTCCTGCAGAAAGTGTCATCACTTCTGTCTCTAAGCTGGTTGTACGTTGTGTTCCAAATTCCTCAATGGGAAGGTGGAAATGTGAGCGCCACTGCCCTCAAATGTGAGCCATCATTATCATCTTCCTTTGAAGCATTAGGCTGATGTCTGTTCTGAACTCACAAATAAGACCATTCCCATCTTTTTGGAGGTCTTCCAACATCTCTTTTCCCATTCGGTTTGTAATTCAGGATCTTCTGGGGAATTCTGTGACCTGGCATTCTCATGGCCTGTTATCTTCAATCTTCACGATATTTTTGAATTTTTTAATGTTGAAAATATTTAATTCTCTTGTATGTTCATTTCTAATAATGTCTCTTCTTGTGCAGCCCTTTGTCTTCCTTAGGTACCTCATCTCTGCTTTCTGAATGTTTTTTTGTGGTCTGTCAAATGCGAGGCCAGCGCCATAATCACCGGCCACCTTCTCCACTCGCATAATTCAATTTGCGTAGTCTTCGTGAAAACCGTATATCGTGCCCGGATAATGACATTGGTTCCGCCACGGAAGGTATAGACGTTATCGAGTGAAACTCGGTGATTCGGGATAGGTGGCGTTACTGGAGAATGACCTGGCTCCGCCACGTAGCGGCCAGAATGCTGTTATAAGCAGCACATCGTTCGCTAAGTGAAACCTGTGCACATAATCATCATGACGCCGTTTGAAGCTGCATGCTTGCTAATGCATTAGACTACGGGTTGCTAAATGGACTATTTATTACTGTGTCGATAACGAGTTTGCGAGAACTTTCAGACTTCTACCGTCAAGTTTCCTCCAGCTCGTACAGGTTTTTGTGAATTGTAAGTTGTTTTGTGGTTGTTTACTTGCATATTAATAAAATCTGTGCGAATAGGTACACAGTAACCAAAAAGTCGTGTACGAAAACATCTTTGGCGCGGCAACTTCGTCTAACTTAAACTTTCGTGAACAGTTGACACCATATTCTCTACAGTGTAGTTGACAATGTACTCCCTGTACTGTCGTAGAAAACAACCGAATATCAAACATCGTCGTAAATGCTTTTACAAAGCAGCTTCTACTCTATGTTATCAGTTAAACTGTCAAAATCATAAATATTTAGGAAGAAATAATAACAGTCTAAACGAAATTTCTTTATTTCTATTGGTGGTGACCGTTTCCGATTATCTTAGCCGTCATTTTGACCATAATGTATGTGCACAGACCACGCGAGTAGCCGCTGCTCAGAGCTCCTTTGTACTGCAATTAGGTAGTTCGTCAAGGCTATGAAAAGGCAGTAAATAGCGGCTCTGAGCACCAGCTGATAATGTAGTCTGGATAAATTAATAGTAGTCAGATGACTGATAACATAACCGAAATATACAAGTTGTATGTTAAAACCGACTGCGAAAAAGAAAATGCTCTGGTGTAAAATTGTGCAATTTTGTTTCCTGTGTCAGATGTAGTTTTAACTATGATATCAGGGCAGCTAACTGTTAGACAAATTCTCGCATACATACATTCTTTCTCATTATATATGGGGTGAACCATCTAAAACTTGCAACGCAGATATTGCGAAAATGGGAAGTGCTATTAATTTGCTGTTTTCACAGAATGGATTGGTAGTCTGGGGCTAGTATTGTAAGCCAATCGACGGATTGTAATAATTCTTAGAAAGTGATTTTTTTGTACAAATATACATTTTTTAAATGTAACAGTGCCTGCTGACATTACCAAAATTAAAGTACGGGATAGCAGAATGTTAGTGGCAGATCATTTAAAAAGTTCCCCAATCGACACTTATACAGTAACTGTGGTAGTACACACTAAATGCTTAGCCAGATCACAGTGGAGCAGCCATCAGATCTTCTGCAATGGAGATTACAATATTTGTTTACAGGGTGCTTGTGTTTTCCTTGAGTGCACTGCGACTCGCTAATCAGTTAGCTTGTGAGAGTCCTGTACATATTAGAAACGTGTGCTTCTCTTTTCTTTCTGTTCCATTTAACCAGACTGAGCCACAAATACCTGGTGGGGTACAGCTAGTACTCGTATTTTGTAAGAGCAGTGTGGAAAACAAAGACCTTGTAAAAATAACTAGATTCCCCAAGGGCGATGCAGTCGCGAGATATTTTGAATCTCCATTTGGGCACTACCGTAGCGATAAGCGTCTGGTAAGTAGAAGTGTATTGTAGCTCGTAAGGACACAGACTGGATATTATAAATCTATCGGGGCGTACATACAGTATTTCTTAATCGTAAATGTACTGTCCACATAATCCAGTCTACGTGAAGAAAACTGGTGTTGCGTTTCGACGAGTTTAACTGCAGAAATAAATTCCAAAGAGGAACTAATATTACGTCTTACAACTATGTGGATATCTTCAAACGGTTTTATTAATGCACTTGCCAGATAAATTTGTCTGCAACATGATATTAAGATAATGATCGAGCATTTATTTCCAAATTTCCTTTTTCAAAATCACAGCTTTCGTAAAACTGGATGAGAGGAGTCATGAGGCAAGGTTCTCAACTGATAGAAAATTTCTGTGTTCGGAAAATTTCGAAGAAGTTTGTTTCCTTGTGAACTATGTACACTGCAGAAGATGATGCTCTTCCATCTATCTTTCATTTCCGGAGCCGTATGTAGCAGAAGGCAAATTATTTTTTTTAAAGCATGGAACGTATATTTTATTGTAATTATAGAACTTTAAAGACACTGAAATGCAAGCACCGATGGTCTGAACTGAGTCAGGAGGTTTTTCATCTTTATGAAATACTGCTCACTGTGTGTAATCTTGGACTGATTTCTCAACTGCCGGCGACTAACCTGTGTTGTTGAATTTTCTTTCTTCCACGCATCTTCTGCGGCAAATATAGACCCAGTACAAGAAGAAAACATTTAGGTATGCGATTGAGGGGTGTGTGTGTGTGTGTGTGTGTGTGTGTGTGTGTGTGTGTGTGTGTGTGTGTGTCTGTTTAATGTGATATACTTTTGTGTCTGTAAATACTCAGCATATTACCCTGACGTTTTTTTCACATGTATATAACCCTTGCACTTACAACACATTCCGTATTATAATCTTTATTGTGTTCATAAACCATGAAACAAGCAACTAATTAGCAAAAGACTATTTTTGTTTCTGACATTCTTCTATCAGTAATGTGGATCAGCATTTCTCCTTTAGATAAACATACAAAGAACGTCAAAGACGTCATGAAGAGCAACTAGTTCCACTGCCACAACTGAAAAAGAAATTACAGCAAAACCCACAAGAAATAGTGTTAGTGTTAACAGTGACTACGTGCAAAAACTCCAAAAACTCCAAGTGCAAACAAAACATAGCATAGTGAAATGATAGAAAAGAAGGATCATACAAAGGCAGATATATTCAAAGAACAGAAAATAAAGTGTTTAGACGAGGTAATGACATTTACAAGCCAAAACTTGATCATTGAGAGACCTGCAGACTTGTAAGTTTACCACTACAGCGGCCGCCAGGCGCAATTCAGTTTGCCTGCTATTCACGGTAGACCACATACTGTATTGTGGGAGCTTGGTCGAAAAATAACAACGTCCCGCAAACAACATACTTAAGTCAATAAATATACAAACAGTATGAATACTATTGGCTTACACTTCAGATGCCTTAGGCAGTTTTACGGTATCTTCTGAATACGCTGGTTTGTTTTCTGTGAGTGGTCCATCAAATAGGTGGTGTATTGACGAGAAATTAGTACAGAATAAACAGATTACACTAGAAACAAAACATAGGGTTCTTATTCTTGGGATTTCAGTCACCATTTCACTTTTGTTGTTGTTTCTGTTGTTTTAGTCATCAGTGTGAAGAGAGGTTTAATGTTTGATGTAGCTCTCCACACATGAATACGTGTGGAGATTTTTATATCAACGTAACTACTGCACCCTTACACCATTTTAATCTGCTTCCTATATTGAAACCTTGGCCTCTCTCTACAATTTTTTACCTTTCTGCACTTCACTCCATTACCAAACTAACTATTTCTTGAAACCTCATGATGTTTCCTAGCATCTTATTCCTACTTTTAGCCATGTTGTGATATAAAACAATCTTCCCTCAATTCGACTCCTTTGCTCTTCATTATCTACTCAAACTACCCATCTAATATTAAGAGTTGTCCTGTTGCACCGTATTTCAAAAGCCTTTATTCTCTTTTTGTCTATATTGTTTATCAGCTGCATGCCGCTTCCATATTACGCTGCACACCAAGGAAATACTTTAAGAAATGACTTCCTAATAGTTAAATTTATGCTCGATATTTATCTTTTTTCTTCTTATTTTAAATTATCTTCACCTCTTCATCATCAGTTGTTTTGTTCCTCGAATAATAATTCCAGTCTACAACTTTCAGCTTCTCATTTAGTAACTTTAATCCCTCAGAATCACACAAGTCGATTATACTCCGTTACCTTTGTTTTACTTTCATTTCTGTCCATCTTATACCTTCCTCTGCCGGCCGAAGTGGCCGTGCGGTTAAAGGCGCTACAGTCTGGAACCGCAAGACCGCTACGGTCGCAGGTTCGAATCCTGCCTCGGGCATGGATGTTTGTGATGTCCTTAGGTTAGTTAGGTTTAACTAGTTCTAAGTTCTAGGGGACTAATGACCTCAGCAGTTGAGTCCCATAGTGCTCAGAGCCATTTGAACCATTTTATACCTTCCACTCAATACACTACCCATTCCATTCAACTGATCTTCCAAGTCCTTTGCCGTTTCTAACAGAATTACACTATCATCGTTAAACCTTAGGTTTGTATCCCTTCTCTCAGAACTTCCCTTTCGAAATCTCTCTTTTACATTCCTCCTTTCCATCAACGTTCTAAGGTCGCCCGTATCGTGAAAGTCATTACAGGAGAAACAATGAACAGTTAAAGTTAACAGTCCTAATCGCTGTACGTGAACAATTTCCTGCAAAATCGTTCATTAGAGAAGTTCCTGGAGTCCAGAAGTCTTAAGTCACCGCAGAAAATAAAAGCCGTACGTGAGCCGCGCCGTGGCGTCGTTGCAATAAGCCGTCCTCGTTGGCCACGTCCACAGAAAGCGATAGGGCGAACTACTGGACGGGAACAGAAGCAGTTCCCCAGCTGCAAGAACATGCGGTGGTCGGCAGCAGGAAGGCAGCTGCGCTCACACTGTAACTACTACAGCTAGTTATGCAATGGAATATACTCTAAATTTCCAATCCTATTCACGACGTTCCCTGCGTGATTTAATATGTATATTACTAAAGCTCGTTTCAGAGTTATTTGGTGTCGACATATTACACAAGTTATGTCCCTCCTTTAAATGGCAGTATTTAAGGTTACGCCTAACAGTGACTGTTACGAATATAATCTGAAAATACAAACAAGCAAATCCAGGAGTCATAATGCTAAAACAATGTAAAACCGCCTCAAGCCTAGATACCACGGTAGTTTCGAAATTGCCGGCCGGTGTGGCCGAACGGTTCTAGGCGCTTCAGCCTGAAACCGTGCGACCGCTAAGGTCTCAGGTTCGAATCCTGCCTTGGGCATGGATGTGTGATGTCCTTAGGTTAGTTAGGTTTAAGTAGTTCTAAGTCTAGGGGATTGATGACCTCAGATGTTAAGTCCCATAGTGTTTAGAGCCATTTGAACCATGTTGTTGTTGTGGTCTTCAGTCCTGAGACTGGTTTGATGCAGCTCTTTATGCTACTCTATCCTGTGCAAGCTTCTTCATCTCCCAGTACCTACTGCAACCTACATCCTTCTGAATCTGCTTGGTGTATTCATCTCTTGGTCTCCCTCTACGATTTTTACCCTACACGCTGCCCTCCGATACTAAATTGGTGATCCCTTGATGCCTCAGAATATCCCCTACCAACCGATCCCTTCTTCTAGTCAAGTTGTGCCACAAACTTCTCTTCTCCCCAATCCTATTCAACACCTCCTCATTAGTTATGTGATCTACCCATCTAATCTTCAGCATTCTTCTGTAGCACCACATTTCGAAAGCTTCTATTCTCTTCTTGTCTAAACTATTTATCGTCCATGTTTCACTTCCATACATGGCTACACTCCATACAAATACTTTCAGAAACGACTTCCTGACACTTAAATCTATACTCGATGTTAACAAATTTCTCTTCTTCAGAAACGCTTTCCTTCCCCTTGCCAGTCTACATTTTATACCCTCTCTACTTCGACCGTCATCAGTTATTTTGCTTCCCAAATAGAAAAAGTCCTTTACTACTTTAAGTGTCTCATTTCCTAATCTAATACCCTCAACATCACCCGACTTCATTCGACTACATTCCATTATCCTCGTTTTTCTTTTCTTGATGTTCATCTTATATCCTCCCTTCAAGACACCATTCATTCCGTTCAACTCTTATTCCAAGTCCTTTGCGGTCTCTGACAGAATTACAATGTCATCGGCGAACCTCAAAGTTTTTTATTTCTTCTCCATGGATTTTAATACCTACTCCGAATTTTTCTTTTGTTTCCTTCACTGCTTGCTCAATATACAGATTGAATAACATCGGGGATAGGCTACAACCCTGTCTCGCTCCCTTCCCAACCACTGCTTCCCTTTCATGCCCCTCAACTCTTATAACTGCCATTTGGTTTCTATACAAATAGTAAATAGCCTTTCGCTCCCTATATTTTACCCCTGCCACCTTCAGAATTTGAAAGAGATTATTCCAGTCAACATTGTCAAAAGCTTTCTCTAAGTCTACAAATGCTAGAAACGTAGGTTTGCCTTTCCTTAATCTAGCTTCTAAGATAAGCCGTAGGGTCAGTAATGCCTCACGTGTTCCAATATTTCTACGGAATCCAAACTGATCTTCCCCAAGGTTGGCTTCTACTAGTTTTTCCATTCCTCTGTAAAGAATTCGCGTTAATATTTTGCCGCCGTGACTTATTAAACTGATAGTTCGGTAATTTTCACATCTGTCAACGCCTGATTTCTTTGGGATTGCGATTATTATATTCTTCTTGAAGTCTGAGGGTATTTCGCCTGTCTCATACATCTTGCTCACCAGATGGTAGAGTTTTGTCAGGACTGGCTCTCCCAAGGCCGTCAGTACTTCTAATGGAATGTTGTCTACTCCCGGGGCCTTGTTTCGACTCAGGTCTTTCAGTGCTCTGACGAACTCTTCACACAGTATCATATCTCCCATTTCATCTTCATCTACATACTCTTCCATTTCCAGAATATTGTCCTCAAGTACATCGCCCTTGAATAGACCCTCTATATACTCCTTCCACCTTTCTGCTTTCCCTTCTTTGTTTAGTACTGGTTTTCCATCTGAGCTCCTGATATTAATACAAGTGGTTCTCCATTCTCCAAAGGTCTCTTTAATTTTCCTGTAGGCAGTATCTATCTTACCCCTAGTGAGATAAGCCTCTACATCCCTACATTTATCCTCTAACTATCCCTGCTTACCCATTTTTCACTTCCTGTCGATCTCATTTTTGAGTCGTTTGTATTCCTTTTTGCCTGCTTCATTTACTGCATTTTTATATTTTCTCCTTTCATCAATTAAATTCAATATTTCTTCTGTTACCCAAGGGTTTCTACTAGCCCTCGTCTTTTTACCTATTTGATCCTCTGCTGCCTCCACTATTTCATCCCTCAAAGCTACCCATTCTTCTTCTACTGTATTTCTTTCCCCCATTCCTGCAATTTGTCCCATTATGCTCTCCCTGAAACTCTGTACAACCTCTGGTTTAGTCAGTTTATCCAGGTCCCATCTCCTTTAATTCCCACCTTTTTGCAGTTTCTCCAGTTTTAATCTACAGTTCATAACAAATAGATTGTGGTCAGAGTCCACATCTGCCCCTGGAAATGTCTTACAATTTTAAACCTGGTTCCTAAATCTCTGTCTTACCATTATATAATCTATCTGATACCTTTTAGTATCTCCAGGGTTCTTCCATGTATACAACCTTCTTTCATGGTTCTTGAACCAAGTGTTAGCAAAATTCTACCAGGCGGCTTCCTCTTTCATTTCTTACCCCCAATCCATATATTTACCTACTATGTTTCCTTCTCTCCCTTTTCATACTACCGAAATCCAGTCACCCATGACTATTAAATTTTCGTCTCCCTTCACTATCTGAATAATTTCTTTTATTTCATCAGGCATTTCTTCAATTTCTACATCTGCAAAGCTAGTTGGCATATAAACTTGTACTACTGTAGTAGGTGTGGGCTTCGTGTCTATCTTGGCCACAATAATGCGTTCACTATGCTGTTTGTAGTAGCTTACCCGCATTCCTATTTTGTTATTCATTATTAAACCTACTCCTGCATTACCCCTATTTGACTTTGTATTTACAACCCTGTATTCGCCTGACCAAAAGTCTTGTTCCTCCTGCCACCGAACTTCACTAATTCCCACTATATCTAACTTTAACCTATCCATTTCCCTTTTTAAATTTTCTAACCTACCTGCCCGATTAAGGGATCTGACATTCCACGCTCCGATCCGTAGAAAGCCAGTTTTCTTTCTCCTGATAACCACGTCCTCTTGAGTAGTCCCCGCCCGGAGCTCCGAATGGGGGACTATTTTACCTCCGGAATATTTTACCCAAGAGGACTCCATCATCATTTAATCAAACAGTAAAGCTGCATGCCCTCGGGAAATATTACGCCTGTAGTTTCCCCTTGCTTTCAACCGTTCGCAGTACCAGCTCAGCAAGGCCGTTTTGGTTAGTGTTACAAGGCCAGATCAGTCAATCATCCAGACTGTTGCCCCTGCAACTACTGAAAAGGCTGCTGCCCCTCTTCAGGAACCACGCGTTTGTCTGGCCTTCAACAGATACCCCTCCGTTGTGGTTGCACCTACGGTACGGCTATCTGTATCGCTGATGCACGTAAGCCTCCCCACCAACGGCAAGGCCCATGGTTCATGGGGAGGGGTTTGAACCATTTAGTTTCGAAAATAATTCTAACATTGCGATAAGGCACGTCAACGCAGTTTGTTCGGGCAAGTTTCCACATTCCTTTGCCACCAAAAATGATACCCCTGCCAAGGAATCATTAAGACAACTGCAGTTCGAAACACAATCTAAAAAAATGAAGGCGCAGGAGAATTAAAGGTAGAAATTGCTATAAGAGCAATTTGAACATAGTGGATCTCAAGCATAAAGAATGAAATCTATGAGAGCAAGGACTGTTAAGGGCAAGAAACTGCTAAAAGCAAGAATAAGGAAAATAATGGATATGCCTACTCCTGGTACCATTGGTGTTCTGCACAAAGACATATTTCACATGGTAACTGTCCATGCTCTTTTGTCTCCTGCCATCCCATTACGATCCACGTTATTTCCGCTTTCCTTATGTCGTCTTTCATCTTGTATCTCCCCCTTCCTCTCACAAACTAATTCACCCAAAGCGTCTGTTAGCAAGCACTCCCGTCTCAACGAACGTCCCATCCAGTTCCTCTTCCTTCCTCATATAACCTGCACCTGTCTGATGAAGAGGTCGCTCCATATTTACTACTTGAAATGATACAACCAATCAAAAAGAAATCAAGAATAGGTCCTGTCCCTTTGATATGAAAGATGAGCTCACTACGACTGTGCTACAGGAAACACATTTTTTTGTGTGCATAAATTGCAACACAGACATTTATGATGAACAGGCCTTTAAATAACATTCTAACTTTATATAGGCCATATTATGCTAACAGGTGGAAGTTCATTATTACCGAACTATCAGTTTAATAAGCCACGGCTGCAAAATATTAACACGAATTCTTTACAGACGAATGGAAAAACTGGTGGAAGCCGACCTCGGGGAAGATCAGTTTGGATTCCGCAGAAATGTTGGAACACGTGAGACATTACTGACCCTATCTTAAAAAATTGTTTCAAATGGCTCTGAGCACTGAGGACTTAACTTCTGAGGTCATCAGTCCCCTAAAACATAGAACTACTTAAATCTAACTAACCTAAGGACATCACACACACCCATACCCGAGGTAGGATTCGAATCTGCGACAGTAGCGGTCGCGCGGTTCCAGACAGTAGCACCTAGAACCGCTCGGCCACTCCGGCCGGCGACTTATCTTAGAAGATAGATTAAGGAAAAGCAAACCTACATTTCTAGCATTTGTAGACTTAAAGAAAGCTTTTGACAATGCTGACTGGAATATTCTCTTTCAAATTCTGAAGTGACAGGGGTAAAATATAGGGAGCGAAAGGCTATTTACAATTTGTACTGAAACCAGAAGGCAGTTATAAGATTCGAGGGGCATGAAAGGGAAGCAGTGGCTGGGAAGGGAGTGAGACAGGGATGTAGCCTATCCCCGGTGTTATTCAATCAGTATATTGAGCAAGCAGTAAAGGAAACAAAAGAAAAGTTCGGTGTAGGTATTCAAATCCATGGAGAAGAAATAAAAACTTTGAGGTTCGCCGACGACATTGTAATTCTGTCAGAGACAGCAAAGAACCTGGAAGAGCAGCTGAACGGAATGGACAGTGTCTTGAAAGGAGGATATAAGATGAACATCAACAAAAGAAAAACGAGGATAATGGAATGAAGGCGAATTAAATCGTGTGATGCTGAGGGAATTAGATTAGTAAATGAGTCGCTTAAAGTAGTAAATGAGGTTTGCTATTTGGGGAGCAAAATAACTGATGATGGTCGAAGTAGAGAGGATATAAAATGTAGACTGGCAATGGCAAGGAAAGCGTTTCTGAAGAAGAGAGATTTGTTAACATCGAGTATAGATTTAAGTAACAGGAAGTCATTTCTGAAAGTATTTGTATGGAGTGTAGCCATGTATTGAAGTGAAACGTGGACGATAAATAGTTTAGACAAGAAGAGAATAGAAGCTTTCGAAATGTGGTGCTGCAGAAGAATGCTGAAGATTAGATGGGTAGATCACATAACTAATGAGGAGGTATTGAATAGAATTGGGGAGAAGAGAAATCTGTGGCATAACTTGACTAAAACAAGGGATCGGTTGGTAGGGGATATTCTGAGGCATCAAGGGATCACAAATTTGGTATTGGAGGGCAGCGTGGAGCGTAAAAATCATAGTGGGAGACCAAGAGGTGAAAAAGGTTAAACAGATTCAAAAAGATGTACGTTGCAGTAGGTACTGGTAGATGAAGAAGCTTGCCCAGGATAGAGTAACGTGGAGAGCTGCATCAAACCAGTCTCTGGATTGAAGACCACAACAACAGCGAAGCGAAGACATTAGCTGCCAGTGGGGAAAGGTGAAAAGTTGTGAAAGACCGGGTCTGGAACCTGGATTTACCGCTGCTTGCTCATAACAAATTTCCTTAACCGCTTCTGCCATCCGGACAGGGTACTTAACTGACTCAAATGTTCAATGTATCCACACACTTCAAACGTAATGCTCCTGCTCACTTTACTCAATTCTCGCAGCGTATCGCTGATTCCCACATGAGGTCGACTGTATGTACTCATCTGCACAGAAGGGATCAGCGGCCTTCTCGCCATATAACAGGCACCATGTATGAGACGCACTGATCCCTTCTGTGCAGTTGCGCTCCACCCTGTACGGTAAGCTGCGAGTATTGAGGGTAAAGGACAGGGCGCTACGTCCGTAGTGTAAAGATAAGTTGGAAAAGCGGCAGTGTCCAGATTGCCAAAGCGAGTAGCAGTCCGCCTTCGTAAAGGGAGCGACACGGACCTTGTCTATGTCGTCGCCGAGCAGCTCGCGCACGGAGTTGTTTCATGATTCAGCCGTCATTGCGCGCTATATTTTCTTAGAAAGAGATTGGTTCAGCCCCATAGAAAATGGACACTGAAGATCAGCTTTTCGACTGACTATTCACGACCGAAGGCACTTGAAATCGAACAGTTTATCACAGACAAACTGAAGATTGATTGTAAAGATCCTGCTGGCATCCATTTGTCGATTGTGAGCAGTGTGTTGTACGTGAAACTGATTAACGAAGATGTATCAAATAGACTTCTACGTGCAAGTAGAAAGGGTCTTAAATTACGTCACTATGATGGACACATTGGTGACGATCCGGGTGTTTGAACTCCTTTTTGAGGTCCCTGCCATACAAATCAAAAGTGGGCTCAATTTACCACATGCCCTGTTCTCAGTGGAGTATTGCAGATCCGTACAGAGGTTATCAAACATGTGCCATCCTACTTATATGTTGGTGGACGCCGTGACTAACTTACGGTGGCCAGCCAAAGACGTGCTCGGAATGTGGCTAAGAAGGACACCTACGTTCCAGGTGTATATAACACAGAATCACACAGTTGCCATGTGGAGACAAGCGGGTCACGACCGCCCCGACAACGCTGCTGCTGAAGTACGTCGAGATTCTCCAAAACGAACTCCAACCATAGTCTGTGCTGGCTCTTACTAACGAACCATCGACCTCTCCCGTAGTACCTCTGGGTATTAGGGACGGAACGACGCCTATGCCCTTGTCCCTCCTACACTGCCTGTTTTGAGCGATGTTGAACAATCACTGGCGCTCGGCCAGGACGCCGACTCTACGGTTGTGACTACCAACGCTTTCGTGTCTGACTAGCAGGATCACTAGGTGTCTTCTGACGCTGAAGATCATCTGCGTAAGCAACGATCGACGAAGAGATGTCGGAAACAATGGATGGCCCTGTCTGGCACCTGCAGGAGACAACCTCAAGACGTTGTGGGTCACACCTACCAAGATCTCCAGGTGGACGAGTCTGTGGCGGGTCCACTGACTCCCGTCAGTGGTAAAATCATCACAAGCACCAACAATGTGCCTGTGAACATTGAACAACAACTGAGCCAGCACCACTCCTCCACCACAGACATAACAATGCCATCAAACACGACAGGCGCTCTAATTGGATGCACACCGTCCATGAACTTCTGCCACTGGAGGGAGACAGAGAAAATGTAGGCGATGTGCTCAGAGAAGGCTATAGGCCATAACACAGCGTCAAGCGTGGCAGGTGCGAGTTCTTGGGAAACATAGACAAGTTGAAGACGACTCACTGAATGGCCGGTGACGTAGGCCAAGCTGATGACCATGCATGCGGCTGCAAGTATCGGTCAGATTAGGTTCGTGCTCTGGCAGCTTGAGTTCCTGATATGTCGTAAAATGGGGATGCTGGTCCTTCTGGGATAACACACAATTGAAGTTGCCACCAAGAATATCATGGGCGTAATGGCCTACAAACAAAGGGGCGATCTCTTCTGAATAGAATCTCAACCGTCCCCGTCGGTTGTCTGTGCCTTATGGACCGTAAACGTTGATGATTCGGACACCATGGAAGGTCACAGCAAGATCCCTGGCAGATGATAGATAAGCCACTTCGTCTACGTCAATGCCTTCTTTTAACAGCCGGCCGAAGTGGCCGTGCGGTTAAAGGCGCTACAGTCTCGAACCGCAAGACCGCTACGGTCGCAGGTTCGAATCCTGCCTCGGGCATGGATGTTTGTGATGTCCTTAGGTTAGTTAGGTTTAACTAGTTCTAAGTTCTAGGGGACTAATGACCTCAGTAGTTGAGTCCCATAGTGCTCAGAGCCATTTGAACCATTTTTTGAACCTTCTTTTAACAGTATTGCCGCCCTACTACCATTGTCACCACAGGGTGGGAGGTAAGAAGTATAGCCATAGTTAGTGGGAAACGTCTCTAGGCGATTTCCCGCAGGAGGACAACGTCGCGGAGAAATTGTAGTTTGACAGATGTACCAATGTTGTCGAGGAACTGTAATCACTGGGACGCTCATTCTGCCAGGAAGAGTAGCAGCGTACAAGACTATTGTCCCTGTGGGCGACACATTCCCACTCAGTACCCCAGTCGAATAGCTGTCGTCGGTTGGAGCAGCAGCATTCGCAACGACAGGTGTTTCGCCTACGACGTCATCAGACCACGAACTTCTGCGTGAACATTCGTGGCAATATCCTGCGAATTTTCAAATGGCTCTGAGCACTATGGGACTTAACATCTATGGTCATCAGTCCCCTAGAACTTAGAACTACTTAAACCTAACTAACTTAAGGACAGCACACAACACCCAGTCATCACGAGGCAGAGAAAATCCCTGACCCCGCCGGGAATCGAACCCGGGAACCCGGGCGTGGGAAAGTGGATTTTATTAACACTTATCTGGTTTTGCGACTATTCCATTTGGCACAGATTTTACCGATACTAAAGGCAATAGCTTACAAACCAGAAGCGGCGTTTGGCTACGTTGTAAGCTCGGGTCTAATCATTAAAGTCCACTACAACATGCTAACTCTTCCTCCTCAGGCGGCCTCAGTCTTGTCAACGTCCATGCGAGAGCGTCTACCCTTTATGTAAGTACGATGGCTAAATCTAGGATCCACCACAGATCCGGATTAACGGGAAATCTGATTGATAAACTGGTCCCACACTCCTGAGTGACACCTACTGCAGTAGCACATATTTCTGCCTCCCACTCATACGTCAGGACCTTTTTCATCGAATACGGTTATGTCCATACCGACTTGCCTTGCACCAGGAATCCTATGGCACATGATACTTATCACCTACTGATGAGAGGTCATACCCAGAACGTGGTGGAAAGCTGATGTCCTACAGTCACATGGCCGGTGGTCTGGCGTTGTGTGCACCATGTCGAGTGCTCGTGCAACCTGATATCTGGTTGTTAAGGGGAAATACCAGACACAACTTCATCTACATGCCAGTAACATGACAGAATCGCCGCTTTGTCCCCAGTGTCACACGCTTGACACAGAAGAATATTGAGTGATGTGCGCATTTACTGCAGAGATGTTGCAGCTGATTCTGAATATACTTTCTATGTACGGCTCCCCATGCCACTAAACCGACGCCACTTCTGTTCGCAAATCAGACGTATTTCTCACGTACGAAGACCAATGCAGTGAAGTGGATCAAAAGCCTATCGATACCTTACTTGTTTCATGGAGGAGATAAGAGTGTTTTTGATTTTTGGACACTCTTGCAAGATCGCTTTACGTTTCTCACGCTCAATCAGAGATACTTTAAATACTATGCTAATTTTTTGGGTCGTTTTTTCTTGGACCCCCTCCAGCTGGGGTGTTCTGGGCATGACATGTGTGATACAAGGACTTGGTACCGGCAAAACTGAATATTCTTCGAGATGACGTGACCTGAAAAGGTCTGATTGACTTGGGGTTCTTGGTGCATCTACCCCTTAACTAAGCGCGTGGGTGTCATTTTGTTTGTTTCGCCGGGAGGGTGTTTTTTGTTCCATTAAAAAAATATAAAGAATAAAAAATTGGTTAAGGCATCCGATCATGAGAAGCGGTAAATCCACGTTCGAGTCCCGGTTCGGCACAAATTTTGAAATTTCTCTAACAACGTTTCAATGCCCTTTGGCAACTAACGTCTTTCTTTAGTCTGATTCATTTCATGTAATGGCAGCAGGATAATAAAATGGTGTCTGTTCTTTCGGACATATCCGAAAGAACAGACACCATACGTACAGGGTGTCCCAAAGATAAAAGAAAAATCGACAAACTTTAGGGACGTGTTCCTTCCACCAAAACAAGAAAAAAGTCTAGTAAACAAGCGCATATCTTAAGAGATATGAGTATTTTTTTCGTCATCGATGCTGTGAAACAAATCTCTTCTACTGAATGATTTTTGCTTGTCATTTTTTATGAGAAGATGCTGTGGACCAAAACAAGGAAGAAAAAGGTCCAGTATACCTTAGGAGCTATAAGCAGTCGTTTAGTAGAATAGATGCGTTTCACACTAACGAAGAGGAGCAGGTGCTCAGTCAGGGAGTGGGCAAAATAATGTGAACACCACGATACACGATACGTCTTGTTGCAAGTTGGCAGCGCTGCGAACGTGTAAATACTGCGACGCGTTGCAGCGCACAGCTGACGTGAGAAGTACTTTGTTCTGCAACATTGAACGCAAGCGATCAGTGAAATGTGTGATCTCTCACACATCCAAAAAGGGAAAACGGTTGATCTACGGCTTCACGAGCGACAGTATCCACGGTAACGACAGGAAACACGAAACATGATAAAACATCATTGGCGAAGAGGAATAGTGGACGAAAGTCAAAGTTAACTGCCAGAGACCGACGAACATTCAAAAGGATTAGAACCAGACAACACAAAACTAAGTGACTTTAGAATTCAACACTCATTTGAGTGATACTGTGTCGACAAAAACAATACGACGGGATCTTAACAAAGCCAACATTCGTGGAAGGGCTGGAATTGCGAAACCCTTATTGACGAAAGCCAACGCAATGCAGTGAAAGAAAAACAGTCTCTATCATAAAACCTGAATACTTGACGGAAAGAAGTATGTGGTATGGTCCGCTGAATCATCTTTTACATTGTTTCCGACGTACAGCTGGGTTTATTTATGGAGACCACCAAACGAAGCCTACGACCCGGCCGGCCTGCTTCCTACAGTCAAGCATAGGCGAGATGCCGTTACGGTTTGCCGACCAAGGCGAGGTATTCAGCTGGTCCTATCATTGACCTCACTGTCCGGATTAGTGCGAATGAATATCTCGACACTGAATTGCTTAGCGTGACTAGCTATTTGTGCCGAACATTGCCATTTTCCAGGATGATAATGCTTCCATACACACATCCAAAAACATTCAGTTATCATTTGCTGAGGATAATAATATCATCAAACATCTCCCCTGGTAAGCACAATCGCCAGACCTCAACATCACTGAAAAGTTACGGAGCGTTTTAGAGCACAGAGTGAGGACCAGATTTGCAGCTCCAGCTATTCTCAAAGTCAATGGTGTCCGATTCCTTATTAATAAGTAAATATTGTGTGTATGTCAGGTATTCATATTATTTTGCCCAACGCCTGTACCGTGTAGCACTTTACAGCCGTTATTTACTGGGCATTTTTTACTTATTTCTCTATAACGAATCTGCCTCTGAAACTAGTCGGTGTTCTACATCTACATTCATACTCCGCAAGTCACCCAACGGTGTGTGGCGGAGGGTACTTTACGATTTCCATGGATTTGCTTGTTCTTTGGGACAATATTTTTGTTTTTCACCGTGTCACTTTATGTAAGTAAGCTTTTAATTTTGTATACTGTCAATAAAACGTAATTAAAATTTTAATAGTGTACGTGTTTTGTGTACTCATTATTGTGTTCCATGACATGCACAAACGAGCCGCCATACTGCTCAAATATGCCCCGGGTATTATTTTGCCCTCTTAAATGTGATGTTGAGTTAGAAATACGTATACCAGGTTGTTGTTGTTGTTGTGGTCTTCAGTCCTGAGACTGGTTTGATGCAGCTCTCCATGCTCCTCTATCCTGTGCAAGCTTCTTCATCTCCCAGTACCTACTGCAACCTACATCTTTCTGAATCTGTTTAGTGTATTCATCTCTTGGTCTCCCTCTACGATTTTTACCCTACACGCTGCCCTCCAATACCAAATTGGTGATCCCTCGATGTCACAGAACATGTCCAACCAACCGATCCCTTCTTCTAGTCAAGTTGTGCCACAAGCTCCTCTTCTCCCCAATTCTATTCGATACCTCCTCATTAGTTATGTGATCTAAACATCTAATCTTCACCATTCTTCTGCAGCACCACATTTCGAAAGCTTCTATTCTCTTTTTGTCTAAACTATTTATCGTCCATGTTTCACTTCCATACATGGCTACACTCCATCCAAATACTTTCAGAAATGACTTCCTGACATTTAAATCTATACTCGATGTTGGCAAATTTTTCTTCTTCAGAAACTCTCTCCTTGCCATTGCCAGTCTACATTTTATATCCTCTCTACTTCGACCATCATCAGTTATTTTGCTCCCCAAATAGCAAAACGCATTTACTACTTTAAGTGTCTCATTTTCTAATCTAATTCCCTCAGCATTACCCGACTTAATTCGCCTTCATTCCATTATCCTCGTTTTGCTTTTGTTGATGTTCATCTTATTCCCCACGTTTCAAGAGACTGTCCATTCCGTTCAACTGCTCTTCCAAGTCCTTTGCTGTCTCTGACAGAATTACAATGTCATCGGCTAACCTCAAAGTTTTTATTTCTTCTCCATGGATTTTAACACCTACTCCGAACTTTTCTTTTGTTTCCTTTATTGCTTGCTCAATATACAGATTGAATAACATCGGGGATAGGCTACAACCCTGTCTCACTCCCTTCCCAATTACTGCTTACCTTTCATGTCCCTCTAACTACCATCTGCTTACTGCACAAATTGTAAATAGCCTTTCGCTCCCTGTATTTTACCCCTGCCACCTTCAGGATTTGAAAGAGAGTATTCCAATCAACATAGTCAAAAGCTTTCTCTAAGTCTACAAATGCTAGAAACGTAGGTTTGCCTTTCCTTAATTTTTCTTCTAAGACAAGTCGTAGGGTCAGTGTTGCCTTACGTGTTCCAACATTTCTACGGAAGCCAAACTGATCTTTCCCGAGGTCGGCTTCTATCAGTTTTTCCATTCGTCTGTAAAGAATTCGCGTTAGTATTTTGCAGCCGTGACTTATTAAACTGATAGTTCGGTAATTTTCACATCTGTCAATACCTGATTTCTTTGGGATTGGAATTATTATATTCTTCTTGAAGTCTGAGGGTATTTCGCCTGTTTCATACATCTTGCTCACCAGATGGTAGAGTTTTGTCAGGACTGGCTGTCCCAAGGCATTCAGTAGTTCTAAGTAAATTTTTTCTCCGGGGGCCTTGTTTCGACTCAGTTCTTTCAGTGCTCTGTCAAACTCTTCACGCAGTATTGTATCTCTCATTTCGTCTTCGTCTTCATCTTCATTCTCTTCCATTTCCAGAATATAGTCCTCAAGTACGTCGCCCTTGTATAGTCCCTCTATATACTCCTTCCACCTTTCTGCTTTCCCTTCTTTGCTTAGAACTGGGTTCCCATCTGAGCTCTTGATATTCATACAAGTGGTTCTCTTTTCTCCAAAGGTCTCTTTAATTTTCCTGTAGGCAGTATCTATCTTACCCCTAGTGAGATAAGCCTCTACATCCTTACATTTGTCCTCTAACCATCCCTGTTTAGCCATTTTGAACTTACTGTCGGCCGGCCGCAGTGGCCGAGCGGTTCTAGGCGCTACAGTCTGGAACCGCGCGACCACTACGGTTGCAGGTTCGAATCCCGACTCGGGCATGGATGTGTGTGATGTCCATAGGTTAGTTAGGTTTAAGTAGTTCTAAGTTCTAGGGGACTGATGGCCACTGCAGTTAAGTCCCATAGTGCTCAGAGCCATTTGAACCATTTGAACTTACTGTCGATCTCATTTTTGAGATGTTTGTATTCCTTTTTGCCTGCTTCATTTACTGCATTTTTATATTTTCTCCTTTCATCAATTAAATTCAATATTTCTTCTGTTACCCAAGGATTTCTACTAGCTCTCATCTTTTTACCTACTTGATGCTCTGCTACCTTCACTACTTCATCCCTCAAAGCTACCCATTCTTCTACTACTGTATTTCTTTCCCCCATTCCTGTCAATTATTCCCTTATGCGCTCCCTGAAACTCTGTACAACCTCTGGTTTAATCAGTTTGTCCAGGTCCCATCTCATTAAATTCCCACCTTTTTGCAGTTTCTTCAGTTTTAATCTACAGTTCATAACCAACAGATTGTGGTCAGAGTCCACATCTGCCCCTGGAAATGTCTTACAATTTTAAACCTGGTTCCTAAATCTCTGTCTTACCATTATATAATCTATCTGATACCTTTTAGTATCTCCAGGGTTCTTCCATGTACACAACCTTCTTTCATGATTCTTAAACCAAGTGTTAGCTATGATTAAGTAATGCTCTGTGCAAAATTCTACCAGGCGGCTTCCTCTTTCACTTCTTAGTCCCAATCCATATTCACCTACTATGTTTCCTTCTCTCCCTTTTCATACTACCGAATTCCAGTCACAGATGATTATTAAATTTTCGTCTCCCCTCACTACCTGAATAATTTCTTTTATCCCATCATACATTTCATCAATTTCTTCGTCATCTGCAGAGCTGGTTGGCATATAAACTTGTACTACTGTAGTAGGCGTGGGCTTTGTGTCTATCTTGGCCACAATAATGCGTTCACTAAGCTGTTTGTAGTGGCTTACCCGCATTCCTATTTTGTTATTCATTATTAAACCTACTCCTGCATTACCCCTATTTGACTTTGTATTTACAACCCTGTATTCGCCTGACCAAAAGTCTTGTTCCTCCTGCCACCGAACTTCACTAATTCCCACTATATCTAACTTTAACCTATCCATTTCCCTTTTTAAATTTTCGAACCTACCTGCCCGATTAAGGGATCTGACATTCCACGCTCCGATCCGTAGAACGCCAGTTTTCTTTCTCCTGAAAACGACGTCCTCTTGAGTAGTCCCCGCCCGGAGCTCCGAATGGGGGACTATTTTACCTCCGGAATATTTTACCCAAGAGGACGACATCATCATTTAATCATACAGTAAAGCTGCATGCCCTCGGGAAATATTACGGCTGTAGTTTCCCCTTGCTTTCAACCTTTCGCAGTACCAGCACAGCAAGGCCGTTTTGGTTAGTGTTACAAGGCCAGATCAGTCAATCATCCAGACTGTTGCCCCTGCAACTACTGAAAAGGCTGCTGCCCCTCTTCAGGAGCCACGCGTTTGTCTGGCCTCTCAACAGACACCCCTCCGTTGTGGTTGCACCTACGGTACGGCTATCTGTATCGTTAAGGCACGCAAGCCCCTCTACCAACGGCAAGTCCATGGTTCATGGGGGGGGGGGGGAGGGGTATACCAGGTTTTACTTTAATAACCATGTTATAAGACTAAACAATTTTAAATACAATCAATCTAAACAGAAAATTTTAAAAATTATAAAAATAGTTGTCGTATTGGTCATATTGGTTGGGGGCGGGGGGAGGGGGGGATGAGTGTCCACAGCAGATCAGATTCAACACCACGATACAGAAGAAAGGCCAACATTTGGTCACCGAGAATGTTGCAATGAACGTACTTGTTCATGTTCACGGAAACCTGAATGAGTGAGCCCGGGTAATGGTAGGAAAAGCATGCCAAAAACCTGACAACATCGCCTCTCGTCTGACCTGCATCCTTACCACGTGACCTGTTAAACTTCTCATTGGGCCGTCGGTGCGCTCCACACATCTTTTAAAAGGACCAGAATCATCGATCGTTGGGTAACACTATACGCCTCTTGACAGCCACCGTCCCAGTTTCTGCGTTGCTTGGGTCATCGAAGATGTGCAGCATCGCATTGCACTGTGAGCCATGACCTTTTCTGATATTACTGGGGGAAGTGGCAACGAAACTATTTATGCTGGTGTGTAGAATGTATGAGTTTGGCGACATACTATTTTACTTTCTGAAAAATATCATCCACACAATTCCGAAGACTGCAAGAACTGACAAGTGCGAGAATTACACCACAATCAGCTTAACAGCTCATGCATCCAAGTTGCTGATAAGAATAATATACAGAAGAATGGAAAAGAAAAAAAAATGGTTCAAATGGCTCTGAGCACTATGGGACTTAACATCTGAGGTCATCAGTCCCCTAGAACTTAGAACTACTTAAACCTAACTAACCTAAGGACATCACACACATCCATGCCCGAGGCAGATTTAGAGCCTGCGACCGTAGCGGTCGCGCGGTTCCAGACTGAAGCGCCTAGAACCGCTCGGCCACTCCGGCCGGCAATGGAAAAGAAAATTGAGCCTGTGTTAGAAGAGGACCGGTTTGATAGGAAAGGTAAGGGCACCAGAGAGGCAATTCTGACGTTGCGGGTGATAATGGAAGCAAGACTAAGGAAAAATCAAGACACCTTCGTAGGATTTATCGACCTGGAAAAAGCGTTCAACAATATAAAATGGTGCGAGATGTTCGAAATTCTTAGGAAAATAGGGATAACCTTTAGGGAAAGACGGGTAATATACAATATTTACAAAAGGCAAGAGGGAACAATAAGGGTGTAAGACCAAGAACTAAGTGCTCCGAACTAAGTGCTTCAAACTATGTAGCGAAGAATCAATGTCGGAAATAAAAGAAAGGTTCAGGAGTGGAATTAAAATTCGAGGTAAAAGGATATAAATGATAATATTCGCTGATGACATTACTATCCTCAGTGGAAGTGAAGAACAATTTCAGTATCTGTTGAATGGAATGAAAAGTCTAATGAGTACAGAATATGGACTGAAAGTAAATCAAAGAAAAACGAAAGTAGCAGAAATGAGACCAGTAAGAAACTGAACATCAGGACTGATGGCCACGAAGAAGATGAAGTTAAGGAATTCTAACACCTAGGTAGTAAAATAACCAATGACGGACAGAGCAGGGAAGGCATCAAAAGCAAACTAGCATTGGCAAAAAGAGCACTTCTGGCCAAGAGAAGTCTACTACCATCAGACATAGGCCTTCATTTGACGAAGAAGTTTCTGAGAGTGTACGTTTGGAGCACAGCGTTGTATGGTAGTGAAATATGGACTGTGGGAAAGCCAAAACAGAAGAGAATCGAAGCATTTGAAAGGTGATGCTACACACGAATGTTAAAAATTAGGTGGACCGGTAAGGTAAGAAATGAGGAAGTTCTGCGCAGAATCGGAGAGTAAAGGGATATGTGGAAAACACTGACAAGCAGAAGAAACAGGATGATAGGACATCGGTTAAGACTTCCATTGTGCTACAAGGAGTTGCAGAGGGCAAAAACTGCAGAGGGAGTCAGAGGACGTACACTATGTGATCAAAAGTATCCGGACACCTGGCTGCGATGACTTCCAAGTTCGTGGCGCCCTACACCGGTGATTCTGGAATTCAACAATGTGTTGGCCCAACCTTAGCCTTGATGAAAGCTTCCACTCTCGCAGGCATACGTTCAGTCAGGTGAAGGAAGGTTTCTTGGGAAATGGCAGCCCATTCTTCACGGAGTGCTGCACTGAAGAGAGGTATCGATGTCGGTCGGTGAGGCCTGGTACGAAGTCGGCGTTTCAAAACGTTCCAAAGGTGTTCTATAGGAGTCAGATCAGGACTCTGTACAGGCCAGTCCATTATATGGATGTTATTGTCGTGTAACTCCTTCGCCACAGGCCGTACGTTAAGAACAGTTGCATTCTGGAGGACGACGGTTCAATCCCGCGTCCGGCCATCCTGATTTAGGTTTTCCGTGATTTCCCTAGATCACTTCAGGCAAATGCCGGGATGGTTCCTTCGAAAGGGCACGGCCGATTTCCTTCCCCATCCTTCCCTAATCCGAGCTTGTGCTCCGTCTCTAATGACCTCGTTGTCGACGGGACGTTAAACGCTAATCTCCTCCTCCTCCAAGAACAGTTGCTCGATCGTGTTTAAAGATGCAATAGCCATCACCGAATTGCTCTTCAACAGTGGGAAGCAAGAAGGTGCTTAAAACATCAATGTTGGCTTGTGCTGTGATAGTGCCACGCAAAACAACAAGGGGTGCAAACCCCCTCCACGAAGAACATGACCACACCATAACGCCACCGCCTCTGAATTTTACTGTTGGCACTACACACGCTGGCAGATGACGTTCACCGGGCAATCGCCACACCCACACGCTGCCATCGGATCGCCACATTGTGTACCGTGATTCGTCACTCGACGCAACATTTTTCCACGGTTCAATCGTCCAATCTTTACGCTCCTCACACCAAGCGAGGCGTCGTTTGGCATTTACCGGCGTGATGTGTGGCTTGTGAGCAGCCACTCGATCATGAAATCCAAGTTTTCTCACCTCCCGAATAACTGTCATGGCACTTGCAGTGGATCCTGACGTCAGTCAACAGTCGAGGTCGGCCTGTACGCTTTTAAGCTGTACGTGTCCCTTCACGTCCCCACTTCAATAACACATAGGAAACGGTTGACCTAGCGATGTTTAGGAGTGTGAAAATCTCGCCTAAAGATGTATGATACAAGGGACACCCAATCATCTGAACACGTTCGAAGTGCGTGAGTTCCGCAGAGCGCCCCATTCTGCTCTCTCACGATGTCTAATGACTACTGAGGGTCTGATATGGAGTACCTGGCAGTAGGTGGCATCACAATGCGCCTAATATGAAAAACGTAGGTTTTTGGGGGTGTCCGGATACTTTTGATCACGTAGTGTAGATTGCAAGTGGTACTCTGAGATGAAGAAGTTGGCGCAGGAGAGGAATTCGTGGCGGGCCGCATCAAACCAGTCAGAAGACTGAAAAAAACAAAAAAAAAACATTGAAAAGGAGTGACACACACTTCTGGTCACCTTCTGTTGTGATCTCTTTGTGACCGCTGATCTTACGCCGTGTTAGATGACTGCAATTGGTGCACCATTCCTTGTAGAAACGTAGAAACGTTGGACAATCCGCACTGGTTAAAATTGCCAACTTGATGCAATGTATGGTCGTGGCCACGTCCAAAAAACGTCAGCTCCTTTTTGTCAGTCTGTCAATTATTCACGTCGAGCAATGTTGCAGCGCCGATTCCATACACCTGAGTAGCACATACACAGCACTTCACTGCCAACACCAAACCACTAGTGCACTCTTGGCAGGTGTGACTAATGTTTTACCGGGTGACCTTAAGTCAGTAATCTGATCTGCTTATCTTCCCACCACGAATTTCAGTGGATTAGACCTCCATCCCATGAAGTATTTGTTTAAGACTGCGTTGAGGTATGTATCACGATGGTTTTTTGTTCTCTGATGCTGATTAACGCTACAGGTTCACCAGAAAAGAAGTGTAAGCGAACTGTCCTTGTTAATGTAAATAAATAAAGCTTTGAAATGCGTATTGGCTATTTCAGTAAAACTTAAAGGATTTTCAGTTTCAGTTGATCCCATGACTTTCCCAACAGGAAACTAATGAGAGGAGAGCTTTCCTAATAATCAAGCAAAACTGTAACCATACTTCATCTGTTTAACTCTGGTGTACAGTAGATGGCGATACAGCTTGTAACACCTCCGTTTATTTATCTCGACCTGATCTGATCGAATAGCAGCCCAATAATTATTATTAATGTGACCGTGTACCTAATGGGGCTGGCAATCGGAATTGACTGCTACGGAAGTTGTTACTTTCCAGTTCGCCCTTCTCAATACTGTAATAATGAAACGTCTGGTAACAAGAAAAACACCAACACAGTTTCACTAATTACGAACCTATATTCATCTCAAAAACACAAAAAGGAGGAGACAGCCACTGCCTTCGTCATACATATCTAATTACGGCTAATCTCAGCACAGGCTTCTTCATTTTCCATAATCATCACACGCTAATCCATCACTGCATCCAACACTGCAATCCAACACTGCAATCCAAGGTGATGCCGGCGCGGTAGACGCGAAACCAAAATATCGGCACTAGAAATGTCACTGACCACTTCCGTAATGATACTTCTTCACATTCCCGGTATTATTTCTAGTACAAAGGGGTCTAACCACGGCGATGGCGACTCCCTTCTCCGTTAAAGCCTTGCATTACAACAACTGGCCTCCACACACCTCTACCCGCAACATGGCACTCCCTCAACTCCACACTCGCTCTCGCAACACGACACAATCGATTGTTCGCCCTATCGACCTGTGCCGAGTGCAAATTTATAGTAAGGGCCTACGGACCCCTTACAAGCTGTAACCAATCGTATAACGTGATATACGATTTTGCTATTATAATACTTTGTAACGTTGGAGATAATATTTCTAATACGAGATTATTGGTTTATTTCGATGTTGGGGGACCCATATTTTTATGCCGTTTTTATTTATCTTCTTTTATCCTGAAAGACTATCCAAAACTAAAATTGACTATTCAGACATAACTAAATACAGTACTTATTCGAGGTAAGCTATTCCACATGTACGTTATCTGTGTTGAAGAATCGATAAGAATCAGACTCCGTGATTGTCGATACAAATCTTTGGTTTATGTTTTTCTCAGGCTAGTAGTAGTAGTAGTAGTAGTAGTAGTAGTAGTAGTAGAGTGTTGGAAATGAGCTTTGATGGAGAGAGGTCGAAATAAAAATTGTCTCTCATATACCCTTATGGGTTATATTGCTAGTGTTTCATGAAGTATGAAGAAATTGTTTTGTGGTTATTTACTGGAGACTACGTATGAAAGTGATTATGTTTCATTTTAAATGAGTTACATTTATACTTGAGAGTACTGCTGATCTACATTATAGATGACCTCGCTGAACGAAGGAATTATGCTACAATACTGACAACGAGAAGAACATTAAGAAATTGTTCCTAAACACTTTAAAGACTCAGGAAAGCTCTCGGTGAAATCGTATCCCGCTTATTTTCAGGACAACGAACGACAGCAGCAACAACAACAACAACATCCGCTACAGCGACGAAAAGGTAGATGAGTATCGCTTTCAGCGTTTTTTTTTTTTCTTTTTTTTTCACACAGTGAGCAGTGTCAACAAAATTAATTCTAGGATTCTTCCTTACAATTAACGTTAATCAATTCTGTGTCAGGCAACAAGCGACAGAATTGTGACTGTACTTTTGTTATGTCTTTTATTTAACAATATTTCAGTCACAGACAGGGCAGGCTTCTATTCGAAAACCTCAGTCGAAATCAAGGAATTTGATTCAAAATTGGTTTTCGCTAGAGCAATATTCCCCCGGCTATCTATTTAAGCCTAATGCATGACTCTGTATAATATGTGTGCATAAAGACGAATAATATCGATGACTTTCTAAACATGTAGTTTACTTGATGCTGACACAGCACTAATGGTACAAAGTGATGTTACTGACAAACCGTAACTGAAGTGTGTTTAAATATGAAACTGTTGTTGCACTTCGATGTTCTTATACACGACTACACGGCCGTCGCACTCCGGCTGTGACACGTCAGTCCGGAGGTGCTATGAAGAATGTCGGAACAGAAGAGGCACCGGTTGTTAAGGGGAAGGACGCGCTGGGAGACCAACAATAAATCAAGATGTCCCGAATAAAGTTTGTGAAAGTTTCCCACGCTGCGCACAGAAATCGGCGCTGAGAGCCAGCCAGCCATTACTAAAGCTGAGGGGACTGTTGCAGAATTTCCGTGGAAAAACACACTGTAACTCGTACAGAAACGGTATCGTAATGGTATCGTAAAGAAGCAGCCTGACAATTTTACGGCCAATACCGAAAGTTATGAGTGTTTCAAGAGCAAATAATTACGAATAGTGAAGCTTCACTTAATTTACCTGCGAAAGTTAATAGAAATATAGGGGATTCCGAGAGACTTCGCGTTGTTATTGAATTCTAAAATGTTGTGCGCCGTTTAAATTCCATGACATTTCTACAGAACCAACCAGCGCATTGCCTTTTTTTCTCCACTTTGCTTGGACATGTTGGACTGTTGGCAAATGCCTCCATTGTCGCTGGCAGAGGAGGGACGGCACTTCAGTTTCCATCAAACTGGTGAACGAAAACCGCGAGTACTCAAAGACAGACGTTGCTAGAGGTGCCTGTCGGTAAAACTTATTTTTGGATTGGGATACTGTTTTCAGAACAAATAATTAGACTGGTAGTCAACAAAATTTTGACTTATCAAGTAATGACCTCATTCCAGTTCTAGTTGGTGTCTGGATTACGAAAGAAATTTTCTTACAAATTTCATGTCTCTAGGACTACCAGTTTCATCAGTTCGCTCACGAAGAAGAACAACGTTATGTGATCTTTTTTGTGGTCTAGAAGTATACCAGCAGCTGAATTCCATGGAAGACTTTAAGCCCAATACGGGGCACTGCTTTACCACAACGAAGTGTTTACCAGTGCGTCGAATAAATGAAATGTCACCGAAAAGCGAGAAGGACAGAGAAGGAGGGGAACGTCCAGTCTCTTCTAGTACCAGCTCTGAGCAGGTCCGACGGCTGACTGTCGATACTGGGGGAAACCATGAGCACATTAGTTATGATTCTGCGTATGACATCGTTCATAACAGAATCACCATTCGTAAATACATAGACATGTAAAATTTAAGCTGCTTTTTGAGCCAGGAACATTTAGTAACCAAATGCGCGGGAATTTCAATCCCTCAGGGCAATTTTCAGTAGACTGACAATACGCCACGCGGCGACAAAATTCGGTTTGCCCCGTTTCACTACACAATGATGATGTGTTCATAGAGCCTCAAAGAAAAGGTACAAGGTATGCTTTAAAACCACCACAAATCATGCTAAGAATTGTTAACCAGAGGAGTAACGCTTATAGTGCAATCGATCAATATTTGCGAATAGGTCACGCGATAGTCATGCAAGCAACATACTTGTTTCCAGAATGAGATTTTCACTCTGCAGCGGAGTCTGCGCTGATATGAAACTTCCTGGCAGATTTAAACTGTGTGCCCGACCGAGACTCGAACTCGGAAGGTAGGAGACGAGATACTGGCAGAAGTAAAGCTGTGAGTACCGGGCGTGAGTCGTACTTCGGTAGCTCAGATGGTAGAGCACCTGCCCGCGAAAGGCAAAGGCCCCGAGTTCGAGTCTCGGTCGGGCACACAGTTTTAATCTGCCAGGAAGTTTAACATACTTGTTGACAAACGTTGCTTTTTCATAGTTTTTGTTTTGGAATAAATATGTATTTAGAACAGTATACGCATCCATGCACGAGAGCCACATCAGATCAGTGTATCGCTTTTGGGTCTGCTCCCCCTCCCCCCTCTCGCTGTTCCCCCCTCCGCCCTACAATGACTTACTACCCATTTTAGAGGACAGACATGAAATATCGTGATTTTTGTGAATGAGGGGGGGGGGAGGGGGTACAAAAATGTACCTTATGATGTCTAATATCTTAATTCTAAAGGTTTTTCTTTATTGAAAAACATTTATCTTGGTAAATTTGGGATTGAATGTAACCTATACTGAAATTTACGTAGAGACAACATTGTTACTTAATGTAACCAAAGGTTCTGGAAAGGATATTCTGACAAATGAGGCATTCATTTCAAATTCTGTTGCACTATCAAGCATGTTGCCAATCTTAGCACTCCACTTATCATTAGACGAAGTATGCCCACTCAGCTGTTTGATCAAGTGGCGCAAAGGTAGCTCATTAGTATGAAGAGCACGAACCAACCAGATAAGTTTACGATTCAGCTTTGTCTCAACCCAGTGGCTGTCTCTTCCTTCCCCACCAGTGTTAAAATTCGTTGAGTCACCAACAGCCTACAAACATTCATCAATGCTGTTTCTCTTTTAAAAACCCCACAAGATGGTTAGCAATAACTTCAGCAGGTTTCCTTTTCGTTAAGTCTTTCTCTTGAGTAAAATGGAAAAGATACCTTCCACCTAGGTTACTGCAAACATTTTAATGCTCTTCTTTCACAACATTTGGAAACTGATGAGTTATTTGCTTGTAACAGAACTTTATTGGAATCGTGGCGTCCATCAAAGAAGATACTTTCAATACTGCCTATACTTCATCGAGCATGAATTTCTTCATAAAGTAAATTCATGACGTTTTCTTGCCGCTTTTAACTTTATTGTGATCATCCCCAAGTCTCTTGTCTCCTTCAGTAATTAATCCAGTATCCAAATATCCAGCTATTATAATGGCAGCTATAGCACATAGACTAGCGTCGTAGATAATTCTTTTGCAACGCAACATTGTGCAGTTGTAATTTAAGAGGACAAGTCAATTATTACCCGCAAAGTAGTTATAAAATTTTATTCTAATCAAATACGAAACTTACAAGAACATCATTATTCGACATAGTCTCTTTGCGTTTCAACGCACTTGGTCCATTGTTGTACAAGCTTCCTGATGCCCTCATAAGAGAAGGTTCTCGGTTGAGCTGCGAGCCAGTAATGCACCGCTTCTTTCACTGCTTCGTCCGAGGCAAATCGACGGCCCCTTGGTCTGTTTGAGTGGACCAAACAAATGATAGTCAGAAGGGGCAAGATCGGGACTATATGGAGGATGATCCAGTACTTCAAATTTGAGTTTCTGGAGCGTTTCAGCAGTGTGGGCAGCAGTATGCGGACGGGCATTGTTGTGCAACAACACAATACCTTTTGACAGCAATTTCGGCGTTTGCTTCGAATTGCAGGCTTTAGTTTGGCAGCATCTCACTGTAACATACACTGTTTATTGTTGTGCCCCTTTCCCCATAACGCTACAGTGCTGGACCTTGTGCATCCCAAAACACCGTTAGCATCAGTTTTCCTGCGGACGGTTGGGTCTTGAACTTTTTCTTGCACGGCGAATGTGGATGTTTCCATTCCATACTCTCCGGCTCGTAATGATGGACCCATGTTTCGTCATCAGTAATGATTCTGTCTAATAAGTTGTCCTCATCGTTACCATAGCGATCGACTTTTTTTTTCAGATCTCCATACGCATTTGTTTATGCAACTGTGTGAGTTGTTTTGGGACCTATCTTGCACAAACTTCATGAAACCCAAGTCTGTTGTGGATGATTTTGTAGGCAGAACCGTGAGTAAATTGCAGACGATGTGCCACGTGGTCTTTAATTAATCGTCTGTCTAAGAGAATCATTTCACGTGAACGCTCAATGATTTCTTCATTTGTGGTGGTAAACTATCGTCCGGCTCCTCCATCGTGCGTAACACTTGTGCGACCATTTCGGAATTTTGCAGTCGATTCGTACACTCCGTTGTGGCATAACACAGTTCCCGTACTGTACCGAAAGTCTTCGATGAATTTCGGCCCCTAATACGCCTTCCGACCACAAAAAACGGATCACTGAACCTTGCGCTTCTTTGGTGCAAATAGACAGCGGAGCAGCCATGATTAACAGCACGGCAGCGATAACTAAACCAACCTAGCAGCTTGAAAATTGCAAAGATATAACAACAAATAAACAAAACATGCGTCATCAACGTAAAACGACAATACTACCAAAATACATAAAAATATAACTAAATTGCGGATAGTCATTGACATACCCTCGTATTATACTGACTTGTATTTGAAGTAGATGGTACATCAGAATCAACACATGGTATCTGCAAAGCATCTACAGACTCTTCATCTTTAACATCAGTTGTCTCTTGATCTTCTTTGGAGAAAAGACTTTCATTTGGTTTAATGTTAACTCTTCCTCCCTTTTCTGCTTATATTGAGAAATTCTTCTTCATTCATCTTCTTACACCTGCTTTTGAATTTGCCCTCTGTGCTCTGGTAGATCCGGCAGCCCAGTCTGAAGCTGTCCAACAGATCCAATCTCCGATCCTTGACCTATAATAAGTACTAGTTCTTTGACAGGGGTCTTCAGATCCCTAGAACAAGATTAGCAGGTGTGTATTTCATGTTTACAGTCACCATTTCCGGGACACAGACTCTCAAATTCTGAACATCGCTTAATCTTCCACATGCAATTGAGGATGTCAAAGAGCTTGTCTAACATTGCTATGAAAGACTCATTTCCAGTTTTCCTCTGCCATATGATATATTTTTGGTCTTTTCGTAGTTTTCTTTTGTCTTCTTCAGCACTGGAATTTAAAAATGGCACCACAAAACAAATGTTTGCTAGCCCCCGACTTTTCAAGCACCTTCGGATAAATATCCTTCTCCGTTATTTTGACAAAACCCCTTATCTTACATCAAACAGAGTTGGGAGTTTCGAAGGCAGCATTTCTCGACCAGTTCCAGTGAAGTTAAATGGGTGGCAGTTGCCAGTTTCCGCCATCATTTTACTAGCCATGGTTCCGAATTTTCAGGTTTGCAAGCAGAAGAAACTATTTGCTCCTGGAAAAATAAAGAGAAGAAAATGGCGCTATTTGTATGATATTAATAAAAAGACACTCTGCTGCAAATGAGTACAGCTAGTTTAAAAACTTTTACGAGAGGCATAAAAGAGCTCACGGATTTCATAGCATATCGTTATCCTTATATTAGAAGTACAGCTGGAAATAGTGATAAGATGGCACTTCTTGAAAGAAGACAGGTCGCTGCGAATTTTACACTAAACCTCAAAATTTCATGAAACTGAAGTATCTATGTACCAAGCAAAAGAGCTGCTATTTCTTGTATATATAAGTAGGCATCGCTAACCAAAACACAGCTATATTATACATTTTTTTGAAAAACGAAGACAAAATATTTGATATGCCCTACTACACCACGCACGTACTGTGGGGAAGTTGGAGGACCAAATGAAGACCTCTCTGTAATCCCAAGTATTCAAATTTAATCTATATAAAAAAAGACGTTAAGAAATTACACTGAGAAAGATTTAAAAATGTTTCCCCCACAGTGGAAGTGGAGGCTACGCACAGTTGGAGAACCACCAAACAACATTCATCTTGCTGTCTACCAAACTGCTTGCCACATAACCTAAAATTGAGCACTTAAGCGGCGGCAAAAAAGAGATAGTATGAGAAATGACTGTATAGGGAAAGATATTTTCCGCTGAAGCATTACATGGAGAGACCAACGTAATTTCATGTAAATTTAACGTCGCGAAAACGACGGAAAGTACAAAAATGTGTGCTTATCTATTTGTTTACAGTAAATAACTTCAAATCTAAATAACATATGTAAATTAATTTTGTCAAATAGAATCATTATTTCATAAATAATATTTCAAGGATACAGCGGCAGTCAGCCTGTGGCTGATTGCGATCGATTGTAATACTTTTTTTTTCTTTTTGTTTTAGAAAGTAAGTGAAGAGCATTCCTGCTCGGATCTATCTCTCTTATCTGTTAGCCTTTGTGCTGATATGACGCACTATAGCTGCGTTCCTTGCGTATCATTAATTAGTCATTCTTTTGTGTAGACAAATGTGATGTGATGTGACATATATTAGCTTTAGAACCATTTGCAATTATGTTAATACAGTGAATACATAGTGTGTTGTGGGGCGATCACTCTGTTGTAGAAATAATTCAAAAGCCAAGATCTCTTAAATACTGTTTATTAGATGACCGGTTTCAACACACTAAAGGTGCCATCATCGGATCTGAATGTAGCTTAACATTTATAAATCATTTGGATATAACGATGCATGAGGCAGACTAGCTGATATAAAATCATTGTCGTAGTAATAAAAATTAAAAACAACTGCTCTCATGGTCATTCTATTCCATCAGATATATAAGACCGAAGTCACAAGATAAAACTATTTGACACATGACCGCAGCTCGACTAACAGTTAGTTAGTCGAGCTGCGGTCATTCGGTTTTATATATCTGATGGAATAGAATGACCATGAGAGCAGTTGTTTTTTAATTTTTATTTCTACGACAATGATTTTATATCAGCTAGTCTGTCTCATGCATCAATATATCCAAATGATTTATACATGTTAAACTACATTCGGATCCGATGATGGCACCTTTAGTGTGTTGAAACCGGTCATCTAGTAAACAGTATTTAAGAGATCTTGGCTTTTTAATTATTTCTATGTTAATACAAATCAGTTGAGTACGATGAGTTCTCATTTTAACTGTTCTTCTAACAGATACATTATGCATGACATATTTTAGTGCTTTATTGTTACGGCCAACGACCAATACGAGCTTAACGGATTGTAGAGTGGAGGCACAATGGCCGAATACAATTGGTATTCTGCCATTTAATCATTTGCAAACTTGCTACAGCATCCCTGAGATTAATTTCCGATCACCACGAAGCGTTTTGCAAACCTGAATGCAAACGTGATACCTTGAGTAATCTGCCCCCCGTCTCCAAGTCACGGTTCTGTTTCGCCCATAAATAACAGATACTGACCCCGCAAAACTGATGGTAGCATTAAAAATGTAATATTTTCTAAATTTTGTAGTATTTTTCTTGAAGTCAGTTAGGCCATTAACAAAGATGCATCCACCATCAACAATGGCCGTCTGCTCCAGTTCATTTCAACAGTTTTCTTTCGAGTGATTAATTTCAATTTCTATTTAAAGTCAAATTATCATTCATTTTAGCAATCTTGCTCGATCACACGCGCCACCGCAAGAGAAAAGCGACCTACGAGTACCATAAGATATGGAATAAATCTATAACAACAAAAAATCGTTTACCAAAATTCACCTTTAGTGCGACTCGTTGTGTAAGATGACCTGTGACTTAAAAGACATGGGCTGTTACGCCGGGATCGTCCACATCTTTATTACTTCGAACTGTTGAACAATGTTTAACTATTAGTAACAAAACTGTAACAGTCTCGATACCTTCTGATCCTTCCATCCAGGACCTAGGACAGGGCACGGAAGCAGGGCAGATGTGGCTTGCCACAAGTGCTGACGTTGCAGTGTCAACGCTGATGGTGCAACGCTGCACAGGTGACCAATCATCCCCCCCCCCCCCCCGGTCAGGCCATAAAAATTTACCTAATTTAACCTTATAGCACGCCTGGGAGGCTGCTCGCTCTCTTTGTTCCTGACCCCGACCTGCAGCGGACCGATCCTAAGACCTGACATAGAAGAAATCTTTCATTATTCCTGCCCGTATCTGAATAAAACACTTGTGTGCTAACAGGCATTCTTATCACCCCTATATCCTCCTCCCACCCTTGCATCATGTGCTTAGATCGACCATTCTGTACACTCTTTCAGGAATCCTATGAAAGATTTTGAATAATTTAATTCAACCTTATCCATCCCGCATTTCAGGAATAGGTGTGGTTTGTTAAGTCTGCTAAAAAGGCAAAAAAATGTTTGTTTCTTACACAACTCACCTTATTTCTCGACATAGTCTCCTTTAAGGGATATACACTTGGTCTAGCAATCCTGCAGCTTTTCTATCCCATCAGCAAAATGGGTTCTGTCAAACTCAATAACATGTTGACTGCAACGATCGTTGCCTCATTTGATGAACATTTCTTAACACAAGCCAAAGTTTCACGTTTGGGAACTGGAAGAAGTCACTTCGGACTAAGCGTGGTGAATAGAGTGAATAGGGAACCAATTCAAAGCCCAATTCTTGCACTGTCGTCATTCTTATCGCTGATGTGTGGGGCGTTGCATTATCTTAGTGAAAAAGCACTTTTTTGCGTGTCCATCTTGCTCTTTTCTCAGCCAGCGCAAGTTTCAAACGATCGTATAATGAAGCTTAATAGGATCCAGTTATGGTTTTGCCTTTTTTCAAGTAATCTATGAGGATCATTGCTGGGAACACCAAACAGTGTCCATCACCTTACCAACTGACAAAATGGCCTTTGCCTTCTTCGATGCACTTTCGCCAGCTTTTGTTGATTATCTTTCGGCCGTCAATGCTGTTTTGACTCTGGTATGCACTGACAGATCCAGGTTTCATCACTAGTCGCAAATTGGCACAAAAAGACTTACGGATTGCGATTAAAAACCGTCAAACATTGTGGTGAATTATTGTGCGGGAGGAGCTTTTGGTTGGCTGTGAGCAATCACGGCACCCAACTCGCGCACTGGTCTTTCATAGCTAATTCTCCTTGCAGAATATTACACGCTAGCTCAGCAGAGACGCCCACAGTCTCAGCAATGTCAAGAACTTTTATTCGGCGGCCTTTCATTACCATATCATTAATTTTGTCAATGGTTTCCTTCGTGATGACCCCAGTTGGATGGCCAGAGCACGCTTCGTCTTCGGTGCTTATCCGACCACGTTCAGATTCATTAATCCACATGTAAATGGGCTTCAGTGATGGAGCAGAGACCACCGTGAAATTCTTCCATTTCTGTTTTGATTCGTGCGGCAGTCCAATCTTTCAAATGAAAATGTTTAATAACAGCGTGAAACTGGGTCTTCTCCATTTTCAATCGCAGTCCACACATTAGCCAAGTCAGACGGCTCTCAACAATTAACTGTAAGGGTATTTTGTTGAAATTCTTTACACCATCCTTGAAATAATCAAGCTTACCAACCATAAACGAACAACAAAAATATTCCATCCCTTCATGGTCATTTACCAGACTTATCAAACCACCCTTATACGTTATGTACGCTGACTTACAATTTATAAATTGTGTTAAAAAAATGACAAGAAGGAAATTAACACAATCTCGCATTACAAAAAATAGATGTACCAAAACTGTTGAATTCACGCATGAAATGCAGTGTTTTAGTACGTCCAGTTCAGAAAATTGAAGTACTGTGCAGTATTTAAAAGACGTGTTACCCATAAATCACTGGGGTGTGTGGTTTCGTCCGTAAGCGCGCTGCCGATATTCACGGATCTAAACGCAAACGCAATCGCTGAATGCTATGTGCGCACTCTTCCGCTCTCTGGTCGAGTTAGACGAGAATTGCTGCCAGAGCAATTACGCAGCCGTCGCCGGGTCAGCTGCAGCCGAGCTGCTCGCCGCCGCAACCAATCCCGCCTCGGGTCACCTCAACTGTCAAACGCACGCACCAAGCCGGCGCGACACGACACTTCAAACGTCGTTACTCGCTGCCTGCTAAATTTGCCGCCTGTTGCAACACGCGAATCGGGCATTTATTACGCACGCACCAGCGACATCTAATCTCTGTACTGGCAAAAGGGCACTCTTGCGGGACAACAGTCCGGAAAGAGGAACAATTACAAGCCATACAATATGGTGATATTGTTGGTACACCAGCAGAAAAAGGGCTAATGTGTGCTATGAAGATAGTCGCTTTTACTGGAAATAACAAATCAGTCAGCTACGACGTCGTTATTTTTACTTGGAGGTATTATCAAAGTAGTAGTTTATCCTGTAGTGAAATAGAAGTGGATAGTTCCTGTGAATTATTATTGGTGGAGGTTACACTCAAAAACCGAGCTAGTTTAATAATTGGCTCCTTTTACCGGCCTCCCGACTCAGCAGCATTAGTGGCAGAACAACTGAGAGAAAATCTGGAATACATTTCACATAAATTTCCTCAGCATGTTATAGTCTTAGGTGGAGATTTCAATTTACCTGTTATAGACTGGGACACTAAGATGTTTAGGACGCGTGGTAGGGATAGAGCATCGACTGACATTATACTGAGTGCACTATCCGAAAATTACCTCGAGCAATTAAACAGAGAACCGATTCGTGGAAATAACATCTTGGACCTACTGATAACAAACAGACACGAACTTTTCGACTCTCTAAGCGCAGAACAGGGAATCAGTGATCATAAGGCCGTTGCAGCATCCCTGAATATGGAAGTAAATAGGAATATAAAAAAAGAGAGGAAGGTTTATCTGTTTAGCAAGAGTAATAGGAGGCAGATTTCAGACTACCTAACAGTTAAAAAAATGGCTTTGAGCACCATGCGACTTAACTTCTGAGGTCATCTGTGGCCTAGAAGTTAGAACTAATTAAACCTAATAACCTAAGGACAGCACACACATCCACGCCCGAGGCAGGACTCGAACCTGCGACCGTAGTGGTCGCTCGGCTCCAGACTGTAGTGCCTAGAACCGCACGGCCACTACGGCCGGCACCTAACAGATCAAAACAAAAATATCTGTTCCGACACCGAGAATGTTGAGTGTTTATGGATAAAGTTCAAGGCAATCGTAAAATGCGTTTTAGACAGGTACGTGCCGAATAAAACTGTGAGGGACGGGAAAAACCCATCGTGGTTCAACAACAAAGTTAGGAAACTACTGCGAAAGCAAAGAGAGCTTCACTGTAAATTTAAACGCAGCCAAAACCTCTCAGATAAACAGAAGCTAAACGATGTCAAAGTTAGCGTAAGGAGTGCTATGCGTGAAGCGTTCAGTGAATTCGAAAGTAAAATTCTATGTACCGACTTGACAGAAAATCCTAGGAAGTTCTGGTCTTACGTTAAATCAGTAAGTGGATCGAAACAGCATATCCAGACACTCTGGGATGGTAATGGCATTGAAACAGAGGACGACACGCGTAAAGCTGAAATACTAAACACCTTTGTCCAAAGCTGTTCCACAGAGGAAGACCGCACTGCAGTTCCTTCTCTAAATCCTCGCACGAATGAAAAAATAGCTGACATCGAAATAAGTGCCCAAGGAATAGAAAAGCAACTGAAATCACTCAACAGAGGAAAGTCCACTGGACCTGACGGGATACCAATTCGATTCTACACAGAGTACGCGAAAGAACTTGCTCCCCTTCTAACAGCCGTGTACCGCAGGTCTCTAGAGGAACGGAAGGTTCCAAATGATTGGAAAAGAGCACAGGTAGTTCCAGTTTTCAAGAAGGGTCGTCGAGCAGATGCGCAAAACTATAGGCCTATATATCTGACATCGATCTGTTGTAGAATTTTAGAACATCTTTTTTGCTCGCGTATCATGTCATTTCTGGAAACCCAGAATCTACTCTGTAGGAATCAACATGGATTCCGGAAACAACGATCGTGTGAGACCCAACTCCCTTTATTTGTTCATGAGACCCAGAAAATATTAGATACAGGCTCCCAGGTAGATACCATTTTCGTTGACTTCCGGAAGGCGTTCGATACAGTTCCGCACTGTCGTCTGATAAACTAAGTAAGAGCCTACGGAATATCAGACCAGCGGTGTGGTTGGATTGAAGAGTTTTTAGCAAACAGAACACAGCATGTTGTTCTCAATGGAAAGACGTCTACAGACGTTAAAGTGACTGGATTGAAGAGTTTTTAGCAAACAGAACACCGCATGTTGTTCTCAATGGAGAGTCGTCTACAGACTTTAAAGTAACCTCTGGCGTGCCACAGGGGAGTGTTATGGGACCATTGCTTTTCACAATATATATAAATGACCTAGCAGACAGTGTCGGAAGTTCCATGCGGCTTTTCGCGGATGATGCTGTAGTATACAGAGAAGTTGCAGCATTAGAAAATTGCAGCGAAATGCAGGAAGATGTGTAGCGGATAGGCACTTGGTGCAGGGAGTGGCAACTGACCCCTAACATAGGCAAATGTAATGTATTGCGAATACATAGAAAGAAGAATCCTTTATTGTATGATTATATGATAGCGGAGCAAACACTGGTAGCAGTTACTTCTGTAAAATATCTGGGAGTATGCGTGCGGAACTATTTGAAGTGGAATGATCATATAAAATTAATTGTTGGTAAGGCGGGTGCCAGGTTGACATTCATTGGGAGAGTCCTTAGAGAATGTAGTCCACCAACAAAGGAGGTGGCTTACAAAACATTCGTTCGACCTATACTTGAGTATTGCTCATCAGTGTGGGATCCGTACCAGGTCAGGTTGACAGAGGAGATAGAGAAGATCCAAAGAAGAGCGGCGCGTTTCGTCACAGGGTTATTTGGTAACCGTGATAGCGTTACGGAGATGTTTAGCAAACTCAAGTGGCAGACTGCAAGAGAGGCGCTCTGCATCGCGGTGTAGCTTGCTGTCCAGGTTTGGAGAGGGTGCGTTTCTGGATGAGGTATCGAATACATTGCTTCCCCCTACTTATACCTCCCGAGGAGATCACGAATGTAAAATTAGAGAGATTTGAACGCGCACGGAGGCTTTCAGTAGTTCTTCCCGCGAACCATACGCAACTGGAACAGAAAAGGGAGGTAATGACAGTGGCACGTAAAGTGCCCTCCGCCACACACCATTGGGTGGCTTGCGGAGTATAAATGTAGATGTAGTTGTAGAAAACAACTATGCAAAGTTGGTGAGTTCTGCATAGAGATGGGTCGTTCGCGAACTAACGGGTCCAAAGTAACGGTTCATCAAGATGAACGAGCGATGAACGAATTCTAAGGAACGGTCCTTCGTAGTTCACTACGGTCGCGGCTTTCTACTTACAGCTCCCGGGAACGGGAAACGGTCGGTCTCGTTCCAGCCTCGGTCCCGTTCCCATCTGTCTCGGTCTCGCTCGGCTGGACTCGTCCTTCTCGTCCTTCACGTGGCCACTCCTCCCAGTTCCATTGTCGACTGCTGATAGTTCAGTATATAGTTGCTCGTTTCCTTCCCTGCGCACACCCATTCTAGATCTGTTTCAAACCTGTTTTGAACTCTGAACTTCTGGTTCTTTTCCTATTCTATTCAGCGTCCGTGACTGGTAATTAAAATGTGTTTCATAATTACGTACATTACACAAAATTACGTGGTATGTAATACATACATCTTTTCAGGTAACAAAACGGCGTATCATCTTACTTGACTATTTCGATAAACAGCAGAAGAAATACTTTTTAAAAGGCATTTTTTTTCCTTATTACACATGCAAAGGATGTCGGCACGGCACATACGAGTGGCCATTTTCCGTCTTTCTTTTATATAAGGTAAAAGAGCATGTTCATTGTTATGGAAGGCAGACCGACGTACAACCGAATTAAGTCCGCGTTCCATAATCGAGTGTCTGGTGCCACATTTTGTAAAGAGAATATGATAACTTCTACAATATTATTTCAGTGGTACAGGGTGATGCACGAAAAATCGGCCCCGAATCCTAGACTTCTCATTGTCGTCTAACAATCGTCATCTATTGTTTCGAAGCTGTTGTTTGCATTAGCTTATTTGTTATTTCTTCACTGTTTAATTATCACATGTTTATTTATTCTGCTCGCAGCGGTCAACAAATCCTGCGTAAGTGACGAGCAGTCTGTACTCGTGGCCGATTTTTCGTGCGCGAGCTTATATTATTTCACTGCGATCAGCCACCTAACGCTACAGTTGGCTAAACGAGAGGTTTTGCAGAATCACGACAATTAAAACTGTGTGAGAATTCTGTTATGAATAAAAACTCTGTACTCCAGGGTGGAGGCGCCTTTCATCTTCAGTCACCTATGCTACTAATTTTCAATTTTTCATAAAAACCGTATACCAAGCACAAATGTACGGTGAACGAGTAAAAATGAACGATTCCCAAAAAACAGCGATTACCAGTGAACTAGTTCCCAAGGATGAACGAGTTTGCCCATCTCTAGTTCTGCATCGTCAAATTTTTATGGCGCAATGAATGAGCCATTAAATTTCGGACGTGCAACCACTGTACTCCTGTTTCTTCATCTAATATTTCGGAGGTGTATATTCTGGCAATTTTCTATGTAGACTGAACCTACAGTTCATTAAATGAATTCTCAATTGCGAATAAGGACAACCGTCAGCTGTAGAATGGATTAACGACGGGCCTGGACTCCAACCCAGATCTCCTTCTTATTGCGAGTGGTCGCCTTACTTTTTTTTCTTTAAGTGGGTAGGGGTCGCAACCCGAGGCCTGGCCACCACGTCCCGCTCCCATCCTCCAGGAACCAAGGAAAGTGTAGGGATCGTGAAGTAGAGGTGCAGTGAAATCGTTTATTTATTTATTTTTCTTTTCTTTCTTTTTATTTATTTATTTTTGTCATTAATACCACAAAGAATATCAGGAAACTGGCGTCACGCGAGGAGGAGGGCGTAGCAAGACGTCAGACTAAGAAGAAATTCCGATATAGGTTCTAAGTATGGAAGGCAGGGATCAAATGGTTCAAATGGCTCTGAGCACTATGGGACTTAACATGTGAGGTCATCAGTCCCCTAGACTTAGAACTACTTAAACCTAACTAACCCAAGGACATCACACACATCAATTCCCGAGGCAGGATTCGAACCTGCGACCGTAGCAGTCGCGGGGTTCCGGACTGAAGCGCCTAGAACCGCTCGGCCACCGCGGCCGGCAGGCAGGGATCAACTCTTCAAGACAGGAACACTCCAGCTGTGGGGTGAGTTAAGGAACACACTGCAGAGGAAATTGGAGAAAAATTTTCTGTATTTTGGATTGCGGACAACTGCACAGCGGCGTTCATTAAGGAACTGCCAAAAGTCAAGGATACATTTCTCGCCATCAGCAAATAAGTAGTGTGCTGCGTGTCCACAAATCCACCTCACAGAGTTCGTCTTTGCTCGCGGGAAGTATCCCGCGTCCGGAAAGAGGAGCAGTTGAGTAGGTGTCTGATACGGAGTCGTAAGGGTAATTAGGGACAACATCTGTCGCACCAAGAACCAGACATTCTCGCCGTTTTGCACGCCGGGTGGTGCTCGTCTGTGTCCATAACATCACAGTTGACACACACGAGGTGAATGCTGTGAAGGCGTGACCGGCATACTTGCTCCCCATTGACAGTAAGGTACCATGCAGACTGGACGTCAGTGTCAAGACAAGGAGCGCACACCGATCGCCAAACGGCACGCCAGTTGGCGTGGGGATGCTTCCCCTCAACCACATTCGGTGATCTGTTCTGACGAACGAAACCATACATCGCCTTCGTGGATGTCAACTGCGTCGACAGTATCACAGTAAGGACGTAGCTCGGTTCAAGGAAAAAGTGGCGAAAGTAAAAGAAAGGTGGCGTGAGTTCCGAAAGTTGAATAGGTGCTGTGACAGAGTGTGGTGCAAGGGCCTCCAGCAATAGGCTGGCAGGGCAGGTAGGACTACGTCACCACAACGTCATGTGAGAGCCAATGAAAAGGGCTACCGCTCAGTGAGGCACATGATACAGACCTAAACCGCGCCAGCCGCGCAAGCCGTAGCAAACAAACGAACCCAATGTCCCTAGCATGCGGCGGGCCATGGATGGCGGAATAGGAAGTGTCATGCTACACGGTGGATACGTGACACCAAATATACATTTACGTATTGTGTGCGTTGTAGAAGATCGAGTGCTCGTAAACGGTGATCTAAGAGCCCAGCTCGTAGCTGGGAGAGTAGACGTCGGCAGTTGAGGTCAATTGTTCGCGGCAGATCATTTGCGAAACCGAGTCCTAAGCATCGGATAATATCAGCTACACGCTAAGGAGCAGCACTTATGCCCATGGCGCTCGATTTGCGGACATTAAGGCAGCTACTAGTAACCCATGCCAGGGACTCCCTGACTTGAGCTCCGCTACGAGGAACTATGGCGACATGGTCTGCACATGCAATGCAGCTGAATACAGGGTCACCGAGAGACATCCCAGAGAGGCGTTGACGGAGGCCGCATAGCAACGGTTTCACGGCGAATGCATACAACAATTCAGAGTGGGCAGCCTTGACGCACTGATCGACGGATCGAGATGGGAGCAGTAAGGCGGCCATTGTAGAGTACACGAGACGTAGCTCCTTGAAGGAGACACATTACGACGTCGAAGGTAGCATTAGCGTAGCCCATATTGCGGAGCACCCCTTCCAGGAAGTCGTGATCGACGCGATCGAACGCCTGGCTGAAGTCAAGAGCTGCCAAAAGTCCAGGCATACGACGTGCTTGAGCAAGAGAGATTATGTCCCGATAGTGGCAGAGGGCAGTGCGGTACCTCCCAAAGAAGTTGGGTCGGGGGAAAACCACGTACCGAGCTGTCCGTTTAAGCTGCGCGGACAACAGTCGGATAAAGATCTTTGTATCGCTGTTGAGTAACGTCAAGCGGTGGTAATCGCAAATCCGTGAGGTACCCCGAGGCTTGTGGATGGGAATGAGGAAACCATCTAGGAAACCGTCTGCAATCGGCACGAAAGTCCTGCCAAATTTCCGTCCACACTGGCGCCAGAAGGGGAATAGATGTCCGTCAGGGCCAGGCGACCTGTTCGTCGAACATTCCTGGAGAGTGTCATGGACCTCATCTTCTGTGTCAGCAATCAGATCCATCATCGCGTCCACGGGAACCGAGCCGAAGGAGAGTCTGGAGTCCGCCGTAATGTTCTCAGGTCGGTGACGCTGTCCAGAGTACAGCGCAACATAATGTGCATGGAGGGCAGACCCGATACCCCATTGAGTACCAAAACGCTACCTGTCATCAGTCGTAAGAACATTAACCAAATTCCTCCGACGGTCGCGACGTTCCGTTATGACATGATACATAGATGGACGCTCTTGCACTAACCCATCGTGTGTGCGTGCCATGACCATAGCTTCTTCAAGGTGGCGACGAAAGAAGGAAGTGAGCTGTGCCTTGGCACGATTGGTCATCTCCTGGCGCTCTGGCGAATACGGCGTCGCAGCACATTCCTGGAGAATGATGAAGTAGAATTCCTGAGTCCGTCGCCGCCACTCTGCAACCTCTCTTCCGTAACCTATCAAGGCCTTGCGGAGAGCAGGCTTTGCACAGCGCACCCACCATGACAGGACAGACTGACAGGCATCACGGCGTCGACGACAACTGCCCACGTGGTCTGGATGAGCTGCCGGCAGTCGAGTGAAGTAAGCTGGAATGTTTTCAGTTTCCATGGTCCACGACCGCACCACACCCTTTGGCGGCAGAGATTGATGCCGCAGATATATGCGTCATGGTCAGAGAACGCAGTGGGCCAGACTTCGGCGGCCAGCACGCCAATCATTTGACTATCTGTTCACGACTCACGACCAGACCCAAACTTCCATATGTCGTCAACCATGAGTCGTGAACCTATAGTGGTCGCTCCAGCCTTTTAAACCCACGCAACTCCCCATTGTTCAAGCGGTCACAGATATACGACCGCCAGAGTTGTCGTTTGGCAACAAACAATTATGCCTGAACTGAATCTGTGATTAGCTGGTCGATCAGTGGTGCAATATCGATATATCATTATTTGCTACATTGTAGCAACGTCTTTGACAGTTTATTTTAAAAAAACGTCGGATTACACGCTTTGTCCAAGTTGAAATCTATCTCTGTTAACTAAATTATCCGCCAAACGAATTTCCACAGCTTCACAACTGAGTCCTAAAAATGTGAAATCGAAGGCTTCCGAAATTTTCATAGCGCATATAGTGACTAGTGTCAACGCAATTGATTAATTAGGCACTGTGAGCATGGTGTATATTTGGTGCTCCATGCATCTTTGACCGACAGTACACTTGTCTGCCCGAGGTATGATAGCCAAACACAAGGGGGTTCATATATACTGATCAGACAAAACATTATGACCACTGTCTACCTGTGGCGTTACGGGCTCGTGACACGGTAACAGAAGTAGGTAAGCGGAACAGACACGAACGGATGATCAACATAGCGAAAATATGGGCTGATAATGGGGAAATCCATTGAGATAAGCGACGTTGGCAAAGGGCAGATTTTTATTATGCAGAGCCCGTGAACGAGTACCTCGAAAATGGTGAAGCTGGTCGATTGTTCACGCGCTACTGTCGTGAGCATCTACAGGAGAAGGACAGTGAAACTACTACTAGGAGCTCAATCGTTGAAGGTCCACGGCTCTTCACACAACGTGAAGTTGGAGGCTTGCTTGCTATGTAAAGTACGATGGATGGTGATTTAGCGCAATGCTCGCGCATTCATAAGCGTTTCGCAGTACACTGTTCATCGTACATTGCTGAGCACGGAGCTCTGCAGCGGACCACCACTACGTGTTCACGTGTTGACCCAACAACGTCGTCAGTTACGATTGCAGTGGACACGCGACCATCGGGATTCGACCGTCGATCAATGGAAACTTGTCGGCTCTTCGGGTGAATCACATTTTTCCTACACCAGATCGCTGGTCGTATTCACAAACACCATCATCGAGGTTAACGGCAGCTCTAAATGTGTGGCATCCCACGGACGCAGGCTGGTGGGAGCAGCATTACTCTGTGGGAAACAGTCTTGTGCGATTTCAGGAGACCTGTGGTAGTGACTGATGACACGCTGACAGCTGCAAACAACCTGCATCCCTTCATGCTTGATGTCTTCCCCGACGGCGATGCCAACTTCCAGGAACATAATTGTCCGTGTCTCGGAGCCAGAACCGTTCTTCACTTATTTTAGAAGTATTATAGTGAACACACGTTGATGTCTTGGCGACCAAATTCACCTGACATAAATCCCATGGAACCTATCTGGGTTGCTATCGAGCTCCATCACAGCGTACGTGTATCAGAAGCTCGTTATTTTCGCGAATTATGTGACCTGTACATACACATCTAATGCCATATACTTTCACAAACTGGAACGTCCCCTTTGAACAATTATACATGACTGTGCTTAAACTGACACACAATATTTTTAGCGCAACGCAATCTGACTTTCAATAATCCCTACAAAAGAATGGCCCTGACTATCATTAACCTATACCTTTCACAAATCACTTACATCACAAAAATCCTCGTTACTCGAACTACTGCAATACAGCGAGCGCCACTACTGCCAGCTAAATAAAAGATTCAAACTACTGAAGGCACTAACTACTGATAGGCATAGTTAGCAAATGAAAGATTTTAATAGAGAACAAACAATATATTTACCTTAATAGTCATAATATATATAGCAGTTCATGACATCCAGTCTTACAAATTTCAAAACTCCGCCATTTCTCTCCCCACATCCACCACTGCTGGCGGCTCACCTCCAACTGCGCAACACTATGCGCTGTTAACAGCCAACTGCCTAACGCTACAATGGCGAGTATTCCAACAGTGCCAACCAGCCACAGACTGCACACAGCACAGTCAGTGATTTTCATACAGAGCGCTACGTGGCGTTACCAATAAGAAAACCTAAACATCCTACTTACAAAACCTGAACATGCATCATCTGGGAAGGACGGTAGCAGCTACTTGTTATACATATAAAACAGCGTGTATATGTGTATATCTACGATCTCCTCCCTTGCTTGTAGATCGATTTCAACGAAATGTCGCAGAAAAAAGACAGATCTCACATATCAGCACTGTGGAGTTGACAACCCATTGGCTCCAATAGGAGCATAGATACGAGAAAAACTGTGTTTTTCCCAGCCGTGGAGTAGAGGCTGCGCTGCACAACAGGGGGATCAGGTGGGAACAGTATTAGCCTGTCAAATCAAGCTGTCTGTAGGGCAACCTACATGTCAGAGGCCAGAAGCAATTATATGGGACCCAACATGTAGGTTTCCCTGTATCACATGTGTTGTGGGAGTAGTATAGGCCTGCTAAATTGGACTGCATTGCAGAAGCTACACTTGTCGATAGGTATGGCAGGGGACAGGTTGAGATGGACTGAGAAGGTGATGGACAGAGCAAGAGGAGGAGGAAATGGACAGAGAAAGGGACACAGAAGGAAGGTTCGAAGGGGTGGCGTCCAGATGGAAAATAAACAGGGAAAGATGAAGATGGAAACAGAGATGTGGAGGAGGATTTGGTCAGAGGTTGGGAGGAGCAAGATACGATTAGAGAGAAGGATAGAGGAAATGAACAAAAAGCCACAAAGGAGGAGATTGAAAGAGGTGGGAGAATGATGTGTATAGAATATGTGGGCACAGAGAGGGGGAGGAGGAGGTGTGTTCAGTATAGATTCTAAGACAAAAAAAGGTTCACCATGAAGGAATTATCTGAATGGGACATAAATCGATAGATGAGATGTACATGTCCACACAAACAAGTTATTACAGTTTCAGGAAAGTCGAACTATTTATTCCAAAGGAAGGACTTCACAAATTGAGCAAATCAATAATGCTGGTCCTTATGCAAGGAGTTATTTGGCTTGGCATTGACTGATAAATATGTTAAATGTCCTCCTGAGGGATATCATGCCAAATTCCAACTGTCACGCTAGATAGCCAAAATCCCGAGCTGGTTTGAGGGTCGTGCCCATAATGATCCAAAAATTCTCAATTTGGGACAGATTCGACGACGTTGCTGGCCAAGGTAGGGTCCTGCAAGCTCGAAAACAAGGAGTAGAAACTCTCGCCATGTGCTATCTAGCATAATCTTGCTTGTAAGCCCAGTATATGATGCAATGAGGGGCAACAAAACGGGACGTAGAACATCATCAACGTACCGCCATGCAGTGAGGGTGCCGTGGTTTAACAATCAGAGGGATCCTGCTATGAAATAAATGGTAGCCCGAAGCATCACTCTTGGTTGCCTTGTTGTATGGCGAGTCACAGACGGGTTGACATCCCACCAACGTCTGGAACGAAATGGTTCAAATGGCTCTGAGCACTATGGGACTTAACATTTGAGTTCATCAGTCCCCTAGAACTTAGAACTACTTAAACCTAACTAACCTAAGGACAGCACACACATCCATGCCCGAGGCAGGATTCGAACCTGCGACCGTAGCGGCCGCGCGGTTCCAGACTGTAGCGCCTAGAACCGCTCGGCCACCTATGCCGACAAAAACAGGGACACTTTTCGCTCTTGGATATTTTGATTTGGCGCAAAGATGATGGTACCTTGGGGCACACAGTTTATCGGTTACTCACTTATACCTGTGTTTATACGGTGGCAAGCCTTTCCCCCATGGCTTCGATGCCATGATTCTAAGCCAAAAAAAAAAAAAAAAAAACACGATGTACCGCGAAGAAGTTATGCAAATTGATTACAAATAGATATTTGTACAGGCATCGTCAGAAGATGCAAAATTGCAAACTTTGTCGGCCGATGGATGAAATCGTCACGCTGCAGCGCAATTTTACCACGCAGGTGGCAAGGATAGTAAATATGGAACGTGGGGATATCAGTGCATAAAGTCTTTGTGAATTTCATTCCCTGTACTCAGTTGGAAAGTAACTATGCCACGTAGGCAGGCGCGTGAACGATATATGCAGATGTCAACATTTGAGGGGGGACGAGTAGTTGGGCTCAAAGAAGCCTGCTGGAGTAATCGACGTATCGCTCGACACTTGAACAGGAGCGATGACACTATTAGGCGATGTTGGCAGGAATGCGTGAACGATGGCCGAACACAACGTCAAGAAGAGAGCACTTGACCTGGAGAGACGACAGAACGTGGGGACCGATCAATCGTCAAGAAAGCGCTCAGAACCTCGGATTCACCATTAACACCGATACAAGGTGCAACTGGCGCTTCAGTGACCACAAGTACCATTAATAAGCAGCTATCAGAAAGGGGACTGAGCTCACAGCTGCACAGCAAAAAGACCATTTGCAGTGGAGCTGGGCACATTCGGCTTGGATTCTCATTGAGTGGAGTAGAATTGTCTACAGTGATGAGTCCCGCTTCGAACTGAGCCCTGATAAGCAGTGAAGACTTGTCTGGAGACGTTCCAGACGGGTGTGGCCGAGCGGTTCTAGGCGCTACAGTCTGGAACCGCGCGACCGCTACGGTCGCAGGTTCGAATCCTGCCTCGGGCATGGATGTGTGTGATGTCCTTAGGTTAGTTAGGTTTAAGTAGTTCTAAGTTCTAGGGGACTGATGGCCTCAGAAGTTGAGTCCCATAGTGCTGAGAGCCATTTGCACCATTTTTTGTCCCTGTTTTTCGATTTACATTCTTCATAAGTTTCTGCAATTTATCCTCGCCATATGGTCATACTACAAATGTGATGTAAACAAATCTCGAGAATACTGTGAGTTTCAAACTAGCAGACTGTAGTGCCTTTCATTGTTGTCCCTCATAAACATACTGGCCACCAAGAGCGACAACGGACTTACTGTGGGATTTTAAATTAAAAAAAAGTCGAGGCCAAAACCATGTTGGAGCAAAGCTGTATCCTCTTTATCAGAGCTGTTTTCATTGGGAGATAAAGATTGTGAAAGGAGAAGCTTTGTGGATAACGAAACAACATCACTGCTGACTCATAAATTAGAACTGTTCAGTCTGAATGGTTTGTTGGGGATGGGAGATGGCCCAGAGAGTGGGGAAAGAATCAGCTGTTCGCATATCAGGAAAACACGCCGTATCTTCGCCTGGACGTGGGTTGTGGATGTGGTAGTGACTGTAATCACATAGCGAACCATTAATGAATCATTCCTGATCGCAATAGCCCTTTGTTCATTTTGGTACAGAGACGAGATTGCAGCATATGAGGCCATTGCCCTCGATGAAATAATAGGCTGCAGACGCGCCGTGCGCCGTGCTCCGTGTCAGCAAATGTCAGCTCGAGAGACAGGAAAAGCTATGAGTGGCGGACGCTGGCTTCAGTGAAGCTACGGAAGGTTGAGGCAACAGCCTGCTGCCGCCGATGTGCGACAGGCGCAGTGAGTGGCAGCCTGCGTGCGTCGAGTTGCAGTGTACCATACCGGTAAGGACGGTCTTTAAATGTCAGCAGTGGGCAGTGACCAGCGAAATCGAGAGCCACAGGAACCGGGAGGTGACTGGATGTACCTTGAAGCTAACAGCTGACTAAGAATATGGCGATCAGCATCACGTACGCATCCTGATACACAGCGATGTACAGAGAATGTCGATGAGCATGTGAGAAACTCTGAGTGTGAGAGTGAGCCTCTGGTTTTGAGTTGGGGGGGGGGGGGGGATTTTTGAGAACCTGTTGGTCAGTACTTCTGAAATGGAAGCAGCACTTCCACTCCAAAAAGGACAACACGCTGTAGTGGGCAGATGACTATTTGTTCTGCTTTTCTTGATTAGTCAGCTTCTGAAGGAGCTTAATCAGAGCTGTAATATTTCCCAACTCCACCTTTCAGAGCTGCTGATCAGCTTCTTCCGCTTCGGCAGCTTTCTGGACAAGTGTTCTTTCTTCTGAACAGGCAGTCTTGTGAAAACAGTGACTACACGAAGATAAGTTACCAATACATTTGCGACTGACGCCCATTTTGAGTAATCACGGCACATTTCCTGAGAATAACATGCAATTGGTTGACTAAAGTAAATTACGCTGAGACAGATTTAGGTTTCTTATTTGGAGCTTATATACATTCCCGTGACCTGGTAGTCAGTGGAAGACAGGATTCGGTTACGATTGTGGTTGCCTTTTACAGTTATACGCATTTATTTTAAACCAGTAATTCCAGACTCAACAATAAATAAAAAACTCACGTTATTAATGAAGGAATGAACAACTGTGTAAAATAGTGTTTTCAGTGCGTTACAATTCAGTAAATCACCGTAAAATACAGATACAACAGATAATGTTTTAAAAACAAGCCACTGTGATCACGGCTAAGGGCCTTATACGCCAAGAATGGCAATAAATTAATAATGTTTAAGAACTCGCTGCAATTTACAACTTACCAATATTAAAATATTACAGGTAAGTAGCCACAAACACAACAGAAGGCATCAGATGCCAGACATGGCAGTAAATAAGGTATTAAAGCTTACTGCTAAAAATACCAATACCAAATTTGAATTTTAAGGCAAATAACCACAATTACGGCTGAAGGCCTTACACGCCAGGAACGGCAATTATATAAAAAATTTAGAAACCTGCCGTAAAACAGCAAATACAGTAGCAAAGGTTAATTTTAAAAAAACAAGCAACTGATCACCAAACAATTGAATAAAATGAGTAAACCTTGTAACACAATCCTTACACTGCTAGATTTATTCCAGAAGGCGACCAGAACTATTAACTAGGCATACATAACCTTTAATGTAGGCATTAAAGGTATTACAATAAATAATACAATAATAAAACACAAGGACCAGTCACAGACGGTGCTCCAGGAATAGACCTCTGAGAACAAACACCTTCGCGAGCGATAAGATAGGCAGCCAAGAGTTGCTTTCACTTCACAAGATGGTAACTCAGCCTAGTGGCAGTCTAACGAATGACTAAGGATAACTTGCTGAAGCTACCTGACGTCCGACAAACCAAATGTAACGATGAAACAATACGCCAAAGCCGGAACCGGCGGTCTGCACTGCGTCCCCAGAATACTGTATTTAAGAGCACCCAGAACGAGAAAAGAACCACTACCACCAGAGTAGAAAAATCGCCAACCGGCCTAAAATCAAGAAAGCTGTCAAAACTACACCCCTTACCGGACAGCAGTAGCAAGGCGAGGAAACGTACACTGCCCTTACATACACCAACCCCCAGGGCAGGTAACTGGGACGTTAGCGGCCACCAGGCAGGAAAAATACCGCTGGTTGAACTCAACAAAATGTAACAAGCTGAACGCAGAAAATAGTAATAAAAATTCGAGGAAAGCTAATCAAATCCGCTTTCCCGAAGCACTCCACTCGCTGCTCTTCGTCTCGGCCACACTACCAGCAGCAAAACGACCAGTCAATGGAGAATCGCGAGATATCGCAATGGTGGAGGTTTCTTTACTTGAATTCAAGTGCACTCATCTTAAAGCTTGCAAAATTCGGTTTACGACGAGGTCGTGCACCCTCATGACCACAGCCCTTCAATCCGACAGTCCATGCGCACTGCCAGCGGTCCCGGCGTGTTCTCGCACTGCGTGGACCTGGCTCCTCCTCAGTCCCCAACCGAACTGGCCCACTCACACCACCCAGAAGAACAACCACGTCGCCCCAAAGATAGGATAGGATTGACGGAGGACATCGAAAAAGTGCAAAGAAGGACAGCTCGTGTCGTGTTATCGCGCAATAGGGGTGAGAGTGTCACCGATACGTGAGTTGGGGTCGCAGTTACTGAAACAAAGGCGGTTTTCTTTGCGGCGAGATCTATTTACGAAATTTCAATCACCAACTTTCCGTTCCGAATGCGAAAATATTTTGTTGACACCCACCTATGTAGGGAGAAATGATCATCATAATAAAATAAGAGAAATCAGAGCTCGAGCAGAAAGATTTAGGTACTCCTTTTTCCCACGCGTCATTCGAAAGTGGAATGATAGAGTTGTATGAAAATGATGAACTCTCTGCCAGGCACTTAAGTGTGAATTACAGAGTAACCATGTATATGTAGATGTAGATGTAAATAGAGCAACAGTTATTACATATCGATAACCGCCGCTGCTGCCACTAGAAGACGGGCAACGCTTGCGAAATGAGTGGCGCCAGTCAAGACGAGAAGAAGACAAACAACCGCAACCATGCCAACTAAACGATACGGTCTGGCCTGTAACAGAGAGCAGAAACCTACAAACAGCACCAACGTGAGCCGCAGCACGGCTCAATTCCTGTTTCTAAACTTGTGTGCAAACCTTAATGCCGAAAGTAACTTTCACATAATGTGTCACTGCCAAGTGGCATAGCTCGATGAAACTTGGACTATACATAGGGCTTCTGCACCACTTGTTAGCAGCAGACACAGTGGCTGCGCCAAAGACTGAGACGGCGTGGAGTTTTAAAATTATTTATTGAACTTTCTTTACAATTTCTCCCTCGTCGTCGCTGCCCAGCGCTGCGGAACCCTCCGCCTGGCTGCTGCTGCGTAGATTCTCCGACAATGCACCCAACGCGTGCCGCTGATCGCACTCGGGAGCCTCGGGCCACCAGTGCTCTGCTGAAGCCAGGATGCCCTGTGGTTGAGACGAGCTCGTCGCCGCTCGGCGCCCCAGTGCAGGCATGCCCACGGAGCCGCGTCGTCGTGAGGCAGCTCCCGACGCCTGCTGCACCGGCGGCTGGGAAGCCGTCAGTCGCGATGTCCGCGAGGTCCCGTCATGGACGGACTACGCGCCGTGGAACCGGGTTACCGTGAAGTCCGGGCGGCAGTCCCCGGCGGCGCCTGTGACCAAGACGGCGCTGCGGCCGGTCCTGCTGGAAGTTCTCGCTGTAGTTAGTCAGCCATGGTGCCGACCGAACTCGGGCCGACCTCCAGAGCTGAAGTTGACATCTGGCGTCGAACGGATGACTCCTGCGAGCTGGAACAGACTTCCGGAATCGTCACCTACGAAGATTGGACATTCGGACACGGACCACATCTGTCCTCAGATCCGAACTGCTTGCTAATGGCTTCTGCCTGTTGCTGCCTGCGCTCCACTATTTATATCCGGCAGGAGGACGTTTTTCACCCTCGGTTGCAGCTTCTTGTTATTACTCCCGCAGTATATTGCAGCGTAACTTAGCGTGCTGGCCTCACTTCCCCTTACTCAGCACTCTCCAGGCTTCGCTCAGCGCTCGGTCTGTGTGCGTCCTTGCGTCAGCCTGATGGTAGACTGCTGCTGCCAGCAAGGCTATCTGTGCCTGCCTACTTCGCAACGCCTCGGTCGCCGGCGTGCCTCTGTTTTGCCACTCTCCACTGCCTGAAGAAACGCTTACTACATGTGGCCGCTACAATAGGAAGAACTGCTATAGTATAGTACAGAAGGTAACTAGAAGAAATACTCAATGTGACGAAAGGAAATTACACTTTTATTCGAAGATGATCATTACACTGAAGTCATCGCAATTTGTGATGGTTCCCTTGACATTACTAAAAGCGGGACATGGCTCTTAATAGTGTGTGTGATCAGCAGGACTTCAGTGAATTCTCTGCAAAGTGCTCACATGCTGGCCACGAAGTTGGTTAGGAATTCTTGTATTAGGGAGTTCCATTCCTCTACCAGCTCGACTGACAACTGTTGGGTAATCGTTGGTGCAGTACATCTGCCTAGCGCATCCCACACGTGATCGATGGGATGTAAGTCGGAGGAACGGGTAGGCCAGATCAGTCGCCAAATCTCCTGTACTTCCGAGAGCATGAAGTGCATTAATTACGTCTTCCCATCTCTCGCCAGCATTGCCGAATATGATCGTTTTGCTAGTCCAGGTCTTACACTGTGGAGGTGCATAATGTTGCATGGGAGAACTAAAGTCTAAATCTCTGAACGTGGTACACTCACTGACTAACGTTATTGTAACACTGTACTCCTTCCCCATGTGGGTCTTTTTCAGGGATGCATTCAGCCCTGAACTCACCTTTATGGACGACAATGCGAGACCGCATCGAACAGCGCGCAGTGGAGGAGCTCATGGAGCGAGGGATATTCGGCCAATGGACTGGCCTGCCCATTTCCCCAACATCAATCCCGTAGAGCATATATGGGACACATTGCGGAGACCTGTTTTACCACGTCTACATGTACCAACGACCGTACAACAGTTGTCCATCGCACTGGTGGAGAAATGGAAAGTCCCACCACAAGAATTTCTTAGCAATCTTGTGGCCGGCGTGCAAGCACGTTCCAGAGCATGCACTGTCTTCCATGGTGATCATACACCCACTTAAATACCATGTCCTGCCATTTCTAATGTTCAGGAGACCATCATAAATTGCGGTGACTTCGGTGTAATTACTGTCTGTGAATAAAAATGTATTTTCTCTTCGTCTCATTGCGTATTTCTTATGGATACTTAGGACCTGATGTACTACAGTGTAGTAGTTCTTTCTGTGTAGGGTCCAGGTTTCATCGAGCTACGTCACATGGCAGTGGCAGATTACACGGAAGTTACTTTTGTTCTCAAATTTTGCACATCAGTTTATATAGCACCGCCTTCCAGCCTTTATTGACGAATGGAAGAGAAAATTCTTTGACAGATTAATAATCCGTACTGGATATTTTTACTGCGCAGAAAAGTTTCAAATATTGCTATAGGTAGAATAATTCTGGAAACCCTCCTTAAGTTGTAGGTAAAACATTTCCCCACGATACACTTTCTTCAGGCAAGGCTAATGTTTATGCAGGAGAGATCTGTGAAGTTTAGGAAGTAGAATAGTGGTGTTAGCAGTACTCGAGCTACTTCTTGTCTTGACTGTCGCCACTCGTTTCGCAAGCGTTGCCTGTCTTCTAGTGGCAGCAGCGGCGGTTATCGATATGTAATAACTGTTGCTCTATCTACATCTACATCTACATATACATGGTTACTCTGTAATTCACACTTAAGTGCCTGGCAGAGAGTTCATTTTCATACAACTCTATCATTCCACTTTCGAATGGCGCGTGGGTAAAAGGAGTACCTAAATCTTTCTGTTCGAGCTCTGATTTCTCTTATTTTATTATGATGATCATTTCTCCCTACATAGGTGGGTGTCAACAAAATATTTTCGCATTCGGAACGGAAAGTTGGTGATTGAAATTTCGTAAATAGTTCTCGCCGCACAGAAAACCAGCTTTGTTTCAGTAACAGCGACCCCAAGTCACGTATCATATCAGTGACACTCTCACCCCTATTGCGCGATAACACGACACGAGCTGTCCATCTTTGTACTTTTTCGATGTCCTCCGCCAGAGGGCCAGTCGTGCCTAAATTGCTAGAATTGTTAGAAATAAAAAAATTTCGAATGTCAAGAGAGATCAGATTTCCGACAAGAATCTTCCACCGAAGAAAAATATTTACTTTCGCAGAAGGCATTTCTTCACAGAGAATCCTTTTCTGATAGAAGTCTCAGTTTGAATAATTCGGTAATTAAAGATCCCGAGAGGAGAAAAAAAGTTCTGCCGACAATGACGGTGTTCACGAAAGCCATGACCAGCATCGTGTCCGGTACTGGCACGCTGTTTGGTCTGCTCGGAAAGTTTCAAACTGCACACACTTCACTGCAGAGCCGGAGTTTCTTTTTGGACAGAATGTTACAGCTTTCAGTCTCACAGATTTCGAGATTAAAAAAGACGAAACAGATATAGAGTTTGTGTTGAAAAACTCTCGAGAATTTTCGTCGGAAACTCTGCAGTCAGTGGCAAGCCACAGGACACTGTCTATAAAAATGAAATGGAAATAGTTCTGAAACAGTTCAAGAATTGTAAAGCGCCAGAAGAGGATCAGATCGGAAGCGAGATGCTTAAACTTGGAGAAGAGACACTTGAAGAGGCACTCCTAATTCTGCTAATTAAATGCCTCGAGAAAGGGGAAGTTTGCAGAGTCATGGAAAAATGGAGAAACCATTCTCTACTAAAAATTTAAAAAATATTGTACGAGAAACTTTGTCTGGACCGCAGTTTACATTACACTAAAACATGATGACTCGCCTCAGAAAAAATTATTTATCACGAAATATGCAATTTAGAAATGTTAAAGCTGACAAAATACATACAACGAGAGCCTACCCATTAACAGAATAAGCATGCATCACAATCTAGTTTTCACCGTTCTATGATTAATAATATACTCCTTTCAGAATAACCTACCGTTCAAATCATAAATGCATGTGAAAATGCACTAAACAGTATCAACAGTGAATATCATGCAAAAACATGCATTCGTATTAAAAAACAATCAGAGTAAGACAATACTGGTGTTAAGAGCATTATCAAGCCCAAACTAGTTCCTACCTTTGCAAAATTAAAGAATACAATTACAATACTAGTAATCTATCCTATATGGTAAAACGATAACATGCCGCGTACAATAGACATATCCCACGTAATTGTCAGATGATACGAACTCATTAAAATTCCAATGTAACACCAAAACTATAGCCACATACCATAATCGTGCGGGACATAGAAAAGATGAGGGCGGAGCAGTTGCGTAAGTAAAATTGAATGAGTCATCCATTACATGCGTTTGTAAAACAGGTAATACAGTGAGAAATCTTCAGGAAAGGGCAAAATGACCAATAAACTGTTCCACGTCTGTAAAAATGGTCCAAACAGTACGTAGTAATATTAAGAGAGAAACTTATCTTAATAACAGTCACAAAAATTAGGAGAAAACCCCATTGTGGTTGACAAGAGAGTAATCCACCAGAACATATAATACTGCCATTGTTACATCGTACGTACTCGTTGACAGAAAGAAAATGAAACTGGTCCAGTCAGAGTGGCTAGACGTTCCCTTTCTGAGAACAACTGAACTGTGCAAGAACTCGCTCTGGCCTGACAGAAATAACCAGCGAGACCGACAGGCGTCAAGCGAGTATGTGCATTTAAATAGACTCGGAAGAACAAATAATAAATTTTAACGTAGGTATAAAGCTTGCACAAGATAATATAGTAACTGATTAATAAGAAATAAAGTTAATTTTTATTTTATCCTATTAAAATATCACAAAGAATTAATTATAAAAAATATGACTAGAATCGAATCCACGTTAAGTAAAAGGAAAGCTATACATAAACGGTAAAACACCCACAAGGGGTATAGCTATACGATACAGGATTCACAAGCGATACATTTCAGACATATTCTTATTGAGAACAAAATTATTCACGGTGAGATGACAACTGACGGTGAAGTGCGCCACCTCCCGAAAAGCAGAATCCATTCCGCTGTCAGAGTTGCGGACAGCCGCGCCTAGGAGGTGGACGGTGACGGCGCGTTCACAATCCAAGAACCGGAACAATTGCGGTCGCGTCTCGGTAAGCAGTTACGAGCGCTAAAACATTTCATAGAAAATACCCAAAAAATAATTCTGGCTGAACTCCTTTTGGTCATTCAAGGTCTTATCAGGGCTCTTCCTCATACAGGAATAAATCTCCAGATCCTCCAGCAGATCAAGCTTTCTTCCCTTTTATGCACAATACAGTATTTCTAACCCTTGTTCAGTGTCCTTCACCGTATGTTTTTCAACGGCAATGTGCCTTTCAAAAGGAGTTTTCTTTCTCATTCAGGAATAAATCTCCAAATCCTCGAGCAGATCAAGCTTTCTTCCATTTTATGCGAAATGTAGTATTTCTATCCCTTGTTCAGTGTCCTTCACCGTATGTTTTTCAACGGCAATGTGCCTTTCAAAAGGAGTTTTCTTTCTCATTCAGGAATAAATCTCCAAATCCTCGAGCAGATCAAGCTTTCTTCCGTTTTATGCGAAATGTAGTATTTCTATCCCTTGTTCAGTGTCCTTAACCGTTGTTTTTCAACGGCAATGTGTATAACACCCCCCTGCTTCCTGGGATTTGCGAAATTACAAGTTGACAATGACCGTGAATTATGAATTTTGACCCCCGTCGGGATAAGGCATCCGAATCCGAAGTAAATAATCATTATTCCGCGGGAAACAGGAGACTTTATAACTTGATCGTTATTTAATGAGTAATTTCATTCAATAACGATCGGTAAATGAAATAATGGAAATAATTTGGAAATAAATTTTGCCAGTGGAAATTTTGCCGAAAGAAATGAGTAAGTTGTAAAAGCAATTAAAAAATCGGTCGCCAGCTCAACTGATGAGCGACAGTACTGTTAAGTACATGAATAATTGTGTCAAAAATAAAGTTTACCTGTTTGTAGCGCAGCAGGTGGAACGGGAGCTTTTACGTAAGTGTCGTGTCAGGCTCAGTAGTCATATAAAACAATGTCATAACAATCTAACTATACTTATTTTGTTCGTAATTTGTCAGCTAAGTGCAATTCTGACAACACAGATAATTATCTATCGAGATTTTGAATAATGGACTGTCATTCTGTCTTTAAAATTAGGTACTTTGCACAGTTTAATCTACTGATAATGAAATATATTGCCAATAATTAATTAGCTATGTTTTCACTGTTAATAATTCATTAATTGGGGGGTTTTCAGGTGGAATAAGCTTTATAATTTCATCAAATATCCTTGAATTAACTTCAGCTGAATGTGCATTGAAATAAATCTTAATAATCAAATTTATTACTTCAGTCTATTATTAAGTTACTACGGTTGGCGTAAGCTTATTAAGCGTAACAATTAACTAAGAGAACCAGTCTGGAATTTACTCTTCACCGTCTATGCAAACAATTTGATAATTAACATATTTTCTCTTGATAATGACGTGACACACTCGGTTCAGTAAGGTAAGAACTGGAAGGAACCTACGTGGTGTTATTGTCGGGTGGAATGTAACTGCAACACTTCGATTATAAAGTGCTTGTTATTAACTGTTCGACTTCAGAGAAAAGCACAGTCACTGGCAAGCCTTCTACAATTTTATCCTACGAAAATTACGTAGATCTTACTTCCCTCGTTGTCGGTGGATCGACGGATGTCCACGGCAGCGACACAATGTGGTATCGGACTTTTACTGTTGCGACTTGGGCCCACAGTGCGCTTCACATTTAAGTACTCGTTTCTTCAGCACTGTGCCCATTATTCCGTAATAACTTTCCCGGCAATGCTTCCAGATATGCCGACCATTACTTTCCCGTCGTACTTAGATCCACACACTAGCCGTTAGACGTAACACAGCTAGAACTAGCAGCACTCGACTGTACGACTCCGAGCACGGCGTCACTGCTACTACTACCCGCTGGCGCGCTCCCGCGCCCAGAGGCGCGACAAAACAATCTCTCTGACTTCAACGTTAACTAAATATGCCCTGACATGCCAGTGTTAAATATTACATAATTTAAACATAGTATTTACAATACATATTTACACTAGACAATACATCGTATACAAACAGTTTCATGTGTTAAGTAAGCGAAAAAATTCATACCAAGGACTGAGTTGTAGCGTCACATGTGCCTTCCAAAAGGAGTTCTATTTTGAGAATATCTATGTTCCCTGAAGTGTATATGACAAGAAGAGGCCCGCCTGGCCAATAAAGTAACTGTCGCAGTTATTCCATTCTCCTCTTCGAAAAAGGTGACAGCACGGACATCGAGAATCACACGATTACTATTCTCCCATTCATCTTTTACAAGCTGCTAACAAAAACCGTTACGAATCGCCTGAGTCGGAAATTTTACTTTTACCAGCCAGTCGATTAGTCGGGGTTCAGAAAAAGGTTCAGTACAATGACCATGTTCGAATGAGTGACTGCTGGAAAGGTACCCGTGAGAAGAGGCAACAGTCAAGGACACACGATCTCACGTAAGTTATCCGCCTTGGCTCTAGAGGAGTTGTTCAAGTGTCTATCCTGTAGACAGAAAGGTGTCTATACAGATGGAAAACGTCTCCACTATATTCAGTTTGCAGATGATACCGCCCACTTTAGTAGCGGCACAAATTAACTATCAACAACTATCTGAAAACTCAAAGATGCTTGCCAAGATGTAGGCCTCGAAATTAACCTGCGAAAGACCAAACTCATGAGCCCTGTCTGTTTTACGGTCTTCACAGAAAGCCACACCCTGTAAGCAGTAAATAAGCACACTTGTCTGGGACACAAAATCCAACTTTGAAAAGATAACCAGCCAACAGGGAACATCTGGTTCAAACTGCTCTGAGCACTATGGGACTTAACATCTGTGGTCATAAGTCCCCTAGAACTTAGAACTACTTAAACCTAACTAACCTAAGGACACCGCACACATCAATGCCCGAGGCAGGATTCGACCCTGCGATCGTAGCTGTCGCGCGGTTCCAGACTTAAACTCATAGAACCGCTCGGCCACAACCAATTTTAACGTCAAAGGACTTGTCATTAAACTGGAATTACCTTTCAGATCAATCAGTTATAACAGCTCATACACAGGGGCGCTTTCAATTCAAACGGCAAGCGGTCTCGAAAACATCTCGGAAACAGATGTAAGTTTCAAAGTGTCCTCAAACTCTTTATAAAACTATACTTGCAATTCTTTCAAGGCCACAAAGAGTTCTTCAAACCTCGCATTTTCTCTAACGCCAGTGAGCTTAGGCAGCTGGGTTGTCTATGTCAAAATGTATCCCTTCTACAAAGCGGATTGCTTTTTTAAATGCAACCCCATTAAATCAGAAAGAAGTTATCTTGTAATGCCTTACTGTGAGCAGTGTGCAGTCAAGTACACGTAAAATGTGAAATCTGCATTCCGTTCTGGATGCTCTAATTTTTGTTCCTGCACTTATTTTACCTTCATAAATTCAACAACGGCGAGTTTTAAACCGAAATATCGTTCCGGGCGTGCCACTTGACTCAGCAAATGTACTTTGCACTATTGTATGAAGTCACAATACTCTTCGTTCAGTTGGTTTGAAAACTGTTGCAGCTGACAATGGAACAATGCGAGTGACTTCAGAAATTTTGCTTCTCGTACCACCAACTTCTTTACGTGCTCCCGGCCTGCAAATTTAGCACAAAATGTTTTTTTGTGTATAGAACAATGAATCCTGTCTGTCGATCGGTGCAGCTTTTGCCCTTTCATTGTTAACTAAGTATTTAACTTCTGAAACTTTCTGGCAGATTAAAACTGTGTGCCGGAGCGAGACTCGAACTCGGGACCTTTGCCCTTCGCGGGCAAGTGCTCTACTAACTGAGCTACCCAAGCACGACTGACGCCCCGTCCTCACAGCTTTAATTCTGCCAGTACCTCGTCTCCTTCCTTCCAAACTTCGCAGAAGCTCTCCTGCATACCTTGCAGAACTAACAGTCCTGGAAGAAAGGATATGACATAAGTATTGCGCAATCGGAAGTAACCTAACCAATTTTTCTGCAACACGAGCTAAGTATTTAACGTATACGTTACGCGTCTTGTAGCGCGTGACCTTGATTCGGACTTCGATTCTGGCGAGTCTGCAACACAACACGAGCTCGAGTATTACTTAGCTCATGTTGCAGAAAAATTGGTTAGGTTACTTCCGGTTGCGCAATACTTTGCGCTGATAAGGACTGGGGGATGTTTCCAGAGTGAAATTTCTTTCTGCACGGTACTGTAATGTTGTTTGATAGCAAATGTGCAGTACTTGCACCTTGTGCGAATGGAGAATTCTCATCCCTCTCTTGTGTCATTGCCATTCATTTTAAAGGATTGCAACGGTAAATCGCTAGACTGCTTCTTTTTGCGCAAACAGCCACTGGAGCTGTGAACGTCCTTCGTACCACGGCATTATTCTGCTGAAACCAGAGTTTTGCGCCTGCCGAAAAATGCCGCACTGCAATGCCGAATGAAATGTCGCGCTTTTTCGTGTACAGCTGGGAAGAACCGAGTAGCGCCGAGTGAATTATTGTGAAGGTGGTTCAATGAACCCTCTGCCAGGCACTTAAGTGTGACTTGCAGAGTATCCTTGTCGATGTAGCTGTAGATGGAGACGGGCCAGGCGTTGACTCGCCCATGGCTTTCACACATCTAAATCTACATCTACATCTACGTGATTACTCTGCTATTCACAATAAAGTGCCTGGCAGAGGGTTCAAAGAACCACCTTCATGCTGTCTCTCTACCGTTCCACTCGCGAACAGCACGCGGGAAAAACGAGCACTTAAATTTTTCCGTGCGAGTCCTGATTTCTCTTATTTTATCGTGATGATCATTTCTCCCTGTATACGTGGGTGCCCACAGAATGTTTTCGCAATCGGAGGAGAAAACTGGTGATTGAAATTTCATGAGAAGATCCCGTCGCAATGAAAATCGCCTTTGTTTTAACGATTGCCACTCCAATTCACGTATCATGTCTGTGACACTATCTCCCCTATTTCTCGATAATACAAAACGAGCTGCCCTTCTTTGTACTTTTTCGATGTCATCTGTCAGTCCCACCTGATGCGGATCCCATACCGCATAGCAGTACTTCAGAATATGGCCGACAAGCGTAGTGTAAGCAGTATCTTTGGTAGACCTGTTGCACCTTCTAAGTGTTCTGCCAATGAATCGTAGTCTTTGGTGTGCCCTACCCACAATATTATCTATGTGATCGTTCCAATTTAGGTTATTTGTAATTGTAATCCCTAAGTATTTAGTTGAATTTACAGCCCTCATATTTGTGTGACTTATCGTGTAATCGAAATTTAGTTGATTTCTTTTAGTACTCATGTGAATAACATCGGACTTTTCTTTATTCAGGGCCAATTGCCACTTTTCGCACGATACAGATATCTTATCTAAATCATTTTTCAAGTCTTTTTGATCATCTGATGACTTTACAAGACGATAAATGACAGCATCATCTGCAAACAACCTAAGACGGCTACTCAGACTGTCTCCTACGTCGTTAATATAGATCAGGAACAATAGAGGGCCTATAACACTTCCTTGGGGAACGCCGGATATTACTTCTGTTTTACTCGATGACTTTCCGTCTATTACTACGAACTGTGACCTTTCTGACAGGAAATCACGAATCCAGTCGCACAACTAAGCCAATACTCCGTAGGGACACAGTTTGATTAGAAGACGCTTGTGAGGAACGGTGTCGAAAGCCTTCTGAAAATCTAAAAATATGGAATGAATTTGGTTCAAATGGCTCTGAGCACTATGCGACTTAACGTCTGAGGTCATCAGTCGCCTAGAACTTAGAACTAATTAAACCTAACTAACCTAAGGACATCACACATATCCATGCCCGAGGCAGGATGGAATGAATTTGACATCTCCTGTCGATAGCAGTTATTACTTCATGAGTATAAAGAGCTATTTGTGTTTCACAAGAACGATATTTTCTGAATCCTCTGCACGTGTGGAATTTGGCACTGGTTTAGGGGATATACAGTAAAACGTACTCAAAATCACTGCAATCAGTGACAGTTGCGAAGTTGGTAGGAAGGATGGGGCTTAACATCCGTCGACGACAAGGTAACTGGAGCACAAGATCGTATTAAATAAGGGTTGAGGAGTGTGGGAAATCGGCGTTACCTTGTCAAAGTAGCTGACATTAGTCTTAACTGAATCAGGAAAAATATATGGGATTTTGTAGTGGAACAGCTATAAAGATGACTTCCCATCAGAAGTTGTGATGCTAATTTTTAATCAATCACTCTTAAGCCTAAGCGAGATAGAAGCATCTAAGATATTGTTGGCACCGTGTCTTTAACTAACAATTGTGTCAACCGCTATTCCTCAAAACCAAACACAGTGGTAAACCGGCTGCATAACGCGTTAGAGTTTGCGTGGCACGCTGTTCGTAGCCTCGCGGTGCCGAAGTGTGACGTCCCGTACCTAAGCTGCTAAATACCTGCAGGCGAGATGAGAGCAGAGATCCCGCCTCGAAACCGCGCCGCGTCACAAATGGAAGCCTCTGGGAATGAGGTGCCAGCGCGCCGACAAGCACCCTCTGGCGGAAAGCAAAGCGACGCGTGCGGCTAAACTTTCGACAGATTTGCTCCGCAGCGAAACAATCGCTGTTTAGCCGTAATCTGGCGGCGGCTGCGGGCGCAGGCGCCGCAATGACAGCCGGGCCGCCCTTGTGCCGGCAGGCGTCTGCTCCATTAGCGAGCGTGCGAGAAGCACGCCGGGGCCGCGGTACGAGTTCCCGCCTCGTGCGTGCAGGCGGAGAGCCCAGAATGTACTGTGTAGGCTTACGGCAGTTTGGAAATATCTGCTCTTTGTGAGTACGTGCCTCTGCATGTTGTGTTTGTGTGTGTGTGTGTGTGTGTGTGTGTGAGAGAGAGAGAGAGAGAGAGAGAGAGCGAGAGAGAGAGAGAGAGAGAGAGACAGGAGAAAGGGGGTGGGGGGGGGGGGGTGTAGTGGATGGTACCAGAGGGAGAGGTGCAAATGTGGACTGAAATAGCACTCCCCGATACCGTAAACCCCTGCTTTCAGTTCGTCGCTAAACATTTGCTTCAAGAGTAGCGCCAGTGCCGCGAACTTAAAGCGCCCTGCGATCTGTTCCATTACTCCCTCGCGAAAACCAATCGATACTCGTTCCAGGCAGAGCGCTGTAAATCACGGAGAGGAATGTGCAGTACTGGATGGTGCGAGCTCTGTGTAAAGCTTTTTAAAAGATTTTATCTGTACCACGTTTCCTGCAGACAGTAACAGGAGAAATATATTTTCATTTAAAAATGAAATATACAATTATCTCTTCTGTGTCATCAGCTCGAGCCTGAATGGCACCACCCATTTCTCATCTTCTTCATATTTCATGACGTTATATCGGTTTCTACCACAGTTTAAATTTACTTTTTTATATTAATCAGTTCATTTCAATTAGACATCGCAGGCCGGTGTGGCCGTGCGGTTCTAGGCGCTTCAGTCCGGAACCGCGTGACCGCTACGGTCGCAGGTTCGAATCCTGCCTCGGGCATGGATGTATGTGATGTCCTTAGGTTAGTTAGGTTTAAGTAGTTCTAAGTTCTAGCGGACTGATTGTAACCTCCCCACAGAAATGTAAAACAATGATAATGAGCCAAATGTTAACTCCCCACAAAATTATGTTAAATAATAATGCAAAATGGAACCAAGCTTAAACTCCCCACAAAATTGATAAATGAAAATTGACCAAAAACCGCAATAATGTCAATTAACTAATGAACCACGTAGGAAATGTAACTTCCTAACAGAAATAATAATGTCTGGTAAATCTTTTTAAGGGCAGCATCGCTGACCTTCGGCCCTGTGAAATAATTAAATCTGATAATTTCTTACCTCAGTAAAACTGCATCTATATCTGCTCTTATTTTTCGGCACAGCTCCGTGCAATGCTGGCCCATATTTAATTTTGATTCTTGGAGGAAATGCATAGGAAATATTATTTAACTTGAAATGAATCTTTTTCTTTAAATGAGTTACTTTATAAAAGGTTATTATTGGGGCATCATTTTTTGAACAAATTAATTACAATTGCCGGCCGAAGTGGCCGAGCGGTTAAAGGCGCTACAGTCTGGAATCGCACGACCGCTACGGTCGCAGGTTCGAATCCTGCCTCGGGCATGGATGTGTGTGATGTCCTTAGGTTAGTTAGGTTTAAGTAGTTCTAAGTTCTAGGGGACTGATGACCACAGCAGTTGAGTCCCATAGTGCTCAGAGCCAGTTGAACCAGTTGAATTACAATTAACATACGTTATTAGCTGAGCGCAATGCTGCTTCATTACCTTCTACAATAATATACATATCGTCCACCACATTCCTGACCAGACTCGTGGGCAGAGCACACCGCGGACGCATGCCGACTCGCTACACACTAGCACTGACTGAGTGCAACTATCCAACTGTCTACTCCCTCTGCCGACTCGCCACACACAACTAAACTCTCGCGCGGTCAAGCGCAGACTAGCCACGATAAATAACTCTCTGGTCAGAGATTCTGTCATGCCTCGCCATCGCTGGTAATGAATACATATGAAACGTACGCGTTTCATGATGACCACAGATGTTAAGTCCCATACTGCTCGGAACCATTTGAACTTAGACATCTTCTGGGTGTAATGTTTCACATTCGCGCTGCTATCATATCTGATAGTCTACCGGGTACAAACATCAGATGTTTTCCACGCTACTGCATGCCTTATGCCTCACGTGGTACGGCGACATCACAGAAGAGTGTGCCAGGGTACAGAGAGCGACGATGAAGCAGGCTACCGTAGTTCCCGTGCTGCACGACGCGTAATAAAGGGAAATGCGTATGGTTAAATTATCTCCTAGTGAAAGTTTTATCAACAACATACCTGATAGTAAAATGAGGATAATGGAATGTAGCCGAATTAAATCGGGTGATGCTGAGGGTATTAGATTAGGAAATGAGACGCTTAAAGTAGTAAATGAGTTTTGCTATTTGGGGAGCAAAATAACTGATGATGGTCGAAGTAGATACAATATAAAATGCAGACTGGCAATGGCAAGGGAAGCGTTTCTGAAGAAGAGAAATTTGTTAACATCGAGTATAGATTTAAGTGACAGGAAGTTTTTCTGAAAGTATTTGTAAGGAGTGTAGCCATGTATGGAAGTGAAACGTGGACGATAAATAGTTTAGACAATAAGAGAATAGAAGCTTTCGAAATGTGGTGCTACAGAAGAATGGTGAAGATTAGATGGGTAGATCACATAACTAATGAGGAGGTATTGAATAGAATTGGAGAGAAGAGAAATTTGTGCCACAACTTGACTAGAAGAAGGGATCGGTTGGTAGGGCATGTTCCGAGGCATCAAGGGATCACCAATTTAGTGTTGGGGGGAAGCGTGGAGGGTAAAAATCGTAGAGGGAAACCAAGATATGAATACACTAAACAGATTCAGAAGAATGTAGGTTCCAATAGGTACTGAGAGATGAAGAAGCTTGCACAGGATAGAGTAACGACAAACAACCTGAAAGGATCTAAGTTCAAGCATACAGTAATAATTATAGATGTTGCGTACTGCCAAAACTTTAATATTGAATACTGTGATCCAGAAATTCGTTATGGTATCATTACATTAGTTTGTTGTAACGTAATTCTAGCGGAAGAAGCCCACGTCTCTGTCTTGAGGAGGCAACGTGTACAGTCTAAGGAAACAGTGTCACCAGTAAACATTGCTTTACTTGTGTTGTGTTTAATTACGAGTGATGTGTTGCTTCGGTATTGTTGGGACAACAATAACGTACGGTCGAAAGTTCCGTATAGTCACTCTAATGCAGGGCTTCCCAACCTTTTCAGCTGGCGGACCCAATTTTCAGTCGAAAATCCATGGCGGACCCTAGTCAGTCAAGAGCACAGTAACTTTAAATTTCAGAGCGAAACCCATGGGAACTGAAAGCTTCTTAATGCAAGTGCCATGTTCCCAATACCCCCCTACCCCCCCTCTACCCCCCCTACCCCCTCCCCCGAAGTATCAATAGAGTCTTTGGTTTAGAGATGAATGAAAACAACTTGAAATTTACGATCCAATTTGAATTCTCATTGTAACCATAGACACTTACTAGTAGACTTGCTCCCTTTGTTTGACACACTACAGCCTGATTAAAATTACTTGGTAATTGACATTTCATACGTTGGAGCTGCCTTGCTCCAAGAGCAATCAACCTCACGTCCAAACTGTTCGCTGTTGACAAGCTGCCGCTTGTGGTCTTCCACTGTTTGGCTACTGTTGTGTAAGGAGCATGCATATTTCGTAACAGTCGTGTGTGTGTGTGTGTGTGTGTGTGTGTGTGTGTGTGTGTGTGGTTTTTCGTGAAACCCGAAGAACACACACACACACACACACACATGCACGAGGGAGGACTCGAACCTCCGGCGGGAGCGGCCGCGCAATCCACGACGACATGGCGCCTTAAACTGCGCGGCCATTCCGCGCAGCTGTGAAGAAAAGAGGCAGACCCACGATTCGGGATACAAACACATCACGAAAGAAAAGAGGCCAAGGAATTGCCTTTAAAGGACCATTGTGACATCTGTTATGCAATGTGTGGGAATGCGTTTCGAAAACCGGATGTCAAAGCCGATGTCCCAGTTCCACTTTTGGTTGGTCAGGTAACGACTTCAAAATCGGTTCTTGAAATCTTCGTTTATAAATCCGTTTTCCAGTTCCACAATCGATTTGCGTGCCCATGTAAACAGCTTGAAAAGTCTAGTTATTTTTACGTCTTTGCGTATCTACTGAACGGCAGCTGTCATTCAATAGCCGGCAGTCCATAGCGGCGTTGCAGCAGTGTACTGTCAGTTGGTAGCTGGCAACAGTTTAGCCACAGCTGACAACTTCAACTACTGTAAACAAATTAGGAAAACAAACAAACAGACTCTCTTATTTCTATATAAGAACACAAAGCATTTCACAGAACGTAAGACTTTTTTTTTCTCAAATTCTGGCAGAGGAGGTTTACCTTTTACAAGATGGCACGTGAAAAGTCCTCATTTGTTTACGCTCGCAGCCAGCTGCCAGAATATAGTGTCAGAGTAATAGCAAGTAATTGTAATTGAAGCGTAGGCAGGCCATATTTTTAACTGAGAGGACGGAATATATTATAAATAAAAGAAATTAGCTTTAGGGATCACTTTAATTTTCGTAACAAAAATATCAATGCCAACAGAATTCAATTAATAATTATTTTGTAAATGACAGAAGACAGAAACAAAATTCCTACAGAGTTATAGTTCAGGTACGTTCACTGAGCATCTACGAAGAAAAATGCTTTCTTCTTTACTATAGATGAGTCTGTAGGAATAATAATGGAATCCTAATGTGATGGTTGAGGGTGCTTCTGCTGACACAATTTTGAAAAGTTGGGTTCAGTTCTTGACAACTGGAGACGGATGTCTGGTTCCGCATCTAGACAGCTTCGGTACTTAGTTTTGTGGGCAGCATAGATCGAGAATCCAGAATCACACATGTATGTTGTGGCAAACGGAAGAAGTACAAGTTTTGCCTTTTCAACAAGGGGGTAGTATTTCTTGTTATCCAAACCGATCCAAAAGTGTGAGTAACCATCAATGTCAAAACTTGATTTCAAGATAGAGTCTGTGGCAATTTCTATCAACAACTCATATTCATTTGATGATAGAATGTTCGGCTTTTTGGATACAGTGAATGGGTTGACCACCCATTTGTATTTCTGCAGCTTCTCATCTTCAGCTGTTGGGAAATAATGCTCCAACAATGACATCAATCTTCGGAGATGTTCCAGGATTTGATGAAACAAATTCATCCCAAGCGCCAATGTTTTGTTTTTCAAAAACTCCTTGAGAAGAGGAAAACACTCGACCTCCCCTCCTCGACACTGTCTGCCCAAAAATTGATTTTGCTCTTGAATGCTCGAACTTTTTCGATAGCAGTGACCTTTGTTTCACTTTGCCCTTGGAGTTAAATATTCATTTCGTTCATTTTGGAGAAAATATCTGACAAATAGGCAAGTATACACTGCCAATTTTCGTCATTAATAAGGTCTGCTAATTTGGTGTTATACTCCAAAAGCAAAGCTAAGACTTCCAATCTCAATTCGTAAAACCGAGAGAGTGCATTCCCACGTGAGAGCCACCTCACTTCTGTGTGGAGAAGCAGGGAACGATGAAGGCTTCCCATATCTTCACACAGTATTGTGAAAAGTCTTGACTTCAGCGGCCTTGATTTTATGTAGTTAATGATTTGAATGGATTCGTCTAAAACTTTCTTGAATGTAACAGGCATTTGTTTCGTAGCTAAGGCTAATGTGTGGAGAGCACAATGACTACTGCTGCAATTCTTGGTTTTTTCTCTTATTTTCGTTATTGCTCCGACTGTAGGACCCGTCATAGCTTTTACACCATCTGTGCATACATCTATGCAATTAGACCATGTAACTTCGTTAGTCCTTAAAAAATTATCCAATAGACAGAATATTTCAGCACCTGTTGTGTTGGCAGGTAGTGGTCTGCACAATAAGACGTCCTCCTCAAAACATCCAGAATATTCATAACGGACAAAAGCCAACAAAATCGCAACATCAGTGGATTCATCTATCTGCAGAGAAAATGAATTGTGTTGGATGCGAGAAACAAGAGTGTCTTTCACATCATTTGACATGTCAACAATGCATCTCTTGACAGTATTCTTTGATAATGGCTCTGAAGATACAAGCTTTACTGCCTTTTCGTCTAGCATACAAGAAACAATATCATTAACACACGGCTTTATGAGATTTTCTGCAATGGCATGAGCTTTGCCTGTTTTTGCCACTCGATAACTAACCAATAAAGAAGCTTTTAATGAATTTTCATTAATTGTTTTTGCATGAGTTTTCATGCAATGCTGAGAAGCAGCTAGTTCAGCACTCTTCCTTTTGAAAAAATCGATGCCTTTAGCCTGGAAATCCGGGTGAGCACCTTCAAATGACGGCGCAATTTAACTGGTACCATTGAACTGTTCGGAAGGACTCGCGCACAAAATACACACTAAGCTTTACCCTCCTTTGTCTCCATGAAGCCAATTTCTAAATAGCTTTCGTTGTACTTACGTTTCTTGGTTCCACTTCCACAGGATATTGCAACCAATGGAGTACTTGCAGCTTTTTCACAGAATAAATCCGGCTGTGGAGCTTCTTGTGATTGTTCTTCCTTTGGTCGTCCTCCCTCCTCATTCATTTCAACTGGGAACTTCCCTTGTTGTGAAGGCGATGGAGAAACAGCACCCTTCTTCAATTATCCAATGTTAGAAGTAATAAACTGGTCAAAAATCGACTTATGAAATAGGTAGTGCACTTATAAAGCAAGTTTAACATTTAATGTTGCCTGGGGCCGCATACGTGCCAGCGAGCGCTGTGATTGGTCGACAAAGCTGGCTCCGCGCATGCGTAGAAGATTTCAGAGCTCTAGCGCCGTGAGCCGGCGCACAAACGACCCCCGGATCGTTGCGAAACAGTCGATCAGAGAAGCCGCATTCTCCGGCACTAAACTGTGTATGCGTTCTCACTTAGGAACCGCAAAGGCTGCTTGGGAACACGACCTTAAGTAAAAGTACACATGTTTTTCAAACGAAACAAAATAGTGATGAATTAGATTTTCACATTTTTATTCAATAATTTTACTCATTATTTTACACGATTTGGTGAAAAAGTGGCCGCGGACCCCCTAGAAAGAGCCGGCGGACCCCTAAGGGGTCCGCGGACCACACGTTGGGAAGCCCTGCTCTAATGAAACAGAGAATGTCTCTGTGAGTCTAAGTGATGTCTCCAGAGTCTGGAACAAGTTTATAGCGACAGGATCAATTGAAGATCGTCACAGAAGTGGCAGCGGAAGAAAAATGACAGGTGTGCAGGCCCGATATCGGCTTGTAACAGAAGGCAAAACCATCAGCACAATGCTACACGTCTACAGCGACACTTACAAACAGCTATAGAAGTGCAGGTATCGACACAAATGATATGAAGTGGTCTGATACGAAATGGGCTTCGTGAGCAGTGACTACGCGTCAGGCGACTTCTCAAGGCTTCTCCTCTGAATCGTGTTCGAAGAGGGACTAGTGTCATGTGGACACTAACAAGGGAACCTCCCCATCGCACCCCCCTCAGATTTAGTTATAAGTAGGCACAGTGGATAGGCCTTGAAAAACTGAAAACAGATCAATTGAGAAAACAGGAAGAAGTTGTGTGGAACTGTGAAAAATTGGTAACCATGATAGCGTTACGGAGATGTTTAATACACTCAAGTGGCAGACTCTGCAAGAGAGGCGCTCTGCATCGCGGTGTAGCTTGCTCGCCAGGTTTCGAGAGGGTGCGTTTCTGGATGAGGTATCGAATATATTGCTTCCCCCTACTTATACCTCCCGAGGAGATCACGAATGTAAAATTAGAGAGATTAGAGCGCGCACGGAGGCTTTCAGACAGTCGTTCTTCCCGCGAACCATACGCGACTGGAACAGGAAAGGGAGGTAATGACAGTGGCACGTAAAGTGCCCTCCGCCACACACCGTTGGGTGGCTTGCGGAGTATAAATGTAGATGTAGATGTAGATGTAGACACGACAGGGGCAGAAGAAAATTTGCTGCCAGGTGTGGGGTTTAGCTAGGTGCTCGTCTAAAGGGACATAGATACTCAGGGTACAGGAATAGGTGCAAGGGAAAGGAGTGACGAAGAGTGAGAGGCTTGGGACGGAGAGCGGTTACTGGCGTGGGCCAGGAGGTCCACAGTTGGAGACGTGACAGCAGCAGCAGCCGTGGGCAGAGGCCCACCATTCCCGAGGCAACAAGCGGCAGCAACCGTGGGCAGAGGCCCACTGTTCCCAAGATGACATCGGCTATAACCGTGAGTGAGAGGCTCACCATTCCAGGCAGCAACAGCAGACGCAAGAAGGAGGTTCGCAAAACCACCAGCGTGGCATCAGCACATCCAGAGGTTCACGACAACACAGCACGCAGCATAATAAAATGAGAGGTTAGTGAAAATGACTGTTCCCGCCGAAACAACCATCAACAGTGATAGTGATCGATTATACATGAGCTATAGTGAAGCGACTAAGTTAGTACCGCGGAAGTTTGATGGAGACCGAGAACAACTCCCAGAATTCTTAGATAATTGTGATAATGCGTACAAACTGGTAGAACCTAATCCTAAGAGACTATTTCTTAAGTATATTGTAGGACAAATAACGGGATCAGCCCGTAGTAAGATTATTGTAAGGGACCATACTGAAACCTGGTCAGAAGTGAAAGAGAGCCTCACCAAACACTATGCTAACAAACGGACGCTAGACTATTACGTCTGCAAAACATTTAATAGCCGCCAAAGTCAAGATGAGAGTGTGTTTCAGTGGGTATCCCGGGTATACTCCATGCAATTCCATTTCAGGGACGCCATGCGGTGAGTAATGACAGCCACAGAAATTCCAGGCAGTTGTGCCTTAGTCAGGGAATTGGGTAGAGCAGTCTTTATACAAGGTCTATTTAGTGATAGGATAAAAACGATAGTGCGGGCTCAGGGAGAGAAGCAATAGATTTGGCGTCAACTGAGGAAAGCGCAATTCAATCCAAGAAGGAAAATACCGGCATACAGGGTATATGAATCAGACAGGGAAGAAAGGATGTTACAGCTGCTGAAAATCGGGACACGTAGCGGGAGAATGCCAGACCCGTGTACAAGTACATAAATTTAGTCAAATAAAACATGATCGATCACTAACAATGAGAGCTAGATTACCAGTAGAAAGAATAGATGTTAGCAAATTCTACGGGAATGGGTCACGCGGAGAATGTCCACTGCCTCTATGGTGCTCGAAATGTAACCTGACCGGACATTCCCCTCCGTGCAATAGAGCGAAACCGGTAGCTTGCTTCACATGCCGTCATACAGGGCATTACGCCAGCGATTGTAACGAAAGTCGTTGGGCAAATACACGGCAACAGAGGAAGCCGGGAAACGAGCCGCAAACATAATGCAGCAGTCCCATTACGTTGCGACAAGCATAGTACGTATAGACTGCATTGGAAAGAATTACGTACAAATTAGTAGAAGCGACGCAACAGAAAACAGAATAGGGCTCACTTAAGTTTAATTAAAGAGGAAGCATTAAAACAGAAGAGAATAGACACCAGAAAAGCCGTGACGATAAGAAGTATCGCTAATGAAGAAATCACAGCCGAAGGACAGGTTAGGATAAGACTACAGACAGAAAAAGGTAAGGAGTACAACCACAATTTCCAAGTGGTAGGGACACAAATGGATTTGCCATTTGAAGGGTTGCTAGGAAGGGATTTCCTAAAGAAATACTGAGTAGTGCTAGATTACGCACAGAGGTGCTTTAAAGTACGAGGTGAATGGCTGGCGTTAAAGCAGGCCAACGAAGAGATAGTGTTATTGAAGCCAGCTCGTGTGGTAAACAGCGAGTGGACAAGGTACGCTGCAGTTACATCACAAGGCCAAAGGGGAACAACCACGTTAGCGGCCAATTAGGCCACGCACGGTGAAGGGCGCATGCCTGACATAAACATAGCAAGGAACCGAGAGGGAATCTCACAGCTAATGAAATAATGTCACAGGCTGAAAGTAAAATTAGATACGGAACGCAAGAAGTACGAGGATACAAAACGGGAAAATGCTAGAATAAAACAGGAAAACCGTTACTTGAAAACTAAAGTGTATTGCGTAGAGAATGAATTAGATGCTGCCAACAAGTAGATGGAACAACTACAACGGAACATAGCTCGCCAGCAGAAATCAGTTGAAGATTTGGGAATCAAAAGACAAAAGGGCAAATAAAAAATGGAAGAACATAGGTTTACCCGAGAAAAACGGGTACTAACGGCCAGGAAGGGGCAACCAGTACCACATTCGAAATATGAGGAACGAAGCCAGCAGGGGCTAGCAACTAACAAAATCACGATCGGTGCCAGAGAAGGAAAAATCGTAAAAGTGCGAGTATCAAAAGTAAGTGGTAAGGAAGCAATAATTCCGAAACAGGAAGTACGGCAGGGCGTGATTATCCCCGAAGCCATAGTAACGGTCCACGAGGGAACTTGTATTACCAGTATTGTAAACACACGCAAAGAAGAGATAAACCGCGAGATGCCGGAAATGTTTGGAGAGGAAATGCCACCTCCGAGTAGTTACATAATTAGACAAGCTTCCACAAGAACAAAAAACGTAACTAAGTCAAGGCTCAGCATGTTTAGGGAAAACTTGCGAACAACACATTTAAACAGCCATGATCATGGCTGATGTAGGAAAGAGGCACAGGGAAGATATAAAATGCAGGCTGGCGGTAGCAATAAAAACATTTCTGAAAATATGGAATTTCTTAACATCTAATATAAGTTAAACTGTTAGAAAGTGTTTCCTGAAGATATTTGTCTGGAGTGTACTTTCGTATGTAAATGAAATGTAGACAGTAAGCAGTTAAGACAAGGTGAAGTTTTTGAAATGTGGTGCTATGGATGAATGCTGAAGATTAGATGCATAGATTGTGTAAGTGATGAAAAGGTACGGAATCTAACTGGGTAGAAAATAAATTTATGGCACAACTTGATTGAAAGAAGAGATCGGTTGTTACGACAAACTCTGACGCATCAAAGTATAGTCACTTTGCTATTGGAGGTAAGTGTGTGTATGTAAAGAAGGGAGGGGGGGGGGGGTGGCAGGTCAAAATTGTAGAGGCGGGCCCAAGAGATGAATACAGTAAGCAAGTTCAATTGGACGTAGGTCGCGTTACTTATTTGGAGATGAAGAAACTTGTGCAGGATAGAGCAGCATGGAGAGCTACATCATACCATTCTTCAGACTATTACTTTCCAAGCAGTGTGGGTGTCTGTTGACGACTATGTGTGTGTTGAGCACACAGAACACATTACGGTTCCAGAAGTCCTGAAACATCTTCAGATTCTGCCATTCGTGAAGGCAAACATTTAACCACACTTTTCCTGTTCAGTCGGATGATCTTGATAGTGCTGTTAACAGGCAGCATGATCTCCAGTCCTAACGCCGTCAGAGTTTCGTCCACATGTTTGGGTGAAAGGAGGAGTATGGAGAAGAAGTGCAGGTAAGTGACCTTAATGATAGACCGCACCATGCCCCATGCTGCTCCTATGAAAGAGTGTAACCACGCGCTGACACCAACAAAATGCGTATGAGAGTCTAAAGCCTTTTGCAAATGAGAGTGAACTTCCTGAAAAATCACTGTAGTTTTTTTGGGAGCCGGCGAAAATTTATTATAAATTTTAGCCTCACTAATAAAAAGTACGGAACACGCTATCTTGTATAAGTGACAACCACAGGGACATTCTGAATAATAACTGCTTGGCTGCTCTTGTAAATAATTTATCTAACGACCAGTTTCTTATCCTAGAAGCCACATCATCAGGTTAAACTTGTTAAATTACAAAAAAGTGTTATCTGCAGTTTTGGTTGAATTATAGTTACAATCAAAACTGAGAAATAAAGAAAATTTCCATATACACAGATTTTATATAACATAGTGTTTTTAGGCAGGTCTGTGCTATTTATGCAATAACGTCATCCACTAAAATGTTTCGTAACATGCTTTGTTTGCTTATCACTTATTTCTTACAATATGCTCAGGTAAACACACATCAAATAACAGTTCATATATTCATAATCTGGTGATGATTATTGCCAATATTATTCTCAGTAGGTGTGTAAGCTGTCAAACAAAGCCGGCCGGTGTGGCCGTGCGGTTAAAGGCGCTTCAGTCTGGAACCGCGTGACCGCTACGGTCGCAGGTTCGAATCCTGCCTCGGGCATGGATGTGTGTGATGTCCTTAGGTTAGTTAGGTTTATTTAGTTCTAAGTTCTAGGCGACAAATGACCTCAGAAGTTCAGTCGCATAGTGCTCAGAGCCATTTGAACCATTTTTTGTCAAACAAATAACACACCTTACATTGAATTCCTGAAACAATACTGGTTTAATCGATGTCACAAAACATAATTACGTGGAAGTGTACGAATTTTATTGATATGCAAAAAAATGGCTCTGAGCACTATGGGACTTAACTTCTGAGGTCATCAGTCCCCTAGAACTTAGAACTACTTAAACCTAACTAACCTAAGGACATCACACACATCCATGCCCGAGGCAGGATTCGAACCTACGACGGTAGCGGTCGCGCGGTTCCAGAGTGTAGCGCCTAGAACCGCTCGGCTACCCTGGCCGGCTATTGATATGCAGATCGAACAAAGAAGCCAACATCTCATTATTATAAACACTTACACTGGTAACTGCACACAAGTAATTTCCCAGGCCCGAGCTACAAGATGCAGTTCTGAAGGAAGGAGAATTTTACGATGGCACGGCTGTCCTGCGTTTGGCTGAAACCTCACAGCGGGACACCTGGCAGACACGAGACGCTGGAGCCACTGCGTAGGCTGCCGGCGAAAGCAGCCCTCGTCCCTGCTTTTAAAGACGACCCCTTGGAAAGCCTTTCTACAGGAACACGGCCGGAGATGGAAGATAAATATCTGGAGAAAACAACCTCAAAACATTGGTGACTCACTGTAGCCTCCTGTGTTAAAACACACATGAAAGAAAAAGCTGTTATCTCAGTATTACGTAGCAAAAGTTAAACGCTCTACGAAAGAAACGACGCCTATGATAGCTACAAAAACTCTAGTGGCTGGAGTTATAACAAGTACGAACACTCTGATTGGCCAGAAAGAAAACACGTGGCCACCAGATTTGATATGGGCAAATTGCAGACAGAGTAATTCGCTTCTTCTCTTGCAGAAAATCGTCGAGTGTTTGAGCAAGGCGACTCGCGCCGCGCAGAGACGATTGCGAGAGTCATTTTGTCAACACTTGCTCACAGGCCCGTCTTAACCAGTAAGGAGTTAAATTGCAAAGTCTCGTAGTACGGAGAATTCCACCAATCACTGACAGTTAACGCTTGCTAGCGATTTAAGGGCAACGACGTATGCACTATTCCAGGCAAACATCGTGTACCATGCCAGTTAGCCAGGGAATAACTAGGAGTCTCGGCTTCATCAAAGATGTAGGAAATGTGTCTGACTGGTGTTAACAGTCGGGAGGGATTTAGAATAGATTCTCAAAAAAAAGGGCTCTGAGCACTATGGGACTCAACATCTTAGGTCATCAGTCCCCTAGACCTTAGAACTACTTAAACCTAACTAACCTAAGGACATCACGCACATCCATGCCCGAGGCAGGATTCGAACCTGCGACCGTAGCGGCCGCGCGGTTCCAGACTGTAGCGCCTAGAACCGCATGGCCACACCGGCCGGCAGTAGATTCTCAGATTCAAAGCTTGCGCCGACTGCAGCCAGTGCCGCCGCCGACGGAAGGTAAACACGCACGCTTTCGCTACGCCAGCATATTCAATTGACACTCAGAACTGCGGTCACCGCTGTCTCTCCTACTTTTTTCGTACATTAGCCACGATCTGTAGTTAAACATATTCACGATTGTCGGGCTTAATTGAAGCAGAAACACGAGATATCCGATGTAACGAAAAGAATTGATCAGCCGCTGTAGAGTACTATATACCCTGAAGTTATTAAATTATTTTAACTGTGTACTTCTTTTTGATTGCTCTTTACCGACCCCCATTCAATTTTGGGTATTTTCATAGTCCACTTCAGCGTAAATGATATCTCTGGCCCCAGTGGTATTTAGTTTGTTTGAATTTTTATAGATCCCCGCCGGCCGGAGTGGTTAACATCTACGCTCCATCAGGAACTGACCAACGCCGCGAACGATCGCAGTTCTACTCGGAGGATATCGCCCCCCTCTTTATCAGCCGCTACGATCACTATATCTTCGGCGGCGACTTTAACTGTGTGCTCCACCCCAAAGACCAAGTCCCACACTTCTCGACTTGTCAAGAACTTCGGCTCCTGGTTCGTGATCTGCTTCTCACTGACACGTGGGAGACAGTGCACGGTGACCGTCCCGGGCCGACATACCTTACTAGTCACTCGGCCAGTCGCCTAGACCGCATTTATGTCTCACGAGCTCTAGCGCCGGGAGTATTGGACGCCGAACGTTGGCCGCTTGCCTTCTCCGATCATAGCGCTTTCATATGCACACTCACTCTACAACAGCAACGAATATGGCGCAGCCGAGGACCCTGGAAGCTGAATGTGGCACATCTTCAAGATCCGGAATGCCGTCGAATTATCGCCAACACATGACTGGATTGCGAACGTCGTCTTCCCCGATATCCTTCGACTCTAGCATGGTGGGTGGACTGAGCAAAACCAGCGTTTCTGCGTGTGCTAACTCAATTCGGTAAAGATATCGCAGCTTGGCATCGTCACACATTGGACTTTTATTACACGATGCTTCGCGAACTCGACGGCCAACCACCATCTCCAAACCGACAAATGGAAAGCCGCCGAATTAAAGGTCAAATATTGTCTCTTACGAGGAAACGTTTGGAGGGGGTCGTCGTGCGATCGCGACGTCACGACCGAGCGGACGGAGAAAACCCGTCTATGCATCACATCGTGCTCGACAGCCGCCGACGCCGACAGCAGCTGATCACGGACCTCGTGTTGCCAGGTGGTAGGGTCGTACTGACTCAGGCCGCGGTTACAGAAGCCTTTGCAGATCACTATCGCCAGTTTTACGACGAGGTGAATACAGAGGAAGAGGACGCGGACGATCACGACATACTGCAGCACGTGTCGCACACCCTCGACAATGCAGCAGCGGCGACGCTGTTAGGTGGAATTACACGGGACGACATCGAGGACGCGCTTAACAAGGGAGCACTCAACAAATCTCCCAGGCCAGACGGACTGCCGCTCGAGTTTTATCGGACTTTCCGCGATCAAATGATGCCCCGATGGATCAGCATGTACCGAGAACTGATGACCCCCGGTTCCCACGTGCCACCTGCATTCGTGGAAGGTCTCCTTATACCGATACACAAGCCTTCCAGAGGTCGGACGGTCGAGGACTACAGGCCCATTACAATGCTCAACTCGGACTATAAAATCTTCGCCCGACTACTCGCCAGCCGCATAAAGCAGGTTCTGCCCCTACTCCTCTCAATGGAGCAAACGACACAGGGCGGAGTGACCAACATGCAAACGGCAACCAGCGAATGCAGGGATTTAATAGCCATCGCCACATGCTGTCGCCTTCGAGCTGCTCTGATCTCCATTGATTTCGACCACGCCTTTGACAGAGTTCACCACAAGTTCCTTCTGTCCGTTATGGCCCGAATGGGCTTCCCGCCTGACTTTCTCGACATCTTTCAGCGCGTTTTCCGTGGAGCTGCATCCCGTGTACTGGTGAATGGACGGATTGCGGGTCCCCTTCCGATCCGACGGTCAGTTCGCCAAGGATGCCCACTCTCCATGATCCTTTACGCGATCGCACTCGAACCACTTGTCGGAGGGTTGAAAAACAGGCTCTCGGGAATGTCATTGAGGGATCACACCTTTCACTGCAGGATCTATGCTGATGACCTGCTATTACTTGTCCGATCTGGTGACGAGGTACGAACGGTGATACAATGGATCATTCGCTATGGATTGGCAGCGGGCAGCCTCATGAATGTGGCCAAGTCGGCAGCGATGCCGATTGGGAGAGGTCTACAGGAGGACGCTTTAGCCCCACTCCCACTAGTTAACAGGATCCGGTTCTTGGGCATAACATTTACACAGGATGTGCGCCGCACGGCTGCAATGAACTATGCACGATTACTACAGGCCATACGCACAGAAGTTCGCCGGAACTTACTTCGACGGATGGACCTCCTACAGCGTGTGGAATACCTCAACCTTCACGTGGCGACTAAGATGATCCACATGGCCCAGGTCCTACCGATATCGACAGCGATGGCACACAGATTGCAAGCAGCGTTTGGATATTACCTTACCGCCGGACACCTATTCAAAGTCCGCTACGAAACACTCATCCTCCCTCCGCGTGATGGCGGACTGGGACTTATAAATGTACGAGCAAGAGCTACAGCGTTATACTTGTGCACAATGATGAAATTGTGGACCCACAAAGATGCTTCCCTTACGGGACGTCTGTTAGAGGAATTGCTGCCGGCGTCTCTTCTGCCACCTGTCACGGTTGCGCACATTACACCTTCACTATCGCACCTCTCGGCATTTATTCTTGAATACAGTTACGTGCACCCAGACCTTCCCAACACTCGCACTCCCAAGGCGAGAGACGTTTACAGACTGCTGCTAAGGTCCATACCTCGGAATGTGATTGAGAGGAAGAGCCCTACGACCCTATGGCCGGCAGTGTGGAGAGCGGTCCAGAAGCCGTTCCTCCCCACGCGGGTACGAGCCGCGTGGTACCAGGTGGTGAACGGGAAGGTTGTAACACGACAACGGCTGCACGCTATTGGGATGACGGATTCCCCCCTTTGCCCACGTTGCCACCTCGTGGATACTGACGAACACCGTTTAACATGTGGATCGGCGTTAGAGGTATGGCTGCTAGTGCAGAAGATCCTCGCCTGCTACCTACGTATCGCGCCTCGCACAATTGAGCCACGGCTCCTCCTTTGTCCAGAGGATACTTATTTCCCACCTGCGAAGACTCACGCTCTCACATGGTTTAAAGGCATGTCCATATACTACCTCTTTCGCGATGATGAGAAGATGGTGCTTGATTACTGGCAATTTCTCCAGGACAGTCATAGCACACTTGAGTGTACACCCCGATACCGACAGCTATTCGCGAACTATTTGCGCAGTGTCTTCGACAACCCCCCTCACAGTTGGGGAGTACCGGGCAGAGGATGACCGCCGACATGGGGCTCCACACGCCGCGAAATGTTGTAACAATTTGGAACATGGCATCTGTACGCCGAGGGGCCATGCCCATGGAATGGCGTGCGGGATTTGGTTACATTTTTCTTTCGTTATTATCTATCATCACACTATTAGTTTCAAATTCTTTTTCATAGTTTGGAAGAAACTCTTGTTCTGTTGTTGCTACGGCTGTAATTTTCTAATTTTGTTTGTTGTAACTGAAAGACGCCTTTTGTCCATGTAATAAAAAAAATAAAAAAAGGCGTTGGGTTAGTAAGCGAAAGGTTAAGAGTTCAAACCTTGTGCGATGCTAAATATTTTCTTTATTAAAAAAAAGGATGGAAAACAAAGCTGTTCTAAAAAAAAAAGCGTGTTCGGTCAGAGGGTTAGCTAAAAACAAAAAACAAAAAAAGAGTGGCCGTGCGGTTCTAGGCGCTACAGTCTGGAGCCGAGCGACCGTTACGGTCGCAGGTTCGAATCCTGCCTCGGGCATGGATGTGTGTGATGTCCTTAGGTTAGTTAGGTTTAATTAGTTTTAAGTTCTAGGCGACTGATGACCTCAGAAGTTAAGTCGCATAGAGCTCAGAGCCATTTCAACCATTTTTTTTATCGACCCCAGACATGGTCATCAACCATCTTACCATTAAAGAACCTTAATATAGTTAGGAATTTCGCTTCACAGTTGTGAACAGCCGATATCAATATTTTACCACCCTGTACGTAATTTTGCTAACATTGCTACGTCATGAAGTCATACTTACAGTAAAAATAAATGTTAGTAACTAAACTCTAAGATTTTCATTTTTACTAATATGAACCCGTTTCTGTTAGCGATAACGTTTCCTTTACAGGCAGTGTAGTGGAATCAACATTGAGATCATTGTCTGATTACATCACTGTCCACACTGCTGCACTCTTCTGAACTCTGCATGCGTGACATGGTATCTTTCTACCTTGCAGGCCGTAGATTCAACACCAAATTCCTAAAACACTCACAGAGCGTCCTTGCGCAGCTGTGATAGAAAGACGTATCTGAACGAGTCTCACAGATGTTAGAGGTGCTTAATGAACATACGACAAATCGATTTTTTTTTTGCTCCTGGTTTTTTGTCGCCTGTTTTTGTACCATTGTGTTATTCGGGACAGGATCCTAAAAATGGATGTTAACACGCCACGCGAATTTCCGCCACCGAGACAGCCTTTCGCTCGGTCCATAGCTGGCTATTTTCTACCCTGCATCTCAATGTCTTGCGGTCTCCTGTGTTTATGGTATGTAATTTTCACTCAAATTTCTCATTAGTTATCGTCTTTATACGGTTTTTATTACTAACTTGGTTCTTATTAATACTTCCTACTTTTATTAATATTTAGGCACTCTGGATGGACTGTGCCCCTACATTTAATGGTTGATCGGTTATGAATGTATGTATGAAAGAACATACACTGCGGTGACTACAGCTGTTATGAAATATGTCAAATTTATTCGCAGATAGAGTGTGGACAACCATTAACTGTACAATGGAATGATGTCAATGAAAGTTTTTGCCGGACTAGGACTCGAACGCGGATTTCCCTCACTTCGCGAGCGGTCGTCTTACGATTAGGCTATCTGAACACGACTCAAGGCCACACCCAAATCTCCATATGCCCTCAGCCATGTGTCTACAACCTGTACTCATACAGCCATTATGTATATTCCCTTACAAGGGAGACATTTTATGGAAGTCGCATGACACATGGAAGTTCTGGGTCTGGCTGTGAATCATGCTTGGATAGCCAAATGGTAAGACGACCGCTCACCATATGTGGAAAATCTGAGTTCGAGTTCCGGCCCAGTCCAGCACATATTTTCACTGTCGTCATTCTATAATACATCTGATGGTTGTCCATATTCGCAACTGCGATTACATTTGGCCTTATTGTGTTAGGTTGGGAGGACACTTCTTGGTGGTGTTTATAGATTTTAAAAAAAGTTAGGCACACTTGAGCAACTGTGGACCCATATATTCTGCTTACTTGTCCGCCTGATTACCTGAGTAGTAATGTGTTTCCCTATCATGGAGTGAGCCCGTGTTCCATTCCCGGCTGGGTCGGAGATTTTCTCCGCCCATGGGCTGGGTGAAGTGTTGTCCTCATCATAACCGACACGCAAGTCGCCCAGTGTGGCGTCACCTGAAATGAGACTCGCAACCTAGTGCCCGAACTTCCCTGGATGGGGCCTCCCGACCAACAACGCCACACGATCATCTCATTTCATTTTTCCGCTTATCTGACGATCCGCTGGCTGTGTCATTTATTCATAGGTAAGGAATGTTCGGTCACTCACATGTTGTAACTTTAATGCCATGTTTCACCATGTAAGTAACTGGCTCGTTTTCTCACTATTGTTTGTAACTACGAGCGTCACTCCAAAAGAAATGCACACTATTTTTGTAAAAATACAGTTTTCATTCTGCATGTGTGAACGTTTTACTGTGTGTAGATACATCCTTCCCACTTAGTTCAACCTGTTCCCGTGAGTGGCGCCTTCACAGCATGTCTTCAAGATGGCTGCTACACTTGACGTTCGTCAGAAGCAACGTGCTATCATAGAATTCCTGTGTTGTGAAAACGAGACAGTGGGAAACATCCACAAGAGATTGAAAAAGGTGTATGCAGATGCTGCTGTCGCTCCCCAATATAGTTAGTGGGTGGGCAAGCAGGTTACGTGATGAAAGCGGGCACGGCAGCGGCAGGCCTCGTACTGCACACACTCCACACAATGTGCAGAGATTTAACGAATTGGTGACTGCTGACAGACGCATCACAGTGAACGAATTGTCACGCTACGTTGGGATAGGGGAAGGAAGTGTTTGCAGAATACTGAAAGTGTTGGCATTAAAAAAGGTTTGTGTCAGGTGGGTTCCCAGGATGTTGACAGTGGCTCACAAAGAAACAAGTAAAACGCTATGCAGCGAACTTTTCGAACAGTACGAGAATGGTGGAGATGAATTTCTTGGAAGAATTGTGACAGGTGATGAAACATGGCTCCATCATTTTTCACCAGAGACGAAGAGGCAATCAATGGAGTGGCATCATGCAAATTCACGCAAGGAAAAATAATTCAAAACCACACCTTCTGCTGGAAAATTTATGGCTACAGTGTTTTTCGATTCCGAAGGACTCTTGCTTGTGGACATAATGCCAAGTGGAACCACCATAAATTCTGATGCATATGTGACGACACTGAAGAAACTTCAATCTCGACTGAGTCGTGTTCGACCACATCGGCAAAAGCAGGATCTTTTGCTGTTGCACGACAATGCACGGCCACATGTCAGTCAAAAAACCCTGGAAGCGATCACAAAACTTGAATGGACAACACTGAAACACCCGCCTCACAGTCCTGACCTGGTTCCATGTGACTTCATCTCTTTGGGAAACTGAAAGACTGTCTTCGTGAAACAGGGTTTGAAGATGACTCCCTTGTGCACGCTGCCAGACAGTGGCTCCAACAGGTTGGTCCAGAATTTTACCGTGCGGCTATACAGGCGCTGGTTCCAAGATGGCGTAAGGCAGTTGAGAGGGATGGAGATCATGTGGAGAAATGAAAATATTGTTCCTAAAGGATGTATCTACACACTGTAAAACTTTCAAACATGGAGAATAAAAGATGGATTTTAAAAAAATAGTGTTCATTTCTTTTGGAGTGACCCTCGTATAATTCGACTGCAGTTGTAGCGAATGCTTTTTGTAATTTAACATATTTAATTTTATGTGACTTGTAGGATACGAAATTGGTCGTTAAATAAATTATTTACGAGAACAACAAAGTGGTTATTATTCAAGATAACATGCAAAAAAAATTCTTAATTATCATAAACACAGAGCTGCGATGGTCTCAAGAATCGTTCCAGATCATATATCTATCCGAACCGCTTAGTTCTTCTGTTACATCCCGTAGTACTGGCCTTTCTTCCTGACACACCATGTAAGTAAATGCAAACACACAAAAATAGATTAACATTAATTTCACTTAATAGGTCAAAATGCACTATTGTTCTACAAAGCTCCAGTAGTTCTTCATACGCAAGAAAATGTTTCTTATCAGTAAATCAGTGAAATGTTACGTCCAGGCTCAAAAATTAAAAACTTTTATGTCAAGTTGAAACCGGTATCGGACAATATAAGGAATAAATGCAAAGAGATTTATACACACGAGCCGAGTCGCTTGTCACGAGAAGTGCTTTGTGTTTCGTTGCGTGCCCTAATTAGCTTGCCAGTGGCAGACCTCGTGCGTTGCCCTAGTCCCCCTCCCTCCTTCCCACCCTTTTGCTTTGACTTGCGGGTCGGTGTGGGTCCTGCGAGCTTTCCGGCTGCAACTCCGACCGCACTCGGCACTTGTTGCTCGGCGCAGCTCCGCGACACGGAAAATGCGTGCCAATTTGCATCTCAAACGGGCGTTGTTTCGTAACATTTCCGTCCCACTTAATGGTTGCTCTATCGCACGCTGCTGTGCTCCAGAAATGTGTCAAACTACAGTAACAAAGGCGGACTGGTCCGGCATTATATAAACTTCGTAACGACTAGCGACAAGCAGTTTTCACATGCATTGTGAATGTGCATACAAATCACCGCTGTCGTTCGGTCCTGGAGATTCCAGCAACTAGCATAGCCAATATCCCATCACCAGTCCAAAATCTCTAAAATCCTGTTAAAGTAATGAACATGTAACTGTCATCCCCAATCGCATCAGCAATTCCAGCAGCCTACAGAATCAGTATAGAACTCTTTCTAGTACATGTAATTAATTGTCTGTTGCCATGAAGAGCTAGTATCAGCCAATGGATTGTTTGACAGGCGATACTTCGAAAAGTTCAAGGGGCAGTCAAATGAAAACGAAGCAGATGAAAGAATGTAGGTAAACTGTTTATTATTTCAAAAGTAATTGCCATAACTGTTAATAGATTTATCCCGCTGTGAGGCAAGACAACGCCTTCATGAAAAAATGTTTGTAGTTGCTGACGGAACCAAGATTGTTGTGGTGTCACCACCAGACATCACACTTGCCTTTAAATCGGCCGCGGTCCGTTAGTATCCGTCGGACCCGCGTGTCGCCACTATCAGTGATGCAGACCAAACGCCGCGACACGGCAGGTGCAGGTCTAGAGAGACTCCCTAGCACTCGCCCCAGTTGTACAGCCGACTTTGCTAGCGATGGTTCACTGGCTACATACGCTCTCATTTGCAGAGACGACAGTTTAGCATAGCCTTCAGCTACGTCATTTGCTACGACCTAGCAAGGCGCCGTATTCAGTTACTATTGATATTGATATTGTGAATCATGTACCGTCAAGAGCGACGTTCATCATTAATGGATTAAAGTTAAGTATCAAACTAATTACGTCCGCTTTCTGAATTCTAATTCCTTGTCATGTTCCAGACCTCACGTCAGTATATTCCTTCCCCCCTCACGCCAGCCTGCGTGAGCTAAAACGCGTGCATTTCGGCCTCCCCTAGTAACACGGTGTTGGCTCTTCTGCCAACCCAACAATTGTACCCAGGCGAGCACCTATTCGTCCGAAGCAAATCGACGGTCACGAACGTCTTTCTTCATGTCTCCAAAAATAAGGTAATCAGGTGAGGTGAGATCGGGAATGTATGGAGGATGTCTACGGACTTCCCAGCCAAAGTTCTGCAGCGTACTCGAAACAGCCTTAGAAACAAATATTCACCTCCTTTTTCCCATCGATCTCGTTTTCATTTGACTGTCCCTTATACGTTACACTCAACCTTTGCCTTACTGAATCCCCCATACAACCAGAAGAGTTACTGTTCTCTTTCACAATAGATTAGTGCATTTGTAGAATTATTTATCTTCTTTTCCTTCGATAACCTAAAAGAAATTTATTAGTTTCCAGTTACCGCGACGTGCTATTATGGTCTGTTAGGCCTATCAATTATTTGTTCCGTGTATCTTCTTAAGCAAAAATTTTAGTCATCCGTACCAGCTATGTGATAAGGTGTTATTGCATTAAAATCCAACATCATCTTACTGTAAGCAGTTTATGTTTGGGATGCAGTTAGCGAAATGTTATAAGAGGGCAAATCAATAAAGAATTCTTTTTGCTCTACAGCACTGATTATCGAATGACACGTCTTAAGCTCACTGTTGTTCTTGTATATTAGCTGCGTTGGTTCAGTGAATAGCTCTATTCGCAATTATTTCATTACATTTCATTATGAGTGCCCTGTTGCTCATATGTACTGAAACATGTCGATCAATTGGTGAACTAAAACGTCTCATATATCATTGCTTTTGATTTTGTCAAAATCCGTTACATGTGTCCACCGGCCGATGAATATCTGGTGCTGAAAACATAGGTGAGATCGGTGATGGCAAAAATCGAGCCGCTAACACGTCTCGATGTCCCTGTATCTCTGTAGTTAATTACATGTCCTGTATTTGTTGTGCTGTAAAAATCTGACGGAGCCTTGGATGGTGCCTCATGGAAGAAGTGGGCATGGCTCGCTACTGACAACCCCTTGTGTTCTGTAGGGACGATTGGCGGCTTCTAGGGACTAGGCCGCTTCGGAGCCGGGGCAAGACCCGGACGCTGCCCGTCAGACAGGCATCTGTCCTGTATTGTCCGACTCGACACCGGCTGAGCGAGAATGGTCAAAATTGGCCAGCGTCACGCAGTGTGAGTTTCCGGAGACTGTCTAAAAATGGCCCATATAATGCAACGTGTCGTGTTTCTGATCGTGCAAAATAAATTACTTTTACAAACCAGTCTCTTTGTTCAAATAACATATTGGTGGAGCGCTGTATTTCACCAATAACATTTTTCCTACGTAATTGGACGGCCAAGCTGGTTGGGAGATATTCATCTCTGCTTTCTCGTGGGAAGCTCAGTGGTTATTTATTGATAACATTTTTGGATTCTCCCCTTGTTGGAGTGAAAGTACGACAGCTGGAAGCTGAACGGTGGCTACACTGAGTCACAGCGCCAGAGATTGCGCCAAAGAGTATTATTCAGCCGCCTCCACTGGCAGTGCTTGTTGAGATGTGGTAGTGGAGAGTGCTTGTCGTGAAATCGTCGTGTAGAGTGCTTATTGAGAAGTGGGCAGTAGGAGTTCCGATGTAGCCGTGACTAGTTGTGAGCATGTTGTATGCAGTTGTTCTGATGGGCTAGACAGCCGATGCTGTTCGATTGCGGATGTTGTAATGATCAGAGTGTATGTTTCGTCAATATATATGAAGGTAATAAATTTTTTTTATTTTTATTTCAAATGTCTTAAACATTAATGCCTCTTGGTCACAGGTTCAGTCAACAAAGCATCTGGCTTGTGTTCATGTATTAGAGTGTAATTCTGGTTTTTATGTGCAATTATAGTATTTTTGTTTTTTTTAATTACTTCATTGTAGATGGCGTTTAAAGCATCTTGTCGCATTGAGGAAGAACCGTGCCAGATGTGTACGTTGAATCACACTTCCACACACAGAACAGTAACATTTGTGCTTTGTTGTTTCGTAGCTTTTATAGTTGCTGGGGACTTAATTAATTAATTGTGGTAACGGAAATTTCCTTTCATTCCTTGTTGTTATTCTATGCAGTCAGATTGCGTACTAATACTGGTCAGGGCCAACCGGTTACGAGACAGCGTAACCGGACAGACAGTGATTAAAATTAAAATTATTTGCATTCTATATAATTAAGCCCCCATGCACGTTGCGACCGCTGCTTCGGATCGTCCCTTGGAATTCTTCTGATTGTAAAAATAGCAGACAGTAGTATTGCTGTAGTAATTTGTAGTTTAGTAATTGTAGTCTATATTGCATGTGCAGATTTGGTAACTGAACATTTGTAGTTGTCTTGTCATTCTTTTAATGGTATTTTGGCAGAATTTAATTTTTGATGTCTTGTATACAGGTCTGACAATTTTGTGCAATTGTGAAGGTTTTAATTGTTCGTTAATCGTGTTTGTCGGGAAGCATTTCGTGTGACTGGTATTGTTGGTGATAAAGTGTTATATTGTGTGTAATTTTCGTATAGTGACGTGTTTTGTATGTTTTGTAAATGATTACGCGATCGATGAAAAAGGCAAAAATGATGGATAGTGAGAATGACGAAATTGTTAACATGGCGAACTCGCCAACACAGGAGAATAGTATGATGAATAATGAAGTAGAAAGCAATTTAGTGAGTCGAGAAAATAGTCCGGAACCAGTTCAAAATTTTTCATAATCAAAAAATTTTCAGAATTCGAGATTAACGACAGAAGATTCTGGAATAGTATCGAACACAGATAGCTTTACGGCTATGTCGAAGGAAGTTAGTTTTACGGGAAATGTTAGGGGCGAAAAGAATTTCGAACAAGTTAACATGGAGCAGTTGATGAGTGCAATATTAAATTTGGGATCTCGGTTAGACTCACAAATAGGAACAATTAAATCAGATATGGGAACATTGGCAACACGGTTAGAAACTGATATGGGAACTTTGGCAACACAGTTAGACTCACAAATAGGAACAATTAAAATGGAGATGGAAACAATGGAAACACGGTTAGACTCACTGGGATCACAGTTAGGATCTGAATTAAAAACAGAGATGGGAACTTTGGCAACACGGTTATAAACTGATATGGGAACAATGGAAACACGGTTAGACTCACGAATAGGGACATGTTTCAAAAACATGAAAGATGAATCAAAGAAAGAAATTAGAGAAGAAGTACAACCGATTTTGAATGCTCACAATAATAGTTTAATTTCAATAGAAATTAGACAAGAGGAACAGGACAGAGAACAGGAAGAAAGAGATCGCGTGATAGTACAGAAATTTTCAGAATTAAATTTACAACGTGCACACGATAAGGAAGAAATATTTGTAAGAATCGAGGAATCCGTACCAAATGACAGAATAAATAACCTAACACAACAGTATGAACAGTTAACTACTAAATGTGTCAATGCTGAAACCCGAGTCGCGACACTTACGGAAGACGTAAATAAACAGAAAGAACAAATAGGTGACTTATCGGAAAGAGTTGAGGACATTGCAGATAAATTGACAAGTCTTAGTTTAAATGGGGACAGAGATTCAGATGATACAGCTCCATTGCCATTTGCAGAAACAGAAGAGTACCAGAACATAAATAAGCATGTTGAAAATCAGGGAAAATTTAATGAACGCGTTTAAAGGGAATTTGAGGCATTACGAAAGCAAGTCAAACAAATTGAAGGCGAAATCGTAGGAAAAGACAGCAGAAGAAATTTAGACTCACAGCTAGCAGAGGGGTTTGAAGAAAATAATTTGTTTCATTTACGAGATGCAACAAGAGAGCGCCAGGCGCGCGAACTTGACAATAATCGACATTGGGACTGGGACAGACGCGGTAGGTCTTTGTCGCCACGAGGAGAAAACTTTGACTATAAACACTTCTTAACTGTTCGGAAATTTAAGATCTTTCGCAATTCTAAGAACGACATACATCCATGTTCATGGTTAGATCAATTTATGTACGCACTTCCACCAAATTGGCCACTAAGTCACAAACTGGAATTTATGTGCGGCCATTAAAGTCCTCAGGGGATTCGCTACACTAAGTGAATATGTGCCGTAGCGTGCACAGGACCCCGAGCTGTAGTGGTGCTATTTCCCTTTTAGTTTTCTGCACCGCTGCCTACTCTTCTACTCTTCTTTGTATCTATCAAAATAACTCTTCAACTATCAATCTATCTAGAGAGTCGGTAAAGAATAACCGGATATGACTAATTTACCCAAAAGAGATTTCGGAAATTACCGTTTGGACTTAATGTATCTTCAGCAGCATTCATTTATAGTTTAAACGAAATCTTACCTGTTTATCTTCGTGACAATATTACTTCATATGTTGACGATATTCTTATTGCTAAACGTTCTTGGAGCGAGCATATCAAATTTTTTGCAAGAGTTGGCATTACAGTGAACATGAAAAAATCTGAATTTGGTCGTTCTCAGGTGAAATTTCTTGGTCACATTATTTCTAGAGAAGGTATTCTTCCTGATCCAGAGAAACTAGACGCTATTCTTAATTATGCTGTTCCTACCACAAAACGTGACGTTCGTAGTTTCCTTTGTGTCTGTAATTTTCTTAGACGCTTTGTTAGATTGGACGATTCGGCCACACCTCGTTTATGTGAACTATCTGGAAATAATTCTAATTGGAGTTGGGATTAGGAAGCTCAATCAGAATATGAACAACTTCGTGATGCTTTAGTTGCTGCTCCACTTCTTTCACATCCGGATTTATCTAAAGATTTTTGTTTGGCGACGGACTCATCATACAAAGGCCTAGGTGCACACTTATTCCAAGAGATAGAAGAAAACGGCGTTGTAGTACAGAAAACTATTGGCGATCTGTTCTTGCCAAATGCAAATTATGTCAAAAGGCTAAGCCGCCAACTATTTCTCACAGAGCACCGTTGTTTCCTATCATTCCAGCGAAATTAAAGGACATGGCTGCAGTCGATTTGTTCGGTCCAGTGGTTCGTTCTACTAATGGTTTTGCGTACATTTTGGTAGCAGTGGAATTGACATCAAAATATGTATGTTTTACACCTTTACGCAAAGCAACAGCTCGTTCAGTATCTAATGCTTTCATCAAACATTTTCTTAAAGAAGTGGGTCATGTTGATAAGGTTATATCAGATAATGGATCACAGTTTCGCTCTAAAATTTGGCTTCGTACTCTACGGCGTCGTAAGATTAAACCAATTTTCATTTCACTTTTTCACCCTCAATCTAACGCTTCAGAGAGATGGATGAAGGAAATCAATAAATTGTGTCGTCTTTATTGTCATCAGAATCACAGAACTTGGGATCAGTATCTTCATATTTTTCAAAACATTCTGAATGAACTCCCTAATGATTCAACTTCTTTACCGCCTATATTGATATTAAAAAATAAAGCACCGACAAATCGCATTTCTGAAATTGTTCCTTTTCCGCCTACACGGAAACTGCGGCATTCTGAAATTGTCAACCTGGCTCTACGAAATATTGCATCTGCGGCTGCTAGAAGAGAGAAATCAGCTAAACGTCCTGGTCGTTTAAAAACCTTGTCAGTTGGTCAAAAGGTGTTAATTAAGTCTCACCGTTTGTCTCACAAAGGAAAGGGCTTGTGTCGCAAATTTTCTGCTTTATAACGGTCCATATAGGATTCGCAAAATTATTCATGATAACACTGTCGAAGTAGAAACTCTTAAATCTCGGCGCTCTAAGGGAGTACATCATATATCGAACGTTAAAATTTTTGTGGAATGGCAGACTTTTGAGAAACTAACTGTTATACGTAAACATTAGACTTGGCTACTGTTTCTATGTTTCGGAACAGTGTATCGATACGTGGAACTGTTTCATTGTTTCGAAACGGCTATGTTTCACTGTTTCGAAACAGTGGTGTGTCATTCCGCTGTGTCGAATAACGGGACCTGATTCGATCTCGAGCCAGCCACAGAAACTGTATCATTGTTTCAAAATAACGCTGTTTCAGTCCACTTGTGCTTGGAACGGACTAACTGTATCGAAACAGTGATGTTTCATTTCGGTTACCTGATTCGATCTCGAGCCAACCACAGAAACTGTATCGTTGTTTCAAAATAACGCTGTTTCAGTCCACTTGTGCTTGGAACGGACTAACTGTATCGAAACAGTGATGTTTCATTTCGGTTACCTGATTCGATCTCGAGCCAACCACAGAAACTGTATCGTTGTTTCAAAATAACGCTGTTTCAGTCCACTTGTGCTTGGAACGGACTAACTGTATCGTAACAGTGATGTTTCATTTAGCTTTGTCTCGGACGAGATTCGGGCACGGCACAGATACGGAAATATGTTTAATATACTACTTCATCGAACTCTTCCGAGAGTGTCGAAATCCTTTTGACACACAACAGCATGAAGCTTAAGATTTCCGAAAATAAAGCTTCGTTTCTAATTGATTGCTCTATTCCGAAATGGCGTAATATATACTTTATAAACACTAACAAACAATAAAATAAAGCACACTATTGGCATTCAAAATAATAAAAGTGTGAAAAACATTCAGTTAAATTACACATCTCCTATAACATATGCTTATCTGTTGATGTACAGTAATCATATTAAAAAACTCAAGTAAACCTACAACATTTTGAATTAGAAAAGGCGTAGAGTGGCAATTTTTAGACACATACGTAAATTGGATGCACTTGAAAAGCAATATGATTGACGGATCATTGATGATGTAATGGTGAACGGGAAGGGCTGAGAAGCATGGTGGATTTATAGTAATGATTCGAAACACCTTAAGGGACAAAAATTTTTTTCTCTTATATTTTGTCATTTATTCGAGTTATGTGGCTTTATTTGTGAGTCTATAGTCAATGTGCCTATTCTCCACAATGATTTCTTTTGTGTGTATGGATATTAGCAGGCCGGGTATATATTATCCATACTAACGAAATGTGGGAATCCCAGTAGCGTATTGATTGTTCCTGCAATTTTTTCCCGCCTCCAGTACAGTTCGTGTTAGTTCTTCTGTCTTCAGCTATGGCGTTACGAAGTCCGGTGTGGGATTATTTTATGAAGATAAATCCTGAGAAAATTAAATGTAACTTGTGCTCGGCAGTGTTGTCGTTTAAAAGTAGTTCAACTTCTTGCTTAAACAGACACTTGCGACATAAGCATCCAACAGTTAATTTAAGTGAAACTCGTTCGAAATCAGTCTTTATGAATCTGGGCAGTTACGAAACCAATTCAGTTTCCACAGCAACTGTTCAGGAATCTGCCATTCCAGTGCCTGTGCGTCAAGATGAACAATCTGTGCAAGAAATACCCAGCACTTCCACCAGTTCAGTTCTGGGTTGGTGTGGTAAACAAACAAAGATTACTGGATTTGCATCAAGACCAGTGCCTTCATCCAAACGAGCCAAAATAGACGAAGAGATTTTAAGACTTGTTGTTAAAGAATACCTTCCATTTAATGTAGTTGAGAGTGTAGAGTTTAGAAAAATGACTTATTTATTAAATGAAAACTATGTACCACCAAGTAGAAAAACACTCTCCCATAGTTTACTCTCTCAAGTGTTCGACAGCACACTAGTGCGAGTAAGATCGGCAGTGCAAGCTGCATCCTACATCTGCATTACAACTGATGGATGGACATCTGTGAAAAATGAGAATTATATTGCAGTGACTGCTCACTTCATTGATGAAAACTGCAATCTGAAGTCATATTTGTTATCTAGTTTTAAATTCCATGACAAGCATACAGCAGAAAACATTTCCAATGAATTACAAAATGTGACTTCAACTTGGGGTATCACCAATAAAATTGTAGCTTGCACTACAGATAACGCACTTAATATGGTGAAGGCAGTGATGATGTGCAAATGGTGGCATGTACCTTGTTTTGAACATACACTGAATTTAATCGTGCAAGCAAGCCTTGAACCAATTACAGACACAAGGGCAAAGGTGAAGTCAATAGTGGAATTTTTCAAAAGAAGTCCTCAAGCACTTGAGAAATTACACAATATTCAGAAGCAAATGGGCGTTCCTATTTTAACACCGAAACAAGATTGCCCTACGAGATGGAATTCCACATATAAAATGTTTGACAGGCTTTTGAAAATCAAAGAGCCTTTGCAAAGCACCCTTGCCATCCTCAGTGTGGATTCACAAACAAAACTGTCCAATGAAGACTGGTTAGTTATTGAAAAATCTTGTGAAATACTATCTCCTTTTGAACAAGTCACAACAGAAATTAGCAGTGAAAGAAATGTAACCTTGTCAAAAGTTGTCTTATTAAGCAAAGGTTTACAAAGTCATTGTCTGAAACTAAAAACTCAGATCACAGCAATGAAGCCACTAATACAGTAATTGCTAAACTTGAGGATGGAATCTGTACCCGCCTCGTTCAAAAGTTTGCAGATAAAGCAATTGCTTGTGAGGCAACATTACTGGATCCTCGCTTCAGGGAGCATGGTTTTCCAAAAACTGGGCATCGATTAAAAGAAACAAAAGATGCCATAATTAACAAGTGCTGTGCAATGCGACAGAAACCCACTCGGTGTTCTACAGAAAATCCGCCACCAGGCAAACCAGTTGAGGTGAGCACATTCACTTCTAGCAGTGGCAACATTTGGCAAGATTTTGACCAAGCTGTAGGTGGCTTGATCCAAAGTGTAGACAATCCACGTGCTGCAAGTATAGTCGAGCTTGATAAATATATGAAGATGCCACTGATACACAGATCACAAGATCCATTGCTTTGGTGGAAAGAAAATCATGTGTTGTTTCCTACACTGTTTGAAATAATGAAACGACGTCTTTGTATTATGGCCACCTCTGTTCCATGTGAGCGCATATTTTCAAAGCAGGGGCAAACAATAACAGACAGACGATCCCGTCTTTCAAGCGAAAAAGTATCAAAAATGATATTTCTAAACTACAACTTAGAATAGGTACAGCAGATCTACTCAGAAATGAAACAGGAAAATTTCAATTGATTTTGTTCTTCTCTGGACAGAGTGCACTGAATTTATATTTGATTGTATTTTGTTTAGTCCACTAAACTGTGTATGTAGCTACCTTACAAGAACATTTTTCTCAAATTTGTTGCACACAGAAGACACGTTTTTGCTCACCATTCAGTGAGTTGAATTTTTTTCTAGTATGTTATTTATTCATTTATGTGTTTGAGAATAATTATCTTATTTGTGTATGTATATGTTTGTGTATATATTTTTGTAAATGTGCTGTGTTTGGTTATTACACTATAGGCATCTTGATACTTGTGTATGATAAAAAATTCTCAGGCAAATCAACAATTGTACGATACTTTTGTTTTTGGCGTTCAGATACTGAGATAAAAATTGCATTTCTACAACAACGTAATTTCATTCTGATTTCCTGGGCAAGTATATAATAAAATGGTAATACATCTGCTTGCTGTGACTACTTGAGGGAACTCCATGTACCTGTACCTCAAACAAACTTCTTTAGCAAGAACTGTAAGTGGTGTAGAGGCAGATTTGCCATGATACAGGTATCACAAAGGCATTACACTGTAGGAACTGCTCTAAATTTTCGTCTGGATTTTATACTTCAAAGAAACATACGAATCTCTGCATTTCAGTTACCTTGAAATGTTTTCCTATTCTATCAAGTGTACTTACTATGAGATGTATCCAGCTAACTTGTGAATGTTTGATGAGAAACTGCCATACTTGATCATTGCGCTATATCCTCCAGTCTGTTACGGTAATTTTTTGATCTGTGTGCATCAGTCACTTTGCATCCTGCTCTGTGTGACAAACAATGGAAAATTTATCTGCGGGTAGTAAAAGTGTGAGTGGCATACTCATAAACGTTAATTCAGTGCCTCGCTTCCAGGATGTTATCTCAATAAATTATATCTCATGATATGTCTTTTCAAGAGCACATACAGATTATCACTCATAAAACCTATCAAAATTATGCACTAGAATACAGGGAAACGAGTTTGGCAAAATCTGTTATGTCAAACATATTAAGTCTGACCTCGGCCGATTGGAAAATATGAAAGTCACATGACACGAAAGCAGTGCATTTGCTGCTACACGAAATATGGAACTGCAAAGACGCCTAAGTGAAAGTTTCACACTTTCTGCGATATGATTGGCGGTCTCGCACCTCATTTGTGTTTTTATGACAATATTTATACAGTAGACACTCAAGATTATATAATGTGACGGCCTATACAATTATAAGACACAAACTGTTTCACTGTTTCGAAACAGCGTTTCGAAACACTACATTGTACTGTTTCATTTGTTTCGAAACAGTTAGGTGTTTCAGTTTGCCCATCTCTAGTAAACATGCAGAGAGTACAAGGATACCGCGCCGTGTTCCGGCGGCGGCACATACTCAAAGCAACAGTCAAGTCTGCGCGCCGCACAAGGCAGTCGTTGACCGTAAACAATTACTTCCTACGTCACGCGTACCTACAGCTGATCGAGCACTCAGTGCGAATGCACTGACAGCCGTAAACAAATACACAGTCTAATTTCTCCGAATAAATTCAGTATAAAACTATAGTGACTTGATAAATTATGTTATTAACGTTCAGTATTTTTCAGGATACGGTTGTATAAAATATTTAAGAACATCAGGTAAATTCTGTGTGCGTCCGACGTTAAGAGGACTTGCTATCGAGAAATTTTCATTAAGAATGTAATTTCGAAGAAGAAACTAATAAACTAAAAAGGTAACTATTAATTGAGTTTATTTTTCAGGTAACATATTTCCACTTAGGTACGTACTTTAGATGTAATTTTCTGCTCCCGATTACGTGATTTATACTTTGTGTTAACTGATTTTGACAATTATTGATTAATGAACAGGGTTGTTACTTGTGTATATTATGCATCGCTTGGCTGCTATGCTTTTTCACTGATGTCATATTTTTTAATTATGTGCCTGCTGTGCTTATTTATTTAAATTATAATTGTCACCTGATTAGTTGTGCTGATATGGTTATGTATGTAGGTTACACTTTGTGATTTATCTGCTTGCGCCTTCATGTTTACTTATTAAGATTACATACGAACATTTATTTGCTTATGCTGATATGATGCTAATGACCTGTTCATTATGTAAGATACATATTTGCTGCTTTGCGTATGGATTGCATATTTACACATTTCTGTTTGTTGTCATAACTACTCTTTAATTTGGTATATAGAAATGCTGATATACTGTGTACGAACATAGAGTTTAGGTCACACTATGGTATTAACTATAGATTGTTTGCTTGGAAGAGCCTCGTTGTAGGGATTGTGCTGCATCCACTTGTTGACATTCTGTTCTCTACTGGTATACTGTCTCGCTATTGCATGTTTTGCTTACCCTCAGTGCCTTATATTTTAAGATAAGAAAATGAACTGCTATAATGCTATGAACGACATTGGTACAAGAAACTTCATTGAAGTCACATGAGCTGGAAGTTTTATGGAAGCTGTATAAATTTATGCTAATAGGAAGGAAGCTAACGACATGACATACCAACACTAGGTTTAGACCATTGACAGCTATTACACTGCATTCTTCGTGAGCAATTGAAATAGCAAGTGACACTTGATACAAGAAATACTCCACATGTTTGCTTCTGTTTTGCCATGATTCTTAAAGTGGTGTACACACTGTGAAATATTACGATCATTCACACTCCGTAATTGTACTTACTTACTGAGAGTTATTTAAACTAAAGGCTGTTAGAGGCCATGTGTGCATTTCTTTTATTTAAAGGTGGACAAGGTAACCAAAATGTATTTTATGATTCATAATGAGTAGAATATTTGGATCAGATGGATTACACAGAGGCTGTGTGTGGACATTGTGTCTTCGGATTGTATGGGATGATGAAGTTTGCACTAGGATTTTATCTGTACTTGTTCAAGGAGACTGACTAGAGGAAAGAGTTGTTATGGAAGTGAAATGGTATTGGTGATAAGGTTTATATGTATCGACGTATTGAAGAGGTATTATTGAGGTATTGAGATTGTGTGAAGTTGATGATTATTGGAGTTTTGGTGGACAAGAGGTAAGGTAAATGATATTGATGATAAGGTTTATATGTATCGACGTAAGAGGTATTATTGAAGTATTAAGATTATGTGATGCTGATGATTATTGGAGTTTTGGTGGATAAGAGCATATTTTTTGTTTGTTGGTCTATATGGAACAAGGAGGATGAAGATGGCAGACTAGAACACTCAAGTAGAAGGAAGATAGTCCACACACACACTTTGTTAAATCAATAAGCAGTATATATATATATATATATATATATATATATATATATATATATATATATATATATATATTGGAGAGAGGAAGTAATTGCATATCTTGGCACACTGACAGTTGTTCAGCAACCGTACATTTTGATTTGGCTTGGCAAACATTGGTCTTGACATGATGACTATGACGTTGACTAACTATTATTGACTGTTATACATTGCTGCCACTACTACTTGATACACAAGTTGAACATAAAATTTTGGACAGAATTACACTTACACAGTTAACACTATTCAATTACACAGTAGTACTCAATGTGGATGAAAGATGAGTGAGTGTGTTTTGTGTGTTTTCCTTTCCTAATCCCAAATAATTGGTACCGACCTATCTCCTAAATATTTTTTTACTTGTTTGTTGTGGTTTGCACTGACACCCATAATTATTATAGGTTTACTGATATTTGTGTATTTGTAATATTTAATATGACAATTATCTGATATCATTTGTGTGTTTATTATAATTTGTATGTTTAGTGTTAGAGCATTGATAATAATTTTGTAAAAGCAATTGTGAGTGCATTTAAACTGTTGTTCGTGCTTACATGTATCAACATTGATGGGTGCCACTAGGAGATGTTTAATTTGTGCTAATGAACTCTGATGAACTGTCTAATTAGTAATAGTGAATATTATGGACTGTTACATGCACTTGTTCAACATGATGGGTGCCACTAGGAGATGTTTAATTTGTGCTAATGAACTCTGATGAACTGTCTAATTAGTGATAGTGAATATTATGGACTGTTACCTGCACCTGTTTAACATTGCTGGGTGCCACTGATGGAACTGCTTCTACTGAAATGATGTCACTTGTTGGTGTCTGCACCTGCTCAACATTGCTGGGTGCCACTGATGGAACTGCTTCTACTGAAATAATGTCACTTGTTGGTGTCTGCACCTGCTCAACATTACTGGGTGCCACTGTTGGAACTGCTTATACTGAGATAATGTCACTTGTTGGTGTCTGCACCTGCTCAACATTGCTGGGTGCCACTGATGGAAGTGCTTCTACTGAAATGTCACTTGTAGGTGTCTGCACCTGCTCAACATTGTTGGGTGCCACTGATGGATCGGAGGAAATCCTCTCTGGCTTCCGGCGGCTATCTGATTTGGTGAAGACTGCCAGTCTCGCTAGCGGGATGAAAGCAGAGCTCACCATCTGCAGCATCGTCGACAGGACTGACTGCGGACCTTTGGTACAGAGCCGAGTGGAGGGTCTGAATCAGAGGCTGAGACGGTTCTGCGACCATGTGGACTGCAGATTCCTCGACTTGCGCCATAGGGTGGTGGGGTTTCGGGTTCCGCTGGATAGGTCAGGAGTCCACTACACGCAACAAGCGGCTACACGGGTAGCAGGGGTTGTGTGGCGTGGGCTGGGCGGTTTTTTAGGTTAGATGGCATTGGGCAAGTACAGAAAGGGCAACAGCCTCAACGGGTGCGGGGCAAAGTCAGGACATGCGGGGACCAAGCAGCAATCGGTATTGTAATTGTCAACTGTCGAAGCTGCGTTGGTAAAGTACCGGAACTTCAAGCGCTGATAGAAAGCACCGAAGCTGAAATCGTTATAGGTACAGAAAGCTGGCTTAAGCCAGAGATAAATTCTGCCGAAATTTTTACAAAGGTACAGACGGTGTTTAGGAAGGCTAGATTGCATGCAACCGGTGGTGGAGTGTTCGTCGCTGTTAGTAGTAGTTTATCCTGTAGTGAAGTAGAAGTGGATAGTTCCTGTGAATTATTATGGGTGGAGGTTACACTCAACAACCGAGCTGGGTTAATAATTGGCTCCTTTTACCGACCTCCCGACCCAGCAGCGTTAGTGGCAGAACAACTGAGAGAAAATTTGGAGTACATTTCACATAAATTTTCTCAGCATGTTATAGTCTTAGGTGGAGATTTCAATTTACCAGATATAGACTGGGACACTCAGATGTTTAGGACGGGTGGTAGGGACAGAGCAGCGAGTGACATTATACTGAGTGCACTATCCGAAAATTACCTCGAGCAATTAAACAGAGAACCGACTCGTGGAGATAACATCTTGGACCTGCTGATAACAAACAGACCCGAACTTTTCGACTCTGTAAGTGCAGAACAGGGAATCAGTGATCATAAGGCCGTTGCAGCATCCCTGAATATGGAAGTTAATAGGAATATAAAAAAAGGGAGGAAGGTTTATCTGTTTAGCAAGAGTAATAGAAGGCAGATTTCAGACTACCTAACAGATCAAAACGAAAATTTCTGTTCCGACACTGACAGTGTTCAGTGTTTATGGAAAAAGTTCAAGGCAATCGTAAAATGCGTTTTAGACAGGTACGTGCCGAGTAAAACTGCGAGGGACGGGAAAAACCCACCGTGGTACAACAACAAAGTTAGGAAACTACTGCGAAAGCAAAGAGAGCTTCACTCCAAGTTTAAATGCAGCCAAAACCTCTCAGACAAACAGAAGCTAAGCGATGTCAAAGTTAGCGTAAGGAGGGCTATGCGAGAAGCTTTCAGTGAATTCGAAAGTAAAATTCTATGTACCGACTTGACAGAAAATCCTAGGAAGTTCTGGTCTTACGTTAAATCAGTAAGTGGCTCGAAACAGCATATCCGGGATGATGATGGCATTGAAACAGAGGATGACACGCGTAAAGCTGAAATACTAAACACCTCTTTCCAAAGCTGTTTCACAGAGGAAGACCGCACTGCAGTTCCTTCTCTAAATCCTCGCACAAACGAAAAAATGGCTGACATCGAAATAAGTGTCCAAGGAATAGAAAAGCAACTGGAATCACTCAACAGAGGAAAGTCCACTGGACCTGACGGGATACCAATTCGATTCTACACAGAGTACGCGAAAGAACTTGCCCCCCTTCTAACAGCCGTGTACCGCAAGTCTCTAGAGGAACGGAGGGTTCCAAATGATTGGAAAAGAGCACACGTAGTCCCAGTCTTCAAGAAGGGTCGTCGAGCAGATGCGCAAAACTATAAACCTATATCTCTGACGTCGATCTGTTGTAGAATTTTAGAACATGTTTTTTGCTCGAGTATCATGTCGTTTTTGGAAACCCAGAATCTACTATGTAGGAATCAACATGGATTCCGGAAACAGCGATCGTGTGAGACCCAACTCGCGTTATTTGTTCATGAGACCCAGAAAATAGTAGATACAGGTTCCCAGGTAGATGCTATTTTTCTTGACTTCCGGAAGGCGTTCGATACAGTTCCGCACTGTCGCCTGATAAACAAAGTAAGAGCCTACGGAATATCAGACCAGCTGTGTGGCTGGATTGAAGAGTTTTTAGCAAACAGAACACAGCATGTTGTTATCAATGGAGAGACGTCTACAGACGTTAAAGTAACCTCTGGCGTGCCACAGGAGAGTGTTATGAGACCATTGCTTTTCACAATATATATAAATGACCTAGTAGATAGTGTCGGAAGTTCCATGCGGCTTTTCGCGGATGATGCTGTAGTATACAGAGAAGTTGCAGCATTAGAAAATTGTAGCGAAATGCAGGAAGATCTGCAGCGGATAGGCACTTGGTGCAGGGAGTGGCAACTGTCCCTTAACATAGACAAATGTAATGTATTGCGAATACATAGAAAGAAGGATCCTTTATTGTATGATTATATGATAGCGGAACAAACACTGGTAGCAGTTACTTCTGTAAAATATCTGGGAGTATGCGTGCGGAACGATTTGAAGTGGAATGATCATATAAAATTAATTGTTGGTAAGGCGGGTACCAGGTTGAGATTCATTGGGAGAGTGCTTAGAAAATGTAGTCCATCAACAAAGGAGGTGGCTTACAAAACACTCGTTCGACCTATACTTGAGTATTGCTCACCAGTGTGGGATCCGTACCAGATCGGGTTGACGGAGGAGATAGAGAAGATCCAAAGAAGAGCGGCGCGTTTCGTCACAGGGTTATTTGGTAACCGTGATAGCGTTACAGAGATGTTTAATAAACTCAAGTGGCAGACTCTGCAAGAGAAGCGCTCTGCATCGCGGTGTAGCTTGCTCGCCAGGTTTCGAGAGGGTGCGTTTCTGGATGAGGTATCGAGTATATTGCTTCCCCCTACTTATACCTCCCGAGGAGATCATGAATGTAAAATTAGAGAGATTAGAGCGCGCACGGAGGCTTTCAGACAGTCGTTCTTCCCGCGAACCATACGCGACTGGAACAGGAAAGGGAGGTAATGACAGTGGCACGTAAAGTGCCCTCCGCCACACACCGTTGGGTGGCTTGCGGAGTATGAATGTAGATGTAGATGTAGATGGACTGCTTCTACTGAAATGATGTCACTTGTTGGTGTCTGCACCTGCTCAACATTGCTGGGTGCCACTAATGAACTGCTTCTACTGACATAATGTCACTTGTTGCTGTCTGCACCTGTTCAACATTACTGGGTGCCACTGATGGACTGCTTCTACTAAAATGATGTCACTTGTTGGTGTCTGCACCTGCTCAACATTACTGGGTGCCACTGATGGAACTGCTTCTGCTGAAATGATGTCACTTGTTGGTGTCTGCACCTGTTCAACATTGCTGGGTGCTACTGTTGGAACTGCTTCTACTGAGATAATGTCACTTGTTGGTGTTTGCACTTGTTCCACAATGCTTGGTGCCACTGATGGACTGCTTCTACTAAAATGATGTCACTTGTTGGTGTCTGCACCTGTTCCACAATGCTGGGTGCCACTGATGGACTGCTTCTGCTGAAATGATGTCACTTGTTGGTGTCTGCACCTGTTCAACATTACTGGGTGCCACTAATGGACTGCTTCTACTGAGATAATGTCATTTGTTGGTGTCTGCGCCTGCTCGCCATTTTTGGCTGCCACTGTTGAAGCTGTTTAAATACTGCTGATGAAATGTTATGAGACTGCTATTTGCACCTGTTTATCATTGCTGGGTGCTACTGTTGGAACTGTCAACTACTCTGAGGAGTTCTACTTGTTTATTGAACTATTGAAAGGATTTTATGTGAATATTTGAATAAACTGATTTTTTTTGTGTTTACTGTTTATGAGATGTTATGAGACTCTTATCTGCACCTATTCGTCATGGCTGACGCTATTGATTGAATTGTTTAACTACATGATACTTGTGTAAACTATTATGTAAAATCATATGTATGCAAGCATTTGTATTCCTTACTGTATTTTATATATTAGGTTATTGAAGGGTCAGTGCAAAGCCAAAATTTATTTAGTTATGTGATATTTACTCATTAATATTACTTTTTAATTTTTGTTCTGTATTTTTTGGACGAATTTGGTGGTATTTTCACCACCAATGCTGGCAAAAATACCATCAAATTCTAGCCCGTGGAGGAGGGGCATATGAAAGGTGGCTACACTGAGTCACAGCACCAGAGATTGCGCCAAAGAGTATTATTCAGCCGCCTCCACTGGCAGTGCTTGTTGAGATGTGGTAGTGGAGAGTGCTTGTCGTGAAATCGTCGTGTAGAGTGCTTATTGAGAAGTGGGCAGTAGGAGTTCCGATGTAGCCGTGACTAGTTGTGAGCATGTTGTATGCAGTTGTTCTGATAGGCTAGACAGCCGATGCTGTTCGATTGCGGATGTTGTAATGATCAGAGTGTATGTTTCGTCAATATATATGAAGGTAATAAATTTTTTTTATTTTTATTTCAAATGTCTTAAACAATAATGCCTCTTGGTCACAGGTTCAGTCAACAAAGCATCTGGCTTGTGTTCATGTATTAGAGTGTAATTCTGGTTTTTATGTGCAATTATAGTATTTTTGTTTTTTTTTAATTACTTCATTGTAGATGGCGTTTAAAGCATCTTGTCGTATTGAGGAAGAACCGTGCCAGATGTGTACGTTGAATCACACTTCCACACACAGAACAGTAACATTTGTGCTTTGTTGTTTCGTAGCTTTTATAGTTGCTGGGGACTTAATTAATTAATTGTGGTAACGGAAATTTCCTTTCATTCCTTGTTGTTATTCTATGCAGTCAGATTGCGTACTAATACTGGTCAGGGCCAACCGGTTACGAGACAGCGTAACCGGACAGACAGTGATTAAAATTAAAATTATTTGCATTCTATATAATTAAGCCCCCATGCAACGCCACTCCGCGTATAGTGAGAATCTCTCTTCTCCGAAAGGTAGAAAAACAGCTCATTATGCGACGTAAAAAATTATTTAAGAAGTGGGACTTTGGATCTCGGGTTTCTCAGAATTGTAAATGCCAGAAGGCAGACCATTAGATAACTTATAAAACATTCGCTAGATGTGCCGTTGGACCGCTGGTTTAAAAAGTTATTCAGTGTCGAATGTTTAGTGGAGCCTTCTCCTGCAGAGCAGAGAGCAAAAAAAGGAATAATTTTTTTGCACACTGGTTGGAGACGTGGAAGCGGACACTCGACGCATGGGGATGTGAGAAAGCAAACATTCTTACTTAGGAGCCGCAGCGGGGACCGGCCCTGCATTTCTGAGGGTCAGCTTATTACACTTACACGGTACGTGACGACGAGTGGCTGGTAGGGGAATCCGTCGTATGCAGAACTCGACGTACCAACTCATCAATTATGGTGACATTGTGAATTTTAGAATTTTCCCACGAACTGAATGTTCAAACAAATTTCGGGCTTGCAGCCGGTCGTCGTTTAATTCGTCAGACGATATTTCGACTGGGCAGTTGCCAGTATCTTCAGGCGGGCCATCGAAGACTCACTAAGACTTTTTTTTCGTTTTTCTATTTGTGGTTGCGGTGGAGCCTGCCTGCGTGTTAATTATTCGGTGTATATTTTCGTCTGGTCAACGTGTGGAACTGTGAGTTTGAGGAAGGTTGTCAGCGTCACATGTGAATGATATCTCAAATATCTGTGACGAAGAAAGTCCCTAATATGGATTTTAGCACAGAATTAACATGATGGATTGTTATTCAATGAAATCCTTAAATATGCCAACATGCAGTGCCGATGGTCACTTGCCCATTTCAGTCGTAGTTGCCGGTGTCAAGTTTAACATGCATGGGTCATCAGCTGTGGAGACCATCGTTACTAGTGTTTAGTGCATTGCGTCTGCATTCACGCTTGTTCTCTGGCCACCATTAATGTCTGATGTAAGTTCCGCCACAGTTCGCCGTCTGTCCTTTTTTACCAGTCTGCTCAGCCTACGATGTCCGATATGGGTAATGAGAGGTGGCCGCCCAACCCACGAGGTCTGGTTTCACCTCGGTGAAAACGCTTACCACGCCACTCCTCGAACGCCCGAAAAGCCGTATAGTTTCCGAGATGCTTGTGCAACCTGCACCCGGTGAAATTCAAAGTTACTGCACGCCTTCCCCATTCCACACACGGACAGTACTCTCTACTACGTGCACCGTGCACGTATTGGTGGTATTTCTGTCTGTCTGACTAGCTGTCATTCCTCGCCACGTGACGCTGCTGTCGCCTGGACGGGTTTATATCCATAATAGGTTGGTGGTCATAACGTTCTGGCTGATCAGTGTGTATACAAGGTGTATCATAGTTAATAGCGACAACTAATTAGGATTGATGTAAATGATGATAGGACTAAAAGCTTCCAGTAAACGTGAAATAATTGTGAGTAGTTACAAGCCGCCACTGATATCGTCCTACAAGGGGTGGCCACAACGTTTAACTCTGTACACTTTTAGTAGCGCATTAGGGCAATATGTTGAGCAAGCAGTAACGCACACTGCTGAGACAAGTTCGAGAAATTTGCAAGAGAATGTTACGCCTTGAATATACAGGGTGGTCCATTGATAGTGACCGGGCCAAATATCTCACGAAATTAGCATCAAACAAAAAAGCTACAAAGAACGAAACTTGTCTAGCTTGAAAGGGGAAACCAGGTGGCGCTATGGTTGGCCCGCTAGATGGCGAAGCCATAGGTCAAACGGATATCAACTGCGTTTTTTTTTTTAATAGGAACCCCCATGTTTTATTATGTGCAGGGAGGAGAGACCCCCCAGCCGGCCGCGGTGGTCTCGCGGTTCTAGGCGCGCAGTTCGGAACCGTGCGACTGCTGCGGTCGCAGGTTCGAATCCTGCCTCTGGCATGGATGTGTGTGATGTCCTTAGGTTAGTTAGGTTTAAGTAGTTCTAAGTTCTAGGGGACTGATGACTACAGCAGTTGAGTCCCATAGTGCTCAGAGCCATTTGAACCTTTTTTTTTTTTTTTTTTTTTTGAGACCCCCCCCAAGAGGGATCATTGCCGACAAAATTTTATTAAATAAATTTTCCATGCATAATGTTCGGCCGTTGGGCACACTGTGGTGGAAGGTGCTGGCCGGAAGACCATGGTCGGCACATTCCTGCCACGTGCTCCTCGGTCAGACTCAAGTCCCACGGGTTGGTTGCGCTGACGGGGGTACGCTACTAGCAAGGCCCGTTGGCGGAATCAATCCTCCAATCAGAGACTAATCGTGTGATCACGTGGGGACGCGGCCGGGAGCGGCGAGGGCGGCTTGGAAACAGCTCCGCGCTCTCTTAGCTTCAGACCTCGGCCCCAAGTAGTCGTTCCTCTAGCCTCTGCCTCTCTGATGAGCAGACGGCAACCCCTCTTGGGGCTGCTCAGCCCTACGTAGGCACCAATGTATCATCGTTACAGGAATAAACTGGGTCCTTTCCACTTCATTACTTTTCATTTACAACGCCCTCCGCTCCTGACCTCTATCCTGACGAACAAGTGGTGTCAGAAGTAGGATGCGACCCACCTTACGGTTGTAAAATCAACTCATCAGTTGAGTATGAGTACTACAAAGGGGCCGAGGCTGAGCAAGTAAAGGAAACTAGACCGAAAGTGGCGAGGCTGCAGCGCGCCATGCGCGTGCCAGCCGGTCGCCTGCGTTGCAGAATGTGCGTGGCCGCGCACTAGCGCGCCACAAGCGTGACGCAGTTCGCCGCCGGACGCGTGTCGAGGAGGATCCGCGATGCAGTCACGCTCGCCGCCGTCGCCGCCGCCGCCGCTGTCCGTAGCTGCCACGGGTCACCGCCTGCGCCAGGGTCCGGGGTGCGGCCCTCGCGCCGCCCCGCCGTCGCAGCTGTCCGTGCTGTCGCCCGCCGCCTGCTGCGCCCGCGCGTGGTCAACGCGCCTGCCGCCGCTCGTCGACACCGCCGCCGTCCGTCGTCTGCACGCCACCAAATAATGTAAGTCGCTAGCGACGCTACGGTGGTGTAGATGCCCACACTACTGTAACATGCCGATCACCAGGCAGCAATCGGAGGCAGGAGCAGCCGGAGAGGATGAAGATCCCCTCTTGGCGCTGCAGTCCCAGCTAAATCAATTAATTTTAACTAACGCGGAGCTTAAGCAACAGATAGATGATCTTAAAATGGCTTCTCCGCAATCTAATGTTGCTAAGCAAGTGCTAGTGGAGGAACAGCCGAAGCAGCTGACTCCACCACTCACTAGTGCAGAATCACTTGTGGCAGTAGCCACCTCTACTTTGGTGCAGAGCTTTCCAGCAGTAGCGTTTATTCCGGCGTTCGCTGGAAAGCCGCAAGAGGATATTCAAACGCTTGTCCAGAATATCCAAGACATCGGAAAGCTTTGCGGTTGGCCAGATGAATTTCTCTTAAACGTGATGAAAATGAAACTCACCGGCGAAGCGCGGAACCACGTGCAGTCGGTCGAGAGCTTGAAAAATGCCCCTACCTTCCAGTCCCTTGCAACAGGGTTGATTGAAAGGTATACAGACAAACGTGGTACTAGTTACTATCGCGAATTGCTTTCCACCCTTAAACAAAAAACGGATGAAGATTTAGAAGCATTCGCGGACAGGATTAGAAGCGTCGCATGCCATGCCACACCTACACACGAAGTACCAGTTCTGCTCGTAACGAGGTTCTATTGGAAGAATCAGAATGTCGTGCGATAGACGTGTTTATTCGTGGCATAAACCCTCAAATAGGGGGCGAAATCAAGGTAGCTTCCCCCCGCACCTTACACGAAGCCGTGCGATTAGCACTCTTGAGAGAGGAGGCGAGCCGATTTGTGGCCGTCTCCGCGCGGCAAAGCGAGCCCCGACGTGTCTTTTCGAACGATACTAAGTGTGGGCGCTGTAATAGACAAGGACATGTGGCAGAGCAATGTCGCGTGCCATATTGTCATCAGTGCAGGAACATGGGTCACCAAAGCGTGCATTGTCCAAATAGTAGGCCACAACCGCCTGCAAATTCCAGGCGAAATGCAAACCAACCACAGAATTCGGGAAACGGCCGCGGGGCAGGAAGTGCCACCCCTCCCGGCCCCCGTTAAAAATAGTGACCCCCCCCCTAGCTTATAAGGGAATCACGCAGGTGGCAAGCGTGGTTGTCGATGGTGTTAGAGGCCGCAAACCAATACGCGTGCTAATTGACACAGGCGCACAGATCAGCTAGGCTCTGAGCACTATGGGACTCAACTGCTGAGGTCATTAGTCCCCTAGAACTTAGAACTAGTTAAACCTAACTAACCTAAGGACACCACACACATCCATGCCCGAGGCAGGATTCGAACCTGCGACCGTAGCAGTCCCGCGGTTCCGGACTGCAGCGCCAGAACCGCTAGACCACCGCGGCCGGCAGATCAGCTAGGCATTTTTATCGAAGAGAGATAAAAGAACATTGCAACCGCCGCGGTACCATATCAGTGGTATTGGTCCCGGCATAGTGAAACCTGATGGCAGCTGTTGCGTTAAGTTCATGTTGGACTCCACAGAATATGCTTTTACGGTGGAGGTTGTACGGAACAGGCGCACGGATTACGACATCATCCTGGGAAGTGACTTTCTGCGTCACTTTCAGGGGGTTATTGACTATAGGTTAAATACCGTCCAATTCGGCAACAACGTGCACCGTTTTGGACGTGACTGAACGTTGCGGGCGAGCGGAGCTGGGAAAAAAGGATCCGTTTCCCAAGTATCGGTGTCTCCCGTAACGATGCTAAAAGCCGATAATCCCGTGGAGATACCAGAAGGCACACGAAAGATCCTTTGTGTGCCTGTCGGGATAGGTGAATCCGAAGAGGTTCATTTCTTGGTAGATCCACTCTGCCAGAATGAAACTCTTGACCAGATGCAGGTCCACGTAAAACGTAGCCTGTGCAAAGCGCAGCAAGTACAGAAAGAAAATTGCGTACCCGTGTGTTTAGACAATTTTAGTCACAAGCAAGCTTTAATACCGCGTGGTACAGTATTAGCCAGCTTACAGGTTATCACAGAAGATGAGTTGCCAATGAGAACCCCTTCTCTGAAAAAGAAAAAGACTGCTGCCGCCTCTCAACACCTTTTGACAATCACGTCACATCTGACAGATAAGTTTAAAGCTAAGCTTAGTCACCTCCCATTGCATGAACAAAAGCTAATAAATGAAGTATTGAATGAGTATTCATGGTTGTTTGAAGACAGGAAATATTTACCAGCAACAGATCTAATCCAACATGAGATTCCAACCGGAAATGCTAGGCCAATAGCTCAAAAAGGGTACCGAATTCCCTACCATCTTCAGTCAGTGGTAGAGGAAACTATACAACAGCAACTAGAAGCAGGAACAATACAACCCTCTTCTAGTGCGTGGTCTAGCCCAATTGTAGTCGTTCCAAAGAAATCTATAGACGGAGAAAAATCCTATCGCCTCTGTGTAGACATGCGAGCAGTAAACAAAGTTACTACTCCAGATTATTATCCATTACCCCGGATCGATGAACGACTCGATCGTCTGGGCAACTGCCGATACTTCACAACATTAGACATGCGCAGTGGGTATCATCAAATTCCAATTGCTCCTCAAGATCGAGCTAAGACAGCTTTTGTAGTTCCTGGTGGCTTATATGAATTCTTAAGGATGCCTTTCGGGCTTCGCAACGCACCAGCAACCTTTCAGCGATTTGCAGATCTGCTATTACGTGGGTTGAAACCTACTATGTGCCTTGTGTATCTTGATGATATAATTATTTTTTTCAAAATCCATTGCTGAACATGCTGAACATCTACGCAGTGTACTGTTGCGCTTGCAAAATGCTAATTTAAGCTTAAAATTAGAAAAATGTTCTTTTGCGCAATCACAAGTGCAGTATTTAGGTCATGTCATCAGTTCCAGCGGAGTCAAGCCAGATCCACGATTAACTGAAGCAGTAGACACTTTTCCTATTCCAACAAATTTAAAGGAATTATAATCCTTCCTTGGTCTTGCAAATTATTACCGCCTTTTTGTTAAAGATTATGCTACTATTACCAAACCACTTACTAAATTGTTGAAAAAGGATACTCCTTTTGTTTGGACGGATGAATGTTCGACCGCCTTTCAAACAGTGAAAACTATTTTAACTAGTTCACCTCTACTTGTTTACCCAGACTTCGCTGAACCTTTTATTTTATCTTGTGACGCATCTGATTTTGCTGTAGGATGTGTCCTAAGCCAAGTGCAAGATGGTGAGGAAAAACCCGTTGGGTATGCCTCTCGTCAACTGAATAAAGCAGAAACTAATTACAGTACTACAGAAAAGGAATTGCTTGCCCTTCTTTTTGGAATTAATTATTTTAGATGTTACCTTTATGGTCGCAAGTTTACAGTTCTTACCGATCACTCTGCTCTGCAATGGTTATTGAATCTTAAAGACCCTAGCAGCAAATTTATGCGCTGGGCCATGAAACTGTCAGAATATGATTTTGAAGTTCGGCACAAGCCTGGTCGGTTGCATCAAAATGCTGATGCGTTAAGTAGAAAAGTGCGTGTCATTCAATCAGATGAGGTATCAATTGAAGAGTTAAAAGAAGCACAGCAGGTGGACGTTCAATGTCAAAGATACGCCACCTTGCCAGAATTTGAAGTAATAGACGACCTTTTGTATCGAAGAACTCCCCATGGAAATCGTTTGGTAATACCGGAATGCTTGCAGCAACATATAATACGGCAATGCCATGATACAATCCAAGCATGTCACAGCGGAAAACGCGCTACGAACGCTCGAATTGCGACACGTTATTGGTGGCAATACCGACAACGTGACGTGGACAGGTATGTAAGATCTTGCCTGCCGTGTGCACAACGAGCACAAAATAGGCATCCGCGAGTGCCGCTGCAAACACTTCCACAGGCATCTTTACCCTTCGAAATTCTTGCTTTAGATTTCCAAGTTCCTTTTCCACAGTCGCAACAAGGTAACAAATACATTTTGTCTGTTATTGATCACTTTTCACGTTATCTAATTTTGGTTCCCCTCCCCGACATGACAGCTGAAACTGTGGCGAGAGAGTTTGTAAATCGTGTGATACTACCTTTTGGAAGACCTGATGCCATTTTAACGGATCAAGGAACCAATTTCATGTCTGCTTTATTTTTACAAGTTTGTAAATTGCTAATAATCAAAAAATGGCGTACAACTCCCTTCCATCCTAAAGCCAACAGTCGCGTTGAACGCGTACACCGTACAATTTGTAAAATGTTATCCTATTATGTTGCAAAAACGCACCCTGATTGGGACAGATATGTACCGTATATTTCTTCTGCATACAACACCCGAATACATGAATCCACGGGGTATACCCCTTACGAAGCTGTGTTTGGACGGCCGATGAATTCGCCGTTCGAAATAGAGAAACTACCTCAAGGTGTAGAAATAAAGGAAGTAAAAGGTTTAGCCCGCCGGCTAAAAGAGATCTGGTATAAGGTAAAGAGGAATAATATCAAAGCTACTAATAAACAGCTGCACAGGCAGAACAAAAATGCTGTTTTACCGACTTATCAAACAGGTGGTTTAGTGTTACTACGAAACCCGGCAATCAAAAAGGGGCGAACTAAAAAGTTCTCTCCCCGCTTTGAAGGCCCGTATTGGATCGTGCGGTTGACCTCACCAGTCAATGTAGAACTGCAATTAACCGATCGTACGGTGATAGTGCACTTTGACCGCCTGCAACCTTACCACGGTAGGGCTGTGTCACCACAACAGGTCGCAGCCCCCGATCCCCCTGTGTCACCTCCACCTCAAGTGGAACAAAGACGAAAGAAAAAAACGGAGGAGATTACCTCCACAGGGTTGTAGATACCCTTTGCGGAATTAACACCCTTATGGGTTGAGGTCGCGTGATTAATCACGCCTAATTAGAGTTTTATGTTATGTTTTATTGCAGCTTAGTTTAAGTCATTTTCTCCAGGGACTTGGAAGCAAGACGTGCCTGGCCACCACGGAGTTCCCAGCCATTCTCAATTGTCAATTTCCAGTCATGTATTTCCGGTCATGTATTTTTGCTCATTTTTATATGTATGATTATGTTTTATGTTTTGCAAGCAATGCCACGCATTAGACGTCACGCAACTGACTTGCTTCAAATGCAACCATTACACTTGGTGTTGGCAGTACCGCGGCTGCTAACTCCGAATAATATTCTTCAATGTCCTCTATTGCCATCTATTTGGCAAACCAGTACATGTGGAGTATTTTTACTCCGAGCTTTTCTTAATACTGGTTACGTTGACGTCTAGTGTATTGTACTATATGTCGTAGTTCTGTATTTGCTGCAGCTAACCGTAAGTAATCGGAACAGAAAAAGCCAGGACTTGAAATGCATACGCCTCGTACGCTTTGTTTACGGGACCAGCTGTTGGCGGGGCAACACATCAGCTGTCGCCTCCCCTCCTCTCTTCAGCGCTGGCCCATCTCCTCGCCAAGAACTGGCCAGCGGCCATTTTTTCTCAGCCAGTAACAGCGCTCCGCGCGATGACGTATCTTATCACCACGTGCGCTACCACCTCCAGCGTCTCAACACGCGGCGCGTCCGAGTAGTTACAAAACAAACCGCAAATTACTGCCATATCCTCCGTGTATGACAGACTACAATGCACTTACCATCATTTTATATAACAGCCTTTTTAAAAAACTCTTATTCTAGATAATTAGCAATTTCTAATTCATCGTTATTTCTGGTACACGCTAAGCGCGTGACATTTGTCGCTGCAGTAGCGGCCTGTCTCTCGCGGCTACACGCCGTCTCACATAACCGCTGACGTGCCGGTGTCTACTCCGCACCTACGCGTGCGCTGCGCGCTCGCTAACAGCTCCAAGCTGGTTTCTTTCATGCAGCCGGAAGACACGGCAAACAAAATTCATTCAAACATCCCAATAAATCTTAACATAAATATTAAGTAGATGTGATTCATTGTTTAAATTCTTTTCCTTGTTTTGTTTCACATTAGCTGGATAAACCACACGAAGTTCTTAACGATTTACATTATTCTGCATACCTTAGTCCGCCAATCCTATAAGTGAAGTTTCACTACTGCTTTGATTCATTGTATAAGCTACAAACTACAGCCCTAACCCTCTTACACATCGAACTATGAGGACATTTAACGTTATCTTCCTTGGACAAGGCCAGATATGGGGAAACCAATGCATTGCCACGGGTTTTTCACGCTACTGACGAGGCACAAACGACCAATCGTCGGGGCTGCCGTATATCGGTGGGCGATTGTTCCTTGTTTGCTACGCAGTTATTTTTGTTTTGCCCTCCCCATTTATTTTACTCTACCGCCGTGGTCATTGTTCTATCCTGTTTTCCTTCTTCTGTCGATGAGGAGGCCCCTACAACATGTTAGGTACCCTCTTCCGACAGTACCGGTCTTTTAATCTTACCACCCATTTACACCGAGATATTGCACTCCCTTGTTGCAGTCATGCCCCAAAATATCGGCCGATGATCCATTGTGAGATACGTACTTTGCCTCTAATTAGCCGTTGATGTAAGCGCTACGGGAACTGTGCCTAGTTGTCCTTTCAGTTCAATTTGTTATCGTCAGTTTTAAAACTAACACACACGCAGCCTAGCGGCCAGCCCCAGGTGGCCAGTGTTACATGTTAACGTTGAGCGTTCCGACTACTTACAGCGTTATTATTATACATCATCGTGTTCTTATTTTCCTGTCAATATATGTCATTGTGTTTAATTATGTAATTATGCTAGCGCTAGTGATTTATAGTTCATGATTTTCATTTTATATAGTGTTATGTACTGCGCGCACAAAAAATGACGCTATTTATGCATGTATGCTATTCTAGCTTCAGAGCTATTTTTATTGCTTGAACAGTCGACATTTTCTTAGTACAGCAGGTCGCTAATAACGCCGCTGATACTTTTATTTCATGTATCGCAGGAAACCCATGTGCCTACACTAATTCTTATTAAGTCAGACGGACGCCCTTAGGCCCGCTGAACCACGGTACCGCAGATAGCTCCAATGCACTGCCTACCCCTCAATTATTAGACAGGTTGCCTTAGCACTGTCCGCAGGTTGCTCCATTGCCCTGCAAATTATATAATCATCAATCCAAGTCTGCAGATTGCACTAACGCACTGCTGAACTTATTAGTCGAGTCACTCGCAGGTAGCTCATACGCACCGCGAACTTGTACTTACACGTCACCGAATCCTAGGCTCCTCGGTTGACCACAAAACAATTCATACATCAATTACCGTGAGACAATTTGCGCTCACACTACGCCTTTGGCACTCAACCACAAATGAACTGAGCCCCAGACGCTCTTTTATTACATTTTATACAACGCCACTTTCTTCTACATGGCAATTCCATTCATAAAATCATCGGATTCTGCCAAAGATTCAGATACCGTTCCCCAAATGGCAGCCTTTTCCGTTGCTGAACGGATTCGTTGCTTTTCACCATCTGACAGTGCAAACTGCACTTTTAAGAACAATGTTGTTATATATACACACACACACTGTCTGATTCTACTGACGTAGTCCCTTATGCACTTCGTCAACCGACTAAAAAAAACAACATCCCCTGACGGATTTCGTATCCGATTCGGATGTTTATGTTCGGGAAATATTCCCTTTATTTTATTTCTTGTCAATTATTATTACTTCAATGTCATTTTTTATTGTTATCAATTTATAGTTATGATTAATGTTAGTACACTTTATGGTTATACATTATTTTTGTGTTATATTCGGTATTCCCTTTTAACTTTCATTGTTTCTCGACTGGAAGTATCTCTGATAGCACCTATTGGCCTTAAATTCGTATCCGCCATCAGCTACCATTAGTCACACATTTACACAACACTTCATACGCCCAATAACAACTTACAACACTCACACTGTTCATTTCCACACTACCTTGGTGTAACTTGTTGATGTTACCAGACCTCTATTGTCATATACTAAGTACATGAACAAGGCTTTTATCGTTTATGCCCTCCGCTCTTCGGAAGGGGAAAGGGATGTACGTACGTATGTACGTTATGTTCAGTAGCAGTTTCTTTTAATCAACAACGTAATCAATTTACCTGTTGAGCACTTAAGCCGGGAGACCGATGACCACGCTGTCTGGTCTCCTTCCCCAAAACCAACCAACCAACTTAAGCCGGCCGCGGTGGTCTCACGGTTCTAGGCGCGCAGTCCGGAACCGTGCGACTGCTACGGTCGCAGGTTCGAATCCTGCCTCGGGCATGGATGTGTGTGATGTCCTTAGGTTAGTTAGGTTTAAGTAGTTCTAAGTTCTAGGGGACTTATGACCACAGCAGTTGAGTCCCATAGTGCTCAGAGCCTGTTGAACACTTAAGTTGTTCTGTTAAAATGGAATCAAACGTCTTTGTGACATCAGCTATTCGTTTATTATTGCTTTGCAATAAACTGTTACTTTTAAGTTGCACTTAAAATGTCTTAGTCTCGGACGCAGAGCCACTAGCGCTCTCCGACGCTGTTATCTGAGCTCAGCACTCTGCCGGCTCAGCGCTGATAAAGCTGCGCTGCGCCGCCTCCACTGCTTCACGCCCAGCCTCTGTATTCACGAGCAACAGACTCGCTCTCGCTAACATTCATTTCCGACTTCAGTACAGTTAATCTCTCTATTGACCACTTCTGTAAGTGAAGATCCTATGATTATTGAGTTAACTTGATTTGTCCTACCCTCATTCGGGTTTTCTACAGCAGAAAAACCACTCAATATTATTTCTGAAATTTATGAAGTACTTCACCTGTCTCGCCGTGTCGAGCCTTAGCGGGGTCGGTGCCCCTGCGTAGTGGCCAATGCGTGGGAGGTGCCTAGGCTGTGCAGGTTTACATTGCAATCACAGGATTCCTTCTCATTTTATTCATTTAAAAAAAAGTTTCTTCGTACAAAATCTCAAATTAATTAACGACACTTGGCCTTCGTCCCATAGCAGGTTGAAAAAATTTTTCCAGCTGCGTAGTACTGCCTCCGCGTTCAGCGTCTTTTTTGCTGACGCGTGATTGATCAGCGGATACTCAGTGTTGAATTACACCATTGTCTTGCCGCCTTGCTACCCCCACGGCTGCCAAACTGTTGGTTGCCTGCCGTGATTCTACTTCGTGGCCTTCTTCATCAGTAAGCGTGACTGAACTGGTCCATCGTCGCTATTTGCCAGGTAATTACGATATGCATTCAAGTTCTAAGACCTCCGATTTTTTTTCTAATTAACTACTCACCCGAAATCGATGAAACTGGCGTTACTTCTCGACGTAATCGCCCTGCAGACGTACACATTTTTCACAACGCTGACGCCATGATTCCACGGCAGCGGCGAAGGCTTCTTTAGGAGTCTGTTTTGACCACTGGAAAATCGCTGAGGCAATAGCAGCACGGCTGGTGAATGTGCGGCCACAGAGAGTGTCTTTCATTGTTGGAAAAAGCCAAAAGTCACTAGGAGCCAGGTCAGGTGAGTAGGGAGCATGAGGAATCACTTCAAAGTTGTTATCACGAAGAAACTGTTGCGTAACATTAGCTCGATATGTGGGTGCGTTGTCTTGGTGAAACAGCACACGCGCAGCCCTTCCCGGACGTTTTTGTTGCAGTGCAGGAAGGAATTTGTTCTTCAAAACATTTTCGTAGGATGCACCTGTTACCGTAGTGCCCTTTGGAACGCAATGGGTAAGAATTACGCCCTCGCTGTCCCAGAACATGGTCACCATCATTTTTTCAGCACTGGCGGTTACCCGAAATTTTTTTGGTGGCGGTGAATCTGTGTGCTTCCATTGAGCTGACTGGCGCTTTGTTTCTGGATTGAAAAATGTCATCCACGTCTCATCCATTGTCACAACCGACGAAAAGAAAGTCCCATTCGTGCTGTCATTGCGCGTCAACATTGCTTGGCAACATGCCACACGGGCAGCCATGTGGTCGTCCGTCAGCATTCGTGGCACCCACCTGGATGACACTTTTCGCATTTTCAGGTCGTCATGCAGGATTGTGTGCACAGAACCCACAGAAATGCCAACTCTGGAGGCGATCTGTTCAACAGTCATTCGGCGATCCCCCAAAACAATTCTCTCCACTTTCTCGATCATGTCGTCGGACCGGCTTGTGCGAGCCCGAGGTTGTTTCGGTTTGTTGTCACACGATTTTCTGCCTTCATTAAACTGTCGCACCCACGAACGCACTTTCGACACATCCATAACTCCATCACCACATGTCTCCTTCAACTGTCGATGAATTTTAATTGGTTTCACACCACGCAAATTCAGAAAACGAATGATTGCACGCTGTTCAAGTAAGGAAAACGTCGCCATTTTAAGTATTTAAAACAGTTCTCATTCTCGCCACTGGCGGTAAAATTCCATCTGCCGTACGGTGCTGCCATCTCTGGGACGTATTGACAATGAATGCGGTCCCATTTTAAAACAATGCGCATGTTTCTATCACTTTCCAGTCCGGAGAAAAAAAATCGGAGGCCTTAGAACTTGAATGCACCTAGTATTGCTACAACGTTGTACCCCCTCTGTCACCTCTGAATTACTCATCAAGTAAGCCAGGAAATTTTTACTTGTAGGGTCACTAATACTTTCTCTCGCAGTCGACCGTTATCAACATTGGAAGCTGAAAGCAACCTCCGTTCAAATGGCTGTCAATTTATCATCCGCAATGGGAAGCATGTTAACCTCAAAGGTTGTCGTCGTCGCCGTTAAGGCGCCTCCATTTCACGTCTACCCTTCCACATCTGGCGTGATTTTTGGACGTCGTCATAATCTGGTGCATACTCCACATTATGCTATTGTGTTAGCTGATGTCAACTTAACATTATTAAAAGAGGAAGACTGTGCTTTATATGATACAGCTCAGCAATTGTCAAAATATGAAACCTTCTTGACGCAGACGAAGGAACATGATTTTCTCCGATCTTTGTGGGAAGTGACTAGAATTATTTCAACCCTTCGAAGTCAATTGAACAGTATTAGGGATGCAGTACCACGGCCTCGTTTCAAACGAGCCTGGTTGCCCGTTGGAGGTACATTATTAAAATCTGTCTTTGGGACTCCTGACGAAACAGACGCAAAACGCTGGGATTTGGACACACAGCAAGCGCTTTCGGAAACACAAGTTAATCACGAAGTGTTGGTACATCAACAGGTGCGCCTGACACATCTTGAGAATAACCTGTTAGCCACAACTAGACAAATACAAGTTGTAGCCGGCAGATTAACACGATACTATGGTACACTTGAACAATCCTGTAACAAAGAGTGGATTCATCTTCGCTCGGGTTTACGTAATCTGACTATCACATTGGACATTGTGAAGACCACGCAGATTCTTTTACTTATTATACACACAGCACAGTTACACGTGCACATGTTATACTCGGCCATTCAACTCGGACTGCAAGGTAAGGTCAGTCCACATCTGTTACCCTCAGAGCCCTTCTTGCACATCCTACACAATGTGTCGTCGCAAATTTTGTCCCCTAAACAAATGCTTTATGCCGTGCGGGAAAGCAACCTACCCTTTTACTATGCTGCGTTGGAGGTCCGACTTACCCGTAATTCGGGCGGTATTCGGATGCGAATGAGGTTGCCAATCACGTGCGCAAATTGCGAATACGAGTGCTATCAAATATACACTTTTCCAGTCTCTTGGGCTACCCTTCACCACCATGTTGTTTGACAGACTCAAGAATTTTTAATAGTTAGTCGGGATCGACAAACTCACGCCACTCTCTCTCGCGCTGAACTATCCAGTTGCTTCCATACAACACATTACTTACGCTCCACGCTAATTTTACACACTAACACTACTGAGTGCGAGATGTCACTGTTTTTAGCTGAAACTACTACATCTCCATGTCCTCGTGTTCTAGTCTCACTTCGTCAACCAATAATTCAGCCTGTTGGCAACAGTTTTCTGTTCGCTGTTCCACAGACTGTCACCGCCACCCTGGTGTGCCACCGTTCAATGTCAGAGACTGAATCGTACCGCCGGCCGCGGTGGTCTCGTGGTTCTAGGCGCGCAGTCAGGAACCGTGCGACTGCTACGGTCGCAGGTTCGAATCCTGCCTCGGGCATGGATGTGTGTGATGTCCTTAGGTTAGTTAGGTTTAAGTAGTTCTAAGTTCTAGGGGACTAATGACCACAGCAGTTGAGTCCCATAGTGCTCAGAGCCAGCCACTGAATCGTACCGGGTAACACTGAATAACAGTGGCCTAGTGTATAATAGTTCAAGATGTGACGTATACGCTGCTTCTATGAGGATATCAGCTCAATTGCACTCCACCTTTCATGTCACCATTCCCACATTTACCTTATACCTTCCTGAACTCTCTTTTAAACTCCATCACCATGAGAAGCTAAAGAATTTACCGAATACCAATGATTCAGATCTACTCTAATCGATCAATCATCTCCTTACCGAGGAACATAACCAAGTTGCTCTTGACCGAGTGGCCTCACATATTGCTGTTTGGCACCAAACCAAGCGATTAACCACCGTTGTATTACCCAGCGCTGGTTCGGTAATCATCATTGTAATGATTCTGATTATAGTATCCTGGATACTCTATAAAAGAGGGTTTTGCAAATGTTTCACTTCCTTCCGAGAAGTAATACCACCCCCACAACCTGAAGGTGAATATCACACCTGAAACTACCTGCCAACCTTGGTGCATGCGATCAGGCATGACACCCCCCCCCCCCCCCCCCCTTAGAATTAAGTTGTAGTCTAGGTGTCAGGTCAATTGATTTGTATTTCTATGTAAAGTCTATGGAATCACAATTTAACTGTCGAGTCTTAACCCTCATGTAAGTCATTTTGTTTTCTCTTTAAATTTTTTTCATTTTGTAACGTTCTCATTCACCCACTTGGGCAATTACCATTGTAATCCTAGATTTAAGAACTCAAAGTAATATTACGGGGAAAACCCCCTTGTGACTGTTAGGCCTGGGAGCATTCTCTCACCCCCACGAGGGTGGAGTGTTTCAGTGTGCTGTGTTCCGGTGCCCCTCATCATCGCCTGGGTACCCACCATCACTGATACCGCCGACACACACTCACAACATGGCGCCGCCCCACTGCCGTCGCACCAACTTCACAAGTTTGTTATTCAAGAGCCTTCCTTCAGGCCCTTCAGGCCACTTTGCAACTTTTGCACATATCGATATCACTATGTTATGGACGTTAATTTCTGGGACCCTTCATAATGATCATATATTTTTTAAATGGACTAATCAATTAGAATAAGCTCATTCATTTTCATCCAGAGAGCCTTCTTCGGAAGGGGAAAGGATGTGCAGGGAGGAGACCCCCCAAGAGGGATCATTGCCGACAAAATTTTATTAAAGAAATTTTCCATGCATAATGTTCGGCCGTTGGGCATACTGTGGTGGAAGGTGCTGGCCGGAAGACCATGGTCGGCACATTCCTGCCACGTGCTCCTCAGTCAGACTCAAGTCCCACGGGTTGGTTGCGCTGACGGGGGTACGCTACTAGCAAGGCGCGTTGGCGGAATCAATCCTCCAATCAGAGACTAATCGTGTGATCACGTTGGGACGCGGCCGGGAGCGGCGAGGGCGGCTTGGAAACAGCTCCGCGCTCTCTTAGCTTCAGACCTCGGCGCCGAGTAGTCGCTCCTCTAGCCTCTGCCTCTCTGATGAGCAGACGGCAACCCCTCTTTGGGCTGCTCAGCCCTACGTACGCACCAATGTATCATCGTTACAGGAATAAACTGGGTCCATTCCACTTCATTACTTTTCATTTTACAACGCCCTCCGCTCCTGACCTCTATCCTGACGAACAATTACATATTCGTGTAGTACGTAAGGAAATACGAATGTTTTAGTTGGGCCACTTTTTTCGCTTTGTGATAGATGCCGCTGTAATAGTCACAAACGTATAAGTACGTGGTATCACATAACATTCCGCCAGTGCGGATGGTATTTGCTTAGTGATACATTACCCGTGTGAAAATGGACCGTTTACCAATTGCAGAAATGGTCGATATCGTGTTGATGTGTGGCTATTGTGATCAAAATGCCCAACGGGCGTGTGCTATGTATGCTGCTCGGTGTCCTGGACGACATCATCCAAGTGTCCGGACCGTTCGCCGGATAGTAACGTTATTTAAGAAAACAGGAAGTGTTCAGCCACATGTGAAACGTCAACCACGACGTGCAACAAATGATGATACTCAAGTAGGTGTTTTAGCTGCTGTCGCGGCTAATCCGCACATGTAGCAGACAAATTGAGCGAGAATCGCGAATCTCAAAAATGTCGGTGATGAGAATGCTACATCAACATCGATTGCACCCGTACCATATTTCTATGCTCCAGGAATTGCAAGGCGACGACTTGGAACGTCGTGTGCAGTTCTGCCAAGGGCACAAGAGAAATTACAGGACGATGACAGATTTTTTGCACGCGTTCTATTTAGCGACGAGGCGTCAGTCACCAACAGCAGTGACGTAAACCGACAAAAATGGTTCAAATGGCTCTGAGCACTATGGGACTCAACTGCTGAGGTCATTAGTCCCCTAGAACTTAGAACTAGTTGAGCCTAACTAACCTAAGGACATCACAAACATCCATGCCCGAGGCAGGATTCGAACCTGCGACCGTAGCGGTCTTGCGGTTCCAGACTGCAGCGCCTATAACCGCACGGCCACTTCGGCCGGCGTAAACCGACATAATATGCACTATTGGGCAACGGAAAATCAACGATGGGTGCGACTAGTGGAACATCAGCGTCCTTGGCGGGTTAATGTATGGTGCGGCATTATGGGAGGAAGGATAATTGGTCCCCATTTTATCGATGGCAATCTAAATGGAGCAATGTATGCTGATTTCCTACGTAATGTTCTACCGATGTTACTACAAGATGTTTCACTGCATGACAGAATGGCGATGTACTTCCAACATGATGGATGTCCGGCACATAGCTCGTATGCGGTTGAAGCGGTATTGAATAGCATATTTCATGACATGTGGATTGGTTGTTGAAGCACCATACCATGGCCCGCACGTTCACAGGATCTGAGGTCCCTGGATTTCTTTCTGTGGGGAATGTTGACGGATATTTGCTATCTTGATCCTCCGACAACGCCTGACAACATGCGTCAGCGCATTGTCAATGCATGTGCGAACATTACGAAGGCGAACTACTCGCGGTTGAGAGGAATGTCGTTACACGTATTGCCAGATGCATTGAGGTTGACGGACTTCATTTTGAGCATTTATTGCATTAATGTGGGGCCGGCCGAAGTGGCCGTGCGGTTAAAGGCGCTGCAGTCTGGAACCGCAAGACCGCTACGGTCGCAGGTTCGAATCCTGCCTCGGGCATGGATGTTTGTGATGTCCTTAGGTTAGGTAGGTTTAACTAGTTCTAAGTTCTAGGGGACTAATGACCTCAGCAGTTGAGTCCCATAGTGCTCAGAGCCATTAATGTGGTATTTACAGGTAATCCCGCTGTAACAGCATGCGTTCTCAGAAACGCTAAGTTCACAAAGGTACATGCATCACATTGGAACAACTGAAATAAAATGTTCAAACGTACCTACGTTCTGTATTTTAATTTAAAGAACCTACCTGTTACCAACTGTTCGTCTAAAATTGTGAGCCATATGTTTGTGGCTATTACGGCGCCATCTATCACAAAGCGAAAAAAGTGGTCCAACTAAAACATTCATATTTCCTTACGTACTACACGAATATGTAACAAAAAATGGGGGTTCCTATTTTAAAAAAACGCAGTTGATATCCGTTAGACCTATGGCAGCGCCATCTAGCGGGCCAACCATAGCGTCATCTGGTTTCCCCCTTCAAGCTAGACGAGTTCCGTTCTTTGTAGTTTTTTCGTTTGACGCTCGTTTCGTGAGATATTTGGCCCGGTCACTATCAATGGAGCACCCTGTATAGAAGCGCGTTGCGGTTGTATTCATGAGGTGGTGGCGGTCAAGTGGTAGTTCCGCCTCCAGGGCCGAGTGGGAAGGTTGTTTAGTTTATCGCCTCACCGCGTCGTAACGCGCCCCTGGACAGCTCTTCCTCAGTCTTGTTTGGTTCGTAGCGTTAGTTGTTATGTACGTCCATTAGCAACAGCGTAGTCCGCACATAATGTCCCCCGTGGGTTCCAAGTGCGTTCCAAAAAAAGTTACTGTCAGCTTTACTTTCCATAAATCCAACCGCTCCGTGCAGCGTGGGTCTTTGGAGATTTTTAATTGGCTCTTTGATACAATTCATGTAACGTCTGATTGGGTTCATATTGCCTATTTTGATTCTGCTAACTGTCTTTTTCGTTAAGTTTTGAATCCAATACACACAGATAGGTTGCTTTTGCGTCATGGTTCTCAAGTATCCTTTAAGCATTGTGACGATTCCAAAAGTATTGTGTTTCTTACTAACGTGGAACTGGATTATATCAATTTAGTGTGTTCAGTCTCCCGCAGGAAGTTGATGACAATTTACTTAAGGTGATGTTGCTCCCTTATGGTAATGTGAGCGGTATACGATGCGAACGCCGATACCCATAACACCAGTTGCAATGTTACAGCGGAATCCTTTCAGTGGATATGATAGTTAAACATAACATTCATTTCATCTATAAATCTGTGATTACCGAATTCATATCACTTATAGTGGGCAAGTGGGGACATGCTTTCTCTACAGTGAAAGTGGCCACCTGAGATCTATTAGTACTGAAGTCCTCAGTTGAACAGCGTACGACATTGGAGTCAGCTGATCTCGTTTCTACTGCTCACGAGGTTGGTGCCAAGTCTTCCCTGGGTGCAATCGAACAACGGAGGGATGCACAGTTTACTGCTCCCGACTTTCCACCTTTACCCTCGCAGCAAGGTCTGAAATTGTTCTTACCAAGCCGGCAGTGTCCGCAGTGCAACATAAGAGACGTCGTACGCAGGATGGTCAGGACTTGAATACGTCTGCTCCTCACCTATCGCCCCCTGATGTAGCTCCGTCGGTTGATGTACGTTGTAGTGCTGAGTCTTGCATTCCTGATCTACATCTACATCTACATTTATACTCCGCAACCCACCCAACGGTGTGTGGCGAAGGGAACTTTACGTGCCACTGTCAATACCTCCCTTTCCTGTTCCAGTCGCGTATGGTTCGCGGGAAGAACGACTCCCGGAAAGCCTCCGTGCGCGCTCGAATCTAATTTTACATTCGTAATCTCCTCGGGAGGTATAAGTGGGGAGGGGGGGGGAGCAATATATTCGATACCTCATCCAGAAACGCACCTTCTCGAAACCTGGACAGCAAGCTATACCGCGATGCAGATCGCCTATCTTGCAGACTCTGCCACTTGAGTTTGCTAAACATATCCGTAACGCTATCACAGTTACAGAATAACCCTGTGACGAAACGCGCCGCTCTTCTTTGAATCTTCTCCATCTCCTCTATCAACCCAACCTGGTACGGATCCCACACTGATGAGCAATACTCAAGTATAGGTCGAACGAGTGTTTTGTAGGCCACCTCCTTTGTTGACGGACTACATTTTCTAAGGACTCTCCCAATGAATCTCAACCTGGCACCCGCCTTACCAACAATTAATTTTATATGATCATTCCACTTCAAATCGTTCCGCACGCATACTCCCAGAGATTTTACAGAAGTAACTGCGGTCGATAGTGCGAAAACATCTGCTGAGGTCTCTAGTGCTTCTCCTAGTATTCCTCCCGCAGTTGCGGTAATTCCTCCACAACCAACCAAGGGTGGGGCAGTTGTTCAGCCTAGTGATGTTCCAATGATTCAACAGCAGAAAACTGAGGCGTCTTTAAAATTACCTGTTCCCTTTATGTCACCCATTCAGGTGACCTAGGAACGACCAACTGTTGTTACTCCAGTGGACTATAGGGCATGAGATATTACCTGTTGACTCAGACATTATGGTGCCTGACCCCTCTCTTGTGCATCGATCTGGATTGCAAGGACCGCATCCTACGGAGTGAGCCTCTGAGGCTCCTTCTACGTCACCTGCTCTGGTTAATTTTCAGGTCCACGACTGCCGATGCCGTATTGTCTCATAGTCGTTGTAAACGACGCGTACAACCTGAGAGCCGGTGGCTCGTAAAAATAAGAAACATAAAGATTCCAGAGGTTGGGTGGGAGTTCACCACACTCCGGCTCGTACTGGCTGCGGCAATGGATCTTTCCACTCACTGATTACGTCATTCAGTTGATCAGCAGATCGAATTTCTTTTCTTGTTTTCAAAGTATGCAGGCTTAAATGCTTCTTTTTTCAATGTTAATAGTGTGGAATCGCACCTGCAGCTCGCTTCGTTGTGTCAATTTATCTATGATTGCTGTGCAGATGCCGTATTCTTACAAGAAATAGTTTAGTCGCTTTTCTCTCCCTGGTCTTTGCACACTGTTGTATGTGGCTCTTGAATGTTCCACGAGGATTGCCTTATTCTTTACAGAGTGAATTCCCATTAAATGGATTGAGTTATTGATATTGGTAGAGGAAAAGGCCTTGGTTCTCCTTTATGGACGGCCGGAGTGGCCGAGCGGTTCTAGGCGCTACACTCTGGCACCGCGTGACCGCTGCGGTCGCAGGTTCGAATCCTGCCTCGGGCATGGGTGTGTGTGATGTCCTTAAGTTAGTTAGGTTTAAGTAGTTCTAAGATCTAGGGGACTGATGACCTCAGCAGTTAAGTCCCATAGTGCTCAGAGCCATTTGAACCATTTTTTATCTCCTTTATGCACCGTCCGGTACCGGTAGCACTTTGGACCGTCCCCGATTTTATAACGTCAAGATGGTTTACTTGTCATGAAGAGGTCCGTAGAGCATTCTGATAGGTGGTGATTCTAACGAAGTGTCGCGTCCTGTAGATCAGTCTTCCAATTATAATTTCTGTCGAGAACTGCAAGATTTAGTTCGTTCTTGAAACTGCAAAACGTTTGGATCTATAAATATCTGACTCTTGTCAAATATACCTGCTTTACTGCTACCTCTAGCAGTAGGAGTGACAGATTTTATTTATCTGATAGGATTTATGACAGAATTTTGGCTTTCGATATCATCCCCGGCAGCTTCACTGATCACTGTTTAGCGATTGTTCGTTAAATCACGCGCGACAGTCGATGAAATTGTTTCAGCTGCCCTAGACATTGAATGTGTCGCACTTACAGAATCCCTTCCTCGATTACCCAGGAAGTGTGGACCATAGTCTATGTTCAGCTGCGAGACACGCCTCTATTTTGGAATGGTGGGTTCAGCTGGCAGAGCCGAAGCTCATACAAACGTTGTTACGAGTCTGGGAAAATGCGGGGGACGCAAGAGCTTTACTGCTCTCTTTTACGTGACCTTTATGAAACTGCATATCAGGACGGATTGCAGACGTCAGGCGTGTGAAGGCGCAGTTGTTAGGGTTGAAGCAGTGTCAAATGGAAGGGTTAATGATGTTGTCGAAACCACGTTCCGTAGTAGTGGATGAATTGACTCTTCGTATCATCTCATACGACTTCAGACTTGTCCTCGACGTGCGTGTTTTACGAATCTCGACGGAGGATGGCATGTTGTCACGGTACAAAAGGTCATATTGCATGTTCTACATCAATTGTATGTTGGGCGGTATGAGATACCCGTTCCTGTCGATACGTCATCTGTTTTGTGCGTTCAGTTTCTGGATCTCAGACTTACACCTGCTCATGATGCTGGGATTTTAGAAGCCTTTCAATGTGACTATGTGTATGACCTTATTGTTAGATCGTCTTCTCGTAAGACGCCGGGGTTGGATGGTCTGCCTAAGGAGTTTTATACGCATTTTTGGCCTTTGTTGAACACACACTGCTTTTGAACGAAGTGTTGAGAGGAGAGTTTGTGCCCAGCTCGTTTAAAGTTGGCAAAATTGTGTTAGTTCCTCAAAGTTCTGGTCAGGCAGCAACTGTTACATTTCACCCGATTATCTTATTAAATTTTGATTATAAGACTGTGGAGAGGGCGATGAATTGTCGGCTGTCTGCGTTGTTGGGGAAAGTTGTTACTGACCATCAAAGCTGTATTCCTGGTCGCCCTGTTCTGACCCCGGTAGCAGAATGACGTGATATCACATCGATGGCCGCTGTTACTTCTGTTCCTGGTGCTCAGGTATTTTTGGATTTTGGTAAAGCATTCGACCCAGTCAGCCTTGGCTTCCTGTCGCAGCTACTGCAAGTCGTTGGGTTCACAATTGACGCACAGGGTCATGCATAATTTGTTTACGGGTATCCAAGATTCGGTGGCTGTCAATGGCCAACTGACACCCCCTATTACAATCCGTAGATGTTTTCCTCAGAAAAGTCCGCTTTCGATGTCATTGTTCTATCACTCGAGCCCCGTCTTCGAAGAATCGTCGCTCAGTTACAAGGACCTCTTGGGCGGGACTATCTCACTTTGCGCATACGCGGATGATGTGTTGGTGTTAGCCGGCCGAAGTGGCCGAGCGGTTCTAGGCGCTACAGTCTGAAACCGCGCGACCGCGACGGTCGTAGGTTCGAATCCTGCCTCGGGCGTGGATGTGTGTTATGTCCTTAGGTTAGTTAGGTTTAAGTAGTTCTAAGTTCTAGGGGACTGATTACCTCAGCAGTTAAGTCCCATAGTGCTCAGAGCCATTTGAACCATTTTTTTGTGGTGGTGTTACTCCGTTCTCCAACTGAGATTCCATTGCTAAAGGCTATATTGTGTGTCTTTTGCCTCGTATTTGGTGCCCACGTCAACGAAGGCAAATGTCGGTTGATGAAATTACGGGTTTTTGATAATGTTGTCATTTCATGGGCGGTGGTGGTGGTTCAAATGGTTCAAATGGCTCTGAGCACTATGGGACTCAACTGCTGAGGTCATAAGTCCCCTAGAACTTAGAACTACTTAAACCTAACTAACCTAAGGACAACACACACATCCATGCCCGAGGCAGGATTCGAACCTGCGACCGTAGCGGTCGCGCGGTTCCAGACTGTAGCGCCAGAACCGCTCGGCCACCAGCGGCCGGCGGCGGTGGTGGTCGAGAGACATAAATCTTTGGGTGTCATAAAAGACCGTTGCCCACTCCGAATGGCTACACTTTTGGTTACGGAGAGGATACAAGGAGCAATACTCGGATATGAACGGTGTTCCCGTAACCTACCCCAGCAAGTTCGCATTCTGGATATCTACCTCTTGTGTAAAGGCTATTATATTGCATAGATCTTTCCCCTTCCTGCGATGATGGCTAGGAAACTAAAACAGCTGTACCGTCGTTTTTATGTAAGTATCACATTTTTTCGATTACGATACGAGGTGTTTGCCGGTGGGAGTTCTCTCGGGGATTTGGGACTTCCCGACATTCAAAGCAAAGCGTCTGTATTATTTGTCAGGCTTACTGCTAGTCTTGATCCGCCTGTCGATGTTGGCCGAGTGAATTTCCTGTTAAATCATGTTCGTGAATTTGATATTGCTGTCAGCTATATGGTGGACTGACATTCTATAGAGGCAAAATCTCAATACCACATTTTTGTCAACGCGGGGGAGGGGGATTGACTGTAAGGCGATGGTTGGAGTTAGACGGACATCACAGCAGACTTCGTGGAAGATGGTGTGGTTTCATCTGAGCCTTCCTGTTTTACCAGTAGTGGTAGCGTCCTTGTCACGTGGTGCACAATCTGCTATCCGTCAATGAGCGGCTATTTCCTATTGGACATAGCGTCACGGATCAGTGTAGTTGACTAGTTGATGTCCCGCCATAGACACGCTACAACATAGATTTACCTTTTTTTCTTTTTGAGTCATCAGTCTTCTGACTGGTCTGATGCGGCTCGCCAGGAATTCCTCTCCTGTTCTAACCTCTTCATCTCAGAGGACCACATGCAACCTACGTCCTCAATTATCTGCTGTATGTATTCCACTCTCTGCCTTCCTCTACAGTTTTTACCCTCTACAACTCCATCAAGCACCATGGAAGTCATTCCCTCAACAGATGCCCTATCATCCTATCCCTTACCCTTGTCAGCCATTTCCTCTCTGATTTTGCGCGGAATCTCCTCATTTTTTACCTTATCAGTCCACTAATTTTCAACATCCGTCTGTCGCAAAACATCTCAAATGCTTCGATACTCTTCTGTTCCGATTTTCCCACAGTCCATGTTTCACTATCATACAATGCTGTGCTCCAAACGTACATTCCCAGAAATTTCTTCCTCAAATTGAGGCCTATGTTTGATACTAGTGGACTTCTCTTGGACAGGAACGTCCTTTTTGCCAGCGCTAGTCTGCTTTTGATGTCCTCCTTGCTCCACCCTTCACTGGTTATTTTACTGCCTAGTTAGTAGAATTCCTTAACTTCACCTACTTCGTGACCATCGATCCTGATGTTAAGTTTCTCGCTGTTCTCATTTTTTCTACTTCTCATTACTTTCATCTTTCTTCGATTTACTCCCAGTCCATATGCTACATTCATTAGACTGTTCGTTCCATTCAGCATATCATCTGATTTTTCTTCACTTTCACTTGGGATAGCAATGTCAGTAGCGAATCGTATCATTGATATCCTTTCACCTTGAACTTTAATTCCAGTTCTTGAACCTTTATTTTATTTCCATCATTATTTCTTCGATGTACAGATTGAACAGTAGGGTGGAAAGACTACATCGCCGTCTTACATCCTACATCGTTCTTGGTCGTCCACCCTTATTATTCCCTCTTGGCTCTTGGACAAATTGTATACCATACGTCTCTCCCTTTAGCTTACCCCTAGTTTCCTCAGAATTTCGAACATCTTGCAACATTTTACATTGTCGAACGCTTTTTCCAAGTCGACAAATCCTATGAACGTGTCTTGATTTTTCTTTAGTCTTGCTTCCACTATCAACCGCAACGCCAGAATTGCCATCTGGTGCCTTTTCCTTTGCTAAAGCCAAACTGATGCTCATCCAACACCTGCTCTGTTTTCTTTTCCATTCTTCTGTATATTATTATTGTCAGCTACTTGGATGCATGAGCTGTTAAGCCGTTCGTGCGATAATTCTCACACCTGTCAGTCCTTGCACTCTTTGGAATTGTGTGGATGATATTTTTCCGGAAGTCAGATGGTATGTCGCCAGACTCATACATCCAACACACCTACGTGAATAGTCGTTGTGTTGCCACTTCCCCCAATGATTTTAGAAATACTGATCGAATGTTATCTGTCCCTTCTGCATTATTTGATCTTAAGTCCTCCAAGGCTCTTTTAAATTCTGATTCTAATACTGGATCCCCTATCTCTTCTAAATCGACTTCTGTTTCTTCTTCTATCACATCAGACAAATCGTCTCATAGAGGCCTTCAACGTACTCTTTCCACCAATCCGCTCTCTCCTCTGCATTTAACAGTGGAATTCCCGCTGCAATCTTTTAATTTTACGCAAGTGTATTTTGAGTTTCCTATATGCTGAGTCAGTCTTTCCGACAATCATTGCTTTTTCGATTTCTTCACATTTTTCATGCAGCAATTTCGTCTTTTCTTCCCTGCATGTGCTATTTATTTCATTCCTCAGCAATTGTATTTCCGTATTCCCGATATTTCCTGAACGTTTTTGTACTTCCTTCTTTCATCTATCAGCTGAAGTATTTCTTCTGTTACCCATAGTTTCTTCGCAGTTACCGTCTTTGTACCTATGTTTTTCTATCCAGCTTCTGTGACTGTCCTTTTTAGAGATGTCCATTCCTCTAACAGTGGCTTGGATCGCAATTTCAAACCTTCCAGGTCAATAATGTCGCCTTTCACGTGCCTAACATCCGAAATTCGCAGAGGGGCGTCATTCGCAGCATCATAAAGTCCTCGCAGGATGGAATAGTAAAATTCATACGATCTCCGAAAGTCCCAACGGTAGAGGAAGTGGACGCTTATGCCATCGGTGGGCCAGAATCGAAGAAAAAGCGGAAGTACTTCCGCCATGTGGCAGCTAAATTAAAGAACGCTATGCGGGAGACAGTGTCTGGCTTGTGCTGCACTCTGATAGCGAAATAACAAAAGAATTAAACTAAATATTATTGTTACGTGTAGTAAAAATATAAATATAATATTACTTTAATATATGAAAATGACTGTAATTGAATATTGTAATGATATGGTATGTTTAACTGTAAATAGAGAATTTGGCGTAATGTAAAATAATGTTTAGGTGTGGGGGGGAGGGGGGGGAATCCCCGAGAATGAGGTGTACAGGTTGGCGCGTAATATTGGCGTTAGAAGTAAGTTGGCGTAGCTGTGAGGCAGAACTAGTGGGAAGTGGCGTAAAAGTGACTGCCGGTGTGCGCTACGGTAACGTTGCTAACAGACCATTTAGAAGTGAGCTGAAAACATACATGGACTTCGTTTATCGTATGGCTACAAGCTAAATGGACACTAAGGCTTGTAAGACGCGGTATTTCGACGGAGATGGGCTGTGAGCGGCACAATAGTACGGTTTCCCGCTCTGAGGTACATGGAACTGCATGGTGCAATGCTGTGTTAATTGCGACGAGTTGCTTGTGCCAACGGCGAGGTGTGAAGGGACCAGTGGCCACATCCAACGGCGTATTGTGATCTCAATAATTGATGAGGTCCAGTGGTGAGCTCACTTCGGTAGCAACGAACTAGAAGTTATCTTACAAGAGTATTATTATGAACAGTGGTTGTTATACCGACGCCATTACCAGTACATTTATATCTTGTGAATCAGTTTGTGTAATAGTCAGGCCAAGTTCTCTACAGTGTGTAAAGTTTGGAGGCAATAATAATTTTATGGTTTAAATTGCATTCCCCGAGTGTAATCAATTATTTAAAGGAAATAGCTCATTATTACCCCATATCCAGTGATTTCTATGTGCTGCAACATCAGTCAAAAGTTATGGTGCGTGATTATAGGCGTAGCTGTATTATAAGAGAAAATAGTCGAAATTAAAGCCGAAATTGCCAGCAGAGGCCGCTTCATGCAACGGATGGTACTGTGCCACCTTAATTACTATCAAGCTCGATGTGGTGGCTTTTCAGTACATTGCCATAGTCAAAAATTACTCGGTTCCGTCCGAGCAACGTTATTCTCAATTAGTGTTTTCAGTAACTACATTGACAAGCCGATCTATATTGTTCTTTAATTAAACATTCAAGGAAATTTCTGCCACCACAGTACACATTGTGCCTTCAGCACAATGCAAGCTCAATAACATTAAATTCAGTAATTACAATTTGTGTAGTTTACATTAACCTAAAACAAGTTCAAGTGTTTATCATGTGTTTTTCTGTACTGTGAAACGATTTCAGGCTGTGGTATTGTTTTAAATGGATAATGTCCTCCTGCTAGGAAATATCAAACATACAGAATTAAGTGCTCCCTGTTCAGTCACTTCAAAGAGATTATCAGTGCTACTAATAATCAAATATAGACGTAAAAATAAGTTTGTTACGCGCCATTATCATTATCTATTCCAAAAATTCCGTGTAGTAATTGGATCACCATAGGGTGTCTATTCAAACCTATTACACGCGAGAGCCGCTTTCCGGAAGTCCGATACCGCATGGTCTAATAATAATACAGTAAATTCGGGTAGTGGCATCGCAAACTGACAGCAGAATACAGAAAACTCTTTATAAAAAATCGAACGATTCACTGTGTGACCAGTGCCAGACTGGGCATATAAAAGAACCAAAGTAAGATTAAAAAGTTGACAACCTATGCCTCTGCCAGAATCCAACATTTCCGCCTCAGCAACAAGAATGCGTTCGCGAAAGAATAAGGTGGTCCCCGTACTATAATTGGGTGCTGTATTACAGATCATACGAAAACCAGGTAACGAGAAATGCCTTAATAACAGCTCCTGGAAGAATACTATTGCCGCACATGTATTATAAATGAACTGACGTGGGGAAGCCAATCGCAATTCTGATATCACACGATTAACGTTTAAGGAAAGGAATGTGTAGGTTTGCGCCATTGACCATAGCTACACAGCTACACAGGTATGTGCGGAACATATCGAGCAGAATTATGTAGACATGTGAGCGTCATGGTCCAATACGGAGTCCACAGATGAATGAAATATCGGGGTACCAGAATCCCCATCATCGGAATCTTTTTTCTTAGATTTCTTACGTGCACGGTCAGGTTGTATACGATGTTTCTGCCGGCTACGTGGCATGGCAGCCCCTGCAGAGGGAGATGTGTGAGGGGTCATAGGCACAGCTTCCTGCCCCAAAGAACAAAGGACATCTAATGGAGGTCCAGTCACTAAGGCGGAACCATCCTGTGCAGCTACCAGATAATTTGTCGCTTATTTTGTTCTCCTGTGGAGCTACTGTAGGCAGCAAATTTAGGAAACCGTCGGCGGCTAAAGACGAAGGAGCAGGAGGACACCGCCACGTCTCAGACGGTAACGGGAGAGACAAGGACGAGGGGTTGGACCGCACTCCCTCTCCAAACAGAGGCAGCTCGGAAGGAGCAGAAGGGATGCTGGTGATAACTTCTTCATTGCCCACCTGTACCACGGTCGGGAGGTACCGTATCACTGAATGGAGCAGTGGAAAAATCAATACGGAGGAGGCTGGGCAAGAAGAAGACATAGCCAAGTCCTCAATCTCGCCATCGTCAGTGCAAGGTCGCTGGTTTTTCACTGTTGCTAGTTCTATCCAGGGGGCAATAGGATTCCGATCCTGTGACGGAGGTGAAGGCGGAAATCAAGATTATCATAACTGTCTTTTCGGTCATTATGATCAGAAGCAGAAGTAGCGACTTCAGGAGTGGAAGGAACAAGATCAGTAACCGTTAATTTGTGTCATTGCGCTAATTACGGCTTTAATACAAACAACCTCTGCGTGCAGTTACCGAACGTGTCCACTTTCATTACATAGGAAGCAGGTTCCCTCTTGACCAGTATACATGACACAAACGCGGTAACCACACACTTGCAAATGTGATGGAATATTGCGTTTTAGCCGGCCGCGGTGGCCGAGCGATTCTAGGCGTTTCAGTCCGGAAACGGGCGACTGCTACGGTCGCAGGTTCGAATCCTGCCTTGGGCATGGATGTGTGTCATGTCCTTAGGTTAGTTAGGTTTAAGTAGTTCTAAGTTCTAGGGGACTGATGACCTCAGCAGTTAAGTCCCATAGTGCTCAGAGCCATTTTACTACGTTTGATACGCATTTCCACGGAACGAATTCCACAAAAACACTGTAATATGTCTTGAGTAGACCATCGTTCACAACGGACGTTTTTCACGTTGCCATAAGGAGTCAATGTGTCCTTCAGAAAGTTGTCATCTATCTCCGGCGGGAGGTTGAACACTCAAACATTGGTAAAGTCAATTCCAGCATCTACGAGTGACACCATACCAATGGAACTATCGCGATGCTTGACCGGGACTTGAGAACCATGTCGCGGCAGTAATATTTCAACGTGAAAGGAATCCATAAATTTCACGTAAAACACGTACTCTTCTGTGTCCAAATAAGCGGTGTGGACACTATCAGAGTTCACATGAATTGTATTGACAAGCCAGTCGTGAATTTCTAGAGAGCTGGGCTGCACGTGTCGCGTTGTTTTATCGAAAGTAAAACTCACAGCATCTTTTCGTGGAATACACGTGGAAACCATGGTAGCAATAGCGGAGCGGCCGACGCCGCTGCAATTAGACGAACGCAAACAAAAAGTAGGACGGAGTGGAGGCGCTACGACTCACTCGACAAACAGAACAACACTAACAAGGACAACTTCACACAAACGACGCTGCGGCAAGTGGGATAAACAAGAACCTTTCCGCTCGTCGCGTGAAGGGGAACCATGACTACTTCACCGCCAGCATCTTAAGCTCAGAACTCCCAACTCGCCGGTAGACATTCGACGCGCAAATCTTCTCTTGTATTTTCTCGAAATTGCCAAGTCGTACGCCTTACTACTAGCACATTTTGCTATCCTAATAGACTACTAAAGGTGTAAAAAATTTAAAGTAAACCCGTGATCCGAATGATGTGGCCTCACTTTGTTAATTAGTATAAATGTATTTGAAATGCACGCTTTACAGTCAAGTCCTCGTCTAATTGGCGTACTTTGACAATAAGAATAGTAAAACTTCAGCACGTTACATGTTTCACGTTATTTGCTCTCGTACTTGCCAAAGATATTCCGCGCATCGACCATTACCACACCAGCCTCTGCAACGAGTTACAAATTCTTTTAAGCCCTCGCATCGTCTCGTAAATTCGCTGCCCTAGTTCTTCAACCACAGCGGGAGTGAAGTACGCTTCACTTCTGAGCTGACCCCAGAGAGAAAAATCAAGAGGAGTGGGGTCAGGCGATCTTGGACGCAAATGCACAGGCTATGCTCAAATTGGTGCGTTAGATGTCATACAGCAGTAGCAAAATGTGCTAGAGGACCACTAATGTTTGTGTTGCATTCCCCAACTAAGGAGCACGGGTGGAATTTTAACCCAATTACGTTGAGACGTAATCTAAAAGTTTACATTTCAAATACATTAGTACTGACTTGAACAGTATTTCGTGCTGGAGTCAGTGGTAGGTTCCTGTTTTATCTAGGAAACTACTCGTTTGCGAACCAGTGTTCGCTGGAAAGCTTTGGCTTCTGTTATCGTGTGTTTCCACTCATTTTGGTTTCATCTACTAATTATGGTACAGCTTGTTAAACCTCTCTCTCTTACTCTCTGTTTGTTCCAGAAATGACATCGAATGATGTGTTGCGTTGCAACCTCTATCCGAACGTGGCTGAAACCCGACGGCTGGATTAACAGGAGACGTCACTGCATACGCATGCAGAAAACAATACCGAAGTAAGGCAAAAGGGAGTCAGAAACACACTCTTTCGCAAGGTTGCGATGACGCAGCGAGAACCTCCACTGCTAGCACACATTGAGACCCTGATGCCGCAGCCAGAACTGTAGTACTGTTGACAATTTCGGAAGACGGAAGCATGGCCGTACTAATGGCTTCCAGGTTGCCACACGATGAAGCCTCGAACCGTGGCTCTACTGTGGCCTACGTGTTAAGAATTGATGTCCTTCCAAAACAGGGCTTAGAAGTTTCACATAAATATGTCCCATTTTAGCCACGCAGCACCCGTCACCACCTACAGCCAGCCACGAGAGGTACCACAGGCTAGTCATCGACCTGAAATGGGTCATCTGTATGCCACTACTAGTGGCTGACAGACATGGAACTACTGGCTGTGCCCAAGCCGAATGTCACTGAGAGTCAAGCTGCTACCTTCCAGCCAGGTATCATCAGCCGGCCGACTTCTGTTGGAGCCTACCTGTCCACGGTTCGTACCTGGGCTGACAAGCTGCCGATCCGTCGCTTGCCTTCAGTGGACACACTCTGCTGCTGCTTGCTTGCCTTGTTGAGGGCCGCCACTTGACCCCCTAACGCACCACTGCTGCCGCCTGCGCCGTAGCCACCGGTTCATCACTGTGGGTTGGAATGTTTTCTGCACTGAGTCGCGCATCTCTGTCAGCCAGCAGGGCCATCTTCCCCGACTCAGTCTTCAGTTGATGAAACAAGAGATTTCGCTGTTGAAACTGGAAATCTACAATACCAAATACTTCGCTCCTATGTCGACTGCCCACCAGGTTGGATTTCTCCTACACTGGGGGCCTGAAGATGAGGTAGTGAAATGCTGAAACTCGTAGCATAAATAAATTACATTGAAAATATCGAAGCCTGAAAGTGAGTTAAAATTTTCAGTGGCGTCGAGCAGATCGACGTCTGTCACGACATGGTAGAACGCCATGTCTGCTGCCGAATCTGGACTAATGGCAAGCACTGGCCCATATAATTTCGACACTCTGTAGCATAGTAGGATGACCGTTCCAGACATTGGTTTCTATCCTCAAACTGTTTCTCAAGACATCCTCCAAAACTCCTCGAGGTTGCATCCATCTTCATTATACGTGGCCTACAGCCTGCACTTGTCAAACAAAGACAGGAGAATGAACCTATTTGAAGAAACCGAAATTTATTCTCACAAGTGCACATCCCCGCATGGCATACTAAAGATCCTACAGCTACCCAACAAAATATTTTCAAGACATTTCCATATATTACTTATACAAGTTACACATCGAGGAAAATTCTGGAAAAAACGTAATATTAACGATAAATAAAAGCCCATAATTGTCTTCCCACTTCCCAAAGTCAAAATTTGATTACTATGTATACTGTGAGCCCTTTACTTTTTGAATTGTTCATTCTAAAATGTTAGTTAAATATGTGGCTCCATTATCTGTTTGTAAAATGTATGACATTACTTCTTAAATGTAAAATATGCCGCATTACATTAACACCATTCAGTACAGTTTCATGATAATTTTGTTAACACTTGCCATTCGTTACTCCATTAGCAGATAACCATGCATGTTGATTTCTAATATTGTCTTTTATACCATTAATCTATCAAAATCTACTTGTAAAGAAGTCTAAGGTGACTCATTCATTACATTTATAATAAACAATTTTAGTCATAAATAAGCTTGTATGTAGTTTTAAGATTACCATGTTAAGTCTATAGACACAATTGACTTCATAAGTAGTTATGGAGTGTGTAAGTAAATTGTAACTTGGCTTCAGATTTAACTTTCGATAGTAACAAATTCGCAAATCTACCACATGCCAAATGCTGCAACAGTTGATAAAAATATTGTATGGACGGCGATATAAATGTGTTACGCCAATTTGATATGGGCGAACGCAAGATAAAAAGTGGTTAGTTGCTCCATTCTTACAAGTACTGTAAGCTTAGGTAATGCTGCTCTAGTGAAACTATCCAGTACATCAGAAACAACAAATTTATCATTAAGGTTGTGATATTACGACTCCAGTAAAAAAGATGTGTAATTAAATAAATTTGTGCCTGAAAAAATACTCGTAATGAGGAAAGGGAGATAAACGTATGAATGTAAACAGAATGTTGTCTATTTATGCCGCAGCAATACTTTTTTTCAAGGAAACAACTGATAATGGTATTTGCGTAAAGTGACTAAAGGCGTGTAAACATGCAGACATTAAATTTTTCTGGTCCGTCAAAAAATATACAAAATGAAAATGAAACTAGTTATGAGAACGCAATATGAATTTTGAATAAGCTTGAGAAAATGATGCAAAAAAATAGAAGTACGAAAAATAACAGAACAGCGGAAATACAGTATTGAAAGACATCTAAATAAATTAGAATGATGAGAACCAAATCAGAGGAACAACTTATGGGGGAGGGGGGAAGAAAAATATTCTTACCTTATTATTATACACGATACACTCTGGCCATTCAGCAATTCTTTTTTCTATATAGTTTCTGCTTAACAGAATTTCAACTTCCCTTTTGCACTCCGTCTTCAGGCCACGAGTGGCCCATCGGGACCATCCGACCGCCGTGTCATCCTCAGCTGAGGATGCAGATAGGAGGGGCGTGTGGTCAGCACACCACTCTCACGGTCGTTATGATGGTTTTCTTTGACCGGAGCCGCTACTATTCGGTCGAGCAGCTCCTCAATTGGCATCACGAGGCTGAGTGCACCCCGAAAAATGGCAACAGCCCATGGCGGTCCGGTTGGTCACCCATCCAAGTGCCGGCCACGCCCGACAGTGCTTAACTTCGGTGATCTGACGGGAACCGGTATATCCACTGTGGCAAGGCCGTTGCCCCAACTTCCCTCTTGAATAAAACACATTATCTTGGATGTTAACCAGTAACAGAAGTTGTGAATAAGCAATGGAACTTGCATTTTCCCAATGATGATATCTCTAACAAATGCGAAACTCTTAGCCATTACAATACGATTACTTTTGCGGGAAACAATACTTCCGACCGAGACAATATTAACTACCTCTTCGAAACAAGAAATATGTCAAGGCGGAATAAAAACCAAAGTTTTTTGCTACTGCTTGTGAATGACGGAGATACATAATATCAAATTTCTCTAAATGTACAGTGTGCAGTATCGTAGATTTTTAATTATTGATCATATTTATCGCATTCCTTTAAAAACTACACATATTTCAACGTTAGGGAATTCAGTTGTGCCGCACGGGATTCGCCGAGCGGTCTACGGCGCTGCAGTCATGGACTGTGCGGCTGGTCCCGGCGGAGGTTCGAGTCCTCCCTCGGTCATGGGTGTGTGTGTTCGTCCTTAGGATAATTTAGGTTAAGTAGTGTGTAAGCTTAGGGACTGATGACCTTATCAGTTAAGTCCCATAACATTTCACAAACATTTGGACATTTTGAACTCAGTTGTTCTTATAATTAATACTCCTCCTTTTCACCTAAGGAAAAACTTCGGAAAGAAAGAGATATTTACGGGTCTTCGAAGAAATCTATCGCACATAAATTTCCAGAACCTGCCACATTATTAAAAGCTTAATCTAGAATCCGAATTAAATATTTTCTTTTGTTATTTATTGCGACAAATTTTTCTCGTATGGGAATTATCGAGTCACAAACAGAGTGTAGTTGCTAAGACAGCAGGCAGCCGGATTGTTTGTGAAGTCAGCTGTCTCGTGCGTAAAGTGAGAGACGAGACGCTCGCTTATTAGCTTCCTTCGCTAAGGACTGTACACCATCTCCAGCTTTCAGGGCTTAAGCTCCTTTTAATTAGGATGCGACGCTACACCTCCAGAAAATGTTTTCACTTCACAGAATGAGGCTAAAAGCCCGGAGGATGCTGTATCAGAGGAAGTTCTTGAACCAGGAGCTTAAATTTAACTCTTCAGAAGGATTAGACAGTAAATAATAGAACATTTACGTAGACTGGCGTAATTTTAATCCTGCCAAAATTCGAGACATAAGACAAGTCAGTATCGAGAGTGATTTCGTTTATTAACGAAGTTTTATTTGGTTGCGGTTTGACCGATCATTTGACTTGCCTGTACCGCCTTCTTCTGTGTTGTTTAACATTTCTTTCCCGCTAAATATATTTAAGACTACTCTGGCGATGACGTGACATAAATAAGTGTAGGGAATCGTAAAAAAGGTATTTTCAAGCAATAATTATCATACAGTTCAGCTACCTTCCAAGGCATAACATATTTTGGGTGCTTCTTTATCTTATGAAGAGAAGTTCCTTAAAGGTGTAAAGCTACTTTTTCGCCATTGCTATTGCTGCTCCTAATGCACGTTTTTAAACCATTTGACACAGCTATCAACAGCCATCACAGGTCATGCTGAGCAGTCTGTGGATTGTCTGATTATCTAGGTCTATTTGGAACAATTTTCATCGTTTCAGTTTTGTTAACACTCCTTTCGTTGCGAATTTTTAAATCAAATCAAATAAATAGAATGACCTGGAAGTGTTCCTTTATCAGAACAATCTGGCTGCCTGCTGTTTTAGCAACTACGTTCTGTTTGTGACTCGATAATTCCCATATATCACCGATAAAGGAAAACTTCCAAGTATGTAGCAAATCAAATAAATCAGATGACTTGGAAGTTTTCCTTTATCAGCGATATATACAGGGTGTTACAAAAAGGTACGGCCAAACTTGCAGGAAACATTCCTCACACACAAATAAAGAAAAGATGTTATGTGGACATGTGTCCGGAAACGCTTAATTTCCATGTTAGACCTCATTTAGTTTCCTCGATTCACCGCCATTTGGCCCAATTGAAGGAAGGTAATGTTGACTTCGGTGCTTGTGTTGCTCTACAGTACTAGCATCAAGCACATCAGTACGTAGCATCAACAGGTTAGTGTTCATCACGAACGTAGTTTTGCAGTCAGTGCAATGTTTACAAATGCGGAGTTGGTAGATGCCCATTTGATGTATGGATTAGCTCGGGGCAATAGCCGTGGCGCGGTACGTTTGTATCGAGACAGATTTCCAGAACGAAGGTGTTCCGACAAGAAGAAGTTCGAAGCAATTGATCGGCGTCTTAGGGAGCACGGAACATTCCAGCCTATGACTCGCGACTGGGGAAGACCTAGAACGACGAGGACACCTGCAATGGACGAGGAAATTCTTCGTGCAGTTGACGATAACCCTAATGTCAGCGTCAGAGAAATTGCTGCTGTACAAGGTAACGTTGACCACGTCACTGTATGGAGAGTGCTACGGAAGAACCAGTTGTTTCCGTACCATGTACAGAGTGTGCAGCCACTATCAGCAGCTGATTGGCCTCCACGGGTACACTTCTGCGAATGGTTCATCCAACAATGTGTCAATCCTCATTTCAGTACAAATTTTCTCTTTACGGATGAGGTTTCATTCCAACGTGATCAAATTGTAAATTTTCACAATCAACATGTGTGGGCTGACGAGAATCCGCACGCAATTGTGCAATCACGTCATCAACACAGATTTTCTGTGAACGTTTGGGCAGGCATTGTTGGTGATGTCTTGATTGGGCCCCATGTTCTTCCACCTACGCTCAATGGAGCACGTTATCATGATTTCATACGGGATACTCTACCTGTGCTGCTAGAACATGTGCCTTTACAAGTACGACACAACATGTGGTTCATGCACGATGGAGCTCCTGCACATTTCAGTCGAAGTGTTCGTACGCTTCTCAACAACAGATTCGGTGACCGATGGATTGGTAGAGGCGGACCAATTCCGTGGCCTCCACGCCCTCCTGACCTCAACCCTCTTGACTTTCATTTATGGGGGCATTTGAAAGCTCTTGTCTACGCAACCCCGGTACCAAATGTAGAGACTCTTCGTGCTCGTATTGTGGACGGCTGTGATACAGTACGCCATTCTCCAGGCCTGCATCAGCGCATCAGGGATTCCATGCGACAGAGGGTGGATGCATGTATCCTCGCTAACGGAGAACATTTTGAACATTTCCTGTAAAAAAGTGTTTGAAGTCACGCTGGTACGTTCTGTTGCTGTGTGTTTCCATTCCATGATTAATGTGATTTGAAGAGAAGTAATAAAATGAGCTCTAACATGGAAAGTAAGCGTTTCCGGACTCATGTCCAAATAACATTTTCTTTCTTTGTGTGTGAGGAATGTTTTCTGAAAGTTTGGCCATACCTTTCTGTAACACCATATATATATATATATATATATATATATATATATATATATATATATATATATATATATATATATATATATACTCCTGGAAATTGAAATAAGAACACCGTGAATTCATTGTCCCAGGAAGGGGAAACTTTATTGACACATTCCTGGGGTCAGATACATCACATGATCACACTGACAGAACCACAGGCACATAGACACAGGCAACAGAGCATGCACAATGTCGGCACTAGTACAGTGTATATCCACCTTTCGCAGCAATGCAGGCTGCTATTCTCCCATGGAGACGATCGTAGAGATGCTGGATGTAGTCCTGTGGAACGGCTTGCCATGCCATTTCCACCTGGCGCCTCAGTTGGACCAGCGTTCGTGCTGGACGTGCAGACCGCGTGAGACGACGCTTCATCCAGTCCCAAACATGCTCAATGGGGGACAGATCCGGAGATCTTGCTGGCCAGGGTAGTTGACTTACACCTTCTAGAGCACGTTTGGTGGCACGGGATACATGCGGACGTGCATTGTCCTGTTGGAACAGCAAGTTCCCTTGCCGGTCTAGGAATGGTAGAACGATGGGTTCGATGACGGTTTGGATGTACCGTGCACTATTCAGTGTCCCCTCGACGATCACCAGTGGTGTACGGCCAGTGTAGGAGATCGCTCCCCACACCATGATGCCGGGTGTTGGCCCTGTGTGCCTCGGTCGTATGCAGTCCTGATTGTGGCGCTCACCTGCACGGCGCCAAACACGCATACGACCATCATTGGCACCAAGGCAGAAGCGACTCTCATCGCTGAAGACGACACGTCTCCATTCGTCCCTCCATTCACGCCTGTCGCGACACCACTGGAGGCGGGCTGCACGATGTTGGGGCGTGAGCGGAAGACGGCCTAACGGTGTGCGGGACCGTAGCCCAGCTTCATGGAGACGGTTGCGAATGGTCCTCGCCGATACCCCAGGAGCAACAGTGTCCCTAATTTGCTGGGAAGTGGCGGTGCGGTCCCCTACGGCATTGCGTAGGATCCTACGGTCTTGGCGTGCATCCGTGCGTCGCTGCGGTCCGGTCCCAGGTCGACGGGCACGTGCACCTTCCGCCGACCACTGGCGACAACATCGATGTACTGTGGAGACCTCACGCCCCACGTGTTGAGCAATTCGGCGGTACGTCCACCCGGCCTCCCGCATGCCCACTATACGCCCTCGCTCAAAGTCCCTCAACTGCACATACGGTTCACGTCCACGCTGTCGCGGCATGCTACCAGTGTTAAAGACTGCGATGGAGCTCCGTATGCCACGGCAAACTGGCTGACACTGACGGCGGCGGTGCACAAATGCTGCGCAGCTAGCGCCATTCGACGGCCAACACCGCGGTTCCTGGTGTGTCCGCTGTGCCGTGCGTGTGATCATTGCTTGTACAGCCCTCTCGCAGTGTCCGGAACAAGTATGGTGGGTCTGACACACCGGTGTCAATGTGTTCTTTTTTCCATTTCCAGGAGTGTATATGGTGTCCCAGCTATCTTGTCCACCCAAAATATCTCTGGAACAATAACAGCTATTGGAAAACGACTTTCACCGGTATCAATGTAGGGCTGGGGCCCATGAATGTACATATTTGGAAACATTCTAAATCGAAAGCATATGTGTTTTTTAACACAAACTTATGTTTTTTTAAATGGACTTCCTATATTTTTTCTTCAGCAATCCATAGCATGACAAAGCACATACACAATGGCGTTGATTGCATCGCAATATTCCCATTACATCCCGAGATATTAAGACCCGAAGTTGACGCTTGAAACACCCGACATGCGCTGCTAGCGCACGTCCTGAGGCTCAGGCGTGAACTCCATGCTGCCCGTAATCGCGATGTGATTGACATGCGTAATCACACTTCCATACTTATCAAGAGGTCCGAAACGAATAATATGGTCTGCTGCCATCCTGCATTAACGTCGTACATTCCAGTAGGTATTTATCCCATAGGCTAGGGGTGATGGGGTTCTGTAACATAACTGTGTACCGCAACGTTAGTCACAAAGTTAACTTCGCTTATCGTTAATCCGTTACTAAAAAAGTAATGCCGAACGTTAAAACTTTACTTTACTGTAGATCTAGCGCAAGTGACAGTTAATCATTCACTCGTAATAGTAAAATTCATGTTGATGGTTTTAGTGAAACGAGCAAGTGGACTAAAAGTTTTACCGTTGTTTAGGTAAAAATGTTTTGATTTGGGAAGTTCAGGTAGGACATAGAAGATGAATGTAAACATGTTTAACCAATTAGTTTTGTTTTCACATAATTATCAATGTTATGTTTATCTAATGCGTTAAATGACAAATTGTTGAAAACAAATGTTTCTTAATATCACTGGGTAAAATGGCCCTTTGTAGAAACTTCCACTGTGATACCAGCACTACATACTAAACATAGCATTCACATCTCATGCTCAAAGTGATGCCCATTGGCTTGCATACATAGGGTCACTCTGCGGATGAAGGATGCCCTACTTCGTGCTACTGTTTCCTCTTTGATGGCTGTACAAGCATCAATAATGCGTTGCTTCATGTCCTCTGGTGTTGTTGGTTCATGTTGGTAAACAGCATCCTTCACTGCTCCCCGGCCGGCCGCTGGTGGCCGAGCGGTTCTGGCTCTACAGTCTGGAACCGCGCGACCGCTACGGTCGCAGGTTCGAATCCTGCCTGGGGCATGGGTGTGTGTGTTGTCCTTAGGTTAGTTAGGTTTAAGTAGTTCTAAGTTCTATGGGACTTATGACCTCAGCAGTTGAGTCCCATAGTGCTCAGAGCCATTTGAACCATTTTTTCACTGCTCCCCAAAGAAAATAATCCAGCGATGTAAGGTCCGGAGATCGGGCAGGCCACCTAACTGGGCCACCTCGTCCAATCCACCTACCAGGGAACTTACGGTTGAGAAGTCGTCGTGCTCGTAAGGCGTTATGTGCAGGGCATCCGTCATGCTGATACCACATGACCATTCTCCGGTTCAGAGGTACGGTGTCCAAGAGAACAGGAAGATTGTGTCGTATAAATCTGGAGTATTGTCTGCCATTTTGGATGCCATTTATAAAGAAAGGTCCGATAATGGTATCTCCAATAATCCCACACCAAACATTAACTTTCCACGGACGTTGAGGCTCTCCCTGACGGAGCCATTTTGGATTGTCTGCGGACCAATAATGCATATTCCTCATATTGATAATTCCTTTGTTGGAGAATGATGCCTCGTCGCTAAAGAGAACATCTGCAAAAAAAATTGGATTAGTCAGAAGTTTTTGCTGAGCCCACCGACAAAATGTTACCCTATTGCGGAAGTCATTTCCATGAAGATCCTGGTGTAAATGAACATGGTCAGGATGAAATTTATGACGTTTAAGAATACGCTGTGCACTTGATTTCGACACACCAACTTCACGTTCAATTTGACGTGTGCTGATTTGAGGATTCACAGCTATGGTAGCGAGCACAGCAACTTCAGCACGTTCATCTGTGAGTGTTCTAGGACGATGTCGAGGTCTTGGATTTAAGCTTCCCGTTTCACGTAGACGAGATGTGAGACGACCAAACATACGGCGCGAAGGCGATGGCTTGTCAGGGAATCGTCTTCTGTACAGTCGTTCTGCCTGAACAGCATTTCGTTCACCTACAACAGGGTACAGTACAGGTATGTAGAGTAGGGTAGAAAACAGACATATTAACTTAATAATCATAATGTTCGCTAACAGTACTATCAACAAACAAGCAATCTCATAACGTATTTCCCGTCAACGTACATTCTCCATAGATCAGCAGCATTTCTACCACATCTTCATGTGTGTACATTATACTGTACAGTATAAGTTCCACAACACAACGTTTATTCACAATGTGTACTACCTCCGTGCCGTCAGTAGATTACTCTGATGCACGACTACACTAGCAAGCGGTGTACTGCACGCCAAAGCAACAACAAATGGGATGCTCGGAGGGTGGTGGAGTACGGGAGTTTGCATGGGTCGCAAATCACAAACAAGGCGAAGTGGTAACTGTGGCAGTAGTGGGAACTACGTTGGACACTTGACTAGGTAGAGCCAGCCCCTGCGCGACAGGCACAATGGGTCATGTAACGCATTAGATAAACCTTATTTTGGGTGTGCAGGATAAATAAGACAACCTGATGGGTGTACACCGATCGGTTCTGGTTCATACTGTGTACGTAGATACGTAAAACGTGCAAGAGGGAAACCATTATGTGCTTATGAGAGTTGATGGCAGCAGACCGTATTATTCGTTTCGGACCTCCTTATATGGGAATATTGCGATGCAATCAGCGCCATTGTGTATGTGCTTTGTCATGCTATGGATTGCTGAAGAAAAAATATAGGAGGTCCATTTAAAAAAACATAAGTTTGTGTTAAAAAACACATGTGCTTTCGTTTTAGAATGTTTCCAAATATGTACATTCATGGGCCCCAGCCCTACATTGATACCGGTGAAAGTCGTTTTCCAGTAGCTGTTATTGTTCCAGAGATATTTTGGGTGGACAAGATAGCTGGGACACCATATATATATATATATATACATATATATATATATATATATATATATATATATATGTGTGTGTGTGTGTGTGTGTGTGTGTGTGTGTGTGTGTGTGTGTGTTCTTATAATTGCTATGGAAGCCACAGTTTTCGCTCTCATTGTTTATAGCTGGACTAGCATTGTGAAGTCGAAAGAGGATTTCCTTTTACTAAAAATAAGCCGCTTCATCATAAATTAAAATTTTTGGACCGCTGCCTACTTCACTCTGTATACATTGGTGCTTACCAAGTGACAAGGGTATTCTTAATCTGGTTTTCACTGGATGTGAAGCGCAAACAACCATTGTTTCAGTTTTTTAACATCTTCGAATTACAGCTATCCTGAACCAATGGTTACCCCGCCTTTGAGGATACAGAATTGTATATATTGTCTCGAAATTGTCTGTGAACTATTACAGCTCACTTAAAAAGATAAAATGCGTTCTGTTATAAACCTGTGAATTTTATATCCCTGGCTGTAAAATGCTTCCAAACAAAATAAATAAAAATAAAAATTACACCTCAGGATGGAACAAAATTTTGTAACATATTCAACTAGACTATGCGACGTGGTAAAACTTCGTGACATACCAACTGGGAAAGAATTATCTGTGTTGTGTTTAAGGGTGGAAACTGGAAACTAACACTGCAACTTTCTGCGGGAGGGACTTAAAACACTGCCGTTTCAGAATGGGTTCAACAGTAGAGCACCCATGAAAACTTCATAAAATGCGTTGAGACACGATAGACAAACAAACATAATGTAAAGAAACTACGTGGATGAATATTATTGGAAGAAGTGTACAATTATGTTGCAGACACGTGTCATGTGAGAATATTTATAAGTAATCTCAATACAAACGAATAGCTGTTAGACTTTGACAGTATTATGGCTGGTAACTACTTCACTTAGCAGCCAATTCCCAGAGCTACACAGTACAACTGCGAGACAGTATGACAGTAAGATAATGAGACTGGGAACAGTGGACTTAAGAGACTATTGCTGCGAGACGGTATGTCTGTGAGACAGCCAAACCGTGAGATAGACTGACTGTGAGACAGCACAACTACCAGACAGAACGAGTGCGACACACTATGACTGTGAGACAGTACGACTGTGAGACAGTACCACTGTGAATGTAAGTCCACCCTCTGTCTGGAGTGAGAGACTACAGCTGGTCAATTTACAATAATCTAATACCAATCACCGTTATTTAGGTTTTATTTTTGGGCTACCAGTTTCAGTAATACATTATGTCATCTTCAGGCCTGCTTAAATCGAGTAACCTTTTTGTTACAAAATACAGCAGCACTTTCAACTGGTCTCGAGAAAATTATTATGGGCATGCATGCTCCTTGGACAGCTGTCAGAAACTCAGATATGCCTGTGATAATCTTAACGAGACCAGTTGAAAGTGCTGCTGCATTTTATGACACGAAGGTTACTTTATTTAAACAGTCCTGGAGATGACATAATGTATTGTCGAAACTGGTAGCCTAAAACTAAAACCTAAATAACGGCGATTGGTATTGGATTATGGGGAATATCACTGTGAGACAGTTCACCTGCGAAACACTGCTCCTGCGATATGGTACAACTGTGAGACAACCAAATTGTCAGGCAGGCTGACTGTGAGACAGTACAACTGATAGATGGTACAAGTGGGACACAGTATGACTGTGAAACAGTACAACTGTGAGACAGTACCACTGTGAGACACTTAGATTGCGACAGACTATTGCTGCAGATGGTACACCTGTGAAACATCCCAACTGTAAGGCAGTCTGACTGAGAGACAGTACAACTGCCATAGAGTACGACTGCAAGACAGTATGACTGGGAGACAATACCACTGTGAAACAGTATCACTGTGAGACACTTAGACTGCGAGAGACTATTGCTGCGGATGGTACAACTATGAGACAGCCCAACTGTAAGGCAGTCTGACTGTGAGACAGTACAACTGCCATAGAGTATGACTGCAAGACAGTAAAAAAAAAAAAAAAAAAGACTGTGAGACAATACCACTGTTAGACAGTACCACTGTGAGACGCTTAAACTGCGAGAGGCTATTGCTGTGGATGGTACAACTGTGAGACAGCCCAATTGTAAGGCAGTCTGACTGTGAGACAGTACAAGTGCTATAGAGCACAACTGCGAGACAAAATGACTGTGAGACAGTACCACTATTAGACACTTAGACTGCGAGAGACTATTGCTGCAGATGGTACAACTGTGAGACAGCCCAAATGTAAGGCAATCTGACTGCGAGACAATACAACTGCTGTAGAGTACGACTGTGAGACAGTATGACTGTGAGACAATAGTATAGTGAGAAATTATGACTGTGAGGCAGTACAAATGCAAAATAGTACAAATGCAAGACAGTATGACTGCGAGAAGTGCGACTGTGAGACAGTACAACTCCTCATTCCTTAACAATCCACCTAATTTTCAATAAGCTTCTGTAGCACCACACTGTCAAACGCTTTGATTCTCGTCTTTTCTGATTTTCCCACAGTCTATAATGCACTACCATATGACGCTGTGCTCCAAATGTACATTGTCAGAGATTTCTTCCTGAAATTCAAACCAATGTTTCATGTTACAGCAAACATCTCTTGGTAAGGAATGCCCTCTTTGTTTGTATTAGTCTGATTTAATGTCCTCCTTGCTTCATTCGTTATGTGCTGTTTTGCTTCCAAGGTAGCAGAACTCTTTAACATCATTTACTTCGTGGCCAACCGTTTTGATGTTCAGTTTATCACTAATCTCAGTACTGCTATTCCTCATTACTTTCATCTTTTTTCAGTTAATTTTCAGTCTCTCTCATGCATGTAATAGTGGAATTTCCATTGTCCTCTTAATGTTGCTGCTCTTACTGTTAGTTCCATAGTGTTTCGCAGTATTATTATTTTTATTCACAGTTGCCGACAGATAGAATACCTTCGAAAAAATTTTACAGTAACGTTTCAGGACTCCTTAAAGCACAGGACTCGTAGCATGTACTACGCACGCTGGATTTTGTAGCTGAACATATACGGCAGATTCTTCGTAATACCTCCCGGCACTTTTTCATCCCCTTATGCGATGGAGATGATTGGTCTCTCTCTCAAGCAACACAGAACTGTCACGCACATTCTCCTCAACAGCAAACGTCTTAAACATGTACAGAAGAGTGAAATTTACTAATAAACTGTCAGAGGTTAATAAATTAAGTTTAATAAGTGATTTTTAACATATATGCCATGTTGTTGGTGTTGTGGTCTTCAGTCCTGAGACTGGTTTGATGCAACTCTCCATCTACCCTATCCTGTGCAAGCTTCTTCATCTCCCAGTACTTACTGCAACCCACATCCTTCTGAATCTGCTTAGTGTATTCATCTCTTGGTCTCCCTCTGCGATTTTTACCCTCCACGCTGCCCTCCAATGCTAAATTTGTGATCCCTTGATGCCTAAGAACATGTCCTTTTTGTCAAGTTGTGCCACATACTCCTCTTCTCCCCAATTCCATTCAATACTTCATCATTAGTTATCTGATCTACCCATCTAATCTTTAGCATTCTCCTGTAGCACCACATTTCGAAAGCTACTATTCTCTTCTTGTCCAAACTATTTATCGTCCATGTTTCACTGCCATACACGGCTACACTCCATACAAATACTTTCAGAAACGATTTCCTGACACTTAAATCTATACTCGATGTTAACAAATTTCTCTTCTTCAGAAACGATTTCCTTGCCATTGCCAGTCTACATTTTATATCCTCTCTACTTCGACCATCATCAGTTATTTTACTCCTTAAATAGCAAAACTCCTTTACTACTTTAAGTGTCTCATTTCCTAATCTAATCCCCTCAGCATCACCCGATTTAATTTGACTACATTCCATTATCCTCGTTTTGCTTTTGTTGATGTTCATCTTATATCCTCCTTTCAAGACACTGTCCATTCCGTTCAACAGCTCTTCCAAGTCCTTTGCTGTCTCTGATAGAATTACAATGCCATCGACGATCCTCAAAGTTTTTATTTCTTCTCCATGGATTTTAATACCTACTCCGAATTTTTCTTTTGTTTCCTTCACTGCTTGCTCAATATACAGATTGAATAACATCGGGGATAGGCTACAACCCTGTCTCACTCCCTTCCCAACCACTGCTTCTCTTTCATGCCCCTCGACTCTTATAGCTGCCATCCGGTTTCTGTACAGATTGAAAATAGCCTTTCGCTCCCTGTATTTTACCTCTGCCACCTTTAGAATCCCCCCCATGAACCATGGACCTTGCCGTTGGTGGGGAGGCTTGCGTGCCTCAGCGATACAGATGGCCGTACCGTAGGTGCAACCACAACGGAGGGGTATCAGTTGAGAGGCTAGACAAACATGTGGTTCCTGAAGAGGGGCAGCAGCCTATCCAGTAGTTGCAGGGGCAACAGTCTGGATGATTGACTGATCTGGTCTAGTAACACTAACCAAAACCGCCTTGCTGTGCTGGTACGCGAACGGCTGAAAGCAAGGGGAAACTACAGCCGTAATTTTTCCCGAGGACATGCAGCTTTACTGTATGATTAAATGATGATGGCGTCCTCTTGGGTAAAATATTCCGGAGGTAAAATAGTCCCCCATTCGGATCTCCGGGCGGGGACATCTCAAGAGCACATTGTTATCAGGAGAAAGAAAACTGGCATTCTACGGATCGGAGCGTGGAATGTCAGATCCCTTAATCGGGCAGGTAGGTTAGAAAATTTAAAAAGGGAAATGGATAGGTTAAAGTTAGATATAGTGGGAATTAGTGAAGTTCGGTGGCAGGAGGAACAAGACTTTTGGTCAGGTGAATACAGGGTTATAAATACAAAATCAAATAGGGGTAATGCAGGAGTAGGTTTAATAATGAATAAAAAAATAGGAGTGCGGGTGAGCTACTAGAAACAGCATAGTGAACGCATTATTGTGGACAAGATAGACACAAAGCCCATGCCTACTACAGTAGTACAAGTTTATATGCCAACTAGATCTGCAGATGATGAAGAAATTGAAGAAATGTATGATGAGATAAAAGAAATTATTCAGGTAGTGAAGGGAGACGAAAATTTAATAGTCATGGGTGACTGGAATTCGTCAGTAGGAAAAGGGAGAGAAGGAAACATAGTAGGTGATTATGGATTGGGGGGAAGAAATGAAAGAGGAAGCCGCCTTGTAGAATTTTGCACAGAGTATAACTTAATCATAGCAAACACTTGGTTCAAGAATCAAAAAAGAAGGTTGTATACCTGGAAGAATCCTGGAGTTACTAAAAGGTTCATATAGAATGAGATTTTCACTCTGCAGCGGAGTGTGCGCTGATATGAAACTTACTGGCAGATTAAAACTGTGTGCCCGACCGAGACTCGAACTCGGGACCTTTGCCTTTCGCGGGCAAGTGCTCTACCAACTGAGCTACCGAAGCACGACTCAAAGGTCCCGAGTTCGAGTCTCGGTCGGGCACACAGTTTTAATCTGCCAGTAAGTTTCAGGTATCATATAGATTATATAATGTTAAGACAGAGATTTAGGAACCAGGTTTTAAATTGTAAGACATTTCCAGGGGCAGATGTGGATTCTGACCACAATATATTGGTTATGATATGCAGATTGAAACTGAAGAAACTGCAAAAAGGTGGGAATTTAAGGAGATGGGACCTGGATAAACTGAAAGAACCAGAGATTGTAGAGAGTTTCAGGGAGAGCATAAGGGAACAATTGACAGGAATGGGGGAAAGAAATACAGTAGAAGAAGAATGGGTGGCTCTGAGGGATGAAGTAGTGAAGGCAGCAGAGTATCAAGTAGGTAAAAAGACGAAGGCTAATAGAAATCCTTGGGTAACAGAAGAAATATTGAATTTAATTGATGAAAGGAGAAAATATAAAAATGCTGTAAACGAAGCAGGCAAAAAGGAATACAAACGTCTCAAAAATGAGATCGACAGGAAGTGCAAAATGGCTAAGCACGCGTGGCTAGAGGACAAATGTAAGGATGTAGAGGCTTATCTCACTAGGGGTAAGATAGATACTGCCTACAGGAAAATTAAAGAGACCTTTGGAGAAAAGAGTACCACTTGTATGAATATCAAAAGCTCAGATGGAAACCCAGTTCTAAGCAAAGAATAGAAGGCAGAAAGGTGGAAGGAGTATATAGAGGGTTTATACAAGGGCGATGTACTTGAGAACAATATTATGGAAATGGAAGAGGATGTAGATGAAGATGAAATGGGAGATACGATACTGCGTGAAGAGTTTGACAGAGCACTGAAAGACCTGAGTCGAAACAAGGCCCCGGGAGTAGACAACATTCCATTAGAACTACTGACGGCCTTGGGAGAGCCAGTCATGACAAAACTCTACCATCTGGTGAGCAAGATGTATGAGACAGGTGAAATACCCACAGACTTCAAGAAGAATATAATAATTCCAATCCCAAAGAAAACAGGTGTTGACAGATGTGAAAATTACCGAACTATCAGTTTAATAAGTCACAGCTGCAAAATAGTAACGCGAATTCTTTACAGACGAATGGAAAAACTAGTAAAAGCGGGCCTCGGGGAAGATCAGTTTGGATTCCGTAGAAATGTTGGAACACGTGAGGCAATACTGACCTTACGACTTATCTTAGAAGAAAGATTAAGAAAAGGCAAACCTACGTTTCTAGCACTTGTAGACTTAGAGAAAGCTTTTGACAACGTTAACTGGAATACTCTCTTTCAAATTCTGAAGGTGGCAGGGGCAAAATACAGGGAGCGAAAGGCTATTTACAATTTGTACAGAAACCAGATGGCAGTTATAAGAGTCGAGGGGCATGAAAGGGAAGCAGTTGTTGAGAAAGGAGTGAGACAGGGTTGTAGCCCCTCCCCGAAGTTATCAATCTGTATATTGAGCAAGCTGTAAAGGAAACAAAAGAAAAATTCGGAGTAGGTATTAAAATTCATGGAGAAGAAGTAAAAACTTTGAGGTTCGCCGATGACATTGTAATTCTGTCAGAGACAGCAAAGGACTTGGAAGAGCTGTTGAACGGAATGGACAGTGTCTTGAAAGGAGGATATAAGATGAACATCAACAAAAGCAAAACGAGGATAATGGAATGTAGTCAAATTAAATCGGGTGATGCTGAGGGGATTAGATTAGGAAATGAGACACTTAAAGTAGTAAAGGAATTTTGCTATTTAAGGAGTAAAATAACTGATGATGGTCGAAGTAGAGAGGATATAAAATGTAGACTGGCAATGGCAAGGAAATCGTTTCTGAAGAAGAGAAATTTGTTAACATCGAGTATAGATTTAAGTGTCAGGAAGTCGTTTCTGAAAGTATTTGTATGGAGTGTAGCCATGTATGGAAGTGAAACATGGACGATAACCAGTTTGGACAAGAAGAGAATAGAAACTTTCCAAATGTGGTGCTACAGAAGAATGCTGAAGATAAGGTGGGTAGATCACGTAACTAATGAGGAGGTATTGAATAGGATTGGGGAGAAGAGACGTTTGTGGCACAACTGGACTAGAAGAAGGGATCGGTTGGTAGGACATGTTTTGAGGCATCAAGGGATCACAAATTTAGCATTGGAGGGCAGCGTGGAGGGTAAAAATCGTAGAGGGAGACCAAGAGATCAATACACTAAGCAGATTCAGAAGGATGTAGGTTGCAGTAGGTACTGGGAGATGAAGAAGCTTGCACAGGATAGAGTAGCATGGAGAGATGCATCAAACCAGTCTCAGGACTGAAGACCACAACAACAACCTTTAGAATTTCAAAGAGAGTATTCCAGTCAACATTTTCAAAAGCTTTATCTAAGTCTACAAATGCTAAGAACGTAGGTTTGCCTTTCCTTAATCTTTCTTCTAAGATACGTCGTAAGGTCAGTATTGCCTCACGTGTTCCAATATTTCTACGGAATCCAAACTGATCTTCCCCGAGGTCGGCTTCTACTAGTTTTTCCATTCGTCTGTAAAGAATTTGCGTTAGTATTTTGGAGCTGTGACTTATTAAACTGATAGTTCGGTAATTTTCACATCTGTCAACACCTGCTTTCTTTGGGATTGAATTATTATATTCTTCTTGAAGTCTCAGGGTATTTCGCCTCTCTCATACATCTTGCTCACCAGATGGTAGAGTTTTGTCAGGACTGGCTCTCCCAAGGCCATCAGTAGTTCTAATGGAATGTTGTCTACTCCCGGCGCCTTGTTTCGACTCATGTCTTTCAGTGCTCTGTCAAACTCTTCACGCAGTATCGTATCTCCCATTTCATCTTTATCTACATCCTCTTTCATTTCCATAACATTGTCCTCAAGTACATCGCCCTTGTATAGACCCTCTATATACTCCTTCAACCTTTCTGCTTTCCCTTCTTTGCCTAGAACTGGGTTTCCATCTGAGCTCTTGATATTCATACAAGTGGTTCTCTTTTCTCCAAAGGTCTCTTTCATTTTCCTGTAAGCAATATCTATCTTATCCCTAGTGAGATAAGCCTGTACATCCTTACATTTGTCCTCTAGCCTCTGTATTCCTTTTTGCCTGCTTCATTTACTGCATTTTTATATTTTCTCCTTTCGTCAATTAAATTCAATATTTCTTCTGTTACCCAAGGAGTTCTACTAGCCCTCGTCTTTTTACCTACATGATCCTCTGCTGCCTTCACTACTTCATCCCTCAGAGCTACCCATTCTTCTTCTACTGTACTTCTTTCCCCCATTCCTGTCAATTGTTCCCTTATGCTCTCCCTGAAACTCACTACCACCTCTGGTTTAGTCAGTTTATCAAGGTCGTCCCATCTCCTTAAATTCCCACCTTTTTGCAGTTTCTTCAGTTTTAATCTACAGTTCATAACCAATAGATTGTGGTCAGAGTCCACATCTGCCCCTGGAAATGTCTTACAATTTAAAACCTGGTTCCTAAATCTCTGCCTTACCATTATATAATCTATCTGATACCTTTTAGTATCTCCAGGGTTCTTCCAAGTATACAACCTTCTTTCATGATTCTTAAACCAAGTGTTAGCTATGATTAATTTATGCTCTGTGAAAAATTCTACCAGACGGCTTCTCTTTCATTTCTTACCCCCAATCCATATTCACCTACTATGTTTCCTTCTCTCCCTTTTCCTACTCTCGAATTCCAGTCACCCATGACTATTAAATTTTTCTCTCCCTTCACTACCTGAATAATTTCTTTTATCTCATCATACATTTCTTCAATTTCTTCATCATCTGCAGATCTAGTTGGCATATAAACTTGTACTACTGTAGTAGGCGTGGGCTTCGTGTCTATCTTGGCCACAATAATGCGTTCACTATGCTGTTTCTACTAGCTTACCCGCACTCCTATTTTTTTATTCATTATTAAACCTACTCCTGCATTACCCCTATTTGATTTTGTATTTATAACCCTGTATTCACCTGACCAAAAGTCTTGTTCCTCCTGCCACCGAACTTCTCTAATTCCCACTATATCTAACTTTAACCTATCCATTTCCCTTTTTAAATTTTCTAATCTACCTGCCCGGTTAAGGGATCTGACATTCCACGCTCCGATCCATAGAACGCCAGTTTTCTTTCTCCTGATAACAATGTCCTCTTGAGATGTCCCCACCCGGAGATCCGAATGGGGGACTATTTTACCTCCGGAATATTTTACCCAAGAGGACGTCATCATCATTTATCCATACAGTAAAGCTACATGCCCTCGGGAAAAATTACGGCTGTAGTTTCCCCTTGCTTTCAGCCGTTCGCAGTACCAGCACAACAAGGCCGTTTTGGTTAATGTTGCAAGGCCAAGTCAGTCAATCATCCAGACTGTTGCCCCTGCAACTACTGAAAAGGCTGCTGCCTCTCTTCAGGAACCACACGTTTGTCTGGCCTCTCAACAGATACCCCTCCGTTGTGGTTGCACCTACGGTAAGGCCATCTGTATCGCTGAGGCACACAAGCCTCCCCACCAACGGCAAGGTCCATGGTTCATGGGGAATATGCCATAGTTATTTTTTTATATTTAAACTATTTTTTATATTTTATATTTATATTTTATATTTTATATTAAAACTAAATTAATCAACAGTTCACTAAATCGTCACTACCACAGTCTTATGTCTGGATGTTTAATAATCAACACACTGGATGAGTACGACTGTACAGCAGCTCTCAGAAAAATACATCGCTTTTCCCACAAAACTGTCCACAAATAACATCGTCGATACAGGCTTGACGCAGCAGGGAATCTTTCACAGGTACTGACAAGAAGAAGGAGGAGAAGAAGAAGAAGAACAAGAACAAGAAGGAGGAGGAGGAGGGCAAGAAGGAGGAGAATGAGAAGGATAACGATAAGAGTATGATTATGATGATCAACTTAAAGAAGTCAGCTGGCGTCCTATCTGCTGACAGATCCACCGATAGAAGAGGATTCTCATTGATGCACAATGCTGCGATGCCTCTGTTGTTACGAAATATGATGCAGTGTTCCTTCAAACATGCATGATGCCAAATAGCGACTTTCAATTAAAATGTGCCCCCCCTCCCCCCCTCTGCCCATACTGGAGTTACATAATATGCACAAGTGCAGAAAGTAACACATATACGACGACAAACGAAAGTTTGGGTCTGGCAGTGAATCGTGCACTTATATCCAAAATGGTTAAGGCGATTACTCACTTAAAGTGCGAAATCCGATTTCGAGTCCTGGTCCAACACAAACTTTAGTTGTCATCGTTCCATTATGCAGCTGATGGTTGTCCGTATTCACAACACTGAATACATTTCATGTAGCTCCCTCATGTGTGTGTACTTCATGCTGCCTGCCTCAGTGGTTATTCTCCCTATAAATATGCTATTTACTTACATATTATACACTTTCTAAATTCCTTCGAGCACTGTGTCTGATAATTTTCTGACATTTAACATTGCAATGCATAACCTATTGCAGGATTCCATAAATTCTCAAAAAGTTGGAGTTTCAAAGATGGAGCTTTGAGTTTTCACGGCAAAGCGCAATTTCTTGCCTACAGATTAGTTGTGCAGACTGGGATTCAGCCTCTGAAACTACGTTGGTACAGTTACAGAGATACCATCCAATGAAAAGCATTGAGTTAAAGAACAAAGAAAGTAAAATAACTTTTAAAAAGAAATTCTCTTATATGGCTCCAGACGATGGTTTTGAAGCAGGAAACTAAAGTAATGCAAGTTACAGGCTGTTATATTAAAGAGATCAGTGGAGGTGAAGTAAATGCCACAGTTTTCATCAGTCTGAAATCAGAAGTAAATCCTTCCTACTTATTAATAAATATACAAGTCAACTTTGCTGTTGTGTATTTGATTGTAGAGTTGTCTCATGATGTTAATTCTAGAAGTGACTAATTTGCAGACGTACTGCCTATGGAGTAAGGTGCTGGCTGCACGCCGTGCACACTGTTCGTCAGTTTAAAAAAAGGCATTGCAACCTATGCATAAATAAATAGTCACCAGTATGCTTGCTGAAACACAAAATGAACACCAAGCTTTTAACTGAATGTAATATTTACGTCGTTCCGTTGCCGGCAGCAGTATTGCCGTGGTCTGTGCTGCACGCTGCGGGGTAGCAAAGCTTAGCGGCGCCGGCTGGCGTGTTGCAGGTCGCCTCTTCACTTCTGATCACCACTAAACGCGGGACGCCAGGAAATGTAAGGAATGCCCATGGTTAGCACTCACACGTAAGAATCAGATGTATTCGAAATAAAGGCGACCGTGACGTCGCTGTTGGCGTCTTTCCTACGGTATTTTTCCTTTCTTGTGGACGCAGATTTTACAATGAACTAACGAGGGGTAGAGAAGGTTCTCACTGTAAAGGACCTTCAAATTTTGTTAAATCAGATAGTACAAATGCAGGTAGACAATTTGAAGTTACGCAGCAAACTGGAACTTTGTGGAAAGTTCCTATGGGACCAATATACTGAGGTCATCGGTCCCTAGACTTACACACTACTTAATGTAACTTAAACAACTAACGGTAAGGACAACACACACACCCATACCCGAGGGAGGACTCGAACCTCCGACGGGGGGAGCCGCGCGAACCGTGGAAACGCGTCCTAGACCGTACGGCTACTACCCCGCGCGGCCCGTTACGCAGCAGTTGAATGCATTGTGAGAGGACGTCTTCATCTAGGATGTAAGTACCCACCATAGTCGCTATCACCACTAGTATAATTTTTCCTGTTTTTCTTGTAAGGCAGGAGAAGAAGCATCAACACTGGGGAAGGAGTCTGCCAAAATCTTACCAAACCTCATTTAAAAGGGGGGGGGGGGCAGACAACGAAAATCACATGTCAACTTATCAGTTCAGGGAATACGCATTATTATAACGGATAAAATTTTGTTTAACATAATTAATCCCGAGCATAGACAATATTAAAGTGCTCACTACTCTTCATGACCTCTCTGTCCGGTCCCGGTAGCTGAGTCAACATTTATTTGTCTTCTAAATTAAATTACGTGGCTCAAGCCCTGCCAATGCCGAGGGAAGTGGCGAACAGGATTTTGGCTGCTTTTGGCCATTTCGTCAGCCGCGGCCACATCTTCAAAGTCAAGTACCAAACATTGACTCTACCGACTGGGAATGGTGGATTGAATCTCACAGACGTGTACAATAAAGCACAAGCATTGTACGTCTGTAAAACATATAAACTGTGGAAGCGGTCAGTCGACAGTGTCACCGCATTCTTGTTAAATGAAATAGCGCCGGCCAGCCAGGACGCCCCAATAGACGTTCACCACATCCCAAATGAACTTTACCACCTAAAACATTTCTTCGTAGAATATAGCTACATTGGACTGGGAACACCCGAGAAAGATGTCATCAAAGTCAAGAAAATATACCAAAACTTAATGAACTTTCAGACCAAGAACATCATGGAACAAAAATACGTCGGTCACTCTTGGCATGATATCTGGAGGAACATACACCACCCGTATTTACCAACAAAAGTGCGGTCATTGTGGTACTACTTTGTGAATAGGAAATTTCCAACGAACTCCAGACTACATTCCATTCACCTGGCTGATTCCCCTTTGTGTACCACTTGCAACCTGATTGATACAGATGAACATCAATTTGTCTGTGGAAATGCGAATAATATATGGTTGTCAATCAGAAAAAAATTAGCAACTATGCAGAGAAAACCGCCGTATTTGATAACGCCAGCGTGCCTTTTATACCCGGAAGAGGAGCTATACCCCACCTGGAAGAAAAATGCCGTCAACTGGTTGAAGGGACACGCGATATTTTACCTGCTGTCCAGTAAAGAAAGGAGCGAAGGAGATTTTTGGACGTACATTTCCGACCAGCATCACAAGCTACTACGCATGAATAATTATTATGATACATACGCCAACTTCCTCAGAAGAACAGTCATGTGAACACCATTTTCGATGATGCGATTCAGAACATGAAGAAACGAGAGACAATTTGATCTTTGAAAAACAAATACGATCAAGTGACGAACATCACTATCTGGTTTAGACTTGGATTTATTTTTATTTTTATTTTTTATTTTTATTTTTTTTATTATTTTTTTTAAATGCCAAGGAACCTTTGTTTTATTACTTTTAAATGTCAATTGAAAAAATATGTACTACTGTGGAATGTTATGACTAATAAATCCAGCTGAAAAAAAAAAAAAAAAAAAAAAAGTGGTCAGCGTGACGGAATGTCAATCCTAAGGTCCCGGGTTCGATTCCCGGCTGGGTCGGAGATTTTCTCCGCTCAGGGACTGGGTGTTGTGTTGTCCTAATCATCATCGTTTCATACCCATCGACGCGCAGGTCGCCGAAGTGGCGTCAAATCGAAAGACTTGCACCAGGCGAACGGTCTACCCGTCGGGGAGACCTTAGCCACACGACATTTCATTTCATGACCTCTCTGAACTGCACTGAAATTTTTACCATTCTGTGGCCCGGGACTTTGTGATTTGAAACAAGTGTTGCACAAGTTATCTCTACCACACCAGTCGAAATCACTGCAATACGTTTAAAGCCGATGTTATTGTGTTCAATATGAATTTGTATCAAAACTTTTACGATACGTATGTTAAGAGGTATAGCGACAAGTTGAAACACACGTGTGAGCAAGAAGTTAATCGCTTATGGAGGAATCAGTGAAGCTGAAGTTCACTGACAAGAGTTCTCTTACGATTATATAAATCGAGAGACTGAAAAGCCACATAATCATATGGTTCAAAGGAAGGTACAAACAAGTTTGTCTTTTGTTTGCAATATAAGTGAAGGTTCAAAGACGTTTAACGTACATAACATACAAATAAAAGGTCAGTTTTTTTAGGAATTCATCAAACCCGTTAATGCTATTTTCAAGGGGCCCTTTGATCTGCCCCTCTCTGTCTGTCTGTCCCTCTGAACACTACTCAGAGTTGACAAGATTAAAATTAAATGTTTTTAATCACATGCTAAAAACGCTGTTTGATACCCTTTATAAATAAAACATGGTTTATTGAAGTATTTTTATTAATGTCTAAAACAAATTTTAAAAATTTTCTTTTTATGTATTTATCCTGACTACAGCGTAAACGTACAGTGACTACAGTGAGGGGGGGGGGGGGGGGGGTTCCCTCATGTATCACCACATCTCACCAAGGGGGAGTTGGGACCTAAATTTTAAAGAAAACCCATCACTTATTTAATAGACCTCCCCTTAGGATTCTTAGATAACTTGTTAACAGCAGCTAAGCTCCAGTAATGGTCGGACCAGTAGCTTTCGCATATGGTCAAATTATGTTTTATGAGACATGCTAAAACATACGTTAGGTAAGACATGGAATTAATGAACGCATTGACATTTAAAATTCTGAGGCAGGCTTGGTACAGCGTTACAGGATGAAAAATAGTTGAATGGATTGCAGGGAACAGTTAAGAAACGTGTCACAAAAACAGAGAAAGTCAGTTGAAAACTTTGTGAACAGAATTAGAAAGCTGAATGTCAGTACATATGAATTGACAGCAAGCAATGATACCAAAAGAGTCTTTCTGCAAGTGGCAGAACAAAGAGCATAGAATACATTTTCGCAGTGGTTGCCACCAGATGTGTCAAGGAAATTTCAGGCAGAGTTTCCTAAGAACTTAGCTGAATCCATAATGACTGCAATGGCGTTGTAAAACATTAGACATTGTGACCTAAGCTGGGAATAGAAAAGGAATTTTCATCACAGGTATTAATTGTGACATGCATAGGTCACATAAAGTGGCAATGCTATGAGTCGCAATGTAACAAAATGTGAGTGGTTACGGCATCCAGAATAGTATTTGTGCCAAAAAGGATAGATGTTCATGGGTTGGTCATAGTAATTCACCATTAAGAGGCAATGGGGACTATGTAGCCGCCACACAGTACTTCCAGTGAACATAAACACACCCAAAGTATGTGTAGTATCGGTATTTTGTTTAAATGGCTTAGTAGATGAAGGGGATCATAAGTTTTCTTATTGAAGATACGCACATCAAAAATAGTTTTCCATCACCCCGGTTCCCAGATCTCCTGAAGATAGACGTTGACTGTGAATATTGTATCACAGACACAGTCCCTTTGACTGTTCAGAGATGTTACTAAACCCGCCCAAAGGTGTAAATAACCATGCTTGAGCAGCGCCTATTAGACTGAGGGGTCCGACAGCTGATCAGTTCCAGTCATTCCACCAGGAAGGAGGTACACGGGTCGTGTTTTCTGTAGTCCAACCATGCCTAGACGGTCAATACCGCGGTTCGATCGCGTCCGCATTGTTATTTTGTGCCGGGAAGAACTCTCAACAAAGGAAGTGTCCAGGCGTCTCGGAGTGAACCAAAGCGATGTTGTTCGGAGATGAGGAGATCCAGAGACAGACAGGAACTGTCGATGACACACCCCGCTCAGGCTGCCCAAGGGCCACTACTGCAGTGGATGGCCTCTACCTACGAATTATGGCTCCGAGGAACCCTGACACCAACGCCACCATATTGAATAATACTTTTCGTGCAGCCACAGGACACCGTGTTACGACTCAAACTGTGCGCAGTAGGCTGCATGATGCACAACTTCACTCCCGACGTCCATAGCGAGGTCCATCTTTGCAACCACACCATTCAGCGCGGTACAGATGGGCCAAACAACATGCCGAATGGGTCGCTCAGGGTTAGCATCACGTTTTCTTCATCGATGAGTGTCGCATGTGCCTTCAACCAGACAATCGTCGGAGACGTGTTTGAAGGCAGCCCGGTCAGGCTGAACGCCTTAGACACACTGCGAGTGCATCAAGGTGGAGGTTCCCTGCAGTTTTGGGGTGACACTATGTGGGGCCGACGTACGGTCATGGAAGGCGCTGTAACGGCTGTACGTTACGTGAATGCCATTCTCCAACCGAAAGTGCAACCATATCAGCAGCATATTGGCGAGGCATTCATGGACCCCATCGTGCACATCTTGTGAATGACTTCCTTCAGGATAACGCATCGCTGGACTAGAGTGGCCAGCATGTTCTCAAGACATAAACCCTATCGAAAATGCCTGGGATAGATTGAAAAGGGCTGTTTATGGACGATGTGAGTCACCAGCCACTCTGAGGGATCTACGCCGAATGCCCGTTGCGGAGTGGGACAATCTGAACCAACAGTGCATTGATGAACTTGCCACGACGAATACAGGCATGCATCCATGCAAGAGGACGTGCTACTAGATATTAGAGGTAGCGGTGCTCCGCGCGGAATGGTCATGTCACGAATTGTGCGGCCCCTCCCGAAGGAGGTTCCAGTCCTCCCTCGGGTATGGGTGTGAATGTTGTCCTTAGCATAAGTTAGATTAAGCAGTGTGTAAGTGTAGGAACCGATGACCTCAGCAGTTTGGTCCCTTAGTAATTTACTCACATTTGAACATTTTTAAATCTCTCAATTAAACATGATGTTAAAATAGATTTAGAAAGGTGCATACAGAGTTTATCGTTCCCTTTAGGTGCTAGGGCCGACAAAACTAAACTTCCGCAACGAACACCCAGGACATAGAGTAAGCCACCCAAGCTTTGTGCATGGTCTCTTAGAATGGACATGTGACTCTTTGCCAGAAACGCCAGTGACACAGTTTGGGAATCCAACTTGGAATGAACTGCCTGAGTTTTGTAAACTATACAGAACACCACATCACCTCATCTGTTACAAGACGGTATTATCAAAGAAAGCATTAGCCCCTGGAGAGCACCATTCCAAAGAAGAGTACAGGTACGATTTTTGTTGTGACTATATATACCTTAATAAGCACATGGCTACAGATATTTATCCTGTACCAAATATAATGGAAACTTTGGATAATCTGATAGAATACAGATATTTTTCTCTCGTGGATCTGCAGAGAGCTGACTATGAGTCAGAATAGCACCAGATGATCGTGAAAGACACTATTTATGGTCCTGTAGGGATATTATCAGCATCAGCGTATGCTGTACGGATTAACAATTCACCACATTTCGACGCCTTGAATGGATTTTTTCAGAGTTGTAACGCAGGCAGTGTATGGTATATATAGACGATGTAATTGTCTTTGCAAAGAACATGGAAGAACATACGCTAAAACTGGGAGAAGTATTTCAATGATTCCTTGCAGTGCACTTTACACTGAATATAGAACATGTGGTTTCATGCTAGAGGGTGTACAGTATTTGGGGCATGCAATTAGTCACAAAGGAGTCCAGATGGACCTCAAGTTAATAAAAGCCATACAGGATTTTCTGGCACCACATATAGAGAAGGTGTTGCAATCATCTTTAGGTCTAGCGAATTATGAATGGAAGTTTGTACCGAAATTTGCAGAGATAGCGTGGCCACCCATTCAGCTACTGAAGAAAGGATTGAAGATTCCCTGGCCATCTGAGTGCAAACATGCGTTCAGTTGTTTGAAAGAATTGTTAATCTCTAGACCAGTATGGTTTTTCCTGAATTGTGAATAGGAATTTGATTTATATGTGTGAATGGTTTTGAGGTGATATGTACTGATAAATTTCTCTCTGACTTCCAGCCATGTGAAGTTGTTTAAAATCCATGAGCTTTCAGCTGAGTAGTCCTCGGCCATTGTCAGGCTCCGCACATTGGTCACTGTGTGCACCACATCAAGAATACAACGGACTTCATCCGTCAAATTAAATGCCTGCCTCTTGGAGAAGGAGATATTGTAATACGCTTTGATGTTCTGTCATTATTCATGTGCGTTCCCATCCAGGACTCCTTAGATCTGCTCTCCAAGCTGTTTGGTGACACTGTTGTGGATTTATTTAAGCACACTCTGAGATTATCATATTTCGTGTATGATGGAGAATATTTTAGTCAGACGAACAGCGTCATAATGGGGAGCCCATTAGCTCGATTTAGAGCCAGCCTGTTTACGGAGCACTTTGAGCACATCACCTTGGGTACATCTCCTGCAAAGGCTAGTTGCTTTTATCGTTATGTCGATGACACTTTCGTTGACTGGTCTCATGGACGTGAAAACTGGTAGAACACAATATTCATGACAACATCAAGTTCAGGATGGTGCTATTCCTTGACGTCCACATCAACATAACGTAGACTGGTGTCTCAGCTACATTGTTTACTGGAAGCCCACCCACATGGACTTGTGTCTGCACACTAACAGCTATCATCATCTACCGCAGTAAAAGTTCTCTTCTGAGGACCATAAAGAATCGAGCGGAAGCCATCTCAGATGCTGAAAATTTTCCAGAGGAACTGGGTCATTTACGGAAAGCATTCAAGGAGAACACCTACAACAACCACCAGGTTTCGCAAGCCATCTTTCTGGAAACACAGGAGTGGAAGGACTCCGAGGCGGACTCAAAGAAGCTTACTATATCTCAGCAACAGGAAAAATTAGCCAGCTTCCAAAGAGGTATAAGATTGATTTGGTCTTCAGGACTCAAAAAAAAAAAAAAATTCGACAACTCATGAGGCCTGTGACAGATGATGTAGCCCTCACAACGCCAGAAGTATATAAAATGCTGTGAGGGTGTTAACAGTTTTATATCAGACAGACTGTGTATACTATTGAAGAGCACTGTATAGAACATCAGAGATGCTTTCGCCTTTGGTACCTTGAGGAATCAATGGTATCGGAGCATCTTCGTATTGCATTTGAAGAGGCATCAGTTGTTACATGGACCAGTACTTTATGGGATAGCGGAATTAAAGAAGCGATCGAGATAAAAATTTGTGACAACACTCTCAATAAAGACGGCGGCCTACAGCTAAGCACGGCTTGAGAACCAGCCATTGAAATGTTGAAGTGGGCACAGCGGGTGTGCAAGGAAAACATTGGTCTTTACGGCATTGGATCGGGCACCAGCGCCGTCACAGAAGGCAGTGCTGCTATATAAGGATGGTAGCAGCAACCAAAAGACAGCAACCACTTGACAATGGCCGAGGAGATCTCAGCTGAAAGTTTGTGGATTTTAAACCACTTGACACACCTGGAAGCACCAGAGATTTTTATCAGGAATTATTATTGTCTTGGGAACAGTCAGACATTTGGTTGTGTATTGGGTCAGAAAGTAGACAGCACAGAACACCCAGTTGCCTATGTATCATGTCAATCGAATAATGGCGAAAAGAACTATTCTACAAAGGGGAAGGATATGCTGGGTCTCGTATACAGTATATGCACTTCCAACATTATTTACATGGGAGAAAATTTAGAGTCATAAGAAATCATGCAGGCTTGAGGCGGGCGTTACTTTCAAAAGATCCGTCTATTACAAATATTTTTACCGTTGTAAATGAATTCTTTATTTACTTTGATAACGATTTTTTATGTTGCATTGAAGGACTATTCCGTTTAGATGCAAACACTGAATTTTCGTTCCGATCAGTGTCGGAACTTTCCTCTGTGTGAGACCTTGTCCATCGTAGTAGAGGATATGGAATGTCATTGACAGAAGCGTGTTCATCCAAGTGTTTAGAAAGCGAACAAACCGTATTTTGTGCTTTTCATAGCTATTTTCGTATTACGAAAATATGCAATGTGGCACTACAGTAAAGATCTTTCCAAGGACACCATTTTAGCATACGTTTTTGTGTTAAAGTGTTGCAGAATAAATGTTGGTTGAGACACATGCTATAGATCTTATTAATTTTTAGTAGTTGATTATGGAAAGGTAAGAAGATAAACCCCAAAATTTCTTTTAGAGCCTTGGCGCCATATTTCCAATAGGTAAATGTCACAGTCTTCCTGAAAGTTCGTTTTTGTTGCACCAATGAAACATGACCTAAGATTAAAAGTAATAAAAAAGCTATATTAGCCAGTTAATAAAATGAATTATATTTTTCTGTTGTAGAACATGATGTTTTATCTTATTCCCCCCTAAAATAGTGTTTGGTCAGGTGATGAAAGTATCACTAGTAATAGAGCTTCATGAAGGCCTGAAACGAACTGTCAACTCGGTTAAAATGAGGGTATTAACTACTGAGTAGACATTCATATTTGTTTTCTAGTAGCTGACATGGCGTGTCAGGATATAGGAAGTTGGTGGATCATCAGTAATTTATGAAATTGATGAATATTTGGGCTAGTACAAGTAGTTAACATCAATTATTTTGCGTAATGTAAATGATTGTACTAGTCCAGTAGCTGAAGCCCACTGTCGTGTTATGTTACACACACTATCAGCTCTTGGTATCAGAATAGTACTTGAGTTTAGAATGCCTACTTGTTTGCTTGGAACTATCAGCTGTTAATGCCTTCTGAACAGTTAATGCAAAATGTTTTGTACTGTTGTAAAACAATAATACAACCAGTTTAGACGTGGAAATAGGATTTTCGCATTTGATTTGAATGTCTGTTATCCATTACACCATGTGGGATTAAAAAATGTAACTTTCATTATTTCAATGTGGGGTACACAGAACAGGGTGACTAACTCTGGGATACATCCCGACCGGCTATTTCGTTTTAATGGCCTGTATAATACTGGTCTGTGATTGGGAGATCGAATTGTGGATATGTGTGTGGGGAGGATGAGAACTGGGGAGGGGGGGAGGGAGTGAATGGCGCTGAATATGAAGTTGTGTTACGTTTCTGCCAAGTCAGCAAGGTCTGAGACAAGTCCATATTGGACAGAGTTGTGTGTGTGTGTGTGTGTGTGTGTGTGTGTGTGTGTGTGTGTGTGTGTGTGTATCTGCTGCTTCAGATTTCTGTGCGAAGTCAGAATGATTTCTGAGAAGTAGACAGTTGACGAAGCTGTGTCAGGTTGCTTCAAATGTTGACAACATACTGGGCTGTGAATGATATATCAAAATATCCACACATTGACTTCGAAGCTTTTTGACTGGCCTGTTTTTAGGAAAGGGGCTTGGCTGCTGTCCTGCCCTCGCCCTCACCTGCCATAGTCCAAGGTTTCATCAGTATACATATCACGTCCAAAGACATGACCACAAAGAGCCGTCGCACTGTTGGTTTACCTCTGCAGCTGTAGAAGGGTGGACACTGAACTGTAACTTCGCTGTTCTGTGGGTGGACTAAGCCCAAAACATGTGTTACCTTACAAACAATCCGTCACGCTGATGCTATCCTGGATACTTTTTGCCTTACTTATTTTCTTGTATGGTCGCCTTTCTTGAATTTTCATAATGCAACGGACCAGCTAAACAGTATCATCGACTTCTCGCTGTCTTCTGACGGTCGAGGGCTGGAAGAGAGCTTCAAAGTATTCAAACTACTAAATGACGTAAACGTCTTTCAATAAATAGTCTGTATCTTGTTGCTCCGATATAACAGTTACATAGTTGGGTGAAAGGATGTTCTATCAATCAGTACATCAGAATAACACCTCCAAACAGACTCTTAGAACAGAACAGAATGACATTTCTCTTCAACTGTTTCTTCCGGACATTGTCGTCGCCCCTTGTTCTCTGCCTTCCAAAAGACCAAAAAGCTGCGACAACAAAGCAGAAAGCCGATGATTCATAGTCCGACAAGTCGGCTAACCCGTCCTCCACTTCCTGAGCTAGTCGCCGGCCCATTTGACTGTCTGTGGGCACATAAGATTGCATGGCGGACCATACCTGCATCCAGTCGGGTGGCAGTTTCTATAATGCCAAAACAGAATGGAAAAGAAAGGAGTGTGGTGTGGTAGGTAGAGGTCGGGGGCTAGCAGGTAGCGGTGTGCCAGTGGAGCCAACACACCAGGACCTGGAACCCGACAGCTGTAAAATCGTGCGCCACAAAGGCAAACGTGTCGGGGTAGAGCAACTAGGCGGGAGGGTTGGCTGACTAATTGGTCTGTGAATGCTTGGTTTAAGTGATCGTTTCACAGCATATCGAGATCCTCATACTGCCGTTACAACTTGGTGACGTTTTGTGTTGATGCGACTCGCTCTGATTCTGTAAATCCATCAAACCACACTAACGGCCTAAACAACGATTTTACATTAACATCTTTCATCCGCTTGAGAGGAAGAAGTGTAACATGTTATTCTGAATGAACATATCACAAAAAAACACCCTGCAGGTGCTTTCAGTAGAGGGTGGAGTTCTATTCACCTGACAAGAAGACATCGTCATGACAGATCACTGATGAACACTGGAATGGACATCCAACGCCTGGGCGTTGCGAAATGGGCTCTGATGCCTGAAAAAAGTTGTCAGAAAGATACGTCAGGAAGTAGGATCACCTATGGCTACAGCAGGCAATTGATTTAGCACACACACTCCCAGAAGGTGTAAATCGCTCTAGATATATAAAGCAGAAAGATTGTTAAAGACTATTTTCGGAACAGCTGACGCTGAAAATATGAATCAATTGAAGGACACGTTGATTCATGTGCAAGCAGACCCAGAGGGAATAGAATTCTGGCGGAATGGCATACATCCCAGCTGTCAAAATGGTTCAAATGGCTCTGAGCACTATGGGACTTAACATCTATGGTCATCAGTCCCCTAGAACTTAGAACTACTTATACCTAAGTAACCTAAGGACATCACACAACACCCAGTCATCACGAGGCAGAGAAAATACCTGACCCCGCCGGGAATCGAACCCGGGACAGCTGTCAAACCTGGCAGATGAAGTTCTGTGTACCTGTAGATTACACGGAGTTGACTTGCTATGTAAAGAGGCGACAGAAACGGTGAATCAGAATTCGCGTATACTACAGGCTCGACTTGACCAGTTAGATACAGGCTTAGCCTTGGCGAAGCTACTGTGCGACTTCGTCAATAGTATGGAAGACGTTAGAGTAGAAGTAGCAGATTTAGAGGAAACTATACACACTGCTTTGCAAGGGCAGCTAAGCCCTATCCTACTACCACAGTGACAATTCCTTGCAGGTCTACGCCAGGCACAGGCTCTGCTGCTAGCCACACTGAAACTGACTATGCCTCAAGAAACAAACACCTTGCCAGGGTACTATCATCTCACTACAGTGGAGGTAAGCACCGTCATGCCTGGCTCCATGTAATGGTGTGATTGCTTGCAGTAGACGCTGACGGCAGATGTGGATGCTGCACAACACATCCATACCCAGTAAAATGGGGAAGGGGGCTTTAGGGAAATTTGTGCATACCGGGACAAAAGAGATTCTGCTAGTTACACCAGATAGGAAGAGTCCTTCCTTGAAGTCAGCAGAAGAGCTGTGATGATGCCAGATGCCAGGTTACGCTGTATCCTTCCATAATTGTCCAGACTCTCACTTGGACATGCGAGTTAGCACTATATCTCAGGGAAACAGATGCGGGAGGATGCCCATCGGGCATCCTTACAATCCGTCCACATTTTCTAGGAGTAGGGCAAACTGGGTGCACTCAGTGAATGACCCAGTCATAGCGATCAATAGCTGTTTAGAGAAAGGTCTCTCAAGGGGAAGGAAACATTTGGAAGTTTGGACTTATGGAACAGCAGGATACTGCTGTCTGGGACCTAATGCGCCATCTTGGGACCGACTTCTCGTCTTACAGTGACAGTAACAGCACTGCAGCTAATCATAACATATTCCCTGTTGTATCTAGCTGATAATCTTATCGAAAAACTGACAACAAAGAACTTAACCTTCCTGAGTAATACCACAGGTAACGCCCTACTTACAGGAGATGGACAGAAATATGGAAACACCAAATACACAACACATTACCATGTCTAATACAGTGTAGGAAAACAGTTATCATTCATAAGGGCTTCCAGTCGCCTAGGAATTGATAAATACAGATGCTGTATGGTTTTCAAGAGACTCTCATATCAGTTTACCCTAAAAATATTTGCAAGTTCAAGTAACGCCGGTGGAGGAGGACAGCGATCAGGCATACCTCTCACCAGATTAGAATACAAAGGCGCAATACGACCGAGAGCTGGTGACTGTGGTGACCAAGGCAGGTACGACAGTTCATCCTCTTGCTCACAAAACCAATCTTGGATGGTGCGAGCTGTGCGAACAGGGGACCTGCACATCTTGGAACACAGAATCACCATTGGGTAGCGAAAGTTGTACCATATGATAGGCCTGATCAGTCAAAATGCATAGAATTCTTGGCAGTAATCTGACATTGCAAAGTAAACGTGAGGCTCACTGAACGGCACGTTATGGCTGCCCAAATTATCACTGAACCCCCTCTATGTTTTGCTCTTAGGACATAATCCCAGACAGAAGTTGGGAAACAGTGTGAAAAAGACGCATCCGACCAAATGGCTTTCTTCCATTGCTTCACAGTCAAGATTTTATGGCTTGGACATGACTTTTAACTGTTAGGGGCATTTGCATCGCTGATGACTGGTTTTGGAATTTCAGCTCTCCAAGCTGTTGTTTTGGTGCTGATAGCATTCGCCATTGTGGCATTCAGTTCTGCAATGACTTCTGCAGATGTTGTCCGTCTGTCACCATCACTCAACACGCACTTTCGTCTATGCTGTGACGTATCACATGATGATGTTCCGCTTTCCTTGTATGAAATATAAATCTTTCATGCCTCTTGAAACAACAAACATTTCCACTACCTTGCCTACAGAAGCACCCACCACAACAGCACCAATAATTTGCCCACGTTCAGATTCTCTTAGCTTCGACATACTGCATTCACAGCTACACGACTGACACTTGCAACGTACTGAGGACAGAGCGCAGGTGCCTTTCGTGGTCAAATACAACAGTGCAACTGCATTTTTGTTCAAGCATATATTTCCCATGGTGTTTTCCATATTTTGGTCCAACCCCTACAGTTCTCTTGTCAAGCTAATAGATGTCCAGAATGACCAGCATAACGCAAAACAGATGCTCCAGCATGCTCAACAACACCGCAGTGACTTCCAGCGCCAGTTCATGTTAGTGGGAATCTCGTCCTCCTAAGCTAAATCCTGGTCATCACTTGTTTGGCCTATGTCAATCGTCAGCGTAAGCCACACGGACATCTACACTAGTAGTCCGCTGCCTACCAACCCAGTCGTTCGACCACAAGGTGTGACGGTACGTCACATAAATGGACATTTGGAGAAAGGGAAAGGAAGTTTCTGTTACGAGACGTGTGAATTATAAATTATTTCAAGACTGTGTACGTGTACGCTATGTATAACAAATAGTAAAGAACGTAAATTATTATTATCAAAACACAAATATCGATGAAATTAACAAAACACAAATATCGATGAAATTAACAAAACACAGTTTTTTTTGTATAATCTCTGTGTAACATCGGACATGAAGATCAGAAACAGGGCTTTGATTGAACTATCTCTTCTGTTTTTGTTTCGTCTAGCGGTAGGCCGCCATTGTAGTGCTGTATGATAATTAACGTAAGTTTCATCTATATTTTTGAAAAATATAATAGAAATTGTTATTCGAAAGTGTGTATTATTGACTTAATTGTCACCTCTCATGATCGCAACCATTAATTATAATTAACAAAGTTTTACAGAACTTCGTAGTGCAGGGAGCTTATCTCCCCTAGCAGGATTTAGTCGGCCATTACGCTGACGATTCATGTTATTAAATGTAAATGCGAGAGACTTCTCAATTTTGATCTTTCATTAATTTCAGTTACCAAAATTCACAGCACTGAATGAGTTCATTATGTTTCATTTTGGCCGCCTAACGGCAGACGAGATTCTCTCCAGTTTTGCCTTGCAAATAATGAACAAGAAATATTGAAAATGATTACATTTCGCCATATCTCAGTTACTGAAATTAATTTTAACTTCGAAATTAATGAAAGATCAAAATTGAGAAGTCTCTCGCATTTACATTTAATAACATGAATCGTCAGCGTAATGGCCGACTAAATCCTGCTAGGGGAGATGTGCCCCCCTGCACTACGAAGTTCTGTAAAAACTTTGTTAATTATAATTAATGGTTTCGATCATGAGAGGTGATAAATAAGTCAATAATACACACTTTCGAATAACAATTTCTATTATAACTTTCAAAAATACAGATAAAAATTACGTTAATTATCGTACAGCACTACAATGGCGGCCTACCGCTAGACGAAACAAAAACAGAAGAGATAGTTCAATCAAAGCCCGGTTTCTGATCTTCATGTCCTATGTTACATAGAGATTATACCAAAAAAACTGTGTTTTGTTAATTTCATTGATATTTATGTTTTGATAATAGTAACTTAAGTTCTTTACTATTTGTTATACATCGCGCACACGTACACAGTCTTGAAATAATTTATAATTCACACGTCTCGTAACAGAAACTTCCTTTCCCTTTCTCCAAATGTCCATTTATCACAAAATTTTGCCGAAATAAACTTTATCTGCTGGACCAAACCGTTTATTTCACGTATAAAGTGCATACAATTAAAGTTACATAAAACATTACAATAAGTTAAATTTCATTTACTCTTAAATACAAAGAAAAAAGGATGAAGTTTGTACAAATTATATACAATTATCATTACATATGTAGTTATTCATTAAAAATATGTTATGTTGTTTTTTCTCGTACAAAATTTGTATTATACACGCCTCCAAAATTCTAGTAAGATACAATAATTCTTGTCAGAATTTCCTACAGATACATTACCTGTGACAATAGTACTTACATGTTTCGAATAATTAACAAAATTAAATTAAGTTGTACACATTCACACAATCACATTCCCATGCATCTATGTTGCTATGTGAGGCTAGCAAGCTATGCCCCCTTCGGTTCGTTGACTGCTCAAATGTTTATCAACAGTCAGTGATGTGCCCGTGTTTCAGCTGCTCACGATGGTGCCTAGTAGTACAGGATTCATAAGCCACGCCTCTATGTTCATAAACACTTGTCCACGGATTTTAACACTTCCTCATTTCAGATAAAGCACTCCTTTCGTTTTCAACACTTACATCTAGCGCTTTCAACAGTCACTACTATACCACGTTGGGCTGAGAGTTCTAACTGCAGCACAATCTCTTATCTTACTGCATTACTTTTACTCTCACATGTGAACATTGCTACATTGATTCACCACATAAAACGTAGAACACACTAAGAGTACAACATTGCCAAAACTTTTTACTTTAAAGAAATTCTCGTAAAACTTCACTTTTTCACAGCAGTAAATGTGCCTATTTAACTGACATCCCATACTTACTATTTCTTCTTATTTATCTGTTGGCTTCTTCATTCGTGTTTTTGGTGTATCGATAGGTACTTCGTCTGGACCATGACTGACTCCATAATCTCCTCTTCCTTCTTGTTCACCAGTATTTTGTAGTAAGTGATGCGTAATAATTTCTACTGTTTATGTGTTCAGTTGTCTTCCGCTTTGCGAAGACGGAGACGACACCAGAGAAAGCTGACAGCGCTCCTCATCAGAAATAAGCTGATACTGTTGTAATGGGCTCTGCCATTAATTTTTATCCAACCTTATATGAGTCATAGTTAGTATCAAATAACGTGCTGTAATTATCTGATGTAATTTCATACAGAATTCTATGAAGTTTATGTATATGGTACATACATGCTCGAAAGCAATAAACACATATGAGGTAAAAGAAATTTTACTTGTGTGTGTTCTGTGTTCTACCAATCAAAAGAGATTTTTATGCTCTCGGAATCCTGTTCACAGAGGACTAAAAGTGAAATAAATGTTTCGAAACATTCTCTCGTCTACGAAGAGAGGCGACGCGGTTAACTGCAAATTGTTCAAATGGCTCTAAGCACTATGGGACTTAACATCTGAGGCCATCATTCCCCTAGATTTAGAACTAACTAACCTAAGGACATCACAGACATCCACGCTCGAGGCAGGATTCGAACCTGTGTCCGTAGCAGCAGCGCTGCTCCGGACTGAAGCGACTAGAACCGCTCGGTCACAGCAGCCGGCCGCGGTTAACTGTTAAAACATTTAATATAGGAGTATAGGCGAAGATATCAACAATCCACTCTAATAGTTAATATAGATCTGACAAAAACGAGGGTGTGTTATAAGGTGGAGTGCATATAGGTAACTATTAGGCAGTGTATGTTATATACTGATGACGCGACTCGAAGGACATAACATGCTGATAATCGATACTAATACGTAAAAATTTTTAGTTTGCTGTGCATCTATGAAATTTTTGTCCGCATTTATTTTACAGAATTATTTTCCTTCTTTGAGCAGAAATCCATGGTGTTTATTTTCTTTATACTCAGTCTAAATTTATTGCAGGTGACCAATTTCACTAAAGCGCCAAGGAAACTGGTACAGGCATGCGTATTAAAATACAGAAATATATAAACAGGCGGAATACGGCGCTGCAGTCGGAAACGCCTATTTACAGGTGTCTGGCGCAGTTGTCTGATCGGTGACTGCTGCTACGATGGCAGGTTATCAAGATTGAAGTGATTTTGAACGTGGTGTTATAGTCGGCTCACGAGCGATGGGACACAGCATTTCCGAGGTAGCGATGGAGTTGGGTACGACCATTTCACGAATGTACCGTGAATATCAGAGATCCGGTAAAACATCAAATCTCCGACATCGGTGCGGCCGGAAAAAGATCCTGCAAGAACGAGACCAACGACGACTGAAGAGAATCATTCAACGTGACGGAAGTGCAACTTTCCCGCAAATTCCTGCAGATTTCAGTGCAGGGCCATCAATAAGTGTCAGCTTGTGAACCAATCCACGAAACATCACCGATATGGGCTTTCGGAGCCGAAGCCCCACTCGTGTACCCTCGATGACTGCACTACACAAAGTTTTACACCTCACCTGGACCCGTCAACACCGACATTGGACTGTTGATGACTGCAAACATGTTGCCTGGTCGGACGAGTCTCATTTAAAATTGCATCGAGCGGATGGACGTGTACGGATATGGAGAAAACCTCATGAATCCATGGAACCTTCAAGTCAGTAGGGGACTGCACACGCTGGTGGAGCCTCTGTAAGGTCGTGGGGCGTGTGCAGTTGGAGTGATTCGTCTAGATCCATTGCGCATTCCGACGGAGTTAGGCATTACAGCACGACAATACGACACCCCACACGGCCAGAACTGCTCCAAGAACGTTCTTCTGAGTTTAAACAACTCCGCTGGCCACCAAACTCTCCAGACGTTAACATTCTTGAGCATATCTGGGATGCCTTGCAACGTGCTGTTCAGAGGAGATCTCCACCCCTCGTACTCTTACGGATTTATGGACAGCCCTGCAAGATTCACGGCGTCAATTCCCTCCATCGCTACTTCAGACATTAGTGGAGTCCATGCCACGTCGTGTTGCGGCATTTCTGCGTCTTCGCGGGGCCCGTATATGATATTAAGCAGGTGTACCAGTTTCTTTGGCTTTTCAGTGTATAGCCACACTTTAGGGTCTCGTATGATTTCTTTAGTAAGAATTCTGGTGTTTTATCTGTGATTACGGTGCTGCTGATATTAGCTACATGAATTTTTGTTTGAGCCACTTAGAAGCCCGAGAGGATTTTACACTACTAAAATTGCTACACCTCGAAGATGACGTGCTACAGAAGCGAAATTTAACCGACAGGAAGACGATTCTGTGATATGCAAATGATTAGCTTTTCAGAGCATTCACACAAGGTTGGCGCCGGTGGCGACACCTACAACGTGCTGACATGAGGAAAGTTTCCAATCGATTTCTCACACACAAACAGCAGCTGACCGGCGTTTCCTGGTGAAACGTTGTTGTGATACCTCGTGTAAGGAGGAGAAATGTGTACCATCACGTTTCCGACTTTGATAAAGGTCGGATTGTAGCGTATCGCGATTGCGGTTTATCGTATCGCGACATTGTTGCTCGCGTTGGTCGAGATCCAATGACTGTTAGCAGAACATGGAATCGGTGGGTTCAGGGGGGGTAATACGGAACGCCGTGCTGGATCCCAACGGCCTCGTATCACTAGCAGTCGAGATGACAGGCATCTTACCCGCATGGCTGTAACGGATCGTGCAGCCAGGTCTCGATCCCTGAGTCAACAGATGGGGACGTTTGCAAGACAACAACCATCTGCACGAACAGTTCGACGACGTTTGTAGCAGCATGGACTATCAGCTCGGAGACCATGGCTACGGTTACCCTTGACGCTGCATCACAGACAGGAGCACCTGAGATGGTGTACTCAACGACGAACCTGGGTGCACGAATGGGAAAAGGTCATTTATTCGGATGAATCCAGGTTCTGTTTACAGCATCATGATGGTCGCATCCGTGTTTGGCGACATCGTGGTGAACGCACTTTGGAAGGGTGTATTCGTCATCGCCATACTGGCGGATCACCCGGCGATACATTTCAGATGTGTTACGACTCGTGGCTCTACCCTTCATTCGATCCCTGCGAAACCCTACATTTCAGCAGGATAATGCATGACCTCATGCTTCAGGTCCTGTACAGGCCTTTCTGGACACAGAAAATTTTCGACTGCTGCCCTGGCCAGCACATTCTCCAGATCTCTCACCAATTGAAAACGTCTGGTCAATGGTGGCCGAGCAACTGGCTCGTCACAATACGCCAGTCACTACTCTTGATGAACTGTGGCATCGTGCTGAAGCTGCATGGGCAGCTGCACCTGTACACGCCATCCAAGCTCTGTTTGACTCAATGCGCAGACGTATCAAGGCCGTTATTACGGCCAGAGGTGGTTGTTCTGTGTACTCATTTCTCAGGATCTATGCACACAAATTGCGTGAAAATGTAATCACATGTCAGTTCTGGTATAATATATTTGTCCAATGAATACCCGTTTATCATCTGCATTTCTTCTTGGTGTAGCAATTTTAATGGCCAGTAGTGTATTAACAAGAAAATGAAAATTCAGACGGTCAGGCCTGATACTAGTGAGCAGTGCCTGCGACGTTCTTGTCTGAGGGGACCTCCGCCGCCCGGTTCATTACGGAGCGTTGTATCTCTCAGACCGTGTCCTCTGTTATCGCATAACAGGGCGGATTCCTGCGTTCGTCGTCTCCCGTGTTCCGGAGACAGGCCGGCGAGAAGTTAACCCGATCGAAGGCTGCAGGTTCGCTCAAGACGCTCATAATTGCGTTACGGGTGGCAGTGAAGGGCGCGGCATCACAAGGAAAGGCCTTCCAGCAGGAGTTGGCCAGGCGGGGTCGTAATTAGATCAGCAGGGCAGGCGCGCCTCACGCCAGCGATCCCTGGCTTTACGGCCGCGCCGCCCCCACGTGGCTTCCAATCCCACGCCACGAGAAACAAAGGCCGGCGATTACGGCTGTATGAGCTCTGCGTCCCACCAGAGGCGCATCTCTCTCAGTCTAAACTTTTGCCAACTACAAACGCTGATTGTCCACGGATATCTCGAGTCGGAAACACAACGTAGGTTAATCCGTTTTGCCCCTATCTCCTCCGGTCTCTTTCCCTTTAAAAGACTCTGCAGCAAAAAAAGGCTTGCTCCTTCTCATCAGCGTCTTCCTCATCGACCGACTTGGTGGGCTCAATTCTAAGTGCTCATTTCCTGTTATTGTACACTATTGGCCATTAAAATTGCTACATCAACAAGAAATGCAGATGATAAACGGGTATTCATTGGACAAATATACACTACTTGCCATTAAAATTGCTACACCAAGAAGAAATGCAGATGATAAAAGGGTATTCATTGGACAAATATATTATGTAGAACTGACATGTGATTACAGTTTCACACAATTTGGGTGCAAAGATCTTGAGAAATCAGTATCATAACAACCACCTCTGGCCGTAATAACGGCCTTGATACGCCTGGGCATTGAGTCAAACAGAGCTTGGATGGCGCGTACAGGTACAGCTGCCTGTGTAGCTTCAACGCGATACCACAGTTCGTCAAGAGTAGTGACTGGCGTATTGTGACGAGCCAGTTGCTCGGCCCCCATTGACCAGACGTTTTCAACTGGTGAGAGATCTGGAGAAAGTGCTGGCCAGGGTAGCAGTCGAACATTTTCTGTATCCAGAAACGCCTGTACAGGACCTGCAACATGCGGTCGTCCATTATCTGCTGAAATCTAGAGTTTCCCCAGGATCGAATGAAGGGTAGAGCCACGGGTTGTAACACATCTGAAATGTAACGTCCACTGTTCAAAGAGCCGTCAATGGGAACAAGAGGTGACCGAGACGTGTAACCAATGGCACCCCATACCATCACGCCGGGTGATACGCCAGTATGGCGACGACGAATACACGCTTCTAATGTGCGTTCACCGCGATGTCCCCAAACACGGATGCGACCATCATGATGCTTTAAACAGAACCTGGATTCATCCGAAAAAATGACGTTTTGCCATTCGTGTAACCAGGTTCGTCGTTGAGTACACCATCGCAGGCGTTCCTCTCTGTGATGCAGAGTCAAGGGTAACCGCAGCCATGGTCTCCGAGCTAATAGTCCATGCTGCTGCAAACGTCGTCGAACTGTTCGTGCAGATGGTTGTTGTCTTGCAAACGTCCCCATCTTTTGACTCAAGGATCGAGACCTGGCTGCACGATCCGTTACAGCCATGCGGATAAGATGACTGTCATATCGACAGCTAGTGATTCGAGGCCGTTGGGATGCAGCACGGCGTTCCGTATTACCCTCCTGAACCCACCGATTCCATATTCTGCTAACAGTCATTGGATCTCGACCAACGCGAGCAGCAATGTCGCGATACGATAAACTGCAATCGCGATAGGCTACAATCCGATCTTTATCAAAAGCGGAAACGTGATGGTACACATTTCTCCTCCTTACACGAGGTATCACAACAACGTTGCACGAGGCAACACCGGTCAACTGCTGTTTGTGTATGAGAAATCGGTTAGAAACTTTCCTCATATCAGCACGTTGTAGGCGTCGCCACCGGCGCCAACCTTGTGTGAATGCTCTGAAAAGTTAATCATTTACATATCACAGCATCTTCTTCCCGTCAGTTAAATTTCGCGTCTGTAGCACGTCATCTTCGTGGTGTAGCATATTAATGGCTAGTACTGTAGTTCTCCTTGAGTTACTCCCTGCATAGGGGGAGGGCAATCTTATCTGCAGCTATTAGTGAATGAACTTGTGTAGTGCTGTATCATGAAACAGTTCCTGCATCTCTTTGGTGTTATCCAGTTACCCTATTAAAAGCTATAGAATAAGATCTGGGCTTAATCTTGGATGAGCACCTAAACTGGAATGAACACCTAAACTGCGAAGAGCAAATTGTGTTATGTCATGAAGAAAATCTCTCTCTTGCCTACACGTAATCCAAAAATTGAGACAAACATTTGGTAGTAATAGTGGTTCTGGTAGTAGTAGTTTTATTTATCCGTAGATCTCTTTTATAAGGATACTGGACATGTCTTGGCAATACAATTTACGATAAACAGAAATAAAGTAATTCACATACACATAAATGTATATACACTACTGGCCATTAAAATTGCTACACCTCGAAGATGACGTGCTACAGACGCGAAATTTAACCGACAGGAAGAAGATGTTGCCATATGCAAATGATTAGCTTTTCAGAGCATTCACACAAGGTTGGCGCCGGTGGCGATACCTACAACGTGCTGACATGAGGAATGTTTCCAACCGATTTCTCATGCGCAAACAGCATTTGACCGGCGTTGCCTGGTGAAACGTTGTTGTCATGCCTCATGTAAGGAGGAGAAATGCGTACCATCACGTTTTCGGCTTTGATAAAGGTCGGATTCTAGCCTATCGCGATTACGGTTTATCGTATCGCGACATTGCTGCTCGCGTTGGTAGAGATCCAATGACTGTTAGCAGAATATGGAATCGGTGGGTTCAGGAGGGTAATACGGAACGCCTTGCTGGATCCCAACGGCCTCGTATCACTAGCAGTCGAGATGACAGGCATCTTACCCGCATGGCTGTAACGGATCGTGCAGCCAGGTCTCGATCCCTGAATCAACAGATGGGGACGTTTGCAAGACAACAACCATCTGCACGAACAGTTCGACGACGTTGGCAGCAGCATGTACTGTCAGCTCAGAGACCATGGCTACGGTTACCCTTGACGCTGCATCACAGACTGGAGCGACTGCGATGGTGTACTCAACGACGAACCTGGGTGCACGAATGGGAAAACATTTTTTCGGATGAATCCAGGTTCTGTTTACAGCATCATGATGGTCGCATCCGTGTTTGGCGACATCGCGGTGAACGCACATTGGAAGCGTGTATTCGTCATCGCCATACTGGCGCATCACCCGACGTGATGGTGCAGGGTCCCATTGGTTACACGTCTCGGTCACCTCTTGTTCCCATTGACGGCACTTTGAACAGTGGACGTTACATTTCAGATGTGTTACGACCCGTGGCTCTACCCTTCATTCGATCCCTGCGGAACCCTACATCTCAGCAGGATAATGCACGACTGCACGTTGCAGGTCCTGTACGGGCCTTTCTGGATACAGAAAATGTTCGACTGCTGCCCTGGCCAGCACATTCTACAGATCTCTCACCAATTGAAAACGTCTTGTCAATGGTGGCCGAGCAACTGGCTCGCCACAATACGCCAGTCACTACTCCCGATGAACTGTGGTATCGTGTTGAAGCTGTATGGGCAGCTGTACCTGTACACGCCATCCAAGCTCTGTTTGACTCAATGCACAGGCGTATCAAGGCCGTTATTACGGCCAGAGGTGGTTGTTCTGGGTATTGATTTCTCAGGATCTATGCACCCAAATTGCGTGGAAATGTAATCACATGTCAGTTCTCGTATAATATATTTGTCCAATGAATACCCGTTTATCATCTGCATTTCTTCTTGGTGTAGCAGTTTTAATGGCCAGTAGTGTATTTGAGTGGTGTCTGTTCTGTCGGGCATACATTTGTATGAAATAGAGAATGAAGAAAGATAGGGAGGAGATGGTGGGAATATGTGATCTCCAGCCGCACAGGGCATTATGGTAATGCAGTTCCGGAAGTTGAATATTTGTGCCAGACCAGGATTCGAACTGCGTCCGGCACAAATTTTGAGCTTTCACCATTGCATTACCACAATGCCCTGTGCGGCTGGAACTCACAAATTCCTACATCCTTTGCCTTTCTTTCCTCTTTCCGTATTTCATAGAAACTACATATACAGACTTAAGTGTCTAGAATGACAAAGATGGATAGGTAGTCAGTCGTGGCTTTATAGTAGTAAGCATCCCGGCATTAGCCTGAAATAATTTAAGAAAACCACGGAAACTCTAAATCAGCGTGGCTAGGTGAAGACTGGAGTCTCACCGTCCCGAATACAACGCCACTCTGTTTAAAACAGTGCTACCTCGCTGGGTTTATCCATAACGTACAATACTGTTTTACAAATAAGTATAAGGAGGTTGTTAGCGTTGTTGCCCCCAGATGATAATTACAGGAAATAGTTGTCAGGATTAGTAAGCATTAGGTCCTTGAGGTACAGAAATACGCGGGCACCAAGAAGTAAGTTTATTTTCAAAGTGTGGCCTTATGAAGAAGATAAATTAATGGAGTTTCTACATTCCCTCAACTCCATTCATAGCAACATCCAGTTCACCATGGAAATAGAGAAAGATGGTTGTTTGCCTTTCTTGGATGTCCTGGATCGAAGGAAGAATGATGCTTCTCTAGGGCATTCAGTTTACCGGAAACCCACTCATAGTGATTTGTACCTGCAAGCATCGAGTTGCCATCACCCATCGCAAACCATGAGTTTGCTTAAAACACTTGTTCATAGAGCTCATACTGTCTCAGCTCTAGATAGCTTACCTCAAGAACTCGTTCATCTAAAGACAGTATTCAGCGAAAATGGGTATTCCATCCGCAAGATTAACAGGGCACTGATAGTTAAAACTAAGAAGCAGGAAGTGAATAAAGAGGAGGACATGCCGGAACAATCTTTAGCTTTTCTTCCTTTCGTTGGCAACACTTCGTTTAAAATAGCAAGAATCCTCCGAAAATTTCAGGTAAAAGTGGTTTTCCGCCTACCATCGAAGATTGCGGACCTTGTGGGATCAGTTAAGGACAATCTCTTACTGCGAAAGGCCGGAATTTACAAGATACCGTGCCAATGTGGTATGGCTTACATAGGTCAAACCACACGCACCGTGAGAGAACGCTGCACTGAACATCAGCATTACACCCGCCTTTTGCAGCCAAGCAAGTCCGCTATTGCTGAACATTGCATTTCTACTGGACATTCAATGGAGTATGAGAAGACAATGATTTTGTCCACAGCAACGTCTTTCTGGGACTCCATTATTAAAGAATCCGTAGAAATACGACTGGCGGAAAATATGTTAAACCGTGACAGCGGCTACCAGCTGGACAGTGCATGGAATCCCATCATCTCTACGATTTGCTCAAATCGAAGACGAAAGAGTGTGTCGACGGCCGTGGCAAACAGCAACACAGTGGGCGACTGAGTTCCGCTATTCCACCAGCGAGGGCGCTGCCGGCGGGCAGTGTGGTTCATCTATCAAATTTTCGACGCATGCGCAGAATAGTTACAGTACTCTATATAATGCGGAACGGAGGATGTTTTCGCCAGTCTGCGATGGCTCACCTGAAGATGACTGGCAGGTGCCCAGTTGAAATATCGTGCGAAGTATTGAACGACGACCGGCTGCAAGCCCGAAATTTGTTACAATGGTTAGTTTAAACAGTTTATCAACAAAAGGCTGGTTATAAAACACGCACGCTACGCGTACCCATCATCACTGTGTCTGACATCCTAACACCAGCTAATTACGCTCGTATCGAAAGGCTCCATGGTGAGCTAAGAAAAGAGACATATTCGCGCCCGAGGCCGCGCTCGCTATATCGGCGCGCTGGCGACGGAGGCCAGTCGCTTATTCTTCCGTGGCGCACTGATCAAGCAAATTGTCAGCATTCCAACTTAGGTCGGCTGGCGAAAGCGTGTTACGCACCGTACGGCTATGCACAAACACGTATACCCTTACATCACTCTCCCCAGAGAAAAAGAGCAATACGACCTCCTGGGCATTATGAATCTATTTCACCATTTGTGGCATCAGAAGGCATTGAAACATGTAATTCATTCGCAGACACAGTAACGTTCGGTACAGAGAAGCGAGCTGTCAGGCTGAGAATTTCATACAATATCAAATGCTGTTGACAAAAGACAAATTAACAAAAGCAATAAAAACACAATACTGACAACCAAGTATGCATTAAAATTACTGGATAAATCGAAAGACTTAATTCTATTTGCTGCTTCAATGAAGTTTAGCTCATTATTGGAAGAAATTACGTTTTCATGGATATCCTTAATTAAATCATTGTCTTCAGAAAAACTTGATAAGGAATTCTTTCCATGTGTTTATATGTACGAATCATTGTAATCAACAGATAACATTCTCGTTAATAGCAAATGTCCAGCTGCATGAAATGTAGTTGGCAATACACTAGGCGTATCAAATAGTTCACATGATAAATCACAATATGTGGCATTCAAGATTAATCACTATCGTTCAATTTGAGTATAAAGGGTAGCTCAGGTGTATCATAATTTTTACATGTAAATGTGACATCAAGGGTGAAGTTATATGAGAAAATTATACCGTCAAAACATCGTTTAAGAAATGTATGATAAAGATGCTTTAAAATTCTAGGGCAATCATCTCTTGGGGGATGATTCATAAACAATTCTTTCTCACGGCTGTGCTCTCTACTATCTAAGAATACTGCCGATTCAGGGCAGATTAACTTACGACTACGTTTACACATATGCAAATCGTTTTCATTTAGAGACACGAAATATCTTCGATCCTTGCTGATCACTAGATAATCATTTAGTATGTACTTTACATGAATACCTCCCTGTCTCCATTTCACAGGGTAAGTATAAATCTTATACACTTCAGAATTATGCTTTGATCTCACATTGGGTATAAAAACAATTACAGTTAATTCATCTTCAGAGTGTGTGGTGGTTAACTTGTAGTAAGCATATAAACTGTAAGAGTTAACAGGGTAAATCATAGTATATGTTGCATCTATCTTTCATTCAATTGATACTAGGATCTGTAAAAATTGTTCTGGATGTAGTAGTACACTGTTCAAACAAAAATTTGAACTACTTTCTAAGGCTATTCTTAAGTTAAGGGCATCAATTCTAGCATTTGATAAACTATCAGCAATCCTTAACAAAAGCGTGTGTAAATCTAAGTGTGCACTCACAGGCTGATCAATTTGAACATCGACTCGGACGGTTTGAAGTGATGCATCATTTGGGTGGTCCATTCCCTCGACGTCAGCATTGCTGCTCCTTTGAGTACGATCTGAAGAACGATTTCCTAGGTTTTAGCTGCTACGGCTTAGTGTCTGCCTCCTTAGCGGACAAGAAATCAAATCCAAGTACCCCATCATAACACGTTTCGTTATTTGAAACTACTTGCGCCCTTGCTGTGTATTTGTCTTTATCTTTTTTTTTAACTTCATCTTGGCCTTGACCAAGAATTAATTCTACGTCAACTTCTCCATAGTTACTTAGTTCTCCTCCGTTTAACCCTCGCACTTTTAATAGCGACGCCGGCCGAAGTGGCCGCGCGGTTAAAGGCGCTGCAGTCTGGAACCGCAAGACCGCTACGGTCGCAGGTTCGAATCCTGCCTCGGGCATGGATGTTTGTGATGTCCTTAGGTTAGTTAGGTTTAACTAGTTCTAAGTTCTAGGGGACTAATGACCTTAGCAGTTGAGTCCCATAGTGCTCAGAGCCATTTGAACCATTTTTTTTTAATAGCGACGGTTTCAATTTATCCCGTTTATCTATGCAACACCACATTAATGAGGTCTGTGCTCCTGTGTCAATAAGCAGTTTGATGTTTCTCCCACGTTATACAGCTCCTATCACGAAGTCATTTTCGGTCTGATTTTCGCTGGAACTAACAGGAATCACTGTCTCTGGCAGGAGCGGAAGGAGTGGTGGCCTGTACGTCCCTGCACTCGTTTAAAGATCTGACAGATTGTCTGTTGTTCGCATTACCTTTTTCCGGCCTCTGTGCCCGAGCGGTTCTAGACGCTTCAGTCTGGAACCACGCTGCTTCTACGGTCGCAGGTTCGAATCCTGCCTCGGACATAGATGTATGTGATGTCCTTAGGTTAGTTAGGTTTAAGTAGTTCTAAGCCTAGAGGACTGATGACCTCAGATGTTAAGTCCCATAGTGCTTAGAGCCATTTGAACCATTTTTTCGCATTACCTTTCTTCTTGTTACGACATACGAGGTGTGGCTAGAAAAAAACCGGACTAGTACTGGTGAAACAATAAAACGAATGCAATAAGGCTGAAAGTCGCATGGCCTGTCACGTGACTCTCGCTCCGCCTACTGCTCGAGTTTCATCTGCCTCCTGCACTCAGTCTGCCCGTGGCGTCTGTTTTAAGTAGTTGACGTTTTGTCTGTGCGTCGGAAAATGTGATGACACTCGCACTGGCAGACCATTGTCAGCAAAAACTGATGCAAACATTGAAAAAATCGGTAAACTTGTTCGACACTTTCCTTGTCAACTCCTGTTAACTCAGACACTGCTCTGATTGTTAAACGGCGATCTTGTCGAACAAGTTTACCGATTTTTTCAATGTTTGCATCAGTTTTTGCTGACAATGGTCTGCCAGTGCGAGTGTCATCACTGGTGTCTTCGCGGCCATCTTTAAATCGTTCAAACCACTCAAACACTTGTGTTCGCGATAAACAATCATCGCCGTACACTTGTTGTAACATTACAAACGTTTCACTTGCAGATTTTCCTAGTCTGAAACAAAATTTGATGTTAACACGCTGTTCTTTCTGTACACTCAACATTTTCCGACGCACAGACAAAACGTCAACTACTTAAAACAGACGCCACGGGCAGACTGAGCGCAGGAGGCAGATGAAACTCGAGCAGTAGGCGGAGCGAGAGTCACGTGACAGGCCACGCGACTTTCAGCCTTATTGCATTCGTTTTATTGTTTCACCAGTACTAGTCCGATTTTTTTTCTAGCCACACCTCGTATTCGCGCCCGAGACCGCGCTAGTTAGTATGGCGCGCTACGGACAGCGGCCAGTTGCTTACTCCCTGCTTCGCACTACAGCCAGACGCACGTGTACTGACCAAGCAAATTGTCAGCATTCCAAGATAGGTCGGCTGGCGAGGGCGTGTTACGTACTGTACGACTACGTACAAACACATAGACTCTTACATAAGTTGTTTAATAACGATAAAAGACTAACGCCACACTGTTCATTCATTTCTCGCTCCCAGTCACTGCACACACTACACACACATTGTTTCATAACACTACACACACTACCAGCTGTTTCACAGCTATTTTGTGAACCGTTACTTTCCATTTGCTTTCCTGAAGAACTGACTCAGCATCTGTCTATAATGTTGAGCTCAGAACGAGGATAAAGTGTTAGTATTATACATTGCATAGCATTCGAAGACAATTTTTCCAGGGAAGGAATAAAATAAGGAAACAAATTAGTGTGAAAGCATTTCGTGGGATATTAGACGATTTATTATCGTTATTAATATTTGTGTTACTTTTTTACCAGATCCCTACTCTGAGTTATCTAAGTAATCCTTCAACGTATGGAATATTTGGGTAACGGGTACTTACACAAGTTTCTTTTAGGAATTTCTTTAATCTCCTTTTTAATTTATAGCACGGATTTATTCCTTGGTAGAAATATTCTTGGAAAATGTAAGTTCAATCTATATCTTGTTTCATGGTCATGGACAAAGCTGTTTGTGGAATAATTACCGTGGTTATACAAGTGATTGGTAAATGTACTCACACAATGCAGTTAGATCCCCGTTGTTCTGAATAGATCCTTGCAGTGAGCTTGACAAGTATTTCTGGTTATTATTCTTATGACCCTTTACTGCAGTTTGAAAATTTTATTCATATTTTGCCCACTGGATCCGCAGAAAAGAATGCCTTGGCAAAAAATTGAGGGCACATATGAACACTATTTAATTAAAAGACACTGGTTGTTGGACACATGACAGAACTGTAATGACGTGCTAACGACCTGTTTGCAAGTATCTTTGTGCGCTCGCACCACTTCAGCTGAGAACCAACATTCATTCCAAGAAATTTTGCATTGTTACATTGGCTATAGAGGTGCCATCTACATTGACTTTAGTAGTGTCATTTTCCCTCCTCGCACTGAAATTCGGGGTATTTGTTTTCTCAATTTTCAAATGGTTCAAATGGCTCTGAGCACTATGGGACTTAACATCTGAGGTCATCAGTCCCCTAGAACTTAGAACTACCTAAACCTAACTAACCCAAGGACATCACACACATCCATGCCCGAGGCAGGATTCGAGCCTGCGACCGTAGCAGTTGCGCGGTTCCGGACTGACGCGCCTAGAACCGCTCAGCCACAGCGGCCGGCTCTCAATTTTCGATGTCACTTTATTGCGTGTAGACCAACTGTAAACTTCCTTAAGGGTTTCGGCCTCAAATAAAGCAACAGTTTCTCCAGTCTTTAGTTCTGTCAAATCTTTAAACATACGTGTATGCCATTCACTTATTTAATCATGTCAGTCCTTCCCATGGTTGGTTAGTGTGGCTGTCACTGGATAGACGACGCAAGTTTTACGTTCCCTGTTTTCTCCGTCGGTTTGTTATTCAGCTCTGTCCTCGACGCCTCTCCTCACGTATCAGATACTGTTATCGTTCCATAACAGCAGTATCAGATCGGAAACGTTCAGCATTTGGCTGTTCCTGTGCATACGATTAACTCTGTCTCCATCTTCTTTTTCGTTTTAGCTATGCGGTTCTGAAACAAACCACACAGTAACCTGCATCTTATTCGAAATCCCTCCGCATTCAAGAAGAGTGAATCATCCTCTGTCACCATGAGCATAGTTTCCCTCTGGCCACACACACGCTGTTGTCCTTCTGGCTAAACAGGGAACCAGTATCTCTGTCACAGTATCAGCACTACCCATGTTTTTCTCATCCCTTATTATTTCTGTTTTCTTCCTTCTATCTTATCTGCTAATCTTACCCTTTTGTTTCTCGTGCTTACACTGATCCGTTAGCTTCAGTCTTCGTCTATATTGTTGCCATGTATTTCTTTTAGATGTCATTACATTTGACGAGAATGTAAAAAAGAAATTGTTTAACACAATGAAAACAGGACCGACTAAATTCCATTTACTCATTACTACATCTATTATAATTATATTATTATTAGTAGTAGTATCACTATTCATATCGTATATAACATCAAATGAGTTAACTGTGTTAGATTTCTTGATTTATCCCTAGTCTGACACTTCCCAAGCGTCTAGGACTGCGTGATTTATCAACGGATAACTCGTGCAGATCCCAGTAAAGTGCCTTTTTGTAGTTGCCAGGTCGATATTTTATCAATGCCAATGGTTTTTACGTGACGACTAAGATCTTTTGGCGCTCCTCCTAGTGTATCGAGAATCACTGGGAACTACTTTCACTGGTTCACGCCAAGAGTCGCTGTAGTTTGATTTTCCAACTTCTCGTTTCTGGCAAGTATTTTAAGTTGTTTCATTCTGCTACGACCTGGGATGGCAATGTCGATGATAACACTTTATTTTTTCCCATAATTGCGATGTCTGGCGCATTATGTTCCAGCATTCGATCTGTCTGAAGTCGAAATTCCCACTCTAACTTAGCGTGGTCGTCTGCGACGACTTCTGATCTCTCACTAGTTCCTTACCAACGGAAGATGATAATTGTGCCTCTGCTTGCAATTATCCCGAAGACGGGTATGGGTCAGGTACAGAGTGCTTGTTATTTTCATTATTCTTATCATCACCTTTGTGTTGCCCATACACTAAGCGTATTGCAATACCGACTCATTAAGATTGTGTCCGCCCCCGGTAGCTGAGCGGTCAGCGCGACAGAATGTCAATCCTAAGAGCCAGGGTTCGATTCACGGCTGGGTCGGAGATTTTCTCCACTCAGGGACTTGGTGTTGTGTTGTCCTAATCATCATCATTTCATCCCCAGCGACGCGCAGGTCGCCGAAGTGGCGTCAACTCGAAATCTGGCAGAAAAACCCAAAGAGATTCTGGTCATACATGAATCACACCAGTGGCAAGACACAATCAATACCTTCACTGCGCGATAACAACGGTGAAGTCACTGATGACAGTGCCACTAAAGCAGAGTTATTAAACACCGTTTTCCGAAACTCCTTCACCAAAGAAAACGAAGTAAATATTTCTGAATTCCAATCAGGAACAACTGCCAAGATGAGAAACATAGAAGTAGATATCCTCGGTGTAACAAAGCAGCTTAAATCACTTAATAAAGGCAAGGCCTCCGGTCCAGATTGTATACAGGTCAGGTTTCGCTCAGAGTATGCTGATAAAATAGCTCCATATTTAGCAATTATATACAACCACTCGCTCACAGAAAGATACTTACCTAAAGACTGGAAAATTGCTCAAGTCACACCAATACCCAGAAAGGGAAGTAGGAGTAATCCGCTGAATTACAGGCATTTATCAGTAACGTCGATTTGCAGTAGGGTTTTAGAACATATACTGTATTCGAACATTATGAAGTACCTCGAAGAAAACGATTTATTGACATATAGTCAGCGCGGATTCAGAAAATATCGTTCTTGTGAAACACAACTAGCTTTTTATACTTATGAAGTAATAAGTGCTATCGACAGGTGATGTCAAATTGATTCCATATTTTTAGATTTCCAGAAGGCTTTCGACACCGTTCCTCACAAGCGTCTTCTAATCAAACTGCGTGCCTACGGAGTATCGCCTCAGTTGTGCGACTGGATTCGTGATTTCCTGTCAGAATGGTCACAGTTCGTAGTAATAGACGGAAAGTCATCGAGTAAAACAGAAGTAATATCCGGCATTTACCCAAGGAAGTGTTATAGGCCCTCTATTGTTCCTGATCTATATTAACGACATAGGAGACAATCTGAGTAGCCATCTTAGATTCTTTGCAGATGATGCTGTCATTTACCGTCTTGTAAAATCTTCAGATGATCAAAACGATTTAGATAAGATATCTGTATGGTGCGAAAAGTGGCAGTTGACCCTGAATAAAGAAAAGTGTGAAGTTATTCACATGAGTATTAAAAGAAATCGGCTAAATTTCGATTACGCGATAAGTCACACAAATCTGAAGGCTGTAAATTCAGCTAAATACTTAGGGACTACAATTACAAATAACCTGAATTGGAACGATCACACAGATAATATTGTGGGTAATGCAAACCAAAGACTGCGATTCATTGGCAGGACACTTAGAAGGTGCAACAGGTCTACCAAATAGACTGCTTACACTACGCTTGTCCGCCCTATTCTGAAGTACTGCTGTGCGGTGTGGGATCCGCATCAGGTAGGACTGACGGATGACATCGAAAAAGTACAAAGAAGGGCAGCTCGTTTTGTATTATCCTGAAATAGGGGAGATAGTGTCACAGACGTGATACGTGAATTGGAGTGGTAATCATTAAAACAAAGGCGTTTATCGTTGCGACGGGATCTTCTCATGAAATTTCAATCCCCAGTTTTCTCCTCCGATTGCGAAAACATTTTGTTGGCACTTACCTACATAGGGAGAAATGATCATCACGATAAAATAAGAGAAATCAGGGCTCGCACGGAAAAAATTATGTGCTCGTTTTTCCCACGTGCCGTTCGAGAGTGGAACGGTAGAGAGACAGCATGAAGGTGTTTTATTGAACCCTCTGCCAGGCACTTTATTGTGAATAGCAGAGTAATCACGTAGATGTAGATAGATGTAGACCTGCACCCGGCTAACCGTCTACCCGACGGGAGGCCCTAGACACACGACATATTTACATTTTACTAAGATTGTGTGGCTACACGTAAAGGAGGATCTGCAGGCCTTAATCTTGCTAGGGGAAATAAATGTGTACATAAAGAATAAAAAATAACATTGCCGTGGACACTCTCCTGGATGCAAAAGTCAGTGTACGATTTATGTAACTAATACACAATAAGGAAGTTCAGAACTACAAATAACACAGAAACTCGTCGGTAGTATACACGCCAATAAATTTACATCACAAGAATCACACATATGTCAAAAGAATCGTAGATATCACACAGGGTGTCCCAGAAGGAATGGTCAGCATTCAAGGGTGTGACAGGAACGTTCATTTGAAGTAAAAACACTTCATGTGGACATATGCCCTACACCGAATTGTTTCCGAGATAGAACACGTCGGGTTTTGGCCCAGACGTTTTATTCTAGCCCAACTTACCTCGTCCCTTGCGACCTCTTTGCTCGGGATATCTTTCTGCCATTAAAGTAACCCGTTGAACGCGCAGTTGTCCATGGTGCGTTGTGAGTGAAGTAGTGCGAGGGACTGATAGTGTATAAGAAAGAAGCATCGGTTAAATGTGTTTGTGCCCCTGCTGGCTAAAACGCCATACATCTACACTAATGACGAATACGCAGATATGGAGTAGGCCTACGTTAACGGCGTCTGTGATGGTAGTGTTCCTGCTGCTGTTGAAGATTACCGTCGGCACTTTCCGACAATCCGAATTCCTGATCGTAGAGTATTTAGCAGAGTTGCCAGAATATGGCCTGGAACAGGTATTTTCCACGTTCCAACTTCGCTTTTGAAAGTGTAGTTCAACAATCTGTGGAGGAACTGTAACTCATTGTTGAAATGATGCAGCGTAGTCCTGCTATCAGTTCACAGCGACTTTCTATACGTATCAGTGTCCTAAGAACGTGTGTATGACGAACATGACGCGCGGAAAAATTGGACCCATTTCACATACAGCGTGTCCTCAATCTTCACATTGGCGACAATGCCACACGACTTAAGCTGTGTCTCTTGTTAAATGACAGTCGTCATTTGGCTCCATTAGTACTATTCGCTGATGAAGCCACGTTTACTTGAAATGTCATCAACGTCATACGTACGTAATAAACCTCGACGGTCTCAGGAAAATCCACAGGCAACAATGGAAACCAATTACCAACGTTTAATGGTTGGTGCGGCATAATCAGTAACAAGTTGATAAGTATCACCACTTTAAAAGATCGAATGACGGAACAGAATTACTCGCATTTCTTGGAACATTATTTTGTTGAAAATTCTGAGGACGCTCCTTTGGCCACGCGAACTGCAGTGTACTTTCGGGCATGACGAAGCCCCTCCCCATTTTACAAGACCTGTGAAGGAACATCTCAATCGCACTTAACGTTGCATTTGTCGTGGTAGTACAATAAATTGGCCACCAAGATCGCCAGACCTTACGCCATTAGATTTTCGTTTATGGTGTTGGATAAAATCTGATGTGTACAAACGAAAGATGAATAAGGGAGATGAACTGCTTGGTCGCATCTCAGACACTGCTGACCTCAGTAGGGAACTTGAAGAAGCACTCAAATAAGCAACACAAGTTCTCCCAATAGTGCACGAATACACTGAAGTTGGCAGTGGGATGTCATTGTCAAATGTGCAACACTTGTAATGTAACGTTTATGATAATTCTTAGAGGTGAATGGGTTAAAAACAGGTGTTTTTCAACGTACAATGTCTCAAACGCATGTTGTAGGCCTAACATTTACCAACTGTTGTGCACGTGTACATGTGTAAACTTGACAATGATTGAATAATACGGAAAATAAATAATAATGTAAATTAATATGTTCTATCTCGGAAACCATTCAGAATAGGGCACATGTCTATATGAAGCTTTTTGCTTTAAACAATCATTTGTGCCATATCCCTGAATATTGGCCATTCCTCTTGGGACACCCTGTATAGAATTGGTAAATGTATCAAATGCCAAAAAAAAAAAAAAAAAAAAAAGAGAGAGAGAGAGATAGACAAACAAGAGAAAAAATTATAAATTCTAAGGAATACTTTAGGATAACAATGTGATAACGAACTGAAGAGATAAAAAATAACGTAACAAAAATATTGAAGATATCATTAGGAAACGGCAACTTCATTTTATGGTCAATTATTAATTATGCAAATGTTTCATGGAAGAATGATACGTGCAAACGTATCAGTCTGAGCGAGGTGGAAATTTCAGATTTACCATTTATCTGCTGATGATAACAATGCAACCAGCTAAACTGTTCGTATTAGGTCCTCTTCAGTTTCGGCAGGAACATAATACTTCCACACGATTCCACAAATCAATGGAATGAGATTAGGTATACGAGCTGGCTATGAAACAGAACCTTTCCTTGACACGATTCCTTCAGGGAAGGTCTAACGAAGAGTTCACGAACAAGACATTGGTACCTCATATGTGCACCAAAATCAAGTCGACTGTACTGCACTAGTGGAGTTTCCTATGGCCAGCGCTCATTATGTACCATACAATATTAGTAATTAAATACATTAATATAGATTTATTACTAGTTTAAGCAATGATGTATTTTTTTCATTTTTTGAAAAATATGACATGTTTCTCTATTAGTAATAACGTTTTAGTTTAGAGATTATTCCATAGAAAACATATACCCACTTTCGATTCATTGTAATGAATCTCAAAATGTTTTTCATTTCCTTCTAAGCCCTATCGTGCTTCACCTTCGTGTACTGTGGGTTCCCTCAAGAATTTTTACAAAGGAACAAAATAAACAGATGCAGGAATATATTGGTAGGAAGCTAGCGAAGATGAAGAAATATATTGATAGGGAAATGAGGAAAAAAAACGGCAAATATTCTCAAATGTGCCCCTGAGCTGCGTGCAATGAAAAAAGAAACTGCAAGAGTCTCAGTCGGTCTTCACTCAACAATCATGGAAGCCAACTGTTAGTTTCGTTGGTACAATATTTTGATTATTTTAAAGACATGGCTCTTCGATCTGTAACTAAAACTACTGAAAGACTGGTGTTATTAAGTCTAACACCAACTTACGTCTATTTCTAGTATCTGATGTCTATCTCAAATAGTATGAAGAGTTCGCAGAAATAGTGTGTTGCTTTAACTATTACAATGTGTGGTTCATTATTTTTCTTTGCTTATGTTATAATTTTTTGTTTATTTGCTTGCAACATGCTCTAGTACAATATTTGGAATATCACATATACAGGGTGTTTCAAAAATGACCGGTATATTTGAAACGGCAATAAAAACTAAACGAGCAGCGATAGAAATACACCGTTTGTTGCAATATGCTTGGGACAACAGTACATTTTCAGGCAGACAAACTTTCGAAATTACAGTAGTTACAATTTTCAACAACAGATGGCGCTGCGGTCTGGGAAACTCTATAGTACGATATTTTCCACATATCCACCATGCGTAGCAATAATATGGCGTAGACTCTGAATGAAATTACCCGAAACCTTTGACAACGTGTCTGGCGGAATGGCTTCACATGCAGATGAGATGTACTGCTTCAGCTGTTCAATTGTTTCTGGATTCTGGCGGTACACCTGGTCTTTCAAGTGTCCCCACAGAAAGAAGTCACAGGGGTTCATGTCTGGCGAATAGGGAGGCCAATCCACGCCGCCTCCTGTATGTTTCGGATAGCCCAAAGCAATCACACGATCATCGAAATATTCTTTCAGGAAATTAAAGACGTCGGCCGTGCGATGTGGCCGGGCACCATCTTGCATAAACCACGAGGTGTTCGCAGTGTCGTCTAAGGCAGTTTGTACCGCCACAAATTCACGAAGAATGTCCAGATAGCGTGATGCAGTAATCGTTTCGGATCTGAAAAATGGGCCAATGATTCCTTTGGAAGACATGGCGGCCCAGACCAGTACTTTTTGAGGATGCAGGGACGATGGGACTGCAACATGGGGCTTTTCGGTTCCCCATATGCGCCAGTTCTGTTTATTGACGAAGCCGTCCAGGTAAAAATAAGCTTCGTCAGTAAACCAAATGCTGCCCACATGCATATCGCCGTCATCAATCCTGTGCACTATATCGTTAGCGAATGTCTCTCGTGCAGCAATGGTAGCGGCGCTGAGGGGTTGCCGCGTTTGAATTTTGTATGGATAGAGGTGTAAACTCTGGCGCATGAGACGATACGTGGACGTTGGCGTCATTTGGACCGCAGCTGCAACACGGCGAACGGAAACCCGAGGCCGCTGTTGGATCACCTGCTGCACTAGCTGCGCGTTGCCCTCTGTGGTTGCCGTACGCGGTCGCCCTACCTTTCCAGCACGTTCATCCGTCACGTTCCCAGTCCGTTGAAATTTTTCAAACAGATCCTTTATTGTATCGCTTTTCGGTCCTTTGGTTACATTAAACCTCCGTTGAAAACTTCGTCTTGTTGCAACAACACTATGTTCTAGGCGGTGGAATTCCAACACCAGAAAAATCCTCTGTTCTAAGGAATAAACCATGTTGTCTACAGCACACTTGCACGTTGTGAACAGCACACGCTTACAGCAGAAAGACGACGTACAGAATGGCGCACCCACAGACTGCGTTGTCTTCTATATCTTTCACATCACTTGCAGCGCCATCTGTTGTTGAAAATTGTAACTACTGTAATTTCGAAAGTTTGTCCGCCTGAAAATGTACTGTTGTCCCAAGCATATTGCAACAAACGGTGTATTTCTATCGCTGCTCGTTTAGTTTTTATTGCCGTTTCAAATATACCGGTCAAGTTTGAAACACCCTGTATGTATTGTGTGTGTGTGTGTGTGTGGAGTGGAGTGTAATGTTTGGTTTGTATGATGATGACGATGATGATGATGATGATGAGATGATGATGAGGATTATGATGATTATGATGAGAGAAGGGAGAAGGTGAAGCACGGTTTCGGCACATACCCTATTCTTCGCGCACCAAGGGGACCGTCGAGTTTAACATCCTCTTCCGACACCACCATCAACAGCGTCACACGCCCTCATTTCATGAAACACTGTGGATAGGTTTGGTATTTAAACCAGGACACTGGTGCAAAGTCTGGTGGGTAGACACTTTACGCCACACCTCTCCTCCCCTTTCCAGTCAAATACTAGTAGTGAAAAATTCATCCACCACCAGGATTCAAACCGGCTTACCCTTGGGTCGAGCACCGCCGCACACGCCTGCGTTACGACTATTTCTTTTCCTCGGCCTCGGAGGCAGGTTTATATTTTGTCTAATTTTTAACCAACGCCAAACAAATTTTGTTACATTACTCAGCATCTCAAACTTTCAACTTAATTAATTAGATATACATTTTCTACTACAACTGGAAAAGACAAGCAACAACTACATCCAGTTTTGTGAACTAATGGGTACATTCAACTGCCTCTCCGCGTTTCTCTGTGAACGATCTTGCTTCAAGTTTTTTCTTCGCCAATCTTATAATATTTTAATCTCACTTCTCACTCTTTCTTTTATTTTTTCATCGCTTCTTCGGGACACAGGTTGACCAGCAGACTGCATCCGTGCCTTGCGCCCTCTTTAATACGATCTGTTCTCTCATTGTCTTCCATTTTACTGTTTCCTCTCGGTTCTTGTCTACATTGTACGTAATCCGCCTTTCCGAGTAACATAAATCTATTTTTCTGAGAATTTAATACATCGTGCACTAATTTCCACTCCCGGTTTTTCTATACCGGCAAATCTTATGAAGGTGTTTTAATTTCTCTTAAGTCTGGCATCCATTATCAAGCGCAACGACAGAACTGTATCTCTGGTACTTTTACCTTCCCGAAAGCTAATCTGATCCTCTAACAAGTCCCCACATTTTTCATTTCTTCCGTATATTTTTGTTAGTAGCTTGGCTGTATGAGCTATTAAAATGATTATGCGATAATCCTCGTAGCCCTTGCTAGCTTCGGGATCGTGTGAACGATATTCTTCCGAAAGTCCGATTATATACCTCCACTCTCATAGACTAATTTGTATAACCGTTACATGTCACTTCCCCCATTATATTAAAAATTCTGACAGGATGTTTTCTATTCTTCCAATTATGATTATTCGCAACATTTCCACAGATATGGCTCCCACTTCCTCTTTATCACGTCAGCTCACAGTTCCTATCCTTCGTAGACGACTGCAGCCTCTCTGTTCACCTATCCGCTCTCTCCTCTGATTTTAGCGGTGGATCCGGTACTGCACTACTTAATGTTGGCACCTTTGCTTTCTGTTAAACTGAAAGTTTTGACTTTTTAATGTTCTTCCAACTTTTCGATTTCTTAACTTTTTTCAGAAGCCATTTCGCTTTAAATTCTCTCTATGTGATATTCTTCTTCATTGTTTTCTTTTCCCGAGAATTGTAACATTTCCTTCCTTCGGCGATCAACTGAAGCATTCCTTCTGTTACCCAAGGTTTCTTCGCAGCTACCTTCTTTGTATCTATATTTGTTCGTCCATCTTTTTCAGGGGTATTCAGTTGACCTCTCTGGTGTAGCCTTCATTATTGCATTACATACAGCCTCATAGAAATTCATAACCATATCCGAATACTTCATTATCCCGTTTCTTTAGACGTACAGGTAGGTTCTTCATGGCGATTTTCTTAAACTGTAGCGTACTCTTCGTCATTACTAAATTGTGATCTGATTCTACATATGCTCGTGAGTACGGCTTACAATCCAGTTATCTGATTTCGAAATACTAGTTTCAGCATGATGCATTCAGGCTGGTCTCTTCCTGTGTCTCTACTGTATTTGCTGCTTCTACGAGAGGTGCTCAATAAGCAAAGCAACACATTTTTTCTCGGCAAATTTCGATTGAAAAATGCCGAAATTGTTGTGGGACATTGCGAAATATTCTCGCTTCGGCCTACAGTTTCATAAAGTACCGATATGTGGCGGCACTATACGCAGCCTTCCAAATAGATTTTCGTTCCAAGCAGAGAGCTGCCATCGAGATTCTTTTGGCAGAAAACCAGAGCATCGCAGATATTCATAGGCCTTACACAATATCTAGAGAGATCTGGCACTGAACAAAAGCACGGTGAGTCGTTGAGAGAAGCGTCTATCGTCATTGTAACAGTCCGTCCCGATAGCTGAGTGGACAGCGTGACAGACTGCCGTCCTACGGGCCGGGGTTTGATTCCTGGCTGGGTCGGGGATTTTCTCCGCTCAGGGACTGAGTGTTGTCTTCACCATCATTTCATCCCCATCCGGCGCGCAGGTCGCCCAATGTGAAGTCGAATGTAATAAGACCTGCACCAAGGCGGCCGGACCTGCCCCGTAAGGGGCCTTCCGGCCAAAGACGCCAAACGCTCATTTCATCATTGCAACAAGCTCGAGCAAACCTGTCCGATCTCCCACGTGCCGGACGGCCTCTCACAGCTGTGACTCCTGCAATGTTGAAACGTGTAGACACTTTCGTTAGAGGAACAAAACAGTCCATATTCAAACACGTTGCTGCACAACTATATTTCTCTTGCGGTACCAGTTGGGGTACTCAAAAGCGAGCAGCGAACTTTCGACTTCCATTCTCTTGACCCAATGAAGGATGCACTCTGCGGGAAGCAATACGTGGATGATGGGGAGGTTATTAGCGTAGTAAGACGTTGGCTCCGACGTCGACCGATAGAGTGTTACTATGCGGCCGTACAGACCCTCCCAGTAATGTGGCGTAAGGCCGTCGCGTTGAACAAAGCCTTATGTAGCTGAAAGAGTGGAGAATAATATGGTGTATTGGAACCACAACCAACCTGCTTTCAGAAAAAGAAACTGTTGCATTACTTACTGAACGGCCCTCATAGTTGAAATTTATTGCAGAACTCAAGAAATCCTTATTCTCGCTCATTTCTGCTATGAGGCCTGTATTCTTCAGTATTTCTGTGTCCTGTTTCCATAAATATTCCATACGTTAAACAGGCTTATCTACTTACACCTTTTTTTAAGTATAAAAGTAGCTACAAACGCAGATGCATGCGATACATGTCTCGCAGTATAGTACCTGGGAATGACTGTAAAACTAGTAAGAGAACACAGTGGAATATTTGGAGACGGAATGTCACACAAATTGTGTCAGGTATTCGATAAACTATTTCTTCGTGCACTCAAACGATTCATGTTTAAATTTATTAACCTGAAGATCATGTAAATTGACCAATTACGTATTTTCAGCTACGGTCTTCCACACAATTTTCAAGTTTTAGGAAATATACAACAGTATTTCTTAGCATATTTTGCACAAATATAAAGGCCAAGTGTCCGCAGCTCGTGGTCGTGCGGTAGAGTTCTCGCTTCCCGCGCCCGGGTTCCCGGGTTCGATTCCCGACGGGGTCAGGGATTTTCTCTGCCTCGTGATGACTGGGTGCTGTGTGATGTCCTTAGGTTAGTTAGGTTTAAGTAGTTCTAAGTTCTAGGGGACTGATGTCCATAGATGTTATGTCCCATAGTGCTCAGAGCCATTTGAACCAAAGGCCAAGTAGCAATATGGAGAGTACGGGATTCTGCTATTTCATAAATATTTCATTTAGCGCCTGAATTTTTCCATGAAAAATTCCTCACAGCTAATAGAGAACCATTCAGTTGCTTCGAAAAATTGTTTCTGACGATCCTGCATGAAGTTTCAAGTATTAAAGGGAAAATCATTGACAACAGGCCAGTAAAAGAAGTCGAACAATCTAATGAAGGAACAAATAAGTGCATGAGCAATTAAATGAAAAAGACGTTTGGAGACAACGATCAGTACGTGAAGAAATAGACGAACTTATCACAAAAAGAGTAAAATGTAACAATTGGAAGGATTCTGAAAGAATGCCAATAAGGCCATGCGCTAAAAAACGAAATCAACTGAATCTAGAAAGAATTACTCAAGAGTGGAAAATACAAAAATATTAAGAAACAGTGTACACACTTCACTAGCGTAGTTCAAATGGCTCTTAGCACTCTGGAACATAACATCTGAGGTCATCAGTCCCCTAGACTTAGAACTACTTAAACCTAACTAACCTAAGGACATCACACACATCCAAGCCCGAGCCAGGATTCGAATCTGCAACCGTAGCAGCAACTAGCGTAGTCCTAAAACTAATTGTCGTATCAGGAGATGGAGTTAATTCACTGATGAAGACGTACAGTGTGTATATAATGCTGAACTAAAAACTTTTAACACCTTGACGAAGTTGTCATAAAAGTTTCTGTCGTAGATAGCTAATGAACGTACGGAAAAGCGGTTAAGTATCCAAAAAATAGCTATATTATTACCAAAGAAGGTTTCATATGGTCACTGCGAGCTGCAATAGCATGTGCCTATATGCCAAAGTGCCAATCTTTATGTACAACTATGAAATACAGAAAGATTTTGATCGCACAATTCTTTATTAAGCGTCACTCGTTTCAGAATTTCATCCTCAGACAGAAGCCGCAGAATAAAGTGTACAAGAAAATTAACGATAGAAAATATGTCCATAAGTATGAATTTAAGTATTCCAATATACAGAAATTTCAGTTAGTATCTCAGGCCTACCTGTACCACGGATGTATTTCTCCATCAGGTAATGGAAATCTTTGTAGTGTTTCACTTGTTTCTCAAGGAAGCTGTTTCAGTGAGTTAACCAAAAATTCTCACTATTTCCTTCCTCTTACTTTTTGCAGAGGAGATGGGTTCGCCAGCTTGAATACTTCTGTTAGGTAGAATATTTATTCTATTTATTTTCATATTAATTCCAAACAGATGCATTCGATTATGTTCATTAATTATGATCGATTTCGAAGCTCTCGTGGTTTCATCATCAGGCCCCTAGGATATTAATATAAAATTAGTGCAGTTAGCTATATAAGCATTAATGAGATACAGGGTGTTTCAAAAATGACCGGTATATTTGAAACGGCAATAAAAACTAAACGAGCAGCGATAGACATACACCGTTTGTTGCAATATGCTTGGGACAACAGTACATTTTCAGGCGGACAAACTTTCGAAATTACAGTAGTTACAATTTTCAACAACAGATGGCGCTGCAAGTGATGTGAAAGATATAGAAGACAACGCAGTCTGTGGGTGCGCCATTCTGTACGTCGTCTTTCTGCTGTAAGCGTGTGCTGTTCACAACGTGCAAGTGTGCTGTAGACAACATGGTTTATTCCTTAGAACAGAGGATTTTTCTGGCGTTGGAATTCCACCGCCTAGAACACAGTGTTGTTGCAACAAGACGAAGTTTTCAACGGAGGTTTAATGTAACCAAAGGACCGAAAAGCGATACAATAAAGGATCTGTTTGAAAAATTTCAACGGACTGGGAACGTGACGGATGAACGTGCTGGAAAGGTAGGGCGACCGCGTACGGCAACCACAGAGGGCAACGCGCAGCTAGTGCAGCAGGTGATCCAACAGCGGCCTCGGGTTTCCGTTCGCCGTGTTGCAGCTGCGGTCCAAATGACGCCAACGTCCACGTATCGTCTCATGCGCCAGAGTTTACACCTCTATCCATACAAAATTCAAACGCGGCAACCCCTCAGCGCCGCTACCATTGCTGCACGAGAGACATTCGCTAACGATATAGTGCACAGGATTGAAGACGGCGATATGCATGTGGGCAGCATTTGGTCTACTGACGAAGCTTATTTTTACCTGGACGGCTTCGTCAATAAACAGAACTGGCGCATATGGGGAACCGAAAAGCCCCATGTTGCAGTCCCATCGTCCCTGCATCCTCAAAAAATACTGGTCTGGGCCGCCATGTCTTCCAAAGGAATCATTGGCCCATTTTTCAGATCCGAAACGATTACTGCATCACGCTATCTGGACATTCTTCGTGAATTTGTGGCGGTACAAACTGCCTTAGACGACACTGCGAACACCTCGTGGTTTATGCAAGATGGTGCCCGGCCACATCGCACGGCCGACGTCTTTAATTTCCTGAATGAATATTTCGATGATCGTGTGATTGCTTTGGGCTATCCGAAACATACAGGAGGCGGCGTGGATTGGCCTCCCTATTCGCCAGACATGAACCCCTGTGACTTCTTTCTGTGGGGACACTTGAAAGGCCAGGTGTACCGCCAGAATCCAGAAACAATTGAACAGCTGAAGCAGTACATCTCATCTGCATGTGAAGGCATTCCGCCAGACACGTTGTCAAAGGTTTCGGGTAATTTCATTCAGAGACTACGCCATATTATTGCTACGCATGGTGGATATGTGGAAAATATCGTACTATAGAGTTTCCCAGACCGCAGCGCCATCTGTTGTTGAAAATTGTAACTACTGTAATTTCGAAAGTTTGTCTGCCTGAAAATGTACTGTTGTCCCAAGCATATTGCAACAAACGGTGTATTTCTATCGCTGCTCGTTTAGTTTTTATTGCCGTTTCAAATATACCGGTCATTTTTGAAACACCCTGTAAATACAGATTAGAAATGATGTGCACATAACGGCACAGATTCACTCTAGGAATGTTAGCCATGATTTTTTATGCGTTTCAGATGTGACTAGACACTAATTAATAGTGCTAAAAGTGAAACATTAAAACTGAAACAGGGAGAAAAGAGAGGAGAGGGTGATAGCAGCAGAGTAACAACGGAGTCGGTACCGCCGGTAGTTATATTAACTGGATGAATAGTAGCTCTTCGCGTACAGTCACTCGCTGAACAAGCGATAACCATAGGCGAGGGGTAATTGTGATATTGCGGTAGTTAATACGTTTAACCGTTATTAAGAGCTATAGTCAATGTGGTAAAACCTATGTAATTATGGTGAATGTAACATGTGTCGACGTTGAAAGTGCTGGTCAGAGTAGCACTAGCTGGCGTGTTTATAGGAAATTAAATGAATATGACTACCACACGTAACAGTGACTGTTCATGCTGCCGTAGTGCCTGAAACTTTCTTTACAAATTGCGCTTTTTAGACTCTTCAAATGGTTCAAATGGCTCTAAGCACTACGGGACTTAACATCTGGGGTCATCAGTCCCCTAGACTGTTATATCCTAGCCAGTAATGCCAACCGAGCCCGCTGCCAAAAAGGTTGGCAGCATCAAAGTCCGGACGCCGTCCGCATAAGCAGCGCCAGCGATACAGGAAATCGCCGCAAGTCTGCGCGCGCCACCGCTGGCTTCTGGCTTCTTAAGCGCTGGAGTCGCGAGCGCTAGGACAGTTCTGTATTCGCCGCTCAGTTGTGTACTCGCCACCGAATTGTGTACTCGTTAGTCAGTTGTGTGTTCATCGCAGCAGAGTTGTTGTTTGTCGTCAGCCGACGCTGACCAAGCCGCTCCGACTCGAACTAGACAGATTTCTGTAGACCATGTTCACCACTGTGTTCTGTATCGTCGTTAATAAAGATAAGTACCTACTTTCATTTAATCCGAGTGTTTGGGTTTTCATCTTTCTGTTCACTGTTCCAGCGGACCGGTCGGCCCGCTATTAAAAGTGTGGCGGTGACTTCGTAGGCCGTTTCTACAGCGAAGTGTTGTCGCTACGAAGGCCGCCACAAAACTGGCGACGAGGACTTCCGAACTCGTGTGCAGGGCTGGTTTACCTTGTTTCTTGAGATAGAATTTTGGGGGCTGGTTTAATTTGTGTTCACTATGTCTGCCGAATTACAACAGTTGATCTTGTTACAGAGTCAGCAAATACAAAGTCTGGTGGAAGCAATCGCCAAACAAGCGGCTAATCCACCACCACACACGGAACAAGCACAGGCAGCACCGCCTTTTCGTGCTTTTGAGGCATCACGAGAAGAATGGCAAGAATATTTCGCGCAGTTGCAGGCGCACATGTCAGTCTACAAAATCACAGGTAATGAGCGGCAGCTTTATTTAATTTCCACTGCAGGCGTGGAAGTCTATAGACTACTTTGTAAGTTGTTCCCGCAATCCAAGCCAGAAGCTTTAGACTATGACGTTGTTGTTAACAAGCTTGCTGAGTATTTCGAGTCGCGAGTTCATGTGGCAGCGGCCAGATTCAAGTTCTTCAGATTAAAGAAACTGCCACATCAATCTAATAAACAGTGGTTAACAGATTTACGGGGCCTCACCCGTCAGTGCCGATTTAATTGTGTGTGTGGAGCTTCCTACAGTGATGTCATGTTACGCGACGCTATTACTCAAAACATTGCAGACTCTCGTATTCGTGCTGCTATCTTAAAGTTGCCTGACCCGTCATTAGAGACTGTGATGAACATTATTGAAGCCCAAGATACTTTTGACTATGCTGAGTGTGAGTTAGATCAGCCATGTATTTCTCAAATTGCCTGTGCTAAGCAAGTTATGTCACGCCCGCGGCCCCACCGGCAGAGTCAGACTGTAAACACTAGCCGGCCGCGTCATGTTAAACACATTCGTCAGCCTCGTGTGCAAAATGATAGACTTAAGTCTTGCCCTAAGTGTGTTCTTGCTCATCCTCGTGAACGTTGCCCGTTACGAAACGCGGTTTGTCACTTTTGTCAAAGGAAAGGACACATCCAGACTGTTTGTTTGCGTAAACGCAAGAACAATTCTAGTGCTGCCCAGCCCATGGATGTTCATGTTCTTCAAAGCCAGCCCGCCCAGAAGGTCGCGTTTAAAGACTCTTCCACGGTTCGTGTGGGTAATAAACTTGTTCGCAATAAGCCACCCACCCAGCCCTCTGCTATGCGACCCAAGCGTACTTCAAACGCTGTAACACGTAATGTACAGACTGCAAGTGAAGCGGGAGTTGTTGTTCCACCCGCCCAACCCACGAGTTGTCGTAAGCAGCGAACACGCGCTAAACGCGCTGATTTTGTGTCTTCCGCCTCCGCTGCACCGATCTAGAGACAGTGTAATAAACTATTTGTGAAGCTACGCATCCAGGATAAGACCTTCAATTTTCAATTAGACACTGGTGCGTCTGTGACTCTCATAAATAGTGCTACGTATGCGGCTATCGGCCACCCTAAACTTTCAGCGGCAATACATTCTTTGGCTACTTATAGTGGCGAACACATTCCTGTGTTAGGTGTATGTAGCGTGCCAGCCACATTCCGGGGCAACACAAAAACAGTTTCATTCACAGTGCTCCGCGCTACGGACAGTGTAAACACTTTCGGATTAGACTGTTTTGACTTGTTTGGCCTGTCTATCCAAGACAATGTGTTGCAACTTAATTCTGTTGTTGTTCCTCAAGACAGCATAACCGATTTGTGTAAACGATACAGTGACATATTTAAAGACGAACTCGGTTGTGCTGCGAACTTTGCCGCTCATATTACGTTAAAAGATAATGCTCAGCCTCGATTTTTTCGTGCTCGTCCAGTGCCTCACGCCCTCCGGGCACCTGTAGAAGATGAACTTCGTCGTTGGCAAAACGACGGTGTTATTCAACCCGTTTCAGCGAGCCAGTGGGCTTCTCCCTTAGTTATTATAAAGAAACCGTCTGGCAAGTTACGTTTGTGTGCAGATTTTAAGTCGACAGTTAATCCTCAGACTGTCATTGATTCTTTTCCTTTACCTAGACCGGACGAGCTGATGGATAAGTTAGGGGAAGCTCGTTTCTTTTCCAAAATTGATCTCCGTGAAGCATATTTGCAATTGCCCCTCGACGAGCAATCACAACAGTATTTTGTCATAAACACGTCGTTGGGGTTGTTCCGTTTTCTGCGTTTGCCTTTTGGTTGTGCGTCAGCTCCAGCTGTTTTTCAGCGTTTTTTGTCACAACTTCTGGCTAATGTGCCATCGTGTTGCAACTATTTATACGATATTGTTGTGTCCAGTCGGACGCCTGCTGAACATTTCCGTAATTTGGAGTGTTTGTTTACAGTGTTGTCTCAGGCAGGCCTACGTTGCAACATCGATAAATGTTCATTTTTCCTTACGGAGTTGGAGTATCTGGGACATGTTATTAATGCTCAAGGCATTCATCCCTCCCAGTCACATTTAGCAGCTATTCGTGATTTGCCCGCCCCTCGCAATCTGCATGAATTGCAAGCAGTTCTTGGCAAATTGACATATTATATTAGGTTTATACCTAATGCATCACAGATTGCTGCACCGTTGCGTCGTCTCCGCCGTAAGAATGTTCCGTTTGTGTGGTCAGCTGATTGCCAATCAGCCTTTCAGCAGCTAAAAGAGGCTTTATTGAATGATCGTTGTCTGGTCCATTACGACCCTAACAAGCCTCTGGTGTTAGCTTGTGATGCTTCTTCTTTCGGTCTCGGTGCTGTGTTGTCTCACCGAGTCGGTAACACCGAACGTCCTATTGCGTTCGCATCGAAATTGTTAAACAAAGCTCAGTGTAATTATAGCCAATTGGACAAGGAAGCGTTGGCTATTGTGTTCGGTGTCACAAAATTCCATCACTACCTCTATGGTAGACCATTCTATTTAGTAACAGATCACAAGCCCCTGACGTCACTGTTTCATCCGTCTAAACCAGTTCCTCAGCGGACAGCTCAGAGACTACAACGTTGGGCTCTTTTGTTATCACAATACCAGTATGAGATACTGTATCGCCCTACAGCTCAGCATGCAAACGCTGACGCGCTTTCTAGATTGCCGATTGCTGCGGATGATGTCTTCGATTCCTCTGACGACTCTTGCCATCAGACTGACGCCGATGAGCATCAATCCCTCCGGGATTTTCCGATTGATTATCGTCAGGTGGCACGTGAGACAGCTACGGATTCTCATCTGAGTTTACTATTACGTTTTGTTCAACGTAGTTGGCCGTCCAAGGCAAAGGACATATCGGATCCTGTGGTTCGTCGCTATTATCCGCAACGTCATCTGTTGTCTGTTTCGCACGGAGTTTAGCTGTTACGCACCGAGAATGACCAGCTTCGTGTAGTGGTTCCCCAAGTGCTCCAATCCAAGGTCCTCGACTTGTTGCATCAAGGTCATTGGGGAGTGGTCCGCACCAAGCAGCTTGCCCGCCGTCATTGTACATGGATCGGCATTGATAAGCAGATTACGCAGCTGTCTACAGATTGTTCGACGTGTGCCGAACACCAAGCTGCTCCGCCTCAACGCTATTTTGAGTGGGCACACCCTGCCGGTCCCTGGCAGCGAGTACATATTGATTTCGCTGTTCCATATTGGAATTCTCGTTGGCTCATCGTGATAGATGCATTTAGTCATTTTCCGTTTGTTGCGCCCATGCAGTCTACAACGTCTGCACAAACTATACAGGCGTTGACTTCAATTTTTTGTATTGAGGGTCTTCCAGAAGTTTTAGTGTCTGACAATGGTCCACAATTTACCTCTGCTGAATTTGAAAGTTTTTGTTCTGCCAATGGCATTCGCCATGTTCTTACTCCGCCGTTCCACCCTCAATCGAATGGTGCAGCGGAACGTTTTGTACGCACATTCAAGGCTCATATGGACCGCCTTCGTGCTACGCACTCTCGTCAGCAGGCCCTCATCACGTTCCTGTCGTCGTACCGGACCACGCCACGCGACGGCCCTTCGCCTGCGGAGCTTCTCCACGGCCGTCGTCATCGCACCCTACTACGGTTGTTGCACCCCCCGGATCGACCCGCCGCTTCTGAGCATCGCACGCGTTTTCAGCGCAACGACGCCGTTTTTTTTTCAGAGTTTATCACGGTCGCCGTCGTTGGGAACGTGGTACCGTGATAAGTGTCCAGGGTCGCGGTTTTTATACTGTTCAAGGTGCTACTGGGGTGCACAGGAGGCATCAGAACCAGTTGCGCCGCGCTGGCCGCCCGGATTCTGCCGCTCGTTCTTTGTCCACAGATTTGGTCCGCGGCGGGTTCCAGCCGCGCCTTCCGACTTCGCTGCCGCCCCCAGGGCAGCAGCAGCAGCAGCTGTCGCCGCTACCACGCCGACAGCCCGTCCCGTTGATGCCTCCCGCGCAGCTTCTTGCGGGAGCGCCCCGGGTGGTCGCTCCGGCGCCTGCGGTCCCTCTTCAGTCGCCACCGCCTTCGGAGCTGATGGACGTCGACCCCTCAGCCGGGCCGCCATCCCAAGCGGTGGCTGTGCAGCCTGTACTGCAGCCGCTTTCCTTGGGCACCCCCAAGGAGTCTGACACCGCAGCGCCTTGTCCGGCGCCCACTCAGCAGCCGTCGACTCAGCGTCAGGAGACGCTGCCTCTCTTCGTGGGTCCCGACGCCCCGTCGCGTCCAGTACCAGAAGCTGCGCCCGTGGTCACAGGCGTGCACCCTGACCTCGGTTTTCAGTCGGTGTTTCCCGAGGCCCCGCGCAGCCAATGCTGGGGTGCGGACCGGGGACTGCCACCGACAACAGTCTCCGCCCCGGTCTCTTCTGCTACGTCTGCGGCCAGACCCCTCCCCCGCCGTCGACGCTCGCCACGTCATTATTCAACGACGGTGCGGCGATTTGGGGGGGGGGGGGGGGGGGGGAGTGTTATATCCTAGCCAGTAATGCCAACCGAGCCCGCTGCCAAAAAGGTTGGCAGCATCAAAGTCCGGACGCCGTCCGCATAAGCAGCGCCAGCGATACAGGAAATCGCCGCAAGTCTGCGCGCGCCACCGCTGGCTTCTGGCTTCTTAAGCGCTGGAGTCGCGAGCGCTAGGACAGTTCTGTATTCGCCGCTCAGTTGTGTACTCGCCACCGAATTGTGTACTCGTTAGTCAGTTGTGTGTTCATCGCAGCAGAGTTGTTGTTTGTCGTCAGCCGACGCTGACCAAGCCGCTCCGACTCGAACTAGACAGATTTCTGTAGACCATGTTCACCACTGTGTTCTGTATCGTCGTTAATAAAGATAAGTACCGACTTTCATTTAATCCGAGTGTTTGGGTTTTCATCTTTCTGTTCACTGTTCCAGCGGACCGGTCGGCCCGCTATTAAAAGTGTGGCGGTGACTTCGTAGGCCGTTTCTACAGCGAAGTGTTGTCGCTACGAAGGCCGTCACAAAATAGACTTAGAACTAGTTAAACCTAACTAACCTAAGGACATCACACACATTCATGCCCGAGGCAGGATTCGAACCTGCGACCGTAGCAGCCGCGTGGTTCCGGACTGAACCGCCTAGAACCGCTCGTCCACCGCGGCCGGGCTATGCAGACTCTAAAACAGATAGACCTCTCAGATCCCGCGTAAAATGGGAAAATTTAATACCACGAACTAATGCACTCTCAAATTAAACGAAGCTCAGTGTATAGGTCTAATATATGTGAAACAACTAGACCATGCTCAGTAAGTACCCAACTCTGGGTAAAAGTTTACGCTGCACAACGTACGTAACCCCAGGCACAACGGGTGTCTGGCTATTCTACAGTAGGTACAAACGAAAGCGGCAACTAGAGGACAATAAAACAAATAATTCTGACAGAAGTAGATCAGGAAACCAGAAGTTACTCCAGTATGTTGTATTACGTTAATTACATCATCAGCTTATGACAGAGTTCCCGAGGATCCAAACTGAAAAGATGCACTTGGCAATAAACACATTACAGATGTTCTACACGGCCAACGTTCATGTGAAGCAACGTCTCCTCATCGATGCATATACATGTTCAGAAATCCAAGCCGTATTCCGAAAGCGTTCACAACCGTCCACAATGAGTTTCCGGGATTCATCGGCAGTATAAACAGCACTGGAATACACCAAGGCTTTTAAACATCCACACACAAAATGGTATTAGTGGTCCAAGACCGATGCACCTGTCGTCAAAGCGCTATTTACCGGTACTTCTGTACCCAGAATGATGATAAAATCAAACGAAGGCATTTATTCACTTTGCAATTTACGTTGTACTTGCGGTGTTTCGAAATAAAACAGTGTTGCAACGTTGACAGGCCTGCACTTGTACGTACATACATCGCTTCGGGGAAACCACTGGTTTGCGGACCTACGTTTGTTAGGATTATTTGCCTGTTTCATTGCCCTCTGGTCGTGTCTTTCGTTTGTAGCCATAATAAACACCCAGTATACACAGTGTAGAGAAAATTCCTGATTCTATGGGTCAAAGTAAAGAGTTACTTACATGCCGTGACAAATTGCTGCGCACCTACAAAATGTGTATCTGCACAGTCGTCAGACTATGAGATGAACGTTTATAAGGTTAAAAAGAGTAACTAGAACATTAAGAAAATAAACATTCGGTGTAGAATCACGATACGAACAGCTATCACGATATTTTCACCTTAATTAGTAACATCAACGGAAATGCCAATTCAAACACTGTTTATAATGGATAGGAATCTTTTTCTTTTTTGTGTGTCTTTGTCCAGCACAAGCGCAGGCTCGGCACGCTATGGACGGATTTGAGGTGGGTAATTCAAGTGGTGGACAGATGACATTTCTGTCGCCACATCCTTGACCTCCGGGACAGAATATGTGTTCCCCAACAGTCTGCATGTGGTGTTATTAATGTGGAAGTGAGCGAAAGTTTTCGAAATACTTGCGAAACGAGTAAATGAGACAGACCCGGTACCAGTCCAATATTCACCTAATTGGATGTGGCAAACTGCCTAAAAACCATATCCAGGCTGGCCAGTACATCAAGCATCGTCGTTGATCTGCCGGACGAGTTCGATCCGGGGTCTGCGCATCTTTCCGTCTTGGGAGCGGCGCTTTGTACAGCTATCCGGGCAGGTGATAATAACATATACATGTGTACATGCGTAGCTCCAGCTTCACTGGCAATGTTAACCGAGCCATCCAGCAAGTCCTTTCAAAATAGTGAGCAACATACAAATGTACCTGTGACATGTGCTGTAGTTCAGGTTTATGTAATTTGACACGTGTAAAAAGTTAATGTAAACAAAATATCGGAAGACCTCTCTCCAGGTAGTGTTACTTTGACGAGCACTTTCAATACCGACACATGTTACATTTACCTTGATTTGGTTTGTTTTACCAAATGACAGTAGACCTTAATTAGACATGATTAATTGTGTCAAAAATTATAGTATAATAACCTTTCACCTATGAATATCGCTTCTTCTGTGTGAGTGAATGTGTGCGACCAGTCAGTAACGATCTAGTAACTATACAGGGTCTCAGAAACAATCTGAATAGCTTGTAAGAGTCTTGCAGGGTAGGCTGTCCTGAGAAATAATATTTAAGAAAAAAAGTTCGATACGTCGCTCCGTTTCCGAGTTAATTAGCATTGAATTTGGCCAATCAGGCCGTCGCGTGCGCAAATTCAAGCAGCCTGCCAGAGACGGTATCGCCAAACGTGTTTTTCCTTTGGTTTCCTAAAACCAAACAAGAGCGCTACAGAAAAACTGGACACGGGACGGTAGTAAGGATCTAACCCGAGCCAAAGGTTGAGCAGCCTCGTGGGCTATCATCTACGCTCTGAAAGCAACTGAATCTGAGCGCGTAACGGCCTGATTGGCTAGCCTCAGTGCTAATTAACTCGGAAATCGGGGAACGTGTCAAATTTTTTTCTTAAGAATTATTTCTCAGCACAACCTAACCTGCACTACTCACAAGCTTTTCATGTTGTTTCTGATCACCCTGCATAAGCAAGTACTGGCGGTAAAGACCCCTTCGTTATTCTACTCGTACTCCTCTCGTTTGTCCTCTCCATTTTCATGCTTTTTTCATTTTTATTTTTTATATTTTTAGCACTATTAATTAGTACTCTAAACATCAGTACGTTTCTACGAGGGCTGTCCAGAAAGTAAGTTACGATCGGTCGCGAAATGGAAACGACTATGAAAATCCGATAAAGCTTTGCAAAGATGTGTTGGGCAGTGTCTCTAGTATGACTCTAGGTAGAATTATGTCCTCTTTTCATTCCTGAGCTCTTAGTGAGCGCATAAAGATGTTATAGAAAATAGTGTCTCCCGCCAAGTACGAGGGCCTGGTGAAAATTTTCCCCTGGAGCTATGCAACCAACATTACATAACTGTCGTGCGGTTTCTTCTTCAAGACAATTCTCAGCCTCATTCTGCAGGGGCAATGAAGATGTTCCTGCATCGTTTCAATTGGAAATGTTTGGTTACCCACAATACAGCCCGTAATTGTCTACCACTGAGTTTCATCTCTGCTCAAACGAACCGCTGGCTATGAAGACAACATTTTGGCACAGACAGCGAGCTTTAGGCCAGCGTAGAGAATTGGCGGGAAGCACTGGCGGCTGCCTTCTATGATGAGGGTATTGGAAAGTTGGTACAACGCTACGACGAATGTCTGAGTCAGAACGGCGACTACGTAGAGAAGTAGCTGAAAGATGTAGCTAACTGTTACAAATGAAACATTTCTGATTTTCACTGTGATTTTCATTTCGCGATCAATCGTAACTTACTTTCTGAACAGCCCTCGTATAATGTTTCTATTTTTAATACCTGTCGTAACTAACCTGTTACTACGGGTTATTCCTTATTATTGGGAATGGAAATACTTATTGCTTATGAAATTAACGTGAGAAGAGTAGGGTCGCCACCGACTATAACCATACAACTAATCAAAGATTTGGTCGAGTCGGAAAATAAATTAATTTGATCACAGACCAAAAACTCACAAAAATGCATACGTTGTGATGTCGCTCATAGGGGATACGATGTAATTAATAGTGTTCCCCGTGCACTGTTCACGACAATCAAACATTTAAAATAAAATAGCACATGCAAGAACACTGTGCAGAAGATCACCTCCCAGCAACACACCTGAAAATAAGACTTAATCTAAAGCATTTGTTATAAAATACAAGGGGAGACTAATCACTGGACCTGTGCATAAGGAAACGCATTGGATGTGCCAACGGGAAAGCTACGAGGTGAGTGGCTTAGGTGCAAAAACGTAATCTCGGAACACAAGAGAAAATTGTAGATAAAATCATTTATTACTAAGATAAGGATGTGAGGCATGTACACGATTCCTGATAACACGTGGTTTGTGGAGACACAATTTCTAGGTATAGTGCCAAATTCCAACAATATCACATCACACAATCATGTTAACATTATCCAAAACAAACTTGCGATCGGCCGGTAGCCCAACAACTATAATGTTCTACCACGTGGTTGGCTCCCCACGGACGAAAGACACATAAAGCAAGGAAAATTTACGAGAAGGCAAAGCTCTAAATATTTAGAAAGGTGAAAGCTTATGCAGGCACAGCTGAAGGCTAACAGACATTCATACAGAAGCGAGTGCTCACTTCTTATCGACACCTTTGTGTGGCGCTCTTCCGGCGGATCCAAGTCTGCTACAGAAATTTGCTAAAAGAAAAATCTGCCAAAGTTTTGCATTCCTTGCTGACACATGAGGCTTGCAGCGGGCCGGTGATGACGGAAGTGGCTCGCTACGTGAAAAGATATTTTGCACACTGACAAATAGATCTGGGATGACTGGAGAATGAGTGCCAAAACAGTCACAACTTTAATAATAAATATTAATAACGATATGTGGCCGTATTGGTCTATTGGACATTATCTGTGTCTTTACCAGTTGAGTGGTGCGGGTATTCCATATTTGCTCCTGCGGAACTCGCGTGATAGTTTTGTTTGCCTTCTACGGCCGTTACATGAGCGTCATCTTGTACTCTAGAATAATGGCGAACACATTTCGTAAATTAACAGTCCGTTTCACGTTCTGAAATGAGTTCGCAAGAGCAAAGGTGCTCAAGGTAGAGCGCTTGCTACGTGATCTAGCTTGACTACACCAATCTGATTCAAGTAGATGTAGGTTGCTATAGTCATTCATAGATGAATTGCAGCAGACAAGGCAAAGCAAACAACCAGATTTGAAAAGCGAGACCAAAAGCTAACAGCTCTCCTCTTGCCAAGTAACAGCGCGCCACGCGGTCAGTCTAACTCACCCTTCTTCGACTGGAGCACAGCTGTGGACGCTTCCCGTACCGGCGGCAGACTGCCTCCCGCTTCTCCAGCCTCTTCCACGCTCCGCGTGGCTCGGAAAACCCAAAGATGCCATTTCCGCCACCAACCTAACGCAGGTGGATTTCTCACAAGTAGCGAAAACCTCTTTGCCGACTTGACCACTACGAGAGTTGGCTATTCTGTACCACTGCTGCTGAATCTGTACGACCATCGCAGACTTTCTGCAGCAGACTACGCCACCGTCTAGCAACGTGACACACAACCACATTCATTCAATCACACCACTATGATAATTATGGGAAAAGAGAAACAAGGAAGGAAAGAGAAATACTAGTGAAAATGGGCTACCGGACTAATGAAAGCTGGCTACAGGACCGTTTCACTGTCATATAATAAAGATGTAATAAAGATCGTGACATAGATGTCACCTGTGTGTATCTCTTCGACGAAAACGTCTCAGCTCATTTTCATGAGTCACACACGCCCTTCTTTGGGCTGTCAAATATTGCCTCAAACCCCTACACTCTGACTTGGCGACCAGTGACTTCTTCTTCTATCCTCAGAGGAGAAAATCATTGCGTGGCTCGAGCGAGGTGACACACTGGACTTGCGTTCGGCCGTCGAGATTTAGATTTTCCGTGATTTCCGTAGATCGCTCCAGGTAAACGCCGGAATGGTTCCTTTGAAAGGACCGGCCGATTTCCTACCTTCCCTATCCTTGAGACAATCCGTATTTGTACTCCGTGTCTAATGACCTCCATGTCGATGGGTCGTTAAACCCATCTTCCTTCCATCCTCTTCAGCACTGCAATGAGCTAAAATTAGCCTTATGCAGCCAAGATCTCCCGCAAGTCATCCGTCTTTGAGAAAAACGTGTCGTACTCAAGGCCGAATATCTAGAGGACTAACACTATCACCAAGTCTCACGGGCGCATGCTGATTTATCGAGGTAATAGAAGTTTATGACTACCCCTCGCATTGTGGTCCCAACGGTTGAGAATCTTCTGCCCTGCGAAGTCTCCCCAGTTTCAAAAACAACTGAAATGAGTAAGGTTCTTACAACAGTGCTGGCTGGAACACCAAAGGGATAGCTCACTAACTCCTGAATATGGTTTTCCTTTCTCTCTCTCTCTCTCTCTCTCTCTCTCTCTCTCTCTCTCTCTCTCTCTTTCTCTCTCTCTCTCTCTCTCTCTCTCTCTCTCTCACACACACACACACACACACACACAACCACACACACACACACACACACACACACACACACACACACATTGACAAATTTCCTCCGGAAGTTGCAAGTTCAAAAATGGCTTCTAAGCACTATGGAACTTAACATCTCAGGTTATCAGTCCCCTAGACTTAAACTAATTAACCTAAGAACATCACATACATCCATGCCCGAGGCAGGATTCGAACCTACGACCGTAGCAGCAGCGCCGTTCCGGACTGAAGCACCTAGAACCGCTTTGCCACAGCGGCCGGCGAAGTTGCAAGTGGTGTCTCGAATCCACAACTAATAAATTTACTCAATCGTACTAATGCACGTAAAAATCGTTGTTGATACCATCCGTACGTAACGACTGCAAGGTGGTGCCTGGTCCTCTCCAGAAACGCTATTATGCCATCAGAATTAATGGGCTGATGTTTATTAGAACCTGGAGAGTTTTGGAATTTAATCTTTGGGACTGGTACAAGGTAGCAGATGCCGTATTAGGCCAACTCTCCTCTGCCTACGGGCCAACTTTCAGTGATGAACACGTTTTTCGCCAGTGGAACTGTGATCATCTGTCCCTAGATCCATGGCCGAGCGGTTCTAGGCGCTTCAGTCCGGAACCGCGCTGCTGCTGCGGTCGCAGGTTCGAATCCTGCCTCGGGCATGGATGTGTGTGGTGTCCTTAGGTTAGTTAGGTTTAAGTAGTTCTAAGTCTAGGGGACTGATGATCTCAGATGTTAAGTCCCATAGTGCTCAGAGCCATTTGAACCATCTGAACCTAGATCCACCGGGAAATTATCGCCTAACATTTGCGCAGTAAGACGTTCTAGAGAACAATAAAAACCATTGACAGTATGGAACGTATACCACTTATTCCATAGCATCTACATCATACTCTGCAAGCCACTAAACGGTGTGTGGCGGAGAGTACTTCTGATACCACTAACTGATTTCCCCTTCGCCGTTCCACTCACGAATGGCGCGTTGGAAGAATCATTGTCACTAAGCCTCTGTATCCGTTCTAATTTCTCGAATTTTCTGGTAGTGGTTATTGCTTGAGATGTATGTGGGAAGAAGTAATATTTTTTCGACTTTTCCCGGAAAGTGTTCACTCGAAATTTCAATAGTAAACCTCCCCGCGATACACAGTGCTTCCCTGTAACGTCTGCCAGTTGAGTTTGTTGAGCATCTCTGCAACGCTCTAACGCCGACTAAACGATCCCCTGACGAAAGGCGCCGCTCTTCATTGGATCTTCTCTACCTCTTCTATCAGCTCTACCTGGTAAGAATGCCAGGTCGATGAGAAATACTCAAGAATCAGTAGGACAAGCGCCTTGTAACATACTTCCTTTGTGGCTGGCTCACTTTGCTTTAAGATTCTTCCAACGAATCCCAGACTGGTATCTGCTCCTCCTAGTATTTGTTTTAAGTGGACATTCCACTTAAGGTCGCTCTGGATAGTTACTTCCAAGTGTTGGGGGTTGGGCTGATTTGGGGGGAGGAGACCAAACTGCGATGTCATCCGTCTCATCGGATTAGGGAAGGATCGGGAAGGAAGACGGCTGTGCCCTTTCAAAGGAACCGTCCCGGCATTCGCCTGACGTGATTTAGGGAAATCACAGAAAACCTAAATCAGGATGGCCGGACGTGGGATTGAACCGTCGTCCTCCCGAATGCGAGTCCAGTATGCTAACCACTGCGCCATCTCGCCCAGTTCCAGATGTTTTACGGCAGATACCGTTTCCAGGAATTTGCCGTCAACCTAAACAGGTTAGGACATAAAAGGGAAAGAAGGCTATGGTTTAAGACAGGTTAGGAAGTCTCTATTTGATAAAATTCTTGTTCATACTTACATTATAAAAAGACATTCGCAGATCGCCCGGATACGGCCTGAGCATCAAAGAATAATGTAACGTGCTCTTTAGAAGTACTTCCTTCGGCCATGTACAATAACATTGATATCATAGTTACATTAGGCAAAACAATTTCAGTGAGAGAATTAATATCTAGTTAGCGCGAGGTTCGTATATTAGACAGCCTTCTACACGTCCCGTACTGACGTTCCTTGTCATGACGTGCCTCGCAGTCTGTAGCGCTGTTGTTGTTTCCTTTTCGAACAGTGGTTTGATGCACCTCTCTCATGTAAGCCTTTTCATCTATGAATGACTATAGCAACCTACATCTACTTGAACCAGATTGGCGTAGTCAAGCTAGATCACGTAGCAAGCGCTCTACCTTGAGCACCTTTGCTCTTGCGAACTCATTTCAGAACGTGAAACGGACTGTTAATTTACGAAATGTGTTCGCCATTATTCTAGAGTACAAGATGACGCTCATGTAACGGCCGTAGAAGGCAAACAAAACTATCACGCGAGTTCCGCAGGAGCAAATATGGAATACCCGCACCACTCAACTGGTAAAGACACAGATAATGTCCAATAGACCAATACGGCCACATATCGTTATTAATATTTATTATTAAAGTTGTGACTGTTTTGGCACTCATTCTCCAGTCATCCCAGATCTATTTGTCAGCTCATGTGGCATGGCATATGCACTGTTCGATCTCCCTCCGGCCTTGGGACCGGCAACCCTCTGCATTCCACTGGCTCTATAAGATAGTGATCAAGAAAATATGAAGGTGCCCGATTACGACAAGGTAAATCACAGTGTCTGAATCGTCTTGAAAAATACCGATAATTTATTTTCTATAAAAATTATAAGGAACCTACAGAAGTGAATTAGAATATTTCAGATTTCAGTATTTACATGTAATTTTCAATTTCGAAAACCATCCAACAAGACTTCTTCTTTACTTTCCTTCAGTGAAATATTTCCAGACAACTGATTCCCAAGACGGGAAATATTCATTTCAGAAGTGAATAATTTAATCTCTGCTCAGGTTCATTAGGTACCTTGTCAAGGGCTCAAATATAATATCAGCGGATGTTCCGAAATATCGTCAGTTCATCTGCTGCCTCAGTACATTTTCTAGCAAGTGAATTATTGTAGGGAAATATGACTTTATTCGATATCTTGTAGGAAACGGTCATCATAAGAAATGTGACTGCAATAGATAACTTAAATATACCAACTAGCGACAACTATTAATAAATGGAGTACGCAGCGAGGCAATAAAAGTACTTTTCACGTTCAGGAAACTGCATACAAGAACTGTCTTTTGTTATTATTCGTATCAAGTTTAACAAAACAAATCTGAAATTAAATAATATATCTAACTACATCAACGTTATGATAATACCATGCAAGTTCGCTCAAGATAGCGAAAGTGTGAAATACTACGGGTAAGAAATGAAATCAGTAATTTTTATGAGAAAAAGGTGCTTTTAGATTCAAGTTCATACGATATTCAATTAAAACTGTGTAATTTTTTAACTTCGTTATAAATTGACGGTGTGTACGAACACACAAAACTGGAACTGCTTAAGAAACAAAGTAAGATAGCGACCAGGCATTCAAATGAAAGTAGAAAGTTTTTACACATTTATGTTAAATTCCTGTTGATGGTGGAACACACGGCTTGCCTTAGGATTTTCCAATAAACAGACAGGGCTATTATGGTTGTTGAATAGTACTTTCCTTGCGAAGGCAGTGTCTTTTGGAAGTTAGGGTTGTTTACTGCTTGATGTAGATAACATTGGTATAATTCTAAGTGCGGGGGCAGTCATCAGCTGATAGGTTTTATACCTCCTGATACGTGAATGGATGCATGCCCATCTTGAGCAGGATGTTCCACACAGTGGCACTGTAGGTATTTAGTTCCTTGCCTGTGGATCCTGTGCTTGTGCTAGGGTCGTCCTCAGTCTGATGTAATACAGCATCCTGAAACCGAACATTTCGCACGGTAGTCCTTTTCTAAGGGATCCTGTTTCTCAAAGCCTTTGTAATGTGACATGACTCAATGGTAATTTCTTGCATGAAAATCGTTCTGCACACTCTGCCGATTTTCGGCACGATTGTGTTCCGGCCGCGAGTGTTAAGGTCGATATTGGCCTCGTCAGAGATACTTGGGCGCCAAGTTGGCGGCGAATGGCCCTCTGGCGACGAGGAAAGGAGGGTTAGAGAGTCCGAGCGAGAAGGTTAGAACGGCAGAATGTTGGGGTCCAGATGGTCCCAATTGTGCATTAATAATTTTGGCACTCTGTGCTAATGAACTGATGGCGAAACTGAGACGCTTGGGAATTCAACACTGCTGTGGAACAATAAGCTGTGGGCTCTGCAATTGTATGGACGCAATTTACGGCGAGCTGTGGCCGACGTCGTTTGTGGGTGTTTTGCCACGGCAGATAAACAAGACAGCGTGGGCCCAATCTGAACACGCTGTGTTGTAGCATGTTCGCCCACAATAAGGATGTCATGATATTGGATAAGAAAGCAGTGGAATAAGGTCCGTGTATCAACCTTCAGTGACTTCTGCGGTATTAGTTTACTTAACTGGGTGCAGACTGAGCAGTAACTGTCACTTTTCAAAGGAATTTACGATTGTGTAAAAGTATGACCAATGCCGGATGGGCGTTGTTATACAGTTATTATATTTCTTATTTGTGAACATAATTTTCTGTTATCAGGATTACTCATTGGACAGATTTGAAATTGTCAGTTCTGCGCTGTAGTTCAGTGGGTTATAAATACTGGAGTTTGAGGTTTGTAAGGTACCTTTCTACCATTACGATTCTGTAAGTTTGTACTTGAAAGTGAAGTTGTTTGCTACTGTTATTGGTCGAGAATTTATTACCCGACCAGCCTTTCTATGAAGTGCTTTAAGACTTGTTTTTCAGTGAACTATTATTAATAAATTACATAAATCAATAATGTTGTGTGAGCAATTATTGAAGGCACCCATGTCGATTAGCCGATCAACCATGGCCAGTTGGGAACAGGCACTGATGTAACATTAGAGGACTAGGGGCTATTTAAGTCGTGGCAACGCTAATCCTGTTATTTGTTGTTCTTGTTGAATTGTCTAGTCACCCCTAAATTAAATACTAATTCCGCACAATACAGTCGCCTTGCTGATAGATTACTGCATCATGCCTTCCCATAAATGAGATCCATGTCAGTTAACTCCGTTAGTCAAATGAAACTAAATGCTTCCGGATATCTTTCCAAGTCTCAAACATCTATGATGCACTTATACAGACGAAGCGAAGAATGAAAATTTGTACCAACGCCAGGATTCGAACACAGGTCTTCTGCTCACTAAGTAAATGCACTAACCACTACACCACCCTGGCACAGTGGCTTTGCACAATTGCACCGACTACCCAGGCACGCCTGTCTCCTCAATACAAATTCCCATTCACACCTCATCCCCATTGGTATTCGTCCGAAACTCAAATTTCTGCGTTGTACTGAGCAGGGAGGCGTGCTACAGCAGTCCGTACAGATGTGCAAAGCCACTGTGCCAGAGGTTAGCGCATCTTCCCAGTGACCAGGAGTCCTAGGTTCAAATCCCAGCCTTTATATAAGATTTTCATTCTACGTTTCAAGCCACACACATACATCATAACTCGTTAGAGTGTGATACCCCATCAGGAACCTGTAAACATCAATAGAAACTTTCAAGTAAACACAACATAAACAATAATAATTTAATTCCCCAAGGCTGTGGCTAAGCCATATCTCCGCATATCCTTTCTTTCAGGAGTGCTAGTTCTGCAGGGTTCGCAGGAGAGCTTCTGTAAAGTTTTGAAGGTAGGAGACGAGGTACTGGCAGAAGTAAGGCTGTGAGAACGGTGCCTGGGTCGTGCTTGGGTAGCTCAGTTGGTAGATCACTTGCCCGCGAAAGGCAAAGGTCCCGAGTTCGAGTCTCGGTCCGGCACACAGTCTTAATCTGCCAGGAAGTTTAATGATTTAATTGTTTATCCAGGGATGCGGACAACTGCTAACGGTCGTGAAAAGTTAATTTTCCTAGCAGTAAAATGTAATGGTGCTGCAAATCAAATTCCAGTGTCAATATGTTACGTACGAAGCAGTGTAAACAACAGTGAACGTTGGGCTAAGGGAAGTCCAGTGTCAGACACTTCCATGACTCCTAGCAGGGAAGCGATGCAAACTTGTATCACGTAAAAAAGTGTTACTTTTCCTCCTCTAATAACTTCACAAAACTGTATTCGTAGTTTTATTACACCCTATACATACATGTACGTATTCGATTACCAACCAGGCTTTGAAATGGTCCCCTACGGAATCCGGCATTGAACAGCTCGCCTGTTGAGTCCGCAACGCGCAGCGGTTCGGCGCTTGGCGGGTAGCTTGACGCCTGAGGCAGCCTACCAACAAAGGGGCCCAGCACTGCATGCCTGCGCCGCTGGCCACATACCGACCTGTGACGTGCCTGCCTCGCTGGACGCGCAGTCTCCCTGCTGAGAGATACGGCGTCGAACCACCGAGCAATAACGTCACTTCTGCTTTCACAAAACACTGCTGAAATTCCGCGGCAACAAGGGGCACTGCCGGAACTCAGCTGCTTAGCTGAACGACTGTTGTCCATAGGAATGTGAATTTTGTCAATCCTCGGCGCTGTTTCCTTCGGAAAATATTGTCGGAATGTCTATCCAGATCAAATCAAATGCTAATTTCAACGAATAAAATTCATAGGTCGGCTGTGTTTTAATAGTTATAACATTAAGTAAGCTTACCAAACAAAATGTTGGTCAGACTCTTAAAAGAGTGCACCGATTACTTTGAAGCGATGTAGTTGATATAGAACTGGTACCCGCTGGTCATGTGACGCTACCGCCGTCATAAGTGATGGCAGTGTTTACGTTCCAATCGATTGTATGGAATCAGCGCTTTACAATGGGATGGCTCGGCGTGGAGACGTCAAAATGACAAAACTGTGAGTGAAGTTGCCCGATTTGCTGGTGTGTCAGCGTGAACTGTCAAACATGTTAGCAATAAATGGTATATTATGCGCAGCTATGTAACACGGCTTAAAAACAATGCAGCCGTGTCAATGATAAACTGCTTCATACCCGTAAGACTAGCCGCTATCAACTAATGAAAGCTCTTCTCAACCAGTTTCCGAGAGAAAATTACGAAATGAATTGCGTTTAATGGGCATCTGGAGTCGGACATATCTAAAAATATCACTGCTCACAGCAGCACATAAAGATTCCCGTCCTCATTTGGTAAACAAATCATGGACTGAACGATAGTTGACTACAAACGTGCGGTGTGGGCCGACAAATCGTGGTTTTTCTCTTTTCAAATTATCCAAGGTATCGAGTGCACCGAGGACCCAGTAAGGCGTACAAAGGGCAGTGTGTCGAGGGTTTAGTTAAAGTCAGCCGTGGTGACGTCGTTCTGTTACTTTTTGGGGATGTTTATCGGCCCACTCATGCAAGTTATCGTGAACACGTTCATTTCATCTTTCGTGGTGAGCAGGTATTCTGTGTGCTGTGGAGTGTGGACACGCCCATCTTACAAGATGACAACAACCATAATCACAGGACTGCGTGCATACGTTCCTGGTTTCACGGACAGCCAGGGACCCTACGACGTCTCGACTGTTCCGCTTAATTACTCGGTCTTAATCCCAAAGAAAATGGGTGTGACTATTTGGAGAGTAGGTGACACAGATCGACTAATTTTTTGTCTGGTGTGTTTATTTCGCTTATTCTGGCTATAGTATTTTATTTGCCTCAAGAGTAACATTATTCGAAGGTTTACTTCCAATCCAATTTACTTGCCAGGCGGATTTCATATGGATGTAGGTATATTTTTATAAGTTATTAGACTATTTTTCTCTGAAGCTTTTCTGAACTAATTGTTTATACGTGTGCTAACTTCGTCATTCCGCAGCGTCAGCATTCATTATTCGGCAGCATACACTGAGGTGACAAAAGCCATCGGTTAGCGATATTCTATATATCATACAAAAAGGCAGTGCGTTGGTGGAGGTGTCATTTGTACTCAGGTGATTCATGTGAAAACTGTCCGAAGTGATCATGGCCATACGACGGGAATTAAGTCTTTGAACGCGGAATGGTAGTTGGAGCTAGACGCATGGAACATTCCATTCTGGAAATCTTTAGAGAATTCAGTATTCCGAGATCCACAGCGCCAAGACTGTGCCGAGAACACCAAATTTCAGACATTACGTCTCAACAAGGACAATACAGTGGCCGACTGCCTTCACTTAACGACCAAGAGCAGTTGTCAGTGCTAACAGACAGGCAACTCTGCGTGAAATAGCCCGACGTGCGATGAACACGTATGTTAGGACAGTACGGCGAAACTTGGTGTTAATGGGCTATGGCAGCAGATGACCGACGGGAGTGCCTTTGCATTATTATTCATCAGTTTGAAAAAGTTTTACTCAAAATCATTGCTTGTACTCATGCTTCTTTGTGCTTGCCTAAATGATAACATTCGTTAATGTCTTTCTTAAATCAATTTATGTTGCAAACATTTTTTTCGGATTCCTGCAGTGAATAACATAGTTTTGCCATACTAGATCGAAAACAAATTCTTTGGTTTCTTTCTGTCAGACAGTGGTGGTAATTTTTCCGGACATAAGGGCAAATCCGAATGCAAATTGTGAATACTCTGGAGGTATTCAATAACCAGTTCTAAAATATACCCTACGCTGGAATCGTCTGGTATGTTTCCCATCACAAATTGCTCTCTGGATAATTCTGCAGCAGAAGGAACTGCAATATTGCACAGCTCTAATGACTGTTCACGTCAAGATAATGTATATGGTGTAGCATGTGACAATTTTGTCATTGTAATTACACATGAATCTGTTGCTGTAAACTGGGAACAGAGGACAATGCGACCTCTATCGCCTCTTTCAACAAACTGGAGTTGTTCGATATCGGTAATAAGTTACAGTTCGCTTACGTAATTTTTAGCAGAGTGAGGTGGTGGTTGAAAAGTATAATGTGTCCCTGAGATGCTGCAGATTCTGTCCACGTTGACCTACGGTGATAGAAAGTCACTGTAAGACCACTCGAATTAAAGGAAAACATGGTCAGGCAACGGATGACGGCTTATCTAATAAAACCACGAGGGATGGACCAATTAAGCATGAAAATATGAGTACCACACCTCACGTGGACATATACTTAATGCGTTTAGTTCTCACTCTACACCTCAATCTACACCTCACTCTACATCTCATTCTACAGCTCTCTGTGATGAGGTACAGAGAAGTGTCTACTACGATGTCCTGAGGAAAAGTGTGTCCTCACTCTCCTCTTCAAATGTTAGATGGTTGTGCCAGTATTAGAAGCTCACCAGCAAATTGCAACAGACCTTGCAGATTCCGACCAATTTAAGAAACATGCTAACGAATTTTCTACTCTTGTGGATTTTGTCGAGATAACAAATTAAATATATTTCCACTTGGCACAGGGAAGAAGGCAGAAAATCTTCCTCACTATGTAACAGATCTCTACTTACGACTAATGAGAAAGCATCCGCATACACACGAGTGGGAACTGTCTCCCGCTACCAAAATAATCACTAAAATAATCACTGTTCTCCTTACAAAATTTTGAATAAACATTCCATCTGGTCTCCACTGGGCTGAATGGCTGTTAACATGCCCATAGCCACATGTTGACTCCCGTCCTTCAAATCTCTATCTTTGCTAAAAGGGATTCTTTCCACTTCACACACAATTAATCTTTATGACACGCTAACTGCCCTCACTCATCGCTCCTGCCGTTCTCGGTCAGCAGAGGGCTTGAAAGACGCCAGGTCCTTTCGACCCGCCTTTCTTCCAGTTTATTTACTCAAACTTTATTTACTCAGTCAAACTGATGATCACATACCCTATGGTCTATGGATTATTGGAGAGTCTTAACAGTGGTTGTAATGCTGAATTCAATCGTACCTGGGTGCATGCAGTTACTTGCGGTAGAGGAGACGATACACGAGCGCTTGTCACCGCTGCAGCTGGTGAGGCTTAATGTTGTCAGTACAGGAGGGTAATAAATAAGTCAAAAATTGATGAATTCAGGAAATTGCTCAAAGACCTGGACTGGATAGTTGTTTACAGTACATCTGACTCAAATGGAAAATACAAAGCATTCATTAATTACTGCGAACTGTGATCTTTCAGACAGGAAATCACAAATCCAGTAGCACAACTGAGACGATAGTCCATAGGAAGGCAATTTGGTTGGAAGCTGCTTATGAGGAATGATATCAAGAGCCTTTTTGTACCTCTATAAATACGGAATCAATTTGAGAGTCTCTGTACGCAGTACATCGTGCAAATAAAGTGCCAGCTGGGTCTCACAAGAGTGATGCTTTCCAAATCCATGCTGGTTTGATGTCAATAGGTAACATTTTTAGGGGTATTTCATAACGCTGCAACAAAGCATTTGTGCACACGTCCACCTACATGTTGCTGTCAATGAAATGGATCTGTAACTAAGTGGATTGCGATCATTTTCTTTCGTATGTATTGCAACTTTCCATTCTGCTCCCGCACAATAAATACTGGAACACTACTCATTACGTCATAGGAAAAGTAAGTATGCTGCTGCATCGTTGATACACAAGATCCACTTCTAAATTGTTAGCCCATTCGCGAAAGACATTGCCAGTAGAAACATAATCGTCCTGGTACGAATATGATAGGGTCATGACAACATAGTGGATCACGTCTTTTGATGATATGATGGTTTTGTTACTTCCTGGAACGACAGAATTATATTTCAAGATTCACTTGATATATTCGTGGTTTACGAATCAAAGATTCTGAATGAATTTCATTTTGGTGTGTCACCGACTTATCAAATATTTGTTTGCAGGTAGAGAAGTTTACTTTCACACAGCAACTACAACTAATCTCGTTGTCTACATTGCGAATTATCTGTAGCAGCCATCACAAGGGCAATGAGGAGACAACGAACGCTGCATGTGGTCGCCTGCTCCATGAAAACGTCGATACACTGTAAAGAGTAAGAGGCAGTAGCTTTCAGTTCCAAACTGGCGCGAGAATAACATTTTACCCCATCTGTGGCGAAGCTACTAACAGCTACATCGAACTGAGAACGACATCTATAGGAATTTTGCCATCATAAGAAGTATCGCTAAGTTCAGTAACTAGTAGATGCAGAAGTCATAAAATACTGTGCAACTGCTACTGAAAATACACAAATCTGTTAATGAAATCATATCACTGAATACTCTGACAACAGTGTTTCATTCAGCAACAAAATCTCACAGCCACACTGTCATATTTAGATTGTAGGCCGGTAAAGCTACTTAAATATGACAAGACTTCTCATTTAATTAAGATAGTCATTTGCTGTATGGTATTATTAAGAGACACCAGTTGTATTAGTATAGTGTATATTAATAGCGTTTCCCGTTAGGTTAGTGAACAAAATAGACACAAATATAAGAGAAATTATCAACAATACAGGCTGGTCCATTGATCGTGACCAGGCCAAATATCTCATGAAATAAGCATCAAACGAAAAAACTAAAAAGAACGAAACTTGTCTAGCTTGAAGGGGGAAACCAGATGACGCTATGGTTGGCCTGCTATATGGCGCTGCCATAGGTCAAACGGATATCAACTGCGGTTTTTTTTTTAATACGAACCCCCATTTTATAACATATTCGTGTAGTGCGTAAAGAAATATGAATGTTTTAGTTGGACAATTTTTTTCGCTTTGTGATAGATGGCGCTGTAATAGTCACAAACAGATGGCTCCCAATTTTAGAAGAACAGTTGGTAACAGGTAGGTTTTTTAAATTAAAATACAGAACGTAGGTACGTTTGAACATTTTATTTCGGTTCTTCTAATGTGATACATGTACCTTTGTGAACTTATCATTTCTGAGAACACATGCTGTTACAGCGTGATTACCTGTAAATACCACATTAACGCAATAAATGCTCAAAATGATGTCCGTCAACCTCAATGCGTTTGGCAATACGTGTAACGATATTCCTCTCAACAGCGCGTAGTTCGCCTTCCGTAATGTTCGCACATGCATTGACAATGCGCTGACGCATGTTGTCAGGCGTTGTCGGTGGATCACGATAGCAAATATCCTTCAACTTTCCCCACAGAAAGAAATCCGGGGACGTCAGATCCGGTGTACGTGCTTCGACAACCAAGCCACCTGTCATGAAATATGCTATTCAATACCGCTTCAACCGCACGCGAGCTATGTGCCGGACATCCATCATGTTGGAAGTACATCACCATTCTGTCATGCAGTGAAACATCTTGTAGTAACATCGGTAGAACATTATGTAGGAAATCAGCATACATTGCACCATTTAGATTGCCATCGATAAAATGGGGACCAATTATCCTTCCTCCCATAATGCCGCACAATACATTAACCCGCCAAGGTCGCTGATGTTCCACTTGTCGCAGCCATCGTGGATTTTCCGCTGCCCAATAAGTGCATATTATGCCGGTTGACGTTACCGCTGTTGGTGAAAGACGCTTCGTCGCTAAATAGAACGCGTGTAAAAAAAAAACTGTCATCGTCCCGTAATTTCTCTTGTGCCCAGTGGCAGAACTGTACACGACATTCAAAGTCGTCGCCATGCAATGCCTGGTGCATAGAAATATGGTACGGGTGCAATCGATGTTGATGTAGCATTCTCAACACCGACGTTTTTCAGATTCCCGATTCTCGCGTAATTTGTCTGCTACTGATGTGCGGATTAGCCGCGACAGCAGTTAAAACACCTACTTGGGCATCATCATTTGTTGCAGGTCGTGGTTGACGTTTCACATGTGGCTGAACGCTTCCTGTTTCCTTAAATAACGTAACTATCCGGCGAACTGCCGGACACTTGGATGATGTCTACCAGGATATCGAGCAGCATACATAGCACACACCTTTTGGGCATTTTGATCACAATAGCCATACATTAACAAGATATCGACCTTTTCCGCAGTTGGTAAACGGTCCATTTTCACACGGGTATTGTACCACGAAGCAAATACCGTCTGCACTGGCGGAATGTTACGTGATACCACGTACTTATACGTTTGTGACTATTACAGCGCCATCTATCACAAAGCGAAAAAAGTGGTCCAACCAAAACATTCATATTTCTTTACGTACTACACGAATATGTAATAAGAAATTGGGGTTCCTATATTAAAAAACGCAGTTGATATCCGTTTGACCTATGGCAGCGCCATCTAGCGTGCCAATCATAGCGCCATCTGGTTTCCCCCTTCAAGCTAGACGAGTTTCGTTGTTTGTATTTTTTTCGTTTGATGCTCATTTCGTGTGATATTTGGCCCGGTCACTATCAATGGTCGACCCTGTATATTCCACCTCGTAATCGAAGTCACGTATAAAGCTCAATCGCCAAAACAAACAAAAAAAAAGAAAACAAAAACTAACATTCTTGGTGGTTGACCGATAAGGGGCGAGAGAGGTAAATACATGTGGGTGACAGATTAGAAATCGTCTGGTAAGCGTGTTTGCCAACCATATTCTTTGGTGCTGACTTGTAGGTCACATTTGTTACTCTGTGACTGTAAGGCATCTCATTTGATGGCACAAATGTCAACTGTGAAGGACACATCCCTGTGAAGCAGTTAGTAACACAAAACACCTTCTTTGTGCCATCAGATGTATATCAACAACAACAAATTTTGTGGATACAGGCAATCGTTTGAGGTAATGTTTGTTATGACTTACTCATTACCTCCTCCTTATGAAGTTACCATATGGTACTTCATATCGCTATCAGGTCGCATTTATTTCGATGAAACGTTGTACTGAAATCCTCCTTCCTTTCTTTTAAACCTCAATATGACTACAGAAGGCAAGTGTCGCATGGAGGTTAAATGGTCATCACACTAGCCAGTTATCAGAGACTCTGTCTTTGACCGTAGTAGTAAATCGCAGAAACGTTCTTTATCAACGCCTGTTTGTCTTCCTGAATGTGGTAATTAATTATCTCAAAACATTTGTACTTGAAAAGATAAAATCTGACTTTCTCGATAGCGCTCACTCCATACAGAGCATGGGTGTTTCGAACTACCTCCACTGCTCCCACCCTTTTATCAAACACATACAGAATAAAATGTCAGAAATGTTAGACTTTACTCCGTTTTAGGCTCCGTTTTCTAATGCATAAAAGACGTTCCTGATGACGTCAAAAATGAGAAACATACAAGTTGTCATGGCATGAGCTATACTACAAACTTGAACAAAATAGGACCCTAGTTAAATACGCCATACAAAATTGCCATGGAACATGCTGAAACATAATACTATATCATACGCAACGTTATATAATGTTATACTTGCTAATTCGAATACAGAAAAGTCCGCTGGAGATCATAGGCCCTAGGCCGCTGGCTCATGAAGAATGTCGTGTGACTAGGGCCTCCCGTCGGGTAGACCGTTCACCGGGGGCAAGTCTTTCGATTTGACGCCACTTTGGCGACTTGCGCGTCGATGGGATGAAATTATGATGATTAGGACAACACAACACCCAGTCCCTGAGCAGATAAAATCTCCGACCCAGCCAGAATCGAACCCGGGCCCTTAGGATTGACATTCTGTCACGCTCAGCTACCGGTGCAGACCGCTGTTTAATGATGCTGAAATTGCTCTTACCATGACAGACACCCACGAGCCCTTTCACAGACATGTTTCCACAGAATGTTTCTGGTACTGGCATGTTAAATAATGAATTAAAGTGTCTCTGACCTTCAGTCGGACTGACGATCTTAGCAGACAGACAGAATACAGTTTAAAAAAGAAAGAAAAAGGATTGGTATGATATCGTACTGCATGACGTTGACTAGTAGAGCACGAATAGATCATTCACAACAGCAGCTCAAGTGGAAGTCAATACTTCTCACACCATGTGCTGCATACCCCATTATGACAAAAATATGGTGCTAACACATGTGAAATTCGGTGGTTGGTTGTACTGAGGCTAGCTTGTAATGGCTAAGGTGTGGGTTCAATTCACGCTGGGAATAGTAGTCATGTCATTTAATGGGTGTGATAAGACTTCTGCAGTATTACTTATTGTAAGAAAGTTTAACTTACGACCATTACGGACTGTCTCATCACTAATAACAAGTTTTCTAATATTTGTTGTATTGCAGTATTAGTTTACAAACGGCTATACATACCCCATAGGTTCAAAAATGGTTCAAATGGCTTTGAGCACTATGGGACTTAACTACTAAGGTCATCAGTCCCTTAGAACTTAGAACTACTTAAACCTAACTAACCTAAGGACATCAATGACTTCCCTAGCTATATAAATCAGAAACTTATAATGTATGCTGATGACACAACAATCATTTGCACAGCTGACACAAAGGAGGAGCTTGAGAAGGAAGCTCTCCTGACTATCGAAAATGCAAATAAATATTTAACACAAAACAACCTGTTTATGAATCAGTCTAAAACAATGAATGTAGTATTTCAGACCAAGCACAGTGAAAATTATAATATAAATGTTAATGTAAATGGAAAGACTATTAAAGAAGTAACCAGCACAAATTTTTTAGGAACTATAATAGACAAACATTTGGGATGGGGGGAGCACATAGATGCACTGTGTAAAAAGATAAACAAACAGATCTTCATCATGCATAAAACAGCTAAGGCTGTGGATGATAAAATCCTCAGATCAATGTATTATGGACTTGTCTTCCCACATTTGTCTTATTCAGTTCATGTATGGGGAAGTGCACAAGCTGGCTACCTAAAAAGAATATTCACAATTCAGAAAAGGGCAGTGAGATGCATTGCAAAAATACCACCAAGACAGACCTGTAGGCAAGCTTTTGTACACTATAATATTATGACAGTATATTCACTGTACATATACCAAAGCATAATGGCGGTAAGGTCAAGTGATAAACACCTCCTAAATAAAGATATACACAAACACAGTACAAGAGGAAATGAAAATTACTACATGATAAACAGAAATCTAAAACTGTCTATGACTGCCCCAGAAGAAGCAGGCAAAAGGTTTTTTAATAAACTCCCCAAAATCATTAAAAAAGAAACAGACCTAAAATGTTTTAAAAATCATTTGAAACTATATCTCACAGAGAAATGTATATACAGTTTGAGTGAATACTAAGATGGTGTTTAATATGTTATATCATTACTGAAATGTACGTTTAAAATTATCATGTATGTTGTTTGGATTTGTGTGTACATATAATGTGAAACATGTAATACCTTTGTATGATTATGGACTATTTCTGTTTAATCATTTGCTTCATTTATATATAATGAAATCAAGTATGATGTTAATAGCTTATTGTATGACACACCCAATACTCTCAGCTGAATTTTCAGCTGGAGTCCATGGGCAAAGAATAAATAAATAAATAAATAAATAAATCACACACATCCACGCCCGAGGCAGGATTTGAACCTGGGACTGTAGCGGTCGCGCGGTTCCAGACTGTAGCGCCGAGAACCGCTCGGCCACAAAGGTCGGCATACCCCATAGGTTTTGATATTTAGTGGACCTGCAACACACTATGTTATACTGACTGCATTCAGCAGTAGCCCCTTTTCTTCTGTCAAATGTACATGCTCTGTCATATCCCTAGCAAACATAATAATATCATCTAGGTACGCCATACACTGTTTCAGTTTTAATCCCCTCAAAATTTCATCCAGCAACTGTTGTAACTTGGCAAAGTGGGATGACACATGCAGTACCATGCAACACAGTCAGTTCTAGTTTACGATACCACATCATACCAATTACGTGACACTGGTATCATAATCTATGGTTGATGTGCTATCTAAAGATGGCCACTATCCCAAATCACCAAGCCAATTTGGCAGAATATGCAGTGGCTACTAAAGTTCAGTGTTTCAGAAACAATAATCAGACTACAGCAACTACTTTATGTCAGAACTGATCAAGCTGTTATTCCTTTGTTGCATATTCACAGACAAAATAAGCCAATTACATCCACAGGCTAATGGAAGAATAATTCTAAAACCCGTGAAGATAAAGATCTATCGCAATACGAGGTGGGATATGGCCAGAAAATGTCATCACCATTTGAAGTGTTCAAACTGAAAGTAGGAGAAAATTGTAAAGCAGTACAAAATCTTGTGAGAATTTTGAGAGAAATGTGGAAAAGGGTACAAATAGCTAAGTTCAAGACTTTTGACCATCAAAAAAGAGTGGGACGATGTTGTGTGGCTCAGTGAATAATGCTGGAAAGCTCACATACCTCAAAAAATGAAATGTAAAAATTTGTCATAGAGTACCAAGGTCTAAATCAGGTCAGTGAGTTGACGTCACAAAAAAAGTCACTACAGTTGTCAATCACTATGACCTTCTTGTATGTCAGTCAAACTTGTCCTCTTTCTGGCACACAAGAGTCATTGTCAAGTGGTGGCAGCCCCCCCCCCCACACACACACACACACCAAAAATAAAAATAAAAACACAGGTGACAAGGTAAAAAAAAGGAGAAACCAGACACATCATGCAAACTGCGCACACTGTTCCACTTGCATTAAGATCATGAAAGTATTAGTGGTAATAGTAGTAGTAGCAATAGTAATATGGAAGTCATACTGAAAACTGTGATACCCACCAGCTTAGGCAAGGGTGCTAATGTGCTGCTTCCTGGACTCGAGTAGGCGTGCTGGCCCCGGATCGAATCTGCCCGGCGAATAGCTGTGCCGGCCAGCCAGGATGTGGTTTTTAGGCAGTTTTCCACATCCCGCTAGATGAATACTGAACTGGTCCCCATGTACCGCCCCAGTTACATGACTCGCAGACATTTAAAAACGTTTGCAATATTTCATGGCTTACACTTGACACAGACAGCTGGGGTACACTAACTCCGTCCTGGGAGGTTCAGGGTGGCGACAGGAAGGGCATCCGGCCACCCTCTGACACTAACATCGTGAAATCCATAGTAACTAGGCCAATCCCGTGTTGAAGTGGGACAGAGGCACAAAGAAAATGACAATACTGAAAATCGTGAGCAACCCATTGTTAACATTCAAATTCCAAAAATGTAACAAAAATGACAGCGGAATCTACAGAGTTTCTACCACATGTGTCCATATTGTGACATTATTAGCACGTGATGACAGACAGTATTTCCAAAATGGTGGTCATCAATGTTTCATTTTGACAGCGTGCAGTCATTAAATTCCTTATTAAAGAGGAAAAATATGCAGCTGAAACTCACCTTGGACTTCAACATCCCTGTAGAAGTGTGATCATGGATCCAAGCAGTGTTAGGAGATGGGTGATGCACATTAAAGATGGGAAAACGAGTATACGAAAAAAGCCTCATAGTGGTCGCCTGTGAAATGCCTCCGTAGAACACAACATGGAAACAGCTGGTGAGCTCATTAGAGAAGACAGCCATGCCAGTGAATGAAATCGCTGTTAATCTTACAGTAGGGCACAGAGCAGTGCAAGAAATGGTTCAAAGCTTATGTTATCGATAAGTTTATGCCTGTTGGTCCCACATTTATTGACCAAAGACCACAAACTTCAGAGAAGAAGTCAGCCAAAACCTTCTTCAGATTTCACAATGAAGGTAATGATTTTTTTGATGATTACTGTGACAGGCAACGAAAGCTAGTTCCATCGTTAGGAGCCAGAAACAAAATGCCAGAGTGTGGAATGGCACCATACAGATTTGCCATCAAAGAAGAGAGTGAAGACAGTGAGATCTGCTGGAAACATTATGTTCAGCATCTTCTGGGATGAATAGGGTTGCTTTCTGCTTGAACATAGACAAACCATTAACATTGCCCACCATATCCAGACACTTTGGAAGTTCCATTTGCCTTGCCCAATACGTTTCCTGGAAACATGATCATCCTGCAAAAGGATAATGTGCTTCCTCACACTGACCATGCCTAATGGAGACAATCAGAACATGTGAGTGAGAAACTTCCACATTCTCCATACAGTTGTAATTTGGCACTCTCTGTCACTTTTTTGGTACTGTAATGGAACAGACGCAAGGCCAACACTGAGATGGTGGAAATATTCAGAAAGCAGTGTGTCAGTGTCTATGTGCAGATGTAACAGACTTCTATTGTAAGAATATTCCAGAACTTGCAGAACATGGTAAAAATGTAAGCAAAGAAATCAATATAATGTTGAAAGGTGAGAGAAGAGTCTGTAAATTACAATGATGTACCTCTTTTATCTAAAAAGTAAATATTAAGAGATTTAAAAATTTTTGCTCACTGTTTTCAGAATGATTTTTGGAAATGTTTACTTTTTTTATACGCTCATGTTCCACAGAAACCAATGTGCATGAATTTTGTACAAATAGTGAAGGAAGTTGTGGTATTTTGGACAATAATGTATGGGTAAAATAGCCAATGATAAGTTAATGGTTGAATCTCATCGTGGGGCGGCAGCAAGAACACATTAGATTCCTCTGATCCATGATACTGCTGGACCCCCTAAATCAGGCACATTCTGGGATGAAAATACTGCTGGAGGAAATTGGATACCACACTCCAGCCTCAATTGTTAGAGTCCAGTATTTATACTTTATGTGGGTTGGCCATCTGGGCACTTGTTGACATGGTAAGCATACAGGGCAATGTGGTGTTGTGGCCAGTACTGTAAGTTTGAAGCTTAGCTACATTTGCAAATACTGTGGCTGGCACACTGGTGGTCACAGATGGCAGTGACCACAGTTGTTTATTTTTAAGGTATTGTGTATGTAGTTCATGTAGATTAATTTTTCATGCTGTCATGATAATTCAGGAGTCATTATGTTACAAAGGAATGTCAGATGATGGGAACAGGGTTTTATTTTGTGGTGAATGTAGTTCTAACGGATTATTTATCTAATCTATAACTGATATGTTAACGGTTTTCTTTGTAGAATATTTGGTTTAGTATGCAGGTAATTTATGGTGTAGTGCCTTTAAGAAATTTTTATGTTGTTTAGTAAGGGAGTTACACAATTGTCAGCACTTTGAGGATTTCTGAGTGGTGACTGCCGACATCAGTGGTTATGCGTATAGAAGAGTGTGCATTATGGGAACCACTGTGTACTGAGGAGTTTGGTGTCTGCACTCCCTTGCAGTTACTGCACTAGCGATGGACTCTAACGAGTAACACTATAAATGAGGATATCCTACAGAACATCTGGCTGTTGTGCCAACCACCACAGGTACAGAAGAATGTCACTGTATGTGCCGGCAATCTTGACGCAGCTTCATAACATGCAGACAACATCACAGGTATAGCAGCTAGTGGCTCACAGTTGAATAATATTACTGCATCATTACAGGCATAAATCACTAGACTTACTGTGCAAGTCACTGCACTGCAAACTCAGCATCACAGTCACCAGCCACAGCGCCACCACTCACCAAGGAAATGCAGCCAACTGCCCTCAGCTGTGAAGTTTTGCTGGTGCCACAGGCTGTTTGGCTCTGAAGTGCAGAAATTCAGTCCTCTGTGTGAGATAAAAAATGTGCCTGGAGTGTTAGTAATGACCGCAACTTGCTTTCCAAATAGAAGCTGTCAACTGTTTGTTACTGAGTTCTCTACAAAACTACAATTCTCAGTGGACACAGGAGTCAATACGTATATCAGTGCATCCATCTTCCCATGTGTTTCACCGCACTAGTGATGACTGTTGTCTCTTTTCCACCAATGGTTGTATCATCCAGACATGTGGTTGCTTGGCACTGCTGCTAAACCTTGGCCTACAACACAACTTTGACTGGCAATTTAATGTGGAAGATGTGATGCACCCTGTCCTTGGAGCAGCCTTCCTATCAGACATGACTTCCTACTTTCATAATAGTCATCTCCTGGACACCACCACTAATTTGACCAGCCATGGACATGTGTGCTGTGTAGATGATACTGTTGTGTGAGTGATCGTAGGTGATTCTCTGTACATAGCACTTCTTAGACAGTTCCTGGCAGTAACTTGGCAGCTGCTTACATTAGTGCTAGAACAACAATTGACAGTACATTATATACTGACAACTCCAGGACTGCCAATTCACACTCATCCTCATTGCCTAATAAAGGAAAGTTGAAAGAACTGAAACAAGAGCTTTCCTTTGTGCATGCCTGTCAAGCAGTAGTTGGCCCTTACTGCTACACTCAGTTCTCACGTAGATCAACGGATGGTGTGTGTGCAGCTCAATGCTAGAACAGTTCCTGATTGTTATCTGGTCCTGGACACTAAAGGGTTTGCATTCAACATCCATGGCAAGCACATCTTTTCGACATTATATTTGATATGTGCATTGTAACAAGTACCCATTGCTCCAGAAGACATAGGTAAACTCACCATCTGTACCTCGTTCTGTCTCTTTGAATTTGTGATAGGGCCTTTTACACTATGCAGCACTGCACAGATCTTCCAGCTTTTTATGGATGAAGTTACACGAAATCTCAACTTTTATATTATTTTATATTAATGGTTTTTTGGTTATGTCCAGTTTTGAAACTGAATGCCTGAAACATTTACGTTAGACCTTTACTTACCTCCATTCACCTGGACCACTCATAAATCTGTCAAAGTGCATCTCAGGCATTAGAAGTGTGCTCAAGGAATACAGCCACTACTAAGGGAAGGAAGAAGCCATAACATCCCATAGCCTACAGCTGTCCCTGAGTATCGACTATTTCTCAGTGTCACTAATTTCTGCTGCCATTTCATGCACAACCCTGCACTCTTAGTTGCTCCACTGAATGAAATTTTGTGAGTCTCACAGAAATCAAGAGAAGCTAACCCAGTCTTCAACAGTATGAAGACCATTATCACTGAGGCTGCATGGTTAGCACACCCAGTCTCTGAAGTGCCACTCACCTTGGACTGCAGAGGACAATTTATGACTCAAATAGTCCATGTCATGGGACAACTGAATGTACCAGCATATGTCCTCTCTCGTATAGAATCTATTCCAGGCACAGTTTTGGCACAGCAATCCAACAATGAGCTCCAAGATTTGATGGCAGAGCCACCTAGTCTGCAGCCTCATTGTCTCCAAGTATCACCATCAGACATGTCTACATCTACATCTACATTTATACTCCGCAAGCCACCCAACGGTGTGTGGCGGAGGGCACTTTACGTGCCACTGTCATTACCTCCCTTTCCTGTTCCAGTCGCGTATGGTTCGTGGGAAGAACGACTGTCTGAAAGCCTCTGTGCATGCTCTAATCTCTCTAATTTTACATTCGTGATCTCCTCGGGAGGTATAAGTAGGGGGAAGCAATATATTTGATACCTCATCCAGAAACGCACCCTCTCAAAACCTGGCGAGCAAGCTACACCGCGATGCAGATCCACTTGAGTTTATTAAACATCTCCGTAACACTATCACGGTTACCAAATAACCCTGTGATGAAACGCGCCGCTCTTCTTTGGATCTTCTCTATCTCCTCCGTCAACCCGATCTGGTACGGATCCCACACTGATGAGCAATACTCAAGTATAGGTCGAACGAGTGTTTTGTAAGCCACCTCCTTTGTTGATGGACTACATTTTCTAAGCACTCTCCCAATGAATCTCAACCTGGTACCCGCCTTACCAACAATTAATTTTATATGATCATTCCACTTCAAATCGTTCCGCACGCATACTCCCAGATATTTTACAGAAGTAACTGCTACCAGTGTTTGCTCTGCTATCATATAATCATACAATAAAGGATCCTTCTTTCTATGTATTCGCAATACATTACATTTGTCTATGTTAAGGGACAGTTGGCACTCCCTGCACCAAGTGCCTATCCGCTGCAGATCTTCCTGCATTTCGCTACAATTTTCTAATGCTGCAACTTCTCTGTATACTACAGCATCATCCGCGAAAAGCCGCATGCACATGCTGTTGCATTGTGACATCTCCACATCAAAGTCACTACCATTTATTTGTGACTGTTAACTCTTGACAGCGGACAGTCACATCCACACATGATCTGTCTCATCCAGGGGTCCGAGGCACAATGGATTCAGATAAACGAACTCTCATGTGGCCAAATACAGATGAAGACTGCAAGGCATTTGTGCACCTATGTATGACTGTCAATGAACCCCTTGGCACAGTTGTCCCACCTAACTAGTGATTCAACTAAATACATATTGACATAGTTGGACCTTTACCATAGTCTGAAAGATATACTTACTGCCCAATTCCCATCAACTACTGGACTCGTAGCCTGAAGTCTTTCCCATGGTTGAAAACCCCGCCAAAACAGTTGCAACCACAATGTTTTGTGAACGAATTGCTCATTTTGGAGGCACCTTCACCAGGACAGGCAGTTTGCATCCTACCTGCAACCACCCTGTTAGGCATGAAGCACATTCGAACAATGTATTATCATATGACAGCAAAAGGATTAATGAAGTGTCTGCACCAGTGCCATGATTTGCAATGTTGGAGAGAAATCCTACAAGTCATCCACCTGGGCCTCCATGCATCCAGCTGTTAGCACATTGGAGTCACATTCGGGAGGATGATGGTTCAAATCCACATCCAGCCATACCGATTTGGATTTTCCATGATTTCTCTAAAACACTCCAGGCAAATGCCGAGATGGTTCTAGTGAAAGGGCACAGCCGATTCCCTTCCCCATCCTTGACACAATCCAAGCTTGTGCTCTGTCTCTAATGACCTTGACGCCGATGGGACATTAAACCCAATCTTCTTTCCATCCTACCTTTCTTCCATGCATCCATCAAGGATTAACTGAAACCTACAGCAGCAGATCTTGTTGACAGCCAAACAATTCAACTGCCCCGTGAAGCCCTCAGCAACATGCCAGACACTCTTATCAAGGCATAAGACTTTGTCAACAAACTACACACACAGATCCATCAGCTCCATCACCAAAAGATCAAGAGATGCACTGTACTTTCAGTTTTGCCAACCTGTGCAAATGTGACCAAGCTTTTGTTTGCCATGTTTCTGTCCACAAACCTCTGCAGCCACCTTATGATGAACAGTATCCAGTCCTCAGCAGAGATGACAAAACGTTTAAGGTTGACATTGTGGCTACCCCAACAACAGTCTCCATCGACCACCTTAAACCTGTATTCAGCACTGCCCACACTGGTACCATGGATTGCCTGACACACCAAGTATGCACAAGATAGAATCATCCATCACTCCATTGTCCATCGTGGACAAACCACAACAGATACTGAATGTTGACGCTGATGCCTCATCAGCAGTACCAAAAACTGATGTCATGCGATCAGGACATAAGTCCACTTCAGTCACAGATAGCATTAGCATGGGGTAGAGAGGGGAGGGGGAGGGGGGGAGGGTGATGTAGTGATTGTGCATCGTTACATCAAATATGTGCAAGATGCAAAGTGTTTATGCTGACTTAACTGATGGCATTCATTTATTCTTTTGTTTTTGTAACTATTCCTTGCATTGATTCTCACCATGTGTTTATTTATTTCTTGTATTGATTCCCACTATGTATTCTTGGACCATTTTATGCTTTTGCACACTATGCTATCAGGTGTTGGATTAAAGCAATTTACTCTAAACCACCACAATTTAATGTCTTGGACTTCTGAAAATGTAATATTACAGGTGACCAGTAATGTCTAAGCAATACAGATTAAATACAGAGGTCATGGACACAGCTAAGATCAGACAGAAACTTAACAGGAGTTATGGATTTATTTTGTATGATGAAAGTGGGCAACTCATGATACACAAAATAATTAACATCAAGAAAAATGAAACATTTATTACTTACAGTCAATGTAAGGAAAATTTTCTAAAACAGTGATATCTGGCTATCTTACCCTAAACCATAAGGAATAATTACTATTTCAAGTGTTATTAACTTGTGCCCTGGCCAGTGGTGCTTTGTGCCCATTTTCATTGGTGGGGCCCAAATAAAAAGTCAATAAACTTTGTAACAGAATTATTCTGAACCGTTGTTATATAACCTTCATGTCTGTCATATATGTCAGACAAAAGGACTGTTTCAAAATGTTTCTTTCCCTTGATGTACTGTAGTACGTGTTGTTTCATCTGCCTGCACAGAAAGAAAAGTGGCAACATTAATGTCTTTAATAAGTTCTTCAATCTAAACTTTATATATACAGTCTAAGAGTTTATTTTGTATAATGTGTGATGTATATTTAAAGATGGCTGTACTAAGTGGTCATTGAACACTTTGTCAAGATTTCCTTGAAGACGTAATAAACTGAAGAAATTGCCACAGGTAGCTCAACCCTTAGTGCTAGCTCATGAGTTCCACAAAACATTGAGCATTCTAGTACTCTGTTTAATAGATATCTATTCTTCATAACTAATTCGTTATGTTTCCAAATTGTCATTTTATATCCTAAATCAAACTGAGCAGCAATGATAATAGTGCCGAACATTTTTGTATTTATGAACATTTTCAAAGTCTGCTTTCCTCATGTGTCTTATTCCATTCACTTAAGCACTTTAGAGCCTTACAGCTGACTGTTGTTCACAATCCTTCACCACCAAGTGATGCATAACAGAAACAAAATAATTTTTATTTCTCTTCACCTACTGTTAGTTGCAACATTTTGCATAACTATGTATTGCAGAAATCTGTGTTCTTCTTCCCATTAGGGTTGAGACACTAATAAACCTTTTGGTTCATGTGCACATGACTGCTTGGTTTCTAGCTTTTCTTTCATACTCAATAAATTAAAGGTTTATTTAGCAAACTATCTACTTTACTGATTTCAGAATCACTGTAAGAATACTTTCAGCCATAGAATAGTTTCAGCCACAAAGCCCAAGAATGCAGAACACTACTGAGAGATGACCACTTTTGCTGTTTCTGGGCTGGCTGGGCCAAGCGGTTCTAGGCGCTTCAGTCTGGAACCATGCAGCTGCTACGGTCACAGGTTCGAATCCTGCCTCGGGCATGGAGATGTGTGATGTCCTAGGTTTAAGTAGTTCTAAGTCTAGAGGACTGATGCCCTCAGATGTTAAGTCCCATAATGTTTGGAGGTATTTGAACCATTTTTTTTTTTTTTTTTTTTTTTTTTTTTTTTTTTTTTGGCATTTCCTATTGGCCTACAGGAAGGTGCATTATGTGAGGTAGGTGAAAATCTGGCTTACAGGACCAAGCCAGTTGGATCCAGAAACTTTGTACAGGTGCAGATGGGTGGTAGAGTGGTAACATGACAGAGACAGCAGGGTTTCCTGAGGTGTGGGGAAGGATGGGCATGGGTGAGACGTCACCCTGCTTGGCCCATCTGAGGTGGCCCCAAGATATGATGGTATGTATAGGGATGGAGGAAGGGAAATGGCTTGGTCACATAACTATGACTGCAGTTTACAGATCCAGGGGTATGGAGGGAGTATGAGCCTATGGGCCACAAGGCACTGGCTCTCAGCCTTAAGTTGAAAGGGGCAGGGGAAGCAATATAGGTCTGTCATTGTGGAACGATGGGCTGAAGGAAGGTTTAAGGAAGAAGTAACAGCAAGACTTGGCCCTGCTACTGGCAACTCAGAGTAGCATTGTGTGTTTCTGCAGTGGACCAGTTGAAACTTCATCTGGGTATCTCATATTTCTGTTACCCGTACTACACTGAAATTGTGTCGTACCCATACTGTTTAATATAACACTGAAAAAATATGCAGAATAAAACTACATCACAAAATTCTGGTGGGGCTGGGCCCCTCTGTCCCTTACAAATGACCTACACTTGGCACTGGTAATGTCAATAGCCAAATGGCCTGAATAGATGCAGAGAGCTTCCTTTCAGATTGGAGATAGTGCCACAGACATGATATGTGAATTGTAGTGGCAAATGTTAAAACAAAGGCATTTTTCGTTGCGACGGGATCTTCTCATGAAATTTCAATAACTAGTTTTCTCCTCCGATTGTGAAAACATTCTGTTGGCACCCACCTACTTAGGAAGAAATGATCATCATGATAAAACAAAATAAATTAGGGCTTGCACAGAAAAATTTAAGCGCTCATTTTTCCCGCGTGCCGGTAGAGAGTTAGCTTGAAAGTGGTTTACTGAACCCTCTGCCAGAGTAATCATGTAGATGTAGATGTAGACATAGGTGGAGACCTTTTAAAACATTTATTAACAACCCAAGAAATTAAATAAAGATCCAAAATAAAGTGTATGCATTCCCTTCAGTCATCAATTAAATCTTAACCCATCACAATTAATGTTTGTAACCCAGATGCCAATGAATTAATCAATAATCTAAAACCTAAGCTATGCTACCAGTTTCAACATTTATCAAACAATAAAATCTTAAGGAGAACTAGAAGTTCTAGATGTCAGCTTCTAAGCACAGTTCTCAATAACCACTTGCAGCACAGAAAAAAATCAGGCAAATGCAATTAGTTTTACTATAAATAATGACACAGGCTTAGTGTGAGCTTATCTACACTCAAGTGCTTGCATGCGCACATGTAGCAGGCCAGCAACGCAGTCCCAAGTGCCACAGCAAAAGCATGTGGTAGTCCCAATAAACTAGCGTAACATAATATAAGAAAATACGTAGAGTGAACCACTGTCTGAAAGCATTTATAACAACCACTGATGCACTTCATTAATGACAGTCTAGCACTCAACACAAATTATGTGCAGTGGCTCTGCATCAATTACAATATGCAGATTGTCTAAACAGACCAGGGAAGATATGATAAACAGGAACAATGTTCACCAACAACCTCACATATACCATTTCCACTGTGTGTCCAGCCTCAATTGTGCAGTATCAGAGCCTTAAACCATTAACATCAGTATATCCATCAGCCAAGTCATCATATTTAAAATTCTTCCAACACAAAGGGTGTACCATCTCTCAGCCAATTCCTTGCAACACACTTTTAACAGCAATACATCACATCATGGAAATAGCTGCTGCTGGCACATGTGATCCTCACAATCTGCTCCAGCTGACTCCATGCCCATCCTTCTCTCCCCTGCCACCACTTTCTCATGGTGCTCTTGTCAGCCCAGGCCACACACATCAAAGATGTCCAATCCCCTGACACAAGTAAAGATGATGTGTCAACTTTTGGCACATCCCCCCCCCCCCCAAAAAAAAAAAAAAAGAACAGAGCTTGGAGCCCATATCTCCAAAGAGCACTGCCACAATATTACCTATTTAACTATTTATGGCTCTAGGTGCCGGCTTCACCTGGGGGAGGTGAGCTGCAAACATTGTCTTTCTCTTTGGGTCAAACAATAACAGGATGATAGGTGTATAGGTGTTAAAATTCCTATGATTTCCCATGGTCCTGTTTCTTCACAATTTTATCAGGTGCCTTACTAGTTACTCCCAGGTTTAGCACCATTGTGCATTCACTGACGCAGTACGGGTTTGGCTGCTGTTTTTTGACATATCTCTGATTTTCTGTATGATGGGCTACTATTCTTTCCAGCTTACCTCCGCTGTATAGCAATTGCAGGTGGGTTATCTTCTCCAGCAACAGACCACAAATGACTCACTGGGGTTTTAACCTTAAACCCAAGGAACAACTCAGTGGGGGTGACCAGTGACCAACAAGTTTTTCTGTATTAAAGGCCAACTGGGTTGTGAATGATCCCACACCTGCTGGTCCTTGCTGTAGTAGGCTATTAAGGCAGGGAGCAATTTTCTGTTCACTCTTCCTGCATAATATGGATTATGATAGTATGGGGTGGTCATACTATAATGGACACCAATGTCAAAACAACAATTCTTGGACCCTTTCGATGTGAGACACAGGACATTCTCTGTTACTAACATTTTGGTCAGCTTACTATGGTTTTAAGAGTGAAAGTGGCAGAACTTGTCATTGTAGTCCTTGTAGGGAACACCCAAGTGACATGCAAAGGATATAGCACAAACACAAGGATATAGCAGTTCTCATCGCTAGATCTGGGTCACGGTACCACAGAGTCAACACAGGGCTTGTCAAATACTCTTTCTGACAGTTTACATGCTAATAGAGCAATCCTGGCTTTATGAGCTGGCATGATTTTAGCACATCTTACACACACACCAATTAAAATGTCAGCATGGTCATTGCATCTACAGTGATGAGCAGTCCTTCTAGAAATATACCAAGGGTCTCACTGAAGCCTTCACTGACCATAATTATCCTCCAAACCTTCTACAAGAACAAATCAACCATGCATTATCTTCCCAGTCTCCCACAACCTCCAAAAGCCCCACCATCCAGCCACAGAGGAGCATTCCCCTCACAACTAAGTACTACCCAGGACTGGAGCAACTGAATTACATTCTCCACCAGGGTTTCAGTTACCTCTCGTCGTGCCCTGAAATGAGAAACGTCCTGCCCACTATCTATTCCACCTCTCCCACAGTGGTATTCCACCGTCCACCAAACCTACACAATATACTCGTCCATCCTTACACAACTCCTGCTTCCAATCCCTTACCTCATGGCCCATACCCCTGTAATAGACCTAGATGCAAGACCTGTCCCATACATCCCCCACCACCACCTACTCCAGTCCGGTCACTAACATCACCTATCCCATCAAAGGCAAGGCCACCTGTGAAACCAGTCATGTGGTCTACAAGCTAAGCTGCAACCACTGTGCTGCATTCTATGTAGGCTTAACAACCAGCAAGCTGTCTGTCCACATGAATGGCCACCAACAAACTGTGGCCAAGAAACAAATGGGCTACCCTGTTGTTGAACATGCAGCCAAACATGAAATTCTTCATTTCAATGACTGCTTCACAGCCTGTACCATATAGATCCTTCCCATCACCACCAGCTTTTCTGAATTTCACAGGTGGGGAACTTTCCCTGCAATACATCCTACATTCCAATAACCCTCCTAGCCTCAACCTTCATTAGTCACTGTCCTCACCCATCCAGCACCTTCCTTGCTCCCATTCCAGCACTACACAGCCGTCATTCCACCACCACACCCAATCCTTTTTTTAATTTATTTATTTTATTTTATTTAAATTTTTTTATTTATTTCTCTCCTTTTCCGCTACTTCCCTCCCACCCACCCCCACCCCCCACCCCCCACCCCCCGCCCACCGCACCTTTTCCCTGCCTGCCGCTCAACCTGCAGCACTCCACTGTCTGCCATCTCCACCATACTATGCTTCCCCTTCCCCGCCCCAGCCTCCTCCTCTTCCCCCCCCTCCCCCCCCCCCTCCTGTCGCCACTCCCAACATGCACTGGTGCTGCTGCTCACAGTGTGGTTTCAGTTGTCTGAGACTGCAGTTGTATGTGTGGGCTGCATTTGTGTGAGTTTGTGTGTGTGTGTGTGTGTGTATGTATGTGTGTCTTTTATTGATAAAGGCCATTGGCCAAAAGCTGTAAGTGCAAAAATCTTTTTGTTGTGCCTATCTTCAACTCAGTATCTCCGCTATTTGGTGAGTAGCAACTTTCCTTCTCAGAATATTGTTATCCTGGATTTTCCATTGTTTGACAATTAGTGTTTATGTACAAAATACATAACTTCAATTGAGCTTATAATAATCTCAAGTCAGCTGGGTCCACCACCAAATGGATGCCTTAGTTGTATACAACAGTCCACTAATGTTGCTGGAACCAGGCCAACATAAGCAATATGAATGATATCACGATAGGCTCTTCTGAAAGGGAAACTATATGAAAACCTGGCCCCTGACACATTGAATATCATCTTCCTTTCCTCATAGTGCTGGCACTTTCCCCTTTAACATCCATCCTTAAAACCAGGAAATTAAACATTCCCTAGTTAATAACTAGTGTATAACAGCGTGAAGCTGAATTCTGAACACTAAGCCAGAGACTAATGAATTAACCAGTAATCTAAAACCTAAGCTACACCCACAGTTCTTGAAATAACAAAGTCTGAAGGTGAAGTGGCAGTGCTAGATTTTAGCTTCTAGACACAGTTGTCAATAGCCAATTGCAGCACAGTAACAAACAGTTTGCCAAACAAACAATAAAAGATTAGGTGAACTCACTCAGCTTTGTTACAGATAATGATACAAGCTTGGTGCGAGCTAAACAATACCCGAGAACTTGCATGCACACAAATAGCATGTTGGCAACACAGCCCTGAGTGCCACAGTAATAGCATGCATTAGCCCCAACAAACTAGCATAACACAAGAACATACAGAGATTAAACCCACTGTCTGAAAGCAATTGCAGCAATTACATACTACATTCATAACCACCTGGTGCACAATAAAAATTACATGCTGTGGCTCCACACTGATTACAATACACAGCTTGTCTAACAAGGCCACACAAAGTATCATAAACTGCAATAACATTCAACAACAATATCACACATGCTAGTTCCACTGTGAGTCCAGCTGTACACCTCACTTTTGTAGTATCAAAGCTTTAAACCATTAACATCAGTACATATCAGCCAATCCATCAATAGATTTCAGCTATATAAAACGTTTCCAAAACACAGGGTGCACTGCCCATCACCTAGTTCCTAATGGTACCCACTTAACAGCCATCCATCATGTTATATCAGTCACTGCTGCTGGTCGCACATGTGTTTCTCACAGCTTGTTCCAACTGACTCCATGCCCATCTTTCTCCCCCCCCCTCCACCCCTCCCTCCCCCTCACCACCACCACCACTGCCTCCCAATGGTGCTTATGCCAGGCCAGGACATACACCACAAAAGTGTCAAGTCCCCTGATGTAAGCATAGGTCTGCTAACTTATGGTACAGTATGTACACTGCTGCGAAATAGCTTGTGCATATCTTCAAGCATCTGCAGGCTCATGTCTTTTAGTATTTCTGTGACATTCTAACATGGCTCAAACAATCTTGTGAACATTCGTGTTGTTCTTCTCCATATATCAAACAATGGAAGTTCCAGGTGGGAAAATCAACAATGCGGGGGAAGACAGATTGCTACTTACCATAAAGAAGACACATCAGGTTGCAGACAGGCAGAATTAAAAGACACTTACATAAAGCTTTTGGCCATAGCCTTCATCAGTAAATGAGAAACACACAGTACACACACAAGCAAGCACACCTCATGCACACACAACTGTCAACTCCAGCATCTTGGGACAGAATACAACTATCATGTGGATGCAAGCAGCACTCTAGAGGGGACTGAGAAGGAGATAGGATAGTAGTGTATGGGTTGGGGGAGAAATACAAACACAGTCTAGACTGAAACTTCCTGGCAGATTAAAACTGTGTGCCCGACCGAGACTAGAACTCGGGACCTTTGCCTTTCGCGGGCAAGTGCTCTACCATCTGAGCTACCGAAGCACGACTCACACCTGGTCTCACATCTGTACTTCTGCCAATATTTCGTCTCCTACCTTCCAAACTTTACAGAAGCTCTCTTGCGAACCTTGCAGAACTAGCACTCCTGAAAGAAAGGAAAATCTCATTCTGGAAACATCCCCCAGGCTGTGGCTAAGCCATGTCTCCGCAGTATCCTTTCTTTCAGGAGTGCTAGTTCTGCAAGGTTCACAGGAGAGTTTCTGTAAAGTTTGGAAGGTAGGAGATCAGATACTGGCAGAAGTAAAGCTGTGAGACCGGGTGTGAGTCGTGCTTCGGTAGCTCAGATGGTAGAGCACTTGCCCGCGAAAGGCAAAGTTCCCGAGTTCGAGTCTCGGTCGGGCACACAGTTTTAATCTGCCAGGAAGTTTCATATCAGCGCACACTCCGCTGCAGAGTGAAAATCTCATTACAGTCTAGACTGCCAACAGGTGAGGCATGAGAAAGTTGTGGGGCAGGGAGGTGGGAGGAAAAAGGAGCAAAAAGAGGAGAGGAATGGGGAAAGATGGGCTGCAAATAAACAGGGTGGGAGATGAGAATGGGGATAAGATGATAAGACAGAGGGCATGGAAATTGTTGGGTGGAGGGTGTGGAGACAGTATGTTACAGTAGGTTGAGGTCAGGAGAATTACAGGAGCGGAGAATGTGTTGTAAGGATAACTCCCATCCACACAGTTCAGAAAAGCTGGTGGTGGAGGGAAGGATCCAAATGGCTCAGGCAGTGAAGCAGCCACTGAAATCAAGTGTGTTATGTTCAGCTGCATGTTGTGCCACAGGGTGATCTGTTTTGCTCTTGGCCACAGTTTTGTAGTGGCCATTCATCCTGCTGGACAGTTAGGTGGTAGTCACACCAGTATAAAAAGCTGTGCAGTGATAGAAGCAGACTTGATAAATGACATGGGTGCTTTCACAGGTGGCCAAGCCCCTGATGGGGTAGGATAAGTCTATAACAGGAATGGAGTAAGAAGTGCTGGGTGGGTGGATTGGGCAGGTTCTGCACCTATCTTCCACAGTAATATGATCCTTGTGGCAAGGGGTTGGGATTGGGAGTGACATAGGCACGGATTAAGACATTTTGGAGGTCACATGGGTGATGGAACACCATTTTAGAAGGGGTTGTAAGTATCTCAGGTAGGATGTCCCTCATTTCAGGGCATAACGATAAGTAATCAAAGCCCTGGTGAAGGATGTGGTTCAATTGTTCCAATCCGGGTTGGTACTGAGTGATGAAGGGAATACTACTTTGTGGCTGCTTCACTAGGTCCTCCTCAACCCAGCACACCACCTCCCTGGATGTTGACCTCCTCCTCTCTGATGGCTCTGTTTGCACCTGTTTCCATATTAAATCCACCAACCACATCAGTATTTTGATAGCTGTCATCCTTTTCACACCAAAAAAATTCCTCCAAATAGACTGGCAACCTGGGGACAGCTTATCTGCAATGACAAAATCTCCCTTGAACATTATTCTGAGGGCCTCATCAAGGCCTTCACCGATAGGCAATACCCCGTGACCTAGTCTGCAAACAGATCGCCTGTGCCATTTCCATTGGAACAACTGAACCACATGCTTCACCAGGGCTTTGATTATATATCATTATGGCCTGAAATGAGGGACATCCTACCTGAGATACTTCCCACCCATCCTAAAGTGGTGTTCGATCACCCACCCAGTATCCACATCTGTCACAATGCCACTTCCAATCCCAACCCCTTGTCATAAGGATCATACTCCTGTGGAAGACCCAAGTGCAAAAGATGCCCAATCCACCCACCCAGCACTTTCTACTCCAGTCCTGTCACACATTTATCCTGCCCCATCAAGTGCTAGGCCACCTGTGAAAGCAGCCATGCCATTTACCAGCTCTGCAGCAATAATTGCAGTTCTTTTTTATATTGGTATGGCTACCAACCAGCCATCCAGGAGGATGAACGGCCACTGCCAAACTGTAGCCAAGAGCAAAGTTGACCACCTTGTGGCACAATCTGCAGCTGAACATAACACACTTGATTTCAATGGCTGCTTCACTACCCAAGCGATCTGGAACCTTCCCTCCACCACCAGCTTTTCTGAACTGCAAAGATGGGAGTTATCCTTATTCTCCGCTCCTGTAATCATCCCGGCCTCAACCTATGGTAACATACTGTCCCCACATCCTCCACCCAACAATTTCCATGCCCTCTGTCCTATCATCTCCTTCTCATTCTTATTTCCCACTCTGTTTATTTGAAGCCCTTTTCAAACACATCTGCCTGTCTTTCTCCATTCCTCTTCTTTTTGGTTCCTTTTCTCCCCACAACCCTGCCCCACAGCCTCCTGACACTGCACCTGTTGGCAGTCTAATCCTTTCATTCTCCACTAAACAGCATTTGTCTCTCTCCTCACCCATACACTATTATCCCTTCCCCTTCCAGCCCCCTCCAGATTGCTTTTTTCATCCCACATGATAGTTGCATTCTGGCATGAGATGCTGGAGCTGGAAGTCATGTGTGTGTGAGGTGTGCTTGCTTGTATATGTGAACTGTGTGTGTCTTATTTACTGATGAGGGCTGTGACCAAAATTTTATGTAAGTGTCTTTTATTTGTGCCAGGTTGCAACCTGACATGTCTTCTTTACGGTAAGTAGCAATGCGTCTTCTTTATATATGTTCATATATTTTCAATATTCCCTGTTATTCCTATTTAATATATGTCCCACATAGATGAACAATATTCAAGGATGGGTTACATGAGTATTCTTACAAAACATCCTATCCTTGTAGACTGATGGTATTTCCCAGTATACTACCAATTAACTGATGTTTTCTACTTGCTTTACATATAATAATTAAATATATGTGATCATTACGTTTAATATCCATGAAAATTGTTACACTAATATGATTTCAAAACCAAAACAATAGTCGCAATTACATCATGAGCCTCAACGGGAACAACAACCACTCTTCTGAAAGAGACAGAGATGGTAGCACCAACATCAGTTCCAGAAAAACCTGCAAGAAAGAGGAAGAATCAACAGAAGCAACAGTGGATAGTGAAGTGACTGAGAAGAAAGCTGTACCTGCAAACATTCTCATGATTTGCTAGGGACAGACAAGAAAAATGAAAAGTCTCCAAGATTAGTAGTATTCAGTGTTTATCAGTTCCCCATCAAAATACCCAGCCCATAAAAAAATAAAGTGCAATAGCTTCCTCGTTTACATGATAAAACACATCTGAAATGACACATGCAGCTCTAAAATTATACAATCTAGCACTATGAGAGATGGTGAATCTTGCATTTATGTAAAGAAAGTGATGATGTTTAAAGTTAGAAATTACAAAGTGAAGAAAAACATGTACACATATCAGGTATAGAGACAAAAGGCATGTATGTTCCAAAGATGAACTATACAATCATTCTCCCAGAGGTGACAGGGATATTTTGATTGTAAAATTACTTAAAGTACTGAATACGGTTTCAAATCCGAGGACAAAATTCTCATTTGCAGAGATTTATGTAAACATCAACAGAATGAACCCATATGGGTCCTGCAGCACATTCCTGAATATTATGCACAGCTATAGGATATCACAATTGATTAACACTACCCAAAGGGTAACCATTCATTAACCATATACTAACTGACCTGCAGAAGGAAAGTTGTATTGTTGTTGTTGATAAGCTTGGCCTTTCAAATCATTCCAGTCGCATGTTAAATTAAACAAAGCCACAGTAAACGAAACTAAAATTATCACCTATATAACTCCTTTTGGTGTAGAGAAAACCCTTTTCTCTACACCAAAAAGAGTTGAATTTGCAACACAGATGAACAATGAAACATGGGAAGAAATGTACACAAAGACACTCACAAATGGGAAGTTTTTAAAGTTTCTATTGATATTTACACACAGAGTTGAAGAAGTCTTTCCAATGTACTGAGAGTCATTAAAGATCAAAACAAAAATACCTACAAAGGAGCAATCTTCCCCCCCCCCCTGACTCAGTACCACCCAGGACTGGAACACCTAAATGCCTCTTGTTGTACCCTAAAATGAGGAATATCTTACCCACTATCTTTCCCAAACCTCACACAATGTTATTCTGCCCCCAACTGAATCTACACAATATCCTTGTCCATCCCTCTCCACTTCTGCTCCCAACTTCTTGCCTCATAGCTCATATCGATGTAATAGACCTAGATGCAAGACTTGTCCCACTACCACCTGCTCCAGTCTGGTCACCAGCATCACCTATCCCAACAAACCATCAAAGGCAGGGCTACCTGTGAAATCAGTCATGTGATCTACAAACTAAGCTGCAATCATTGTGCTGCATTCTAAGTGGACATGACAACCAACAAGCTGTCTGCCCATCTGAATGGCCACCAGTAAACTGTGGCCAACAGACAGCTGGACCACCCACTTGTTGAGCTTGCTGCCCAGCACAATGTTCTTCACTTGAATGACTTCTTCACTGCCTGTGACATTTGTATCCTTCTTAGCAGCACCTGCTTTCCTGTATTGCACAGGTGGGAACTCACCCTGCAATATATCCTATGTTCCCATAACCCCCTTGACCTTAACCTTCATTCGTTCCTATTCTCTATGCATCTGGCCCCTTCTCTGCTCCCACTCCAACACTACATACCCTTCTGATCCGCCAACACATCCACAGTCTTTCTTCCCCTCTTCTATTTCTTTCATTTTCCACTCCACTCTCCTTCTCCCTTCCTCTCATCCCCCATCCCTATTTAACCATCTAGGAGCACCTGGTTGCCCTAACCTGTCCTCACCACAGCCCTGCATGCTCCCAACCATAAGCAGCACTTTACCATCCCCCATCTCTAACTTGCTATCACTCCCCCTTCCTGCTCCAGTCTCCTCCTTACCTCCTTCACTCAGATTGCATTCCTCATCACGCACAGTTGCTCACAGGCCAGTCTCAGTGGCAGAGACAGTGGTGATATGTGTGTGATCCATACTTGCATGAGTGTGTTTATGTTGCCTACTTTAGAAGAAGGCCTTTTGGTCAAAAGCCCACATGTTCAGCAGTCTTTTTGTTGTGCCTGTCTGGGACTCAACATCTCCTATGTATGGTGAGTAGTGATCTATCCATTTCATGATATTGTCAATATTTCATCCTGGATTTTCCAAACAAAAATAGTTGGATGGCCAATGGGATAAGTAAATCTTTCACAGCCCTCAAGCATCTCAGGAGTACAAAAATAACCAAAATGGTCCTGATTTCACAACTATACCCCACATACAAAAAGATACATATAAAAGCATTGCTAGTATCAAAAAATCACAAAAATGGCAGATTTATAAAAGAGGCAGAGATTAAAATAAAAGCTGTCTGGAATGTCACCAAAAAGGAGACAAACAGGAAAAAAATTAAACATAAAATTTCAGCACAATGGTACCACAACATATGATCCAAAAACTTTAGGAAACTTTGCAAAACAATATTCTACCACATAGCTACCAAACTATAGCACAAATCTGACAAAACCCAATCTGTACAAACACTGGATTATGTTCCAAACACAATGATGCTGTGATTCACCAGTATGGGTCAACTACGCAATGTTGTGCACATCCTAGCAACATAAAACTTCGTCAGGTGTAGATGATGTGCCTGTAGGCTTGCTGAAGGACTGCACAGACATGATTAAGGATTCTTTAGTATACTTTATAAATAAATACTTCACCACGTTTCTTCCCAGGGACACTAAAGCATGCAGAGTCTTGCCTGTACATAAGAAATGTGACATAAAAAATATAGAAAACTGTAGACCCGTTTCTTCACTCTCATCTTCAAAAGTGATAGACAGTGAAGAAAAATAGGTGCCTGGGGTACTTAACAAACTACAATCCTCTGTGTAAAGAATAATTTGGTTTCAGGTCTGTTAACACTATAGGATCAGCTATAGATCAATTTTCAAATGTTATTCTGGAAGCAATAGACAAAGGAGATCATGTAACAGGCATCTTGCTTGACATTATCAAAGCCTCTGATATAGTAGACCGCACATTCTGCTACTTAAACTGGATGGCTAGGAATAAGGACGAGTAGCAAGTAATTGCTTTTAATCACATCTGAAAAACAGAGGGAAATGGACGGAGAACTCTAAAACAATCTTCAGTTGTACCATAAAACACCTTTCAGACTCAGAATATATTACTATCAGAGTCCCCCAAGGGATGTGTAATGGGACTAGTTCTTTTCTTGACACATATCTGTTACTTTAAAAGTAAGATTATTGGTAAATCCTGTAATTTACTAGCAAAACCTAACATTTACTATCATGGCATCGCATTAGTCTGAAATTTCTTATCATACCAGGTATACACAGATTCAAAAATTTGTTGGTAAATATACGGATTGACCCATGTGAACTGGTAAAACCATATTCATTACAAAAACTTCCTTATCAGTTACTGAAATAGTTTGTATTGATTGTGAAATTACATTTTTTAAATATTCTTGCATTTCAATGCAAATAATTACATATTAAAATTATATATTAAAATTAGTGAAAAAGTTAGTTATAGAAAAATGCTATAAAAATGTTACCTTGTAAATGTTAATTTTTGTTATAGCTAGGTTGACTGTTGTGGTATTTAGAATTACATAACACGGAAGGCAATCTGCACAAACACAACTAATGTTGAGCACTTTTTTTACCTAAGTGGCTATTTGAACCCTTGTCCTATAATGAAAGATAGTTTGGCAACTGCTTTCCATGTATTAATTTCTTCTCTTCCTATTTCTCTGACACATAAAATTTTCCTTGCATAATGTAAATTGGCTCCTACCACAGAATGACTTCAGTTCGCCGGCTTTGGTACCAAGCTGATAAAATTCATCATCCTGAATATTTATCACCACTGTTATTATTGCTTTTACATCAATTTTTGCCTGATTTACATCTGGTACTTTAATTCTCACATTCTGTCCAACTGAAGGCTTCAGAATTTTGTTGCTTTCATTTTCTTTGATTGCATCTGAAGACCTTAATTTGCAATCTCTTGGACCCACTTCCTATTATTAACACAATTGGAAGTTGTTTTGTCACAACCAGCAGTTAGTGCTAGTGTCTTGCTGTTAACTGTCATCAAATCTTGTGTCTCTGGTGCTTCTTCACCTGCCACAGCAATACTTTCTACCTGCATTCCTTCTGTTCCAGTATTCAATTCACAGGAACCAATTGCTTGACCACCATCTTCCCTTTCTTGAGGGTCAGTGATTGTAATGTTTAACATTGTTTCCAAATCTTCCTCAATGTTTACATTTTTTATTAAATCATGTGGACTAACTGAGCCGGCAATGCCCATTTTCATTTGAACGCCAAACATGGCTTCATATGGTGAACATCTGATCCCTTCATGATAAGCTCAATTTTTCATTGAGATCATTTTAAGTTTTATTAGTCTCCATCCCTGTAAATAATTTCACAGTCTAAATACATCTGATTTTCAAGTTTTTGTTTATCTTGTTGGTAGACATGTTTCTGATGTATGTGAGTGTTTTTGGTTGCTTTGAATCTTTAGTTTATTGTTGACAGTCGACAGGTTTTTATGCACTGTTGAGTGTTTGGCAAATTTTTACTTTCAAAAAAGATAGATAAAAGTATTTGTACTAAATTTTGCTTGAAAAATAAAATAAAGTGTAGCACCACATTCAAAATTTTGACTGTGGGATTTGGCAAATCTGCTATTAATGAGACAAGAGTTTACGACATGTGTAAATGTTTCAAAGAGGGTTGAAAATATGTTAAATGCAATGACCACAGCAATGTGGAAGAAGTAAAGAAAATGCCTCTAAAAATTGCCGAATCACCATCAGAGATGTTGCTGATGATATCAGCATAGCTATTTTTTGGATGTATTGGGCAAGAAATGTGTAGCAGTAAAGTTTGTTCTGAAAGTATCGAATTTCATCCAAAAATGGCATTGTGTAGATATCACTCAGGAATTGCTGAATTAAATGACCAACGACCCAGAACTTGTAAAGAAGGTTATAACAGGTGATGAACCATTGGTGTATGAGTATGACCTCAAAACCAAGGCTCAGTTATCCCAATAGAAACTGCCTTAAGAGCCTAGACCAAAAAAAATTGACATGTTCAATCACATGTGAAGGTTCTTCTCACTGATTTCTTCAATTACAATGGGATAATACATGATGAGTTCCTACCTTATGGTCATAAGGTCAATACGGAATACTTATGTATTGTGTGCTGTTTGCGAGAAGCAATCTGTAGAAAATGGCCATAATGTGACAAAACCACTCATGGAAATTGCTTGATAATGCTCCCTCTCACATCGCAATGCTTGTTCATGATTTTTTGGCAACAAACACAACTATGTTGGCTCAGCCACCTTAGTTGCTGAGCATGGCCATATGTAACTTCTTTCTATTCCTGAGGTTGAAGAGAACCATGAAAGGGCATTGTCTTGGCCACCATTGGTGAGATAAAACCAATCACTGAAGGAGCTGAATACCATAATGAAAAAAGAATTTCATAAATGCTTCCAAGAATCAAAACAGTACTGGCACAAGTGTATTATATCTGAGGGGGATTACTTTGAGGGGATGACATTGACATTGATGAATAAATAAAGATTCTTTAAGAAAAACAAAAATACCTGTTACCTTTTGATTGCACCTCATATCCGTATCATGTATTACCAGGTTCACTCAGATACCATCCTCTATGAAGATGAGTCAACAGTGATAGTCTACTGTAAAGCTGATGATGACTTAGTCCACCATCTGAGTAGAGGCATGGATCAAAAATAATAATTTGAAATTAAACTTCACAAAATCAGAAATTTTTCACTTTACCACAAAACAAACAGCACAATGTAAAAGTGAAATATGGATATGGATAAAAAATTGGACACTACAAACTTTGTCAAACCCCATGGCATACTATGAAATACAAATATGTTGCAGTGGTATCATGTGGTCAGCATACTCAGTCAACCTAACAGTTTCTTATATGTCATGAATGTCTTATACGAGGTCCGTTCATAAAATTCTGGAACTTTGTCCACAAAATTTTTCTGTGCTTACCTTTTACTTATTGTGCATGATCTCTTTGAAATACTCCCCTCCATAATTGATACACTGCTGCCAATGCCATCTCCATTTCTGGAAGCAGTCTTGGTACATCTCTTGCTGGATTGGATGAAGTACCGACTGCAAATTTTCTTTTATCTCACCTATTATTGCAAACCTTCACTCCTTCAGTGGGATTTTCAACTTTGGGAAAAAAAAAAACACACAAGGGCCAGGTCTGGAGAGTGCAGAGAATGAGGCAGCACAGTGCTTTCATTTTTTGTGCCCAAAAGGGTTGAATGTGTGTGGGTGCTGAGCCGTGCGCGGCTTCTGTTCGTGCCATTATTGCTTCACATCTTGTCTTGGCGGTACTACCGTCTCATTTCTTATTCGATTTACTGGTGTCACTAAGTTGCTGGCTTGCCTGCCCATGAGTGGCAGCAGCACTTATCGATAAGAGCACTGTCGTACTATCTTTGGAGCGACCCCTAGTATTTCCAGGTCGTCGTGTATCAGGAATCGGCGAAGTCTTGCAGCCGTCTTCCTATATTGTGATTAATAATTAAATTGACTGTTACTTACCAGTGAAGTGCACCAGTGGTATTTTCTGCTCTGTGGCCGTTAACGCCCCAGTTACCTGCCCTGGTCATTAACGTAGTTTTCTGGCAGTGTGCCTTTCCTCGTAATGTTGGTGCTGTCTGGCACAGTGTGTAGTTCGACAGCCTTTTAAGTTGTGTGGTTCATATTTTGCCTTGAGTGGTTATCGTTCCCTTCGCTGTTTTTAGACACCAATATCTGAAGACATAGTGCTGTTCGTATCCTCGTCCTCGGCTGATACTTTCCGTCATTGTGCCGTTGGTTGGGTGGAAGGGAATTGGTTAAATTTTTGGTCGGTCCTTGGGCCATGCCTAGTTTGGGTTGCCATCCAATTATTTAAGTTCAACTCTTGGCTGCCTGTCTCACCTCACCTTACACTTGAGCTACCTTCTCAGGCCGACCCTTGGAACACTTCTGAGCATCACTTGTTCTGTTTGTTTAGATTGTGATTTTCATTTTAGTTTGAAGTATTGTGTGAGGCCTTCAGCCATGTATAAATTCAGCCATTTTAAATTAAAATTTTGAAGACTGATTTTATTTTAAGAAAGAAATTTTTCCTTAAAATTTGTTCTATCTGAAATTGTTTGTAATCCCAGCCCTAAGCCATTTGTTGTTCGATGTGTTATGTGTGGGCTTCAGCCAAGGATTTACGTGAACCCCTTTTAATAAGGCCTTCAGCTGTGTGTATTCTTTAAAGGAAAATTTTTATAAGAAGGAAGGGGTTTATTTAAAATTGTTTGACTTGTTGTCTAGGCCTTCAGCCATTGTTTCAAATTTGTTTGTGGCCTTCAGCTATGCAGTAAGTTAATATTTCTTTACTTAGGTTTTCGGCCGTTCTGTTGTAAGTTTAAAAAGATATTTCTTGGTTAGAAAAATTGTTTATTAATGTGTTTTAATTATAGTTGTCCTTCAGACATGTAGTGTAGGCCTTCAGCTGCTAATTGTTTTCAATTTCATGTTTTCTTTTTAAAAAAGTTTGTTTTACATTCTATTTTTAATTGCTTTTGATTTCTAAGCCAGGCCTTCAGCCGTTCTTGTTTTTGGTGTGGTTTTGGGCCCTCAGCCCAGAAAGCATCTGAAGTTTTCTTTAACTAGGCCTTCAGCCATACTGTTTAGTTGTGATCTTTTAAAGCAATGTGTAAATAAGTGGTTCTTAGAAAAATAAAGTTGTGTGTTTGATTGTGCAAATCACAGTAACTGTTTATGGCCCCATCCACAACTGTAACTTTATCCTGTGCACTCTCTGAGTACCTACCAATTAGGTTTCAGGTGTATTATCATGATGCCAAGAGCCATTAATTTTCTCACTACATTTCAGGCCATCCTTCAAAGTCAAAGAAAACTATCAGCATGACTTTGACATTTGACTTGACCTGACAAGCTTTTTTTGGTCTTAGTGAATCTTTCCCAATCCATTGTGAAGACTGAACCTTGGTCCCAACATCATAACCATGGACACATATCTCATCACCAGTTATGATTCTCTTAAGGAACATCTTGTCCTCATTTGCACAATCCAAAAGCTCTTCACAGATTGTGAGGCAAAGGTCTTTCCAATTTTGACTCAAGCTGTGGGATGAAGGTGGCAGCAACAGGATGCTTTGCAAGTGCTGTGACAGGATTTCATGACATGATTGAAGTGAAATATTACATTCTTCTGGTATCTCTCAGACAGTCAGTCTTCAATTGGTATGCACAATTTTGTTGATGTTTCTGACATGAACATTGTCAGTAAATGTCATAGGGCATCCTGAATGAGGGTCATCTTTAACTTATGTCTGGACATTTTTAAACCATGTGAACCATTCAGAACATCGAATATGGCTTATGCATTCATCACCTTAGGCTTCCTGCATCATGTGATGTGTCCCTGAAAGGTTTTCCAGAGTTTCATGCAAAATTTAATGCAAATGTATTGCTCCTCTTAACTCTGCCATCTCGAAATTCACACACTTTGTGGCAGGACATTCTACTGAATACAATACTAAACAATAACTAACAGACATACAACAATGAAACTTCTGGCAGTTATACATTAAATATAGGCATGTGCAGGAATGCCACTGTGGAGATCGAGCCGTTACATACGGCAATATCGAACCCAACATTAAGTATTTGCTCATTTATAATGAATTAACTTTATTTTGATCATGTCAGTACCAACACATCCACTCAAATACAGAGTTTGGAACACACTGAGATCAACAGTTCTCAAAGAAATTCGTTCTCCAAAGATGAGGCAGTCGACTCTTGCAGTCGATAACTGCCACAGAGCCCCCGCCGGTAGTGCAGAGCACGATAAGGATGATGAGAGGCATGTGTGCACACGGCCAGCTGATGGCACAGGTGCGTGTGACCGATCGTGTCATGGCAGGCGCTAGTGCGAGGTGTGATCGGACCGTTTCTCGATGTCTTGGTAGGCATGACCAGTGGAGGGAAGGAGGCATGGAAGGCGTCCACAGGTTGACCGTGCCATGCTGCTGATGGCACGATGGAAGCAGAAGGCAGCGGCATGTCGGTGGGGAGAACATCATCGTTCCGAGGCCGTGAGGTGCAGTGGGGTTTTGATCTGATCAAAGGCGCAGAGAGTGTCAAAGATGCAATGCGATGTATTGCTAAAGTATTTGCCAGCAAGCACCGTGGTAAGTGCAATGTTATTGGCCATATGACGTAAAGGAGCAAGCATGCTGTGGCTTAACAGGTTGCGTAAGAGATGCCGGATGAGCAACACTCGCGGTCACCTGTGTCAAAATCTTTGTTTGTATAATGCTTGTTGTTGTTGTTGTTGTTGTGGTCTTCAGTCCTGAGACTGGTTTGATGTAGCTCTCCATGCTACTCTATCCTGTGCAAGTTTCTTCATCTCCCAGTACTTACTGCAACCTACATCCTTCTGAATCTGCTTAGTGTATTCACCTCTTGGTCTCCCTCTATGATTTTTACCCTCCACGCTGCCCTCCAATGCTAAATTTGTGATCCCTTGATGCCTCATAACATGCCCTTCTTCTTGTCAAGTTGTGCCACAAACTCCTCTTCTCCCCTATTCTATTCAATACCTCCTCATTAGTTACGTGATCTACCCATCTAATCTTCAGCATTCTTCTGTAGCACCACATATTGAAAGCTTCTATTCTCTTCTTGTCCAAACTATTTATCATCTATGTTTCACTTCCATACATGGCTACACTCCGATCAAATATTTTCAGAAACGGCTTCCTGACACTTAAATCTATACTCGATGTTAACAAATTCCTCTTCTTCTGAAGCGCTTTCCTTGCCATTGCCAGTCTACATTTTATATCCTCTCTACTTTGACCATCATCAGTTATTTTGCTCCCCAAAGAGCAAAACTCCTTTGCTACTTTAAGTATCTCATATCCTAATCTAATTCCCTCAGCATCACCCGACGTAATTCGACTACATTGCATGATCCTCGTTTTGCTTTTGTTGATGTTCATCTTATATCCTCCTTTCAAGACATTGTCCATTCCGTTCAACTGCTCTTCCAAGTCCTTTGCTGTCTCTGACAGAATTACAATGTCATCGGCAAACCTCAAAGTTTTTATTTCTTCTCCATGGATTTTAATACCTACTCTGAATTTTTCTTTTGTTTCCTTTATTGCTTGCTCAATATACAGATTGAACAACATTGGGGAGAGGCTACAACCCAGTCTCACTCCCTTCCCCAACCACTGCTTTCACTTTCCTGTCCCTCGAATCTTATAAATGCCATCTGGTTTCTGTACAAATTGTAAATAGCCTTTCACTCCCTGTATTTTACCCCTGCCACCTTCAGAATTTGAAAGAGAGTATTCCAGTAAACATTGTCAAAAGCTTTCTCTAAGTCTACAAATGCTAGAAACATAGGTTTGCCTTTCCTTAATCTTTCTTCTAAGATAAGGCGTAAGGTCAGTGTTGCCTCACATGTTCCAACATTTCTACGGAATCCAAACTGATCTTCCCCGAGGTCAACTTCTACCAATTTTTCCATTCGTCTGTAAAGAATTCGCGTTAGTATTTTGCAGCCGTGACTTATTAAACTGATAGTTCAGTAATTTTCACATCTGTCAACACCTGCTTTTTTTTTTGGATTGGAATTATTATATTCTTCTTGAAGTCTAAGGGTATTTCGCCTATCTCATACAACTTGCTCATGAGATGGTAGAGTTTTGTTATGACTGGCTCTCCCAAGGCCGTTAGTAGTTCTAATGGAATGTTGTCTACTCCCGGGGCCTTGTTTCGACTCAGGTCTTTCAGTGCTCTGTCAAACTCTTCACGCAGTATCTTATCTCCCATTTCATCTTCATCTACATCCTCTTCCATTTCCATAATATTTGTCCTCAAGTACATCACCCTTGTATAGACCCTCTATATACACCTTCCACCTTTCTGCTTTCCCTTCTTTACTTAAAACTGGGTTTCCATCTGAGCTCTTGATATTCATACAAGTGGTTCTCTTTTCTCCAAAGGTTTCTTTAATTTTCCTGTAGGCAGTATCTATCTTACCCCTAGTGAGATAAGCCTCTACATCCTTACATTTGTCCTCTAGGCATCCCTGCTTAGCAGTTTTGCACTTCCTGTCGATCTCATTTTTGAGATGTTTGTATTCCTTTTTGCCTGCTTAATTTACTTCATTTTTATATTTTCTCCTTTCATCAATTAAATTTAATATTTCTTCTGTTACCCAAGAATTTCTACCAGCCCTCGTCTTTTTACCTACTTGATCGTCTGCTGCCTTCACTACTTCATCCCTCAGAGCTACCCATTCTTCTTCTACTGTATTTCTTTCCCCCATTCCAGTCAATTATTCCCTTATGCTCTCCCTGAAACTCTCTACAACCTCTGGTTTAGTCAGTTTATCAAGGTCGTCCCATCTCCTTAAATTCCCACCTTTTTGTTGTTTCTTCAGTTTTAATCTACAGTTCATAACCAATAGATTGTGGTCAGAGTCCACATCTGCCCCTGGAAATGTCTTACAATTTAAAACCTGGTTGCTAAATCTCTGTCTTACCATTATATAATCTATCTGATACCTTTTAGTATCTCCAGGGTTCTTCCAAGTATACAATCCTCTTTCATGATTCTTGAACCAAGTGTTAGCTATGATTAATTTATGCTCTGTGAAAAATTCTACCAGACGGCTTCCTCTTTCATTTCTTACCCCCAATCCATATTCACCTACTATGTTTCCTTCTCTCCCTTTTCCTACTCTCGAATTCCAGTCACCCATGACTATTAAATTTTCGTCTCCCTTCACTACCTGAATAATTTCTTTTATCTCATCATATATTTCATCAATTTCTTCATCATCTGCAGAGCTTGTTGGCATATAAACTTGTACTACTGTAGTAGGCATGGGCTTCGTGTCTATCTCGGCCACAATAATGCGTTCACTGTGCTGTTTGTAGTAGCTTACCAGCACTCCTATTTTTTTTATTCATTATTAAACCTACTCCTGCATTACCCCTATTTGATTTTGTATTTAAAACCCTGTATTCACCTGACCAAAAGTCTTGTTCCTCCTGCTACCAAACTTCACTAATTCCCACTATATCTAACTTTAACCTATCCATTTCCCTTTTTAAATTTTCTAACCTACCTGCCCAATTAAGGGATCTGACATTCCACACTCCGATCCGTAGAATGCCAGTTTTCTTTCTCCTGATAACGACGTCCTTCTGAGAAGTCCCCGCCCGGAGATCCGAATGGGGGACTATTTTACCTCCGGAATATTTTACCCAAGAGGACACCATCGTCATTTAACCATACAGTAAAGCTGCATGCCCTTGGGAAAAATTACGGCTGTAGTTTCCCCTTGCTTTCAGCCGTTTGCAGTACCAGCACAGCAAGGCGGTTTTGGTTAGTGTTACTAGACCAGATCAGTCAATCATCCAGACTGTTGGCCCTGCATCTACTGAAAAGGCTGCTGCCCCTCTTCAAGAACCACACGTTATGTGATAATAAAATTTGGGTTGATTTCATCTGATTTTATGAAATGAGTAAGCAATGTTGTGAAATGATTTTAGTCTTATTCTCTGTTTTGAGACTGAAAATGAATTGTTCAAGAATTTGTATGTGTATATATGGAAAATTTTATTGAGTTTTAATTTTTACAATAGAACAATGACAAATTTGACCTTCAATTTCAGTCTCATTTGCTTACGTAATATTGCAAATTCCTATTGTACGAAAAATTTTCTATTTGATTTTTGCTTGGTTTTAAAATCTTTAGGAAATGTGGCACTTGCTGTGTGTCTTATGCTGAATTACCTAGCCAGCTTTAATATCTTTCTACATAATTCAAACATAAGAACTTGGAATGTCTCCACCTGCTATTATTCTGTGCCTCTTACATTATTAAATATTTTCATTAACTTTCATTTAAATTTAGTTATTCACATTACATATAAACAGTGTGTACCTAAACCTCCAAACCCTAGTCATAAATATTTTATGTAAACTTATTGCTCAAGTGGTAGTTTTCACTCCACTGATTACAAAGATATGTTTAGTTTTGCTGGAGCTGTGTTAATGAAGAGTAACTGAAAACTGAAATTATTGTTACAGTGTGTAACAATGAAATAATAAGAGCTATTCAGTAGAGTTGAGAGTATTTACACCACTGATGACAACCTTTAGTAATAGCCTCCTGAATGATTTTAGCAGGCCGTGTAATCCTCATACGGCAATTTCTGCCATTTGTACAGAGCCATATGACAATTCAATTCACGCAACCTTGAGAACAAGGCCAACCAACACACATTGTCAAACACACCTGTAATGTTGGCCATTATCCCCATGATATATCATTTGGTATTATCTCAAATAAGGCCAGTTGCCTGGATTATGACATCTTCAGTATATATTATATGAATAACATGATTTGTAGGTGATTTGGGTATTCAGGGAGCAAAAACTAAGTACACAGAACCACCATCTCTGGTATAACAACGATGTCCAATCTGGCTGGGCACTGAATTGAACTGAACTTTGATGACAGATATGAGTACATCATTTCATGCTTCTGGAACCCTAAGTCAGAATTCATCAGTTGTATTCATTTGCAAGTGGTGGAGTGCCAGTCTCTTGTTGGCCCTTGAGCAGGTGTTTGCAGTGGGCGAGAGATCTGATGAAAAACGCCCTCTGTATCAAGGTACGAGAGAACAGCATGGGCAACATGCAATCTTGTGTTGTTATAGTGAAAAATAAATTCATAGAGACCTCAAAAGTAGAGCACAGCCCATGGTCTTAACACATCATAAATGTATCACCTGCTGTCCACATCAATGGCTATGCAAATTGCAGGTGACCATGTTGTACACCCCATGGCACCCAAGCCATCACACCAAATACTGGGCCTGTTTAATGATAACAAATGTTATCTGGCAACATTCATTCTCCTTGGAGCCTCAACACTCAGATATGTCCATCACGATGTTTCACAAAGAACCAGGACTAGTCTGGAAAGATAAAGTGGTGCCACTCCTGTGTCCCGTGTTGTCATTCATCATACAAATGTCAGTGCAACTCTCTCTGCTGCCATGTTAAGGAAAGCAGCAACAAAAATTGCTGTGCTCCAGATGTGATCCCACTGTCTTTGTGAACATTTGTCTTGCTACAAGCAAGCCAATCTCAAGGTACATGACATAGCTGTAATATCTTGCATGGCTGAGCAAACAGTATCATAGTGGGAGCTAAATACATAGGGTTATTGAGAGCCAACGTGTTGTCAAATATGGTCCTCATGGACCCTCCAATTCCATATTCACAGTGCTTAATTTGTGATGGTACATTCCGGTATACCATACCAGTGACACTGACAAAAAAGGTACACACCGGAATGCCATACCAGTAACTCTGACAGAAAAGCATTAAATTAACATTTAAGATGTCTAAATTTCAAATAATACGACCCAGTAGGTCACAGCACTGGAACCTCTATTTTTACAAATCGAGCACTACATATTCACATGTTAGTTGTGAGTTCTCAACCAATCTAAGCAGAATTATCACATAATGATAAATCATAGTCTTAAAATGCTGCAATCCTTCACTTTTGAATTCCAACACATGCTATTAGACATGTCTCCTTCTTATGTGAGGCATAACATCATGTTCTCACCAACCAACAATCAAATGCCTTGGAAAATCCATGATGGAATGTGACAATATTCTGAAAAGGATAGTTGCTATTCACCATCACTCTCTCTCTCTCTCTCTCTCTCTCTCTCTCTCTCTCTCTCTCTCTTTCTCTCTGTGGTCATGTGTGTATGAGCTGGGCTTGTGTGAGTGTGTTTGCACGTTGTCTATTTTCGATGAAGGCCTTGTTGGCCTAAAGCTTACTTTCTGCCAGTTTTTCTGTTGTGCTTATCTGTGACTCAGCATCTTTACTATATGGTGAGATGCAACTATCCTTTTCATAATATTGTAACAACGAAATTCAGTTTCTGAACAAGAAACCTTGTGATTGTCCCCTATCCATATTGTTCTCAGAGTCTCATAACTTGCAATTAGATATCTTGGTGGCATATCTGACAACTATGTTCTGGAATTTTTCAAAAATGTACACAACACAGTTGTTCAGTTATATGGTTCTTCCCACATTTATTACCACTGTAAATTATGCAATGACCAGGTCCAATTTTACGTTATAATGTCATATACAAGTAGGTGCCCTCACACTTTTATCTACAAAGATAACCTCAATAACTCTATGTCAGTGAAGTGACACCATATTCCATGAACACAATAACACCATGATACAATGGCAAGATAGTAATAGGAACAACACACACTCTTTTGTCCTGTAGGAAGTCATCAAACAAACAAACACCGACCGGCTGCCATGTTGTACTCAGCCTTTAGGCATCCCCAGATGCAGATACAGAGGGGCATGTGGCCAGCACACTACTGTCCTGGCCATTGTCATTTTTCGTCGCTGGTACCACTACTTCTCAGTCAAGTAGCTCCTCAATTGGTCTCACAAGTGTTGAGTGCAGCCCGCTTGCCAACAGTACTTGGCAGACCTGGATGGTGACCCATTCAAGCCTGACAGCGCTTAACTTCAGTGATCTGAGAGGAACTGGTGTTACTGCTGTGGCAAGGCCATTGGACATAGCAAGTCAACAACATAATTTAAATATCCCGTAAGCAACTTCCATGGAACAATTACACTTAGATATTTCATATTTACTATTGCACCTGGAACTCTTTAACACAAGACGTTTTGCTGTTACTAGCTCGCTGAGACACTTCACAGGCTAGTTACACATAGATGTAACAGTTGCTATAAATCGGAGCCAGACTAACTACACAGGAACTACCAGAGTTGTTACTCAACTATAATCGAAGTACAGAATCTTTATGTGCATAGCGACTGCATGTGTAAGTGCTAGCTGCAGACTTTCATGAAGATTTGATGTGATGACTGGACGTCATAGACTGGCAATTTTGGGGTGGAGTTCATCTTATGAAGTCTGGTGTAAAGAGATTTGCTGATTTCAGAATTTACAAAATGTTTTGAAAAATTTTTAGATTAGATTTTTCTGTTCTGGATGGACTTCATACTGAAACAGTAATGTTGTTTATAAAATAGAGTTTGGCTTTGTTCAAATGGCTCTGAGCACTATGGGACTTAACTTCTGAGGTCATCAGTCCCCTACAGCTTAGAACTACTTAAATCTAACTAACCTAAGGACATCACGCACATCCATGCCCGAGGCAGGATTCGAACCTGCGACCGTAGCGGTCACGCGGTTCCAGACTGTAGCGCCTAGAGCCACTCGGCACTCTGGCCGGCCGAAATAGAGTTTAATAAATTTTTAAAATACATAGAAACATCTTATGTATGTGCACTGGAAATGCCCTATTTTTGAATATAGTCGCCATATTAACAATTATTTTACATTACAAGAAATCTTAATTAGTAACTAATCAATTGATGTAGTATATTCACTTGTTCATGAAAATTTTGCAAACAAAAATACAGTGTTTAAGTTCAGAATCTACCAATTGGCAATATAAACTATGATGGTACAGACTTAAGTTAATCAGTTTTGTGAAAATGAAAATATGTTCTCAGAGACAGTGGAATGACAAATGGTGTCAGTGCTTCAGGTTCTATTGATTGCCTCAAATGTCTTCCCATTAGACATCATTATCATAATTTCAATTAGCCACATTATCGTTCTAATGAAAACTGCTTAAAATTTAAATGCAGAAAACTCAGTTAATCATTGTGAACACTGATATAAGTGTCATATACCACAAGATAACTGCATTCAATATACAATAAAGTTCAGAAAAAAATTCCCTACTGACAGCAGTAGAAAACATAACAGATGAGGAGATTCCAATTTGACGTGTCACAACATGTAAGTGTACCAACTTGCCATCTCCGGTTTGCACTTGATGTCACATTGGTGGAAGTTGATTGACTGACTGCTGTAAACTGGTTTTATCATGAATTCTCAAATAATGTACTCAACACAGTGTATTACTTTAACTGTTTTGCACATTTATTGACACTCATAGCAACACAATGACAACATTCAGTTTTCACATGGGTTATTAACCACAAGCAGACACATAAAAACCTCCAAATCAGTCAAACAGTGGCTTTATGTTTACAGAGTACTTTCACATGTGGATTCTGAGTGTCGGCAAGTTAGTGCTGAATTACATTCAGTGGGCTCAGTAGATTTTTTGATTACTGATAATACTGCACAGAAGTTTATGCAGTGCACATTAAGAAACTGAGATAGGAATTGCAGCAGACAGTACAGTATGGTTGATGTTTAGGTGCAAACCACACTTTTTCCAAAGCGTTTCACGGACCTTCAACATAAGTGACTACACACTGTTAACACTCTGAATGCTGGGCTCCAACGGAATACTTTTGGGTGAGAGTGAAGTATAGGGCTATTCAAAAAGAAGGAACAGATTTCAAACATTTATTGTTTCCTAACTACAAAAGATAGAAAAACGGTTCCAGTGTTCCTGGAAAGAGAAAAGTTCAAATTTTTATGCATTCAATGTGGGCACCATGTCTTACATGGCAAATATCAAAACAGTGACTCATTTCCTGCCATACACGAAGCAGCTAGTCTCCCATTATTGAATTCACAACTTCAACAATGCTATGTTGCCAACTTTCAAGACTGTCAGGCAGAGGGTGGATAAAAATGCAGTCTTTTACACAACCCCACAATAAAAGTCACAAGGCGTGAGGTCTGGAGAATTGGGATGAGCAGAAGATGAACTTCACCACTAGTGGCCTCCCAAGTCTCCAAACCACACACCCTGTTACTTCTATCTTGGGGTTATGTAAAAGACTGGATTTTCATGCCCACTGTGTGTGACAGTCTTGAGTCTGCACATCATATTGTTGATGCTGTTAACTCAATAATAAGAGACCAGCTGCTTAATGTGTGGAAGGAAATGAGCCATTGTTTTGATATTTCTCATGTAACACATTGAATGCATAAAACTTTGAATTTTTCTCTTTTCAGGAACATTGGAATTGTGTTTCTATCGTTTGTAGTTTGGAAGCAATAAATGTCTGAAGCCTGTTCCTTCTTTTTGAATAGTCCAGTTATATAAAGTCTGACATAATGACATTCTGTGGTTTTGGAAGTTACATATTTGTTTATAATATTGAAGGGTCAAAACTTACTAGAGCAGATGCTGTATAGGTTTAGCACTTTCGCTGCGGTTGACACTTATAAGCATCACAACAAGCCACGAGCCAGTGCGGCTGACGCTTATAAGCGTCCCCGCTCACTGTTGGATTACTCAGTCTAGTTGCAGCGTCTAAGCCAGCATCAAAGCGTGTAAACTTTTGTTTTATGTGGGCAGTTATCGAACGTATATTGTTCATAATGGCGGCTAATGAACTGGCACCTAGACCTTCCAATGTGAAAAGGAGCAAGAAAAGTGTTAAATTGACAGAGGAACAGTTACTTAGTGTACTAGACGACAGTGATTTTCTTTGTAATGAGGACGAGGCATACCACGGAGATTGTCATTTAGAGGCTGCAGAAGAATTGCAGAGTGATGACAGCTTGGAATCACAGCTTTCGAATCCGTTTCGTGACAGTTCCGAATCTGACGATACAGATCACGACGGAGATAATGCAGATGAATCCTGGCATAAAGAACCACATAACATGCAGTATCACCCATTTACGAAGGAAGAAGTTTTGCAAATTCATCCTGCTGGCAATTCTCCTGTGGATTTCTTCAGGTTATTGGTAACAGATGAATTGTTGCAACGTGTAGTTGACGAAACAAACGATAATGCAGTCAACATATTGCTGAACGAAAATACAAAAGAGGGATCTAGGATCTGTAAATGGAAACCTCTAAGTATAGGCTAATTACTAGTTTTCCTGGGTGTTTGGTTACATATGGGTAACGTTAAATATCCGTAATTACAAGACTACTGGAAGAAAGAACAGCTGTTTGAGAATACAGGAATAGCGATGAGTATAAGCAGAGACCGGTATTTGATCATATTATGCTCTCTGCATTTTACAAAAAAATCCACTTCCAGGAAACCCGAAACGAGACGATTGTTTATATAAGATACGACCTATATTGGATTATTTTAACACGGGAATGCCTCAAGTGTTTTACCCGGGAAGAGATTTATCAATAGATGAATCAATTATTCTTTGGAGGGGAAGACTGTCATTTAGACAATACATAAAAAACAAACGAAATAATATGGCATTAAGATGTATATGCTCAACAATCCAGACTGTTTCATAAATAAGTGCGCTGTGTACACGGGAAGTAGTGGAGATTTGGGGGGAAAAGGTCACGCTGAAATGGTCGTTTTGCATTTGATGGCAAAAAAGCTGCATGTTAAGTCATCACATTTACTTAGACAATTATTATAACAGTTTTCATTTAGCTACAACTCTGTTGTACCTAAAAACACTTTCCACAGGTACTCTGAAATTAAATAAGAAATATACCCCCGAAGACGTCGTATCGGCAAAACTTGGGAGAGGGGAGACAATTGTGCGGTATTCTAATGGATTTATGATTGGAAAATGGAAGGATCTATGAGAGGTTTCCTACATTTCCACAAAACATCTAAATGTTATGGAGCAAGTGACGAATGCAAGCCAGCAAATAGGCACAATGCATGTATGTCTGGGACTGATAAACAAAAATGGTTCAAATGACTCTGCGCACTATGGGACTTAACTTCTGAGGTCATCAGTCCCCTAGAACTTAGAACTACTTAAACCTAACTAACCTAAGGACATGACACACATCCATGCCCGAGGCAGGATTCAAACCTGCGACCGCAGCGGTCGCGCAGTTCCAGTCTATAGCGCCTAGAACCGCTCGGCGACTGATAAACAAGATCAGATGTTATCGTATTATTTATGTGAATGAAAGACTATCCGCTGGCCGAAAAAACTATTCTTTCATGTCATTGAAATGCTAGTTTTCAATTCTCTATATCTGTGCAACAAATACTCAGGAAATAAAATGACGTTGTACGATTACAGAATGAAGATTATAAAGGGCTTCCTTCCACCAATGGGCGTTCCACGAAATGTGAGCGAGAAACATCGCAAACAAACACACCTTGTGCAAAAGCAGGAAGTTACTGCAGGGAAGAAGCAAGTTATGAGGAAGCGGTGTAAGAAGTGCGTGGAACAAGGCAAGCGCACTGATACACCAATACGAGTGTACAGCCTGCCCAGACAAACCTGGATACTGCTTGAACTGCTGTATAATTTCCCATAAGTAGCAAAGACGTGATAATATCGAGGAAATTCCGATCATCAAAGACAACTTCTTTTATCTCTTTTGACTTTGCATGGTATCTTTTTATGACGTGAAAGTTCAGAATTTTTTTTTCACGAGTAATGAGAAAATTAGGTTTTCTTTTGTGTTAAGTCGAATTACTTCTTATTGCATTGTAAAGTGTTCACTTCAGTTTTTTGCAAAAGAATTTGTTGTGCTGAATTTGTTTTAATAGCTCCGTAGTTGAAGTGATGGGGGACACGAGAGAAGCCTCCACGTAGAGTGTGTTTCGTTTACTAATTTCTACACATCCGGGCGTCCCCTGGGCGTATATGATAAATGTAAATGGCTAATTCTCTCACACCAGGAGCAAACCTGCTACTAAACTGACGACCTGTATCAGAGTCAATCTTAAAAATGCGCATTGGAAGTAAATATAATTACAAATGAATCCAGTTTCCTTTTACCTTTTTTTCCTTCTGAAGAATTTGCGTTTTGGAATCCAAATTTTTCCCGAATGCAGTGGATTTGTTGCTTGTTTGAATTGTACTTTTTGTTACATTATCAACAAATCACAAACATTTGAATGACGCCTGTGACCCCTATAGGTGTCAGACAGCAAACAGACTTTAAAACATGACCACAATACAGTCAAAGTTTATTTGAAGTAATGCATCTAAGGTGTCATCATTAAGTCAGTATAGAACATGATCCTACAGATCTTACAAGGTCTTGACTTCAGCCTGTAGCTCAGGTGTGCTTAGGAGCGTCGGCTCCGAGCGGTACCTGCCATTTCAGAGTTACCAGTCTGCACCCGAGTGTACCGGCCCGCACTGGAGAGTTGCGCGCCTGCACCGATGCCGCAGCGAATGTGTTAAACAAGAACTACCTTTAACTAAAATACAATTATTTAACAAAGCAGAAAAGAGTACAGAACTATTTTTTATTTCTCTGCTGTGAATGTTTGAAATTATGTTAATTTGTACAAATTCTTAATTAGTGGCTTAACTGAATAATGAAGGGTGTCATTTGGTTCAGAAAAATTAAGACAGTGAAAGTATATGTTAAATCCTCAAATCTAACAAACAAAGAGACTCAAGAGACAAAAGTAATTTTGCTTGTAACGAAACTTTAATTATAATTCCCATATATTGGGACACAGGATTAGAATCTGTAATAAAATGTCTACGACAGCAAAAGTCAGGGGCTGTGTACGGTAACTTAGGCAGATGACACCTTCTGTGTGTAGGGAAACTATGGCACAAAACAAATAAAGAGGAACAAATTCAATGTAAATTTTATATGATTTGTGGCAGCTAAGTAAACTACATGAGGCTGCATAAAAAACAATCCATATATTGTTAAAAGGATGTTTACCTGTCACAAGAGACCCTGTAATAGAAATTAGAAATGAATCACTGTGTATAGTGCTTACAGTAAGTATCTAGAGATCATTATTTAAGAAAGGTAAAATTTCCCAGCCCATTCAAAACAAACCAGTGATAAACCAGCTGCAATTGTGCAAAAGATTATTAATATAGAGCACAAATTAATTTAGACTGCTTTTACAATGAATAAGAATCTATGATGAATATGTTTCAGCAGGTATTATGGGACAAAGAGAAAGCACATGAGCTCATATACTGAGTACAACAGTGACTCAAGTAAAATGAAGGATGCAGAGAGGTGAACTGCAACTCTAATAATAATATGCAATAGAGAATATTATAAAAAATGTGGCATAATATTTGCAGCATTTATAGATGCAGATATATAGGGAACCTATTGCAGGACACTCTAGGTCGCCACTTCCCACACATTTCAAATATAAATGAGAACTGTGGGAGTGATGTACGCTGTAGAAACATTCTGCAAGCTGCAAGAGTTGCAATAAACAGAAAGTCAGGGGTATGCAATGTGCAAGCCAGTACCATGACATAAAAGTCCATATAACATGAAAGATAACCATTTTGGTATATTTTGTGCTGCTGTAACTAAATACAATTAAGTGATTATTACACATAAAAACCATATATGGTGTACAATGACAGACAGATCTGATAATCAGAATCATCAGTGAACCAGAGCATGATGCTATGCTTTGACATAATGTACATACTATGGGTTGACGTCTGGATTGATAAAATAACTTTATTTTAAATTAAATTTGAGACTTTTAAATGACAGTTTTTGGAGAGAACAATATTTCAGTAAAACTGGAAATGCACCGTTTTTGCTTGTTTGAAAAATAATTTATTGTTTGGCATAATCGCACCAGTTTCAAATCAAAATTATTGGTTTTGGCAGTAACTGGCCACCCTCAGAATGATGAAACAAATAAGTCTGAAAGTTAAAAGAGGTGTTATGCATACTACTTCAAAATAAAAATACAGTTATATAAAGTGATAGCCTCTGATAAGAAAAATGTTGTGGAAGTCTTCCTGCACTCTGGAAACCAAACTGTCAAAAGAACATCTAATGAACTTATGCCTGGAAATACATGGTTTCCATGCTAGAGACCATTTATTCAATCACAATTCAAGTGCCTATCTGCGGGCAGCCAGGCACCTACTGACACGTCTTGACAGGAGTGGGAAAACAGAAGACATGCAGGCAGCCAGGCTGTAGCATATGTTATTGTACTGCACTGGCCAAGCAGATAGGAGTGGCCAAGCGACTTCTGTATATGCAGAATGCAAGGAATAGGATTGCTTGAGAGCAACATTTGCTAGGTGTGCCTGTACAGGGGTGATCTAACAACAATGTTGGGATGCCCCTGCCTCAAGGGACAGTTTTAGAACAATCTGATCTGCTGGAAAACATAGAATTGAATATATCAACATATAGGAAAAGGCACACTTATGCCATGCTGTATGATTAGAATATGCATTTATGATAATGTCTGTGTTCTGTTGCAACCTGTATTTTAGGATGCATTGTGTTTAATCTATGTCATACTGTCAACAATGTGTCATTTGTACTAAATGTTGCTGCCTGCCTCAGCTTTATTTTCTCCAAAGAACTTCTCTTCTTTGTGGTTCACAAAATTTTCAACAGTTACCACTCCTAATGCATTTCCCATTGTGAGATGATAGCTTTGATGATGAAGTGTAATATACACCAAAGGAAAAAAACTGCAACACCAAAAAATAATTAATGCAGAGTAATGAAATTTCAGGAATATATCTGTCTTGGTAACATATTTAAGTGATTAACATTGCAAGATTACAGGGTCATGTAAGCATGAGATAAGCCACTGCAAATGTGAAATGCTGGTACTTTAATAACCACTATAACCACCAGAATATTGAATGCACGCATGAAAACATGTATGCATTGTGTTGTATGGGTGCTGGCTGATGGTTTGTGGGATACATTCACATGCCCGTTGCAGTTAGTTGGTCGATACAGGGGTGGTTAATGCTGGTTGTGGATGATGCTGGAATTGTCGTCAGAAGATGTCCCATATGTGCTCAATCAAAGACAGAACTGGTTATCAAGCAGGAAAAGACAACATTTTGACACTCTGTAGAGCATGTTGGCTTATAACAGTGGCATGTGGGTTAGTGTTATGCTGTCCTTGAATGTACAGTACAACATGTCAAATCACCAGACTGATGTATAAATTTGCAGTCAGGGTCATGGGATAGCCAAAAGATTGCTTCTGCTGTCATAAGACGTAACAACCCACAACCCACACTGTAACTCCAGGTCTAGGTCCAGTTTGCCTAGCACTCAGACATGTTGGTTGCAGGCCTAAACTGAAATCCTTCTAAATAACACACGGCCATCACTAGCATCAAAGCAGAACCAGATTTCATCATAAAACACAACAGACCTCCACCCTGCCCTCCAGCACACCCTCGCTCGACACCACTGTAGTTGCAGATGGCTGTGATTTGGCATCAGTGGAATGCATGCTGCAGAGCATCTGTCTTGGAACTGCCCTTGAATTAACCAATTTCTAGCAGTTTGTTGTGTCACCATGGTGCCAATTGCTGCTGTGTACAGTAGTACAGTGTGCCAGAAACATACACAGAACACTCTGTAGTGCCACGAAGCCATCTGGAGCCCTGTCCTCATGCAACCATGTATTTGTGTGACCACTGCTGCCAGCAGTCATATATAGTGGCTATATTCCTGCCAAGTCTTTCTGCAGTATCATAGAAGGAACATCCAGCTTCATGTAGGTCTATTACATGACCTTTTTCAAACCCAATGAGGTGTTGATAATGGTGTCTTTGTCAACTTAAAGGTATTCTTGACTAACATCAACTCACCACATCCATTCTTGAAGTTAGCTAAAGCTCATGACCATTAGAGCATGTATTTACAGCAAATCTGATTTCCATCCTCAGAGTGGTGTTACTAGTGCCACTCTTACATGACTGGTGTGAAATCTGGATAGACATCATTTTTCAAATATAGAAACACGCCTACCAACTTTCAATTATGTTGCATAACTCTTTCTCGGTGTTGCAACTTTTTTCCCATGAATGTAGTTATATGACAATATGAATTGCATGATTTTGATTAGTTCTGTGATTTCATTGAAAAACATATATTTGTAGGTCTGTAAATATTTTTAATTCTCCTCCAAATTTATCAAATATGTAGGGCTCTAATGGTTGGGGGTGGTTTGCCACTACATTGGATGGTGGGAATGAGATGTTGACATCAAGGGCTGGTATTTCACCGCCCTGGATGTGTCAGCAGTGGGTAGTGAGTAATTGTCTGGTTGCAGGCTAATATTCCATCAAGAAAACATCTTTGATTAAAGATTACATATTATTAGTAAGCATACTACAACAATCATAATGACACACTTAGGTGACATCGCCCTACAAGGTGTTAGGTGAAGACAGTGGATATGGAGGCACTGAGGTAAGCAAGTGGCCTGCAGCCTTCTAAAGTCTGTGGAGATGCCAGCGACTCAGCAGGAATGCTGATACAAGGTGCATGTGTCCATTTGTGTGCTGACTGGATGTTGCAGCTACACTGCTCATGGAAGGCTATGCTGGTAGGTGTGAAATCATGACATTGACCCTGTAAGGAAGACTGCTCTTAGCAGCAGTGCCTGCTCTTGCAGATTGGAGTGGACAGCTACAGTATGCCTGCACAGGTGACTGTGGCTGGCAACTGCACCTCCTCAGTCTTGAACAGAAGCCCTCCACGGCAGGAGGCTGGCAATGAGGGGAAGAAGGCTCAGTGGTGGCCCACTGTCTTGATGGGCTCAGAATCAGCAGTAGTCCAGCAGTTAGTGGAGGCCAAGTCTTGTGATGGCAGCTTCTAGACTCAAATCGACTTTTAGACCTGTGTGGGCCTCTCTTTAAAGCTTTTCCCTGTCAAACTGCGTGCATCTATCTAAAAATGAGGGCTTGGTATCTTCTTGTTTTGCCAAGGCACTGATTCCCGTCAAATAGCCCTAGCAGAGACTATGACTTGGGTGTGAAGTAATCAGGCCACATCGCTGCAGTGGCTCTGTCTTCCTGCTGTGTGTCATTGTTATTATGACGCTGGTCCCTCATCCTGGCTAGCAATGTGATAATCGCTTGAAGCCATGGTGGCAGTTCCTGTCACATCAGTGGTTATTCGCTGAATTAACTGTGCTTGATCAGCTTTGATCTGGCCCGCTTCCATGACCTCTTGCCTTAGCTGTGGCAGCATTGTTTTTTATTCAGTAGTGCCAAAAAATAGTGATACCACTACAGGGCATTTCTATTTATTTTCCACTGGGCACATAGGTTTGACCACTTTGTGTGGATTAATTTGTGCATGTAAAGCAGTTGTGCATGAATTCACAACTTTATGTGTATTATTCTCTTTTTCTGAAAAGAGAAAGTTCGCGTTATCTATTTTCTTGTTCAGCAGCTTATGAAAACTTTTAATTGGGTCCTTCTTAATTTATTTTATATTAGTTCATGAAGCTGACTGCAGAATGATTCTACTGCTGCCAACATACATTTTGTATGAGGACTATGAAGCTAAGATGCAAGAAATTATGGATCATACCAAGACATGCAGACAGTTGTGTGCCCCTCACTCTGTTAGTGAGTGGAACAGGAAAGAAATGACTAGTAGTGGTACAAGCTACTCCTGTCACACACTGTGTGGAGGCTTGCTGTGTAAGTATTTAGATGTAGAAATGTGCTCAAAATTGTCCATGTTAAATTCAACAAGGAAGTTTAGGCAACTTCTTTACAATTATTTATATAAGAACCTGAATGGGAATAATGGACACAATTTTTTCCAAGTAAAATGATACATCAGTGTTACTAACCTGATGATCAAAAATAAAAGTACATTAAAATGATTAAAAAGATTACAAAAGAGTGGGGACAAGTCCAGCAGTAAGATCCTAAGACACACTCGGTGCCAATCGGTATGCAAGGTAGTGATAGCCAAAACACACTAAAAAAGATAATGAAGAAGCATTGGGGGGCGGGGGGGGGGGGGGTTGCTGCATTACCTGTGGCAACTGCCCTACATGGTATATTGGACAGACAGACAGACAGAAGTTTGACATTAGATTAAAGGAAAACCTAAATTTAACAAGTTCAAAGCCTTGCACACACATTTACATGCACAGAGGCATTCTATCACTAATTTTTCCAGTAATTTAAAAATGCTGCACAAGGAAAATAAGTGCCATGTCCTCAGTATACTTGAAGAAGTGGAGATCATGCTCTCTATAAAACATCTCCCCCAATATACACTTAATCATCTTCCTCTAATATTACTTTTTTTTGTTTTTCTTCGAGTTAACTGATACCATGTATACTATCGATTCTTGCATAGGTTAAACTTATCTCAGCTGTTTCATTAAAAGAATTCATATGATTTTGTATATGATGTATTATATTTCAGGCTAAAATGTATAAAAAAGAAATTAATGTCTTACAATCGATATGTATTAACAGTTAAAATTACTCTTCTTTTAAGAATAATTGAAATTACAAAATGTATGACATACTTAAAATTAATATTATTAATTGTACAGTCAAACACTAATTATTTAATTTGTTTCTGGGTTTATTTACGGAATAATGATATAATTTGGTAAAGAGTCTTCTCTTGTCGAGAAAGTTTGTAAACTCTTTTGTTTTGTAAATTCTTTGGAAATTGTGGGTACCGCAGAATGTAAGTAGTAGGGAGCATGCCTCAGATGGAAGTAGAATTTTTACGAGTTTGTCACCAACAACGTAATAATTGGTTTTTTGAATATGGAAATTATAAAGTCGGTGTGATTTAGAAGAATGGGCTAAAATAAAAATATATTCATAGCAACAGGCAACTCTTCATCAGTTATCTTGTCTTCAAGAACCCACAACATTAAATCAAAATTTTCAGCAGCAAGAATGTACTCCTAGACACAACAAGATTTTGAGCCAGCAGCAACAACAACGAGATAATCAACATAAGTAAAAAAGTTCTTCTTTTGTAATCTTACTCCTCTCAAAATTTTCAAAATTTGTGCAAAGAATGAGAACTTTAATGATGATGTGTGGAGGGTAAGATTATAATGTCAAGCAACATAACTTCAGAATATAAAGCACATTTGAATTTGCATATCCTAGTCATACCCTGCAAATCTGTTACCCACTCGTGATAAGTTTGTTCTGACATTTTCTTGCAATGAAAGAATTGGTACCTAGCTGCTGCCACATCTCTTCTGGGTCATAATAGTTAGAGAACCTACAACCTGATCATAGGAAGGTTCACTTAGTGTGGCATTAGGTAACAATTTCTGAATGAGATGAAAGACTGCACTTCCTACTGTTGACAAAAAGTAATTTAGTTTCACAGTACCATATGTTGTGAGCAATGATGTGGGCTTCATACTGTTGCAACCACTCAAGCTATTCGTCTCCTTTTTCATTAAACTAGCAAAAAGGCGGTATGGTACTCGGAGCTACAGTTGTTGCATGTTGTGCTGTGTTTGTTGCTTGGTTTGCCAGTAGCTGATGTATCACGTTTAGAAGAGTTGCAATCTGTTGCATCTGAAACTGAAACATCTGTGTTAGCTGTGCTGCATCCACGACTTGCAGCTGAGGCCCCTGAGCATGGGGTGGGAGAGGTAGGTTGCTTATTTTGGAATAGGCAAATACAATGAACAGACAATGCAAGCAATAAAAATAAGCATACAAGCAAAGAAAATTTCTGTAATGACCACCTGAAAACACTGAATAGAAAAAACATGATAAGACACATTGTTAAAACATGTAAACACACCCCTGCAAAGAAAAGACAAGGTAAAATTAAGGCGCCAGCAAAATACAAAAGCCAATGACAAAAAACAGAGACAATCTGTGGCAGCAGGTGGCTCTGCTAACAGGTTGTTGCTACAGTATTCATTCACCTCGTCACCAATGTTGTTATGTCTAGGAATCCTGCATACTTGGTTCACTAGACAAACAGTCAAAAAACTTGTATTAATGAGTTTTATTGTAAAAGACAATTTCAATCACTTAACTTTATTAAGTGTCGCAAGTGAAGGGCGACATGCAAAATAAGCAGTCTTCTTCAGAATAGACAAACGCAAGTCTGTGTTACATAGAAATCACTAACAAAGTCGTTAATGTTGAACCTGCTATCGAACTGGCTGTCACCAGTGTGGCGCTTACATCCTCTTCACATAGGAGGTGCTGCTGTCGCATTGTTGTCCTGGAGGGAGGTCAGCAGCGTGCAATTAGCTGAACTCTTTTCATAGCCTTCTCTTCCCGGTCGTTCCCGACTGGTATGCCAGCACTGACTTCATGTCGTAACATTTGCCTTGTAGTATAAGTAGGTGAAATTGGGTAATACCGAGATTAATGTTCCAGTTAACTTTATTCAGGCAATTGATATTTGCCAGCATATTATAATGTCTTAATTTAATTTGCCCATTAAGTGTATATTGGGGGAGATCTTTTACAGAGAGCATGACCTCCATTTCTTCAAGTATACTGAGGACATGGCACTTATTTTCCTTGTGCAGCATTTTTAAATTGCTGGGAAAATTAGTGACAGAATGCATCTGCCCATGTAAATGTGTGTGCAAGACTTTGAACTGGTTAAATTTTGGATCTGAATCAAGTTATCTTGTAAGCAGTGAAATGATGGTTGGTGTGTCATTTTCCAACTATCGAGGTCGTCTAGTTGAATTCGCTGTTCCTGCTCTTGTACAAGCCGCTGCTTCATAAATTCTATATCCATATTGCCTAATATATCAATGTGCTGCAAGTTCAAAAATACTTGTCACCACTGCTTAAGTCAGCAATTATGAGCATAATTTGCTGGGTGGAACACACTGGCATAGGAGATGTGCACATTTAATACAAACACAATTAAGTCAGCTTGCAGACTGCAGCGCCACCAGTAGTGAGGGCTACAAATAATGGTCAATCTCTGATAACTGTAACAGCTCCATATTGCAGTCTGAGCTGAATGCAGCATGCAGCAGACAATAACCTTGAAGTACAGTATGACTCATATTAAGGTGCGAATTGCACTTTTACCAAAGAGTATATAAGTAACATAAGTAATTAAGTATCACTAACACATGGAAGGCTAGCCTCTGAGAAAGTATTTTTGGGTAGGGACAAAGTATTTAAAGACTGGCATAATGACATTCTTTGGTTTTGGAAACTGCACGTTTTTTTTCTTTCTATAAAACTGTAGTATGAAAAATTGCTTCAACAGATGCCCTGTTGGTTTCAATAAAAACTTTCTTTAGCTAAAAACTTTGTTAGTTAATACAGTAGAAAAGATTACAGATCTATTTTGTATGTCTCCATTTTGAATTGTGAACTTACAAATAAAGTTGCCATACTTGAAGTTACGAAAATTTACACAAGGAGCAAAATAACTGATGATGGTCGAAGTAGAGAGGATATAAAATGTAGACTGGCAATGTCAAGGAAAGCGTTTCTGAAGAAGAGAAATTTGTTAACATCGAATATAGATTTAAGTGTCAGGAAGTTGTTTCTGTAAGTATTTCTATGGAGTGTAGCCATGTATGGAAGTGAAACATGGATGGTAACTAGTTCGGACAAGAAGAGAATAGAAGCTTTTGAAATGTGGTGCTGCAGAAGAATGCTGAAGATTAGATGGGTAGATCATATAACTAATGAGGAGGTATTGAATAGGATTGGGGAGAAAAGAAGTTTGTGGCACAACTTGACTAGAAGAAGGGATCAGTTGGTAGGACATGTTCTGAGGCATCAAGGGATCACCAATTTAGTATTGGAGGGCAGCGTGGAGGGTAAAAATCGTAAAGGGAGACCAAGAGATGAATACACTAAACAGATACAGAAGGATGTAGTTTGCGGTAGGTACTGGGAGATGAAGAAGCTTGCACAGGATAGAGTAGCATGGAGAGCTGCATCAAACCAGTCTCAGGACTGAAGAGCACAACAACAACAACAACCTGTTTAATGACTTAACTGAATAATGAAGAGTGTCATCCAGTTCTGAAAAACTATGGCAACAAAAGTATGATGTCAGCAGAACTTTAATTATGGACATTTTAAGTTAATTAACATTCAGAAAACTGACACAGGTTACTAGAAAGAATGAAATATGGATCTACTGATTAGCTCGTACTACTTTGACTATTACATGCTGTAACAATAATTCAGTTATCATATACTTTCCATTAACATAGTTCCCAGAAAACCTAAATATATCATTGTAATCAATGGATCAAAAGTACCACCTGAACAATAAAGTAACATAAAATATTTTATTAATAGTGTTTTGGCAGATTTAGGATCATACTGATTATGCACAATGTATATTAAGGAAAAAATTTAATGTTGTAAGTGGTGCAGGATAATAGCAGGTGAAGTGCTTCCACCGTGCTGTGTTTCAAACCCACTGTATAATCTTTCCTTCTTGCATACACATTTATTGTGGTTGTGTTTTCTCTCTTCAGATTTGACAGTAGTGTGAGAATCCTATTTTACTTGTCATTATCTCATAGGGTACACCTCAGCGATTTAAGCCCAGTTCATTACTAATGTAGTTTTCGCATTAATCATTTTTAATTTTAATAATTTCTCTTTGCACTCATGACTATTCTGATTCTCTCTCTCTCTCTCTCTCTCTCTCTCTCTCTCCGCCCCAGAGTTCGATGATAAACCATTAATCCTTCCTAACCTCCACTCTCAGCTTAGTTAATTCCTCAGACCATGGCACATTCCTTATCGTCCTTGTACCTGGGTAACTGGTGTAGCTGTCCCTATTATTTTGTTGATCACTTTATCTAAAACATCAGTTCTTTTATCTAATATCATCTACCTGCTTTTGAACTAGCTTAAACTTGCTTCTAAGTTGTGGCCAATTTGCTCTTACAGTTGTAACATCTTCAATCTCCATAACTGCAACATTATTCAGTGAGGATGCTGCAAACTGCCTGGTTGACACCTGTGGCTGTGTATTATATCAGGTGGCCATCTAGATCAGTAAAAGTCACGCCATACTGTAATCTCCTTTACAGTTTACGTCTGCCTGCATTTTAGTGATGCACATGTGTCCTTGAACTGTAATACAGATGCTTCTCATAAGCCACCTGCCTTAGTCTATGAGGAACTTATTTTTCCAAGTTTATGATGCCACAGTTAATTCACATTTTTGAATGAAGTTTTATGGGGACATAGATGTTGAGTGGAAAAAAAAGAGACATGTAGAACTGTCTTTCAAAATGTAAAAATAATCTCTCTCTCTCTCGCTCTCTCTCTCTCTCTCTCTCTCTCTCTCTCTCTCTCTCTCACACACACACACACACACACACACACAGAGAGAGAGATAGAGAGAGAGAGAGAGAGAGAGAGAACAATAGTTTGAGTTATAACAGATAATGCATTGCTAGAAAAAGGCAGAGGTGCATTCATATGACACAAGAAATAGAGGACCAGATAAAATTATACCATACAGAAAGAGCATTGGTGAAAATGGTACTTGGTACTCAGAAGCTCAAATAATAAATTGTTTGTCAATGAGTCTACATATAGTACAAGTGAGAGGCCAGAAAATCTTCTTACAGACCATTTAGAGCAAAAAAGAAATTTACAGAGTTTATTCATAAATAGAGTGGTATGGTTTAAAATCTGTATGTATCTATTGTAATCCCCTGTATGGAAGTGTGTCCTTGGAGTCTTTCACAGAGGCATGCTTCAATAAAATCTTTTTGGTTTACAAGCCAAATGTGTGACTTATAAACTGATAAGATTTTAGTGATGTATGAAAGTGGATCTGTCGATAACATTAAGATCTGATTCACATGTAAGGTGATGTATTATACGTGTACGCTGCAATTGTCTGTGTATTCTGAGTGTCTAAATAACTTTACTACATTAATATAAAACTACAGATAAATGTATAATATCACTAATTATTCTACTTGCCAAACATGCATTTTACTTGGTAATATGTAAGGTAAATATTAAAACATTAAGAGTTCACTTACTTGTCTTACACTATAAGCATCACTCTGTATATATTACAATTCTGTGGGATCAAAAATGACATCAAGACAAATGGACAATTTTCTTTTTTGTTAATTTGCTCCCTTGGATATTTTTTAACGTTTTTATAAAACCTACTTGTACCCAGTCAGCAGTTTTCTCACTTTATTTTCAGCTCAAATTCTTTAAATTGACAAACTGCACTAAAATACACCTGTTTCACTTATATCTAGGGGTAATATGTGAGGTAGCAGATCACTAATATTTTTATTTTGCCACACTTTATAAAAGTTTATTTATCTTACCACATACAAGGTCTGTTCCAAAACTCCCTGAACTCTGTCCACAAAACTTTGCTACATTTACCTTTTACTTATTGTGCACAGTCTCCTTAAAAATACTCTCCTCCACAATTGATACACTGCTCCCAACACCATTTCCACTTCTGGAAGCAGTCATGGTATGTCTCTTGATGGATCTTGCAAAGCGTCATCTGCAAATTTTCTTGTATCTTGTGTACCGTTGCAAATTTTTGTTCTTTCAGTGGGACTTTCAACTTTTGAAATTCAAAAAAAAGTCTGCATGGGCCAGGCCTGGAGAGTAGAGAGAATGAGTCAGCACAATGATTTTGTTTTTTGTGCTATAGTCACGCACCAACAGGGATGAATGTGCAGGTGCATTATCATGATGCAAGAGCCATGAATTGTCCCACCACATTTCAGGCCGTTTCCTTCTCACATTTTCGCGCAGGTGTCGCAACACATCCCAATAGTACCACCCTGTTGCCACAAATTCATGATGAACTAATCCTTCAAAGCCAAAGAAAACTCTCAGCATCGCTTTGGCAGTTGACCTAACCTGACCTGAGCTGATGAGCTTTTTTGGTCTTGGAGAACCTTCCCTGAATCATTGTGAAGATAGAACCACCTCTCATCACCAGTTATAATTCTCTTAAGGAACATCTTGTTCTCATTTGCATGATACGAAAGCTCTTCACGGATCGCGAGGTGAAGGTCTTTCTGGTCTTGACTCGTGAGCCATGGGACGAAGTTGGCGGCAACATGATGCATTCCAAGATGCTGTGTCAGGATTTCATGACATGATCCAACTGAAATGTTACATTCTTCTGCAATCTATCGGGCAGTCAGTCTTTGATTGGCATGTGCAATTTCATTGATGTTTCTAACACAAGCATCATTGGGAGACGTCGAAGGTCGTCCTGAATGAGGTCCGTCTTTAACTTCTGTCCAGCCATTTTTAAACAGTGTGAATTTGCAAATTGTGTGGCATAATGTTCTACTCAATACAAAACTGAACAATTCCTAACAGACACACAACACTGAAACTTCTGGCATTAAGCACAGGTATGTGCAGGGAAGTCAACCGCATTTCGCTCCAACACACCATTGGTGCAAAATTACGAATGTTCCAGAAGTTTTTGAACAGACCCATATATCACTGTTTTGTACTGTGTAGAAATCTCTTGTGGCAGCAAGCACACAATTCTGACTAGGCAAAGCGAAGTAGCCATCTCAACCACATGATCAGAGCCACAGGCTAAGCATAACTGTATGGTTGCTACAGAAACCATGACATCATCTGCTTGAGTTTGTCTGTGGAGGAGGCATGTAGTCAGGTAGGTGGAAATTTTATTCCTGGCTACTTCCAGTTCCAGGTAGCAGACTGTGAAGTAGTGGTAGTTGGGTGTGTGGAGCATGCGTCCATCAACAGTGCGTTTAATGCTGTACATTTTAAACATGAATCATGCTTATGACAAAGTGTGTATTTTATTTGAAACATCCTTTTCATGTTGTATCAGGCCTTTTATTATAAAATTTTGTAACTTGTTTTGATGGAAATGGATGAGAGATTTTGGAGTTGTGAAAAAATTCACAAAATTGGAATACCAAATGTTTTCCTTCTAGAACACTTGAAAACTTGCAATTTTTTTTTTGAAAACATCACTTAACAAATGAACTATTTTGTATGCTGATAAGAAGTACAGAAAGATTTACACCAAAAAGATGATGGAGATCTTTAATGAGGATAAGGACATTTTTACAGGTTCTTGTTAACTATTCTTCCTTATTCTGTCCAACTTTTTTACTACAGCATCCATGGAATGAAGTTTTTCTTGCCTGAATCGTATCAAAACATACTCCAGGAATACAATTTCAGAAGAGAAACTTTCTTCTTTAGTGAATATTTCAATTCAGAAAGAACTTCTAGTGCAGTTAATACAACCACTGTTATTCTATGAAGACATCACCAACAAGCCTGCAGTCTTAAAGACCCACAGGATAGATTTGGTGTACAAGGAATGGATAAGTTCAAATGTTATGATAATCTTGTGCAAATACATTTTTCTTTACTGCTAGTTCTTTACCTAACTTCTAGGTCATGAACTGCCACTAGCTTATATAATTTTATCTTTATGGCAGTTTTGATAAATTAAGACAGTTATTGCATAAATCGTGTGACTGAAGCATATTCGAGCTTTATTTTCCTGGATTTTGGCTGTGGGAACAACTGTTTATACGAAATATTTTGGTCAGAAAATGACAACTGTCATATTGTCTTTCACTAATTTCTTGTTCCTATGACAAATTGTCAAAAACTTTAATTTATTACGGTACTTAACCAAGTAACTGGAGTGAGACTGGAGTTTGAGTGCTTTGCTGTAAGAGTGTCCATAATTTGGCTGCAAAATACTTATACACGACTAAACTGCACATGTGCATGAGCCTGCTGGCAACTGCTCAAACAAACCTGGTGTAAACAATTGTGAGGTCATGCTCATCACAAGTAGTTTGTTGTTATGAAGTATTGCATACTCTTTGTCCTAATGGCTATGTCACATTTAGCTGTTGGCAGATGTTTTGGCATTCTGTAGTTGTAAATGGCTCATTTCCTTTGCAACTTAAATTTTACATTATTTATTTTTTCTCTCATTTATGTTTTACTACTGCAGTATTAATCTGTAGTAATGGGATACAGTAATATTCTTTGTTACAGTGTCAGTTCCTACCAGTCAAACCTAGAAAAATTTAACCGGAAACTGTTGTTGTTATTATTGTTGTGGTCTTCAATACAGAGACTGGTGTGATGCAGCTCTCTATGCTACTATATCCTGTGCAAGCCTCGTCATCTCTGAATGACTACTGCAACCTACATCCTTCTGAATTTGCTCTGTGTATTTATCTCTTGGTCTATCTCTAAGCTTTTTACCCTCCACACTTCCTTCCAATACTAAATTTCTGATCCCTTGATGCCTCAGAATGTGTCCTACCTACAGATGCCTTCTTCTAGTCAAGTTGTGCCACAAATTTCTCTTCTCCCTGATTCTATTCAGTACCTCCTCATTAGTAATGTGATCTGTCCATCTAATCTTCAGCATTCTTCTGTAGCACCAAATTTTAAAAGCTTCTATTCTCTTCTTGTCTACACTGGTTATCGTCCATGTTTCACTTCCATACATGGCTACACTCCATACAAATACTTTCAGAAACGACTTCCTGACACTTGAATCTATACTCGATGTTAACAAATTTCTCTTCTTCTGAAATGCTTTCCTTGCCATAGCCAGTCTACAGTTTATATCCTCTCTACTTCAATGACCATCTGTTATTTTGCTCTCCAACTACCAAAACTCATTTACTACTTTATGTGTTTCATTTCCTCATCTAACACCCTCAGCATCACCTGATTTAATTTCACTACACTCCATTGTCCTAGTTTTGCTTTTGCTAATGTTCATCTTATGTCCTTCTTTCAAGATAGTCAATTCCACTCAACTGCTCTTCCAGGACCTTTGCTGTCTCTGATGGAACTACAATATTGTCAGCAAACCTCAAAGTTTTTATTTCTTCTCCCTGGATTCTAATTCCTACTCCAAATTTTTCTTTTGTTTCCTTTACTGCTTGCTCAGCATACAGAAAGAATAACATTGGGGGTAGGCTACAACCCTGTCACACTTCCTTCTCAATCACTGCTTCCCTCTCATGCCCCTCAACTCTTATGACTGCCATCTGGTTTCTGTAAAAATTGTACATAGCCTTTTGCTCCCTGTATTTTACACCTGCAACCTTCAGAATTTAAAAGAGAGTGTTCCAATCAGCATTGTCAAAAGCTTTTTCTAAGTCTACATATGCTAGAAACATAGGCTTGCTTTTCCTTAACCTATATTCTAAGATATGTTGAAAAGTCAGCACCGTCTCACATGTTTCAACATTTCTATGGAATCCAAACTGATCTCCCCCGAGGTCAGCTTCTATCAGTTTTTCCACTCATCTGTAAAGAATTTGTGTTAGTATTTTGCAACCGTGACTTATTAAACTGATGATCTGGCCATTTTCGCACCAAAAACTAAAACATTGAAAAATTCCCAGAATTCTAAAAAGTTCCTGGATTTTTCCCGGGAATCTTCCAGATCAAAAAATTCCTGAGATTTCCTGGATTTCTTGGTTGTCCTAGGGCATACACACTATGATGTAGGAAGGTATAAGAAAATCAAGATCAGTCCAGTCTGTCCTAAACATCATCTTTAAACTACAGTACTGAGGTAATGAAAGGTAACATTGTGCTGAGTATAAGGGCGTGTGGAATTTAGTGGTAACAGATTTGTGGACGTAGCAGTCCAGGAGGCCTGTACAAGAGCAAGTGAAAGACAAATTGTGGTAAAGATGACTATCTGGCCATGGTGTAGATCCTTCCACCCTCTCAAAGTGAAACAAACATCATCTTACTCACCTCTTGATTATGGCACTGTCTTCTGATACACTGGTTCTTCTTCCAACAAGGGGGCACACCAATGGGTGTGCAGTTTGTGCAGACAATAATTTTGTTGAAAATTTCCATTGAAATAACAACAGAAAAGGTACCAGACGCCAAATACATTATTGCCTTTGCTCTTCTCTAATCCCAAAATTTAGGGATATTGAAATTTTTTTAAAATAATATTTCAACTTTCAACAGACTTCTTACTTTGTATTTGGTAACATTTGTTTATTACTGCGCAGTACATTTTATACATTTCCGATTTTTAAATCTACATTAGATATTCCACCACTTTTAACTGATATTGTTTAAAAATGTGAAGAAACTTAACTACATTGTTGGATATCCCTAGCCAAAACAACAAGCATCAAAATATCTACGTTACTGAGCAGTCGAATCACTTATATTACTAAGCAACTATCCCAGAACCCACTACCAGTTGCAGGATGCCAATGTAATGGTTTCTGGGGGTGACAAAAATTTGTTTTCCAATATTTCACATAATTGTAAACCAGATTAAAAAAAGCTGCCATAATCTACTCATTAAGAGACAGAGTCTTATGTTCAAAGATTAACAAAATACGACAAGTATTACAGTGAAACTGTGTGTTCATCTTCAGGCAGCATGATGGCTCACAAATACAAAGACTTTATTCAGTTCGTATTTGAGAATGAGAACACTTAGCGACTTCCAACAAAATTTACACATGATGCCAAATCTTTACAAAACTTTTTCTTGCTGATCTCCCCACAAAATGTTGAATGGATAAAAGTTTATTGCTTATTACATTTTCACTGTTCATGTAGTAAAACTTCAGCATCAGATGTGATATTTTAATTTATTACTTCCTTACTACAAACTAGTTGTAACAGAATTCACAGGCAGTATAAACATATATCACTGAATGTACTTGCAAAATTATACCACAGTATGACACACAGTTCAGGAGGTATGACATCACAGACATTCTGATGGATGAAAAACTAGCTTCAGTTTAAAATGGCACGCAGTTAGGTTTCAACATCAGCATGATATTTTAAAGTAGTACTTCTTTACTACTAACTCCATTTGCAACACACTTTGCAGACGGTACCTACACGTTGTAGTGATTTGAGAATTTTGGTGTAAATTCTAGAACCACTCAGCCTTCTACCGTCTCAAACACACGATATTTTACGTGCGAGTGTGGAATGATAGTATCCTACCTACTGCACATCACACGTCTGTGTGTGCAGGTTTAAATTCAGTAGCAGGAAGAATGTAGACACAGTAGTCGAATGGCACCGACAAGTACCTGTCAGGTGATCCATGGAAGTTTTAGTGAAAGTGTGTATGAGAGGACCATGGTGTATTTATGTAACTCTGTGATAATAGTGTCAGTCACTATTGTTAGTGAAAAAAGAACAGTTGAGAAGGTACTTTTGAAGAAAGACTTTAGTCTTAGCCTTGTTGAAGGGAAGACGTGTATTATGGTTCATGTTGAGACTGGACATGGTGCCTTAGCTAACTTTCTCTTATATATAAATTAGGTTGTTTCTAACATTTTGAGACATGAGAGGCTTACAAAGCAGTATATATTTATATGAAGAGTGAGATTTGTTATACGTCTGAAGTTCAAATATACATCATTAGATGAAGCAAATGAAATTGGTATGTCTAATTTTTATCAGTAGAGAGTCTTAAGAAATTTCTGTACCTAGCAGCATACTTCAGAGAAGAAAGTGAAAAAGAGTTTGCAGCAGCAGGCTAACCAGCAAGGGAAGTCGGCTGAGCATGTCAAGTAAGTCATCTCATAAAAGAAGTAGAAGTTAGTATATTTACTTCACACTTAAATTGTCATCCAAAGCCATTAGAACCTTGGCGACCAGTGAGGAAGGACTGAATAAACAGGAATTCTAAGATCATAAAATTAGAAAATATGCTGTTGTGTGTTGCCATAGCAACTAAACCAAATACAACAAAGAATCTACTAGAAGACAACGGAACATGCTCAAGTATATAAAGGAGCAACGCAGACGTGGAAACCAACATTAGATGCCACTGGCACCAGCTGCTGTTCACCGGTGCTGACCTGCCTCCACATCCACTCACCAACGCAGTGAAGATTCTCCGACGGGTGAGCGTAAAACAGCACAGCACAAAAGGTTTAGTGAACTTCATTAGTGTAGTTACCATACTTAAAGTTAGTTAAATGCTTACAAGATCAAAAGCTTGCAAGAATGTGGATAACATATGACAAGTCGAGGAAACTCAAGAACGAGCCATGGGTATGAAAGTTAGTAAGGAAGTGCCTGACTGGTCTAAGTTAGTAAATTTAATCAAAACTCAAAATGTGACTCTAAGTGAAAAACTAGACTCAGTACATTCTCAATTAAATAAACAGAGTGAAACCTTAAGTAATCAAGTGGCAAATATAAGTTTGTTAAATACCAAAATTGACTCAAAAAGCAAACCCACTTCCAAACCATAACCAAAAAATTTTTTTGCCGCTTTCAACACTACCGCCGCTATAAAATCCACCATTTCTAGTTCACAAACAGTTCCTTTCACCTTTTAAACAACTATTTCGGCTAGTTCTAATATCTTTCGCTTTATTTCCATTTCCGTTTTTCGCACATCACTGATAATTTTTATCCGCTTCCCACAGGTTTTAACGTCATTATTTCTCCTTCAGACAATTGTTAGCCTCATTTTCATAATCTGCCACCACTAAACCACTCCTTTCAATATATGACACGCAGTTTTTCGAAATTTTCCCGAATTTCTCCGTCCTTTAACGTGTTTTGGCGGCAACACAACCACCTAACCTTTGTGCACATCGTTGTCTACCAACCCAAGTCCAACATAGCCCAGCTGTAACCAACACCTTCTCGCCTTTTTTCACACCAGATCTCCAGTTACTTTCCAGTTCACCTTTATCTCTCCCCATATATTTTTATTTTCATTTTCATTTCAGCCTCATTTTACACTTTCCACCTTATAATACCATGTCACCCTCACAACACCCCCACAACGACCCCATTAAGTTCTATTTACATTCCCTCCACAAACATGCCTTCGCCCTAGCCAGATTACGCTCCCATATTCTATTTTCTCAGGCTTGTTTGGTCTTCAAATATGTCTGCTTGTGAGATGTCTGCTTGTGTCTGTATACGTGTGGATGGATATGTGTGTGTGTGCGCGAGTGTATACCCGTCCTTTTTTCCCCCTAAGGTAAGTCTTTCCGCTCCCGGGATTGGAATGACTCCTTACCCTCTCCCTTAAAACCCACATCCTTTTGTCTTTCCCTCTCCTTCCCTCTTTCCTGATGAGGCAACAGTTTGTTGCGAAAGCTTGAATTTTGTGTGTGTGTTTGTGTTTGTTTGTGTGTCTATCGACCTGCCAGCGCTTTCGTTCGGTAAGTCACATCATCTTTGTTTTTAGATATATTTTTCCCACGTGGAATGTTTCCCTCTATTATAAAGAACTTAGTAATCTATGCAAAGGCAAGGGTGCTTTCAAGACTGAATTTGATGCCTTAAATAGTAAGGTAGAGAATTTAACATTAGATTTAAAGTATGAATTGATGAGTTCCTTGACGATTCATGTAAATCAAATAGAATGATAATTTTCAGGATTTGAAAAAAAAGGTAAGAATTCAATACTGAAGACAAATATAATAGTGTAGAATCAGAGCTTAATGAAAAGTTAGGATCCTTGGAAAATGTGTGTAATGTTATATTTAATGCTGTAAAGCAAGGGTTGAGTACTTTGAAAGAGTGTGTCGATAAGCAGGATAATTTATTGCCAATAACTCAATCGCAAATTACAGGTGTTAATACATAAGTAGATAATGTGGAAAGGAACTTCGAAGAGAAATTAGCGAACTCTGATATCATAAATATAAGTACTTTGGAGGAACAGATTGAAGAAATTGTAGATCGAAAAGTTACCGAGAGAGTAACATCCGAAAATGTATCTCCTATTCTATCTTCTGAACTTAGTAATACCAAGAAAGGTACAGATGACCTGTGGAAAGAATTTAAGCTCATCCAGGATAAAGTAGACAAATGGTTAACTTCACCTAATGTGGTATTAACTAGTGAAGTGATGACTCATCTGCAATGGGGGGCTAATTTAGGGTTATCCAGGCAATTCCCCAAATTTAAGTCTGATGGAGATGTACATCCGACACATTTCTTGAAAAGGTTTAACCAAGCTTTGCCAAAAAATTGGGAAGACTCTAAAAAGATTGAATTGGCTGTGGGTTACCTTCTAGGAGAAGCCTCAGAAAGGGGAATGGTAAATACTGAGTCTTTTTCCTCTTGGGAGGACTTTCAAAAGAAATTTAAAGAGAAATACTGGTCTGACAGAGCTCAAGAAAAGTTAATATCAGGTCCATGGGAGCCGGGCGGAATCATCTTTCCCCCAGGGATGTTAACATTCTGAGTTAATGGGCAGTGCGATGACCGTTAGATCCCGAGTTGTTTTCAGTGTTTCTTCCAAAATACTTTTCCTGCACCGAATTCCTTTAAAATCTTAAACTATTCTGTCATCTATTCCTAACATCTTAAACTATCCTATAATTATAGTGCTTAGAAAACTGGATATGACTACAAGATAAAGAAAACTTAGGAGAATCACAAAATTAAAAAAAAAAAACGTGATATCGACAGAAAATAAAATGAACAGAGTATTATATTTATGGGTAATATAATATGAAGTGAATAATTAAACAACTGTGATATCATAGTGTATAAATTTTCTATTTTGTATAGAGTATTTTATACCTTTTACGAAATGTGATGTACACGGGAGGGTTTGTATATGTTTTGAAAGGGGTGGGTATTGTAAATAAAAGCAAGGTTTACAAGAGCACATAAATCATGGTTAACACAAAACACACCTTTCAGACAACCCTTGCAAACAAGTGTGCCTGATTCTTCACCATTTGCTGTTTCCATAGGGATACTAAGATTTCCTTCGGGGACCTCAAGGGTGAAGGTGGGAAAGTCCGTTCTGTAGGAGAAGATTTAACACCAAACCTCCTCCGGCATCTCATTCAAGTACCTGAGGGGTAGGGATCCTGGGAAAGGAGGGTGGGAAGAGTTTCCTGTCTTTGGGGCTATCTTCTTTCTCTTCTTAGATCTTAGCAACTATATCCATTATTTTTTCCTTTCTTACTTCTCATTTGAGGACCTATCTATTTTTCCCCTCTTTCCATATTCACAATCTTCTATCGCTGAAGTCTGTCCTCGTTTCCGTGGTTTCTTATAACCTACATCTTATCTTTAGATAAGAAGGCCGAAGAATCAGACTACACGAACACACGTCCGCATACACACAAAAATACATTTAGACATGAACATTGAAATTACAGACTAAAAAGCCTGTCACAATGTGAGAATCACCAGGAATTGTAGGAGAAAGAATATGTGTACACAAAGAAATACGCACACACACACACACACACACACACACACACAGATATATATATATATATATATATATGAATATAACAGAGGGAAACATTCCACGTGGAAAAAATATATCTAAAAAGAAAGATGATGAGACTTACCAAACAAAAGCGCTGGCAGGTCGATAGACACACAAACAAACACAAATATACACACAAAATTCAAGCTTTCGCAACAAACTGTTGCCTCATCAGGAAAGAGGGAAGGAGAGGGAAAGACGAAAGGATGTGGGTTTTAAGGGAGAGGGTAAGGAGTCATTCCAATCCCAGGAGCGGAAAGACTTACCTTAGGGGGAAAAAAGGACAGGTATACACTCGCACACACACACATATCCATCCACACATACAGACACAAGCAGACATCGTCTGTATGTGTGGATGGATATGTGTGTGTGTGCGAGTGTATACCTGTCCTTTTTTCCCCCTAAGGTAAGTCTTTCCGCTCCCGGGATTGGAATGACTCCTTACCCTCTCCCTTAAAACCCACATCCTTTCGTCTTTCCCTCTCCTTCCCTCTTTCCTGATGAGGCAACAGTTTGTTGCGAAAGCTTGAATTTTGTGTGTATATTTGTGTTTGTTTGTGTGTCTATCGACCTGCCAGCGCTTTTGTTTGGTAAGTCTCATCATCTTTCTTTTTATATATATATATATATATATATATATATATATATATATATATATATATATATATATATATATATACTATGACGATTCCACATCACATACGTGTATAAGAACTATGACAGTTCTATATATATATAAACAAAGATGATGTGACTTACCAAATGAAGGTGCTGGCAGGTCGACAGACACACAGCAGACATATTTAAATATGTCTGCTTGTGAGATGTCTGCTTGTGTCTGTCAATGTGTGGATGGATATGTGTGTGTGTGCGAGTGTATACCCGTCCTTTTTTCCCCCTAAGGTAAGTCTTTTCGCTCCCGGGATTGGAATGACTCCTTACCCTCTCCCCTAAAACCCACATCCTTTTATCTTTCCCTCTCCTTCCCTCTTTCCTGATGAGGCAACAGTTTGTTGCGAAAGCTTGAATTTTGTGTGTGTGTTTGTGTCTGTTTGTGTATCTATCGACCTGCCAGCACTTTCGTTCGGTAAGTCACATCATCTTTGTTTTTAGAAAAATCTGTCGACCTGCCAGCACTTTCATTTGGTAAGTCACATCATCTTTGTTTTTAGATATATATAGCTTGTGTCTGCTTATGTGTGGATGGATATGTGTGTGTGTGCGAGTGTATACCCGTCCTTTTTTCCCCCTAAGGTAAGTCTTTCCACTCCCGGGATTGTAATGACTCCTTACCCTCTCCCTTAAAACCCAAATCCTTTCGTCTTTCCCTCTCCTTCCCTCTTTCCTGACGAGGCAACCGTTGGTTGCGAAAGCTTGAATTTTGTGTGTATGTTTGTGTTTGTTTGTGTGTCTGTCGACCTGCCAGCACTTTCATTTGGTAAGTCACATCATCTTTGTTTTTAGATATATCTTTCCTACGTGGAATGTTTCCCTCTATTATATATATATAATCTCTGGTTGCGAAAGCTTGAATTTTGTGTGTATGTTTGTGTTCATTTGTGTGTCTGTCGACCTGCCAGCACTTTCATTTGGTAAGTCACATCAAGAGGTGTATATAAATAAAGAATAGTGGCAATGTATTCATGTGCAAAGAGGGAGACAAAAGCATGTGAGTTGTGGTATAACTATGAAGCAGTAATGAGCAGGATATAGACAAGGAAGAGACTCGAGCAAAGAAAGAAAAAGAAAGCAGGAGTGGCATTAGTCATACTGATCATTACGAAATGTCAGTTTAATAAATACTCTGACGAATTGTAGGATAGTGGGACTTGAATGGTATACATAGACATAGTATCTACTATGAGTATAGAAGTTGAGAAGTGGAGGGGTACTCCAGGGAGTAAATGAAGCTGTAAAAAGTGAATGCAAAGTGTAAAATAGATTTTTATTTTTTCCACAGAATACTTAATTGTAGTATACGTAGAAATGTATACTAGGGTAATGAACGATGAGGCCCACTCAGAAAGGATAAGGGGGCGGCATACCCGGCATATGCTAAGTATATAGGGTAGGCGAACCTACACAAAGATAGGACGACCTGTGGCCTAAAAAATATGAATGTTTTATGAAGGGGAATACCTATCAGAATGGAAAGAGGAAGTGCTCTCATAAGGTCAACCCACAAGCAAGGTATAGGTACTGATCCTAGGAGAAGGGGACAGTATCGTGACAACAGTTACGAATTTTATAGGGATTATTCTGGAAAGCTTGAAATCTATGCACAACTAGCATTGTTGCATTTCATGTAAATTTATTAGTGTCAAAAAGAACACTCTCATATTGCCCAGAGTTACTCCAAACTACAAGAAATAGTAAAACTAGTATATGCTAAGGAAAAGCAGTACAAAAAATGAGAATGGGCAGTAGATTACTCATGTGTCATGAATACCTGGAGTTCACTATTGGAAGTATAGAGAAAAAAAAAAAGAGTCCACACAATTCTTAAATATTAGAAGAGCTCATTAAAACCTCAAGTGACTGCTCATATCTTAATATCAAAGTAAAGTAAAAACAGAATAAGGAAATGCTCAGCTAAAAATTGTTCTAGAGAGAAAAAAAAATTGTTGTAGAAGTGAAAGATGTATGTATAAATATGTATAAGAAAAGTATGTTGTTATGATAAGAAATGTTGTTATGAGTGAAATTATTTACATAATGATTATGTATAAAATATCAAGAGTCCGATCTGAGGGGGGGGGATATGTAGTGATTCGCGAATTTCGGTGTAATTCTAGAACCACTCAGCCTTCCACCATCTCGAACACACGATATTTTAGATGTGAGTGTGGGATGATAGAATCCTACCTACTGCACATAGCATGTCCGTGTGTGGAGGTTTAAATTTAGTCACAGTAAGAATGTAGACACAGCGGTTGAACGGCACCGGTAAGTACCTGTTGGGCAATCCATGGAAGTTTTAGTGAAAGTGCACATGAGAGGATCATGGAGTATTTATGTAACTCTGTGATAATAGCGTCAGTCACTAGTGTTAGTGAAAAAAGAACAGTTGAGATGGTACTCTTGTAGAAAAACTTTAGTCTTAGCTTAGTTGAAGGGAAGACGTGTATTATGGTTCATGTTGAGGCTGGACATGGCTTTTAAGCCAACTTTCTCTTATATGTAAATTAGTTTGTTTCTAATGTTTGGAGATACGAGAGGCTTACAAAGCAGTATAATTTATATGAAGAGTGAGATTTGTAATATGTCTGAAGTTTAAATATACGTCATTAGCTGAAGCAAATGAAATTGGTATGTCTAATTGAAAGAGAGTTTGCAGCAGCAGGCTAACCAGCAAGGAAAGTCAGCCGAGCATATCAAGTAAGTCATCTCGTAAAAGAAGTGGAAGTTAGTATATTTAGTTCGAACTTAAATTGTCGTCCAAAGCCGTTAGAATGTCACTCCATGTACTTGCAACATTATACCACTGTGCAACAAACAATTCAGGAAATGTGACATCATAAACATCGAGATGCGTGAAAAACTTGTTTTTGCTTAAGATGGTGCACAAATTACCCAGACTACGTTTATCCAGTGTTTAGGAATGAGAGCACTAAGAAACTTCCAACAAACTTTAAGCATACTTTCAAACCTTCTCTAAACTTTTTCTCCCTTGCATGTGTAATGTCAAAAATTTAACAGATTAACTGATATTTAAAGTAATCAGATGTCTGAAGCTATTTTACACATGATAGTTTGATTCTTTAAAGAATCTGGCAATTCCTGTTGCATATCTACCTAGTAACATACCATTAACACCTTGTTTCAACACAATACTGCACTAGATTTTGAACTTTCTTGTACCCTAAAATTGGAGAATGTCATTACGTACCACAACTCATCAATCTAAACATTCTTTTCCTTTGCTTCTAGTACCCAATGGAAATGTACCTGAAGCCATGCCAGTCTCTGTCAGATACACATTTTGTGGAGGTGGCATTTGTCCCTCATTTCAAGTAGACGGTTCAGGATTATGTACCTGCTCACTAGCTGTTTGTCCAGCACTCAGTTAATGAGTGATTTGCTGCACTGTTGAATGCCTATATGCTGCACAATCCACAGTACCTGAAGGCAACTCTATAGTAAAATGTGCCAACTTTTCAAATTTAAGTAACACTTCCTGACCCTACTCTCTTGTCTGTAAGCAAACAGCTCACCATTAAACATCCAAAACAATCATAGCACAAATTTCTACACAAAGTGAAATCCTGTTCAGATATCCTCATTGGCATATGGAATTACACTAGCACCTTGTTGTTCATGAGTTTTCACTCTTGCTACCAGTATTAAGAATGACTCACCTGATTCATAACCACCGTAAACTAGTAGCTTCTACTGAACATTTCAGTGCACGACTGTACAGGGCACTGTTATTCTGACTGTGCCATATGTGGTGTGTGTCCTTTTAATTTCACAGTATTTTATTGTCTCACAGGTTCTTGGTATACTGAGGAATAAATACACTCAGAAAGCCGTCAGTCACTCACCTTGCCAATGGTTCAAAGGGTTTCAGCTGAAATACTGGAAGAAGGTATAATAATGTATGCCCAAAACCTGACAAAATGATCAAGTGAACCATTTATTATTTCAAAAATAAATGCCATAACTGTTAACCCATTTATCCCACTGTGAGACAAGATGGTCAATGCCACACAGAAAAATGTTTGTGGTTGCCTATGGAACCATGACTGAACGCAAGTGTGCACCTCTTTGTGTGAAGCAAATTGACAGCCACAAATATCTTTCTTAAGGGGTATAAAAATACAGAAATTGCATGAGGAATGATTGAGACTGTAGGAGGATTTATAAGGACTTCCCAGCAAAACTTCTACTGAGTAGTCAAAACAACAGGTAAACCAGATCCAGGAAAGTCTTTTGACTGCAAGGGCCTGTTGCTCAATGACTTTCTGGAACATGCACCACAGTTAATGCAAAGTGGTACATGTACATTTTGCAAAAGCTGAACCATGTCAACAAGTCCAAACACTGAGTAGTGTTGACAGACAGCATCATTATGTTACAGCATAATGTCCACCCAAACGTTGCCAAGTTTGTTTTGAATACACTGCAGATGTACTGCTGGGAAGCCCATACACACCCTCCATACAGACCTAATATGTGATTTTCATATTTTTGGAGCACAAAAGAAAGACATTCATGGCTGTCAATTTGATTCGAACTAAAATGTGGCACTGACCATCTTGCCTCAGAGAGAGATATATGCATTAACGGTTACGGTGATTATTTTTGAAATAATGAACAATTTACTTGTTGCCACTGGTCTCGTTTTCATTATACTGCCCCTTATAATTGTGGAAGTACTCGAACAGACTGCCTTCTTAAACTAATAAGGTTGCCACTACAGTTTCTGTAATACTCCTTTTATTGCCTACTATACCCACAGCACAGTAAAATTTATCCAGAAGGAAAAATAATAAATAAGGAACCAACTCTCATCAGGAAGATAACAGGATGCAGAATTTGATACAAAATGCACACTAATATATGAAAAGGAATTCAAATACAAATCACTCACTAAACTTTTAATTAGTTTTTGAAAGGACAGGTTAGTACTCCCAACAAACAGTTCTTCTGTTGCAGTGTAACAGGTGAAAATCAATGAATATGGAAGTTCATGGGGATTATAACGGATCTTTTACGTTGGGATAAATTTATTTTATTTTTTGTTAGATGTTTTTGTTAAATAGCTGAATAAATTGTAATTAGGAATAATTTAATCAAGCAGAGTAGAAAAGATAAAGTCAAAGAGATGTTCATTGGGTAGACATTGTCGTAATGTAGCGTCATTGCATTGGTTGTTAAAACAAATCATTTGTGTTCTGTTCTGCTGTTCGGTCGTGCGCGTATCTGAAAGGAATTAATTAGTGGACTATAATAAACTTTCACATAATAGTTACGATTCGATGTTCCGACAAAAGGGGTTAACGTCAGTGTTAATTTTAATTGTGAGCGACAGGATTAGTTTTGACAGATACGTGAAAACGGACGTAATGAAAGTTGTTCGCATATCATCCTTGAACGTGACTTTTTATTTAATTAACGATTGCGGGCTCATTAAAAGCCATTATCTCATGATTAAGATCAATCCCTCTTTCCTCCAAGATAGTGATCATTCATTAACATTTACGTCATAAGAAAAAGGATTATTAATAAAAGTGATGTTAAATGACAATTACGTGTTATTCCGTTAGTGTGGAACCGATGTAATATCTCTGAAATGACATTGATATATAATTTGTGTTAAATACTGAACTGAGATAGGAAGTAAATTGAAATTAGTGAACATTTGATACTGAGACTATAGAAGCAGAAGCGCTTAAGGTTTCTCTTCCCTAAAATGGCAAAATAGGTACGAACTTTAACTCAATAGTCAACATTATGTATTGCAAAGACATTAGCATTTCATACTTAATTTGACAACACGCTGTTAAACAAAGGAACGTTGAGTCTCTGTACGAGTAGTAAAATTAAATCTAAAAACATAATTAATAACGGCCAACTCCGCTTTAACAAACTGTATTGCGTGTCATCATCAGGCAATAACTGCTCAACCCTGGAGACTTGTGTGGTGAAATTAGAAGTCGGGCATATAAAACAAACTTAAAAATCCATTCAAGCTACAGTGGAGTCGGCACAACACGACGTGGGCAGTTATTGGATTCAACCTTTCAGTTAATCCCATTAATTTTTTATACAAGCATAATACATACATTATTTTGGAACTTCTTTATTTCACTATTTATATATACATAGGCATCATTTTCATCATAAAAATTCAATAAAATACATGCAATCACTTTTTAATAACTTTGTTATCATAAAAATAGAAAGCTCAATGCTATTCATATACTCAAAAAATAGTGTCAGGCTTGTTTCATTCAAATTCTGCAAGGTGATAGCAACAGTCTAATTCCATCTAACACAAGAAGTAACAATCATTCTGAATAACTGAAAACACTGATACAAATCTACACAAAATTACAAACCAATACAGAAGGCAACAACGACTTAACAGATACATCATGACACAAAAGTGTAGCTTAAACATATATTAAAAATTTAGTATATGCATATATTTGTTACATTAATAAGCTTAAAGTACTCACACAGTAGTCATGAAAACTTTTTGGAAATTTAATCACAGTTTGGTGTTCTAGTTCTTATGGTCATTTACTTCAGCTATCAACCCATTTATAACTAAATATTATATCAAATAACTTTGCAAGTTTTTAAATGTCAGATCAAATATATCCTTTATTTTCTTTTTGTAATTTGTACATAACATGATTCATGGACATGTGCTGAACTGCAACAAAGCAAATTTTTGTGCTGTTGCATCATTCCAGACAATCAATGTTGTGTTTAACATCACAAAGTGTATGAACCAAAGGCTTGTCATTAGCTGTGGCTTATGGACTTGATACTACATATGTGACAGTGTAAAAATTGCACACATTCTTTAAATTGAATTATTAATAATTATTACAGAATCTGCAGCATTCTCTCAAGAATTTTCTCTGTTGTAAGACATTCCTCATACTCGCCCTTATTCTAAATAACAACACATCTCTTCAAAAATTTGGGAAAAATCGCAATGTCCCCCTCACATTTATATTCAAAGCACAAATGGCAATTTTTTTCTAAACAACTCACTGGTAAACACAAGTAATATATTTTCCCCATTAGCAGTTTATGAGAGTCAAAACTGTATCTCAGCCTAAAACAGTGTAATAGATGCTAAATATAATGTATGCAATTTCATCTCTCATGTTATTGCCACATTATTTAAGGTAATTTTATTCGGTTTTATAACTTAATGCACAAAATATTTTGAGCTATTACCATTCTTACACTAACCAGAACTTCATGGATTCGATGAGATTGTACAACTCAGTACAACAAAAAATTGTGGATCAGTAGACAATTTTTTTACAATACCAATTACGCAGAAAATGCTGATCAAATACAAAAGGATATGTTAGCATATTAGAATAAAAACTACAGTGAGACGTCAAAAAATTGCAATTGTGAAATTCCAAGCAAAAGATTCTGCAAATGTAATGGACAGTCAGGTATGAAAGGAATGTGAGGAGCAGCTTTACACGAATAAAGTCAGTACTAGGTAAAAAATGAGACAAAGGGAAATGGAAAAATAAGAAAATAGAGATAATGTGTGTGATGGAATAGCATACAGAAAAGGAGGGTCAATGACCTTATGGTGCAAAACGACTGCAATCCACAGATAACTTTTCACTCAGCCAAATTGTTCAGTCTTTGTGATGCTTGACTACAGTTAATATTTGCTTTTATTTGTGTTTGCCACTTTTTTACAACTCACTTCTCAGATGAATCCTAGCACATCAGTCGTCTGAATGTTCAACACAAATGTGTTGTTACAGTTCATTGACATGTTCATGTAATCTAATTACAGGCAATTTTTGAGCAGACATTAAACAAATTTAATCTAATATTATTGCATCACAGAAATCACTATATTTATGGTAACAAGCACTAATGATACACACTAATGGAGGAAATTTGCAGCTTACAATAATGTGAATTATTTGCAAAATAAAACCTCACATTTCTGAAAATACAATGCACAATACCCTGCACAAAATAACAACAGCAATCTCAGTATGCAAAAGCCAAATTAGTAAGTTTTTCCAATGGAACATTATTTTTTTTTATTAAATTGAATTAATATTGAAGAAAATATAATTACAAACAGCATTGGTTGCATAAAAAAAGTATCTCACTAAGTCAATGCAGCTTTCTGATCTACATACAAAATAAACACTATTAATGGATACATAGTGATATCCGTACAGGTATGGTGACTCATTGCATATGTACAGCCTTAAAAATACAGCAATGTGTTCACAGATCGAAGAATGTCTTTCAAAATAAATAACTGCTTGGTGGGAAACAAATGTCCACTGCTTTGCTAAGTAAGATTTTAAGTAAACACGCTGGCTCACTATCACAATTACATTTGCAGTACATCAAAGCAGTGCAACAGGAACTATTGAAAATGTAATTTAATCACTAAAAATCAAGTGTGCAAAACTTAAACTCTATCTACTCAAGACTATTCACATATAACATAGCAGTAAACATTTCACCATAAAATGCCACATATGAAAAGACTGATGTTTATAAAATATAGAAGTAAAAGGACTAATATGGCGAATCTATACCAAATAAAATGTTGTTGAAGTTTCTGCATTAAACAATGAGGACTGAAACCTCCTTATGAAACAGATGCTGTGTCACACAAACTAATATTCATAAAATCACACCATAAAACACATTTAGACAAAATCCACTGTTTCAGCAAGCTACGGAGTTCAGTTTAGCAGGTAATAGAACTGCTATGTAGATTAGCCAAAAAGCAAGCACTTTTTGGTGCAGATTAAATTTCAATTTTAAGTTTTGTCAGCAAAAAATAGCTGAATAATGTTCTCACTAAAAGCATTGCAATTATATTTCTGTCAGTTTTATACAATTACAAAAAACAGTCTCCATATAAAACTATTACACAAGTCTTCAAAGAGTCTCTCTGAAGCAATAAAGTAATAGTATGATTCAAATTACAAAAATTTTCCTGCTCTTCACCAAGTAAGAAAACAAATTTAGCAGAATATTTTTTTATAGGAATTAAATATAGCTAAACACATGTCAAAGCCCCCCCCCCCCCCCAAGACACAGACATTAGGCACTGAGAATTTGATAGATTATTTTTGGATTCTAATTTTTGTGCTTGATTGCATCATTGGTAAAACGTAATGCTCAAATCCTAATCATTTCTTCATCGCTCTCACCAAATCCAGTATCAGCTGAAGCATTCATCATCCTCACTTCTCCACCTGAACTGAGCTGTAACAAAACAAGTCCTAACATTAGTATTATTCAATCTATCCTTCACAGAAAGTGAAAGGCCTGCAAGTCTCTCTCTCTCTCTCTCTATCTATCTTAACACACACACACACACACACACACACACACACACACACACACAAAGCTTTGATAATCATAAAAGCAGAATGCAAATATTAATGCTGAAAAGCAATATCATCTTTTTGTGCCTCCTGACTGTTTAATGCTACTGTCTTTACTCATTTCACAGTTTGTATTCCACTTGGAAATTTCCATGATAGGATTTAAAACCATGAAATGATTTTCATGTATCTGACACAGTTAATTGAATACATATTTCATTTATTGCTTGTCCTCTTTTTATAGAATGGACACTGTGCGAAACACTGTTTATTGACTTTCAATCCCTAAGTGCAAAGACTTCCAAGGCCAGTAGCAATCTGAACAGAATTCCTCTGTGCATTAGGCCGTATCATTTTGGAAATCACTTAAAAGTGATGATTCAGCCATCTTTGCAGTGTTTCTCTTCAGGGTGGCTAAACTGTTGGTTTCTTATTATGGTCTTACCTAAATACCACCCTATTTCTGTCATCACTTGACAACCAATGTCACTTTCCTTAACATCACGCGACAATTCAAAATCCATGAAAGTCTCTTCGGGTTTGCTGCCTGATCCTAAAATCAACTTGACTCAATATTTCGGCATTTAAGATTGGGCGAATGTTAAGGAATTTTAACATTAAGAGTGTGTTCCATCCACCTTCTAAGATTAGGGCTCTGCTCGGCTCTGTGAAGGATGATTTGGGGCTTAAGAAACCTGGTGTGTACAAAATTCCGTGTCAATGTGGGAAAGCTTACATTGGCCATTCGATTCGCACAGCGCATGACAGGTGTGTGGAACATCACCGTTATAGGAGGCTACAACAGCCGGGAAAATCGGCGGTAGCAGAACACTGCCTAAATGAGGGACACAATATGAAATTTGAGGAAACTGTGGTGGTTGTCAACATTTTCGGTTTTTGGAACAGTGTCTATAAAGAGGCGATTGAAATTAGGTTGGCTGATAATTTAATTAACAGAGACAATGGGTTTCCAAAACTTAATGTTCTTCGGTGCGGCCTTGTTGCGATATATTGTTGCCAGCAGTGTTTCACTAAGGGCGGCGCCACCATCCCTGTTTTGGAAGGCAGAAACCGTGATGGGCGGCACATGCGTCGTGTACTGAACGGTGGCCTATATAGGATGTCGATTTGCAACCTGACGTCAGTTCTCAGCGGGACTCACCAGCAGAAGCAGCATTTTCCTGAAGATGGCAACCAGTTGGATCGCCGAAATATCGAGTCAAGTTGATTTTAGGATCCGGCAGCAAACCCAAAGAGACTTTCAAGACTTATTACGCCGGGAAAGCCTACGTAATCACAATTCAAAATCCAGATTCCTCCGCAAGGGTAATGAACTAGCAGACAGTTGGCAGGCAATGGTGAATTGGCATTTTGTAGCCACAGGCAGTTTTTTCCTACAGCAAGACATCAATGCCACATGGCAGCTCTCTCATGATGACTTGTTTATGGACATTCAAGTTTTGAGGAACTGCTGGCTGGCAAATATGAATGAGTGTTGTACATTAGACGGGAATCATCGCCAGCATCACAGTGCACTGCGGTTAGAGCATTTAATTCCCCCCCCCCCCCCCCCCCTCCGCCACCGACTGGTTTGATGCAGACCACTATGATTACCTCTCTTGTGCCAACCTCTTCATATCAGGATAGCACTTACATCAAATATCCTATTTTATTCGTTACATCAATCCAATCTCTGCCTTTTGCTAGCTACTCTACAGCTCCTCTAGTACCACAGAATTCATTCCCTTACATAATAACTCGTCATACCATTTCATCCCTTCTTATAAACAGTGTCTTCCACATTTTTCTTTCCTCGTCAATTCTGCAGATAAACACTCATTTTTTATTTAACCTGTCCACTTAATTTTTAACATGCTTCTATAATAAACTTCTTCTGGGCTTCAATTTTCCGGTTTCCTCATAATTCATGATACACCTCCATACATTTCTGTGCTCCAGATGTACATTCTCAGAATTTTTTTCCTTGAAGTAAATATAATATTTGATACCAATACACTTCCTGTGGCCAAGATTATTCTCTTTGCTTGTTCCAGTCTGTTTTTATGTTTCCCTTACTTTGTCTATCACACATTTTGATTCCAAGGTATCAGAATTCTTTCACTTTATCTACCTCACAGTCCCCAGTTTTAAAGGTTGCTCAGCACTATTCTCATTACCTTCATCTTTCTTCAGGTTACTCTCAATCCATATTTTGTCTTCAGTACACTGTTTATTCCATTCAGTATCTACTGTCTTTATCAATCTGACTGAGCAATGTCATTGCTGAAACATAGTATTCTTGCACTCATAATTTTAACCCCACACTTCAACTTATGTTTTATTTCTACCACTGTTTCCTCAACAAACAGACTGAATACCAGGGGAGAAAGGCTTACATTACGTTTGGTCAAATGTTTGAGTGGAGCAGAAACAAGACTCCCAGAAGTTACACAAGTGATTTTTGTCCTAATTTTCATAGCCAAATGAAGAGTGGTAAATGAACATCAAGATGATACAGAAAAACTTTCAGTGATTTGATGGAAAACTGAAATATTTCATGAACAGCTGCTGCTACGTAAATCAAATGTCAAGAAGTTGCAGATACATGAAAGAGCTAAATGGGAAGCAAAAACAGTAATCTAAAACAGATTAATGACAATAATTTTAAAAAACCTTTTTACAATATATATGACACCACTTGAAAAGAGAACAAATCACACTGCAGTTACAAAACTGTAATGAGCTAATGGAAACTTGCTAATAGCAATTGAATGTAATGGGTATGTAAAAATACACAGCAAATGTAATAACAAAAGATAAATCAGTGCCACATCCAAGAACGCTCATAACAGCAGGGTAAACAAAAATGCAGGAACGTTAATAAAATAATTCCAAATGAAAAAGGGATTCCTGTGACATGGCCACATGTATGCTGCAAATGCCAGAGGGCTGCGGAGCCCAGGCATCAATTTAGGTATTGCAATAGTTTCTAACAGGATCCATCTACTGTTTTTTCTGTTCTATATGGTTTTATTTAAGGTTCTCTTGGACCCTTTTAGAAACTATTGCAATTTATAAATTGATATGTTGGCTCTGCAGCCCTCAACGCATTTGTGAGACACACAATGCACAGGCTGTTTCTTTGGCCACATCATAAAATTCCCTTATGCAGTTGCAATCTTTTATTAATGTTCCTCTACTTTGTTTACCTTCCTATTAAGAGCATTCTCGGATGTCACAGTGGCCATCTTGTACTATTCCATTTTCTGTGTATTTTTACATTCTTATCACATACAACTGTTACTAGCAAGTTCCCATTAGTTCTTTAGTGTTTTATAACTGCAGCCTGATATGTTCTCTTTTTAAGTGGCATCAAATATATTTTAATAAGTTTTTAAATTGCTGATGTTAAGAAATGTAGTTATTACGCGGACTGTATATCGTGGCAGTCAGCCACGACAGTAAACAAATGAGAACTACGACTGCTCGAGGGGAGAGGTGCAGTGCGGGGAAACAAGCCCTGCCTCCTGCTCAAAGGGCTGCCATCCTACATCCACATTCTGCACAAAAGCATAACTGATGTAATGGTCATAGGGATCATCGATTCCTTTTGCTGTGGTGAGAGTCGCATTCGAATACCTTTATCCATCAGGATTAGTCTCTTCATTCTTAAGAAAAGAAAACAAGTAATCCACAACACAAAGTAAATTGGAGTACACAAAGCATTTCGTGGTGGCTACACTGCATTTGTTTGCTGCGGCTGGCCGCGGTAGTTCAGGCCCGATCTCTACTGTTATCTTACACAACCACAGTTCAAAACACTCCCCACCTAAAACTGCCATGATATAGTGTTCGCATAATAGTGTAATCTGTTTATGTTTGAGTCTTTGTGCTATCTAGCCCACACCCACAATCAGTTCTGTTCCTGTGTTGGGAGGACATGCTTAGCTGGTCAGTTTCTACACTACAAGCACATGTTGTATAAATGACTTTGTGCTGTGTACATCATGATGAGCCTGTTTTAATACTTGGAAGGTACATAACCGGTCTATATTTTACCAATTTTTATATTCCCGTTTCTCCCACCACCCATAATTAACCTTGGTTAATTTTACATTTTTATTTTTACTTCTTGTTACGTCTTTCATGAATCTGAAAAGATCCTTGATGAGCGGATATTATATCCAGAATATTCTTATTCCTATTCAATGTCTTTTAGCAGCAACTGATGGCTGAAGCTTATCCTATTACTGTCCCTTGCATGCAATGCTGCACATCTTAGAACCATGCCTAAGTTTTGTCATATTAATTTTTGTTCTGCGTCTCCAGATAATCTGATGATACCCTACAGGGGTGAGATGTTAACTGTTATTAATAAAAACAATTTTGCAACCACGGCTGTTTTCATTCAAAAACATTCAAAATGGGTTGCAGTATCAGACTGCCAAAATGAAATGGAGCCAATATTAAGGAGTAGAATTTATTTTAAAACAATTTCTTCACTTCGCTATTGTTGATAAAAAGATTATCAAATTTGTGGAAGATACAGTTGCTATGTGTAACAAATATACAACAAGTGGTATGATAAATTTCAACAGTATTAACTTTCTAAAGCATTGGTTGGAAGTGCTGGAGATCAAGCTGTTTTATTATTTTACTGATTTGAAAATCGTCGGCAGCTACATATAAAACCTAGAATCTGTAGTATGAACACACAAGAAAAATTTGTGAAACATCTACAACTCATGGCACAAATGGAAAACGAAATTATTAGTTATAGTGAAGGTCATTATTGACCTGGAGGGCGTATCTCCTTTAGGAAAGAGTCTAGATTATTATTTTTTTAAGTGGAAATCTGATGATACTATGCATATTGTAGCATTAAAACTATTAAAATACACAGCATGCCTTGTTGTAAGATGTGCTATGTCGTGATATGCCAGCAATGGTTTGTACAAATCCATAAATCCTAATAAATTCTATTACACTGTATCACTCAACAAACTTGTTAATGTAATTATTTCTTTTTGTATTCATTTTAATAAATACAATTCAAAATTTCTACCATGTTGATAAATTTAAAATACAGAAAATTTTGTAATTTTTTGTGTCACTTGGGATTCTCATGAACTGAAATAATTCGAAAATGTACTCAGAATTATGTTCCTCACCTTTTGTGCTCTAAAAGGTTTGATCATAAACTGTCATTTCAACATAGGTAATCTGAAAGTCAAACCCAGCATTCTGCTTCTTGATCATGAGTGACTGTAAGGGAATTTAGCTGATATGGCAGGTGATACCATGTATTTATGGCATGTTGAAGTTGTGATGTCATGGTTCGTGCAAAAACAGTGTGGTGATTAATGATTTGCAGTCTAGCAGTACCACTGGGCTGTCACCATTCCCCTCAAATTAGCACACGAGAATCTTGAAAAATTGCATCGCAGATCAATGAGTAACATGTAATGCTTTGTTTCGAAACCAAGTTTTTTTCTCTAGAACATAATGTGATAGACATTTTTTTAACTGATAGGGGTCCACTGCTTAAGGTTTTTATATGATTTTACTGCAAGGCTTCATAGTGTTGTTGTTGTGGGTGAAGGATGCTCAGATCTGTAAGCATCAGGACCCAGTTTGGGTTAATGTAAAGTCAGCAGATAAAAATTAGCCAAAAAGTACAATAAAAAAATTGTTATATAAAACATAGTCTGCATAATAATCTAAAACTGCCTAAATGCATACAAAACAAAGAGCTAATTAGTTAAATGAAATTGAGCCACAAGTTCACATTTCCTTCTCTGCAGTCCGCAACTGTCCACAGAAAGGCAATGTACAATACTGGGATGTGTCAGGAGTACTTCAAGGACCTATACCACAGAGAGATTGTCAGTTTCACCAAGTGCAGAAACTTTCCCTTCACTTCCAGTAACTCCTCCTCTTAATTATGTATGCTATCACTCCTGGACAGTGAGCTGGTAATGGGGACTTAACATGGCTGCATGTTGTACAAAATTCATCAGCTGAAAGAATTCTTGAATGGACTGGCAGGTTGCTCTAGTGACCACATGCAATAGATGACTTGCACTGTACTCAGAAGGGACCGATGGCCTTTGTAGTCTGGTCCCTTCAACCCCCACAAACCAACCTGTACTCAGAAATGCAGAGCAGATGAAGAATTTGGTATTTTCAATATGTCGCAGCTGTCCACCACTCTCAAGATTAAATGTGCTGCTGCTGCTGCAGCTGTGAACTGGCTCAGTAGGATGATCTTGAGTGCATAATTGGAGCAAACTGCTGAGCAGCCAAGGGTGCCCCTCTCCCCCTCACTGCCACTTAGAGCCATTAGCATAAACAGTAACATCTTATGCCAATACCACCATGCCATATATTCGTTATGATGATGAAATCAGGAGTCTTCCTGTCAAATCTTTGTAAATCTAAATTATCTATGGACATTTTGTGTGTCCAGCATGGAAGGTGACTCCATTCCTGTGTAAGGAATGAAACTATCTACGCAAATACTGTAAGGTACCATGTCTGAATAAAATCTTCCCGGTTTTCTAGCCGCATCAATTCAAACAAAATACTCATGCTTTCGATGGCTACCTCTACCACCATCATCAAGAGTAAAAACCACTGACTGCCGGGGATGGTATGGTTTTCCATTTATATAGGCACCGTTGCAGCCTCTGGCGAGTTGAGCAGGACTGAGTGATGTCAAGTGGCACATTTGACAAGATATGCTGCGCCCTATCAAAGACAACATAGCTCGTCATGTGTCCATTGCGTATGCGTCCCTTGAAAACATGACACCAGCTATATAGGCCAAACTGATCAGACAGTTGCAGAGCATTTAACTGAGCACAAGTGACATAATAAACAAACAGAGCTTGACAAGTTGGCTATAGCAGAATATAAACAGGCATAAAATACAGTTTGAAAAGACAAGAGTCTCAGCTCATGCATCAACATATTGGGATTCTGTTATAAAAGAGGCACCCGAGATCAGTTAAACAGCAACAATTTTAACAGGGATCAGGGGTACACATTTAGTACGGCATGGGGATGGGCACAGGATGTTGAAAGAAAGCAAAGGCAGATGCTTGATGATTTTATGAAGGCAGGAGCATCAGTTTCAATCGTGGCACTGGCTAGTCACACCACTTGACGTTGCAGCTGTGTGTGAGCTGTCCAACTCGCCTTCTGGCCACACGTTGTCTTGGCTCTCTCTGACTGGTGGCAGAGGCTGCAATCATGCCTGTATAAGTGGAAAACTGTCCCAGCCCCACTGGTCAGTGGATTTTACTCCTGACGAAGATGACAGGGACGGCCATCAAAAGCTTGAGTATTCTATTAGAACTGACATGGCTAGAAAACCGAGAAGATTTTATTCAATTGGGAGAGACTGTCTAACAAATGTGACGTTGTTGGAGTGTGAAGCAGTTAGAACAGACAATGGCCCTGTCTACAATACTAGAAAAATTATAGCGGATAAAGACAGTCAAATAACAGAAAGCATGTCAAACACAGAGCCAAGCATAGGCCTCTCTCAATGGTAGAAAGGAATTGGCATTGTACCACATCCTGACACCAGTACTTGGGCTGGTGTCACCAAAGATGGTATTCCCACACTTAAATGAGATCCCTGTGCCCATCCACATAGACTTTATTAAGAAGCAGTACCTTGATTTGAGAGGTCTCATGGAAGAGATTACAGGTAGCAGCTGCAACAGATTTCTTTGCTGGGTAATGATGGAGATTAAAATGCGTTATAAGATTAATCAACCACAGCTACAGTTGTTTTGCAGTACTAAAACTGAAATTGTGGCAACTTTATTACAGATGACACAACCCACAAATACTGAAAAGAAAAATACAATACAAGTAGGTAATCTATAATCACGTAAGGCGTCTTATCAGACGAGATCTGAGAACCTTGTTTGTGAAGAGGCAAATTGGGAAACAACAACATTCACTCTCCATGACAGGGAATGCTAATAGAGATACTGACTCTGCTACAGCATAACCTTCCAGATATATCAGCTACCTGACTTGAAGCTGCATCTTCACAATGCAGCACCTACTAATGGTGATAATGATATCATTACCACATCAGCAGTAGCATCTTCAACATTCATGAAGATTTGATCTGGAGATTTCCTTCTGTTTCTTTGCAAACTAGAATGTGGTGGTATTGGTAATGCTAATGACTACAAAGATTGTATGGCAGTAAAACACAGTGACAATCAGAGCTTGTTTCCAAATACAAGTGCTTCCCAAAATATGTACCGGTCAAACCAGTAGAAGAATGACATTCTGAACGTAGATGTCTCGAGGTACGCATTTCAGCTACTGCGGCATAAAGTTTCATCATCTTTGGCGCATGCAGTTGTGAGTTGTAGTGGTGCATATCAGAACACATTTCAGTGCTTCTTTGAATTGTGAAATGCATGACATGAAGGAACAATGGATTTGCATCAAATTCTGTCCCCGAGTTGAAGAAAACTGCAGCTGAAATCCACCACATGCTGACAGAAGCATTTGGTGAACATGCACTGGGTCAAGCAAGAATGTTACAGTGGTTCATGCACTTCAAGTTAGGCCAAGAATCTGTGGAAGATGACAAACATTCTGATCGACTGTCAACCTGCAAACCATTGGAAATGATCATGAAAGTGTGTGACTTGACTTACTCAATATAGGTGTTGCCAATACATATACTGATAGCAGTAATGATCCAGAACAACTTATTTTGTGACCTTTGAAGGTATGATAGAGTGATGCTGGCCACCAAGAACCAGATTTCCAAGCTGTACATGCGAGTGGATGTAAGGGCTCGTGTCAGGGTACAAACTGGTTCTCGATTGTGAGGGCAAGCCCTTTATTAGTCGTGTTGATAGTAAAATTAATAAGGCAGTTACTACTGAGATGCTCATAGATTTTAGTTGCAAAATTCTGACCAATTATGCGCAGGAAAATCTATGCCCCAGCAGAGAGTTTGGCAATTCTTTAGGTTTATTTCAGACTTCCAAATGTTGCACAAGTGGTAATTTTCAGGTTAATTTTGATCCTCTAATTCTGCACCAAAGGGTAATTCTGTCGAAATATTGATAGTGTTCCCTGGGAGTGAATAAAAGTCTACAGAAGACTTGAGTTCATTAGCATGAAGTATCATTCAACCACCATCCAGTTTGGGATTGGATGTTATTGCCAACAACAAACAGCACTCCATAAGAAGAGACTCAGTAATCAAAATGACTATCTGAAATATCCACATTGGCGTAGTTTCCTCGTTGTGGTAAATAAGGTCAAACTCTTTCTTGATATCAAAGAATATCATTATAATACTATAATTTCTTCTAGCACATGTACTCTTCTAAAGACACATACTGACAAATTGTGAAATACTTGTTATAGAAAGCAGAAAAAGGTTTAGATAGGCACATATTTAGAATGTATTTAAAATAAGTTAATGAAAGTGGTGGAAGAAGGTTCAGGTGTCAGTTGCATATCTGATCACAGACTGGGGGTTAGTCTTTTTCTTGGCATCTAACAACACAATATATTGCTGTTTTAAAAGTTAACTGTCTTTCTTTACACAATTCTAGAATTCCCTCCACATAACCCACACTCAGGGGTGTTTAATTTACACCAAACAGTGATGGTTTTCCTATACTTCCAGCTTTGTTTTTGACACTGACAATTTCCAGCATGACAAAAGTATACTGCTGCTTTACAACTAGAGTCCAATCCTAACTTTGGTTTCACCCACATAACTTCATGTCGGAATGCTTTCCTTGCTTTCTCATTTTTTTTAAATTTTCTTAAGTTTACATCTATAAGTTTCTAAGATACTGTGAAACGTTACACTGTACACACTGCACTGTATCAGTTGCAAAGTTGACTACTATTAAAAATATCAAAAACTTATACAAACCTAACTGAAAAAAGTCCTAATGAAATAACAGAGTAATCCAAACATAAAAACTGCATGCACATAAAGCTACATTATGGCTGAAACTTCTTGTAGTCATAAAATACTAATGCACAACAAAATATTTTAATGCCTTTCATTCTGTACTAAGGAATCTGCAAATATTGAGGATTGTTGATAGCTAAATAAGTAAAAATAAAATTAAGAATCTAAGAAGCTACAGTAACATGCAAAATAAAAATCTAACACAACATGGTAACAAAAACTGCCTAGTATGATATGACTCCAAGAAAGATAATTCAACAGCATTGTGTAATAGGTTACAAATATCCCTTCCTTATATATTCTAATATGTTTTGGCTGTTATTGGGATAAAACCTAAACATCTCTCCACAAACCAACAAAAATAGCAGTAACAAAGGCCATAAAATACAAAAGAAAATAAAATTACAAATTGAACACTGACACTAGCATGCAGCTACTCTCTCAAAAACAAATAATGGTAGTAGTTTTTGGTACAACTAATACTACCATTTGTACTTCCCGTGCATGATTAGTTGTAATGTGTGAGTGCGTGCATGTGTGTGTCTGTTTGTACATGCTAACTACCCACATGCAATCATGCAATCCAAAGCCCATATATATGCTAACAGGCAATCCACATGCAATCCACACCCAAGGTGGCCAAGTGTAAAGAGACTCATACAACACTGACTTGTCTGAAAGCCCTAAACTGTGGTGAATGTCCAGTCCCTTCACCTAAAGGTCACTGCTATCATCACTCGCCTGCAACGAAAATTAAGCAATAAACACAAAAGTGCGTGTGACATGCAAGTAAATTATATGGACAAAAAAACAAACGTTAAGAAAAGCTCACAACAAGATGGTTATATACTAGCAGATAAGCTCCATTTTCATAAGCATTGCTGCCCACAAGAAAAACAGGACCAATGTCTGCTTTTTGCACAGATGGCACACAAGATGATTTCACAAAATTTTAACATTACACTTAAACCAAGTACATAAGTTGATACTTTAAATATCACTGACAGAATTAATGAAGAATGAGCACTATGCAACATTTAGGACAAAAAAAAGAATACCCAAATCTATTTAACGTAAGCTAATATTATGCACAAACAATGAAGATTTTGCTGAATATACATATCCCTTGGTTTATCACCACAAATAAAAATAATGTGTCCATAAATAAATAATGCTGGCCTTATGGGCAATTAATAGATATTCAGTTCCAACTAGTACATTCAGACACTATATACTATCTACTAGCAGCAACTTATTTTTCTGTGATTATCAGATTTGTTTTAAGTTTACGTAGATCATTTTTAATCTTCCTCCTGAACAGGGCAGATGTAAAGGTAACCTAAAGCTTTGTGTCAATCTGTATTCAGGAGATAAAAGCTGCGGGCTGCAGACAGACAAAGCATGTGAAAAGTAAATCTGTCACTTCCAAGCACACAACAAAGAATGAAAATAGAAAGATTTTTTCATTAGATATAACATTTTCCAAACACTATTTGTATGCCTGAACTACTTGCTACTGTTTCTATTTCCTGTATTTTCCAACAGCTATTTATTTATGAGGTTCATCCAGAATGGAAGCCTCACGTTTTGTGTCTTCGACAATTTGTTTATTTCACATAATGAAACTTACACACTGATGATGTGTCCAACACTGGAAGATGAAACATTAGGCAAGGAATTGTGCCTCTGACCACTACCTAATGCCCATAAAACAAAAATCACAACATACTTACTGTCTTTCGACATAGTTGCTCATTCCTTGTGATAATTCTACTGATTGATATACGTCAGTAAGAACCAATTACCCGACCCATTTTTCAACATAATATTCTAGTTCTATGGCCCTCCCAAGCGAGTCCAAATGCTCCACAGGCTTCACACAAAACTTGGTGAATATTCCCCACAGTGTCTTTCCCCTTTATAAGACGTCAGTAATGACACACTGCTTGTAATATGCATCACTTTCAGACACATTGCTGGAGCTATGCTATTTGTTGGACGGAACTGAAATTTTGTGCATGCACGCTGAAAAATTCCAAGAATTCACACCTATCTTACAACCCCCCCCCCCTCTCTCTCTCTGAGTGGAATCATTGTCAAAATGCCAATTTTGTGCAATTACTATAATCTTTCCTCTTTAAAATCATTAATTACAGCGTAATGTAGCTAGCTTTCATATCTAATAATTTACTGATCATATGTACACCTTAAATTGTCTGGATCATAACATGACCAGTGATCTACACTACATAAACAAGCCACTAGAAATGCCATTTGAAGTTCTTCATGTGAATAATAATCCAGAAAGGTGGCTTGATGGATTGAGTAGGACAGGTGTAGGAAATGCGGCAGAAGGTGTCAGGGTTCTGGAGGAATGTGGATACGATGTCACCCTCGATCGAGATCACAAAGATGTCATCAACAAACCTGAAACAGGTGACGGGTTTGGGATCCTGGGTGTTTAGGAAGGATTTCTCTGAATGGTCCATGAATAGTTTGGCATAGGATGGTGCCATGAGGGTGCCCAAAGCTGTATCCCAGATTTGTATGTAGGTAATGCCTTCAAAGGAGAAGTAACGGTGGATGAGGATATAGTTGGTTATGATGAATAGGAAGGAGGTGGTTGGTTTGGAATCCTTTGGGCATTGGGAAAGGTAGTGTTCAACAGAGGTAAGGCGATGGACCTTAGGGATGTTAGCGTAAAGGGAGGTGGCATCAACAGTGACGAGCAGGGCACTGTGTGGTAAAGGGACATGAACTGTGGAGAGTCAGTGGAGGGAATGGTTGGTATCTTTTATGTAGGAGGGTACATTGCAGCTAATAGGTACAAGGTGTTGGTGTATGACAGCAGAGATTCTCGCAGTGCGGGCACAGTAACCAGCCACAATGGTGCGTCCTGAGTGGTTGGGTTTAAGAACTTTAGGAAGTATGTAGAAGGTAGGAGTGCGCGGAATGGTAGAGGTGAGGAGAGAGATGGACTGGGGAGAGGTTCTGGGAAGGGCCTAAGAATCTGAGTAGGGACTGGAGATCCTGCTGGATTTCTGGAACAGGGTCGCATTAACAGGGCTATAGGTGGATGGTTATGTCAGGTAATTCTTGTAGTTCAAAACAACAGTGGTGGAGCCTTTGTCAGCATGTAGGATTATAGGGTCGGGATCAGCTTTTAGGTCGGGTTGGGTTGTTTTGGGGAAGGAGGGCCAGACAGCGAGGTCATCGGTCTCATTGGATTAGGGAAGGACGGGGAAGTAAGTCGGCCGTGCCCTTTGAAAGGAACCATCCCGGCATTTGCCTGGAGTGATTTAGAGAAATCACGGAAAACCTAAATCAGGATGGCCGAACGCAGGATTGAACCGTCATCCTCCCGAATGCGAGTGCAGTGTCTAACCACTGCGCCACCTCGCCCGGTCAGTTTTTAGGTGGTGGACTGTGGATCTTTCTGTAAATGTAAGGTGGGGTTTGCATGTTGAGGGATTTGGGGAATGATGGTGAGGCAAGGTTCGAGGTTAAGAAATTCTCGAAAGTTAACAGGGAGTGATTTGGGGGCAGCGGGGATGGATCACAGTTGGATAGAGGAGTGAACTGAGTCAGGCAGGGTTCAGCATTGGTCTTTGGTTGAATTTGAGAGGTAGTGTTGGTGGCAAAAAAGTGTTTCCACTGTAGTGACCGGGAAAAGGAGAGAAGGCCTTTAACAAGTCCTGCATGACTGAATTTGGGAGTGGGAGAAAAGATGAGGCCTTTTAAAGGACTGATACTTCTATGGGGCCAAGACTGTTGGAGGAAAGGTTCATGACTGTGTCGCTCTAGTTCCTGGAGGGCAAGAGGTTCAATGTGTGTTATGTTTCTGGATCCCATAACACACAATACGTTGAAAGAAAGAGGTAAGTGTTTTGTGATTTTCATTTTACGGGCATCAGGCAATGGTCCAAGGCACATTTCTCTGCCTAATGTTTCATCTTCCAATTCTAGAGACACCACCAGTGGCTACAATGACTTCGAAAGTAGTTACAGTCTCAAACAAGTTCAGCAAGCCATACTGTTTACATGTATCCAGACAACTGACAGTTAATGACACCAGTAGACTGCTGCGTAAGGGTGCAGAGTTGTTCCCCCCCCCCCCCACCGGGGGGGGGGGGGGGGGGGGCATGTGGCTTGTAGTATGCACACACGCTTGACCACATGTGCAGTGGCAAATGGCAGATATAGGTCCTCTGAAGTTTCCAAGTATTCACACACCTTTCTTATTGGTTCAAACACATGTGGTCAAACATACGTAGGAACTACAAATAGAAGCATTGACACCCACCTTAAAACACAAGAGCTATTGTCACCTGAGCACGATTCCAGGCAGAAAGCAGCTTACTGAAGCACTGTAAGTGGGAGCAGGAAGTGGCAAATGAAAATGTCGATGTTCTTCTCCTGATCCTGACAGGTTCTAAGGCCTAAATGAAGTATTGTCACATAGCAATTTGGAGCTTGCAAAATCATGGAGTGGGCTGGTGGCCTTTGAGAGGCATAGAAGCTGTGTGCCCCCTGGGTTGGAGGTGGTGTTTCCATAGTGTACTTCAGAAGTCAGGGAAAGTGATCCTTCAAGGTCAACAGAGTAATTACTTGAATTACGGAAGACTGTGAGAATCTGAGAGCGCATTCCCATAATTGAGTTGAGTCATTCTGGATTTGTATGTGAGTGTTGCTGTTGAATGAAAGTGCTGGAGTTGAAAAGGCAGAGACCTCAAATTAGGCTGAGGTTGCAGAACTAAGTACTTAGTTGCATTGTGGTGTTTAGTGTATGAGAAAGAGGTGGCACAAAGTTGTGTTTTCTGTAATATAGAAAATTTTATGACATCGAAAAGAAAAAAAAAAAACATAAAGAGATTTAAATGGACGAAAATGTGTTATTACTCAGCTGATGTTACATTTTCATATTAGGAATTAAATTACATCAATTAAAACACAAGAATCATTCAATTACCTTTTGAGACTACAATAGCAGTGATACATTGGTGAAGAGTAACTGATGAACATGCTGAAGAAGATGGTGAAATGTTTTACAAATTGTCGACCGTCTTCCCATCAAGCACATTTTACTTTCAGAACTAGTATACCTTCTCCTGGACATAACACGTTTTTTCTTGGATTGTCTGTACTATTTTCAACCGTCATTTCGAAAGTATGTTTCACGCATCAAAATCAAACAATGAAGAATCTAGGATGGAATAATAACTAGATGGAAAGGAGAGATAACTACTCGCCACATAGAAGAGATAGAAGAGGCACTGGGTCACTGACCGGCACAATGAACATGTATTCTACAAATACTCAGCTTTATGACAAGTCCTTTGCCAGATGTAGAAAATTCTCACACATTCACATAAGCACAACTCACACACACATTGCCACTGTTGTCTCCTGGCACCCTGAAACAACAGTGCCCATGTGTGTGTGAGTTGTGCTTATGTGAATATGGACGAGTTTTCTATGTCTAACGGAAGACTTAGGCTGAAAACTGAATATTTCTGGCAATAATTTTCATTGTGCCTCTCCGAGACTCGACACCAAAAAAAAAAAAAAAAAAAAAAAAAAAAAAAAAAAAAAAAAAAAAAAAAAAAAAAACAATATGCTGTTTCTAGAATGATAATTTGTTTGAAACACATTAACACAATCAAAAGGAGATTTGGCTCTACATTTTGGCTACTCTAGGCTACTTTTGCCTAAAGAATTGTCATACTTAATCATGAAGATCAATTAATCTTATAATGTAAAATAATTTTACCTTTTTTAATTACTAACCTTCGAGTAGAAGTTATGGCCTCTGTATCTTGATAGTGCAAAGCAACTGAAAAAGTTCCTGCAGCGAATACGATTCTGTTGTTTTCTCAAAACTGCCCCAAGCGTTATTATGATGACAATGAAGAGCATGCTCACCACAAGTGCAGCTGTAACATTTTTTTTTAAATGTCAGTATAATTAGTTTTATATCCATTTAACAATTAGATTGCAAAGTTGATCAATCAGTGGTTATAAGATAAACATGAAGTTCTTGTACAAATGACACTGACGTTTCTCTGTGGGACACATAATTGTTGTTATTCTCTTCTTCTATGATATGTTTATAAAAAATTAACACAATAAATATGTAACACTTAGCGCACAGTTGGCAAGTTGCAAGAGAATCATTATCAAGATCATCATTCATTAGCAGTAATCTGTTAGCCTCCAGTCTGCAGCCACACAATCTGTTGAATAACAATGTAGATAGCACCACAAATTATAACTGCACAAAATTTGAACTTCCTTATTTGATTGCAATACACAGTGACAACACTGCAGTTTGCCAGTTTCCTGATCATGTGCAATATAGCTAGTGCCCTCCTGATCTACAGAATATAGACTCAATTTTTAAAAAATCTCCCTTCCAATTAGGAGTATCATCAAGCCTTTTTTTAACAGAGGAAGAGGAGGAGGAAAAGAAGAACTAATTGCTACCTGTCAGACTCACAGTTCTTCCTTCTTACAAAAGTGGCATAAAGGTTGGTGCAAATGAGATTAATCTCAAATACACATATACCTTGAGCTGGTCGTTCAATGGGCTGATCACTTCTGTGGTGTCTCTACAAGCTATTACTATTAGAGATGCTTCTGTCTTACTGTAGAAATCTACAAAAAATCTACTCACCAATCGATGGCAGGAGAAAACACACGCACGCGCGCGCGCACACACACACACACACACACACACACACACACACACACACACACACACACACACACAATGATTTAACTTTTACAAGCTTTAAGAGCCAGTGGCTCCTTCTTCTGGCAAAAGAGTTTAAGGGAAGAAAGTGGAATGAAGGGAAAGGACTGGAGAGGTTTAGGGAAATGGGTACAGTTCAGTAAAGTTACCCAGAACCCTGGGTCAGGGGAGACTTACCAGACAGGATGAGAAGGAAAGACTAATTGTTGGGGACTGCACTGGATGAGATTTGAAAACCTGAGAGCTTGAAAGTGGAAGACAGGGTAATATGCAAGACAGAGATTACTACTAAAACATTGTATTGTCACTAATTTGACATGTAGCATCAAAAATTGATTATTTTCGTTGTTATAAATCTAAATACAAAAATATATTTGATAATGGAAAGTCCTGGATGCAATATGGTCTTGGCTGGGAGATCCAGAGGGGTACCTACAGCCAACAAATCGGAAAGGGTATTCTTCACTGGCACACAATTATCCCTTTCATCTGGATGTACTAATGTTGTATCTTAAATGAGTTTTTGTTGAATATAGGTAACTGGATGTGTGTATAGTATGGTGTTACATTTGTGTTGCATGAAGATAAAATAAGGGAGACAGTGAAATCTGGTACCAACACATAATCACCACTTTTCACTAGCACCAAGGAAGCCTCTGAGCCTGAATGTCCCCATGAGAACAAGACTTTGGTGCAAAGACTGGTAATACGGTACTTTACAACACTACCTTTCTTGCTCTAGTCAGCCACATGGCAGTAAAAATGTCTTCCACTTCCAGGATGTGAACTGATTACCTCAAAATCAAGAGTAGCTGCACAGGAATGCAGTAGAAACCTTGGCTACAGAGGCCGGTTGTTATACAAATAATGAAAGACGTAAAGCCAAGAACTCACCTAATAGGTGAAGCTCTGACAGTCAACAGGCACAAAAACAAGACTGGAAAATTCTCCAGAGCTAACTAATGCAGAAAAATGTAGGAAACACACATTTGCGGGCGTGCACGCAGGAATACATTGTCCCAGCCAACTGCATTCCACCTGCAGCTTTCATTGTATGAAATGGAGAAATGGAGTGGCAAAAGGAGGTGGGGAGGGGCAGAAGGTAAAATTATGTATGGCATTGAATGTAGTGCAGAAGTGGATTGAGAGAGAGAGAGAGAGAGAGAGAGAGAGAGAGTCTGAGTATAGAATGAAAGAAGAAAAAGCTGATTTCACAGATGACTCTACCTCAGACAGAGTAGGATATGTCTGTAGCAAGACTGTAATTAGGATGTGGTGGGTAAGTACAAAGGGCAGGTTTTATACCTATGCCTTGGAGTTCGTTTGTGGAGACACTTGGAGGATTAGTGGCACGGCACACGGCACAGAGACTCTGTATGTGGACTACATTTGGAGGTCTCAAGTATACTGGTTAGGGATTGTTCATCACTGCAGATGTCATCCACATTTTGGCCTGTTGGTGGTTGGTGAGATTGATGTGGACAAAGGCTTTTGTGAAGCCAAGAAACAGGTGGATGTCAACGTACGGGAGGTGGTGTGTTGGGCTGACAAGGACAAGATGAAGCAGATAGGAGAGCAGTTATTGCAGGTGTGGAGAAATGAGGATAGTGTTCTAGCCCTGGAAACACATCACAAAGATATCATCAATAAATATGAACTAGAAAAGGGGTTTAGAACAATGAGTGGCTAGGAAGGTTTCCTCTACATTGCACATTCACAGGTTGGCATATGATTATGACATGTGGGATCTCATTGAAGTGCCACAAATTTATGTGTATGTCTGGTCCCAGAGGGGAAGTAGCTACAAATATAAAAATAATAAATTACTATTATAAGTTATTACTAGGCAGAGTGCATGTCTATTATACAATATATCCTAGATGCTAGTTCATAAGTTTACCTGTGTTTATACCACCACTAGAGACGTCATGATGTGCTGCATGATCATGGATTATTTGACATATTGCTGGTAAATTCCATCCAATAGTAACATCACATTCATTTTGCTGTGAAAAAGTAAAACATATACTATAAGGAATAACACTAGTAACATCACACTGTATAAATTTACTTTCAACAAAATAATATCCAGGGAAAGAGAAAAGTGAATGTGGTAGTTTTATATAATAGCCACAATAATTAAAACTGCTGCAGCAAGATTTAGCAATCATCCCAGAAATGATGAGCAATTGGAATGTCTAACCATTTGACGGAGCTGAAAGTTATAAATTGTAAGATACCACAGAGGCTTACATGTTTTCTATTTGTAAGGTTCAGAACCAAAAGTACTACCTTCATCCAATTTTCCTTTTATTTTCTGGGATGAATGAGCCTATTGTTTATAGTTGCATGAATAACAGAACTTTATTTAGAAAAGAAAAACAATTTGCTTCTAGTTTCAGTGGTTAGCAGTTATCCTTTGAATATGATGATTTGAAAACAGGTTTAGACAAACACAAGAATTATTCCAGAAACTGAGGAAATAAATCTCAGAAGACAATACTGATTATGAACAAACAAAACAAAGAAAGAAAAGTTCATAAGTGACATGAATGTATGTAACAACTAACCAATTCAGCAAAAAGTATTAAAAGTGAAAGTTTACTCCCAACAAGGAAGTAATATCACACACGATAATTGCCCCAGAAGAAATTAACAACACACTTGCATATACAAAGAAAACATTATTCAGTAAAAGACAAAAGCCTCTCTGAAACAACATGACTACAGCACAGGACTTATTTATTTTGCCATATCACAAGCACAGAAGATAATGATAATGGAGCCACCAGCGACAGAACACAAGAAAAAACTGGAAGCATATCTGATGCTGCAATACAAAGACTAAACACAACGTTCACATGCAGCCTCAGCTCCTGCAAACATACATTTAGTTTTCAGGTTTTCAGTGTGAGAGGACACGCAGCACTCCTATTGTTTCCACTTGAGGGTACAATGAAGAATAAAGTAGTTTGTGTCAAATTATGTTTACTGAACTACCAAACACCATTGCCAGCCCACACACTACACCATAGCTATCTGTGGAGATTGTACAGAATCTGTTGGCTCGTTGTGGTGCCATATACTACTTGCTCTGAACAAGGGGCAGTCTGCTCTGCACCAATATAGTTGTGCACTGTGTATTGAACAGGGCACCTAGAAACGGAGAGGCTTCGTCCCACCGTTGCCCTCAGTGGTTCACAACCCCACAACTGGCCACAGCAGTCCACCCGCCCCACCGCTACCCCACACTGAACACAAGGTTATTGTGTGGTTCAGGCCGCAGAGGACACCTCCCCCGAGAATGTCTCATACGAGAAGAGTAAACCCCAAATGTTGGCGTGGTAGAGTAATTGTGGTGTACGCGTACTTGGAGACAGTGTTTGCGCAGCAATCGCCAACGTAGTGTAACTGAGACGGAATAAGGGGAACCAGCCAGCATTCGGCAAGGCAGATGGTAAACCGCCTTAAAAACCGTCCACAGGCTGGCCGGCACACTGGACCTGGACACTAATCTACTGGGTGGATTCGTGTCGGGGACCAGCACGCCTTCCCGCTTGGGAAGCAGCGTGTTAGACTGCACAGCCAGCTGGGCGGGCACCAATATAGTTACTGAGTTCCCAAAATTATATACGATGTGTTGCCATACAGGCTCACTAGAATAGTTACAAAGACAATGCTACATACCACTTTAGCTAACAGAAGGGGTGAGAACTCAACACAGATATTAAAATCAAACAGCCTGACTAAGTGCAAAATGAGAAGCTGTCAGGTATGTGACAAAAGAAATCTTTCAAGCAGGCTAATGAGGTACACACTAGTGCAACGGAGACAAATTAATTCAACAATGGAAGGAGTACTAAAGAGGAAAGGTTCATGAAGATGATGTAGACTAGAATATTATACATAGATCATTGAAACACTGAATCATGTAGGCAGAGATTAGCAGAGGATAGCAAGGAATGTCAAATAACCAATAACTTTAGGTGCAGAAAAATCAAACATTTAACCAACAGAAGTTCTAATAAAAGGCAGGCTGCAATTTTTACATATTTTTGCCAACAAGATTTTGGATTCAACAGTGTGAACCTTACTTCAACAAGACAGTAACATCTTGTGTAATATCAACCAGCCAGCTGTTGTGGCCGAGCAGTTCTAGGCGCTTCAGTCCGGAACCGCGCTACTGCTACGGTTGCAGGTTCGAATCCTGCCTCGGGCATGGATGTGTGTGATGTCCTTAGGTTAGATAGGTTTAAGTAGTTCTAAGTCTAGAGGACTGATGACCTCAGATGTTAAGTCCCATAGTGATTAGAGCCACTTGAACCATATCAACCGATGTATAACTCAAAACAGAGTTACCAGTACAGCACTCATAAATGTCACTTTTCATGGTATTAAAAGGTTAACTACAGCATTCTGATGGTCCTAATCCACAAAATATACTTGATTTAATCAGTTGCTGAAATTTTTGCAGTTTGCTCATTTTAGGAATGAATGAGTGATACTGGACTAAATGAGATCTTACATATTTCTTCAAGCATATACATGCAATCATTATTGTCATGAGTAATTGAGGTGATTTCCTTCTTTCTTCTGAAGGCAACTACAGCAACTATATAAAATCTAAATTAAAACTGACAGAGCAAGTTCTGAATCTGCCCTGTCTGAATGAACTTATCACACTTGTGCTGTACCACACAATGGAAAATCCAGGATGGAATGTAACAATATTTCAGAAGGAAAGTTGCTACTCACCATATAGCGGAGATGCTGACTCAAAGATAGGCACAGCAAAAAGATTTTCACACTTAAAGCTTTCAGCCAATGGTCTTTGTCAACGATAGACACACATACGTACATACACACACTCACACAAATGCAACTCACAGACACGACTGCAGTCTCCGGCAACTGAGAGAGTGTGTGGGTAGGTATGTGTGTCTATTGTTGACAAAGGCCATTGGCTGATAGATTTAAGTGTGAAAATCTTTTTGTTCTGCCTATCTATGACTCTTTTTGTTCTGCCTATTTATGACTCAGCATCTCCACTATATGGTGAGCAGCAGCTTTCTTTCTCAGAATATTGTATTGTATCACCTTATTCAAAGCTGCCAAATAGCTATATGTGACAAGATTATTGACCAAATACAGATAATCAAGTAATAAAGCTGAAAATATATTCCCGTTGCCTACATAAGATTTTTGTGCCATTAGAGTGGAAATGTGAGAGAATTTCTGGCTAATGAGGAAATAAGTGCATGAAAATTTACAAGATGTTATAGGATTGGAACAGAACAGAAAATGGCAACATAAATAGCAAACTGCCTGTCTCAATTACTCATCACTAGTCCATAGTACCTAATGCAAATATTCAATACATTTGCAACTATTGTAATGTTGCAAAAACAAATTTAATCAGAATAACATCCATTTTCATTCACCAACTAAAATCATATTTCATCGGCATCCAAAAAAGATTTCAGATCTAGAACTGATCATTGTAGTTTGTTTTAACAGTCTTACCAACAATCCTCATGTATCTGCACAATGGTTTACTTAAATTGATAAAACTGCAAACTGTAAAATTAAATACCATGTTTTACGGACTATAAGATGCACTTATTTCATAGAAGAACTTCCTCCAAAACTAAGGTACATCTTATATTTTGAATTAATATAAAAATGTCCAGTGTTTGATTTAATACTCCCACCAGTCTTAAAAATGGCCATATATTCGATGTCGTGGGAAACCTATCTCTATCTGGCAAAATTGGATTCAACTAACAGCAGCAGTGCACCGATGCGATGAACATGAGTTGCGGCAATTTATAAGCTTGCTAACACTGTCTGCATCCCACCCTGCCATTACAAACCAAGAATACTGTCTAGCCTACAATACATATTGCAGTCTATGATGCCAGTTAACTTTAATTGAAATAGATTTGTGTTATACTTGAATTGAGAGTGATTTGTGTAATCGGTTACAGTACAAAATATTTGTTAGTACCTATTTTCGAAATATGAAAAATAACAGGTATTCATATGACGTGAGCTGTAAACTGAATGTGGAAACAGAGCAGCTGAGTGGAATTCCAGCCCCCAACCAACAGAAAAAGAAAACACTCATGATCAACAGGCCATTAAAGAAGAACTGAAAAAAATGAAGAAGACTAAATGTGGAAATAGAGGACGGAATGCAAAATGGTCAAAACTAGAGGATGACATATTGAAATGGATTCAAGGACATCATCAAAATGGCACTGGAATTAAAACAAAAATGATTCAAATACATGCTCATAAGTTAGTGCTGCAGTGGTACTTGACAGACTTTAAGGATGGAGTTAGTTGGTGCTACAGGTTTATGAAGCATCATAAAGCTCAGATGAAGATTTCTGGGGATTTTAAAGGTCAGTTTGGTTTTATAAACTAAGAATTTTTTCAGTCTGGGCTTATAATCTAATAATAAAAACAGTAAATAAAAATGTTATTTTTTAAAAATAAACTGCTTAAAATTAAGGTGAGCCTTATAGTCCGTACCTTCTTATAGCTCATAAAATATTGTAGACAGAATGGCTACCAAAAAGTTACCTTCAGTAGGTGAAATTCGAAGTACTGACAATATACATATCTAGACTTACCTTCATGAGATGAAATTCGAAGTACTGACAATACAGATATCTAAAAGAAGAGGAGATGATACTTAGATTTTTAAACTATTAGCTCCTCCTTCTTAGAGGAAAATGGGAAAGGGAAGTGAGGTCATTCAAAGCCCAAATTCAAAGGGTTCCACAGGTTGTGTGGATGAGGGCAGACATCATAGGGACTTTAAACGCACTGAAGCTGTGCAGGACTGTTTACAGAAAACGCTTTAGATAGTACATTTTTAAGCACTGTACCAGCTTTAGTCCGGAGACAACAGAAGGGAGGAATAAGTAAAGATGGATTAAGGCAAAGAGAAATGAGAAGTGCAATGAAAAGTGCATTTAAGAAATAGGAGGAGAGGAGAGGGGAGTGAAGATGTTGTTGTTGGTCTTCAGCCTGAAGAATTATTTGATGGACTCTCCACACTGCTTTATACAGTGCTAGCCTCATCATCTCCAAAAACTACTGCAGCCCATGTCCATTTGGAACTGCTTACTGCATTCATCCCTTTGTCTTCCTCAAAAAATTTTTACCCACCCCCCCATCCCACCCCGCTTCCCTCCATAAACAAACTCACAATTCCTTCATGTCTCATGCTGTGGCCTATCTACCAATATCTTCTTTTAATCAAGTTAAGATATAAATACCTTTTTTCCCCAATCTGATACAGTAAATCCACATTAGTTATTTCCTCTATCTGTCTGATCTTTGGTGTTCTTCTGCAGCATAATGTTTCAACACCCTACATTGTCTTCTTATTTGAATTGCTTATTGCCCATGTTTCACTTCCAGACAAGTCCACACTTCAGGCAAATACCTTTAAGGAAGACTTCCTAGCACTTAAATTTATATTAGATCAGATGCTTACAAATTTATCTTTTCCAAAAATGATTTTTGTGCTAGAGCCAGTTTGCATTTCATTCTCTTCTTCTTCTTCTTCTTCGGTTATCAACCCACAGGTTGGTTGGCAGCAGCACGCCATTCCGTTCTTTTGTCAACTTTCTTCTTCATATCTGCATAGGTCTGGCACCCGATGTCATTTATTACTTGTTGAATGTAGCTTAATCTAGGTCGTCCTCGGCGAGTTCTTCCTTCAGTAGCGCACCATGCCAGAATCTTCTGTTAAACATAAATCCGGAGTAATAGTCCCCCAATCGGATCTCCGGGTGGGGACAATGGAAGGTCAGGCAAAGTTGAAGAATACACCATTTCATTCTTCTAAACCAAATCCTCTGGAATAATGGGAGGATATGAAGATCATTTTTTCTGAGCTCCTTAAACACGCAATAATTCATTTCCTCAAGAGGTAGTTTCAGTACTCTCTAAACATCTCTTTTTGAAAACTGTAGCTACAGAACCAAACCAAAAAATTGGTCTCATGATCTATTTCAAAGACTGGGATTGATACAAAACATTGTATTGAATTTTCTATCAGAACATTGTTACCTACCATGACTATACCAGAGTTGCAGATCACTATTACATAAGAGACTCTTTAATAATATTATTAAATGAATGCCATATATGCGAAGCTGCATTCTTTCAGCCACAGCACTAGAAACCATAAATGAAAATAATGTGAGCATGTTATGAGACTTTGGATTTTCTTCAATAGGCTCCATGTCACTTTTGGACAGCTTGTCGAATAGGCTCTTTCATGTTACATATTTTGGTATAAAACTCATCCATTTCAAATAATAGACAGACATCTGAAATCTCAAAAATGATTGTACCATCTGCATTATTTAGAGTATCTCTTTCTATGGAATTGAACACATCAGTATTGTGTATGGATTTGTTTCTAATTTGTGCCATAAAAGGCTTCAAAATGAATAAGTGTATCAGTTTGTACAGCCAAAACTGCACCTTACAGAGGCTTTGATGAGTTTTGAAAAAGAGCTACTACAGCTAAAAGAAGCAACAGCGATCAGGTTTTGATGTATCGAGTATGTTCAACAAACTCAGACTCATAATTTTTGCAGAAATATTTTAATGCTTGAATGCTTTTTGTGCTGTATGGATAACAGCTACGCAATTTTACTATGAAATCCCTAGATCAAGTACAGCGTAGCTGAGAGCATGTTTGACACTTATACAATATAATAGTCAGATATTGAACAAGAGTAATACTTTAGTTCTTATTGTGTAGTAACTGAGTCAAGACATTCTCAAAAAACTGTAAAATATACAATTCCAAAGACATTCATATTGAACAGAAGAGGGTTACCACCATCAATGCATTCAGAAACTCATAGTCTTACTCACCGATTAGTTTGTGGTTTAATGAAACACGTACAAAATCCAAATATCTGAAGTTTAGTTAGACACTAATGTTGATACGGTGGAAAAGGGGGGAGGAACGGGTACCAGTCAATATCTGATTACACATAGGTGTAATGGGCTCAGAAACATTGGGAACTGCTGACTAACTGAATGCGAGCGGGCGTTATCGAGTAGTAGCATCACATCACGCTGTCTTCCTGGTCGTTGTTATTGGATCGTGTCTGCAAGACGTGTCAGTTTTGACAGTAAATGTAAGCAGTGATGGTCACACGTCAGGGAAGCAATTCACAGAACATCACACTGTCGCTGTTCCAACAAATGCATAACATCTTTCGGGGAAGCGCACCAGTCTTTGTACAGGGAGTTGCTGCTTTGCTTGGGCTCAAGCATTTCTTTCTTTTCTTTATGTTAGCATAAAGACACCATTTCTCGTCATCTATAATGATATAGGATAGGGTCGGTTGGTGTTGTTCATGAGCCAATTGATGACGAGCAAGCAGAGATGCACACATAGACATCTGCTGATTTTTGTGATTTTGGCTAGAGCATGCAGTACCCATGAAGCCGATTTTTGAACCTTCCCCATAGCAATCAAATGTCACATGACAGTGGAATGATCACAGTTTGTCATATTTGTCAGTTCTTTAGCCAGAACTCGAGTACATTGACATGAATCACTGTGGATTAACGCGTTCATCAAATACCGAAGGTTCTCCTGGACGTGGAGAGTCACTAATGTCAAAACGATCCTCCTCATAACGAGAAAACCATTTTCTTGCCATTGCTATTACTGATACTTGGGATGGTGCATATAATGGTGAAAGAGCACTTTTTTGTGTGCCAATCTTGATCTTTTTCAGCCAAGACCAGTTTCAAACGATCCAACAATGAAGCATAATAGGGTCCAGTTATGGTTCTGCCTTTTTCCAAGTAATCTATGAGAATTATTCCTTGGGAATCCCAAACGACAGTGGCCACCGCCTTGCAAGCTGACAAAATGGTCTTTGTCTGTGCACTTTCACCACACCCTTTTCCACTGTTTGAGTACTGGTATGTAGCCCGCCCGGTTGGCTGTGCGGTCTAACGCATGGCTTTCCGGGCAGGAAGGAGCGCCTGGTCCCCGGCACGAATCCGCCCGGCGGATTTGTGTTGAGGTCCAGTGAACCGGCCAGTCAGTGGATGGTTTTTAGGCGGTTTTTCATCTGCCTCGGCGAATGCAGGCTGGTTCTCCTTATTCCGCCTCAGTCACACTATGTCAGCGATTACTGTACAAACAAGTTCTCCACATACGCGTACACCACCATTACTCTACCATGCAAACATAGGGGTTACACTCGTCTGGTGTGAGACATACCCTGGGGGGTCCACTGGGAGCCAAACCGCACAATAACCCTGGGTTCGGTGTGGAGCGGCTGAGGGGTGAAGTGGACTGCCGTAGTTGTCGTGGGGTTGTAGACCATTGTGGCTGTGGCGGGGACGGAGCCTCTCCGTCGTTTCTAGGTCCCCGATTAACATACAATACAATACAAAACAATACTGGTATGTAATAATGAATCAAGGTTTCATCAATGGTCACAAATTGGCGCAAAACGTCTTGGTGGTTACGATTAAGCATCGTCAGAAATTTTGCTGAAATGTTATGCAGGATGCACGTTTGTCGACTCTGACCAATCGCGGTATCCACCTCGTACACAGCTTCTTCATAGCCAATTCTCCGTGCAGGTTATGATGCACTCGTTGAGTTGAGATGCCTGCAGTCTCAGTAATCTCACGAATTTTTATTTGGTGGTCTTGCATTACCATATCTTGGGTTTTGTCAATGATTTCCTTTGTGGTGGCAGGAGCGCACTTTGTCTTCGGCACTGGTCCAACTAAAGTTTAAATTCATTAATCCGAAAGTAAATGGTCTTCGGTGATAGTGCAGAATCCCCATGAACTTCATGCCACTCAGATCTGTTTTGTGCGGCAGTCCAAACCTTCAAATGAACATGCTTAACAACAGTACGAAACACAGTTTTCTCCATTTTCAATCGCAGTCTACACGCTGATCAACTCAGACGCCGTCAACAACTAACATTTTTTGGAATAACCAAGTTTCCAACCATGAAGGCACAATAAAGATGTTCTATGCCTTTATGAAGATTTACGAGACTTATCAAACCACCCTCGTACTTAAGTCGGCGTTTTTCAGTGAGTACACTGAATCACTGAATTGCAATTCTTTGAAGTCTACAAAATATCCACCTAAAGATGTTATTATCTCGTCATTACATTTAAAATCCAAATACGAACTTATTTAGATCAGGGAAATGGCACACTCCAGTTAGTGCAAACCGTTGATAAGGGCAGATGTACCAACCACTCGAGCTTCAAATCCATCAGGCGCCAACGCACTTTCTATCTTTTATTCTCTTTGTGAAAGCCCCCCTCTCCTCTTTCTTTCACAATCACAGACTTAGTGTCAAATGAAACTGACTTCGCCATTTTTTTTTGCTGGGTGGCCATCGATTTCACAAACTCTTTTTATTGCTGTTTCGACAAATTCCCAATCGGCATTACCACTGTCTGCATCGATGAGTCCATTACAACTACTATTCAGTCCTATTCAAATCCCATAAATTACTTTCATGGGGGTCTGGCGTGCAAGATTCATTGTTGTTTCTGATACAACCTCCACAGTTGGCGGAGAACACACGAAGTTCACTCCCTCTTGAGAGTCCATTATTTTTGTACGTTTGACACTGCCGATAAATGGGACTGTTCAGCAGGAATAGATGTTATCACTTTGAAACTGTATCCAAGCCATTTTCCAAGTCGAATGTGGATTTGCTGTATCGCTTAAGGATACTGCTGGAATAGTTCCTATGAAAAAGGAACGGCCAATTTCTTTCCTCATTCTTTCCCCAATCCATTGTTGCATCGTCTCTCAGGACCTCTTCGCAAAGGGAGCGTTAAAACTGAATCTTCTTTCCTTCCGATATCTTGTGCTGTTTTCGAACAAGAGAGAAGAAAAATTACGGTCATCCAGTGAACACTACGTGTGACACCGAGTCCACAGTCCTGCGATTCGCAGAGTGCTAGTTCCACGATCCGTACATGCTTCTGGTGCGGCTGAAGATATAATCATAGCGTACTTTTTTTTTAGTTTATTGGCTTTCAGGTCGTGCCTATTTAGCCAATAATGCAAAGACGATACGACAACGTAGTGGAGACGATTATCTTTGTCAGTTACGACGATACGAACGTACGGACACCACAATAGGCAGTCCCCGAGCGGAGAAAAATCGACCGGACCGGGAACCGAACCCGGGCCTCTTCGGTTAGCAATCCGTCGCGCTGACCCCACAGCTACCGATGCGGACTAGAGCACTAGTCCCATTTGCTTAGAGATATTTACTGTCGTGCACCAACAAAATATGTAAATAACGATCCAATCGCTCTTTGGTCAAAGTCTTTCCTATTAATGTGCAACAAAGACACCATATGGAGACGGTGAGATAGTTACAGCAACGCATTCCACATTTAGTGTGTTCCAAAGTCATCCGTAACTATGAATGGTTAACAATAAAGATTACAACTAATTTCGGCCACTGCACTTACTTGTTGTTTACGCACATTAATGTCCGACGTTTGCGTATTAATAGTTCTCACTGAAAATACTGTTAAGATAACAAAAGTGACCGCACTTTATTTAAAAGTTGCTGCCTGATTCTGTTAGGGACAACTGGTAGAACAAATGACGGTTTTTGGTTCACTGGTGAATACTGATTAAATGCAGCTCTTTTTGGGAAGATTACTTACAAAACGTTATTCCAAAATATTGTTCGATAGTAAAGATTCTGCGTCAGGTCGGGGGATGTATTCAGAGACGAGCAATACGGGTAATACTAAATTTGTTAAGACGATCACCAATATTAAAAATGTAACCTCAAATACGCTAGGAAGGTGCTAATTATCTCGTGGTAATATTACTGAAACCGGTTTCAGAAGTTGTACTATCTCCCGAGACCTCCAACAAATCGCTTAATACCAGTTGTTAAAATTAAACTAATTACAGCTCGCATAAAGACACGTTGGAAGGCATTGTTCCCACGCCTTGTCAGCGAATGGAACGAAAAAACAAATACCACTGGTATAGTGGTAATAAACATCTGCCACGATTTTCTCACTGATTTGCAAACAACATTTATAGTAAAAACGTGTCCACAGCGAAAGCGAGGTTATATACAACCGTACCGATTTCTCAAAGAGGGCCGCTGGATTGATAATGGTGAAATTTTACATTGCTTAGGCAAAGGCTTTCGTTACACAGACCCTCTGCGACACGTATGGCAAGCCCAACAGCTCAAGAAATTTCCAAACGAACAACAAGCAGACGGCCGGTATCGCAACTTCATCTGCTCTCGCCTCTGGTCAGGGAGACGTTGCATTCGTTCCCCATGGCTTGTGGCCCAACCTTTGGGTTTCTCAGGGTCTCCTTTGGTCCAAATGATTCCGTTGACCCTACGATTTTTCGCCGGCTGTTCTTGGCTATCCTTGAGACGTATCTGGGTTTGAAAGTCGTATTCACCAATGGCTCAACAGTCGATGGACGAAGAGGCTTTGCTTGCACACATGCATGGTGCCATGAGCTCCACTCTCTGCCAAACAGCTGCAGGACCTCCACCGCTGAATTGATGGCCACTGAATTAGCCCTTAGCCATATTCGTTCTTGAACTGTCAAGAGTATCCCAATCCGTGGTGACTCCTTTAGCAGCCTTTTGGCTATAGACCAGCGCTACTCTCCTCACCCACAGGTTATGGTTATCCAGGATCTAGCCTCTGGCCTCCACCAAGCTGGGCAGCCAGTCTTTTTCGTTTGGATCCCGAGTCATGTTGGGATTTCTGGAAATGAACGCTGACTGGCCACCAGGATGCCGATTCAGGAAACGGAGGTCCCAGAAGCGGACTGTCGGTCCTTATTTACCCTCGACTGCTGGGAGTCGGGAGCTCCAAGATTGGTCTGCCCTGACCTTTTCCCCCTCCCCCTATCCCCCCACCCCTGCCTGGCCTCTACCCTCTCCACCTTCTTAGTCTCTTTATTCTTTTTCATTTAATGGTTGTAATGCCTTGTGTTGACTGATCTTTTACCAATTTGCCCGTGCTGACTTTTTTCTGGGCTTTTATCTCGATTTTTGTTGTGTGAGTTACACTTAGGCTTTCCAGGATTTGCATTTCGCCTCCTTCCTTTGATAACTACTCCTGGTTTGCCACATAACGAATAAAGGGACTGATAACGTGTAGTTTAGTCTCTTTCATTGCAGACCAACCAGGCAACCAACCAACCCACCAACCATCTATCTATCAACATGACCATTGCCTGGACTAAACTAATATATTACAACAATATTTAAATAAAGAAAGGTTATAAATATTCAGTTACACTCAGATCATTCACACTAATTAGAATTAAAGGTTTGTTCATAAACAAATAACCTAGTATTCTTGCACAAATGCACTCACGTTAAATGACAACGAATTATTGTTAAATTTTGTTTAAACTATTATTTCTGTTTTCTTGACAGAAGCATCTTGGGGAGGTCTTTTCAGTTGTGGTGCCCAGTAACAAATGCGACTCACCACTTTTAAATTAGCACAGTGTTTTAATATCACTTGCAATCAACATGTGATTTAAAATGGAATGATCATATAAAGTTGATCGTTGGTAAAGCAGATGCCAGACTGAGATTCATTGGAAGAATCCTAAGGAAATGCAATCCGAAAACAAAGGAAGTGGGTTACAACACGCTTGTTCGCCCATTGCTTGAATACTGCTCAGCAGTGTGGGATCCGTACCGGATGGGGTTGATGGAGGAGATAGAGAAGATCCAACGGAGAGCAGCGCGCTTCGTTACAGGATCATTTAGTAATCGCGAAAGCGTTACGGAGATGATAGATAAAGTCCAGTGAAAGACTCTGCAGGAGAGACGCTCAGTAGCTCGGTACGGGCTTTTGTTGAAGTTTCGAGAACATATCTTCTCCGAAGAGTCAAGCAGTATATTGCTCCCTCCTACGTATATCTCGCGAAGAGACCATGAGGATAAAATCAGAGAGATTAGAGCCCACACAGAAGCATACCGACAATCCTTTCCACGAACAATACGAGACTGGAATAGAAGGGAGAACCGATAGAGGTACTCAAGGTACCCTCCGCCACACACCGTCAGGTGGCTTGCGGAGTATGGATGTAGATCTAGATCTAGACTCTCTGACTGACTGTTATGAGAAACAGAACACCTGGAGTAGCAGTCTGGACGTCCAGAGTTTTCATAACCATGCTATATGTGTTATGCAGTTTCTGGCTGTACTGAAGGATCTTTACTATGTTCTCATTGTACCATTAGAAACGACTAATGCCTTCGGATGCTCCATCAGTGGTATAACTCGAAGCACCACACGTGGCAGACTCGTGGTTCCTTTAACTGTACAACAAAATAGCAGCTTCCTGTCATGCTCAAAATCCAGGATTTTAAAATGTGGCGTGATCTGGGATGACGGCATTACAGTAAAGAATAGAAATTAAGATTGCACACAGGGCGAATATAGACTACAGGAGGGAGCTCCTGAGAGAGAGAGAGAGAGAGAGAGAGAGAGAGAGAGAGAGAGAGAGAGAGACTAAATAGCTGCTATCAACGTTTGTCTGGCAATGCATATTTCCACGGTATATGGCAAGCACTTGCACTAAACCGCCACTAACTTTGTCACTTGCAATGCACGCGGGGAAAACTGTACAAGCGTTCTCGTTCAGAGGAAAGCTTGCTAGTTTCCATTGCAAACTGCCACCACTCTCGATTAATTGGAGATACGACGAAGTGGCTGTGTTTCATGGCCCGCCAGATCACACATAAATTTCCTGGGCTCTCGTTTGTGGTGCAACCTGAATAATTATCACCAATACTGATGCAACTCAAGACGTATACACACTCGAACAATGTCATGCCCATGCAACGTGTGACACTATTCGATGAGTGAAACAGTGATACGACTTGGGGATGGATGCACTGCATCGCATGCAGGCCACATCGCACATCCGATATAAAGCTGATAGCACTATATCTGTACGACTTGTAACGTAAAGATGTAATTAAATTCTACATTTCTTTATTTGCTTAATAGACATGACGTCATGAGTAATTCCGCAATGGAATGCCAACAAGGACTCGAAATCTTACTGCTGGTTTCTCTACGAAAACAGTGCACTTCTCATTTACTACAGGCATCAGTAGTAATGGCTTCGGAAGTTCTTCGTATTTCCGACGTTTCATCTTAGGGTCCATAATCTCTTCGTTCAAGCTTCGTTTTTGTAGGATTATGTTGGGTACTAATTTGCGACAGTATGGGAGGAACTATAGTTAGTATGTACCTGACAGTTTCCATTATACTCGCCTTTTGCTCACAGATTAATGACTTTTCACTATAAATCACACAAATCCTTATCATGGATATTCTAGGATACGTGACTTGTATTAAATGAATATAAATTGAAAAACTGTGGCCAGCCACTTTTGAAATATTTATTGATGCCTATAAAATAGTTCTCGAGCAACTCCTGGCTCATTTCAGATGGGGCAAGTTAGATCTTTGATTTCGTAACGTGATTTTTGGTACTGGCTTGTGACGGTGATAGAGAATGGTAGTTCGCGTCAACCTGGCGTCTGCCGCTTTACGAGTTTATTGGTCACAGATTAATTACTTTTCAGTAGAAATACGATAAATCTGACAGCCCTTCATGGTGACAATCAGTATTCATTACAGAGCCACAAGGTGACCTGCCGAGTAGATGTAGATATCAGGAAAAGTCTGGAATTGCAAACCTTACTATGCACTAAGTTTCCAACAGATGACAGTAAGGTGAGCTTAAGTAATTCTGTCATCCTTCCTCTGAGACGTCGGAGACACCATACGCGTTCGTGGCTGACTCCGTCTAAGATAACGGGCTGCGTTTGCCCACCAGGAACTTCTCATTCCAGCCGCAAACGTGGTTACATAACCCACAGTAACGTATTTCCTGCGTTTCCTTTTTCAAGCTTTCCGCACAATAACGAATCCACAGATCAGAAACATCGAATGCGCTTGGTCTCTTAGCATACTGTGCGTGGGGACCGTGTGCCACGCAGCTCATTTTGTTCCTTGCAATCTTATGTTTAAACTCAGAAATGTTCTAGATTTCTGCTACAGTTAGACGTGATACAGGACATCAGCACTATGGATCCGTTCAACCACTCTCTGCTCATGCGATTTCCGAAAAATTAAAACAAAAGTTCCAATAATTACTTACTGGCTGCAGTATCAGTATTATGTGTTTCACTGAATTCCGAACGGTTCCAAACGAAAACTCTGTTCACAGGCGCTACATTAGGAATTTGAAGGTCAATCTTGTTTCAGTTATTTACATCCACGAAATACTCGCCACATGCATCAGCGCAAGACTTCCGTATTTACACCGACTTTCTGTGAAAAACCTTTTATGAGAAGGTTCAAAGACGCAGGCGACATATTTTCTGTGCCTCTATGAAAGCGAATAACTGAATGGAATGCAGTCCAAGCAAACATTACAGCTTCGAAAAACGTCGATCCCAACAGAAAAGAAACAAGATGTTTTAACTGAAGAAGGTACCGATTTACTCAACACTTTTTAACGAAAAGGAAACAGCCAGTACCTTAGAAGACTTACTCAATCTATGTTAATTTTTCGCTGGAAATTATAGTTACGCGTTGCAGAATACGCCCATTTATTCATTCTACGCTCACAGAAAGCAATAAATTAATTGAAAACTAAAAATATAATTTAAAACGGAACTGAAGTTCTGGGAAAAGATATATGGTATTTTTATTCTGATATGTTAGAAACAGCAACGGACTTTCCTCTTCTTTTTGGTAGTGCCCATTCAGCCAGCCCACCAGCGGAATTACGTCGATACGAAAAACAACGTCCAGTCCCCGAGTGGAGAAATCTCCGATCTGGGCCTCTTTGGTTAGCAATCCGCAGGAAAAGGACTTCGAAGACGAACTGAACGTAATGGATAGCGTCCAGCACCGAAGTTATACTACGAACAACAAGGCAACTAGAACAGGGCTAACGGCCTGTAATCAAATTAAATACAGACGATGCTGAGGGAATGAAACGCATAGTGGACGGCAGACTTACTTTTTAGTGGATATAAAATGCACACGAGAGCGTTGCTGGAGTATATATACACTGACGCGCCAAAGAAACTTGTATACGCATGTGTATTCAAATACAGAGACATGTAAACAGGTAGAATACGGCGTTGTGGTCAGCAACCTCTACTATAAGACATCAAGGGAATATCGCTGTCGTTAGATCGGTCACTGCTGCTACATCGGCATGTTGTCAAGATTTAAGTGCGTTTGAACGTGATGTTACAGTTGGCGCACGAGCGATGGGACCAGCATCTCTGAGGTAGCGATGAAGTGGAGATCTTCCCGTACGAGCATTTCACGAGCGTACAGTGAATATCAGGAATCCGGTAAAACATCAAATCTCCGACGTCGCTGCGGCCGGAGAAGGATCCTGCAGAACGGGACCACCAACGACTGAAGAGAATTGTTCAACGTGACAGAAGTGCAACCCTTCCGCAAACTGCCTGCAGATTTCAATACTGGCCATCAACAAGTGTCAGCGAGAGAACCATTCAATGAAACGTCATCTATATGGGCTTTCGGAGCCGAAGGTTCACTCGTGTACCCTTGATGACTGCACGACACAAAAGTTTACGCCTCGTCTGGGCCCGTCAACACCGACATTGGACTGGTGATGACTGGAAACAGGTCGGACAAGTCTCGTCTCAAATTGTATAGAATGGACGGAGTGTACGGGTATGGAGACAACCTCGTGAATCCATGGACCCTGCATTGCAGCAGGGAACTGTTCAAGCTGGCGGAGGCTCTGTAATGGTGCGCAGTGTGTGCTGTTGGAGTGATATAGGACCCCTGGAACGTCTAGATACGACTCTGACAGGTGACACGTACGTAAGCATCCGGTCTGATTACCTGCATCCATTCATGTCCATTGTGCGTTCCGACGGACTTGATAAATTCCAGCAGGACAATGCGACACCACACACGTCCAGGATTGCTACAAAGTGGCTCCAGGAACACTCTTCTGAGCTTAAACACTTCCGCTGGCTACCAAACTCTCCAGACATGAACATTATTGAGCATATCTGGGATGTCTTGCAACGTGCTATTCAGAAGAGATCTCCACTCCCTCGTACTCTTACGGGTTTATGGACAGCCCTGCAGGATTTATGGTACCAGGACTACTTCCGACATTAGTCGGGTCCATGCCAAGTCATGCTGCAGCACTTCTGCGTGTTTGCGGTGGTCCTACATGATATTAGGCATGTGTACCAGTTTCTTTGAGTTTTCAGTGTATAAACACCGAATAGGACCAATGTATTGTTAATTTTTCTAAGCTGTCGAAGGATAAACAGTGGCAGACAAACATCAGAGACTGAAGAATGTGTATAGGGCAGCGTCTGCCGAAAATCACCGTTGTGAAATGGTACGCCAAGTTTCGTGCTGGTCACGATTCGACACAAGACGCCGGACGATCGGGAAGGCCAGCCTCTCCATTACGCACGACCAGCAGGCGCTTGATTTGATGATGCGATTAGGGTGGACGGGCGCATAACCATTCGTGCACTAACAAAGGATCTCGACATCACTTTCGGTAGCGTGCAGCACATTATCCGGGAGGAGTTAGGCTATCGTAAGGTCTGCAGTCAGTGGATAGCCCCGGCGTTGAATCCCAAAAGCAAACCAGATGGCTGTTTGCCTGAAGCACCTAATGCCTTTCAGTGCTGAAGGCAACACGTTGATTGAGCGCACTGTTGCAGACGACGAAAGCTGGTGCCACCACTGGGAGCCAGAGTCCAAAGCGTCGACAATTCAGTGCTGCCGTCAATCGTCGCCTCGTCCCAAGGAGTTCCAAAGCCAGCCTAACTGCTGGAAAGGTAGATAGAGTACACATGGTGTAAGCCTTTTTAGTTGATGCCTCTTCGTCGACTTGCTTGTCAATAAGGATAAACTGATCCGAGATAAAGATCCAAAGAAGAGCGGCGAGTTTCGTCACAGGGTTATTTGATAACCGTGATAGCGTTACGGAGATGTTTAGCAAACTCAAGTGGCAGACTCTGCAAGAGAGGCGCTCTGCATCGCGGTGTAGCTTGTTGTCCAGGTTTCGAGAGGGTGCGTTTCTGGATGAGGTATCGAATATATTGCTTCCTCCTACTTATACCTCCCGAGGAGATCACGAATATAAAATTAGAGAGATTCGAGCGCGCACGGAGGCTTTCAGACAGTCGTTCTTCCCGCGAACCATACGCGACTGGAACAGGAAAGGGAGGTAATGACAGTGGCACGTAAAGTGCCCTCCGCCATACACCGTTGGGTGGCTTGCGGAGTATAAATGTAGATGTAGATGTAGATGATTTCAAAGAACCTGGTGTCTCCATCACTGCGAAAGGCTACTGCACGGCGCCGGAGAAAGTACGCCGTTCAGTTAAGGCGAAACGTCCGGGACTGCTGCCAAAAGGGGAGCTGCTGCTTCATGATAACGCACGACCGCATATCGCAAATGTAACGCAGAAGTTATGCCGCCTCAAGTGGGAGACACTAGAGCACCCACCCTGTAGTGGTGATCTCTCCCCACGAGATTATCACGCCTTCGGTCCCTTAAATAAAGCCTTGAATGGTCGACTATTCCTGTCAGACGATGTTCAGCAGGCAGTTACGGATTTCTTCAAGCGGTAGGACACGGTGCTTTACCAAACGGGTATCTCCAATCTGCTACGTCGGTGGGATGATTGCCTCAATGCTGACGGCGATTTTGCCTGATTGGTATACCGATTCTGGACTGTACTTCGAACGGAAACTTTTGATCGCCCCTCATATATTTTGAAAAATATTGGTCCTACAGCACTACCCTGGATACGGTCAAACTTACTTTTACATCTGAAGACTTTTCTCCGTTCAGAATGGCATGCTGTGTCCCGTTTGCTACAAACTCTTCAACCCAATCACAAAGTTGGTTTGATGTTCCATACGCCCGTACCCTGCTCTTTAGGCGGCAGTGCGGAACTGTATCGAATGCCTTACGGGAGTCAAAGAACACCGCATCTACCCGAGCACCTGATCTACTATTTTCCGCGTCTCGTGGTCGAACAGGGCGAGCTGGGTTTCAAATCTCGTTGTTTACAGGCCCCACACTGGTTCCCGCAAAGGAGATTTTTGGTCACCACAAATGTCATAACACGCGAGCACAAAACATGTTCAAAAATTCTACAACAGACCGATCTCAGAGATATACGCCTATAGTTTTGTGCCTCTTACCGACGACCCTTCTTGTAAATGAGAATTACTTCTTTTTTAAAAAAAATCGTTAGGAACGCTTTGCCCCTCTAGTGCAGGATACCCAAACTTTTCCTCTGGCGGAACACTGTGAGAATCCTGGTTCTTTAGTGGAACCTTTTTTTATTTATTTTGATGGTTGATAAAATTTTAGAGAATGATAAACACTTGTTTTATTGAGTAATTACTTCAGTTTTAAATTATAACTAATATCACATAAAGAATGCTTACAGAAGAATGCTGAAGATTAGTTGGGTAGGTCACGTAATTAATGAGGAGGTACTGAATAGAATTGGGGAGAAGAGGAGTTTGTGGCACAACTCGACAAGAACAAGGGACCGGTTGGTAGGGTATGTTCCGAGGCATCAAGGGATACCAAATTTAGCATTGGAGGGCAGAGTGGAGGGTAAAAATCGTAGAGGGAGACCAAGAGATGAATACACTAAGCAGATTCAGAAGGATGTAGGTTGCAGTAAGTACCGGGAGATGAAGAAGCTTGCACAGGATAGAGTAGCATGGAGAGCTGCATCAAACCAGTCTCAGGACTGAAGACCACAACAACAACAACATCACATAAATCATAACAGAATTCTAAAAAAATAATTAGCATCGTTAAAATGTCGGAGAAACATCATGTTATTAATAGTTTTTTGCGCAGCACGTACTCACTTCCCTACTCTAAGAGACCTACTGTACACTGTTGCTAGAAGAGGGAAAAATTCTTTCTCATACTCTGAGTAGAATCGAATTTCTAACCCGTCAGGGGTAGTGGCCTTTCCTCTGTTCAGCGTTTTCACTTGCTTTTCTATCCTTTGGTCTTTTATTTCGACTTGTGTTATTTTCTCGCTGATGTGACGATTTAGAGGAGGATTTACAGTGAGGGTAGCCTTACATGGAAGTGAAATGCAGACGATGAACAGAAAAGGCCAGCAGCAACGACCGCCTCGGTAGCTACGCGGTCAGCGCGGCAGATTGCTACACGAAGAGACCTGGGTTCGATTCCCGATCGAGTTGGAAATTTTCTCCTCTCGGAGACTGGGTATTGTGTTGTCCTTGCGTTAGTATCGTCGTAAGTGACTACACTATCGCATTGTCTTTCCATTATTGAAATGACTGAGTGGGCACGAACCAACAGACAAAAATAAGAAAAAAAGCTTTTGGTATGTGCGGTAACAGGAGAATGACAAGGATTATACGAATACATGTGACAACTAATGAAGAGGTACTCCATTGAATCGAGAAGAAAAGAAATATAGGGCGGAATATGAGTAAGAGGTGTGACTGGTTAAGAGAGTATATCCCCTGAGACCAAGAGATGTGACTGTTTAAGAGGATACGTATTATGACACCAAGGAACACGTACACGGGGTAAAAATTGCAGACGGAGACAAACGCTTGACTATCGTCAGCAGGTTGAAATGGTTGTACGTTGCTCTAGTTAATGCAGAAACGAATGAGCTAGCAGAGGGCAGAGCAGCGGAGAGAGCCGCAATAAATCTGTCCTGAGCCTGAAGATCACAACAATAACAGTGCAGCTCGTTTACACAGCCTGACTAGGGACTTCGTCGAAACCTGATGCTTTGCTGAGTTGAAGTGATTTCGGGAATCCTGAGCCGCAGCGCGACAACTAGTGATGACCTGAAAGTTAGCATTCCCTATAGGTGCAGTTATGAAGCGAACGTTGTTTCAGGGGTCGTCAGCGTTACATGAGTCTCCGTATTAGGCGGTCGCGTGACGTTATGGGCAGCGTATGCAGCGAGGGAAGGCCGGCCGGCCGACCGGCAGCGCTCCGGTATCCCCGCCCATAAATACGCCGGGGCCAGCGTAAGCACGCGCGCCGCCGCCGCCTACTTCCAGCAGTGGGTCGCGGCTGCATGAATGGGCGGCGAGCAGGGAATTCCCAGCTCGTGCTCTGGTCACTGTCCCCAGCCCTGCCTCACTGACTGCCTGCCAGCCAGACACAACAAACCGCCGCCTCCCTGAGCCTCTCACCAGGCACTTCCGTAACTGGGCCGATCCGCCGCCTCCTGCGGCTGATGCCTCTAACGGTTTCCATTTCCAGTACCGGAAACGCTTACAAAGATGTTCTGAAAGCATTACCGTGGAGCTATAATAAAAAGAGTTGTCATGACACCACAAACTTGTAGCTACATCTACATTTATACTCCGCAAGCCACCCAACTGTGTGTGGCGGAGGGCACTTTACGTGCCACTGTCATTGTACTACATTTTTAAGGACTCTCCCAATAAATCTCAAGCTGACGTCCGCCACGTTAGTTGCCCCAAACGTTACTTTCTGATGGAAGTATTTTGCTCTAAAATGACAATTTACGCCCTTTACGGATTTACTAATCGTTGTGATTATATAGTCTACAGTATTAAGAAATTACATTTCACTTGTAAGTGGACTCTATCGAGTGGTAAATCCTTTTATATACAAGAATTTTGAATGCGCTTTTTATTTTTACTGTAGTGCTTTTACACCGAAGAGCCAGAGAAACTGGTACACCTGTAGGGCCACCGCGAGCGCGCAGAAGTGCCGCAAGACGACGTGCACTGGCCTCGACTAATGTCTGAAGTAGTGCTGAATGGAACTTACATCATCAATCCTGCGGGGCTGTCAGTAAATCTGTACGATGGGGTGGAGATCTCTTCTGAATAGCACGTTGCAAAGTATCCCAGATATGCTCAATAATGTTCGTGTCTCTAGAGTTTAGAGGCCAGCGGAAGTGTTTAAACTCAGAAGAGCGTCCCTGGAGCCACTCTGTAGCAATTCTGGGCGTGTGGATTGTCGCATTGTCCCGCTGTAATTGCTCAAGTCAGTCGGAACGCACAATGGACATGAATGGATGCAGGTGATCAGACAGGATGCTTGCTTACGTGTCACCTGTCAGAGTCGAATGTAGACGTATCAGGGGTACCATATCACTAACTGCACACGCTCCCCACCATTACAGAGCCTTCATGGATTCATCGGGTTGTCTCCATACCCGGCCGGCCGGAGTGGCCGAGCGGTTCTAGGCGCTACAGTCTAGAACCGCGCGACCGCTACGGTCGCAGGTTCCAATCCTGCCTCGGGTATGGATGTCTGTGGTGTCCTTAGGTTAGTTACGTTTAAGTAGTTCTAAGTTCTAGGGGACTGATGACCTCAGCAGTTGAGTCCCATAGTGCTCAGAGCCATTTTTTTCTCCATACCCGTACACGTCCATCCGCTCGATACAATTTGAAATAGACTCGTTCGACCAGTCAACATATTTCCAGTCATCAACAGTCCATTGTCGGTGTTGACGGGCCCAGGTGAGGCGTAAAGCTTTGTGCTGTGCACTCATCAAGGGCACACGAGTGGGTCTTCGAAAGCCCATATCGATTATGTTTCGTGGAATGGTTCGCACGCTGACACTTTCTGATTGCCCAGCATTGAAATCTGCAGCTATTTGCGGAAGGGTTACACTTCTATTCTGTCACGTTGAACGATTCTCTTCAGTCGTCGTGGGTTCCGTTCTTGTAGAATCTTTTTCCGGCCGCAGCGATGTCGGACGTTTGATGTTTTACCGGATTCCTGATATTCACAGTACTCTCGTGAAATCATCTTATGGGAAAATCCCCAATTCATTGCTACCTCGGAGATGCTGTGTCCCATCGCTCGGGCACCGACTATAACACCACGTTCAAACTCACTTAAACCTTGATTGCCGGTCGCAGCGCCGTATTCTGCCTGTTTACATCTCTCTTTATTGGAATACGCGTGCCTATACTAGTTTCTTTGGCGCTTCAGTGTAGTTCTGTCATCTGACTTTAGGTATTTTAGTACAGTCCAACGCGGAAAGCTCTGGGTGTCGCTGTGATAAGAAAAGATTGGAAACTGACCGCACACCAGTTTCGTCGGGACGCATTAATCAAAATGCTGGATAACGAATACAGCCTTTTCACACCACATGCTTCTCTTTTTGGTTATTCGAATCTTAAAACAAGAAAATGTTACACCAACGAGGCCAAATGCGTCGTACAGCGTATTTCACAATGTTTGACGATTTCACATTTGAAAAACGCGCTGAAAGAACAAGCTACAGCGACGGTATCGCCGTCTATTAGTAGTGCGGAGTGTCAAGTTTCATCCCATATACAGGTCTTCAATCATGTCGTAATGGTCGAAGCGACACTGTGTTCGCGGTGGAGTGCTATTTTCGCAACGGCAAATCTGTCGTGCGCGTGCAACGTGCATTTCCTAAGCATTTCAAGATTCAGCCGCGCTATCCAATTCATGAACGTGGAACAATACAGAAATGGGTGAAACTTCCGTGCAACTGCCAATGCATCGAACCGACAGTGAACCGTCGCTCGAAAAACCGTCCGAACTCCCGAAGACATCGAACGCGTGCGTAGCAGTTTTCCAAGCAAACCCTCGTCATTCGCTATGAAAAGCTTCTGAAAACTTTCCAACAAGACAGTGTGATATCCACACATCCAACAAGACATTGCAAGTTCTCCGTGAAGCGTTTGGTAACCGCATAATTTCCAAACGGGTTTGTACCGAATGGCCACCTCACTCACCTGATTTAATCTTGTCAGACTTTTACCTATGGGTTTATTTGAAGGCGACAGTGTACTCCAACCGGCCGAGAAAATTGCAATAGTTCAAATATCGAATTCACGATTACATTCCCAGAATTCCTCAAGCGGTTACGAAAGATTTGTTCAAAAATTGGGTTAAACGCCTACAGAATCGTGTAATCACCAATGGTCGTCATTTGTCCGATCTAATATTTCATAATTAAACTTGAACAGATGTTGTACCTTGTGTAAAATGTTCAACTTCGTTTCGCGATTAGTTTGCGTGTAATTCGAATCTAAAATCGTGAACAAAATTGTGTAACACACTGTATTACTGGATCAAATATACGTTTAAAACTAGAAAAGCGCCTGAAACTGCGCTCCTGACACGAAAGCACTGTAACAAATGGCTCTGAGCACTATGGGACTTAACTGCTGTGGGCATTAGTCCCCTAGAACTTAGAACTACTTAAACCTAACTAACCTAAGGACATCACACACATCCATGCCCGAGGCAGGATTCGAACCTGCGACCGTAGCGGTCGCGCGGTTCCAGACTGTAGCGCCTAGAACCGCTTGGCTACTCCGACCGGCGCACTGTAACATTTACTATTTAAAACAATTATTGCGTGCACACGACAGAAATTAAGGACGGGGCGCAAACTTAAACAGAAATCTGCTGCTGTTACGGAGTTTCTAACGCGGCTGCGTCAGCTTCAAAGCTACTTTTGTACAGTCCTAAATCACAAATAATGGAGAAAGGCAGATGAAATGTAACTCGTTTCCTTATTTTTCTAAACGACTATTCCACTATATAGCAAAAACACAACCGCAACTCGCCAGTAAAACTTTTAAGTGTCAGTCATTTTGGATTTCGCAGGCTTAGCTTATACAAATACTGTTAATCAGAAAGGAATATAATAGCCCTTGACCCATAAGAGTAAATACGGGATATTCAGATGACAGTCTTGAACTTCATTACATCAGAATTAGAATTTCCCATTTGCGTTGCTTATTTCTTCTGACGAGCAGTGCATCTCAACTTTACATACCGTTTCTGATTCCTGTGCCATGGACGAAAATGTGTTGAAACATTTGGACAATGATCCAATTATGCGTGCGCGAACAGTGGAACCGTGTAATAAACGCAACTCAAGTGTCTATGTGGAATATTTTACATGACTATGCCTTGTAACCACATCACCTGTAGGAAAAGCTGTACACTAAGAGAGGCCAATTTCCACATACAGTAATATTTTGCCGGTGGTTCTTACACGTGGCAACTATCGTACTGACATTTATTTTATCCATTTTGTTCAAATACCGAGTCACACCGACAGAAAACATCTCTAAATTTTCTTAACAATTACACAAGTGGAGAAGTGCCAATCCCTTTGGTATGGTTGTGCTAATTATCAACGTCGATTTGTGTCCAATGTGTTGTGTGAGCAGTAGTTGATGTGTGCTATTCCGAACACTGGTCCAGCCAACACACCCTTCTTGGGGTAATATTCAGCATGTAGACAAGAATGAATATTATCCCTATATTGCAACTGAATATTTATTACTGTTTTTACCAAACATGTCACCGAAAATATTTCATCTAATCGTATTACGCATACTCAGGGGCTTTTAAGTAACCTATGGTGTGTCCACTGGTTCTTCTATAACCACTACATGATCCACAACACAAGTTTTCAATCAAATGCTTGTTACAATTTTGCATTCTATAACACATAAGCGTGCGTGCAGTAAACCATGAAATTGTAACATGCAGTTGACTGAAAAACTTATATAGTGCTCGTCTAGCGTTTACTTATATTTTTAACGTATATTTTCCAATAAAGTCTTCCATGATACACAATTTACAATACTTCATACACTGGACATTTTATGCTCTCTATCCCTTACTCCTGTTAATGTTTCACACACACACACACACACACACACACACACTGCGCGCGCACGCACAGAGAGAAAGATGTTGCAATGACAGATGTGGAAGAGTGTGTGTGGCGTCGCTATCCTGATACGGGTCTCTATGCAATGAGTGACAAGGGCACTTTAGCAGATTATCTGCAGAACCAAAAAATTTCTACTATTTTCAGTAAACACTAAGTCCAGAGAGGTAACAAAAAAAAAATTGGGCCCATACGGGGAACAAAAATACCTGAAAAAGGAAGGAAGGTTAGTTTAACGTACTGTCGACAGCGAGGTCATTAGGAACGGAGCACAGGATCGGATTAGACTACGGAATCGGCCGTGCCATGTTAAATAAATTATCCCAGCATTTGCCGTAAGTGGTTCAGGGAAATCACGGAAAATCTAAATCTGGACTGTCGGACGAGATTTGAACTGTCGTCCTCCAGAATGCGCATGCAGTGTTCAAAACCTGCAGGCTGACCTCTTTTAGATGCAGCAACGAGACGAGACTGAAGATCCGTTTATCCTATAAAGTCGTAAATGATAACGTCATAAATGGAATATTCTCCTGTATTTCACATTGTGCATGACTTTGCCACCGATGTGATACTGCAAAGTAACAACGCGAGAAAGATCAAGAAAGGCATTAAACGAACTTAAAGAAACTTTCTGCCACATTAAAACTGTGTGCTGGACCGAGACTCTTAACTGGGGACCTGTAACGTTCCCTGGCAAACTCACGTTATTAAAGAACAAGAGTTTATTTGTACCATATACGCCGCTCTGGGCAAGTTGTATATATCGTAATTATTGAACAAAAATATTACTGAATGTGGTGTAAAAGACATTTGTGATTCTCCTTATATTTTTTGTTGTAATATTTCTCTGTATATAGGATAGGAATTTTTCTGTATTTATTATGTGATTGTAAAATGTGTCAATATTTGCGGTATCAGAGATATGAAAATTTGCCAGAAGAGAATAATATCGTCAATTTACAAAGAAATGTTAATAGTCAGCACTACTATATAAGCACAATTCATTATGTATTCTTTGGTCTTCTCTATTCAGAAGTCATTGCGGTAGGACGCTGTGAAAGAGTTTTTAACGAATGTGTAGACTTCTTTTGTCTCTGTCTGGACTTAGCCGCCATTAGACGATGCGTTACGAATTAATGTGAGTTGTATTACTGTTTGATTTAAATATATTAGAATTTATCAAAAGTGTGAGTTATTTATGTAAATTAGCTTGCCCACGTCATCTATAAAATTTCTTTAAGAATTTTTCAGCATTTTTTAGCGGTGTTGCTGGGCTGTGCCGCGACCAACAATAGCAGAGGCGGCACATTTAAAAAATTATCAAACCCGTAAATCGGGAACAGATGCATAAAAAAAATCAATAGTGAATTAAGAAATTGTTCTTCTTTTTCAGTGATCCTGTGGCTGATAAAATTTGAATTAATTATACGTTTGTGCATTCGTAGGCGGATAGTTAATGTTAGTTAACATTGAAATTTAAACAGTTTGGTTCTTTAAAATAACTCAAATGCATAGTGAAGTAGGTTTGATCAGTGATAAATGTCGGCTTGGCAATAATTAAAACATTTTCTGCTAATAGAGGTAATCTTGTGTTCTATGGCTAGTGCCGGGATAAAATTCAGTAAAAATATTTAACAAAACCCACTGCATCTGGAAAGTGTATGCCAAGGCCGAATGATCTAAAGGACTCAATTCTCAACCAAATATTATTATCCAGTTAATATGAGTGCACGTAATATTTTTCTTTAAATGTACGTAATTCTTAAGAAAGTAAATTTTTTATTACCACACGAAAATAAGAGAGTGGTTCTACAACAAAGTTCGCACGAAAGAAAATTTAACTTAAAAGCAAAAAATATTAAATTTATTATTCTTCTTTAACGAAATTTCAAACCATCCATATGCGAGATTTCGTTAAAGACCTTTGCCTTTCGCGGACACGTGCTCTACCGACTGAGCTCCCCAAGCTTCGTGAAGCTTTACTTCCGGAAAAAAAACCACGAGTAAAGTATTCAACGGTGGCCGAGCGGTTTTAGGCGCTACAGTTTGGAACCGCGAAACCGCTACGATCGCAGGATCGAATCCTGCCTCGGGCATGGATGTATGTGATGTTCTTAGGTTAGTTAAGTTTAAGTAGTTCTAAGTTCTAGGGGACTGATGACCTCAGAAGTTAAGTCCCACAGTGCTCGGAGACATTAAAGTATTCAACGATCAACATGAATAGGTATCATGTGACCAAATGCAAAAAGGAAAAGATGTTGAGTTCGAGTCTCGGCCCGGCACACAGTTTTGATCTGCGAGGAAGCTTCACACTCCTTTGCAATGCGAGTGAAATTTCATTCTGAAAATTAAGGGATTAAACTCTCTTACATTTAAGAACTGTGATTCTTTGAGCTCCTATATTTATACATTTTTATCTACATTCATATTTTGCAAGTCACTGATAAGAGCGTGTCGAAAATGACTTTGTAACAACATGGATCTTTGTGTTCTTGAACAGATAAACCGAATAATTAAAAAAGAAACAACTGGTGCTTTTTTTCTCAATATTTCCCTGTGGTACCTGCCCGGATTACAAAAGCTGTTTGGAACAGAATCGATTTGGATTTCATCTCGATTGCTTTTGTCTGGAATAATGCGATCTTTCTTTAAACGTTAACTCATCCAGACAACATTCTCGCGCTAGGTCAGTTACAGCTCTGACGGAACTAACAACTGCATATCGAATTCGCTCGACCTATCATTTCCGATTTACGGCAATCGTTAAAACATCTTTCCGGAATTGTTACTACAAGCTATACGGAAAGAATATTTAGAATCATTTATAGCATGACCCATTAATTATTTTAAGTATTCGTTCCACCTCGTGTTCCTGGAAGTTTTCTCGAATACGGATCACTTTCGTATTACCTAAGAGTAATCTTTCTACTAATTTCTAGACAATTCAAGATTTCTTAAAGCGCATTCGGGTACAGACAGAGAGGTAATGCAGCGGTTTCGTTAATGGATTCGTATTTACAAAGTAGAGGTTCAATCCTTTTTCTGCTGTCTAGATTTAAGGTTCTTGTGTTTTCTCTTAACCTTTTAGGAAGAATACTGTGGGATGCTTCTTTATTTATCCGAAATGCTGCTCTTTCCCTAACGATGTCAACATCAACCGAGAGCGTTACTCCATCATCTAAAAGAAAGTTTCATAGGTGTTTAAATTTTAATGATTTTTGTGTCAAGTTCAGTGAGTTTTGCCATGCAAAGTATTCCCCCTGCTCAAAATTATGTATAATGTTTTACTCATCACGTTAATATTTCGCCTAGTACTAATTTTCGTATAAAAGCTTTCTTTGTTGTAGTATACCAGTCAAAATCACAATGCACTAAGTATGTCCACCAAACAGACTTTCTTAAAGGCTGTCCAGCTCACCCGAGAGTCTGTAAATGAACATCTCAAATTTTTCTGAATTAAAAGTCGTACTAAGTTTTATTGGGGTTGTATAGAAGAGTCTCATATTTACCAAAAGTAACCTCTGAGATATTATGATTCCAGACCTACAACTGAGTATCTCATCCACCATATTACGCTCATTAACACTTGCTTCTCGTGGATGTGTCCATGAAAATTCCCATGAAAGTTCTTTTCCGGTTATATATATATATATATATATATATATATATATATATATATATATATATGATTACACATTAGTTACGTCTACAGTTCTCCTGTATTCTAGCAGACAGCTGCGATATGAATTATTGCGTGGCTTTAGTTCAATGATACACGAAGACAGACGACTCCGCAAAGATACAGGGGGAGGTTTAACGTCCCACCGAAAAGGAGGTCATTAGAGACGGAGGACAAGCTCGGATTAGAAAAGGATGGAGAAGGAAATCAGCCGAGTCCTTTCAAAGGAACCATCCCGGCATTTGCCTGAAACGATTTAGGAAAACCACAGAAAACCTAAATCAGGGTGGCCGGACGCGGATGTGAACTGTCGTCCTCCCGAATGCGAAGATTCAGGAAGGATCTATACAACATTCCTATATTGACTTCACTTTTCACGAGTTGTCGCCATGAAGTGAAAGGGATGATACAGTTTAAAGTATTGTCTACATAGGTACGAATACGAGTAGAATGTGTAAACCAGTTTGTCACCTCGCTCGGCTATACTATTACCGTAACAGAAAAAACGGGTATGTAATGGTCCATGCAGAGAAGAGCAGTTTTAAACTACTCATTCAGGAATATATGACTGTTGTTCACGATACTCATACAACAAAATGCACCAGTAACTAAAACCGTCATTTGAGTCCATCTACAGAAGATACATGTGCAAGTTAGGAGATCTATTTTCTCATCCGCTTTTACACACAGTTTACGATGAGCATTAAAGAGACAGTGTGGCTCAGCAGAAACGAGAGGCCAGAAATTCTGAAGATGTTTCCGTCTATACTGGAGCTATCAGAAAGTCTGCTAGCAGAGGAGCAGGAACCAGTTGCGCCAGCGGCGGCACCACGCAGTTAGACCTTGACCCATGCAGCTTACGACATTCTCGGAACGCGTGGAGACGCCTAGAAGCCGGTAGGGAAGGACCAGCTGGGCGTTTGGATTACGACAGGTAAGAAACGAAGTTCACGCCACGGAACAATAAGAGGGACGATTCCTCACACTGTTAAACTGTTCATAATATCTTCCTTACATTAGTGAATAAATTCGAACTTTACATTTGGATCACAATATTTGTTAGTAAGCATTTAAAAAATTAATTTGGAGTAGCATTAATGTGGGGCAGACGTGCGCCACTGATGGTCATGGAAGTCGCCGTAACGGCTGTACGATACGTGAATGCCATCCTCCGACCGATAGTACAACCATATCGGCAGCATATTGGCGAGGCATTCGTCTTCATGGACGACAATTCGCGCCCCCAACGTGCACGTCTTGCGATTGACTTCCTTTAGGATAACGACATCGCTCGACTAGAGTGGCCAGCATGTTCTTCAGACATGAGCCCTATCGAACGTGCCTGGGATAGATTGAGAAGTGCTGCTTATGGACGAGGTGATCCACCAACTACTCTGATGGATCTACGCCAAATCGCCGTTGAGGAGTGGGACAATGTGGACCGACAGTGCCTCGATGAACTTGTGGATAGTATGCCACGACGAATACAGGCATGCATCAATGAAAGAGGACGTGCTACTGGGTATTGGAGGTATCGGTGTGTACAGCAATCTGGACCACCACCTCTGAGGGTCTCGTTGTATGGTGGTACAAAATGCAAAGTGTGGTTTTCATGAGCAATAGAAAGGGCGGAAGTGATGTCTATGTTGTTCTCCACTCTAAACCGAAGTGATGCAAAACTTTTTTTGATGTGTGTTTTAGTTGTTGACTTTAGTCGAGTCTGTGTGTCAATGATTTATACTGTGCCTTTTTATTGTGGAGTATGTATTCGGAAAAACTATTCACAGAGACAGCAGATCACAAGGAACACCTCAATAAAGATGCAACGTTAACTACACATGTAACACAGAAGAATTACTGTAAAGATCAAAAGACTAAATGCCAATATTTGGTGAAATATTGGAACGGGGTTAATAAATTGATTATCATAACAAAAAACATTAAATGTTAACTGTCTACAATTTTCATTCAAAGCGCCTAAATTTTGTCAGCTACTAGCACAACGATTTCCATCAGCATGTAAGCGGTGGCGTGGGGAATTGCTTGCTAATGACTGCAATGTTAACTGGATATGTAAAAATGGCCCCGTATATGTGACGTAATTAAACAGCATGCCATTACATAAAATGCAAGAGAAATAGTTCGACAATAATTGGCTGTGATAAACAAGCCTGAACAAGGAACCTGGAATGTGATTCAATGAGCGAGTATCCGGATAAATATTTCAATAAGTCGTATCGTGATTGCCAAAGGATTAGTGTTTAAAGATAGAAAGCGCTACTAATGAGTAAGTGTTTCTATCTATGGCCGGAGTCGAAAGCACGTTGTATGTTCAACTGGAAACAAGTATTCAGAATCTCAGTAAAAATGACTTCCCCTACAGTTCGCCTCGCTGTTGTGGGTAGGATGCGACTACCAGTCAAGGCCCTATTAACAACTTGCATCTGCGTCTTAAGTTCAAGTCAGCCCGCTTGCCTAAGAGAAGGCGCCCGTTAATCAAGACGCTGAAATCAGACGAGTGCTGGAGATGGCGCCTGGATAAAGAGTAACTTTTACCCGTCCTCTTCCTAAAAGAAATACTCGGGTCTCTGCGTTTTTCTGACGCCTCGTAACTTTGATTGGCTGAGCGGAAATTTGTGGTAAGGTATTATGGTACCAAACTGCAGAGGTCATCGGTCCCTAAGCTTACGCACTACTTAATCTAACTTAAACTAACTTACTCTAAGGACAACATACACACCCATGCCCGAGGGAGGACTCGAAACTGCGACGGGGGGAACCGCACGGACCGTGACAAGGCGCCACAGATCGCGCGGCTACCCCGCACGGCATTGGCTGAACGATACCGGTCTCCTTGCCTTACGCTCATTCCCGGTAGTTGCGCTGTAAGGAAATTTCGGAACACTTGGTGCTTCAAAACAGTGTCCTACGCTCTCTGTCAAGTGTCGGTCACAGAGGGTGGGCTCTCTAAGCACAGCCGTGTTCCTCACCCCACTTTTGGCCGTCCGGAGTGGCCGAACGGTTCTAGGCGCTAGTCTGGAACCGCGCGACCGCTGCGGTCGCAGGTTCGAATCCTGCCTCGTGCATGGATGTGTGGTTAATTAGGTTTAAGTAGTTCTAATTTCTAGGGGACTCATGACCTCCCATAGTGCTCAGAGCTATTTTTCACCCCAACTTTTAAGTTATTTACGTAACTGTTTTCACAAATCGTTAAACATTTTGTCTCGCAGGGCCTGGACTCAGGGCTGGTGTCACACACTCTTCAGAGGCGTCCTAAATCTTCCTGATTACAATTTCAGATTTAACTTTTGAAGGCGGTGTGTTTCGACTATTTCTGACTTTCTACTGTTCTGTCCACTATAGCGCTGCCGGGACGCTGCTAAAAATAGCACGCGCCCACCTATCCCTCACAGCTCATTAAAAACAGATTCCGCTGTCCCGACACATCTGGAGACACAATCTGTGTTGTGGCTTTAGTATGTCCGGCACCCAGGGCGGCTTTCCCGAAAGCACAGCCCAGCCTCACCGCCAGCCGTTCTCACTTGCGGGTATCCGGTTGCCCTGTGAGACTTCTGAAGGGGCAGTTCTCCCCTTCCGCTTTACGACCCACGTCGCATACGTTCGCTTACGGCTAAATGCAATTTAAAATAGGAAATTGTAATCTACGTCAGTTACTTACTGGCAGTCACAGATACTGACACATACTTCATTTATTGGCGGGGATTAATTATTCATATTTGTCTTTTTTTTTGGGGGGGGGGGCGGTAGTAGACCGTGGTGTCGTTGAAGAAACCGCCCGTCCTGGTGCAAGCCTGAAGTGATTTGAGAAAAGCACATAAAACTTCAATTGGGAGTATTGGAACGAGATCTGAACCATCTTCTCAAATCCGAATTCAGTTTAATTAGTTACAGCGTCATCTGTATCATTTGCGACAAGGAACACGAAGAAGCTATGTTCTCACTGTTTTCAAAAATTTCTTTCCATCTGCCAACCATTAGGTGTATAGCCCATATGCAAAGCCCACTATATGGACTATAAGAAAATTATGGGTACAGATGAAAAACCTGCACAGACTATCAGAAACCTGATAGACAGCTGACTGCTTATTACCAAAATTCACGAAAACTAGTTCATATAGTAGCCCTAAGCACATGAACATGTGTAATCAGCTATTTAAATATTTCTACAACATATAGCGGGTTTTGCAACTGCATAACGCGTTTAGTGGGTTTGCAAGACAATGGGTAGTGATTCTGTTTTCCCATTCAGTTTGCAAAGCCTGCTATTTTTATGACGAGGATTTGAAAAGAACAGAGGTGACATAATAAAGATGCCAAACTTCCTAAAAATTATTATTGTTATTATTACTATAATCTTAACACTATGTTCCCGCTGGCTTAATATCCATTTATATGTGCACTACCAGCTATTCACAATTACTACTTCAAAAATTAAGTAATACTATAACATCAAAATATAATTCACCAAAGTGTAGGCATACAAGTCTTCAATTCAGCTGTTCTGCCAGTGATTTTCCACGTTTTGCACAGGCTTTTAGGTTCACTTACGTCAACGTTGTAAAATGGATCAGCCTGAAGTGAAGTCACCTTCTTCAAAAATGGCTCTGAGCACTATGGGACTGAACATCTGTGGTCATCAGTCCCCTAGAACTTAGAACTACTTAAACCTAACTAACCTAAGGACATCACACACATCCATGCCCGAGGCAGGATTCGAACCTGCGACCGTAGCAGCCGCGCGGTTCCGGACTGAGCGCCTAGAACCGCTAGACCACCGCGGCCGGCTAGTCACCTTCTTAAGTAGATTACTATGGCATGCCTTTCTATCAGATTTCTATACTTTTCTGGGCTGTAGATCACATCCCTGTGTCTGAACTCTCTTTCCAGTCTACCGAAAAAGCTACCTGATGAAATGAACGAGTGTCCGACAACGGGGAGGAAACACATCTCAACAGTTTTAACATTTTGAGAAGCTTCGAAAAGAAGCCGGTGAGACAACACTCCCAACAGTCCCCTATTCTTACTCTGACCACCACAGCCGTCAGAAAATAACCGTACTGTTGAAAGATCCTCTACAGCAGAGTTGCATTAGTCTTGTGACGCAGTGCTGAAGCAATTTGGTTTCACCCTTTGGGATACTCATTTTTTTATTCTTGTAACATTACTGCAGATTCTTCTGCTTCCAACAAGTCGCTTTCCGTTATTCTATCAAGCAACATATCTCAAAAACATAAAATCAGTCAAACAGCACTATCAATTGAAGAGCAGAACGCCTGCATTTGTGACGTGCGTGTATTAGCGGGCTCTGCATAAAACAAATGAGAACCTGAGTAGCTGTTCCTTTTACAGAGTAAAGAAAAGTATCATCTCCGCTCACTGCTTGCTTCCTTTGCTGACTGCAGCATAAGTATTAATTTTTATTCCTAGAGAAAAGAGATCAATACAGCAGCAGGAAAATTTAGCCGATTTTGCGCCAATAAAGGCGGTGACCTTGATATTACGGCTTTTGCACCTCTATAGGAATGTAGCTGGCTGGCTTTCCAAGTGCATGGCTGATGCACGTAGAGAACTTTGCAACTCTGTGTATCTTACTTTTCTTGTTTTGCTATTCCCCAACGTGAAAAAGGCTGGGGCATGAAACCACCGAAATCGAATTTTCTGTCGTGTAGCGCGTTTTGCAATTTAGCTACTCAAGTGAAGAATTCTTTTGAGCTACCCTGCCTCAATGCATTATTTTGGCTTTTTTTACTCCTTGCGGATTAGACCAGGTATGTTTCGCAGGTCTACATCTACAGCCATGCTCTGCAAACCACTGTTAAGTGCTTTCCACTCTAACAGTAACTTCCTATTTTACCACTGCGTTGGAAGGAATGACTGCTTAACACACTGACCGCCCGCACGCCAGAAGCCGTTTGACATCCACCACTTGACGTGCGGCAACCAACGGGTTACAGTCGCCTCTATGCGCACATTATTAGTCAATATTGTCTACGCGATCCCAACGGGAGTGATATGTTCCTAGATCTATCATTTAAAGTTGGTTCTTGAAATTTACTGTGTAGGCCTTCACGGCATTGTTTGCGCCAATCTTCAAGTGTTTGCTACTTCAGTGCTTTCAGCATCTTCGAGAACTCTCCTCAAACCAATCTGTGACCACTCGTGCTGCCCTTTCTAACGTTATAACGACTTAAAGTGTGAGTTTGAACCTGGGTTATATCGGTTTATTCCCCCGAACCACCTTCCACTTCTTTACGAGTTGACTTACTTGGAACTTGCATCCACTCTTCTTTATTGGCTAGCCGGCTGCTGGAAACTCTCTTGACTTCTTCTCCGTTGAATAACGCTAGGTAGAGGGATTTTTAGACTCATTCTACTTATGAAATACGTAGACATACAAACTTTACTTTTCGTCAGTTAACGATGTATTTGTCCTCCATACACAGTAAAAATCTCACGTTCCACATAAATATGTAACTTCTTGTAAGTCTCTCGTACTGCCGAACGTCAGAAACAAATTGAGTTACAGTTAAAAGAAAGTTAGCTTAGGTACCATAACTTTTCTTAACATGAATCAGAAAATAAGTCTTGCGTATAGCAAGCTTACGTCAAGAGTTTTCAAGAGTTCTTTTTCAACTGTCCTTTTTTTTTTTTAATAACAACAGTCAATGACACAATAAGCACAGAGCTGCATATAAACTCCATGGTTCTTCCTTACACACTCGCTAAAATACCTATTTATTGCCCGACAGGTACTTGTCGATGCCGTTCGTCCGCCGCGTCTACTTTCTTCCCGCAACTGATTTTAAACCTGCACACACAAACATGTGACGCACAGAAGGTAGGATTCTACCATCTCACGCACATATCCAGAATATCGTGTATTCGAGATGGACTGAGTGGTTCTAGAATTTACACAGAAATTATCGAATCACTACACCTTCTCTGTACACATACAATACCACCAGTTAGCACTGTTCGGTACGGGGCGCACACACCTGAGCAGTATTCTAACATGGGTCGCACGAGTGGTTTGTAATCTCCTTTGTAGACTGGTTACTTTTCCCTAGTATATTAGAAATGAACCGAAGTCTACCACCCGCTTTACCTACGACTGAGAGTTTCCGTTCGTTCCATCTCGTATGGCAACAAACTGATACAACAGGTATAAGTTGAACGACTGAAACCCAGAATGGCTGGTATTGTAGTCATAAGATACTACGTTAGTTCATTTTGTAAGCGCAAAGTATTAATTTTCCGAACGTTTAAAGAAAGCTGTCAATCTTTGTATCACTTTGAAATCATATCAGAGCTGACTAGTTTTTTTTTTTTTTCTGGCAGTACTTCATTATATGAATTAAATACGACGAACCACTTCTCATAAAAAGACTTAATATTGCATCTCTGTGTAACATACAAGCTACTATGATTCTCACACAAATTCCGTATGTGCGAAATGATATTGAGAATTTGGAGAGTACTTCAGGCATCGAACGCACGAGTGACGAAAATCTATAAAACGTACTTTCCAGACGGTCTGAGAGGAACAAATTTTTCCCTATTTAGGAAGTTTTCCCGGATGAACTACGAAAGCGCTCCAATAAATAAACGGCAGCACTCACAACGCGAAAACGCTTAAGTGGCGTCAAATCGAAAAGCCTCCAATTAAAGTGGGAACAGTTGGGAACAGTATTACACCTATTTACGCAGTGAAATCACACATGATCATCTGCAACTCACATACGTCGTTCAAAATGCTCACCGCACGACTCCCAGCAGAGACCTGGCTACATATAGGGATTTCCCAGTTGACCGCAGACCCTGAAAACGTTTATATAAGGCGGGCACGCAAAGTTGTCAAGTGCACGTCCTTCGGAAAAAAAGGAAAAACAGAAAAAGAAAAAATACCTTAACACAAGTGACGTCCTTCTGAATCTAAATAACAAGATCGGAGTAGATGAAGGCGGTGGAAGGGTGTGCCTGGGTGACGCAACTGCTGCCGACAAAAGGCTCCTCATTTCAAGAGCAGTGTTATTTCAGCACCGGACTGACTCAACAAACCTCCGACTCAGCAAATTGCGCGTCCATTGCAGGCTGCCTGTGAGTGCACGAATGGAATAACTTTGTCGTGTAATAGTGAATACGACTTCTGTAAAAAGGTCTCGTTGTCACTCACTTTACGTATAAAAATTCATGTCACATGTAACGTTGCGTTCCCCAAAAAACGCCTCTGGTTTCTGTTTACAAGCCACCTCCTAGAAGAAAATAGTTTCTTTTCGTTCTGTGGTGAGGCGGACATATATTTCGCAGTCGTTGCATACACGCAGTCCAGTCAGAATGTAATCACCTGTCAGAAGCCTGAATAACCACCTTCTGCAGGAAGGGAGTCAGTGATATACAGGAAGGCACCGACAGACACGTGGAGCTATGCCGATCCCAGTGCCGTGGCCAGCTACTCTAGGTTCATTGGCTGACGATCCATGGCGCGAACAGCCCGATCGAGGAGATCCAACAAATTTTCGTTTGAATTGAAATCAGGTGAGTTTGGTGGTCAGGGGAGTATGTTAAACTCGCCCTGGTGCTCTTCGATCTTGTACGTACGTTGCAAGCTGTGTGACGCGTTGCGTTGTTCTGCTGGTAGATGGCATAATGCCGAGGGAGGAAAAAAACTGTAAGAGGTGGACGTGGTTTCCCAATGATCGACGCATATTTGTACTGGTACACTGCGCCTCCACAACGACGAAATTACCAATGGAATGCCATCCGGCCTCGACCCTTCCGACGATTGTTGCAGGGTGTTTGCTTGCAATGTTTCACACCCTACACGGCAACAACGATCCGATGGAGCATAAAACATGAGTCATCTGAAAAGTCTTCGTCACTGATGAATAGCAATCAGCATGGGTGCATGAACCAGGCACATGCTTCCGAGGCCCATAAGCAGCAACGTTCGCTGAATAAGTATAGAGGAGACACTGATGGTAGCCCTCGGTTCATCTGGGCGGTCAGTTGCCCAACAGTTGGGTGTCTACTCGCCCGGATACATTTCCGCAGCCGTCGTTCCCCAGTGTCATCTACAGCCCGTGGTACACCACGGTTGCCTCGGCGCCGGTTTTGGATAGCGTCATTTTGTCCTGCATGGTACAGGGTGATTCAAAAAGAATACCACAACTTCAAAAATGTGTATTTAATGAAAGAAACATAATATAACCTTCTGTTATACATCATTACAAAGAGTATTTAAAAAGGTTTTTTTTTTCACTCAAAAACAAGTTCAGAGATGTTCAATATGGCCCCCTCCAGACACACGAGCAATATCAACCCGATACTCCAACTCGTTCCACACTCTCTGTAGCATATCAGGCGTAACAGTTTGGATAGCTGCTGTTATTTCTCGTTTCAAATCATCAATGGTGGCTGGGAGAGGTGGCCGAAACACCATATCCTTAACATACCCCCATAAGAAAAAATCGCAGGGGGTAAGATCAGGGATTCTTGGAGGCCAGTGATGAAGTGCTCTGTCACGGGCTGCCTGGCGGCCGATCCATCGCCTCGGGTAGTTGACGTTCAGGTAGTTACGGACAGATAAGTGCCAATGTGGTGGCGCTCCATCCTGCTGAAATATGAATTGTTGTGCTTCTTGTTCGAGCTGAGGGAACAGCCAATTCTCTAACATCTCCAGATACTGTAGTCCAGTTACAGTAGCACCTTCGAAGAAAAAGGTACCAAAAACTTTATTGGCTGAAATGGCACAGAAAACGTTCACCTTAGGCGAGTCACGTTCATACTGAGTTGTTTCCCGCGGATTCTCAGTGCCCCATATACAGACATTGTGACGGTGACTTTCCCGTCAGTGTGGAAAGTTGCTTCATCACTAAACACAATCTTTGAAACGAAAGATTCATCTGTTTCCATTTGAGCAAGGATAAAATCACAGAAATAGATTCTTTTAATCTTATCAGCTGCAGACAGTGCTTGAACCAATTTCAGACGATAAGGTTTCATAACTAACCTTTTTCGTAGGACTCTCCATACAGTTGATTGTGGAATTTGCAGCTCTCTGCTAGCTCTGCGAGTCGATTTTCCTGGGCTGCGAACAAATGCTTGCTGGATGCGTGCTACATTTTCATCACTCGTTCTCGGCCGTCCAGAACTTTTCCCTTTGCACAAACACCCATTCTCTGTAAACTGTTTATACCAACGTTTAATACACCATCTATCAGGAGGTTTAACACCATACGTCGTTCGAAATGCACGCTGAACAACTGTCGTCGATTCACTTCTGCCGTACTCAATAACACAAAAAGCTTTCTGTTGAGCGGTCGCCATCTTAGCATCAACTGACGCTGACGCCTAGTCAACAGCGCCTCAAGCGAACAAATGTACAACTAAATGAAAGTTTATAGCTCCCTTAATTCGCCGACAGATAGTGCTTAGCTCTGCCTTTTGTCGTTGCAGAGTTTTAAATTCCTAAAGTTGTGGTATTCTTTTTGAATCACCCTGTATATTGATCATGTCCTTTTGGACGTCAGATAAATCGCTCCGTTTCCGCATTACGACAACGCCTGCACTGTTTTCCGTCCGACCCCCCCCCCCCCCCCCGCGACACGTTTCATATACCCTCTACTGCTAGTGCTGCCATCTGCCGTCTGTGAATGGTTATTGCTCGATGGCATCAAATATAGGCGGTGGTCACATGAATGTGCCTGGACCGTGTATATGTCGAGGTCTACGATGTTTTCAAATTAAACAGAATGATGCCATAATGAATCCCCCACAGACCATCCTAAAGTTGTAAGGGCAGTATGTACCACTGCATAGTCCTACTAAAAATGATATGTCTTACAATTCAATCCGAGGCATGTTATGCTCCGAGACGAACAGTGTACACTAATGCCGTGCATGTAAATCATACAGCTCTGTCAACATCTTACGTGTTGACAATACTGAGAATGGCTTCATAATCCTCGAGTGTACTGCCGGATCCAACCGTCGAAAGTACAGGATATTTCAGCGATCGCGATGACGGGGGAATTGTTGTCCTCCGAAATATCGTGGACTTTCGACGGTCAGATCCGGCAGTACACCCGAGAACGTGGATACACACCCAGTAAAATCTCAGATCACACAATGCTCGAAAATATTTTTGTGGTGTCAATACCACTCGACAAGATTTCTAGTATTGACAATAAGTCAATATGCGTCCTCAGATGGTCAATACATTGACGGTTTGACAGTATCATGCAAGTGCGAGAGCTCTTTAAACCGACTGGAGTCTCGGCGAGTGGAGAGGGTCGTGGACTTTCGACGGTCAGATCCGGCAGTACACCCGAGAACATGGATACACACCCAGTAAAATCTCAGATCACACAATGCTCGAAAATATTTTTGTGGTCTCAATACCACTCGACAAGATTTCTAGTATTGACAATAAGTCAATATGCGTCCTCAGATGGTCAATACATTGACGGTTTGACAGTATCATGCAAGTGCGAGAGCTCCTTAAACCGACTGGAGTCTCGGCGAGTGGATAGGGGGGAGGTCAAGTTACGCGGCGAAACCAAAGGCTGTGTTTTGGTCAGCGTACGCGTGGCGCAGCAGGGTCGGGAATACCAGGCGGCCCGCCACAGGGAAATCCCGCAGCGGCGTCCCCAGGCACGCGACGCAAGCCGACTGAACGGTGATGCGATCGGCGACTCCCAAACAGAACGGGCCACACACCGAGCGGTTTCCCGCGCCTGACGTCTGCTCTCTGCACCAGTCGCAACAGTCGTCTCCTTCCGACGTTAATTTCGAAGGTGTAGGCAGGTTGATGACACAACAGCCATTTGTCGACATTCGCCCCCGCTATCTCCGCAGCATGGTGACCGCTTCTCCACGCTTCTGGATAGCCTCGCTGACCTCTATTGCGTAAAGGAGGAGGGGGCAGATGGGAGTTTTAACGTCCCGTCAAAACAGAGACGTCACTGCATGCGGAAAAGAGCGGAGGCAGAGTCCGCCTCTGACGACCGGTTGGAAGGACCCTATCTGTATTCGCTTACCGTGGTTTGGTAAATCCAGCACAACTAATCCAAGGAGACACTATACCTGCTGCTCGCTAAACAGAATACAAGATTTTTACCTGTCTGTCGAAGAAATGCCCGGGTCGACTAGCACGACAGCGAGTCACTATAAACATAACTCTGCGAGTCACTTATACATACGACTCTTGATAGTCACTACAAAATGTATAGCAATGAAAACTATATATCATATGGGACGTGAGGGTTTCGTCTCGTCCCGTTCATGGATGGAGCTTTAGGGGAAGGATTCTCTTTACGCCTCTGTGCGAACCATTATTGTAATTTCATACCCTTTCCGTTCTGAAAGGGGTCTTCCAAGTCTCGAATACACACTCAGTCTTTCTTCGAGATTATGCAGGTGAAACTTTTTATTATTTCTGTTATATTCTCTCGCCAAACAAAACGTCGTGTCTATTCCCATCACTTTCTTTTCTGCTCAATTGATTTATGTTACCCTGGTCAGATAATCAAATTCACTTAAGCATTATTCCGGTATTCATGGTACCATTAATGTTTTACAGGGTGTTTCGCAGTTAATTTACACACTTCAAATTTGTAACATCATCACGGAATCACCGCGTATATACATACATTTACAAGCGCTGGCGTCTACAGCTTTGACGCTCTGTAGCGTCGTTGGATGGTATTTCAGGACATGGGTCCCGGTATACAACTTAATCTACGAAGTCCCCCCTACAACCTATTGAAATATAAAATTAGAACTGTAAAACACCATGTATAAGTAATCATTTGTATACAGACGGCAGTTTCCCAATATCCTACCAAAGAATCTACACCTACTTTTTACCATACCTATTCACATAATTACATAATGAACAGTCATCACTTTCACACTCCCATTAGGCCACACAAATAGTACGCGCTGTATCATTAATACACATTATGTGATCAAAAGTATCCGGACACCTGGCCGAAAACGACTTACAAGTTCGCGAAGCCCTCCATCGGTAATGCTGGAATTCAGTATGATGTTGGCCCACCCTTAGCCTTGATGACAGCTTCCACTTTCAGAGGCATACGTTAAATCAGGTGCCGGAACATTTCTTAGGGAATGACAGCCCATTCTTCACGTAGTGCTGCACTGAGGAGAGGTATCGATGTCGGTTAGCGAGGCCTAGTACGAGGCCTACGTTCCAAAATATTCCAAAGATGTTCTATAGGATTCAGGTCAGGACTCTGTGCAGGCTAGTCCATTACAGGGAAGTTACTGTAGCCGACCGGTGTGGCCGTGCGGTTCTAGGCGCTTCAGTCTGGAACCGCGTGACCGCTACGGTCGCAGGTTCGAATCCTGCCTCGGGCATGGATGTGTGTGATGTCCTTAGGTTAGTCAGGTTTAAGTAGGCCGTGCATTATGAACAAGCGCTCGATCGTGTTGAAAGATGCAATCGCCATCCCCGAATTGCTCTTCAACAATGGGAAGCAAGAATGTGCTTAAAACATGAATGCAGGCCTGTGCTGTGATAGTGCCACGCAAAATAACAAGGGGTGCAAGCCCCCTCCATGAAAAACACAATCATACCATAACATCACCGCCTCCGAATTTTACTGTTGGCTCTATACACGCTGGCAGATGACGTTAACCGGGCATTCGCCATACCCACACCCTGCTATCGGATCGCCACATTGTGTACCATGATTAGTCAGTCCACAAAACGTTTTCCCACTGTTCAATCGTCCAATGTTTACGTTCCTTACACCAAGCGAAATATCGTTTGGCGTTTACTGGCGCGATGTGTGGCTCATGAGCAGCCGCTCGACCATGAAATCCAAGTTTTCTCACCTCCCGCCTAACTGTCATAGTACTTGCAGTGCATCCTGATGCAGTCTGGAATTCTTGTGCCAGAGTCTGGATAGATGTATGCCTATTACACATTACGACCCTCTTCAACTGTCGGCGGTCTGTGTCAGTCAATAGACGAGGTCGGCCTGTACGCTTTTGTGCTGTACGTGTCGCTTCACGTTTCTGCTTCACTATCACATCGGAAACAGTGGACCTACGGATGTTCAGGAGTGTGGAAGTCTCGCGTACAGACGTATAACACAAGTAACACCCAATCTCATGACCACGATCGAAGGCCGTTTTGTTCCGCGGAGCGCCCCATTCTGCTCTCTCACGATGTCTAATGATTACTGAGGTCGCTGATATGGAGTATCTGGCAGTGGGTGGCAGCGCAATGCACCTAATATGAAGAAGTATGTTTTTGGGGGTGTCCGGATACTTTTGATCAGCCGGCCGGTGTGACCATGCGATTCTAGGCGCTTCAGTCCGGAACCGCGCGTCTGCTACGGTCGCAGGTTCGAATCCTACCTCGGGCATGGGTGTGTGTGATGTCCTTAGGTTAGTTAGGTTTAAGTAGTTCTAAGTTCTAGGGGACTGATGACCTCAGATGTTAAATTCCATAGTGCTCAGAGCCATTTGAACCATTTGAACTTTTGATCACATAATGTATGTCAAGAACAATAACCGTCATACTACACATCCCTAGAGGCACCAGAAATTACTCTTGTGTCTGTGAATGACTCTCCATCTAGAGAAATGTACTGCGTTCTGACGGTCAAGAATACTACATGATAGTCGTAAGCCTCGCTAGTTATTCATTATGCACTTATTTTCTCCAGCAGGCTTGGGGGTATAGAATCAAAACCTACCTTACATCCAGACACCCCATTGCTACCTAATGTACTTAGTATTCTGTGTACCAAGAGCGGAAATTGGTGTTTACATGGGCGATATTTTCATAATCTGCAATGGTTTTCATACAGGGTCCGAAACTCACGCAGCCAAGAAAGAGGTTCTTCCTCAATGATGTGTCACTAAAACTCCGGACTACGCTCCAAACAGGCCAAAAAACTTTTAACAGGATCTATGCCACGAATTCACCACAGTAGTATTAATTATGTTGATGATTTCTTAGTTAAATTCTATGCATCCAAACAGGGTGCAGAACTTACGTCAACCAAAGAATTAGGCCATACGAAACGGCTCAATACCAAAAAAAAATTGCATTCTGGAGGACACATGTAAGGAATGAACACAACACACCAATACAAAACAGTAAAATGTAGGGTCGATTAAAGGTCTTTCCCGATCGTTCCGATGGTGCGGAAATGTGTAAAAATAGAGAAGAATCTGAATATTAAGAACAATAACTGCCTAGAAAGGGAAGTTGTTACACACGGTTTTCAACTTCTGGCCGGGCTCACGTCCTAAGAGTGAAACACGCCGGGAGTTCGATGATGATTCGGGCAGCCACATCGTGGTATTCCATGGTCACTATGGTTACTCCGCAAGGAGTTACTGCCAAGGATTATGTGACCATTTTGGCTGATCATATTCATCCCATGGTACAATGTTTGTCCTCCAATGATTGTGCTGCGTTCCAAGACGACAGTGTCCCTGTTCATACGGCCCACATCGTCCAGGACTGGTATTGTGAACTCCTGGACGAATTGTCGAATCTCTCCTTGCACTACAGACACCAGATTTCTGTAATATTAATCATTTGTGGTCTACTTCGGGCAGAAGGGCGTGCGATCGCTATCCACTTCCAAGACCTTCATCTGAACTTGCCACTATTTTGGATAAAGAATGGTATGAGATTCCCTTGAAATACACCAAAGACCTGTACTTATCCATTCCGAGACGACTGTAAACGGTTTTAAATGTAAGCAGGTTTCCTACACCGTACTAGGCAGGGTAATGTGTTGTGTTTATAGTGTTTCCATGCTTTTGTACAACTCCTGTAATTAAGGTGTTACCTGCATAACTTACGAAAAAAATTCCTCCATGAATTCGAGAATCTGTTTGGACTCTAATTCTTCTTTCCTTCACTAATTTCACAATAATTTTCTCACTCCGGATTCCCACATTACAAGATGGTGGCTGGTGAGTTACACACGTTTGTTAGCCTCGCAATTTCACATTACACTTGGTGGTGTTAATAAACACTCATGCTGTTTTATGTGTTCGAGAATTGCGTGTCTAGCATCCAGCTATCGGTTAACGCTGAATTGCATTTAAAATTGATAGCTGTCGAAGAGCGCGAACGGCCAGGCTGGTGAAGCGTGCGAGGCGAGCCCGCTCCACCACCGGTAAGTGCCGACAGACAACACGTCACTATAATGTAGGATTGGCGGTTAACGCTGCAACAACCGGCTTTAGTTTATATCGCCTTTTCCCATGCCATTTTAACCTGACTGTTAAAACCTCTCAAAATAACCGGTTTCTGAAATAAGCGATTTTCAGTTCTTTATTCGTATTATTTCTATAAGAAATGTAGATATCGAACAAAGATTGAAAATTTTCGACTCTCTCAGTTTCAAGACACATAGAATTAGAATATTAAATTAAATCGGCAAATAAAACAATATTTAGTCCGTCCCTCAGTAGCTGCTTTTCTCGAAATGTGATAAATGTTTGGATACGACAAAAAATCACCAGTTTTCTCCTATTGATTCTAATTTTTGAAACTCCTCAAAAATCAGTTTTCTCCTACTGATTCTAATTTTTGAAACTCTCCTCAAAAATCAAGTTGTAAATCTCATTCTCTAATGGCATATTATGTAGATTCGGACAGCAGTTGAGCTACTTTCTATTTTTATTGCGTACTATGAATTAATTGTTAAAATTTTAATTTATTGCTATAATGTCCAACCTCTTTTATTATTTCATAAAAATGACAAATCTTTAATCCTTTAAAACAACTGCAGCATTGTACTTCACTGCTGTATAGTGGAAATTTTGGAAATTTATGGTAAGGTCTTATGGGACCAAAATGCCGAGGTCATCGGTGCTTAAGCTTACACATTACTTGATCTAACTTAAACTAACTTACGCTAATGACGACACACACACACACCCATGCCCGAGGGGGGCTTGAACCTCCGACGAGGGGAGCCGTGCGGACCGTGACAAGATGCCCTAGACCGCGCGGCCCAGGCTAGTGTTAGTGCCATTCTGTAACACAACCGATGTCCGACGACGACGGCGAAAAACTACAGTATAGAACAGGTGGGGGCAAGTATTGTACACGGCATATATACACGCGCACCTTAAGCCACGACATACAACAGGGACATTATTGTCTCAGCAATGCCGTGCCCTACTCTTATGCCTTATGTTTGTTGCTCGTATATGTTGGTATTCTTATTACAATACCACTGATATTTCAAACCAACGCAAATTTTACAAATAAAAATTACTCCCTTTTTTAAAAATAATTATTTAAAAAATAAAAATTTTTGCGCCGCTTCTATGGCTAATTGATATTTCGTTTTCTTTTTCTCTTTTTTTGCTCGGTTATTAGTAAAAAATAAAGAAAATGTCCGTTATAACCGAGACCAAATACATGCCGAAAAATATCACTTATTCAGAACTCAAATACCGATATCCCTTTTAACCGATCCGTTTTCCCCATGCGTACTACAACGAGTTTCTTGTTTTTTAGAAAACCCTCTGACAAAGTCGACTTTGATACCTAATTGTCAGACTTACCTGTCTAAATTTCTGACCACAAAATCGCTACGAAAACAGGTAGTATCAGGCGTCTTCCAGGGTTCGGCAATAGGTCTTGCACTCTTTTCACTGTACATAATGATGTGTCATCAGTTCTGGTCCACTGTAAGTAACACATGTACGTTGATCATATCCAGTTGTAGCTACATGCAAAACCAATCAGCTTGGAGCCGGCTACCGAGAATTTCAGTACTGACACGTGTGCATTATCAAAATGTTTCCAGAATGAGATTTTCACTCTGCAGCGGAGTGTGCGCTGATATGAAACTTCCTGGCAGATTAAAACTGTGTGCCGGACCGAGACTCGAACTCCCGAGTTAGTCTCGGTCCGGCGCACAGTTTTAATCTGTCAGGAAGTTTCATTATCAAAATGGACAAAATGAAGGATTAAAGCTTAAACCATTCAAAAGTAAACTCGAGCGGTCACGTCTAGTCACACTAGGCTCATTGTTTAGAAATAATGGGAATCTTTATTCCCCTAAATTCTGAATGGGGCAAATACAATTTTTTCTCCCTCTGAGAACAGTCTACGAGTTATAACAGACGAAAGCCTAGACAGGGCTGAGAACACATCCGCAGTGAGCAAGAAGAAAGCATTTCTATCTCTCCATGCCCTACACAAATATAAAGCGGTCTTTCCTTTCCGCCTCAAAGAAAATGATGTACGAGTATGAACACCTGTACTTCATTTTTTGATTATAGCGACGTTAACCTGCAAGGTTTTTCTAAAGTAAGATCACGGCGCTTAGAATTGGTGATGAACGCCTGCATACGTTGTATTTGTGACATTCGACTTATCGCTCATAATTTTTTTTTTAAATGCTCAACTATTCTGGCTCGGAGCTCACAAGTGCAGGGATTTCCATATATTCAGTCCACTCCAACCTCTTATCAACGTATATAAAGCATCATATCTCTACTTGGCCTTAACGCTCTTTTCTGGTCGACACAGACAGGCAGCAGCGACCGGCCGAGACACAAGCAGCAACAGGGGAGTAACCGATTTTGTGACTTTTACGAGTTTCGAACCAGGAGCGAATTGAATAATATCATCTGTGTGCTTTGATACTTTGGTTTCTTGAGTTTCTGCATGTGAATTTAATATCTATTATCCACAGCTCTTGAGTTTTCGTTTGCGTCGGAAAGTAAACCGACATTGCGACATATTACAAGTTCCTAAACAGGGACGAATTATGTAGTCTTACCTGAGTGCTTTGGTAGTTCGGTTTTTGAATCTCTGCGTATTAATCTAATTTATTAGACACAGTTCCTCCGTTTTCGTCGGGGTCTACAGGAAAGTTCCGCAGAACGTGCCGATAGTCTGTTTATCTTGGTAGGTTTGCTTTCCATGGTCTTTAGTATGGATATGGACTGTGAATGTTGTGTGCGGATGCGAGCCGAGTTGGTGACACTTCGCTCTCAGCTCCAGGCGGTAATGGCTTCGGTTACACAGCTTGAAGCTCCAGCGGGTGGGTAACACCATTGCAGACTGGCCGTGGGGATCCAGCGGACGTCCAGCACGCCGGAGTCCTCCAATCAGTCCTCACTGCTGGCCAACCCAGTTACTGCTCACACTGAGGTTAACTCCTCACCTGTGTTCGAGTGGGAAGTCGCCCTGGACCATGGCAGGTGATGAAAGACTTCTCAGGGGCCGCACGTACGGCCTCCCCGGTTAGTCTGACAGACAGGTCCCAGGTGCTGTCTGGGGTAAGACTGTCGCTCATCCAGATACAGTCGCCTGTCCTGTTTCAAAGGAAACCTCTTAGGCTGCAAGATCTGGGCAATCAATGAGGGTGGGTGTATTGATAGTTGGGAGCGCCAACGTTAGGCGCGTTATGGGGCCCTTAGGGACATGGCTGTCAAGAAGGGGAAGAAAGTCAATGTGCACTCCGTGTGCGTACTGGGTGGAGTCATTCCAGCGTGGAACAGGTCCTTCCGGATGCCATGAAGAGCACAGGGTGCAGCCAACTGCAGGTGATGGCTCACTTCAGTACCAATCATGCGTGTCACTTTGGATCTGAAGAGATTCTTCTGGTTTGGAGCTGCTAACAGAAGTGGTAAAGGCTCTCAGTCTCGTTTGCGAGATGAAAGCAGAGCTGACCACTTGCAGCATAGTCGACAGGACTGATTGCGAACCTTTGATACATAGCCGAGTGGAGGGTCTGAATCAGGGGCTTAACGGTTCTGCGACCGTGTAGGCTGCAGATTCCTTGACTTGCGCCATAGGGTGGTTGGTTTCGGGTTCCGCTGAATAGGTCAGGAGTCCACTAAATGCATGTGGCGGCTACACGCGTAGCAGCGGCTGTGTGGCGTGAGCTGGGCGGTTTTTTTAGGTTAGAGAGTCTCAGAAAACACATAAAGGGCTTCAATCACAAAGGGTGCGGGCCGAACACAGGAAGAACGTAGATACAGGAACCATCGTTATAATAGTTGTAAATTGTCGAACCTGTGTTGGGGGAGTACCAGAGCTCCAAGCACGGATAGAGAGCACTGACGCTCAAATCGTGTAAGGCAATGAAAGCTGGGTAATGCCTGAGAAAAGTTCAGCTGAAATTTTTGCGAAAAACCTAACGGATTTGGAAAAGATAGGCAAAACAGAGTTGGCGGTGGCGTGTTTGTTGCCGTTAGAAGTAGTTTATGTTGACACGAAACTGAAGTGGATAGTTCCTGTGAGTTAGTATGGGGACAGGTCATTCTTGGCAACCGGAATAAAATAATAATTGGATCCTTTTACCGATTTCCCAACTCAGATGATACAATTGGTGAAAGGTTCAAAGAAAACTTGAGTTTGATTTTAAACACGTACCGGTACACGATTCCCACAATTATAGTTGGTGGCGACTTTAATTTACCCTCGATATGTTGGCGAAAATACATTTTCAGTTCCGGAGGTATGCATAAAACATCATTCGAAATTGTGCTAAACGCTTTCTCTGAAAATTATTTCGAGCAGTTAGTTCATGAGCCCACGCGAATTGTGAACGATTGTGAAAGCACACTTGACCTCTTGGCAACAAATAATCCAGAGTTAATAACGAGCATCAAAATGGAAAAAAATGGTTCAAATGGCTCTGAGCACTATGGGACTAACGTCTGAGGTCATCAGTTCCCTAGACGTAGAACTACTTAAACCTAAGGACATCACACACATCCATGCCCGAGGCAGGATTCGAAACTGCGACCGTAGCAACAGCACGATTCTGGACTGAAGCAGCTAGAACCGCTCGACCACAGCGGCCGGCCACCAAAATGAATACAGAAATTAGTGAACATAGGGTTGTCGTAGCGAGATTGAATATTGTAACCACCAAATCTTTCAAAAATAAACGAAAAATATACCTATTCAAAAAATCAGATAAAAATTAACTTGACTCTTTCCTGAGAAACAATCGCCGCTCCTTCCAAATTAATAATGTAAGTGTAGACCAGATGTGGCTTGAAATCAAATAAATAGTATCAGCGGCAATTGAGAGATTTACACCAAATAAACTGCGAAACGACAGAGCTGATCCCCCATGGTACACAAAACGGCTCAGAACACTCTTGCAGAAACAACGAAACAAACATGCCAAATTTAAACAGACGCAAAATATCCAAGATTGGCGATATTTTACAGAGACTCGAAATTTAGCGCGGATTTCATTGCGAGATGCTTATAATAGTTTCCACAACGAAACTTTGTCTCGAAACCTGGCAGAAATCCAAAGAGATTCTGGTCGTATGTGACGTATGCTACAGGCAAGACAAAATCAATGTCTTCTCTGCGCGATAGCAATGGAGATACTATTGAAGACAGTGCTGCCACAGCAAAGTTACTAAACACAGCCTTCCGAAACTCCTTCAGCAAAGAAGAAAAAGTAAATATCCCAGAATTCGAATCAAGATCAGCTGCCAACATGAGTAATGTAGAAGTAAATATCCTCGGAGTATTGGAGCAACTAAAATCACTTAATAAAAGCAACTCTTCTGGTCCAGGCTGTATACCAATTAGGTTCGTTCTGATGCATTAGCTCCGTACTTAACAATCATATACAACCGTTCGCTCGGCGAAATATCGGTACCCAAAGACTGGAAAGTTGCACGGGTGACACCAATATTCACGAAAGGTTGTAGGAGTAATCCAATAATTTACAGGCCAATATCATTGAAGTCGACATGCAGCAGGTTTTTAGAACATATATTGAGTTCGAACATTACGAATTACCTCGAAGATAATTGTCTATTGAGACACAGTCAACATGAGTTTAGAAAATATCGTTCTTGTGAAACATAACTAGCTCTTTACTCCCACGAAGTGTTGAGTGCTACTGACAAGGGATTTCAAAGGGATTTCGTATTTCTGGATTTCCGGAAGGTATTTGACAATGTACCACACAAGCAGCTTGGAGTGAAATTGTGTGCTAATGGAATACCGTCTCAGTAATGTGACTGGATTCGTGATTTCCTGCCAGAGAAAAAATGGCTCTGAGCACTATGCGACTTAACTTCTTTGGTCATCAGTCGCCTAGAACTTAGAACTAATTAAATCTAACTAACCTACGGACATCACACACATCCATGCCCGAGGCAGGATTCGAACCTGCGACCGTAGCAGTCGCTCGGCTCCAGACTGTAGCGCCTAGAACCACACGGCCACTCCGGCCGGCTCCTGCCAGACAGGTCACAGTTCGTAGTAACTGACAGAAAGTAACCGAGTAAAACGGAAGTGTTTTCTGGCGTTCCCCGAGGTAGTGTTATAGGCCCTTTGCTGTTCCTTATCTATATAAACGATTTGGAAGACAATCTGAGTAGCCGTCTTAGGTTGTTAGCAGATGACGCTGTCGTTTATCGACTAATAAAGTCATTAGAATATCAAAACAAACTGCAAAAACGGTTTGGAAAAGATATCTGTATGGTGCGAAAATTGGCAATTGACCCCAAATAACGAAATGTATTTGAGGTCATGCACATGAGTGCTAAAAGGAATCCGTTAAGCTTCGGTTATACGATCAATCAGTCAAATCTACAGTCCGTAAATTCAACTGAATGCCTTGGAATTACAATTACAAACAACTTAAATTTGGAGGAACACTTTGAAAATGTTATGGGGGAAGGCTAACCAAAGGCTGCGTTTTATTGGCAGGACACTTAGAAAATGTAACAGTCCTACTAAGGAGACTTTGTACACTACGCTTGTCCGTCCTCTTTTAGAATACTGCTGCGCAGTGTGACGGAGTACATCGAAAAAGTTCAGAGGAGGACAGAACGTTTTGTATCATCGCGAAATATGGGAGAGAGTGTCACTGAAATGATTCAGGATTTGGGCTGGACATTATTAAAAGAAAGGCGTTTTTCGTTGCGGAGGAATCTTCTCACGAAATTCCAATCACCAACTTTCTCCTCCGAATGCGAAAATATTTTGTTGACACCGACCTACATAGGGAGAAACGATCATTATGATAAAATACGGGAAATCAGAGCTAAAAATGGCTCTGAGGACTATGGGACTTAACATCTATGGTCATCAGTCCCCTAGAACTTAGAACTACTTAAACCTAACTAACCTAAGGACATCACACAACACCCAGTCATCACGAGGCAGAGAAAATCCCTGACCCCGCCGGGAATCGAACCCGGGCGTGGGAAGCGAGAACGCTACCGCACGACCACGAGCTGCGGACAAAATCAGAGCTCCCACGGAAAAATATGTGTGTTCGTTCTTTCCGCGCGCTATACGAGATTGGAATAATGGGAATTGTGGCAGCACAGTTGTTGCATTAGTACCACGGCTATCAGTAACGTTGTTAGTTCTTTGTCAGTACTGTTACTCAAATCATCATAATAGATACTCAAATCATTTTAATTCTATTAATACCATTTTAATATTGTTCATCATAATGACTATAATGTTATTCATCAAGTAATTATGATATAAAAAATATTGCATGTATAAAACACTGGTCAGATTTACGAGGGTGCCTGAGTGCCTGATCAGGTTACATAAACAAACATTTTTCCTTCGAAATAAGCGAAACCGCCAACACACCTTAACAGACATACACGCACAGAGATTGTTTGGGTGCTTATATTCTGACTGAAAAAAAGAAAGAAAAAGAAAACCCTTAATGAAGTTTTCTACGCAGAGGCGCTTAGAAAGGAAAAACGTCATTCTCAGATTTGTATTTCTGAAAGAATCAGAATTTACTGTCACTACTTGGGTACAATCTAGCAGACTCCGCGGTTCCCAGTGCAGAGGCCCGTAGAGTCATGTTTGTAAGAGCTATAACGGGTTACAGAGTTAGGTGTCTGGTTTCACACTGAAGGCCGTTCGGTTATACTCAAGCAGACGGCGTTTTCCATCGTTGTTAATCTTCTATCGACATCTACCTGATCGTTTCAGAATGCTGCTGATACCTTGACTTCTAGCGAATGCTCTTTGCATGCGCTCGAACTTAGAGAAATTACAAACATCCCAAATCAGGTAGGTATAACGGGGACCTGATCCCCGTTTCTACCTAACCAACCCAAGTACCCTGGCATAACCACTGCACCACCGGGCTCACGAAAAGCCCTCTAGAGGGAAACCACTGACCTACATCGTTCACTAAACCTTCTTTCGAAAGCATTAATGATATCTATACAGTCAAGCATCATTCTAACAGCAGAGAAGGATAATTTTAGAAAATATTGAGCCACATACAAAGTATAACAGCAAGAGTGGATGTTTTTGGACAGCAAGAAAACGAAGAGGCGAAAGAAGGAAAGTTTGTTTTAAAATCTGACACGCAATTTGCGAAGGCATCATACACACTCACGAAATACGGAACACATCGCCTACTATGAGAGTTATCAAGTAATGCAGACACTGGGAGTACAATCATGAATATTAACAAAGAGAAAAATAATGTCAATACGATCAACAGTGATGCTATAGTTCGTTCTTGAAAAGTTTCAATTGATGTTTAAGTGGAAAAACACTATTACTAATTTCCCACTGTGATATGGCTAACAATTATAACATGAGAATACTCTATAATAAGCAGACTGTTACTGCTGATTCACTGCCAAAGAAGCAACACCACGAGGAACGCCGACAACGCAGGAATTGGTGGCAAAGCAACTGAGTGCAACAGCCGAAACATGGTTTAACAGCCTACCAGGACAACAAAGCTATTTATTGGGAGTCAGAAGGTATCGATGAAAAAGAATAAGACAGATATAAGTATTTGTGGACTTATAATGAAACTAGTTGGACGCTGCCCTGGAAGCTAGTCATCCCAAATAGTGCAAGCTTCTACGGCAAATACTGAAAGAGAGATCGAGACGAAGGTAGCAATGTGGTTGGCGTCCCGGCAGAAAATGAAAGTGTAGTCGACATGAAGTGACGTTAGAAACGAAACTAAATGGAAGTGGGACAATAGTTTTGCGCAGTATGTTCTTATGACACTGCGATGGCACTGCTGGTGATGTGATCCTACGGGAAAGCACGAAGTTGGCCACGACGGCATCCACTTAACTCCAGCAAACCGCAGGCAAACAGCCGTTGCGATATCAAATTATTCGGCCTCCCTGAAATCTCTCGCAATACGCCGAAAACAGACAGGACTCGCTACACCGGTTCTTTACCTCATTCTCTTCGTAGAACATTGTTAACGGCAAAATACACATGGACACGAAGTCTGTAGTTGCCTTATGTCTAATATTCAGCAACGACTAGTTACTAATAGCACAGAGGAATGGCCTGTTTACGAGGTATCATTAGACATCTGCAGCTTGTCACATATTGGAATATTATTTCCGGACCTGTGAGGTTAAAAATAAATAAAAAAAATTTAAAAAAATACTTCGATCGTCGGGGGAAAGGAATGATAGGGAAAGATGCCTGGTAAAATTTTGCTCAGAGCACAGTTTAACTATTGCTAACACTTGGTTTAAGAATCACGAGAGACGCTTGTGGACGTAGAACAGACTTGGAGGCACCAGAAGAAGTCAGACAGGTTATATAGTAGCGAGGCAAAGATTTCGAAACCAGATTTTAAATGGCAAGACACCTCAAGGAGCAGATGTTTGTTTTCTCTGATAGCTTTGAGAGATGGAACAGTGAAGGCCCCAGATGAGCAACTGGCCATAGAGACAAAGCGTACTAGAAATTCTCGGATAAAGCACGAGAAACTAAATTCGGCTGACGAATTCAGAAAATATAAGAATGTAGCAAACAAAGCAGGAAAAGTGGAGTGTAAGCGCCTAAAAATGGAGACTGACAGGAAGAGAGACGCAAAGCTGTAGAAGCCTGCAACATGTGAGACATATGTAGCCACAATTAATAAACAAAGTTTTAGAGACAAGAGAAGCACCTGTATGAGTATCAATACTGCAGAGGGCAAGCCAGAACTAAGCAAGGAGTGAAGATTGAGACTTGGAAAGAATATACAGAAGAGTTAGGTAAATAAAACAAACCTGAAGAGAATATTATGTAAAGGGAAAAGGAAGAAGAAGGGAACTGGATGGGAGATATGATACTGCGAGAAGAATTTGACAAAGCATTGAGACATCTAAGACGAAACAAGGCACCTGTAGTAGATGACACTCCCTCTAAATTATTAAGCGCTTGGCCGAAACTACCGTGACAATATTATTTCACCTGGTATGCAAGACACAAGAGACTGTGAAGACGATAGGTACTGATAGGTGTGAATATTACGGGCCCATTTGTTTAATAAGTTACGGGTACAAAATACTGACTCGAATTATCTACAGAAGAATCTTAGAAGATAGACTGAAGAAGGGGAATCTACGTTTATAGCGTGTGCAGATTTATGGGATGCTTTTGACAATGTTGACTGAACACACACTCTGAAGGTAGCAGGGATTATACAAAGGCAGTGAAAGGTTACTTACAACCTGCACAGAAACCAGATTGCAGTTGTAAGAATCAAAGGACATCAAACGGAAGCAGTAATTGAATAGGGAGTGAGACAGAATTGCCGCCTATCCTCCAGGTTATTCAATCGGTACTTTGAGCAATCAACACAGGAAGCCAAGGACAAGTTTGCAAATGGGGTTTAAGTTCTGATAGAAAAAATAAAAACTTCGCGGTTTGTGGATAATATCGTAATTCTGTCAGAGACGGTAAACGACTTGGAAAATCAGTTGACCGGAATGGATAGTGTCTTGAAAAATGCATTAAAGACGAATATGGACAAAAGTAAAACAGCGGTAATGGAATGTAGTCGCATTAAATCAGGTCTTACTACATAAGGGGATGGAGTAATAAAAGTAGTAGACGAATATAGCCATTAGGGCAGCAAAAAACAGGCGGCGGCCGAAGGATGGAGACAGGCAATAGCAAGAAAATGATTTCTGCGAAAAAGGGGAATCTGTTAATGTCTGATATCAATACAGGTGTTAGGAAGTCTTTTCTGGGGATACGGCTCTGGAGCGTAGCCTTGCACGGATGTGAAACGTGGACGACAGGTAGTTAAAACAAGAATAAAATTGAATCTTTTGAAGTGTGATGCTACAAAAGAATGCTGAAGATTAGATGGTAGATCGAATAACTAATGAGGAGGTACTGAATCGAACTGAGGAACAGAGAAAGTTAGCTAAAAGAAACGGCGCAAATTAACTCAAAGAAGGGATCGGTTGATGGCACGCATCTTGTGGCATCTAAGGATAGTGAGTTTGGTACTGGAGTGTAAAAATTGCAAAGGGAGGCCTAGGTATGAACACAGCAAGCAGGTTCAAGTGGATGAAGTTGCCGTAGTTATGCAGAAATGAAAATCCTTGCACCGTATAGACATGTGTGTAGAGGTCATGAAATCAGTCTCCAGACAGAAGACCACAACACCAACACCTGAAGAATTTTTTTTCTTTCGTCTTTTTTGTAAAATCTTACAAGCTGGTCCTCGTAGTAGGCGGTTTCTAGAGGAATCGTCATCCTAGCATTTATGTACGGTGCCGCGATTTAGCTTCCACTGCTAGCGAAAAAGTAGCTAGTCATGTCCTCGACATGACCTTTCGTTCGCAGGTAGCTTGCCTAACATTCACCGGTAGCTTGCAACTACTGTAGTCTTCGTTCAGATTACCCATTAAGCGGTATTTAATGGAGAACAGCACGACCGTGGCCTTAGCGCGCGCGACTGCTGGAGCAGACGCACGTAGCCACGCTGTTGAATATGGCTGCATAGGCATATTGAACGCCAGGACCGAAGTATAACACTGGCAATACGTGTATTGTCACTACTTCTTTGATTTAGCCCGCTGGAAGAAACTGAAGCGGTATGTCTCATATAGTTACTGTTATTTAACATCACATTTTAGCCCTAACCGTCTTTGAATTTGTTCACGTATTAGTAAATACTCAGGGGGCAAGTAAGTAAGTATTGACGTTCTAAAAATTAACCAATTAAAACATGCGTCTTTCCACATTCATTCACTAATTCCGCCTCTTTGTCACGATGTGTTCACCTCTGTGGAAAAAATATTTTTAAATACTATGTCTACGAGGTAAAAGTAAATGAGGAAAAACAAGAAAAGGAAAACATAGAAGCCGGTCACACTTTCGTTGAATATTGTGTATTACGTTGGTGCATAAGTTCGTAGCGTTTTCGTGTTGCCTGTCGGTTTTTCCGATTGCTAAGGGATTTATAGATTGTCATTCTTTATTTCTAGCTGTCTGTTGCTTTTTTTAGTTTATATTTTGTCATTTTAAAATGGTGAGTGGAGCTGTGGAGGCTACAGTTGGCTCGTGAACAACACCGACCATTCCTCCCCTTCACGTTACTGGTAATGGGAAATAGTGCATTTATGCTAACGTAAGGAGAATAAAGTAATGGCTGAGCCCAAACAAAGCAGCAACTTCCCCGTTCAAAGATCTGCACGCATCCGCAAAAGAATATGTTACGCATCTGGTGGAACAGCGACATGTGGTGTTCTATGAATTGCTTCCTCGGGGTGTAAACATCGCTGCTGACATTTATTGCCAACAACTGAGACGTCTTGCAGACGCAGTCCACGACCAGGAGGACTGCGTGAAGTGATGCTACTCCATGATAACGCCCGCCTGCGTTCTACTACACTGAAAACCCTATAGGCCTATAGCAGTTGGGATGGGGAGTCATTCCGAACTCACCTAATCTTGTGCTCTCAGATTTTCGCCTCTTCCGCTATCTATCGAACAAACTTGAAAGAACTTCCATTCCAGATGAAAATACGCTCCGAGCGTGGCTCGACCAATTCTTTACCTTAAAACCACGAGGTTTCTAGTCGCGGAAGCTAAAAGTTACTCCAGCGTTGGAATATTGTTGTAAATAGTGAGGCAGAATATATTATCTCCAGCGTTGGAATACTGTTGTAAATAGTGAGGCAGAATATATTATTGATGACTAAAGTCTATGTTGTGTGTATCTGTTGTGTTTACTAAACTTATGAAAAAAACGTTACGAACTTATGCACCAATGTAATACTCTGTAATGGACTGAAACCACATTCAGCCGCTTATTATATTTCTTATGGAAATTTCAAATGGTATAGGTTTTTTCCCCTCTCCTACTTATTGTTTCAAACAGCCGCAAAATTGGTCAATAATCTCAGACCATAATAACTTTTTTTTCTCGAAATATAATGAAAATACATAGGACCAACAACAACCACTACGAAAACTTCCTTAAAACAAAGGAGTCAGATACATGGGGGCAACAACGTACATTGCGAAGTTTTTAAGGCTGAATTACGGAACTTTCTGTTGGGTAACCCCTACTAAAGTGCAGAGCATCTTCACGGAAACTCTTAAAAATGTTTTCGTTTACGTTGTAGTTAAGATTAGCACTGTAACTGAATGGTCTCCCGTGATATTATGTCAGTTCATAGTGTCGCAAATACATAAAACCTCATTTATCACCTTCCATATTCCAGTCGTCTCTTCGCCATGGGACCCATGGTATACGACTTGCGTAATGTCATATAGAGGGCGAACTTGTGCTCGCTATTACAAGGCACCACAGAAGGAAAAGAAAGAATCACAAAGATGGTGCCAAGTAAGAAAAAATGTAATCCCATTCGATTGGTAAAGCAGCGCCACTTGAGTTTCTTTTTATTTTCCTCCATCTTATTCTTTACTTCTACAGTGGCAAAGCACTGTCCGTATGAATTATTACTATCTAGAGGACACCTGATCCTCCTGCAGACGCAGTTTACAAGTGACGGCTATATACTACAAACAGTCTGTATACTATAACAATCTAAATTGATAAAGTTTCATACAACAGTTTACCGACATACGGCTCACGTGGCGAAATGGAGTGGCTCGTTTTGATGTGTTTGAAATGTTGTGGGGTCGTCCTATGTTGCTGTACCAGATCTATAGAAATAAACCGCTGCTCCTCGATTGCCGATACCTAATGACCGCAAATAAGCCTGCTAACCAAGACTGCTAGCAGAGCGTTCCGTAGCGGTGAGAGTTTCTTTTCCCTCGCGCAGCGACCCGACACTGCTTTTCTACTAGGAACTAAATGAACGAGAGTGACTAACTTCAGCTGCGCAAAGAACCAGAGTGCCTTAGAAGCCATTCCCTCTGACTTTTAGCACATAAACAACAGCATGTACTATGTCGTGCAACAGCCCTTCTGGCACTGACTTATCAGCTACGCCTATATGTTAAAAAATCTTTCTTATGTGATTTTTTAAATGTTTAAGTAAGTTTCCAACGATACCTAAAATCAAAATCTTGGTGCGAAGGTACTTTCTTAGATACGAAGCTTCGTATTTTTATTTTTTCACTGACTCTGCTATTTCTTCCCACATAAGAAACACCATAAACACAGGTTCTGGCTCTTTCCACATTTGGTTATTTCATGCATAAATGCGAGGAACAGAAATGCGAAAAAATTCTATCCTCGCAGGTCACAAGTCTTTGTTCACAAGGAATCTGAGCACATTATGTTCTCCTTCAATTCTCACATGTACTTCTTTCGAAGGGAATTCCACTTCAGCGATTTTCAACGTGTGGTCCACGGTTCTTCTACGTTTCTTAAAAAGATTCTGCTTTTTGTCCAGTTTTATTTTTCGAAATACTTTCTGTAAAACAACACTCGAAGAGCGTGACAAAGACGCCACGACATTTCGTTTCCGCGCTTTCGTCTACCTCATTTTCTGAACAGAGGGATAATGACAATCTCTGTCTTCGTCAGCTGAGTCCTATTTTCATTCTGCGCGGCAGCGAGTACTACGTCTATCCGATTCAATCCTTTCACACTTCAAATTAAGAAATAAAATTAAAGTTGTCAAAATGTTCTGGTGAAGCTTGCAACTTCCACAACATAACCCTTTACTAACAATACAAATATTGCAAAACTGTATAAGATTAGTATCTATTTCATTGCTCATGCATCGAGAGCATTATCAATCTCACATGAGGCCTACATGCATTAATTTTTTGTCATCAGTCTTCTGACTCGTTTGATGCGGCCCGCCACGAATTTCTCTCCCGTCCCACCTCTGCATCTCATATTACCATTTGCACTCAACATCCTTCATTATTTATTGGATGTATTACAATCTGTAGTCGAATTAAGTCGGGTGATGCTGAGGGAATTAGATTAGGAAATGAGACACTTAAAGTAGTAAAGGAGTTTTGCTATTTGGGGAGCAAAATAACTGATGATGGTCGAAGTAGAGAGGATATAAAATGTAGACTGGCAATGGCAAGGAAAGCGTTTCTGAAAAACAGAAATTTGTTAACATCGAGTATAGATTTAAGTATCAGGAAGTCGTTTCTGAAAGTATTTGTATGGAGTGTAGCCACGTATGGAAGTGAAATATGCACGATAAATAGTTTGGACAAGAGGAGAATAGAAGCTTTCGAAATGTGGTGCTGCAGAAGAATGCTGAAGATTAGATGGGTAGATCACATAACTAATGAGGAGGTATTGAATAGAATTGGGGAGAAGAGGAGTTTGTGGCACAACTTGACAAGAACAAGGGACCGGTTGGTAGGACATGTTCTGAGGCATCAAGGGATCACACATTTAGCATTGGAGGGCAGCGTGGAGGGTAAAAATCGTAGAGGGAGACCAAGAGATGAATACACTAAGCAGATTCAGAAGGATGTTGTTGCAGTAAGTACTGGGAGATGAAGAAGCTTGCACAGGATAGAGTAGCATGGAGAGCTGCATCAAACCAGTCTCAGGACTGAAGACAACAACAACAACATTACAATCTGTGTTTTCCGTTACAGTTTTTAGCCTTTACAGCTCCCTGTAGTACCATGGGAGCTAGTCCTCATGTCTAATACATGTCCTATCATCCCACGCCTTCTTCTTGTCAGCGTTTTCCGTAGATTCTCCGAACAACGTCTTCATACCTTATCTGAGCAGTCCACTTAATTTCAACACTCCTCTGTAGAATTACATCCCAAACGCTTCGATTTTTCCGTTCCTGCTATGCCACAGTCCATGACTCATCATCACACAATGCTGTGAGCCGAACGTACATTCTCAGAAATTTCTTCCCCACATTAAGGCCTATCTTTGATACTAGCAGATTTCTCTTGGCCAGGAATGCCGCCTTTGGAGGTGCTAGTCTCCTTTTTATGCCGTTCTTACCCGTCCATCAGGAGGGATTTTGCTGTCTAGGCAGCAGAATTCCCTTCGTGATCACCAATTTTGGTATTAAGGTTCTCGATTTCTGCATTTCTGCTACTTTTCATTGCTTTCGTCTTCCATCGATTTACTCTCAGGTTTCTTCACAGTTACCTTCCTTGTATCTACGTTCCTCCTCATTCATACAGAACAGTTCTTTCTGGGGAAAGACATCAGCTTTGTATTAGAGGCGCTGACAGATTGTAACACAAAAGCACAAATTACAAGAAAACTTAACGGGAACAGTGGCTGTAGCAGCTTATCTTACCCTCTCTTAGTCAGTAACATGGGAGTCTCAATCACAGTTTCAGACGCACACTGCACAACAACCACAGTTATTTTAATGATTCGAATATAGTCATATCGTTTACAACAATCAACGTACCTTTCAGTCATACAAGCAAAATATATACATACAACAAAGGTACATGTCTAAAACACACCGGTGCCGGGATTCAAATACGCTGTTTACGTTTCATGAAGAAACGTCGCTGTCCCTAGACTATGGTAGGCCGCAAGTTTGTTGTTGTAGTCATCAGTCCACAGACTGGATTGATGCAGCTCTCCATGCTACTCTATCCTGTGCAAGCTTCTACTGCAACCTACATCCTTCTGAATCTGTTTAGTGTATTCATGCCTTAGTGTCCCTCTACGATTTTTACCCTCCGCCCTTCTCGCCAATACTAAATTGATGATGCCTTGATGCCTCATAACGTGTCCTACCAACTCATTCCTTCTTCTAGTCAAGCTGTGCCACAAATTCCTCTTCTCCTTAATTCTATTCACTACCTCCTCATTAGTTACGTGATCTACGCATCTAATCTTCAGCATTCTTTTGTAGCACCACATTTCGAAAGCATCTATTCTCTACTTGTCAAAACTATAACGTACTTTTACAGTACTAAAGCACTTACATGGTGCTTACGAATCACAGAATTGATAAATGGCAATGGAATAACTAGAAATCGTCATTGAACTACGGGCAAAATCTAGCCGTAGCGGACTCAAATAGCAGCATATGATACGGATGGAAGAGTCACAGTCTATTGTTGGATGTACATGACGCGTCCCCGGACTGTATTCTCCGTCACAGTACGCACTGATTTAGTTCTAGAGCGCAGCGAAAGTTAACCGTTTCACATTTTATGGCAAGTTCGACAAAGAATACGGAAAAGAGAATCAGACGGTGGGCATGATTCTCTTAAAGTGGAAAGAATATGGAATCATTGCACAATTACGGTGTATACGTGCTATTTTAGCGGAAGCTCGTCTCGTGCTCACAAAATTAACACAGGTGTAAATGACCTTTTGTTAACGCTTTGGCGAAGTGCATGCCGTTACAGCTATCCACATTTCACCTGGCCACATATAATTTACAAGTGAGATTACACATAACCATTAATCAAGCTTGGTTTTGTAATCATATATTCCACCAACTAGTTCCGAATTTTGTTTGGTGCTAGGAGTGATCCTTCACGTTCCTTACGAAACTGAAAAATATTAGGTCGCTTATTGACTCGAAATGCGCGTTCATTTGTTTCATCTCCAACAGGACCGAGAACAGCCTTTGGACTGATGGCCGATTACCCGTATTTTCTCGTCAAAAAGTTGTTCCGGTGGCTAGTGCAACGCAAAACATGGATCTCGATTTTGAAGCAAATACGCACTGTTCGTCGGTGCTTCGGCTACGCGATGGTATTCAACCCGTGCATACAGTTCTTGTCGAGCTTCCTTCAAAATTACTTGGCAGAAATATAGTAGATTAACGTTCCGCCTTTTACGCAAAGCACTGTTTTTTCTTGTTACCCAAACATGTTTCGACACTTCTGTGCCATCATCAGTGGGTTTTGTTTACTGAGCAACTGTAAAAAGTGAACCTATTTTAGGCTGTAACTGATCTACGAAAATGAGGTCTAAAGACAGTATTTGTTCCTTTTTGTTGCTACCTTGATTTTACATTATATGGTTTTGCAGGTCCATCTATATGGTATCCTGCATATCATCTACAAATCAGCAATTGTATCTGCTTTGCAGATGATAAGCTATCATCTGCAATTTTTTTTACAATTGTTCAATAAACAAAAGCCACTGATGATGGCACAGATGTGCCGAAACAGGTTTGGGTAACAAGAAAAAACAGTGAGACTTCCTGGCAGATTAAAACTGTGTGCCGGACCGAGACTCGTACTCGGGACCTTGCCTTTCACGGGCAAGTGCTCTACCATCTGAGCTACTCAAACGCGACTCACGCCCCGTCCTCACAGCTTTACTTCTGCCAGTATCTCGTCTCCTAAGTATATTGCGGAAACATGGCTTAGCCACAGCCTGAGGGGTTTTTCCAGAATGAGATTTTCACTCTGCAGCGGAGTGTCCGCTGATATGAAACTTCCTGGCACATTAAAACTATGTGCAAAGGCAAAGGTCCCGAGTTCTAGTCTCGGTCCGGCACACAGTTTTAATCTGCCAGGAAGTTTCATATCTGCGCACACTCCGATGCAGAGTGAAAATCTCATTCTGAAATAAAAACAGTGTTTTGCATCAAAGGCGGAACGTATATCCAATAATTTTGGAACTAAAAACACGAAAAAAATTCAAGAGCTGCAAATATAAAAGATGAATACGCACAAAGACAAAGGAAACAAATTGCATCTACAACTACAGAAAGAGTGTCTCATATTTTTAAAAATCTAGCTACAGATGTTTTCCTGTCTGTATCTTGGTGATAGTATACGTGTGCCCAAAGACATGGTTAAAGTGCAAAACTACTCAGGTGGTCCACAACAGGTCATGAGTAAGCGCCCGCCTTCGGGTTGAAGACAACACAAGGCCGCAATGTTAAATTTAAAATTTTCTATTAAATGCGTTTCCGTTTCTCACTCTGTTTTGCAGTCGAAAATGAGAATAAAACCTTAACCAAAAAAATGTTTTTCCTCGTGGATAGAAAAAAAGTGCCTTCACCAAAGCAGTGTAAAATCTCTTAGGTGCAACTGCGGAGTCCAATAAAGCATGTTCCGTTGCAGTGATTAATTTTGTGTTTCATAAAGTTATAGCATTTCACTGTTAAATGTCGTGTTCAAAAGAAATCACCTTAACGCGCATGCGACCCCTATAAAACCGTCGCCGGCTACGCTGGTGTCCAGCAGCATATATAACTCTGCAAGTAAACAACATGAGAATGAGGTACGCCTCCTGGGAACGTGCCTGTCTTACTGCAACGACGATAATTGGCAAGAATGTGCTGGAAATGTCGCCTTAAACATTTATTTCTGAAATCTTTTTGTTGAGACAGCGACCCTCTTTGCACGTATTTCCCAGCAATAAAAACATGTTGTCCTTGCGTAATGGGCTCAATGGAGCCCGTCCGCGAGACTCTGGATGCACCGTACGACCTCTGAGGCTAACATTGTGGGTAATCCCCTTGTGGGTAAGAACAGCTGTTTTTACGCGGTGCTTTTAACCGAGGAGGATATTAATAACTATCCACAATATGAGACAAACATAAGCTGCCACTGCTGATATATGTTAGTTGATGTTCTGGCGTTAATCTTGTCACATTTTTTATTTATCTTTTTCCGACTACTGATCAAAGTACTCCTTTTCCTATGAAGACACCTCATGGACCAGACAATAAAATGCGGGGCAGAAAATTATGCCTCAGGTCATGTTATCACGTAAGGAACCACAGGCTATTAACATGTTGCATATAGTACATGCACATCTGGCAAAAACATCAATTTCCTGGTGCTGCAGAAGGATTAAATCAACACTAACTTTCGACAACAAATGTGGTAGCTGTTCCTCCCAGAATTTTTCGGCACAATGACTGCCTTCTGAAGCATTCATCCTGAGGAAACAAGAGGTAGACTTCAATGATGGAGCTGGCACAAATGTCGTGTACTGACAAGAATGGGCATAAATACATTGAGTATTTCTGAAACTCACTTACGTTATTATTTAAGTTAGCATCCTTCGACCTGACCAATCACAACGACTTCAGTAAAAATTACACTGAGTAGCTGAAAGCTGTCGTAGTACGGATGTCACTTAAAAGTGTAAACTACTTCTGCCAGTAAAACTTGAGTCTCCTCCGTCGCGTGGAATGTTCACGTAACTACTTCGACAACCGCCGATACCTGTAAACACTCTGTAATTTTCTAACAGAGAAAAATAATTAAACAGGAGATCGCTGTGCGTGGCAACTTTTAAGTCCTCTGACACCAAATAAGTAAACAGGAGAGTACAGAGGCACCTGCAACCGGATCATGGGTACAATACAATGAAAACTGATACGTCTTGCAACTCGTAGCGATGGCATATCTCGCTTCAGACAGAGTGGCAAAGAATCGGCAGAACTGCACTGCAGATTGTCTTACGCGAAATCTTGTGTCGCAACACCTAGCGTTCCTGAGGGCACACACCATCACCAAAGGGCAGGCCGCAGAGGACGGGCTCTGCACGTAACAGCGACCGCGCGTCTTTCGCCACAACAGGCGCCGGCGTACGGCGGCAAAACAGGTAACAAGTTCTGCGAATTCCTACTCGCGGCAACGAGTAACTGCTCGGAAAGGCACGTTGTCGTTACTGCAATCTTCCCTATGCTTACAGACCGCGTTCTTCAAAATATTGTTGTACTGAAATGCTGTGCTCAAAAATGGCTCTGAGCACTATGGGCTTAACATCTGGGGTCATCAGTCCCCCTAGAACTTAGAACTAATTAAGCCTAACTAACCTAAGGACATCACACACATCCATGCCCGAGGCAGGACTCGAACCTGTGACCGTAGCGGCAGCGCAGTTCCGAACTGAAGCGCCTAGAACCGCTCGGTAACAGCGGCCGGCAAATTCCTTGCTTTCCGAGTGTTCAGCTGAGTTATTGATTCCACTTTATGAAAAATATTTCAAGGATTGAACCAAAGGCAGTCCTCAAGGCAGCGAGCACGTATAAAGACACAGCTCGCAGCACCTGAATAAGATGTCTGCCTCTGTCGTCGAAATATTACAGATAAAATGGAATCAACCACTGGGATGAACACTCGGAGGCGCATCAGAGACTCTTTAGTGCACGGCGTGGGGACGTCCTATCAATATATATCGTACCGTTCTATTCACAAGTTGATAGGGGATGGCTGGTAGTAATGATAGTAATTTAAGACGATCGTGGTGCATGGAGTGTCAAGGCTTTTGCGTCAACTGACTACTTCATCACGATTGAAAGAAACTTCATACGGCAATAATACAATCCGTAGGAACTACGGTACGGCAGTACCTCTTAGGCGGGTACAACTCAGTTTGTCGTAACTTGAATCGTTGTGGTTATCGTCTTCTTCCCTCTAATACTAAATTGGTGACCCCTTGATGTATCAGAATGTGCGCTATCAACGGATCCCTTCTGATAGTCAGGTTCTTTTCTTTCCAATTCTATTCGTTAGTTACGTGATCTACCCCTCTAACGTTCAGCATTCTTTCGTAGCCTCACATTTCAAATGCTTCTATTCTCTTCTTTTCTGAACTGTATATCGTCCATGTTTCACTTCTATATATCGCTATACTCCATACAAATATTTTCAGAAAAGACTTCTTGGCACTTACACCGATATTGCCCGCCCGTTTAGCCGTGCAGTCTAACGCACTGCTTTCCGGGCAGGAAGGCGTGCCGGCCCCCAGCACGAATCCGACCGGCGGATTAGTGTCGAGGTCCGGCGTGCCCTGCTTCCGCCTCAGTTACACCATGACGACGATTGATGCGCAAACACTGTCTCCGCGTACGCGTACACCATAATTACTCTACCACGCAAACATGGGGTTACACTCGTCTGGTGTGAGACGTTCCCGGAGGAGGAGGAGGAGGGGGGCGGGGTCTCCAGGTCCACTGGGGGGCCGAACCGCACAATAACCCTGGGTTCGGTGTGGGGTGGCGGTGGGATGAGCGGACTGCTGTACCCTGTTGTGTACCAGTGAGGGCAACGGCGGACATGAAGCCTCTCCGTCGTTTCTAGGTCCCAATACCATACAATAAATTGATATTCGACATTAACAAACTTCTCTTCAGAAGTGCTTTCCTGGCCAATGCCAACCTGCATTTTATACCCTCTCTGCTTCGGCCGTATTCAGTGACTTTGTTTCCCAAATAGCAAAACTCATCTACTTCTGTAATTGTCTCGTCTCCTAATCTAATTCCCTCAGAATCAGCTGCTTTAATTCGGCTGCATTCCATTATACTCCTTTTCTTTTGTTGGTTTTCGTCTTATATCCTCCTTTCAGGACCCTGTCCATTCATTCAACTTCTCTTCCAAGTTCTTTGCTGTCTCTGAGAGAATTACAACAACAGCGCCATATTCTGACTGTTTATATATCCCTGTATTTGAATACGCATGCCTATACCAGTTTCTTTGGCGCCTCAGTGTATAAGATATTATCCCCCTTTCAAGACGCTGTCCATTCCGTTTACATGCTCTTCCAAGTCCTTTGATGCCTGCTGACAGAATTACAATGTCATCGGCAAACCTCACTGTTTTTATTTTTCTCCCTAGACCTTACTTCCTACTCCAAATTGTTCTTTTGTTTCCTCTCTGTACAGATTGAATAACATCGGCAATAGGCTACAGCCCTGTCTCACTCCATTCTCAACCAATGGTTCCCTTTCATGTTCCTCACTCTTATAATTGCAGCCTGGTTTTTGTAAAAATTGTAAATAGCCTTTCGCTCCCTGTATTTTACTCTTCCCACCTTGAAAGAGAGTATTCCAATCAACATTGTCGAAAGGTTTCTCTAAGTCTACAAATGCTATAGACGTTGGTTTGCCCTTCCTTAATCTATCTTCTAAATGAAGTCGTAGGGTCAGTATTGGCTCGCGTGCGCCTGTTTCCCCGGCATCAAAACTGATCTCCCCCGAGGACGGCTTCTACCAGTTTTTCCATTCTTCTGTAAAGAATTCGTGATAGTATTTTTCAACCATGACTTATTAAACTGAAAATTCAATAACACTGACACCTGTCAGCACCTGCTATATTTGGAATTACAAGTTGTCTTAAGACAAGAAATTTCTTTCAATTAAGAGGAAACCAGTTTGCCAATTATTCTCTGCTCCTTCGTTCCTGCCTCACCTTACATAAAATGTAGACTACAGGTTTCTGAAACAAGTACTGTTCTATTTTCGACAACCATGGACTACAAAATGCGATGACTTCAACTGTTTGACACGTCACAGAGGACTGCGTACTGTTTTTCAAGTTAAGTGTCACCTACGTCAATGCCGAAAATTGTTGTTTATTACGGAAGATAAGCAAACGCATTGCTAGTTCAACACTTTTCACCCATATGGTATTCACTTCGACCAGTCATCCGTTAACGCAAAAAAAAAAGGGTTGCCGATACCGAGTGTACAATATGAGTATGTTCAGCATGTGTAGAAATGTGTGTACCTGTTTAACACCAGTATTTTACTATAAGAGATGGGCGTAATTTACGAAGGTTAGTTAAAATTTTTTTGCCCTCGGACTGAAAGACTGCTAGTTTTAGGACATCTTTTCTTTTCACGCCTATGATAGTTGAGTTTTTTCTTTTCTTTTTATCAGACAGTTGTTTCCATTCCTAAAACTAGATACTGGATGAAATATATCGTTCCCGTATTCCGCTATGTGCATCCATACTGTTAATGTACGTTTTTTAATGTCATGTGTATACATTCCATTAGGTAACCATCTCAAAATTACTCATCGTCTTATATCTTGGGAGTCCAGCAGAAGGCTTCTTTGTTCACGCCAAGAGAGGTGGTGCTGTGCTTGGCATACTACATCCGCAATCAGTAGGACGACGGTTGAAATCCACGATTGGCTATCCTGATTTTGTTTTTTCGTTGATTTCCGTAAATTTCTCCGGGATGGTTGCCTTGAAAGGACTACTTGCTTGGCTATATTTCCCAACAACGTACATTTCGTTTTCACTACAGCCTTCCCTGAAGAGTGTTCCCTAATCCATTTGTTCGTTTTCCTTCCTTATTAATTCCAGCATATAGCACCTCTTTACCATTCGATAAGTTGCCCCGTTTTTAAAAGGACTTCGTATCGTATGTCCACGTCTGACTGCTGCAAGCAGAGAAACAGGTTGTACACACTGACTGTTCATTTTTTCGATTCACCCATATCGGGAGCTCAGTTTTAAAGTCGCTATTGGTGTTCTGTTTTAGCAAAAGGACACCAGACCGCTTCTTCTCTTCTTTTTATTTCCTTTGTTGTCCACCTACTAGAAGTCTTCAGTTGGTCCAATAGTAAAACTCATGAATTGATTCTATGATTTCGTTGTTAATTTAAATGTATTTTCAAAGCGTTATTTTATTTTAGCCGACAAAATAAGAGAACTTAAAACAATAAGTTTAAGAAAATATGTATTTGTTAATCTGCACTAGATGGAAACAAAATCGGCAAAACGACGATAGTACGCATACATTCCATAAACATGTATTCCTTGTCCAATTTTTTCAGTTCAGAGTTCTGAAAACTGCCAGTAGGACTACTGGGAATAGACTTGGTGTTCTGGAATCTTCTTGTATCATAACTATTTCAGTTCTATATTTCTCACTGTGCTGATGTGGTCTAATGAAAGCTATATAACACAGACGTATCTACACTCCTGGAAATGGAAAAAAGAACACATTGACACCGGTGTCTCAGACCCACCATACTTGCTCTGGACACTGCGAGAGGGCTGTACAAGCAATGATCACACGCACGGCACAGCGGACACACCAGGAACCGCGGTGTTGGCCGTCGAATGGCGCTAGCTGCGCAGCATTTGTGCACCGCCGCCGTCAGTGTCAGCCAGTTTGCCATGGCATACGGAGCTCCATCGCAGTCTTTAACACTGGTAGCATGCCGCGACAGCGTGGACGTGAACCGTATGTGCAGTTGACGGACATTGAGTGAGGGCGTATAGTGGGCATGCGGGAGGCCGGGTGGACGTACCGCCGAATTGCTCAACACGTGGGGCGTGAGGTCTCCACAGTACATCGATGTTGTCGCCAGTGGTCGGCGGAAGGTGCATGTGCCCGTCGACCTGGGACCGGACCGCAGCGACGCACGGATGCACGCCAAGACCGTAGGATCCTACGCAGTGCCGTAGGGGACCGCACCGCCACTTACCAGCAAATTAGGGACACTGTTGCTCCTGGGGTATCGGCGAGGACCATTCGCAACCGTCTCCATGAAGCTGGGCTACGGTCCCGCACACCGTTAGGCCGTCTTCCGCTCACGCCCCAACATCGTGCAGCCCGCCTCCAGTGGTGTCGCGACAGGCGTGAATGGAGGGACGAATGGAGACGTGTCGTCTTCAGCGATGAGAGTCGCTTCTGCCTTGGTGCCAATGATGGTCGTATGCGTGTTTGGCGCCGTGCAGGTGAGCGCCACAATCAGGACTGCATACGACCGAGGCACACAAGGCCAACACCCGGCATCATGGTGTGGGGAGCGATCTCCTACACTGACCGTACACCACTGGTGATCGTCGAGGGGACACTGAATAGTGCACGGTACATCCAAACCGTCATCGAACCCATCGTTCTACCATTCCTAGACCGGCAAGGGAACTTGCTGTTCCAACAGGACAATGCACGTCCGCATGTATCCCGTGCCACCCAACGTGCTCTAGAAGGTGTAAGTCAACTACCGTGGCCAGCAAGATCTCCGGATCTGTCCCCCATTGAGCATGTTTGGGACTGGATGAAGCGTCGTCTCACGCGGTCTGCACGTCCAGCACGAACGCTGGTCCAACTGAGGCGCCAGGTGGAAATGGCATGGCAAGCCGTTCCACAGGACTACATCCAGCATCTCTACGATCGTCTCCATGGGAGAATAGCAGCCTGCATTGCTGCGAAAGGTGGATATACACTGTACTAGTGCCGACATTGTGCATGCTCTGTTGCCTGTGTCTATGTGCCTGCGGTTCTGTCAGTGTGATCATGTGATGTATCTGACCCCAGAAATGTGTCAATAAAGTTTCCCCTTCCTGGGACAATGAATTCACGGTGTTCTTATTTCAATTTCCAGGAGTGTATTTGTCAGTACAGTAACAAATGTTGAATAACTGAACTGACTCAAAAACCTTTCTCAGAATTTATTAATCCTATGCAGCCGACCGCGTGACCGAGCGGTTCTAGGCGCTTCAGTCCGGAACCGCGCGACTGCTACGGTCGCAGGTTCGAATCCTGCCTCGGGCATGGATGTGTGTGATGTTCTTAGGTTAGTTAGGTTCAAGTAGTTCTAAGTTCTAGGGGACTGATGACCTCACATGTTAAGTCCCATAGTGCTCAAAGCCATTTGAACCATTTTGAATCCTATGCAAAGCTGTGATTCACACTAAGTTGATTATTGTTCTATAATTTCGTTCCCGAAATGTAAGTGGTACATTGCGCAAAATACAACCCTGAAATCAACTCTTTCCTTGTTCGATTAAACTGCTTCATTTGCTGTCAACAGATAGCGCTAAGAATGACTGACGTGACCCCACAACCACGCTGGCAACGTCCCGAATAGCTTCAGCTGTGCCCTTACAAGACTCAAAACAAATATCCGAAGCTAACATCCCCCTAACTGCTTACGGTGACAACAGAAGCGTCATCGTGCCCCTCCCTCCCGTCAGGCTTTTATGTGCAGTACCGCTGGTGACCTTGAGCACGCTCCTTTGTTGCCAGATGCACCCCTCGGGCGAGCCTCCCCTACACAGGCACGCCAAGTGTTTGTCGCGCGGCCAACAGCCTGCCAAGTATGTGCTGAAATTCGCGCTGTCACGCCCGCCCAAAATTCCAATTCTGCGCTCGTGATTTTGACTTTTGTATCCATACATACGGAGGAAGGCAATGGCAAACCACCTCCGCTAGGACCTTGCATAGTTGACCGCGCGGGTCTCCCGCATCGTCCCCTACGCTCCTCGGAGTATGGGATATCATCATCATCATCATCATCATCCATACATACATACATAAGGTGGACTCTAAGCCCACCAAGAAAATTTCAGTAGTGGGATATTTTCTGAGAACTTTTGTACAGACGAATCCACGTCTGCGATCATTCGTTGCAGAGTAACCACTTTTCTGTTTAATTTATCACCCTCATTTGTCTTTGTTTCTTTACTGCACTGAAAATACGAGCAGGATATCGCAAATGCTGACGGTATGAGCTGTGTGTCTTTGCAAACGAACTTGTTCCGTTCTTTGATGTTGACGACACTAATGTCACTTCTTCGCCTTCACGTATTGCCCGTTTCTCTCTCGGGTTTGTTTTGTAGTGTCACATAATACCGATGCACAGCAGTGTGGATAGGGTTACTGATAAAGAGCTGGCCGACAGGCACGCTGTGTCGATCGTCTACAGGCTCACTGAATACAACGGAACATCGTCAGGACGACGACAAGCGTCTACTCCCGCAGTGACGGCTACCATATCACAGTACTTTTGCGTCTTCCTGAGGGTTGTCCCTCTTCTCTCTATCTGTGTTGTTTGTTCTGTGTGACTGCATGTTACAGCCGCGCCCCCTCCCCCCCCCCCCCACCGCCAGTTTTGAAGCCGTGTTGTGTTATTGTTGCTAGACTGGTTTGATGCAGTTCTCCATGCTACCCTATGCCGCGCAAGACTCTTCATCTCCGAATTACTGCAACCTACTGGTGTATGCAGGGAAAATTAGTACATACTATTCAACAATTCACTGCAGTCAGTAGTATAACTGCAACTTAATTTAGAAATTGCTGTTATATTGTCTTGGGGTTCACGAATTTGTGCTTGAAGCACATTTCAAATAAGAATGTATACGACTCAACTTCACTTCATGGCACAGATGGTGAGTAAGAACGAAATAATTGCATCTCGAAATCCACGGCTGCCCTTCACTGACAGAGGTTTTGAGAACCAAAATTATTTCACAAAAGCGCGAGCAAACAGAGAATCTAAAGATATTTCTCTTCAGCCTATGTATAAGTCAGAAACGTTCGTCATTTGTAGATACGCTGGCACTGCAGTAATTTTTTGTAGACTATTACGGAGACGCGATCACGTGACGTCCAGGCTTTATAATCATTTTTCGTTTTCTGCGGAGTGTTTGCCTCTGGTGAGAGGCATTCCCAGCAGGCAGAACCTGCTATATATTGTCAGATCAGCTCGTAGTGAAAGTTCCAAGGTTTTGGGCCAATACTTCCGTGATGACGTACTCTGTAGGTATTCCTAGCAGTCGATGTCCCACGATTTCCACTGCCAGACTCCCCCTCCCCAAACACACACACTTAAGACTTAAGAGCCAATCCTACAGCAGATAGCTGAATTATCTCAGCGTTTATTCACTCACATGGTGCGATCTGTTATTTACTGGTGTAACATTTATTTATTCTTTTTAACATCGTAGCCAATGTCCTTACCACCTCAGGTCGCCAGTAAGGTTGGAAAATCTGTCAGTGCGTTAAATTTTTCGTGTATTATGGAATTTACACTGTATAGCATTTTATGAGGCGATGTCTGGGAACCAGCACACAACATTAGTCTAATAGAACGTTGAGGCCGGCTGAAGTAACGAGTATTTTTTTCTTTAATCCCCCTCACGGATTCAATCCGTTGTGGCCCACCTCCCTGTATCGCAAACTATCGGGCTGGGCGTTCAGCTTCACGAGCAGGAATTTGATAATTGAGTATGCGCCTCTAATGTTAACAAATTTCATACAGGTTTCTTTAATGTGAGCTGACTGTGTTCTTAGACATATTTTCATCTGTTTCATCGCTATTATTCACAAGATATTTGTTTCAACTATTTAATCATTAGACGCATCGAGCTTTCGCTCTCTACTATCAAGCATGACAAAGAATTAAAATATGAACATACACAATGCTTAACTCAAACAGGAGACAAAACGCTGTCCATAAAAATTATCCTCATCTTTTTAGGAGATGTTTCTAATTATTACTTTGGGGCCCTCTAATCACAACTGAATAAAACAATTTTCGCGCCATACCTCCCCCCCCCCCCACCCCATCTTCTGGTAACCGCCATTTGAAATTCCGTTTTCACACTTCACAGCACTACGAACTAAACAATCGTTTTGATGTGTTCAGTTCCTAGTGCTGCGAAGTGTGGAAATGAAATGTCAAATAGGAGTTATTAGAAGATGAACATCCACGAAATCTGCCACTGAAGATGCCTTTGCAAAGAATGAAGGCGAAAAGTATACGGCGCAAAAATTCTCTTTATTCCGTCGGTCCCAAAGTAATAATTATAAATATACCGTAAATTTTTATGCAACTGAGGACGACAGGACTACAGAAGCTGACGATGCTATTATCATCTATGGAAATATTCCTGTGCAGTTGACTTGAGTAACCTTCCGATTCGTTACATCTCTCACTACGCGAAACTCACAAGCTGTTACAACTGCAACAGTTGGTTGGAACACCACAGTGCAGCAGTAGGTGTAGTCCTGACTGCTGACCCAGCTGACCTGCCGCTTAAGATAGCAGGAAGGAAGGTGAAGAGTTCAACGTCCCGCCGACGGGGTCACCACACGCGCGGCACGGACACTGGCAGGGGAAGACTGGGAAGGGAACTGGTCTCGGGTTGAAGAAGTCACCTCCGCCTTAGCGTCATATGAGCTAAGGATGTCAAGAAAAACCGATATCCAAAAGGACGAAAGCAAGTTTAAAATTTCACAAAGCTAATCAAAGAAACTGTCTGCTACAATTGCACTTGATACATTTCGAGTACACAAAACTGAATTGAATCTACGTCTTACCATTCTGACATTTAGCCAAATCAATCGACAAATATTTGCGCGTTGGATGTAGTCTCACCAAAATATCAGTTAATATCTCCGTCTCTCAATTTCTTGAATTCTTGCCCTTAGCGATGCCTGTGTAATGTAATTTGCCTTTCTGGGGTTTTGTGAAGTTTATTCTTTCGTTTACAATGAAATTATTCCTCACAACACTAGCAAATAACTGAATCTGCACCGTATTTTCCAGAGTTTAATTCTCCGGAAACAGTACGAATAGTTATATATGAGTGCCACATCGACAGATGACGATAACAACCTTTCCATAGTTTTATTGATAATTATACATACTTCTTTAAATACATATTTCGCATACACAAGGGATACAGTTCACGTGAGGCACAGAACGGAGCGATAAAATTCGATTCCTCTTCGTAGCACAAACCATTAGAAACTTGCAAAAAGCTGCACATTCAAGGTATAGATGTACGATGTTGTGCTGTGTATGTGCTTTCCGTCGATAACACAAGTATCAGTCCCAGTTAGAGTGGCTGTTTCAAAAATCTGCTGTAATATAAATCAACAATAGACTCTTCTTGATGATGGCAGTAATCAAGTTCGGGAGCTATAATTAATTTCCATACGACAGTACATTCACTACTGCACATGATCATTTCTGTGCTGACTATGCTGTGCCTACTGGGTCCCACGACTGTTTACTTTTGAAGAATAACTTGTACGACGGGAAGAGCGCCAAGCTGCCGCCTCACTGCTGATGGAGGAGTGGGTTCCTGGAAACACTTAATGGCTGTGATAAGTCGTAACTACATCATTATGACCAGAAAGGAAAACAAAACAACACTGTGAGGATATCATCTGGTTCTACATAACCAGCAACTGCCCATTAATATTTATCTGTGGGCGACATCCGACTTATCATCGTCGCCATTTACAATTCTTCACCACACAGCAGAATAAGCGCGGTCCTTATTTCAGCATGCAGTTCGAGCTTGAATTTACAAATACAAATATTTCCCGTCTGTTTCCAGATTCACGAGTAGTTCTTCCAGTTCATTGCCGTTTACGTCGCTTCTGATCACGAAGAATTCAGACAAGAAACTTATTAATTAGCTCTCTCATTAGTTCGCTGACACTCCGATGTGAAGATCTGAAGAATGCCGAATTTCCATACGACAGTACATTCACTACTGCACATGATCATTTCTGTGCTGCCTATGCTGTGCCTACTGGGTCCCACGACTGTTTACTTTTGAAGAATAACTTGTACGACGGGACACGCACACCAGTTGCGTTAAAAATTGTTTTTTAAATTGCTTCATACAGTCAAAGAGAAAGACTGGACCGGTGAATCTCAAAAAGGAGTAAGACTCCTTCACACAGTGAAAGTAAAATTATGTTCTGCTACAGTTTCAAAAGAACGAATTCAAATATTTACCGAAAAGTGCGAAAAAAATATAAAACAAAAATATCAGCACTCAATATTGCCATTTGAATATGCATACACCAATATGTCGGCTAAGTAGATATCGCCAATTTATATTGATATTTATTGAAATATCGATATTTTACGAAAGTCCTACTAGCGATATCATGTTCCAAATGAAAATATCGTCGCGGACAATTGTGTAATGCGTGGTACCTTCATTTTAATGTTAATAAATGCAACACGGCGTCCACAATAAACAGAAAGAAGCTAACAGCATGCAATTACATGAGCTACAAACATTGTTCAAATATCGAGTGGTAATCCTATGAAGTCACATAGAATCAGGTGAATAAATGAAAACAGTAAATTGTGACTCTCAAGTAAAGAGATCATATAAAATAAATAAGCAGAGCTAGCTCTGAGAGTAAAGTTATGGTGACGTTAAGTGATCAGCAGACATGAAAGAATTCAGAGATGCACAGCTACGATCGTAAGAATGTGATGCAGCTTTTAGAGGTCTGTCCACAAAATACCGGAACTTGTGCACAAAATTTTTTTACGCTTACCTTTTACTTACTGTGCATGGTCTCATTCAAAATACTCTCTTCCACAACTGATACATCGCTCCCAACGCCGTTTCCACATCCGGAAGCAATCTTGTTACGTCTCTATCTCGTCTATCGTTCCATATCTTCGTCCTTTCAACGGGGCTTTCACCTTAGGAAATAAAAGAAAGTCCGCAGGGGACGGGTCTGGAGAGTACGGAGGAAGAGGCAGCACAGTGGTTTCGTGATGGAACAGCTGCGAATTGTCTCACAATATTTCAGGCCGTTTCCTTCTCTCATTTTCTCGCAGACGTCGCAAAACGTCCCGATAGTACCGCCGGTTAACAGTTTGTCCCTGTGGTGCGAATTCATCATTAATTAATCATTCAAAGTCAAAGAAAACTATCAGCATGGCTTTGACATCTGACCTGACCTGAAGAGTTTTTTTGTCTTGAAGAACCATTCCCCGATCATTGTGAAGACTGAACCTTGGTCTCACCAAAACAGCCGTAGACCCACGACTCATCACCAGTTAGGATTCTCTTAACGAACATTTCGTTCTCATTTGTGCGATCCAAAACCTCTTCACAGATAGCAAGGCGAAAGTCTTTCTGGTCTTGACTCACGAACTTGGCGGCAACACGATGCATTTCAAGATGCTGTGTCAGGATTTCATGACATGATCGAATAGAATGTTACGTTCTTCTGCATCTCTCGGACAGTCAGTCTTCGATTGGCATGCACATTTTTGTTGATGTTCCTGACGTGAGCGTTGTCAGTAGATGTCCTAAGGCATCCTGAACGAAGGTCATCTTTAACTTATGTCTGGCCATTTTTAAACCATGTAACCATTCGTAACATCGAGTATGCATTAAGCTTTCATCACCGTAGGCTTCCTGCATCATTTGGTGCGTCTCTGTAAAGGTGTTCTTGAGTTTCACGCAAAATTGAATGCAGACGTGTTCCTCCTCTAACGCTGCCATCTTGAAATTCGCAAACTGTGTGGCACACAACGTTCTACTCAGTACAGCACTGAATAATGAAAGTTCCGACAGTTACACATTAAACATAGGTGTATGCAGGGATAACAACCGCATTTCGCTCCACCACACCATTGGCGCAAAATTACGAATGTTCGGAATTTTTGAACGGACCTCGTACACCACAACTGTCCAACACGCGTCCCAATAAGTGAGCACCTATCACACAATAGGTAAAAAAAAATCGTAAAATTCCATTGATTTAAAGTTTTGACAAATTGAATATTTTCAATATGCAACTCCCGCCCCACGATGCCTATTATGTCTTTGGTCCGTACCGACTTTTTTCATATTCGATAGGCACAATGAAAATAATATAAGAGACACTAGGGCACGTACGGAGGAATATAGACAGTCATAGTTTGCTCAGTTCATAGGCGAATGTAAGGGCGTAATAACTCGCTAATATTGGCAAGAAGTACTCTCCGACATGCGCAGTACAGTTTGTTTTCGGGTGCTAAATTGTAGAAGTACTGTTTCGTATACTTGTAATAGATTCCTCGTGTTTCGTATACTTGTAATAGATTCCTCGAATTACAAGGCGTGAGAGAATGTCGTAGTTTGACGCCCTTTTTTTCTGAGTCATCAGTCTTTTGACTGCTTTGATGCGGCCCACCGTGAATTCCTCTCCTCTCCCAAACTCTTAATTTCAGAGTAACACTTGCAACCTACGTCCTCTATTATTTACTGCATGTATTCCAACCTCTGTCTTCCTCTACAGCTTTTGCCCTCTACAGCTCCCGCGAATACCATGGACGTCCCTGATGTCTTAAGAGATGTACTAGCACCCTGTCTCTTCTCCTTGACTCCTTTCCTCTCCGGTTCTGCACAGGATTTCCTCATTCCTTACCTTATCAGTATACCCAATGATCAACAATCGTCTGTAGCACCACATCTCAAATGCTTCGATTTTCTTCTGTTATGGTTTTCCCCCAGTCCATGTTTCACTACCACACAATGCTGTGCTCAAAACGTACATTCTCAGAAATTATTCCCTCAAATTGACCACACATTTAATTTTTATAATGTTTTACTCATTCTAAATTTGCATTACCGGTTCGTCACAAGAATACTGTGTGATTTATACATGCTAAGTTTCTTTCAAAAGCGATATTAATAAGTACATCGAATGTAGCGTCATTAAGGGTAGTAGGCGAGACACAGAGAAAATGGAAAGATGGCAGAATGTAGGTCTATGTTTGATGTAAGTGGACTTCTCTTGGCCGGGAATGCTCTTTATGCCAGTGCTAGTCTGTTTTCGACGTATTCCTTGCTCCGTCCGTCACTGGTTATTTTGCTACCTAGGTAGTAGAGTTCCTTAACTTCATCTACTTCGTGAGCATCAATCCTGACGTTAAGTTTCTCTCTGTTCTCTTTTCAGCTACTTCTAATTCCTTTCGTCATTCTTCGATTTACTCTCAATCCATATTCCGTACTCATTAGACTGTTCATTCCATTCATCATGTGATGCTTCTTCACTTTCACTCAGCAGAGCAATGTCATCAGCGAATCGTATCAATGATATCCTTTCGCTTTGAATTTTAATTCCACTCCCGAACCTTCGTTTTATTACAATCATCATTGCTTCTTCGATGTACAGACTGAACACTAGGACCACAACACTCGGTCAGATAACTTTCTCAAAGACATCCTATAAAATGAATTTCATAAAATATAAGAAGTGTACTGGAGCTCTTGTATGATAATGTTGTTGTGGTCTACAGTCCAGAGATTGTTTGATGCAGTTCTCCACGCTACTGTAACGTGAGCAAATCTCTTTTCTTCGAATAAATACTACAGCAATTCTGGACGTGTGGGATGTCGCGTTGTCTTGCTGGAATGTGCAATGGACGTGAATCGATGCAGGTGATCAGACAGGGTGCTTACGTACGTGTCACCTGTCAGAATCGTATCTAGACGTATCAGGGGTCCCATATCACTCCAACTGCACACGCCCCACGCCATTACAGAACCTCCACCAGCTTGAACAGTCCCCTGCTGACATGCAGGGTCCACGGATTAATGAGATTGTCTCTATACCCGTACACGTCCTTCCGCTCCATACAATTTGAAACGAGACTCGTCCGACCAGGCACCATGTTTCCAGACATCCACAGTACAATGCTGGTGTTGACGGCCCCAGGCGAGGCGTAAAGCTTTGTGTCGCGCAGTCATCAAGGGTACACGAGAGGGCCTTCGGCTCCGAAAGCCCATATCGATGACGTTTCGTTGAATGGTTCGCACGCTGATGATTCTTGACAATCCAGCACTGAAATCTGCAGCAATTTGCTGAAGGGTTGCGCTTCTGTTCTGTCACGTTGAACGATTCCCTTCAGTCGTCGTTGGTATCGTTCTTACAGGATCTTTCTCCAACCGCGGCAATTTCGGAGATTTGATGTTTTATCGGATTCCCGATATTCACGGTAGATTCGTGAAATGGTCATGCGGGAATATCCTCACTTCGGAGAAGCTGTGTCCCATCGCTCGTGCGCCGACTATAATATCACGTTCAAACTCACTTAACTCTTGATAACCTACCATTATAGAATTAGTAACCTTAGACGAAATTTTTGCGAAGTACGAAACGGTGTTCTGAAACGATAGGTTAAACACATTTGGCGGTGGCGTGTTTGTTGCTGTTAAATGTAGTTTATCTTGTCGCAAAATTGAAGTAGATACTTCCTGTGAGTTAGTATGGGCAGAGGTCATTCTTGGCGACCGGAATAAAATAATAATTCGATCCTTTTACCGATCTCCCAACTCAGATGATACAATTGCTGAGAGATTCAAAGAAAACTTGAGTTTGATTTCAAACACGTACCCGACTCATACGATTATTGTTGGCGAAAATACATGTCTAATTTCGGAGGTACGCATAAAACATCATCCGAAATTGTGCTAAACGCATTCTCTGAAAAGTACTTCGAGCTATTAGCTCATGGGCGAACGCGAACTGTAAACGGTTGTGAAAACAAACTTGACCTCTTAGCAACAATCAATTCTGAGTTAAGGACGAGCATCAAAACCGATACAGGAATTAGTGAACACAGGGTTGTCGTAGCGAGATTAAATATTGTAATCCCTAAATCATCCAAAAACAAACGAAAAATATACCGGTTGAAAAAACGCATATAAAAATTAACTTGACGCCTTTCTGACAGACAATCTCCACTCCTTCCAAATCAATAATATAGATGTAGAGCAGTTGTTGTTGTTGTTGTGGTCTTCAGTCCTGAGACTGGTTTGATGCAGCTCTCCATGCTACTCTATCCTGTGCAAGCTTCTTCATCTCCCAGTACCTACTGCAACCTACATCCTTCTGAATCTGCTTAGTGTATGCATCTCTTGGTCTCCCCCTACGATTTTTACCCTCCACGCTGCCCTCCAATACTAAATTGGTGATCCCTTGATGCCTCAGAACATGTCCTACCAACCGATCCCTTCTTCTGGTCAAGTTGTGCCACAAACTCCTCTTCTCCCCAATCCTATTCAGTACCTCCTCATTAGTTATGTGATCTACCCATCTAATCTTCAGCATTCTTCTGTAGCACCACATTTCGAAAGCTTCTATTCTCTTCTTGTCCAAACTATTTATCGTCCATGTTTCACTTCCATACATGGCTACACTCCATACAAATACTTTCAGAAAAGACTTCCTGACACTTAAATCTATACTCGATGTTAACAAATTTCTCTTCTTCAGAAACGCTTTCCTTGCCATTGCCAGTCTACATTTTATATCCTCTCTACTTCGACCATCATCGGTTATTTTGCTCCCCAAATAGCAAAACTCCTTTACTACTTTAAGTGTCTCACTTCCTAATCTAATACCCTCAACATCACCCGACTTACTTCGACTACATTCCATTATCCTCGTTTTGCTTTTGTTGATGTTCATCTTATATCCTCCCTTCAAGACACCATCCATTCCGTTCAACTGCTCTTCCAAGTCCTTTGCTGTCTCGGACAGAATTACAATGTCATCGGCGAACCTCAAAGTTTTTATTTCTTCTCCATGGATTTTAATACCTACTCCGAATTTTTCTTTTGTTTCCTTCACTGCTTGCTCAATATACAGATTGAATAACATCGGGGAGAGGCTACAACCCTGTCTTACTCCCTTCCCAACCACTGCTTCCCTTTCGTGTCCCTCGACTCTTATAACTGCCATCTGGTTTCTGTACAAATTGTAAATAGCCTTTCGCTCCCTGTATTTTACCCCTGCCACCTTTAGAATTTGAAAGAGAGTATTCCAGTCAACATTGTCAAAAGCTTTCTCTAAGTCTACAAATGCTAGAAACGTAGGTTTGCCTTTCCTTAATCCTTCTTCTAAGATAAGTCGTAAGGTCAGTATTGCCTCACGTGTTCCAGTATTTCTACGGAATCCAAACTGATCTTCCCCGAGGTCGGCTTCTACCAGTTTTTCCATTCGTCTGTAAAGAATTCGTGTTAGTATTTTGCAGCTGTGGCTTATTAAACTGATTGTTCGGTAATTCTCACATCTGTCAACACCTGCTTTCTTTGGGATTGGAATTATTATATTCTTCTTGAAGTCTGAGGGTATTTCGCCTGTTTCATACATCTTGCTCACCAGATGGTAGAGTTTTGTCAGGACTGGCTCTCCCAAGGCCGTCAGTAGTTCCAATGGAATGTTGTCTACTCCGGGGGCCTTGTTTCGACTCAGGTCTTTCAGTGCTCTGTCAAACTCTTCACGCAGTATAGTATCTCCCATTTGATCTTCATCTACATCCTCTTCCATTTCCATAATATTGTCCTCAAGTACATCGCCCTTGTATAGACCCATGTAGAGCAGATGTGGCTTGAATTCAAAGAAATACTATCGGCAGCAACTGAGGGATTTATACTAAATAAATTAACAAACGACGGAGCTGATCCTCCTTGGTACACAAAACGTGTCAGAACACTCTTGCAGAAACAACGAAAAAAAAACATGGCAAATTTAAACAGAAGCAAAATCCTCAAGATTGGCGATCCTTTACAGAAGCTCGAAATTTAGTGCGGAGTTCATTGCGAGACGCTTGTAACAGTTTCCACAACGAAACTTTGTCTCGAAACCTTGCAGAAAATCCAAAGAGCTTCTGGTCGTATGTGAAGTATGTTAGCGGCAAGATACAATCAATGTCTTCTCTGCGCGATATCAATGGAGATACTATCGAAGACAGTGGTGCCAAAGCAGAGTTACATTCCGAAATGCCTTCAGAAAAGAAGACGAAGTAAATATTCCAGAATTCGAATCAAGAACAGCTGCCAACATGAGTAATGTAGAAGTAAATTTCCTCGAAGTAGTGAAGCACTTAAATCACTTAATAAAAGCAAGTCTTCTGGTTCAGGCTGCTTACGAATTAGGTTCCTTTCAGAGTATGCTGATGCATTAGCTCCATACTTAACAATCATATACAACCGTTCGCTCGACGAAAGATCCGTACCCAAAGACTGGAGAGGTTGCAGAGATCACACCAATATTCAAGGAAGGTAGTAGGAGTTACCAACTTAATTACAGGCCCATATCGTTAACGTCGATATGCAGCACGATTTTAGAACATATATTGTGTTCGAACATTATGAATTACCTCGAACAAAACGGTCTATTAACACACAGTCAACATGGGTTTAGAAAACAGCGTTCTTGTGAAACACAACTATTTCTTTATTCGCATGTAGTGTTGAGTGCTATTGACAAGGGATTTCTGATCTATTCCGTATCTCTGGATTTCCAGAAGGCTTTTGACACTGTACCACAGAAGTTGCTTGTAGTGAAATTGCGTGCTTATGGAATATCGTCTACTTATGTGACTGGATTTGTGATTTCCTGTCAGAGAGGTCACAGTTCGTAGTAATTGACGGAAAGTAATCGAGTAAAACAGAAGTTATTTCCGTCGTTCCCCAAGGTATTGTTATAGGCCCTTTGCTGTTCCTTATGAACATAAACGATTTGGAAGACAATCTGAGCAGCCGTCTTAGGTTGTTTGCAGATGACGCTGTCGTTTATCGACTAGTAAAGTCATCAGAAGATCAAAACAAATTGCAAAACGATTTAGAAAAAATATCTGAATGGTGCGAAAGTTGGCAATTGACCCCAAATAACGAAAAGTGTGAGGTCATCCACATGAGTGCTAAAAGGAATTCGTTAAATTTCGGTTATGCGATAAATCAGTCAACTCTAAAGGGCGTAAATTCAACTAAATACCTAGTAATTACAATTACGAACAACTTAAATTGGAAGGAACACACATAAAATGTTGTGGGGCAGGCTAACCAAAGATTGCGTTTTATTGGCAGGACACTTAGAAAATGTAACACATCTACTAAGTAGACTGCCTGCAATACGTTTGTCCGTCCTCTTTTAGAATACTGCTGCGCGGTGTGGGATCCTTACCAGATAGGACTGACGGAGTACATCGAAAAAGTTCAAAGAAGGGTAGCACGTTTGGTAATATCGCGAAATATGGGAGAGAGTGTCACTGAAATTATACAGGATTTGGGCTGGATATCATTAAAAGAAAGGCGTTTTTCGTCGCGACAGAATCTTCTCACGAAATTCCAATCACTAACTTTCTTCTCTGAATGCGGAAATATTTTGTTGACACCGACCTACATAAGGAGAAATGATTACCATGATAAAATAAGGAAAATCAGAGCTCGTACGGAAATATATAGGCGTTCGTTCTTTCCGCGCAAACCCTCTGCCAGGCACTTAAATGTGATTTGTCGAGTACCAATGTAGATCTAGATGTAACAACTGCGGGAGACACTTGTCTTATATAGGCGTTACCGAGCGCAGTGCCGTATTCTGCCTGTTTAAATACCTCTGTATTTGAATACGCATGCCTATACCAGTTTCTTTGGCGCTTCAGTGTAGTAAGGATATTATCCGCCTTTCAAGACGCTGTCCATTCCGTTTGCATGCTCTTCCAAGTTCTTTGCTGGCTGTTGACATAATTACAATATCATCAACAAACCTCAAAGTTTTTGTTTCTTCTCCCTGGACTTTAATTCGTTCTACAAATTTTCGTTTGGTTTCCTTCGCTGCTTGCTCAATGTACAGGTTGAATAACATTGGGGACAGGCTACAACCCTATCTCACTCCCTTCTCAACCACTGTTTCCCTCTCCAGTTGTAAAAAGTCTTTCGCTCCCTGTATTTTACTCCTGCTACCTTCATAATTTCATTTCAAAGAGTGTTCCGGTCAACACTGTCAAAAGTTTTCTCCAACTCTACAAATGCTGTAAACGTAGGTCTTCCTATCCTTAATCTATCTTCTAAGTTAAATCGAGGGTCAGTATTGCCTCTCTTATTCCTTAAAATAATAATAATAATAATAATACCGCAACCAGACACAAACTTTGTCAACTATTGGATTACTTAATTATTTAGCGACATGTACGAGGGTTAAACCTCATCTTCAGGCTACATGGCATAACAAATGGCATTATTGCCGGCTGAGGTTTTAGGCGCTACAGTCTGGAACCGCACGACCGCTACGGTCGCAGGTTCGAATCATGCCTCGGGCATGGATGTGTGTGATGTCCTTAGGTTAGTTAGGTTTAAGTAGTTCTAAGTTCTAGGGGACTGATGACCTCAGCAGTTAAGTCCCACAGTGCTCAGAGCCATTTGAACAAATAGCATTAGATTCATTCGGTTTGGTACCCCAGTAATCTCTTTTGTTTCTGTCAAAATACTTTCACAGCAGTGAAAATGCCTGTACTATGCAATAACGAACACTGCAACAATCCTCAGACCAATGCAACAGTTCTGTGACGCTGCTGCCATCGCTGAGAGAACAGGTGAGCTTAGTGCCGTTTTGGCGCTCTTGCCACTGTGCTCAGTGAAGCCATACACGAGGTGCATATTTTACCAACGAGTCTTTCCATACTGCTCTGTATCACTGTTAACGTACGATAAATATGTTTGGAAAAACAAATTCGAGACAGAAGCGGCTTAAGAGCGATGAGTGAAGCAGGTCTTATACTGTTGTCGCTGGCAGTCACTGTGAGTGAATGGAAAAATTTGTTTGCAAACATTACACACTACCCATACTGTCGACATCTGTTTCATTTATCTTGATTGCAATACAAATACAACGATAAAGTGAGGGTAAGAAATCGAGTTAAATGCAATTACTCTGTAACGAGAAGCCGGACTCCAAACGTCTGTCAATAATATCGTACAGTTATCATTGACCGTATATGAATACGACAAAAGGCTGTCGAATATATTGAAGAATATATTGATGGAGTCAACGAAATTACATTTTGACTGTGCAAACTGCTCGGATTGTATAGTATATGGCTGACAATTCTTTATATTCGTCATCTCCGACTCGTACGCTAAACCGTTTTATTTCACGGGATTTGTTATATTATGAAGTGGAAATGGCTTCGAAGTCATCGGAACGCATGTTCATTTTAGAATTATTGGAATTATCCGGGGGTTTGCCTGTCTTATGGTGTGCTAAATGATTTGAGTATAGTGGAGCTACCATCGGAAAAAAAGAGCATTACGATTAGTTGTTATCGAAATATAGGGAAAGGTACCCAGAATCAGATAAGCTACAAGTAGTAAAGAAATTATATTAACTGCGGACATATTTTAGGGAAGATGGGAAAAGAATTACAGAGTCCATCGAAATTCGGGGTTGGTGCAGACCAGCTAGTGGAGCCAAGACTTTGCTTTGATGCCACGTACTTTTAGCAAAGGCACGTACTTTTTTTCCGAAATGTAAAAAAAAATGTATATATTTCTTGTATTTTTAAAATGGATCTAAATAAATAAATATTATGCACATATTATCACAATTATAGCTTTGACTATTTGCGAATGACCATCACATGAATGAACGTCCAACCTGAAAAGGTTCCAACAATCATTTGGCTGCTTATCTGCAAGTCATCTAGTAAATTTCGATGGGTCAATCTTCCTCTCATCTTGTATCACGCCTTCCTCTTCTCCTTAAGCGAGCGCAAAGCAAAGCCAAGAGCCAAACCATAGCCGGCATCTGTATCCGCCATGAAACTTCCCCGCAGATTAAAACTGTGTGCCGGACCGAGACTCGAACTCGAGCAGGAGAGCTTCTGTAAAGTTTGGGAGGTAGGAGACGAGATACTGGCAGAAGTACAGCAGTGAGGACGGGGTGTGAGTCGCTCTTGGGTATCTCAGTTGGCAGAGCACTTGCCCGTGAAAGGCAAACGTCCCGAGTTCGAGTCTCGGTCCTGCTCACAGTTTTAATCTGCCAGGAAGTTTCATATCAGCACACACTCTGCTGCAGAGTGAAAATCTCATTCTGGAAACATCCACCAGGCTGTGGCTAAGCCATGTCTCCGCAATATCCTTTCTTTCAGGAGTGCTAGTTCTGCATGGTTCGCAGGAGAGCTTCTGTAAAGTTTGGAAAGTAGGACACGAGTTACTGGCAGACGTGAAGCTGTGAGGACGGGACGTGAGTCGTGCTTGGGTAGCTCAGTTGGCCCGTGCACGGATAGCCAAATGGTAGGCGACCACTCGCGGTAAGCGGTAAATCGCGGTTCGAGTACCGCGCTGGCACAAATTTAACGTGCTTGGGTAGCTCAGTTGGTAGAGCACTTGACCGCGAAAGGCAAAGGTCCCGAGTTCGAGTCTCGGTCCGGCACACAGTTTCAACCTGCCAGGAAGTTTGACTACTGCCGGCACGGTAGCTCAGCGTGTTCGGTGAGAGAGTGTAGCTACCCTCTGTAATAAAAAAAAAAGTGAGTGAACGGAGTAACGAACACCTGAACGAGTGTCATCGGACGTCCGCCACGAACAAATTCAACGAACAATATAGAACAAAATGAGATTAAAAAAAAGTTGGTAGAGCACTTGCCCGTGAAAGGCAAAGGTCCCGAGTTGAGTCTCGCTCCGGCACACAGTTTTAATCTGCCAGGAAGTTTAATATCAGCGCACACTCCGCTGGAGAGTGAAAATCTCATTCTGTATCCGCCATATTTGCATTCGCGAGATTTGACTCAGAAACTGCATAATATCGCTACGTTGCCTGTAGCCACCCGTCAATATACTGCTCAATATTACTGATGGTCTACTCTAGGGATAGCTTTAGATCAAAATACTAAGAAAATATCGCTGAACAACTCAGAAATTCTTTTAGTGGGGATGGGTTTCACTCAGTAGACTGGTATACCCTAATACCAATCCAAGTGCTTTGAACTTGTCACGCACCCTGTTCCCTATCTCAAATGTCTTGGAGTTGCTGGCAGCAAACCGCACGAGGGCTGTGGAACGCTTTGAGGCCAGGTGCGCTAACTCGCGGAGCGCACGCACGGCTGGAGAGCTGCGCACAAAGGGCCCAGGGCGAGGGCGGGTTCCAGGAAGGGCGAGGGCAGGAAGCCGGCGAACCGGCCGCGAATCCCCCTGTGAACCCTTCAGAGGGCCCACTGCGCCACAGGAGGCGCGGGGGGCTGCCTGGCTGCGCCGCCCCCGTCTCGACAATCCTGATTTGTGCTGGGAATTCTCACCACTTTTACATCGTGCCCTGCCAAGAGGACACAGAAAGATTCTATCTCGATAATTCTGTCGGACCATCGAGTTGAACAACTAATCGTAAACTAACAAAGACATTGGTGTGCAAAGCTTAAAAAGACGAAAGTAACTTTCGTACAAGGTGTCAGTGTCAAGTAACATAGCCCGATTAGGGACCCAAACATCGTTATGATAAACAAAGGTGCATCGATACATCGATGGTCTGAAAACAACATTGATGTAGGAGTACATCATCTAAAAATATCCATTTATTGAAGAATCGTCATTTAAAAAAATGCTAGCGAAAACTGTCACTTTTGCATGTTTTTTTTTCCTAATTGCAAACACGAAGTTTGATAATACGAAATCCAGCCACAGTTTTATATCTTTATTACAACAGTTTAATTAACATAAGGCTCACCACAAACAAAGTACATAAAAATGTAATCGCTGTAATCAATAATTTTTTTCCTTTGTTATATTCGAAGCTGTATTCTACAGTTTTAGTACTGAAATTAACAACCGTTTTGAAAGACATTTCCCAGTTAAATGACTATGTTGCTGACTTACTGTCGGAACCGACGTTCCTGCAATTGGTAAATACTTCGGGGCGTACTTATACAATAGCGAGAAGACAGATGTAATATCTTCCCACATTTCAATAAGATTTTGAGTGATCGGGACAACAGCTGAAGCAATATTCATGTAAACTGCGGTCTCCGTTGTAGCAGTAGATGATGACTGCCTAAACTTTGTCCTGCTTAGTTCCTGTCGTTCCCTATGGAACATAGGGCCGTGACGAAATTCCTCCACCTGGTACGATTTCTAGCAAGTCACTTCACTTCACTCCAGGTTTTCCCATCCTCTGCAGCTTCTCTCTCGATCGTCCTTTTCCACATCTGTTTGGAACGACCACGTTTTCTAACTCCTTGAGGGTTCAAACCCAAAGCCATCCTTTCAATAGCTCCATCTGGTTTCCTCAATGTATGCCCAATCCAGTTCCATTTTCTTTCTTTGGTTTGTATATTGAGCGGTTGCCGATTTGTCTCCCTCCAAAGATCTTCATTTGTCATTATATCTGGCCATCTCACATTTAAAATACGCCGGAGACAGCGATTGATAAAAACTTGGAGCTGGTTTCTGATGTGGTTAGTCACCTTCCAAGTTTCGCAACCATACAACAGAACAGCCTTCACATTGCTATTGAAAAGCCGGAGTTTCGTTCAAAAATGTTCAAATGTGTGTGAAATCTTATGGGACTTAACTGCTAAGGTCATCAGCCCCTAAGCTTACACACTACTTAACCTAAATTATCCTAAGGACAACCACACACACCCATTCCCCGAGGGAGGACTCAAACCTCCGCCGGGACCAGCCGCACAGTCTAAGAGTGCAGCACCTCAGACTGCTCGGCTAATCCCGCGCGGGAAGAGTTTGGTCTTCTTTGACATGTTCCTATTTCTCCAGACAGGGTACAGTTGTACAAATGCACCATTTGCTTTGCGAATGCGACTACGATCGTCCTCCTCAGCGCCTCCTGTAGCCGTGACTATACTTCCGAGATAGAGGAAATATTGGACCTGTTCTACGACCTCTCCATTAATGGTCAGCCTATCGGTGATGGTCGAATATATCCGCGTTTCTTTAGTTTTGCGAACATTTATCTTGAGGCCTGCAACTTCCGCCTCTTTCTGCAACCTGGCCACTTTCTCTTCGATGTCTCGATATCGTTGTGCCATTAAGCAAACGTCGTCTGCGAAATGTAGATCTTCGAGGCTATCCCGCATCCCCCATTGTACACCCCTCTTCCGTGTCCCCCCATCACTCTCTTCATCACATGGTCAACATCAAAAGAAATATTTTTGTCGTACTCCCGAATTAACTTGGAAAGGCTCTGTTAGTTCTCCATTATGTAGTACTTGGCATTCATAGTCTTCATACATTTCCTTGATGATGTTAATAATCTTTGTTGGAATGCCGTATTTTGCAAGAGTATCCCAGACTGACAGAGTCGACTATGATATTTCCACATATTATCAGTCTTATCTACTTTTTCTGACTCGTCGGAGAATCGTATTTGTTACTGATATTATTGTCCTTTTTGCGAGTCCACTGAAGTATGTGACCATTTCACTCTTGTATCTTTAAAATGTAGTAACTTAAAACTTTAGATCCAATTCAGTAGCCAATACCACAATCGAATTACATTTGATTCCCAAATCGTCTTGTATTTGTTTCCATAATTCCTTTTTAACTGGAGTATAATCGTATCTTTTGGCTAACTATTATTAACGGCTTCATTCAGGCAACTTACTAGCGGTATTTGGCAGACATGTGCACCATGACCTTGATGAAGTAGTTGTGGATAACTTTACTTAACTGTCAACGGCAGTCGGACATAAACCCAGGAAAACTCATTAGCGAGATAAAGAGTATCCTATGAGTTAATCCAGCTCATTGTCTCACTGTATACCAAATTTCATACTAACACCATTGTAGTAATATTTATTTTTTGTCGACGACTCGTATCAACATTTCGTTTATATGAAACAAAACAATAAAGTATTTCGTGAATTAAGAGAGGAATACTCAAGAATTTATCAAATAATTGAGTAATTTTGCTGACATTAGGGGATAATTCTATTCCAACAACACTAAACAATACTGAGCAATACACTTACCTTTCAAAAATTAAGATTAAACCAGCAATTCACAGTTTTCACAAATTTAAAGTTGCTGTCAACAAATCAGTTTATGACAGTCGTACCTATTTTTTGATCAGCGGTTTCACAAAAAAAAGTCTAAAAAGGCTAAGAATCGAGTAAACTTTTTAAGTGTGAATGGCAACTGACAAACGAGTGTAGTGATTCAAATCCCAAACAAAAATCGATAGAAATGTTGAAAATAACATCGATACATCGACGATTGGCAATTGGAAACGTGCGAAGAAAACATCGATACTTCTTCTATTAAACATCGATGTTTCTAAAACATGGATATCTTTTGCATCCCTGGGCTCGATGGAATTTGGACCATACCTGGTAAGAAGTGCTGCAATAAATATTGAAAGAAATAAGACCTGAGACGAACTCAAATTACACTTTTATTCAAAGACAAAGTTTACAATGGAATCACCGCCATTCGAGATTTTCCCTTGGACACTACGAAAGGCATTCTTGTTCGACAATGCTGCACGTACCTACATACGGTTAGAGATGGGAATACGTAATGCATTCGGGAACACTGTCGACCATGACCGTTTTAGTGGTCCAGGCATAATGTTACATGGGTGTACTGACCTCCAAATCTTTGAACACTGTGCACTCATCGGTCAACGTTACTGTGACACTGTACTCCTTCCCCATGTGTGTCTTTTCAGGGGCACATTCGGCCATGACTCCATTTCTATGGGTGACAATGCGCGACAAAATCGAACACCGCATGCGGAGGAGCGTTTCGAACGGCAGAATATTCGGCGAATTAACTGGCCTGCCCGTTCCCCGACTTAATGTTCCATAGAGCACGTGCGGGACACGTCGAGGAGCAGCAACACTGCCACATGCATCAATGACCCTCCTGCAGTTGTCAACCACTCCGGCGGAGAAATAGAAAGCCCTAAAACAACAACTCCTTACCAGCCTTGTGGTCAGCACTGGAGCAGGTTGCAGAGCATGCGCTGCAGTCTTTGGTGGTCGTACACCGTATTAACAACCATGTCCCGTCTTTTGTAATGTCCACAGAACCAACATGAATCGCGATGATTTCATTGTAATTATCGTCTTCAAAAGTCTCATTTCTATTCCTCTCAATGCGTATTTCTTTTAGTTACCTCCTGTAATACATAGCAGCAGTTCTCTCGATGTATGTTCCAGTTTCCATCGAGCTGTGTTACTTGGCAGTAACACCTCATCCGACAGTTACTTCTGTCCTTACGTTTTCGGCACCAGTGTATTACGTTAAACAGAACAGCAGACAACGTTCACGGCCGGCCGGTGTGACCGAGCAGTTCTAGGCGCTTCAGTCTGGAACCGTGCGACGGCTACGGTCGCAGGTTCGAATCCTGCCTCGGGCATGGATGTGTGTGATGTCCTCAGGTTAGTTAGGTTTAAGTACTTCTAAGTTCTAGGGGACTGATGACACCCGATTTTAAGTCCCATAGAGCTCAGAGCCATTTGAACAACGTTCACTTTGCGCTCCTAACATTTTTATCCTCCACAATCGTGAATACGAAAACACAGCCGAAACTCAACAACACAATCATCAGTTCAGTATTCCTATACGGAGTGGAAATATTAAGCCAGTCCGCCAACCCTCGGTAATGAATATTGCCAACGCGTGACGTTTACAATAGGCTGGCCATGTTGTCAGAATGGACCCAGGCAGAATAGTCCGTCAGATATACGACAGGAAGATGGAAGGCTCAAAAAACCCTGGACGGTCAAGAAGTAGGTGGAAGATGAGGTAACTTCAAGACTGTAGGGTGATGAGTATCACTGAATGGAAGGAAGCGGCGCGAGACAGGAAGAACTGCAGGCACATGGTGAAAGCGGTGCGGGATCGTCACGACTCAAAGCGAAGAGAGTGAAAGTGATAACCATCATTACCTGCTTGCGAAGCGCCACGGTGCACCCTTAGCAGTCTGAAACCCGATGCGCGTCGGACGTGGTGGTATTTCTCTCGTATTTATTTCGAGCTGTTTTCAAAACAAAGCCTTGTCATCAAGATTTGGATTCTCCGTGGTTCCTAAAAGGACTTGAACAAGGACACTGTCGATTTGCTTCCTCGTTCTTGTAAAATTCTCCAGTGTTTCGTTTCCAATAAACTGTTAAATTTCTTTTGTTAGTATCTTCAACCCTCAACACCAGAATTTCATTAGACAGCATACTTTTATGTTTTGTTTGTGAAGACATCAAAGCTTAAAAGACATAACAGTGTGAGAGGCAGCTAGTGAGGGACAAACTATCTTTAACGAAAGTCTTTTTCATAATGCATTGTTGTATGTAACACACACTAGCGACGAGACTATTTACAACATCCTGCTCAGGAGGACTACGAATTTCTCACATCCATCTTCAGAACGAGAGGCAATAAATAATTGTCCCGTATCCGACAGAGGATTGGCTACCGCGGATCAACTCACAAACACCTTACCACTACACGAGTAACGTCATAACGTACTATAAAATATATATTTTTCACATAAATAAAGAAGGTTGTTTCGAAATGCTACGTTCTCCGTCGTGCATTATACATAATACACCACACATACATACTACACCAACATAATAGCAAGAGTTTACTGAACGTACACGCTGAAAAACACAATTATATTTCCTTGATCCAGGACGGAAAGAAGGGGACATGAAAAAAATTATTACTATTTCGTTAACAAATGAGACATTGAGGTGAAGCCCTCTACAGACTTTGGAGATACAGCGTGCAATTATTCCAATACCATCCCAAAGAATTTAACTCATCCCTGTTACCTTGTGCCCAACTAACTTTAACATTACTTCGTCGGCCCAGCGGCTGGGCTCTTCGAAATGTCGGAGAAAAAAGAGGTAGATGTTAAAGTATAGTACCAGTAAAAAAAAACCACAACCCATCATTCAAAGCAGCGATGTACAGACTTCCTAGTACCACGGGCCGCGAACACTCCACTCTGACTAGGTAAGGGCCGTGAAGAAAAGAACATAATTAGTTCATAGCATCTTTCACATATACGCGTTTTACTTAACAAATTGTATTTTTACAGAAACATTTGTTACACAACTTATTTTGAAACATGACATTTCAATGATTTCACCTTTTTTTCGCAGATAAGCGCAAATTTGAATCTACAATTGCCAGTCGTCAACCGGTTCCCAGTTACTGATTTTTTTTTTATTGTTCATTATGGAAAAAATTGTTCACATGTATAACGTAACCAAAAAAGACGACCGCATTTTAAAACAATATCTACCGGTAACTTGTAATTGTTTCTATCGACTCAACGATAAAAATTCAAGATTTGTTACATCGAATTCAATTCCCTGCTTGTATGCATTTACAGCGACGGAATGAAAAATGAGATTCTATTTTCACAAAAAAGGTGTGCGCTGCTACCAGATCAATGGCGCGCCGCGGTCTGTGCAGCGACCTAGGTTGCATAAAACAGCTTCGAACGCATGATTATTTAATAAATGAAGGAACATCTTAAAAATATGATGTTAAGCATACAAGCGGGAAAAAGTTTGGAAAAGTTACGAAAAGGTATGTTGGAAATAGCCGAGTGTTTTCATTCTCGAATACTTATGAATATTGTTTGTGTCTCAAGATATATATACAGTTTCTAACTAACCTTATGGTTATACCTTTTAATGAGTATTCTGGGATAGCATTGTCAATTTTTAAATTACGTCAATAATTACATGAAATGTTGAAAATGTACATAACTACGGAAATGAAGCAATCGCTCTCGAAAGTTTTGCGATCAGTGGATAGCGTACATCCAAATCAGTAAAAGAAAGCTGAAAGTTAAGGATTTTAACAATAGTGTTTTATAGCATTAATTCCGCCAGGTCCAAAGATGCACTATCTACACAAGAGTTGAAACGTGGCTGCACCAACTGAACAAGGGACGATGCCGCTGCCAGAGCATGGATCTGTCACAGAGATACCCGACCAACTAATACTGAAGAAACCAAACTGACTACATTGCCGCACAACACTTTCAAGGAGGTAGGACGTAACTGCGGACTGGTATAAAAGTGTGCGAAACCATTGTACGTGGCCAAAAGCGGTCCCACTGACCATCTGAAAAGAGCACCTGCTCAACATAGGAACAACCAACAAATGAATTTCTTGAGAAGCACAGAATCTACACACCCAGACGTCCGGCTTATATCTGAGATCTAGTTGCCTGTTAATAACTGTTCTCTCCGTCTATAAAAACCTAGTGGGCAGTCTGTCCAGCACGCATATCATGGATTAAAATATCAGAAGATATAAAAGAAAGGTTACGAAAATTTGGGCTTCTTTCTCAACACTTTCGTACCGACCATCATAAAGGCGGCTAAATTGCAATCGGAAAAAAATTACAACGTAGTAACATTACACGATGGTTAGGTCAATGGAGTCGCATTTGAGGAGAGGGGGTGTCGAACTTCTACATCTACATCTATACTCCGCAAGCCACCTGACGGTGTGTGGCGGATGGTACCCTGAGTACCTCTATCGGTTCTCTCTTCTATTCCAGTCTCGTATTGTTCGTGGAAAGAAGGATTGTCGGTATGCTTCTGTGTGGGCTCTAATCTCTCTCATTTTATCCTCATGGTCTCTTCGCGAGATATACATAGGAGGGAGCAATATACTGCTTGACTCCTCGGTGAAGGTATGTTCTCGAAACTTTAACAAAAGCCCGTACCGAGCTACTGAGCGTCTCTCCTGCAGAGTCTTCCACTGGAGTTTATCTATCATCTCCGTAATGCTTTCGCGATTACTAAATGATCCTGTAACGAATCGCGCTGCTCTCCGTTGGATCTTCTCTCTCTCTTCTATCAACCCTATCTGGTACGGATCCCACACTGCTGAGCAGTATTCAAGCAGTGGGCGAACAAGCGTACTGTAACCTACATCCTTTGTTTTCGAATTGCATTTCCTTAGGATTCTTCCAATGAATCTCAGTCCGGCATCTGCTTTACCGACGATCAACTTTATATGATCATTCCATTTTAAATCACTCCTAATGCGTACTCCCAGATAATTTATGGAATTAACTGCTTCCAGTTGCTGACCTGCTATTTTGTAGCTAAATGATAAGGGATCTATCTTTCTATGTATTCGCAGCACATTACACTTTTCTACACTGAGATTGAATTGCCATTCCCTGCACCATGCGTCAATTCGCTGCAGATCCTCCTGCATTTCAGTACAATTTTCCATTGTTACGACCTCTCGATACACCACAGCATCATCTGCAAAAAGCCTCAGTGAACTTACGATGTCATCCACAAGGTCATTTATGTATATTGTGAACAGCAACGGTCCTATGACACTCCCCTGCGGCACACCTGAAATCACTCTTACTTCGGAAGACTTCTCTCCATTGAGAATGACATGCTGCGTTCTGTTATCTAGGAACTCTTCAATCCAATCACACAATTGGTCTGATAGTCCATATGCTCTTACTTTGTTCATTAAACGACTGCGGGGAACTGTATCGAACGCCTTGCGGAAGTCAAGAAACACGGCATCTACCTGTGAACCCGTGTCTATGGCCCTCTGAGTCTCGTGGACGAATAGCGCGAGCTGCGTTTCACACGACCGTCTTTTTCGAAACCCATGCTGATTCCTACAGAGTAGATTTCTAGTCTCCAGAAAAGTCATTATACTCGAACATAATACGTGTTCCAAAATTCTAGAACTGATCGACGTTAGAGATTTAGGTCTATAGTTCTGCACATCTGTTCGACGTCCCTTCTTGAAAACGGGGATGACCTGTGCCCTTTTCCAATCCTTTGGAACGCTACGCTCTTTTAGAGACCTACGGTACACCGCTGCAAGAAGGGGGGGGGGGGGGCAAGTTCCTTCGCGTACTCTGTGTAAAATCGAACTGGTATCCCATCAGGTCCAGCGGCCTTTCCTCTTTTGAGCGATTTTAATTGTTTCTCTATCCCTCTGTCGTCCGACCATAGTGGATTATGTTTTCTCCGTTTCATGAATCACTTTAAGCGAATGGTTAAAATTTTTTTCAAATAACACCAACGAAGCGTTAAACATTGTAGAACGGTCCAGAGACATGTCACGAGTAGTATAGAAATTTCGCGCTACTGTACCGAGAACATGAAGATTGGGATTTTAATCGAAATTATGGCTAAGCCGTAATGAAATAATGACATTAAATGTGGAGGAGTTCTTTCGCAGCTATCCCATTAATGGCCATGACCTCTGCTCCTGACGCATCATTCAATTCAGACTGGGCCACCGGGCCGTCGTTTGCAAATGGCGTCATTCTGATGCGCCATTGAGATTGTAGAGTCAGCACATCGCACTCCCGGCGGTTGCTGCCTGCTACTCCTTGGAGCCGCCACTTCCCACTCAAGAAGCTTCTCAACTGGCAGAACCAAGCTAGGTGCACCCTCCTTCAGTCCTCCACCAAGAACACCATCCCTGGCAGAGCGAGGTACTAAACTTTTGGCAGCAACACACGCTGACTACTCAGCTACGGAGACGTAATATTCCCCAACGCAAAATCTACAATGTCAAGACATCATAGGATTAAGGTTTCCTTTCCTTTCCTCTTTCTCATACAAGTAAGAACTGAGGTTTTAATAATGTCATCTGCAAGGAAGAACGAAAGCAGCGGCTGAAGCGGCAAATTCCGTACCAATAGAACATTAATATAATATATGCACAAATTTTCGGCTGAAATTCTCTTTCTTGGCGGCATGTACGTCATGTTCATCAATCGTCACGCATTTCCCTAGTATTGTACTAATGAGTGTAAACGTGTGGATTCGTAGTTTCAAACTGCCAACAACTGCTCTCCTGTCGTGAAAAAATTCTAAACACGGCTGGCGGCTACGATTGCTGTGTGATCTCTACTCCTCCTTCAGCACACACACCGTACATCGAATGTTCAGTAGCTGTTAATGGTTGATGTTGAGGTGTGTTTGAAAAACGGAAAATGATTTTTTTGAGTGTGAGTGGTACAAGTTTCAAGGTATCCTATCCGGCATTCAGCCCATTTTTCTCACAACACGAACGTAAAAATTATAGTAGCCTTCACACGAGTAAGGGCAAACTCATATAAATAGCCTTCCTGGGCACAAACTAGTCTTTTCAAGAATGAATTGTTTCCGGAATCGTATTATGCAGAATTCTCATGCTTATCTATTGTGCGCAGTCCGCCCCCCCCCCCCCCCTTGGTTTTTGGAATTATGCGTTTTGGAGTTAAAAAGTTCAACAATGGTTCACCGCCATAAGTTAAAAAACATACTAGGCCATACATTAGCAAATAACATAGCAAATGAAAGAAGTCTACGCAAGGAATATCACTTCCAACTTGCGTAACAGCAGACAGATCATCCCTCAAGTCCACAGAAGAGCTGCCGTTTTCGCGGGTACGCACAAAATCTCTTTCGATAAATGCTTAGCTATATTTGAAGAAATACTCTGAACACATGGAAGGAAGGCTTCAGACTTGACAATCAGGGGTTACTCTTCCTCTTTTCGTGGCTCATGTCGAATTCTAGATCATCTACCTGTCTCTATTTGATGCTGTCTTTACCAGTATAAAGTCCACCGGTTCAGTCAGAAGTTCTAAGCGTCAGCCGTTGCAAGGGATCACATAGATTGTCCTACTAATAAGACACAGCCCATTCCTCATTCTTTTCGAATGAGAGCAGTGCACCATATATCCCTATATCGGGTGGTCACATCGTGGATTTCAATTGGCCTCATCATCCCAACAGAAATGAAGAGTAAAATCACTGGAAAAATCTCCAATGATAGTTCGACCGGCATGAAAATGAAACACGACGTCCTCCATGGCTTCGACAACCGCTGGATTATATTACCGTTTCATTATAGCCTGTTTTATAAGACTAATTAAGAGCTATTAGCTATTCTCCAGCACTTGTTTAGATACTGTACTCTACGCCGTATTAGATGAGTGTTTGCTGCTTAACCAGCCATCCAAACGAGGATGCATTTGAATTTTCCATATACAGGGTGTAAACGACAACTGTTTACAACACCCAACAGCGGTGTAGAGGAAGTCGAGAAAAAAATTGGATACAGTCGGTAAACTAGTATATCTCAAACTGAGCCACGAAAAGCACCTAAGTTACAGCAGATAGGAGTCGCGCGAGATTTTAAATATTCTCTCGCTCTCTTTGCGGAAACTGCTAATGCGAGAGAACGAATAGGACCTGTTTGTAGGAAATTTAATTTAGTTTATTTTTGAGGCCGCGGTTTTCGAGTTACTCAAGAAAACCTTACAAAACGCAAACCCAGCAGTCGCCCATTCCCTCTCCTCCTCCTCCTCCTCCGACTGCCAGAATTTTTAGTATTTCGTTCATAGCACTCCCTCATACCACTGTACAAAACTATAATACTACTTGAATTATTTTCCCTCATTCGATCTTTTTTGGCCGTCAATAATTGGGCTAAGCCACCGGCTTAGTCGTGCATCTACAAACTGTAAAACCGACGTTTGTGTAAATTTTACCTCACAATTTTGCGACCTTTAACAGCATAAACTTAACAAACTTCCTGGCAGATTAAAACTGTGTGCCCGACCGAGACTCGAACTCGTACCTTTGCCTTTCGAGTCTCGGTCGGGCACACAGTTTTAATCTGCCAGGAAGTTTCATATCAGCGCACACTCCGCTGCAGAGTGAAAATCTCATTCTGATAAACTTAACAGTTAAATCGTTTTGTCTGGTCTTCTACTACGAAAGTACTGTGGTTGTAAAGATTAAGTTTGGATCGAATTGTAAACGAAATTAGTTCTTGAATGACGTATACAAAGGTCTTTGTTCTTTCATTATCCTCAAGGGAAAGTTCAAGTCAGTATGTTAAGAGAATAGCCGACGGCGTGATTGACCAGTGAATGACGCCCAAATGGGGTAAAATGCGGGAAATAATTCGTGTAGTCGCACATTTTTGCACTGAGTCCATGAACAACATACTAAAAATTCTGACTTATGAGGGGGGGGTGAGTGGAGGGGCGGGGTGGATTGTATTCCCGAATAACTAGAAAACTGTGGCCCCTAGCGAAAACGTATCCCAGAACAAACTATGAGGCAAATGAAAACGCCTTAATAGAAAAATGTTTCCGGCTGCCTACGAAAGCATGACTGTACCCAGGTGTGCACCTGTTCACCCGAAGCAAATCGACGGCAACGAATGTCTTTCTTCAGGGCTCCAAAAACATGGAAATCGCATGGGGAGAGATCGGGATTCATGGAAGATGTGTAAGAGCATCCCAGCGAAACTTCTGCAGCGTAGTCGAAACAACACGCAAGAGAGTCATGATGACCTTTTTCTTTGACTGCAGTGGCTAGCTGCTCGCAATTAATACACATTGGAACGTTAACACTTCGTAAAAACTGAAGTGCGCCATCGAGTCCAAACGCCCAGAAATGTTGACGATCGACATCATTCGGTGCAGGATAGTGCCCGCCCGCGTGTTCCTGAGCTTTTTTCCACTACGCTGCAGAAGTTTCGCTGGGAAGTCCTTACAAATGACCCATACAATCTCGATCGCACCCCATGAGATTTCCATATTTTTGGGGCGCTGAAGACAGATATTTGCTACGGATGAAGAGGTGCACGCCTAGGTACAACTTTGGTTCAGCAGGAAACCGCAAACATTTTTTCGTCTTGTCTCAAAGTGGAATAAATGTATTAACAGTTATGGCGATTACTTTGGAAATACTAAAGTTTTATTTTTCCCCCTGTCTCGATTTCATTTTATTGCCTTTACACATTAAATTTCCTACAAAAAAGGTGTACTAATTTTCTTTTTCTCTCTGGGACTAATAGTTTGTTCAAAGAGAGCGAAAAAGTACTGAAAATCTCACACGATACGACAGACCAGAAGTGCCTTAGATGGAATTGTTCGTCTCGACTTCTTCTGCACCACTGTGGTACTTTGTAAACAGTTGTCGCATATACAGGGTGATTCACGAAGATATGCAAATATTTTAATATGTTATTCTACAATTAAATTAAAGAAATAAGTTCATATAAAAATAGGTCCGCAAATGTTTAGTTACGGAGTTACGGCTAGTAAAAGATTTTGCCTGAAATTTAGCAACTTGGCCAATATGAAGCCATCGCAAAACTGTACGAGGTTAAAGCACGTTTTCCATTTATTTTGTTGCTGGTGAATCTAATAATACATGTCACAGACGTGTAGTTGCAGAAGTTTTCCAGAACATCCAGAGAAACAAATATGTAATTTCGTAAAATTTTTAATTTATTAACTACTTGGCCAATGTTTTATTTTTAATTGCACAAAGTTTTCAGCAGAAGTTGTAGAGAATTTAATTTTGGAAAAAAGATGGTAATAACGTTAACTGAAAATGTATGAATGTCAGATAACCTGCATTTATTAATACCATAGCACTCGAGAATTCCTGCTACTACAACAGTTACTATGTGGTTTCACTTAAATACACTGTTGTTATTATGTTCTTTCACTGAACAATACAGAAAATTAACTCGTTTCAACTCATTAACCGTTGCCGACGACGAAAACCGTTTCTGCATTCTTAATAAAAAGTAAACATATTTACTTGTATCATAATCTTCGCTCCTCTGGAGTTCTGGAAAACTACTGCAGATACACGCCTGGGACATGTTTTCTTAGATTCACCAGACCAATAACAACAAAATAAATAGAAATCGTGCTTTACTTTAACCTCGTACAGTTGTGCGATGGCTTCACATTAGCCAAGTTGCTAAATATCGCCGGCCGAGGTGGCCGAGCGGTTCTAGGCGCTACAGTCTGGAACCGCGTGACCGCTACGGTCGCAGGTTCGAATCCTACCTCGGGCATGGATGTGTGTAATGTCCTTAGGTTAGTTACGTTTAAGTAGTTCTAAGTTCTAGGGGACTGATGACCTCAGAGGTTAAGTCCCATAGTGCTCAGAGCCATTTGAACCATTTTGCTAAATATCAAGCAAAATGTTTTATCCCTAAATCCATTAACTAAACATTTGCGGACCTATGTTTACATGGACTTTTTTCTTTAGTTTTACTTGTAGAATAACTTATTAAAATATTTGCGTATCTGCGTGAAGCACCCTGTATATGCATAGTACTGTACGGCCTGTAAATGGTTCAAATGGCTCTGAGCACTATGGGACTTAACATCTGAGGTCATCAGTCCCCTATAACTTAGACCCACTTAAACCTAACTAACCTAAGGAAATCATACACATCCATTCCCGAGGTAGGATTCGAATCTGCGACCGTAGCAGCAGCGCGGTTCCGGACTGAAGCCCCTAGAACCATGTTATCTGCAACAAGAAATGTTAGGAACGAACTAGCACTGAAACCCGACAATTACACGAGAAACTATGTCGGTTGTGGAGAACATTTTCTGCCACTTATACGTTTCCTGTGCGTAATGAACAAAAGTTGCACGAGATCCTCTATTTTTTACTTTCAAAGACCGATTACAATGCCAACAAATGAGTTTAGCCTTACTTTGGGCACAGCTGTCAGTCGAATTTCTGTTTGTAAGCCAACAACGGCCTCGCGTCCGGTTCAAGAACCGTGACAAACAAAAAAATTTCTTCTTGCTCGCTCCATCAACTAACGCCAATCTCTCTCTCTCTCTCTCTCTCTCCCGGCGCGCATTAAGATAAATATTTCTACTGAAGTTCCCGCGCTGTTTCGTCGCAACTGACAGAAACCTAAACACATAACCGGTTTTTACGAATCACTGAACTACGTCATACCTCCGAAGCAACTAGACGGAGAACGCAGCAACACGTCCGGTTCTCATCTCACACATCTCCTTGTGTGTAACAGGCTCTGACTAGTATGGATACCGAAATTTTGGCATAGTGACAAAAATGTCGCTCTTTTTCACTGTTTCTTCAGAATTGCCCCATATGTTGCTCTTGGAACACAAGAGATATGTACAGCTGTTAACTTCACTAATCGTTTATAGAACTTAGAGGAAGTATTTATCTTAAAAAATGTGTTTGTTATTTTTCTTGTGAGCGGCCAACCGCTACATATGTTTAATTCCAGAAAAGTGTTCGACATAAAGATGGCGCCGCAATTATGTTCATATCAATTATTTTTTCTCCGTTTCGAAGTGCCTCTCGTGTTTTCTCTTCACCGACCTCTCCCTTTCGATGACGTTGTTGCTTGGCGGTGGCTCTTAACCACATATACTGAAACAGATTTTCATCTTCAGATGTAGCGGAGAAGCAGCGAAGCTATGGTAGTTGCAAAGTTTCTGGTCACTAGACTGATTATGCGGTTATTTCACACAGCTCACTTCTCTTACCTAGTGAGAGAGGTGGAGGGGGGGGGGGGGGGAGAGAGAGAGAGAGACGTTTGAAGGGGAACACCTACTGAAGGATCGACAAAGCTTTAGTCGTATGCTTGTTGACTGGACGTAGGTATCCAACAACAGACCCCAATGTTTATATTTTGATCTCGGCTTAATGTTATCAACGCTCTTGGTCGCAAGGTACTGGAAGAATCACATGCATGCCTTGAAAAACAGTTAGGACTAAAAAACAATCAAGATTACACAAAGTGAGCATGGAACCACGTCTGACGAAATTACAACCGATTACACATCGAACACGCTGCGGAGTTAAACCTTTCCCAGCTCTTATTTACCGAGCATCTCTTGCGCTACGTATAGTTCCACATGAGAGGAAAAAGCGCAATGTCTTCTGTTTACAAAAATGGATAAAAGAACGGATGCACAGAATTACACACCAGTATCGTTAACTTCTTCGTATTAGAGGATCCCAGAGCATATGCAGGGCTCTAATATTATGACTTATCCGGAAAAAAGAAAACACGTGCCACTCTCAAAGACTCGACATAAGTTCACGAAAAACAACTCGTGCTTGCTTTATTTATTACTAGGTGAATACCCGTCTTCTATTAGCCTAGCTCCTCATTACCCCTCTATCAGTCCATCTCCTCCTTCCCTCTCTCTCCTCCATTACCCCTCCCCCCTCTATGTCCACCTCTTCCTCCTCTCTTGCACTAACGATCTCCTCCCCTTTCTTTGTTCATCTCCCCCTCTTCTGTCCATTTCTCCCTCTCCCCTTGTCTATCTCCATCTCCTCATACCCTCTTCTATCTCCACGTCATCTCCCGTAGTCCAATAGGAGGTTGCTAGTTCTTATCCCCTGTCGTTTAGAATTTTCACTCTAATCCCTAAAAATCGATATGGTTTGGAGATCCTTTTCTGTTTCTTCACTGTTTCTGTAACTATAAAGCGCAAAATCACTGTTATTCTTAAATGGTCACGACAATTTTAGTGAATAAGTTATAGAATGCCGACGTAATCCTTTCGACCTAATCCAGCTTCGACGAATCAATCACATACACAAATATTTATACCACGTCCCATCAACCACTACTCGGAAGACTGACTGCCATTTGAATCAAAAGAAGACCCAGTATCAAAGTATAGAATGAAAGAAGATATGGTTTGGTGTCCGCACGTGACACCAATTTCTCGTTGTGGATTTCCTATAACTAATGTAACATTTACACGCAGCCTATTAAAATTACTTAAAAAGTGATGTTAATATCCAAAACAGTGAAAAACGAATGTAAACAGTCTCTTATTTCAGTCTCTGCACATGTTTCAACGGCCTTCGAGGGCTTTTAAGTTCTCGCGGCGTACATGTAACGCAGACATGCCTGCAAAGAGCAACATGACTTGCGCTGTAGAGTCGTGAGGTCAAGGCGATCACCCATGTCGTCATCACACACACACACACAGACAGAGAGAGAGAGAGAGAGAGAGAGAAGGCGTCACAGAACGAAGAGGCGTCAACACGAGACAACGACCGCTACTGCTGATCTCCCCTTTGCCGACAATGAATATGGGCATTTCAGTACACTCTTTCGGTGTGAATTTACTAAAAATGTGTGGCATATACAGATATTTAAGTGGAAATTTCCGATAAATCTGCATCCCTCATACAGGAAGACTAGGCTACAGGGCCCGATTACCTGAGCTACTGTGAGGTACCTTGCTTCTATCAGGCGGCTACAGACACGCCAAAGGAAACATTGCGAGACTCCAGACGAACAAGGCACAACCAAATTCTGCTCGTGTACAGCTCACCCCATACATGCTGTGATTGACAGTGCATAAGTTATTCGAATAAGTCTCGAGAGAGCACTATTATTATCTTTATACTCCTGTGGATGTTTCAGAGAATTTAATTGGTCTAACTCCAGCCTATAGAGCGCACCCAGCTCACGACGATCCTCGAACCAGTTTGAAACCGTAATTTAAACTATTTTGCGAGACAGCATGAAGTGGGGGAGGGGGGGGGGGGGAGGAAGCTTCGGAAGGACACAGATAAATTTCAGAGGCGACAAAACCTATTTCCATCTCTCCGTTTTCCCTTCATTCGTTGCCCAAAAAGTGATTATTTGCCACATGCTGCAGTCTGTACAGAACGTGTCTTTCTACATGAGAATTGTGATTTATGGGAATGACAATTCAACTCAAAACAATGTCACTGGAGTATAGCAGGCAGAACAATACCTGATTCAGGTGGTACAAGTGCCTAACGCAAACAAACCGAATTAGGACCCTGGTTCATTCATCGTAACATCCTTTCTAAAGTCTCGCACTTATGCTTTGTTCTAATGTGTGTGAATTACTAAGGGACCAAACTGCTGAGGTCATCGGTCCTTAGATCTACATACTACTTGAACTAACTTGTGCTAAGAACACCACATACACCCAATGCCCGAGGGAGGAGTCGAACCTCCCTCTAACCGCGCGTCCCTTATGCATTGCATTGCTTCCTCCTGTGAGACATGCTTGCGCAGGCAGCTATTTTCTTCGGCAGAAAAGTTCGGGGACACTTAAAATAGAAAAGCGGAACGCGTGAAGATACGAAGACTGAAGAGACACCTGCAGCAATTGCGAAATTATTGTGAAAGTTGAAACAATACAGTAATACTAGTCTAGCAGAAACGAAATATCCTCCAGAGCTGTGTTATTTTTATGACGCTTTGTCGCGAAACAAAAAACACTCGTAGCTGAAACTCTCATGTCAGTGTATATTTTGAAAGGTGCACACAGAAGATGAAAAAACCGACTTCGGATGTTAACTCAGGAACAGCCATTATTGAACTCCGCTACTCAAAGGGACATGGGAAAAGAGAATTAAAATGCTGTTAAGACTGATTGCTAAATTTAGAGTAGAGAAGAAAAATAAGCTCAAACGTTTGTACTTCCCAGAACAATCCAACGTTTCTGAACGAACCACACACACGTCGTTCTGAAGCTTTTTAGAAACATTAACAAGAGGACTTTTCGATGTTTATTAATCGATGTTTATTAATCTTATCACTTGTAACGGGAAACAAAACAGTTCGTTTTTGAGTGTCATCATAGTAGTTCAGTCAAGAAAGAATCAGATCGTGAGTAGACTCGACTCTGGTGCAAAAGTTACGAGAAGATATTTTGGATGTTGTCTACAACTATTTTGCACTCTTTGTACTCTATAAGCACTCTGCAAACGGGAAAGATCTTCACTAGCCATTACATAGGCCTTTGACGTAATCAAATGAGGTAGCAATTGTTCGACGACGGTTCATTTAATTGATGATTCAATAGGTGCAATAATCACAATTAAAACCAGCGGACAACACTTAATACTTAAGTTATGAATATTCAGACTTTGAAAATAATTGGTTTGTAGTCGCCGCATTTACACTATTGTGAGTATCTTCATAATTTTTGCGAAAGAAGATACAGACGTAAACACAGCTGTATAGTGAAGAACCGTCTGTCGATGATTGTTCAAAAGGCTCTAAGCACTATGGGACATAAAATCTGAGGTCATCAGTCCCCTAGACTTAGAAATACTTAAACTTAACTAACCTAATGACATCACACCATCATCATCCATGCCCGAGGCAGGATTCGAACCTGCGACCGTAGCAGCAGCGTGGTTGCAGCCTGACGCGCCTAGAACCGCTGGGCCACAGAGGCCAGCGCCCGTCGAAGAAAATAAGTAAGCGGTACGCTTATTTTTTAACAGTGCCGTATCTTCACAAAGAAGCCGTTGCTCGTCAATTTCAATGTGGCTTTCGTGTAATTAGTCTGGCACTTGCAACCCTAGTCATCGGTCACAATCATCATCTTGCGCCTCTAGAGACCCACGCCAGTAATTAGAGCTAGATCTTCTACGGAACAAGATCAGCCTCCTAAAGGAATGCAGTGCGCGTGGAATTCATACTGAAGCATACCAAGGATATCTAAAACTAGCCAGCAAATACGGTACCCACTCCGTCCCTCAGCGCTGACGATGTCTTTTCTAAATTATTAAGACATGCAATACACAGCTCTCCTCATTAGTGATATGTGTAAGCTTTCGCTGAGATCTATGTAATTTCACGTAACATTTCAGAGGTTACGAACAATTATCGAGCAGGTTTCGGTTGTAAAACCTGTAGTAGTGGATCAACTCAAGATTTTAGTTTTTTAATAATTTTTTACAGCGCTTAGTAGGCCGCATACGAATCGATTATCACATGTATAATTATACGGTTCATTCTATCTATGTAATTATCAGTCACCAACAAGCTTTTTTGACATCAGATGCGGGACGGGTCGGGGAAAGATATTGTCATTGGTATTTTCATTCACTTGTAACAACTTATGAAATGTTTATTGTTACAACAAGGAAAAACGCTAACACACGCATCTAGGAACCATTAGCGGTGTACTGCCACAACAATCTCCTCGCTGATCAAACGCGGGCGACTTTTAACATTCATTCCAAGCTTGTAACGATTATCGTTTCGAGCAAGAGCGTGCTCCAACTATACAAGCTACATACTGTTCAACATGCCGAGTACTATTGTCCATACCAGAGGGAATTATGTTTTCAATTTATGATCCATTCCAAAAGCAATTCAGTTCGAAGACAGAGAGGATCATTAAGGAATATCGCGAATGGTACATTTCCCCTATTATACAAATGGACGGAAGCCCCCCGTATTTCGTGTGGCACGCTGAGAGTAGATAGTTTTCAGTTTGGGGGCTAGGAGTCGACTACGTTTCTCCGCTGAGTGTATCGTTTACAGATTACGTCTTGATTAAATTTCTGGGTGTAAGTGGAATAGGGCGCACGGAGTAGAGAGACAGTTTCTTTCGACTATTACTGAGAGACCTGAGTGAAATTTTTTCGGTAATGTCAACGCAATAAGCTGGAAATTACTGATACACTGTTCGTAAAACTAATTTTCATTCGATACTACTTTAAACAGATTTTTTTTTCTCCGATGGAATGATTTCAAACTGAAGAATGGCAACAGAAAACTGTGAACGCCACACACTTTTTACTTATATTCCAACCTGACTGTTAGCGTGAGTCCGTCATAATAAAACAATTAACTGTCTGCCACAGACCATATGTAGCGAGCACCAAGATAAAGTTTGAAATATTTTGTCCATAATAGACTGCTTGTCAAAGGCTGCCACAGATTAGCTAATGCACAAAGCGATACTCGATCTACTGTTTCTGCTACTTAAAGACGGCGACATATTTAAAAGCCATACCATCACGATCAGGTGGTTTAAAAACTTTTTACATCGTGAGATTTATTTGTGACAAACATATTTGTTGTCTACATATTTAAATGTCACTATGTATTGCAAGTCTTACAGAGCGAAGTTTTTAGCTCTCACACAGGTTCTGTTCATTGGTGAGAGAGATAACTGAAACATAAGCAAAGAACATGTGGCAAGGAAGATGGATTCAACGAGAATAACTCGAAGTGTGTATAGTTTATTCTTATAACGTCATGGAGAAAGCGGGGTCTCACGTGAATACTAACCTCTCATTAGGCGTCTCTCGTCTGGCAGATACACAGGCCGGAAGGGGATGTGGCACGCCTTCATTGAAAACGTCCGATTCTGGCCACACGATTTCATCATCGCTGTAACACTGTTCCCTTTGCTGAACGCTGCACAGACTCTTGCTAGTTCCCTGATCTTTATGAATCAGCTAGTGTTGTGAAATTTGACGCTAAATGCAATAGAAACTCACAGGAGAAAAGCACGTTGCGCCAACGATGTGTGGTCCACGGACTACATTCGCACTTTTAAGTTATGCTGCTGCGCAGGTGAAAGTGGAAAGCATACCGCCAGTCATCAGTAACACGTTTTGTTTTGAAGCGTAAGGGCTTGACGCTGCTGTTTCCATACCGGTTACCGATCAAAAAATAGGCTGAGCTTTGCTATCAGTGGCAGGTCATGATTCTGCCGCGGGCAGTGACCTTTGGCCAGCTTGATACGGGACGGGACTGGTGTTCTACCAGGCGGCAGTGACAGTTTGCTGCACATCCGGCACTTGTATGATAATATTTTTTGTACCATTACCACTTCCAGTTGTCCTAGTAACCTACACATTGACACAAGATCCAATTTGTGTTCTCAGGAGACCTTCAGCAGCTGTACTCGCTCAGAACACAGGAGACTGTTCGACATTTAATTCGAGCATTCTTGCGCGGGGCGAATGTAGGAACTCAGACAATTTAAATGAATCGTACTATACTATGAGGGTTACTGTAATTGAACTCAGGTAGGGTGTAAACTTTCCTAGTGTTCCAACACACTTACCGTTGTGCCATATCATTCTTTTACTGACTAATCACAAACACGAAGGGCGTTCAATGAGCAATGCAACACATTTTTCTCCGAATGCAGGTTGGTTTTTTTCTGGATTCCGATACACCACGTTATTCTCTGCTCTTATGGCCACTAGAACACTACTTTTCAACACATTCTCCGTTCAATGCGACAGCCTTACGCCACATTACTGTGAGGGAAAGTATGCCCGAATGGTACCACTTTACAACAACCGCCCCATCATTCACACAGTGGATGAGGAAGGGCAGTCCAATGAAGCATTCTGAGCTCCTCTCAGGTGCTCCGACTTGTTTGAGCCCTCGCGTAGTCATGGAGAGATTCGTTTGCATTTTTTGGCGACGAACTCGCTGAAGTTCAACATCGCAGGAGTCACAGCTGTGTGCGGCTGGCTGGCACGCGGGAGACAGGACAGGTTTGCATGACCTTGTTGCAATGATTTTGTTCACTGCCAGTCTCCGTAGACATTTTGCAGGCGCCTATGGATATCTGCGATGCTCTGGATTTCCGTCAAACGAAACTCAATTACAGCTCTCTGCTTGTAATGCACTCTCCGTTAAATACGCCATTTTGAAGTCTACGTTTAGCGCTGCCACGTATCGACTTCACAAAACTATAGGGCAGGGCTTCCCAACGTGTGGTCCGCGGTCCCCTTAGGGGTCCGCCACCTCTTTCTAGGGAGTCCGCAGCCACCTTTCACCAAATCTTGCAAAATAATGAGTAAAATTATTGAATAAAAATGTGAAAATCAAATTCATCACTATTTTTTTTCGTGTGAAAAACGTGTACTTTTACTTCAGGTCGTATTCCCAAGCAGCCTTTGCGGTTCCTAAGTGAGAACGCATACAGAGTTTAGTGCCGGAGAATGCGGCTTCTCTGATCGACTGTTTCGCAACAATACGGGGGTCGTTTGTGCGCCGGCTCACGGCGCTAGATGCGGTGAAACCTTTTTCGCATGCGCGGAGCAAGCTTTGTCGACCAATCACAGCGCTCGCTGGCACGTATGCGGCCCCAGGCATCAATAAATGTTAAACTTGCTTTGTCAGTGCACTACCTATTTCATAAGTCGATTTTTGACTAGTTTATTACTTCTAACATGGATCCATGGCTGAAGTCAGGATCACTGAAGAAGGGTGCGGTTTCTCCATCGCCTTCACAACAAGGGAAATTTCCAGTTGAAATGAATGAGGAGGGAGGACGACCAAAGGAAGAACAATCACAAGAAGCTCCAAAGAATATTGATACTTCGGGTTGGGGGGAGGGGGGGGGTCATTGGGAACATAGCACTTGCATTAAGAAGCTTTCAGTTCTCATGGGTTTCGCTCTGAAATTTAAAGTTACTGTCCTCTTGACTGACTAGGGGTCCGCCATGGATTTTCGACTGTAGAAGGGGTCCGCCAGCTGAAAAGGTTGGGAAGCCCTGCTATAGGGAAGAAACAGGAATATTCCGCGATGTCCCACAACAAATTCCGCATTTTTCAACCGCAACTGTACTTACTGTACGCCCTCGTACGTGTACTGGAACACTTTTACATAGCCCAAATAACCAGTAACAACTTTAAAAAGAACAGATCGTGAAATTTCAGGAAAGCACAGCTCTGTCCATCGGTAGTTAAACGTCTATCTCGCTGGAATTTTTCCTCATACCTTGATTCGCGTTCGTCAGTCGCAAATGAAGGCCGGTCTGAACGTTCTTCAAAATGATTCAAATGGTTCTAAGCACTATGGGATTTAACATCTGTAGTCGTCAGTCTCCTAGACTAAGAACTATGTAGTCATCAGTCTCCTAGACTAAGAACTACTTAAACCTAACTAACCTAAGGACATCACACACATCCATGCCCGAGGCAGGATTGGTTCAAAATGGCTCTGAGCGCTATGCGACTTAACTTCTGAGGTCATCAATTGCCTAGAACTTACAAGGGAACCTCCCCATCGCACCCCCCTCAGATTTAGTTATAAGTTGGCACAGTGGATAGGCCTTGAAAAACTGAACACAGACCAATCGAGAAAACAGGAAGAAGTTGTGTGGAACTATGAAAAAAATAAGCAAAATATACAAACTGGGTAATCCATGGGCAAGATAGGCAACATCAAGGTTAATCTGAGTGTAAGAGCGCCGTGGTCCCGTGGTTAGCGTGAGCAGCCGCGGAACCCGAGGTCCTTGGTTCAAATCTTCCCTCCAATGAAAAGTTTAATTTTTTATTTTCAGACAATTATTATCTGTCTGTCCGTCCGTCCGATGCGAGGTAACTTGTGGGTCGACAACATATTCCTGTGATGTGACGCACATGCCGTCACCAGTGTCGTATAGAATATATCAGACGTGTTTTCCTGTGGAGGAATCGGTTGACCTATGACCTTGCGATCAAATGTTTTCGGTTCCCATTGGAGAGGCACGTCCTTCCGTCTAATAATCGGACGGTTTTGCGGTGCGGTCGAAAACACAGACACTATACTTATTACAGTGAACAGAGACGTCAATGAACGAACGGATAGATCATAACTTTGCGAAAATAAAGAAAGTGAACTTTTCACTCGAGGGAAGACTTGAACCACGGACCTCTCGTTCCGCAGCTGCTCACGCTAACCACGGGACCACGGCGCTCTTGATTTAACACTATCCTTGATGTTGCTAATGTTGCGCATGAACAACTCAGTTTATATATTTTGTTTATTTTATCATAGTTCCACACAACTTCTTCCTGTTTTCTCGATTGATCTGTGTTCAGTTTTTCAAGGCCTATCCACTGTGCAAACTTATAACTAAATCTGAGGGGGGTGCGATGGGGAGGTTCCCTTGTTAGAACTAATTAAACCTAACTAACCTAAGGACATAACACACATCCATACCCGAGACAGGATTCGAACCTGCGACCGTAGCGGTCGCTCGGCTCCACACTGTAGCGCCTAGAAAGCACGGCCACTCTGGCCGGCGAGGCAGGATTCGAACCTGCGACCGTAGCAGCAGCGCAGTTCCGGATTGAAGCGCCTAGAACCGCTCTTCCACAGCGACCGGCTCTGAACGTTCTTCATCATGAATTTTTGCACTTCCCCCATTAAACATGATGCACCGTTTCGAACTGACTTCATCACATTTTCAGGGTATAGGTGGGTGGAGGGGGAGAATTGTGCAGCTCGTCAATTCAAAAGGTTTAGAATGCCACCCGCATAAGCGTGTACTTGCCACAAATTAACTGGTTACACCGCCTTTTCGTTAAAATAGCGTTTCCGTGCAAGTTATGGAGACCCCAGTGAAACACCAACCCCGGTGACGCGTCGGGGCAGTGCTCTGGCCAGTGCCCGCCAATGGGCGGCTGCCAGACAACGGTGCAGCGGTGGGAACCGAGGACGAAGCTCGAATACCGCGCAGCTGCTCAGTATGCTTCTCCCCACGAATTCCTACAGTATCGCTCATGGCCGCCGGTGCGCTATGAATAATTCTTTTCTCTCCCATCAAGGACTCTTGGCATCGTAAAAGAAGTGGGGAAGTGTGGATGTAAAAAGAGCGAACACGGATGTTGCTTCTACTTAAGGAATCGTGCACAAACTGACACGTTCCTTCTAGGCTCTTTCCAGAGTGCATCCACATGCTTCCTCGATATCCATCTCAAACAACGCATACACTTTTACAACACGAATCATCTTCCACGTGCCACGAGCGAAAGTCATGAAATCTAAAGGGGGGGGGGGGGTTGATAGCCGCACATTTACTAAGCACGAACCATTAGAAAATGCTCTTGCGTTCGTCCAACAGAGAATTAGCTTCAGCAGGCGCCACATAAACTTTGTAAGACCCATCCAAACCGCGAAAGGGAGCATGGAGTGGATAAAAGCAGAGGGGAAAGAACTTCTCCAGCATTCGGTCGAAGTGTTTCAGGGAAACAACAGCAAATTTAATGAAACTGGACAAGAGAAACTCAAAACTCGCGCATTACGCATACGAGTCCCAACTTCCTAGTACTGCATCACCTTTGCCGACTGGTACTGAAGTAGCCGATTTTCCGGCACGAAGTAATACTGTGCAGAGCAAATGACAATGTTTGTCTAAAGAATCAACAAGCATTTCAAACTAAATAGTTAGTGCATAAAAAACCTGCACATGAATGTATCCTGTATGACAAATTCTAAAGAAAAATATTACAGTGTATTGTAGCTTCTGTTTACGTGAAGTATTCCGCTTTCAAAAGTCCCAATTATTTACGCCACACGTCAGGAATTCCTTGTAATTAATAGAAGCAGGACACACTTACAGACACAACATATTCCTTTCGTTCGTCAATGGATCTTTAACATCCTGATGGTTTTACTCATCTGAGCAACATGTGCCCCGAGAACGTCGAATGTTCCCTATTTAGGATTTAGATCCTGTGAACATAAGGAGCTCTTTATTCCCGCAATGTTCAAATCAGCTCTCTATTCGCGCAATATTCTCAGTCTTCTTCGTCTCTGTAAAGAGAGTGTTTTTTTTTGGGCTCGCGAACTGTCTATGTTCTTCGTATGTTCATGTTAGTCGTGACTTTTAAAATGTGTCTCGTTTGTTGAATAACTCGTCTTAAACCATGGACCTTACCGCTGTGGAGTGGCTTGCGTGCCTCAGCAATACAGACAGCTGTACCGTAGTTGCAACCGCAACAGAAGAGTATCTGTGGATACGACAGCCAAGCGTATGATTTCTGAAGAGGGGCAGCTGCCTTTTCAATAGTTACTGGGGCAACAGTCTACATGATTGCCTGATCTGGCCTTGTAACACGAGCCATCTGGACCTTGTAGTGCTGGCATTGGGAACGGCTGAAAGCAAGGGAATACCTCTGCAGATATTTTTTCCGAGTGTATGCTGCTCTACTGCATTGTTAAATGATGATGACATCATCTTGGGTAAAATATTCTGGAAGTAAAACAGTTCCCCATTCGAATCTCCGGGCGAGAGGTACGCGGGAAGATGCCGTCAAGAGAAGCAAAACTAGCATTCCACGGTTCGGAGTGTGGAATGTTAGAGCCCTCAATCGGGCAGGTACGTTACAAAATTAAAAAAAGAAAATGGATAGGTTGAAGTTAGATATTGTGTGAATTAGTGAAGTTCGGTGGCAGAAGGAGCAGAACTTCTGCCCAGGTGAGCACAGGATTATAAACACAAAATCAAATAAAATTTATAAGTCAACTTCACTCACGCTCATAAATTAAGGATAATTGCAGAATGTGGTGCCACACAACGTGGCACTACAGGAAACTGGCGCTAACAGCATAGGCACATAGGGAACACACACGACACAGATCTGTAAGTCCCCGGTATTGGTAATGAAATGAGAAACCGTCCCGAAACAAATATGCTACAAAACGCCACTGTTTCCTGCGCATGTACCACGACATCAATATGGGATATGATCATCACGCACACGTACACAGGCCCCACAACGAGTTGGCATACTCTGGATCAAGTGGTCGAGCAGCTGCTGGGGTATAGCTTCCCATTCTTGCACCAGTGCCTGTCAGAGCTCCCAAAGTGTCGTAAGGGTTTGAAGACGTGCACCGATACATCTACCGAGAGCATCCACGACGTGCTCGATGGGGTTTAGATCTGGAGAACAGGCAGGCCACTCCATTCGCCTGATATCTTCTGTTTCAAGGTACTCCTCCACGATGGCAGGTCGGTGGGACCGTGCGTTATCATCCACCAGGAGGAAGGTGGGACCCACTGCACCCCTGAAAAGGCGGACATTCTGGTGCAAAATGACGTCCCGATACATCTGACCTGTTACAGTTTCTCTGTCAAATACATGCAGGGGAGTACGTACACCAATCATAATCACACCCCACACCATCAAACCACGACCTCCATGCAGGTCCCTTTCAAGGACATTAAGGGGTTGGTATCTGGTTCCTGGTTCACGCCAGATGAAAACCCGGTGAGAATCACTGTTCAGACTATACCTGGACTCGTCTGTGAACATAACCTGGGACCACTGTTCCGATGCCCAGGTACTCTGTTCTTGACACCAGGCTTTACGAGCTCTCCTGTGACCAGGGGTCAGTGGAATGCACCTTGCAGGTCTCTGAGCGAATAAACCACGTCTGTTCAGTCGTCTGTAGACTGTGTGTGTGGAGACAACTGTTCCAGTGGCTGCGGTAAGGTCGCGAGCAAGGCTACCTGCAGTACTCCGTGATCGTCTACGGGCACTGATGGTGAGATATCGGTCTTCTTGTGGTGTTGTACACTGTGGACGTCTAATACTGTAGCGACTGGAAACGTTTCCTGTCTGCTGCAATTGTTGCCATAATCTTGAGATCACACTTTGTGGCACACGGAGGGCCCGTGCACGACTTGCTGTGTTTGACCTGCCCTCAGTCGCCCTAGTATTCTACCCCTCATAACGTCATCAATATGTGTTCTTTGAGCCATTTTCAACACACAGTCACCATTAGCACGCCTGAAGACGTCTGCACACTTACTCGCTGCACCGTACTCTGACATGCACCAACACACCTCTGCGTATGACGACGGCTGCCAGCGCCACCGTGCAACGACCGCAGGTCAAATGCACCGCATGGTCATACCCTGAGGTGGTTTAAACCCGCAAACCGCCCACCAGAGCTTTTTTTCACCATGTATCAGCATTATTCTTAATTTATGAGCATGAGTGTAGATCCGCACATGAAGGGACTGAAACACTGTGTAACGAAATAAAAGAAATTATCCAAACAGTTAAGGAAGAGGTAAATTGGGATGTGTGACTTGAAATCCACATTACGAACAGGAAGAGAAGGCAAAGTAGTCGAACAACATGGACCGGAGGAAAGGAATGGAAGAAGAAGCTTCCTGGTAGAATTTTGCAACCAGCGTAATTGAATCATAGCTAATACGCGGTTTAAGAATCACGAAGGAAGGTTGTACCAAGCGAAAGAGATCAGGAGACGGTGAGGTGTCAGATTATATAATGCTAAGAGAGAGATTTCGGGACCAGATTCTAAACTGTAAGACACGTCCAGGGGCAGATATAGATTCTGACTACAATAAATTCTGTATTAATGGGGCCCAGATAAGTTGAAAAAAACACTGAGGTGGTTGGGAGTTTCACAGAGAGCATTAGGCAACGACTGACTGGAAAAGAGGGACGGAATACAATAGAAGACGGATGGGTAGCTTTGACAGTTGAAATAGTGAAGACACCAGACGATCAAATATGTAAAAAGACAAGGTCTGGTAGATATCTTTGGGTAACATAGGATATTCGAATTTAATTGAAGAAAGGAGAAAATACAAACTGAGACTAATAGATAGTGCAAAATGGCTGAGCAGAGATGGCTAGAGGACAATGAAAGGCTACAGAAGCATGTAGAACAAGGAGATAGGCAGAAACTACCTACAGAGAGTTAAAGAGGCCTCTGGAGAAAAGAGAAGCAGTTGTATAAATATCAAGAGCTTAGAAATAAAAATCTACTTAGCAAAGAAGAAAAATCTGAAAGGTGGAAGGAATATACAGACAGGCTATACTAGAGAAATGAAACTGAAGGTAATATTATAGAAAGGAAAGACGCAGCAGATGAATAAGATAGTAGATACGAGACTGTGAGAAGAATTTGACAGACCACTGAAACACCTAGGTCGAAACAAGGCTCCTGGAGTATACGATATTTCCTCTGAACTACTGATAGCCTTGGAAGAGCCAGTCATGACAAAACAAGTCCATCAGATGTGCGAGATGTATAAGAGACGGTAAATACCCTCAGACTTCAAAAAGAATGCAATAATTGCAATTCCAAAAGAAGTAGGTGTTTTTATCTTAATGTGCGTTTTTGCCGCTGATTTGCGTACATTTACACTTCATATAATAAACATATAATACCTACAGTTGTCCTTAATAATTTTATGCACTATAGATCGCCAAATAACGAAATGAATGATGAGGCTCTATGTTTTTATATTCAAATATTGTACACGTACTTTGCTTGCATAATGCTATGACTGAGATAGCCTAAACCAACATTTCATCGCAAAACCGTAGTTATACTGATTTTGACCAAATCGGAGACTATTACAGTGAGTAACAGAGATGCACGTGATTATCAGGTGCACGATTTGCCAACAGCGCAGTAACAGCCACCCGCCAGAATGTCTGACCGGAGCTACAGTAATCGTATGTGTGCTCGCTGCCTGAACTTCAAGCAGTCTCGTTGGAGTCCAAACAGCGAATACACACAACGTCAAATATTGCAGCTGCTAAGAAGACGACTGGGTCGGTCGTCGAAATACTGAGCAGAAAATGGAAACAACAACTCGATAGAACACTCGGAAGCACACCTTTAATCAATCACGCCAAGAAAACTTGAGAGATCACTATCAGTAACGCCTGTACGTGAAAAATCAGAAGCTTAAGCAAATGTCAACAGTGGCACCGTGAAACGAGCATACACTGAAGTGACAAAAGATATGGGTTACCTCCTAATATCATGTTGGAATTCCTTCTGCCCGCCATAGTGCAGCACTCAACGTGGCACGGACACAAGTCGTTGGAAGTCTCCTGCTGCCTCGATAGCCACAATAATTGAGTAAGTGTTGCCGGTGCAGGATTTTATGCAGAAACTGACCTCTCGATAATGTCCCATAAATATTAAATGTTCAAATGCGTGTGAATTCCTAAGGGACTAAACTGCTGAGGTCATCGGTCCATAGACTTACACACTACTTAAACTAACTTACGCTACGAAGAACACACACACACACACACAAACACACACACACACACACACACACACACACACACACACATGCCCAAGGGAGGACTCGAACCTCCTGCGGGAGGGGCCGCGCACCCGTGACATGGGGCCTCTAACCGCGCGGCCATAAATATAAAGATGGCATTCATGTCGGGCGATGAGAGTGGCCAAATCGTTCGCTCGAATTGTCCAGAGTGTGTTTCAAACCAATTGCGAACAGTTGTGGTACAGTGACATGTTTGAGAACATGAAATCCATGAATGTCTGCATACGGTCTCCAAGTAGCCGAACATAACTATTTCCTCAATGATTGTTTCAGCTGGACCAGAGGATTGAGTCCATTCCATGTAAACACAGCGTACACCATTATGGAGACACCACTCGCTTGCACAGTGTATTGTTGACTAGTTGGGTCCATAGTTTCATGGGCTCTGCACCACACTCGAAACCCAGCATCAGTTCTTACCAACTGAAATCGGGAGTCTTCCTATCAGGCCACATTTTTCCAGTAGTCTGCGGCCCAATCCATATGGTCATTAGCACAGAGGCGCTGCAGACGATGTTGTGCTGTTAGCAAAGGCACTTACGTCTGTCCTCTGCTGCCATAGCCCATTAACGCAAGATTTCGCCGCACTGTCCTAATGGGTACGTTAGACGTACGTCTGAGATGGATTTGTGCGGTTATTTCATGCAGTGCTGCTTGTCTGTTAGCACTGACAACTCATGCCAACGCCATAGCTCTCGGTTTTGAAGGCCGTCACCCACTGTGTCGACTGTAGTGAGAGGTGATGCCTGAAATTTAGTATCTTATGAATACTCTTCACACAGTGGGTTTCGGAATACTGAATTCCCTAACGATTTCCGAAATGAAATGTCCCATGTGTCTAGCTCGAACTACCACTCCGCGTTCAGAGTCTGTTCATTCCAGTTGTACGAGCATAATCAAGTCGGAAAACTTTCACATCAAACACCCGAGTACGACGACAGCTCCGCCAGTGCGCTGCCTTTTTGTACCTTGTGTATGCGATACTACCGCCATCTGTATATGTGCTTATGGTTACCCCACGACTTCTGTCACCTTAGTGTCTGTCGAACCTAATGATATGTGTACCTTCAGTTGAAGAGAAATAGGCTTCGACTGAAATCAAGTATTTGTCAAAGGACGAAATCATGTCAGTATGCGCTGCAAAATACGCAGCGCAAAGTGACGACCAAATACGATAGTGAGCCAACGCAGTGTCGCACACAGATTTTATCACAGACTGTGGCCTGCGGTTTCTATCTCGGAGTGCTGCGTGCTCAAGCCACGCAGAAACCACAGCATGTTCTAATAACCGTGCGCTTCCTAGAAACGAATGTGGAATGAGGTCAGTTCCCCGACAGCGAGCTCACTTGTTCGCTCCCGGCCACTTACCAGACGAACGCCTGAGCTGACAACCGGTCCGCAGGCGAAATGGCGTTGCACAACGGTTTTGCTTGCAACTCCCTTCTCAGAAGCTCTGTAGCTTGAAACTATTTAGCGCGCCTCTGCAGGGACTCGATGGAGGACTGAGAGGTAGTTGCATAACATAACGTCCTCAATACGTTTGAAAGCTAGTTCGACAGGGTTGACGTTTCCTTCGCAGGTACATTCCTGTACTTTGCATATGTAAGAAGAGTAGGGGTTTCTTATAAAACATGCGTTGACAGCGGCAAGGTCTTTCTGTTCGGTTGGCAGCAGAGCCCCGTGTCGCTCTGAATTCAGGGTGTGCTTCCCCAGACGCTATCATTAGAAGAGTTATTATCCGATTTGCAGACAATTAAAAGCACACTACAAGCGAACTGCGATACAACTTCATAGGAGTTTACTTTTTGAACGGAGTGTAACACTTCGAGTGCCATGCTCCTAATATTAAGCGCAGCGTTCCTCATTCAACTATTAGCTCTTGTGAGTAATATTAGATGTCCAGAGCCTAACTGACGCCACATAAACATTCCTAGTACACATTTTCACCACAACGGTTCACGAAAGTGGAGGCATATAACTGAACCAATCATACTAGTCAGCTGAGTGAGAGAGGCCACTGTTGGTGGTATGTGTGCTCTGACGATGGCCCACTTACTCAGTTAGCAGATTCTCCGCATACTCGAACAATCTGAAATGATCGTAGCGATTGCTTGGACGGTGATGACAAGGTTGAAGATCCACCTTACGATTTATCTGATTCTGATAAGAAAACCGTCACCCTGGACGACATTGGAAAATTTATTGGAGTCATTTCGCATACGAGTGTTAGCAAGGACCATCACCGAAGCTCAAAATACAGATGTGTCGATTCAGCACGGAGTATGGAAACTGGTGTTTTGTGCGGAACCAAATTCCCAACTCTACCACACAAAAATGAACTGTCTGAAATTGTAAACCAATGTCATAATATATTCTTGCTCTTCACTGTACTCATATAGACGGATTTAAAACATACATTTTACTAGTAAATTATAAACGAAATGCTAACATAATAATAATAATAATAATTTTCACATCCGATGAAAGCAATGTTTTTCAGCCCTGTTACGATGAAAGTTTAAAAGAATAATAACATAATTCACATTTTGTTTAATAAGCGATTAACAAGCTTTGTACCACACTGTTCCTTGAGTTCCTACAAGAGAGTCAAATTATAGCGAAAATATCCAGAACTGAAAGGAGACGGAGATAACAGGCCGACACAGTGATCAGTAGATTTACCATAAGTGACTGGCGCTCAAAGTGTTAAAAGTTCTGTCCACACTGAATTAATTGCAATAATTTGCGAGATCATTAATACACAATGTCCCATCTACCTAATACAGGTGTTAACTATGAACTCGTATGTCTCACTGCGTGGTGTGATCCTTTATAATCGACGGCACGTGAGTGTCTTGCATGTATTAAGCACAACTCCCTCGTGGGGGTGATTGTAATGCCGTAGTGTAGTGTCGTGTTTGCGCCGTCGTCGTCGTTGATGATGATAAAGGAAGGGTGAAACTCGGCAATAGGACTAAGGTGCTGCCGAATATATTCTGCATATGTGAGCAGAATTGAAACATTTGTGCATAGTTGCAAATGTACTTTTCAAACTTTCTTCATTCTTCTGAGTTACGTAGGGTTATCAGGAAGTATGTCAAGAATGTCGTCTCACGGAAAGACATCACACAACAAGGTTGGCGCATTGTCGGAAGAGAGCACACGTTCTGGATGTCTTGCAGACACAGTTCTGTTCCGGTACAGGTTCATCACAGTGTGGGTGTGAAATAGCGGGGCAACTGGAAACGTACTCTATAGTTCTGGACGAGATGCAATTTCGCGTCCAGCCGTACTGAAATTGTGCCAGCAATGTGACCATGGCCGCACAGACATTGGTGATGCTGATCGGTAATTCAGATCTTGTACCTTGAGATTTTCAGCGTTTTCAGGAACCTGAAAGAATATCTGGAGAGACGGCAGTGTGGGTGGGGTGGTAGAGTTTATCTAACGGTGAGGACGTTCGCACAACGGTTCGTCCGCAACTCGTGGTCTAGTGGCCAGCGTTGTTGCCTCTGGATCACGGCGTCCCGGGTTCGATTCCCGGCCGGGTTGGGGATTTTCTCTGCCCGGGGACTGGGTGTTTGTGTTGTCCTCGCCATATCATCATCATTCGTGACAGTGGGCCGATTGGACTGCAAAAAAAAAAAAAAAAAAAAAATTGGACTGTGAAAATTGGGACTTTGTATGGGTACTGATGACCGCGCAGTTGAGCGCCCCACAAACCGAACATCATCATCACACAACGGTTCTCGCATGGCTCCGTGACCAAGGAGCGCGTTTCTATCGCCGAGGAATTGAAAGACTGCCAGAACGTTCCGACAGTTGTTTATAGGCACTTGCTGAAGTATAGTGCAGCATTCAATACATTCACATAACTACCTCCCATAATAATATACTCGTATATAACTTATTTTCTACAGTCCCCTCATTGCACATTGATTACTCTAAAACGGCTGAAGAGGCAGAAATCACCTAATTGTTTATAGACCGACGGAAAGAAACAGCAACACCAAAAAATAAATATTGTACAGAATGAAATGTCGGGAATACATTAGTCTGGGTAACATATTTAAGTAATTAACATTGTAAGATCACGGGTTACTGCAAGGGCGAGATAAGCCATTGCAAAAGTGAAATGCTGGTCTATTAATAACCTGTGTAAGCGCCAGACTGTTGAATGCAAGCATGCAAACGTGCATTTGTAGTGTTGTGCAGGTGCCGGATTTCAGTTTGTCGGATGGAGTTCCATTCCTATTGTACTTGGTCGGTCAATAAGGGGACGGTTAATTCTGGTTGTGGATGATGCTGGAGTTGTCGTCCGATGATGTTCCAATGTGCTCAACTGGAGACAGTTGTGACGATCTGTAGAACATGTTGGGTTACAACAGCGCTAGGTGGGTCAGCGTTATCATGTTGGAAAACACCCTCTGGAATGCTGTTCATGAATGGCAGCACAACAGGTTGAATCACCAGACTGATGTACATTTTTGCATTCAGGGTGTGTGGGCTAACCACGAGAGTACTCTTGCTGTCATACGATATCACACCCCAGACCACAGCTACAGATGTAGGTCCAGTATGTTTAGCACACAGACAGGACGGTTGAAGGTCCTCAACTGGCCTCCTTGTAACCAACACACGGTCAACACTGGCACCGAGGCACAACCAGCTTTCATCACAAAAGACAACAGACTTCCATCCTGCCCTCCAATGAGATCTCGCTTGGCACCACTGAAGCCGCAAACGGCGGTGGTTTGGGGTCAGTGGAATACATGCTACACGGCGCCTGGCTCGGAGCTGTTCTAGAAGTAACCGATTTGTAACACTTCGTTGTGTCATGGTAGTGTCAACTGCTGCTAAAATTGCTCCTGCAGATGCAGTACGATGCGACAGAGCCCAAGCCGAACACGATGGTCTTCCCTCTCGGTCAACTCACAACTTCCAGTCTCAAACATAACTAACGCTAGCGCCACTCTTACGCGAATGACACAAAATTTGAATAGACATCACCTTTAGAAATCATCATTCAGGTATAGAAACACGTCTACCAACTTTCGCGTATGTCGCACAACTACTTCAGGGTGTTGCGATTTTAATTCCGTCAGTAGCCCATATTTTTGTCTAATAATTACAGCCACATATAGGATAAAAGTCAATAATTTAGTAAATACTGTGGAACTTAGTTCGCAAAAATTATTAAGAGTTTGGATTCGTCCTAGCTTTGGGGAGGGAAGCACAGTGATTTCAGTTTTCCATTGTTTCACTTACGCTAATGCGTGGCTGGCTCCTTCTAAAATAACTATTTGTCTCTAGTGGAGGAGGAGGAGATTAGTGTTTAACGTCCCGTCGACAACGAGGTCATTAGAGACGGAGCGCAAGCTCGGGTGAGGGAAGGATGGGGAAGGAAATCGGCCGTGCCCTTTCAAAGGAACCATCCCGACATTTGCCTGAAGCGATTTAGGGAAATAACGGAAAACCTAAATCAGGATGGCCGGAGACGGGATTGAACCGTCGTCCTCCCGAATGCGAGTCCAGTGTGCTAACCACTGCGCCACCTCGCTCGGTCATTTGTCTCTAGTGTTTTTAATATTATTATTATTAATATTATTATTATTATTATTGACAGTACGTGAAAACGTTAACTCTCCTCGTGAAACCTTCTCTCACATTGAAAGTGTGTGTAGTACTGACCATTTAGTCCGAACCCTTGCCTATCACAGGCAGTGCTCTTACGGACTGAACTGTCCAGATATGACTGACCATCTGTCCTCACAGCTTTAGGTCTATCAGCACCTCTCTCCTAGGTCCCACTCCCACATACATTGCTGCAGTACCATTTCTGGACGAAATGATATCGTGGAGACATCTACATCTACATGGATACTCTGCAAAGGTTCATCGAACTACCTTCACAATTCTCTATTATTCCAATCTCGTACAGCGCGCGGAAAGAATGAACACCTATATCTTTCCGTAGGAGCTCTGGTTTCTCTTATTTTATCGTGGTGATCGTTCCTCCCTGTGTATGTCGGTGTCAACAAAATATTTTCGCATTCGGAGGAGAAAGTTGATGATTGGAATTTCGTGAGAAGATTCCGTCGCAACGAAAAAAGCTTTTCGTTTAATGATTTCCAGCCCAAATGCTGTATCTTTTCTGTGGCACTCTCTCCCATATTTCGCGATAATACAAAACGTGCTGCCTTTCTTTGAACTTTTTCGATGTACTCCGTCAGTCCTATCTGGTAAGGACCCCACACCGCGCAGCATTATTCTAAAAGAGGACGGACAAGCGTAGTGTAAGCAGTCTCCTTAGTAGGTCTGCTACATTTTCTAAGTGTCCTGCCAATAAAATCTTTGGTTAGCCTTCCCCACAACATTTTCTAAGTGTTCCTTCCAATTTAAGTTGTTCGTAATTGTAATACCTAGGTATTTAGTTGAATTTACGGCTTCTAGATTTGTTGTTGTTGTTGTAATCTTCAGTCCTGAGACTGGTTTGATGCAGCTCTCTAAGCTACTCTATCCTGTGCAAGTTTCTTCGTCTCCCAGTACCTACTGCAACCTACATCCTTCTGAATCTGCTTGGTGTATTCATCTCTTGGTCTCCCTCTACGATTTTTACCCTCCACGCTGCCCTCCAATGCTAAATGTGTGATCCCTTGATACCTCAGAACATGTCCTACCAACCGGTCCCTTGTTCTTGTCAAGTTGTGCCACAAACTCCTCTTCTCCCCAATTCTATTCAATACCTCCTCATTAATTATGTGATCTACCCATCTAATCTTCAGCATTCTTCTGCAGCACCACATTTCGAAAGCTTCTATTCTCCTCTTGTCCAAACTATTTTTCGTGCAGGTTTCACTTCCATACATGGCTACACTCCAAACAAATACTTTCAGAAACGACTTCCTGATACTTAAATCTATACTCGATGTTAACAAATTTCTGTTTTTCAGAAACGCTTTCCTTGCCATTACCAGTCTACATTTTATATCCTCTCTACTTCGACCATCATCAGTTATTTTGCTCCCCAAATAGCAAAACTCCTTTACTTCTTTAAGTGTCTCATTTTCTAATCTAATTTCCTCAGCATCACACGACTTAATTCGACTACATTCCATTATCCTCGTTTTGCTTTTATATTAGACTGATTTATCGTGTAGCCGAAGTTTAACGAATTCCTTTTAGCACTCATGTGGATGACCTCACACCTTTCGTTATTTAGGGTCAATTGCCACTTTTCGCACCATTGGTTAATTGGTTAATTGCAGCACAGGCGTTGCTCGCAGAATGGATGCAGCGAAAGGAGAGGGTTCAGGTTTTCCGTTCGAGTTCTAGTCAGAAGACCGAAGTTATTTCCATTCTTCGGTGAACTTTTGTCAATGGCTGATACCGGGTTTTAAGAAAAATTCATCTGACAGCAATAGGTGTACCATTTTATCCCAAATACTTTAGAGAGGATTCAACCCGGCTAAACCTTCATATACACTTCAGCTTCTTTGAAAGACGAAGCAGTGGTTGTTGTTTTGAATATAAGTGCATTATTTATTTATTCAATGTGGCAAGAGTAGGACTGTCAGGTGCTCTCTTACATCTAATCAGGCATTCTACACATTTTACATTGCATAGCACATAAAAGTTACAAACGTGCACATAAAAATACGATTTATATTCGTACGTGATAAATGCAACAATAATTAGATATTAAGGTAAGGTAGGTTTTCTGATTATGAATTCTAGCAGCAATGGGTGCGGAGAAAGGGCTGGAGGAGGGAGAGAAGGAGGAATGTAAAAACACACCAGTTAAAGAATGTAAGAGAAGGCAGCGTGTCTTTTCGAGAAAGGAGCGTAACTGGGGGAAGATAGGACCATTGACTTCACTATTTGACAGAGGAAAAGTTCACCATATAAGTTAATTTTGGGAAACGCTATGGATGACACAAGGAAGTGCTTCAACTTTTTCTTAAAAATAGTAGGACATCGAATAGCTCAAAGAGTTCAGAGCAGCTTGTTCCAGAAACAGATAGCAAATACTTCTGTTTTATGAATGGTTACAACTAGGACAGTAGACATGTGAGACCTTGTGTTCATATTATGTTAGCATGAAGGTTGTTTTTTAATCTCTGAAGCGAGCTGGTGGGATGCTTGTGCACTGAGACGCCGGTAGTCCGTAACTTGTCTGGCCGCAAGAAGCATGAAGCGCTGACATGGTCACAATGAAGAATGTTGAAAATGAAATACAAACAACAATTCATGGTTAGCTCTAACAGTCTTGTGTTTCTACTACTCGTGCCGTGCTACATTACATCACAATACTGGAGGTTCGTACAACGACTGACTGCAGAAATTAGCGTTTCACATCTTGTGTAAATATTTTTCGAAGCTTTTTCAGGGTGTAGAGGCAACCGTAAATCTTCCAGCACATGGCTACACTATTCTCTGCCTAATTTAAATGCTCGTTCAAAGTTACACCCACGTTCTTCACTGCCTTCTTATACGGTATTGGGATACCACCAAGTTGAATGGGATGCAAACGATCGCAGGAATCTGAACTTACTAATTTCTGATTGAATACTAATGTTATTCGCGACTTTTTTTGCATTTAGTTTAAGCTCCAGGTTTTTCACCAACGAAACTGAAGACATATCACCATTCATCTGGAAAATCGCAGTATTTATATCTTCGGGTCTGGCATTTAAATAATACTGGAGGTCTTTGGCATAGAAATGATATTTACAGGACGACGGAACAGATGAAATATCATTGACATACGCAGAAAACAAAAATGGGCCTAAGAATGATCCTTATGGCATTCCAAGACAGCATGTTTCCTGGACGGTTTTTCATTCCACAGACAAAACTTTGCTGTCTATTTTCCAAGTACCTTTCAAAACACTTCACTGCACTATCTGTGAAATGTAGCTGTCGCATTTTTCTGAACAGTATGTCAAAGTTAATACTGCCAATAGCTTTGCTGAAGTCTATTAGTGTCAATACTGTGGCCTCACGGTTGTCCACGGCCAATTTCAGGTCATCAGTTAACTGTGCTACTGCATGTACGAAAACCGGACATAATACACTCCTGGAAATGGAAAAAAGAACACATTGACACCGGTGTGTCAGACCCACCATACTTGCTCCGGACACTGCGAGAGGGCTGTACAAGCAATGATCACACGCACGGCACAGCGGACACACCAGGACCCGCGGTGTTGGCCGTCGAATGGCGCTAGCTGCGCAGCATTTGTGCACCGCCGCCGTCAGTGTCAGCCAGTTTGCCGTGGCATACGGAGCTCCATCGCAGTCTTTAACACTGGTAGCATGCCGCGACAGCGTGGACGTGAACCGTATGTGCAGATGACGGACTTTGAGCGAGGGCGTATAGTGGGCATGCGGGAGGCCGGGTGGACGTACCGCCGAATTGCTCAACACGTGGGGCGTGAGGTCTCCACAGTACATCGATGTTGTCGCCAGTGGTCGGCGGAAGGTGCACGTGCCCGTCGACCTGGGACCGGACCGCAGCGACGCACGGATGCACGCCAAGACCGTAGGATCCTACGCAGTGCCGTAGGGGACCGCACCGCCACTTCCCAGCAAATTAGGGACACTGTTGCTCCTGGGGTATCGGCGAGGACCATTCGCAACCGTCTCCATGAAGCTGGGCTACGGTCCCGCACACCGTTAGGCCGTCTTCCGCTCACGCCCCAACATCGTGCAGCCCGCCTCCAGTGGTGTCGCGACAGGCGTGAATGGAGGGACGAATGGAGACGTGTCGTCTTCAGCGATGAGAGTCGCTTCTGCCTTGGTGCCAATGATGGTCGCATGCGTGTTTGGCGCCGTGCAGGTGAGCGCCACAATCAGGACTGCATACGACCGAGGCACACAGGGCCAACACCCGGCATCATGGTGTGGGGAGCGATCTCCTACACTGGCCGTACACCACTGGTGATCGTCGAGGGGACACTGAATAGTGCACGGTACATCCAAACCGTCATCGAACCCATCGTTCTACCATTCCTAGACCGGCAAGGGAACTTGCTGTTCCAACAGGACAATGCACGTCCGCATGTATCCCGTGCCACCCAACGTGCTCTAGAAGGTGTAAGTCAACTACCCTGGCCAGCAAGATCTCCGGATCTGTCCCCCATTGAGCATGTTTGGGACTGGATGAAGCGTCGTCTCACGCGGTCTGCACGTCCAGCACGAACGCTGGTCCAACTGAGGCGCCAGGTGGAAATGGCATGGCAAGCCGTTCCACAGGACTACATCCAGCATCTCTACGATCGTCTCCATGGGAGAATAGCAGCCTGCATTGCTGCGAAAGGTGGATATACACTGTACTAGTGCCGACATTGTGCATGCTCTGTTGCCTGTGTCTATGTGCCTGTGGTTCTGTCAGTGTGATCATGTGATGTATCTGACCCCAGGAATGTGTCAATAAAGTTTCCCCTTCCTGGGACAATGAATTCACGGTGTTCTTATTTCAATTTCCAGGAGTGTAGTCAAATAACATTCACGAGAGGAAAATTAAATACGCCTGTTAAGACAGGTGACACAGAAAAATAATGGCTCGAGAGTGTTGTCACAGCATGCTGTCGCACCAAAACTAAAGATTTTAAGCGAAAAGTAGAAAAAAACAGGTGCAGTTAATCCCACAAACTACGCCAAATGGAACTGTTGTCACGAGTACAGAGAGATAAACACTGTTCAACAGACCCAAACACGGCCATCCCAGTGCCAGTTACGTATCGCCATTCGACGCGCTACAAAACCAGTCTCCTTACACATTATGCTAAACCCTCCGACGCCGACCCCTGTATCTGAACGACAGCACAACTACTCTGCCGCAGCTGCTGAGATATCTGAAGATTAGTTCGTAATTGAGACTACCAGAGCAATAATTTGTGTCCGAGCACTCCTGACGTTTCCGCTCTAATAAAATACATCTGAGCGCACTACTTGGAAGTCTCTACAGCCCTGTCGCGTTCAAACGAACACTTATTATCTCAACTGAATCAGATGCATTATGCTTGTACTTCTATACCCAGGGATGCATACATTAATTTCACATAGAGATCTTCCACAAAAAAAAGCGACAGGTAAAAGACAAATAATTGTGTGCAAAGTGTGTTACCTCAGAGTCTGGATAAACAATTACTACAAGTGTTTACTACTGCGCAGATAACGCAGAAACACAAGGAATTCAAACGGACGAATTGCGCTGCTTTGGTATATACAAAAAAGAGTCGCCTTTGTATGTATGGAATACCTTCTGACACGGCTGCCAGACAATTTGTATGGAATGCTTTGAACATGGCTGGATACCGTCATCATTCCTTGGAGGAATATAGTTTCTCCGCTCTCTTACTTTATGATCCGAACAGTTGTTAAGTAATATTGGCGACAAACTACAATCCCGTCTCATTCCTGAGTTCAGTCATTTTTAATCTTCATGTTGATGTACAGACTCATATATACTTTAAGGTTGTCCGGATTGGATCATGTAGAAACGGAAACATTCGACGGGAACGAAATGCCTCTTACATAAACGAGAAAATACCTACGTACAGAGAAAATGGGACACATCACATAGATTAGCGTGGGACCTGAGATACCCTGAGCAGATACTGCAACACCAGGTAGTCGGGACGAGAGATCAGAAACCGTAATGTAGCCAATAATCGGGATATTGCTTGATGCCGGAAGGGACAAGATGCTTTGATCCTGTAAGGAAGAAGACAAGGAACTAACCACGATATTAATTATATTAAACGTATTCGCAATTCCGAATATGAACGGCCATCAGCTGCACAACGAAATGATGACAATGGAAATTTGTGCCGGTCCGAGACTCGAACCCTTATTTCCCGCGAGCTGTCGCCTTACCAATTAGCTATCCGAGCACGATTCACGCCGAAGACCCAAACTTTCATACGTCGTCAGCCAAGTGCCTACATCGTGTACACGTACATCCATTACGTATATTCCCGTACAAGCATGCATGTCCGAAGGAACAGTGCATCGTAATTCGGAATAACACTGGCACTGCAATATCGCACAATATTAATTGGAAGTAAGGTTAAGAGATACTGTAAATTTTAAAATAGTAATATCGACACCATCTGCGGTTCTAAAATAGGAAAAGACCTCATCTGATTTTGATATTCGATAATACGTGATGGCAGGAAAGATGATTTTGGTCTTATGTCTTCGATTTTTTTTAGTGTTTTGTACACACTAAAGAAGTGACGAGGTAAAAAGCGAATGATTGTTACCCTTTAAAGGCGGTTAAAAAAAATCCCTTTCTACTGGACGAAAACTACATAATTAGACAAAAACAGAAAGAAGAAAGAGAAGCACGAGATAAACAAATGGACTGTACATTTCCTTTCCCATATTTTGTTTAAAGACTTCTGAGATCTCTCATATGTGAATGAACTGTCAGTAAGGCACTGACTGCGCGTGCGATACTCGGGAATCTCATTAAGAGTGACTATTTTGTCAAGTCCGAGTCCACCGACTCGTTTTATTTTGTTTCCATTGAGTGGAACGGCACTTTGGTTAAGTCACTGGATTAGTATTAGTGAAGACTGCAGTTCAAATCTACTTCCGGACATCCAGATGTAGATTTTCCGTGGGTTCCCTTTATCGCTTAACGCCTCTAACGGGACAGAGAGGATTTCCTTCTCCGATCAGTGCATGTATCCTAATGACCTGAAGGTGTGAGAAACGGAGACATCTTAATTTAAATCCTTCCGTTTTCACTGTTTCCACATGTCGCGCTCCGAGTGTCTACTAGGAAAGTTAACAACATAGCGAATACTAAACTAACTTGTGCGGGTATTAATGCAATACTGAATATTTTAACGCGTAACTTAGAAACGTGCTGTCTACTCTTAACGTGCTTAAAAACCATTTAACCACTACTGGAAACAGTAAATAATTTTTCGGTTTTTGCCTCAGTTCTATAAAAATTGTAGACACAATATACCACCTTGTGGTTCAAATGGCTCTGAGCACTATGGGACTCAACATCTTAGGTCATAAGTCCCCTAGAACTTAGAACTACTTAAACCTAACTAACCTAAGGACATCACACACACCCATGCCCGAGGCAGGATTCGAACCTGCGACCGTAGCAGTCCCGCGGTTCCGGACTGCAGCGCCAGAACCGCACGGCCACCGCGGCCGGCTTACCACCTTGTGACATAGATAGTAATCCTGTTCAATGAAGAATGATCATCATTTTTTTTACGGTCATAATTTCTCGCGCTAAAATATAATCTTATGATATTCTGTTAGCTTAACGTGCAACAAACACGCCGCAGTAGTTTCATTGTTGGGACTCCTCGTTCCCGCCTGTGAGATGCAGGCAAGGTCAGACATATTCAGTATCGCCTACCGCTGCAATGGAGGTAACACGCGAGGAACAACATTCGACTTTGAAATTTGCTTTCGTCTCAACAAATCTTCAGCTGAGGTCTATACAATGTTACTGGATGCCTATGGAGAGTCTGTTCTTCCCTACAGCATAGCTCGAAGGTGGTTTAAAATGTTTAAAGAAGGGAGACAATCAATTTCAAAGGAAGGTGGACCCGGTCCTCCAGTTACTGCTCTTACGAAAGTAAACATCAACACTGCTGCTGTCATTGTGAGAGAGGATTGACGAATTACCTTCAGATCATTTTCTGAAATACTGAACATTTCATTGGGTGTCACCCGCATGTTGATGACAGGAGAATTACACATGACACGTGTTTATGCGCGATGGGTTCGAGGACTGTTAATTCCCGAACTAAAGGACATCCGCGTGCAGGTCTGCATGCAGTTAAAGTTGACGTTAGAGGAAGATCCGGAGTTTCTTTCAAACGTAATCACTGCTGATGAAACATGGCTACATCGTTTTGATCCTGAGAGCAAACACCAAAGCTCAGTGTGGAAATCTCCTTCATCACCAACCCCCCAAAAAACAAATGTGGTTGCTTCTGCTGGGAAAGTTATGGTCATCTCATTCTTCGATATTCATGAAATGGTTTATCAGCTTGTTGTACCTGCACACACATCAGTAACTGGGCAATACTACAGGGATGTCCTGAAAAGACCGCAAGTTCATATCAGGCGCAAAAGACCACATTTCCATTAAGCGGGCTGGATGCTGCACCACGATAATGCGCGGTCGCATATCGCCAATGTCGTTGCTGAATATCTTGCAAAAATCAACGTGAAGTGCATCCCTCACTCTCCCTATAGTCTGGTTTTAGCCCCATGTAACTTTTTTCTGTTCCCTAACATGAAGAAACGCCTTCTTGGGAGTCACTATCAATCTTCAAAAGCAGTGGTGGAGGCGATTTTGAAGGACCTTCCAAAAAGTGGTTTCCAGCATGTATTTGAAGACTGGCAGAAACGCTGGGAAAAGTGCACCGCATTCATGGGAGACTAGTTTGAGAGACCGATCAAGCCCTCTACCTCCAAGGCACGCAATATATCGTGTATTGAAACAAAAATCACGATCTATGACCAAAAGCAAAGGCTAAAATTTAGTAAAAATACCATTGTTATTGTTGTTGTGGCTCAGATCAAACACTAGTGTAATGCGGCTCTCAATGCTAACCTATTCTGTGCAAGCATCTAACATGCAACTCACAACCATCTGAATCTGCTTAATGTAGTCAAACCTGCAATTTACAGTAGTCAAACCTGGAATTTTTACCCGCCTACACTTCCCTCCACTACCAAATTGACAATTTCCTATAGCCTCAGGATGTGTCATATGAACTGGTTACTTATTTTAGTCAAGTTGTAACATTAATTTCTCTTTTCCCCACTCCGATTAACAACCTCCTGACTATTATGAGATCCACCCCATCACAGAAAAACAGATACACACGTTCTGGGTATGATAATAAATTTTCTGTAGAGCTTACTAGGGACATATTACCCATAATTTCTTACGGCTACACCTCACATTGATTTTTATCAGTGTTGAACTTTTGATGACTTGAACATTTCTCGTGGACAGTAAATAACTGAAAAATTACTAATAACAGTCCTCCTCGTTGCCTATGGCGTTATATACAACGCATACTAAAAAATAAAAAAAAGTTGCAAGATGCCAATATATTAAACGACGTATGTTTTCGGACTGTTACCGAAGCAGCAGGACGCTGTCACATCAAAGCTGCAGAATCCAGTGTGTGCCTGTTTCGTGTGACGTCACGCTATGACCGCTCGTGTGCAAACACGCATGTTGCTCCTATTGAGAGTACGGAATATGAGACCAGCAAGAAAGGACACATTATATCGTTCTTAACGGAGAGAAGTCATAGAATGTGAAACTTAACTTCGGGTGTACTCCATAGGAGTGTTACAGGACCACTAATCTTGCGTACGTCAGAAGACCCGCGAGGCTGTTTGCGGACGATAGTGGTGTATACACTGTGTCCCAAGAGGAGGGCTAGGACAGGAACAACCATTAGAAGCAAGAAAGTCTAGTAAACATGGGCTCTAAAACGCAATTAAGAGCTATTAACACTTCTTCATCTCCTATTCTGTGAAATATCTCTTCTATTGGAAGCTCTAACCTTCACATATTTTGAGAGAAGGTAGTATGGAACAAAACAAGAACAAAACGTTCAGTAAACATGGGCTAGAAAGTGTATATCTTAACTGCTATGAGCATTTGTTTATATTCGCTACTGTATAAGTCGCCTACATTACACGTCTGGGAATAAATCAGACAGACAGATACCAGACTGAGATTTGTTGGTAACATTCTGAAACAGTATAGCTTGCAGAAATTTCATTCGCCCTCTTCTTGAGCATTGTTCGTACGCTTGGACCCTTACCAGACACGACCGAAGGAGGAAAACTGTGCAACAAGAGAGCTGCGTGCCACGGTACGGTCTACTGTTGACATTCCCGGAGCGTACGTTTCCAGAAGAGTCAGGCAGTACATTGCTTCCTCCTACGTATATTTCGTGGAAAGACTGAAGGAATAATTAACGAGATTCGAGCTCACAGGGAGGCCTACCAACAATTGTTCTTTCCGCACAGCACAGCTGGAACATGAAAAGAAATTGAGACGTGTTGTGGGGTATACACTATCTGATGAAGAGCATACGGAAACCCCTATGTATTACGGAATTGACCACTAATTGTGAAGTGAGACGGACCCGTCAGTATGAAAGCAGGCGAAGAGCATTGTGTTGTAAGTGGAGGAGCAGCAACAGCAGAGTGGGTCGATCATTGACTTCGAACGTTTGACTAGTCATTGGATGTCACCTGAGTAACAAACTCATCAAGGACATTTCAACCCTGAAGCTGCCCAAATTGACTGCTGATGGTGAGATTGTGAGGCGGAAACGCGAACAACCACAGATAAATGAAGACCAGGCATACCTCATGTATTGAGAGCAGTGACCATGGAGCACTGGCGCAGTCCGGTTCGAAAAATCGCAGGACACCAGAGAAATGAATCACTCGAGAGTTCCAAAGTGCTACCAGCAATCCAGCTAGCAGGATGACTGTGGCTAGCGAGTTAAAAAGAGTGGGTTACAATGGCCGAGCACCTCCACTTACGCCGCATATTTCTTATGCTAAACGACGCTCGAGGTGGTGTACGGTGTAAAGAGTGGCGCCACTTCGAAACGAGTCATTTGGAGTGATGAATAATACGATACCCTGTAGGAATCCGATGGAAGGGTTCGAATTTGGCGAATGCATGGAAAGCGTTACCTGCCATCATGCGTAGTGCCAATACTACAGCACTTAGGAGGTGGTGTAACGGTTAAGAGGGTGTTAGTTGTGATTGGGTAGTGGTATCTTTATTTCGTTTACTAAAAAGTTGAAAGCAGAAGGATATGAACACCTTTTACAGTATTGTGTAGTGTAAACACTAGAGGAACAGTTCAGAGACGATGTGTAATTAGATCAGCTCGATAGTGCACACTTTCATAAAGTAGCACGTGGGATACGATGGTTTGTGAATAATAACATTCCTGAAATGGACTGGCGTGCTCAGAGTACCGAAGTGAACCCCATGGAACGCCTTAGGGACGCGTTAGAAAGTCGATTTCGCTCCAGATCCCAGCGTCCAACAGCACTACCTTCTCTGGTTTCGATTCTTGAGGAAAAGTAGACCGTCATTCCTCCATAGACATTCGGTCAGCTCACTGAAGGTTTCTCCAGCACAGTTCATGCGGCTGGTCCCGACGGAGGTTCGAATCCTCCCTCGGGAATGGCTGTGTGTGTTTGTCCTTAGGATAATTTAGGTTAAGCAGTGTGTAAGCTTAGGGACTGATGACCTTAGCCGTTAAGTCCCATAAGATTTCACAAACTTTTTTATTTTTACAGTTCATGCCGTGATATAGGCGAAGGTGAACTCACCCCATATTAATGTCCACTAATAGGTATTGGGATACTTCTTATCAGAGAATGTAGATGCCTAGTGAGGTGGCAAAGTCATGGGATAGTGATATGTGCATATATACAGATGGCGATAGTACTGCATACAAAAGGTATAAAAGGGCAGTGCACTGGGGGAGCCATCGCTTGTACTCAGGTGTTTGATGTAAAAGTTTTCCAACTTGATTATGGCCGTCCGACGGGAATTAACAGACTCTGAACGCGGAGTGGTAGTTCGAGCTAGACACACGGGACATTTCATTTCGGAAATAGTTAGGGAATTCAGTATTCCGAAATCCACTGTGTGAAGAGTGTGCTGAGAATACAAAATTTAGGCATTATCTTTCACTGCGGATAGCGCAATGGACGATGGTCTACAGTTAACGTCCGAGAGCAGCGGAGTTTGCGTATAGAGTTGTCAATGCTAACCGACAAGCAACACTGCATGAAATAACCGCACAATTCAATGTAGGACGTAGGTCTAGCGTATCCATTACAACTTTGCGGGGGAGTCTGGCGTTCATGGGCTGTGGCAGCAGACGACCGACACTAGTCTCTTTGCTAACAGCGTCTGCAGCGCCTCTCCTGCGCTAGTGATCATATCGATTGGGCCCTAGACGACTGGAAAACCGAGGCCTGGTAGCATGAGTCCCGATTTCAGTTGGTAAGAGCTGATGCTGGGGGTCGAGTGTGGCGCAGACGCCACGAAGCCACTGACCCAGGTTGTCAACAAGGCCCCGTGCAAGCTGGTGACAGCTCCACAATGGTGTGGGCTGTTTTTACATGGAATGAACTGGGTCCGGTGGTCTCGCGGTTCTAGGCGCGCAGTCCGGAACCGTGGGACTCCTACGGTCGCAGGTTCGTATCCTGCCTCGGGCATGGATGTGTGTGATGTCCTTAGGTTAGTTAGGTTTAAGTAGTTCTAAGTTCTAGGGGACTGATAACCACAGCAGTTGAGTCCCATAGTGCTCAGAGCCATTTGAACTGGGTCCTATGGTCCAACTGAACCGATTATTGACTGGACATGGTTACGTTCGGCTACTTACAGACCATTTGCAGACATTCATGGATTTCATGTTCCCAATCAACAATGAATTTTTTTCATATTAACAGAATATTCCGTCGGTTCTTGGTAGACCAACAATATAATAAATGAAAAGCACCAGTTTGCTTTTGTTCTACAATATTACTCCTAGAATGTACGGGCTTCCTAAACTGCATAAACAAGATGTTCCTATTCGTCCAGCTGTATCATCATTCACTGCTCCATATTACAAACTAGCCAGTAAACTGGATGTCCTAATTAAGAGCGAGACTAAATTCAAACCAAAGCATGGTATTACAAACGCTGTGGACCTAGTAAACAATTTAAAAGGTATATCTCTCTCACACAGTGATAAATTAGTATCCTTTGATGTCAAAAGTTTGTTTTCTAACATACCAGTAGTAGAATGCATTGGTATTCTGACAGAGCTGATGCATAAGTGCCGGCCAGTGTGGCCACGCGGTTAAAGGCGCTTCAGTCTGGAACCGCGCGACCGCTACGGTCGCAGGTTCGAATCCTGCCTCGGGCATGGATGTGTGTGATGTCCTTAGGTTAGTTAGGTTTAAGTAGTTCTAAGTTCTAGGGGACTGATGGCCTCAGATGTTAAGTCCCATAGTGCTCAGAGCCATTTGAACCATTTTTGATGCATAAGTCTAATGTCAATCCTGTGGAATTGAATGACTTGAGACTGGCCACACAGACATCCTCACACAGAACTATTTCCAGTTCCAAGGGACTCTTTATAAACAATTAGATGGCTTAGCTATGGATTCCCCTCTTAGTCCACTGTTGGCTGAAATATTTATGGACCATTTTGTACAAAATTTTCTAAAAACAGAACCTTTGAGTACAAACATCAAATACTGGTTTAGATATGTAGGTGATGTCCTGTGTATGTGGACTGGTTCGACAAGACAACTCAACACATTCTTGAAAAGCCTAAACAGTCAACATAAAAATATCCAGTTCACTATGGAAATTGGCGACATCAGTACACACACACACACACACACACACACACACACACTGTTTCAAAATTTACAGAAAAACAACAACTACATCTACATCTACATTTATACTCCGCAAGCCACCCAACAGTGTGTGGCGGAGGGCACTTTACGTGCCACTGTCATTACCTCCCTTTTCTGTTCCAGTAGCGTATGGTTCGCGGGAAGAACGACTGTCTGAAAGCCTCCGTGCGCGCTCGAATCTCTCTAATTTTACATTCGTGATCTCCTCGGGAGGTATAAGTAGGAGGAAGCAATATACTCGATACCTCATCCAGAAACGCACCCTCTCGAAACCTGGACAGCAAGCTACATCGCGATGCAGAGCGCCTCTCTTGCAGAGTCTGCCACTTGAGTTTGCTCAACATCTCCGTAACGCTATCACGGTTACCAAATAACCCTGTGACGAAGCTCGCCGCTCTTCTTTGGATCTTCTCTATCTCCTCCGTCAACCCGATCTAGTACGGATCCCACACTGATGAGCAATACTCAAGTATAGGTCGAACGAGTGTTTTGTAAGCCACCTCCTTTGTTGATGGACTACATTTTTAAGGACTCTCCCAATGAATCTCAACCTGGTACCCGCCTTACCAACAATTAATTTTATATGATCATTCCACTTCAAATCGTTCCGCGCGCATACTCCCAGATATTTTACAGAAGTAACTGCTACCAGTGTTTGTTCCGCTACCATATAATCATACAATAAAGGATCCTTCTTTCTATGTATTCGCAATACATTACATTTGTCTATGTTAAGGGACAGTTGCCACTCCCTGCACCAAGTGCCTATCCGCTGCAGATCTTCCTGCATTTCGATGCAATTTTCTAATGCTGCAACTTGTCTGTATACTACAGCATCATCTGCGAAAAGCCGCATGGAACTTCCGACACTATCTACTATGTCATTTATATATATTGTGAAAAGCAATGGTCCCATAACACTCTCCTGTGGCACGCCAGAGGTTACTTTAACGTCTGTAGACGTCTCTCCATTGATAACAACATGTTGTGTTCTGTTTGCTAAAAACTCTTCAATCCAGCCACACAGCTGGTCTGATATTCCGTAGGCTCTTACTTTGTTTATCAGGCGACAGTGCGGAACTGTATCGAACGCCTTCCGGAAGTCAAGGAAAATAGCATCTACCTGGGAGCCTGTATCTAATATTTTCTGGGTCTCATGAACAAATAAAGCGAGTTGGGTCTCACACGATCGCTGTTTCCGGAATCCATGTTGATTCCTACAGAGTAGATTCTGGGTTTCCAAAAACGACATGATACTCGAGCAAAAAACATGTTCTAAAATTCTACAACAGATCGACGTCAGAGATATAGGCCTGTAGTGTTGCGCATCTGCTCGACGACCCTTCTTGAAGACTGGGACTACCTGTGCTCTTTTCCAATCATTTGGAACCTTCCGTTCCTCTAGAGACTTGCGGTACACGGCTGTCAGAAGGGGGGCAAGTTCTTTCGCGTACTCTGTGTAGAAACGAATTGGTATCCCGTCAGGTCCAGTGGACTTTCCTCTGTTGAATGATTCCAGTTGCTTTTCTATTCCCTGGACACTTATTTCGATGTCAGCCATTTTTTCGTTTGTGCGAGGATTTAGAGAAGGAACTGCAGTGAGGTCTTCCTCTGTGAAACAGCTTAGGAAAAAGGTGTTTAGTATTTCAGCTTTACGCGTGTCATCCTCTGTTTCAATGCCATCATCATCCCGGAGTGTCTGGATATGCTGTTTCGAGCCACTTACTGATTTAACGTAAGACCAGAACTTCCTAGGATTTTCTGTCAAGCCTGTACATAGAATTTTACCTTCGATTTCACTGAACGCTTCACGCATAGCCCTCCTTAACCTAACTTTGACATCGTTTAGGTTCTGTTTGTCTGAGAGGTTTTGGCTGCGTTTAAACTTGGAGTGAAGCCCTCTTTGCTTTCGCAGTAGTTTCCTAACTTTGTTGCCGGCCGAAGTGGCCGTGCGGTTAAAGGCGCTGCAGTCTGGAACCGCAAGACCGCTACGGTCGCAGGTTCGAATCCTGCCTCGGGCATGGATGTTTGTGATGTCCTTAGGTTAGTTAGGTTTAACTAGTTCTAAGTTCTAGGGGACTAATGACCTCAGCAGTTGAGTCCCATAGTGCTCAGAGCCATTTGAACCATTTTTGAACCTAACTTTGTTGTTGAACCACGGTGGGTTTTCCCGTCCCTCACAGTTTTACTCGGCACGTACCTGTCTAAACGCATTTTACAATTGCCTTAAACTTTTTCCATAAACACTCAACATTGTCAGTGTCGGAACAGAAATTTTCGTTTTGATCTGTTAGGTAGTCTGAAATCTGCCTTCTATTACTCTTGCTAAACAGATAAACCTTCCTCCCTTTTTTTTATATTCCTATTAACATCCATATTCAGGGATGCTGCAACGGCCTTATGATCACTGATTCCCTGTTCTGCACTTACAGAGTCGAAAATTTAGGGTCTGTTTGTTATCAGTAAGTCCAAGATGTTATCTCCACGAGTCGGGTCTCTGTTTAATTGCTCGAGGTAATTTTCGGATAGTGCACTCAGTATAATGTCACTCGATGCTCTGTCCCTACCACCCGTCCTAAACATCTGAGTGTCCCAGTCTATATCTGGTAAATTGAAATCTCCACCTAAGACTATAATATGCTGAGAAAATTTATGTGCAATGTATTCCAAATTTTCGCTCAGTTGTTCTGCCACTAATGCTGCTGAGTCGGGAGGTCGGTAAAAGGAGCCAATTATTAACCTAGCTCGGTTGTTGAGTGTAACCTCCACCCATAATATTTCACAGGCATAATATTTCACAGGAACTATCCACTTCTACTACACTACAGGATAAACTACTACTAACAGCGACAAACACGCCACCACCGGTTGCATGCAATCTATCGTTTCTAAACACCGTCTGTGCCTTTGTAAAAATTTCGGCTGAATTTATCTCTGGCTTCAGCCAGCTTTCTGTACCTATAACGATTTCAGCTTCGATGCTTTCTATCAGCGCTTGAAGTTCCGGTACTTTACCAATGCAGCTTCGACAGTTTACAATTACAATACCGATTGCTGCTTGGTCCCCGCATGTCCTGACTTTGCTCCGCACCCTTTGAGGCTGTTGCCCTTTCTGTACTTGCCCGAGGCCATCTAACCTAAAAATCCGCCCAGTCCACGCCACACAACCCCTGCTACCCGTGTAGCCGCTTGCTGCGTGTAGTGGACTCCTGACCTATCCAGCGGAACCCGAAACCCCATCACCCTATGGCGCAAGTCGAGGAATCTGCAGCCCACACGGTCGCAGAACTGTCTCAGCCTCTGATTCAGACCCTCCACTCGGCTCTGTACCAAAGGTCCGCAGTCAGTCCTGTCGACGATGCTGCAGATGGTGAGCTCTGCTTTCATCCCGCTAGCGAGACTGGCAGTCTTCACCAAATCAGACACAGTAATACCTTTTTGCTCACAACACCCTATAGCTCACAAACATGCAGCATTCCACTCAATGGTACACCGTCCAATATCTATCCCCATGTCCAGAGATGATTTTAAAGCAGAGTTAGATACAATAAAATTTATTGCCACGGCCAATGGCTACAATCCAGCTCTTATTGACCACATCTTGCACAGGAAACAAAATCGGAAAATTATAGCCCTCCTCTATGCCCCACCTGCCTCCCCATCCACTGTCTGGAAGAAATGGTGTACACTACCATTTCTAGGTGAGGTATCACAGATTGTAGCCAAAGCACTGAAATCCTGCAAGTAGAGGCTTTCCTACTATGTCAGGAACACGACAGCCCAGTGTGTTTTTAGTAACAAAGACAAGATCCAGTTATTAGCCAACAGTGGGGTATACAAAATCACTTGTTCTGATTGTGACAAATTTTACATTGGTCAGTTAGGCAGAGACATATCAACTAGGCTTGCTAAACATGAACGCAGCTGGAGGTTGCAGAATTCAGACTCTGCATTTGCTGATCATGTACTGAGTGAGGGTCGCAACTACCAGCCAGTGTCCCATGTACTTCACTTAGCAAACAAAGGCCATAAACTCAACCTGCTAGAAGCCCTGGAAATTAACAAACATCTAGCTCACAGTCCAGATATCATCCTAAATGACCAGACACAACTCAACACTTCCCCTATCTTAAACTTCATATAATCATCTTTGTTGTTCATTACTTCCCACACTCTCTCTTCCTACATATTCCCATTTTCCTGTATTCATTAAGTTGTTTTATTTGTTGAAGTTTTCTTTGCATTCCACATAGACTGTAGTTTCAATAGTTAAGGCTTACTTTTAACTGGTACTTGTATTACTGTCCATGTTTAACATCCCTTGTAGTTGTCTCATCAAATCCCGTTCATATTTTACTTTGCTCATTTATTTAATGAGAACTGGTACACAGCCACTGCTTTGATTATAATGTTAATGTTAAAATGCAGTACCACAACACTCTCAAACTGTAGGTTCCCTCAAACACCTCCATTTTCCTGCATTTATTAATTTCTGTTTATCTTATTGATATTGCTTAAGTTCCTTATGTATTCTGTATTTACATTGACAACTGTCTCTTCTTTTAATTGGTTGTGTATCACTCTCCATGTTTCATACCTCCTGATGCAGCCTTGTCTAGTACTAATTTTATTTTATTTTATTAGTTTTGTTTATTGATAGAAACTGTTATGTAGGCATGCTATTCCTATTTTGTGCTAAATGTTTTCCTGTCAATTGCATTGTTGTTTATGTACTGTTCAGTTTTTACTATTTCATTGCAAAGATGTTACTTGCTGTATGCTTCTACTTCAGTCTAGATGTGTTACTTCTCTTCCAATGTTGTCTGCTAATATTTAACTTCTTTGGTGATAATACTCAGTAAATGTCTGAAGATGGCCTTGTAAGTCGAAAACCGGTTAACAATAAAAGTAATATTGTAGAACAAAAGCAAACTCGTGCTTTTCATTTATTAATGAATTTTTTGTAGATGACAATGCGTCATGTCCCAGGACCACAATTGTTCGCGACTGGTTTGAAGAACAATCTGGACAATTCGAGCGAATTATTTGGCCACCCAGATCGCCCGACATGAAGTCCATCGAACATTTATGGGACATAATCGACAGGTCATTTCGTGCACAAAATCCTGCACCGGCTACACTTTCCCAATTATGGGCAGCTATAGAGGCAGAATGGGTCAATATTTCTGCAGGGAACTTGGAACGACTTGTTGAGCCCACACCCCCGTCGAGCTGCTGCACTTCGCTGGGCAGGAGGTCCGACAAGATATTAAGAGGTATCCCATGACTTTTGTCACTTCAGTTTATTTGTTACAATATTTAATGTTATATAGAAAGATATGGATAGCTAATGCACGTGGAAGCATAATCGCTCCAAGGACAGAGACTGCTGCCCGCCACACAATGCGAAGATTACGGCCCAGACCTTGCCGACGCGTTGCACACAAATGACTGTTTGTAAGCACGTATGAACAGGGCGTGGCGCCCGCGGCGCATACAATGGGGAAGCCTGGTTCAACGGTGAGGCAGGGCTGGGCGAGAGCTTCCGGGGACAGGCGGGAGATATCGCGGAGCGGCGTGGGCCGCGCTGGCGCGGGGAAAGTAGCGACCATCCCGGACCTGGCGCTCAGAGTACCGAACTCCACTGCCAGCCACGAGCCGTGCCCAGTGCATCCGGCTCCCACAGCACGGCCGTGGGGAGTCACGTACCCTCACTCACGTAACCGCTGCACGCCCCCAGTTTATAAAAACATCGCGTGGCCACGTACCGACGTTCTCAAAACCTACTCACTGTAACCTTACGTCGTCCTGTTGGGCCGTTGTAAGGAAATGCGACTATTTGCTACAATAAAAGTTCAAATTAAACAATTATTCGCGTCAGCCACTCTTTTTATTTCATCCCAGCACGTGTTCGGAGAATTCACACTCTCATCTTCAGGTGGAACAATGATATTGTGTTACATTTTTGCATAGTTGGATGCAGCCAGTTGCTTGTTGTTTTGCTACAAAAACGTGTAACAAGCACTTGTTAGGGTAATATGGCACTAAGATTATAAATTTTAAACTATGGCAGAGTTACTTACAATCTGTTCCACTGCACAGAGCCCTTCGGTTCGTCATAAATATACATTTTTAAGTTATATTTATGACGAATCGAAGGGTTCTGTGCAGTGGAACAGAATGTAAGTAACTCTACCATAGTTTAAAATTTATAACCTTCGTGCCTTATTACCATGGCAATCGACTATTTTACAAATATCAAACGACAATAAACAACTGACTGCATCCAGCTGCAAATATGCAAATCATTATCACTGTTCCAACTGAAGGTGAGAATGTAAACTCTCGAAACGAGTCATGGAATGAAATAAAAACAGTGACAGACATAGATAATTGTTTTTCCGAACTTTTACTACTCTATCTTAATCTCCTGGCCCAACAAACCGCAGTCAGCATCCTCCACAGCATTCTGTCATTCGCATCCTTCGTCCTCATCTCCAAGTATCTGAAGATCCTTGTCCACCTAGTCTCACCATCTTATTTTCCACAGAGGCATTCTCAAAAACATTAACTAATTTATCCATGACAAAACTGTTTGAGCCCTTTGACTCTGGAATAAACTATTTGTAGACACTTATCAAAAATCAACGTTTTATACCTCAATATGCGTTTCGGGCTTTCACTCATCTCCAGCTGACGTAATACATTTATCTGTTGGTCCATCTTTAAGTAAAATCGTTGCAGGACCTCAGCTGTTTAATAATAAAATGTCAAATCAAAACACGTTCACTAGTCTAAATTTACAGTTGTGCTACTAGTTTCAGCGTTACATTAAGCCAAATCAAATGGCTCTGAGCACTATGCGACTTAACTTCTGAGGTCATCAGTCGCCTAGAACTTAGAACTACTTAAACCTAACTAACCTAACAACATCACACACATACATGCCCGAGGCAGGATTCGAACCTGCGACCGTAGCGGTCGCACGGTTCCACACTGTAGCGCCTAGAACCGCTGGCCCACTCAGGCCGGCTGCATTAAGCCATCTTCAGGCTCCCTGACCGACGTGTAGGAACAATCCCACCTCTTGTACAATCGAAATAAGGTGCCAACATATTGTCATTGCAACATACAGTCATTGGTATCCGTAGACTTCTTCTTAACATAGCGATCCTTTCGATCTCACTTCCAGATAGGACTGTAAGCGATTATCGAAGGGATCGCGTGATGTAACGTTAAAACTGTAGCACAAATAAAATAAAACTAGAAATTTAGATGACTTAAGATTTTTTGACATTTTATAATACATTTATATCAGCACACACACTTTTAACTTTACTTATACAGCACAGCATTCACCATGATGGCTACACAGCAAATGGAGTGCTACATCAATGAAACTAAGAACATGTGTGCTATGCATACACACAAAACAACAAGATTCATTATTATGAGAGACCATAGCGAAATTAGGTTATTAATTTCCCGTGTTAGCAGACGATATCGTCTACCATCCTCAACGCAATAATTTTCTCCCCACGACTCCTTGACGGTGATGTTCCGTTCTATCGAATGTCTATATGAACGTCTCCGTTCGACAAGTACTGTGGAATGTTTTGATTTTCCGTTCCGTGACGTTCAGTATAAATTATCACTAATAACCAGTTTATTTGACCCGCACGCTTTATTGGAAAAATTTACTCAGATGTGCGAAAACGTGTTATTCAGTAGTTGACATACTAGTGAACAGAGTGAATGCGCCAAAAACTGCACGTCAAATATCTCGGTGTTCCTATTAGCAATAATATGAACCATTGTGGACAAGTGGATCGCTCTGAAAATCGACTTCTTACAAGCGAGGTCGCTCACTGATTAAGACGATCTTCTCTTTCGGGAGGTGGGGGTGGTTCAGGTTGAAATTTCCGGCCATCAATCTCATTGCTTCACCTGAATCGCTCACGCCAAATCGTGCTTATGCTCCGCCTCTAAAGATCTCTTCATCGACGGGACATTATACCATAATATACCTTCTCTTGAAGAAAAAAAGAAAATAAACTTCCTCTCCTTCATCCGCGGCTGATCAGCACGCAACAAATGCTGGAGCCATCTTTGACAGCCGGCCGTTGTGACCGCGCGGTTCTAGGCGTTTCAGTCCGGAACCTCGCTGCTGCTACGGCCGCAGATTCGAATCGTGCCTCGGGCATGGATGTGTGTGATTTCCTTAGGTTAGTTAGGTTTAAGTAGTTCTAAGTCTAGGGGACTGATGACCTCAGATGTTAAATCCCATAGTGCGTAGAGCCATCTTTGACAAAGCTTTCTCGTAGTTACGTTTTCATGTTAAATGTCCGGAATTCTTTCTTCTGATACACCCATTTCCTCGGCTATTTCGTGCACCTTCATTCGCCGATCGTCCACTACCACACGGTACACTCTCTGTTTTCATCTGTGGTAGTACACTTTGGACGTTCTTCATGTGGTTCATCTTCAAACGTAGAACGGCCACGTTCAATTCAACCTCAGATTTCTTAACGGTGGAGTAGATTCTGCGTACCTCACAAAAAGTTAAAGAAATTTCATAATAATTGTGGTTTTATGTGATACCACTTTGACCATTTAAACAAAAAATACACACTATCATTATTTTTAAACGCCACTACTGATAAAACAATTCTTCAGGTCAATCTGCCTCTTGGCTATGTTACATCAAATCGGTACTGAATTGATACCAACACCATCTCTGTACCATACTGAGCTTTTTGTTACTGCCCTACACCGGTCCGCACAATGAGCTTATCAGTGAAGATGTCTTAATGGATCCTGGGGATAATGTAGTACGCGGAACAGCTTGAAGTAGAACCATCGACTGTTCACCGGAAGGAAAGGGAAGCATATGCCTTAACTTTACGTTGGTGAAGAAAGCACTTTCTAGATATTGAACATCCAAGGATCATTGGTTTTTCGGTGTGGTCCACTTCGATACGAGTGAATGTAATATGATACCTCACGAACTGCATTCAACCGAACGTGTTGAGTGCAAACTAACTGCTAGTATAAGCCCTGTACGAGACAGAAATAGGTTGCAAACGCCGTTAGAGCGTCCCGAAGTGTTACTTCACAACTGCGAAAACGCTGCCACGCAACTGAAAGGATTTTAGAAAATCACGTTATGGCCATCAAGGAGCTCGTCAGCTTTTGTTCACAGTATGAGGCAACTAAAGCCTTATAAAAACCAACAGGGCGCACACAAAAATATAATTCAGCCAATCGCTGGTTCTTACGCATGTAGACCCATGATGCGTGTCTCATTAACAATGCAGCATCACACCGTCCAAAGAGAACGAGTGGATGAATAGCTGTGAGATCCACTAGGTGGAGCCTTTTCTTCTTCTTTGTCGAGAAGCTATTTAATGTTGCGCTTGACAACGGATCCGTTTGTTTCTGGAGAGAGAACGGATCAATAAACAAACCACCACATCCTTGTACGAGAAAAATCGCATTAGCGCGGTGGACTAATGGTGGGAATAACAATCATCATTAGCGGAGGCACAAATGTCCACGCCGCTTGAAACAGCTCTTCGATCGAGCGAGGGTGTACAGTCGAGATTCATCGAGATTTCGTTCCGCCACATGCTGACGCCTTTGCGATTACATACTTTTTATGGAAGTTCGTCCTTATAGATCTTAATTAGTGTGTGGCATGCAAAAGTGTATGTATCACGTACTACCTTGCTCCTAAACAATTACGAAGAATCACAACTTTCCGTGAAAACGTCTGTTCGTTAATGTAGCGATATACAGGTATTTGCCTCAACTTCGTAATTTACAAACGTGGATGGAAGTAGTTTTTGATGTTTTTTAAACTTAACACAAAAATGTTAAATAAACAAAGCAGGATAACTTTAAATGGAGAGAAGAATGAAAGATGAACTTTAACGCCCTGTTGACATTGAGGGCATTAGAGACGGAGCAAACGTTTGGATATGGACAATGTTATATTAAGGACACTGTCCTGATTTCGCGAAAAGGGAAAAAAAAATTCGTTTTAAAATGAGTAAGGAAAACTCAAATCTGGATGTCAACATTGCAAGTTGATCGTAGTGATCCCGACTTCGAGAATAATCACTATGTCTTATCGTTCGGTAAGTGGAAAAGTAAGCATTCTTCTACAGACGTTGTCCTTCATTTCAAGAATGCCATTTGGATTCCATTAGAATCCCAAAGCTACTATTCCGTTTGCTTGCTGCGGTTTGCACACAAGCAAAAGGGTACGCCCGAACACTCTATCAAACACGAAGACCTTCACTCTCTGTGTCATGTTCTTATAGATAGTCGAAGTCAGATGCACATTCCTTCGTCACCGTGTCTACTGTTTTGTTATGTGCATATAAAGCGTATTTACTACATCATTATCAATATATATAAATGTAATCAACTCAACACTATACTGGGTATCAACAGGACATTTGTCTATTCGCTATTAAATCTGTAATTAATATCACTAGCTATATTTAGTTGGACGTTTGCGTCTTCCACTGATCATAATTACTATACACCTGGTACGACGTTACGTTTACAATTGCAGTTTATTTTCTATTTTTATAAATATATGGCAACGTGCTGAGTATACGAGTGTTTCGTACATTAGCGCGCACTCGCACACGAAGCACGCACACGCACACAAAATAGTACTGCATGTTAAGAAATTCTTTAGTGTGCTGGACAGATCTGACAAATGGCGTCTCGAAATGGATAAATACAGGTTCTGTAGAGTTCTTAAAAGAATATTATACCATTCTTATTGCAAAATGGATAAATACAGGTTCTGTAGAGTTTGTAAAAGAATATTATACCATTCTTATTGCAAAATAGTGGCAAGTTCAGTTTTCGATAATGGAGGTGAATACCAACCAAGCGCCCTTCTCTCGTAAGTAGACCACAAAGGCTTAATGATATTGAGATATGGTGACTTTGGTGGCCAGGAAAGATGCCACAACTCATCCTCGTGCTCACAAACCAGTCTTGGACGATCCTAGGTGTGTGAATAGGGGCGTGTCGTCTTGGAACACGGTCTCGCTACAGGGGAACAGACATTGTACCGTGGGATGTATCTGATTAGCCAAAATGGGCACGTAATCCTTGACGGTCATGCAACCTTGCAAGTAACTTTCTTCCGTTGCTGCGTGGGCAAAGTGTTATGGCTTCGGCACCACGTTTTCCTGTTACGGGCATTTGCGTTACAGATGAGTGAGTTTGGAATTCCAGCTCGCCGCCCTGCAGTTCCTGTCTTCTGGAGCTCCCTTTGTGTTGTCTTTGGCGTCGACAGGGTGAAGAGTGTGATATGCATTTCTGAAGTGACTTTTGCAGCTGTCGTTCTCTTATGTTTCGTCACAGACCTCTTCAATGACTGTCTGTCACCATCACTCGACGCACTCTTTCATCCCCGTCGTGACTCAGCGGGCGATACTTTTCCGCTTTCCCTATATGTGATATAAATCTTTGATACGGTGCCTCTTGACAAACCAAACACTTCGGTTCCCTTGGTTACGTAAGCAACCACCGCACTAGCACTAACAATTTGCCCATGTTCGAATTCACCTAACTTCGACATAATGCACTCAAAACTACAAGTAACACTGACAACAACTCACACTTGCAACGTGTTGAGGACATTGGACAGGTGCCATTCGTGGCTAAATACAGTGTGCGATTTGTGCTTTTACCAGTGGGGGGGGATGTCTTAGGGGGTTAGTATAATTACATATGTTACTAGCTTGGACCGTGGCGTTACCCATGGTTAAACAGTTATTTATAAACAGATGTTAATGCCGAAACTCACTATTCACGCGTATGCACTGTCAGAAAAGCCATCCCTTGTTATATCTTTAAAAGTACATTATAGGTAAAGCTTATTTACAAAATCATCTATATACAGGCATACGACGGGAATTCAAAAAGTAAAGGCACATTTGTGAGAAGCTGCACTTATTCTGTTGATAGAAAACTGAAACATGCGTTATTTTTCTACGTAACCTCCCTGGACTTCAATGCGGTTTTCCCGACGTCTTACGAGTTTTTTTTTTTTTATTTCATCAGAAAATACGTTTTTCGGTTGCATCTGTAACCAATTTTGCACCGCAGCAATGACGCCTTCATCACTTTCAAATCTTCTTCCCTGTAGTGCTTCCGTTAAGGGTCCAAACATGTGAAAATCACTTGGAGCCAGATCTGTACTGTATGGTGGATGCTCCAGCACCTCGAATCTCAACTCCTTTATTGCGACGGCTGTCCGTTTGGCAGAATGTGGGTGAGCGTTATCTTGCTGCAGGATGACACCTCTTCACAGTTTTCCACGACGTTTGGATCTGATTGCAGGTTTTAGTTTCGTACGCAACACATCACATCCACCATACAATACAGTTCTGGCTCTAAAGCCTCGTTTACGCTGGGGCGACGTCTTGCAACATTGTGGCATGCTACGGAAATGTGGCGTGCGTCGTCTTGTAGCATGCTACAACAGGCAACATCTTGCGGCGTATGTTGCATACGGCAGGTTAATTTATACCAAAGCAACAGAATTTGTGCCACACGTGTGCCGGTCTTGCAGTATAAAGGATGATAAAGTATCGCAGCGGCGGCCTACTTGGTACTTGCACACGCAGCTAACAACGGAAATAAAAACCAAAGGGAAAGAAAACGATGGTGGAAGAGAAGAGTATTTAAAGAAGGTCCACGAAATAGTATCCTAGTAACTAGAAGCAGACGATGGTGCGTTATTTAGTAATGTGTGCTTTCGTCCCAGGCCAAAAGGTGGCCTAACGGTGAATGTTCGCACAGGTACCGGGCCGGTCACCACCCTGTGTCAGGGCCCGGGGTGGGACTTTCAGCCCCCAGCTCACCCAACTCTGCGGTACGACTGCTGCGGTATGACTGCCACACTACTTCCCTCGCAAGTAAACGGGTGACGCGCCTTAGACGAAAGCAACAATGACAACATGAGAATGATGATTTAGTTCTAAATGTTTTGAAATGCTTAACTACTACATAACACTTTTTCAAAATTAATAAGCAAACATATTAATAGTATTAATAGTAAGACTGTATTAAAAACTTTCAGTGTTCGGCTCCACAAATTTAAATTATATGTTAAGTTTTACTCCAGTGCGTGGGAAATAAACATCCCAGGTTGGGATGCATAAAGTCAGAGGAGGGGATGATCTGATGCAGAGGGGGGGAAATCCCCCCCTGCAACTCGCACACTGGTTAAATACTACAGCGCAATCTGCTGCCTCGGCTAGCATCTACATTTTATGAAAGCAAGCTATTATCGAGGTTTTTCCGTTATTTTTTTCCCAACCCCGGTATATATCTCGGTCTCTGTCTTAAAATCTAGGCTCCTGATTTTCCTCTATTTAAGCAGGTCCTGAATGTGGAATTTGACAGTTACCGTTTTACCGTTCACAACTTAATCCCCATTTGTTTCCACAACCTGGCCTTTGGTCGCGGCAGAGGAATTCGTCTTCTCCTGTTTTTGGTGCAGAGCTACCCTTTTTGCTTTACTACGTTTATATCTGTTTCGTTTTTTTTTTTTTTTTTTTTTTTGGCGTGAAGTAGTGAACTCACGTGTTATTCACAGTAACAAATTGGCTGATAAAATCGGTTTGTTCTTTTTACAGCGGAGTTGAAATTGCTGTGGAATACCTTTTTGCACTTGCTTTTATTCAGCATTAAACAAATATGGAATGCATCGTACGCAAATATTCATATAGTTCATTCTTTATGTAAAATGCACCAAGCAGGTAAGGGGAGTGGATATCATACCAGCATAATTCTGGACCACGTGGCGAAATTCCGAACCTTGTACATATGTGACTTCCTACGTAGGAAAAAAAATCAATGGGAGATACGCCATTAGTGCAGCCAAGAGTGGAGGTGGCAAATTGTCGAAAACGGCCTACATTGGTGTCGAAACCGTACTTTTCAAGTGTTGCTAATGACAAGTGATTAAGGGAATGGTAAGGGAGTGATGTCGGGTTTGGTCGAGAGACGGTAAGGATGTGACGAGATAGCGCTGTTGGTGACTTCTTGGGAAAACACACACACACACACTTCGTAAGACTACTCCGTTGCTGCTGCGCGGCTAAGGAATTTCTCTCGCGCGGCTATGCTGGGCACCCTCGGCAAGGCCATCTTTGTGTGTTCCGCTGCCGCGATAACCTTGAATCTCGTTATGTAATTATCCTTCCATGAGCGTACTGCCAGTCTACATTTTATATTCTCTCTACTTCGACCATCATCAGTTATTTTACTCCCTAAATAGAAAAACTCCTTTACTACTTTAAGTGTGGAGGGTAAAAATCGTAGAGGGAGACCAAGAGATCAATACTCTAAGCAGATTCAGAAGGATGTAGGTTGCAGTAGGTACTGGGAGATGAAGAAGCTTGCACAGGATAGAGTAGCATGAGAGAGAGACAGGTGGGCGCGCCCGATTAAAAAAATTATTGGAATCAGTTGCTGTAATATGTATTATATTGACTCTGTAAAGTATTTTACGTTAGAAGTTGCACACTTAAAGAAAGAAGCAAGGACGCGAGCGCGAGCGAAGAAAGAAGCAAGGACGCCAGCGCGAGCGCGCCTTTGTGTGTGTGTATCGCTACGGTCGCAGGTTCGAATCCTGCCTCGGGCATGGATGTGTGTGATGTCCTTAGGTTAGTTAGGTTTAATTAGTTCTAAGTTCTAGGCGACTGATGACCTCAGAAGTTAAGTCGCATACTGCTCAGAGCCATTTGTGTGTGTGTGTGTGTGTGTGTGTGTGTGTGTGTGTGTGTGTGTGTGCTGTACCCGAAAAAGGATTACTCCGAAAGCTGGCAAGTTTTCTTTCTTCTTTCTGTGTGCCTGTCGACGATTCAGCGCATCTGCTTTTCGATGAGTGGTCTCCTTTACTCCTCAAATATTTTGATTTTTGAAATAATGATTTTTTTTTCACTTTATATGTATTTGATTTATTTTACTGAATAATAGAATATTGGGATTATCGGGCAATGCCGGATAATTTGTTAGTTAAGTCCTTAATTCTCAGAAGTTTATTGTGTCCTCTGATGTACAATTTCTGACAACTGAATAGCGAAAAGCACATCGGTTCATAATAGTTGCGTAACAAGGGAATAAAAACAACAGCATTGGATCGCAGTCTGTCGCAGCCGCAAAAGTCAGTATTGATACTGACTTCCATTGTAAAGATTCTACATTAAGAATCGTTATTTTTTGTAAGTGCATCGTGTAAAGTAGAAGATAAGTTACTATGTGTACTTCCTGACATCAGCAATAGTGTTTATCGTTGCGATTGTTCGTGCGTGGTGGAAAGCACAATTTGTTCGATATAGCTGGGTTGTTTCGAGTCTTGAATTGGATGTGGTTGTTCCTTACCGTAGCGTCATATAATTTCGTATTCGGTGTCACCGGCTTGATTTCATTGCGGCAGCTAGAAACACTGTTCTCCAACAATCGAAGTTCGGTAATTTCCAAGTACAGAATGGGCCAGCGATCGTGGAGTAGGATCATAATCTTATGTCATGCTTATGTGCCGCTAATGTTGACTCGAATTACGTGTCAGTATTACGATTTCGCTGGCTAACTCTTTAATGCTCTACGTTGAACACGTCTACTTTTTACGTGTTCGAAGTTGCTTTGCGCCTAATTCTTTTCACAATGCTGTCTACTGCGGTCAGCAAGCAACTCGATTCCTGTGAATGCCATCGCCCTCATCTGTTTAATTAGGCGAATGCATGCGCTCCTTATAATTCTGATCGATAATGTTTCCCGCGCGCTGAGGCATTCTCGGAATATTGGCGACGTGTGACGCAAATAGTTACCGTGCAATGACAAGCCCAAAATAGAGACTTGCGTTCATACTTTTAACGTTTTCCGTGCATTGTACCGTGTCTTTCATTCCGACCAATACCATTAACTGTCGGACAGTGACGTTCCAGAAATACATTACTTCTAGTGAAAAAATAAGTTTAGCTGCCGCAAATAACCGTTGCCTGTACATTGACGCGCCCCGAAATAAAAAGCTTTCTATCGAAGTAAGCTGTTACGAATAGAAATCGCTATAGATTGCGTCTGGCATCGGACAAAACTTTTCGCAGCAGTAGCATGACGTTGTAACGAAGGTAATAAGAAATCTCGAGGAATAATAGGTTGTAAGTTGATGTGAAATATGCAGACATACGCCGTCGCTCGGAATCCGCGTTAAACTGTCGGCCCCTGTGTCAGTCTGTCCAAATGTTGATGGAAGGCAGCGGCATACCATCTCCAATAGGACCGTGGGTAGTAAAGCACTGTGGTATTCAAAACAATCTTCGGACTGATGAAGGCGTTACTTCAGCAGAGCATAATTATAGAATGCAATGTAGCAAGTTTTCCTTGTTTGCCAGTTATCTACTTTCCAGGTCTCAGCATGAATCATTACCATCAGATAACAAAGTCTGAAGTATGTAAACACCGCAGGCAAGGCAACGCACAGAAAGCTTTAGGAAGACGTATTTTTACATCAGCGTGAATTAGGAGCGTTTGAAGAATCACATAGCTTGTTCACAATGAAATGGGTGTGGTAGACATTCCTGGGAAAAATTTCGCTGTAGATCTTTACGGTTTTCACGGTGTTTAAGAGGTAACTGTTGACTGCAGGACTAAAAATAGTACAGTTAAAATACAGTGTGGAGCGGACAGTGCAGGGCAGCAATATGTTGCAAAAAGCCACGCGCGAAACACAATTTTCTGGGTTGACTTCGACCAGATCTTACAACTGAAGAAAATTGTAGCTGGAATACGTTGCGTTTCCTATGATGCGGTAATAACAGCTTCAGACGGTCACTTTGAAGAAGGAGAGTTCGGTATTCTGGAATGGATTCTACTTACTCAATACATTGAAAAATGGAATGAGCGTGCTGCATTGTTGGCCGGGAGGCACCATCCAGGAAATTTCAACCGGCGAGTGCAAGTCTTATTTCAGTCGATGCCACATCGGGCGACTTGCGTGCCGTTGATGAGGATGAGATGATGACGAGGACAACACAACACACAGTCCATGAGCGGAAAAAAATCTCCAACCCGGCCAGGAATCGAACCCGGGCCCGCTGCATGGGTGGCAAGCCATTACCACTCAGCTAAGCAGGCGGACACTTAATACATTAATTTAACGGGACAATACGTCAAAATATTACTGCAGCTTGACCTAACACCACAATCTTTCGCTGCATGGTGAAATATTTCTCCTTGGACTTAAAAATACTAGAAAATGGCGATTCGAGTACACACTGTGACCCAAGTCTTTTTGTACGCTACCGAATATGATAGAAGCATGTGCCTCATAGTATAGTGCTGAGTTGTTGCCAAACTGAACAAACCTTCACCGCGTGGGGCTACGTGTATCTGTGTAAATGGTTAAGCATAGGACGAGTTCAAGAAGAATTTTCTAAAAAAAAAGTAGTTCGGCAGTACGCTCATGGAAGGATAATTACATAACGAGATTCAAGGTTATCGCGGCAGCGGAACACACAAAGATGGCCTTGCCGAGGGTGCCCAGCATAGCCGCGCGAGAGAAATTCCTTAGCCGCGCAGCAGCAACGGAGTAGTCTTACGAAGTGCATTTTGATTTTGTTCTCAATTTTTAGAGGGAGTCATCCATAGCAAAAACAAGCGAGCATAGACTGAAACTGCCTCTTTCTACGGTACAAGTACGAGGGACTAGCAAGCTGTACCAAGAAAACTTTGTTCTTAAATGTAAGGAAGAAAATCCCTGCGACTCATTAGTAACTAATTAAATTTCCATCGCTTTATATCTCTGTGTCAGAGCGCGATGATAAGGACATAATGCAAACTGAGCAATGCAATCTGCTATGATTTACCGGAAGATACTATCTTTAGTTGACAACGTTTCTCCAAAACTGGGATCGTTCTCGGTAAGTATGTTTCTGCTTCCGTGATCACCTCGCACAACTTCTTTCCCGTAGTGGGCATAAGGGTGGGATTATAAGCGTAGGATAGAACGAGAAGCGTAGGATAGAACGAGGACAGAACGAGTCGACTGCCTTTTAGAACACCCGCACACCGGCCCTCTGTTTCACACTATGTTCGGTCAATGACGAAGTCACTGTTGTTGTTGTTGTGGTCTTCAGTCCTGAGACTGGTTTGATGCAGCTCTCCATGCTACTCTATCCTGTGCAAGCTTCTTCATCTCCCAGTACCTACTGCAACCTACATCCTTCTGAATCTGCTTAGAGTATTGATCTCTTGGTCTCCCTCTACGATTTTTACCCTCCACGCTGCCCTCCAATGCTAAATTTGTGATCCCTTGATGCCTCAAAACATGTCCTACCAACCGATCCCTTCTTCTAGTCAAGTTGTGCCACAAACTTCTCTTCTCCCCAATCCTATTCAATACCTCCTCATTAGTTACGTGATCTACCCATCTAATCTTAAGCATTCTCCTGTAGCACCACATTTCGAAAGCTTCTATTCTCTTCTTGTCCAAACTATTTATCGTCCATGTTTCACTTCCATATATGGTTACACTCCATACAAATACTTTCAGAAACGACTTCCTGACACTTAAATCTATACTCAATGTTAACAAATTTCTCTTCTTCAGAAACGATTTCCTTGCCATTGCCAGTCTACATTTTATATTCTCTCTACTTCGACCATCATCAGTTATTTTACTCCCTAAATAGAAAAACTCCTTTACTACTTTAAGTGTCTCATTTCCTAATCTAATCCCCTCAGCATCACCCGATTTAATTTGACTACATTCCATTATCCTCGTTTTGCTTTTGTTGATGTTCATCTTATATCCTCCTTTCAAGACACTGTCCATTCCGTTCAACTGCTCTTCCAAGTCCTTTGCTGTCTCTGACAGAATTACAATGTCATCGGCGAACCTCAAAGTTTTTACTTCTTCTCCATGAATTTTAATACCTACTCCGAATTTTTCTTTTCTTTCCTTTACTGCTTGCTCAATATACAGATTGAATAACATCGGGGAGAGGCTACAACCCTGTCTCACTCCTTTCCCAACCACTGCTTCCCTTTCATGCCCCTCGAATAACTGCCATCTGGTTTCTGTACAAATTGTAAATAGCCTTTCGCTCCTTGTATTTTACCCCTGCCACCTTCAGAATTTGAAAGAGAGTATTCCAGTTAACGTTGTCATAAGCTTTCTCTAAGTCTACAAACGCTAGAAACGTAGGTTTGCCTTTTCTTAATCTTTCTTCTAAGATAAGTCGTAAGGTTAGTATTGCCTCACGTGTTCCAACATTTCTACGGAATCCAAACTGATCTTCCCCGAGGTCCGCTTCTACCAGTTTTTCCATTCGTCTGTAAAGAATTCGCGTTAGTATTTTGCAGCTGTGACTTATTAAACTGATAGTTCGGTAATTTTCACATCTGTCAACACCTGCTTTCTTTGGAATTGGAATTATTATATTCTTCTTGAAGTCTGTGGGTATTTCGCCTGTCTCATACATCTTGCTCACCAGATGGTCGAGTTTTGTCATGACTGGCTCTCCCAAGGCCATCAGTAGTTCTAATGGAATGTTGTCTACTCCCGGGGCCTTGTTTCGAATCAGGTCTTTCAGTGCTCTGTCAAACTCTTCACGCAGTATCTTATCTCCCATTTCATCTTCATCTACATCCTCTTCCATTTCCATAATATTGTCCTCAAGTACATCGCCCTTGTATAAACCCTCTATATACTCCTTCCACCTTTCTGCCTTCCCTTCTTTGCTTAGAACTGGGTTGCCATCTGAGCTCTTGATATTCATACAAGTGGTTCTCTTCTCTCCAAAGGTCTCTTTAATTTTCCTGTAGGCAGTATCTATATTACCCCTAGTGAGACAAGCCTCTACATCCTTACATTTGTCCTCTAGCCATCCCTGCTTAGCCATTTTGCACTTCCTGTCGATCTCATTTTTGAGACGTTTGTATTCCTTTTTGCCTGCTTCATTTACTGCATTTTTATATTTTCTCCTTTCATCAATTAAATTCAATATTTCTTCTGTTACCCAAGGATTTCTATTAGCCCTCGTCTTTTTACCTACTTGATCCTCTGCTGCCTTCACTACTTCATCCCTCAGAGCTACCCATTCTTCTTCTACTGTATTTCTTTCCCCCATTCCTGTCAATTGTTCCCTTGTGCTCTCCCTGAAACTCTCTACAACCTCTGGTTCTTTCAGTTTCTCCAGGTCCCATCTCCTTAAATTCCCACCTTTTTGCAGTTTCTTCAGTTTCAATCTGCAGTTCATAACCAATAGATTGTGGTCAGAATCCACATCTGCCCCTGGAAATGTCTTACAATTTAAAACCTGATTCCTAAATCTCTGTCTTACCATTATATAATCTATCTGATACCTTTTAGTATCTCCAGGATTCTTCCAGGTATACAACCTCCTTTTATGATTCTTGAACCAAGTGTTAGCTATGATTAAGTTATGCTCTGTGCAAAATTCTACAAGGCGGCTTCCTCTTTCATTTCTTCCCCCCAATCCATATTCACCTACTATGTTTCCTTCTCTCCCTTTTCCTACTGACGAATTCCAGTCACCCATGACTATTAAATTTTCGTCTCCCTTCACTACCTGAATAATTTCTTTTATCTCGTCATACATTTCATCAATTTCTTCATCATCTGCAGAGCTAGTTGGCATATAAACTTGTACTACTGTAGTAGGCATGGGCTTTGTGTCTATCTTGGCCACAATAATGCGTTCACTATGCTGTTTGTAGTAGCTAACCCGCACTCCTATTTTTTTTTATTCATTATTAAACCTACTCCTGCATTACCCCTATTTGATTTTGTATTTATAAATCTGTAATCACCTGACCAAAAGTCTTGTTCCTCCTGCCACCGAACTTCACTAATTCCCGCTATATCTAACTTTAACCTATCCATTTCCCTTTTCAAATTTTCTAACCTACCTGCCCGATTAAGGGATCTGACATTCCACGCTCCGATCCGTAGAATGCCAGTTTTCTTTCTCCTGATAACGACGTCCTCTTGAGTAGTCCCCGACCGGAGATCCGAATGGGGGACTATTTTACCTCCGGAATATTTTACCCAAGAGGAAGCCATCATTATTTAATCATACAGTAAAGCTGCATGTCCTCGGGAAATATTACGCCTGTAGTTTCCCCTTGCTTTCAGCCGTTCGCAGCACCAGCACAGCAAGGCCGTTTTGGTTAATGTTACAAGGCCAGATCAGTCAATCATCCAGACTGTTGCCCCTGCAACTACTGAAAAGGCTGCTGCCCCGCTTCAGGAACCACATGTTTGTCTGGCCTCTCAACAGATACCCCTCCGTTGTGGTTGCACGTACGGTACGGCCATCTGTATCGCTGAGGCACGCAAGCCTCCCCACCAACGGCAAGGTCCATGGTTCATGGGGGAAGGAAGTCACTCTAGGAGGAGCAAAAGCTCGGTTTGGAGGAGGAGGAGGCGTAAGGAAATCGGCAGTGTCCTTTTCAAAAGTATCCTCATGGGAAGTGTGTTAACCCATTTACGGATAACCCATGTCTGGACAGCCAGTGTTAAACCGCCGTCACCGGGAAAACGAGTCCAATACCTTCCCCACTCGATGCCTCGCTCGGTCGATTACACCGAGGGAACAGCGGGACGCTCCTGGGAATGGACAACTTCGGCTCCTCGGACGCAGAGGCTGCACTCCGTCAGTCAGTCAACACCCTGTTACGTGTCACCGTTTGTCTTTACTACAGGAATTACACATGGTAATCGAATCTAGAGAAATAGAAAACAGCCGCTCCAGTATCATATGTATGAATGATTTTTTATAGTACGTATTGTGTATCATTTTAAAGTGTGTTACACTACTTTATACAAATGCAACGTGATGCCTACATAAGCGAATTGCCGCTTTTATGGACAGGTACCTTCATTCCTTTAGCGAACGGTGCAAAAAATGCGTGAAAATTTCCAATTCCAAACATTGTCTGGTAAGCGAATAATAAGGAAGGAAAATTTCCTGTAAGTCGTTTCTGAAAGGTTGTTGATTAAATCTCTCTTAAAATATCAATCACTCTATCTATCAACAAAAAATAAAGACTCATTTTAAAACTATTGTAAATTAAACATTGACCACAGTCACACAGCCTGAATGTTTTAACAACAGTAAGCAATGGCCGTGAAATCTCTCATTATGTTAGCAAATAAAAGCACTTCATAAATGGTAAGAAACGATTACCTCCATTTTGAGTGAGGAGTTACCCCAAAATTAGACATTACTGAGTGTAAATACCCAAAATATGTCAGGAGATTGATTAGTTTGTTTCCAAGGTTAGCAATTATACGAAGAGCAAAAGTAGCTGAGCTTAACTGTTTGAGAAGCTCTGTAATATGCTCCTTCCAGTTCAAGTTTTCATCAATATGAACACCCAAAAATTTGGAGCATTGTACCCTATTTACCAACTTCTCTTCATGTGCTACATCAGTTGCTGCATCGGTACTTCATGCAGAATCAGTGGCATCGAATGAAAATGTGTGCCGGACTGGGGCTCGAAACCTGTATCTCCTGCTTACTAGGCAGTTGCATTAACTACTGTGCCTCACGTACACAGTGTCAATCGCAAATGTGCGCATTATCTCGCTACGCTCCTTAGGCCACCACTTATCCACAGTCCCTGTTCATCCCCGCTGATTTTTTAGGTTCCTCCTGGAAGTCGAACGCGAATGTCCATTTGCACAGATGGTTGTTGATGTTGGATGGTAATTGTGCTTCATGATCAGATAATTCATTAGTAATTAGGTACACATTAATAGTTACCGCCTGAGCACTGTCCATAAAAATGTGATCAATCAGTGTCCTACTATTTTGCCGCACACGAATTGAAAAATGGAATGCAGGCAAACAATAATAATTCTAGTTCATTTTCCTACCCGCATCCTTTAAGAAATCTAAGTGAAATCGCCACAAATTACTAACTGTTTCATCTTGTTCGACAGGTAGCTCAATAATGCATCTATATTTCTCACAAATGGTTGGAAGATCTCTAGAGGGTATCTGTAGACTGTTACAATTATTAAAGAAGTATTCTGCACTAACAACTCACAACCATATGCTTCTAGGTTTTGACTTTGTAACCAACTTTTACATACGTTGCAACTCATTCTTTTTTATGTTAATTCTACACGAAACTGAAGCAAATCTACAATCTCTGATATTTAACTTCTCCATCCCTCTGGTAACGTGGTAATCAGAGAGGCACAAAACATCAATCACTTCTGAATTTTCCACATCATCTAGGCATACAAGAAGATCATCTATCTTGTTTTTCAACCCTCGAATGTTCTGATGAAACTAATTTCATTTTCCTGGAAACTGTTGCATATATTGTAGACCTGTTCTTCTCTAAATTCTTTTAATACTGTCTGTCTGTAACCTGACCGTAACCTAAAAAATGTGCCCCTTTGATTCCAGTAATCATAGGGGATTTTGTCTTGTGCACTTGTCCCCCCCCCCCTTTCACTTTCTGCAAGATGCTCAGCTAATCTTTCCTGCCCTCTCCTATTCAGGTGTAGGCCATGATTAGGATATCCCCATCTACACATCGCAGCAACAAGCACGGCACAGATATTAGGCTCTGTTTCAGTCAAAAGCTATTTGCTCAGTATCTGTTTTAAACCAGGTCGCTGGAAAACCTCCAAAAATCCTACATGAGTGTGTGCTCTTGCTGCTCCTATTTCCTCCAGGTCACCTTTAATGCTATATTCTAATTTGCCAATTTCTTGGTCCTACTACTGTAAGTACCTCATACTCTGCATCAGAATCTCTGCGCAAGATCCCTAAGTTTCTGTCACCTCGCTAAGCTAGGTGATAGGTCTTACGATTCATGAACCTGGTACTCTACACCTACTTTTTTCCTGTAGCACCTGGCCTACATCTCGCCGTGACTGCTGCCTAGCAGTAGGATTATTTTCTTTCTACGTTACTTTTCTACCGACACACCCTTAAAGTTTTCCTACGAGTCTGATCCACCTTACTACGCTCAAAACCTGGCTGAGACTCTTCTCCTGCGTCAGGTAACAAGTCAAACTGATTGGTAACCGGAATTTGATATGTGATTTCTGAGGTTTTCTCTTTTTGCTTATTACTTGTCACCTTCTGCCAGCTCTTACTCTTTCCCCCATCGACCGATCTAATTCAAAAAATGCCATAGCTAATTCTGCCTGAAGGGCGCAGATCTGTCTTCCCTGTTCCACGATATCTTCTCTGGACTATATAATCTAGAACTTCACGAATGAGCCTCATCTGACGCTTTTGGCTTCCCCGCTGCATTTTCCGGTGATACACCAACCCACAATCCTGACATGTTCATCCCATACTAATTAATCTACGACAACATCAACATTTGTCAAACATGACGCTACATTCACAGTGAACTAAAACGCACTACAACAACTTAGACTGTAATAAAGCAATAATTAGTAAAAATTTATCTATTGGTGAGTTGTACAGTTAACTTCCAGGTATCAGGCAAACGGAGAATAACACGACAGATTTTCGTTGAACGTATGTAGTGGTAGACACAAAGCGAACGAAAACTAAAAAGCACGGTATTTTCTATCAACAATCTTAAACCGATGATATCAGCAAATTATGTAAAATACTGTAATGAATTCGAAGCAACACGCAACGATTAGAAGGCGGGAAGACGTTAACACGAGCTTGTGAACACACCACCGATATTCACTGAACGTAGGTTAAAAAATAGGGAAGACACGAAACGAACGAATACACTAAAAAGCTCGGTACTTATAACAACAGCATCAGACAGGCAGTATCCGGGAACTGCGGAGAGCACCGTAACGTATAAAAAAACTTCTCCTAACGCTCCGCCTCTTTATTTTGCAGGTCGCTCCTTGCCAGCTCTAATCTAAAAGCATTAAAAACTACATAACATTTTTCGGCGACAAGAATGAATTCAACGAAGGAAGGAATGAGCGTAGTAAATGTTAGACCAGCTGCGTGATCGAACTGAACTGAATGTATGAAACTAAATACAGCATGGCATTACCAACGGAGAGAAATACTCGGGCGTTAAAGGAACATACCCCAAGCGTATTATTTCCCGCATTATTTTCCGCAATATATACACATGGCATAATTGATAACATCGGAAGTTAAATGAGTGTACGGAGCGATTTAAAGTGTAACGACCACATAAAACTAATCGCAGCTACGAGAGACGGCAAACCGAGATTCAGTGCAAGAATCCTCCTCAGGAAGAGTAGACCACCAGCAAAGGCGGTAGCTCACAAAAGCCACGTTCGACCAATACTTCATTGCTCGTCGGTACGCGATCCGTATCAGATAGGATTGATAGAAAAAAACAGAGGGGTATCCAAGAAAGACCAGCGTTTCCGTTACAGGTTCATTTAGTAAACGCGAAAACATCACGCAGACTCTCAGCGAAATCCAGTGGCAGACACTGCAAGAAATGCGTTCTGCATTACAGTGTGGTTTACAGACAAAAATTGCGAAAGCGTACGCACCTAGAAGAGTCGACCAAAATATTATTTTCCGCTTCACATGTTTCGTGAAAAGACCATGAATAAAAAAATTAGATAGATTCGAGCTCATGCGCAAGCTTACTAAGAACTGAACTGTTCTTCCCGCGAACTGTCCGAGACTCTAACAGTAAAAAATGGGGAGGGGGGGAGTGACAGCAGTACACAACGTACCCCATGCACACAGCGACAGATGGCTTGCGGGGTGTAGATGTAAGTGTTCAAATGGCTCTGAGCACTATGGGACTTAACATCTGAGGTCATCAGTCCCCTAGAACTTAGGACTACTTAAACCTAACTAACCTAAGGACATCACACACATCCATGCCCGAGGCAGGATTCGAACCTGCGACCGTAGCGGTCGCGCGGTTCCAGACTGTAGCGCCTATAACCGCTCGGCCACTCTGGTCGGCGCCGAAGAGGTTATTAAGAGCGGATACCAACTGAGATTGTATTTGTTATCCTGGATTTTGTCTTTAATGATTTAGGGAAACCACAGAAGAACCATGTCACACTAGCCACTGTATCAAGGTCTTCCTGAATGTTACTCTACTGTGCCACATCGTACATGATGAATTCAACGATACCAAACCCACTGTGTGTCGACTCCACAGTTAGTTGCGAGCAACCTTGGCGCTCATTATGTGTTGGCGGATTTGAGGACTGAGACGAGACGACTGTTTACAGGACGCGGCTGATCATACGCCGTAATGGCACTGCCGTCTGCCGCCCCCTTAACGACTCTCGCGCTCACGTGACGCGAGTTCCGGCATGCCAAGGACCGTATTTGCATCGCCATTTTCGTCTTAATGGGAGCAGTATAGTGTCGTTCTGTAATCACCTCTCAGCTACACCTTAAGAGCTAGCCATAAGTTCTTTCATGCACCCCGCCTACTATTTTGTTACCCGCAATCATATTTCCTTTTCTTTTCTGCATTCTAGATATCATTTAAACTGTATTTCTACGACTAGACCCAGGCACAGAAAATGTAACAGAATCTATGCAGCAGAAATGTGCCTTAAATTTGACCTCGTCTGCAAATCAAATGTTCGACGTTTTTACATTTGCCTTAACCTCAAAAATATCCATAACGTGATCAATTTCTTGAAGGACATGCACCTCGTGCTCATCGAAAAACTGTTCGCTGATACTCGCAAGGAACTGTTAGGACTGCTAATACGCTTTACCTTTTAAGGCAGGATTGGAAGACGTCTGCGATGAGATCGAAGAAACCTCTAAGCGTACACAAATACGCCTCAATATGGATGAAAGGTGCTTCAAAACGAGCATTAATGACCGAACGCGTCTTAAGGTGATTTCAATTTCATCTGATGCAAATTCCAATTTGAAATTCAAATTTAAGCATTAGTTAATGTCTCTTGTATGATACGCGTAGGGTTACGCGACTGCTTCTATAATGTGTTACGAGAAAAGGCAGGAATGATTACAGAATTCCTCTTGCTACCAGAACATGAGCTTACGACCGAACTCGGTGAAACTTTAACATTAATATCGGCGAAGCTACGGATTCTTGATGAACATTGCTACCGTTTCGCAGAAAATAGTAAATACTCATATGTGTATTAACTTAATAGGTACGTAGATGGCAGAAGAGCGCAACTTCTAATAGAAAAAGAGAGTCGAGAGGAATGGGAAATTCAGGGAAACTAAAGGACGTAAGAGAAGTAAGCATTATATTTCAGTACAGAGGAAGCATAGCACAATGTGCCGTGACAATGGAATAAACAACTGGCTCGAAGCACAGGTTCCTACCTATACAAGGCACCCAAGGGAGTAACGGACAGTAACCAAAACTATGAAAAATACTTCTTAAAATTACGCGATGGCAAATGAGGAAGAAATTGCACAGAATCATAAATAAATAGATAGGGGATGGGCACGTGGCAGAAAATCAAACATGCCTGTGATCTAAAACGTCTGGCCGTATTCCTGAAAATACTGAAAGCGACATGACAGGTAAATATCTCCTTGTCGTTAAGACGCGTTGCAAGGAGACAACAGGTATCACTGATTTTCAAAAAACTGGTATTGAGACGGAGTGATCTAGCAAACACTAGGTCCCGTCGATCTCACATCTATAAAGTTAGTTATGAAATTCATTTTCACAGCAACCTGGGATGGTATGGAAGTACCAAGTAGTGAAGTACGATTTATTTCCGCAGCGTTAGTTTTCGAAGACAATGTTCACTCTTGCTCGAAAGAAAAATGCAATTAGTTTTCTATAAGATTTATAAAAAGGGCATTGGAAACACACAATATTGCCTCATAGCTTCTTCGATTTGTCAGTAACGTTCTCCAGGACACCCTCATAAATAGGCAAATACTGATGCGTAACTTGGGCACAAGACTGTTCTAACGTTGATCACGAGTAAGAAGTTCTGTTCTCCTGGACATGTTTTGAGACGATAAAATCTACAGTAAGTGAATGGAAATGGAGGAAAGGAAGACATTTAGCGTGTCACGTCCTGTCGACGACGAGTTTATTAGAATAATTGCACGAAGGTTGACTGGGGAAGAGTGGAGACGGAAATCGGCAGTGTCGTTTTGCAACCCGGTACTTGACATTTGATTCAGAAAAACCACAGGTAGCCTAAATCTGGATGTCCAGAGGAAAACTTGAACCGCCGTCCTCTTATTACTGCGAGACCTGCTTGGTAAATTAATGGGGCCAGCATTTTTTGTTATACACACATCAAAAATAGTTTTTTATCACCTGGGTTCCCAGAGTTCCGGAACCTGTACAGAAAATTTGGAGTAGAGAACAGCATAAACATCATTTCCGCCCTTTTTATTGCTTATAAAAACCACACATTGCATGTTGTACCACCATACAGCGAGACCTTCGGAGGTGGTGGTCGAGATTTCTGTACACAACGGTACCTCTAATACCCAGTAGCACGTCCTCTTGCATTGACGCATGCCTGTATTCGTCGTGGCATTCTATCCGCAAGTTCATCAAGGCACTGTTGGTCCACTCCTCAACGGCGATTCAGCGTAGATCCCTCAGAGGGGTTGGTGGGTCACGTCGTCCATAAACAGCCCTTTTCAACCCATCTCAGGCATGTTCGATAGCGGTCATGTCTGGAGAAGATGCTGGCCACTCTAGTCGAGGGATGTCGTTATCGCCGGCCGAAGTGGCCGTGCGGTTAAAGGCGCTGCAGTCTGGAACCGCAGGACCGCTACGGTCGCAGGTTCGAATCCTGCCTCGGGCATGGATGTTTGTGATGTCCTTAGGTTAGTTAGGTTTAACTAGTTCTAAGTTCTAGGGGACTAATGACCTCAGCAGTTGAGTCCCATAGTGCTCAGAGCCATTTGAACCATTTGATGTCGTTATCGTGGAGAAAATCATTCACAAGATATGCACCATGGGAGCGCGAATTGTCGTCCATGAAGACGAATGCTTCGCCAGTATGCTGCCGATATGGTTGCACTATCGGTCGGACGGCATTCACGTATCGTACAGCCGTTACGGAGCTTTCCATGACCACCAGCGGCGTACGTCGGCCCCACATAATGCCACCCCAAAACTGCAGGGAACCTCCACCTTGCTGCACTCGCTCTACAGTGTATCTAAGGCGTTCAGCCTGACTGGGTTGCCTCCAAATACGTCTCCGACGATTGTCTAGTTAAAGGCATGTGCGACACTCATCGGTGAAGAGAAAATGATGCCAATCGCGAGCGATCCATTCGGCATGTTGTTGGGCCCATCTGTACTGCACTGCATGTTGTCGTGATTGCAAAGATGGACCTAGACATGGTCGTCGGGAGTGAAGTTGCACACCATGCAGCCTATTGCGCACAGTTTGAGTCGAAACACGACGTTCTGTGGCTGCACAAAAAGCATTATTCAACATGGGGCGTTGCTGTCAGGGTTCCTCCGATCCATAATCCGTAGGTAGCGATCACCCACTGCAGTAGTAGCACGTGGGCGACCTGAGCGAGGCATGTCATCGACAGTTCCTGTCTCTCTGTATCTCCTCCATATCCGAACAACGTCGCTTTGGTTCATTCCAAGACGCCGGGACACTTCCCTTGTTGAGAGCTCTCCCTGGCGGACGCGATCGAACCGCGGTAATGACCGTCTAGGCATGGCTGAACTACAGACAACACGAGCTGTGTACCTCGTTGCTGGTGTAATGTCTGGAATTGATCGGCTGTCGGATCCCTTCCGTCTAATAGGCGCTGCTCATGCATGGTTGTTTACATCTTTGGTGGGATTTAGTGACATCTCTGAACAGTCAAAGGGACTGTGTCTGTGATACAATATCCACAGTCAACGTCTATCTTCAGGATTTCTGCGGACCGGGGTGATGAAAAACTTTTTTTGATGTATGTAATTTAACACCAAACTGTTCGTGCGCAAGCCTCTTACTCCACCGAGGCAAAAAGAGATTCATAAACGACCTGTTATGTCTATTAGCTGTACTTTCAGGGTGTTCTCATAACGTATTTTAATGTGTGACTCGCTTTCTGGTATCAATCGACCTTGGTTCCACTGAGGACGATGGTGCCATTAATAGTTAACAGATGTAACGCTAATGATTTACTGCATGCGATTAGTCAAACAATAGTCCTTTTGTCTGTTTACGGACGTTGCATTACGTATTCTTGTGTTGAAAGACAGTTTCCTCGATACTGCAGAGTGCGCTGATTAATTGCAATTTTTCATACAGGGTGTTCCACCAAGGTGGTTAGGTGGTTATCCTTGTCCACGATGTGGAACGACGATTCTCGGTACCTTGCATCGTACTTGCTCAATAGTTAACACACTCGACTTTTGTAAGCGTCAAAATGTGAAAGGGTCTATTTTTTACGTGGAACTATGAATTATCCGTAACGGCTGCCCATAGCTGTCGAAAACAGCAATGTAGTGAAGGAAGTGTCGTCAACGTTTGTAGTTAAATAGCCGGGAAATTCACACAACGCAAGCAAATACTCGTCCGGCACTGTGCAGTTTCAGCTGTCATTGTGTTTACTTATAAACGACGTGGTACTGCTTGGGGCCAGTAGACAGAGTACTCGCATTTAGGACGTTCCGACTGTTTTCGAGAAAGATATTCCAGTGAACACTGACAAATATTATTATATTCGCGTATTCCACTATCGGCCGTCATTACAAAATCAAGATGTTTATATTTAAACAAAAATAGAGGTGCTTATAGTTAGTACTAGTAACGATAATGCAGAATGTTCATCCTTCCGTGTCCTACCATTTGTCGAAAACCTTGTTTGAAAATATTAAGCCGTTTATGAAATATCAAAGACTTCTGCGTAAGGCACTGCGCGTGAAAAATTATCAGCTTTATTAATACAGAAATTCAGTACACCTACGAAAACACAAGGTCCATCCACAAAAGTGAAAGATTCCACAGCAGTGAAAGATCCAATGCCTTTCAACTTCAGTTTACTCTTCGTAAGCGTAGTTCCTATCGCGAAAGCAACATTATCAACAACTATATACAGGGTGGTCCATTGATAGTGACAGGGCCAAATATATCACGAAATAAGAATCAAACGAAAAAACTACAAAGAACGAAACTCGTCTAGCTTGAAGGGTGAAACCAGATGGCGCTTTGGTTGGCCCGCTAGATGGCGCTGCCATAGGTCAAACGGATATCAACTGCGTTTTTTAAAAATAGGAACCCCCATTTTTATTACATATTCGTGTAGTACGTAAAGAAATACGAATATTTTTGTTGGATCACTTTTTTCGCTTTGTGATAGATGGCGCTGAAATAGTCACAAACGTGTAAGTACGTGGTATCACGTAACATTCCGCAGTGCGGATGGTATTTGCTTCGTGATACATCACCCGTGTTAAAATGAACCGTTTACCAATTGCGGAAAAGGTCGATGTCGTGTTGATGTATGGCTATTGTGACCAAAATGCCCAATGGGCGTGTGCTATGTACGCTGCTCGACATGCTGGACATCATCCAAGCGTCCGGACCGTTCGCCGGATAGTTACGTTATTTAAGGAAACAGGAAGTGTTCAGCCACATGTGAAACGTCAACCACGACCTGCAACAAATGATGATGCCCAAGTAGGTGTTTTAGCTGCTGTCGCGGCTAATCCGCACATCAGTAGCAGACAAATTGCGCGAGAATTGGGAATCTGAAAAACGTCGGTGTTGAGAATGCTACATCAACATCGATTGCACCCGTACCATATTTCTATGCACCAGGAATTGCATGGAGACGACTTTAAATGTCGTGTACAGTTCTGCCACTGGGCACTAGAGAAATTACGGGACGATAACAGATTTTTTGCAAGCGTTCTATTTAGCGACGAATCGTCATTCACCGGCGGTAACGTAAACCGGCATAATATGCACTATTGCGCAACGGAAAATCCACGATGGTTGCGACAAGTGGAGCATCAGCGACCTTGGCGGGTTAATGTATGGTACGGCATTATGGGAGGAAGGATAACTGGCCCCCATATTATCGATGGCAATCAAAATGGTGCAATGTATGCCGATTTCCTACGTAATGTTCTACCGATGTTACTACAAGATGTTTCACTGCATGACAGAATGGTGATGTACTTCCAACGTGATGGATGTCCTGCACATAGCTCGCGTGCGGTTGAAGCGGTATTGATTAGCATATTTCATGACAAGTGGATTGGCCCGCACGTTCACCGGATTTCTTTCTGTGGGGAAAATTGAAGGATATTTGCCATCGTGATCAACCGACAACGCCTGACAACATGCGTCAGCGCGTTGTCAATGCATGTGCGAACATTACGGACGGCGAACTACTCGCTGTTGAGAGGAATGTCGTTACACGTATTGCCAAATGCATTGAGGTTGACGGACGTCATTTTGAACATTTATTGCATTAACGTGGTATTTACAGGTAATCACGCTGTAACGGCATGCGTTCTCAGAAATGATAACTTTACAAAGGTACATGTATCACATTGGAACAACCGAAATAAAATGTTCAAACGTACCTACGTTCTGTATTAATTTAAAAAACCTACCTGTTACCAACTGTTCGACTAAAATGGTGAGATGTGTGTTTGTGACTATTACAGCGCCATCTATCACAAAGAGAAAAAAGTGGTCCAACTAAAACATTCATATTTCTTTGCGTACTACACGAATATGTAATAAAAATGAGGGTTCCTATTTTAAAAAACGCAGTTGATATCGGTTTGACCACTGGCAGCGCCATCTAGCGGGCCAACCATAGCGCCATCTGGTTTCCCCCTTCAAGCTAGACAAGTTTCGTTCTTTGTATTTTTTTCGTTTGACGCTTATTTCGTGAGATATTTGGCCCGGTCACGATCAATGGACCGCCCTGTATACAGTAGCGCGTGAGCGCCATCTCCTTGTGTAACACAGCATTTCGTGATGGTTAGCAGTTAAATTCATGTAATGCTTCATTGAGAAACACCCGACGCTATTCACTTCTGGTGACATAACCCCGATAATTTAATAGGTCTGTCTGCTACGATTTCCTCATATTTCTGATCTGATATTTCATAAGCGTGTAAACAGCCAATAAAAAGTTTTGCGCCACTCTCATGAGTTAGACATTATTAGTTTACCAGAGCCCTCTACTTATACTGACCACAGGCACAGGGAATCTCTATGTACAGTCCCTTCAAACAGCGCACTGTGGTCCATCCGGAAATAGGACAATGTTGTTTGTGTAAACTGCTCAGTACGACAAAATGGCCGCGATCGGTCATTTCAAACATAAGACTGTAAACGGCATCGAGGGTTATCAAGCACGGAAAGTTACCCGCCATACTGGCCTTCGTGACCGCACCGTCATTTGAAAGTTCAACCGCTATCGAGAAACACCAACATTGAAAGATCTGAGTCGAAGTGGTTGCCCACAGTCAACAACTGAAGTCGATAACCGCTACCTACAAAATTACAGCTCCTAAGTAATCTGAGATGAATGTTTGGAGGCAACTGGAAGGACTTCCCAACCCTGACAGAATGCAGATGTTTCCAATAATCAAAGGGTCCATAAAGAACCACAGTTCAAATTCGCCAGCACCTTAGTACACGATGAAGGTGAACAAGGGCTCACCTGGGATGGAACCTGCATCTATCGTGTCAGGTTCTCTTCACCTAAAAGTACAGGATTTGTCCGACGTCTAATACTCGTCCTGGGAGACGCGAGCACGCTGTCAGGTACCAATACACGTCTCCGGTATGCGATCTCATGATTTCAATTACAATTAGAAGGTGGGTCAGCTACGTTGTGGGCTGGTCATGATTTGGGAAAGTATCTTGTACGCACGTTTAAATGCTCTCGATGTAAATCTGAGGATTTTTAAGTATCGATACTGGACCCTCCAACCTGTTTGTCAAAAAATGTTCAAATGTATGTGAATTCCTAAGGGACGAAACTGCTGTCGTAATCGGTCCCTAGACTTACACACTACTTAAACTATCTTATGCTAAGAACAACACACACATCCATGCCCGAGGGAGGACTCGAACCTCCGGCGGGAGGGGCCGTGCAATCCGTGACATGGCGCCTCAAACAGGTTTTGTAATAGATTCTTTTTTTTTTCCAAGACGACAATGCACAAGCACACAGCGACCATGTCATGAATACGTCCCTCCAGCTAGAATCTACAGAATGGAACGGTCTGCAGTAACAGCTGACATCAAGCCGGCAGATAATGCTTGCGATCGTTTAAAACTTGCGGAGTGTTGTCGCATACAGATTGATCTATGAAGAGCCGCCGTCGAAGAGTTAGACATCTTGAGCACCTCGTGGACAGTTTGCCAAGGAGGATTCAAGCACATTACAACGCAATGGGTGTAGCAATACCGTACTACTGAATGTCACCCAGCAGCAAATTTTGATTCACAGGTGTGCACTTTCGAACAGACTGCGTTGTTCCGTTTGTTTACGCACTGATAATACGATGGCCTGGGAATTACCGTCCAAGACGTAATAGTGACGCCCTACAGAAAATATTTCAGCGATGGTTTCGTCTACCAAGGCGATAATACACCGCGCTTTCCTCCTGAATACACAACGTAGACCCTTTCTCATTTCACATCTCACGCGGCTAGGTCGGACGATGGAGATGGCAAACCACAAGGATCACGACAGGAGCTCTATTTGAGCAATCATACAATGTCGCAAAATTCAGTGGCAAACGAAATGAAGCTTCCTATCAAAAGATGGCCTTTAGTTCTTCACTTCCGAGGTAGGAATAATCAAGTAAAAATGTACATTGACACATAAGCGCTCATTCGCTAATTATGGCAGAAATAGCAGCAGGGGAAACACCTGTGCCGTGTAAGCGTGACGCGCTGGGCAGATCGTGCTCTTGGCGGGACTCTGTGACGCAGGCGGACGCTGGCTACAACCACGCCAAGGCCGCGTCGTACCGCAGCGAACCTAGCCTCGCTCTGGTGCTGCTGCGGCCTGGCGTCTACATCAAGCATGCCCAACGCTGCACTACATATCCATACTCACACACATTCACAATGAAGTTTTCATGTTTGTTATAGATTATAATAAGAACATGAAACGTACCTCCAAAATGAAGGGTTGGGTTGGGCTGTTTGGGGGAGAAGACCAGACAGCGAGGTCATCGGTCTCATAGGATTAGGGAAGGACGGGGAAGGAAGTCGGCCGTGCCCTTTCAAAGGAACCATCCCGGCATTTGCCTGGAGCGATTTAGGGAAATCAGGGAAAACCTAAATCAGGATGGCTGCACGCGGGATTGAACCGTCGTCCTCCCGAATGCAAAATGAAGGGTATTACTCCTTCGGCTGATTAGAATAAGCCAGTTATAAGGAAAGCTATGTTCTCATAGCTAACATATTCGTAAGGCGAGCACACAAGTACACACCGAGGTGACAGATGCCATAGGATACCTCCTAATATCGTGTCGGCCTATTTTTTGCTCAGCGTAGTGCAGCAACCCGACGTGCCAAGGACTCAATAAGTCGTTGGAAGTCTCCTGCAGAAATATTAAGCCATGCTGCCTCTATAGTCGTCTCTAATTGCCAAAGTGTTTCTAGTGTAGGATTTTGCACACGAACTGACCTCCCGATTACGTCCCATAAATGTTCGACGGGATTCATGTTGGGCTATCTGGTTGGCCAATCCGTTCGATCTAACTGTCCAGAATGTTCTTCAGACCTGCTGACATGGAGTGTTGTAACCCATAAAAATTCGATTTTTATTTGGGAATACGACCGTCCATGAATGGCTGTAAATTGCTTCTAAGTAGCCGAAAATCCAGAGACCCAGTCCACCCCTTGTAAACGTAGTCCACACGATCATAGAGCCACCATCTGCTTGCACAGTGACTTGTTGACAAAGCGGATCCATTGCTTCGTAGGGTCTGCGCCACAATCGGGCCCTATCAGCTCTTATCAACTGAAATCGGGAGTGATCTGACCAGGTGTCGGTTTTCCAGTCATGTAGCGTCCAACCGATACGGTCACGAGCCCACGAGAGGCGCTGCGGGCGATGTCGTGCTGTTAGCAAGGGCACTCGCGTCGGTCGTCTGCTGCCATAGCCTATTAATGCCAGATTTCGCCGCACTGTCCTAACGGATACGGTCGTCGTACGTCCCACATAGATTTCTGCGGTTATTTCACGCAGCGCTGCTTGTTTGCTAGCACTGACAACTAAACGCAAAAGCCGCTGCTTTCGGTTCGTTAGTAAAGGCCGTCGGCCACTGCGTTGCCTGTGGTAAAAGGTAATGCCTGAAATTTTGATATTATCGGCAGTCAGCACTCTCTTCACACTATTGCTCTCGGAATACTGAAATCACTAACGGTATCCGAAATGGAATGTCCAATTCGTCTAGCTCCAACTACCAATCCGTGTTTCGAAGTCTGTTTATTTCCGTCGTGCGGTCACAATCACGTCGGAAATCGTTTGACATGAATCACTTGAGTACAAATGACAGCTCCTAAAATGCACTGCCCTTTCGTACATTGTGTATGCGATACTACCGCCATCTGCGTATGTGAATATCGCTATTCCATGACTTTTGCACCTCTATGTTGACAGAAACGAGTTAACTCTGCCGGCCCAAATGAAGGTCCAGTACCCATCTCAACTATGGATTCCCCTATTAATGACAAATATTGTGCTGTCTACCAGTATGGGCCGTGCGGATGTTTGAACTGCCGGCCGTGGTGGCCGTGCGGTTCTAGGCGCTGCAGTCCGGAACCGCGGGACTGCTACAGTCGCAGGTTCGAATCCTGCCTCGAGCATGGATGTGTGTGATGTCCTTAGGTTAGTTAGGTTTAAGTAGTTCTAAGTTCTAGGGGACTGATTACCTGAGATGTTAAGTCCCATAGCGCTCAGAGCCATTTGATGTTTGAACTCACTGCTAACTGGGTTGTGCCGCACGACAGCGTGTTCTAATGTTCAAAGAGAAGTTCCGTAATTCTGGATCTGTATAAGAGACAGTTAAAAAAACTTATGGTAGTTTTAATGACTGGTCATGGGAACATCAAGAAACACCTGGACGCAATGGGAACAGAGAATGAAGTGCAAACTTTATGGTACAGGGCAAGAAACCGCATGACTTTTAATCTTCCAATGTGGAGCACTAGAGGCCAAACGACACAAACTATTTGGGTCATCAATTCTTCAAGAAATTATGGCTAACCGGGACCTAGTAAAGGGACTTCTACTACTCTTTAAGGTTAGTTGTTGGCTTTTCTAGAATGGCAGGGAGAGATACCGTACAATAAGCTTAATTCCGATATGAGTAACACAGGGCTAAGATCACTGTTGATTTGTCTCCCCAGTTACATCAATCAAAATTAAGGCTGAGGAGCAATCATAATAAATCAATGAAAATACTAAAAGCTGAGATTTCTACAAGAATTTGAGGCACCAGGTCCTCGTTTGCAACTCAGAATGAAGGGCACGACGTCTTTTACTGGGACTTCTTAGTAATATAGACCGAAAAAGTTATTTTCAGCCTTACGGCCCTGCCTTCAACGGCAGTTCTTCCTCTGATGAGACCTACGTCCTGGTTCAAATGGCTCTGAGCACTATGGGACTCAACTGCTGAGGTCATTAGTCCCCTAGAACTTACAACTAGTTAAACCTAACTAACCTAAGGACATCACAAACATCCATGCCCGAGGCAGGATTCGAACCTGCGACCGTAGCGGTCTTGCGGTTCCAGACTGCAGCGCCTTTAACCGCACGGCCACTTCGGCCGGCCCTACGTCCTGACTAACATTACTCAAATCGTCACGAATATTCAATTTCGGATGGAGTCTATCTCACTAGTATCTTGTTGTCTTTCTTCATGGCCCACTTTTCACTTGGAAACTAAACAATCTGCTTTTGAGTATACAGATCATGCAATAAACGTCCCAAATCTTTACCAAATCATAATAGTATGTCTTCAAAATGTCAACCGCAGGTTGACTGCAAGGATGCAAACTTACTGGGTTGGGGTTGTTTGGGGAAGGAGACCAGACAGCGAGGTCATCGGTCTCATCGGATTAGGGAAGGATGGGGAAGGAAGCCGGCCGTGCCCTTTCAAAGGAACCATCCCGGCATTTGCCTGGAGCGATTTAGGGAAATCGCGGAAACCTAAATCAGGATGGCCGCACGCGGGATTGAACCGTCGTCCTCCCGAATGCGAGTCCAATGTCTAACCACTGCGCCACCTCGCTCGGTGCAAACTTACTGCTCGCCCACGTTACGGACAGAGACAAGACGACCGCTCTTACTCTTAGCCGGCCGTAGTGGCCGTGCGGTTAAAGGCGCTGCAGTCTGGAACCGCAAGACCGCTACGGTCGCAGGTTCGAATCCTGCCTCGGGCATGGATGTTTGTGATGTCCTTGGGTTAGTTAGGTTTAACTAGTTCTAAGTTCTAGGGGACTAATGACCTCAGCAGTTCAGTCCCATAGTGCTCAGAGCCATTTTCTTTTTTTTTTTTCTTACTCTTACCACTTAAATTTGCTGGTAGTTAACGTACAGTTATGCGTTTAAGTATTTTCCACTCGTAAGGGTTTTCTTTCCTGGTATTCAGGACCAATTACGATGTCACAGTTTCATTCTTTACATCTCCTGATAATGTAGGTCTTTGGAATATTGGAAGATATCCTCGGACTTTCGTCAATTTTAATAAGGATATCAAAAACTGACAGACCACGCGTGGTCCTCTGGATTAGCCACCGTACGTATGGACGTGTGTTCCAATAAGTACTTCGATTATAAGTTTCTATGGCTTAGCGCTGGTTTAATGGCGACGTATCTGACACCAAATACATAGGTCCGGAGTTCATCCTGAGTCGGTCCTAGAACTTTTTCTTACCTAGGAATGATTTATGAAAGTGCACAATGCACTGTGCACGGTGGCTCTGAGATTATTATATGTATTCCCACAACCGGCAGTGTAAGTCAGTGCGAAAGCGGGATGAAGGCAAGAGTGGGCAATATTGAAACCAACCTTCAGACTGATAGCGTTACCTTTTATGTAGAAATATTTCTTTGCGCGAAATAATCAACATTTCATTATTATAAGTAGTTCTCTTACATTGTTTGAGTATAGATATGCTTGGAATTTTGTGACAATGAAGTACTTCATTGTACATGGTATCCCGTACCCAAAGGGTAGTCCACTGTCAATTGCGATGCAAGTTTTGTCCAGGGGTTTACATCCTTAAATCACTGGCGCAGTGCACTTTTTTTTTTTCTTTTTCGAATTCACTCAGTAAAAACATACTAATTCCGCTGGTTCTGCATTACATATTATGAAATGAGATTCACAGAAGTTGTGAAAGTACCCGCAAATATGAGATGCAGTTTCCGAAACTTGGGATGAGTTGACAGGTTAGTCAACTATCGGACAAGAAGATGTAGATCCGTCGTACCACCCATAAGCGACGACCGTTCTCAGAAAAATGAATGGATGTGAAAATAAACACGGATGCAAAGGTGCGGACACTTGTCTATTGGGAGTTTGAAGACAGTACAGAGCAGAGCAGCGAGTACTGTAATAACGACAAGAAACAAATCAAAAGATGGGGAGCATGTTGTCAAAAAGAGCGTATTCAAGATATGAATGCAAATAAATTACAGTCAAGTTGAGACAATATAAGTAAATATGGTACAGTCAGAAAGTAATTAAGCCAACAAAGCTTCCTCCTTTTATGTAAAAAAACAAGTACCACATACAAACTATTAGAACAAACCTATTGACTCTGTACAGCAACTCAGCACTACTATTGCTACTACAACTCAGCACTACTATTGCTACTACTTCTACTAATGATGATGATGATTATGATAATAATAATAATAATAATAATAATAATAATAATAATAAACCCCGTGGAGGCCCGGGAAAAGAATAGGCCTCCGGTATGTTCTGCCAGTCGTAAAAGGCGACGAAAAGAACAAACCACTAATAGGGCTAACCCCCCTTTTAGTGTGATTACTTGGTTCAGGACAGAACTAAAGAAGCCTCGGACAAGCGCCGTCATGGTCGGGGACGGCGCTTGAACCCTATGCCCGCCCACAATGGTAATGACACTGCTAGCCAACTGGAAAATGATTTAAATCCAAATAGAGGTGTTTTGCAGGATATGCTTCCTGCAACCACCCTAGAAGGAAAACAAAGACAGAGGATGAGATGGTCAGATGAAGTTAATCGACACCTCATGTTCTGTTATTACCAAGCAACAAACCTAGGAACCAACACAACTGGATACAGATCACAAGTATACACAACATTTATTACCAGATACCCAGAATTAAAATTTTTAACAGAACAACGTCTAGCTGATCAGATTCGTGTAATAATAAAAAATAACAGGATACCCCAGTCAGAATTAGAAAACATCAAACAACAAGTACAACAAATACTGGAACAAAATAATGTGCAATTAGAAGAAGAAGAAAATACAGTAATGGACTCAAACATCCCAGAGCAAACAAACAAAGAACAACACGCATCAATTAAACAATCAGAGGAAAATGAAATTTTAAGACAGCCACCAGCACAAGCACAAATAGAACACGAAGTGACACACATGTTAGATATAGAAGAAAAATTTCAGTTGACATATATAGAATACAAAGACACAAATACAGACATTAGACCATTCTTGCATAGACCACCAAATAACCCACAAGTCGAAACAACAATAAAAACTATCAACACAATCATACACAACAAAATAAATGAATACACAACTATGGAAGAGTTACAACTACTGGTTTATGTAGGAGCACTCACTACACTAAATATACACACTAGGCAGATATCAGAACCAACCAACACACAGAAGAAACCCACAAAACCAGCATGGCAACACAGGCTACAGATCAGAATAGAAAAACTGAGAAAAGACATCGGACAGTTAACACAATTTATAAGAAATGAAATATCAGACAAAAAACGAAAAAGGTTAGGTAAAATCTCACAACAAGAAGCAATAGAGCAATTAGATGAAAAGAAGCAAAAATTACAAGCTTTGGCGAAACGACTTAGAAGATACAAAAAAAGTGAAAATAGAAGGAAACAAAACCAAACATTCAACACAAACCAAAAGAAATTTTACCAAACAATAGATAACACACACATAAAAATAGACAATCCACCAAACATAAGAGACATGGAACACTTCTGGAGCAGCATATGGTCAAACCCGACACAACATAACAGGCATGCACGGTGGATACAAGCAGAAACAGATACATACAAGATGATACCACAAATGCCTGAAGTGATAATTTTGCAACATGAAGTCACCCGAGCAATTAATTCTACGCACAATTGGAAAGCCCCTGGAAATGATAAAATAGCAAATTTCTGGCTAAAGAAGTTCACCTCAACACATTCACATCTAACTAAATTATTTAACAGTTACATTGCAGACCCATACATATTCCCTGATACACTTACACATGGAATAACTTATCTGAAACCTAAAGATCAAGCAGACACAGCAAACCCAGCTAAATATCGCCCCATAACATGCCTACCAACAATCTATAAAATATTAACTTCAGTCATTACACAGAAATTAATGACACATACAACACAGAACAAAATTATAAATGAAGAACAAAAAGGCTGCTGCAAAGGAGCGCGAGGATGTAAAGAGCAACTGATAATAGATGCAGAGGTGACATATCAAGCTAAAACTAAACAAAGGTCTCTACACTACGCATACATTGATTACCAAAAAGCTTTTGATAGTGTACCCCACTCATGGTTACTACAAATATTGGAAATATACAAAGTAGATCCTAAATTGATACAGTTCCTAAACATAGTAATGAAAAACTGGAAAACCACACTTAATATCCAAACAAATTCAGATAATATCACATCACAGCCAATACAGATTAAGCGTGGAATATACCAAGGAGACTCATTAAGTCCTTTCTGGTTCTGCCTTGCTCTGAACCCACTATCCAACATGCTAAATAATACAAATTATGGATACAATATTACTGGAACATACCCACACAAAATCACACATTTGCTATACATGGATGATCTAAAACTACTGGCAGCAACAAATCAACAACTCAACCAATTACTAAAGATAACAGAAGTATTCAGCAATGATATAAGTATGGCGTTTGGAACAGACAAATGTAAGAAAAATAGCATAGTCAAGGGAAAACACACTAAACAAGATGATTACATATTGGATAACCACAGCGACTGCATAGAAGCGATGGAAAAAACAGATGCCTATAAATATCTAGGATACAGACAAAAAATAGGAATAGATAATACAAATATTAAAGAAGAACTAAAAGAAAAATATAGACAAAGACTAACAAAAATACTGAAAACAGAATTGACAGCAAGAAACAAGACCAAAGCTATAAATACTTATGCCATACCAATATTGACCTACTCATTTGGAGTAGTGAAATGGAGTAACACAGACCTAGAAGCACTCAATACACTTACACGATCACAATGCCATAAATATAGAATACATCACATACATTCAGCAACAGAAAGATTCACATTAAGCAGAAAGGAAGGAGGAAGGGGATTTATCGATATAAAAAACCTACATTATGGACAGGTAGACAATTTAAGAAAATTCTTTCTAGAACGAGCAGAAACTAGCAAAATACACAAAGCAATCACTCACATAAATACATCGGCTACACCACTACAATTTCATAACCACCTCTACAACCCGTTAGACCACATATCATCAACAGATACGAAGAAAGTAAATTGGAAAAAGAAAACACTTCATGGCAAGCACCCGTATCATCTAACACAGCCACACATCGATCAAGACGCATCCAACACATGGCTAAGAAAAGGCAATATATACAGTGAGACAGAAGGATTCATGATTGCAATACAGGATCAAACAATAAACACCAGGTATTACAGCAAGCATATTATTAAAGATCCCAATACCACAACAGATAAATGCAGACTTTGTAAACAACAAATAGAAACAGTAGATCACATCACAAGCGGATGTACAATACTAGCAAATACAGAATACCCCAGAAGACATGACAATGTCGCAAAAATAATACATCAACAGCTTGCCTTACAACATAAACTTTTAAAACAACAAGTTCCTACATACAAGTATGCACCACAAAATGTACTGGAGAATGATGAATACAAATTATACTGGAACAGAACCATTATAACAGATAAAACAACGCCACATAACAAACCTGACATCATACTCACCAATAAAAAGAAGAAATTAACACAACTAATCGAAATATCCATACCCAATACAACAAATATACAAAAGAAAACAGGAGAAAAAATTGAAAAATACATCCAACTGGCTGAGGAAGTCAAAGACATGTGGCATCAGGATAAAGTTGACATCATACCAATTATACTATCAACTACAGGAGTCATACCACACAATATCCACCAGTACATCAATGCAATAGAGCTACATCCAAACGTATATATACAACTACAGAAATCAGTAATTATTGATACATGTTCAATTACCCGAAAGTTCCTAAATGCAATATAACACATACCATACAGTTAAAAGGAAGTGACGCCTGATCAAGGTCCGCGTCACTTTTCATTTTTAACCAGACTTAAAAACGTCTGAGAAAGTAAAGAATAATAATAATAATAATAAGTGAATGTATTCTACGCTATCGAAGCGAAGAGAAAGCATTCGTATCTGTTGAGTGTGTTAGAGCAACGCTTCAAGTGGACATTGTGCGAACCTTGGCTGTAGAACAATTATAAGGTTTCTAATTTAAAACAGGAGCCAGCGAGAAGTCAGTTTAAAAACGTTTTCTCCAGGGAAATTGAAAAATGCCGTTACAAAATCCCACTATAAGAAACGTGGTTGCAGAGACGTCTATCACTGTCGAACTGTTTCGCTATTGACATCATTTTCCAAAATGTTTTAAAAGGTGATATATTCTAGAATAGTGTCCCACTTGAGTAACAATAATACCACCAGTAAATCACAGTTTGGATTTCAGAAGGGTTGCTGTACTGAGAGTACCATTTATACGTTCACCCACCAAATTTTACAGAAATTTTGGTCATTTACATAATGATATAAAACGTCTAATAACCCAAAAGTAAAAGTTGAAAATAAACTGAAAAAAATTCTCCTTGAAGACTCCTTATATTTCGCAGAAGAATTTCCATTATTATAATTTGTAAAAGGTGATGATTACGTATTACTAACTCGCATCCGTAAGTTCTTTAAAACATAAATAATAATACAAGAGAATAGATAACAGAAAAACCACTTGTAAATAAATAACCTGCATGTAGCCATATTTACAAAATAATTTGTGATGTGAATTTAAAACGGCTTGTTCTACATCATTGCAATTTATCGTGCAAATGATTAATGGAACATGAAACTAACTAACTTACGAACCATTACCGGTTTCGGATTTATTACAAATCCATCTCCAGATGGTTCTTGCAGATTTCCTTGCGGTCCAGCTAGAGCCTCGTTTTATAGTTGTTCTTGGTTTTGTGAATAGTATACATTTCTGTGCGATCAAGTTGTCCTTTATTTATACACCCAGCCAATTTGTCCTGTATATAAATACAGGGCAAATTGATTTCAAATAAATATATATTTTAAAGTTAAAATGTTTTTGTGCGCGCACTATATGAGTGCTGTTAAATCCAATGGAAGCAGTTTGGACACTCACCTCTGTGTTAGGGGACTTATTGTTTATTAGTAGGAACGGACTTGAGAGCTAATCAGTGAATGTTGTTTACCTTTTAGTATTATTACCATGAAGAACATCTGAGCGAAATTTCAATAAAATCTTTGACCGACAATATCCGGCCCGTTCTAAAACAAGTGGAAAATTCCAAATGGCATCGTAATCCAGAAGTGAATGAAAACTGGCTACTGATGGTGCCAAGCGAAAGTCATTCCTCACTAGACAACGTCGGTCTTGATACCTTGTCCCGGCCTTAACCAAAATGAGCCAGTGACACATCTGTAACGGTACCACATTCAATGGACCGTTGGGTCCTTAACGTTAAGCTGGTTTCCATAGTCACTACGCACACTCGTAACCGCCATCTGCGTATCAATTTGAGTTCCATGAAATTCCACTACAGTTTCGTGTTGTTGCTCAGTTTTATCAACCTTAGGTTGCATACGGCTCCATAAATATACAAGTAAAATTAAACAGAAAGTGAATCCTCACCGCAGAAGTTCCACACCGGTGAACAGTAAGAATGTCTGTTTGCCAAATATCTGGAAACTATTCGATGCGGACTTGCTGTATTGGAAATTGAAACAGCTATCTACCTTCCCACGCAAAGATAGAACAAAATTCAATGTGGCAATCGTCTCGCCGTAGTCTTAACGTCTACAAGAAGTTTTGATCAGTATTGAGTCCGAGAGAAGAACTGCACGAAGTACATTCGGGATGGAATTTCAGAAAGGAGACACAAAAGAGTCACGCTCAAAACTTCAGAATAAAAGGGATTTCCGTCAAATATTTAATAAGACTTATCAACACACTTTTTTGGTCTTGTACGCTCTTCTATGTTTTGCGTTCTCTCTATAATGCAGGTCAATAATATAACAGTAGGACAAATATTTGCTGTTCAGGTTTACTTTGTGTTTCACATTCAATACATCAGAGTATTAACTGCAATTAAAGGAAATAGAAGGGAGGAGGCTCACAAATGCTAGAGTAATGTTGGAAATGCATGCACTACGAGAAAAGAAACCAAAAACACTGTAACTGCTATGAAGGACAGCCGTACGATTCATTTATTATGGACGTTGGTGGTAAGATATTATGACTGCAGTAAAGCGCGAACAACGTATTCTTCGTGACTTGAGAGACCAGCAGCTACACAATTTTAACCAAGCTGTTTACTGCTGCCAAATCTCCGGAAAAAAATGAAAAAATCAAATTTAGCGTTTCTTATCTTGTAGTTTCTTACTGTCTAGTAAGTATAAATTTACTTCTGTCACACGTAATTGTGACGCAACAAAATGTTTGGTATATGCCTTCTTCTTCATATAAACATTTTCGGGTTGGTTTACAACACTGCAGGCCACTTCAGTTATGGGAAAATGAAACTGTAGAGAGACATCTTCATACCTCTATTTCTACACTGGAACGTTTAGACAGTAAGTTCAATGAAAAACAAAGCTGTAGAGAGACATCTTCACACCTCTTTGCCTACCCTGAGACGATTAGACAGCAAGTTAAATGACAAACTTCCGTCAGTTTGTTGAACGAGAGGTGTTCAATGAGGCTTTACTCCAAGCTGTTATGGGGTGACGAAACTCAGTTTCTGTGAGATAAGTGCGCATGTAACTCAACTACAGTATATCTGCTGGTAATGTGTTCTTTACATACATGCACGTAAAGCTGGCTTCCAAAATATACTTTCTCTGTGCACGCTACTTGATTTGCTCGCTGTATTCCATATGCAACTGATTGTACAACCATAAGGATATCTGAAAATGGAGTTACGTAACTCTTAAATCGGTATCATATTATACATACAAAAAAGGAAAAGCTGGCTGGAACATACCAACAATACATTATTAATAAATACAGCAGAACACCCAAGAATCCCGGTCGCCAAAAAGGGTTAAGAAACTAGGAACAGTATTCACCTTAAAAAACACTAAGTTTATCCACAGCCAGACCGACACTTTGGTGTTTCCCTAAACAGAGGTACATATAGAGGGGATGTAGTTTCTTCCAGTGCAAATAGTGTGTGTGACTGCGCCATAGTGAACCGCAATTACGGTTTTGGGCAGCTGCTAATGGGTACCACCTGACTAAGGACAAAGGCCACCAGTTGTGTACAGGCCGAAACAAAGATGGCGTCTTCTGCCCCCACCCCAATGCCTACGCACATACATGTTACCCTCTGTAAGATTAGCTACTTGTCGCCGAAGATCAGATAAATATGCCGGTTGTGTGGCTCCAACAACTGCAATTACCCACTGGTGTTTCGGGAGATAACTTTTCTCCCACCTTCTCAGTTAGCCGACTGACACTAGGTTCAAATGGCTCTGAGCACTATGGAACTTAACATCTTAGGTCATCAGTCCCCTAGAACTTTGAACTACTTGAATCTAACTAACCTAAGGACATCACACACATCCATGCCTGAGGCAGGATTCCAACCTGCGACCGTAGCAGTCCCGCGGTTCCGGACTGCAGCGCCTAGAACCGCAAGACCACCGCGGCCGGCGACTGACACTAGGAAGATGGTCTAAGGGAATATAGTTGAAACATGTGTAGAATAATACAGTTACTACAGGTACAGGTCCGAAACATAACGGATCAATAATTACGTCAGGAATATATGAAGTTGCGCATTAGGCACACGGTTTGCAAATGAAGAAGCGAAGTACGTTTTCTGTCACATACATGGGAGTATTACCGTTTAGTCAGCTTGCTTATGATGAATCTGCTACAGAGTAACTTCACGTTAGGTAATTGCTAACACGTCATTTTTCGAACACTAGAAGTAAGCTCTAGAGGTACTTAATTACTACGCACGATTACAAATCCTTTACCGCACAGACAACCAAGCGTGCGACACAGCTCTTCACTAGAAATCTGCTGGTTGCGTAGTAAGGTACCAGAGGCGTGCAGAGAGCAAATAATTTTATCGCCTCCGACCGGAAGTTGGCGGAAAACGCTATTTCGTAACTATATCACACGTGCAGACGGCAAGCTGGATCACAGCACGCTGTACCGCTCTAAAATTTGCGCACTGGCTTTCTGCGTAACGTGCAGGGTAAATGTCTAAATACTGGAAAACACCAGGAAGTGGAACGAGTGTTCCTGTAAAAGGTGACTACACTAAGCTCGCGAGCAGCACGTTCAACCATACATTATACGGTATGGAGCTATTAGTAGTCTGGCATGGCCAGCTGACGAACTAGACTACGGCGTAGATTTACTCCACTGCTATCAACAACTGAGTGATACGTGTTGGCAAGTTTTTGCAAGCTGTGAAATTAATACGCCCTCCCTGGATTTCAAATCTCGCTAAGTTTTCTTCACTCCCTACTTACATCTGTTGAAATCGACTTCATATTCAATCCTTGGCACAACTGAAAGTACCATGTAAAAATTATAAGGGGTTCTGCATAGTGTTCCACTGCGTTAAATATTTCTTCGGTTTAATTAGAAGTAATTCATTATCCGTACATCTAGTTCAAAATGGTTCAAATGGCTCTGAGCACTATGCGACTTAACTTCAGAGGTCATCAGTCGCCTAGAACTTAGAACTAATTAAACCTAAATAACCTATGGACATCACGCACACCCATGCCCGAGGCAGGATTCGAACCTGCGACCGTGGCGGTCGCTCGGCTCCAGACTGCAGCGCCTAGAACCGCACGGCCACTCCGGCCGGCCGTACATCTAGTACTGCCAGTATTATTGAGATTCTTGGTGTTTCTACGGAGATCCATAATGAAGTTTGGTTACCAGACGTGTGTAATGTAATCAAGCGACGAGTGTTTCAGTGCGTGAAAAAGGAGAAATCTTTGTGCTCTGTATTTCTGAAGGTTGTTTCATCCTACTTGCATCCTGTAGAACAGGATCGCTTATTCAGGTTATTTTGAAGAGTCCAATTTGTAGAAGCAATTTAACAAGCATTAACAGACAACGTAAAACTGAGAGTTTTAGCACCTGAGATGGAACGAGACCATGTCACTTAAAACGCCAAATCAAGATTTGCTTTTCATTTCCCAGAAATGATTTATAATTATATGCATCCAACACTACAGTATCTTGCATAGTGCCCCTGTAAGCTACACTGTCCTAAATGGTTCAAATGGCTCTGAGCGCTATGGGACTTAACATCTGAGGTCATCAGTCCCCTAGAACTTAGAACTATTCAAACCTAACTAACCTAAGGACATCACACACATTCATGCCCGAGGCAGGATTCGAACCTGCGACCGTCGCGGTCGCCCGGTTCCACACTGAAGCGCCTAGAACCACTCGGCCACACAGGCCGGCTACACTGTCCTAGATTTCGCGTCCGCTCCCTATTACAATGTACGATTTAATCGCAATTGACGTTAAATGAGTTTGCTCTGTTTCCAACATGGAAACGACAATTGCTCTCTGCTAAACCGCGAACTCTCTCATCTGGTTGTTCTACGGAGAGACTGCGATGTATGAACAAGTACAGGTTGAATAAATGTCAAGTTCTTCCATATGTCTCACGTTTTTACAATTGAGATATATTCTTTCTACGTATTGCAGAATGCTGAAGGCAGTCACAAGCCTTCGGCTCACGATGACACAAGAATGATAAGTTTGATGATCCATCTACGAATAGCCTTAACATGGATGGCAGGACGGAATCTCGAATCCAATATGGGTGGCACTCTTGGAAATAACATCCAAAGGTGCTAGTTCACCTTAGAAGAGAGACTTGTTGTAAACCTATTACATTTCACAGTAAGACGATGGCGAAGTAAGTTTGTCGTACATTAGTTTTAAAAGAAACATAATCCATTCAGATGCATGGATTCCTAACGGGAAGTATGAAAACGTCTGCTTGATCCATAACCTCGCAAACGAAGGCATAAAGATATTTCTTGATTTTTATTGAAAACAACCGATTTGAGTCCTAAATCAGACCATCTTCGGGTCCCAAAAAGCTATTCAGCTATGCACTTTCCAACTGTAATGCCAAATGTAACTTACGGACAGTTCCATTATTATTAATGGACGTTTATATGTAACGGTTATGTCCCAACAACATTAGAAACACTATTCTTTCACCTCGAAGTGAGTTTTGTGGGATCCGAGGATGATCTGATTCAAGACAGAAATCAACTATTTTCAATAAAATTTAATTATTACGGCAGTGTATTATACAATGCAATTTTTTTACCTTCCTCAAAACTGCCCCCCCCCCAACACACACACACACACACACACACACACACACACACACACACACACACACACACGAGGAAGTATGCGTATTGCTTTAATACATTTCTAACATTTAAGAGAAAAAAAGGCACTAAAACAATTCTCTGTGTGATACAATTTTACGTGCTGATGAGGACCATATGACTCGCAAACCTATGGTGCGAAAAGCAATTTTTTTACGCTATTAATGATAAAACTACCACAGAGGAGATGAATAAAACAAATATGGAAAATTTACTGCAATGTAAAATATCGTAAAAGGAATTTTCGCAAACCTTATTAGGTGACCTGTCTCTCGGCTTTTACCTCCTGACAGCTGAATACATCGAACTGGCGGTCTTAAAAAAAATAAATAAATAAATAAATAAAATAAGAATGGCTCTGAGTACTATAGGACTAAACTGCTGAGATCATCAGTCCCCTAGAACTTAGAACTACTTAAACCTAACTCACCTAAGAACGTCACACGCATCCATGCCCGAGGCAGGATTCGAGCCTGCGACCGTAGCGGTCGCGCGGTTCCAGACTGTAGCGCCTAGAACCGGTCGGCCACAGCAGTCGGCTGGCGGTCTCACACATCACGTTCTGTGAATGTTGTACACTCTGAGTGAGTATTGCAGTTACAGCAGTGCGTTGACACAGTCGAATGGTATCACTAGAATTTTCTGTGGTCTCTCAGAATTGTGAGTTCAGAATTAGGCATTTAAGGTATTCGTGCCTTACCAAAACAGATGTAAAAATTTCGGAGAAGATTTCGGCACAGCTGATGAACGGAAACGGCGGTAAATATTTGCGCTTTACTGACGGCACTACATGCAGAGATAAGGGCTAACATGTTTGCTTTCGGAGAACTCTAAAAGGCGTCCAGCGTAAGCTGGCGCTGGGGTTTTTGTAAGGAATGCGGCGGTTCAGCTATCCAATACGACATTAAAACTGACATTTACACTCAAAGACCGCAGAACAAAAGCAAGTAAAAAATCAATGTTTAGTACGTTATCAAATTATGAGGAGTGCACCGAAGATAATGCGTACACTGATAAGCCAAAACATTATAACCACTTCCCATCACCGTGCGACTGCTATGGTTGCAGGTTCGAATCCTCCCTCGCGCATGGATGTGTGTGATGTCGTTAGGTTAGTTAGGTTTAAGTAGTTCTAAGTTCTAGGGGACTTATGACCACAGCAGTTGAGTCCCATAGTGCTCAGAGCCATTTTTTGAACCACTTCCCATCGCGACGTTGAATGTCGCCTGGTGGCGTTTCGGGCACGAGATGCGGTAACGAAACTATATAAGCGGATCATACACCGACGGGGGGATCACCTTAGCGAAGATGTGAGCTGCAAATCGGGAAATTAAAAAAATGGCTCTGAGCACTATGGGACTCAACTTCTGAGGTCATTAGTCCCCTAGAACTTAAAACTAGTTAAACCTAACTAACCTAAGGACATCACAAACATCCATGCCCGAGGCAGGATTCGAACCTGCGACCGTAGCGGTCTTGCGGTTCCAGACTGCAGCGCCTTTAACCGCACGGCCACTTCGGCCGGCAAATCGGGAAATACATTGAGATAAACAACTCTGACAAAGGGCAAGTTTTTATTACAAAGGGCCTGTGAATGAAAACGCCAAGCTGGTCGAATGTTCACGTGTTACTGCCGTGAGCATCTACGGAAAGAGATAGGACAGTGAAACGACCACTAGGCGCTAAATGGTTGGGCGACCACAACTCTTCACAGATCGATGTATTCGGAGGCTTGTCTGCTCTGTAAAGTAAAACAGATGATTTGTGGTAGCTCTGCCGAAAAAGCACAATGATGGTGCACACACAAATGTTTCAGAGCACACCGTTCATCTTACATGTTGACCATGAGGTCCTTAGCAGACCACCCCTACGTGTTTTCTTGTCGACCCCTACGTGTTTTCTTGTCGACCCAACGACATCGTCGCCGGCCGTTGTAGCTGAGCGGTTCTAGGCGCTTCAGTCCGGAACCGCGCGACTGCTACGGTCGCAGGTTCGAATCCTGCCTCGGGCAGGGATCTGTGTGATGTCCTTAGCTTAGTTAGGTTTAAGTAGTTCTAAGTTCTAGGGGACTCGTGACCTCAGATGTTAAGTCCCATAGTGCTCAGAGCCATTTGTACCATTTTGAACCAACGACATCGTCAATTACGATTGCAGTGGGTACGGGACCATCGGTATTCGACCGTCGATCAATGAAAACGTGTCGGCTCTTCGGGTGAATCACATTTTTGCTAAATTAGGTCGATGGTCGTCTCTACAAACGTCGTCATCGACGTGAACGGCAGCTCGAAACGTGCAGCGTGCCACGGACGCAAGCTGGTGGGAGCAGTATTACGCTATAGGAGACATTCTGCTGCGCTTGTATTGGACCTATAGTAATAATCGAAGGCAAGCAGACTGCTTGATAACTTCCCCGACGACGATTTCATCTTTCAGCAGTATAATTGTCCGTGTCTTGGAGCCGGAACCGTGCTACAGTGGTTTGAGGCGCATCACAGTGCACTCACGTAGATGTCTCGGCGGCCAAATTCGCCTGATGTAAATCCAATGGAACCCAACTCGGTCGCTATCGGGCGCCATCACCGAGAACGCAAATCAGCGGCCCGTTATTTACGCGAATTACGTGACCTGTGCGTAGACATCTAGCGCCACATACCTCCACAAGCCTACCAACAAACTGTCGGACCCTGATACGCCGAATCAGTGGTGTCTCTCGCTCCCAAGACGGGCAAACAAGCTATTAATCAGGTGGTCATAATGTTTTGGCTCATCAGTGTTATGTGACTATGACTTCTTTTGAGCTGAAAGTAGTATCTTCACAAAAAAAAGGTTCAAATGGCTCAGAGCACTATGGGACTTAACATCTGTGGTCATCAGTTCCCTAGAACTTAGAACTACTTAAACCTAACTAACCTAAGGACAACACACACATCCATGCCCGAGGCAGGATTCGAACCTGCGACCGTAGCAGTCGCGCGGTTCCGGACTGAGCGCCTAGAACTGCTAGACCACCGCGGCCGGCAGTAGTATCTTCCAGTCATTTACGTATGTGACTTTGGCTACTCAAGCACAATGTCATTTACCTTGTCCTCATCTCAAACTACATCAAATGTAAATTCTGCATTAATAGTTGGAAGCTCTGAAGAAAGAGAGAAAGAACTCGGACTGAACAGGAAGCGGACCAAAACATCTAGATGCTTTCCAAACGAACACTTCCCACATTTGCCATAGTGTTTTGGGAAAACTTGTAAAACCCAAATATGGATAGCCGGACAGAGATTTGAAACTCTTACTTCCCAAACGAGAGTCCAGAGTTTCAACTCCCTCGGTAAGGTCATTAGAGACACCACGAAAACTCGATTTGAAAAGAACAGGGTTGCGCCCAGTTTTAAGGCAATTTGCTCGCATTCGCCTTTCGCGATTCTGAAAACCTGAATGAGGAAGGCGGGAAGGGAATCTGAACTTTGCTTCTCCCTAACATTAAGATATAACTTTAACAAACAAATTACTGATTTGACAGCTAACTTGTGGGAAATTTGTCAAATAATTCTGCGTTTGTTCTGACGTTGCAGCTCATAGTGTGTAATCATCATTCCACTCCTCACAATGTCAATTTGATTGACGGCACAAACAATAACTGTCGCTACCATCTCTACATTATTAGAGAAAGCGACTTCACTCTAATGGCTAACTGGACTGTGAGAATTGAATTTAGGAGTAGAGATGTTCCTGTCATTGGATCAAGATGGATACATTTATTTGAAAGTATACTCCTGAAGTAGCCTCACATTCTTAAATAACAGCTTAAAGTAATGGATTTTTGAAGGAAACTGAAAAAAAGGACCCTATACGGAACAAAATTATAGCCACAGATTTGATTTTTGTATTCCGTTAACACTATCTCGGTCTCAAACAAATTACCATTTAATCTATGCATTAGCAGGTCGACCACCTATACGCTTCGAGTTCGCTGGCTACCTGAGGTTACAATATCCACAGGATATTTGTGAAGCGCTTACAGCTTTCGCCCCGAATATGTTGGGTGCAAATATAGGTTCATCGCTTTCTTGATTTGAACGTAAAATTGTTAACTGTATTTTGCGAGTGCCACCCTACAACGGTGTTTTTCATTCCGACGCAGATTTTGATCTTAAGTTCCAATTCCCCTTCCGACTCGTTCCCTGTAACAGGTTGGTATCTTTTCGAACAAGATCCTCGCCGAGTACCTCAGTTTATTTAAATCAAAGCCTCCGTTCATGCTGATTAAATTACTTAACACAAAAATATCGATTTTCTCGACTAATGCCGTGAAGTTAGGCAGGCGCACTACAATGCTCGTGCTTTCGCATTTCGTTTTTCACAGTGCACCGTTTTAATTTGTGTTCGATCGATTACCATGCTGCTAGGACCATATTACATAGTAGTTAATCTTGACGATTAAAACAATTTTATGTAGCTTCATAGAGATCACTTAGTAGCTGATAACAGATCTTAATAACACACCACAGTAACGTACAAAAAATACAGTGCTTGTAGACTATTGAAGAAGAAAAGGTACATAACAATCGAACTGGTTCCGGAGAGCAAACGAATTCGTTATGGAGTGGTTAGTCTATCGCACAAAATAATATAAAAGAACACACTGGTCGCTTTGGAGCGCTTTAGATGGCATAAACTCGCTTTAGATGGCATAAACTGGTTGCTAGGCGGTCATATAACCCTCCACCGGTGACTTAAGTAGTGTGTATGTGCCTAATGGCTACGTAGTTTGTGTCCCAGTCGCTTGTAGAGAATCAGTGCAGTAAGATGTGGAAACATGATAGAATTGCAGATGGGAGGTATCGGGACTGGATGTTCCCATACCCCTATCATCAATGAAGTTGTCCGATTTGTTGATTTACAAATGCGAATTACCCAACGTATCTACATGGAAAAGTGCGTCACTCGCAGCTACGTAACACGGCGTAAGAACACTGGTCGTAAAATATCCTAACGGACAGGGACCGCAGTTGGGTGTCACGCCTTCTCAATGACAGTCGATTTCAAACCTGACGTGAATTGCTGCTATCTGTGAATGCAGTTCACCTCAATCAGTTTCGGAGCGTACATTACGAAGAAAACTGCAATAGACGTTTGGTGCCAGATACGTCAGAACCGACCATTGCTCACAGGGGCGCACACAGTTGCTCTTCTTTCATGGAAACTGGACAGTAGCTGACTATAGGCATGTAGTGTGGTCCGACGAGTCGTTATTTTGCGTCTTTTTCAAATGAAGCCAGGCGTAGAGAGCACCGACGCCCCAATGAGGCGTTTCATATGAAGTGTGTGATGAATGTAGTTCGGATCGGAGGTGCTTCTGTGATGTGGTTGTCTTTCGTACCATGATTTGGAACCACTCACTTGAGCTTCTACCATCGAAGATAACGAACGTCGAAATTGCAGATATTGACACAATCGATCGCGGAATGGAAAAACAACTACATTCGCTTGGTAGTGGATAAGCATCAGGATCATATGAGATATCCGTAAATTTCTACAAAGTTTATTGGAAAGAACTTGCTCCACTTTCAGCTGCAGTTCATCGTAGATACCTAGCGACTGTAAAACAGCGCAGGTCATTTCCGTTTTGAAGGGTCGTAGGACAGCTGGACACTATTATAGGTCTATATCATCGACATCAAACTGTTGCAGAATAATGGAACATGTTTTTTGTTCCTCTTGCAATTGACCCTGAACGTAAAGGTAACATACTGCGTATGTATAGAAAAAGAAATCCACTACAGTACAACTGCACTATTGATGACAAATTGCTTGTGACATCACATATCGTATAACATCTAGGAGTTAACTATCCAGGACGACCTTAAGTGGAATCACCACATTAAACAAAATGGAAAAGCTGATGTAGACTGATATTAATAGAGGGAATCTTAAGGGAATGTAACTCATCCACTAAGAAAGTGGATTATAAAGCGCTTGCTCGACGGAGTCTAGAGTACTGTTCATTAATATGGAATCTTTACTAGGTAGGACTGATGGAGGAAAGAGAGAAAATCCAACAGAGAGCGGCGCGTTTCTGTCACTAGACCGTTTAGTCGATTCAAAAAATGGTTCTGAGCACTATGGGACTTAACTTCTGAGGTCATCAGTCCCCTAGAACTACTGAAACCTAACTAACCTAAGGACATTACACACAGCCATGCCCGAGGCAGGATTCGAACCTGCTGCCGTAGCGGTCGCGCGGTTCGAGACTGTAGCGCCTAGAACCGCTCGTCCACTCCGGCGATCGTTTCGTCGGCACGAGGGCGTTACAGGCGCTACAAGACAGGCGCTGTGCATCACGGAGAGGTCTACTATTGAAATTTCGAAGGTGCATTTCCTCCGGCAAACATTTCTTGAAATGACCACGACGAGGAAATACGATAAATTAGAGCCCGTACTTACCGACAGTCATTCTTCCCGCGCGCCATTCGCATGTGGGGCAGGGAGGGGGGAGGGGAATCAGTTAGTGGTACAAGAAGTACCCTCGCCACAAATCTTTAAGTGGGATACGTAATATTGAAATATTGATGTAGATGACAACAGTCGTGTTCACAGGAATGCAAGCATACATTCCTAGTTTGATGATAACTCAGGCATACAATTGTAACTCCATCACTCAGACATTCAACTGTAACTCCGCTGAAGCGAAATTTGGTATCTCTAGGGGATCTGATCATGAGCTGCGTATGCCATTTGTGAAGAATCCTGTAGACGCTCTTCGTCGCCGGAAGGAAGCCACTATCAAGACTAGAGGTGGTAGTAAGAGGTATCAGTGTCAAGTCTCCTGAGAGGGTGGGGGCGCTTGTTTTTCGTCCAGTGTTCCAGCATGCTTTAATCGGTATACTGAGCTTTCTCCTGTAGCACGATCGATGGACTTGGGGTGTTATAGCAGTAGACCTTCAATTCAAACATCTAAATAACCTCATGAATATTCCTGAAATTCGCCATTTCACAACCGTTAGGACAATATTATAGAAATGGAAGAGGATGTAGATGAAGATTAAATGGGAGATACGATACTGCGTGAAGAGTTTGACAGAGCACTGAAAGACCTGAGTCGAAACAAGGCCCCGGGAGTAGACAACATTCCATTAGAAGTACTGACGGCCTTGGGAGAGCCAGTCCTGACAAAACTCTACCATGTGGTGAGCAAAATGTATGAGACAGGTGAAATACCCCCAGACTTTAAGAAGAATATAATAATTCCAATCCCAAAGAAAGCAGGTGTTGACAGAAGCGAAAATTACCGAACTATCAGTTTATTAAGTCACAGCTGCAAAATACTAATGCGAATTCTTTACAGACGAATGGAAAAACTAGTAGAAGCCGACCTCGGGGAAGATCAGTTTGGATTCCGTAGAAATGTTGGAACACGTGAGGAAATACTGACCTTACGACTTATCTTAGAAGAAAGATTAAGGAAAGGCAAAACCTACGTTTCTAGCATTTGTAGACTTAGAGAAAGCTTTTGACAATGTTTACTGGAATACTCTCTTTCAAATTCTGAAGGTGGCAGGGGTAAAATACAGGGAGCGAAAGGCTATTTACAATTTGTACAGAAACCAGATGGCAGTTAAAAGAGTCGAGGGGCACGAAAGGGAAGCAGTGGTTGGGAAGGGAGTGAGACAGGGTTGTAGTCTCTCCCCGATGTTATTCAATCCGTATATTGAGCAAGCAGTAAAGGAAACAAAAGAAAAATTCGGGGTGGGTATTAAAATCCATGGAGAAGAAATAAAAACTTCGAGGTTCGCCGATGACATTGTAATTCTGTCAGAGACAGCAAAGGACGTGGAAGAGCAGTTGAACGGAATGGACAGTGTCTTGAAAGGAGGATATAAGATGAACATCAACAAAAGCAAAACGAGGATAATGGAATGTAGTCGAATTAAGTCTGATGATGCTGAGGGAATTAGATTAGGAAATGACACACTTAAAGTAGTAAATGAGTTTTGCTATTTGGGGAGCAAAATAACTGATCATGTTCGAAGTAGAGAGGATATAAAATGAAGACGCAATGGCAAGGAAAGCGTTTCTGAAGAAGAGAAATTTGTTAACATCGAGTATAGATTTAAGTGTCAGGAAATCGTTTCTGAAAGTATTTGTATGGAGTGTAGCCATGTATGGAAATGAAACATGGACGATAAATAGTTTGGACAAGCAGAGAATAGAAGCTTTCGAAATGTGGTGCTACAGAAAAATGCTGAAGATTAGATGGGTAGATCACATAACTAATGAGGAGGTATTGAATATAATTGGGGAGAAGAGGAGTTTGTGGCACAACTTGACTAGCAGAAGAGATCGGTTGGTAGGACATGTTCTGAGGCATCAGGGGATCACAAATTTAGCATTGGAGGGCAGTGTGGAGGGTAAAAATCGTGGAGGGAGACAAAGAGATGAATACACTAAGGTCAAGCGGTTCTAGGCGCGCAGTCCGGAACCGCACGGCTGCTACGGTCGCAGGTTCGAATCCTGTCTCGGGCATGGATGTGTGTGATGTCCTTAGGTTAGTTAAGTTTAATTAGTTCTAAGTTCTAGGGGACTGATGACCTCAGAAGTTAAGTCCCATAGTGCTCAGAGCCATTTGAACCATTTGAACGAATACGCTAAGCAGATTCAAAAGGATGTAGATTGCAGTAGGTACTGGGAGATGAAGAAGCTTGCACAGGACAGAGTAGTGTGGAGAGCTGCGTCTCTGGACTGAAGACCGCAACAACAACAACAACAACAACAACAACTATAACAACATATCTGCTTCGATTCGAAAGCCTATAATAATCACGGATTGCAAAGCAAATAAAAGGCTCCCTTAGTATCTAACAACAGGGATCTGACTTGAACACAAAAGCAAGAAGGGTTACGGCTTAATGTCCACGGAGAAATGTTGACCGACAACCTCTACTTTTCCTTGGCCAGTGACATGCGTCGCGAACAAATTATATGCAGAAGCAGATTCTAATTTTTCGGCGGCGTAAATAAATCAGGGCTAAGAGCTGCCTTTAGGTACAGAGATTTCCTGGCTGGACTGCCCATACAGCTGCAGCGTACGTTTCGTTCGGGTAAGAGCACCCTCAGGGGGCGGCACGCTGAGCGCGAGCACCGAATCGGGGAAAGACGCGCCGCTGGATCAGCTGTGTCCAGGTCCCGACCTCGGCCGCTGCCGCCTGACGTCACAGCTGGCTAGCAGGCAGCTCAGAGCGGCACAAAAAGCTGCTAGCGGGGCGGCCAGCACTGCGCAGTGCTGCATGTAGCCTCGCAGCCGACCGCGACGCGCTGAGCCGCCGCAGGCTACAAGCGGTGCTGTGCTCGAGTTGAGCACGGCCCCAACTGCTCAAGCAGTTCACGTCACAGCAAGAGAAATCTACGTCCCGCAATCTTGTCGCTTTTGTTGGTAGTATGCCGACGAGATGTCTTTGCGTTTTTAATACACTGTGAATTTTAATAACAAAAACAACTGTGAAAACACGGACTGAGATGTCTTACAGATCCCATGCCATTTTTAATACTTACTTACTTACTGGTCATACCGGACTCGAGAGTCCATTACCGCATCAACGTATTTTCGCCATCTGTCCCTGTCTTGGGCTACTTCCTTCCATTCACCTTTAATACCTAGGCTCCTCAAATCAGCCTTCACATTGTCCTCCCATCTACGCCTCGGTCTCCCCACAGGACGTTTTCCCTCTAGGTGCCCTACCAGTACTCTGCGCGCTGCCCTGCCCTCATCCATTCGAGCTACGAGACCCGCCCATCGCAGCCTACGTGATTTAATAATACTGATTATGTCAGGGCTTGAATAGAGTTCGTGAACATCTTGGTTATGCAGTTTTCGCCACTAATGTCATCCCTTTTTGGTCCGAAAATTTTCCTCAAAATTTTGTTTTCAAATACTCGAAACGGCTTTTCATTTTGCACAGTGAGAGACCAAGTCTCACACACATACGGCATAACTGGTAGAATAATAGTTTTGTATAATCTAATCTTTAAATTCCTAGACAATATCCGCGATGAAAGTAATCTGTTCAGTGAGAAGTAGCACGCATTTCCCGCCCGTAATCTCTTCTTCAGTTCGGATTCAATCTCATTTCTCGAAGTGATGTCCACGCCTAGATACTTAAATGTGTTCACTTTTTCAAACTGCATGACTCCAACTCTTAACATTTCCTGATCTACTGCTGTTGGCATTCTAATACTAACCAGGTATTTAATTTTGTCTTCACTTATCCTTAGACCTACATCTTCACTAGCCTCGATTAACGCATTCGCATTTGCTGGTACAGATTCTTTCCTATCGCTAATGATGTTTAGATCATCTGCATACCCTAATTTCTTAATATTTCCATTTAACTCCACACCCTCTGAATTATCTGCTGCCATTCGTACAATATATTCTAGGACTAAATTAAAAAAAGTAGCGGAGACAGGGCATCTCCCTGCTTAAGTCCGTCATTTTTAATAGCGGCATCTAATCAGTAAATCAAAGATTGTGATGAGCTCGCTCGTCACGCTATCCAATGACTAACAACGTCCACGCTCCTAGTTTCGTTCCCTTAGGAATTTCCACTTGGATGGGTGACCATCCGGTCTGCTGAGCGCTGTTGGCAAGCGGGGTGCACTCAGTCCTTGTGAGGCAAACTGAAGAGCTACTTGAGTGAGAAATAGAGGCTCCAGTCTCGTAAACTGACACACGGTCGGGAGAGCGGTGTGTTGATCACATGCCACTCCATATCCGCATCCAGTGACGCCAGTGGGCTGAGGATGATACGGCGGCCGATCAGTACCGTTGGGCCCTTCATGACCTATTCGGACGGAGTTAGTTATTTCCAGGTTTATAGCAGGAAATCAACGAACATTGGCCAAAAAATTCGTGAACAGTAAAACATGACTCTTCCACACAAAACCATATAAGCTGCTGAAAGATGTTTTCAGCCACCTACATCTCTGCGATATTGTGTGGCCTTAGATTCAAGGGGAGTAAGGGACGTGAGCGAAGCTGAAAAAAGAGTTAGGGATAAATGGAAAAAAAATATTTACCAAAAAAAAGGCAATCTGTTCGACAGACCTGCGGCAACTGTACATTTCGTAAGGAGGGTTCCTATGGTCACTGCAAGGTTCCACTGATCCCAAGCGTAATCGGTTAAGTTCACGAGAACAGGTAACTCGGGATATTCCTTAAGGTTGAAGCCTGGCTGCAGGAGAAAGGTGTTCATGAGGGGAGCGCAGTGAGGCCGTACATTATTATCCTTTTGAAGGATGCATTCATGACCGACAAATTAACTTCAAAGCGGTAAAGTAGGTTATAGACTCCTGTCCCAATATTGCACAGCCTTCAAATCACTAATGATAGCGATGAGAGGCGTCTGGCATCCGTAGATGCATGACTGACCCACGTCCCTACCAAACCCGTGTGTTTACACGCCAGGAGATGTGCACTGGTAATGTCATTAATTCTAGCTCCATTCCAGGTGTTCCCTTGCCAGACAGAGCAGGGAGCGAGGATGGCTGTTCAAAATTCAAATCCCGATCGTCCCACCCAGATTTAGATTTTCCGCGATTTCCCTAAATCGTTTACGGAAGATGTTGGAATGGTTCTTTGAAATTCCACGGACTATTTCCTCCCCCATCCTACACCAGTCACAACTTGTGCTCGGTCTGTAATAACGACGGGACGCCACACGATAATCTTCCGTGCCAACCATTTTCGCACACTGTTATTCTTTAATTATTTAAGGTATTGGTCATCAGCTGATGCTGTTGACCGCGAGTGAAGAGTACGAGAGAGATTTTCAAGATTTTGTTTCTCGCGTTAGAGGTTAAACCTTCGAATAAGGTTGGTTAAGTATACGCCATTTCAGCGGGCAAATTCTCGTGCTGACGATCCTTCTTTCAGTAAAATGACAAAGAGCACGGAGTAAGCTTCAAATGACGTTCGCGGCTTGTTGACAGACGGAAAGGTGCGCGTTGACGACTGGGGAACATCGCTCACCACTGAAAGGCACTGACAGAGTTTAACATTTACCCCCGTTTCACCGGTGCCTCCAGGCAGCAGTTTTTTGTGATTCTAAGAGTATCCAGAAAGAGATTTCAAATTACAAAAACGCTATGCTAATCATGAGGGTAGTGCAAAACTGTTTACAGTTTTCGCGCAAAGTCGAACATTTTACCTTCTTTAACGAAACGAACAACCGCACTGTCTTGGAGGGAAATTGGTTCCATCACAGCATCAGCTAGAGGAGGAGGAGGACCACGACGACGACGACGAACGAACGAACGAAAAAAAAAGAGTGAAAGGAAACAGTGACGTTAGGTCAAAGAAACACCATAAAACTGCATGACTAAAGTAAACACAAACATGAAGCTGAATAGCTGGTATTTGAACCATGCTAACGTCGAACAGGGGTGTTGTGTCTTGAACACTCTTAAACTCGTTCGTCAATCGCTAAAACGGGAAATGGTGAATTCCCGTTACAGCTTAAACGATGTACTTTCTCAGGTTCACGTGTAGTGTTACTTCAGGTAACTCTGCGCGTGAACTCCTGGTATGCTGGTTATGATTAAACATCCTTCCGATGGCGGTGCCATTACTAACGGAGCATTATTTTGGAATGGATAAGACATTGACTGAGACATATTTTCAGCATCTAAAACATTAAGTACTGTTGGATAATAATAGATTCACATAAATAGGGACAATGTTTGTACAGAACTTTTAAGTTCAAATGGTTCAAATGGCTCTGAGCACTATGGGACTCAACTGCTGAGGTCATTAGTCCCCTAGAACTTAGAACTACTTAAACCTAACTAACCTAAGGACATCACACACATCCATGCCCTAGGCAGGATTCGAACCTGCGACCGTAGCAGTCGCACGGTTCCAGTCTGCGCGCCTAGAATCGCGAGACCACCGCGGCCGGCGAACTTTTAAGTGAAGCCAGTCTAAAAGTACTATAAAACTGTGCCATACGTTCAAATCCAATTCTCCATCCACAATACGAACCATCCGCAATACATCACGAAGTGTTTTTTCTCTGGTGCTGGACGGAAGCCGGCTGGTGTGGCCGAGCGGTTCTAGGTGCTTCAGTCTGGAACCGCGCGACAGCTACGGTCGCAGGTTCGAATCCTGCCTCAGGCATGGATATGTGTGATGTCCTTAGCTTAGTTATGATTATTTTTTTTTTCTTGAAGGAACATTACACCAAAGGTGCAGGCTACATTAAGCAGACAACCGAAAGCATTCCTCACTACGTAAAAAAGGATACGCCGATAGCGCCCGCGGCAATGCTGGATAACAATGCGCCCTTGGATTTCCTTTAGCGCCTGCGTAGATGATGTTAATGTGCTTACGAAATGGGCGCCAACGGCCTAGCGCGTGTATTCTCAGTCGTACGCAGCAAAGGTTAGAACGGATTAAAAAGTAAAATCTGATGACTTACTGGAGAACGTTAACAGTGAAAGTATAACTTTTTTGTTTAGACTTGCCGCACCACAACAGATGTGACGGAAGGCGCGAGGAAGTGGCTGTACGCAGCCGAAAGATGCGTCATTTTCCTGCTGACGGCAGCAATGTAACTGTCCATTCTCGCCCGCGTGCTTTACCTTGTAGGAGGCGGTTCATAAAGCAACTGCTCCACTGTCACATGGAGTCTGTGTCTTTACAACTTACTGTTACGCTAATGCACTAATTACGAAGGACTGAGTCCCTCTTCATCACTGAATTGAAACTAATTTTCTAGATACTGGCATTTGACCTTTAAGCTCTTGAAGCGCTGTTGCTTGGTTTCGTTAGCGAGGTGCACTTAACGACAAGAATACGAGCTAACGACTAATTAATGTTTACTTAGAGGTAGCACAACCTCTACGCACACGGCCAAAGCCGACATGGTTACTACTTTTTATAAATTTGTTTAAGACGCGTTTCGTATTTTACATAGAAGCATCTTCAGTGGATCTAATCTGGGGTAATACAGTTTTGTTTTTATAGACGGTATTTACAGATTCACGTCATAGTTTTTACACAAAAAATTACTACTTTCTCTGGTTCTCTCATCTGCTCACAGGCTGGAGGTCGAATTGTTGCTTATAAAACGTCGACATATTTTCACGTCACTATCTTTCTGTTTCGTAGTTTTCATATTTCATACGCCAACAGCTGTGAACAACACAACTAGTCTGGCACTAACTGCAGATTCTTCTTACGAGAACTGTGGGTGATTTTTGTAGTTACTGTGTGTTCACTTGATATCTCTTTTCTTACTTGCGACAAAAAGTATTTACACAGGATGGCCAGGAAAAGTATTAGTAGTAGTAGTAGTAGTAGTAGTAGTAGTTGTTGTTGTTGTTGTTGTTATCACAGAAAAATCATTCCCATCTTTCTCAATGTCTTCCAACATCTCTTTTTCCCATCCGGGGGCTTGTAGTTCAGGATATTCTGAAGAATTCTGTGACCTGGCGCTCTCATGCTAAGCACGATATTTTTTAATTTTTTTCATTCAAGCTCACAATATTTAATTCTGTTGTAATACCTTCATTTATAATCTTTTCTTGCGCAGCCCACTGTCTTTCTTAGGAATCTCATCTCTGCTGCTTCAATTTTTCTCTCTCTCTCTTTTTATTTTTGTTTCATGAGGTTTCTTTTTGTACTTTATCGCCGAATATTCTGCTAACAGTACCACAGGCTGCTTGGAATTTGTGTATTTTATTTTCAATATCAGGGTCAAAATCAAAACTTATAGCACAGCCTAAATGAGAGCTCTGCGGCACTTGTTTTACACCTGAATTATCCCCAACAATTTTTGATCTGACTTGATATTGTCCTCGGTATGCTAGAAAATTTGAAGTTGTCCTCCTTGCAAATTTCATTCAGCTGGTATACTGATCTTGGGAGGTCATCTTCATTATTTTGAATAATAACGATGTCATCAGCAAACAAAAGTGCATTCAGGTATTCCTCATTCGTTATCTTAATTCTTTTGTTTGTATATATGTATGTATTGTACTGGGGACCTAGAAATGACGGAGAGGCTTCGTCCCCGCCGTAGCCCTCAGTGGTACACAAGCCCACAACAGGCTACAGCAGTCCACTCACCCCACCACCGCCCCACACTGAGCCCAGGGCTATTGTGCGGTTCGGCCCCCCAGTGGACCCCCCTGGGAACGACTCTTTCCAAACGAGTGCAACCGCAATGTTTGCGTAGTAATTATGGTGTACGCGTACGTGGAGATGTGTTTGAGCAGCAATCGCCGACATAGTGTAACCGAGGCGGAATAAGGGGAACAAGCCCGCATTCGCCGAGGCAGACGGAAAATCTGCGTTAAAGACCATCCACAGGCTGGCCGGAACACCGGACCTCGACACTAATCCGCTCGTGAAGCAGTGTGTTACATTCCCATTTGCAAAGAATGAAGTCAGGGCGCCGGCCGCGGTGGTCTACCGGTTCTAGGCTCGCAGTCCGGAACCGCTCGACTGCTACGGTCGCAGGTTCGAATCCTGCCTCGGGCATGGATGTGTGTGATGTCCTTAGGTTAGTTAGGTTTAAGTAGTTCTAAGTTCTAGGGGACTGATGACCACAGATGTTAAGTCCCATAGTGCTCAGAGCCATTTGAACCAATTTTTGAAGTCAGGGCCAATATTAAAAAGGGTAGGTGATAGTCTACGCCCTTGCCTAACGCCTTAGTTAGTAATCATTTCTTCTAATCGATTCCTACCTGTGTTTATTATAATGCGTGTAATTTTGTAGAGATTTTTCATTATCTCTATTAGGTGATAAGGATATCCACTTTCAGATATAATATTCAATATCCTACATGGCCGAAAGCCTTCTCAAGGTCGATTAACGCCATATGAATTACTATATTAAATTATCTGTGCTTTTCTATGATGTTTCTAATTACAAACACGTTGTTTATGCATGAACGACCTGACCTAAATCCACTTTCTTCTCCAGAAATAACAGCTTCTGTGATATTCTTCATGCAGTTATTGATTAACTTTGAGTATACTTTGTAGCCAGTGTTTAGAAGATTAATGCCATGATACTTTTTACAGTCATTACGTTTCCCTTTTTCGAAAAGAGAGACTACTTCTGCTGTATACCAAGGGTCTGTGATCTCGAAGTTCAACCAACATTCATTTCTTAATTGTAAAAGTCTTTTATCTAGTGGTAAGCCTCCGTATTCAATTAGCTCCGCATTTATTCCATCTATTCCAATAGCTTTCCTGTTCTTCATGCCTTTCACAGACTCTTGTAGTTCGTCCACAGTAATTGGATCTAATGTTTCATTGTACATACTTTCTCCAGTATCGTCTTCGATCTCCTGTTTACACAAGACGTCCATATAACGATTTATCCATTGTTCTTTGTGTATTATGTTCAATGAGCCAGCGTCTTTTCTGCCTTGTTGAGGGCTTTCATGACGTATGCACATTGCCGTCTGCCGTGTACGTCGTGTTCTAAGACGCTTATGAATGAGTCCCGCTTTGCGCACTATTTGTTTCGCAGCATTCCTTTTGATTTTGTGTTTCCCAGCTCTCTGATGTTTTCTCTGTAGAAACTTCAAATTCGTAGTAATTGGCGGAAAATCATCGAGTAAAACAGAAGTGATTTCGGGCGTTCCCCAAGGTAGTGTTATAGGCCCTTTGTTGTTCCTTATGTACATAAACGATTTGGAAGACAATCTGAGCACCCGTCTTAGGTTATTTCCCTGAGCAACTTAGGTTATTTCCAGGTGACGCAGTCGTTTATCGACTAGTAGAGTCATCAGAAAAGCAAAACAAATTGCAAAACGATTTAGAAAAGAAAACTGAATGGTGCGAAAACTGTGATTTGGCCCCAAATAACGAAAAGTGTGAGGTCATCCACATGAGTGCTAAAAGGAATTCGTTGAACTTCGGTTACACGATAAATTAGTCTAATCTAAAGGCCGTAAATTCAACTAAATACCTAGGAATTACAATTACGAACAACACGTAGAAAATGTTGTGGGGAAGGCTAACCAAAGACTGCGTTTTATTTACAGGACACTTAGAAAATGTAACACATCTACTAAGGAGACTGCCTACACTATGCTTGTCGGTCCTGTTTTAGAATACTGCTACGCGATGTGGGATCCTTGCCAGACAGGACTGAGGAGTTCAAAGAAGGGCAGCACGTTTTGTATTATCGCGAAATATGGGAGAGAGTGTCACTGAAATGATACAGGATTTGGGCTGGACATCATTAAAAGAAAGGCGTTTTTCGTTGCGACGGAATCTTCTCAAGAAATTCCAATCACCAACTTTCTCCTCCGAATGCGAAAATATTTTGTTGAGACCGACCTACATAGGGAGGAACGATCACCACGATAAAATAAGGGAAATCAGAGTTCGTACAGAAAGATATAGGTGTTCGTTCTTTCCGCGCGCTATACGAGATTGGAATAATAGAGAATTGTCAAGGTGGTTCGATGGATCCTCTGCCAGGCACTCAGATGTGATTTGCAAAGTATCCATGTAGATGTAGATGAGAAGTTATTTGTTTCTCTTTAATGGTTTCTTTAATTTCAAATGGTTCAAATGGCTCTGAGCACTATGGGACTTAACATCTAAGATCATCAGTCCCCTAGAACTTAGAACTACTTAAACCTAACCAAGCTAAGGACATCACACACATCCATGCCCCAGGCAGGATTCGAACCTGCGATCGTAGCGGTCGTGCGGTTCCAGACTGAAGCGCCTAGAACCGCTTGGCCACACTGGCCGACGCTTCTTTAATTTCTGTGTTCCTAATTCTGAGTCGTTTTTTCCTATGTTTTCTTCCTTTTACCAAGTGATTCTGAGGCTGCTTCAATGATGCAAGTTTTGATATTACTCCATTCCATAACGATGTCTTTATTGACGGGTACTGAAGCAAGCTTTTCTTGGAGTCTGTAGTGATGAAGTTTCCTAATGCTATATTCCCGCAACTCATGTTGTGGCTTCTTTTAGAGTTTCATTGTCTTCTTACATTTTGATAATAACCTTATCGTACTGCCTAAAAGGAAGTGGTCGCTATTTGCGTCACTTCCTCTATGAACACGTATGTCTTGCATAAGATTCTTCAGTTTATCATCCATTTATACGAGTATATAATATATCCAGACCTTAAACTTCGTGCACTCCATGTGAACTTGTGAATGTCTTTCTTTCTATAAAATGCGGTAGTAATTTTAAAATTTCTGAACGAGGCAAACTGTTGTAGTTCACATCCGTTATTATAAAGGGTCTTTTCTCCAAATAGTCCTAATATTCCTGGTAAAGGCAGATTTCCAATTTTTGCATTAAAATCGCCAGCGATGACAACATGGTCTGTCTTGTTGATTTTGTTCACTTCTTTCTGAAGACCATCGCAAAAAGTTACCAGTATTATCCTTCCTTCCCTCTTCTGTGCCGTAGACACCTATAACTGTTGGGTGACCACCTGGAATTTGAAATCTGACTGTCATTATCCTTTCATTTATGAAGCTGTATTCACGAACTTTTCCATTTATCATTGACTAAAATTGCTAGTATAGCTCTAGCTCGTTTACTTTGTGGGACGCCACTGTAAGCCATCCAGCAGTGTGTCAAATCTTTTGATCCTTTTAGTTTTTTCTCAGTTTCTGTTATTATTGCAATGTCTACTTTCCTCTCTTTGAGTGCTTGATTTATGTCGCTTTCTTTGTTGGTCACACCTCGAATATTCCACGTTGCCAAAGACCCAAAATTGTTTGTCCTTTAAGATTTTTCAGTTATCACAAGTTGATCCAGTCCTGTATCCCACGCTGTTTGTGAGTTTGCCAGTAATTTTATAATCCCCTGGCGGCGTTACGAGCGCTGCGCTGGTTAAGTCGCGTGATGGGGCTACCATCGCTAGGTATCGAGACCTGCCTTGTTTCCAGTAGGGGAAGCTGACTGGCTTCATCGCGCCTCTATAGCCCTCCCTGCCCTATGTCTGCAAAGCAAATTCATGCAACTCGACAGATATAATTAGTGTCCCCTATTCTCAAAGCGTAGATGACAGCGTACGAGACTGCTCAGTTTTGGCTCGGCTTCGATCCGTACTACCGTCTCATACGTTTGTCGATAAGATCTCCGAAGAGCCGCTTGAATTTGCGCGTGCAACGGCCTGATTGGCTAACTTCCATGTCACTTAACTCGGAAACGGTGTAACGTATCACAATTATTTCTCAGCACAACATACCCTGCAACATCCTTACAAGCTTTTCAGAGTGTTTCTGACCACTCTGTACTTATAAAAAATGGTTCAAATGGCTCTGAGCACTATGGGACTTAACATCTTAGGTCATCAGTCCCCTAGAACTTAGAACTAGTTAAACCTAACTAACCTAAGGACATCACACACATCCATGCCCGAGGCAGGATTCGAACCTGCGACCGTAGCAGTCGCGCGGTTCCGGACTGCGCGCCTAGAACCGCGAGACCACCGCGGCCGGCTCTGTACTTATAAACTAGCTGCGGATAATGGTCACGAAAACAAACTTGCTGTAGTTGCTACGAGAAACGGCGGAAGACGAAAATCGAACGTCGGGAACCGGCTTCCTCTGTAGTGCTAAGGTATTACAACGGAATCGACTTTGCTAGACCGATGAAATATACGTTCCCGAGTGTCATCTGTTTTGCATGAATGTTGCATGTAAATCAGTTATTCGATTTCGTCAGCACGATGAAGTTGCGTCATCGGTACTCTCGTAATATTTTTAGTACAGAAAATTTAATATTTTATAGGTGTCAGTGAAGCCGTAAGGAAAAACAGGAGGAGACTGTACAAGAACTAATGTTTCCATACTTGGCTAGCTCAGTCTTGGCGATACGTTATTCTACTCCAACATTTTGAAGATTTCCGTATAAGTAAAGATACACTTCGGTGTTCAGAATTAGAAAATGTTTTGCCCCCAATCACTGACTGTGTGCAAGAGCCTTTGTCACTAATAAAAGACAACTGGTACAACAGCTTAAAAATTAGCCAGCTGTGAAGAATATATGGTTGTTACCAATCACTTCGATTTTGGTAACTGAGATGGGTAAATATATTATACCTATGTATCTCTTCCCGTGTAATGAAGAACGCATGTGCTCCTGTTCAACTGAATAAAGGAAATTAGTAACTTCGATCCGTCTAATAATGCTCCTTTCCCTTTTACTCCGCACAAAATCGCTTCGTCCACGTCCACCAACATAAGGCAGCTGAACAACCTAATTACAACTCCAATAACGTGGAGAGTTTTAAATCGAGCGAATACCAAATGCAAGAGGTGAAATCTGGCACCAGAATCACGGTTTCCAGAATCAATATTGGACTGTTTATATGTCCAACCGGACGTGGTATTGGGGTATCTGTAAACGATAACCAGGTATGGAAGCCAATACAAAGCGTATGTTCTTACAAATCAACACAGTATGTGGAAAATGATACAAATCGCTGTTGTTCCTTTGGCTGGGATTACTGTTCAGCTTAATATTCACAATCGTTTACAGGTTACAAACATAGAAATTATTCTACAGAATAGAAAGAGTTGACAAGGAGCAACTTTTTCAGTTTGTTTCAAAATTTAACTTTGCTATGTATCAGACGTTTTGTATCACTGGGTAAGTGATCAAAAATTTTGCTTGTAGCATTCTGTATCTCTTTCTGTGGTACAGTGCAGGGCTGAAAGGGTTTCTACACTTGCACAAAAACGAGCCCAGTTCTAAATAGAACCTATAGTTGAGAAGGGAGTGAGACAGATTTCTAGTCTATCCCGTATGTTATTCACCTTGTATACTGAGCAAACAGTAAAAAAAACCAAAGAGCAACTTGGAAAGCGAATTAAAGTTAAGGGAGAATAAAAATTGAGGAATAAAAGCTTTAAGGTTTGCTGATGACACTGTTATTCTGTCAGAAGCTACAAAGGACTAGGGAGATTAGTTGAACGGAATGGATCGCCGCCGGCCGGAGTGGCCATGCTGTTCTAGGCGCTACAGTCTGGAGCCGGGCGACTGCTTTGGTCGCAGGCTCGAATCCTGCCTCGGGCATGGATAGTTAGGTTTAATTAGTTCTAAGCTCTAGCCGACTGATGACCCCAGAAGTTAAGTCGCATAGTGCTCAGAGCCATTTGAACCATTTGAATGGATAGCCTCTTGAAAAGCGGTTGTCAGATGAATAACAACAAAAGTAAAACAGGGTAACGGATTGTAGTTGAATTAAATCAGGGTACGCTGAGGGAATAAGTAAAAGTATTCTTGCAAACTGGGCGGTAAGATAACTGACAATGGCCGAAATAGGCAGGTTGTACAGGGAGTTTAACAATCAGTATTCCTAATGGCCTTGCCGCAGTGGTAACACCGGTTCCCGCCAGATCGTCTGCCGAGCGCTGTTGGTAAGCGGAGTGCATCCAGCCCTTGTGAGGCCAATTGAGGAGCGACTTGAGTGAGAAGTAGTGGCTCCGGCCACGAAAACTGACAACGGCTGGGAGAACGGTGTTCTGACCACAAGCTTACCGGCATCCAGAGGCGCCTATCGGCTGAGGATAACACGGCGGTCGGTCGGAACCGTTGGGCATTCAGAGGCCTGTTCAGGCCGAGTTAATAATTACTATTAAAGACTTCTAGCGCTTGTGGAGGGGACTTTGTAGACACGGTTTTGATAAGCAACCTATCTCTGGAAATGTACCGTTTGGGAGAACAAAACATTTGAAGATCGGATCAGTTTCAAATCTCCCGATTTTCACCCCCCCCCCCCCCCTACTGCCCCCCACCCTCCCCCACCACCACCACCACCACACACAAAGCACAACCCAGTCAATGATTTCCGATTCGGGTGCTCTACAGTAGTTCCTCCAGGTGGCGACACTGCACAAGGTGTATCTCGCATCGTTTCAGACGCACTGTCAACAAACCCTCACGGTTGTCCGTGGAGCACCACAGTCTACCCTCTTAGTTGCGAACGGACCAGTTTGTCGCAGCCGTTGTACTGGGACAAAAATGGTACACTGTGCAGCTCCGCCGTTAAGTGAAGTGCTGTGAAGCGGGTGATTAGAAAGCGATCCGGTTTTCAAATTTATGTCATATCCAAACTGTAAATTTCCTGACACGGGTTCCTTATCAAAACTTTATCTACTAAGTCTCCTCTAAAAACCCTACACGCCCGTTACAGAAATTATGAAACACCCTGTACATTGCAGTCAGGCAATGGCATGCGAAGCGTCTCCAAAGAAGAGAAATATGTTAACATTTAAAGTAAAATTAAGTGTTAGGATATCTTTGCTGAGAGTATTTAAATGGAGTGTAGCCTTTCAGAAGTTAGCCGTGATCGTTATGAAGTACTGATAAGAAGAGAACAGGAGCTTTTGAAGAGAAGGTATAGAAGAATGCTGGATTAGATGGATAAACCGGAAACTAATAAGGAGGTACTAAATCGAATCGGGGAGAATAGAAATTTATGGTGCAACCTTGTAGAAGAAGGGATAGTTTGATAAGAGTAAATCTCGAGGCAACAAGAATCGCCAATTTGGCAATGGGTGGAAATGTGTGTGTTAAGAGTGGGGGAGGTGAAAATTTTAAGAGGGAAACCAAGACTTGATTTTAGCAGGCAGTCTCGAGCAGATGTAAGTCGCAATTTACGGAGAGATGAAGAGGCTTGCACATGATGACAGACTAGCATAGATTATTGTATCAAACCCTGCACGTTTCAGTTTTGTTGCTCTGAACTATTGCAATAATTCAGTATAGCGTGGTCTGGGCAGATGGGAAAATACCGTCATTTCCACGTGCATATGAGCCATCGATCGTTGTCGGTATTTATACTGGGATTGTAGTGGCTTAGTGAACAGACTGTAACGATGGCATGCAGTTACGTGCGGTTACCTACCGAGCTCCTCCGAAGGTAGTAACGGGGTTGATATGAATGGAAGCAATGGTTCGGACACATTAGTCTCAAGGAATGTCACAACTCTCGGAGTGTGCCTATAACGGTATTGGAAACCGCTCTAGGCACTCAGTGATTCACCGGCCTCTTTCCAATTCACGTACACCACAAGTAAGAATAAACATCACATCTCTATCTAACGTCCGTAAAGAAATGTTCACGGGAGAAAGTAAATGTTAAGCAGAAAGTATTCTTCATAAACACAAGCAGCGACGGTGTGTCAACAAATAAAACAATAAGCTGCAAGGGAAAGTAATGTCAGATACAGTAGTTTGTCAGCGAAGTCGTTGAATACAGTTAAAGGAAATCAGTAATGTGGTTCGTGAGTGCGACGTAAAACGAGACCCTTCTCTTCGGCAATAACATGATAATATGCCTAAAACGAAGCGACGACGGCTACACAGATGACAGTATCTATTGGTGAATATGAACTGCAAACATGAAGACGTTGGAACGCTGTAACGGCTGTTAGACCATACGCTTTTTAAAATTTCTTTCTTTTTCGTACTGAATTATAACAGAATTCGAGAATTCTCTCTCTCTCTCTCTCTCTCTCTCTCTATCTATCTATCTAAATTCAAAAGACCGCCCTGTGGACGTAATTTACTCCATTTGCCTCTCTCGGCAAGATCGAGTTTAGGGAAAACCGTATTATTTCTTGTTGTAAGATGTTCCCTAGCATAAAACTTACAAATAACTTTTCAACGCAGGTTACACGCAATAGCCCAATATCGGTTCTGTGGTAGCTTCCCTGTCTCACTTGAGACAAATACATGTTTATAGCAAAATACGAACTGGCCCACACATTGTCAGTAACTTCTTTAAGAGGCGTTACATTCACAAGGACCGTGTACTAAAACACACGGAGTATCAAGCAGGTCGGAAACAAATATATGGATGAATACCGTTCTCCTTTACCTCTTAGCGTACAAGACTTACATCTGTTTTGAACACGATAAATATCAAGAACCGGAGGAGTTCCATCGTGATGGCGACAGCTCTCTATAAACTATGAATTGATGAACTGCGTGCTGCATACTCAGCCTATCAGATCTTATTTTAAAGTGTCACTAATTAAATCCATACTTTACTAGAAGTACCAGTGTGTCATCTTCGCGTGCTGCCGCATCGAGCATCGAACGACTTTCGACAAAGATAAAGTACAGGGCAAACCTTTCTACCGAGTCCAGTTTTACCTACGGACATTTACGCAATTGAAGATAATTAAAACTGCCAACGTTTACATTAATTTTCAACAATTCTATCACCTTTACAGTTTCTAGAATAAAATTAAGCTCTCAAGCAGGGCATATCAAAATACAGCTTAAAAATATCAAGAAGGTGACTGAGGCAGAAGAAGCTTCCCACTGAAATACACGCTCTGGGAAAAATTATTATTATTATTATTTTCCCATGACTCAGCTGACGTGTCATTCAATACTTATCATGGAGTGTTGAGTACTCACAGACACTATTTTTTAAATTTTTTATTGCGTTATGGAAAAACGTATATTGGCGCAGTGCATTCCACACTGCCTCCTAAAATCTACGACGTCGACAAAACTTTAACGCTGATCTACCAGCAGTTCCACAAATATCTCGTATAAATCGACCACTCGCCTTCCCTACCACGTCCTTTTCACATCGTTTTGCAACGTTACGCCTCGACATTCAATCGAAGTGACTGCGTCAAGCAGCACACTACTAACGCTGTATTCGTTTTTCCTATACATCGGCATTAACATATGTTTTTATACATATAGAGCACGTTGCCGTTAATCACACCATCTAGAAATTTTGTCCAAGCCGTCTTGTATCCTCATACAGTCACTCAACGACGACACCTTCTCGTACACCACATCATCAGCAGCTAACAGCCACTGACTGTTGCTCACCCTGTCCGTCAGATCATTCATGTACATAGAGAGTAAGAACGGTCCTGTTAACACTTCACTGGGGCATTAGATTTCTGACGATACACTCGCCTCTGATGAACACAAGCCGTCGACCACAACGTACTGGATTCTATTACTTAAAAAGTATTCGATCCACTCGCATATCTGGGAACCTAACCCGTACACTCCGACTTTCGTTTACATTCGGCAGTGGGGCACCGTGTCAAACGTTTTCTGGAGTATAGGATCTGACTCTTGTCCTTCATCCATGTCTAGGAGAAAAATGGGCAGCTGAGTTGCGTACGAGTCATGCTTTCTAAATCAGTGCCGATTTATGGACAGAAGCCTTTTTGTCTCAAGGAAATCTATTACATACGAATTCAGAGGATGTTCACAAATTCTGCAGCAAACCTATGTTAAGGATATTGGTCACTAATTTTGCGAGTTCATTCCTTTACCCTTCTCATACATCGGAGTCACCTGTGCTTTTTAGTAGTCGCTTAGGATTTTGCGCTGGGCGAGATATTCGCTATAAATGTAAACTAAGTAAGGGGCCAATGCCGTAGAACCCAACTACGATTCCATCCAGGCCTGGCGATTTATTTGTTTCCAGCTCTTTTAGTTGCTTCTGAGCAACGGTCAAACATGTATGTTGGTTCGATCCTCCAGCGCGAGAAATTTAGAACTTCATCTTTCCTATTGCTATATTTTATTGCCACACGAGACTGGTCAACGAGCGAATATCCCGTAGGATCAGTTACGTTAGAAGTATGTCCTGTGTTAACCCACCTCTTTTACTAGTATATCCAAGCTTGAAATCCACCAGGCGCGTTGCTGCTTGGTACAGTGAGTTACATTACCATTCGGTAAAAATAAGCATTAAATCCTAATTCCAAAAACCTACCGTCGTTTACCTACGTTACTTCGGGCAAATGTACTGTTTTTCAGGTGACAGACTCACAAATTAATTACTGCTTTATTTTAGGATCTCAGTATTGTAAAAACAGTCATACGCGGAAGCTCTTGTACAATATTTACACAAAGGAGATTTACCCAGTGATAAAGCACCATCTCTTCAGTTGCGGATTTCAGGTTCAGTAGTAGTTGAAGAACCAATATAGGAACGCTCATTTTACACAGTACAAGAATTTTGTTGAGAGCCATACAACATCATAAGGCTGTACCAGAGTAGATTAAGAAACAGTGATGGTTCAAATGGCTCTGAGCACTATGCGACTTAACTTCTGAGGTCATCAGTCGCCTAGAACTTAGAACTAATTAAACCTAACTAACCTAAGGACATCACATACATCCATGCCCGAGCAGATTCGAAACTGCGACCATAGCGGTCGCCCGGTTCCAGACTATCGCCTAGAACCGCACGGCCACTCCGGCCGGCAAGAAACAAGTGATACTACGAAGGAACGTATCATATTAAACGTAAGAAACAAACATGATGACCACAGAAGTAAATGGAGTGAACGTCCCGGCGGAATGAGCTGCGGCAGGTTACATTACGAAGTGAGAAATTATAATCCAGTAGGTCGTCACCGTAACAGGCAAAGTTAGATACACGAGAGATGGTCCTCGAATTGTGAAGCCATAAAATAAAAGCCAGAAAAGAACTTGAGGCAACTTCTGAGGCTCAATACTTTCGTTGTAACTTTAAAATTGAAATATCTAGCTGGATTCTGGTCCTACTATCATATGGGAGACTTAATCAGAGGGAATAGCCAAATAACAAAAATCATCATGATACAGTTCCAACAAAATAATCAATATCTTGGACTGCAAAGCTACATGGTAACGAAGTCTTAAATATTAAATGTAGCAGGAACTTCAATAACTGGATGTATATAACCACAGACATAAAAAGCAAGAAACAGAAATACTAAGAAAAATTTTCAGCCAATGGAAGCACTGGTGACAAAAACTCACTAATTATATCTACACTTTAAAAAAAAAACGTAACAGAAAAAGGCAACTGAAATATTACTGGCACACTGCCAGAATAAATGAGTACAGTCTGACTGTAGTTTCAATGAAAAATCGCGATCTCTCTCAATGCAAGTGAGGAATAACTGGATACTTGCATTGAAAGAGGATGCCATGGAAACATGTGTCACAGAGAGTATTAAACAGGACAGAACTCGATAGTTAATTATTACTGGTTTCTCCAGCTTAAGCTTACTGAAATTTATACGATTTTTCTGCCTTATATATATATACTCCAAGCCACTGCTTCTTCCCCCTTTGTTAGCAGAGGTTGATGCCGAAAGACTTTGTTTCGCATATACATCTGGCTAAACAATGAAATCAAATCTCTTTATGCCACAAAGAAAACCCTACATGGGGAGCAAATTACAAAGGGCGTTCAAAAAGTTTTGCAGTCGTCTCTAATTTTTTTTTAATTTTTTGCAGGAGGAGAATGAAATTTTTTGTGGATATACTTGGAGCACCTAGCTATAAGTATCTACATAAAAGTATTTTCTTTTATTTACAGGTGAGCCATAGCACCTAGCTATAAGTATCTACATAAAAGTATTTTCTTTTATTTACAGGTGAGCCATAATGGACCTTGAAGTAGATGTCAGGTTGCGATAACGGTCATTTTCATTGACGTTTTGGAACCTGGCTCCACAATTAACTGGGACCGTTACTGTTTTATCATTGGACAAGCTACGACGTGCCATCAAGACCCACAGACCACAACTTCAGGGTCAGCTCATCAGACTACACCATGGCAATGCCAAACCCCATACAGCCCTTATGACGCAGGAGAAAATCAGGAAAATGCGTTGAAAAATTGTTCCTCATCCTCCCTGCAGTCCAGACTTTGCTCCGTCTGATTTTTACCTCTTTGGTCGCCTGAAGGCCCACGTGCGTGGTAGAACATTTGATAGAGAGATCTTATTTCCTTTGTCAAGCGATGATGTAAAAGTCAGTTCTCAGAATTTTACCAAAGTGCATTTACATCTTGGAAAGAACGTTGGGCCAGATGCTTCACAGCTGGTGGGGGCTACATTGAGTAGGTTCAATGTGTAGCTAAATGTTCCTAGTATGTTTACAAAAAATTTCATTCTCCTCTTGAGGGAGAAAAAAAAAAAAAAAAAAGAAAGGAGACGACGATTGTGCAAAACTTTTTGAACGCCCTTTGTAACTAATCTGTAGTAAGCGTAAGACGGAGAAACAAATAATAACTGCTTTTAACAGCTGATACGGAAGATAACCACGCAAACATATTAGGGCTATACAAATCCAGAACTCTGACACTCATCGATTTACAGAAAACACAATCAACAATCATCAGTGAAAAGATGAAGATATTTTGAAAAAAAAAAAAAAAAAGAGAAAAGGATGTCTTGTTTTTCGTTTTTCGTCGTTCCTTAGTAGCTTCAAAATTCGTGGAGGTATCTTTCGTCTTCGCAACTAAATAAAAGGCAGTTTGTTTTTTGCCAAACGCATTTCGCTTCTTTCATTTATGAAGTATCTTCAGTGGTCCATAATAAATGCATTATGTATTAAAAAAAGAAACCACTCGTAATGGCAGCGAAAACTCTGCCATGTTTTGAGAAATCGAAAAAAAAGTGCAGTGCCAAGCGACCACAGGTTAAGAAGTACGCCTATTTACTTCGCCAACAACACAGGATAACGCACCACAACTTCAAAACTACGACAAGTTGTATATTGTGTAGCAGAATAGCTACCAAAATAAATGGACAATAACATCATGTAAGTTAAAAATTGAACCAACTGACGATAGCACGAAAGTGCTGAAACATGTATGGATGAAAAAAAGAAAGGTGTGTCTTGCATAGGGCGGAACTTCTCATCCCATAAACATGTGTATTCCCAAGATATGAGTAAAAGCTGCTTCATTTTTATTTTATTTTATTTTATTTTTTTTTTTCGGAAAGTGGAATCGGTTACTAGATGAATGCCTTTACTTGATGTTCCGGAGAAAGATGAAGCAGTAGCCTTGTGATTCGACAACGCTGCGCCTAACACGGATTATGACAGCCGAGGACCACGACCCGAAACGCCGACGTGTGTGTTCTGTAGTGGGGGGGAAGACATTTCTCTTCAGCGCAGCGAGTGGCCGGCGCAGTTTGTTACCTTCGGCCACTGCGCGGCACTGCCGTCGCTGGCCAGTGCGGGAAGTGAGCTCAGTGTGGTTTCAGTCGCAGCAGGAGGAGGTAGTGTTCAGTGCTCAATGTGCAGTAGTAGTGTATCGCGCCATCTACCATCGGCTGCGCGCGTCACATAACAGTAAGTCCTGGACCATCGCCTCTGCTGTAACATTAGCACTGTCTTCCACGACATTCCACAGCTAGAGATCAATATTTTTTGTACGCACGTGTTTCCTACTACTGTCACCATAACTTGTTAGCGCGTAGTGGTGGGAGTGTTTCTTGCCTTCAGATGACGCTATAAAGAAAGAGGGGACAACCTTGCTTGACGAAGTGTGGTTTTTCAACGCTATCGTGTCGTGAGCAAAACAAGGCAGCAATCACGCTTGGTAGCGAGATTCAATTCTCCTGTATTGTCAAACCGTGAAAAACTGGCTCGACAACCAAGCTTGCATACACACAAAAGGAATATGTCATACTGTACTGCCTGGCCTGGCATCTACGTGAAACAGATAGGCTAGTCTAGCATAGCATAAGTTAACAGGAAACAAACGGGCATAAACTACTTAGGGTGTCGACCGAATGGCAAGTTGCTAACGGGAGGGCAATGTTTTGGGATACTGGTCGCGTAGCAGACATCCGTGCGGGTCACGCCTGAAATGTGAGTCACGTGTAACCAATGTAGCGGAACGCAGTGTCATCTGGGCAGCGTACCGTTCCATCCGATTGTGAGCATAACCACTCACTACTTCCACATATCCTCGGGCCTTGTGATTGTCACGTCATTTCAGCTCTTACAATTTTATACTATCGAATGCCTTACATGTCAAACGTCTTAACCTGCAAACTTACACTATGTATTACTTCAATACGAAAATCGAAGTTGTCTTAAATTTACTTCAGGTGTTATGACTAGAAAAGAGCTTTCATAAGGAACAATAGGAAGGAATGGGACGCAGTCTCCTTACTAGTAACAGCATTTAACACTTTCTTAATGCTACGTAATATGCAAACATTGCATGCATCATTCCATATATGGTTGTTTGTTTGGGCACGGGGCCAAGACGACGACTGGAATTATTCATCTGCTAAACGCTCCAATGCCTGGCGATTGTCAGAAGAGATTACAGGTGCTTCACCTAAAACCAAAGGTTTTATTAAGTACAACTACTGCAAATATACAAGCCTTTTGCAGTTCCCCACATGAAAAGACAGTGTTAACATTTTTGAGTAGTTTGAGATATTTGGTAACTAACCTGTGACAGTCTGTATTCCACACTAATACAAACTGCACGTGACGGACGAGATTGTTTTTCTGACTTATCATAGCTCCAATGACTATTCAGGTCACTAAAGTGTAGGCTTGTGTGGTGGTCGCACTGTTCCCAACAAGTTTATACTAAACGAGCCTATCTTCTACGGATGTTTACCATAAGGTCTTAGTGACGTTAGACATCAGTGGAATAGATAGAAAACGCGCCTTGTACCAGTTGTCTTAAGACTAAAAGCATACCTATTTCAACATAAATTATATTTCGCAAGATCACGAATGTTTGTTTCTTCAGGTCACTTTCAATACCTCCCGCAAGAAACGTCGCTGTTTTTCTTCTTCTGGTAAATGATAAACCAAACGCAAGGCTGCAGTTTAGTGTGACGAGCATACGCCTAAGGGAAAGAACTGATGAGCATCCCTCAAGAAGTGACTGATTATACTGATCCTTACTCGTGCCTGTAACTAAAACTCGAAACGTTTCACATCAAAACAAAATACTTCCATAATTTTCTATAATAGTCAATAGTGTACGACACTATTTCTGTCGGAGGTAAAGCATTGTCAAAGGAAAATTGTATTTTTTCGTTGCTGTTAGGCGGTGGGGACTAAAGTTACGTAAGTGCTTGAAACGGACGATTTGATGATTTCAAGGCTCGCTAATGATAGCGCCCGCTTTCCCTAATGACATTAGTCTACCTGCGGTACACACATGGCCTGGAATCATTCACTGTTACAGGGTTGAACATACGGACGTCAACAAAATGGGTAACTTCTTTCGGGATATTTGGGATGGTTAACAGACTTTAATTTTTAAAGTTAACTTAAATATGCTGCAAATAAAGTTGGGCTACTATGTTGATCATGCCACTGACACTACAGTCGATCTGGATAGATATTTTGAACGACATATCGGCGACAAAAAAACCAAATGCCGTTTTTCCGATGATCGTAAAGCGGCGCCATTTAATGGACGTTTGGAAAGGATCCGCTATGCTGCCCTTTTCGTCTTGTCATATTTTGTAACCGTCCGTCAAGGATGGTCACTACGCGCTGGCACGAGCTCGAGATTGTGTATGAAGTTGCGTCACGGCCGAGTTGCCATGTCTTCAGGGCGACTTTCCCCGCGTCCAGCTAAAGGCCGGCTCCACAACATTGGACTCATGCAATAAATCGGCCGGTAGAGCGTGCTCAGAGCGCCACGAAGCTTTAAGGGCCATTTTACACTATCAAACATCTTTGTTCCTTTATAAAAGCTAGGACCGCGATCCAGAGTACCAAAACAACTATGATAAATATTTGCGACGAAGTAAAGAGCTATCCCACGACGAATTAATAAATAAGGTCATCATGCGGAAACAGTTTAATAAAAGTTAAATTTAAATGTCTAAACATAGCTTTTCCTGTGTGAAAAGCTATGTTTGTGACCTATCCGTTTATGATCAATGTTGGCGGGTAAATAGGGGGGTCGTAATTCCTCGCGTCCCCCTCCCCCATGTATGCAACTTTGCCAAAATACCACCTGTGTTTTTTTTTTATTCGACAGGACCTTTGTTTCTTCTGTTAACAATGATATGCAAGTAACTTACTAAAGAGGCATAGTTCTGTGGCGTCTTTCTGAAACTAGCACTTTCCATCCAATATTTCTCCACAAGTCACTAACTGAATAAATCTTCTTGGGCACTCAAGTAAACTGCGTATTCTGGCAGTTGGGGTTTTGTACTTGCAATTTTGTGTGTACATAAAAAAAAGCAATGATGTCGTAAAAAATGGCCTGTTGTTGAACAGATGTTTTGACAAGGCATTGCAAAGACAAAATGCCCACAATTATATGTATTAGAATGAAACTGATACTATATTATTTTGTATCAGCTACTGTAATGCTCCACTTTTGGACAGTTTTTCGAACACAATTGTGTAATGGACAATAGTTTTATAATATAGCTTTTGAAAATGAGGTTCGTCTTCCCAAAATAACAAAAAACCATCTAGTAATGTAAAAAGAAATCAAAACCTTTTGAAATTTTTTAAGGTTTTAAAAATTGGAGCAAATTAGCTGTTGTAGAGGGTCACTTTGCTCCACTTAACATAAACATTATTTTAACACTGGATAATAAATAGTTTGGGGCAATTCTGTCCCCTTTAAAGACACTACCTTATAGGATCACAGTAAGCCAACATTAATGTATTTTTTGCAAAAATATTTAGAGCAACCTATTTTTGTTTTCCTCTCAAAGACAAGACCAATGTTTCATTAGGTATGTTGGCATGCATATGAAAATATTTTGCACAAGTTCATCACCATCAACCAACTCCAGCACTGAGAAACTGGCTTTTTTCCTTATAAGTTCTGGCGGGTTTATACCTTTAACTGTATCCTCCCATTCATGAAGAATGGTGTCACGATATTTACCACTGCTCCATTTTCATTAAAACTTTCAATAATACCTGGATGTTTATTTTCATACCACAAATACACCTATCTTCTAGCTTATTGGTTTCCTATGGTACTGATAGTGACTCTTCATTCTCTGTACATGCCACTAACACTTCCTTCTGACTTCTTCCCTATGATTCCCAATCTTCACAACTTTTGTCAAGAATTTGTTGTTCTAATAAGTCTTCACTGCATTAGAACAATCAAGTGCTGTCTGGATTCTTTTCTGTACCTGGCACTGGTTCAGAAGCTTTTTGTGAGATTTCAGCTAATTGTTCAATTTCTTAATGGGTTTCAGGCATTCTTTAAAATTTTTAGTGCTGTGCTCTGCATATCCATGAGGTCCTTGCTTCCACTTAAACTTGAACCATACCGTAACAACATTAATCTCCTGGCACTAAGAGAATGACACTTGTTTAAAAGCTGAATCAAGTCTAAGGCGAAGTAATACAAATGCTGTGGAGCTACTCTGATCTCTAATTTGTCAGTGGTGCAAAAGTGGCTCCGTTTTCCCACAAAATAACCTGCATGGTTGCTTCTGCTCATAATTTTGTGGATGTGATTTAGACAATAACTACTTTCTTCACATAAATGAATTAATTCGATTTCTGTTTAAGTAGTCTCATGGTAACAAAATACGACTTTTTCTTGGCAAAAATCACCTCTAAAAATACAAGAACACATATTTGGCTAGCAGAAAACATCCAAGATAGCATGAGGCGCAGTAACTCGAACATATGAGTCGAAACTGTTCTAAAATTTTTATTAGAATGGCACTAGGCAGGACTGAATCTTTTTTCAGAATTGAGCAGTTACCCCTGTAGAGGTAAAGACTTTGTGGTAGTTACAGTTCATGCCCTTGCACTTAATTCAAAATCACAAGATGATCATTTTACGTCTGTCAACAACTAGGAGAAAATTCTTCATTTGTTTTGTCAGATTCAGTTCCATATTAGCAAAAAATTAGGAGAGTAGTAAAATACCTTTTTACTCAATGATGAACTGTGGTTCACTGCAGAATCATTTAGAGATTTGGATTGCTGTCATTTTGAGTAATATAATTTAAATGATCAAAAAGACATTGGAAAAACTGAGATTAATAAGCATGAATACAAAAGTCAATGTGCCCATTATATGTTCGCTTTGGTATCACTCTTGTTAATTCATATGATCTATAACAAGTAAAGCACAAGTTGATACAGTGCTTAATACTTTGGAGATCAAACCCGAGCATAGCTCGGGCCACAACTTTTGTGTCAAATGAGATGGTGTCCGAGTATAGGTCAGGCCACAATTTTTTGGGTGCACGACAACCTTCAACTGGTGGTGCTCTGAAAAAAAGTGTGTGTGTGTGTGTGTGTGTGTGTGTGTGTGTTTGTCTTTGCTACTAATGAAAAAGATTAATTATTGTTTCTTATTGTTTCTTCAGCAGGTGGAATGATGTCAAGTGTTTTACCAAGGCTTCTCTCAGCATTTCTGTTACTACTATCTGTTAGTGGTTCCTCTGCATGTCATAAGGCATGTCATTGCCAGTCTTACAATGAGAAGTTTGAAATAATTTGTGCACATAATCTGAGCTCATGGAATGATTGGCAAATAAAGGAAATCGTATTTAGAGATTCATTAGAGTTGACCTGCAAGTCTGGGATATCGCCTGAAGATGTATATGCGTGGATTGACAGAAGGTTAGCAATATGTCGTGTGAAGTTTGTCACATGGCCAACTTACAAGTTAGTAGTGAAATATTAGTCGCAGGTACATCGGAAAGGAATAATAAAGGGTGACAGTAAATAAACTTCTGCCTAACAGAATGGTAATCTGCTGTTGCCTTTCATTTTATTTCCTTCTTGTGGTACCTGTCAATCACTAAATGCTTTAACTGTATACTGTGTGGTACCATTTACTTCATTCATACAAATATGCGCACTCACATGGAGGTTAAGGAAATTTGCAAGGTTTTGGAGCCACTTTTTTTAGTTTCCTACATATTTTATTTTCTGATTTATCTATCTCCCCTTACCAACACCAAAACCACATACAATGCACTTAGATTTCCGCTCTTATTAAGTCCTGCACAATGTTTTGTCAGTAATCTCTGTCTTGTTTATTACCCTATCTTCCACCACCAAGCTCTTGCATTTTCAAATCTCTTATGGTGCAGAGACTGACAATCAGTCTTTCCTTCTCAAACCATCCAGTGAGTCTCCCGACCTGGTTCTGAGCAATTTTTTCAAAATCTCCTCATTTCCTTAACCTTGCCTGTCCTCTTTCTTCATCCTTCTTCCTTTCCCTTCAATCCTTCAGGTAGGAGGAGGAAACCACTGGCTCCACAAGCTTGCAGATACATGTGTTCTCCTGCCCCTACTTGGTGGTTTTATACAGCCTATATAATTTTTTTTTCACACACTTAATTTACAATTTCTTAGAAATTATTAATTTTTCAAATTTTTGTTTATTTCACAGGAAAAATGACAGCGGACTACCACCTCTAGAACATATAAAAGTTGTAACACTGTCTGACTGCCCTCTGCCGCCAAACGGTATCCCACTTAAAGACATTATTGGCTTAGGTGATGAAGTTAAGAAGTTATACTTCAAGTCTTGTGAGGGAAAAAGTTTCCAAAGAAGCCACTTCAGTGGACTAAATGCATCACTTACTCATCTGACACTTTATAAGTGTGATATCCAGTCACTACCAGCTGATGTTTTCCAGGAACTTGGACTGCTGTTGGAGGAACTTGATATGCGTGAAAACTTCCTGGAAACTGTACCTTCAAATAGCTTGGCTCCCCTTGGAGGTTTGAAATATTTGGAACTTAGCAATAATAGGATACACGCAATAACTGATGGAAGCTTTGTCAATTTGCCTTCTCTCAAACTGCTGAACCTATGGGGCAACAAGGATCTTCAGTTATTTCATGGATCACTGTTGGGTTTGAGGAATCTTACATCTCTTGATCTAGGTGTCTGCAATATAAACTCCCTCCCAGATGGACTTTTCTCTGACTTGAAAAACCTGCAGAATATCAGTTTGGTTGCAAACAATTTTACAACTTTGCCAGAACGTTTATTCTTACCTACTGACTTAAGAGTTCTGAAACTATTCCATAACAGACAGCAGCTACGGATTCCAGACAAGTTACTTGCAAATTTGAAGAACCTGAAGGAAGTTCATATGCACTCAAATGGCATATCAGAATTACCAGAAAATTTGATATGGGATTCTCCCAATGTTTCTGTGCTCAAATTACAGCAAAATAAACTTACGAGATTACCTCCATCCTTGCTTAAGGGAAAACATGATCTGACTCAGCTGGACTTGAGTGAAAATACATTGGAATCCATACCTAATGGTTTTTTTGATACAGCAAATAAACTAAAAACAATAAATTTATCACTTAATCGGATACAAACTCTTCAAAGGCAAGTAGTTCATGCGAAGACTGTTTATGATGTTAAATAATAATTTAACAAGCCATTTATGTAATTTATGTGTTTATTTTACAGGGGAGTTCTACATGGACTGCAACATTTGTTGGAGTTAGACTTATCTCGTAATGAACTACGGGAAATAAAACCTCAATCATTTCCTGATGCTGCCCGACTTGCTTCTCTTGATCTTTCCCACAACAAGTTAAGGGACCTATCAGCTTCAAAAGTAAACATTGGATTTGGGAAATCGTCAGTTTTTAACACACTCATACATTTGGAAGAGCTCAATCTATCCAACAACTTTGTTTCAGAAATTTATTCTGACTGGATGTTATCAATGCTCAATCTTAAGAAACTCAATCTGAGCTACAACAATGTAACACAAATTAGTGTGAGTATATGCACAGTGACTACGATATCTGTTTTTGGTGTTTTTGACTATTTACCTGTTTGTATTCAATTTGGAAATATTCAGAGAGGGTATGTCACTGTAATTACTGAGAGAATTATGTGAAATAATTAGACTGTGGCAACATGCAGCATTTGAAGCAGAATACTGGTATTGGGGAAAGGGTGTGGGGTATATAGTTAAGATTAGATAAATTGCAGTCAGATGCTGTTGCCTACTATATAGTGCTTTCAACAGAATATAGGAAAGGTTGAAATTCAGATTACGGTTTTTCATAATTTCACTTAGGGTGAATCTTCAGATGGTTCCTCAAAAAGCCAAAGCACAGGTGATCGTCCATTGCATTGTTAAACTATCCAAACTTGTGCTATATCTCTAACAACCTTGTCAACCTCTCTTCTTTAAGCTTATTTTTTTAAAAACTGGTTTAATAGCGATCTACTTGTAAGTTGCAGGTCTCTACTGTTGACGTTTTTAGTTCTGACCTTTATATTACATAGTTTGTCTTATTACAGGTGAATGAAATGCAGTTCCTTTCAAATGGTGTGACAGTTGATTTGAGAAGCAATAACCTCACAGTGGTGAACTTGGAAAGTGCTGATGCTATTGCTATTGCGCAAAGCAATAGTAAACTGGTAAAGCCTCATTTCATACTAGCGGATAATACTGTGGACTGCTGTGCATCCTTTCACCTTCTGAAATATGTACATGGGAATGTTCACCCTGCAGTTTACAACATGTTTGATATTGATGCTGATGAAGCCACATGTCTTACAACAAAAAGGTAAATAAACTGTACACAGACTGTTCCAAACTTCTGAAACTGTCTAAAAACTAAGGACATATTCCTATGATCATTATTGTATACAAACATACTTCTTGCAAAGTTGTTCCACTTTCAGAGTACTGTGTGTTCCTCATCATAGGCTCTCGTTTCCAAATGACAGATGTAACATACATATAACAACTGTGGTCAAAATAACACATTTTTGAAAATATAATGTAACTGGATAGATTAAAAAACTACTCATCTAGTGACAGTAAAAACATACGAAAGTTACAGAAATCTGCTGCAAGCATTCAGAGCCATTCTTCTGCCAGTAGGTTTGAAGAGGAAGGTAGAGGGATGAAGAAAAAGGATTGTAGAGGTTTAGGAAATGGGGAAAGTTCTCCCCTAACCCAGGGTTCTGGGTGACTTTTCCAAACTATCCTTTTCCAAACTATCCTCATTTATTTATTTATTTTTCCCCTCTCTCCATCCCTCTTCGTTTCTCCTTCAGCCAGAAGGAGCCACTGGCTCTGAAAGCTTGCAGATTTACTTAACGTATGTATGTGTGTGTTCTGCCACCACTGGGTGAGTAGATTTTTCTATCCATCCTGTAACATTATACACTGAAGAGCCAAAGAAGCTGGTACACCCGCCTAATATCGTGTAGAGCCCCCGCGAGCACGCAGAAGTGCCACAACACAATGTGGCATGGACTCGACTAGAGTCTGAAGTAGTGTTGTAGGGAACTGACAGGGTGGAGATCTCTTCTGAACAACACGCTGCAAGGCATCCCAGATATGATCAATAATGTTTGCATCTAGAAGAGTGTTCCTGGAGCCACTATGTAGCAGTTCTGGATGTGTGGGTGTTGCACTGTCCTGCTGGAACTGCCCATGCCCCCCAACTGTACAGAGCCTTCACCAGTTTGAACAGTCCCCTGCTGATATGCAGAATCGATGGACTCATGAGGTTGTCTCCATATCCGTGCATATCCATCCGCTCAATGCAATTTAAAATGAGACTTGTCCTCAGCCATCAACAGTCCAATGCCAGTGTTGAAGGAATCAGACAAGGCATAAAGCTTTGTGTTGTGCAGACTTCAAGGGTACACCAGCGGGCCTTGGACTCTGAAAGCCCATATTGATGATGTTTCACTGAATGGTTCACACGTTGAGACATGTTGATGGCTCAGCACTGAAATCTGCAACAATTTGCAGAAGGGTTGAACTTCTGTCACACTGAATGATGCTCTTCCATTGTCACTGGTCCCGTTCTTGCGGGATCTGTTTCCGGTCGCAGCGATGTCTGATATTTGATGTTTTGTCAGATTCCTGATATTCACGTTACACTTCTGAAATGGTCATATGGTAAAATCCCCACTTCATCTTTACCTCGGAGCTGCTGTGTCCCATCTCTCGTGCGCCTACTATAACCCCATGTTCATTGTTGTGGTCTTCAGTCCTGAGACTGGTTTGATGCAGCTCTCCATGCTACTCTATCCTGTGCAAGCTTCTTCATCTCCCAGTACCTACTGCAGCCTACATCCTTGTCTTACAACACCTTATTCTGCCCTTTTACATATTGCTGTATCTGAACCTTCTCCTGTAGAGTTAACTTCTCATTTGTTATGTGCCAGCTAAATGATGTTGTCTACACCATATAATATCTGAACACGCTTTTAACAGGCTCATGTCGCAGACGAAGTTAGAAGATATCTTGTGTGAAGGACCTTGCTGTCAACCTCCATGGGAATGCAAGATAAGACTGTGGGATCGTGCCTGGCTCCTCAGATGTGAAAAATGTTGGATAGATGGAAGAAAACCTCCAGTTCCTTCAAATTTTTCATGCAAGCCTGGAGGAACAAAACATTCTGAAGTTTATCTACATAATAATGAGTTTACTAGCATACCAAAAGGTGTTCTGCAGCCTAATCTAAATATAACAGCATTGCACTTGTCTCACAACTGGCTGTCCGAGATCAATATTCATGATATAACACCATTCCTTCAGGTAAGAAAAGTGCAAGCAATATTTTATACTGTGGATCATTTGAACTTACTAGGCTTTCGTTTTTATAGACAGCGGAAAGACATTTGTTGCGCAGCTTCTAGTTTTTAAGGAACATATACAAGATTTTTGCATTTTATGTGTGTCTTGTTTTTACATTAACACTTCATACAGGAAGAGGGAGAAAAATACTGGTACTGAAAACCCTGATGCTCACTGTACTCACTACATAAGTTATTTACAATTAGCCTAATTTCTATCGTGGGAAGTCATTTAAACAGCATATCTATCTTCAGTGCTATGTCCTAATGTTATTCCGCCCTCACAAAGGCCTTGTTTCACATAGAGAAGCATGCCAGATTTGGTATAAACCATGGTTGGTGCACCAAACAGAACATACTCCTCACTGTGATTCGTGTCCATAGGGTGCTTCAGTAATGGTTGTTGGTGGTACCTGGCTCACAGTCCACAATTTGTTTTCAAAAATGGACATTTCCACTGTTGTCCATATGCCAGCCATGTTGTTATGTATGTAGTATATGTAAATAAAACTTAAATATCTGTGAACATGACACATGGCAAAAAATAAAGTTCCATGTACAGTTAGTGAGGACATCGGCCTTTTGAAATTTCCATTACAAGTAGTGGAATAAATATCTTCCACGTAATAGAAAAACTGTTTCACCATTCTCACTTCTTAATATAACCCTTGGTCATTCTTATCAGATCACTGTCTCTATTCAGTAAATTCAATGTGTGAAATAAAAGATATAAACAAGAAGCAAAAAATCCCTACTGAAAGTAGTGCAAGCTATACTGAATTGCAATTGAATCAATGCAACAACATTGAAAGTAATATTGCAATTTAATTGGCCATGTTCCCTGACACATTTACAAAACCTAATGAACTGATTACTGAGGAAGAGCAATTTTATGTGTACAGAACACTGAATATTACAGAAGGTGCTTAATAATTTAAGGCAGTTGAAGAATATCTTACACAGCACGAAGGTGAACAAAAAATACTTCTGGAGGTAGATGTGCATGACCCATTACATATGATTTCACAACTCCAAGTTTCCCTCCCTACATAACAATGAACTGGTCTTACATAGGATTGTCACTGATCTTAACAATTCCTGGAGGCTTTAGCGATCGATCTGTCATTAACTGACATTTAATCATAACAAACATGAGTCATTTTTGATAAATCTTCAATATGCAACTGCCTTGAAATGGCTTATTTTTGTAACATAAGTTAAAAAAAAAAAACAAGATTAAAAAATTCTTTAACCTGCAACTTTTTTCCCCACATCCCATTACAACAAATACTACGTGCTTTTGAGAGATGCTCAATGTCCTGGTGCTTTCAAACAGCATATATTCATATGATGTAAGCTGTAATATAAAACCTAATAAATAAGGGCTTCAACTGCTAATTACCTACAGCAAACCAATATGGCATTCCTGAAGTTCTGCTTGTGATGTAGAATTCAGTCCTGTATCTCACTGGCCATGATCCAGCCCATGAAGCAAAACTCTGACTTGTCTTTCGCACTTCAGAATGCTTTGGAACTGGAAATTTCATGTTGTGGCATCACAAAACACTACCAGCTCCTTGTCCACAAATAGATTCATGTCCCATGTGAGCACTTCTTTCACTAACACTGCAATCATCTGTAGCTATCTAATGACTACAAGTACAGTTTACGGATCACCATTTATTTCAACATGTTTACTATGACACCCAATAAAACAGTATTTGCAGAGATGCCACTTCAGATTTGGACTTGCAATAGGATTATTCTTGTATACAATTATACAACTTGCATCACAACATTAAGTCTCAATTGTTGTGAGAGAAAACCAAGTATTCTCCTTAGCGTAAGAGAATCTGTTTCTTTAACATTGAATCATTTATGTCTTCTAGATCAAACTAGACCTGTCAAAGCAATACTTACAAAAATCCACATCTTAATTATGAAAATATTTACATTAACACAATTATAATTTTGCATTACAGGAACTGGAGCTTAATCACAACTACCTTCAGCATCTGGATGATGAAGTTGTCGCTCTGATTAAAACAAAAAAACCTCCATTGCAGAAAATTGTTTTGTCAGAGAATCCTTGGGAATGTAACTGCAGAACAAAGCAGCTACTTCAGTTCCTCCAAGATGATTATGCGAAGGTAAATTTAAGTGCTTACAGTTCTAGATATACTTTCTATTTGTTATGCAGCTTACTGGGGACTCCAGGTTGTGCAAGAAAATTAAGCTTCCTATTCTATTTTACCACTGAACATCAATATAAACCATACTGCTGTGTATGTAGTAGGAACTTCAATATTAATTAAATATGAATTGATGTTACAGGTAATAGATCGAAGAAATATAACCTGCAATGATGGCCGTCCACTTCCAGAACTAACAAATGATGATCTTTGCCCACTGCCCAAATTTGCAATAATAGTCAGCAGTGTATGTCTCGCCATGACAGGCATTGCTGTTGGTCTTCTTGCCTTCTTATATCATCGTTATCAAGAGGATGTGAAAGTTTGGCTCTACGCCAGGAATTTATGTCTGTGGTTCGTTACGGAGGAAGAACTTGATCGTGACAAAATGTATGATGCTTTTGTCAGTTATTCCCACAAGGATGAGGAGTTTGTTGTAGAACAGTTGGTGAGAGGACTAGAAAATGGTCCAGTTCCTTTCAAACTGTGCCTGCACTATAGGGACTGGATAGCAGGTGAATGGATTACAGAACAAATTGCGCGGTCAATTGAACGATCGTGTAGGACGTTAGTTGTGCTTTCACCAAATTTTCTTGAAAGTGTTTGGGGAAAAATGGAATTCAGAGCAGCTCACAAGAAAGCACTTGCTGAAGGCAGAGCAAGAGTTATAATTGTAATGTACGGAGAGATAGGGGATATGGAAAAGTTGGACCCTGAACTCAAAGCATATCTCTCTACAAACACGTATGTTAAATGGGGTGATCCTTGGTTCTGGGATAAGCTGAGGTATGCATTACCACACTCACAGAAACTACATGGGGCCACCAGGAGTAGAACAGTATCTGACAAAATGGAACTTATTGGCCCTGGAACACCAAGCCCATTAGTAACACCAATTGCTGAAGTGCATAATCCCTTGGAGCAACAGCAACAATGCAATGTAAACTGTTACAATAACAAGGCTTTCACTTAAGTGATATTGTGCTCAAGGTGCTGCTCCCCCAACCCCACAAAAAAAAAAAAAAAAAAAAAAATCACTTATAGTAAAGACTGCAAAACTTATGCATTTGGGGAGAAGAAAAGGGGAAAGAGTGGATGTTTGTTTGTTTGTTTGCATGCATGTGCATGTGTGTGTGTGTCAGTGTCGAAGACTGGATATATTTTACAAAAATTCATGTGTACCTGATTTACTAGAAAGTCTTTCAAACCTAGCATACTATGAAACGTGTAGTAATTTAAGATGATGCAGCTAAATGTGAACAGCAAATATTGTTATTTCATTAGAACTGTTGTAAGTGCCATATTTTAAGCCAAAGTCTAAAGAATAATGTCAATTTTTTTTTTAAGTAATGGCAGCTTGCTTAATCAACAATGTTAAGTCTGACTACATTGATGGCACAATGTAATTAAAGAGACAGAACTGTCAGTATCTCTTGTAAAAATTTTAAGGTCTGATTGTGTATATAAATCTATTAATTTGTTCGTAAGTACAAAAATTTAGCATTTTTAATTTATTATTGTTAAGAGGGTACTTCGAAATTTAGCACTGCAGACAACTCTGTAAACTTTTTCAACAACCGATGAGGGATTCCAAGATGGTGGGAAAAATGGATAAAGGTAAAGAAATATGTTTAAGGAAAAGAAAACAACCAAAATATCTTTGTTCATGGCCTATCCTCCACCACAGTCAAAGAAATATGAACAAATTTCTCACAGACATCTGAGGGATGCCTGCTTTAAGAATTCTTTGTACATCAAGTCACAGGTCTTACAACTAGTTATTGGATGTGCTAAATATACAGCTGTGCAAAATCTTTGAGCTCCCTTTGAAACTGACACGTGTTACAACATCCCTTTCCATCTCACAGTTTTCCATGTATCTTGCAATCTTTATTCTGAAAACTACGTGGTAAGTTTCCCATTGCTTTCCACATATCTAAGTATGTCATGCCTTAAATACTTACCTTAAAGATGACACATTAAGCTACAGACAGACACACATTCCTTCACACAAGTAAGCACACCTCACACACACATAACCATCATCTCCAGCAGCTCTGACCACAATGCAACTGTCGCATGGTATGGAAGCAGCAATCTGGATGGAGCAGGAAAGGGATAGCTGTGTACTGGCAGAGGGAGAGAAGAGTGCCATCTGGCGGAGTGTGCAGGCACTAGCCTGCAAACAGGCACAGCATCGGGAGGCTGTGGGGCAGAGAGATGAGGAAACACAGCGAAAAAGGAGAGGAGTGGGGAAGGGAAAGACAAGTGGGTGTGATGGCTGAAGGTGGTACACAAAGAGGGTGTTAGACGAGAATAGGAAGGAATCTGTTGGGACAGTATGTTTGTTACCATAGGTTGAGGCAGGGATAATTATGGGAGTGAAGTACGTGTAGTAAGGATAAATCTTATCTGCACAGTTCAGAAAAGCTAGTGGTGGAGGGAAGGATCCAGATGGCTCTGGTAGTACCCACTGAAACCAAGCCAGTTGTGTTCCGCTGCATGTTGTGCTACAGACTGGTCTACTACTCTTGCCTGCAGCGGACATTTGTCCTGATGCATAGCAGTTAATATATGGACCAGCTGAAGTGGATGGAAGAGAAGGTGCAGATGCGAATGAATGAAAATAGCATTTCTTTGCCCCGAGTCCAGATCATGAAGATATCATCACTGACCGTGAACCAGTCAAGGGGTTTGGCATGGTAGGAATTATCCTCTAGGTGGCCCATAGTCAGGTCAGCATAAGACGGTACCTACGGCGGTGCCACACATTTATTTGTATACATCCCCTTCAAAGGAGATGTAGTTGTGATTTAGGTTAAAGTTAGTAGGGTGTAATAGGAATGAGGTGGTAGGTTTGGAGTCCAAAGGACATTCGAAAGGATAGTGTTGAATAGCACTAAGATCATCATAACAGATGTTGGTGTATAGAGAGGTGGCATTAAGGGGAGTTGGAATGCCCTATCTCGACAACATTAAATTTAGTGACTTGGCTTCCCTGCATTTCAGGAACCACTGTAGCCATGGCATGAAACTTTTACAGGACATTAAACTGTATGTTCTGAGTCTACTGAACTACAGCAATTGCATTTCAGCCACTGCTTTCAGAAATACAATTTTTAATTACATGGTTAAAATTTTGTGTACTTTTTTGTATATTATCCAAAATAATTTTAATTATGCATAACATTAAGTTCTTTTTTTAGTTCAGTAGACCCAGAATATGTATGTTATCACTCCCTGAAAATTTGAATACTCTACTTAAATTTGTTTCTGAGATTTACGGGGAAATGCAACAGTAAATGTAAATTTTCAGGAAAGGCTTCTTAAGTTTCAAAAGACTGTATCTCATTTAATACATGCTCTCTCTCCCCCCCCCCCCCTTCACTCAGAAGCACCCTGCACCATACTGTATATTATCCTTTTGATCTTTATCCAAGATTTTTCCTTCTTTCTGGACACCTTAGTGGCCAACTGTGCTGCATACTCGGCTTTATCAATGCGAACCTTGTCCATCATTTCAAGTTCTCTGATGCAATTTGCTCCAGTATTAATTCCCAAATGCTGCCATCATTAGAAGCAACAACAGCATCACTGACACCCCACCCCCACTTTAGTATCTTCATTCTAACAAACATTTTTTGGTAAGCGAGTCCATATAAGATTATTGAACAACTCATTGAGATTCTGAATCTGACCATGCAGACACTTCTTCAGTAATTCAGGATTTGCCAGGTCTCTGTAAATAGGTTTTATGTTATCCATGACTGCTGCTGGGATGGAATGTTTATGGCTGTATGAACTGTTTGAGTACTGGGCATTGTGGTAATTGTGCCATAAATCAGGTGCAGGAGGGCAAAGGTGGTGTACTGCTTTTTCATCAGTTGACAGTCTGTGGAACAAGGTAGCCCATACTGCCTGCTTCAGTTTAAAAAAAAATTCTCAGTATTATTTTTAATGGCCATCCCATAGTACTGCTGTAGTTCATCAATCATTTTGTCTGTCAGCCTGCCTCTTATGGTTTAACCATCAGGAAGTTTCTTGTCTCTCAAACTTTGTTTCAACATCCTCAGCCTGGTGCCCATCCTCTTCTGGACATGACCCAACACATTCCAGTTTTGCGATATTCTTCTCACCATAATCTGAGTGGCTACTACACTGTTATATGCTTTTGAGTCTCCATCATTTAAGAACTTAGGGTAACACACTCCCCTTTCATTCACAGATTGACTAAAAATTTCAATAGCTGCACAGGCCTCAATACCATCACTTATTCCTTCATAATTTCTGTCACAGATATTACCTGATTTACTTATAACAATGTTTGGTTAAAATCTGGAAATCTGCTACCTTTCCAGTAGCCACACTGGTCACCGTACCAACAGAATTCTTAGAACTGTAGCCGCACGTCTGCCAAGTGCCATCAAAAACTACTGGTACGTCAGTCATACAATCATTTATTTCAACAGCTTCATTTGTAACACCCTTCATTGACTCACATGCAACAGATTCCACAGCGGCTCCAATAAATCCTGCATACTTGTCGATTTTACAAGGTGGGCGTGCCACACTCATCACAGCACACATTGTTTCTGCTGCAGTGTGTCCTTTGCCAATAGCTCTCAATCCATAAAGCCACCTAATATTTACTTCAAAATAATTATCTTTACACTTATCATAGTTCCAAAATGAATGAGCATCTTTACAACTGGCACAATTAATGATAAGTTTCCTGGCTAGTCCATTTGATACCTCATTGTCTTCATGTAAACTTGACTGGCCCTCCACATATTATTAGGAAATGTAAATCTATCAGAATCTAACCTAACCTACCATTTACATCACTTTTGTTTGAAAACTGTGTATCACAACATTTTATTTTAATCTTTAAAGTGCTAATGGGTGTTTCTCTAGATACTGACAAGTTTGCCTGCATTTCATTTCATTGTCTGTAACTTCACATGCCACATGTTGAAAACAATGTTGCCCTTTATTCAAAAAATCTATTACCATGAAACCCATGTTTCTTAAAAACACTCCATTTTGGTGTCATACTTTACTTTTTGAGAGATTTACCAATCTATTTGTCACTTTTCCTTGGAAAAATGTTAGCTCTTTGAGATACAAAGTGTGTTTATACTATGAAATGATACAATACTGTTTTTGACGGTGCTACCAATACAAACACGTAATTTAACCTTTATAACACAACAATCCACAGCCCTCTATACAAAAAAAATTACCGATTTTATTAGATCTTGAAGTAATGCATGCAAGTTCACAACCCTTTTCCCCTACTTTCATGAAATTTTGAAGATATACATATGTAAATAAATATAAAATTTGTTTGTTTCATATATTTGTTTCTTTGCTACTTTGTTCTTTTTTGCATATCATACGAAAGAGAAATACTGTCTCAAAGATGTAACGCAACTCCACAAGACTATCACATTAAGTTTGTTGTTCTCCTTTTTTTTGTTTTTGGAACATACATGGCAGTTTCTTCGTTTTTGTTTATTCATTTCGGAAATAAGTATTACTTGGTGTTACTTTATGTGACTGGAAAGTGTGTCAACTGAATCACTAGGAGATCACGCAACGTAGTGGCAACCTCCAAGTTTTGCTCAGAAGCAGGTACATGGTCTTTTCTCCACGAATCAGGCACTTTCAATAAAAACTCAAGAGACTCTTGTGTTCTGTATCGAAATATTGCCATGTACGGAATGCATTAAATAATGAGCAATTAAAGAGGTACATGCAAACCTTTATTGACCATTTTATAGTTTTTCTGTGTATAGGATAATAACTCAAATATTGGCCAGCCCGTTCCACTCCTTTCATGTATTTGTTGTAGTCTAATACACTTTCACATTTTTTTAATTGCGTAATTAGTTTTTCTACATTTTCTTTGAGTGTCAGTCAAAGTGAAATTATTTATTGTAGAGATCATTTGTATAGTTCTAGTTTTCTAAGTTCTCCATACCTGTGCAAGGACTTCACCTTTCCGTTGATGACATGCTACAAACACATTGACTTTTATGCGCTTTAGTTTTTCCGGAAACCCTCTATTTTGCCATATCGTTACACAAACTCTAATTTTCTTTTCAAGTAACTTCTCTGAAAGATCCACACTTAAAATAATTGTCCACTCTCCATATGAAGGTTGGCATCACTGGTTTTGCTAAAGGCTGTCCAGTGCCGGAATATATCTTGAATGAGGAAATTTATCCTGTACTCTATAATCACACAGCATCTGAATGGGTATGACATATTTAGTAATTTTTGACGGATTGCAAACTTTAAAATTTAACCGTCAACGCCACAGTATCATTCCTTCATCAACTAAGACGTTTTGTCTTAGATTAAAAGTTTCTTTAAACTTTTTGGAAAAATGAATAATTATGAATACCACTTTGAAAAGCAGGACAGCATTATCCGGTTTATTGTTGTTGTCGAAAAAATGTAAAAATGGTAATATTTGTCTGAATCGGTTGTGGGACATCGTTTTGCGAAATATTGGTGTGTTTATCAACGGATTTGTTGACCAATAATCATCGATCCATGCTTTTAATTCCCATAAGGATAGCAACCTCCCATGAACCATGGACCTTGCCGTTGGTGGGGAGGCTTGCGTGCCTCAGTGATACATATGGCCGTACGGTAAGTGCAACCACAATGGAGGGGTATCTGTTGAGAGGCCAGACATACATGTGGTTCCTGAAGAGGGGCAGCAGCCTTCTCAGTAGTTGCAGGGGCAACAGTCTGGATGATTGACTGATCTGGCCTTGTAACATTAACCAAAACGGCCTTGCTGTGCTGGTACTGTGAACGGCTGAAAACAAGGGGAAACTACAGCCGTAATTTTTCCCGAGGAAATGCAGCTTTACTGTATGATCAAATGATGATGGCATCCTCTTGGGTAAAATATTCCGGAGGTAAAATAGTCCCCCATTCGGATCTCCGGGCTGGGACTACTCAAGAGGATGTCGTTATCAGGAGAAAGAAAACTGGTGTTCTACGGATCGGAGCGTGGGATGTCAGATCCCTTAATTGGGCAGGTAGGTTAGAAAATTTAAAAAGGGAAATGGATAGGTTCAAGTTAGATATAGTGGGAATTAGTGAAGTTCGGTGGCGGGAGGAACAAGACTTTTGGTCAAGCGAATACAGGATTATAAATACAAAGTCAAATAGGGGTAGTGCAGGAGTAGGTTTAATAATGAATAAAAAAATAGGAGTGCAGGTTAGCTACTACAAACAGCATAGTGAACGCATTATTGTGGCCAAGATAGATACGAAGCCCACACCTACTACAGTAGTACAAGTTTATATGCCAACCAGCTCTGCAGATGATGAAGAAATTGATGAAATGTATGACGAGATAAAAGAAATTATTCAGGTAGTGAAGGGAGACGAAAATTTAATAGTCATGGGTGACTGGAATTCGTCAGTAGGAAAAGGGAGAGAAGGAAACATAGTAGGTGAATATGGATTGGGGGGAAGAAATGAAAGAGGAAGCCGCCTTGTAGAATTTTGCACAGAGCATGACTTAATCATAGCTAACACTTGGTTCAAGAATCATAAAAGAAGGTTGTATACCTGGAAGAATCCTGGAGATACTAATAGGTATCAGATAGATTATATAATGGTAAGACAGAGATTTAGGAACCAGGTTTTAAATTGTAAGTCATTTCCAGGGGCAGATGTGGATTCTGACCACAATCTATTGGTTATGAACTGCAGATTGAAACTGAAGAAACTGCAAAAAGGTGGGACCTGGATAAACTGAAAGAACCAGAGGTTGTAGAGAGTTTCAGGGAGAGCATAAGGGAACAATTGACAGGAATGGGGGAAAGAAATACAGTAGAAGAAGAATGGGTAGCTCTGAGGGATGAAGTAGTGACGGCAGCAGACGACCAAGTAGGTAAAAAGACGAGGAGGGCTAACAGAAATCCTTGGGTAACAGAAGAAATATTGAATTTAATTGATGAAAGGAGAAAATATAAAAATGCAGTAAATGAAGCAGGCAAAAAGGAATACAAACGTCTCAAAAATGAGATCGACAGGAAGTGTAAAATGGCTAAGCAGGGATGGCTAGAGGACAAATGTAAGGATGTAGAGGCTGGTCTCACTAGGGGTAAGATAGATACTGCCTACAGGAAAATTGAAGAGACCTTTGGAGAGAAGAGAACCACTTGTATGAATATCAAGAACTCAGATGGATACCCAGTTCTAAGCAAAGAAGGGAAGGCAGAAAGTTGAAGGAGTATATAGAGGGTTTATACAAGAGCGATGTGCTTGAGGACAATATTATGGAAATGGAAGAGGATGTAGATGAAGACGAAATGGGAGATAAGATACTGCGTGAAGAGTTTGACAGAGCACTGAAAGACCTGAGTCGAAACAAGGCCCCGGGTGTAGACAACATTCCATTAGAACTACTGATGGCCTTGGGAGAGCCAGTCATGACAAAACTCTACCATCTGGTGAGCAAGATGTATGAGACAGGCAAAATACCCTCAGACTTCAAGAAGAATATAATAATTCCAATCCCAAAGAAACCAGGTGTTGACAGATGTGAAAATTACCGAACTATCAGTTTAATAAGTCACAGCTGCAAAATACTAACGCGAATTCTTTACAGACGAATGGAAAAACTGGTAGAAGCGGACCTCGGGGAAGATCAGTTTGGATCACGTGAGGCAATACTAACCTTACGACTTATCTTAGAACAAAGATTAAGGAAAGGCAAACCTACGTTTCTAGCATTTGTAGACTTAGAGAAAGCTTTTGACAATGTTAACTGGAATACTCTCTTTCAAATTCTGAAGGTGGCAGGGGTAAAATACAGGGAGCGAAAGGCTATTTACAATTTGTACAGAAACCAGATGGCAGTTATAAGAGTCGAGGGACATGAAAGGGAAGCAGTGGTTGGGAAAGGAGTGAGACAGGGTTGTAGCCTCTCCCCGATGTTATTCAATCCGTATATTGAGCAAGCAGTAAAGGAAACAAAAGAAAAATTCGGAGTAGGTATTAAAATCCATGGATAAGAAATAAAAACTTTGAGGTTCGCCGATGACATTGTAATTTTGTCAGAGACAGCAAAGGACGTGGATGAGCAGTTGAACGGAATGGACAGTGTCTTGAAAGGAGGATATAAGATTAACATCAACAAAAGCAAAACGAGGATAATGGAATGTAGTCGAATTAAGTCTGATAATGCTGAGGGAATTAGATTAGGAAATGGCACACTTAAAGTAGTAAACGAGTTTTGCTATTTGGGGAGCAAAATAACTGATGATGTTCGACGTGGAGAGGATATAAAATGAAGACTGGCAATGGCAAGGAAAGCGTTTCTGAAGAAGAGAAATTTGTTAACATTGAGTATAATGTCTTGAAGTCGTTTCTGAAAGTATTTGTATGGAGTGTAACCATGTATGGAAGTGAAACATGGACGATAACTAGTTTGGACAAGAAGAGAATAGAAGCTTTCAAAATGTGGTGCTACAGAAGAATGCTGAAGATAAGGTGGGTAGATCACATAACTAATGAGGAGGTATTGAATAGGATTGGGGAGAAGAGAAGTTTGTGGCACAACTTGACTAGAAGAAGGGATCGGTTGGTAGGACATGTTTTGAGGCATCAAGGGATCACAAATTTAGCATTGGAGGGCAGCGTGGAGGGTAAAAATCGTAGAGGGAGACCAAGAGATGAATACACTAAGCAGATTCAGAAGGATGTAGGTTGCAGTAGGTACTGGGAGAAGAAGAAGCTTGCACAGGATAGAGCAGCATGGAGAGCTGCATCAAACCATTTTCTACGTTAGGGTCTCGTAACATTGACAAATTTGGCATATTCTTCATCCAGTTTCCTTCTATTGCAATTTTGACTATAGTACTTGCTGGTTTCATGGCTAATATATTCAAATAGACCATTCCCAATATATAATTCTACGATATCCTATGTATCGTTGGGAAATAAGTTTGGAACAGGGGATCCTTGGTTGGGTTGGGTCGTTTGGGGGAAGAGACCAAACTGCGAGGTCATCATATTAGGGAAGGACAGAGAAGGAAGTCGGCTGTGCCCTTTCGAAGGAACCATCCCAGCATTTGCCTGGAGCGATTTAGGGAAATCACGGAAAACCTAAATCAGGATGGCTGGATGGGGGATTGAACCGTCGTCCTCCCGAATGCGAGTCCAGTGTGCTAACCACTGCGCCACCTCACTCAGTCGAAAGGGGATCCTTCAAATTTATTATTGGTCCTCGGTAAATCAAAATCTGACCACTGTGCACAGTCTTCTTCATCTGATTCATCCAAATCGGTTGGCAACCGTACTGTTCGCCGAACTCTTCTTGGATGTATTTCACTATCTTCCAACGATTCTGCTTCACTTTCATTTTTTTGATATCCAATGTCGTCTTCCCAATCGGTCAAATCGTCTGGAACGTCAGCCGAGACGTCCGCGCATTCGTCGTAAATACGTCAGCCGAGACGTCCACGCATTCATCGTAAATAATCATATCGTCTCTTTTGTCTGCCTTGATGAAAGGGCACAAGTACTTCAAAAAAGTTATTGATGTGTGTAACTTATTGTTACCCAAACAAAACATCAACAGAATGCAAAAGATACTAAAGTGCTGTTGCCGGCCACTATGGGATACTATGCTCACGACAATACAGTGGTGTCGCCATCCACTGAGCGATACTACGCACACAACACCACTGTGGTGCTGCCAGCTGTTGATCACTATTTCGCACACAATACCACTGTGGTGCCGCCAGAGGGCATAGTGTTAACAGTGACGATTAGGGTTCTAGGAAGTAAAGGAGTGGGGATGGTGGAGAGGTGGTGAAGGAAGTGGTTGGTATCTTTGACATGGAAGGCTAGATTGTGTGAAAGTGGTTGGAGATGGTGTCAACAAGGGGCAAAATTCTTTGAGTAGGGTCACAATAATCAGTCTCAATTTTAAATGTGCCTACCTGCAACTTGTGTGTCATCTTTTCGGTAAGTTGTGATCATCTTTTCCGTACATCGTGATATTCCAACCTGGAGTTTCTATTATCTGATCGTATCTTAAATATTTATATAAGGTGACAGTTGTCACCAGATGATTTAATACAAGTCTCTTTCAACTCATATACTATTGCAATCTATGTCTGCTTGAACCTGTTCACTGTTATCAAGCTTTTGTCTGCCTCTACAATTTTAACCCTCCCTCCTTCACTTCAGGTTGAGTCCCCAATCTAACCATTCAGGATGTGCAACACAGCTATTTTAACACACACACAGAGAGAGAGAGAGAGAGAGAGAGAGAGAGAGAGAGCACACTTTTGTAACACTTCTTTACAGTGACTTGTATTCTTTAGTCTGTACTGCTTCCTAAGCCCCTTCGCATCTGGATAAAAAGGCATTCTGAAAATTTCACAGTCTAATATAGAAAGTAATTTATCTCACACATCTGACAATTAAACAAAATGTACCAAATTTGGGAAGAAATAAAAGCATACAGGAGTTTGCTGGTAGTCATGCATATTCTTGCCAGTGTGGAAATGAGAGGTGCCGTATCTTAATGGATTTATGTTCAATATAAGATCCAGTCAATAATAATTAATTTAATGTAAAAAAATTTAACAAGCATTTCTTAGCAGTGAGCCATTTAAATCTTGATTTTGAAGACTTGGGCTACAGCCATCAGTTGTCATGATTTGGTTCATACATTCTACAATTCAACTCATTTATTTGTTGTAGTGTTTAAAGGAACATTATCACTGTCATAGTTGTCGTCAGTGTTTAATGTTTTGTTGATAGACACAGAGTAACAGGATAACTCTATTACAAACTACTGCACGCATATACGTTAAGATAGAAAAGGCAACGCGTATCCCATGGTTGTCTTAGGGGAACCATTTGGCATTCACCTAAAGTGAAACACGGAAGAAAACATTAGAAACTTCAGACTCACTCTTCTTTAATGTGAATTCTAAAACTTCTGTGCTGAACTTGGTTACATATTTTTTATGTTATGTAACGAACTGTTATCCTACACTCTTGTAGCAACTGAAGCACCAAACAGTAATTGATGAATGGAATAATTTCAAATTAAACTTTCATTACCCCCTCTCGCTACTGTATTCCAGCCAAACCTTTCCACAACAGATAAAAACTGAACTGATAAAGCATTATGAATTAATTCATACTTCCTTGCCTAATCATATCAGTAATACTAAAAGGAAACACACCATAGCAAAACCACATCACAGTGTCAATTATTACTTGCACCATTACTCTAAAGTGGTGTGAATGTTGTCCTTCCTGAAGTACCAACATTTATTGTCCAGAGGAGATATACTTTGAAGATGGGTCATCCTTTTTGACTGGTGATTTACCTACATCCACATGTGTGGAATCTTTTCTCATCACATGCCTACTATGTCTGTCAGCAATGCTCTGTAGTTTGAAAGTCAGAAGGATGTGCATTTCCAACGCCGAAATGAAGAAATTTAATTTTGTTCATATTTTCTATCCTACCATTATGATTTGCAACATTGGTGATGTATGAGAATTTATTCCTCTTTTATATTATCAACAGATATTGTCCGAATTTTCTAATACTGAGAACTTAGGAGTGCTCTAGATTTTACTTGGGAAGAAACTTTCAGTAGCCATGTCACATAAATTAGTCGTCATTGTTGACAATTGATTGCAACAGTAGTGTCATCTTCTGGTCTTCAAAAAGATTTTGCTATAAAAGTTTTCCATTGTGAGTTAGTATCTCATACCAAGTTGCCATCATTCTTCTTGTGGTCTTCAATGTGAAGACTGGTTTGATGCAGCTCTCCAGGCTACTCTATCCTGTACAAGCCTCTTCATCTCAGATTAACTACTGAATCGGCTTACTGTACTCATCTCTTGGTCTCCTCCTGCAATTTTTACCCCTGCCTCTCTCCCTCCAATACCAAACTGGTGATCCCATGAGGTCTCACAATGTGTCTTTATCAACCGATCCCATCTTCTAGACTGGTTGTGCCACGAATTCTTTTTCCACAATTTATTTCAGTACCTCCTTATTAGTTACATGATCCAACCATCTAATCTTCAGCATTCTTCTGTAACACCACATTTCAAAGCTAATGTTCTCTTCTTGTCTAAACTATTTATCATTGATGTTTCACTTATATACATGGCTGCACTCCACACAAAAATTTTAAGAAAAGACTTTATAACACTTAAGTCTACATTCATTGTTAATAAATTTCTCTTTATTAGAAATGCTTTTTTTGCCATTGCCCATCTACATTTTATATCCTCTCTACTGAAGTAGAAAGGATAAGTTATTTTACTACCCAAATAACAAAACTCCCCTATTACTTTTAGTATCTCGTCTCCTAATCTAATTCCCACATTCCACTATCATTGTTTTCCTTCTGTTGATGTTCATCTTATATCCTCCTTTCAAGACATCGTCCATTCCTTCAACTGCTCTTCCAAGTCCTTTGCTGTCTCTGGCAGAATTACAATATCATCGGAAAACCTCAAAGTTTTTATTTCTTTTTTGTGAACTGAAATTTCTACTCTGAAGTTTTCTTTGGATTACTTTGTTCAATGTGCAGATTGAGTAGTATCAGCAACAGGCTACAAAACTACCTCTATCCCTTCGCACCCAATGCTTCCCTTTCGTGCCCCTCCCCTCTTGCAACTGCCCTCTGGTTTCTGTAGAAATTGTAAGTAGCTTTCTGCTGCCCATATTTTACCCCTAGTACCTTCATAATTTTGAAGACCGTATTCCGGTCAACCATGTCAAAAGCTATCTTGTAAGTATACAAATGCTATCAACGTATGTTTGCCTTTCCTCAACCTACTTTGTAAGGAGAATCATGGGGCATATTCCCACATTTCTCTTCCCCAAGGTTGGCTTCTACCAGTTCTTCCACTCTTCTGTAAAGAATTTGTTTTAGTATTTTGCAACCATGACTTATCAAACTGATAGTTCGATTATATTAACATCTGACAGCATCTGCTTTTTTTGTAACAGGAATTGTTGCACTCCTCTTGGTGTCTCACGGTATTTCAGCTGTCTCTTCCATCTTCCACACCAGATGGAAGATTTTTGTCATGGCTGACTCTCCCAAGGCTAGCAGTAGTTCTGACAGAATGCCATCTAATTCCAGTGCCTTTTTTCGATGCACGTCTTCCAGTGCTCTATCAAATTCTCACAGCACCATGTTTCCAATCTCACCTTCATCTGCATCCTCATCCATTTCTATAATATTGCCTTCAAGCTCATTTCCCTTGTACAGACCTTCTATATACCCCTTCCACCTTTCAGCTTTCCCTTTACAGCTTAGTACTACTTTCTCATCTCAGTTCTTGACATTCATACATCTGCTTTTCTTTTCTTGCCTCCTTAATTTTCCTGTATGTGGTATCTACCTTTCCAATAGCGAAATATGCTTCAAATGTTTGTCCTCTAGTTGTACCTGCCAACTCATTTTTTAGATGCTTATATTTCCTTTTACCCGCTTCATTTGCTTAATTTTTATATTTTCTCGTCATCAAATAAATTCAGTATTTCCTGTGATATCCAAAGATTTCTACTAGGCCTTGTCTTTTTACCTGTTTTATCCTCTGCTGTCTTCACTATTTCATCTCTCAAAGCACCCATTCATCTTCTATTGTATTCCTTTTCCCTGTTCTAATCAATCATTGCCTAATGCTTCCTCTCAAATTCTTGCCAACCTCTGGTTCTTTCAGCTTATCCAGGTCCTTCCCCTTAATTTCCTACCTGTTTGCAGTTTATAAGTAAAACCATTTACAGTTACATAGCACCTTGTGCACATGGGTGTGTTTGCATATCTAGCAGCGACAGAGACTTGTTAATTCTTTAAATGCTTAGCTGTTCATCTGTTTAAGTTTGTGCGACATGTTACATACATTATAGATCTACGTTAGCCAAAGTATACGTTGCAATTCTAGTAGACAGTGCAACTCTAATACATAATGCGACGCAAGAATACCGTTGTACCGTATACTTCAGCTAAGGTGGGTCCATGATGTATGTACCATATCATGCAGAAGTAAACATATGGACAAATGTGCATTTTATTGTATATCATACACTTTAAGAAGTAACTAGCCTCTGTGAGTGCTACATATGCAGACATGCCCATGTGCACAAAGTCTTTTTAACTGTAAATGGTTTTAATTTTGACAAACCTATTTTATCCATCATAATGACAAAATGGTGTGAGGACTAACTCACAATGGAACACGTTCTGCAACAAAAAAATTTTCAAGACCAGACAATGATAGTTACAACATTCAAAAGAGGTTACCAAAAATAAAGACTTACTTATGCAATCTTGGCTGCTGCAACTTTTTAGCTGAACAGATTGTCCACCCCCCAGTAGCTGAATGGTCAGCGTGATGGATTGTAAATCCTCTGGGCCCGGGTTCGATTCCCAGCTGGGTCGGGGAATTTTCTGCGCCCAAGGACTGGGTGTTGTGCTGTAATCATCCTCCTCCTCATCGACTGCAGGTCGCCAAAATGGCATCAAATTGAAAGATCGGCACCTGGTGAACAGTCTACCCGACAAGGGGCCCTAGGCATACGATTAAAGAAATAAATCTGAACAGATATTGTGTTTGCATAAAGTTATACCCAACATTTGCACCGTGATTGGAGAGGAAGAAAATAATAGTAGTTTAAATGTGCAGACAAAGTTCACAGATTTTTCATTCTGAATGATCTCTAGAAATTGTAGAAACTGTTTTTCTGCACATCAGTAAGTTTTAAATGCACCAATTATTCATGGTTAATATGTGAAATTACAGCATCAGCTCAAGTTCAGCAAAGTTGATTCTTTTCCACGAGTATTTTAAACACACTTATGCAACTGCTCCTCACTCAAATCAAAAAGCTATGATCAAAATTACTTAAAAGCTTTTGCAGACAGACTGGTAACAAGATACTGAAATATTTTGTATATAAATTTATGCTCTTCTCGAACCGCTCAAAAACATTGAGACAGTAAAATTTCTTCACTTCTGAATCTGAATCTTTGCTACTGAATAATAATAATAATAATAATAATAATAATAATAATAATAATAATAACAATAACAATAATAATAAAACAGCTTTGTTGGGTGTAATTTGCAGTCAATTCTGCTACTAGGTCAGCATTCTTCAACATTTCAAGCTTCATAAATCCTCTGGTTTTTCTCTCTTCTGTCAATGAACAGCAAGTGTTTGCATGTTAAATTAAAACCCCCAACTCCGCTGCATTGGTATGGACATGACACTGATGATCAATCAGTAGCAAACTGACCTGACAGACTAGGAGCCCAAGGGCAACAATAACGGCTCCTCAGATTGGTGAGTGTGCTGGTGGAAAACTGACAAATACTATAATAATTCAATGTTCTGCTTTGCATTCCTTTACTTAAAAACTCACAACACAATAACTACAACGTGTAACGAAATGACTCTATACATTTGTTGCAGTCATGTTACAGTTGAATTTTTCATAGTCTTCCAGAATTCCCTGAGAATTCAAGGTTTCCCACGCAAGCTGCCTATGGCTTTAGTACTGTGATGTAATATGGGCAGATGATGGTCAAAACATTATTTGCGTATCACAACTACCTCTATTTCAAACAAGCAGAAGAAAGGCATGAGTGGTACTACTCTTTCAAAGGTCAAAAATCATTATGTGGAAAAACTGTCATGTCTAATTTGTTGGAATTCTACTGGAACATTTTTGTTTGCCAATTAGTCTGTCCATTTTTCTACTTTTTTCCATTCCATATGTTTGAAAACAGATAGAACCTTGCATAAAATCTCAAGCCAAAGCATGTACATATTACAGAAGTATAGCATTCTCTGCAACCATAATATACCTACCAATTCCATATTCTTTTTACTGAATTTCAGTCAATTACCAAGAAAGCTCACCACCTACCTTGCAGGTGAAACAACAGCAACTAATTAAAGAGTAACAGTAATGACAGGTTTTACTTACACTCATTATATACGGGTCTCTTGCAGTCACAGCATCACTGCACATAATTTGTATGTGAGCACTCGAGTTTTTACCTACCAAGAAACAAGAAAAGATATGTTTCCTTGGAGTAAAAGAAAGAACTGAGTGGAAAAAACTGAGTTTTTTGCCATATAAATTAATTTCTCAAGTGTAGGTCTCTTAAAATAATCCACACATACTGCGTACGCCACTATATTATACTAGTGAGCAGCGAAACTGGCAGCTGGAGGGCAAGTATAGAAGGTACCCCCTTCCACCTTTTCTGTATGCTTTCCCCTCCTCGTCTCGCCCTACACCTCAGTTGTCGCAGGTTGGAAGCCTTTGGTCTGCACTAGTCATGTGGAATGTGGTGAACTATTGCAAAGCCTTGCTTGCAGCAGCAAAATGAAGCACAGTGTTGTCACACTGAACCTACTAACAATAAGCATTCATTCAGTAGTTGCTTCCTACAATGCTACCTGTGTGGCACATGGGGCAGAAATGAAACCAAGATTACAGTGTGTGCTTAGAGTTATGGACTAAGCTGCACTAGGCCAAAGGCTTCTCACTGGCACTTACCAATGAGGGGGAAATGAGGCGGTAGGAGAATTGACCTATCTTCTCCTAGCTACCATTTTGTTGTTCACTAGTACAATGAAGTATGTTGGTAACAGATTGCTGTTATCATTCGCCTGTACATACTATCACATGCACTTTTAAGCCTTAGAAATAATTATTGTTTATGATATGTTTACTGATGAGGTTCAATACAGTCTTATTGGAAGACTAAATATCGTTTGTTAAATAAATTGAAATCAATAATTACCAAAATATTGAATTGTGGTCCTGATGGGTAATTAACATCCTATTGAAACTAGGAGGGTTTTACAGAACATGAACTATACTTCTACATACTCGTCCGATTTCTGTGATATTGCCCCACTGTGGGACAATACTTGAATCAATATTCCCTTACCTGTATCCATTCCCTTACTGTAGCCCTACTGTTTCTGGGAGGGCATGAAAAAGTGAAATCACATTTGTGTAAGTCAACAGTTCCAGTAGGGCAATCAAGTGCCTCTTATCCTAAGCCTTAAGAAGTTTTTCTGCTATGTTGGAAGTATAACATTGGGCACTGTGAGAAAACAAAACACATTCCTTTGTTCAGAATCCCAGAAACCTTTTATTGGAGATTGTGTGTGTGTCACAGTATGCTGCTATGCTTATACTTTGTCCCCTGGAGTTAATTCTAACAGTAGGTACCACCAGTTATTTGTCAGGTGTCTGCTCAATAAATTCACCTGGTTGTCTCAATCAAATATTTCATAAAACCTTCCTTATTATGAGCAAATTATATAATTTGAATATGTCATGGAATGTTGCCCAATCTCCTTATTTTAGCATAAACCACTTCCAGCTCTACTGTTCCTGATACAGATCAATTGCTCAGTCTGTCCTACAATGAATATCAGATGGCCTGGTACCTTCTGTACAAAGTACATACATAGTGTCCCAACTTCTCCCTTATGGCCCTTGCCAAAAAAAAAAAAAAAAAAAAAAAAAAAAAAAAAAAAAAAGGAGAGAGAGAGAGAGAGAGAGAGACATTTGTTCTGCTATTGTACTTCACTGCACACACTGACAGCAGGCAAAAAGGAAGGAGCTACACTTTTTGTAAAGATCGTGAATACATTTATGTGTAGCCTCTTCTATAAATTACCTTAACATCTCTTATGCAAACATATCTTGCAGTGTATACTTATTCCTTGAGCCTTTCTTGTTGTTGTTGTTGTTGTCTTCAGTCCTGAGACTGGTTTGATGCAGCTCTCCATGCTGTTCTATCCTGTGCAAGCTTCTTCATCTCCCAGTACTTACTGCAACCTCCATCCTTCTAATTCTGCTTAGTGTATTCATCTCTTGGTCTCCCTCTATGATTTTTACCCTCCATGCTGCCCTACAATGCTAAATTTCTGATCCCTTGATGCCTCAGAACATGTCCTACCAACCGGTCCCTCCTTCTTGTCAAGTCGTGCCACAAACTCCTCCCCAATTCTATTCAATACCTCCTCATTAGTTATGTGATCTACCCATCTGATCTTAAGCATTCTTCTGTAGCTCCACATTTCAAAAGCTTCTATTCTCTTCTTGTCCAAACTATTTATCGTCCATGTTTCACTTCCATACATGGCCACACTCCATACAAATACTTTCAGAAACGACTTAATGACACTTAAATCTATACTCGATGTTAACAAATTTCTCTTTTTCAGAAACGCTTTCCTTGCCATTGCCAGTCTACATTTTATATCCTCTCTACTTTGACCATCATCAGTTATTTAGCTCCCCAAATAGCTAAACTCCTTTACCACTTTAAGTGTCTCATTTCCTAATCTAATTCCCTCAGCATCACCAGACTTAATTCGACTACATTCCATAATCCTTGTTTTGCTTTTGTTGATGTTCATCTTATATCCTCCTTTCAAGACACTGTCCATTCCGTTCAACTGTTCTTCTAACCAATTTCATTTTAAATTTGACATCAAATTTGTACTCTCACTCCCTGCACCATAATGCTATCTCCCAGACTCCCACTAGAAGAGCAATTTTGATTTTCCCAAATTTAATGGAACACACACACATTTGTGGAGTCAGTTTGAAAATGGAGATCTCTTTAGACTGAATTGCCTCTATAGTCCACTGATCACTGTCAAATAAACTATTCAGTTCAATAACATACATATCAATGTATATTAATTTAGATATATTAATTTACTGTACCATACCCTCTGATGGTAGTAACATTCAGTTACCCAGTCTTGTGGTCCTATTGGACCTTGTTTCTTTGGTGCACAGTTCCAAAGAGATTTTACTTAGTTATTGCTTAAGACCACAATCATGTGAAATTGTCACAAAAAATGAGGTTAACAATCTTAATATTGATGACATTTACCACAGTAATTATTTCTCTTAAATGTAAGCACTCAATGATGTCATATGTAGGCTGTTTGTGCATATGTTTCGGCACTGCACAAGGAGGACGTCTGAGCCAGAAGTTGAACACTGTACTCAATGTGGCAACATCTGAAAGTTATATGCCAATGTAGGTAAGTGCTCTCTGGTATTAGTAATGATATCTGAGAAGAAGACATTCTTTGATATAGTGGAGCAATATATGAAATAAAGATCATTAACTGAATTTCTGTAGCATGTCTAAATACAATTTAGAAAAGTGCTAAAACTGAGAATTATTTATTACTGTTATCATGAGCATGGTAATATGAATATTGGTGCTTTTGAATGGGGGGGGGGGGGGGGGCAAATGGGAATCCAATAGAACATTTAAACACATATTATAGTCCAGTCTACAGGGAATGGCTAACATGATATGTACCCCTGTGTAATAACTGTATTTAAAAAAAAAATATCTATAGTGTCGCCCATCCTCCTGTGTTGAAGACTGCCAACTAGCAGGTGAGAATGTCAGTGACAGCTGTAATATACTGTGGTGTTGAAATTTCATTTATGTCTATTGTTGCATGAGCTTCAGTAACGAAAACTATCATTCTTACTGTTATTGGGAGAATTACCATGTCAACAGTAACGATACTATACACTGAACATGAAGAACACTCCAGAAAAACACAACATTTGTTCAAAATTGAAGCTGCTAACTAATGGAGACAATAGTATTTTGAAGCAGACTGCAGACAGCAAGCACACCAGTTAACATCTGAGATAAATAAATATCTACAATGCATGATGATAAACTATCTGGTATGAAATGAATGTGGCAAACATTCACATTAACATGGTTGTTTCAGAACCACTGATTACACCATGCAATACTTTGAAATAGTGAAATTAGTGTTGTCAGCACACAAATTATACAACTACAAAAGGAAACTGTCATCTGTCTGTCTTAATTTCTTCATGATACATGAACATATTTACATTTGGCGTAAGCTAGCTGAAGCCTATCATGTGAACTGTATCATCTGTCCTTCAGTGAAGCACAATGAGGGTTCATATGGTGCTGTGAGGCATGTTGCCATACTGTGGTCTTGGTTCACTTGTCATCCTGCATGGGTAAGCTACAATGCAAGATTAAGCAAGTGTTTGAGCTTAAAATTCTCACTTTATGCTGCTAACCATGTTCTCAGGTGAACACCCTGGGCTGAAGAAGACAATTTTGCTCCCACGACAGTTCTGGATTTGCCGTAGACAGGTTTGATAAACACAATGATGAAGAATAACATGTCTGCCCCCTCAGTTCCCTGTTCTGAATATAACTGAACCCCTGTGGAGTGTTTAGGAGCCCAAGCTGTGCAACTGATTTCCTCCTGAAAGGGCACTTTGAATAACTAACCTTTGGCCATGAGGAGTGGGTATGTGATCTGCACTTGGTCACCTGAAATATCATACGTAGCCATAAACACTACCACTGTGTAACTTCACAGTTCTTTGTATAAGACTCATTTCCAGTTGTTTGCGTTTAGCCTTTTATGAAAGGCATTTTGTACACAATTTATTTTGCTTTTAATGCAACACTGTTGCTGGATATTGTTACTCATCAAGATACACTTTCCCGTATGCTTTTTATAAGCTGGTATTTCCCATCAATTTAATATCCCTGCAGCTACAAGTTTTCTTCCTTCATGTTACAAGTAACATTTTTCTCACTTTGAATCTATATCCCATATTCTTTGAGCTTTCAACGGACTACTCAGTCCCAACCACAGTACGACATGTTAGTAACATGTTATTTTGCTTCTTCCTTATGCTCCTCTTCAATGGGGCAACAGGATGCAGCTGTGAACACTCATTTTTTTCTCATGCCACTTGCATCTGATTAGAACTCAACCCATTAAGCTAGAGTTCTACCCAAGTTTGGGAGGACAGTATTTCAAAACTATTCTGGTATTTCCCTAAGGTTATACTAAAACCTGAACCATATTGGTAAAATTCAGACTTGGACCTCATGCTTTCAAAAGAAAAACCTAATGTCTTGAGCACTGTGCTAACCTGCTCAGTTGGCAATACAGTAACTCAACCACATATGTGTTTTTAACTTGCTTGCTTCCGACATCTAACTGTCCCCATCCCTCAATAGCAGCAAAACCCTTTACTAAAAACTGCTGTCCTGTCTACCTCCAATATGAATTCATAAATGAAAAGGAAAAAAAAACACTAAAAAGAGCTACATTTATGTTTTAGATCATTAAATTAATACCAGCAACTATTTGTTATCTTCAACAATACCTAACATATTCTCCTGTAATTTTCGAGCTTTATGACCATGGCTATAGTTAGCTACGGAATAATTTTATTGTTTTATTTAACAGGCAATAAATCCAAAAATTTCACAATTTTACTTACCTGATCATATTAATTGAATAAATTAATTATAAGAAGCAAAATAACAATAAAATGCTTCTCACCTTGAGCACCTTGACAAGCATTTCCTGTGATGTATATATGTAGAGAATTACTAGAGTCATCATACTGCAGTGTTGTTTCATTTCCAAATGACTCCCATGTTCTGTTAATTTGTCTACAGACGATTCCATTACAAACGCTTTCAACAGTACACAACCGCATTATGTAAGATGATGTAACCTGGAAGTCAAAATTTGAAATGTGAAACTAACACTATGTCTGCAACCTACAACAAGTAAATTACAAATGAGAGCACGGAAAATGATTCAAGATTCCTTAGTTTAAAGCATTATACTCCCATTACCAGGTTCTTATTTCTGAGTTTGCAATACTAAAAAGGAATTAATGTTGTTTTTATGTTACTTCGTATGTGTGCATCCTCAAAACAACCTTGGCCATGTACAAACTCACTAGGTAGTTGGGACGTGCTTACCAACATGCTGTTTGGATTCATGGTGCATTAGTTACAGTGACACAACAGGTGCAGATTGCGAGCAAAGAGTGAACATTAAGTTCTGCATTAAGCTTGTGAAAACCCCTTCTGAAATGTGTAAAATAATTAAGCACTTTCAAGAAGTTGTGCTTTCAAGTGGCACAATAGGTTTCATGAAGGCAGAGATTCTGTGCAAGATGATCCCAAGGCTGGTCACCTGTCTGCAGAACATAACACAAACATAAAGTGTGTAAAACAGTTATTGCAAGAAGATCATCATCACATAACTGTGCGTGCAATATCAGAACAACTTAATTTGAATTGTTATGTGTGTCATACGATTTTACAGGAAAATTTAGGGAAATTGAAACTTAATGCAAAACTTGTCCCTCACACTAACAGACGAACACAAAGAGGAAATTACTTTTGGATACATTGTGGGAGTGAACAGTGACCGAAGTGTTACAAATATTTACTGTCAAAAACAGCCTTTATCACAATTTAGCTATTATGGTGACCGGTTTCGACCACTACTGTGGTCATATTCAGACCTACAAGTTGTATACAAAGCTTTAATTAGAGGGCCACATACATTAAAGAAAATACATAAACTTATAAAGCTATACAACAATGAATTACCAATGCGTAAGGACCTCTTTCTGCTGGAGAATCGCTACTGGAGAAACCAGTGCACATCTTACTGTATATAATGGAGGCTCCGCCCACTTCTGACGGAATGATGTCATTACTAACCAATGGGTTATAGGTCAAATAACAATGTAAAATTTCTTAGTTAAAAGAACAAGTTTAGTGTGTGTTTATTTTCCTTTCTTGACAATGTCCTTTTAACTAAGAAATTTTACATTGTTATTCCACCTTAACCCATTGGTTAGTAATGACATCATTCCATCAGAAGTGGGCAGAGCCGCCATTACATACAGTAAGATGTGCACTGGTTTCTCGAGTAGTGATTCTCCAGCAGAAGGAGGTCCTTACTCATTGGTAATTCATCGTTTTATAGCTTTATAACGTTATGTATTTTCTTTCTTGTGTGTAGCCCTCTAATTAAAGCTTTGTATACGACTTGTAGGTCTGAAGATGACCACAGTAGTGGTCAAAACCGGTCACCATAATAAATAAATTGTGATTAAGACTGTTTTTATAGTAAATATTAATAAATACTAAGAGGAAAGATGAAGAATTTCTTCTGAACTACTGGAAAGAGCCAGACATGATCCCAAATTTATGTCAAAGATTATTGCTGGCAATGAAAGTTGGTGCTTCTAGCATGACCCTCACATGAAGCATCAAAGTGCTGCATGGTGAAGTCCTGGAGTACTCGCCTTAAAAAGAGAGAGAGAGAGAGATAAAATGACAACATTCGAGAACGATGACAATGCTGATTTTCTTTGATGGTAAAGCATCGTTCATTTTGAGTCTGTTCCTCCACGTCATACAGTGAACCAAACTTTTTACATCTAAGTCTTGTGACATTTGTGACAAGCAATTCAATGTCGCCACCCTGGTTTGTGGCCTTCTCAGGACTTGTTCTTACTGCATGACAATGCAAGAACCCAGACTGCTTATCTGTTACTGAGCATCTGACAAGACATTCGGTTATCGCCATCCCACACCTGCCATATTCGCCCAATCTCTTGCCTTAAGTTTTTCTTGTTTTTATGAGTGAGAAGGCAACTGAAATACAAGCTTCATCAATATATTGCAGACATCCAATGGGCTTGTGATAAACAAACTTACAGCATCGCAGTTGAGAATTTCTCTGCTTCCTTCCAAGGCCTCCAGAAACTTTGTATAGATAGCCAAGGGATTACTTCAATAGGAGCTAGGATCATTATATATATATATATATATATATATATATATATATATATATATATATATATATATATATAAAAGAGAGAGAGAGAGAGAGAGAGAACTGTCCTGGAACTTTTCTGACAAAGGGAGTAGGTACTGGTACAGTCTTGTGATAGATTAAAATGTAATTTGCAAGATAGTATATTAAATGAAAATGTAATGGCTCAACATTAACACATTTATGCTACATGGATTCAGACTACTACTTAGTCACATATTTTTCACAAGAACAGCTTCCATGCAGGGGCTCTTTTAGACTAGCGTGGTAAGTATCCATCTGGTGTAACTGTCAAATTTTCCTTCTACATCTACATCTTTATACATACTCCTCAAGCCATCGCATCGTGCATGGCGGATGGTGCCTTGTACCACTGCTACCCATATTTTTTCCCTGTTCCACTTCCAAATGGAGTGAGGGAAATATGACCAACTATATGCCTCTGTTAAGAGTCTTAATTTCTCTTACTTTATCTTTGTTGTCATTATGTGTAACATACACTAGCAACAGTGGAATTGTTCTCTAGTCTACCTAAGATGCCAGTTCTCTATACTTTCTTGATTGTGCTTCATGAAAAGATCACCATCTTCTCTCCAGGTATTCCCATTTGAGTTCACAAAGCATCTCCTTAATATTAGCGTGCAGACTGAATCTACCAGAAACAAATCTAACAGTACACTTCTGAAATGCTCCAACGTTTTACTCTAATCCGACCTGATGGGGATCCTATACCCATCAGCAGTACTCGAGTATGAGTCACACTAGTGTTCTGTGTGCAGGCTCTTTTTATATGAGCTACATGTTCCTAAAAATCTCCCTACATACCAAAGTTGACCATTTGTCTTCCCTACTACATCATTTTGCAATTTACACCTAGACATTTAATCTATATGACTGTGTCGAGCAGCAGACTACTAATGCAGTGTACGAATGTTATAGGATTAGTTTCCTTCTAACCTGCTGTAACTCACATTCTTCGACATTTAGAGAGAGCAGACATTTATCGCACCAACTGGAAATTCTGTCCTAGACATCTTACATCCTCCTACAATCACTTAACGGCAACAGCTTGCTGTACAGCAAAGCATCATCAGCAAACAGCCATAAATTGCTGCTCACACTGTCCACCAGATCATTTATGTATGGGGTTCACAGAAATGTTGCAAAAACTTCTAGGGGAGGTGGGGCATAAGACATGGTTGTTGTGGTCTTCCATTCAGAGACTGGTTCGATGCAGTTCTCCATGCTACTCTAACCTGTGCAAGCCTCTTCACCTCCGAATAACTACTGTAATCTGCTTAGGGTATTCATCTTTTGATCTCCCTCTATGATTTTTACCCTCCATGCTTCCCTCCAATACTAAATTGGTGGTCTCTTGATGCCTCAGAACGTGTCCTACCAGCCACCCCTTCTAGTCATGTTGTGCCACAAATTTCTCTTCTCCTCAATTCCATTCAGTACCTCCTCATTAGTTACATGATCTACCCACCTAATCTTCAGTATTCTTGTGTAGCACCACATTTTGAAAGCTTCTATTCCCATATTGTCTAAACTAGTTATCATCGATGTTTTAGTTCCATACATGACTACACTCCACACAAATACTTTCATAAAAGGCTTCCTGACACTCAAATTATACTTGATGTTAACAAATTTCTCTTCTTTAGAAATGCTTTCCTTGCCATAGCCAGTCTACATCAGTTATTTTGCTTCCCAAATAGCAACACTCATTTAGTACTTTAAGTGTCTCATTTCCTAATCTAATTCCCTCAGCATCACCTGATTTAATATGACTACATTCCATTATCCTTGTTTAGCTTTAGTTGATGTTCATCTTATATCCTCCTTTCAAGACACTGTCCATTCCGTTCAACTGCTCTTCCAGGTCCTTTGCTGTCTCTAACAGAATTACAATGTCGTCCGCAAACCTCAAAATTTTTATTTCTTCTCCATGGATTTTAATTCCTACTCCAAGTTTTTCTTTGGTTTCGTATATTGCTTGCTCAATATACAGATCGAATAACATCGGGGACAGGCTACAAACCTGCCTCACTCTGTTCTCAATCACTGCTTCCATCTCATGCCCTCGACTCTTATAAATGCCATCTGGTTTCTTTACAGTTGTTAATAGCCTTTCACTTCCTCTATTTTACACCTGCCACCTTCACAATTTGAAAGAGAGTATTCCTATCAACATTTTCAAAAGCTTTCTCTAAGTCTACAAATGCTACACATTAGGTTTGCCTTTCCTTAACCTATCTTCTAAGATAAGTCGTAGGGTCAGTATTGCCTTGCGTGTTCCAACATTTCTACAGAATCCAACTGATCTTCCCCAAGGTTGGCTTCTGTCTGTCTTCCCATTCACCTGTAGGGAAGTCGTGTTAGTATTTTGCAACCGTGACTTATTAAACTGATAGTTCAGTAATTTTCACACCTGTCACAGCATCTGCTTTCTTTGGGATTTGAATTATTATATTCTTCTTGAAGTCTTGACAGTATTTCGCCTGTCTCACATGTCCTGCTCACCAGATGTAAGAGTTTTGTCATGGCTGGCTCTCCCAAGGCTATCAGTAGTTCTAATGGGATGTTGTCTACTACCGCGGCCCTGTTTTGACTTAGGTCTTCAGTGCTTTGTCAAATTCTTCACACAGTATCATATCCCCCATTTCATGTTCGTCTATGTCCTCTTCCATTTCCATAATATTGTCCTCAAGTAGACTGTCTTTCTATACATCCTCTATATACTCCTTCCACCGTTCTGCTATCCTTTCTTTGCTTAGGACTGTTTTTCCATCTGAGCTCTTGATATTCATACACATGGTTCTCTTTTCTCTAAAAGTGGGGCATATGGTAAGGATTAAAAATTAATTAGCAAGCCACGCATGCAAACATCTAGAGTAAGTAGTAGCAGAGATTGAAGATCGGAAAGGAAACAAGAGAGTGATTCATTTGAAACAGTTATTGGACATAAAGAGTGCAAACATGATGTACGACATGTATATAGCTCTATAACATTGCGATGTATCGCGACCCTGTGGAGCCTGAAATAGATTTCATTGCAACAATCATCTGTGCAGCTGCTACAATCAAAGAAACTTATGGTGTGTTTGAGCGGGTCGGGCAGTCAGTGCTCCATCAGCGCCAGGCATGCTTGGTATCTGATGGTTCAAACTTCAAGCATGTGTTGCAATCAATCCGCTTGATTCCTTTCCGATCTTCAACCGGTGCTACACTTATCCCTCATGTTCAGAGCCATGGGTTGCTATGCAATTCTCAACCCTTATGATGTGCCGCATCTCCCCTAGTAGTTTGTTGCAACACTTCTGAAACACCTTGTGTTCAGGGACTAAGAACAACCTATCAGACTCTCCTAGAGTACCCCTGACAATACCCTTGTCTGTGATGAACATCCTTTGTGCTACTTGCATATCTGGTAACCAAATTCTTACATCCTTCAAACCAATATTCAACTACTGCTTTAAATTTTATGTTCTGGAACATTTTTCTTCTACTTCGTCAGTTTTAATACAATTCAGGGCTTGTTAATATGATAAATTAGTGATCTGATTCAGCCCAGGAATAAACCAATGGTGTCAGTCGCATAATTAAAAACACAATCTAAGTGTGGGTAAGTTACGATATGATATGCAGATACCAGTTGTGCGGAATGTATTTTATAGGATTAAAACACTATGAGGAATTGACACAAATCTTCTAACAGATCCATAAAACATACATCCACAATAAAGCAAAGTCCGTCAGACATGACAACCAGAAACACGAAAATTAGATTTTAAACTGTGGGTGTTCTTGATTCTCTGAGCAAGCACATTAAGAAGAATAGGAAGCTGTTTGGAGGACTGTGTTATGTTTTGCTTGTGACTTGTGTACAGAGGGACCATATGTGTCTTCAATGTTGTGCAAGAGTCACATTATCACTACGAATTGGGGTATCTGTGAGGGCTTGGTGTTTACTCCATGAGACGTTGTTCCAAGTTGGAGCAGCACCTGCACCACCAAGTACAAACAGGTGCTATAACAATGCAGACTGATATTAGGACAAAACAGAAAAAACTGACTGAAATGTCTTTCTAATGTCAGGACTTCAGATATTTATGCAAGTAGTGTTCCTTTCTGTACAGTTAGAGATGAATTAGCTGTATCTTATCAAAACTGAAAAATATGTCAAAGACATGCTATTTGTGGTAGAAAGTCTTTTGAACTTCCATCCTCAACAAGATTTCACTGTCAAGGGCAGAGTGACAAAACCTGAATATACAGTGGAAACAGGTGAGTACACTGACTTCCTGGATTCAGAAATGCAGGATGTCCATGCACTCCTGGGTCTTTCTTACATGTCTTGTGAAAATAAGACTGCAACAACATGGCAGAACACTGCACACAAATCAAATAGTTTGCAAATATATTTCATGAGTGGAATAAACCAAAATTCAATGTTCTTTTATGAGGGGGAACAAGGGTGTCCTTCACGAGTTCCAAAAATCACATGCCAGCAGTCAGCAGTATTTTATAAAAATGCACTAGGAGGATTTATTTAGCCTTACTTCCTCCACATCACGTTATGATGTCCTGGATTTGGCTACCTCAAGATGCCGTTTCAAGAGCTGCTTACAATGCTTTTGAAATAGAACAGCTCAACGCAAATTCATATTAGCTATGAAGGCTTTAACTAAGATGAAGGTCACTTGCTACAAGCAGGCACTAGACTCAGACAGAAAAGTTAAGAATGAATGGAAACAATTCAAAAGGAAGCGGGAACTCTAGGACACTGGGTAATGGTGCTGTCTGTTGGCTACCCCCTAGTTTCCGTGCATATTCACAGTTGCAGACACTTCTCCTTCGTTCCACAAATTTCCTGGCATCAGTCTACATTTACAAGATGTCACACGATACCTACAGTCAGTTTTGCTTGTGGATGTCAGCATATGTTGGTCGCTGAAAGTTGATGTTTGACATTCATTACTCATTGGGATGATTTCATCTGCACTTCCCTGGAGCATGTCAATACAAATTCTATTGTAAGTGTGTGTGTGTGTGTGTGTGTGTGTATTTTCAAACTGTCATGTAAATGGTCAGCATATTGGTGTGTTTTCCACAGAGAAAGTGTACTATAATTATAAAACTAACTCATTCTCTATCACAGAGAGATGATCACAATTATGATCAATGGAACATAACTAAACTCAACTAAACTACCTTCCTTATGTTCCGAGTTCCTGCTATACTAGATACAATATGGTTCCTGAAAAACTGTATCATATCCTCTCACTAATGACTGCTGCTAATGCCAAACTGTTCCTCGATTAAATCATCTACAAAAGTTTAATGTTCTGGTCTTGGATGGGACGCTTGGACCCAACCACCCTTCATATCACTCTCTGCCAACGGCATCACTGAATGCGGTCTGGAAAGGCATGTGGTCAGCACACTGCTCTCCCAGTCGTCGTTGGGTTTTTTGACCTTGGATCCACTACTGACTGGTTAAGTAGCTAACAAGAATCACTGAATGCGGTCTGGAAAGGCATGTGGTCAGCACACTGCTCTCCCAGTCGTTGTTGGGTTTTTTGACCTTGGATCCACTACTGACTGGTTAAGTAGCTAACAAGAATCAAACCCAAGTCCCCAACATGGCAGTCCACCACTCAGCTACCGTATTTATTCGAATCTAAGCCACACTTTTTTTCCGGTTTTTGTAATCCAAAAAACCGCTTGCGGCTTAGAATCGAGTGCAAAGTAAGCGGAAGTTCTGAAAAATGTTGGTAGGTGCCGTCACAACTAAGTTCCGCCGCCGAATATATGTAGCCCTACACAGGCATGCTTTGCAAGCACAAAAATAAATACTGGCGCCAAAACCTCGGCGTCGGTAAATGAATTAAAAAAAAAGAAAAGTTGGATGATGAGCTTTTTTCTCCACCCCGAGTTTCGACCACTGCATTTTCATACATTATCCATCGAAGTAAATACAAATTCCGGATTGTTCATCTTTGAATGTAGCAGCATTTCAATGTACTACGAAAATCCGACTGGCAAGACTGTTTGGGATGTTTGTCAATATGGCCAACTCTACGTTCTGAATTTTTTCCTACCTGTGAGAAGAGTTGGTTGCTAATAGGAACTTTTATGTACTGTGAATCACATCTTTTCACCATAAGAATAATACGAATATAAACATTTTGCCATGTATTGTTTCGTGTTTGCTGCTATCTCATTTAAATCCTGTCTGCCTAATAAACTACGAAACTAGAGTGAGACAACAGCAAACACGGAAGAATATACATATCATGCCATGTTTATATTCATATTATTCCTATGCCTAGTAGGGTACAGTCAGAAATGAAGCACGGCAATTGACTAGATTTTTAAATCTAAGATGACTCTCATTTCTGTGCAGAATGTAATGTACTAAAGAGGCGTCTGCAAAGATTTTCAAACGGAGAAAAATTTTAGCTAAACTCTCGTTCAGAGCATCTTCTATCATACGCAGTCTGTTATTTCATTCTTGTTGATCATTATTGAAGAAAGCAGCAGTGTAAGTAACAACAAATAGCAGTCTATTGCCATTGTTTCGCTAATGAGACGATTCCTCTCTTTTGTTTTTTAATTGTAAGCGGCGGTAGCATGCACAATAGCAAGCCATGCCGCGAGCGGCGACAAGTCGTAAACACTTATTATCAGAATGCGACAAACAATGCATGACACAGTACAGTAATGCATTTTCAGCTTAGAGTGACTTTAACACCTATAACAAAGAGAACGGCACTTATCAGATCAAAGAAAAATAAGCAATCAATTCAAACCAGACGAAGCACATGAAAAAGGAAGGGTACCCGTATAAATACGGACTGAGCGCCTGACACATAGCAATGGCTACCTGGTAAAGCTTAACTGCTAAGCTTACGACTTGAACCAAACTACTGTAGCTGTGTCGTCATTCATTCGACCTAAATTGTGTCTCATATTACAATGGACCAACTTTGTTTCAATTTGGAGGTGCGGCCTAAAACTTTTCTCTCCCCTTGAATTTCGAGTCTCAAATTTCAGGTGCGGCTTAGATTCGGAAAAAAAAAATTTTCCCTTGATTTTGAGTCTCATTTTTCGGGTGCGGCTTAGATTCGAGTAAATACGGTACATAGGTGGCTAAATGATTTAGAATTACAGTATAACCTCATTAGCACGAACTCGCATACGACGAACTTGCGGTTGACGCAAAAATAATATTGGTCCCACCAGGAATACATTAGTTCCTATGGTATGTTTTATCGGTTAAGGCTAATTACGAACTCTGTTTCAGTTCCTAGCGTAATTAAATTTCACTGTAACACATACTTCCGACCTTAGAGTACTCTAAAGTGCAAATTTTTTTTTTTCCTAAATGAATGTAGTATTGTAGGTCGGTAGCCGCGATTATCACCCCAACAATCAGCGTATGCTGTATATTGTAAGGCATTCAATAATGTGTGCAGCAGCATTTAGGAACATAATCAGTGCCAGATTTGACAGGTGTTCTGTTAGTCGTAGCCGTATTGAGTTGGAATATCAAATAAAAACTACAGTTACAACTGGTACCGTAGCACATGAAAATGGCAAAGAGGAAACAGACAGCTCTAAATGTACAGTTAAAGCTTAAGATTCTAGATGAAGTGGACCACGGTACCAAGAAAACAGCAATTGCAGAGCAGTTTGGAATACCTAAATCTACTTTATCTACGAATATTAAGAACCGAGAAAAAATTATTAATGCTGCGGCATCAGGTTCTGTAAACAAATCTAAACGACTTCGTACCGTCAAGTATGAAGACATCGAAATGTTAGTGCTAGAATGGTCCAATCATATATGTGCATCCAACATACCTTTAACTGGCCCTGTGACTCAGTCAAAAGCAAATGATACTGCTAAAGATATGGGCATTGAAGACTTCCATTGTTCTGCTGGTTAGTTGTATTGGTTCCAAAAGAGACATTCAATTACATCTGATGGAAAAGTATGCCTCGTGTGACGTGTTTAACATGGACGAAACTGGATTTTTCTACAATCTTTTTCCAAATCACACCCTGGGGATAAAAGGTGATAAGTGTCACGGTGGAGCACGAAGCAAACAACGTGTGACTATTGTACTGTGCTGTAATGCTGGCAGTGAGAAGTTTCATCCCTGGGTTATCGGTAAATCCGAGAAACCACTTTGTTTTAAAAACATAAATATGGACACTTTACCTTGCACCTACTCTCATCACGAGAAAGCTTGGATTGATGGCACATTTCGCAAGTAGCTTCTTTGTTTCGACAGTCGAATGGTTGCTCAAAATAGACATGTTCTTCTTACATTGGACAGATGTACTGCCCATAACTATCATGATCTGAACCTATCCAACATAAAGGTTCAGTTTTTTCCACCCAACGCCACAAGCGGCCTTCAGCCTTTGGACCAAGGCATAATATCTCTCATAAAGAGAGCTTATCGTAAGCAACTTGTAAGAGCTGAAATTCATGCTGCTGAAAACAATAGTGCAACCCCAAATTGGAATCTGCTTTATGCAATAAAAGCCATCGCAGCAGCCTGGAACTCAGTATCGTCACATCATATAGGGAAGTGCTTTAACAGAGCTTAGAGACATAGCAACACTGAAGATGCCACTTCACATGATGAATGGACAGTTCTGCAGGACATTGCGAACCCTGGGATTAGTTTCGAAGAATTCATTAGTGTAGACGACAATGTTGCCGTATGTGCTTCTGTGGAATCGGATGTGCCAAAAGCTGTGAACGAGCAAGAAGGGTCATCAGAAGAAAGTGAAGAGGGAGCAAGAAGGGTCATCAGAAGAAAGTGAAGAGGAAGAGAATACAGATACCATTCCACCTACCCGTTAGGAGATGTTTACAGCCTTGGACTGTTTAGAACAGTTCGCTTCAACATCCGACAACACTGCTGGGTTTATGGATGCTATCATTACAATTGGTTGTGAAATTACAAAATATTATCATTCCCATGACTGTCAGCGAACCATGACCAAATTTTTCCAAGAAAGTAACGTACATAATTTGTGAGTACTTGTAATCATACAATCACTTTATAGTGTTATAAGTCTACAATAACGTGATTGATAGTGTAGTGTATTACACATTAGTGTACTGCAGTACATGTATACTTATTAAAATCTGTGTTTTTCACTTAACACGAACTCTTTTTAACACGAACTCTTTTTAAGGGGATACGGAATCACCTATCCCCGCAATGTTAATATATGCCTACTATAGGGAACATTTTCTCACAAACTACTGGAGACAGAGAGGTAAAAATTTTACTGTATGTGCATTCATATGTTACAACAATACTGAAACAACAGTTTATTGTCAAAGTATTTTCTTACAGAGATATTGTACATTTATTTTTAAGTAAATTTTTTCCATCGCTTTTTACTAGACTATCACCCCTAAGTCTTTTGTAAATCAAGTAATTAAATAATCGTTGTTTCAGTATGTAATAGGGACCTATGTCACTACGTCATAAAAATTTCAGACTTCTAGGTTGACCAGTACCTGAGATAATGTTCCTAGATGAAGTAAAAAGTAAACTTACGGGAAACGGAGAAAGAAGATTAAAACATTCCTGATCCGTAGCTAATACCCCCTTCACAGTCTTCATAATCATCTTCAAGTCTTCTTTTGGCACCCCTCTGCACCTGTCTTGCTTTTTTCACTAATGTCTTGATTATATTATCAGCATGCCTTAGTCTGTGCTGATCTAAAAAGAACATAGCACGTACCGTACGGGAACCAACACACATACCCAACTTTTGAAGGACCTGGCATTTAGTTATATTTCCAAGATTGAAGCTTGCCACAGCATCATACACACCAAAATGTAGTGTATTAATTCCGACAAACACTGTTAATGGGAGACGATGCCATATCACACTATTCAAGCACTCGTTGGGGTTCTGCGTTTTTCCGTGAAGACATTTCATCAGAAGACTTCTGTCAGCCAGATCTCTGAAAATGGGCTTTATTTCTGCCATGATGGCTGATGGTAGACTGTGGTGGTGAATGTATTTCTCTCCTGTTGTTAGTCCCCTATTGTATTTACACCAGCTGTTTTCACCTTTGGGGCACAAACCATGTTGTGGATGCTCATCCGTGGATGCGGTGTGGAAATATAAAGCCCATATAGCTCTCCTCATTTCTTCAAGATTGCCTGTATTTGGCCTGATTGCAAGGCCATAGCAGTTCTGAATGTGGTCTATTATGGAATCAGTCAATCTTCCTCTGCCATCCAAGGTTTTCCCATCATCTAGTTTTTTCCCTTTCATAACTGATTTTAACCTTCTCAGCCTGGCACCCATTCTCTTCTGCACATGTCCTATACATTCAAGTTTGCTTATATTTACACTGTTCCCATATGGTTTGCTTTCCAAAACTTCTTTGAATGCTTTAGAGTCACCATCTCCCAGATATTTGACATAGCGAACATTATACCACTGTGAAGAGCGCAATACCCGATCTCACAAATATATAAAAATAAAATAGTTATAATTGTAGTAGAGCTATGTATGATACGTCATTTTAAAGAGGAAACATGGCAGAATATAATACGCCAATAAAAAAAAATTCGATTTTTTAACCCAAAATCCGATTCCGTATCCCCTTAACACGAACTCTTTTTAACACGAACTCTTTTTAACATGAACTCCTGATTTTTCGGTCCCTTCGGATTCATGTTAATGAAGTTTTACTGCATATCAAAAACCATATATTGTCAGTCATGTTCCCACTTATAATTTCTGAGCACTGCCATTATCAATTTTCATGGGGTACATGGGAATCACACCATTGGAAGAAAATAGTCTGTGAAGGACAATGGTTTTAGCCCCAGTTAACCACAAATTTTCAGTTGTCCCTATATATTTGATACCCCATTTCATTCTCATCAATCCAGTCACATCATGTACTGTGAAGCTGCTGTTGTTATGGTGAATTGTTTAAAGAGCTTCCTTCAAAAGTTCTGAGGTGGACAGCATACAATATCCATATTACATGCTTCAGAGCAACAAAATATTGTCTTCCTCAATAACAAGTTCTCACAGATTATGATGCTGTAAAACATTAGTTAAGAAAAATAAGAAACATAAGCCGATTTTTGAAATTTTCATTTCCAAAATCTGGTATTATGTGTAATGCAAAAGTTGTATAGCTGTGGAGTTTAAGAAGATCTGTAACAGACAACTTCTAGGTCAGGTTCTTATCAGTATGAACATCAAACAATACAAAATATTCTGTTTCACTCATTTATTTACTTTCACGCATTACTTCTAATGGTGTGGTCAGGCCTTGTACAACACACAATTGGACACATTGTGTTTAATCGGTGACCATTTACTTGTGACGAACCAGTTAACAATTTTCAATTGCGTAAGTTTCTCCAATAGGCTTGATTATAACACTTTCATCACAACCAAAGAGAACTATTTCAGTTTATTGGATATATGATGGCAGATCATTTATATTCAACAAGCACAAGTAAGAACCCAATATTGATTTCTGTGGGACACTGGTGTGATTGTTTCCCATTCTGAAGATGCTAAACACTGGCTATATTTATTAATGAAACATACTGTATCCTTAAAGACGACAAAAACCAGTTACCAGATGATCTCTGATACCATAATATTTGAGCGTCTTTAAGAGAATACTGTGATCTGCATGCTCAAATGCTTTTCACAAGTCACAGACAATATTAGTTGACAGTATCCTTCTTTCAAATTTTGTAATAAGCTGACTTGAGACTTTAAAAATAAGAATGTTACATGGAGAAACCTTTTTTAATTCAAAGGAAGGCTAAGTATTTTCCTTTGGAATAAGGAAAATTATTTTAACAGCTACTTCACTATGCGAGCCATTTGAGTATCTCTTCCAGCAAAACTTCCTCTTAACAATGCTGGTGGGAATTCTCTCTCCAGCATATCCTGTGCTCTCACAATCCCCAGGCCTAAACCTCTGCTTACCTGTTTCCCACTGCCTCATCTTACCTTTTCCATTCTCTCTTCTGTCCACACTACTCCTTCCCTGTCCAGATCATGTACTGCATTCTCTCACTTTTCCAGTTCCATCACTTCCTCAACCTCACCAATCTGGTCCTTCATAACTGTACAATCCCGGTTTAAACCATATTATGATGATGTTTGGTTTGTGGGGGGCCTCAACTGCATGGTCAGCAGCACCAATACAAATTCCCAATCTGCACACAGTCCAAATTAGCCACATCCATGAATGATGATGGAATGACGAGGACAATACGAACACCCAGTCCATGGGGAGAGACAATCCCAACCTGGCCGGGAATCAAACCCAGGATCCCAGGATCCGGAGGTAGCAACGTTAGTCACTAGACCATGAGCTGCGGACAGTTTAAACCATACTTGAGAGCCTCTACTCCTCTCTCAAAATCATTGTACTTAGTGATCACAACGTCCTGAACATTATTACTGCAATATAAATTCTTGCCTTTCAACAGTTGAAACGGAATTCCCAGCTCCATCAGAGGAAGTTGTCCCAACTACTCACGTCCTATGCCCACATTGCTCCTTAATACCTATCTCTTAACATTGTTGTCAACCTCTCTGTCAAAATTCTGGCCCCTGCGGAAGTCTCTATACTTTTTAAAGCATTTATTCACCACATACCCCACTGACAACAGCCAACCAAAACCCCATGTAAAACCTTGTTTCACTCATTTAATACCAAAGGGTGGAGGTGGGATACTTTACACCTACCTTTTGAAAATATTGTAATCTAGTCAGTTACTCTATTATCTTAAAATTCTGAAATAATATTTACTATTTTTAACTAATTCTTTTACAAGTTCCATAAAAGATCCAAATTTTTCAGTTAAACTGAACCCAAAAATTTAAGTCTACATGGTAGATGTTGCTTTCCACAATAAATGTTATTCAATACTTTCAGGCTGAGGACCTTACATGCATGTCATAATCTCTTTAAAAAGTATTTTGTGATTAAAATCCAACAAAAAGGAATGATATTTGCCCCCCCCCCCCCCCACTTTTTTTCTGTCAAAGTACCATCAGCTTGGTAGTACACTTTATTGAAAATGCATTGATATTGCTAAAAGTGGTAAAAAGGTTCTGGACCCTTCTTACATGTCAGCACTCCTTACACACACATCACACACACACAAACTTTTTTTTTAGGATGAGCATACAACACGTGTTACAGCAAATGTGTTGGTATTGTTAAAAAGTTTTCCAACCTCGCTGCAACCATAGTTCTCCTGGCCTTCCATCCAATCGTCCTCTGGTAACCTTTCAGAAATTTCTCACTTTTAATCTGGCCTCACTTTGTTCTCCTAAATCCCTCCCCAGTGAGTCCAGTATCAGTCCTATGGAACAAACCACTACCCATAACCTGAAAACCAATCCACACCTTATCATCCAACTTGCAGACAAGGCTCCACCACAGTGTACATAAATTGTAGTGATTATGTGGCTGTGGGTCTCTGTCAACTTTCCAACACCTCTGTGTATTAACCTTACAACCATGAGCAAATTCCAGAATTCAAACAGGACTTCCAGAAGCTTCTCAAGGCCTTAGGTCCATCCCAAAACCTGAATCGATCTCCCTACTCACACCAGCAACCCCTTACACAACTATCTTTTATCGACTCTCCAAACTCCACAAACCCAACTGCACAGTTCTACTTCCCAGTCATCCCACAGTGGCTCGGTACAGTGCTCCCACAGAACAATCCTCTGCCTTTGTCGACCAACAGCTCTAAAGTACTGTCCGTAGCCTCCATTCTACATTCACGACACCAATCACTTCCCTCACGATCTTTTCACCTGTCCCATTACCACCAGAATCTTGTGGGTCACTGTGAAGGTGACGTCTTTACACACCAACATTCCCACACCAATGGCCTCGCAGACACGGAACATTACCTTTCCCAATATCCTTCTGATACCAACACCATCTCCTCTTTCTTAATCCTCCTTGCCAAACACATCCAAACTTACAATTATTTCACTTTTAAAGGGTACATCCATTTAAAAAAAAGTTGGTACTGGTGGCATGGCACCAGTCTATGCCACCTTATTTATGGGCCTCTCCTATTAATACCTAAATTCCTTTGTCTGGTGCTCACTCACTTATGACGTTTTCATGATGTGGACTCATGGCAGCACCACACTTTACTTGATCCTCTTCAACTCACTGAGCCACCTTCCCAGATGTTGAATTACACCTCTCAGATGGCTCCATAAATACATCTATTCATATCAAGTGCACCATCCACCCACAGTACCTCCAATTGAAAGCTGTCACTCATTTCACATCTTACCTACAACTTTACCACCAGTGGATACCACATCTGCAATGGAAAGCAGTTGAAACATACTGATAACCTTACAAGAGCCTTTACTGACAAATAGTATCTTACCCAGATCATCCATAAACATATTTCCCATAACATCTCCTTCTATGACGCCAGTAAACCTGTTAACCAGCCACTGACCAGCAATCTTCTGATCACCCCGCCTTGTAAAGGCCAACCACAGCCTCCACCTGGGCTTTGAATATCACTCGTCGTGCCCCGACATAAGGGATATCCGACCAAAAATCTACACACACCATCTAAAGTTGTGTTCTGCCGCCCACCCAACCTACAGAACATCCTTATCCATTCCCAGTTCCAATACTGCTCCCAATCCTGTAACCCATGGGTCATTCCTTTTTGTTCGACCAAGGTGCAAGACCAGTCGACCAAGGTGCAAGACCAGTCTCCACACACCACATTCTACCAGTCCTACCCTGAAACAAGCTGGCCACATGTGAAAGGAGCCATGTTTTATATCAGCTATGCTGCAATTACTGTACAACATTCTATGTGGGCATGACAAGTAACCAACTGTCTACTCGCATGAAAGGCCACCAGCCAACCACAAACTTGAGCACTACATGAGCCATTTGGATGCTCCCTTCTGCCACTAGTTTCTCTGGACTACACAGATGCATATTCTCTCTCCAGCATATCACTGGCCTAAACCTCTGCTAACCTGTTGCCCATTGCATCACCCTTCTCTCTTTTGTCCATGTCACTCCTTCCCCATCCAGATCATGTGCTGCCTTCTTCTACCAATCTTCCACTCCCCCTCCCACCCCCAAGCTGGTGTATTCCTCCCTCCCCCTTTTTATCTAGCCTTCCCTCTCACCTTCTCTCCCTCTTTTCCACCCCTCAAAATTCCTCTCTTCCTTCCATGCCTCCCTCCTCATTTCCACCTTCCTCTCCTTTCCTCCTCTCACTTCTGCCCCTTCCTCACCATACCTCTCATATGCTCTACCCTTTAACTCCTTCCATTTCATTGTGCAGCTGCTGAGTTATCTGTGGAAAATTCTGCCTCACACTATCCCACTAGCCCCGCCACACCTCACGTGTCTTTCTCTATCCCCTTCCCATCTCCATCTGTCCAGGCAACTGCTACTGATTATCAAGAGTAAGTCTCACTGTGGTCACTGGTGTGTGCATTTGGGTGTCTGTGTCGTTTTGTGGGTGGATGTCTGTACTTCTACTTGAGAAAGAGCCAGTGTTTCTATGCACCACACATCAATTATTTCCCTGTGAGTGGTTGCCTTTCCTTTCCGTGTTGCTCTTCTCATGTATACAATCTTTTCCACTACCTTTGAGAAGGAGGTAAGCAGTGAGACTAGTTGGTAATTATCAATATCTCACTCATTTTTTTCTGTCAATTGCATATTTCAGTCTACCTGGAAATGTATCCCGTGATATTTTGCACATGTGACTAAATGCAATTCACTTATGTGAAAAACGTATTTTAATAATTTAATTAGGATATTATCAATGCCGCAAGTGTTTTTGCTTAAGAGAAAAGTGAAAATGATGTATCAATGACACTACAATAATTGCAGCTAGTTTCTGTGTGGGGGCCATGAGTCCTGAAGTCTTCCATAGGCTGTGAGTAGAGATATCACACTCATCATCACAACATTTTTACACACACACACACACACACACACACACACACACGAATCATGCTTTAATCATTCAATGGGGAAACTGCACTTATTGCAACATTATTTTCTAAAACTGGAAGTAAGACTTGCTGGATGCAGACAGAAATTACTAAACGACGTAGTAAGGACAGCTTTGAAGGTGAGAATCTAGAGCAGTTACTTAACAGTAAAGAGAAATAACACTGTGAATATCTGTTTCAATTGTGGTACATAGGGCAAAAGTATTGGTGAACCAATCTTACAGTCACAGCAGTTCCACACAGGTGTCTCAAACAGTGAGAATCAAATGTTTGGGTGTAATCATCTTATGACATGGTGACAGGGAGGGTACATATTCTTAATATGGCACAAAACCTTCATAGTTGTTGGGGATAAAGGGACTAAACAGGAAGGTTCCCCTGAATTGTGGTAGTACGTGGGAGTGGTAAAAACAAGGCACTACACACCATATTGATCTCAGAGATGAGAAGTAATAAGTAATTGTGTGAGAAAGCCAGCCTGGGCTGCGGGCCAGAAGGCAGCAGGCAAGCACTCCCCACCTCTACCCCCTCCCCAGCATCATCTGTAGTGACAGGTACTGCCTCCAAGTCTGACAGCCAATGGCCTGACACAAGACAAAATACTCCCATAGATCAGGTAGAGAAGAGATCTATAATGATATAAATGAAAAATACAATTGACACTAGTATGATCGACAATAGTAAACCAAGAGAAGAGAAATTTTTAGGTCAGCAGGTGTTTGGGTACAGTTAAAGTACCCAGGGGCTCAGCATGTTGTGAGAGACAACCCTCCTGCATACACTACTGATCTGTCAGAGTGAACTGTTAAAAGATGGGAACAGAACCCACTCTCTTATAGGAATAATAAAATTCTGTTCAACAGTTATATTGTTATTGGCTAGTATTTAGGATAAGGAATCCTTGGATTTATCAAAGTGCTGTAAGATGGCACAGGCTTAAAAAAGCGAAGCTAGGGTTCAGCAGAAAAAGGACTAACTGCACAAAGTAATAATTAAAAACAGTATAAAACAGTGATGACCAGAAAGGCCTCTCCCCCTCTGGTCCAAAAACCACATTAACAACCACTCTAACCCAAAATGCCCTGTCCCAACTGCAAAAGCAGAGTAGAACATTAGATCTGAACTCTACCTAACTGGAAGAGTGCAGAAAGTTGAAATAAGTAGTTCTCGTAACATGCAAAGATCAGCACATTCCTCAAACTGGGGAACTATCAAGAATGGGGTTCCACAAGGGTCAGTCTTGGGTCCTTTGTTGTTCTTATTATATATTAATGACTTGCCATTCTATATTCATGAAGAGTCAAAGTTAGTTCTCTTTGCTGATGATACAAGTATAGTAATCACACCTGACAAACAAGAATTAACTGATGAAATTGTCAATACTGTCTTTCAGAAAATTACTAAGTGGTTCCTTGTAAACGGACTCTCACTGAATTTTGATAAGACACAGTACATACAGTTCCGTACAGTGAATGGCATGACGCCATTAATAAATATAGACCTTAATCAGAAGCATATAGCTAAGGTAGAATAATGCAAATTTTTAGGTGTGTCCATTGATGAGAGATTAAATTGGAAGAAACACATTGATGATCTGCTGAAACGTTTGAGTTCAACTACTTATGCAATAAGGGTCATTGCAAATTTTGGTGATAAACATCTTAGTAAATTAGCTTACTACGCCTATTTTCACTCATTGCTTTCATATGGCATCATATTTTGGGGTAATTCATCACTGAGGAATAAAGTATTTATTGCACAAAAGCGTGTAATCAGAATAATAGCTGGAGTCCACCCAAGATCATCCTGCAGACATTTATTTAAGGATCTAGGGATATTCACAGTAGCTTCTCAGTATATATACTCTCTTATGAAATTTGTTATTAACAACCAAACCCAATTCAAAAGTAATAGCAGTGTGCATAACTACAATAAAAATGGCTCTGAGCACTATGGGACTCAACTGCTGAGGTCATAAGTCCCCTAGAACTTAGAACTACTTAAACCTAACTAACCTAAGGACAACACACACATCCATGCCCGAGGCAGGATTCGAACCTGCGACCGTAGCGGTCGCGCGGTTCCAGGCTGTAGCGCCAGAACCGCTCGGCCACCAGCGGCCGGCATAACTACAATACTAGGATAAAGGATGATCTTCACTATTCAAGATTAAATCTAACTTTGGCACAGAAAGGGGTGAATTATACTGGCACTAAAGTCTTTGGTCACTTACCAAATAGTATCAAAAGTCTTACAGATAACCAACAAGTATTTAAGAAGAAATTAAAAGAATTTCTGAATGACAACTCCTTCTACTCCATAGAGGAATTTTTAGATATAAATTAAGGTAAAAAACAAAAAATATTAAAAAAAATAAAAAAATAAAAAATAAAGAAAAACAAAAAACACAATAAAATAAAGTTGTTATATTAACTTAAGTATGTTGTTAAATTAACCTAATTATGTCATGTATTGGAAAATTCGACTCGTTCCACATCATTACGAAATATCGTATTCGTGATCCATGGAACTAGTATTAATCTAATCTAATCTAATCTAGTTTCTTGGATGAAACAAAGAACCTTTGCATCCAGGATCATTGAAATTGCCTTCTACTGAGATTTCTTATTCCCCTTAACTACTTTAAAGGGTCAGGACTCCTGTGAGAGTTCATCCTCATAATAGTGGATAGAGCAGCACAGGGACCCAGAGTTCATGGCTCCTTCAGCAACTGGCTTGTGTCAGGTTGCTGGTGCTTAGATTTCTGGAGAGAGAGTTCCCTAAAGGAAGCCTTGTCACCTGTAGATGCCATAGAAGGACGCTGCTTCTCCACAAGGGTGCGGCGAGTCTAAGTCCCTGAAGATGGTGCTGCAGATGACATACGAGAGGTGAGCCTATCGCCCCCATGGGCTAATTTACTTGCCATGTGAAAGGAGGGAGTAAGTACACGAGGTACTGCAGATGGTCTGGCCGCAGCAGTAGGAAATTTTTTACCACTGGGATGGGATATTTTTCTGCTCTTCAAAACATGGGAGGCAATAGGGACCTTACGTTCCTAGTGTTACTTTTCTAAATTAAGCCAGCATACTTCGAGGATCAGTGGGCGGTGGGATATCATATCCACAACTGACACAATGGAGGTTGCGAACACAGACAATTTGCATTAAGTAGCTGACCACAGTCTCCAAAAAATGAATTGCTCATATAACAAGACATACAAGGTGTGAGAGCTTATTTATGATAGCAATTGTAGGCATTTGGGACCACTCAACATTCAGGTGCGAAACTACTACTTTTTCTGTATCATATACAGTCATTAGAATCCACTTTTAACATAATAAAAGCTAGGGGTAGTCGTAAGGGTCAAAGAAGGTTCTTATTATTACTAAGCTAATGCAATACACTGACTGTAATAAGAAACAAATTATGGTGCACACTCTACCAACACCGACAAGATGGTGCAGCAGTTAGCATAATGGACTCACATTCGGTAGGACAACGGTTCAAACCCACATCCGGCCATCCTGATTTAGGTTTTCCATGATTGCTCTAGGCAAATGCCGGGGTGCTTCCTTTGAAAGGACATGGCTGATTTCCTTCCCTCATTCGATGGGACCGATGAACTCGCTGTTTGGTCATCTAGCCCAAATCAACCAACTCATGCTATTACCAAAAGTATGACTCCTGATGTTGTGCAAAGTTTGCTAGTTATTCTTGTTGCACCAAAGTCAGTCAGCATTAGAATGTACTCCTGGTCTGAGCTCTGTGTCAACCATGTTCTCCGTTTCCAGTATTTTATGAAATTAAGTGTGTCAAACCAAGTAATTAAGTAATATCAAAATAATTTCATTCTTATGCATTCATGAAAACACTTCTGATATTAAGAAACAGTTGTAATAGAAATTAGTAAATGTGCAAGGATATAAGTACAGTATACCGGGAAATTTCTGTACACTGGGCACAGCTGCTTCAAGCGTCTACAAGGCGATTTGGTAAACGCCTCATCATAGCTTAATACATGGCTATTGTTTTCACCTACAGCTGTTCACGCTTCACAGCTGAAAGCTGCAAGTGCTGTGTGGTGTCACGGATTTCCTTTATGATTACTTGATGTACGAATGTCTTAGTAGTCAAGAATAAATGTATTAAAACTACATGCATGATGCAGCAGTTTTTCAACCATCTCAGTGTTGAACTGTATTGTACAGTGATACTTTTGTGTACGTAAATTCAACGGCACAAGTGGATCATGTCTGTAAAGTATGTTGTGAACAGATATAGTAGCAATTTCTCACGCATATCATTGTTTATCACATCATATCTCCTGAACTATGATAGGTAGGTGATTCTGACTCCACAGCGACTATTGCCTGACAGTAAGAAATATGGGTACCAAGTTTGGTTAAAATTGATCCAGTGGTTTAGGAGGAGATGTGAAACATATACACATCCACTTTTATAGTATGTACAGATACCATAATGGTACCCCAAACTGTTAATTAAGGTAGATTTGGTACTGGCATATCCAATCATAGACATACAAACAGAACTCTTGAAGCTCAGGTTGCTTTCAGTGTGCTATAGCATCTGCTGCTCAGGACAATGCCAATGAGAGCACTGCACAGAGAAGATACGAGAAAGTCTTACACATCAATTCACAAAGGCAATCCAAGAAAGGTTATCTTTTGCTTGCAAACTCGAGTGAAAAGGCGAGTTCAGATGATCTGTTTAGTTCCTATGTTACCTTATTCACACACATGGCTATTCAGAGTAAGACTTGTGGAGGTTTCATGCACAATGGAATCTTGCAATATGCCCAAAGCATCGTCATTCAAAGCATCATGTCAAGGATAGGAGATGTGGCTTTACATCACAACAGTTGATCATAATTTTAACTTTATCAGGGAGCAATTCACCTCAAAAATGAGGATGAATACTTTGGTGTCAATCTTGCTGTCAGACAGGCCTCAATAATTGTAACATGTATTCATTCAACCATTCACATCTGAATGAAGACAATCCCAGAAGCCCACAGCCACTAGCAGTTGGGTATTGTGCGAGGTATAGCTCATAATGCCACCCACTCTGGTCAAGTGCTCTCCCCATGAGTCCCACCCAGCGAGAGAAACGGCCACCTGGCTTGATGGCCATTGCCCAGAGTCTCCAAGTGGAAAAGCACACACTCCTCAGTATGCATAAGGAACTAAGGAGAGGAAGAAGTACTGTAGCGGGTTGAGGATGCTCAACACATACACATATTTAGGAAAGAGTTGTTAGCCGTATGGTGGTACCTTTGTAGGGGATATACTGAAGTGACAATAGCAGTGGAATAAATCAGAAAATAAAGAAAGAGCAACACATAGTCAATTGGCAGTTACAAAAGGTTAACAACAATGTTGAAAAAATATCAATTGGAATTTTGTAATACAGTTTTACTCTGAGTGCTAAACGAAAATTGGTACCTAACTGGCAATATTTGCAAGCTATCAGCAAAATAATTAATAGTAAGTTGGTACAAAGTTACAATCCTATTCAAACGTAAAGGGTTTTTCTATCTGTGTCCAACATTAATTTTATTGTAACAAATGAGATTACAAGGAAGGCAGTCCACAACACTCAAATTTTTGCACTTCCCTTCACAAAACTGTGTGCCTTCATACACTGCCTTGAAGGAAAGGTTACTTGAACTTTGTGTTTAGCACTTTTGAACACACATTATTGGTGGACTTTCTTTAATAATTCGCTGGAATCCACATCAGAAAAAATTCATTGAGATCAAAGATAATAAATTTATATTTCTTAGTAGCATATTTGAAGTGTTGATACTCATACTGAACATTCAGTATGTCCAATATTTTTCCTGGTTTAGCACTTTCAAACAAATTACAAACCAATCATAATTTAAGATATAAAATATAATTATACTGTACCTCATATTCACTTTGTGGAGTAACGTCAAAAAGATCCAATTCCTGAGATTTGTCAACCAAAGTACATGATGGCATGTTGTGAGAACCACATACCACTTTAGTTCTCCAAGAGAACTGATATTCACAGTCCTCTACTTGATAGAACACTGGCTGCCCCTATGTGCAAGAGAAAAAAGTATTATATAACAATTATTTCAAAGGAGTTGAGAAACAATCAATACTTGCATGTAAATCCATAGTGTCCATATATTTGAAAAACTGCCACAAAAAATTACTTGTCTAGCTGTATTTCTTAAATATATAATGACAATTTAAGCTTCATTCATTGGGTTAGTGTCTTTTTTCCAGTAAAGTAATTGTTTTAGAAGGAGGTATTTTAACATATTATCCACATAGTTTTAGTTACATGCTGTCTGAGACTTAGCACTCTTACATTGCAAGGGCATAACTTCATATTGTGGGAAATGTTCTTATCATATTAACCATGAAATAAAGCAGTACAACAGTAGAACTGGGGAAAGGTGTCAGCTCCAGCTGATCCCTCTGTTCTTTACATATTAAAACTGATGTGATGCATATTGCAGGCGTTACATTTCATTTCACTACTCAATTGGCACTGCTACACAAGCAAAGCTTGGATAGAAAATTCCCCAGTCCACATTACCACATAACAAGGGTCACACAGAACCTATTCACTGGCCCAGTTTATGCAACCAATGTGACAATCAACAGCAGCAACAAAACAATGGCAATACATCCACAGCAAGCTCCCACTTGTCTGGTTCACAGATGAACCGCACATAGTTGGCAATTTTTGAAAAATAAAGATTTCTGAAGCTTGAATACCTCAGTTATAATCAGAACACGTATTTTTGTCCCAAATACATTACGATGCATGAAAATTATGTTTCACCATTATCAGAAAATAAGTAAATGAGAAAGAGAAAAATGGACGCATACTTTCCAAAAGCGAATTGAAGGTAAGTGATACAAACACAGTGTTTTGAATTTACTTTTGTTAATAATTTATCAGTTTCCAGTGAGTAAAGTATAATTAATGCAGCAGACTTTAAATGTGATATTTAGCATGGTTTGTAAAACACCAGATTGCAGTATGAACATGAGTATTTTGGACTGTCCAAGTGTTTAGGTATCTGTGCTGTGTCAAGTCTGCACTAAGCAGGAAAATCGAAACCATACTAATTTCACTAGAGGAGCCTCAGGCATTTAGTACATAGTTTCATAATTATACTAGCTACAGTAATTAAAATCCATGGAGAATAAATAAAAACTTTGCGGTTTGCCAATGACATTGTAATTCTGTCAGAGACAAGAAAGGACCTGGAAGAGCAGTTTAACAGAATGGACAATGTCTTGAAAGGACGATATGAGACGAACATTAACAAAAGCAAAACGAGGATAATGGAATGTAGTCGAATTACATCAGGTGATACTGAGGGAATTAGATTACGAAATGAGACACTTAAAGTAGTATATGAGTTTTGCTATTTGGGGAGCAAAATAATAACTGATGATGGCCGAAGCAGAGAGGATATAAAATGTAGATTGGCAATGGCAGGCAAAGCGTTTCTGTAGAAGAGAAATTTGTTAACATCAAGTATAGATTTAAGTGTCAGGAAGTAATTTCTTAAAGTATTTGTATGGAGTGTAGCCATGTATGGAAGTGAAACATGGACGATAAATAGTTTAGACAAGAAGAGAATAGAAGCTTTCAAAATGTGGTGCTACAAAAGAATGCTGAAGATTAGATGGGTAGATCACATAACTAATGAGGAGGTACTGAATAGAATTGGGGAGAAGAGGAATTTGTGACACAACTTGACTAGAAGAAGGGATTGGTTGGTAGGATGCGTTCTGAGGCATCAAGGGGTCACCAATTTAGTACTGGGGGGCACTGTGGAAGGTAAAAACCACAGAGGGAGACCAAGAGATGAATACGCAAAGCAGATTCAGAAGGATGTAGGTTGCAGCAGTTACTTAGAGATGAAGAAGCTTGCCAAGACAGAGTAGCATGGAGCACTGCATCAAACCATTTTGTGGACTGAAGACCACCACCACAACAACAACAGTTATAATTGTTTAATGGGTTCCCAGTTAGATGGAATATGGCTAAGAATCTGATGGTTCTGATCACAAGTTTTCAACAGATCAATGCTCATAAATTGTTGTTGCCCTTGAAAGACTTGTATTTCAGCAAGCTACCACAACTTTTTGACTCATGACTGGGCTAAAAAAAATCTGAAAAGCAAGAAGAAAGACCAAAAGAAAAAGTCATTGAATGAGAAAATTTCAATCTACAAAATGGGTAATTCATTCAGTTGATTATTTTTTGTCAAAGGAAAAGGACTTGCCTGTCTGACAAATGGACATATCATGGAAGATGCATACTTACAACACAGAAAATTTTCTCGAAAAGTCAGGCGAGTACTGCCCTATTGGAATACAGTTCCAGGAATTCATTAATTATCATGCACTACTACCATTTTGGGCAATCTAATTTCCTTCAGGTAAAATTTGGGAGTTCTCACAATCCAGAACCGTTGGCATGGCCCCTCATTCCATTTTACAGCAGGGGAAATGCTGGTGGGAAGGCAGACAATAGCACATTTGTATGTAGTGGGGCTACCATTTTATGCCAAGACTCTAAATTGAACCTTATGACCTATCACAGTAATGCAGTTCAGGTAGCTGTTGCACAGTGCTGCTGATAACACACTCTGTCATTCAAAATTTGGCTGAGCACTTATCTTAAGCCACGTTTACTGCATGTTATATATGTATCTGCAATAATTTCATCCTGAGCTATTCATTCACAAAAGGAAACAATTTATCTCTGGTTAACCTAACTCTTACCACACAAGGCTCTCAGACATTAATGAGGTGGCATTATTCTTGTACACAGGTCATGCCTCATGCTGTGGAACTTTGCAACTCTGCAATTTGGCATTGGTTATTCATCTTAGTGGAGTGTTTGTTCATGTACATATCCAAACAGAATTCTGTGCACTGAGACTTCTATATGATGAGTCTCTTTTTGGCAGGTGGCCCTGCCTTTGAAGAGACAAGAAATCCAACTGACTGCAGTGGAACTGTAGGTTGTTGGCAAAAGTATGGGACAGGTCTTACATCTGGGTCTTCCACAAAGATACAATGCAAGAGGCACAGAGGTGGCAGCATGAAGGTACGGTGACAGTCAAGTACACTGATTTATTTTGAATGAGCAGCAGAATACAATATGGTGAGGGGTGAAGAGGGTAGTGCAATTGCTAATACTCATTCCATGGCACAAAAAGAGGTACATGAAGCTTTAGTGGTGAATGTGATAATGTTATTCCTGTAGTGGATGGTACTGGGCAATTAATGCTCTCCTTGGTGGTCAATGCAATAACTGATCCATAGAGTACATCACATGAGTAGTACATCTGAACTCAGTGCTGGTTACAATGAAGAACACAATAATGTCGGATGTATGAGGATAAAGTGAAAAATTTTGGCTTTGTTCTTTTTTTTTCTTCCATCTAAAAACCACAGTTAAATTCTTGATATAGTCCCTTTTATGTCTATACACTCCGCCACTTTTTTAAAGTGAGTACGTTAGATCCCTGAATTGTAATCCTGCAAAGTTGCTTAAGGGGGGATGTAATGGATTTTGGTCCAAAAAATCGATTTTTTCATAAATATTATTTTCTTGATTTACACTGTTTAATCTATGTTATGTGTGAATTTCACCATGATAGCAGCTTTAGAAATGCCTTTAAATTGTTAAACTTACCTTTGCTTGAAAATATTTTTGAAAGTGGTTTACTTACATTTTGATAATACTAACACGTATTAGTAGGTGGAAGGTTTAATTCGCAAACCTTTATGTGGAAATCAAGATTTATTGTGTTTAGGAAATGGAGGTTTCATGGAAATCGGTTTACCAACAAAAAAGAAGAAGCAGCTCAAAACAAAGAAGAAAGCTCTCAGCTTCAGTATCGAAACTTGGGACAGACGAATTGTACAGGTGCTTGAATGATGTTGATATGGATTCCCTGGATTCAGACTTATTGATTTAGAGCTTCTCTGCCAGGCTATAAAGTTTTCATGTTCGTGTGTTAGCTGTAAAAATACAGAATGCATGATTGTTGTTGAAGAAAGAAGAGTGGGAATAGCCTGTGATTTTAAATTAATTTGTAATTCATGTGGCTATGAATTTTCAGTTTCCTCCTCCAAAAACACCGACACTGGACCTATGAAAGCAATTTTAGGTTAGCTTACGCTCTGAGATGTCTTGGACAGGGCAGGGAAGGAGGTAATTTATTGTGTGGTTTTCTGAACATGCCTCCACCTTGTGCAAGGTTTGAAAAAATAAATAAAGAAATGTCTGATGTTCTATGCAATACTGCCAAAGTTTCTATGAAGAAAGCAGTGGAGGAATTCATGGAAATAAACCAAAAAGAAATATGTCCTGGGGTAGATATTCATGACAGCGAATCTCCTACAGATGTTACTGACCTGTGTGTGTCTGTAGATGGGACATGGATGGAAAGGGGTCACACAACTCTGTCTGGAGTTGCATCTGTTATTGGTATTGACTCAGGTAAAGTTTTAGATATAGACATGGAAAATGTCCAACAATGAAGACAGTGAGAAACTGTGGCAAGAAAAGCATGCAGCAGCATCCTCTAAAAATTATAGTGGCTCAAGTGGAGCATGGAGTCTATTGCACCTGTGAGGATGTTCTTCAGATCTGAGGACCAGTATGCTGTTAGATATACTAAATACCTTGGTGATGAGGACTCCTCTTTGTTCAAAGCTGTAACAGATAAAAATCCATACAATACAGCATAGATAAGTTGGAATGTGTTGGCCACATCCAATAAGAGGCAGAGGCTTGGTGGTAGGCTTCTTCACTTGCTGAAAGAGAAGAAAAGTGAAGTACTCAAGAATGGAAAACCACTAGGAGGAAAAGGCAGGCTTACCCTGAAAGAAACTGATTCTCTTCAGTTATTTTATGGGAGAGCTATCTGGAAGAAAACACATAATTTAGAGGCAATGAGGCATGCTGTATGGGCAATTTTTTTCCACAAACTATCCACTGACCAAACACCAATGCACAATCTGTGTCCAAAGGACGATTGGTGTAAGTTCAACAACAGAAATGAGACATATTCACATAAACACTCATTACCAGAACCTGGTATGAATGCAATTAAGCCCACATTCAGGTTTCTTGCAAATCCTGATTTATTGAGGAAATGTCTTCACGGAAAGACACAAAAAGCAAATGAAAGCCTCAATAATTTGATTTGGATTAGATGCTCAAAAAGGACATTCTGTGGACTTGAAGTACTCCAAATAGGTGTCTATGGTACAGTTTTATGTTACAATAATAGCAGAATCGAAGTGCTGAAGAAAACTAGTATAGATCCTGGTGTGTTTGCACACCATCAACAAGAGCAGGGTCAAGAAAGCTAACAGATCAGTGTCTTACCAACAAATACAGGCCAGGCAGATTCGAAGAGGAGAGCAGAGAAACCTGGAGGATGAGGAGTATCAGTATGGAGGATTTTAAAATTGGGGTACGCTTATTACATGTAGAAGTATGAGAAGAAAATCTTTGAACCTCATTTTCTTTATTTTAAATTTTTTACACTATTAGAAGCCTTCTCTCAAAAAGTATATGCGATAATGCTACGAAATTTTCAGGAACTGCATGCAACATGTTGCTGTCTTCCTGGAACTAATAAATACGAGATCCTGCAATAGCATTCTGATTTTTTGATGATTGTAAGTAGGAAAAGAAAGGTAATTTTGGATGTGCAAAATTAAAAACTCTGTTAATGATACAACTTGTACCATAAATTAATAACTGTAGTTCAGTGGTCTTATAACCTTCTCAGGACACTACAATAATATTTTCAGATTAATTACATGATTAGAATTTGAGTTATGGTTTTTTATAGAAAAGACAATAAAAAAATTAAAAATTCAAATTTTTGGTGAAATATTAAATCTGCATTTGGTGGTCTTCCTCCCTTTCCAGCCTTTCTGGGAGAGCTGTATTTCTTGAGCAACTGTTTCACGAGCTCCACGTCGAAGTCTAGCAGCTGTGGTTTTTTATCATTTTTCATTTGGTAAAGTACCTGCGCATTCAGTACATACACGTCCATGAGGTGAAAGAAAAGTTTTTGTACCGTTTGATCAACTTTTGCACATATTCAATAGAGCTGATTGCCAGTTTTATCTGTTGTTCCGATGTTCTGGCTATATTTTACAACAGTACTTGTTTCTTTATTTTCTCACCAGTTTCTCTGTTGTTCTTCTCTGATTCAACAATTGTGTCTGAATGAATTGTTGTAAGCATATCTCTTGCCCATAAACTTTACTACCAACATACCATCAGTATGGTGTGATGTTATTTGTTCTTTCTTTAGTTTTCAAGGAAAATTCCTTTTTGGTGTAACTGCCTCACAGGCACCAGTTCTATTCTTGCCAAGGCTTGTATACCAATTACCTCAAAAAATATTGTGAGCTTTGTTGAGGTGATGCTTCAACACAGTAGCTGCAAAGGCACCAGAAACATCTAGGCCACAAGTATCTTCAATTTCTGTTCCTCTTCCTGTGTACACTATCATATCTAAAATAAATCTGGTTTCGGCATCACACAGTATAAACAGCTTTATTCCAAATATGTGCCTGTTGCTTGGTATAGACTGTCAGAAAACAAGTCTACCTTTCCCAAGCATTAGAGACTCAACAATGCACAAATTTCTGAATGGTTTAGAATTCACTTGAATTTCGCTGTCAAAAAATTCACAACATGCTCTATTTTATCAACCCTATTCGCCTTCTGAGTGTCTCCAAAAATGCATGCATCACTAAAATGCAGCATTGGAAGGACTGTCAGAAATCTATCCCTAGGCACTACTTTTGAAAAGAACAGTTCTTCAGTCAATGGGTCTGTAGACCAATAGCCCTTCAGTCTATCGTTTTTTACATGAGCAATCATCACGCAGACTGTTAAAAAATTATAAATCTCGTCTGCACTTGTATCTGTCCATTGTATTCCCCTGGAAGATCTCTGTCATCAATTATTCACTACTTGGTATTCACTACTTGGTATAAGATGTTAGTTTCACTGGCAATGTATCTCACCAATTGCCTGTCAACTATATGCTCAAACATTCATTTTTACTAGGTTCCTCACTTAGTCCACAATGAGGTTTCACTCTATAATTATCGACATTCTGACACGAAAGCACACCATCGGTAATCTGTCTGTACTCACTATTTCTGAAAAACTTGTTTAGATCCACTGTGAAGTAGTTTTTATTCCATTTTATTAGTACTGTTTATCATTATAATAATAATGGATTTAGCAAATTTCAGTTGTATTTCTAAAATACACTTTTCTATAGTCTCTTTGCCCGTAGAGAGCAGTGCCTCTTGGAGTTGAACATCAAAGCAGACAAAAATTTAGTCACCCATTGGAGACATCTCACTAATACCTCTAGCCCTGATAACAGCCTCAATCTGACAATGAAAAAGAGTCCACAGCTTTCTTTAGGTACATCATATCTAGCTGAAGCCACAACCTGGTGAACAGGTCCCATAGAGCTAGTAGATCCCATAGAGCCAGTTAATTGTGAGGTGGGGGGGGGGGGTTGCGGTGGGGGGGGGGGGGGGTTGCAACATGGAGTTCAAGAGTCTGTCAAACTGAAAATGTACACCTGCAGTGCTGTGAGTACAGCTGTCGTCACCTTCAAAGACAGGAGTGTACACAGCATTCTCATCATGATGTAGAAGGAAGGACAACTCTTGGTCACCAAGAATGATGAAATGAACATCTTGGGGTACATTCACAATAACCCTAATTTGTTGCCTCGAACCACAATACATAAAACACCTCTAAAAATTACAAAACCCTCTACACACAGCAGATTAAACACTTAAACACCTCATTGGGCTGTCAGTGCACTCACCACTCTGCATCGTTTGAAAGAGGCAAAATTGCACCTCGTCGGATTACATTTCATGCTCCAGTCAGTTACTGTACATTTTCTGTGTAATCTGACGTGTTGAAGATATGTAGCTTTGTGAACAATGGCCTTTTGTGAGGTACTCCAACTCCAAATATTTATCAAGAGTCATTCCACTCCATTCCCAAACTCTGTGGCACTGATACAGCAATTATGGTAGTGTTATAGGGAAAATTCAGTTACGGTTGCAATCACGACCAAATTATCTTTATACCGGATATCTACTGTGTGCAGCTTTCTTCACAATGTTGATTTGGATACTGGATGAGATAGTTTTGCATCTCTTGAGAGCAGAATTCCCAGTCAGGTTTAAAAATAATTGTCACTGATGAAGACTATTCATAGCCCCCATTCCTGTTCACTAGGATCCTGTTCTTAGGTAGTTATACATGGCTGTGAAACACTATTCCTTCTGAAAATTTTATAAAGTCCGCATTAGTACATCAACAAATCACATAACTTCATTCACCGTGTGGTCATGAGTATATCCAAAAACAGCAGCTCCTTTCTGCCATAAGTCACGTCTACGGATTGACCCAGCTTACAGCACTTACAACACACAACCAAATGGCATTTACATGCCACTTCACTACCATGACCTATGTCAGCCATGGAAGGTCACATGATTGCCTGGTATAGAACGTACACTGTGTTCAGCACTACTGAGAAACCGGTGTGCTCTTTTAACAGGGTAAGTATTATTCATTCTGGTGAACTATCTTCATAAATACTGTTTAATATATAATAAGAATGCATTTTACTAATATGCAATCTTTTGACCTAATTTAGCAACAGTCTGAACTTCTAACGTTTTGACGACAAAGTGTGAGTGTGGGTCTGGGTTATACTGATTTATTTCCCCAAACCACATTCCACTTCTTTCCGAGATGACTTACTTGAGGTTTGCAGCCATTCTTCTCTAATGGATAGCCGGCTGTTTGAAACACTCTTGACTCATTCTCCATCGAATAACGCTAGGTACAGGAATTTTCACGCTTCTTTCTACTTGTGAAATAAGTAGCTATACAAACTTTACGTTTCATCAATCAACGACGTATTTGACTTTCAAGCACAATAAAAATTTTCACTTTCAACATAATATGTAACTTCAGTAAGTCTCTTGTACAGTCGTATGTTAGAAACAAATTGATTTACATTCAAAAGGAAGTCTGCTTAGACACCATGACTTTCAGAAAGAGAGACTGAAAAAACGTCTTGCCTCTAACAAGGCTGAGTCAAGAGTCTATAAGAGTACTTTTTCAACTGTTCTTGTTTCACATAACAAAAGTCAATGACACAATTAGCAAAGAGCGGCTTAAAAACTCCATGGTACTTCCTTACACAAGCACTAAAACCTCTATGGATTGCCCGACAGGTACTTGTCGATGCCGTTCAACTGCCGCGTCTACTTTCTTCCCGTGACTGATTTTAAACCTGCACAAACAAACATGTGATACGCAGTAGGTAGGATTTTACCATCCCACACTCGTATCTAGAATATTGTGTGTTTGAGATGGTAGAAGGCTCAGTGGTTCTAAAATTTACACAGAAATTCTTGAATCACTACAAACTGCGTACCAACTATAGCTGTAACTGCACATTAATTTACTTCAGTGGAATGTTTCCCATACACTTTCTTTCATGGCTTTGGAAAACCTTTTGAACAGGGTTCTAGAAATTTACAAATTGTGCAAAAAATTGAATAACGGAACTTCCTCCCAACAAACATTATTTTACAATAATAGCATACATTTGTCATGTCAAAAAGCCATGAATAAATAGTAAAAGAAAAGAATAACTGTATTTTAAGCATCTTAACCAAGAAACAACAAATTTTAAGTGTACTGCTTATTAGTGTTTTACAATCTTTTCTGATAATGAATATAAGTTACATACAAAAATTACTTACTGGATCAGCCTTTGGATCACAGCTGAATACAAAGGATGAACTTAGGTTAACATCTTGTTCAAACGGGCAAGGAGAGCCATGGTAGTACTTCAGAATGACCTTTTTGTTGTCCATACGGGGGGTGATTACTGGGTAGCCCAGACTCTGTCAAAAATACAACAAAAACACAGTTTCTGAATTTGGAATCAGAGCAGAGTGTCTCTGACACATCAAAATACCTTATTACACAACAGTCTTGGTAATTGTATTTTGTACAAACTCATGGAGTACATTAGTCTTTTTTCATTAATATATTTATAGTTCTGTAAAATCTATGATTCAGTATATCGAGTACATGATGAAAAAGGTGACTAATAACAACTGGCAGAGAACCTTCAATTACATGTGGTTTACAAGGACCAACCAGGTTGGATCCCAATGTTTAATCACAAAGATTATTCAAACCTAGCATTCCTGTTCACTAGGATCCTCTTCTTAGGCCGTTAGCACTCACAAAGCATCTGCTGAATCACTTTCTAGTCCTATCACATTTATTGTCACCATTCTGCAAAGTTATTTCTGTTTTTAGGTGCTGATTCTGAATTCAAACTCTGGCCTTAAGTCCCCCCTATATATATATATATATATATATATATATATATATATATATATATATATATATATATATAGAGAGAGAGAGAGAGAGAGAGAGAGGGAAACATTCCTCATGGGAAAAATATATATCAAAAATCAAAGATGATGTGACTTACCAAACGAAAGCGCTGGCACGTCGATAGACACACAAACAAACACAAACATACACACAAAATTCAAGCTTTCGCAACAAACTGTTGCCTCATCAGGAAAGAGGGAAGGAGAGGGAAAGACGAAATGATGTGGGTTTTAAGGGAGAGGGTAAGGAGTCATTCCAATCCCGGGAGCGGAAAGACTTACCTTAGGGGGAAAAAGGACGGGTAAACACTCGCACACACACACATATCCATCCACACATATACAGACACAAGCAGACATATTTAAAGACAAAGAGTTTGGGCAGAGATGTCAGTCGAGGCAGAAGTGCAGAGGCAAAGATGTTGTTGAATGACAGGTGAGGTATGAGTGGCGGCAACTTGAAATTAGCGGAGATTGAGGCCTGGTGGATAACGGGAAGAGAGGATATATTGAAGAGCAAGTTCCCATCTCCGGAGTTCGGAGAGGTTGGTGTTAGTGGGAAGTATCCAGATAACCCGGACGGTGTAACACTGCGCCAAGATGTGCTGGCCGTGCACCAAGGCATGTTTAGCCACAGGGTGATCCTCATTACCAACAAACACTGTCAGCCTGTGTCCATTCATGCGAATGGACAGTTTGTTGCTGGTCATTCCCACATAGAATGCATCACAGTGTAGGCAGGTCAGTTGGTAGATCACGTGGGTGCTTTCACATGTGGCTCTGCCTTTGATCATATACACCCTCCGTGTTACAGGACTGGAGTAGGTGGTGGTGGGAGGGTGCATGGGACAGGTTTTACACCGGGGGCGGTTACAAGGGTAGGAGCCAGAGGGTAGGGAAGGTGGTTTGGGGATTTCATAGGGATGAACTACGAGGTTACGAAGGTTAGGTGGACGGCGGAAAGACACTCTTGGTGGAGTGGGGAGGATTTCATGAAGGATGGATCTCATTTCGGGGCAGGATTTGAGGAAGTCGTATCCCTGCTGGAGATCCACATTCAGAATCTGATCCAGTCCCGGAAAGTATCCTGTCACAAGTGGGGCACTTTTGTGGTTCTTCTGTGGGAGGTTCTGGGTTTGAGAGGATGAGGAAGTGGCTCTGGTTATTTGCTTCTGTGCCAGGTCAGGAGGGTAGTTGCGGGATGCGAAAGCTGTTGTCAGGTTGTTGGTGTAATGCTTCAGGGATTCCGGACTGGAGCAGATTCATTTGCCACGAAGACCTAGGCTGTAGGGAAGGGACTGTTTGATGTGGAATGGGTGGCAGCTGTCGTAATGGAGGAACTGTTGCTTGTTGGTGGGTTTGATGTTGACGGACGTGTGAAGCGGGCCATTGGACAGGTGGAGGTCAACATCAAGGAAAGTGGCATGGGATTTGGAGTAGGACCAGGTGAATCTGATGGAACCAAAGGAGTTGAGGTTGGAGAGGAAATTCTGGAGTTCTTCTTCACTGTGAGTCCAGATCATGAAGATGTCATCAATAAATCTGTACCAAACTTTGGGTTGGCAGCCTTGGGTAACCAAGAAGGCTTCCTCTAAGCGACCCATGAATAGGTTGGCGTATGAGGGGGCCATCCTGGTACCCATGGCTGTTCCCTTTAATTGTTGGTATGTCTGGCCTTCAAAAGTGAAGAAGAAGTGGGTCAGGATGGAGCTGGCTAAGGTAATGAGGTAAGAGGTTTTAGGTAGGGTGGCAGGTGATCGGCGTGAAAGGAAGTGCTCCATCGCAGCGAGGCCCTGGACGTGCGGGATATTTGTGTATAAGGAAGTGGCATCAATGGTTACAAGGATGGTTTCCGGGGGTAACGGATTGGGTTCGTAACCTCGTAACCTTCGTAACCTCGTAGTTCATCCCTATGAAATCCCCAAACCACCTTCCCTACCCTCTGGCTCCTACCCTTGTAACCGCCCCCGGTGTAAAACCTGTCCCATGCACCCTCCCACCACCACCTACTCCAGTCCTGTAACCCGGAGGGTGTACATGATCAAAGGCAGAGCCACGTGTGAAAGCACCCACGTGATCTACCAACTGACCTGCCTACACTGTGATGCATTCTATGTGGGAATGACCAGCAACAAACTGTCCATTCGCATGAATGGACACAGGCTGACAGTGTTTGTTGGTAATGAGGATCACCCTGTGGCTAAACATGCCTTGGTGCACGGCCAGCACATCTTGGCGCAGTGTTACACCGTCCGGGTTATCTGGATACTTCCCACTAACACCAACCTCTCCGAACTCCGGAGATGGGAACTTGCTCTTCAATATATCCTCTCTTCCCGTTATCCACCAGGCCTCAATCTCCGCTAATTTCAAGTTGCCGCCACTCATACCTCACCTGTCATTCAACAACATCTTTGCCTCTGCACTTCTGCCTCGACTGACATCTCTGCCCAAACTCTTTGTCTTTAAATATGTCTGCTTGTGTCTGTATATGTGTGGATGGATATTTGTGTGTGTGCGAGTGTTTACCCGTCCTTTTTTCCCCCTAAGGTAAGTCTTTCCGCTCCCGGGATTGGAATGACTCCTTACCCTCTCCCTTAAAACCCACATCCTTTCGTCTTTCCCTCTCCTTCCCTCTTTCCTGATGAGGCAACAGTTTGTTGCGAAAGCTTGAATTTTGTGTGTATGTTTGTGTTTGTTTGTGTGTCTATCGACGTGCCAGCGCTTTCGTTTGGTAAGTCACATCATCTTTGTTTTTCGATATATATTTTTCCCATGTGGAATGTTTCCCTCTATTAATTTATATCATTAATTTGAACCCAACAATTACGTTTGTTATTGTCACTGTCGTATTTCGAAATCTTTTCTGTCATCTTATTTTCTCTTTTTGTTTGTGCCAGTAGTTTCACTTTGTATTCACCTTCTCCTTTTTTACCATAATCTAATATACAATTTTATCCTGCCTATATAGACTCAATAATACGTCACCCACTTCCAAACCATAACCAAAAATTTTTTTTCCGCTTTCAACACTACCGCTGCTATAAAATCCACCGTTTCTAGTCCACAAACAGTTCATTTCACCTATTAAACAACCTTTTTGTCTAGTTCTGATAACTTTCGCTTTATTTCCATTTCCGTTCTTCCCACATCACTGATAATTTTTAGTCGCTTCCCATAGGTTTTAACGTCATTATTTCTTCGCCAGACAATTGTTAGCCTCATTTTCATAATCTGCCACCACAAAACCACTCTTTTCAATACATTTACACGCCGTTTTTTCGAAATTTTCCCGAATCTCTCCATCCTTTAACGTGTTTTGGCAGCAACACAACCACCTAACCTATGTGCACATCGTTCTCTACCAACCCAAGTTCACCACAGGATCAACATAGCCCAGCTTTAACCAACAATTTTTCGCCTTTTTTCACAACAGATCTCCAGTAACTTTCTCCAGTTATTTTCATTTTCATCTCAACCTCATGTTACACTTTCCACCTTCTAATACCATGTCACCCTTACAACACCCCCACAACGACCCCATTAAGTTTTATTTACATTCCCTCCGCAAACATGCCTTCACCCTAGCCAGATTACACTCCCTTATTCCGTGATCTGAAGGCTGACCGATCCATCGTCATTCTTCCGGCGGACAAGGGTTCCACGACCGTGGTACTTGATTGTCGAGAGTATGTGGCTGAGGGACTGCGTCAGCTTTCAGACAACACTACATACAAAGTTTGCCAAGGTAATCCCATTCCCGATGTCCAGGCGGTGCTTCAAGGAATCCTCAGAACCTTAGGCCCCCTGCAAAACCTTTCACCTGACTCTATCAACCTCCTGACCCCACCGACACACCGCACTCCAACCTTCTTCCTAAAATTCACAAACCCAATCATCCCGGCCGCCCCATTGTAGCTGGTTACCAAGCCCCCACGGGACAGGCAGACAGTGTTTGTTGGTAATGAGGATCACCCTGTGGCTAAACATGCCTTGGTGCATGGCCAGCACATCTTGGTACAGTGTTACACCGTCCGGGTTATCTGGATACTTCCCACCAACACCAACCTATCCGAACTCCGGAGATGGGAACTTGCTCTTCAATATATCCTCTCTTCCTGTTACCCACCAGGCCTCAATCTCCGCTAATTTCAAGTTGCCGCCACTCATACCTCACCTGTCATTCAACAACATCTTTGCCTCTGCATTTCCGCCTCGACTGACATCTCTGCACAAACTCTTTGTCTTTAAATATGTCTGCTTGTGTCTGTATATGTGTGGATGGATAAGTGTGTGTGTGCGAGTGTATACCCGTCCTTTTTCCCCCCTAAGGTATGTCTTTCCGCTCCCGGGATTGGAATGACTCCTTACCCTCTCCCTTAAAACCCACATCATTTCGTCTTTACCTCTCCTTCCCTCTTTCCTGATGAGGCAACAGTTTGTTGCGAAAGCTTGAATTTTGTGTGTATGTTTGTGTGTCTATCGACCTGCCAGCGCTTTCATATATATAAAACAAAGATGATGTGACTTACCAAACGAAAGCGCTGGCAGGTCGATAGACACACAAACATACACACAAAATTCAAGCTTTCGCAACAAACTCCACGTGGAATGTTTCCCTCTATATTTCCTTTAATTCTGATTTTATGGTTTTCTATGTCCAGTGCAATTTACGGGAACATATATAGCAATGAAGCTAAAACCTTTTGCACAGAATAGTCATGTAGGATTAGCTACAATTAAGATGCAAAATTTTCACAATATTTATCATTCTCAAGAATCTCATATTCCTACCAAGCCTGACTTGCTGAGGCTCCATAACAAAATCAAAGATCCATACAGTATTCCAAAGGTGGCAAAAATGTTGGGAGCAAGTCGTCGATAGTATTCCTCATCAAATAACCTTCATAGATAGCCAAACATTCACACACACTTCTCCAAGTATTTTTATGTTACACACAAGTCCCATCGAATCTTGTATTCCAATAACCTCTTGAACTTGCTAATAACTTTCAGCAGCATCATATATATATATATATAAGAGAGAGAGAGAGAGAGAGAGAGAGAGAGAGAGAGAGAGAGAGAGAGAGAGAGAGATAGGTGCATAGGGAAGCCAAGAAACCACTTTAAGAAGAGACAGATCAAGGAGGGAAGAGCTAGCTTTTATTGTATAAATAACCACAGAAAGGTTTAAGGCACAAGCGTCACAGGCTGCTGTTTGGGCTCCGAGCTGAGAGGGGTGCCGGGTATATCACAACTTTAAGATTTCTACACAAGACGTATCCCAATTACTGGTTGACAGGAAAAGTAATGAATATTACAAGTCATTAAGCAACATAAGAAAGCAATTAAAATGCAGGGAATTTCATCTTGTTTTATTTAGTATAGAATAACATTACTCTACAAACACGAATCATCAATAAAAAAATGAAAACTTTCACTTTTTAAAAACTTGTATATAATTGTCAGCCATTATGATGCTAAAACTGCATTGAAGACACACAAAGTATATTCATATGACAAGTAGTATAACTCAAAAATTGTCATGGTGACCTCTCCTGTGGCAAAAGATTGCAGACTAGTCGCTCATTTGAATCCCTAGGATGGGACTGCCGCAAGGGAATGACCATGAAAAAAAAAAAAAAAACAGACTGAATGACTAAAGAAACAGTAACTTTCCGCACGTCTGAACATCGAATGCCAAAAGTCTGAATAGGGTACAGAAGGTAGAAAATACAAAATTTGAAATGCAAAGGCTCGGTACAGATACAGTGAGGGTCAGTGAGGTGAGATAGGAAGAAGGTAACATTTCTCTGGTCAAACAAATACAGGGTAATGTTACCAGCAAAAAATGGAGTACTACGAGTAGGATTAGTCATGAACTGGAAGGTAGGGTAGATAGTGAAATACTGTGAACAATTTAGAGGTAGGATTCTTCTCATGACAAACAACAAAGGACCAAAGGTAGCAAAAATAGTTCAGATACAGGTATCATAGACAGAATATGACATTTCTATTCACAGTAAAAGGAGGAAGAAATGCATAACACTTTAAATGAAATGAACAATCTAATGAGCACACACTACAGACTGAGAATAACTTAATAAAGACAAAAATAATTCGGAGTAGCAGAAATGAGATTATCGACAAACTTAATATCAAAATTGGAGACCATGAAGTAGTTGAAATGAAGGAATTCTGCTATCTTGAAAGCCAAATAACATGGAAAAACCATGAAAGAAGATAACTGAAGTGTCTCAGGTGTGATGCTACAGAAGGATATTGAAAATTGGATAGACTGATGAGATGAGAAATGAGGCAGTTCTCTAAAGAATCAGCAAGGAAAGGAACACGTGGAAAAAAATTGACATGAAGAAGGGACAGAACGTGTTAAGACATGAAAGAAGAAATTCCACAGTACTTGAGGAAGTTGTATTACCAATCCCAGGTTCTGAGATTTAAAAGTCCTCACGCCTCAACTGGGACTTATGCGAGAATATTACTGATGAGTTTTAGCAATGTTCACTTGCCTAATCAAAATGTTACGAGCCCTGACAAGTTAATGACCCGAGGATAGTGTTTCTGAAGGCCTTATTACCATACGTTAGATTCTGGTTCAGCAGTATCAATAAAAAAATGAAAACTTTCACTTTTGCCTTTAAATATGTCTGCTTGTGTCTGTATATGTGTGGATGGATATGTGTGTGTGTGCGAGTGTATACCCGTCCTTTTTTCCCCCTAAGGTAAGTCTTTCCGCTCCCGGGATTGGAATGACTCCTTACCCTCTCCCTTAAAACCCACATCCTTTCGTCTTTCCTTTCTCCTTCCCTCTTTCCTGATGAGGCAACAGTTTGTTGCGAAAGCTTGAATTTTGTGTGTATGTTTGTGTGTCTGTCGACCTGCCAGCACTTTCATTTGGTAAGTCACATCATACTGCTCTTTATGGTCCACACATTATTTCTGCTTAAGGTTACACACCAGATAAATACTTTCAAAAAAGATTTTCTAATATTTTATATCAGATTTTACAGTGTTTCTCTTTTCAAGAAACCCTTTTATTGCTCTCTACTTCAACCACTGTCAGTTCTTTTACTCCCTAAACAGAAAACTCACGCCCTGTTTATGTCTCATTGTCTTATCTAATTCCCTCGGCATCAACTGATTTAAGTTGGCTACACTACATTCCAGTTGTTTTCTTTTTGTAAATGACTACTCTGCAAGTCACACTTAAATGTGGCAATTGTCAGGCTATTTCTCGACCATTCCATTCTCGAACAGCGTGTGAGAAACATTGACACACACATCTAGCCGTGCAATCTCTAATTTCTCTTATTTTACCCTACAGAGCAGCAATAGCCCAGAAAAGGCAAGCATACTGTATACAGTGTCTTTAGTAGATTAATTACCGTATTTACTCGAATCTAAGCCGCACCCGAATCTAAGCCGCACTCGAATCTAAGCCGCACCTGAAAAAAGAGGCTCGAAATCAAGGAAAAAAAAAAATCTCCCGAATTTAAGCCGCACCTGAAATTTGAGACTCGAAATTGAAGGGGAGAGAAAAGTTTTAGGCCGCACCTCCAAATCGAAACAAAGTTGGTCTATTGTAATAGGAAACACAATTTAGGTAGAATAAATGACGATACAGCTACAGTAGTTTGGTTCGGGTCGTAAGCTTAGCAGTTAAGCTTTACCAGGTAGCCATTGCTATGCGTCAGGCGTGCTTCGTCTGGTTTGAATTGGTTGCTTATTTTTCTTTGATCTGATAAGTGCCGTTCTCTTTGTTATAGGTGCTTACGTTACTCTAGGCTGGAAATGCATTATTGTACTGTGTCATGCATTGTTTGTCGCATTCTGATTATAAGTGTTTACGACCTGTCGCCGCTCGCGGCATGGCTTGCTTTTGTGCGCGCTACCGCCGCTAAAAAAAAAGAGAGAGAGAGGAATTGTCTCACTAGCGAAACAATGGCAAGAGACTGCTATTTGTTGTTACTTACACTGCTGCTTTCTTCGATAATGATCAACAAGAACCAAATAATAGACTGCGTATGATAGATGTTCTGTACGAGAGTTTAGCTAAAAACTTTCTCCGTTTGAAAATCTTTGCAGACGCCTCTTTTGTACATTACATTCTGCACAGAAATTAGAGTCATCTTAGATTTAAAAATCTAGTCAATTGCCGTGCTTCATTTCTGATTGTATCACTACTAGGCATAAGAATAATATGAATATAAACATGATATGATATGTATATTCTTTCGCATTTGCTGCTGTCTCACACTAGTTTCGTAGGTTATTAGGCAGACAGGATTTAAATGAGATAGCAGCAAACACGAAACAATACATGGCAAAATGTTTATATTCGTATTATTCTTATGGTGAAGAGATGTGATTCACAGTACATAAAAGTTCCTATTAGCAACCATCTCTTCTCACGGGTAGGAAAAAATTCAGAACGTAGAGTTGGCCATATTGACAAACATCCCAAATAGTCTTGCCAGTCGGATTTCCGTAGTACACTGAAATGCTGCTACATTTGAAGATGAACAACACGGAATTTGTATTTACTTCATTGGATAATGTATGAAAATGCTACATATATTCGACGGCAGAAGTTAGTTGTGGCGGCACCTACCAACATTTTTCAGAACTTCTGCCTACTTTGCACTCGATTCTAAGCCGCAGGCAGTTTTTTGGATTACAAAAAACGGGAAAAAAGTGCGGCTTAGATTCGAGTAAATACGGTACACTTTCTAAGTGTCCTGCAAATGAAACGCCATCTTTGGTTCACCTTCCCCCACAACATTTTCTATGTGATCCTTCCAATCTAAGATGCCAGTAATTGTAGTCCCTCAGTATTTAGCTGATTCTAGTTCATTCTAGTCCATTCCCATGCCACTCTCAATCACAACCCCTTGCCACAAGGATCATATCCCTGTGGAAGACCCAGGTGCAAAACCTGCCCAATCCACGCACACAGTACTCCCTATTCTCATCATGTCGTAGTTTTAGTTTAGTTTAGTTTTAGTTATGTCATTTTCTGTAAATCATTTTCCTGATTATTTTATCGATATGATGTGGAAATGTTGGTACACGTGAGGCAATACTGACCCTACGACTTATATTTGAAAATAGATTAAGGAAAGGCAAACCTGTGTTTCTAGCATTTGTAGACTTAGAGAAATCTTTTGACAATGTTGGTTGGAATACTCTCTTTCAAATTCTGAAGGTGGCAAGGGTAAAATACAGGGAGCGAACGGCTATTTACAATTTGTACAGAAACCAGATGGCAGTTATAAGAGTCGAGGGGTATGAAAGGGAAGCAGTGGTTGGGAAGGGAGTGAGACAGAGTTGTACCCTATCCCCGATGTTATTCAATCTGTATATTGAGCAAGCAATAAAGGAAACAAAAGAAAAGTTCAGAGCAGGTATTAAAATCCATGGAGAAGAAATAAAAACTTTGAGGTTCGCCGATGACATTGTAATTCTGTCAGAGACAGCAAATGACTTGGAAGAGCAGTTGAAAGGAATGGACATTGTCTTGAAAGGAGGGTATAATGGTTCAAAATGGCTCTGAGCACTATGGGACTTAACTTCTGAGGTCATCAGTCCCTTAGAACTTAGAACTACTTAAACCTAACTAACCTAAGAACATCATGCACATCCATGCCCGAGGCAGGATTCGAACCTGTGACCGTAGCGGTCACGCGGTTCCAGACTGTAGCGCCTAGAACCGCTCGACCAATCCGGCCGGCGGAGGGTATAAGATGAACATCAACAAAAGCAAAACGAGGATAATGGAATGTAGTCGAATTAAGTCGGGTGATGATGAGGGAATTAGATTAGGAACTGAGACACTTAAAGTAGTAAAGGAGTTTTGCTACTTGGGGAGCAAAATAACTGATGATGGTCGAAATAGAGAGGATATAAAATGTAGACTGGCAATGGCAAGGAAAGCGTTTCTGAACAAGATAAATTTGTTAACATCGAGTATAAATTTAAATATCAGGAAGTCGTTTCTGAAAGTGTTTGTATGGAGTGTAGCCATGTATGGAAGTGAAACATGGACGATAAATAGTTTAGACAAGAAGAGAATAGAAGCTTTCAAAATGTGGTGCTACAGAAGAATGCTGAAGATTAGATGGGTAGATCACATAACTAATGAGGAGGTATTGAATAGAATTGGGGAGAAGAGGAATTTGTGACACAACTTGACTAGAAGAAGGGATTGGTTGGTAGGATGCGTTCTGAGGCATCAAGAGGTCACCAATTTAGTATTGGAGGGCAGCATGGAGGGTAAAAATCTTAGAGGGAGACCAAGAGATGAATACACTAAGCAGATTCAGAAGGATGTAGGCTGCAGTAGGTACTGGGAGATGAAGAAGCTTGCACAGGATAGAGTAGCATGGAGCTGCATCAAACTAGTCTCAGGACTGAACAACAACATGCTGTCCCTTCTTCCCCCCAAGGTAAGTCTTTCCGCTCCCAGGATTGGAATGACTCCTTATCCTCTCCCTTAAAACCCACATCCTTTCGTCTTTCCTTCTCCTTCCCTCTTTGCTGATGAAGCAACCGTGGGTTACAAAAGCTTGAAATTTGTGTGTGTGTTTGTTATTGTTTCTATCAACGTACCAACGCTTTCGTTTGGGAGTTGTCCAAAAGAAATTATTATTTGTAACGAATTTCATTAGTGAATATATGTACTCTGATGGTGCAGTTAAAATACCTAACTCCTTGAAAAGGTGCCTACATGATGTCCTTGGGTGAACACCATTAATTATTCTCACTGCTCTCTTTTGTACAATCAATACTTTATGTCTAAGTGGTGAGTTACCCCAGAAAACTATTCCGTAAGACATTATTGAGTGGAAATATGCAAAGTATATTAGGAGGCTGATCTGTTTATTACCAAGACTAGTGATTATAAGAAGAGCAAAAGAAGCTGAATTTAGTTGTTTGAGAAGCTCAGTAATATGCTTCTTCCAGTTCAAGTTGTCATCAATGTGAATTTCTTTCAAAATTAAGGGAGAGTCCATTTTCTGAGAACCACTTAATAATTCTTTGAAAGACATCCTTAACAATATCTTCAGCTGCTTTTTCTTGAATGGGATTTATTATAACACTCGTATCATCTGCAAAAAGTACTAGTTCCGCTTGCTGAACTTTAAGTGAGAGGTCATTCACATGAATAAGGAACAGCAGAGGACCTAAAATTGAACCCTGTGGGACTCCATTTATGATAACTTCCAATTCACTAGAATTTACCAACTTCCCAACATTATTTGTGTTATTCAGCGCAATCAATCAGCGGCCATGCCACGTGAAAGAAGCCATGTCATTTCACAGGTCTGCTGCCATCATTTCACAGCTTTTTTATATTGGTACGACAACCAACCAACTGTCCCCCAGGATCAACAGCCACCACCAAACTGTGGCCAAGAGCAAAGCAGACCGCATGTGGTACAACATGTGACTGAACGTAACACTTGATTTCAATGGCTGCTTCACTATCCGAGCCATCTGGATCCTTCCCATCACCACCAGCTTTTCTGAAATGTGCAGATGGGAGTTATCCTTACAACACATTCACTGCTCCTGTAACTATCCCAGCCTCAACCTATGGTAACATAGTGTTCTCACTCCCCCCACCCAACAGTATCCACACCCTCTGCCCCATCATCTCCCCATTCTCATTTCTCACCCTGTTTATTTGCAGCCCTCTGCCAATGCAACCACCCATCTTTCCCCACTCCTCTCCGTTTTTGCTCCTTTTTTTTTCCCACCTCCTTGCCCGACAACCTCCTGATGCTGTACCTGTTGGCATTCTAGTCCCTACACATTCCACCAGGCAGCATTTGTCTCTCTCCCCACTAACACACTACTATCCCTTCCCCTTCCCCATGCCTAAAGATTGGTGTTTGCACCCCACGTGATAGTTGCATTCCGGCCCGAGATGCTGGAGTTGATGGTCTTGTGTTAGTGTGGGTGTGCTTGCTTGTGTGTGGGAAGACTGTGACTGAAAGCTTTATGTACGTGTCTTTTAATTGTGCCTGTCTGCAACATGATGTATCTTCTTTACAGTATGTAGAAATCAATCTTTTCTTACATTGTTGATATTCCTACCTGGAGTTTCCATTGTTTGACTTAACCATGTTACTTACACAAATTTCCGAAATTGCATTACTCTACATTAATTAGTTTTTGAGTTTTGTGAATTTTTTTTCAATTAGTGTATTTCATGCCAAATACTGACCTGTTAACTTAGCATCCATTTCCAAGAATTTACAAAGATTCATCTCAGATACCAAATTCTGTATTGATTACTGTTTAAAAAGGGGGTAGAAAACATTTTTTTTTCGTTGTTTTCGGAGTTTCGTCTGTTCCTGATTTCTCTATAGTTTGTTTATAGATAATGAAGACACTGATGATGGATGGGGTTTCTGAGGGACTTCAGAGCATGATTACTAGTCCCTTTATTCTCATAATTAACAAGGAAATTCTAGAGTTTTGCAGATAATATAGGTAATTTCAGGTTTAGGGTTGTGACCTTGCCACAAGAAATGATTTATGGGAAACACTGAATTAAGAGTATTGGTAAAAGATGATGCAGAATATCCATACATGAAGGTAGACCACAGTAGCAAGAGGAAGTGCATAGATTGAAGTTGCCTCAGACCAAGAGCTGTGTTGGAAGACATACTCTCTTCTGCATAAACACTAGGATAAGAGATCAGTTTAAAAAATCGTCATTCAACCTGTTGTAATTGCGACCGGGACAGTAAGGGGGCTGAAATGACGGAAAGCGCAGCAGGACCCGCGGAGGGGCCCGCCAACAACAACACAACAAGAGAAGACGGACACAACCAACGAAGGACAGAACGAACAACAAGATTGAACAATGGAGTCACAAGGAGACCTAACAAACACATCCACTTGTACACAGAACAAGATAGTAAGTGGGCTGTCTTAATGCGAGGCGATGTGTCCACAGACATACGTGAGATTAGACTGACTGGTTGAGCGAGAGGCAAGCACTTAAGTACTCTATCGGGGGCGCCGCTATTGGCCGCTGGAACCACGTGTTTCACTGTGGCCCCTTCACACTAAAAGCGGGCCAGGGGGCGCACGCCGCCACAGCTTTGGCGCGATGGTGCAGAGACCTCTAGGGGTCTTCGACCTCCATGACGTCTGGTGGGGATTCAAATTCCGAGGTGCGCGGTAGCAGACAACCTATTACAGTTGATAGGAACAAAAGGTACAGAGAGAGTTCAAGTACAGGTAGGCGTGATTCGAAGTTGATGTCTGGGCAGAGTGAAGCTGGGTGGGGATCCCCTTGGGGCAAATCAAGTGGCAGACGGCATCCATTTCCCAACTCCAACCCATAAATCGACTAACAAAAAATGTGTTTTAAATCAAGTGGTAACATCTACTTTCCCTCAGAAATGTTAAAATGATGGCTGCTTTCGTTGCGTTACCAGTTAAGATTTCTCTTAATGACTTGTCAAGATGTAATCCTCACCAAAACCAGGTGAGCCTGGACATGCCTGAAGAACGTGGTGGATTGTCGGGGTCAGTCCACTTCTGCACTGACAAGGGAACCTCCCCATCGCACCCCCCTCAGATTTAGTTATAAATTGACACAGTGGATAGGCCTTGAAAAACTGAACACAGATCAACCGAGAAAACAGGAAGAAGTTGTGTGTAACTATGAAAAAATAAGCAAATTATACAAACTGAGTAGTCCAAGTGTAAGATATGCAACATCAAGGACAGTGTAAGCTGAGGAGCGCCGTGGTCCCGTGGTTAGAGTGAGTAACTGCGGAACGAGAGGTCCTTGGTTCGAGTCCTCCCTTGAGTAAAAATTTTACTTACTTTATTTTCGCAAAGTTACGATCTGACCGTTCATTCATTGACGTCTCTGTTCACTGTAATAAGTTTAGTGTCTGTGTTTTGCGACCGCACCGCAAAACCGTGCGATTAGTAGACGAAAGGACGTGCCTCTCCAATAGGAACCGAAAACATTTGATCGCAAATTCATAGGTCAACCGATTCCTCAACAGGAAAACACGTCTGAAATATTCTATACGACACTGGTGACGGCATGTGCTTCACATTACAGGAATATGTTGTCGACCCACCTAACTTGCACACTTGGCGAATGGGTAAAAAGTTTCTTCTACCTTGCCCGATTTAGGTTTTCTTGTGGATGTGATAATCACTCCCAAAAAAGTGATGAAGACATAAGAGTTTGTCACATAAACTGCAACAAATGAATGCAAGTTTCACAGTCGCACAGTTTTCCCTGTGCTCTGTCAAAACATACGTTTTTAACGTTTTCAAGTTTTTCCGTGTGTAGACCGTCAAATCCTGCATGTGTCCAAGCAAATCTGAACATTTCCTGGAATTTTGGAGAGCGAAGTTGATCATGTCTGAGTGCATGAACTTTGATAATTGTCTGAAAATAAAAAATTAAAACTTTTCACTCGAGGGAGGATTGAACCAGGGACCTTCCGTTCCGTAGCTGCTCGCCGTAACCACGGGACCACGGTGCTCATCAGTGTACACGTACCTTGATGTGGCTTATCTTGGACATGGACTACTCAGTTTGTATATTTTGCTTATTTTTTTCATAGTTCCATACAACTTCTTCGTGTTTTCTCGATTGATCTGTGTTCAGTTTTTCATGGCCTATCCCTGTGCCAACTTATAACTAAATCTGAGGGCGTTGCGATGGGGAGGTTCCCTTGTGAGAAGAGGTTCTTTTGCCATAGTATGTAGCCAGGTGTAAGTGTGACAAGTATGTATTCCATGTAAGACCTTCTCTTCATGAGCAGTGAAGTGATATTTTCCACTTGCTGGTACAGACTTTTATCATTCAGAGTTTGTTGCATCAAATGTTGATCACCTTCTCTCCTTCTCACTTTTCACAGAAACAGCATCTAAGATACACCTGTAAGTCAGCTTCAGGGATTTATACTGGCAACAGGTCCACTGTGGAAGAGTGGAGCCAATGTACCAGTATGATCATTGCCTCGGCGCCCAAACAATACCACAGAGGTGTCAGTATTGTGAAGGATGTAAAAAGTTTGTTAACTGCTAATGCCAATCGAATAGTTTGAGGATAATTTTCAATTGATTTCAAACTACTGAGAAAGTCACTTCAAAGGTAAATACTTCTGCCTGGTTGAGTGTTTACCGTGACAGATGAGTGTTTACCGTGACAGAGCTCTGTGTACTGATTGCAATTCTGTCATGTAGGTACTGCATACAATGGGAAGGAAGGGTTGCTCGATAATATTTATGTTGATAAATAGTTAGCCAATTTCCTTATTGTCCTAGGAACCCTTCAGTACGTATCACACTAACATTTCATAGCCACATAGTATCAAATAGAACCAAAGGTTTGTGTGATCCCTGATAACATTTTACAGGCATATTTGTACTACAAATAGAGCAATACACCAGAGCGAGTGTTCCGACTGTGTGGGTAGTATTGCATGGAAAAGGAGCTCCTGATGCTTGGCTTTTAGTTTAACCCAAGCGGTTCTCTCAGTTTTGAAATGGTTAATTAGGAAATGGATGTTGGGGTTCTGGAATAATGTCCGCTAACAGAGATGTTCTACCCTATAATAAGTCTCAGTTGCGTAACTGTAAGAGGCAGTCAAATGAAAATAAGACAGACAGAGCAAAAGTGAGAATCACCATAACTGTTAATACATTTATCCCACTGTGAGATAAGAATGGTCAATGCCTTTATGGAAAAAGTTTGTGGTTGCCTACAAAACCACAATTGTACCCAGCACGCACCTCTTCATCTGAAGCAAACTGACAGCCACCAATGGCTGTCTTCAGGGCTCCAAAAATTGGGAAATCGCATAGGGAGAGATTGGGACTGTGTGGAGCATGTGTAAAGCCTTCCCAGTGAGAATTTTGCAGCTTAGTTGAAACAAAAAGCACAACAGCTCCTGGAAATTCATGATAACTTTTCTCTTTGACCACAAGGGTCCACGGTTCACTGACTTTCCTCACAAGTAACACACAGAGGTATGTGACACTTCATGCAAATTGGAGGCACCACAGGTCCAAATGCTAAGGATTGACAAACAGCATCATTCTGTCGCAATGCAATGCCCGTCCACAATTCACCATGTTGTTTCAACTATAACACAGGATTTTTCGCCGGGAAGCCCTTATACATCCTCCATACAGTCCCGATCTCTCCTCATGCGATTTCCATATTTTTGGAATCTTGAACAAAGACATTTGTGGTAGTTGATTTGCTTCAGTTGAAGAGGGGCACACCAGGCTACAATCATATGGTTCTGTAGGTAAATGCAAAGATTACCATCTTGTCTCACAATGGGATAAATGTATTAAAAGTTATGGTGGTGTGTTTTGAGTCATCAGTCTTCTGACTGGTTTGATATGCACCGCCATTAATTATTCTCCAGCTTCAAATCACCTCTACCCTACCTCTTCAGTTATTAAATTACAGGACGTACATACAGCCACTTCGGTTGCACAAAATTTTTGTCAAATTGACTATGGTTTCAACTGCAATAAGGCAATCTTTATCAGAATAAAAAGTTGCATGGAATACATGTAATCACAGCATGGTTGAAAACATCTGAGCAAAAGTGCTCTTGTCAAACAGAAATGTCATAGGAATAAAATATAAAATGTAAAAATATAATATGATTGACAACTAGATAAAATACTCCGTACGATTTTACTCTGATGGTAGCGGCTGTGTTATGCCGCTTTTGGCCCTAAGTGACCTTGCAGCTGTCATATTCTATGCAGTATTTTATATACTTGATAATTATGTTACACTTTTACATTTCAGATTTTATTCCTATGACATTTCTGTTTGATGAGAGCACTTTGGCTCAGATGTTTTCAACCATGGTGTGATTACATGTACTCCATGTAATTTTTATTCTGATGAAGATTGCATTAGTGCCTTAGTGCAATTGAAACCAAGGTCAATTTGACAAAAATTTTGTGCAATCGAAGTGCCTGTATATATGTCCTGTAATTAAATATCATATGGTTGCTGAATCGCAGCCAATCAAAATGTTTAAAATTTCTTCGGTTATTTGTTGGATATAGTTCAATCTTTGTCCTCCCCTGTAGATTTCACCCTCAACAGCTCCCTCTAGTACCACAGAGCTCATTTCTTGATGTCTTTACACATGTCCTATCATCCTGTCCCTTTTTCTTGTCAGTGTTTTCCATAAACGTATTTCCTTGGCAATTCTGCTGAGTTCCTCATCATTCCTTATCAACCCACCTAATTTTCAAAATTCTTATGTAGCACTTATCTCCAACACTTCGATTCTCCTCTGTTCCGGTTTTCCTACTGTCCATGATGCACTATCACACAATGCTGTTCTCCAAATGCACATTCTCAAAAATTTCTTCCTCAAATTACAGCCTACATTTGATACCTGTACACTTCTCTTGACCAGGAATGCCCTCTTTGCTTGAATTAGACTGATTTTTATGTCCTCCTTGCTTTGTCCATCATACGTTACACGTGCTTACCAGGAAGCAGAACTCCTTAACTTCATCTACTTCTTGATCACCAATTTTGACAGTGATTTGCTTGCTATTCTTATTTCTGCTACTTCTCATTACTTCTGTCTTTTTCCGGTTTATTCCAACATATATTCTGTACTTATCTGGCTGTTCACTCCACTGAAAAGGTCCTGTACTTCTCCTTCACCTTCACTGAGGATAGTAATGTCATCAGCAAATCTTATCACTGATATCCTTTATGAAATTTAACCTCACTCCTGAATATTTTTTTTTTTATTTTGTCATAGCTTCTTCGATCTACAGACTGTACTATTGGGATGAAAAAATGCATCCCTCTCTTACACCCTTTCTAACATGAGTACTTCGTTCTTGGTCTTCCAATTCTTATTGCTCCCTGTTGGTTCTTGTACATTATCTGCCTTTCCCTATAGCTCATTCCCACTTTTCTCAGAATTAAAAACATCTTGCACGATTTTATATTGCTGAATGGTTTTTCTAGGTTGACAAATCCTATGAGCATTCTCAATTTTTCTTCAATCTTGCTTCTATTACTGAAAGGGGCAGTGGAGGCAGTGAAGGAGTTGGCATACCATGCAGTGAAGTAGAATACCACACACATAGTGAGCTTGGAGAGCACAGTGTTAAACAATACAAGTATGCTTCAGATGTTGATGAGTGAGGTGATGGAGTACGCAAAGGCATCGGAGGACGCACTGAACTGAGACGGCCATGAGTAAATGTGCTGGATACTACAGTCACAATGACAAGACCGCTGCAATCATTTGCAGACAATGTTTGGGACGAGAGAGTGGAAATGATAAGCTTACAAGAGGCTATACAACATGAACTGCATGTGCAGCTGAGTCCAGTCTTGTTGTTGCCAGAACAGTATCTGTCATGATTGTGGAGACTGCAAAGAGGTCTACTGTCTGAGCTGATACTGGTAGCAGAGCACAGCTAGTGGAGTTTGGCTTTTTATCATCATATGGAATCGGTAGAGTTGATGACGGACCAGGCATAACTGTATGTACTGGTTAGGATCCCGATAACAAGCAGGCATGCACAACTTACATGTTCACCATTCACCCCTACCAGGTGAAATAGAGTGTCACAGGAAAATTTCTGTAAGTGAGAACATGAGATGTGCTATCGATTTCTAAAGAGGCAAACAGACACGCGGTGACGACAGGAGGAGGAGCTGGACCAGTATCCAATGGAGAAGATTACAGTGTGTCCAGCTCAAGTGATTCAAAGTGGATCAAATGCACAATTGGTGAAGCTGTTCATGGGTAGAACAGGAGGACAGGGTTGTCTGAGGGGTACTGTGGAATATAGACTTTATTTCCAGCAAGCAGAACTGCACTGAATTCATTCTACCTATGGCAAGTTGGTATGAGCATGGATGGCTCATGGGAGCAAAATGATTAGAACTGACAGGTATTGGGTTGTTGAATAATGGGGCAGCATGCAATATAACAGGGTCTACCCTCCATCTACGAGCCAAAGTGACAGGAGTTAATAACCTGAACATAACATAGCCACTGGGAACATAACATAGCCACTGATGTACTGGGCAGATGAACTACTGGAGTTACTACTACAGCAGAATTTAATCTTCCTGAACCATACAGTGAAACCAGCCCTGATCCATTTCCTTAACCAGTTAAAAGTTTCACAAGTGGGATGAATTTCTGCAGTATGTCAAACAATATCGGGAAGAGCAATGACAAGTAACCATAACCTTTAACATCACCATACCTATAATCCGTTCATCATAAGAATAAAACTGATATAAACAATCACGATGATTGGTCAGAAGCCGTAGCACACGTACACTCGTGTTGTCACTCTTGGAAGAAGGTCCTACTTATGTATTAGATATTTTATTTCTAAGTTACGGTATATGAAACTTTAAGATATTCAAATGTATTAACAGCCATCAGCATTTTTCTTAATCATGCTTTAGCTACGTGGTTTTTATTTCGAAAATCGTGTACAGTCACAGCCTCTGCAGCGTTGTGCTCTGATTGTAGCGCTGTTAATGCGCAGTATGAAAATGGCTGGGGTGCTTTCTGTTCCATAGTGAAACACGCATGTGAAATACAGTTAAAAAGTCCCGAGAAACAGACTGTTCTTAATGTTTCTCATACACTCACGGAGATAATCAGCTTTGAAGTTTTCCCAATGTTATATACAATGCAGTGAACTGAAGAAAATTTGTTGAACTTATAGCGCAGTCGGTAGTGTGATGGAATGGGACCCTAATAAGCATAAATGTGCATTGATTCAAATCTCTCCATTTTTTTTTTTTTTTCTTTGTTCAATTTGAAATACCTACATCTCGTAATTATAAAACTCATCATCACTTTTTATGAATAATGCACATCTTCTTGTTTCTTATTACATGATGAACTTGAAATTCCTGTTTCCATTTCAAATACAAATTCTTAATTATGGATGTTCTATGAAAGACTGTTCATAAAAGTTGTTTAAATTAAGAAATCATAACAATTTAATTTTTAAGGCAAAAATGAAAAGCCAAATCCTCTGTATTTGGACTGTCCATCGTTTAATACCACAGAGGTAGATAAGTATTGTAGAAACATGAAAAACCATTGTTTTCACAGCATTGACCACATCATACAAATGCTGCATTTTTACATTTGCTACTGTACCATTACAATATGAACCCAACAGAACTGACTTGAAACCAAGCTGCAGGATTTGGCATGAGAAGTAACAAGACTGTAAGGCTACCAGACTTCCTGGAAGTAACGCATGCAGCTTTTTCACATGTCACTGCCAAACGCAGGCAGGATATAGAACAGCTCATCGTAAAAGAAGAGAAAATGCTGTGCCTGGTTGGCTGTTGTTGATAGGCTCATTATGGACGTAGCAGGTGACACTTCCAGAACTGAAATGTATTTCTCAGATTCGGATAAGGAAGGAGCTAAAAGATCACCAGATGACTGACTGTAAGTAATACCTTCAGTGGCTTGAATATTTAACTATACGGTGAAATTCTTCAATGCTCTCTTACGTTACACACAGCTTATTCAGAAAAATTACCCTGTGGTTAAGTCAGGAATTTTCATCAATCTTGTTTTTAATTACAATAGTAAGTTAGCTAAAAATGATAACGTGTTGTGGTTTTCGTCTAGTCGTCAAAGGAGCGCATTGTGGGAGATTTGCAGTACATCATTTCATTCTGCTTAAAAATTAAATGACATTCGAAGCTGTATTGCTCCTCTGTTCATCTCTTTTTACGTGTGAACTGAAGCTGGCCACGTCACTGCAGGCTAGCTGTAAGAGCTGACCGGCCAGTGCTGTCCAAGTTAAATGTGCCGGTAAACCTGTTGTCCTGTATTACTGCAAGTCGATGTGCGCCTAATGCACAGCACTAAAAGTACCCTTATTATTGTACTTGACAGTACTCGAGACAGCTTGGCAGCAGTCCCACGTGAAATGGGAATCCAATGAGGTTCTGGCAAACATGGAAGAATACATAGTGCAATGTTTACATCAGGTTTATTCTTATGATGACCGGATTATAGCGCCTTAGTGCCTCTAACTCTGCTATACATAGTCTTCATTTGTTTTGAGGGAAGAATTACCCAGCAAACAGATCCACCAATAATATAAATCCCAGTAGAGAGGATCCATAGAGCATGGATGTGAATGAAGGACAAATATTGTAGTGTAAATGTCAGAGAAAAACTTGTTTCTTAAGTGTTTAAGAGGGGATGAGGCCACAGAATATTACGTGAATATCAGCCCAGCAGTCTACCAGGACAAAGGAGCTACGCCAGACAAGGAGGTAACATGGAGCTGCCAGAAGCAGCCAAAGGTTCGAGTCTCAATTACAGTATCAGCTACCTGCACTGCTCTCCAGACTTGGAGCCACAGTGCAGCTGGCTTTCCCCGCTCACTCCAGCAGCAGCCAGATTCCTGCCCAAGGACAGCAGATCAAATGCCAGGCATGGCAGCCGCTTTCTGACAACGCAGTGGGTGTGCCTCCTCGGCTTTGGCTGCCCATGTGTGGTCATTTATCATGGAGGTGGCTATCTCTGCAAGATTATTGTCTATCTCCATGAACAGCTGACACCGGGACTGTTGGTCACACAACAGGGTGTGTGCCATCTACCGAGGACAGATGTCAACAAAGCAGGGCATGAGCTATGTTGCATACAGCTGGCTGGTTGCTAGCATCATGATGGTTGGCTACTAGCGCTATTTCCGTGGGGCTAGGAGTAGACACCTCCCAATATTGATGCAGTGCTGATGTACAAGCAGAAAATAAATTATTGATTTTGATAGCCACTTCTTTCTGGGCCTTCAGCGGCCTGCCAGCCAGACTCAACTCTCAGCAGCCATTCCACAACCTGATAACATACACACCATGCCGTCTCCAGGGTCAGCTATAGATTATATGCCTGCGAGATTCTACAGAAATTTTGTGAAAGAGTTTCCTCCCCTCCTAGCAGTAGTTTATCATAGTTCACTGGAGCAACGGAGGGATACCAAGTGACTGGGAAAAAGTGTATACCATTCTCATTTTCAGGAAGTGTAATTAAAGAGACTGACATAATTATAGGCCTGTATGACTGGTGGCAGTATCTTGTAAAATCATGGAATACATTTCATGGTAAAACAATACGACATTTATGGAGAACGAAAATCTCCTTTATAAAAATGCAACAGGGATTCCACACACAGAGATCTGATCTTACAAAACTCAGTATGCTGTATTCATCCATGAGAGCCAGAACATCATATGAGCTTATCAAGTTTTGGACCAGATTTGTGACTGAGATTCAGGACTTCCTAGAAGAGAGAATGAACTTCTTGTTCTTAATGGAATGAAGTTGACAGATGTAAAAGTAACTTCAGGATTATCCCAAGCAAGTGCTATACGGCTGCATTACACTCCATTATGGCTACTATATTTACTTGATGATTCATAAAATGTAATAATCACTATTGAAACCACTGGATGAAACTGATACTGAAGTTATGAACACTGAGACTGAGTAGATGTTGAATTTGATACTTACATAACACCAGAAATAGATGTAGAAATTAATGGAATTCAATTATTATGATGTAAAGGATCAAAGACTGGCGCAGGAACTGTCATTTTGACCCTGAACATATCCCACATAAACAGGAAAAAAGATCTATTACTATTCAATTACACTAGTGGCAACAACTGCTGGAAACAGCAGCAACTCTAAAGTATCCAGCAGTGACCATCCAAAATGACCTTAAGTGAAATGGCCACATAAAACTAGTTCTAGGAAAATAAAATGCCAGGCTGAGATTCACTCGAAGTGTGTAAGAAAATGTAGTTGATCCACAAAAGCAGTGGCTTACAGTTACAGAATATCAGTTTGTAATGGATCTGGGAGATGTGTTATTTTCTACTGAATTAGTCGATACCAAATCTAATGAGGGAGGTTGTTAATGTTTTCTTACATTTTTGTCAGAATATTTTTTTTATGAATTGTAATTTGCCTTATTTATGCCAATTTGCTTATATGTTTGAGAGTGACGGCATATTGATTAATATTAGTAGATGTGACGAAGAATACCAAAGAGACTGGTTACAAGTAAAAGCTTGTGTGTTGTGTAAAATGTCTTTGATGCTGGAGTTGTCTTTGACCGTAGTCAGTCGGCAGTGAACTCTTGGTGTGTGTTACAGTGGAACAATGTACAGGTTGCCGTTATAATAATTTGCAAGTGAACAGGAAAAATGAATTATGTTACTACTTTTTTTATATAAACATCAAGAAAGAACCACATTCGAAGAAATGGTATTTGAAGCACCAAAAATGAGGCAAACGCATTGAACCAGGTCATTTCTGCAGCCGACGAAACAGCATTGTGGAATCATACTTTCACTAGACGACTGAAGTCAACACAAAAAGTCAACTATCATCTTACAAACATTTCACGGAAAACTGAGTACTGTCACGAAATATGCTAAATTCAAGTATATAAAAATAGTGAGCATATTTCAAGTTTGACTGAAATTTGAATACTACTCATCAAGTGTGGGGTTCTTAACTCTGTTACATTACACGATAGGTGGCATGGATCATGGAGATTCCACTGGAGCAGGGAGAGGAGGAAGTGATAAATGGTACTGGAAGCCACATAGCTTGTGGAGAAGATACATATATAGGTGCAAGATCTATAATTAATACTCTGCATAACCCAAAATTTCCACAAAAATCATAGTCTGAATGGGCATGACTAAAGAGTTTCACAAAAGCGCCGTTAGATTTCCATCAATGCATCTTCTCAGTCTGCAGTCAGTCAGAGGCAAGATGGTGTCTGCTGAACAGAAGACTTTTGTGTGTTGCAGTTTTCAAAGAATGAATCAATGATTTCGGTCCATCACTCTTTTCGGCAGTGTTTTGCTACTGATCCACCTGCACCCCAAAACATTAGTCCTTGGTATCGCCAATTTGAAGAGACAAGATGCTGTGCAGAGGTAAGAATCCACGTCAATCTCACACTTCTGGTGACACAGTGGAAGTAATTTGACAAATGTTTGGAACTGGCAATGCCTCAAGCAAATCTCTGGTGGGTGATAAGGCATTGTTTGGTCTAGAAACCTTGCAGACTACAATTAGTGCACATTCTTCGGATTAGTGATGAAAGGGAAAAAAGAGTTGACTTCAGCAGAGCTCTGCTAGAGGACATGGAAGACAATACATTTTTACCATGATTAATTTTTAGTGATGAAGCAACATTTAATGTTAGCGATAAAGTAAACAGACACAATTTACATGTATGGGGACTCCAGAACTCTCATGACATTACTGAGCACAAAAGAGACTCACCTAAACCGAAAGATTTCTTTATGCCATTTCTCATCTAGATGTTGTTCGCGCTGCTGCTGGTAGATGCACAGAGCATTTGTAGCAGCATAGCTAAAACTTTTAAGATTTTGTGAATATTTTGCAATTCGTCCTAGGTTTGTTGTATGTTATTGTCAATAAATATTGAGTTTTTAAATCAGGCCATTCTTTTTGAAACACCCTGTATATTCCTCTATGCATGTTCACTCAATAAACAACTAAGTGACAGCAGGTAAGTCTAGATGAGGGCACCTCATGTGAAAGTTTTCAACAGGCTGCACATTCCATTCTATTTCTGGAGGAGGAGGAGGAGGAAATTAGTGTTAAATGTCCCGTCAACAACGAGGATGTCAGAGGCAGAGTACAAGCTTGACTTAGGGAAGGATAGAGAAAGAAAGTGGCCATGCCTTTTCAAAGAGACCATTCCAGCACTTGCCTTACCGGATATAGGGAAATCACAAATAAAATCAGGAGGGTTGGACACAGGTTTGAACAATCGTCCTCCCGAATACAAATCCAGTGTGCTAGTCACTAGGTTACCTCACTCAGCCCATTCTATTCCTTTTCTGAATTACATGTCTATCTTGATGTATGGCTGATTTATCAAATGCTCATATTTTCCCTTCTCTCTTTGTAATCAACAGAGCAGATCTCCTCAGCTTCAAGTACTTCTGGCTGTCTCTTTTGGCTTCATTGTTAAATTCCCCCTCACCTACCAATTTTCAGGTGAAAGATCATTTTTTGTCTTAGTAACATTTTTGGCATAAAAAAACTCCATTTCATAATTGCAGGAAAAGTTCCCAAACACAGAAATGAGGTAATAACCCTTATTAACATATTCACAAGCGAAAATAGTTGGCAATTATTTGATTAACAACATTTGTTGTCATGTTATGGTTGTAGGTCACAAAATAAATTGTAACTAGGAAGGAAATTGGTAAAAAAGCTATTTCATAAATAGCTTAGTTTGCTTCCATTTCTTTATAGTCTAGAAGCTATTTACACGAACAGTTATAATAACAAACCGATTCATTAACTAGACTTCCATCAAGCTCTCGTTTTGCGATACACGCTGCTGAGCCTCCAGGGCAGCTCAGTCCAGAAAGTGGTGTTATGGGAGCACATACATTGATGAAGAACTCTGATTTCCCATTGATAATGTGGTAACTGTTCTCTGTTCGTGACAGAGATGTTAAATCTACCTCCCAATCACCTTCACGGAGCACGCAGTTGACCTACAAGGCAGAAAATGTCAAAGCATTACCTTTACAACAAAACTCATACCAAAACAAAATAGGAAACAATGTTACTGGAAGTAAAACAGAATAAATTTTCTAATAATAACTACATAAGAAACATGTCTGTAGTAAAATGCTTATGAGGACCCAGATACACACAAAACACCCAGAAACTTGATCAGCAACTATACCTTTGCGATCAGCAACTATACATTTTCACTTTGAGATTAATTTTTCAATGCAAATAACTGGTGACGGTGGCTGAAGACTTCTGGTATAAAGATCACAGAATGCGAATGATGTAACAGGCCAAATGACTCTGCACTGCGCTAAATCTTACCACGTGTGATGGAACACCCATGGGCAGCCATGGGTTGCTCAGTGAGTCTGGACTCTCGCCAGTCCTATTTATGCCTTGCAATACCACCAAACCAATGCTCGGGCTTTCATCTGAGTTTCCTCAGTCAAGGCAAGGTCTAGCTCAGAGAGGAGCCATTTGACACATACAGTCTCTCATGCGTGGCAGCCCTGGGCAGTAATGACCGGCGGAAGTGTAGTTTTTCCAGTCAAGTGAAGCCTTTTTAAATTCATTAGTAATTTTGTAGGAGGCTTTCTGAATGAAGGGAATACTAAATGTTTTATGCTGTTTGTGTCTGGTTCTACCAAGACTGGAATTTCATTTTTTACTGTCTATTATTTTTTGTGCTAGTCAATAGTGAAAGGTAGATACCTATTATTTGTAGTATCCATTTCATTAAGCTAATCTCGTCTTCCAAACATTGTTGTGCCTTGGTTGCCTTCATTGTTATATTTACCATGCTTCTGCACACTGCTACGTCATAAGTTGTCAGACAGAAGGTGCAGTTGTGGATCAGACAGAACCATTAACAAGAAATGTTTTAATATTTTCAGGGTTCCATCTCAATTGATAAAAACAGACCCTTATAGGATCAATTTGTTGTTCATCTGTCTGTCTGTCTGTCTGTCTGTCTGTCTGTCCAACTGTTGTAGTGACTCAAAAATTTTTGTGTAAATTCTAGAACACACTATTCTGGATATGAGCGTGGGATGGTAGAATCCTACCTACTGCGCGTCACGTTTGTGTGTGCAGGTTTAAAATCAGTCACAGGAAGAAAGTAGATGCGGCAGTCGGATGGCACCGACAAGTACCTGTCGGGCAATCCATAGATGTTTTAGTGAATGTGTAAGGAAGAACCATGGAGTTTATATGCAGCTCTGTGCTTACTGTGTCATTGACTATTGTTATTAAAACAAGAACAGTTGAAAAAGTATTCTTGTAGACTACTGATGCAACCTTGTTAGAGGCAAGACTCGTTTTATGATTCATGTTAAGGAAGGTCATGGTATCCAATCCAACTTTCTTTTAACTGTAACTCAATTTGTTTCTAATGTCCAACTGTACGTGGAAAGTGAAATTTTGATTGTGTATGGAGGTCAAATACATCGTTAGTTGACGAAAAGTAAAGTTTGTATGTCTACTTATTTCATAAGTAGAAAGAGTCTAAAAATTCCTATACCTAGCATTATTCGACAGAGAAGAAGTCAAGAGGGTTCCAGCAGCTGGCTATTCAGTAAAGAAGAGTGGCTGCAAATTCCAAGTAAGTCATCTCGTAAAGAAATGGAAGGTGGTTTGGGGGAATAAGCCGATGTAACCCAGATCCACACTCACACTTTAAGTCGTCAGAACGTTAGACGGTTAAAAACACTTTTTCTCAGGAAGAGGTTGCCAATCATGTCATATTCTCAGGTCTACAGTCTCTTGGCAATGTAAAAACATAAAGCTTCAAAGTCAATGCAATCAAAAGGCACAGTCATTGTATCATATATACTCACAAGCTCACTTGTCAAAACATACAGGGTATTTCCCATTGACCTAGAATCATGACATTTGGCAAGAAGCAAACATATTCATTATATGACTTCAAACTTAAAATCAAAACATTCTCAGAAGACTGAACTCCCGGGACCGATATCTTGCCAGCATCAATGTCAATAATAGGCAAAAATCAGTGATGGATGAACTGCCTACATACATAATTAAGTCTGTACGGAACCCTCAGATCACGAGCCTTACTTGCACCTGGCCAATATTTATTTATTTATTTATTTTTCATTAGAAGGTATATTTTTTTCCTTTTTACATAGCATTAAAGGAGGTCTTCCTCACAGTAGCAACACATTGGATAAATTTAAGCTACCACGTTTTGCAAGCTCACATGTCAAGGACTTTCCCGTATTTTACAGATGTAGAGGAGGTAAATCATTTGACGTACACTACTACAATTACATGGCAGGTCTACTATTAAATGTAAGACATAAGCCTCAATTGGATGCACATGTAATGATAGAAAACAACAACTTACTGTCACCGAACTCAGAATATTATTATTATGGCCCCAGAGACATACACATAGCCTACAACCCACAGACTTAAATAACAAACGATCATTCTACTTCCTGTGTTTAGCAATGAAAGCCTCTTCATGAAACAACCCCACAATAATAAACTCTTTCTCTTAAAAATTTATATGCTGTCCCATTATGGATAAAAATTAACTTACTTCAATTGATGCCTAGTAAAAATCAGAAACTGATGAAAAGCTAAATACAGTCACATGTCACTGAAAATTGAGCTCTGATTCCGAAACGAGTCAGTCATCAATAAGTACATAAAAAAGACTGGAGATGGTGTTTAATTGTTACAAAAGGTTAAATTAAGGATTTAAGTTAGTCACAGTGACCTAAAAGAAATGTAATGCCTGCTGATAATGATAACATTTAATATGTTACAGGCTGTGTTATACATCCATTATTTTCGGAAATTGGCCGATTTTGTTATACCCATCTTGTACTATAGGCATACACAACTTATTTTCAGCCACAAGATGCATAATTCCATCACAAAATTGAAAACATAATTACGATATTTCAAGGTGCATCTGAATTATTTCAATTAAAGCATGCATTTCTACATACAGGTTGTAATTAAAATACTGCCACTGATGTTCCTGGTATCGTACGTATCAAAATTAACAGATCAAAGCCATTTTTTGAAATGCTATAGAAATGAGTTTCCCATAAATTTATTTAAAAATGCCCCTATGCTATTGTGTTCTTCATAGGATGTTCGTGGTTAGACAACATTTTCAGTTACTAATGTTTGTATGTGAAGACTATAGCCCAAAAAACTGCACGAAATATCATAATAAATGAATTTGTAAGCACCTACTATGCCACTACCATGCAGCTGCCAAATTTGTATCTGACACCTTCTGCAGGATGCGTGGCTTATGAGCGGCATGAACATGAGCTGCTGCCAGCATACGATTGACTCTTCCTGTGCTCTCTTTACAATAGTGACTGACTCTACATCAGAACCTGCATAATTGTTGTAGTTTAACTTGCATGTTCTTCAGATTCAATACAACTGAAAAGCAAGATGCCATCTTGGTATGCCGTTGTGGAGAAACTGTTACAATATTCAATAACGGGCTAATGGAGCAAGACCATTTGCTGCATGCGTCATTCCTATTGCTACACTGCAATCTGTTCTTGTTGCTGTTTCAGCAGTTATAACAATGCTGCCTCCATGATATGCTTAACAAGTGTGAAAATGAAAAAGAAGCCTAGTCACCAAGTGTACCGTTGTGACTATGGTAGAGTGCAGACCAGCCACACCTGTAGCCACAGCAGTGGCGCACACACACAGCAACAAATACCACACAGCCACCACTCCATAATGCCAATGGGTATATTGCCTGTCTGCAGCTGGCAGCCTCTCCCAACTCTCTATCACCTGACAACACTTGCCTCAATAGATTCTGGATTACGGACAACTACAAGCACCCAAGAACAAGGTACTGAAGCCTTCCGACATATCCTAAATGGAGCTAATCCATCACCAGGAAGAATGGCGCCACCTTCTAGGTCAGGCCCACCACCGTGCATCTCACTAAGATTCATATCATACAAGCAGTAGACACATCACACAGAGACAGAGTCATGTGGTTCGACCCAGGAGACTGCCAAATCACTGGCAGCACTTGAGACACCTCGGCCATTATTCCTGTCACAGCCAGAAACATGTGTGCCACCACACAGTAGCTGACTAGTTCGTATAAGGTGCCTTCTGCAACAGCATGGTTCATGTGGCACTAGAGCATCATCTGCAGCCAGTGCACCATTTAGTAAAAATCTGTGTTCAGGTCAACTTGTGCCTTTTTAGGGGGCAGCAGACAATTGACTCTTTCTGTGTTCTCTTCCGACATCAAGTAACTAAATCAGAACTTTCAGCCTACCTATTTGTTGTACCTGAATAAGTATGTTTTTCTCTGTGTGTGTGTGTGTGTGTGTGTTATCAATAGAAGTACTGGATACTGCAACTACTGCAAAGTAAATATAAAATCTATTGCATTTTACTCCTGTATCATCAAAAGATAGTGAAACAAAAATGAAGGTAAACTTATAAATATTACTTACATGACTCTCACATGCCAACTGTGTGAACCAATGGATCATGGATGTACAGTTGCTAGTTGTATCAACATACTTTGGCCCGTCAGTTACATTCTCCATTCCACAAATAAATTCTATTAAAGTGTTTCTTGGAACACCAATGTTACATAAGTCACCTTCAGAATAATTCAGAAATAAAGCACCTATTCGATATTCCAAGTTGGCATTTCCAATACCAGCACTAATAGATTTTGGTTCATCATTGTTTTTAAGAATGCAGGCACCTGAAATTGAAAACACATAGCACTGCTAAGATCTTAGGATGAAACTTATTTCATTACATATAGAAAAAGGAGGCACAAAAAGGTAAGAAGACTGAAACTTGCTTCAAGAGAATACATTAGGAAAAGCTGTCAGATGATATTTTAATTAATGTTGCTTTATATCTCAGCTGAGTAACACACCACCTGTCACAATTAAGTACAAATTCACTCTGTCACACACAACCACACATACACCCAGATACACATGCCCATGGTGACACTGTGTAATTTTGATTACTGTACCATTTAAATACTATACACACAGAAAGGGTGCAGAAAACCATGGAGTCCTCCATAAATAGATAACTAAATTGGATAACACACATAAGGAATGTAATGGTTTATAACTTATAAAAAGTCTATTCCTAGTAATACACAATGATACACAGTCATCAACCAAAAGGTTGATTTGTATAACTACTTACACCAATCTTCATACTATCTCATCTCTTTTTAAGAGTTTTATGCATTTCATAAATTTTTATAAGCGTGAAACTTACTTGCTCATCAACAATTCCCTGCTTGGCATGAGACAAAAAGTTTAGTTTACATTGTACCTCATGTGACACACAGACTCTTGAGTGTTATTGAATATAATTCAATTTATATTGTTCTTAATGACATACACAGACGTGATCCTGTAGGTAGCAAATATTTTTCAACATTGTAGTCTTAAATATTACTGCAGTTTGCAAATCCTGTGTCCCTAAGGACTAGAGAGAACATGGAAATCCTGCATTGTTCTCCGCTCCAAGGTCAAGGGAAGGGAGAGAGTGAATCCCAGGGTCATCTCTTAAACTGCACTACGGAGGCCACCGAACTTGCTGGCCTTGTCTGACAAAACTGTCATCGACTCTGTCGCAAGTCATAACTCCACAAGTTCTTAGGGAGAGATCAAGCTTACTATCCATCACACTGGCACTGAATCATATGATCAAGGAGTTTTTGCCACGATCCTTCCTCACTCTCTCTCTGTTCAAACATGGGTGACGCTTAATTTTTTCACTATCATCTTTCTAACTGCTTGTTACCCAATCATCAGCAAATGGGCCCCGTAACTTTCTGTATTAAGTGTAATTTTTTCTTTCTTATTTTGTGCAATCCTACAACTGAGCAGTGAGAGCCAGTCAGGAATGCTGGCTGTAACAACTAGCCATTCTGAAAAAGCTTTCTCTTCTTTGCAAGCATGTGAGAAATTTTCATAGAAGCAAGTGTGGCATTTTTAGATTTTATCATCGGAGTCACATTAACTGCATTCTAACAAAACTCTTTCTTACTTGAATAACAGGGAGAAATACGGCAACAACAGCAGACAGCCACACTTCGCACAATTGATTGCCCACAAGGTGCAACCAACATAGGAACTTCCCTTAACATTTTGTTGAATTTGAAGAATAAGAAGAGAGGAAAAAAAGAATAACAACATTAATAAAAGAATGGCATACAGAAATGAATGTATATAAAATGGTCACTGATACTATCATTTATTAGTGAAATTGGCTACACATGAAAATAGGAGGAACTTGACACTTCTGAAACAACTGCCATCCTCATGTTGGCCTAAAGCTACTACTACCCATTCTACGAATGTGAAGGAAGACAGGAGTAGCCAATGAGTCCTACCACATAATTACCACAGAGTCAGATTATTAATTAGTTGCATGTTGAATCGCAGGAGTAGACAGAGTTGGTAAAAAGTGATCAGTTTCAGTCTCAGCCTGCCTGAAACATCAATAAATGAGCAAAGAAAGCTTATTTTCAAACATTTCATTTCTTGCAAGGAAGTATATCTTTTATATTCAGCTTACCAATATTTGCAAATTGTGTGTAAAGCAAAACCACAATGTGCTTCTTCAAATTGCCAATTTTTCTGAACTGATCATACGCCATACTTTATTCTGGGATTGTGTCAATAACGTAACACATTTTCTGCAAACATTTTCTCTGGTTTTAGCACCTAGCCAAGCCAATCATAAGTAAATCCAACCTTAATTGTGTAGGCAATGTCAAAATGTCTTTCAGTGTGGATAAAACAGTCTATTGCAGAGCACAATACAAGTTCCAACTGACACAAATAAAATAAACACACTTTGCCAATATATTTCAGTAGAATTACATATCAGTAGAACTACATATCTACCACTGCTCATTATCTTTTATCATCATCTCTCTGTGTATGGATCATCCCACACATGCTGCCCTCTTTTCAATTCAGCGTATCGAAGTCTTCCATGTTTCTTCTCTGCTCCTGTGTTCCCTATTGACTGCAGTTTTCTTAATGTTTCTTCAACTATTTCTTCAACAAAGGAAGAGAAGCCCATGTAACATGTAACACGCAAACTATTCTACTGTTGCAACATCATACACATTCATTTCTAACAATCCGCATAAAGGACAGCTGCAAAGTTACAGACTAATGCTGTAATATTTCAGGCTTGTTGGTATAGCAGTAAAGTGCACGGCTGGAAGCTGAGAAGATATAGATTCAAATTTCGGTCGGGCCACAACTTTTTCAGTTTTCATTTTAACCTAGCCTTCAGCTCTAAGCGATGTGAGGAGTCACCAGAGACAAAATGTGGTTCGGACTCCACATTAAACTGTAGGTTCCCTTTCTGTGGTTAGATAATTAGAGTAGGTTACAGTGTCACCGAAGTGCTGTGCAACTGAAAGACTTGCACCAGGTCACACAAAATCATTATTATTACAACACTATGATGACATGGTCTTATTCTGCAGGCACAGGGTGTATACGCGGACAAGGAGAAAAAATTCCCGGATTTTTCCCAGATCTCCTGGTTAAAAATACATTTTCTCCCGGGTGAAAATACGCTTTTGCCATGTTAAGTGACAGTATACTTTCCCTCGGAACTGTAAAACTTATCCTTTGATAGGAAATGGTTTTATACAGCTGCATAGCATTTCCCGGCACTTTAGAAAACAATACTCAGGGGGAAAAATACGTTTTGGAAAGATCTTTGACGTGCAGCAACATGTACGCTGCATATTTTCGTATTATGAAAGTATAAATTCGAATTACACCAACAGGAAGAGTTAATGTTTTAAATTAATAAACATAGTGTTGATACAAGAAAAGCAAAGCTTTCGCATATAATATTTGTCTCAAAGCGTCTCTTGTAGCTTATGCTACAAGAGACGCTAAGCTTTCACTTATAATGTTGATCTGTTTAGCGCATGTTACACTTTAAGATACATCGCACAAATACGCCAGCAAAATTTTTGAAGATAACGCTTTCCGAACAACAATTCGCAATATTTTCCCATGACCTGTTAGAAATAGATTCATTTCAGTAGTTGTCAGAGAGCCCCAGATAAGAGGCGTCACCGTGCTTGCGCTGCTACTGTGATGTAGGAAGCCCGTATGTTCGTAAATGTAAAACATTAAAAGATCTTACATTATGTCATAAAAGAAACAATACATCAGAGGATACTCCAAGAGCGTAAGAATTTTGTGAACCATACCAAAACGCATAGTTCTCCTTACAGTGCACATTCGTATGTCCATATTCCCAATGACGTAGGCTTCGACCAGTTATGAAGCTTTTCAGTGTGGTTTACGGACCATAAATTTTCTTGGAGTACCAGTACTGTATTATTTCTTGTTTGGTTCTTTATTATGACATAATGCTATACGTGCTAGGTGCACCTGAAACGCAGCGAACAGTTGAAACTAGCCAATAGTGTGGAGTAAATTGACTGCCTCGACAGGAAAGCTTAATACAAGCCAAATTTATTTATCAGACCGACAAAAATAACTTCATTGTTCTGCAAGGTGATTCATGCTTGACTGTCAGAAAGGTGGAAATAAAATAAAATCTGAAACTAGCAACATAGTTTACGCTTCCGTAATTATGTGAATGTATTTTAATTCACTTGATAGCTCCCAGCCACAGAAATCTGTCTTGTTTTCATTTGACGTGAGAGCAGTAAATGAAGAGGAAACAGAAAAATCACTAAATGTAAAAACTAGTCACGTGGAGACCCCCCCTCCCCCCCCCCCCCCAACTATAACTCAGACTGCTCTGCACATCAGAACATCAAAAATTTTTTTAGAGAAAAAAAGACTTTTCAAAAATAAGTTACTTTGTAGCACACATCTTCCTGAAGAGTCTGATACATAAAAGATATATCTTCGAAGAAATGTAAGACAAGTTATTGGGTCTTATGTGTGCAGTGAGGTGCCACGCATCTTGAAACAACTTTGTTATACCGCATGTCACTGTATTTCGCTCTGTGGAACTCCAATGTGTATATTTTGTAATGGATACCATCAAACTATGCTCGCAATTAATACTGGATAGGATTACTTGTAACTAGAACAACAGCTCTTCAGAAAAAATGGACTCTTTATTGCCTATTACTAATATCTTGCTCTTCTGTGTGACATAAAATTAAATATACGACACCTAAAACCAGTAAAGACAAAGAGACAGCCAAGACAGTACATATTTCTTCAATCCTTAGGTCCTAGCGATTTTTCTGTCTAATCTTGCTACAGCTTTACATGGTGTGCTTTCCTACATGAAAAATAGAAATGTAGTTGTCTAATACCGAAAGAGCTGTTAATACAAATAGTACCCAAGACTGGTGTGGTTTCTCGATCTGATTATGTCTATTTTGTCACTGTGTGCTGGAGAAAACAAAATAGGCCTTTCTAATATTTCAGCAATTGTAACACACACCAAATAAGCGAGACTGTTTTGGCAATAATGATCATTTTTATAATACGTCAGAATATAGTCCACGAAGTACCAATACGAAATACCTATTTGGCCTTTAGGTTAGGAAATAACTTCACATTTCATTCATATGCTCCAGTTTCTCACGCAAGTAGTAGAACAAAATTTTTGTATAAATTTGGAATTGTAATATTCTTTTATAATTTGTGTGATGTCACCATTTCTTCTCCTTCCTCGTTCTAACGAACAGTCTTGTCATCATTAATTCTGTAACTATTCCTACCACTGTCACGCTTGTACGAGCACTGTGTTATTTTATATGGCACATTTCCTTTGCAATTTAAGTTTGAATTTCATTTCCTTCTCTCGTTCATGTTTTAATGCTGCAGTAATTCTGCAGTAGCGGGATACAGTAATATCCTTTGTTAGTGTAACGGTTCTTACCAGTCAAAATTACAAAAATTTAACTGAAAACTAAAACAACGAAAAATTCCCGGATTTTTCCCGGTTTACTCCCGGATGAAAAAATTCCCAGGTTTTTCCCGGATCTCCCGGTTGTCCCGGGTCGTATACACCTTGAGGCACTAACGAAGCATTAAGGAACATTGTATACAATTACTGCCCCTTTTTCAATGAAGAAAATATCCAATTGGAACACTATACACTGAACTACATTGTATCATTCAACTAAGTTGCCTCGGGGACAAACAATTATTCCAATTATATAACTTTATACTTTCCCAGACATTTATTACTCACTTGTTTTATTTCTAGGGTGTAATAATTGTAAGCAGACTACAGCAGGCCAACGTTGCATTTAATGTGAGAAAGAACTTACTTATCAGCAAGATGATCAGTCTCTGGAAATGATGAAACTGATCATCAAAGCATTTGTTTGGAGTGTGGCCCTACATGGATGTGAATGTAGGAAAACATGACAGAAGACGGCTACAAGCCCTGGAGAGTTGATGTTACAGCAGGATGATGAAGATCAGCTACAGAGACAGAGTTACCACTGAAGAGGTACTGAGAAGAGTACAGGAAACCAGATCTCTGTGGAGGCACATCCACACAAGAAGAGATAAACTATAGGACAAATTTTAAGACACACGCAAATCATTGGAACAATTGCAGAAGGAGCTACTGAGGGAAAGAATCACTGGGGATGACCAAGGTTGTCATATACGCAGCAGATTATATTATGAAAAAGGTACACTTTTACTCACCATACAGCAGATATATTGAGTCGCAGACAGGCACAACAAAAAGACTGTTAACAAGTACGCTTTTGGTCAAAAGGCCTTCTTTCAAATTAGACAACACACATACATACACATTCATACAAAAACAACTCACACACACGACTACTGTTTTTGGCTGTCAAGTCCAGATATGGTACTTGCACGAATGTGGGTGTATGATGGGAGAAGCAGTCTGTGTGGTTGGGGTAAGGAGAAGAGGAGAAGGCTGGGGCTGGGATGGGAAGGGATAGCAGGGTAGGGCTGGGGGGGGGGGGGGCGTAAAGTGCCTGGGGGACGTAAAGTGCTGTTTTGTGGGAGCATACAGGGACAATATCGAGAGATGTTGGGGCTGCTAGGTGCAGTCGGGAGGTTGAAAGGAGGGCAAGGGGAGTGGAACAGGAGAGAAGTAGAAAGACTGTTGGTGCATTGGTGGAATAGAGGGCTGCGTAGTGCCGGAGTGGGAACATGCTAGGGGATATGTTGGTAAAGGACAATAACTAATGAAGATTCAGGAGAGTTCTAGGAACATAGGATATATTGCAGGGAGAGTTCCCACCTCTTTAGGAAAGCTGGTGCTGGTAGGAAGGATCCAAATGGCACTGACTGTGAAGCAGCCATTGAAGTGAAGAACAGTGTTGGGCAGCATGCTTAGCAGTTGGATGGTCCATCTGTTTCTTGGCCACTGTTTGTTGGTGGTCATTCATGCAGACAAGACAGCTTGTTGGTTGCCATGCCCATCTAGAACACAGCACAGTGGTTGCCGGTTAGCTTGTAGATCACACGAATGGTTTCACAGGTACTCTGGCCTTTGATGGGATAGGTGATGCATATGACTGGATGGGAGTAGGCGATGCTGGGAGGATGTATGGGACAGGTCCTGCATCTAGGTCTATTATAAAGATATGAGCCATGAGGCAATGGGTTGGGAGCAGGGGTTTTGTAGGGATGGGCTAGGACATTGTGTAGGTTTGGTGGGTAGCACAATACCACTGTGGGAGGGGTGGGAATGATAGTGGTAGGACATTCCACATTTCGGGGCACAATGACAGGTAGCTGAAACCCTGACAAAAATGTGATTTAATTGCTCCAGTCCTGGGTGGTACTGAGTCACGCAGGGAATGTTCTGCCAGGGCTTCATCTACCTCTAGTTGTACCATGAAATGAGGAATGTCCTACCAACAATCCTTCCCATCCCTCCCACAGTGGTATCCTGCCGCCCACCGAACCTACACAATGTCCTCAGCTTATATACCTGTAACAGACCTAGATGCAGGACCTGTCTCATAAATCCTCCCACTATCACTTACTCCACTCTGGTCACAAGTATCACCTATCCTGTCAATGGTAAGTCTATCTGTGAAACCATTCATTTGATTTACAAGCTAAGATGGGACCATTATGCTGCATTCTATGTCACATGACAATCAACAAGCTGTCTGTCCACACAAATGACCACCGACAAACTGTGTCCAAGAACCAGCTGGACCACCCAACTGCTGAGCATGCTGCCCATTTCTTCATTTTAATGACTGCTTCACGGCCTGTGCCATCTGGATCCTCTCTACCAACACCAGCTTTTCTGAATTGCACAGATGGTAACTCTGCCTGCAATATATCCTACTTTCCTGTAATCCTCCGCCATCAACCTTCATTAATTATTGTCCTTTACCCACCTATCCCCTTCCCTGTTCCCACACCAGCACTACACAGCCCTCTATTCCACCAATACACCCACAGTCTTTTTACTTCTTTTCTTTCCCACTCCTCCCCCTCCCTGCCGTCTTTTTAACCTCCTGACTGCACCTAGCTGCCCTACTTTCTCTTCACCTCATCCTTGTATGCTCCCACAAACAAAACATTACTGTTCCCCATCTCTACCTTGCTATCCCTTCCCACCCGCACCCCGGCTTCCCCCATAACCCAACCACCCAGATTGCTTCTTCCACCATGCACAGCTGCTCACAGTCTGGCCTCAGCATCCAGAGATAGTGGTCTTATGTGTGTGAGTTGCCTTTGTGTTAATGTGCTTTTATGTCTGTTGCCCAATTCGGAAGAAGGCCTTCTGGCCAAAAGCTTACTATTTAACAGACTTTTTGTTGTGCCTGTTCGCAACTCAACATCTCTGCTATACGGTGAGTATGATAAATATTTTCATAATATTGTCGTTATTCCATCCATGATTTCCCATTGTTTGACGCAGCAGATTACGCATGAGGTGGGATGCACTACATAAGTGTAAGTGAAGAGGAAGGCGCAGGGGAATGGCATACTGCTGCAAACCAACCCCAGGTTTGAACATTCAGAAAGAGAGATGAGAGAATAATAACCAAGTTCCCTCATTACATGTCAACATCATCAATATCCACAGTCTTAAAATTTTTTAACATAGCAATGCATAATAGCATATCTGATATTTGTCAGTAGCCAGAACTCTTTGACAGACACTCAGTTTGGCTCTAGAAACTGCACATTAGATGGTAAAGAACTTCACTCCTTCTTGCATTAAATGTCAGAACATTTTGTTTGAAAATTGTGGACACTGGGCATCTTTTGTGTCTTTGTAAAGGTTCAGACTGTACACTATGGCATACTATTACATAAGTAACAACGTTAATGGATCAAGGAAAGCAAATGTTGTAAACTACTAACTTATGTGGTGGAACAAATGATGCCTCATTATACTGCCACATAAAAGGAAATTAACTTGCAACTGACTGAGTCTCACAATTTGGATCATTCTTATCAGAGCACTTCTTTATTTACCATACACTATCAGTAACTTGGAGTGCACCAGATAGATCCAAAGCTAGCTGCATTTGCAAATAATATAAGTGTAACACTGACCAAGAACGCAATAATAAGCATACAATGTTCTGGGGGAATCCACGTCTGCTTTAAATTGACTTATAGGGGTTGCACCATTAGTAAAGTGGAGGACATCAAATTCTGACAATGACAATAGATGGTATGCTCTTGTGCAGAGTATGTAATGTATCATGCATCAACAAAAGTTGCAATATTCTGAAGACGGTTTACTTAGCAAACAATCTTGTTGTGATATCAAATGGTGTAATACTCTGAGGTAATTCAGATCAGGGGTGTGATATCTGGGATGCATGCAGGACTAGTCCACGTAGGCCATTAGTATGAGGAGGACTGTTACTCTGGCGTTTATTACAGTTATTCTGATCTAGTGTCGAAAATGTATACTTGCATCAAACAAACAGCTACAACTACACTCCTGGAAATTGAAATAAGAACACCGTGAATTCATTGTCCCAGGAAGGGGAAACTTTATTGACACATTCCTGGGGTCAGATACATCACATGATCACACTGACAGAACCACAGGCACATAGACACAGGCAACAGAGCATGCACAATGTCGGCACTAGTACAGTGTATATCCACCTTTCGCAGCAATGCAGGCTGCTATTCTCCCATGGAGACGATCGTAGAGATGCTGGATGTAGTCCTGTGGAACGGCTTGCCATGCCATTTCCACCTGGCGCCTCAGTTGGACCAGCGTTCGTGCTGGACGTGCAGACCGCGTGAGACGACGCTTCATCCAGTCCCAAACATGCTCAATGGGGGACAGATCCGGAGATCTTGCTGGCCGGGGTAGTTGACTTACACCTTCTAGAGCACGTTGGGTGGCACGGGATACATGCGGACGTGCATTGTCCTGTTGGAACAGCAAGTTCCCTTGCCGGTCTAGGAATGGTAGAACGATGGGTTCGATGACGGTTTGGATGTACCGTGCACTATTCAGTGTCCCCTCGACGATCACCAGTGGTGTACGGCCAGTGTAGGAGATCGCTCCCCACACCATGATGCCGGGTGTTGGCCCTGTGTGCCTCGGTTGTATGCAGTCCTGATTGTGGCGCTCACCTGCATGGCGCCAAACACGCATACGACCATCATTGGCACCAAGGCAGAAGCGACTCTCATCGCTGAAGACGACACGTCTCCATTCGTCCCTCCATTCACGCCTGTCGCGACACCACTGGAGGCGGGCTGCACGATGTTGGGGCGTGAGCGGAAGATGGCCTAACGGTGTGCGGGACCGTAGCCCAGCTTCATGGAGACGGTTGCGAATGGTCCTCGCCGATACCCCAGGAGCAACAGTGTCCCTAATTTGCTGGGAAGTGGCGGTGCGGTCCCCTACGGCACTGCGTAGGATCCTACGGTCTTGGCGTGCATCCGTGCGTCGCTGCGGTCCGGTCCCAGGTCGACAGGCACGTGCACCTTCCGCCGACCACTGGCGACATCATCGATGTACTGTGGAGACCTCACGCCCCACGTGTTGAGCAATTCGGCGGTACATCCACCCGGCCTCCCGCATGCCCACTATACGCCCTCGCTCAAAGTCCGTCAACTGCACATACGGTTCACGTCCACGCTGTCGCGGCATGCTACCAGTGTTAAAGACTGCGATGGAGCTCCGTATGCCACGGCAAACTGGCTGACACTGACGGCGGCGGTGCACAAATGCTGCGCAGCTAGCGCCATTCGACGGCCAACACCGCGGTTCCTGGTGTGTCCGCTGTGCCGTGCGTGTGATCATTGCTTGTACAGCCCTCTCGCAGTGTCCGGAGCAAGTATGGTGGGTCTGACACACCGGTGTCAATGTGTTCTTTTTTCCATTTCCAGGAGTGTATTTAGTATACTCATACACAAGAGGAAAAAATCATCAGTATATCTGGATTACATCTTTCTCATTCAGTATGTTCATTTGCATTGTACATTTTCAATAAGTTTTTCTCTTGGTAAACTACTACTATTGTCTTTGGGAATGCATAAGGTCCCTGTAACTATGGTGGTCATTATTGTAAACCAATTATGAAATGTTGTTCTTCTGATGAAGACTCCCAGGTTTGCAACAAGATCCAGTCATCTTTATTCAGATTTGCCTACTTCATATCAAGTGAGTGCCTGGATGATTATAACAGAAGTCTAACGTCACTTACCCCACTGCATCATGACAATAAATAATTTTAGGTTAACATCACATAAGACAGTAGTAGTAGTAGTAGTAGTAGTAGTAGTAATTATTATTATTTTATCATAATGTTGGAAGGTTAGATAAACTGCTTAAATAATATATAAAAAACAAGTAAAAAAACAACAAACTCCATCTTCTAGGAAGTAAGGAGTTCACGTTACCTGATGAGGGCAGAGTGATACATCTAGCTGATTTCTAAAATACAGGAGGACATCATTATCAGGAGAAAGAAAACTGGCATTCTACGGAACAGTGTGTGGTATGTCAGATCCCTTAATCGGGTCGGTAGGTTAGAAAATTTAAAAAGAGAAATGGATAGGTTAAATATAGTGGAAATTAGTTAAGTTCAGTGGCAGGACGAACAAGGCTTCTGGCCAGGTGAATAGCGGGTTATAAATACAAAATCAAATAGGGGTAATGCAAGAGTAAGTTTAGTAACAAATAAAAAATAGGAGCAAGTAAGCTACCACAAACAGCGTAGCGAACGCATTATTGTAGCCAAGATAGACACGAAGCCCACACCTACCACAGTAGTACAAGTTTATTTGCCAAATAGCTCCGCAGACAATGAAGAGATTGAAGAAATGTATGATGAGATAAAAGAAATTATTCAGATAGTGAAGGGAGACGAAAATTTAATAGTCATGGGAGACTGGAATTCAACAGTAGGAAAAGGAAGAGAAGGAAAGGTTATAGATGAATATGGAATGGGGATAAGGAATGAAAGAGAAAGCTGCCTGGTAGAATTTTGCACAGAGCATAACCTAATCATAGCTAAGAAGGTTGTATACATGGAAGGGGCCTGGAGACACTGGAAGGTTTCAGATAGATTATATAATGGTAAGGGGTCAGTCCATACCAAGTGGTCCAGCACTGGTTGCTTGACCGTCTCATAAAAATTTTATATTTGCCGGGTGAATACCCCAATGTTTAGTAGACGCAAAAATACATATATTTTTTAATTTATTGTTTATTATTTTGTTTCAGGCCGCATGCATTTTTTTGTATTTGCAAGCATATACATTTTTTACAATTATTCAGCAGTGGATGGTCCTAAACCTTTCAGATAAAATGCACTTAGTTCAACACACTCTGGGTTACAAATTAACATCATATCACTTAACTGAATGTATTCTTTAACATATTTTTAATATGTTCAAAGTTATCAGCCACAAATTAAAAAAACTCAATTTTTGAATAGTAGTTTTCCAAAGAAAAATTAATATCTCAGCTTTAATATTTTTTATGTTATTTCACTGTATAGTAAGTTACTTTTTATAGAGTATCAATGGTGAGCAGCTTACACTTTAAAAAATACACTATTTTGAAAACTGGATTTTTTAATTTTTCCATTTTGTGGCCTGCAATATCTTTGTTGGGGGACCAGATAAAAACCTGAAAATTTCACTTCAGTATAAATTTCAACTTTGAGATTCAATTGGAAGTTACGGAAAAAAAAATACAAACACGAGTAAAAAATATGTTTTTTAACACTTGCGATATCTGGAAGACTAATCAAATACAGTATACCAATTATATAATGTAACACACCACATTACACTAGCTAATGATTATTTGTCAAAGCAATGCTGTGGTAATTGTTTCAGCAAGCTAACAATTGCACCTGCAAGCCTATACAGTTCCAATTGTTGTCTTCCCCCTTACACCAACGATTGTCTACTCACACTTATTTACCGGAAGTTCTTGAAGTGTGCAGCTGAAAATGGGGTCTTAGTGTTCCGTTTGTCTTCTTATTAATGAAGTATGTCATAAAAGTGGGTATAGTGTGCATCCTAAAGACATTACTTTAATTGAAGATTACAGTGAAGAAGAAAAAGTGTTGTTTTACATGCAAGTACCATGAAATGAAATACTTAAAACAATTAATCACCTTTTTGGCCAGTCTTGCATAGACCCTTTTGACAAACATAAGAAACCTATAACAAAAGGTCTGCGAGAAACAATATTTGATCATTATTCAAAAAACAAAAGCCATTTTGTCAATCTCATACCAGGAAAATCATTGTGTCCAACATGTTATTCTAAGATATTTGTAATTCACAAGAGAAAGAATAGTGAAACCTCAGATACAGAATTTTGTGACTTATCAGCAACCATTAAAAAAGTAGATACAGCTTGTGAAATCCTGGGTATATTGCCTGATAGTAAAATTAGAAAACTAAGTAAGATAAAAGACCAAGTGCCTAGAATACAAAAATTGAGAAAATGGCAGCTAGTCAAAAAGAATTTGTAAATTTCATTTCAATATACGATTTGTACTAAAACAGATGGAAGTTCTAAAACTTCACCAACCGAATATGATGATTTGATATAAAAACTGAAAACTAAATGCAGTTCTTTATTAAAAAAAAATTACAGGGAATTTTACCAGCATTACAAAAGAAAAGTGCATCTAATTTGGTAGATGAAAACACAATCAATAAAGTTATTAAGTATTATGATGATGACAATAACAGACATCTGATGTCTGACAAAAAAGACTGTGTTTCTGTGAAAGAAAATGGTTCTAAGATTCAAAGACAAAAAAGGTTAATATTGTGTAATTTAAATGAACTATTCAGTGAATTTAAAAAAGAAAATCCTGACATTATTTCTTTGTTGTTCGAAGATGAAGTACAAGGGCACCACTGGGTAAACAAACAGGCCACAGTTCATCCATTTGTATTCTATTATAAAGATGTAGATCAACTAATGAGCCACAGATTGTGTGTCATAAGTGACTAACTTGAACACAACACTACAGCAGTGCACATTTTTCAACTAAAATTAACAAACTACATTAAACAGCACCACCCTTCCATAAAAAAAAAAACTGATTTACTTTTCGGATAGGGCAGCAATCAATAAAAAAAAAAAATCTTCTTTCATAAAGAAGATTTTAGGTTTGATGTAGAATGGCACTTTTTCGCTTCATGCCATGGGAAGAATGCTTGTGATGGTGTCGGGGGTACAGCAAAGCGAGCTGTCACAAAAGCAAGTCTGCAGTGCACCAATGACAATCATATCATAACACTTCAAGAAATGTTTGAATTCTGTAAAAAAACATATCAAAGGAATTACCTATGTTTTTGTACAATGTGAGAAAATACAAGAAGTCTATGACAGTGTCTTGAAGAAAAGGTACAACAATTGTCAGAAGAAGGCACTCCATCTTTTCATTGTTATGTACCCCATTCACACAACTTACTGAAGTGTAAGATCACATCAACTTCGCCTGATAGCGAACTTCATCAGTGTGGAAAACTTGTACAACTGGTTCTTCAAAATAAAGACACAGTGGCTCGTGTTTATGATGAACATTGGTGGATTGGTGAAGTTGATAATATTGACTGTCAAAACCATGATGTACATGTTGGATTTTATCACCCCCCAGGACCAAGGACATCTTTTAAAAAATTGAGAAGGATCAAGTTTGGATGCCACTTAAAAATGTACTAAAGAAGCTGTCTCCCATGAAATTTACAACTGTGACTGGGCGAACTTATAATCTAACACTCAAACTGAGTGAACAAATTCCTCAAATGTTCAATGACTGATGCACTAAAAGTAAATAACAAGAAAACAATATAATGTAATAAGTAGGCTTATTTTCAATAAAAATGTAAGTAATCATAGATATGATTAAATTATATACTGTAACTGATATATTTTGTTCCATAACCCTAGATATCGCAGATGTTAAAAAACATTTTTGACTCAGGTTTGTAATTTTTTCCCGTAACTTCCAATTGAATCTCAAAGCTGAAATGTATACTGAAGTTTGATATCATAAAGGTCTATTAACTGTGAAATTTTCAGATTTTTATCTGCCCCCCCCCCCCCCCCATCAAAGATATTGCAGGCCACAAAATGGAAAAATTTAAAAAAATCCAGTTTTTAAAATAGTGTATTTTTTAAGTGTAAGGTGCTTACCACTGATACTCTATAAAAAGTAAATATATCATACAGTGTAATAGCAGAAAAAATATTAAAGCTGAGAATTTTTTTTTTTTTTAAACTTGTGACTGATAACTTTGAACTATCAAAAAATATTAAAGAATCCATTCAGCTAAGTGATAATGATGTTAATTTGTAGCCCTGAGTGTGTTGAACTAAATGCATTTTATCTGAGAGGCTTAAGCCAATCCACTACTGAATAATTGTAAAAAATGTGGATGCTTGCAAATAAAAAAAAAACGCATGCGGCCTGGAACAAATAAGAAGGCCACTTCAAAATAATAAACAATAATTTTAAAAAAATATTTTTGTGACTACTAAACATTGGGGAATTCACCCAGCAAATATAAAGTTTTTCTGAGGTTGTCAAGCAACCACTTATGTTTTTCTTGGACCACTTGGTATGGATTGACCCTAAGACAAAGATTTAGGAACCAGGTATTAAATTGTAAGACATTTCCAGAGGCAGATGTGGACTCTGACCACAATCTATTGGTTATGAACTGTAGATTAAAACTGAAGAAACTGCACAAAGGTGGGAATTTAAGGAGATGGGACCTGGATAAACTGGCAGAGCCAGAGGTTGTGGAGAGTTTCACGGAGAGCATTAGGGAACGATTGACAAGAATGGGAGAAAGAAATACAGTAGATGAAGAATGGGTAGCTCTGACAGATGAAATTGTAATGTCAACAGAGGATCAAGTAGGTGAAAAGACGAGGGCTAATGGAAATCCTTGGGTAACAGAAGAGATATTGAACTTAATTGATGAAAAGAGAAAATATAAAAATGCAGTAAATGAAGCAGGCAAAAAGGAATACAAATGTCTCAAAAATTAGATCAACAGGAAGTGCAAAATGGCTAAACAGGGCTACAGGACAAATGTAAGGATGTAGAGGCATATATTACGAGGGGCAAAACAGGTACTGGTTACAGGAAATTTAAAGATACCTTTGGAGAAAAGAGAACCACCTGTATGAATACCAAGAGCTCAGATGGAGAACCAGTTCTATGCAAAGAAGGGAAAGCAGAAAGGTGGAAGGAGCGTGTACAGAGTCTATACATGGGCGATGTACTAGAGGGCGATATGGAAATGGAAGAGGACATAGATGACATGAAATGGGAGATATGATACTGTGTGAAGAATCTGACAGAGCACTGAAAGACATAAGTCAAAACAAGGCCCCTGGAGTAGACAACATTCCAATAGAGCTACTGATAAGTCTTGGGAGCACCAGCCCGGACAGAATAGAAAATTGGTAGAAGCCAACCTAATGGAGGATCAGTTTGGATTCCGTGGAAATGGTGGAACACGTGAGGCAATACTGATCCTACGATTTATCTTAGAAAACAGATTAAGGAAAGGCAAGCCTACGTTTCTAGCATTTGTAGACGTAGAGAAGGCTTTTGACAATGTTGACTGGAATACTCTCTTTCAAATTCTGAAGGCGGCAGTGATCAAATACAGGGAGCAAAAGGCTATTTAGAATTTGTACAGAAACCAGATGGCAGTTATAAGAGTCGAGGGACATGAAAGGGAAGCAGTGGTTGGGAAGGGAGTGAGACAGGGTTGTAGCCTATCCCCGATGTTATTCAATCTGTATATTGAGCAAGCAGTAAACGAAAAAAAAAACAAAAATTTTGGATCGGAATTAAAATCCAGGGGAAGATATAAAAACTTTGAGGTTTGCCGATGACATCGTAATTCTGTCAGAGACAGCAAAGGACCTGGAAGAGCAGTTGAACGGAATGGACAGTGTCTTGAAAGGAGGATATAAGATGAACATCAACAAAAGCAAAACGAGGATAATGGAATGTAGTCGAATTAAATCAGGTGATGCAGAGTAAATTAGATTAGGATATGAGACACTTAAGGTAGTAGATGACTTGTGATATTTGGGGGGCAAAATAACTGATGATGGTCAAAGTAGAGAGGATATAAAACATAGACTAGCAATGACAAGGAAAGTGTTTTTGAAGAAGAGAAATTTGTTAACATCGAGTAGAGATTTAATTGTCAGGAACTCTTTTCTGAAAGTATTTGTATGCAGTGCAGGCATGTATGGAAGTGAAACATGGACGATAACCAGTTTCAACACGAAGAGAACAGAAGCTTTAGAAATGTGGTGCTACAGAAGAATGCTGAAGATTAGATGGGTAGATCAAGTAACTAATGAGGAGGTACTGAATAGAATTGGGGACAAGAATAAGTTGTGCCACAGCTTGACTAGAAGAAGGGATTGGTTGGTAGGACATGATCTGAGGCATCAAGGGATCACCAATTTAGTATTGGAGGGCAGTGTGTACGGTAAAAATCATAGAGGGAGACCAAGAGATGACTACACTAAGCAGATTCAGAAGGATGTAGGTTGCAATAGTTATGTACTTGGAGATGTAGAAGCTTGCGCAGGATAGAGTAGCATGGAGGGCTGCATCAAGCCAGTCTCTGGACTTAAGACCACAACACACAGTATAGGCAATTCTGATTGTTGGTAAACTTGGTTCTTGTAGTGATTCCCCCCCAACGGAAGCAACTTACAGCCGTTTATTGGTAGGCATCTAAAGCAATTAGTATTAAATTTCAGAGAAATGTTCTGTTTAACCCAGATACAACCTGAGAAGAGGGAAATTCACCACGACTCTAAATAAGCACTCAATAACATTTTTATACCAACTTTCTGAAACAGCTTCGCTTTGCTGATGAGTTTTTTCTGCTTGCCACCAGTGCAAATGAACTTCAACTGTGAGTCTCAAAATCAACTACAATAACATATAACCAAGAAATTGAAAAGGAAGAGTGCAATTAACAATGAAGTCAAGGAAACAAATGACAAGTTTCTGTATTTAGGACAATTGAAAACAATGTATGGATAGACACACAGGAGTAAGAATGGACTGGAGTACTTTAGGTTCACTGAAAAAGCCTTCCAAAATAATTATTCCAATGAGTCTGAAAATTGAAGTTTACAAGTGTACTATCAGTCTCAACTTACAGCAGCAAGACATGAACTTTTAATGTGCTAACCATTATGTACACTAATGAGGACTGGAAAGATGCATTACTGCGAATTATGAGAGGAGACAGGAAAACAAACACAATAATCAGGGAAGAGACTGAGGTGCAACATTTATTTATGATATAGAAATTAAATGCAAATGCATATGGCTTGCAGCTGGACAAATGCTTGTTCGATGGTAGAGATGTGTGATATTTGGTGTAACCATTAAAATAACACTGTTACCGAGTCATATCTATTAAGGAAATAATATACTCCAAACTGGACCCTATTAAATTTTTTTAATGTGATGGGATTTATAAACAGAAAAAAGATTTTTTTTTCACTATTCACCAAATTTTTGATAGTAATGAGAACTATTCAGTTTCATTACAATGCCTTTCTTCTTGCTGATAAAATTTCATTATTTTAAATCAACACAATTCATACCTTGTCAATACAATGGCCACCCTCAGAGTTCCATCCCTCACCCTTTTCCACAATACCTGCAATGTCTCCATTCCTTCAGAAAATTCCACCATCACCATTTCACGTGGTATTCGTGACTCATTAATAGCTCCATCTATGGTGCACGTTACTCATGGCTGGAAAGTATTTTTTACTTTGGTAACAGTTAACAGGGGCAGATGGTCAAGCAGACACTTTCAACAGTAACATTTCCCAGTTCATCATCACAAATTTCCAAGTTCTCCTTTTGGGTTTCGCAGGTTTGCATATTAAGTTTTGGTAGGTAAGACCAAAGTTTGTTTAATAACTCAACATGTTGTTGTTGTTGTTGTTGTGGTCTTCAGTCCTGAGACTGGTTTGATGCAGCTCTCCATGCTACTCTATCCTGTGCAAGCTTCTTCATCTCCCAGTACCTACTGCTACCTACATCCTTCTGAATCTGCTTAGTGTATTCATCTCTTGGTCTCCCCCTACGATTTTTACCCTCCACGCTGCCCTCCAATACTAAATTGGTGATCCCTTGATGCCTCAGAACATGTCCTACCAACCGATCCTTTCTTCTGGTCAAGTTGTGCCACAAACTCCTCTTCTCCCCAATCCTATTCAGTACCTCTTCATTAGTTATGTGATCTACCCATCTAATCTTCAGCATTCTTCTGTAGCACCACATTTCAAAAGCTTCTATTCTCTTCTTGTCCAAACTATTTACCGTCCATGTTTCACTTCCATACATGGCTACACTCCATACAAATACTTTCAGAAATGACTTCCTGACACTTAAATCTATATTCGATGTTAACAAATTTCTCTTCTTCAGAAACGCTTCCCTTGCCATTGCCAGTCTACATTTTATATCCTCTCTACTTCGACCATCATCAGTTATTTTGCTCCCCAAATAGCAAAACTCCTTTACTACTTTAAGTGTCTCATTTCCTAATCTAATACCCTCAACATCAACCGACTTAATTCGACTACATTCCATTATCCCCGTTTTGCTTTTGTTGATGTTCATCTTATATCCTCCCTTCAAGACACCATCCATTCCGTTCAACTGCTCTTCCAAGTCCTTTGCTGTCACTGACAGAATTACAATGTCATCGGCGAACCTCAAAGTTTTTATTTCTTCTCCATGGATTTTAATACCTACTCCGAATTTTTCTTTTGTTTCCTTTACTGCTTCCTCAATATACAGATTGAATAACATCGGGGAGAGGCTACAACCCTGTCTTACTCCCTTCCCAACCACTGCTTCCCTTTCATGTCCCTCGACTCTTATAACTGCCATCTGGTTTCTGTACCAATTGTAAATAGCATTTCGCACCCTGTATTTTACCCCTGCCACCTTTAGAATTTGAAAGAGAGTATTCCAGTCAACATTGTCAAAAGCTTTCTCTAAGTCTACAAATGCTAGAAACATAGGTTTGCCTTTCCTTAATTCTTCTTCTAAGATAAGTCGTAGGGTCAGTACTGCCTCACGTGTTCCAACATTTCTGCGAAATCAAAACTGATCTTCCCTGAGGTCGGCTTCTACCAGTTTTTCCATTCGTCTGTAAAGAATTCGCGTTAGTACATTGCAGCTGTGACTTATTAAACTGATAGCTCGTTAATTTTCACATCTGTCACCACCTGCTTTCTTTGGGATTGGAATTATTATATTCTTCTTGAAGTCTGAGGGTATTTCGCCTGTTTCATACATCTTGCTCACCAGATGGTTGAGTTTTGTCAGGACTGGCTCTCCCAAGGCCGTCAGTAGTTCTAACGGAATGTTGTTTACTCCTGGAGCCTTGTTTCGACTCAGGTCTTTCAGTGCTCTGTCAAACTCTTCACGCAGTATATCTCCCATTTCATCTTCATTACATCCTCTTCCATTTCCATAATATTGTCCTCAGGAACATCGACCTTGTATAGACCCTCTATATACACCCACCTTTCTGCTTTCACTTCTTTGCTTAGAACTGGGTTTCCATCTGAGCTCTTGATATTCATGCAAGTGGTTCTCTTCTCTCCATAGGTCTCTTTAATTTTCCTGAAGGCTGTATCTATCTTACCCCTAGTGAGATAAGCCTCTACGTCCTTACATTTTTCCTCTAGCCATCCCCGCTTAGCCATTTTGCACTTCCTGTCGATCTCATTTTTGAAATGTTTGTATTCCTTTTAAGCCTCTACGTCCTTACATTTTTCCTCTAGCCATCCCCGCTTAGCCATTTTGCACTTCCTGTCGATCTCATTTTTGAAATGTTTGTATTCCTTTTTGCCCGTTTCATTTACTGCACTTCTATATCTTCTCCTTTCGTCAATTAAGTTCAATATCTCTTCTGTTACCCAAGGATTTCCATTAGCCCTCGTCTTTTTACCTACTTGATCCTCTGCTGCCTTCACTATTTCATCCCTCAAAGCTACCCATTCTTCTTCTACTATATTTCTTTCCCCCAGTCCTGTCAATTGTTCCCTAATGCTCTCCCTGAAACTCTGTACAACTACTGGTTCTTACAGTTTATCTAGGTACAATCTCCTTAAATTCTCACCTTTTTGCAGTTTCTTCAGTTTTAATATACAGTTCATAACAAATAGATTGTGGTCAGAGTCCACATCTGCCCCTGGAAATGTCTTACAATTTAAAACCTGGTTCCTAAATCTCTGTCTTACCATTATATAATCTATCTGATACCTTTTAGTATCTCCAGGGTTCTTCCATGTATACAACCTTCTATCATGATTCTTAAACCAAGTGTTGGCTATGATTAAGTTGTGCTCTGTGCAAAATTCTACCAGGCGGCTTCCTCTTTCATTTCTTAGCCCCAATCCATATTCACCTACTACGTTTCCTTCTCTTCCTTTTCCTACACTCGAATTCCAGTCACCCATGACCATTAAATTTTCGTCTCCCTTCACTATCTGAATAGGATCACCTTATATTTACAGATCAAGCTTTCGTAAGTAGAAGTCACATGCTAGTTTAATACGACAATTTCAGAAGGGAGGTAAAGGGTGAAGAACAATTTAAATGTAGTAAAATAATTAAAACTGAGGTTCAACAATGATGCTAAGTCTATTATTGCACCACAGCACTGTTAATTTTCAACGTTGGCAACAAATGATGAGCCAAATGTAATGTTAGCCCACAAGTGTTCCAATTGTTGTTGATTCAATACTTGGAAGCCAGAGGACAACATTTGTTTTCATACAATGTGCTTTGAGTGTGAGTGTTGTTAAGACCAGTGAACATTAGTGATTGATAATGGATGTAAATCATAGCCATAAATCTGTTGAGAAACAAGAATCTACAATTTCATGGTTCACAACTGTCTGATGCAGACAATACAATGCTAACTTTACATTAATGGTGATTGATGAATCGGACACAAACAGCTGAGTGGCAGGACGAATATATGGCATCATAGAAGTGAACATTTGAAAGTGCTATAAGGTGAATTATAAATTAAAGTATCCAGTTCTAGGTGCTTCATTTGCTGGGGACCGAAGCAAGGGGAGTTTCATGAATCAGAGAAGCAGTTTGTTTGGTTTGTATGAGAAAAAGCCAATGAAAGCTTCCTATTGCTCAAGAAGTTATCCAAATGGAGGAGTTAGAGATAAAAAGCAATATTTGTACTGCTTGCAATGGGAATTCGATGCAAGCACACGCTGCTATGTAAGGATGGTAAAAAAAGTTGGGTCTTATGTTACAACTATTAGCTTAGTGGCTTCTTGTGGCACTTTGTGACTAGCCTATGGAACTTTATAACTAGCTTATGGAAACAGCACAACTGTTCAGCAGGCCCTACATGCAACAGCAATCAGGAACCCGTTAATTTTGATATTTCATCAAATGTTATTGTTGATCACATGAAGAGCGTGTTGCTACAAACCGTTCTAGCTAGAACCCTGCAAGAGCATAGCTCGTCCAAATGGTCTACAGCTACAGTAGCTGTGGTGTGTGTGTGTCTGTGTGTGTGCGAGAGAGAGAGAGAGAGAGAGAGAGAGAGAGAGAGAGCAAATATACTTTGAATACTTTGATAGACGTTGCCAAAGATGACCAATGCTGCCTCGCCTAATACGCCTAATAAACAATACAGTTGGGTAAGCACTTGTCCAGGCCAAGCAGAAGTCAGATGCTCACACTCATTTGCACATAAGACAGCGAATTTGCAGTCTGCACATGAGTGATGCCTCCCATTAGCAGCAGAGCTGGCCAAAATTTATCTGAATGATAAATAACGAATACCGACAAAAATTATTATAAATTATTTGTGAACAGCTATTCAAAACATTCATTCAAAACATTACTCATTTACACAAACAAAACCATTTTATTTGTCACTTATGAACAAAAAGCGTTATGAAGAATAGATAAATTTACAATTTAATGACATTTATTGCACCAATTCCTTGTTATTTATTAAACAAATGCTTTGTTGCTTTTAATTTAGTTTTCAGAACAATTATTTTATCAAACATCACCATCAGAAAGGTTATTTGATTTTCTACATTTTGTCATTGGCGCACTAAAGAAAATACATTCTACACATACAAGGAAGATAATGATACAAGACTTTGAAATCAAAGTCTCCTTCAACAAAAACTCAGAAATCATCAATTCTGATCTAGTTTTTAGCAAATAACTGATTTTGTGAGGCCACATAAGCTTTACCTCCCAAATTACATCCAAGACACATTTTCTTTTTGTGTCATAACATCATTTGAAATCCATGAGCCACTTTTTTCAACGTTTCTTTGGCTATTATATAATAGTAGTTTGTTGTAAGCATCCCTTGGTCATGGACAGCAATAGAGGTGAACTATTTGTAGGTTGGTTGGATGTTGTTTGGAACACAGTGTCAAGCTATGTGCTTAACAGAAGGTATAAGGGTACAGAATTTGGCTGAACTGACTCCGTAAATCTTCCCATAAAAACTGGATATGCACAGTTTTCAATACCCTCATGTTTATAAATGAGTACATGTGTGTACAATTAATTTTGTTATTATTCTATGAGGGTGAGTCAAATCAAAGCCTTAAATAGTTTTTTAAAAATATTATTTATTGTGCATAAGTGGTATAAAGCTGTATCACTTTTCAACACAATCTCCCCCACGCTCAATGCAAGTCCTCCAGCACTTACAAGGCGCATACATTCCTATAAAAAAATTCTTTTGGTAGTCTGCACAACCACTCATGCACCACATGGCATACCTCTTCATCAGAATGGAACTTCTTTCCTCCCATTGTGTCTTTGAGTGGTCCATACATATGGAAATCACTTGGGGCAAGGTCTGGTGAGTATGGTGGATGAGGAAGACACTCATAATGCAGGTATGTCACTGTTGCAACTGTTGTACGGGCAGTGTGGGGCCTTGCATTGTCATGTTGCAAAAGGACACCTGCTGACAGCAATCCACGTCGCTTTGATTTGATTGCTGGCCGCAGATGATTTTTTAGGAGATGTGTGTATGATGCACTGGTGACAGTGGTCCCTCTAGGCATGTAATGCTCCAAAATGACGCCTTTTTCATCCCAAAAGAGTGTCAGCACAACCTTCCGTGCTGATGGTTCTGTTCGAAACTTCTTTGGTTTTGGTAATGAGGAATGGCGCCATTCCTTGCTCGATCTCTTCGTTTCTGGTTGGTGGAAGTCAAAACCCAGGTTTCATCCCCAGTAACGATTTTTGCAAGGAAGCCATCACCTTCTCGTTCAAAGCGACGAAGAAGTTCTTCACAAGCATCAGCACGTCGTTTTCTCATTTCAGGAGTCAGCTACCATAGCACCCATCTTGCAGAAACTTTGTGAAACTGGAGCACATCTACATCTACATGTACATTTATACTCTGCAAGCCACCCAACGGTGTGTGGCGGAGGGCACTTAATGTGCCACTGTCATTACCTCCCTTTTCTGTTCCAGTCGCGTATGGTTCGCGGGAAGAACGACTGTCTGAAAGCCTCCGTGCGCGCTCGAATCTCTCTAATTTTATATTTGTGATCTTTTCGAGAGGTATAAGTAGGGGGAAGCAATATATTCGACACCTCATCCAGAAACGCACCCTCTCGAAACCTGGCGAGCAAGCTACACCGCGATGCAGAGCGCCTCTCTTCCAGAGTCTGCCACTTGAGTTTGCCAAACATCTCCGTAACGCTATCACGGTTACCAAATAACCCTGTGACGAAACGCGCCGCTCTTCTTTGGATCTTCTGTATCTCCTCCGTCAACCCGATCTGGTACGGATCCCATACTGATGAGCAATACTCAAGTATAGGTCGAACGAGTGTTTTGTAAGCAACCTCCTTTGGTGATGGACTACATTTTCTAAGGACTCTCCCAATGAATCACAACCTGGTACCCGCCTTACCAACAGTTAATTTTATATGATCATTCCACTTCAAATTGTTCCGCACGCATACTCCCAGATATTTTACAGAAGTAACTGCTAGAAGTGTTCGTTCCCCTATCATATAATCATACAATAAAGGATCCTTCTTTCTATGTATTCGCAATACATTACATTTGTCTATGTTAAGGGTCAGTTGCCACTCCCTGCACCAAGTGCCTATCCGCTGCTCTTCCTGCATTTCGCTACAATTTTCTAATGCTGCAGCTTCTCTGTATACTACAGCATCATCCACGAAAATCCGCATGGAACTTCCGACACTATCTACTAGGTCATTTATATATATATTGTGAAAAGCAATGGCCCCATAATACTCCCCTGTGGCACGCCAGAGGTTACTTTAATGTCTCTAGATGTCTCTCCATTGATAACAACATGCTGTGTTCTGTTTGCTAAAAACTCTTCAATCCAGCCACACAGCTGGTCTGAGCTCACCATCTGCAGCATCGTCGACAGGACTGACTGCGGACCTTTGGTACAGAGCCGAGTGGAGGATCTGAATCAGAGGCTGAGACGGCTTTTGTAATCCAAAAAACCGCCTGCGGCTTAGAATCGAGTGCAAAATAAGCGGAAGTTCTGAAAAATGTTGGTAGGTGCCGCCACAACTAACTTCTGCTGTCGAATATATGTAGCGCTACACAGGCATGCTTTGCAGGCACAAAGATAAATACTGGCGCCAAAACCTCTGCGTCAGTAAATTAAAAAAAAAAAAAAAAGTGGAAGACGAGATTTTTTTCTCCGCCCCGAGTTTCAACCACTGCATTTTCATACATTATCTAATGAAGTAAATACAAATTCCGTTTTGTTCATCTTCGAAAGTAGCAGCATTTCAATGTACTACGAAAATCCGACTGGCAAGACTGTTTGGGATGTTTGTCAATATCGCCAACTCTACTTGTCAACATGGCCAACTCTAAGTTCTGAATTTTTTCCTACCTGTGAGAAGAGATGGTTGCTAATAGGAACTTTTATGAATTGTGAATCACATGCAGTATTCTCTTCACCATAAGAATAATATGAATATAAACATTTTGCCATGTATTCTTTGCTGCTGCTATCTCATTTAAATCCTGTCTGCCTAATAAACTACGAAACTAGAGTGAGACAACAGCAAATGCGGAAGAATATACATAGCATGTCATGTTTATTATCGTATTATTCTTATGCCTAATAGTGATACAGTCAGAAATGAAGCACGGTAATTGACTAGATTTTTAAATCTACGATGACTCTAATTTCTGTGCAGAATGTAACGTACTAAAGGGGCGTCTGCAAAGATTTTCAAACGGAGAAAAATTTTCGCTAAACTCTCGCTCAGATCATCATCTATCATACGCAGTCTATTATTTGGTGCTTGTTGATCATTATCAAAGAAAGCATCAGTGCAAGTAACAACAAATCGCAGTCTCTTGCCATTGTTTCGCTAATGAGACGATTCCTCTCTTTTTTTTTCCTTTTTATTGTAAGCAGCGATAGCGCGCATAAAGGCGAGCCATTTTGCAAGCGGCGACAGGTCGTAAACACACATAATCAGAATGCGACAAACAATTCGTGACACAGTACAATAATGCATTTTCAGCTTAGAGTGACGTAAACACCTATAACAAAGAGAACGGCACTTATCACATCAAAGAAAAATAAGCAATCAATTCAAACCACACTAAGCACATGAAAAAGGAAGGATACCCGTATAAATACGGATGGAGCGCCTGACGCATAGCAATGGCTACCTGGTAAAGCTTAACTGCTAAGCTTACGACTCGAACCAAACTACTGTAGCTGTATCGTCATTCATTCGACCTAAATTGTGTCTCATATTACAATGGACCAACTTTGTTTCGATTTGGAGGTGCGGCCTAAAACTTCTCTCTCCCCTTGAATTTCGAGTCTCAAATTTCAGGTGCGGCTTAGATTTGGGGAAATTTTTTTCCTTGATTTCGAGCCCCATTTTTCAGGTGCGGCTAGATTCGAGTGTGGTTTAGATTCGAGTAAATACGGTATTTCAGCTTTACGCGTGTCATCCTCTGTTTCAATGTCATCATCATCCCGGAGTGTCTGCATATGCTGTTTTGAGCCACTTACTGATTTAACCTAAGACCAGAACTTCCTAGGATTTTCTGTCAAGTCGGTACATAGAATTTTACTTTCGAATTCACTGAACGCTTACGCTAACTTTGACATCGTTTAGCTTCTGTTTGTCTGAGAGGTTTTGGCTGCGTTTACACTTGGAGTGACGCTCTCTTTGCTTTCGCAGTAGTTTCCTAACTTTGTTGTTGAACCACGGTGGGTTTTTCCTGTCCATCACAGTTTTACTCGGCACGTACCTGTCTAAAACGCATTTTACAATTGCCTTGAACTTTTCCCATAAACACTCAACATTGTTAGTGTTGGAACAGAAATTTTTGTTTTGATCTGTTAGATAAACCTTCCTCCATTTTTTTTATATTCCTATTAACTTCCATATTCAGGGATGTTGCAACGGCCTTATGATCACTGATTCCCTGTTCTGCACTTACAGAGTCGAAAAGTTCGTGTCTGTTTGTTATCAGTAGGTCCAAGATGTTATCTCCACGAGTCGGTTCTCTGTTTAAATGCTCGAGGTAATTTTCGGATAGTGCACTCAGTACAATGTCACTCGATGCTCTGTCCCTACATCTGTCCTAAACATCCGAGTGTCCCAGTCTATATCTGGTAAATTGAAATCTCCACCTAAGACTATAACATGCTGAGAAAATTTATGTGAAATGTATTCCAAATTTTCTCTCAGTTGTTCTGCTGAGTCGGGAGGTCGATAAAAGGAGCCAACTATTAACCTAGCTCGATTGTTGAGTGTAACCTCCATCCATAATAATTCACAAGAACTATCCACTTCTACTTCACTACAGGATAAACTACTACTAACAGCGACAAACACACCACCACCAGTTGCATGCAATCTATCCTTTCTAAAAACCGTCTGTGCCTTTGTAAAAATTTCGGCAGAATTTATCTGTGGCTTCAGCCAGCTTTCTGTACCTATAACGACTTCAGCTTCGGTGCTTTCTATCAGTGCTTGAAGTTCCGGTACTTTACCAATGCAGCTTCGACAGTTTACAATTACAATACCGATTGCTGCTTGGCCCCCGCATGTCCTGACTTTGCCCCGCACCCTTTGAGGCTGCTGCCCTTTCTGTACTTGCCCGATGCCACACAACCCCTGCTACTCATGTAGCCACTTGCTGCGTGTAGTGGACTCCTGACCTTTCCAGCGGAACCCGCACACAATGTGGTGTGTTGACTCATGACTAATCTGTAAACATGCAGCAATGTCATTCAGTGTCACTCGGGGGTTTTCCTTCACTATGGCTTCAACTGGTGCGATGTTATGTGGTGTCAAAACTCATTGTGCCTGACCTGGACGAGGAGCACCTTCCACTGAAGTCACACCATTTGTGAACTTCCTACTCCATTCATAGATTTGCTGCTGTGACAAACATGTATCACTATACTGAACCTTCATTCGTCGATGAATTTTAATAGGTTTCACACCTTCACTACGCAAAAACCGAATAACAGAACGCTGTTCTTCCTTGGCACAAGTTGCAAGTGGGACGCCATCTTTATACTGACACTGCGATGGTTTGTAGCATGCTTACCAACTTACAGGATAACAGCGTGAAATTTTGATTTGTTATTACAAATTTAAGGTTTTCATTTGACTCATCCTCGTAGTAAAAATCAAGTGGGCCCAAAGTAGTCCAGAAAGAAGTTACTTATATGTGGATTATATCCTGTAAATGTTCAGACATTGGTTTTGTATTTTTGTTATTGGTTTTTATTATTTATTTTTCCTTGGGTGGCATCCAGCAGATGGAATTCAACAACAGGCAGCCTTACACCACAGCAGGTGCTGCACGGAGCTAGCAACATCCTAATGAGTGCCAAGAAGGACCTAAAAATACTCCATTCCATGAATGTAAAAATTACAATGAAAACATAAATACAATCACTCATGTAATAAAAAGTCATCATTATTTGAAGAGGATGGAAATTCTTGTAGCAAATAAGAACAGAAAACAAATAATGCATTATGACTGAAGGAGAGTTCTTTAACTATTTACAAGTGTTGAAGCTGTTGTAACAGCAAAAACTGGATAATGGATTAAGTCTTGTGAAAGTAGATAAATGGATGAAGTCCAGAGCTGATGAATCTTACATAATTGTTGGTTTTCGAAAATTAACGCAGGGGAAAAGAGACATTTTAAAAGCAAATCTTCCTCCCTGTCACTTCAGACTCTTTCCTATGTGCATGCCTGCACATTTCAAAGGTAAGTTGCTGCTGGATTCTTCCAGGGGACATCTAACCAAAGATGTTAAGGCTCTGATAACAAAGACAAGTAATAATTCCACATGTCATGATCTCAAGTACTAGCAATACATGATTTTGTGCATAGACCTTACAAGGCTCACAGAAAACAGCCTTACAGACAGTGGCTTCTTCAGAGAGACCTCGTCCTCACCACAGGATGATGGAGGTAAAATAAGCATTTAAACTCCCCTCCTTGTATAATGCCACCAAAATGCTGACAGTCAATAATTAGCTTAAGTTATAATGGATAGCGTTAACTTCCCTTCACTGTCTTAAGCAGTTTATATCATTACTTCAGTTTGTGGTTTGTTTAGTAAGAATTTGTTGATAATAAAAATTTTATTTATTATTCTCTTCAAAACAGGGTGTCGTCTCATATTCAGAGTAGTTAACTGTCGGATAAATACAGTAATATGTTGAATGACGTTCCACATAGATGAAAGAAACACACATACAAATGAAAAACGTACAAGGAAAGAAATTTCAAAATTACGTTTTTACAAGTCTTCCACCATAATTAATGGACTATTTTCATTACGAAGTTGTGGATGATACATGCAGCCGTAAATACATGCCAAAAGGAAACTACACTTAAAGCAGTGAGCAGAGAAATGGCAGTTAAATCAGAGGGCTGATAAACAAAGAAACAAAGATTTTGGTAGAAACATAATGGAACTCAGTGGGTTTTATTGTCAATATTTGCAAAATGCTAATGTAAAGTTTGTCCAGTGAGTGACAAATGTCACAATAATAAGCTCTTGTGCCTTAGTGCATATGGCTACGTTCATGAGGCAGACAATTATATTATTCTTATCATTTCCTATGATGTGGGTCAAGTGACTTCAAAAAATACTTTTCTGTCCCTCCACCCATTCCCAAGACAGGAGTGGGGTGGGAGGGGGGGGGGGGGTGCCACACTGGAAGGCAAAATTTTTCATCAAATGAAAAGGTCATAGTCCCAGTAAATAAGTATTATTCAGAGTTGGATACAAATTTCTTTTCTGAGCCTGCAAAAAATTGACATACTACTGGACTACACAACGCGCACTGAGCTTAGTATAGTTAAAAAACAGTTTCCAGTAAGGTGAAGAGTATAGGCAGTAATGAAACATTCACAACATGTAAAATGTGTGAACTGAAAACGCTTATCTTTTTATGACAGTGTGCAGGCAATGTCACTATCACTGCCCATCTCACAAATTGCTTCGAGTTTCAAACTGTCACTTGCTTCAGTAATAACCTCTTGAGTGAGGTTTTGTACACTTTCTCCCTGCTACACTAGTCAAGTGTCACAGCAGTAGAGTTTCTGTGGAGCTATAAAGGTACGGACAGAAACTAGCGACAACATGAAACAACGAGTTAGTTCCCGAGGCAAGCACAGACAATGGTGGCACACTGAGTGTGAAACGCTTTTGTATTTGACTCCTGATCTGACACAGTTTCATCTTGTCACAGAATTTATGCCCATAATGCAGAGGGCAGTTTCTTTACTACACTATTGGCCCTTAAAATTGCTACCCCAAGAAGAAATGCAGACGATAAACAGGTATTATTTGGACAAATATATTATACTAGAACTGACATGTGATTACATTTTGATGCAATTTGGGTGCATAGATCCTGAGAAATCAGTACCCAGAACAACCACCTCTGGCCGTAATAACGGCCTTGATACGCCTGGGCATTGAGTCAAACAGAGCTTGGATGGCGTGTACAGGTACAGCTGCCCATGCAGCTTCAACACGATACCACAGTTCATCAAGAGTAGTGACTGGCATATTGTGACGTGCCAGTTTGCTCGGCCACCATTGACCAAATGTTTTCAATTGGTGAGAGATCTGGAGAAAGTGCTGGCCATGGCAGCATTTGAACATTTTCTGTATCCAGAAAGGCCCGTACAGGACCTGCAACATGCGGTCGTGCATTATCCTGCTGAAATGTAGGGTTTCACAGGGATCGAATGAAGGGTAGAGCCATGGGTCATAACACATCTGAAATGTAACGTCCACTGTTCAAAGTGCCGTCAATGCGAACAAGAGGTGACCGAGATGTGTAACCAATGGCACCCCATACCATCATGCCGGGTAATATGCCAGTATGGCGATGACTAATACACGCTTCCAATGTTTGTTCACCGCGATGTCGCCAAACATGGATGCGACCATCATGATGCTGTAAACAGAACCTGCATTCATCCGAAAAAACGACGTTTTGCCATTCATGCACCCAAGTTCGTCGTTGATTACACCATCGCAGGCGCTCCTGTCTGTGATGCAGTGTCAAGGGTAACCGCAGCCATGGTCTCCGAGCTGATAGTCCATGCTGCTGCAAACATCGTCGAACTGTTTGTGCAAATGGTTGTTGTCTTGCAAACGTCAGGGATCGAGACTTGGCTGCATGATCCGTTACATGCCATGCGGATAAAATGTCTGTCATCTTGACTGCTAATGATATGAGGCTGTCGTGATCCAGCACAGTGTTCCATATTACCCTCCTGAACCCACCGATTCCATATTCTGCTAACAGTCACTGGATCTCGACCAACGCGAGCAACAATGTCGCGATACAATAAACCGCAATCACGATAGGCTACAATCCAACCTTTATCGAAGTCAGAAACGTGATGGTATGCATTTCTCCTCCTCACACGAGGCATCACAACAATGTTTCACCAGGCAACGCCTGTCAACTGCTGTTTGTGTATGAGAAATTGGTTGGAAACTTTCCTCGTGTCAGCACGTTGTAGGTGTCGCCACCGGCGCCAACTTTGTGTGAATGCTCTGAAAAGCTTATCATTTGCATATCACAGCATCTTCTTCCTGTCGGTTAAATTTCACGTTTGTAGCACATCATCTTCGTGGTGCAGCAATTTTAATGGCCACTAGTGTGTAAAATAATAGTGATTTCTACAGTTGCTATGAAAAACAGATGATCTGAAATCTCGTTAGTTTTCCTTCAATGGTAAAAACTGAAAGAGTTTCGCTTGCTATCCACTTCTTATGATCCAAACCACAACCAGTGACAGCCTATCTACTATTTATTATTTTCTCTATTACTATAGTGCTGACCATTAAACTGAAGAATAAGAAATACTTCATCAACTCCTTCTCATTCATAGTTAAGACTTTCACTATATTCCATTCCACCACCTGTCTTTACGTAGTAGTGTATGCTTCTGCCTTAGAAAGCTTTCTCCAAATGGTTAGTTCATCCACCTCATAATTTTGGACAGCATTTAAATCCAGCCCTTACCACTGTCAGGCAGAGCTCATGGTTAAACGCCCTGCGGCAGAGCTGCCCCGAAAGATATTTTGAAACATACTTCTCAATAATGGGTTTCAAAATTTAAATTATCAGCATGCATTTCAAGTATTTCCCATGTGGATCTAAATGAGCTCTTGCAGCTGTTTGCACAAACGGAGAATATTCTGAAAAACTGGTATCTATATAAAGTATTTCAAGAACCTTCAAGAAATAACAAATACTAAATAACAAATAATGGTGGGTGTTTGGATTAGAACTTGTGACCCACAGCATGCCAGCCAGCAATGCTAAACACTGTGCCACATGGTATGCACTAGAGTTCGTAGAATGTGTTCCTTTCCCGGAAAAACAGCTACGCAATGTTTCAAACAACGGAAAATCCAGGATGGAATGTAACAATATTAGAGAAGGAAAGTTGCTACTCACCATGTCATGGAGATGCTGAGTCGCAATAGAGAGAGAGATTCACACAATTATAGCGTTCTGCCATTAAGGCCTTTGTTAGCAATAGACACACAAACACGAATGGACACTCACGCAAACGCAACTGGCACACACGTCTACAGTCTCAGATAACTGAAACCACACTGTGAGCAACAGCACCAGTGCATGATGGGAGTGGCGACTGGGTGGGGGTAACGAGGAGACTGGGGCAGGGAGGGGGAGGGATAGTATGGTGTGGGTGGCAGACAGTGAAGTGCTGCAGTTTAGATGGGGGGCAGGACAGAAGGTGGGGAGAGGAGGAAGCAGCTGAAAGAAGAGAAACAATAAGAAATTAAAAGACTGGGTGTGGCGGTGAAATGGCGGCTGTGTAGTGCTGGAATGGGAACGGGAAGGGGCTGGATGGCTGAGGACAATGACTAACGAAGGTTGAGACCAGGAGGGTTACAGGAACGTAAGATGTATTGCAGGGAAAGTTCCCACCTGTGCAATTCAGAAAAGCTGGTGTTGGTGGGAAGGGTCCACATGGCACAGGCTGTGAAGAACTCATTGAGATGAGGGATATCAAGTTTGGCAGTGTGTTCAGCAACAGGGTGGTCCGTTTGTTTTTTGGCCACAGTTTGTCGGTGGCCATTCATGCAGACAGACAGCTTGTTGGTTGTCATGCCTACATGGAATGCAGCACAGTGATTGCAGCTTAGCTTGTAAATCACATGACTAATATCACAGGTAGCCCTGCCTTTGATGGGATAGGTGATGTTAATGACCGGACTGGAGTAGGTGGTGGTAGGAGGATGTATGGGACAGGTCTTGCATCTAGGTCTATTACAGGAGTATGAGCCATGAGGTACGGGATTGGGAGCAGGGATTGAGTAAGGAAGGACGAGTATATTGTGAATGTTTGGTGGACGGTGGAATACCACTGTAGGATAGGTGGGAAGGATAGTGAGCAGGATATTTCTCATTTCAGGGTAATCGAAACCCTGGTGGAGAATGTAATTCAGTTTCTCCAGTCCCAGATGGTACTGAGTTACGAGAGGAACGCTCCTCTGTGGCCGAACTGTGGGACTTTCGGAGGTGGTGGGAGATTGGAAAGATAAGGCATGGGAGATTTGTTTTTGTACAAGGTTGGGAGGATAATTAAGGTCAGTGAAGGCTTCAGTGAGACCTTCGGTATATTTTGAGAGGGACTGCTCGTCACTGCTGATACGATGACCACGGATGGCTAGGCTGTACAGAAGGGACTTCTTGGTATGGAATGGGTGGCAGCTGTCGAAGTGGAGGTATTGCTGGTGGTTAGTAGGTTTGATATGGATGGAGGTACTGATGTAGCCATCTCTGAGATTGAGGTCAACACCTAGGAAGGTGGCTTGTTGGGTTGGGTAGGACCAGGTGAAGCAAATGGGGGAGAAGTTGTTGAGGTTCTGGAGGAATGTGGATACGGTGTCCTCACCTTCAACCCAGATAGCAAAGATATCGTCAATGAATCTCAACCAGGTGAGGGGTTTAGGATTCTGGGTTTTTAGGAAGGATTCCTCTAGATGGCCCATGAATAGGTTGGCATAGGATGGTGCCATGCGGGTGCCCATAGCTGTAACCCAGATTTGTTTCTAGGTAATGCCTTCAAAGGAGAAGTAATTGTGGGTGGATATAGTTGGTCATTGCGACTAGGAAGGAGATTGTTGGTTTGGAATCCAAAGGGCGTCTGGAAAGGTAGTGTTCAATAACAGTAAGGCCATGGGCATTAGGAATGTTAGTGTACAGACAGGTGGCATTAACAAGCAGGGCACCATGTGGTAAAGGGACAGGAACTGAGGAGAGTTGGTGGAGGAAATGGTTGGTATCTTTTATGTAGGAGGATAGTTTCTGGGCAATAGGTTGAAGGTGATGGTCTACAAGAGTAGAGATTCTCTCAGTTGTGGCACAGTAACCGGTGACAATAGATCATCCTGGGTGGTTGGGTTTATGGACTTAAGAAAGCATGTAGAAGATGGGGGTATGAGGAGTGGTAGGGGTTAAGTAGACAGATGGACTCTGGGGAGAGGTTCTGGGATGGGCCTAAGGATTTGAGTATTGACTGGAGATCATGCTGGATTACTGGAATGGGGTCACTGTGGCAAGGTGTGTAGGTGGAAGTATCTGACAGCTGATGGAATCCTTCCGCCAGGTAATCCTTGCGGTTCAAAACAACAGTGGTGGAGCCTTTGTCTGCAGGTAGGATTATGAGGTCGGGATCAGTTTTTAGATGGTGGACTGCAGTTCTTTCTGTGGATGTAAGGTTAGTTTGCATGTTGAGGGATTTTGGGAATGATGGTGAGGCAAGGTTCGAGTTTAAGAAACTCTGGAAAGTTAACAGTGGGGGTGGATCACGGTTAGATAGAGGAGTGAACTGAGTTAAGCAAGGTTCAATAATGGTCTTTGGTTGAGTCAGGCTGGTCGAGTTGGTGGTGAAAAAGTGTTTCCATTGTAGGGACCAGGACAAGGAGAGAAGGTCTTTAACAAGTCCTGCATGACTGAATTTGGGAGTGGGGCAAAAGGTGAGGCCTTTGGAAAGGACTGATATTTCTGTGGGACTAAGGCTTCTGGAGGAAAGGTTCATGACTGTGCTGCGGGTCTGATTAGGTTCTGGATTCTGTGCGGTGGTAGAAGGGAGTTTTGGAGGGTGGGGTAAGTGTAGTAGGTCTGCGAGACAGGGTTTGTCAGCTATGAGGGGATGTGGGAGAGGTTTGGAGGTTCTTGTAGAGGTGGTGGACAGTGACACTCTGGTGCAGGAATAGGAAGTGAGCACGATGGAGAGCTTTTTGAGGTGGCATTGTGCATGTTGTTCAAGTTCCTGCACGGCAAGAGTTTCAATGCGTATTTTTGCATAATTTTTCGGGCATAATTCTTCTTTTTTACATTATTTTTCGCATTTTTGCACCACCATGGATCCTTGCTCCTTCCATCTGTGTCAATACAGAAAAGTTTCCTTATCCCTGCCAGATCCCAGTCCCACATACTGTTCCTGCATTGTTGCTTGGCTCATGAAATCCCCTCTAATGGCCTTACCATCAAATTACCCATCTCTGGTTGCCACCCCTCCTTCCACAATGACCTCCACCTGTTCAGATTCTGTCAATCCTTAGCCCTTACCAACAGTCCTGCAAAATCATATCAACCATGCCCAATCCTCCTTGCAGTACCTTCTCTCCATCCACAAAATTCTCCTGCCACGTAATCCCAAATTCCTGGAACCTGTAACATACATTGAAACTCTTGCCCTGCAGGAACTTGAGCAACATGCACAACGCCACCAACACCAGCTTTTCTGAATTGAGCAGGTGGGAACTTTCCCTGCAATACATACTATGTTCCCGTAACACTCCTGGTCTCAATCTTCGCTAGTCACTGTCCTCACCCATCTAGCCCCCTCCCTGTTCCCATTCCAGCACTATACAGCCGTCATTTCACTGCCACACCCATTCTTTCAATTTCTTTTTATTTCTCTCCTTTCCGATACTTTCCCCCCCCCCCCCCCCGTCTAAACTGCAGCACTTCACTGTCCACCATCCCCACCATATTATCCCCCCCCCCCCCCCGCCACAGCCTCCTCCTTACCTCCACCCAGTTGCCACTCCCATCACGCACTGGTGCTGCTGCTCGCAGTGTGGTTTCAGTTATCCAAGACTGCAGTCGCGCGTGCAAGTTGCGTTTGCGTGAGTGAACGTATGTGTTTGTGTGTCTATTACTGACAAAGCCCTTAATGGCCAAAAGCTATAATTGTGTGAATCTTTTTGTTGTGCCTATTGTGACTCAGTATCTCTGCGGCATGGTGAGTAGCAACTTTCCTTCTCTAATTGTGTTACACATGTTTCAGATGTTCTCATTGGAGCTAACTGCAGCACTCTGAATTTAGATCTTGTCAAAGGTCCTTTGTATGCTGTGATGATAGATCCTCGTGTTTTGGTCATATTGTTACATCCGCTTCACTATGATAAGCTTCACTCACATCAAAGCTTCACAGTTGTGAAGTGGGTCTTCAGTTTCCTTGAATCATCCATTGTCTAGCTGCACCTGTAGACTGTAGAAGGGTTTCATATGGAGGATATGTATGATGTGTCTGTGCTTTGGTCTTCTTGATGAATGGTCATAATCCTCAACTTCATATGTGACGTCCAACAAGCAACGAAGGATCTGATTTTGGCCAAAGTAATGCTTCAGTGACTTTCAGATTATCCTAAAAAACAACACCAAGTTTCCTGAGTATCCCACTGGCGAGTGCTTGACTTTATAGCACTCTTGGTCTTCCTCTGGGGCACCCAGAGTCCATATTCGAGACAGCTGCCTTGTTTCTTCGTTCCTAGTGCTGACATGTTCCATGTAGTCATCCTGAGTATCATCCAGTTGAAACAGGAGCAGTGAATCCAATATCGTTTTGGCCTACCAATACGGGGCACAAACAATACTATGAAGCCTGTAGTGTCTTGCTTCACTCTGTTATATGTAAATGTCATGACTGGTAGTATCGTACTGCAACCTCTCTGTTTGACATCAAAATACCTCAAGACTATACGCCAACACCTTATTAAAGTGTTCTGTGATGTCATTCAACTGTGGATGGTAATCAGTTGTCTTTCTGAGGGTGATGCCACAATATGAAATCACTCCTGACACTAGTCTCAACTGGAAAACATTTCCATGGTCAGAGGTCAATAAACGTACTTCAAGACAATGTCTTCTATAAGGAACTTCGCAATTTCTGGAGCTTTAGCAGTTGGCACAGCTTTGATGACCATACAGTGGGTGAGGTAGTCAGTGCAGGCTATTACCCATCAATTCCCATTGACTGACTTCGTGAACTTCCTCAAGAGATTGATTCCAACTGAGTGGAATGGCACTGCTACAGGTGGGATTGGTACCAGATGTCGCAGAGACAACAGTGGCATATGCTTCAGTAGTTGGCATTCATGACTACGTAACTGATTGATAGGACCTAGTCACTGATACTTGCGTCTGATTATGCCTACACTCTTCACGAATCCCAGGTGACCACAGGTTGTAAAGTCTCAGAAATATGTCAGGATAGCTGGCCATAGATGAGCTGAGATGATGAGCTACCACTTCTACCCCATTGGATTGTAGTTCGTTTTATAAAATGCACTGTTTATCAATTTGAAATCTTGTTTGATCAGCCTCTCTTCCTTCAAGACTTCTACAGTTTTCAGCAGATCTTCCCTCTGCTCAGCAGCTATGTCATTTAAGGCAGCGATGTCAGATTTCATCCATGCTGTACTACTGTGTTCAGCCAAAGGTTTCACTGAATGGCAGTCGGCATCCTTGAGTTTCTATTCACATTCGTAAACCACTGTAATGCTGTACTCCTGAAGCCTCAGGATCCATTTTGACCAGATGGCCCAACATATCCTTCAGGCTAGTCAGCCAATGTAGAGAATGGTTGTCCATCACAACAGCAAATGGTTCACCAAGTAAATATGGCCAGTACTTGTTGATGGCCCAAACAACTGCAAGGCACTCTTTCTCAGTTGTAGAGTAGTTCACCTTAGACCTGAAGAGCACTCTGGAAGCACATGCTATCACCTCCTTGGCAAGTTCCTAAATTTGTATTAAAACTGTTCCTACCTAAAACGTAAGTGTGAAGTTCTGTCATGGCAGTCTCAACATGGAATTCTAGAACTGGAGATTATATGTTGTTGTTGTTGTTTTTGGGGAAGGAGACCAGACTGCGAGGTCATCAGTCTCATCGGATTAGGAATGGACGGGGAAGGAAGTCGGCCGTGCCCTCTGAAAGGAACCATCCCGGCATTTGCCTGGAGCGATTTAGGGAAATCACGGAAAACCTTAATCAGGATGGCCGGACGCGGGTTTGAACTGTCGTCCTCCCGAATGCGAGTCCAGTGTCTAACAACTGCGCGACCTCGCTCGGTGGAAATTATATTAACACCTCCTTAAAGAGAAGGAAAAATCTTTCTTGCCCCTCATTCCAGCACAATTTGGCATCTCTCCTGCTGTAGTTCTTGGATGGGACATGCCTTGGTGCCTAAATCCTTTATGAATCACCAGTATTACGAACACATTCCTCCTCACATAAAAAATATGTCGAGGAGTCAGAAAATCTGGACTGCTCTTATCTTCTCTGGATTGGCATGGATTCCATCACCATTCATGTTGCCCCACGATTACTATTTCTTGGGCAGTGAAAAGTTTTTTTCCTATTTTAATTCAGGCAGAGACCTGCAATCTGAACACATCATCCATTTAAAGTATTGAAGCATGTTGTCCATCATACGTTCAAAGCTGGCTGGAGCATTATAAAGTTCAAATGATGTAACTTTGAACTCATAGAGGCCATCAGAAGTTATGAACCCAGTCTTTTCCGTCTTTTCCTGGTCAGCCTTGTCAACCTCAATTTGCAAGTTGCCTGACTGTATTTCTACAACAATGGATAGACTTAATTCTTCATGATTTTGATTTTGTTCAGTCATCAGTAGTCAATGCAGTAACCCCATGTGTCATCCTCCTCCTTCCACTGGATAAAACCAAGAACTCTGAAGGTTCAATGATGACATATTGCAGCATCTTCTCCACTTCTTCCTCAATTACCTGTCACTCCACTGATGAAACTATATTAGCACTGGCTAGTTGGTGAATGATCCCCAGTGTTGATATGATGTCTTACTATGGGCCACATTGTCTGTCTTTACCCCCACTTCAGATGTGAAAGGTTTGGAAAATTGATGCAGAATGGCCACCACTCTCCTCAGTGGTAACAGTTCTGATGTTGCTGAGCAACAGCCATACAATAACTTTTAAATGAACACAGCGCAATTTGACTGTACTGTTGTTTATTTAATTACGACCCAGGTTTTGATCTTTTATGCCATTTTCAAGTGACTGAGTTTGTCATTAGCATATTCTGCAGGATATCAAGTTCAAAACTGGCCATAAATTAAGAAAAATATTGACTCCCCACAAAAAGCCAGATGTAAAATCACCATCTTGTAAAAAGATCAGTAAATAATAGTGGGAGCACATTATATTTGGTAACATTTTCTGTGACTCTCTTCATCAAGTCTGAAATTTTGTCAGTATCTGTCATATTTGCGTTCATCATGTCGCGTGGGGCCAAAACATTCTGTATGTACAACTGTCTCATTTTCCAATGACACTGGATCCTGTTTTCAAGCTAAACGGACTAGCTGCTGATTGTCACCAAACATTTTCTTCAGTTTGGCCTGGAATTTGTTCCAGCTATTGATTTTCTCTTCTCTTCATTATTCTTTAACCACTGTTGGGTTTTGCCATTCAAGTTGCAGTATACACCTGCCAAACACATCATGTCATACCATCCGCTGTATTTGCTGACTTGGTCGAATCCTTTCACCCATTTTGTCAGGTCCTGACAAGGGTCTCTGGAAAACACTGATGGATGCCTCGTGTGCAGCTGATTTACTGCTGATTTGGAATTCGCTGTTCTCCTGAATATAAGGACCATTTTGGAATTCACTGTTCTCCTGAATATAAGGACCTCGGGAAAATCTTACTGCTTGAGTTCTAGTTCCTGTCTGTGTTGGCAACAGCTTTTATGTTGTCTGATTGGAGCCACAGTGGTATAGACATTTTGAAGTACCAATATCTACACCAAACAATGTCACATCAAAACCACAATTGATTTTAAATCCGAATGCAGGGTCATCAATGACGCCCAACACTTAGAACTGAAGATACATTAATTACCGATACCAATCTACAACCAAACTAGAACTGAACTACTGCAAAGTGTGTGCAGCTGTTTATAAAAACACAGAATGTTCCAGAATGCTAGTATTCATACAAACATAGAATATACCAGAATACACAAATGTTACAGACATAAGATATTTCAAGAATCTTCCAAAAATGATAGACACTAAATAACAAATAATTGCAGAGTGTCAGGTTTGAATCACTGATTCACAGCACGCCAGTCACCATGGCCAACCGCTACATCACACTATACGCACCAGAGCTTGTGGCAATATTGAGTAATGTTTTTCTAACAGGTAGTAACTAGTCTTAAGGCTGCACCTTGAAAAATCAGTTAATCCATGTAACAGTTGTTTGGGGGAACGACTTCTCGAGAGTATAGTTCTTGTAGGCCTCCCAAAGGCTCTGTCCATTCAGACTGTGGTTGTCTTACCAATCTCCACATGGTTTTCCATGTTCCACTGCTTACAATGACATGTAATCACGAGAGTGGATGAACCTATGTTATGGAATCCCTGTCTCTGTATATCTTTATCATGCCTTGTTATTCATTAACTGATGTTTAATATTAATGTTTTGATATTACTGAATTGTTTCTAGCTTTGGCAGTCCTATCCATGGTAAAAAGGGTATGCTAAGTTTGTAAATGCCTCACTAGAGTGCACTTAAGTGGTACCACCTAGTGAGAGTTTCACGAATGATTAAAGGAAATAAGTGTGGGAAATGTATTCTGATACCTTCAGTTCTTAACAATCTTCTTGCTTGCTGACACTGTTTGCTCTGCATAAAGTTTATATTTAGCAATTTTCTACCTGTGAATATATTTTGGCTGAGTTCTTGCACATCTTATTGTCTTACAAGTACACGTAATATGCAATGAGTCAGAAAACAGCACAATATGAATTCACAGTCCAATTTATTAGGCAAACATTTGGAATATGAGCTTAAGGTGAAAGTGGTGGAATTTGGTGTGCCCATTTCAGATTTAAACACAAGTGCAAATCCAGGCAAAGATATATTTGTAATTTCAATGGAGCAATGTACGGTAGCACTTTTAGCCACCCATGTCACGTTTCCCAACACTTTACCACAACAAATCACACTAAAAACAACACATTTTGGAGAGATCTTTAAGGCAGTGAATCACTTAAGGTGCATATTTTCATAATAAACAAGCAAAAATATAAAAATCAGCAAATATGGCATGTTAGCTTCAAAGACACTTAAATCAGCGTAGGGGCTGCTTGGTTTGCTTCTATCAGTCAACCATAGCACAGGACCTATGACATCACGTAACATCACTGTCTCGTCACCAGTCTCAATACTGCGAACTGAACACATAGAAAGTGTTAACTGTCTCATGTTTGGGAGGAGGGGGGGGGGGGGGGGGACATAAATCATGCAGCAAAGATTACACGGTGCACTAAAGATCTCAGCAAAACGAATCCTTTTGTTGTGATGAAGAGCTGGGAAATGTGTCACTGACATTTAAACATGCTACCTATCGATCTTGTACTGGAGTTAGCTTTTGGTGTTATTTAGTAGTTGATTACGAGAAGCACAGTAGACACACACTCTAAACTTAAAAAAAAAAAAAAAAAAAAAAAAAAAGAGCCCTGGTAGTTCTGATTGATAATTGTGGCAACATTCCTTAGTATGGTAACCACGAGTCACACCTGACCACTATCCACCAGTACCTGTCTGTTTCACTACTGGAGAATCCACACAAAACATTGCAAGTCTGTAGTGAAATAACATTTAATTAAGTATTGTCATTTCAGGATGTAGCATGTGCCTTTCTTTAAATGAAAAGCTGATAATTTTGCTATGCTTATTTACTAGTTGCTCCATAAATTCTGAATTAGATCTTTATAGCTTTCAAGTTGTTAGCTTCTCATTATCTCTGCCTCACCTTAACCTGTTTTAGGCTCCTGATGCAGAGTCTACAAATATTTCACCCTTGAAAACACCTTTGATTAAATATGAAGGGCAATATTTTTTTTTCTTTTTTTTCCTCAACAACAACTTGGATTTATTCAGGATTCTAATATTATTCCCCACTCTTTTGGTGCAAAACCTTATTTCTCAACATGATCTCCATTCAAAGCAACGGCCTTACGCCATCTCACTCAAAGGACCTGCACGCCAGCATGCTATCACTCTAATGGTCGACTCGAGAGCCAACGTCCTGCTACATCAGTAACCTCCCCATCATCCACATACTGCTTCCCGCAGACTGCATGCCTTCATTGGGCCAAACGGATGGAAGTCGGAAGGTTGCAGATCTGAGCTGTAGGGTGGATGAGGAAGAACTATCCCATTACGTTCTGTGAGCTGCTGTTAGGAGCACAGACCTGTGGTGACACCTTGCATGGTCATGGAAGAGGAGAAGGTCAATTGCATTTTTGTGGCGCCGAACTTGCTGAAGTTGTTTCTACAATTTCCTGAGGGTAGCACATGGGAAATCGGACAGGCTTGTATGACCTCACTGTGAGGATGACAGAAGCTTCACCCATTGACTCACGGTGCTTCTGTTCACTACCATGTCTCTGTAGACATTCTGCAAATGCCTATGAATATCTGCAATGTTCTGGTTTTCCACCAAATGAAACTAAACGACAGCTCTCTGCTTGGAATGCACCTCCTTCACAGATGCCATTTTGAAGGCTACGTAAAGGGCCATTAACAGCAGACCTTCATGAAACTCAAGAGGCCAAAGCGGGAATATTTCACCATGTCTCACAGCAAATTTTGCATTTTTTCAACCAAAACTGGCAGAGAAAAAAAGTGTGTTGCATTATTTATTGAATGCTCCTCATATTTTTCCCTGTTTTTGCCAAGAAGTCAATTCTGGTGCTAAACTACTTCATTTGAGCAATCTTTTGTCTGTGTTTGGAAATCATTTCACTTACAGAAACACTTGCATTAAACAATTATCGCTCAGAAAATGCCGAGAAATTTTGTCTGTGATCCTTTAAGAAATTTTATTTCTGAGATTTAAGTTTTTGTAGTTTTCACTTTTGTGTCATATTCTATAATAGCACTGAAAATTTTGTAGACATAACAAATTATTAATGCTGGAAGAGAAGAGTATGGTCTACTTACCATCCATTGAGACAGGGCAAAGTAACAAAGACTGATAGAAACATAAACTAAATGCAGGTTAAACGCTAGTTAACTGATCTAAAACCCATCTGTCAACCTCACTCCTGTTTTTTTGCGTTCAGAAACCGATACAGCACAGTGTTTTCCCTGAATCTAAGTGAAATAAAAACATCACTTGCGTTACAAGTATCTGAAAGTGCGTCTCTCGGCAATGGAAAGCAAGAGGCAATTATTAATCTCAGGATAAATCGTATAGATATAAAAAACACAACGTGATTGTGAGGTTGGAACTACAGCTGCAAATATTAATAAACCTTCCTCAGACCTAGATGTAAACATTAATAAACCTACTAAAGACACTTCAATACAAAAGAGAATAAAAATTCATAAATAGTATCTAATGACAGATATTTACCACACACACATGGCAATGATAATGACATAAACTGCAAGTGACAGCCAGAATTCTCATCTATTCATGTTATGCTATGATATGTCAAAAAGGTCTTGAAGAATTATTAAGTACTGTAATTTTAAATGCTGAGAACAGTTGTTATCAGTCTTAAGCTTACATAAAAAGTAATGCATATTTAACTTTTAAAATGGGAACTATAGAAGTTAAGCAATATCCATTCATTGTTATTTAGCAATTAGTGTAACATAAATCATGAGTTTTAATTTACCTGTTCCATTTTCGCAAGGAGATTTTTCTAAGATTCTGCAAACACTAAACTGTAATACATCTCCAGATTCTGAAGTAACATTGTAATCTTTGCTCATTAGTGATGTCAAATCAAACCTGAAAACAAGAAATACATATAAAACAAATGCATGAAGTAAACATTTTTTTAAAAAAAGTGTATAGCATGTCGAAGTATTTCTGATTTTCTATGAGTTGTACAAAATATTGCCCATAACATACATAGCTGCCCCATGAACCACAGACATTGCCGAAGTAGGGTGGCTTCATCTACACCTACATTTACATCTGTACTTCAGAAGTCATGGCAGTGGGTACCTTGTATCACTTCTAGTAATTTCCTCTCCTGTTCCACTCGTAAATAGAACAAGGGAAAAACAACTGTCTAAAACCTCTGCAAGAGCTCTAATGTTTCTCATCATACCTTCATGGTTCTTATACAAAAAGTGCATCGGTGACAGCAGAATCATTCTGCACTCTGCTTCAATCAGAGAAAGCCGTCAGGTGGAATTTTGCACCGATCACAATTTAATCATTGCTAGCACTTGGCTTAAGAATCCTGAAAAAAGGTGCAAGAGAGATCTGGGGACACTGGAAAGTTTCATATTCCTTTTTGCCTGTTTCATTTACTGCATTTTTATATTTTCGCCTTTCATCAATTAAATTCAATATCTCTTCTGTTACCCAAGGATTCCTATTAGCCCTCGTCTTTTAACCTAGGTGATCCTCTACTGCCTTCAGTATTTCATCTCTCAAAGCTTTCATTCTTCTACTGTATTTCTTTCCCCCATTCTTGTCAATCGTTCCCTAATGCTCTTCCTGAAACTCTCTACAGCCACTGGTTCTTTCAGTTTATCCAGATCCCATCTCCTCAGATTCCCACCTTTTTGCAGTTTCAGTTTTAATCTACAGTTCATAACCAATAGAGTGTGGTCAGAGTCCACATCAGCCCCTGGAAATGTCTTACAATTTAAAACCTGGTTCCTGAATCTCTGTCTTACCATTATATAATTTATCTGAAACCTTCTAGCTTGGGTATAAAAAATCAGTTTCACACAGAAAGTAAATTTCATGCATCAGATTTTCCAAACTTCGGATGAAAAATCCCCTGACCAGTGCCAGGATGAAAGTGATTTTTCAATCTTTCGCATTTCTGCTGTACGCCATAAATATTTCTTCAAAGTCAGGCTCAATCCTCAAAACATATCAAATACAATCATCTTATGTCTGCAGTGAACACCAAATCTTTTCTGGATATACCCAAACATGATTCTCTATTACGTCAAAAGGACGTTTACAGAGTACAATATTTATGTGGTCAGTCCAGTATCATAAGAAAACTATCTAGGGCACCTATCTTTTTACAACTTAGCAAATCAATTACAAATCAGTAATAGTTTTCATCTCCAGGCCTAAAACTTTTTCTTTTCCTTACTTCATTCTCAATGAAATCATCATCTTGCAGCACTATCTATTTACAATCTTACGCTTATCACAATATGAACTAGCACTCTGGAAAACTTTAGAGGTTCCAAAGCATTATAATTTTTCTTGAAGTGTGTAATTTTCCCCTAGTTGCTGATAAATGAGATAAACTCAAAAGGAACAATTTCTGACTCATCCAGCAGGTGGTTGTGATGCTCTTAATTAAAACAAGAGTGGAAGAAACAAATAGTACTTGGCAACATTCTGAAACTTTCATTAAACTATTTCACATATATGCACGCAGTCGCACACACGCACAGAGGTGCATGTTGTTACACTGTCTCATCTGACTATTTTGTGTCAGGCAGCATTGTAGTTCGTCCAGTCAAGCTGTAGTGTCGATGCAAGGTAGTCACGCAGGACAATGTAACTGTACAGGTGTATGCATACTTTATAGCTGTGTAGATAGATTTGTTTGAAAGATGAATATTTTCTCGGTCTTGTTTACTGCTAAATGCCTGTTGATGACTCAGAACTTTAAGTACTAACCAAGATGTTACTTTTCCTCTTCAAACTACACTCCTGGAAATTGAAATAAGAACACCGTGAATTCATTGTCCTTTATTGACACATTCCTGGGGTCAGATACATCACATGATCACACTGACAGAACCACAGGCACATAGACACAGGCAACAGAGCATGCACAATGTCGGCACTAGTACAGTGTATATCCACCTTTCGCAGCAATGCAGGCTGCTATTCTCCCATGGAGACGATCGTAGAGATGCTGGATGTAGTCCTGTGGAACGGCTTGCCATGCCATTTCCACCTGGCGCCTCAGTTGGACCAGCGTTCGTGCTGGACGTGCAGACCGCGTGAGACGACGCTTCATCCAGTCCCAAACATGCTCAATGGGGGACAGATCCGGAGATCTTGCTGGCCAGGGTAGTTGACTTACACCTTCTAGAGCACGTTGGGTGGCACGGGATACATGCGGACGTGCATTGTCCTGTTGGAACAGCAAGTTCCCTTGCCGGTCTAGGAATGGTAGAACGATGGGTTCGATGACGGTTTGGATGTACCGTGCACTATTCAGTGTCCCCTCGACGATCACCAGTGGTGTACGGCCAGTGTAGGAGATCGCTCCCCACACCATGATGCCGGGTGTTGGCCCTGTGTGCCTCGGTCGTATGCAGTCCTGATTGTGGCGCTCACCTGCATGGCGCCAAACACGCATACGACCATCATTGGCACCAAGGCAGAAGCGACTCTCATCGCTGAAGACGACACGTCTCCATTCGTCCCTCCATTCACACCTGTCGCGACACCACTGGAGGCGGGCTGCACGATGTTGGGGCGTGAGCGGAAGATGGCCTAACGGTGTGCGGGACCGTAGCCCAGCTTCATGGAGACGGTTGCGAATGGTCCTCGCCGATACCCCAGGAGCAACAGTGTCCCTAATTTGCTGGGAAGTGGCGGTGCGGTCCCCTACGGCACTGCGTAGGATCCTACGGTCTTGGCGTGCATCCGTGCGTCGCTGCGGTCCGGTCCCAGGTCGACAGGCACGTGCACCTTCCGCCGACCACTGGCGACATCATCGATGTACTGTGGAGACCTCACGCCCCACGTGTTGAGCAATTCGGCGGTACATCCACCCGGCCTCCCGCATGCCCACTATACGCCCTCGCTCAAAGTCCGTCAACTGCACATACGGTTCACGTCCACGCTGTCGCGGCATGCTACCAGTGTTAAAGACTGCGATGGAGCTCCGTATGCCACGGCAAACTGGCTGACACTGACGGCGGCGGTGCACAAATGCTGCGCAGCTACCGCCATTCGACGGCCAACACCGCGGTTCCTGGTGTGTCCGCTGTGCCGTGCGTGTGATCATTGCTTGTACAGCCCTCTCGCAGTGTCCGGAGCAAGTATGGTGGGTCTGACACACCGGTGTCAATGTGTTCTTTTTTCCATTTCCAGGAGTGTATTTATATTCCACCAATAACCTTTCATTAGACATGTACACCTAATCCTCATACACTGTGTTCACATAATTCATATTACTTTCAAAAAGAAATCTTGTGTGTTTTTATTTTTAATATAAGACGAATTAACAAACAGTTTGGTTTCCACAACATTCTGCTGCAGTTTGTATATTTCTGGACTAGATTATGTGAAACTGGTGCTTCCTCATTTCTCCGTCAGCCCAGAACTATTGTGTTACCATTATAATAACAATAATATAATTTTATACGCACAGCTGCAGTATCTCAGTCAGACATAACTGATTTGGAGTGCCTGGTTGAACCTATAATGATGCACAACATACAGAGGGCACCATGCACACAAAGATGACACCACTGCCCTGTCTGGTGCATCACCCAGCCACAATGGACCCTTCCCACTTGTTTACCTCCCAGTCACATAATGTCTGCATGTCTGAATACATTTACTTTTATCTGAATGTTCTTATGGTTGTGTATACAACGAACTTCCATTGGTTACTCAACACGCTATATTTCATATACTATACTTCACTGTTCAATGGCATTCATTAATGCCAATTACTGTGTGTATTCTTGTTATTGGGTCACATTGGTGTAATAAGTTCATGGTCAGACTGAGGACTTTCAAAAGACCCAACAAACCCAAACAGTAACACACACATTCCAATATCCTACTCAAAAGTTTTTATGGAAACTGGTCAATGGTTCCTTTTCTCCGTGAAAAACCAATTTAGTGCATGAGTATTAGTAGTGGCTGTTAGCCATATATTCACAGCAGCTTATTAAGTATCTAATCTTTCACGCTGTACAGTTACATGAATCTCACTCACTCAAATACTCAACTCACCATTGCACAGCCCAAACCACTAAGGATCGAAACTTGAAGCTTGCAGGGAGTTTTGACCCTATACTGTAGGCCCCTAAGGGGGTGTAATAGGTAGTCATAGGTTTTCTCAAAAATGTTGCTACTAAAGATATTTTGAAGTTAGACCTTCGAAAATTGGCATGAATTTTCTTGGTAAAAAATAAAGAAATACATGTTTCAACATATCAGGAAATTCAACCCCTAAGGGGGTGAATAGCGGATGAAATGTTTTATTATTGCACTATGGGAGCATTTTTAAAGCTAAATCTATGAAAATTGGAATTTAGCTTCTCAGCTATAAATAAAAGAAACTGTTTCTCATTGTTTCTGGAAATTCAACCACTATGAAGGTGAAATACAGAATGAAAGTTTTTATGGAAATATTTCATTAAGCATGTATTTTTTTGTTAAATCTATAAAAATCTGTATATCATGCCACAATCAGTGTTGATAAAGGCAAAAATCGTTGACATTCTTGATTCATGGGATGCATGACCTGTCTATACACTTGGTGGTTATAATTAAACTTTCCCTATTTAACTTTTTTTAATTTTTTATTTACACGTCAATTTCCGTAGGACCAAATTGAGGAGCAAATCTCCACGGTCATGGAACGTCTCTGTACATGAAATTACAGCATAAAAATAAGAACAGATGAAAATAAAATGTTTATGAACCCAAAAAAGTCAAGCCGTAAGTTTAAGTAAACGCATCAACAATACAACAAGAATCAGCATAATTTTCCAAAGAACTCCTCAACAGAACAGAAGGAGTGACCCATGAGGAAACTCTTCAGCTTCTATTTGAAAGTGCATTGATTACTGCTAAGATTTTTGAATTCTTGTGGTAGCTTATTGAAAATGGATGCAGCAGTATACCGCACACCTTTCTGCAACCTAAGTCCGATCCAAATGCAGGTTTGATACACCACTTATTGCCAAACCATCCATTTCTGAGGCAAAAATATCCTTTCAGAATGGGAAGAGTTACCCAAAGTATAATACCATTTGACATAAGCGAATGAAAATAAGCAAAGTAGACTAATTTTTGTGTCGAACGATCACTTACTTCAGATACCGTTTGAATAGTAAAAATGGCAGCATTAAGTCTTTGAACAAGATCCTAAACGTGGGCTCTCCATGACAGTTTACTACCTATCTGAACACGTAGATATTTGAACTGTTCAGTTTCACTAATCATATGCCCACTCTGTGAAATTAAAACGTCAGGTTTTGTTGAAGTGCATGTTAGAAACCGTAAAAACTGAGCATTACTGTGATTTAGTGTTACTTTATTTTCTACAAGCCATGAACTTAGATCATGAACTGCACTATTTGAAATGGAGCCAATGTTGCGCACTATAGCCTTTACTATCAAGCTAGTGTCATCAGCAAACAGAAAATATTTTAGAGTTACCCGTAATACTAGAGGACATATCATTTATATAAATAAGGAGCAGGAGTGGTCCCCAACACTGATCCCTGGGGCACCCCCAACTTGACTGTATCCCACTCAAACCCCACATAACAGCCATTCTCAACACAACCTTTCGGTGTCTGTTGCTAAAGTAAGAGGTGAACCGATTGTGACCTACTCCTGTACTCCATAATGGTCCAACTTCTGGAGCAATAATTTGTGATCAACACAATCAAACGCCTTTGTTAAATCAAAAAATAAGCATAGTGTTCAAAACCTTTTGTTCTAATTACCATACAAGGACCAAACTTGGTAGCATCAATGGGTAAGAGAAATAATGCACAATCAATTCAACTGAAACACTTTTAATATGCTGTTACGAAAAATCATACCATTACAGATTGTCTGTCCGCCCCTGGTAGCTGAGTGGTCAGCCCGATGGAATGTCATACCAAATGGCCCGGGTTTGATTCTCGGCTGGGTCGCAGATTTTCTCCACTCAGGGACTGGGTGTTGTGTTGTACTTATCACCATCAGTTCATCCTCATCGACATGCAAGACGCCGAAGTAGCGTCAACTTGAAAGACTTGCAACACGTGAATGGTCTACCCAATGGGAGGACCTAGCCACACGGCATTTACATTTACTTATTAGAGATTGGTATCATTACTGCTATAAAAGGGACTCAATATGGTGCCCATCAGTGTCCAGAAGAGTCTGAAAGCACAGGATTGCATTCTGCACAGCAGAACGAAGCATACCCATAGTTATGTCGGCTACCTGTGCTTCATATCAGCACGTGTGTGAATGTTCCCCTGGGAAATCCTGTCCACAACCAGAAATCACAGGAAGTGAGATCAGCTATTTCGGAGAAGCAGGTGAACTTCACGAGCGACATGTGGTGGGGCCCATCTTGCATGAAAACTGTTGAGTTCAATGCTTCTCTCTCGTATAGGGCAGGTATGACATGCTGGTGAAGCATACTGCAGTAACGCTGGTCAGTCACACTGCACATCTTTGGGCCTTGAGCAAAAGGAATGGGCCAATGCTGAATGTAGCTGTGAAGCCACATCATACTGTGACACATTCACCACACACAGGAACTTTCTTGCACAGTGAGTGGAAGTGAAGGTCCCCACACTCTGCAATTCTGTGTGTTCACCTCACCCGTCAGAGAAAAGTGAGCTTCGTCTGTCCATAGGATGGTCCAGGGCCAGCCCTAGTCAACTTCAATCCTTGCAAGAAAGTGGAGAACGAAATAAACACATTGTTGTGTGTCCTGTGGTGCAAGCTGCTGTACGATATGGACCTGTACGGATACCATTTGAGAATGGTTTGAAGCATATTCCATACAGTGGACCATGATACGCGCACTGCCTGACAAGCTGGAATTGCGTGCAGCATGGTCTGCCACAGCAACAGCGATTTCATCAGCCACCTGTGGTGCAAACGGTCGTTGTCCTCTACCCGGGGCAACACCCAGCTTCTTCATCATGCTCTGCACAGCAGGTGGAGAAAGATGACCCTTATGTAATGCTTTCAGCCAGTGACATTCTCGAAGTGCAGTTTCAGTATTAATGTTGTTTTGATAATAGAGCTTCACCAATAATGCTCTGCTCCTTTTGACCAAGTTCATGTGCACCATGGCTGGTCAAGTGTGAGATTATGAATCACCACGACTGATCACAGCACCTGGCAGCCATAGGCTCAGACGATTCTGCGGAGATTTGGGGTGCAAATTTCTAGACCTCCGCTATCGGGTGGAGAAATGTAGGGTCCCCCTGAATAGTTCAGGCGTGCACTACACGCCGGAAGCGGCTACAAGGGTAGAGGAGTACGTGTGGAGTGCACATGGGGGTTTTTTAGGTTAGAGAATTCCCTCCCTCGGCCCGACAAGACGCCTCCTGAGACGCGGCAAGGTAGGAGTAGGCAAAATGTAACAGGGAATAACAATATTAATGTGCTAATAGTAAACTGCAGGAGCGTCTATAGAAAGGTTCCAGAACTGCTCTCATTAATAAGCGGTCACAACGCCCATATAGCACTAGGGACAGAAAGTTGGCTGAAACTAGATGTAAACAGTAATGAAATCCTAAACTCAGATTGGAATGTATACCACAGAGACAGGCTGGACAGTGAAGGGGGAGGCGTGTTTATAGCGATAAGAAGTGCAATAGTATCGAAGGAAATTGATGGAGATCCTAAAGGTGAAATAATTTGGATGAAGGTCACGGTTAAAGCAGGCTCAGACATGGTAATTGGATGTCTCTATAGGGCCCCTGGCTAAACAGCTGTTGTTGCTGAGCACCTGAAGGATAATTTGGAAAATATTTCGAGTAGATTTCCTCACCATGTTATAGTTCTGGGTGGAGATTTTAATTTGCCGGATATAGACTGGGAGACTCAAATGTTCATAACGTGTGGCAGGGACAAAGAATCCAGTGAAATTTTTTTAAGTGCTTATCTAACAACTACCTTGAGCAGTTAAACAGAGAACCGACTCGTGGCGATAACATATTACACCTTCTGGTGACAAACAGACCCAAACTATTTGAAACAGTTAACGCAGAACAGGGAATCAGCGCTCATAAAGCAGTTACAGCATCGATGATTTCAGCCGTAAATAGAAATATTAAAAATGGTAGGAAGATTATTTTGTTTAGCAAAAGCGACAAAAAGCAGATTTCAGAGTACCTGACGGCTCAACACAAAAGTTTTGTCTCAAGTACAGATAATGTTGAGGATCAGTGGACAAAGTTCAAACCAACGTACAATATGTGTTAGATGATTATGTGCCAAGCAAGATCGTAAGAGATGGAAAAGAGCCACCATGGTACAACAACCGAGTTAGAAAACTGCTGCGGAAGCAAAGGGAACTTCACAGCATACATAAATATAGCCAAAGCCTTGCAGACAAACAAAACTTACGCGAAGCGAAATGTAGTGTGAGGAGGGCTATGCGAGAGGCGTTCAATGAATTCGAAAGTAAAGTTCTATGTACTGACTTGGCAGAAAATCCTAAGAAATTTTGGTCTTATGTCAAAGCGGTAGGTGGATCAAAATGAAATGTCCAGACACTCTGTGACCAAAATGGTACTGAAACAGAGGATGACAGACTAAAGGCCGAAATACTAAATGTCTTTTTCCAAAGCTGTTTCACAGAGGAAGACTGCACTGTAGTTCCTTCTCTATATTGTCGTACAGATGACAAAATGGTAGATATCGAAATAGACGACAGACAGATAGAGAAACAATTAAAATCGCTCAAAAGAGGGAGGGCCGCTGGACCTGATGGGCTACCAGTTCGATTTTACACAGAGTACGCGAAGGAACTTGCCCCCCTTCTTGCAGCGGTGTACCGTAGGTCTCTAGAAGAGCGTAGCGTTCCAAAGGATTGGAAAAGGGCACAGGTCATCCCCGTTTTCAAGAAGGGACGTCAAACAGATGTGCAGAACTATAGACCTATATCTCTAATGTCTATCAGTTGTAGAATTTTGCAACACGTATTATGTTTGAGAATAATGACTTTTCTGGAGACTAGAAATCTACTTTGTAGGAATCAGCATGGGTTTCAAAAAAGACGGTCGTGTGAAATCCAGCTCGCACTATTCGTCCACGAGACTCAGAGGGCCATAGACACGGGTTCACAGGTAGATGCCATGTTTCTTGACTTCCGCAAGGTGTTCGATACAGTTCCCCACAGTCGTTTAATGAACAAAGTAAGAGCATATGGACTATCAGACCAATTGTATGATTGGATTGAAGAGTTCCTAGATAACAGAACGCAGCATGTCATTCTCAATGGAGAGAAGTCATCCGAAGTAAGAGTGATTTCAGGTGTGCCGCAGGGGAGTGTCATAGGACCGTTGCTATTCACAATATACATAAATGACCTTGTGGATGACATCGTAAGTTCACTGAGGCTTTTTGCAGATGATGCTGTGGTGTATCGAGAGGTTGTAACAATGGAAAATTGTACTGAAATGCAGGAGGATCTGCAGCGAATTAATGCATGGTGCAGGGAATGGCAATTGAATCTCAATGTAGACAAGTGTAATGTGCTGCGAATACATAGAAAGATAGATCCCTTGTCATTTAGCTACAAAATAGCAGGTCAGCAACTGGAAGCAGTTAATTCCATAAATTATCTGGGAGTATGCATTAGGAGTGATTTAAAATGGAATGATCATAGAAAGTTGATCTTCGGTAAAGCAGATGCCAGACTGAGATTTATTGGAAGAATCCTAAGGAAATGCAATCCAAAAACAAAGGATGTAGGTTACAGTACGCTTGTTCGCCCACTGCTTGAATACTGCTCAGCAGTGTGGGATCCGTACCAGATAGGGTTGATAGAAGAGATAGAGAAGATCCAACGGAGAGCAGCGCGCTTCATTACAGGATCATTTAGTAATCGCGAAAGCGTTACGCAGATGATAGATAAACTCCAGTGGAAGACTCTGCAGAAGAGACGCTCAGTAGCTCGGTACGGGCTTTTGTTAAAGTTTCGTGAACATACCTTCACCGAAGAGTCAAGCAGTATATTGCTCCCTCCTACGTTTATCTCACGAAGAGACCATGAGGATAAAATCAGAGAGATTAGAGCCCACACAGAAGCAAACTGACAATCCTTATTTCCACGAACAATACGAGACTGGAATAGAAGGGAGAGCCGATAGAGGTACTCAGGGTACCCTCCGCCACACACCGTCAGGTGGCTTGCGGAGTATGGATGTAGATGTAAATGTAAAACTGGACAGCAGCACTATGGCACATGCAAATCATGCATGACATACTCTGGACATTAATGCTACAAAGTTTGGTACTCGTATGGTAATTAGTTTCCATTTTATAATGTGTTAAATAGGGAAAGTTTAATTATAATGACCTGGTAGATAATTCAGTTTGTAACATACCCACAATGTGTGAGTTCTACTTACACCTGGACATTTTTTTTCAAATACTAGCATTAACGTCTGACAGTGTATAGGAGGCTACAGCTTGTGAAACGAATGTATGAACAACATCTTCTTCTTATAGTCATGTAGTCCACTCTCTGCACACATACTACAGTAAAACTGAAACATGTACGACACATATGAAGTCTGCTCAAAAGATTCTGGAACTTTGCCCATATATTTTTTCTATGTTTACCTATTACTTACTGAGCATGGTCTCCTTCAAAAGACTTTCCTCCACAAGTGATACAAACCTCCCAATGCCGTTTCCACTTCCAAAAGCAGTCTTGGTATGCCTCCTGCTGGATCACGCGAAGGGTTGTCAGATAATTTTCTTTTATCTCATCTATCGTTGCAAATCTTTGTCCTTTCAACAGGGTTTCCAACCTGGGAAATAAAAAACGTCCCCGAGGGCCGGATCTGGAGTGTACGGAGGATGAGGCAGCACAGTGATTTTATTTTTTGTGCAACTGTCCCGAACCAACAGGGATGAATGTGTGGGTGTATTATGATGGTGCAAGATCTATTAACTTTCTCGCCACATTTCAGGCCATTTCCTCCTCACATTTTCTCGCAGGCACCACAACACATCCCGATAGTACCATCGATTATCAGTTTGCCCCTGAGGCACGAATTCATAATGAACCAATCCTTCAAAGTCAAAGAAAACTATCAGCATGACTTTGACATTTGACCTGACCTGACGTGCTTCTTTTTGTCTTGGAGAACCTTTCCTGATCCATTGTAAAGATTGAACATTGGTCTCAACGTCATAGCCGTAGACCCATATTTCGTAACCAGTTACAATTCTCTGAAGGAACATCTACTTCACATTTGCGCAATCCAAAAGCTCTTCACACATTGTGACATAGAGATCTTTCTGGTCTTGAATCATGAGCCGTGGGACGAACTTGGCAGCAAAACGATGCATTCCAAGATGCTGTGTCAGGATTTCATGACATGATCCAACTGGAATGTTACATTCTTCTGCAATTTCTCTGACAGTCACTCTTTGAATGAATGTCGCTGACCTTCCTGACACGAGCATTGTCAGTAAACATCGAAGGGTGCCCTGAACAGGGTCACCTTTAACTTCCCTCTGGCCATTTTTAAACCATTTGAACTATTCGTAACATCAAGTACGCCTAACGACTCATCACTATAGGCTTCCTGCATCATCTAGTGTCCTCTGTAAAGATTTTCTTCAGTTTCATGTAAAATTTAAAGCAGATGTGTTGTTCCATCTACATCTACATTTATACTCCGCAAGTCACCCAACGGTGCGTGGCGGAGGGCACTTTATGTGCCACACCTCCCTTTCCTATTCCAGTCACGTATGGTTCATGGGAAGAACGAGTGCCGGAACGCCTCCGTGCGTGCTCGCATCTCTCTAATTTTACATTCGTGATCTCCTCAGGAGGTATAAGTAGAGGGAAGCAATATATTCGATACCTCATCCAGAAACGCACCCTCTCGAAACCTGGAAAGCAAGCTACATCGCGATGCAGAGTGCCTCTCTTGCAGAGCCTGCCACTTGAGTTTGCTAAACTTCTCCGTAACGCTATCACACGTATCAAATAACCCTGTAATGAAACGCACCGCTCTTCTTTGGATCTCCTCTATCTCCTCTGTCAACCCGACCTGGTACGGATCCCACACTGATGAGCAATACTCAAGTATAGGTCGAACGAGTGTTTTGTAAGCCACCTCCTTTGTTGATGGACTACATTTTCTAAGGATTCTCCAAATGAATCTCAACCTGGTACCCGCCTTACCAACAATTAATTTTATAGGATCATTCCACTTCAAATCGTTCCGTACGCATACTCCCAGATATTTTACAGATATAACTGCTACCAGTGTTTGTTCCGCTATCATATAATCATACAATAAGGGATCCTTCTTTCTATGTATTCGCAATACATTACATCTGTCTATGTTAAGGGTCAGTTGCCACTCCCTGTCCAAGTGCCTATCTGCTGCAGATCTTCCTGCATTTCGCTGCAATTTTCTAATGCTGCAACTTCTCTGTATACTACAGCATCATCCGCAAAAAGCCGCATGGAACTTCTGACACTATCTACTAGGTCATTTATATTTATTGTGAAAAGCAATGGTCCCATAACACTCCCCCGTGGCACGCCAGATGTTACTTTAACGCCTGTAGACGTCTCTCCATTGAGAACAATATGCTGTGTTCTGTTTGCTAAAAACTCTTCAATCCGGCCACACACCTGGTTCCTCTAACTATGCCATCTTGAAATTCGCAAACTGTGTGACCCAACATTCTACTCAACACAGTGCTGAACAATAACTAACAGACATACAACACTGAAACTTCCAGCAGTTAAACATTAAACACTGGCTTGTTCAGGGATACCAACAGAATTTCATTCAAACACATCACTGGTGCAAAATTATGAAAATTCTGGAACTTTTTCAACAGACCTTGTAATCTTAAATAACAAATGAAAATGCATTCTCCAAGTTGTGGGTAATTCACACAATGGACCAAAAATTGCTTCATTATTTATTTCACAACAGATAATTGAACTAACTGACAGCACAACACAACAGTAACTATGTAATTGTTAGTAATCTACTGTAGGTCCTGTAATAGTAGTCACAGTAGTAGTAGTAGTAGTAGTAGTAGTAGTAGCAGTAGCAGCAGCAGCAACAGTATTCAGACAGAAAGCATTTGGCTCCAATGTATACCAGTTTGGAAGTAAGGAGACCAGCAATTAAATGATTACAAACAGTAAGTATAATGCAATGCACATATATTAACTTCAGTGATTTAAATGGGTGCATATCGTGTGGATGAAGCAAGTGTCACTGGGGAGGGGAGTGGTGCAGAGTAAACGTTTTGTAACAAGTGCCTACCCTCATGTGGATAGTTAGTTTTCTTTACTGAGTAGGAGTTGTAAGACAGTCCTCCAAATGTACTGAGAATAGGTTCATCATTGTATAAGAAATTATTAGAGGTAAGCAGTACCAATAGTGTCACTAAGTCATTAGCTCATGGTTTAATAAAACACTTACAGAAACATATCGTTTAGTTGTCATTACGTTAAAAATAAAAGTATTCACAGAAAGTTCTTTTTCATCCTAATGTTTAGTTTTTAATGTTGATAATGGTGGGGGGAAGAGGTACCAGCTAGAAACAGGGGAGGGGGGTGGGGTGCATTAGCTAATATCTGATTGCACTCAGCGGTAATGGTCTGAGAAAGGTTGGGAACCTCTGATTTAAAATAAAATGTTCACTTAACATTACAGCTTGTCATTTCGTTTGGAAGTTAAAAACTTTATTAATGAATAAAGTTTAATAATTATATCAAAATCACCAGATGAAGCCCAGTGGAACATGACTATTACTATGAACTTCTCATCAGTTCTACTTCTACAGCACAAGCATCAAAATGCTAATCACTGCAAAAATTGGAGGGTGTCATTGTGTTTATATTTGTATGATTTCTAATTTAGATGGTAACCCTGGCCTCAACTTTACTTCTCAGAGTGGTTTGTGGCCCCTGAAAGCCTACAAATTGAACTTGAAGTTATTTCTCAACAAAGGCAAAGCAAACAAAACAAAACTACGCTTAATAAGTAGGCAAACATGATGCATCCAGGCAGCCATATTGTCATATATCACATACAGTTCATTCAGCTACAAGTGAATTCCAAGCCATCAGCAATCTATCAAAAAATGTTCAAGTGTGTGTGAAATCTTATGGGACTTAACGGCTAAGGTCATCAGCCCCGAAGCTTACACACTACTTAACCTAAATTATCCTAAGGACGAACACACACACCCACGCCCGAGGGAGGACTCGGAACCTCCGCCGGGACCAGCTGCACAGTCCATGACTGCAGCGCCTAGACCACTCGGCTAATCCCGCGCGGCAGCAATCTATCGCTGTGATGTGCCCAAGCATATAAGATCTGCAGGCAGATCGCATGACCTGTGATGGATCATTAAGATCTGTCACTTGTGTGGGCACCTACGGCTGCTACTGCTCTACAGCACTGTTGATTTTCAAGGCTGGCAGCAGTATTATTCCAAAGTGATACAATTGTGCTGATTCAACTATAGGGAGCCGAGAGAACAACATATTGTGTCATTTGCTTTGCTTATAGTGTTAGTGACGTAAGAAGTGTAAATTGTAGCAGTGTAGTAGTAGTAGTAGCAGTAGTAGTATTGGTGGTGGTGGTGGTGGTGGTGGTGGTAGTTGTTGTCTTCATCCGTAGATCACTCTTACAAGGATATTGGACATCAATAATGAATGCAAATTACAGCTACGACTGTTGAGAATAAGTTAATTAGTTACGTGTTCCATTGATCAATCCCACGGAAACCATTATGATTTGGAACGGGTCAAGTGTTCATCTATGGTATAGAAGGAGTTGTCAAGGAAATACGATTTCAATCTATTTTTAAAACTATTACTGCTGTCTGTCGGACATTTTATTTCATCTGGTAATTTATTGAAGTTTTACAGCAGCATATTTTACTCCTTTCTGTGCCAAAGATATGTTAAGTAGAGGATAGTGTAAGTCTTTCTTTCTTCTGGTATTTTAATCTCATATGTCAATGTTGTTTTTAAACTGGTCCATGCTGTTGAGAACAAATTTAATTACTGAGTAAATGTACTGTGAGGCTGTTGTAAGAATTCCTAACCTTTTAAACAGATGCCTACAAGATGTACGACTATCAGTCCCACACATTATTCTAACCATTTTCTTCTGAGCAGTGCATACCTTTTGCCTAAGTGTTGAGTTACCCCAAAATATTATTCCATATGACACCAGAGAGTGAAAGTATGCAAGTATGTTAGCTTGTTAATTTCTACATCCTCAAAATTAGCAACTCAGTCTGACTGGAAAAGTTGCTGAATCTAGTCACTTTATGGAGAAGCAAAATATGAATTCTTGAAGAAACTATACTTGCAACAGAAAACTGGATGTAGGGCTCCCCCCCCCCCCCCCTCCAAAGGTCAGAGCAAGCCCATTCACAGAAAACCAATCAATAACATGGATCTACGATCTGCGGTTAACAATTGGTTCACGCTGACAACACAACACTGATTTTAAGATAATGGCGATTAATGAAGCAGTGTCCACAAACAAATCTGTACCAGACAGTAAATTTGCTGTCACAGAAGTGAATGTACATAGGCTGTGTCAGATAAAAAAGTAAATTAAAGAATGCAAGTTGTACATGGAAAGCTTTGAGGGGACTGAAGCAGATGAAATTTCACAAACTGGAGGATAAGGTTGTTCAGTATGTGCAAGAAAACACAATACAGACTTCCCAGTTAATCAAGAAATTATTAAAATTAATGTGCTGGAGATGAAGATAATTCGAAGCAAGTACTGGCTGGTGCATGAGGATAATGAAAGAGGCCAGAGCTATGTTACAACATAGAACAATGCCAGATTAGGAACTTCCCATGGCATCTGAAGAAAACCTACTTTGTGTATCAGTGTCATATAATCCATCTAGGTAATAAGCCATATGGACAAGGACAATCAGACACCTGTTTACTTTGATGTGCTGGGATACCAGTGATTAGGATGATCACAATTAAAATTAGCAGTAACACAAATGACTGGCTTAGTCAGTGCACAAAAAGAAAGTGAATGTAAAAATTAATGCAAATCATTTCTTTTTATTGATTTTACTTCTCCTTGTACCATCAAAATAAAGATGGTCAACTAATAGCATAAGTTTACAACACACAAATTTAACTTTTTGGGCAGAGACTTTATATTGATAAAAAAAGGCTGTAATTTTTATGAGTCAGAGGTTGCTGAAGATAAGAATTTGTCAAGGAACCTCTTTTTTTAATGGGAGGGAGGGGGTGTCATCTTACAGTTAGGTAAGTATGATATATTACTTGCTCCCAAGTACTTTATCTGATTTTAACCACTATAAACTTTCACTTCACCTCTTTGCATACTTTTAGTTCAAGCTGTGGCATAACAGCAGTCTTTAACTGATGAGTAGCATGTTGTTCTGTGGCCTGTTGCTTCTTTAGAGAAGACTTTACACTCCTCCTCGTCATAAGACGAACGCTTATGGATTGTCACAAACCACAAATATGGTCAGACAGCTTTGGAGGAATTCTTTTAGGCTTGTTGCTGCCTTTGATTAACTGGTTAACTGTTGATGACGGTAGTCATAATGTTCATCATTCCTTCATCTTTCGCAGGGCGTCTTCATCTTCTGGGATTCTCTGGCAATAGGCCATTCCATGTTCATTCTTTCAGATTGTTTGACAAATGGCGTGACATGAAAGTTGCATTTGCAGTTGCAAAACTGAATTTGGCAAAATCAGCACAGAATTTGGCAAAAACAACACCAAATTTCACAAAATATAGTATTGAATTTGAAAAAAAAAAATTAAAAAAATAATCCGTAATTTGCCAAAAAAATAACACCGAATTTGGAAAAAACTGAATTCATACTTAAAAAAATGAATTTTGCAAATAATAACACAGAATTTCAAAAATATTAACAGCAAATAAGGAAAAAATAGCATCAAACTGGGAAAAAGAACACCAAAATCAGAAAAAATATCACTGAATTTGGCAAAAGAATCACTGAGTGGGGGGGGGGGCCGAATCCAGAAAGATACAAACTTTCGCAAAAAAAAAAAAAAAAAAAAAAAGACACCAAATGTGGCCAAAAATGAATATATATAGCAAAAATTTATCAATGAATTTGCCACAGATATAATAATGAATTAGACAAAAAATAACAATGAATTTGCAGAAAAGTAAAATAAATTCCGCAAGAAAACTGAATTTGGAAAAAAAATAAAAATCACAAAATTGGCAACAAATTCCACTGAATTTGTCAAAAAGACAACAAATTCGGAAAAAAGGAAAGGAAAAATGAAAATAAAGAGACAGAAAAAATTCAGAAAAAAACACTAAATTTGTCAAAAAATAACACCAAATTATTAACTTGATTGACCACATTGGACCACTTGAGTAATTCCATGTTCACTTTTTCTCTTCGAAGATTGGACTACTTGCTTCTTGCGCTCAGCCCAGTACTTTTTATAACACCAAATATGACAAAATACAACACTAAATATGGCCAACAAATAAAACAAATAGTAGTCCCTAGTAATGAAATGGTACAGCTCAGCAAAACTGGCAGCAATGAACTTAGGTGAAATCCTAAATGAGAAGTGCTGAGGTTAATCAATGAGAAAGAAAGAAATGCCTGGCAGACACAAGGGGATTCAACCAAGATATCAGAAGGCGTACAATACATCCAGCTGCAGCCTAAAATAGCATTATCCTCTTCATTTACTGACTGGAATAGGAGCATACTACTCATAACAACAATTACGCGCAAGCGCTTAAATCAGGGCAAATTTCCATTCCATGTCTTTCTTGTCACTTTACTGATCAAAGCAAAGAATCCACTTCCAACATCGGCTGCAGTGCTGATGTCAACCCAAAAGAGTACACTAGTTTTAAATGTAACGTTCAACTACTTAAATGTGTGTGACCTAACTATCTAGACAAACTGTGTACATTTTGTGTGGATTTTTGTATTTTATGTTATGTATTTTCTTTTCTATTACTGAGGTATAATCACTTTATCAGTAGTTCATAGATGAGACATGTATTAAACATTTATTCACACCCTAAATATTTTTATAAATAGCAATTCAATTCACAAAGTGTGTAGTAGAATGACCTATTAAGAAAGATACTCGGAGCGAAGTAAACTTAACCAATCTTTGCAATATAATACATTAGGATACTAAATGTTAATATATATTAACAATGTTACTGATATTTTCTGACATCTGTAACACACTATGTACCATCAGATCACATGAAATAAATAAATGTGAAGAATGGCTGCATGACAAGGGCCACATGCCAATTTTCTTTCAAGCAAAGAAGAAGAAGATAATGTCCCGGAACTTGATAATACTGATATCAGTGACCTTGTGAGTCCTTACCTAGCCTTATTTATGTATAATGGGGATAATTTTTCAAAGGCTCCCTTTTTTTTCTTACAAACTATAAATATATTTATTCACCACAGGGTGTGATAAATTAACTGTAACTGTCTTCAGTAGTTTTAGCAAATTTCTCTGATGAATTGTCCATCCTGTAGCATAGGAACTATGTCTGCTATTAGTATTACATACTTGTTCCTCTCATCCGAAACTTTTTATGTCCATAATAACAGTTCTTAAGGTATCTCTTAAATTTACGACACTAATAATTATGCCTGTCATAAGGTGATGTAAGTCTGTTATAAATACTATAGTAACGTAAAGTAGCCTCCGTTTCATTTGTACCAAACAGGAGTTTCACTTCGCATAGGAGAGTGACCGATACAGCCATGTTTGGAATGTACATAAAGAAGGCTACAGGCCACTCTCGGGCAGCAGGTCTGCCATATGTGGCTGGAAGGGAGGCCAATGAGCACTCAGAAAGCTGAGTATTATGAAATGTTCTACAAGCTTCATGGCCTATGTCAACCTCTTTTAGTGCAAAAGGCATTCAATGAGGGAAGTCCCCTTTTGAGGTCTACACGGTGAAGTATTGAGATACCATATGAAGTCACCAAGTCAGGTAGTGCTCTTGTTTATCAAGATTTTTTTAACCTCAAGAAAGTAAAAGGAGGGTAAAAGGGCCTGTAAGTAGGTCGTTGCATATTAATGGTTAATGTTAGATCGTTAGTTTGTAATGTCAGCAATGGCCAGAGTATGCAGCCTCGCGAAGGAATGCGTAGTCATGTGGAGAGACATGCTAAGATCTGAGCATGGTAGCTGTGGTAACTCAATGACTCACTCTCACAACAAACGGACATTTTGATCAGTGCTCATAGAGCCTCGGTCCACACCCATGAACACTTGTAATTGAGTTCGAGTGCTACGCCAAATGTTCTGAATTTATTTCAAGCACCAAATGATCTGAATTTATTCCAAAAAAAGAAGAAATCAGACCTGCATCTACGCAATTAAGTAATGTGTCTAGCACACATTGAACTTACGTACTGTGAAAAAGTGTAACTTTACCTCTGCAGGTATTCAGAACAACAATAGTTTGCATTCTTTCATCCTGGCACTGTGTATACAGCACAGGTAAGTGATACCTGTACTTGGCTTAAAAGTAGTGAACTTTTTGATGTATAGTTTTCACATATGCTAATAGCTAATTGACTCCTTGATTAACTCGTGTTTCTCAATGTCATAGTATTTCCAAAACATGCAGATGAGCCAAAGCTTCTTATGGGAACTTAATGCTATTGTTTGATTATGTTGGAATGGTAAAAAGTCCCACCTCGCAGGTTCAATTCAAGTTTAGTTAAATTTAATTGATTCCATTCTTTTGATTACCTTTTAGTTGCATTCTGGCTAATGTTAACTATCTCTTGCCTTTTGAGCTCGATTTATTTTACAAGCACATTGGAAAGGCAGACACCTGAGACCACCAAGTTCCATATGCTTCCATAATTCATATGCTGAACACATTTGTGTGTTAGAGTGTTTCTCATTTAACCTTTGTCACATGGCAGGTGCTTTCAGTGACAATATAGGTACCCAGACACCAGCATCTAAGTTGCTTGGCCATGACCCTGGCCAAAAATGTTAAGTTGTCCCAGTAGAAGTAAGGAATTGAGCCTTCATACAGTAGGTGTGACAGTTATTCAAAAGCACACTACATTCCAACCTGAGGCCTCTTGGTTGGTTGGGTTTCATTACAACTTATCCATCTGCCTATCCCATTGTGAGACTTTTTAAACATGTTCCATAGAAGTAACACAAGCAGCTCTGGAAGGAGATCATTTCAGAAACAGTCCCAGTTTGGACAAACTTTATATAACTGGGGTGAGGATGGTACCACAGAGCTATCTGTTAACTGAGTGTTTTGTCTCAACTCCCATTCATCTCCTATCATGCCTTCCACTTATCACAGAAGCACACCTACTGTTTACAGTGCTATCGGTCTGGCAGCTGTCATCTGCCTCCAAGCTCAGGAACCCCAGGACGCCACACCCCCATCCATTACTGGCTTGCTATCTGAGGGGAGTATATGCCGTATTTACTCGAATCTAAGCCGCACATTTTTCCAGTTTTTATAATCCAAAAAAACCGCCTGCGGCTTAGAATCGAGTGCAAAGTAAGCGGAAGTTATAAAAAATGTTGGTGGGTGCCGCCACAACTAACTTCTGCCGTCGAATATATGTAGCACTACACAGACTTGCTTTGTAGGCACTGGCACCAAATCCTCTGCGTCAGTAAATAAATAAAAAAAAAAGGTGGAAGACGAGCTTTTTTTCTCCACCCCGAGTTTCGACCACTGCATTTTCATACATTATCTAACAAAGTAAATACAAATTCCGTATTGTTCATCTTCGAATTTAGCAGCATTTCAATGTACTACGAAAATCCGACTGGCAAGACTCTTTGGGATGTTTGTCAATATCGCCAACTCTACTTGTCAACATGGCCAACTCTACGTTCTGAATTTTTTCCTACCTGTGAGAAGAGATGGTTGCTAATAGGAACTTTTATGAATTGTGAATCACATGCAGTATTCTCTTCACCATAAGAATAATACGAATATAAACATTTTGCCATGTATTGTTTCGTGTTTGCTGCTATCTCATTTAAATCGTGTCTGCCTAAAAACTACGAAACAAGAGTGAGACAGCAGCAAACGCGGAAGAATATACATATCATGTCATGTTTATATTCGTATTATTCTTATGCCTAATAGTGAAACAGTCAGAAATGAAGCACAGCAATTGACTAGATTTTTAAATCTAAGATGACTCTAACTTCTGAGCAGAATGTAATGTACTAAAGAGGCGTCTGCAAAGATTTTCAAACGGAGAAAAATTTTTGCTAAACGCTCGATCAGAACATCTTCTATCACACGCAGTCTATTATTTCGTTCTTGTTGGTCATTATCAAAGAAAGCAGCAGTGTAAGTAACAACAAATAGCAGTCTCTTGCCATTGTTTCGCTAATGAGACGATTCCTCCCTCTCTCTCTCTCTCTCTCTCCTTTCTTTTTTTTTTCCTTTTTTTTTTAGCGCACACAAAAGCAAGCCATGCCGTGAGCGGCGACAGGCCGTAAACACACACTATCAGAATGCGACAAACAATGCATGACACAGTACAGTAATGAATTTTCAGCTTAGAGTGACGTAAACACCTATAACAAAGAAAACGGCACTTATCAGATCAAAGAAAAATAAGCAATCAATTCAAACCAGACGAAGCACATGAAAAAGGAAGGGTACTCATATAAATATGGACGGAGCGCCTGACGCACAGCAATGGCTAACTGGTAAAGCTTAACTGCTAAGCTTACCACTCGAATCAAACTTCTGCAGCTGTATCGTCATTCATTCGACCTAAATTGTGTCTCATATTACAATGGACCAACTTTGTTTCGATTTGGAGATGCGGCCTAAAACTTTTCTCTCCCCTTGAATTTCGAGTCTCAAATTTCAGGTGCAGCTTAGATTTGGGAAATTTTTTTTCCCTGGATTTCGAGTCTCATTTTTCAGGTGCGGCTTAGATTTAAGTGCGGCTTAGATTCGAGTAAATACGGTATATAGTCAGGGATTAGACTTGTAGTACAGACACAGAAATAGTATTACAAGGGCTCAAGACCGCTGTTCACCAAATGTGTGCACAAACAAGTTGTAATCCATTGGATGGTGCAGAGAAGGGATAGCCAGAAGAAGCATAGAGTTACTGTGGTGTGGGGAAACAGGAACAAACGGCATAAGTACTGATATGGAGAGGAACCACACTAGAGGCTTTATGGGAAAGGTTCCATTTAGGCTTCACCAAATCATACTCTCATAGCTTATGGCTGGTCATTGTGGATACATTTTCAAAACTACCACATCCAGTTAAAATGCTTCACACAACCATAGGAGCCAAAGAGCGGATTCTGACAACCACAGTTGTTGCCTAGCGTAGTGAGTCACTGTGGTCCCTCAAGAGCCCATCAGTAAGGGCTGGATAGGATACTAACAAGGCAAACCTGGTATTCCTGATCTGGGGGCTGGTGAGTGCCACCAGTCCTCTAGCACTGTAATCACTTGGTATGCTTCAGCAACCATTGTAGGGCATGAAAGTGGAGGAAGGGAGGGGGGGGACACCCCCCTCCCCCCACACACACACCAACCTACAGCCCCTTTAAAAAAAAAAAAAAAAAACCACCAGCACACTATCTTAATCGCAATACGTGATGTGCACCAATAGCACCGTGGGTGTTGGGCGAAGGAATCATTAATAGGCAACCTCGCGGTTATCAGACCTATTACAGGTGTATCAGGCTTTCAAAGTTACATGGTGTTGTGAGTGAATCAACATTCTTTCTCAGCTGATTGTGGGATTTTTACAGAGCTTTTAATTTAAAATTATGAGAACGGTTCATAGAGCATATTAACAATTTCCATTCAATCTCTTCCAGTTTAGGAACAGGAATGGTATTAAGCAGCCGATGTCTGCACGCAAGGTCGAATATTTTGGTGCAAACCTCAAAAGACAAATGCACTTGCTAATAAAACGATAGAGTTAGCTTCAATTCTGTATGGTACCTAACACCATGAGAGCAAAACAGCGGAAGGTACTAAAAGAGTAAGCGATATTTAAATTTTGACATATTCATGTGTCTGTCGAATCTACCGGTAATATATCAAGCAGCCCACCTCTGAATTGCTTCAATGTCCTCCTTTACTCTGACCTGATGGAGATCCCAAACACTTGAGCATTACTTAACAATGGGTGGCACTGACGTTCTTCATGCAGTCTCCTTTACAGATGAACCACACTCTCCCAAAATTCTTCCAATAAACCAAAGCTGACCATTCGCCTTCCATACCATCATCCTTATGTGCTCATTCCATTTCATATTGCTTTGCAACGTTACGCCCAGATATTTAATCAGTGTAACTGTTTCAAGCAATGCTGTGTTCGAATGTTACAAGATTGTTTTTCCTATTCATATGCATGAACTTATATTTTTCTACATTTAGAGCAAGCTGCTATTCATCATAGCAACTACAAATTTTGTCTAAGTCCTCTTGTATCCTTCTACAGACACTCAACGGAGACACCATCACGTACACCACAGCTATCTGCAAACAGCCACTGATTGCTACTCACCCAGTCTGTCACATCATTTATGTATAGAATGAGTAAGAACAGTCCTATCACACTTCCATGGTGCACACCTGATAGCACCCTTGTCTCTGACGAACATTTGCCATCAAGGCATACTGATCTTCCTGGTCTTCAAGCCACTCACTCAGATATCTGCGAACCTAGTCTGCCAAGGGTAGCAGCAGTTGGATGGGGGTGCAGGGAAGGGGGGACGAGGAGAGGTGAGGGTGGCCACCTTGTCAAATGCTTTCTTAATATCTAGGAATCTGTTGCCCTTCATCCATGGTTCACAGGATATCACATGAGAAATGGGAAAGCTGAGTTTTGCACAAGTGATGCTTTCTAAAACCGTGCTGATTTATGGACAGAAACTTTTTGGGCTCAAGGAAATTCACCATATGTCAACTCAGAGTGTGTTCAAGAATTCTGCAGCAAATCTACATTAAGGATATTGGGCTGAAACTTTGCAGGTCCGTTCCTTTACCTTTCTTGTATACAGGAGTCACCTGCACTTTTTTCCAGTCACTTGGGGCTTTGTGCTGGGTGAGATTAGCAGTAAATGTCAGCTAAGTAAGGGAACAATGGTTTTGCAAATTTTCTGTACAGCTGAATTAGGATTCCATCATGCCATGGTGACTTATTTGTTTTCAACTCCTTTCGTTGCTTCTCTACACCAGGGATGCTTATTATTACGTCACCCATGTAGAAGTCTATGCTACTATCAAACAACAATATGTTCATAGAATCATCTATCATAAATAATTTCTTAAACATGACATTTAAAACTTCAGTTTTCCCTTTGCTGTCTTCTACTGCCACATCTGACTTGTCAGGTAGTGACTCGATAGAAAACTTCAAGCTGCTTCTCAATTCTAAATAAGACCAGATTTTTCTTGGGCTCTCAATAAGCTCTTTTTCTAAGGTATGATGGTTGTAGCTGTATGCCAGTTGCCAGTTGTCATCCTTGTGTACCTTTTTTGAATCGAAAGTGCAGTAGTCTCTGGTTCTGTAGCATTCTCCGAATTTTGTGATTAAACCAAGGTGAGCCTTTCCCATTATTTACCACCTAACTCGACACATGCTTCTTCTGAGCGCGATTTACAATCTGTTTACACTTCGCCCTAAACCAAGGTGCGTCTTTCCCATTCTTTACCCACTAACTTGGCACATACTTCTCTTGAGCACAATTTACAATCTATTTACACTTCACCCGTAATTCCTCATGTTCCACTGTAATGGAACTAAATACTGTCCATTCATTGTCTACACGGGATGCTAACAATCACTTATTTGTTATTTTCAACGCAAGTACTCTCCTAGGCTATTTGATGGATTTATCAACTTTAGTAACCATCGTCACTATTATAACATCTTTATCACAAACTCCTATTTCCATTCTAATACAGATGATAAGTTTGGCCTGTTTGTAGCTACAAGGTCTAAAATATTTCTATTGCATTTGGGCTCTCCAACTAGCTGCTTAAGACAGTTTCTGGAAAACTTGTTCAAAAGTAGTTCCAAGACTGGCTGGCTGTACCACCACCATGGCATCCATAAACGTCTCAGTCTATACTTGGTAGGCTAAAGTCACCTCCAACAACTACTGCATGCTCAGAATATTTCTGCACTACTGAGTGTAGACTTTCTTTGAATGATTCTGCAACTGTTACAGCAGAATCGGGTGGCCATTACAACATCCGACAATTAATTTGAGTTTTATTTGAGTTCACCTAGACCTGTTACACACGTACAGACCACTTCACAGACAAACTCAATTTCAACATCGATAGACACAATATTTTTGTCAACTGTAATGATACTCCTATGGCATCTGCTCTGTCTTGTCAATATATGTTCAATGCCCCACTAAATATTTCGGACCTTTCTACTTTGGGTTTCAGCCAGTTATCAGTTCTAAGAATAACCTGAGAATGACAGCTTGCAGTATATTCAGGAACTTTGCCACAAATACTTCAACAATTTACTGTTTGAAAATTCTGACTGTCAAAGAGTCTTTACTTTGTATGCAAATTGCTTTCACTCTGCATATCAACTGGTGAGCTTTCATCAGACCACAAACTATCATATAGCCTTCACGCTCACTCCACAACTACTCGGCTACTCAAATAGGTCCTTCATTTGTGTAGTGCAGCCTGCTGACCTATCAAGAGAAATCCTACAATAACAACCCTGCCCCCATAACGCGGGTCCAGCAGAAATCTGCAGCCAATATCTTCGCAGAATCAACAGACCCTTTGATTGAGAACCCCCATTCAGCTCCAAACCAAAGTACCCAATCAATTCTGGGAATGAAGCTAAAAGCATCAACTCTACTTGTACAGTATGTGATGCCAGTTATATTAATCACTTCTGCCAGCTGCCCATAAAAACAGAGGATTGCCTCAGAACTCAAACGACAGGCATCATTGGTGGCAATGTGAGGCATAGCTTGCAGCTGACTGCATCCTGATGGTCGATAGTTGGAGGAAGGGCTACCACATCTTGGATGAAGCTCCCTAGCAGACATGTTGAGTGAAAATTGCATTTCTTTAGGTCCTGAATGCTATTTCCTTAATGGCTCCATAATTTGCCTCACTTTGGAGTTCCCAATAATTAGCAAACCCTACCCTGCATGTGCCTGCTCAGGCCCTTCTGAAGGAACAGTCCTGTTCACTCATAGTGTCAATAGGCAAGGCCTGACAAGACAACCTTCACATTGATCCTCTGCCTCGAGCAATGCAAACATGTTACTATCCATCACTGACCCTGTGGTGGTTCCACCATGTCAGAAACACTGGAAGCTGCCTCAGCAGTACAGGCTGTAAGCGAAACGAGTGTCACTTGAGCTGCCCTATGTGATGCACCAGGTTCTATGCCACTGCTACACCCCAAGGCAGCAGCCTGAAGATGGCTGGGCAGGGTAGTAAGTGTCTTCAGCTGTTTGCAAATCACGGCTAACACTTCCTGCACCTGCACACAACACACAAGCACCCTGTCCATACTAGTAGTACTACCTTAAGAATTAACAATAACAGCACACAGAGAAAGTTAACTACATAACTTCCTGCGCTGATGTGTGCCATCTCATCTCTTCCAGGAGCTTAGCAACAAGAATAGTATTATGCACCAGAAGTCTGTACCCAAGGTCAAATATAAGGCAGAAAGTTAGGTGTAAACATTAAAAGAGAATGTGCTTGCTGACAAAATGACAGAGGTGTCTTCAATTCTCTAAAGGGTCTCACTCAATGGAATCAAAAAAGTGGAAGGTAACAAAAGAGCAAGAGCAAGTGATATCCATATTTTTACTTCTATAGTTCATGAAACGACACGCCAAACAACCATGAGGTATTTGGCAGAAAGCACTGGTTGTTTAATGTAAAATCAGCAATTACTTAAAAAAAAAATACTTACAGATGTTTAGTATAGAAGTTCTCTGCTGTGCAGTTTCCATTGTTGTGGATTGGAGACGTGCCATTATGAATACTTCCTACAGGGCAGGCTGCTACTGTTCTCCAAGAGAATTTGTAGTTACATGACACAACATCCTCGAAGACAGGTTCATTCTGAAATTAAATCATTTGCAATTCCCATTATTTTTATGAACATACACAGTACACTGAGATTCATAAATTTCATGCTGTATGGGGAAAAATTATTTTAATAACTAAGAAATGAACACTCATGAATACTGGTTCAATATAATGCACTCTGTTAAAATAAGTCTCAGTCATAAAACAAACCACCCACAATACAACTTAACCAGATGGTCTTCTGATAGCACAACAACATTACAAAGGAAATAATGTATTGAGCATTAGTAAAAAATAAAAACTGCTTACCACATGAGGAGGGAACCTCAGCACTTGTCTTTATCACTCCTACAATTACTCAACCAACCATGTTTCATGCATCTGCAGGCAGCCACAAGACTGAAGGTGTTTGGGAGCATTTTACTGTGAACTTTTGTTTCTCTCCAGCCAACAACTGTTATGCCGAAGGATTGTTCCCACAGCTTACGCTATATAACTGGCTAATGTTCCAGGGTAAGAGTAGGTCACATGGTTGAGGGATGCTGACAAGAGATGCATTGCGATCATCGTCTACAACACACAGCCTACAGAAAACATGGAAAAATGGTTATATGGTGTCCCAGTAGACAGGTAGGGAGCAGAGGGTCCAGAACCTATACTCTTTCTGTAACCATCTCCTGGCTTGACAATGTGCCTTCTTCCTGTAATCTCCCAATCCACTCTGCAACTCAGCTATGATGGCCCATTCAATCAGCTGATGGAGTATCCACCTCACCAGGTATGTCTTTGCATCAGAAGTTCTGAGTTACAGTATGCTTCTACTATTGCCAACTATTCCTCAAAAATATTCTCCTTGGATGCCTAAATCTTTGTTTTATCCCTTGGCTCCTGTACAACTGGTGTATAGCAGTGGGGTCTGGCCCACCATACAGTTCACTCATTTATATCTTCACAATTGAAAACTGTAGTATGCATGTTGTGTTTTGGGGCATAGAAGATGGCTGCAGGCGTGCACTTTCTGCCGCATTGTGGAGCAAAGTCCAGCCTGGACTACTGTCACAGCCAGCATCACCTGGAGTCATCCTGTCACTGTCAGTAATGAGGCCCAGGTTTGCATGGCTTGAGAGTCATGCCATGGGTCCATCTTGAAATTGAGTGAGGTTGCATGCCATATGCGTATTCACATGAGAGTGTGCTGTTTGTGAGCAGCACCTACTGCAATGAGTTCTTGATTGAACTATGTATTGTCAATGTGTCCCTCATGCACCACACAGACGCATTGCCCCAAGAGCTGCTTGCCGCAATCTGGTGGTGTCACACCCAACATTTTGTAGCTGACTTTGTAGCCACACTACCAGTCTGTCTGCCAGTTTAGCACAAGAACAACATTGGCATCCACACCTTGCTGCAGCCATACTACTGACGTTGCTGTCTTGCTGCCACACTGCCTGCTTATTGGACAGGTTGTCCAAGCCACGCTGTTGCCTTTGCTCATGCTGCGGCCGACCTGTCACTAGAGGTGCCTTTTAAAGGGTTGTGTTACTTTGCCACAATCCACAGATGTGCAGCCCATTCATCAGCACAGCGGAGTTCTGCATGCCTTCCTGCTCCATTTGAGTGTCCTGGCCTTGAAAATGGGGCACCTCTTCCCCATTGTCATTTCGGCCAGCTGTTGCTATCGGATCAATACTGCCTCCATGCAGATGCCTCCTGCTTGCAGCCCTCAGTTACCCACAAACACTGTTGCTATTGCCGTCCCCACAGTTTCGCACAGTACAGCACTTCATGCCATTTCTGTCACAGCTACCGGAAGTGTTGCCCTAGGACTTATAGTTGAAAAACTAGTGGAGAATGCCACCTCCAGAGCAGACTTTTTGCATTATGGAAGCTTTTCATCTCATTTCCTAATTCTGGCTCCCATTTGGGGTAACAAAATACCACCATTTATCAAAAATCAAAGTACACAGTGGAGGTACGTAGTAGCAAAGATCCTGTTAAGATTTTGCAAGAGCACACTGATACAATGGAACATAAAATTTTGACTTAGAGGATAATTTAGCACAGGTCCAGGTTAAAATGTTCGGGCTACCATTGAGATGCCTAGAGAAACTAGAAATAGCACAGTTCCCCCCACAGTCTAACACAGCAGCACACATAAAGTTGTCATGCGACGCACATATTTATGTAAAATCAGTAGATACATTGAAGAATACACGAATGTTTGACATTCTGGTGAAGGAGTTAACAGAGAGGTATGCAGATAAGAGAAGTGTAAGTTATTACAGAAATACACTGTCCACCCTAAGGCAAAAACATGAGGATATTTGGAAGAGATAGTGTTGTGCCTATACCCTGGGGAGAGATGCAACATGTAATGATATCTTGCACAAAGAGGCAGAAGCATGGGCCATTGATGTACGTATTCATACATGTTATAAATCTGAAAATCAGAGGTGAAATCAAAGTAACATATCTTTCATCTTTTCATGAGGCAGTCTGTCTTACTACTGTGTGCAAGAAGCCGGATGATTTGTTTCAACCCCCACATGCAATAATGAACCTTTCCATGTATTCAACATGACACCAATTTCAGATGACATGGACAATTGGCTCATACCACCAACATATGACGTGCTCTTGTTGTCCTAACTGCAGGGAGACTGGTCATCTGTGTATTAAATGCCCCCAGGTATGGGGCAAATCAAACCACCGCCAAGGTGGATTTCTGAAATTTAGGGTAAATGGAAGACCTAACCAGGGAAACGACAGATGGGCTTAGTAGCCCTCTGCGTCTCATAAGGACAGACAATCCCATCAATTTTTGTGGCTTGGAAGAGGTGGGAAACATTGTTTTCAGAAGGAGAGTAAGAATTTTGATTGATACGGGAGTTCACGAGAGCACTGTATTTTTACCTCTTGGCAATAAGCAGGCATTAAAGCCACCTCGCTGCAGTATTGGTGGTTTGTGGATGGGATTAATAAAGTCTATGGGAACTGCCCTCTTGAACTAACAATCAATGAAAGAAATTATGAGTTTAAGAGTGAAGCATTAAAGAAATGAGAACAAGATTTTGATGTTGTCCAGGGGAACGATTTGCTACACCATTTTCTGAGTGTCATTGACGGACTGCAAACTGCTCAATGTTGAGATGCAATTCACCAATTTGGTGGCGAAACACTGAACAGGCATGAGGAACTCTGGGGAAGAGGCCTATTCATCTAGATTATGATGAACCGCATATCTGCCAATAACCCTGTAAACATATGTGATGGTATCAGAAGAGTTCTCTGGATGATGGCCAAAATTTTAGATTCTAATGGAACAAACTTTCTGGCTGACCCATACACCCAAAATGGAGTTCTAGGCAGACTTCACATTCATGTTAAGGTGGCCTTTCAAGGCTGAGGCTGTGAATGGGAAAATGTGTGTGCCGGTTTGCCTAAATAATTTCAGTATGAGACACCATAATGCCCTGTGGGACTTTACTGGCCAGTATATAGGAGATATCTAATTATGAGAATTTTTCAAGAGAGTAGAAAACAGAAGTCACCGCACATGAGGGAAGTTTACTCAATCACGAAATGCCTTAGATATTGCTTACAGGAAAAACTGTCACATTTGTCAGAATCTGAACAAAGTCTTTTGTATCCAGTACTAGAAAGAGTTTGCAGGGCTGTTTGAGGGGAGGCAGTATTTGCTGGCCACAGGCCTAACATACTACAAAGTTCCAACCAGGAATGCTGGACTAATAACTCCAAAACCCTATCTAATTCCGTACCACTTTCAGTTGGTTGTGTAAGAAAATATTCAGCAACAGCTCAATGCTGGAATTATTCAACCTTCATCCAAGCCCTAGGCCTACAGTAATTGTGGACAACAATTGTGTTAATGGTGAGGAATCCTATCACTTAAGTGTTGATATACGAGCAATGAACAGAGTCACAACATCTGATACATACCTGTTGGCTCATATAGATGAAACCTTGCTTACGTTAGGGAACTGCGGATTTAATGAAACAAATTGGTTACACATGTATCATTAAAAGTATTTTCCATCGCTGGCCACTACTTTATCTCATCTCTAGGTGGTGGTTCCAAGATGGCCGCCGAGTAAGTGACGCCAGAAACCATTTCCAGAAAGATAAGTGATTTAGACAGTAATATAATTTAGTTTAACGCCGACAACAAATTAAATACGTGCATTAGTGTATCGTTTAGTCTTGCCATTAAAGGTTTCACTTTTCTTTGCGTATTTTTTCAGAAAACACAAATAGATCGTAACTTCGCGAAGTCGCGCTTAGGCTTAAATTTTGTAAACGTGTTTGTTTCTTGTTTCACGGTAATTTAACTAGTTTCTCGGTAACAAATAAGTAAACTACCGCAAATAGCGTATAACTTCATTGTTTTAATACAGATTTCAGAAAAACAGCGTAACTTTATATCAGAAACTTGCCTATATACATTTGTTTATAGGCCTAATTCTCGTAACGTTTTTGGAGAATCAAAGTTAAAGTATCTCGTTTAATTGTCCTTTTTTTCATTCCATCGAGTGAAATATATAATAAATAGCGTATACCTTCATTGTTTTAATACAGATCTCAGAAAAACAGCGGAATTTTAAATCAGAAACTTGCTTATATACATTTGTGAATAGGCTTAATTCTTGTAACGTCTTTTTTGATTTTCGGTAATTTAATTGATTTATTCTAGCTAAAGTATTATTTTTGCCATGAGTGAGAAGTGCCTGACTTGCCGTAGAATTGTTAGTTCCGGGGTTTGGTGTGATGGATGTAGTAGTTTTTTTCACTGGGGGGACTGCAGTGGCGTGGGTGTTGGGAAAGTGGATCAGGCTCATCAGTGGTTATGTAGGATTTGCAGCAGAGATAGGAAGATAGTGGAACAGGAGGGGAAAATTGCTGCCCTTCAGGCTGAGCTAGATCAGGCTAGGGAAGATCTGGACAGGTTAAGGAGGGAGAAGGGCAAAGAGAGGTGGGAAGTGGCAACAGGTAGCAGAAGGAACAGGCCTAGAACTAAGTCTGACAGTTTTGTGGTGAATGTCAAAAATAAGTTTGACCTGTTGCTTCAGTTAGAAACTGATGAGCCTCAAGCAGAGGTAGGTGTAGACAGGACACAACAAACTTTCAATAGGAAATTGAAAAAGAATGTAGGAAAGTTATCGAAAAGGAAGAAAGTTTTGTTGTTAGGCAGTTCTCATGCCAGAGGTGTAGGCCAACTTCTGCAGGAGGAATTAGGACCAGAATACCAGGTCACAAATTTTTTCAAACCAAGTGCTAGTCTGGATCAGGTGACAGAGGATTTAGGTTCACTCTGTAAAGGATTTACCAGGGAAGACACCGTGGTTATTGTGGGAGGGCCAGGGAACAGCATTGACAGAGATCCTGGGTACAGTATAGAGTGTGACCTGGTAAAGATTGCGTCGGCATCGAGACACACCAATGTTGAATTTGTATCTGTCCTGAGACGTCATGACCGGCCTCATTTGGACTCTTCTGTTGGGAGAGTTAATTTGGAGTTGGAACGGCTGCTTGGGTCGGGTGCGGGGGCTCATATTGGTGTGGTTCCTGTTGATTATCTCAGTAGGTGGGACTATACCAGGCACGGCCTACATCTCAACAGGAAAGGGAAGGGGAAACTGGCTGGGGTAATAGCAGGAAATTTAAGGGGTGGAGGCACTGCCATGAATGGTAAAATACCAGTGGTTACAGGTGTTGGAGCAGCACCTTTTTTAGGATAGGTAAGACAGAAAGATGTCAAGTTCTACGAGAGGTCAGGATTGAAACAAATCTTCAGTTTAGGAAAGAAATTAAACAGCACAATTCTAGCACATTGGATCACCAATCACAGCTATCAATTATAAATTTTCACCAATCACCAGAAATTTTATTTCCACCAAGTTGTAGCTCAGTCCTAGGTAATTGCATTGATGAATTAAAGTCACCCAACCCAGTTGACATAATCTGCCTCTCTGAACACCGTGTGACCACTGGTATAGGAACTAGGCCTAAGCACAATGAGAAACTCAGACAGGAGAGTACTGCAAATGTTAGAATAAGGAAAGGTTCTCATAAAGGTATAATTAAAAATAATGTAAGTATATTTCATCAAAATATTGGGAGTTTAAAGAATAAAGTAGATGAGCTTCTGGTTTGTTTAGAAGATTTAGAAGCTGAGAATGAAATAGATATACTATGCCTGTCTGAGCATCACATTGTTACTGATATGGATAAGGTAAATGTAAGTGGATATAAGCTCTCTGCACATGTAATGAGAGAAAATATGGAGAAAGGAGGAGTTGCCATATATGTCAAAAGTTATCATTGTGCAAAAAGTATAGAAACAAAAAAGTTTTGTGTAGAGAAACATATAGAAGCATGTGCCTGTGAGCTTAAATTAAATAAGGGCACATTTATAATTGTAACTGTATATAGGTCCCCATCAGGAAATTTTCATCTATTTCTGAAAAATTTGGACTCCTTGTTGTGCTATCTGTCAGACAGGGGGAAGCAAATTATTATTTGTGGGGACTTCAATGTAGATTCTCTGAAAGAGGGTAATAGGAAAAATGACCTTGAAGTATTACTCGGTTCTTTCAATTTGACACCCGTTATTGATTTTCCTACTCGGGTGGTAAAGGATAGCAGCTCACTGATAGATAACTTCTTTATAGACCAAGATAAGTTTAACCAGATAAATGCTCAGCCTGTTGAGAATGGTCTTTCTGATCATGGTGCACAGCTAGTTACAATATATGACATAGCTCCATTCAGCAATACTAAACAGTCCTCCAAAGTGGTACGTTCAGTCAACGATTTAACAATTGCAAATTTCAGGGAAAGCCTACAGCAGTTAGACTGGGATGAGGTGTACCGTGAACCTGATGCCAATTTAAAATATAATTTATTTCATGACATTTTTGTAAATGCATTTGAAAACTGCTTCCCCAAGAAAATAGTTAAATATACTCGTAAGAAACCTTGCAAGAAACCATGGCTTACTAAGGGTATAAAAATATCTTGTAACCGCAAAAGGGAAATGTATCTGACAGCAAGAAAGAGTAGTGACCCAGAAACTATCAAAAATTATAAAAACTACTGTGTTATATTAAGAAAAGTTATTAAAAAATCCAGGAGTATGTGTATCATGTCTGAAATCAGCAACTCTGATAATAAAATTAAAACAATTTGGAATATTATTAAAAGAGAAGCAGGTCAACCAAGAGCAGAGGAAGACAGTATTACCATCAAATTGAATGAAAACTTTACGAACAAAAAGTCAGAAGTTGAAAATATTTTTAATAATCATTTTCTAAGTGTTGTGGATATAGTAGGATCCAGGTGTTCATTAGAAGATGCTAGGCTGTTAATGGAAGAGGCCATACCTATGCAATTTGATACAATTGAAATCTCACCCACTTCTCCCTTTGAAATTAGGAAAATAATAAACTTGCTTAAAAGCAAAAACTCACATGGAATTGATGGCATTTCCAGCAAAATACTAAAAGCTTGTTCTCAACAGATAAGTAAGATTCTCAGCCACCTGTGTAATAGCTCTCTGGAACAGGGCATTTTCCCTGATAGACTGAAATATGCTATTGTTATACCTTTGCATAAAAAGGGGGATAGATCTGATGTCAACAATTACCGTCCAATCTCCCTTCTAACAGCTTTATCCAAAATTTTTGAGAAAGTAATGTATTCAAGAGTAGCTTCACATATCTGTAAAAATGAAGTACTAACAAAATGTCAGTTTGGTTTTCAGAAAGGTTTTTCAACAGAAAATGCCATATATGCTTTCACCAGTAAAATTTTGAATGATCTGAATAACCGAACACCACCCATTGGGATTTTTTGTGATCTCTCAAAGGCTTTTGATTGTGTAAATCATGAAATTCTGCTAGACAAGCTCAAGTATTGTGGCATGAGTGGGACAGTGCACAAATGGTTTAATTCGTACCTAACTGGAAGAGTGCAGAAAGTTGAAATAAGTAGTTCTCGTAACATGCAAAGATCAGCACATTCCTCAAACTGGGGAACTATCAAGAATGGGGTTCCACAAGGGTCAGTCTTGGGTCCTTTGTTGTTCTTATTATATATTAATGACTTGCCATTCTATATTCATGAAGAGGCAAAGTTAGTTCTCTTTGCTGATGATACAAGTATAGTAATCACACCTGACAAACAAGAATTAACTGATGAAATTGTCAATACTGTCTTTCAGAAAATTACTAAGTGGTTCCTTGTAAATGGACTCTCACTGAATTTTGATAAGACACAGTACATACAGTTCCGTACAGTGAATGGTATGACGCCATTAATAAATATAGACCTTAATCAGAAGCATATAGCTAAGGTAGAATATTCCAAATTTTTAGGTGTGTCCATTGATGAGAGATTAAATTGGAAGAAACACATTGATGATCTGCTGAAACGTTTGAGTTCAGCTACTTATGCAATAAGGGTCATTGCAAATTTTGGTGATAAACATCTTAGTAAATTAGCTTACTACGCCTATTTTCACTCATTGCTTTCATATGGCATCATATTTTGGGGTAATTCATCACTGAGGAATAAAGTATTTATTGCACAAAAGCGTGTAATCAGAATAATAGCTGGAGTCCACCCAAGATCATCCTGCAGACATTTATTTAAGGATCTAGGGATATTCACAGTAGCTTCTCAGTATATATACTCTCTTATGAAATTTGTTATTAACAACCAAACCCAATTCAAAAGTAATAGCAGTGTGCATAACTACAATACTAGGAGAAAGGATGATCTTCACTATTCAAGATTAAATCTAACTTTGGCACAGAAAGGGGTGAATTATACTGGCACTAAAGTCTTTGGTCACTTACCAAATAGTATCAAAAGTCTGACAGATAACCAACAAGTATTTAAGAAGAAATTAAAAGAATTTCTGAATGACAACTCCTTCTACTCCATAGAGGAATTTTTAGATATAAATTAAGAAAAAAAAGAAAAAAAATATTAAAAAAATAAAAATAAAAAATAAAGAAAAACAAAAAACACAAAAAAATAAAGTTGTTATATTAACTTAAGTATGTTGTTAAATTAACCTAATTATGTCATGTATTGGAAAATTCGACTCGTTCCACATCATTACGAAATATCGTATTCATGATCCATGGAACTAGTATTAATCTAATCTAATCTAATCATCTTTCGGGTGGTGTACGAATCCCTCGTCAAAAAAATTGTTCATCTTTTGAAGCGATCCAATTTGTGACTTCTTCATGAGATTGGAAGTGTTGGTCAGCCAGGCCATGCGCCATTGATCTAAACATGTGATAGTCAGAGGGAGCAATGTCTGGAGAATATGGTGGGTGGGGTAGGACTTCTCATTTTAATGTTTCCAAGTGCATTTTGACCTCTTTTGCGATGTGGGGTCAAGCACTGTCATGCTGCAAAATCACTTAGTAAATGTGTCCACTACATTTCAGCAGTTCGCAGATTCGTTGTTATAAGGATTGAAACCCACTCAGTGTTTGGTTTATTTAGATGACATTATTGTCTTCTCACGTACAATCAAAGAACATGCCGAACAGCTAGCAAGCATGATAGTCGTGATTACAAGGGGAACATTTGAGTTTGAAATTGGAGAAATGTTATTCAGCAGAATTATGATTCAGTACCTGAGTCTTATTATTAATTTGGCTAGGGTGAAACCAGATACAAAACTTACAAAAGCAGTAGACAATTTTCCTGTACTCACTAATATGAACGAATTGCAGAGCTTTCATCTCCTCATGACTTACTGTCATTGTTTTGTCAATGACTCTGCTATAATGGCTAAACCACGGACAAATTTTTCTCAAAAAAAGGGTACCTTTGAGCGGATTACAGAGTGTGAGACAGCCATGAGTCACATTAAAGATGTTTCTCCTCTGCTAATATACCCAGATTTTGAAAAACCATTCATATTATCTTGTGATGCAACCGATTTTGGTATTTGATGTGTTTTTAGTGAGGAACAAGGTGGCAATGAAAAACCCACTGGTTACATATCTTGCCAGCTTAACAAGGAAGAAATTCATTATAATGGAGAAAGAGTTATTAGATCTGGTATTTATGGTACATAACTTCAAATGTTATCTGTATGGCAGGACGTTCACAGTAGTTACTGAATATACAGACCTTCTGGAGCTGCTAAATTTGAAGGACCCATTAATCATTTGACTAGATGGGTGTTAAGCGAGTATGATCATGACATGCATTGTAAGCCTGGGAAATTACATCAGAATGCAGCTGTGTCGAGCAGGAAGGTCTGTTCATTTTAAGCAGATGAGATGCCTATTATGGAGCTGCAAGAAGCTCAAAAGCAGAAAGAATGCAGAGTGCAACCAATATGCCAACCTCCCAGATTTTGTACCTGAAGATGATAGTCTAACAATGGAAAATCTAGTGCCCCCCCCCCCCCCCGCACAACTACAGCGGTCATTAGCGCCCAGTCCAGGATAGATGCTTAGTCGCGATAGGCACAATAAAAAGATTCACACACTCATAGCTTTTAGCCATTACGCCTTTGTCAGCAGTACACACACATACAAACACTCACGCAAATGCAACTTGCACACACATCTACAGTCTCAGAGAGCTGAAACTACACTCAGTTGCATTTGCGTGTGTGTGTGTGTGAGTGTGTGTGTGTGTGTGTGTGTGTGTGTGTGTGTGCTGCTGACCAAGGCTTAGTGGCCGAAAGTTATGAGTGTGTGAATCTTTTTATTGCACCTATCGCGACTCAGCATCTCTGCTAAAAGGTGAGTAGCAACTTTCCTTCTCTCGTCTTGAAGATGATATTCAGTATCGCAACTCACTCTCCCCTCCGACTCCACTGTGAAGTAATTGGTGAGACCGAAAGTGCTTTAGCACTTTATCATCACCGAATGTCACGATAGCATTCATACCTGTCAAAGCTGAAAATGCTCCACTAACAAAAAACAATTGCTTTGTTCTACAGGTGGAAAACTCGTTAGTGTGATATTGAGAATTACAAACGTGCTTGGATTCTACGTGCATAACAAGGCCAACAGACACAACTGGAAATTCCATTGCAAATTTTGCCAGAAACTTCTAGACCATTCAAGATTGAAGCATTGGATGTTACAGGACCCTCCTCTCAGACACACACACACACACACACACACACACACACACACACACACACGGTATCTGGTTTTAGTACCAATTGCCAACATGACAGCAGAGGCAGTGGCAAAAGCTTTAGTCGATCATTTAGTATTACCATCAGGAAGCCCTGATGCCATTCTAATGGACCGCATTTCACATCTGCTTTATTTCTGCAAGTGTGTAAACTTTGAGGATCACAAAGTGGAAAAATACTGCCTTCCATCACGAAACCAATTGAAGTGTCAAAAGAGTACATAGAACTATCTTTAAAAGGTTGTTTTATAGTGTGAATAAGACATAACAATTGGTATCAATATCTGCCATACATACTGTCTGTTTATAACAGTAGAGCTATTGAATCAACAGAACACATTCCTATGAAGTAGTATACAGGTACCTAACGAGCTTTCCCTTTGAATTAGATAAGATGCCACATGATGTTTATCTAGGAGAAATGAAAAGTTTAGCCTGCTGATTTAAGATGATTTGAAGAAGAGTGAAGCAGACTAACTTCAAGGAGACCTCAAGACAGGTTCTGCAGGGCAATAGAGAAACAATGCTACCCTGATAACTGACCACATGATTGGGTCTTGTTGTGGAACACAACAATTAAAAACTTTCCAGTTTTTCCCACCCTATAAAGTTCCATACCAAATTATTCACTGGACATGCCCACTGAACACTGAGATACATTTGGCAGATCACTCTGTAGCTGACCATTTCAATATATTGAAGCCTTCAATGTGTACAAGTAGAACCCAGCCCTTGGTAGCAACAGCACCAACACAAGTCAAACTAGGTATTGTAATAGTTGTATGGAAAATAAGGAACCTTCTGCCCCCAGTAGCACCAAGGTACACCCTACATTCTATACATCCCTATGCACTATGATCACGAGACTGAGCACAGCCCCATCAGAAGGTTTTGCCAAAATTATGGAACTATTCTGTCAATAAAATGGTTTAGTCATATTCTGCATATTCTTGTCGCACAAGCTGGATGCCCTACAACGCTCAGAGCATTAACTAGACATTCGTAATTTTTTGAGATTTGATTTCTCACTTATCACTGCGGTATTACTTATAATCATTCTCAACTCCTTTTACTTCTAATGATTTTATCCACAACATACCACGGTGTATCAGCCGTGTAGGCCCTTAAAACACCTATACACAAAGAGCGTATGGAGATATGAGTAATTCCATGCTTTCTGTTTTTCATGGGACTGATTAATCTTGTGAGACTTCCTCTCTCTTGATTCAGAAAGATTCAATAACTTGACAATAAAATTGCAATCTTTTTGCTGTCTGATTTAATGTCTAATCCCTTGGCCATAAGTGCAGGATGTACTTAAACCATAGTACAGCACTTAACTTGTTCTGAGTACTATATATTCCCCTATTGCTGTGGGACTGTCTTGAATGACTTGTGTGAATTATCTATACATGCTAATATGATTCTGAATGTATGTTGTCAGCCCTGGGGCTTCAGAAAAACAACTTAGTGGAATGTTTATCCTTCCATAGCGATTTCTTCACCATGCTGGACAAATGCAGCAAGGCAAGTACATTTCTCATACACAATAACATTATTATTCACTGCCATTTTATGCTAGCTTTATTCAGGAGTTCAGTTACGAAATCCCAATTTAACTGGACAGAGAACTGTGAGAGACACTGTGTCATGTGCCTGGTGGGCAGAGGTTTGAGGAACCACATCATGCTATTTGCTATATGGACTTGTTTGGAGAGACAGCCAACTGGGTATTCCTATCTGTTTGGCCCATCCTGAGACTCCTGGTACCAATTCTTAGGTAAGGGCACCAATCGGAAATAGTGCACATTATTTATCGTTAGTTTCCACAACACTGTTAATTGATTCACAGGCTGAATCTTTATATTTCTATTAGACACGAGTTACAAGTCACACACAGCAACACAGCACCACAGACACTGTCCCACCTAAGCATATGGGTTGTGCACAGGGAGCCCCACATGGCTGTTACCTTCTCCTACCCCTCTAGCCTTCGCGAATGGTACTTCTGAGCAGGTGGCCATTATGTGACATCATAAGGTCCCCTGCTTCCCCTCTCTTACATAGGCTTCACCATTCTGATACCACTATCATGTTGCCACAGCTGATCACACCTTGGCCTAGTGCTACATGAACAGTTCCAAGGGAAGTAGAACTGTGCCTGCGAATACCGAAAACCACGATAACCAGATACCGCCACCTACTGTCATTGATATTCATCCATCACAATCGATCAATCAATCAATCTGTTCATAACCTAGGAGAAGGGACAAATTAATCCTGGTTATGTTATTACCCACATCAATGTTTGGCATTACCAGAACTGTATACTGCCTAGATCTGCTTATTCTCTCTTGTTTTACTTCTAGTATGGATACTGCGAGTGAAGCTGTGATCACAGACTTACATGAACTTCAAACTTGTTAGTTCTAAGCATTCGTTTATTTATTTTAAAAAAAATGGGATACTAATTATGTAATAAGTATTGTTTCCACTTGTGGACTCCTGGGAAGAGAGGTAACTGGAACTGAGCACTTGGGTGTAAAGTGCAATTAACAGATCCTGCACACTTCAGTATCACGTGACATTCCGTAACACCCTTGACATATTGTACTCCCTATTAAGGTACTACACAGAAGATTGTACAAAAACTTTTAAGTTGCATGCTTATGATGTACACATACTGCTGACTAAAATGAAGTGTGGCAGCTCCATTCTGCTCCTACAATACAATATTACCGTGACCACAGACCTAACACCTAATGCTGTTGTCAGGTTGTGAATGTACCGTATTTACTCGAATCTAAGCCGCACTCAAATCTAAGTCGCACCTGAAAAATAACTCGAAATCAAGGAAACAAAATTTTCCCGAATCTAAGACACACCTGAAATTTGAGACTCGAAAGTCAAGGGGAGAAAAAATGTTAGACCGCACCTCCAAATCGAAACAAAGTTGGTCCATGGTAACATGAGACACAATTTAGGTAGAATGGATGAAGATACAGCTACAGTAGTTTGGTTCGAGTCTTAAGCTTAGCAGTTAAGCTTTACCAGGTAGCCATTGCTATGTGTCAGGTGCTCCGTCCATATTTATATGGGTATCTTTCCTTTTTCATGTGCTTCATCTGGTTTGTATTGATTGCTTATTTTGCTTTGATCTGGTAAGTGCCATTCTCTTTGTTATAGGTGTTTACGTCACTCTAAGCTGAAAATGCATTACTGTACTGTGTCATGCATTGTTTGTTGCATTCTGATAATGAGTGCTTACAGCCTGTTGCCACTCATGGCATGGCTTGCTTCCGTGCACACTACCGCCGCTTAAAAAAAAAAAAAAAAAAAAAAAAAAAAAGTGAAAGAGAGAGAGGAATCGTCTCATTAGCGAAACAATGGCAAGAGACTGCTATTTGTTGTTACTTAGACTGCTTCTTTCTTCGATAATGATCACCAAGAACGAAATAATAGACTGCATATGATAGAAGGTGCTCTGAACGAGAGTTTAGCGAAAATATTTCTCTGTTTGAAAATCTTTGCAGACGCCTCTTTAGTACATTACATTCTGCTCAGAAGTTAGAGTTATCTTAGATTTAAAAATCTAGTCAGTTGCTGTGCTTTATTCCTGCCTGTATCACTATTCAGCATAAGAATAATACGAATATAAACATGACATGATATGTATATTCTTCCGCGTTTGCTGTTGTCTCACTCTAGTTTCACGGTGTATTAGGCAGACAGGATTTAAATGAGATAGCAGCAAACATGAAAGAATACATGGCATAATGTTTACATTCATATTATTCTTATTGTGAAGAGAATATTGCATGTGATTCACGATTCATAAAAGTTCATATTAGCAACCATCTCTTGTCACAGTAGGAAAAAATTCAGAACATAGAGTTGGCCATATTGAAATACATCCCAAGCAGTCTTGCCAGTCGGATTTTTGTAGGCCTAGTAGATTTTTAGTGATGACTTCAAATGCAGAGTGTGTTGTTGTCTTCAGTCTGTAGACTGGCTTGATGCAGCTCTCCACTCTTTTCTATCCTGTGCACTGCAGAGTAGCAACAGTTATAAAATAAGAATGAAAATAACTTAGAAATTAAACGCTGAAATTTAAAACAAAATTTTATTACGTTTGTAATACATCTTATACGAAATGTTTAAAATATAAGTCACGATTCTGAATCACTATCACTCAATTCTTTGTTGCCCATTTCTTCATACAGAGCATCGTTCTCCGTACCATCTAGTGCATTGGATATCGAACATTTTTTAAATGCTTGTTACACACTCTGATTTGGAACACACTTCCATGCCTCATAAATCCACTGGCACACTTGCGACAAACTTACGCATTTTACACGTCCTGTTGGTGTTAGTTGTCTGTCAGTTTTCGAAAGCCAGTCTGTGTACATGCGTTTAAGCTTGTCCTTCAATGGTTTATTCAAAAAGATGTCAAGTGGTTGCAGAACTGACGTCATCCCTCCTGGAATTACTGACAAGTTCGTTTTGCTTTCCTCTAATTTTCGTTTTACTGCAGATGTTGTATGGCCTGCGTACACATCTAATACCAACAGACTGCGTAAACCAAACATTGTGCCAGGACAATTCCACACACGCCTAATCCATTCCAGCACAATGTCCTCTGAAAACCACCCAGTTTTGTTTGCTCGTACAATTACAGTTTTTGGAAACAATTCCGATTCTGGTAAAGTTATTCGCTTGAAAACTATGAATGGGGGTAATTTATGTCCATCTGCTGTGCAAGCAAGCATGATGGTCCTCCACTGTTTTTCACCCCATGATGTAAGAACACTTATGTCTTTCTTTCCTTTGGCGTCAACCGTATAATTTGATGGCATATAAGAATATACTTGAGTTTGGTCAGCATTTCCTATCTGACCAAGAAGGTATTGCTTTTCTGTGCGTCGCCTAATTATGAAGCACTGAAATTCCACAAGTTTTTCTTCATAATTTTTCGGCAGCTTCTGTGCAACTGAAGTTCGCTCCGAAGCGAAAAACCCCAGCGCTTCATAAACAGATCAATCCAGCTGCGACTACCCTTAAAATTTTTGATTTTTTGCTCTCTAGCAATTTCATGTGCCTTAATTTTTAAAATTTCAGCATTTACAGGCCGGAATTTCTGTCGCTGTTCCTTAACAAATTCATTAAAATCACTTCTAGTGCATGTTATCGGCCACACTTTGGCCCACCAAATGATTTCCTGTTACTTGAACATTCAAATAATTTCTGTCTCTGCAGTCGCCATCGCCTGACGTTGCTCTCGTCAATTCCGTAGTGCAGACCTGCACCACGATTAGAACTTTGTTCCACAAAAGAAATAACTCCCCTCTTGAATTTGGCACTATAATGAAAGCGCTTCATTATGGTTCACTAACACCAACAAGCACTTCTCAAAATTCCACGACGCAATAGGTGCCGCTACGTGAAATCTTAATGAGCCCCATCGTTCAACTCGTGCAAAGCCTTGTGCATTGTTGGTATTTTTGTGTAAAGAAATTTATTTTTGTTGCTACAAATATTTGAAAAGCTGCTACATTTGAAGATGACCAATACGGAATTTCTATTTACTTCGATGGAAACTCAGGGCAGAGAAAAAAGCTCATCTTCTACTTTTTTACAGACGCAGAGGTTTTTGCGCCAGTATTTATCTTCGTGCCTGCAAAGCATGCCTGTGCAGCGCTACATATATTCGACGGCAGAAGTTAGTTGTGGCGGCACCTACCAACATTTTTCAGAACTTCTGCTTACTTTGCACTTGGTTCTAAGCCACAGGCGGTTTTTTGGATTACAAAAGCCGGAAAAAATGGGCGGCTTAGATCTGAGTCAATACGGTAACTACAAGGACCAGTGCTTTTGGGAATGGAAAAAGGACATGTAACATTATATTCAGATGTAAGATTTAATTGTGCATCTGTTTAGCATTGTGTGTTTTGTGTAATACGATTTCCTTCTCTGTTTAATGTCTGCCATCACTGGAGCTATACAATGATCATAATATTACCTGGCTCTACCTCCACTAATCTAACTCTGCCTTTAATCAGACTAGCTATGTGGCTCTTGTATAAATAGGGGTATTGTAAGTGATGCTGAAGCTCACCCAAAGAAGCCATTGCAATGCCACAACCAAAAGTTCACTACCATGGATAAAAACTACCTGACAAACAAAGGAACACTGTGTTTAGATGAAAGATTTAATTGTGTATTTATTTCAATTTGTGTAATTCATTGAAAATATGTTGATTTTTAGACAGGCCATAAAGATGGTCATAATATTGATAGATTTTTCTATATACTACATCATGACACTAAACTACATAAATGAAATGCTGTGCTTATGAATTAGGATAGGCTTTTGTGTTTATCTCCCCAACTTGGGAAAGGCATGTCATCACAGATTTATTTAGCATTTAGACTCTAAGGGTTGTCTTAACATCCTTGCATCTGTTCACCATTTTTAACTCCTCATTAGTAGGTGCAATAAGTACTTTTATCAAATGAGTAAACTGTAAATGGTTTTGTTGTTACATAGCTTCACTTGCATGGGCTTGCCAAGGACAGCTCATTCTAATCACGATAGGTTTTACAGACTACCTATATCACAAAAAAAGAGTAGCAGACCTAGCAAATCTATGGCTGAGGTTTTTACCGTATTTACTCGAATCTAAGCCGCACTTTTTTTCCGGTTTTTGTAATCCAAAAAACCGCCTGCGGCTTAGAATCGAGTGCAAAGGAAGCGGAAGTTCGGAAAAATGTTGGTAGGTGCCGCCACAACTAACTTCTGCCGTCGAATACATGTAGCGCTGCACAGGCATGCTTTGTAGGCACAAAGATAAATACTGGCGCCAAAACTTCTGCATCAGTAAATAAATTAAAAAAAAGAAAGGTGGGAGACGAGCTTTTTTTCTCCGCCCCGAGTTTCTGCCACTGCATTTGCTGCTATCTCATTTAAATCCTGTCTGCCTAATAAACTACGAAACTAGAGTGAGACAACAGCAAACGCGGAAGAATATACGTATCGTGTCATGTTTATATTCGTATTATTCTTATGCATAATAGTGATACAGTCAGAAATGAAGCACGGCAACTGACTAGATTGTTAAATCTAAGATGACCAATTTCTGTGCAGAATTTGATTTACTAAAAAAGCGGCCACAAAGATTTTCAAATGGAGAAAAATTTTCTCCTAACTCTCGTTCAGAACATGTTCTATCATACGCACTCTATTATTTGGTTCTTGTTGATCATTATCAAAGAAAGCAGCAGTGTAAGTAACAACAAATATCAGTCTCTTGCCATTGTTTCGGTAATGAGACGACTCCTCTCTATTTTTTATTTGTAAGCGGAGGTAGCGCGCACAAAAGCAAGCCATGCCGCGAGCGGCGACAGGCCGTAAACACGCACTATCAGAATGCGACAAACAATGCATGACAGTACAGTAATGCATTTTCAGCTTAGAGTGACGTAAACACCTATAACAAAGAAAACAGCACTTATCAGATCAAAGCAAAATAAGTAATCGATTCAAATCAGACGAAGCATGTCAAAAAGGAAGGGTACCCGTATAAATACGTACGGAGCGCCTGACGCATAGCAATGGCTACCTGGTAAAGCTTAACTGCTAAGCTTACGACTCGAACGAAACTACTGTAGCTGTATCGTCATTCATTCGACCTAAATTGTGTCTCATATTACAAGGTACCAACTTTGTTTCGATTTGGAGGTGCGGCCTAAAACTTTTCTCTCTCTTTGAATTTCGAATCTCAAATTTCAGGTGCGGCTTACATTCGGGAAATTTTTTTTCCTTGATTTCGAGTCTCATTTTTCAGGTGCGGCTTAGATTCGAGTGCGGCTTAGATTCGAGTAAATACGGTTATAGTCATGATCCTTTGCATCCTCGATATTCAATCAGGGGTATGTCAAATATGTACATAACACACAGCTACCAAGCTTGTATACAACTTTGGCAGTAAATTTATCAAGACATGGCAGAGTTAGATATCTGATACTACACAACTGTTATTTCATTAAGGGAATGTATTTCATCTTAATGTTAATACCTGCTGGCAATTTATTTCACCTATTAAATGTAGATCATAGGGGTTACATCTATTGAATTCTGTGTGTAAAGCTAGACTTAAATTTTAATTGTGATGCTGACGAGAATGTAAGGTCTTTTACATTCCTCTTTTCGCCCCATGTGATACAACTTACCTGTACTTGAACTTAAGGCTCTCACAACCAGTGGGAAACATTTGTTTCTAAATTACACCCCTGTTCACTCTTATTGTGTAACGCACCATGATGGCTCCCTCTAATGTCACCAGGGAGTGTTGTACCATCAATTCCTGAGGCACACACCACCAAGCAAGTAACACCACAATCTCTCCCCACCCCACCCCCCACTCCTACGCCAAATCACCAATGCACTGTGTCCCAACCACCGTACCACCTCAACATCATACCTCACCGCACCACCCCGCTGCCCTACTGGTCTTCAAGGGCTACTGGTCTTCTAGTTTGCACAGGCAAGCCACGTCGTTCCGAGGCCCCTGAAGCTTTTCATAACTAAGAAGTTACGAAATATTCCAATATTGTAAACATATGCTCCTCAGTACAATAGATTTACAATTATTCAACACTCACCCTCCTCTAGCCTGTAATACACATATTAGGGCAATCCACCTTCCCAAGGGAGTGCCAGATGATCTTTTGCAATCTCTTAAAGTCTCCACTCCTGCAGAAGAAGTAACAAAAGTGCACTCACCAACCTGCCTGAAGGGTTTTAGGAGTATTTTATTGAAAACTCTGGGATGGAAAATTCTTTGCCTCTTCAACTACGAGTTGTTGTCTGACCGAGGGACTGCTCCCATGGCTTCTGCTCCATAACTGGCATATGTTGCAGGGCAAAGACAGTTTGCATGGTTGAGGACTGCTGATGGGGAATGGCTTGTGAACATCGTCTTCAGGCTTCGGACCAATAGAAAGTGTTGGAGAATGGTCATGGTGGGGTACAGTAGACATGAGCAGAGCAGCAGGCCCAGAACTGAAACTCTCTGTGCAACTGCATAACACACCTCACTCCTGATCCACTCTATAACTTAGCCATGATGACTCCTCCATTAAGTTGTTAGCATACCCACCATCCCCAGGTATGCCCTTTGTACTCAGAGTGCTGAATAGTAGTGTGCTTCCACCTAAATCATTGCCAATTATTCGCTAAAAATACCCTGTAGGGTGCCCACTCCTTTGCTTTCTCTCGACTCCTGCACATGCCGAAATTCAAAAAGTTCTAATCTGTGAGCAGCTCCTCTCCACAGCTTCCAAAACTCCAAAGATTTTAAGGTTACAAAGAGACCAAAGTGCCATCAACAACATCACATGGATTACAAATTCACTCCAGCCTGTGAACAACTGATTACGTGAAACACAATTCTTTAGAAGAATCTTAAGGCCAACTTACTTTGAATCTTCTTTGGCCTTTTCATAATTATCAAGGCTGCCACAGGTTTCCCAAAGTGAAATTCCCTGATTTCCAGATAAGTTTTAGCATTTGACCCTGACAAATTTTGAGATCTCAAGGCTAAGTAAAGACATAAGTTGACAAAAAAATGTACAGACTTCTGTAATTCTCCCTTGTGTGAGCAAAAATCTTAAGTACTAATATAACACCTTCATCTACATCTACATGACTACTCTGCAATTCACATTTAAGTGCTTGGCAGAGGGTTCGTCGAACCACAATCATACTATCCCTCTACCATTCCACTCCCGAACAGCACGCGGCAAAAACGAACATCTAAACCTTTCTGTTCGAGTTCTGATTTCTCTTATTTTATTTTGATGATCACTCCTACCTATGTAGGTTGGGCTCAACAAAATATTTTCGCATTCGGAAGAGAAAGTTGGTGGCTGAAATTTCGTAAATAGATCTCGCCGTGACGAAAAATGTCTTTGCTTTAATGACTTCCATCCCAACTCGCGTATCATATCTGCCACACTCTCTCCCCTATTACATGATAATACAAAACGAGCTGCCCTTTTTTGTACGCTTTCGATGTCCTCTGTCAATCCCACCTGGTAAGGATCCCACACCGCGCAGCAATATTCTAACAGAGGACGAACGAGTGCAGTGTAAGCTGTCTCTTTAGTGGACTTGTTGCATCTTCTAAGTGTCCTGCCAATGAAACGCAACCTTTGGCTCGCCTTCCCCAAAATATTATCCATGTGGTCTTTCCAACTGAAGTTGTTCGTAATTTTAACACCCAGGTACTTAGTTGAATTGACAGCCTTGAGAATTGTACTATTTATTGAGTAATCGAATTGCAACGGATTTCTTTTGGGACTCGTGTGGATCACCTCACACTTTTCGTTATTTAGCGTCAACTGCCACCTGCCACACCATACAGCAATCTTTTCTAAATCGCTTTGCAACTGACACTGGTCTTCGGATGACCTTACTGGATGGTAAATTACAGCATCATCTGCGATCAACCTAAGAGAACTGCTCAGATGGCCATCCAGGTCATTTATATTGATCAGGAACAGCAGAGGTCCCAGGACGCTTCCCTGGGGAACACCTGATATCACTTCAATTTTACTCGATGACCTTTCGTAATGAACTATTTTTAGGTGGAGAAGGCAAGCCAAATGGTGTATGTGTTTCATTAAGACCACTATTGTTATTTTATTTCAATAAAACAAAACACATTTCCTTGGAGTTGCAAGGCATATTTAAAATACCTTTACCGAGTTCAGAAACAGCCTCATAAAAAAGCAGGCCTCTTGAAAAAAGTGTACAAAGCAGGGAAGAACTGTGTAAACCAACACTATAGGTGACCACCAATAAAATGTTGGTTCTACTATGTTCATTATTGTCGGTTATTAGTCACTGTGTTATGTCTATTATTTTACAGATATTGTGCAATTTTTCTTCTGAGAAATAAAATGTCTATAAAACGCAGCACTGTACAATGTACTTGCAGTCAGACAGTCGCAATTCCTGAAATCCATCAGCCGTGGCCTCTTGCATGACAAGGAGCACCGCAGTGTTCAGTCCTTGGATAAACTATGAAAATGCGCCGCATTATGCCACACACAAACAGACCCGGCCTGCAGGCAGATCGGTGACATTAGATCTGATGGGCAGGGCTTGCACATTAGTGGGAAATTATGGGCATCAGATCGACAGGCCCAATCCATTACAGATACCTACAGAAATGGCCTGCAGTTTTGGCTCTTTGTGGAAGTCTACCTGTGTGGCCAGCTATTCACGTGTCAGACACTGTGCTGATGTAATGAGACCACATTGATCATTCTATGCAACAGATAACTTGCACAAATACTCTGAAAATCAATACTAATGAGGTAGCAACTCACCAAAAAGATTATCGCTGAGCTGCAGACAGGCTCATAGAAAAGACACTCTTACTCTCACAACTAAACTTTCAGCCATAGCCTTTGTCAGAAAGTGAGAACAATACGCACATTCACACAGTCACTCACGCATAACTCCTGCACATATGACCACCGCTTCTGGCCACTGCATCAACAATCTCTGAGAATCCGATCCAAACAAACCACTTCTCATGTGCATCTCGCATCTCATCAGCAGCTCCTAGGCTAGTGGCAAGAAGTGGTGGAAGCGCTGACTGCAAGGTGAGGGAATGGTAGGAAGAGGAGAAGCAGTAAGAATGAGGGAGTAGGGAAGCAGTGCACGTACTCAGCTGCGCCCAGCCAACGACAATGCACGACATCTCAGTAAACATACCATTTCATTTGCTGAGACAAAAAACAAGATTTTTTGAGTATCCTACCCCCCTCCACTCCCCTCCCAATGTCCCTTTATGTTTTAAATTCCCTGATTTCCAGAACTTGTGGCAACCCTGATTATGATTTCTGTATCTCCGTTTATTTTTCGAAGTAGCATTATAATTATCCACCTCTCTTACCATTGCAAATTTCTTTTCCATAACCCCCCCCCCCCCAAATCCTCTCCTTTAATTTATTCTGCTCAATGCTATCCCTTTGCAAGTAGAAACATTTGTCTATTTGGAAGATATGCAACTTGCTGGTGTAGGGCACCAATTTGTTTACATTATTTTGATATATTCATTGTTAGCCAACAGCTTTTAAGAACACGCAATGCAGCAAAAAATTCGATGGAGTATGAAAGACTGGAAGCAATAAATTAGATCACCCACCTTAACAATCCACATATTACTTTGATGGTGACAGCAACACAACAATAAAAAGAAAGCTTCACTTAATAAATCAATCTTGAGCTTTAGGGAACAAAAAGTGTCTTGTTGCATCAACAGAGGAAATAAAAGAAATATGACAGGAAGATAGCAACATTCTGGTGCAGGTAGCAAGTGAATCCCTTTTGACAACACTTAAAACTTTTGTTTCATCCCCGTATATCTTTACACTGAATGGCAAACATAGTTGCAATGAAATTTTGGCAGGGAGCTTCATAGGGCGTGGCAGAAATGGCCTTTAAGAAGGAACTGAGTGCAGAAATATGAGAGATGTGAAGAGATATTCCCCCTCAAGTAGATGCCTAGCTGGTGTGATTGTTTCCCTAGTGCAAGCAACTCCTTCTAAAGACAACTTTATATCACATTTATAATCTGAACAGCAATATATAACCAAAAAATTCCAAAACACCATAGCATGCAGTCAGAGCATCCTCTCCCTTATATTACCCATCCTTTTATTATAATATAATTTTAACAGATAAAATCAAAGTTCTTATTATCCTAATTTAGTGATTAGGTAGTAAACAATGCAAATCATAAAATCTTTCTAGTATCAGATGAAATGAAATGAAGAGCAAATGTAAAAATAATATATTACATGTATTTGTAAAATTTAAGGTCAACATGCCAAGCTATGAAAAACTGTAAATATTAAGTATATCATTTCACCATAAGAATTTAGGTTACTATATTAAGTTTTATATCAAATGCTCAGCACTCCAGCACACATCTGACGATATCTTTATTATTTTATAGTAGCCCCGTGGCTCAAGAGCTGTAAATTTCATGAGATTTACAGTGACTAGCATCACAAATGAATAGTGGCTAGGATGGGAGCAGTGGAAGTTGCAAGCAATGGGATGAGAGTGCACAGTAATGATATAGGCTAGGGCAGAGAGTGGGAATTCCATTTTACATTTGAGACATGGCAAAGACAGAGCTTGCATTTGGAATAAGATGAGCGAGAGTCTCGTTTTGGTTTTTTGCATCTAGGTCAAGGTACAGTGAAGACATGTCAAACTTAGTGTTTGTGGGTGGCATCCAGCCACATGTGAGCACAGTTATGTTGTTGTTGTGGTCTTCAGTCCTGAGACTGGTTTGATGCAGCTCTCCATGCTACTCTATCCTGTGCAAGCTTCTTCATCTCCCAGTACCTACTGCAACCTACATCCTTCTGAATCTGCTTAGTGTATTCATCTCTTGGTCTCCCTCTACGATTTTTACCCTCCACGCTGCCCTCCAATGCTATATTTGTGATCCCTTGATGCCTCAAAACATGCCCTACCAACCGATCCCTTCTTCTAGTCAAGTTGTGCCACAAACTTCTCTTCTCCCCAATCCTATTCAATACCTCCTCATTAGTTACGTGATCTACCCACCTTATCTTCGGCATTCTTCTGTAGCACCACATTTCGAAAGCTTCTATTCTCTTCTTGTCCAAACTAGTTATCGTCCATGTTTCACTTCCAAACATGGCTACACTCCATACAAATACTTTCAGAAACGACTTCCTGACACTTAAATCTATACTCGATGTTAACAAATTTCTCTTGTTCAGAAACGATTTCCTTGCCATTGCCAGTCTACATTTTATTTCCTCTCTACTTCGACCATCATCAGTTATTTTGCTCCCCAAATAGCAAAACTCCTTTACTACTTTAAGTGTCTCATTTCCTAATCTAATTCCCTCAGCATCACCCGATTTAATTTTACTACACTCCATTATCCTTGTTTTGCTTTTGTTGATGTTCATCTTATATCCTCCTTTCAAGACACTGTTCATTCCGTTCAACTGCTCTTCCAAGTCCTTTGCTGTCTCTGACAGAATTACAATGTCATCGGCGAACCTCAAAGTTTTTACTTCTTCTCCATTAATTTTAATTCCTACTCCGAATTTTTCTTTTGTTTCCTTCACTGCTTGCTCAATATACAGATTGAATAACATCGGGGAGAGGCTACAGCCCTGTCTCACTCCCATCCCAACCACTGCTTCCCTTTCATACCCCTCGACTCTTATAACTGCCATCTGCTTTCTGTACAAATTGTAAATAGCCTTTCGCTCCCTGTATTTTACCCCTGCCACCTTCAGAATTTGAAAGAGAGTATTCCAGTTAACATTGTCAAAAGCTTTCTCTAAGTCTACAATTGCTAGAAACGTAGGTTTGCCTTTCCTTAATCTTTCTTCTAAGATAAGTCGTAAGGTTAGTATTGCCTCACGAGTTCCAACATTTCTACGGAATCCAAACTGATCTTCCCCGAGGTCTGCTTCTACCAGTTTTTCCATTCGTCTGTAAGGAATTCACGTTAGTATTTTGCAGCTGTGACTTATTAAACTGATAGTTTGGTAATTTTCACATCTGTCAACACCTGCTTTCTTTGGGATTGGAATTATTATATTCTTCTTGAAGTCTGAGGGTATTTCGCCTGTCTCATATATCTTGCTCACCAGATGGTAGAGTTTTGTCAGGACCGGCTCTCCCAAGGCTGTCAGTAGTTCTAATGGAATGTTGTCTACTCCCGGGGCCTTGTTTCAACTCAGGTCTTTCAGTGCTCTGTCAAACTCTTCACGCAGTATCTTATCACCCATTTCGTCTTCATCTACATCCTCTTCCATTTCCATAATATTGTACTCAAAAACATCGCCCTTGTATAAACCCTCTATATACTCCTTCCACCTTTCTGCCTTCCCTTCTTTGCTTAGAACTGGGTTTCCATCTGAGCTCTTGATATTCATACAAGTGGCTCTCTTTTCTCCAAAGGTGTCTTTAATTTTCCTGTAGGCAGTATCTATCTTACCCCTAGTGAGACAAGCCTCTACATCCTTACATTTGTCCTCTAGCCATCCCTGCTTAGCCATTTTGCACTCCCTGTCGAAGAGATCTTCATCATCCATTCTTTCCAATGGAGTATCTTGTTTATGTCTGCATGCCTTGCCTTTTTCCTCTTCAGTATTTTATTGAAGACAAGACGCAGCCTTCAGCTAATATAATTTATTTGTGTTGTACGAGTTTCACTCAGTTTTTGCTATCACTGAATATGGCTTTTCATTCATCTTGGTATCAAAATATCTCTCTGACATAATGTAGATCACGAAATATTAGAAGCACTACATACCAGTTCATACGGGTTGCAGTAAAATGTTATTGTGGTGGAATAATGACCCACATCACTCTCTGGATCACGGCACATAGCTCCATTAGAATACTGCAACGTCAAGACACCGTTTTCAAATGATGGACCTAATGAGTCAGTGACGTCTCCTAAATTCCTGAAACTATAAATACATAATGTTTAACAAGATGGCTTAAATCTTGCACACACAATGAATGTATGAGTTTATACACTAAAATTCAATTTACATAATTAGGAATCCATCAACAGACTTCTAGTTGGGCACCACAGCCAAGATAAGTTTAAAGAAAGACATTGTTCCACTAGCCTGTATTTTAAAATAGTACTTACTACGCATTACTAGTTTCTAGTGTTGGTCATTCACAATTGCGTAACAGATGTGGACACATCATCCCTGTCAAACAGATATATGTCATGTACAGGTGTTCTTAGCAAGGTCATCACTGTGTGCATCTAGCATGCAGGTGAGAATGAGTGATGCTTGAAGCTAGCAATGTTTAATGAAGTACTATTTTAAAATATAGCGTGGTGGAACAATGTCTTCCTTGAAACAAGAGTCCTTCACTTTCATAATTTACAAATAACACAAGCATACAAAGAAGGTATCACTCCTTTGAAGGTATGCAACATAGTTTAAATATCTAATGCTAATACTAAAACTGAATTAATATGGTATGGGATGAAAATATGAAATCAATAGTAGCAAAGGCAAATGAAATGCTTATATTTGTTAGAACAATTCTGAGGAATGTGCAACATTACGTTGAGGAAATGTATATACCCTAATCTAGATAACTGTGACAGTGTTTCTCAGAATCAATTTGCAAGGCAGCGAACATCAAAGGAATTCATGAAAACACTTCTAGGTGTGTGTGGCCATTCTCCACAGCAAGCACAGAGCAACTTGTTTTGTAAATAAAAAATTCCTTCTCTTGCTGCACTGAATTTTATTTCTCCCAGAAGTGTTTTGCCTTTTTTCAGCTTAAGACATCATCAGTGGGATCTAGAATGATACAGTTTTGTTTTGATATGTGTTATTTATAGATTATAAAACACTTCACATCTCTTTTTTATGTAAATAAGTGATTACTTATGGTTTTCATGTGTATCATTCTAGATCACACTGACAATTCCTTAAAGTGAAAAAGGCAAAATGCGTATGGGAGAAATAAAATACAGTGCAGCAAGAAATGGCATTTTTCCTTTACAAAACAAATAACACTTCCAGGTGCATTAACACATAGCTATGTGTACATGGAAGTGTAATAGTGTTTTCAGGAAACACAACTCCCAGAAAAAAAGATCTGCTCAAGAAACTTTATGTAAATTTAAAGAACCAGTATTCATGGCAGGCTGTGCAACAATTCTGCTGCATCCATCATACTTCTGTGTAAAGACAATGAGAGTAAGACAAGAGAGGAATGCAGCCAGTCATTTTTTCCACACATCATTTGCAAATGGAAGAGGTCAAAGGGTAGCCACTGCTGATGAAAAGTGTCCTCCATTATGTGCCATACATGGATAATTTTGTAGGTAAGGCTCATATGAAACAAAACATCTTTCTTGTTATGACCTCGACTGCAATAAGTTGAGCCATTTAACAAAACAAATCGATGGCAAATTGTGCAGTTCTTCTTTGAATCTTTTTCCAATTTTTCTAATAATACATTATTTTTTAGAGTCTCAGCCCAACAAAGAATTGGATGAATGAGGGTTCTGTAAATAACCTCTATCATGTAAGAATTACATTTCCTTAGGATTATTCCAATAATTGATCTGCATAAGTTTACAGAAAAAATAAAAACAAAAATTTTCATAAATGAATGAGCTGCATTTTAATATGGAAGAGATATGTTCTACACAGTGTTCTTGATGTGTACAGACGCTAACATGGTCACTCAGCAAGAACCAAGGTCCGGTTGTTGTGATGTGGTCGCTTAGCATCACAAGCATTATATGGCATAGGAAAATCACTGCTTCTCTCAGTCTTCGTGGTCAAGGGTTGGGGGCTTGCATCTCCTGAGTCAACCCAATCCCATTTCAGTTGCTTTCATTGGTGGATATTATCCTACCGGCATTTCTTATTTCACCAATGTCCTGTGTAGAAATAAATGGTGAGCACCTTGTCTTGCCTGTGGTTAAGTGCTGGGTGCAGTTCTCAAAGATTCCTGTCCTTACACTGGGCCCGTCACTAAAAATTGTTTTGGGTCCTCATCTATAGCGTGAAGTGGCTTTCGCTAGTAGCAATTATTTAGATATGTGGATCAGCAGGCCTGATAATCAGAAATTCCAGAGTTACTCTTAATAAAGTTTTAAAAGGGCTCATGTTTGCTGAATTCTAGTTCCTTTGTTACCTGATTAAGCATAAATAACAATTTTTTAAAAATTCTGTGTGTGTTTTCATCTGAATGCATACGTGTCAAAACTGTTTTAAAAGCATTTATATCTACAACTGACTGTCAGTCACACATTTGTGGTTTGAATGGTCAGTTTTTCTTGCTCCTAGTTACTACGTCAAGGTCAGCAACCTGTGAGTGATCTGTACTTATTTCTGTTACACAATTTTAATGTATATTTTACATGTATTTTAGATTCTGAGCTAATCAAGTAACTGTTTGATGTGTAAGCTGAGCTCAAGCTAGTCATCTTATGTTGGCTAATGCATTCATTTTCAGCTCTTTGTAATTCTGTTTCAAAACTATTAAACAAATGCATCTGTTTTCCAGCTCTTTTGTGAATTATCATTTTAGACATTCATTTTTTTACTCTTTACACAAGTTAAAAGATTGTTTTGAGCTAAATTTATTCCTTAATTTTTTTTCAAATTGTGGTTGTTCTACAATATTATTCAAAGTAATTGTTAACAGTCTTTTGAGTGGCTCTGGGGCAAGGCGTTAAATGTTTGTGAGATTTAAGAATTCAGATCAGCTTAAAATTGAAAAATAAAATAAAAGTATAAAATTTTTGTGTTATATCAACCAGCAGCTTATCACATCTAGATCCAGGCTCCCTACTACCCTACAACAATATTGGTTGCTAACGGCAACAGTGGGTGGGCTTGGAAGTATCCAATGGTGAGTGCAGCACGAGGCTACGGAGCGTAGTTGAACTACTTAGTCGACAAGTAACTCACAGCATTGCTACAGTGTTAGTGGTGTTTATACGAAGCAAAGCAATGCTAACGATAAACAAAGCAAACATTGCATTATATCTACAACAACAGTGTTAAATTTGAAATTTTGTCAGAAAGGAAGCCAAGGAATCAAGCATACTGAAAAAGAAGTGGCAGATGAAATATTAGCGTTTCTGCAAGATAGATCAGTGGAATATATGGTGTCGTATACGTTCGTCTGTGCTGATAATGTACATGAAGAGTACAATGAGGACGATACATGCTTAATAAGAAAAAGTGATACTGAAACAGGTGTCGAGCCATGTAGCTCATAATCTTTGTCGGACAGGGTGCCACAAAATCCATCTCCAGAGAAACATAGTAAAGGACAATCATTGTACAAGGAGTGGGTATTAAACATAATTATATACGTGGAAATCTTCCTTTCAAACAAAGCTTCAACTTGACGATGCACAGAAAACAGCAGAATCGGTCCAAAAATTTGTAGGCAAGATAAACAAACCCATCCCATCTACGAGTAATGAATTTGTTTTCAACTCAATCCAATCAGGATCTTAAGAGGAATTGCATATGAAAGGAACCCTGGAAATTACTGGTACCAAGAGAGTTTTATTAAGATCAACTATCATCGATGCCTTAACACATTCGTATCCAATTATACCAGCTGTTGACCTTGATGGTAAATTGGTTGGAAAGTAAGTTATTTATTGTGCTGCGAGAAGTTGGACATTCTCTGCCCCCTATGATTCTTTCTCCTGTTCATGATCTTGCAAGAGCAGTAGGGAATATTTATGTCACAGCAAGCAAGAGTGGGAAAATGGCTACAATAAAGCTATAATGATGGTATGAGTAATGCTTTTGGCCAATAGCTGGTCCAAATAACTTGCTTTTGCTTGATTCCTGGTCTGCATATAAAAATTGTACTCTTTTAGAGCAACCTGTCCCACCTGAAAAGCGTGTGCAACTGTAATTCATACCACTTGGAACCACTGTACAAATTCAGCCTCTTGGATGTTTGTTTTTTCTGTGCCTATAAAACATAATATCACACTATTTGCAGCTACACTGTAAAGGATAGCCAGTTTCACAATAAGCTCCACAACAGACTGTTTTGAATTTGGTTGCATGCCATCATATTCCATCGGTTCTCATCCTTCTGTTAAGCCAACATGATTCTATGTACACTCCTTAAGAGTGGATATCTAATTGAACTTGCTGCATGGTTTGTAATTGTATAAAGTTTGCCGCAAAACTTTGTGATCACTGTGGCACACCATTTTTCATTTGGTGTTCATGGAGCAACTTAATGGTTTGTTTTGAACATGTCTTGAATGACAATTTCTACTTTGTGAAATATGATACATACATCCCATAGAAGGTTGATTGCTGCAGTTCCCAGACACTCATTTTCTGTCGCTCTCCTGATGCACATGGTGTGTATCAGCAGCTATAATTTTTTGTCATGATTGTTAACACAAAATTTTCAAACGAGCTTTAATAAATAGTGAACTTGCAATCTCAGACTCAAGGGGTCCTTGTTAGTAGTTTACTGCATAAAGAGATAATCTATGTGATCTTGTGTCCTTTCCTCTTTACCTATGAAGTCCAAAATGTTAGCGCCTAAAGTTTCCTGTTGCTCAATTATGCATTATGTACAATTAGAAAATTGAATAATATTTTCCCAAAACTTACCACACTACATTGCTTCTGAACGTCTGAGAAAAATATAATGTGTTACATTTGCAAAGAAGGTGTCAGTCCTATCACATTATCAGTTCAATTACTCTATGTGCAAGTATATTGTGCCGGCCGGAGTGGCCGAGCGGTTAAAGGCGCTACAGTCTGGAACCGCACGACCGCTACGGTCGCAGGTTCGAATCCTGCCTCGGGCATGGATGTGTGTGATGTCCTTAGGTTAGTTAGGTTTAAGTAGTTCTAAGTTCTAGGGGACTTATGACCACAGCAGTTGAGTCCCGTAGTGCTCAGAGCCATTTGAACCATTTTTTTTTTTGCAAGTATATTGTTTACTAGACAATGGGGTCGAGTTGTATCTAAGGCATTCTCATGCCAGCAAACAAACAACCATTTTTTAATCCTTTATCTACTGTCTTTTGGATGTCATGACAACAGAGTAAGTTGACTTTCACACTACCACTGCTTGCACCAATTTCTACACAGGAGTTGTTTGGTCACCTGAAAAGACATCATACATAATGAAAATACATGATCTGAAATTCTGCTTTACTGATATAGGTCTCTCATTTCATGTGTCAGTCTTGCAATGCTTCCTATAGACTGGAATGACCAGCACCTTTTTCCAGTCATGTGGATGCTCCACAGTTCCATCAATCTCCACTGAAGTGATGCTAGAAGTGAAGTCAGTTTCTTCAGATATTCAGTATTGCCACAAGGTAATCACAATCAAGTTCAAATCCAAAAGCAGGGTCATAAATGAAGTATAAAACTTACCACTGAAAGCACACTTATTACAGACACCAACAAACAGACAGAACAGAATTACCTCCTAAACAGAGAGCGCTGCTGTAAATGTAGAATATCCCGCAACAGACAAAATTACAAACATAAGAACTATAAATGCCTTCAAGAAATGTTGAGTACTAAATGACAAGCATTTGCTGCTGATCATATTTGTACTGGTGACTGACAGCACACCAGCAAGTGCCGCTAACCACTACTCCATACTGCCTGCACCACGGATCACAGCATTGCCTCCTCTTCCAGAGAAACAGCGACCTACTCTTTCAGAAGTTCTCACAGAAGCCCATTATAGCATCCCAGATCTAGATCTTGCCAGTTTTCCTCTGTATGGCAGTGCTGTATAATTCTCAAATTCAAGTTATGTTGTCACATCAAACAGGCCTCAGTTTCCCTGAATGAGAAGCCCCAATTATCAATCTGCACCTCAGGACAGATATAGGATTTCATACGGAGAGATGGTAAATGTCCCTGCGCTTTAGTCTTCTTGATGACGAGTCATAATTTTGACCTTGTAAGCAAAATTCAATAAGCGACAAAGGATATGATATGGAAGGCATTATCATTTTAGTAATATTTCCGATAGGGTCAGTTTCCACATGGGAATAAAAATCAATACTAAGTCTCCCGAGCTGTATTTTACTGTCTGATGCTTGGTATTATAGTGCTCTCTGTCCTCCTCCTCAGCCTCTAGGGTCCACATGCGAGCTAACTATCTTGTTTCTTCAGTCCAGGGTTGTATCACAATGTGAAATTACCAGAGATACTAGTCTCAACTGAAAAACTTTTCCCTGGTCAAATATCATCAAATGGACTGCTCCGTGCTTCAAAATAATACTTTCCTTAAGGAACTTAGTTGTTTAACAGGCATGATCCTGTCTACAGTCTTCACAAATCACAGGTGATCGAATTAAATATAGTTGACTGTAGATGTGCTGGGATGGTGAGCAACCAATTCTGTCCGACTGGACCATAGTTCCTCTAATACAATGTAATTTTTGTTAATTGGAATTCTCGTTTGGTCAGTTTATCCTTCTTCAGTGCTGTATCTTCCTGCTATTGAACAGCAATATCATTTAATGCTCAAATTACTTAGTTTTCATCCACACAGGTACGTTCCATCAAAGTATTGCCTGAAAGGAATCAACATCCTTCTGCGTGTTGTACGCCACTGTTATGTCATACTCCTCAAGCCTCGGTGTCCATCTCGCCAGTTGTCCCTGTAGAGCATTCAGCTTAATCAGCCAACATAGGGTATGGTGGTCTGTGATAACAGTAAATGGTTTACCAAATAAATAAGGACAGAACTTGTTGATGAACTGCAAGACAAACTTTCTCAGCAGTAAAGTAGTTCATCTAGAACTTTGAGAGTACTGTGGAAGCATCAAATATTGTGGAAGCACCAGCTATCACCTTTCCCGAATTTGGACTAGAACTGTTTCTGTTCCATAACTGCTAGAGTGAGCGTGAAGTCTGTCACCACATTCTTTGTCATACAATGATAGAACAGGAGATGATGTTAGTACCTACATAAGGAGGAGGAAAGATCTTTCTTGCACCTTGTTCCAGGAAAATTTGGTACCTCCCCACAGTAATTCTTTCAAGGAATATGCCTTGGTTTACAATTCATGTAAGCATCACCACTAGTACGAAAACATTCCAAGAAGGTTCTCACATTACAAATGTGCTAGGGAGTCAAAAATCTGTGACTGCTCTTATTTTCTCCGTATCGGGACAACTCCATCGCTACTTTATTTACTGGGCAATGAAGAGGCACTTATTCAAATTCAGGCAGAGGTCTGAAGTCTGAACGCACTTTAACAGGGCAGTCAGGAAGCTTAGATGTTCTACAAATATCTCTGAAGAAATGACTATGTCCTTCTGATAACACAGATACATCATCCATTTAAGGTGTCAAAGGAAGCTGCTGATCACAATGTAATGATTATGCCACATATCACATATAACTTTCTGAAGTACAACCAGAGTGCAAGTATTGCATGACACTGTGTTGTCCTCCTTGTGCCTACACAAGTTCACCATTCATCACCTTTCAGAGTGCCTGAGGATTGATGGAGACAGTATGGAGGCCTTCTTCAATTTTGAAATAGTGTTAAATGTAAATTTAAATATAAAATCGCCCCCCCCCCCCCCCCCCATGAACCATGGACCTTGCTGTTGGTGGGGAGGCTTGTGTGCCTCAGCGATACAGATAGCCGTACCGTAAGTGCAACTACAACGGAGGGGTATCTGTTGAGAGGCCAGACAAACATGTGGTTCCTGAAGAGGGGCAGCAGCCTTTTCAGTAGTTGCAGGGGTAACAGTCTGGATGATTGACTGATCTGGCCTTGTAACACTAACCAAAACGGCCTTGCTGTGCTGGTACTGCGAACTGCTGAAAGCAAGGGGAAACTACAGCCGTAATTTTTCCCGAGGACATGCAGCTTTACTGTATGATTAAATGATGATAGCGTCCTCTTGGGTAAAATATTCCGGAGGTAAAATAGTCCCCCATTCGGATCTCCGGGCGGGGACTACTCAAGAGGACGTCGTTATCAGGAGAAAGAAAACTGGTTTTCTACGGATCGGAGCGTGGAATGTCAGATCCCTTAATAGGGCAGGTAGGTTAGAAAATTTAAAAAGGGAAATGGATAGGTTAAAGTTAGATATAGTGGGAATTAGTGAAGTTCAGTGGCAGGAGGAACAAGACTTTTGGTCAGACGAATACAGGATTATAAATACAAAATCAAATAGGGGTAATGCAGGAGTAGGTTTAATAATGAATAAAAAAATTGGAGTGTGGGTAAGCTACTACGAACAGCATAGTGAACGCATTATTGTGGTGAAGGTAGACACGAAGCCCACGCCTACTACAGTAGTACAAGTTTATATGCCAACTAGCTCTGCAGATGACGAAGAAACTGAAGAAATGTATGATGAAATAAAAGAAATTATTCAGATAGTGAAGGGAGACAAAAATTTAATAGTCATGGGTGACTGGAATTCGTCAGTAGGAAAAGGGAGAGAAGGAAACATAGTAGGTGAATATGGACTGGGGCTAAGAAATGAAAGAAGAAGCCGTCTGGTAGAATTTTGCACAGAGCACAATTTAATCATAGCTAACACTTGGTTCAAGAATCATAAAAGAAGGCGGTGTACATGGAAGACGGCTGGAGATACTGACAGGTTTCAGATAGATTATATGATGGTAAGACAGAGATTTAGGAACCAGGTTTTAAATTGTAAGACGTTTCCAGGGGCAGATGTGAACTCTGACCACAATCTATTGGTTATGAACTGTAGAATAAAACTGAAGAAACTGCAAAAAGGTGGGAATTTAAGGAGATGGGACCTGGATAAACTGACTAAACCAGAGGTTGAGGAGTTTCAGGGAGAGCATAAGGGAACAAATTGCAGGAATGGGGGAAAGAAATACTGTAGAAGAAGAATGGGTAGCTTTGAGGGATGAAGTAGTGAAGGCAGCAGAGGATCATGAAGGTAAGAAGACGAGGGCTAGTAGAAATCCTTGGGTAACAGAAGAAATATTGAATTTAATTGATGAAAGGAGAAAATATAAAAATGCAGTAAATGAAGCACGCAAAAAGGAATACAAACGTCTCAAAAATGAGATCGACAGGAAGTGCAAAATGGGTAAGCAGGGATAGTTAAATGTAAGGATTTAGAGGCTTAGCTCACTAGGGGTAAGATAGATACAGCCTACAGGAAAATTAGAGAGACCTTTGGAGAAAAGAGAACCACTTGTATGAATATTAAGAGCTCAGATGGAAACACAGTTCTAAGCAAAGAAGGAAAAGCACAAAGGTAGAAGGAGTATATAGAGGGTCTACATAAGGGCGATGTACTTGAGGACAATATCATGGAAATAGGAGAGGATGTAGATGAAGACGAAATGGGAGATAAGATACTGCGTGAAGAGTTTGACAGAGCACTGAAAGACCTGAGTCGAAACAAGGCCCCGGGAGTAGACAACATTCCATTAGAACTACTGACAGCCTTGGGAGAGCCGGTCCTGACAAAACTCTACCATCTGGTGAGCAAGATATATGAGACAGGCGAAATACCCTCAGACTTCAAGAAGAATATAATAATTCCAATCCCAAAGAAAGCAGGTGGTGACAGATGTGAAAATTACCGAACTATCAGTTTAATAAGCCACAGCTGCAAAATACTAACGCGAATTCTTCACAGACGAATGGAAAAACTGGTAGAAGCGGACCTCGGGGAAGATCAGTTTGGATTCCGTAGAAATATTGGAACACGTGAGGCAATACTGACCCTACGACTTATCTTAGAAGCTAGATTAAGGAAAGGCAAACCTACGTTTCTAGCATTTGTAGACTTAGAGAAAGCTTTTGACAATGTTGACTGGAATACTCTCTTTCAAATTCTGAAGGTGGCAGGGGTAAAATACAGGGAGCGAAAGGCTATTTACAATTTGTACAGAAACCAGATGGCAGTTATAAGAGTCGAGGGACATGAAAGGGAAGCAGTGGTTGGGAAGGGAGTGAGACAGGGCTGTAGCCTCTCCCCGATGTTATTCAATCTGTATATTGAGCAAGCAGTGAAGGAAACAAAAGAAAAATTCGGAGTAGGAATTAAAATTAATGGAGAAGAAGTAAAAACTTTGAGGTTCGCCGATGACATTGTAATTCTGTCAGAGACAGCAAAGGACTTGGAAGAGCAGTTGAACGGAATGAACAGTGTCTTGAAAGGAGGATATAAGATGAACATCAACAAAAGCAAAACAAGGATAATGGAATGTAGTAAAATTAAATCGGGTGATGCTGAGGGAATTAGATTAGGAAATGAAACACTTAAAGTAGTAAAGGAGTTTTGCTATTTGGGGAGCAAAATAACTGATGATGGTCGAAGTAGAGAGGAAATAAAATGTAGACTGGCAATGGCAAGGAAATCGTTTCTGAACAAGAGAAATTTGTTAACATCGAGTATAGATTTAAATGTCAGGAAGTCGTTTCTGAAAGTATTTGTCTGCAGTGTAGGCATGTATGGATGTGAAACATGGACGATAAATAGTTTGGACAAGAGGAGAATAGAAGCTTTCGAAATGTGGTGCTACAGAAGAATGCTGAAGGTTAGATGGGTAGATCACATAACTAATGAGGAGGTACTGAATAGGATTGGGGAGAAGAGAAGTTTGTGGCACAACTTGACTAGAAGAAGGGATCGGTTGGTAGGACATGTTCTGAGGCATCAAGGGATCACCAATTTAGTATTGGAGGGCAGCGTGGAGGGTAAAAATCGTAGAGGGAGACCAAGAGATGAATACACTAAGCAGATTCAGAAGGATGTAGGTTGCAGTAGGTACTGGGAGATGAAGAAGCTTGCACAGGATAGAGTAGCATGGAGAGCTGCATCAAACCAGTCTCAGGACTGAAGACCACAACAACAACAAATATAAAATAAATGAGTAAAGTAAAAACCAGCACGAATGAGATGATTATATGCAATCAATCGTGCTAATGGACACTACAGATTTTCAAAATAACATTAATTCACAGAAGCCCATGAGCGATGACAAATAATGCATCTCATGGCGTTTCGTTTTCTAATGGAGGAAATGCTTGTTATTAGGAGCAATGGGTAACACAAGTTAACAGAAGCTGGCAAACACTTTATTTGCACACTGCGAAAGTAAATGCGCAAGTTCAGTGATGAAATCTTGGTGGTGATTCAACAAATGGGTAATTATAGTTCTAGGTATTTTATGCTGGACAGAATAAAATGAGTTGTCTCACACCACACACAGGTGAAACTGTGTTGGTGAAGACTGCAATTTGTGCGTGTAGGCAGTCCAGGTAGTAATGAGGTCATGTTGCTAAATTCAGGTTATGATGACAATTTACAGTACTAATAACTTGGCAGATGTTGAAACTATCTTCTGAATCCAAAAATTCAATCAGAAAATACACAACAAGAACTGTGGAAGCATGCTCAGTATTAAAGCAATGGAATAACAATCAAATGGAATATTGTTTCTGCTTTTGAGTGGTGAAATCCAGTAACCAAATGGGTGGAAACCTCATAAATCATCATCAGTTAATGACATTCCAAGGTGAATTGTGTAAAAAGGGTTAATATATGTCTTGAACACTGCGAGTATTTGAATTTTTTTTCTACTAACTACATTCTACCACAAAGGACAGCCATTTTGGGCTACTTGTTTGTAGTGCTTTCTATTCCAAAATTTCCAAAACTTGTTGACCAAATTAACTGCTACCAAAGGGGTAGTATGACCAATGCGTTGGGATACATTTCGCTTTGGTAGAACTATCTTGTGAAGAACTGTGGTAACCTTTAGTCAGTAAATGTACATTGGGCCATTCTCTCTCAGCATTGTGGTTGACCTCGTCCGTCTGGGTACAATGCAGTACACGATGCCACTGTCCTTTCTAAATTTTTTTTAAAGAGATGAGAGTTCAGAACACATGCAGTTTATCATCACTGAGGCAGTGTGAAGCCGGCAGCCAGTGTAGAACCATGAGTGACTGTAGGAAAAGGCACATGCTGAGGGACATGGTTTTAAGTACTACATCATAAATTACAGCCCGGAGACCAACTGGTAAAACAGCTCTGAGCAACTGCTCTCACAGCAGTAGTGATGAAATCTCCAGAATGCTGTTCCAAGACGAAATATTCAAACTGATGAACACAATCAGTTAAGGAAATCGAGAGCATTCTTAATCACAAACCACCAAGATCTTAATATGATTAGCAATAGGATACAATAATAAAGTTGAAGACCAATCAGAAAGCCAGGAAATTGAATATCTCTTAGAGGCCATCCTGTGTTATGAAGGCAGTCTTTTCTCACTCAGTTTTGTTGACCTGTATTTGCCAGTAGCCTGTTTAAATGTCCACAGTTTGGAAAAACTTTGCTTCTTTCAGCCACTTTAGGGTGCCGACAACAGGCAGCAATAGGGAAACACCTTTTTTTGTGATTTTGTTCAGTCATCAATAGTCGACACAGGAAAGCCATGTATCATGAACCTTTTTCCCAGGGCACACAGGACAGGTTGAAGGACACTCTGAAGGTTCAATGATAGCATCTCACAGCACTTCCGAATTATGCATCAATCACCTGGTAACACCTTATACAAGCACTGATCCCCAGTGTTGAGTTTCACCATGGGCCACTTGGTCTGCCTTTTCTCAACTTCACATATTCAAAAATTCGTCCAGAATGGCTACCACTTGCCAACATTATTCCTCGTCAAATCAGATCCTTTGGCAGTTCATTAGTAGCTCCCTCCACTGTGCTGTCTGCAGTGGTAGTGGAGCATGATTCTTAGTCAATGGCACAGAGATACCCATCCCCGACTGGTACAGCTGTTCCTAAGAACATATCTTTAGGGATGAGTTGTGACTACTAGCGACAATTAGTGATACAAAGTTTTCCTTGACCATCTCGAATGCTGATGATTATCGCTGATATGTTTTCTTTTATGAGTATCTTTTTGCAGTCAACAAAAGCTTCACAGCTACACTGTGCACCTAGACTGATGACAGGAACATGTCTCATTGATAACAGTGGTATGAGAAGTTCTTCAACGGCAAACAAACATACATACATAGCAATCTTCGTTCTGTGTGCATGTTGGAATAGCCATGTCTGTCTGAACTCAGATCTTCCAATCTAAGATGCTTCTACATCTACATACATACTCCACAACTCACAACACAGTGCATGGTGGTGGTACCCTACACCTCTGCTAGTTATTTCCTTTCCCGTTCTATTCACAAATAAAGTGACTAAAAAACAAGTGTCTACATGCCTCCATATGAGCCCTAATTTCTCTTATCTTCATCATCCTTATGAGAAATGTCTGTTGGCACTAGTAGAATCATTCTGCAGACAGCTCCAAAAGCAGGTTCTCTAAATTTTTTCAATAGTGTTTCTCAAAAAGAGCATTGAGTTCATGAAGCATCTCCATAATACTTGCCAATTGTTCAAACCTACCAGTAACAAATTTAGCAGTATGCCTCTGAATTGCTTCATTGTCTTTCTTTAAACCTAACTGGTGTGGAACCCCAACACTCCAGCAATACTCAAAATGGGTGTCACACTAGTGTCTCGTATGTGGTCTCCTTTACCTATGAACCACATTTTCCTAAAATTCTTCCAATAAACCAAAGTTGACCACTCGCCTTCCCTACTATACGTGACAATCCTTACATGCTTGTTCCATTTTGTATCACTTTGTAGTGTTAACACCTAGATGTTTAATCAATGTGACTGTGTCGAGTAGTGCACTACTAATGCTGTATTTAAACATTACACATTTGTTTTTCCTACTTATCTGCGTTAACTTACGTTTTTCTACATTTAGAGCTATCTGCTATTCATTACACCAAATACAAATTCTGTTTAAGTCATCTTGTATCTTCTTACAATCACTCAACAATAACACCATCCCGTACACCACAGCATCAGCAGAAAAAGCTGCAGATTGCTGCTCACTCTGTCCACCAGATCACTGATAGATGGAGAAAAATAATAGTGGTAATCTCACATTTCCCTGGGGCGCTCCTGAAAATACTCTGGTGTTTGATGAATATTCGTCTGACGACAACATACTGGGTTCTGTAACTCACGAAGTCTTCTAGTTATTCTCATATCCCAGAACATATTTCATATGGTCAGACCTTCGTTAACACTCCCCAATGGCGCACCGTGTCAAATGTTTTTCAGAAATCTATGCATATGTAATCTGCTTGTTGCCCTTCACCCATGGTTCAGAGGCCACTGTGTGAGGAAAGGGCATGAGAAAAGGGCACGCCAAATTTTGCCCGAGCAATGCTTTCTAAAATCATGCTGATTTGTGCACACGCACCTTTCCATAATACGGAAATTTATTACTGTGGAGCCTTGCTTAATGAGCACCTCTCCCATGATGCGCAATTCACATAATGAGCAAAACAAATTGTAAAAAAATGACTCACTTAACAAGCGAAGTTCTGCATAATGAGTGAAAACAATTTAGTGTGACGTCACCAGCCATTCACATGCGGCACGGGAAACATTTGACAATACGAACAACCCTTTGTTGTTGTTGCTAGTGGCACATGAACAATGTCTTTAGTATGTACTGCAGTCTGGGTTCATACTCTTTCTGCTACCATCTCAGTGCAGCTCGTGATCACACATTTTTCTAAACTTGTGTTCACACAGTGTCTTTTTGTGTGCAAATTTTAATAACCTCCACAGATATGTCCATAAAGATAAAGCCACAAGAAGACGACCATAAGAGAAAGAAAATGACCTTATAAATGAAATGTAAAAACATTAAAAAATGTGAATTTGGTGTGAGCATTGCTGATTTATCATGCACATACAATCAGTCTGCAACAACTATTTGCACTGTCCTCAAGAACAAGGATGTGATTAAGGAAATAGATGCTTCAAAGGAAGTGACAAGAGTATCTAAACAACTGTTTTGCATTCTGGATGATATCGAATAGTTGCTCCTTATATGGATAAATGAATAGCTATTGCAAGGCGACACTATTAATGAGAACATCATTTGTGAGAAGGCCAGAATGATTTTCGCTGACCTGGTTAAGAAGACACCAGGGTCATCAGTGGCCAAATAAGTGTTTAAGGGAAGCCGTGGATGGTCCAAGAAGTTTGAGAGAAGAACAGGCATCCACAGCATTGTGAGGCAAGATGAAGCAACCAGCTCCGACACAAAGGCAGCAGAGAACTTCATCAGCAACTTCAAGATGCTCGTTGATTCTCAGGATCATCTGCCGCAACAGGTTTTTAATTGTGACAAGATGGGTCTATTCTGGAAAAAGATGCTGAACCATACCTTTATAACAGCAGACGAGTATGCATTGCCCAGTCATAAGCCAACGAATGACCTTCTCAAACTGCTGTTCTGTGCCAATGCAAGGGGTGATTTGAAAGTTAAACCACTGCTTGTTTACCATCAGAAGCTCCAAGAGCCTTTAAGAAGTGTGAAGTCTGGAAGAGCAGGTTAAACGTGATGTGGAGGTCCAACAACAGGGCGTGGGTGGCTTGTGACCTTTTTTGTGATTGGATCAATGAAGTGTTTGGTCCTTCGGTGAAAAAATATTTGCTTGAGATGAATCTCCCACTCCATGTTTTTCTTGTTATGGACAACGCTCTTGCCCATTCTCCAGGCCTACAAGGCCATCTCCTTGCAGAATTTCAATTCATCAATATCAAATTTCTGCCTCGCAACACCACTCCATTACTCCAGCCTATGGACTAGCAGATTATTTCTAACTTTAAGAAGCTCTACACTAAAGCACTCTTCAAGCCTTGCCTTGAGTTGACTGAAGCTACCAATCCCACTCACAGAGAGTTTAAGAAATATCACTTCAACATTGTAGACTGCATCAAGATTACTGAAAAAGTATGGGAAAGGATTACCGAGAGTGTGGAAGATCACAGCCAAGAAATGACCACTGAAGGTTTTATGGAGTTGCAGTGTGTTTCACAGCATGACGTTGTGGAGAGGAGTTTTTTGGAGGAGGAGGAGGTGGTAACAGCAAAGCAGCAATCTTCTGGTGCAATAAGACAAGAACATAATACTGTATGTATAATTTTGTTTGAATAAATGGCACAAATAAGATAAAACATTAACATTTTTTTCTGCATGGAACACATTATTATATTTTACATTAATTCATATGGGATAACTTGTTTTGCTTAATGAGTGTTTCACACTATGAGTAAGATTCCAGACCGAATTATGCTTGCTATGAGAGGTTCCACCATAAACTCAGACTGAAAATATGTTACAGAATTCTGCAGTAAACTGATGTCAAGGATATTGTTCTGTAATTCAATGGGTCTGTTCTTTTACCGATATTATAGAAAGGAGTCACCTGTGCTTTTTTCCAGTTGCTTTAGACTTTGCACTGGGCGAGAGACTTGCAATAAATGCAAACCAAGTAAGGGGTCAAGGCCTTGGAGTACTCTTTGTAAAAACAGGTTGGGATTCCATCCAGACCTGGCAATTGTCAACTCTTTCAGTTATTTCTCTATACCAGTGATGGATCACAGAAATAAGGGGTCATGTGATTTGGACAGTGCTTGGCCTAGCGACCATTTGTATGCATATCAGAAGAAAGGGCATACTGTAGCCATTCTAAAGTACCGCGTCAAAACTTAAATGTTACTCACTTACTCTGGCCCAAGAAACTTGAAGAAATCGGTTGGTGCTTTTGCATTACATGTGGTCTACGAGAGACCTTAGGTGGCTTATAAAAGCACCACCTGTTCATGGGTAGTCACTGAGAAAACCTCAAAAAGGTACGAAAAGTACCAATTGTGGAGATGGCAACTTCTATGTATGGCAGACTATTGAAATTCGTACTACATGTTGTTAGGACGAAACACTCAGGGAACTTAAAACACTTTTCAAAATAATTATCCATTACCGAGATCCATAGGTCCAAAGTTAGCATACTCTGGCAAAAAAACTGCAAAAACCTGTTTTTAACCAGCTTTGCACCATGAGCAGCTATTATCTAAACAGTTAACCACAGCAAATGGCAAACTTTCACTGTACTTATTTAGACATTTATCAAGAAAATGTCATTTATCTGTTCTTCAAAAATTTTAATCCATAATCAAGATGCACCCGTAAAACCATCATTTTTGGGTCCAAAAGTATCAGCAGTGGGAATGGTCACTTCTGTAATTCCTATTCATGGTAACTCATTGAATTTTTTACCTTAAAATGATTTTCTCAGTGAACATTGCAACTTTTTTCGATAACCCATTATCTATTACTGAGATCCAGAGGTTCAAAATTACGGTACTTATGCACGAAATATACAGTCTTCATGCATAAATGTAGTTTTAACTGACATAACAAACACATGACAAGGATTCCGGGGTAATAACAAGAGTTTTGAGGTCACCGAACTATGTTTTCAGTCACCATTTTTTCACCAATAAAAATTTATGATACTGTTTCTGTATAATGGGTACTTCACACCTATACAAGCTGTCTTGACCTGGAAATTATTAGATGACACCACCTGACAGCGTGAGCACCTTACAAATAATTATTTTGTCAGACATATGAAATTCTTTGTACTGGCAAATCAAACATCATACTTTTTGTATACTGTAGGTGTAGTCTAAAAATGTTGTGTATTTTTATATAAAGTACTATGAAGTGAATTTGCATCGGATTGGAGATGATTTTGTGTTAACCTTGTAGTAAGTATACTTATTTGTTGTTTACATGTGTCAAAGTATGTAAATATGTTGAAGTATATAAATGAACCATTAAAACTACAGTGACCTACAGAATTCGTTTTATATTAGCAGCAGATCTTGCTATAACAGGGAAACAAAGGAAACCAGTTGATAAATGCTCCTCTTTAAAATACTCCAAAAGAAAGTGGAGAACCAGCTGTCTCAATTCTCATTCCATCTTCCTCACCAAAAATGTTGGCAAGTGAAAAGATTCATGCTTTTTTGTGATGAAAGAGAGTAATAGGAAGACAGTGGCAGTGAAGAGAGAGGAGACAGTGCCAGTGGCAGAGAAAGAGAAAGGAGACAGTGTCTGTGGGAGAGAATTAGAGAGGAGACAATGATGTTGGGAGAGAGATTGATGAATACAATAGCAATGGGAGCAAAGGAGAGAAGAGACAATGTAAATGTAAAAGAGGGATTAGGGAGACTGTACACAGGTCTGCGGTGGTCTACACCACCCAGCTCAGCAAACTTAAATACAAAAAACTTTGCCCCCTTTCCCCCATCTCCTATACCAATGTGCCAAAAGTTAAGAGATCTAGTGGTCGAAACCCTGGACAAACCAAACCCCAGGACACATGGAGAGCAGACAATGGTGGCTGAAGACAAAGACAGCAGCAGACTGTAAGGGAGAAAGTGAGAGACTGTGGCAATGGGACAGAAAGGACATGGAACAAACACTATGGCAGTGGAACAAAAGACAGTGAAAGTGGATGAGAAGGAGCCAGCGGTAAGAAAGGGCAATGAAGAGAGTGACACAGACAGAGAGAGGGGGGAGTCAATTATTATCTGCAATTTAGTTACATTTTTGTTTATTTTGGTAGTACTGTCATTTGTTTATTTGTTGTTATATCTTTGCAATTTTCAAGCTGCCAGGTTAGTCTTGTTATACCTGCCATGCTGTTAATCATGGTTGCTCCGCTGTCTATTTGCACCTAAGAAGAGCAACGTTCAGTGATCCGTTTTTTGTGGTCAGAATGCGTACCACGGGCCGAAATTCACTGAAGACTTTTGGAACAGTACGGTAACAGTGTTCTGCCACAACAGATTGTCAACAAATGGATTGAAAAATTCTGAAATGTTAGCACAAGTATTACGTACGATGAAGGAGCTGGACGACCGTTTACCGCCACAGATGAAGAAACCACTGAGCGTTCACATGAAATGATTCTCTTAGACGATGATTAACTATTGAAGAAGTGGCACATTGTCTGCAAATTAGTCACGGTTCTGCCTACGAAATCATCCACAACAGATTTGGGTTTCATGAAGTTTGTGCAAGATGGGTCCCATAACAACTCATACAGTGCATAAACAAACGTGCTTGGACATCTGCAAAAAACATTTGGATCACTATGGTAACGAAGGGGACAACTTCTTAGACAGGATAATTACTGGTAATGATACATGGATCCATCATTATGAGCTGGAGAGTAAACGGCAGAGTATGGAATGGAAACATCCAAAATCGTCGTCCAAGGAAACGTTCAAGACCCAACCATCCACAGGAAAACTGATGCTTAAGGCTTTTTGGGACGCACAAGGTCCAGTACTGGAACTTCATGGGGAAAGGGGCACAACAATAAACAGTGTACGTTACAGTGAGATACTTACTGCCAGGCTAAAGCCTGCAATTTGAAGAAGATGGCGAGGATTGATGCCAAAAGGTGTTGTGTTGTTGCACAATGATGCCTGTCCGCAAACTGCTGCCCACATTGCTGAAACGCTCCAGAAACTCAAATTGGAAGTACTGGATCATCGTCCATATAGTCCGGATCTTGCCCCTTCCGACCATCACTTGTTTGGCCCACTCAAACAGGCATTAAGGGGCCGTCAATATGCCTCGGACGAAGCAGTGAAAGAAGCGGTGCATTCCTGGCTCGCAGCTCAATCAAGAACCTTCTTTTATGAGGGCATCAGGAAGCCTGTACAGCGATGGGCCAAGTGCGTTGAAACACAAGGAGACTATGTTGAAAAATGATGTTCCTTTAAGTTTCTTATTTGATTACAATAAATGAGTATGAAGGCTTAACTGAAAAGAGAGACTGGGTAAAAGGATGGAGAATGTTCCATGTTTTAAAAGAGAGTAAATATGTTCATGTGCCAAAAGTTTTGGTAGGAATGCAGAATGAGAATAAGGAGGAGCACATTCGCCTCTTTTTCACCAACAGGAGCATTTTTCAGCTGGTAATATTATGATTTTATTCGATTAAAACAACAAATTCAAAAGGCTATGTTCTCTCATTGATAAGTTATTCTTGCAGTACCTGTTCCTGTTGGTGGGATGTATTTTCCATTTACAGCTTTCAGCACAAACGCTTCCATATTATGGAAAATAGCCTTATTTGGCTGCTCATAAGCATTAAAGGAAAAGAAGTCCGAGTCAACTACGGCCTGGACATGCTGGTGGGTGGTGATGATGTCAATGGGTATTCCTGATGTCTCAGTAAGTGTCATCCACAGAGGAGTTTTGCATGTGGCAGCCTTATCTTCATAGATAGTTGCCTCGTTTAATTTTCCTGAATTCAGTGGCTAGGCAAACCTCTGGTACTTCTGCACAGCAACAGGGGATGGATATGGGGCATTGGGGAGCAACATCATCCAGGATTAAGTAACGAACTTCATCTCACAGGTCAACTATACTCGTATGCAGTTGAGTGGTGTAAAGAGATCTGTTGTGATGACTGATGTCTTGTACCATAATAGTTGTCAAACACTTGTCTTCTTTTTCTGCAACAGTGCAAAATGTGTCCAGGGTATCCAAAGCGTAAATATTCCAAAGCAACACAAAATACATTGTCAAAATAATGTCGTGATGACACCTAATTCTGCTGTAGAACTTTTCAGTGTGTCTGACAAAAGTAACGACAGTACAGAAACTGAGCAGAAGAATAAATGACTTAGATTTTCTGAAAATACTGATGGAAATGTCTCTCTCATGCAAATACCATCATTTCTGTCACACATCACAATTACATGGCATGCTGCATCATTGTGCGACAACTTCAAGTGTATGAGAAATATTCACAGTAACAGGTTTCTAACTGCTGTCACTGTAATGTAATATCAACAGACTTTGTTAGCTATGATATATCATGTTTCAAATCGAACATTCTACACACTACAGTCATTGCTGACTTGAGCATAGATGCAAGTGAGCCATGTCGGCCGTATAGATTGTGATGTGTATATTTTGTTTTAGTGCACAAAAACAACCAACATCATAAACACCCATGTCAGAACCTTAGAACACTATTACAAAAAAGGAGTTAAAAGCAACTACACAATAAGCTCGATCGATTGAAGGAAAGAGAGCTTTGAACAACAACTACCTCTTGGAGAAAGGTTAAGAAAATACACGGTAGAAACAATGGAGGTCCCAACTAAAGATTAAATGACCTTCGCCATATTGCTACAATGGAAAAAAAGTAAAACGCGGTAGACAGCCCGCGTGTCGCTCACTAAAATGGTCAATAACTCAGGCAGCAAACATACATTAAAACGTACGTGGTTGAAAAAAAGACATGTGGTCAGGAAATGGCGAACAGTCAAAGGTTGACGACAATGAGCACAAAGGGGTGGGGAATCACCACTTAACAAATGGTGATGGCTAAAACGACAATGCCCACTGTGCAACCTAGCTAAAATTATCTCCACGCATCAAGAGGACGAAATGAAGTTGGCCAAGCCACTGGGAGAGGTTTAATTCCCCAGAGCTTGTTCCAATGAAGGGCAGACCAGTGGTGATGCCAAAGTGACACCACCTATTGATGGTCAGCAACACACAGATCATTGATAGGAATCAAAGAACTGGTGAGCTGATACAGGGTGAAGAGCTCTGCTGTAAATATTAAACAGTGTTCCGGAATCTGATATTGAAAACCGTCGGTGCCAATGATGAAGGCACACTCGACACCACAGTCAGTCCAAGAGCCATCAGTGTACACAAAGGTGCTATTGCTAAGTTCCGTGCAAAAGTCAAGAAACTTACAGTGACAGATTGAATCCAGAGTAGTTTCCTTAGGAGGTGAATGAACAAAACCAAGTTGGTGAAGGGTTCACACTCATCGCAAAAGTGGCAGGTATTGTGAAGTTAAGATGGCGGAGCAAGAGTGTAAAGTGAACTCCAGGAGGTAACAGAGAAGAGGGACGTGCCTCATATTCATGGTTAAAGGAGTCATCAAAGAAGGAAGCATAGGATGGATGGCTGGGCATGGCAGACAAATGGCATGAGTATGTGCAGAGGAGAACATCACGCAGGTATGAAAGCGATAGTCCAGCAACTTCTGCATAGAGACTCTCAATTGGGCTAGTGCAAAACGCGCCACCTCCAAACGGATTCCATTATGGTGGATTGTTATCTATACAGCATAAGACAGATGTGCAGATGCATAAACAAAATGCTCATAGTCTGTTTTTAAATGGACATGAGATCGGTACAAACTGAGGAGAGTGGTCTGATCTGCTTCCCAGGAAGCACCACTTAGGATACATAGGAGTCTGAGAGACCTGGTGCAGCAGACGACCAGGTAAGACGATCAAGCATGAGCCCCTGGAATTTCTTAATTTCAATGGACTCAAGAACAACAGACCCAAGACAGTGGAAAATCGAGACATCACTGAAGAAGCCGTTCAAGAAGACAAGTCCATGGAGAACTGCAACAAATCGCAAAATTGTTGATGAAAACTGAGTCAGAGATGCCAGGCGGGAGACAGGCTATAACAGGGTTAATTGCTACAGCAAAGAAGACCCGTTTTCCTGGATACAGGTGTCCAACAAGGTAGAACCCACACATACCTTGAAAACTGTCCCTTTTAAAAATTCTTGAAGGAAATAAGGCAGGCGGCCCCAGAAGCCCTATATGTAGAGACGACATAGGACACCGGTCCTCCAGAGGGTGTCGCAGGCTTTCTGCAAATTAAAATAACACAGCCACAGTCTGGTATCTCCACAGAAAACCGTTCATAACATGGGTTGACAAAGTGACAAGTGATCAACTGCAGAACGGCGCACTCAAAATTCACATTATGCAGTGATTAGTAAATTGTGAGACTTGAGCCGCCATACAGGTCGGGCATGAATCACATGTTCCATCACCTTGCAAACACAGCTGTTGAAAGAATCTGGTGGTAACTAGAAGGAAGGTATTTGTTCTTACCAGGCTTAGGTATGAGTACGACAGTGGCTTCACGCCAGCGTCCGGGAAATGTGTCATCTGTCCAGATGCAATTGTACGTATGAGGAGAAATTGATTGCCGCAAGCGAAAGGCACTGCAACATCTGAATGTGAACATCATCCGACCCTGGGGAGGAAGATTGGGCCTTCCTAGTATAGGCAGCACTACAGCATTCACAATTCTGAGAGGAGAAGGCCTGACATTGGAGAATGGACCTCGGTCTCAGAGAACCAATGGATATTGCCCCCACACGACATAAAAAGGGGTGAAACTGCTAAAAGAACTTTAGAATAAAATCCAGCTAGTATTTTTGCTATCCTGAAGAATGTGACAACACTGCACAAGACTGTTTATAACAAATGCAGTTTACCATTGTAGGCTGACGGTTGAAAATGCGGAGAGCATATCTCCACATGCAAATGGAGTTGCAGCATGCCTCGGTCCACCGAAGAACCAGAAAACGGCAAGGTAAAGATGAAGTGCAAGGAATGGAACATTCTGAAGCAGTGAGAATAACGTTTGTATGGTATTTTACCTGGTCATCACAAATGGGGAAATGCTGTTTGTCGAAGGTCCAGTCAGCCTTAGAAAACTGCCGATTGGGTTTACATGTAGGTGGCGCAGGAGTCAGCAAACATCTAGCATACAGGAAATGGTCGCTCGATTACATGTTAGAGAGAACAGACCACTTGAGACAACAGACAAGCTGGGCAATGCAGAACCAGAGGTCCAAAGAGGAAAAGGTGTGTGTGGAGTCTGAAAGGAACGTGGATGCTCCAGTGTTAAGGCAGATGAGGTTGAGTTGCTGGAGAAGATCAGCGAAGAGGGCACCTCTCGGACAGGTTCTGGCAGAGCCCCAAAGGGGATGGTGTGCATTAATATCACCATGCAGCAAAAAGGGGAGAGAGAGTTGACAAAAAAGCTGGAGGAAGTTTGCCCTGGTGACTCCAAATGACGGAGAGATGGACACACAAAAAGAATAGGTGAAGGGAGGATGGAAAATGTGGACTACAACAGCTGGCAGCCAGGCGTTCAGTGAGATGGTTTGGCTATGATCATCATCCCAGATGAGCAGCATGGCTCCCCAATGAGACAGGATGCCATCCTTGAGGGGAAGGTCAGAGCGGACCGGGAAGAAGTGCGAGAGGTCAAAGCAGTCACAAAGACGCATTTTTGTCTCTTGAAGGCAGAAAAACAAGTGGACACTGCGATGCTAAGAGTAGCCATAAATCCCCCTTGTTGGGTCTAATGCTGCAAACATTCCATTAAAGGAGAGTCATGATAGGGAAAGGGAAGAAGGGAAAAAAATGAAGGGTTGTCACCTTGGCAGCTACCGAGTGCCAGCCTGCAAAGACTCACTGCTACAGGGTACAGACGTTGGAGGATCCTGTTCCACATGATCTGCAGAGGCTTTGTCAGTCTCTCTGGGTCAGCCTGTAGATTCCAGGGCAGAAAAATGATTGGCACAGCACGCCAGTGAAACGGAAGTTGGCCAGGTGAGGGTATAACAAGGCAGCACCGCTGAAGAGGATTTCTGAGTTGGGTAAAGAGAAGACCATTTGCCTTTTGATTTCTTCAAGCCTTTGCATTTGGCAGATGAAGACTCTGATGTTTTTTGGCTGGAGGGACACAGAAAGTCTTCACAGGAGTACTCCTTTACGTCCTTTCCAGCCCGCCGGTTGTGTAGCGGGTGATTTCGCCGTCGGGGGGCGAAGATTTGGTGGCTTCCTGTAAAACTGGAGGAGGAGACAGAGATACTACCATGACACTTGGTGATTTTATAATGGCAGTGCTGAATATGAGGTCAGAAGTTTGTATGGCCATATCCTTCCTGGAGCAAGGCATAGCAAGAACTCTACTGTAAGTGCCAGACGGTGAGACACAGGGCTTGCGACTAGCCAGCAAATTGAGAGTAGCAGGCTAAGGGACTTCACCCGGATCTCCCAGACAGTCTGCTCATCGAAACACATGGGACATTCTTGGGATGAGGCTGCGTCGTCGCCACTGCAATTGATGCAGTGGTGAGGAGGAGGTGGGCAATCAGACTCGTGAACACCAAAAGTAACACATCTGGCCATGTTTTGACATGACAGTCAAGTGTGGTTGTAATGTTGACACTGGTAGTAGCCCATCAGGTTTGGAATTTACAATTGGACCGTGATAAAAGAGTGCATGTAGGCACTAAGGTTGCATCAACCTTCTTCATTACCCGATGGACTGTAGTAATGCCCTGATCAGAGACGTATGTTTGGATTTCACCCTCAGTCAGACCATCGAGCAGCCTAGTGTAAATTACACCACATGAAGAATTCGGCATTCGACAGGCTTTGACACACAGGATAGCTCCTTCAGTTCGCGATACCACGAGGAACTGAGGTACACCTGGAAGATTCTTGAAATCTTTAGCCTCATTCCGTTTACGTTTAGAAGACATAAACCAAGATGGTGTTTGGCCCATTGAGAGAAAATCCCCCATGATTGCCAGTATCATCTCCGATGGCATGCTCCTTCCAACTGCCCCCCCCCCCCCCCACCTCCTCAGATCCTTGCCCACCTCAGCTTATTGTTCACACCTCCAGAACTCTTGAGAGGGGGGCCAACTGGCAATTTGAGAAGGTAACAACTCAGGCAATCACCTCACCCTGGATCAGGACTGTACCAGGGGGTATATGCAAAACCTACCCGACAATGCGGGGCTGGGAATTACATGTTAGTCACCATTACGCATAAGACATGTGGACCGGCTTTCAGGAGCGTACAGGGAGGGGAAGAAGAAACAATGCTGAAGCAGAGGAAGGTCAGGAGATTGGGGGGGGGGGGGGGTGGAGGGGGGGGGGAGGGTGGAGTGTCAGTGGAAGGACTGTTCTGATGTCAGTACACATTCCCAAAAGGACAGACTTGCAGCATGGAAATGGAAAACATGCTGGAAAGGCCAGGGTCCCATGTACCCAAGCACAAGCTCACAATAGAGTGACGAGCCCTCTGGGAGTATTGTGATCTGTATATCATATTTCTAGCTCGTTATCCCTCTGTTTGCTGGGCGGTGCTCTTGCATCACATCTTCTGGTTTGAAATGTTTGTGAGGTGAGTGAGTGTGAAATGGACAGTCACTGGGGAATGTGGAAGAAGAAGTCAGTTAGAGCGAATGTCTGTTGTCACATGCCAGTGATCAGTGTCTTGACCAATTCACTCTGAGTAAACTGTTGCAACGGGAACAACTTTGACTACGATTAGATGATTCCGCTACTCTGAATGGGCACCTGTTTCCTGTTGTTGGGACATGTTGTGTGATCTAGTTTGGCGGCATTAGTAGGCCTGTTGTTACTGCCCTGCCCTATGTGATTCTTTTGTGAGTTTTGAATTTGTGCTTTCTGTGAAGTTTGGATCAGCCACAGTGTGGTCTATAATCACTTATAGAAACTGTTTAAGCCTGCCCACCTCTGTGCAATAACTTCTCGGCTGTTAAAAGTCTCCAGCCCTGATACAGCCTCCACTTTACCACCACATACTAGAGTCACAGTAATCCAACCATTACCATGTGCACTATCATCAGCATTGGTAAATGTAAAATTCAGTATGCATCCATAAAACACTAAAGGACAATTCAGAATAAACTGAGCACCTACTCCGCTCTTTGTAGTAATAGCTATATTATCAATAGCTTTATACACTGTAAGGTACAAACTCCTTCTCCTCCTATACCGGGTGCACTGACGGAGAGCTGTGAAATCTTCTGTGTTGCCACCCTTGGGTGTTGTAAGGTGAGATTACTTACCCGATTCTTTTGAGTCTGTGTGGGTTTGTGAGCTGTGATATTATTTATAGAAACAGGATTTCAACTTAAAGCGAAGTTCAAATTGTTATTTAAAAACTACTTAACTATGTTTGTAGCTTGGTTATAACATACTTGTTCTTGGTTCTTGCCAGTGTTTAAACTGTACTATTCTTAAAATTAAAGTTAATTTTTTCTTCTCTTGTTCACGTTTTTCTTTTGTCATTTGGCTCGGATCCCTTTTGGTGTTGTGCCCTTTCTGTATTAAGTTTTACTTAAGTCAGGCGGGCCATTTGCTGACCCTTGTATCACTTAAATTTGTTGGCTTAAAAAAAAAGCACTCTGTGTAAAAATTTGGTCTGTTATTTAAAACCATTGTGTTAGTTTGCACATTTAAATTTGTTTAAACATTTTACCCATTACTAAATTTGTGCTAGTCATTGTTACATTTGATCTTCAAAAAATTTTGCATTAAACTTTTCAAGTCTCTTAAGAGGCCATGTCAAATTTTGAGTCTGTGATTCAAACCATTGCGTTAGCATGGTATCATTTTGCTATCACTGTGTTTTACTATTATTTTAAAAAATGTTTAATAAATGAGAATCACTTTGGAGATAATGAAGTATGTCCTAACTTGGGGCCTAGATCTTCCATGAATTCCCACTAACCTGGCTCGACGGAGCCCAGCCAGAAAGTTGACGAAGTACTATTTTGCACTGAAATCAGTATAAAAGAGCCAAAGCCTGAATAGTCAAAACTGATCTACAAATCACGCATGTTCAAATACAGCTTTGTATTTATACTTTTAATACAATTACACTTTTAATGCAATTAAAAGAAAATGAATGTTGATTTTGTGTGAATTCAGAGTTAAATGATAAATTATTATGAACACATTATAGCTCATAGCACTCAGAAACAGGAAAAAAAAATAATAAAATAAAAATTAAAATAACACAACAAAAACCTGGAACCCGAGAACCCATGAACAATAATTTAGATTCCTGAGGTCAGCGAGTGTGCCGTTACAATCAGTCAACAAACATAACAACAATTCAACACCCTTCATCTTTCTTTGTGTGTCTCCACAACCAATTCTTTCCAAAGTAGACTCTGAGTGATTTGTAACATTCACTTTCCGAGTGATTTGTAGCATTCTTTCATTCTTCTTTTTCTAAACGAATAGTTCAACTGCTCTTTAAGTCCTCAGAATTTCCTTAGTCTTTCAGTTTCCAAGATAATTACCCCTTTCCTTGTGTTTACAATGAATATCACATCTGCAAGTGTAAACCATCAACTTTAAAATAATAGAAGTGTCTCATTTACAATAAAAAATTCTCATTCACACCTTACAATACCTTCCTGGAAATGCATTTGCAACCCAAAATTTTCCTTTCGCTTTCCTTTTCATGTCATTTATGAAAATATTAATAAATACAATGTACTGAGCATTACTTCAGTATATTTGCAGTATAAATAATGTAAAAACTGAAAATAAAAATAGTTCCCACACAGGGGCTCAATCCCATGATCCTTTGAGTACTGTTTTGTACTCATTCCACTGCACTAATCTCTTCCTGGAAACTATGTTAACATAAATGTTTCATACGTCGCCCAACCAGTGTTAAAATTGCTATTTTTTCTAACACCTGGCCACATGGAGCTAGGGCTTCTGTCACTTTCATTTCTGGCAAAGCACTGCATATACCATAAATGTGAATGTAACTGGTAATGACGAATAGGCACAGACCCCTTATTATTGAACATGTTAAATATCTGCACAACCATCAGTATCACAGCCAGCCAACACTGCTCTCCTGATCAACTCCCGTGCCTGATGACTGTTGTGTTTTGTCCATAAAACAACTACTAATTGAGATGCCTTTGACAATACTACGGCATCTACTCTACCAGAGCCTCCCTTTAAGGCAACCAACAATAGGCAACCTGCAGATCCATATCTTCATTCAGCGCCCAAATCAAATGTCTGACAGGCACAGGCTAATTGCCACTGTCTGACAAAGTTCCTGCTACCCTGACCATTTACAGGTTTCATACCATTAAGTCAGCAACATCGGCCCAGTCAAACATTTTAATAGCTATACTGAACAGATTGCTACTCACCCTCTGGAGAAGGTGCTGAATCTCATACATGCACACAAAAAGACTGTTATACATTAAAGCTTTTGGCAAAATGGCCTTCCTCCAAACTAGAACAAACACACACACAACTCAATCAAACATCAGCAATGTCTCAGGCCACTGTAGCCAGACTGCGAGCAGCAATTGCACCTGATTGGAGCAGCTATCTAGTGCGGGTAAGTAGGAGGAAGGATGGAACGTGGAGGGAAAGGAATAGCAAGGAAGGGTTGAGGTAGGTGTAGCACTGCTTGTGGGAGGATGCAGGGATGTGGTGGGGACAGGGTAGGGCTGCTGTGTGCAGTGGAGAGAATTTTTTTTTTTTTTTTTGAGGGGGGTGGGGAGGTGGTAGAAGTGAAACAGGCTGGTGGGTGTACTGGCAGAATAGAAGGCCGTATAGTGCTGGAATGGGAGCAGGGAAGGGGAAGGCAGATGGTGGACGCCAGGGAGTAGTGACAGTCGAGACGAGAGGCATTACGGAAACTTAGGCTATTGCGGGGTGAGTTCCCACCCATGCAGTTAATGAAAGCGATGTTGGTACGAAGGATCCAAATGGGACAGGCTGCGAAGCAGTCCTTGTATTAGGTTGCCTGCTCAGCAATTGGGTGGTCCAGCTGTCTCTTGGCCACAGTGTGTCAGGGGACATAGGCTGGTTAAGTAATTGTCAATGTCAATGAAATTCTCCAACAGCAGTGCAACTTAACATGTTATTTTATTTTATTTTGAAGGCTACCAGTTTCAGCATTTCACTATGCCATCTTCAGGCCCCATATGGATCTCTCCAAATAAACAAAAATGTCATATACAGTGAACCCCCCCTCCCCCCCCTTACACTTTTCAAGGGACTTCAAAAAGATGGTGTAAAATGTGGGAAAATGTAAAATGAGGGAAATAACATTTTAAGCTGTAAAAGTTAAGTATAGGATACCCCCCATGCACTTTATGTATGATATATGTACATAACAGGCACCAAAAGACTTGTCGGGGACTTAAGGTTATTATCTACTGAAGGTTTATTATCTACTGAAGGTTTATTATCCAAAAAACACCGCTGATTTAAATGAAGCCAATAACTGTCTAGGAAGTAGGAATGTTTCACTCAATTTTTGTATGTCATAATTGATGTTTTTGAAAGCCTGCAGCTGCCATTCATTATTAAAATAATGAAATACTGCACTAGTTACATATTTTTTCATGCATAGCATGAAGCATTTCGAGAATTTTTTCTCGTTGTCAAGTGCAAATATATACATTAAGTATTTTGTGTGGTGTTTGAGTATGTGTTATTCTTCATTTCTTGCACTGTAGTTGTCTTTTTGAGATTATCTGGTATTGTGCCTCATCAGTTACATAGAAATGCATATATATATAAACAAAGATGATGTGACTTACCATACGAAAGCGCTGGCAGGTCGATAGACACACAAACAAACACAATCATACACACAAAATTCTAGCTTTCGCAACCAACGGTTGCTTCATCAGGAAAGAGGGTAAACAGTATTGGATGGCCAACATCACGCCAGTTACATTCTTTTTCCACAAACATTTTTTCGTAGTGTGTAAATCGCAGGAAAATGTTGACGCAAAATCGGGTGAAAATTAACATTGTGGGCATAGGAAATATGCCGGGACTGATAAAACATGTCTTAAACAGTGGGAAAATGTTAATTTTGGGAACATAAAAGCGGATTTATACTGTACTGCCATAAATGGCAGTATATGACATTTTCGTTTATTTGGAAAGATGCATATTGTGCTTAAAACTGGCAGCCTTCAAATTAAAATAAAATAACATCGTAAGTTACACGGTTGTTGCAGAATATCGTTGACAGACAGCTGATTAGTTGCCACGCTCATGCAGAAAGCGGCACAGTAGTCACAGTTTAGTTCACAGATCACATGACTGTTTTCACAGGTAGCCCTACGTTTGTTAGGATAGATGCCTGTAACTGGACTGGATGAGATAGTGGTGACGGGATGTATGGGACAGGTCTTGCATCTAGATCTACTACAGGAATATGAGCCACGTGGCAGGAGTTTGGGAGCAGACATGGAGTACGGATGGACATAGGTATTGCCTAGGTTTGGTGTGCGATGGAATACCATTGTAAAAGGGGTGGAAGGATAGTGGGTAGGATATTTCTCATTTCAAAGACGTGGCAGGAGATTCAATCAGCTGTCAGCATCATCCACCTACAAAGCCTGCCACAGCAACACCATTCCAGAAATCCAACACAATCTCTGGTCTCTCCTCAGATCCTTAGACCCATGTCAGAACCTCTCCCTGTGTCTATCTCTCTCCTCACTCCTACCAATTTTTGCGCTCATACCTTCTACATGCTTCCTAAAGTCCACAAATCCAACCACTTAAGACACCCTATTGTGACCGGCTACAGTGCCCCCCGACAGAATCGCTATTCTCATGGGCCAACACTTTCAGTCTGTTACCCATACCTACCTTGCTATGCAAAGGACACCAACCATTTCCTCCACCAACTCCCAACAGTTCCTGTTCCTTTACCACACGGTGCCCTGCTCGTTACTGTTGATGTCGCCTTCGTCTACACTAACATCTCCCATTCCTATGGCCTTGACGCTATTGAACACTACCTCTCCCAATGCCCGAACTGACTCCAATTCTACGATGTCCTTCCTGGTCACCACAAACAGCAGCTCACCCTCAATTACTTCTCCTTTAAAGTCATCACCTACAAATAATCCATGGCACAACAATGAGCACCTGCATGGCACCATCCTATACCAACCTATTCATGGACCATTTAGAGGAAACTTTCCTAACCAGCCAGAAACCCACACCTCTCACCTGGTTCAGATTCAATGATGAAACCTTCATGATCTGGACTGAGGGTGACAACACCCAACACACATTGCTCGAGAACCTCAAAATCACCTCCACCATTCACTTCACCTGGTCCTCCTCAATCCAACAAGCCATCTTCCTCAATGTTGACCTCCACTTCAAGGATGGTCCCATGAGTACCTCCGTCCATATCAAACCTACCAACCATCATCAATAGCTCCCCTTCAACACGTGCCACTCATTCCATACCAAGAAGACCCTTCCACAGAGCCTAGCCACTCAATGGTTGTCACATCTGTCATGATGAGCAGTCCTCCTCCAAATATACCAACAGTCTGACCAAGGTCTTCACTGACCAAACTACCCTCCCAAACTTGTACAGAAACAGATCTCCAGTGACTTGTCTGTCCAGTCACCTACCACCATCCGCATACCCATTATCCGACCACAAGTGAGCACTCCCCTCATGACTCTTTACCGCCCAGGACTGATGCAACTGAATCACATTCTCACTTTTATTACCTCTTGTGGCATGCACAATAACTGCTTCACAGTCTGTGCCATCTGGATCCTTCCTACCAGTGGGAGCTTTTCTGAATTGCGCAGGGCAGCTTTTATTTCACCAACACATCGACCACTTGTTTTTGACCTACTTTACTCCCCCCCCCCCTCCCCCCTCAAATCATCCCACTGCACATAGTAGCCCTACCCTGTCCCCACCACATCCCCACATGCTCCCACAAGCAGTACTAAACCTTACCCAACCACTACCCTGCTATCCCTTCCCCTCCCCGCCCCATGCCGCCTCCTCGTCTCCACCACCACTGCCTCCTTGTCTCCTCCACCACCACAACAGATTGGTGCCACCTTCAGGTGCAGTTGCTGTTCACAGCCTGGTCACAGCAGACTGAGATAGTGATTGTGTGTGTGTGTGTGTGTGTGTGTGTGTGTGTGTGTGTGTGTGTGTGTTCTACTTCGGAGGGAGGCCTTTTGGGACGAAAACTTGAAATAACAGTCTGTTTGTCATGCCATCTGCAACTCAATGCCACCTCTATAAAGTGAATAGAAATCTATCAATTTCAATACTGTTGTTATTCCATCCTGGTCTTTCCAGTGTTTGATGTTCGTCAGTCTAGGTGATATAGGAGTCATCATTAACAGACATACATACATCTGGCTGCACCACAACAAAAACTCACTTTGTAAACATAAAAAAATCAAAGTACATACAGGCATATTCACTTACTTGTTTGAGATAAGTGGTTCAGACATGTTGTACTCGCACATGCCAGAGTTATATTCGCATGTCTCCCCATAGCTGAATACCAACGGTCGACATATATTTATAAAATATTTCAGCATTCCAGTGTCAGTCTTCCTCAGAATTTTGTAATTCCTGGCTGGATCCGAAAGAATACTCAAATCATAAACATTTCCTTCCTTATCTGTTGTTGTGCATGGATATTCTTCATGTGAAGGGCAGGCCAGTTGCAGTTCCCAAATGAAGAGAAATTTGCATGATTCTGACAACTGTAAATTAATTTAAATAATTCACCAACATAACAACAGAATAATCAGACAATAATTATTTACATAGTTAGCAAATTATGGACAAAATAAAACATGAAAAGGTATAATTGGTTGGTGGTTCATTTTTTCCAGACTAAAGCAATCTGTTTACAATATTGTTCTCAATTTTCTTTTACTCAAGTGCATGCTTTGTAGATATCACACTAATCCACACAACACCCCTTCAAGCATTGATAATTGCCTCAAATCATGGGAGAAAGAGAGTCCATGCACTTCTCCAGGCACATTCAGCTGCACACAGTCATTCAAGATTAGATCGCATAGAGCAACCAAACTGATGAGATGTTAACCGATATGTTTCATGCTGCGATCTTGATTGCTATGTTTCACCTGTTGTTCCAAATAGACCTAGACATTTTCTATGAGATTAAGTTTAGGTCATTTGGCGGCCCAGTCGAGGGGCAACAGCGCGCCTGAGAGTTTGTCAGCCCAGGAATGAACGTTTTCAGTTCTGTTAACACTGCAGTTGTCATGTAGGAAGAGAGGACTGTCCACAGCATAATCATTATGCATTCCGACCATTTGAGATAGAACTCTATGAACTGACAGTAACAATTCCTGCTGGTAATGAAACTGTTTTCATTAATAAGATAGGACACCATGTCTGATTCCTGAAAGTTACAATCTTTTTATAACCACTGTTCTTATGTCATGTTACATGTCAGGAAGTGGTAAACCATCATTTAAAGCTCATTCTCGAAACTTTATTAATAGACTTCCTGGGGATAGTTTACATCTTGTCTTCATGAATCTTCCAGTTCTGTCCCTACAGTATCTCTCCGACTCTCTCCCATGGATCAATGGGTCGCACGAGTGATTTGTAAGCAATCTCCTTTGTATAGTGATTGAAGTTCCCAGTATTCTACCAATAACCTGAAGTCTACCACCTGCTTTACACACGACTGAGCCCATGCGATCATTCCATTTCATCATATCGCTACAGAGTGTTACAGTCAGGTATTTGTACGAGTTGACTGATTCCAACAGTGACTCACTAATATTATAGTCACAGGATACTATTTTCTTTGTGTGTGTGTGTGTGTGTGCATTTTGTGAAGTGCACAATTTTACATTTCTGAACATTTAAAGACAGTTGCAAATCTTTGCACCACTTTGAAATCTTATCAAGATCTGACTGAATATTTATGCAGCTTCTTTCAGTACTTCATGATAGATAACTGCATCATCTGCAAAAAGCCTGATGTTACTATTGTCTGCAAAATCATTAATACACAACATAAACAGCAAAGGCCCCAACGTACTTCCCTCAGGCACACCCAAAGTTACTTCTACCTCTGATGATGACACTCCATTCAAGATAACATGCTGTGTCCTTCCTACCAAAAAGTCCTCAATACAGTCACAAATTCCACTTGATATACTATACGACTGTACCTTTGACAGTTAAGTGTAGGTGTGGCACTGCTTTTCAGAAATCAAGATTGCCTTGATCCAAAGCTTTCAGTATGTCATGTGAGAAAAATGCAAGTTGGTTTCACATGATCGATGTTTTCGGGATCCATTCTGATTGGCACTGAGGAGGTCACACTGACATCTCATTATGTTTGAGCTCAGATTATTTTCTACGATTCTACAACAAATCATCTACATCTACATGATTACTCTGCAATTCACATTTAAGTGCTTTGCAGAGGGTTCGTCGAACCACAATCATACAATCTCTCTACCATTCCACTCCCGAACAGCACTCGGCAAAAACGAACACCTAAACCTTTCTGTTCGAGCTCTGATTTCTCGTATTTTATTTTGATGATCATTCCTACCTATGTAGGTTGGGCTCAACAAAATATTTTCGCATTCAGAAGAGAAAGTTGGTGACTGAAATTTCGTAAATAGATCTCGCCGTGACGAAAAATGTCTTTGCTTTAATGACTTCCATCCCAACTCGCGTATCATATCTGCCACACTCTCTCCCCTATTACATGATAATACAAAACGAGCTGCCCTTTTTTGCACCCTTTCGATGTCCTCCGTCAATCCCACCTGGTAAGGATCCCACACCGCGCAGCAATATTCTAACAGAGGACGAACGAGTGCAGTGTAAGCTGTCTCTTTAGTGGACTTGTTGCATCTTCTAAGTGTCCTGCCAATGAAACGCGACCTTTGGCTCGCCTTCCCCAAAATATTATCCATGTGGTCTTTCCAACTGAAGTTGTTCGTAATTTTAACACCCAGGTACTTAGTTGAATTGACAGCCTTGAGAATTGTACTATTTACTGAGTAATCGAATTCCAACGGATTTCTTTTGGGACTCATGTGGATCACCTCACACTTTTCATTATTTAGCATCAACTGCCACCTGCCACACCATACAGCAATCTTTTCTAAATCGCTTTGCAACTGACACTGGTCTTTGGATGACCTTACTGGACGGTAAATTACAGCATCATCTGCGAACAACCTAAGAGAACTGCTCAGATGGCCACCCAGGTCATTTATATTGATCAGGAACAGCAGAGGTCCCAGGACGCTTCCCTGGGGAACACCTGATATCACTTCAGTTTTACTCGATGATTTGCTGTCTATTACTACGAACTGCGACCTTACTGACAGGAATCCAGTCGCACAACTGAGACGATACCACATAGGCCCGCAGCTTGATTAGAAGTCGCTTGTGGGGAACGGTGTCAAAAGCTTTCTGGAAATCTGGAAATACGGAATCGACTTGAGATCCCCTGTCGATAGCGGACATTACTACGTGCGAATAAAGAGCTAGCTGCGTTGCACAAGAACGATGTTTTGTGAAACCATGTTGATTACGTATGAATAGATCGTTCCCTTCGAGGTAATTCATAATGTTTGAATACAGTATATGCTCCAAAACCCTACTGCAAACCGACGTCAATGATATAGGTCTGTAGTTCGATTTACTCCTACAACCCTTCTTAAACATTGGTGCGACCTGCACAATTTTCCAATCTGTAGGTACAGATCTATCGCTGAGCGAGCGGTTGTATATGATTGCTAAGTAGAGAGCTATTGTCTCAGTGTAATCTGAAAGGAACCTAATCGGTATACAATCTGGACCTGAAGACTTGCCCGTATCAAGCGATTTGAGTTGCTTCGCAACCCCTAAGGTATCTACTTCTAAGACACTCATGCTAGCAGCTGTTTGTGTTTCAAATTCTGGAATATTCCATTCATCTTCACTGGTGAAGGAATTTCGGAAAACTGCGTTCAATAATTCCACTTTAGCGGCACAGTCGTCGGTAACAGTACCATCGGCACTGCGCAGCAAAGTTATTGACTGTGTCCTGCCACTTGTGTACCTTACATACGACCAGAATTTCTTCGGATTTTCTACCAAATTTCGAGACAATGTTTCTTTGTGGAACCTATTAAAGGCATCTCGCATTGAAGTCCGTGCCAAATTTCATGCGTCTGTAAATTTTAGCCAATCTTCGGGATTTCGTGTTCTTCTGAACTTTGCATGCTTTTTCCGTTGCCCCTGCAACAGCGTTTGGACCTGTTTTGTGTACCACGGGGGATCAGTTCCATCTCTTACCAATTTATGGGGTATGAATCTCTCAATTGCTGTTGCTACTATATCTTTGAATTTGAGCCACATCTCGTCTACATTTGCATAGTCAGTTCGGAAGGAATGGAGACTGTCTCTTAGGAAGGCTTCTAGTGACACTTTATCCGCTTTTTTAAATAAAATTATTTTGCGTTTGTTTCTGGCGGATTTGGAAGAAACGGTATTGAGCCTAGCTACAACGACCTTGTGATCACTAATCCCTGTATCAGTCACGATGCTCTCTATTAGCTCTGGATTGTTTGTGGTTAAGAGGTCAAGTGTGTTTTCACAACCATTTACAATTCGTGTGGGTTTGTGGACTAACTGCTCGAAATAATTTTCGGAGAAAGCATTTAGGACAATCTCGGAAGATGTTTTCTGCCTATCATCGGTTTTGAACAAGTATTTTTGCCAATATATCGAGGGAAGGTTTGAAGTCCCCACCAACTATAACCATATGAGTGGGGTATTTATTTGTTACGAGACTCAAATTTTCTCTGAACTGTTCAGCAACTATATCATTGGAGTCTGGGGGTCGGTAGAAGGAGCCAATTATTAACTTAGTTCGGGTGTTAAGTATAACCTCTACCCATACCAATTCGCACGGAGTATCTACTTCAATTTCACTACAAGATAAACCACTACTGACAGACACAAACACTCCACCACCAATTCTGCCTAATCTATCTTTCCTGAACGCCGTCTGAGACTTCGTAAAAATTTCTGCAGAACTTATTTCAGGCTTTAGCCAGCTTTCTGTACCTATAACGATTTCAGCTTCTGTGCTTTCTATTAACGCTTGAAGCTCAGGGACTTTCCCAGGACAACTACAACAATTTACAACTACAATTCCGACTGTTCCTTGATCCAAGCACGTCCTGTATTTGTCATGCCCCCTTTGAGATTGCAGCCCATCCCGTACTTTCCCGAGGTCTTCTAACCTAAAAAAAACGCCCAGTCCACGCCACACAGCCTCCGCTACCCGTGTAGCCGCCAGCTGAGTGTAGTGAACTCCTGACCTATTCAGCGGAACCCGAAACCCCACCACCCTAAGACGCAAGTCAAGGAATCTGCAGCCAACACGGTCGCAAAACTGTCTGAGCCTCTGATTCAGACCCTTCACCCGTCTCTGCACCAAAGGTCCACAGTCGGTTCTGTCAATGATGCTGCAGATGGTGAGCTCTGCCTTCATCTCGTAAGCAAGACCGGCAGCCTTCACCAAATCAGATAGCCGCTGGAATCCAGAGAGAATTTCCTCAGATCCAAATTAATTTCAAAGATACTGGACAATAGTTTTGTGGAGTACTACTACCACCCTTCTTGGAGACGAATATGACCTGCAGTTTTTTCCAAGAACTGGGCCTGTGAGAGATCTACAATACATTATAGTTAGAAGCAGAGCTAACTCAGCCGTTAATTCAGTATAGAATCTTGACAGGGATTTCACCGTGCCCTGGAGCTTTGTTCAGTTTTAATGATTTCAGCTGTTTCTCAACATCACTGACACTAATCTTATTTCATCCATCTTTCCAGTGGTATGAGGATTAAATTGGGGCAATTCTCCTGGGTTTTCCTTTGTAAAGGAACATTTGAAAATAGAGTTATGCATTTCAGATTTTGCTTTGCTACCCTCAACTTCAGTTCCTGTCTGATTCACTACGGATGGGACACCGACTGTCACAGTTCTTTCAAGACTACTGTATATCAACAGTAGCCTTGAAAGAACTATGACAGATGCCCGGACAACAGGGAACTGACATGCATTGATACTATGAAATAGTGCACTGATAATGGCTAGGCACTAGTCGAAATCTAGATTTGCCAAATAACACCTGCAAAAAAGGATGACTGACTGCTGCACTCTATCATTTGTAAATAAGAAGAAAGCCATGCTGAACATCCTACGCCACAGAGCCAGTATGAGTTTGAACAACAAGTACCTTGGCTCTGAGATGAACCATCCAACGACAGTGTTCAACAGGAACAGGTATTAGTCTATGATATTAGGTCCATGCTGTTGAGGAAACAGATACATGATGCCGTTCAACAAAGCCTGGAAGATCTACATGTAGTGTGGCTTCCATTCTATGATGCAACAGCTAGTAAGGTAGGTGAAGTCCTAAACAGGCAAGGAATCAGATCACTGTTTTGCCCAAACATAAAAATTACGGAAATGTTATTAAAGATACTCTCAGCCTGAAAGAGATAGGGATTTCTAATATTCCTTGCATGTCTGGCAGCAGTTACATGTGTCAATCTGTAAGACTGTTGCTCATCACTGTGTTGGATGTCAACATCACCTGAAGTACAGGAATTTGGAAAAATCAGCCTGTTAAATAAACACAACATCTTGTTTGAACATATAAGAATGCTGGTCTATGCATCGAACTATTGTGACTGTATGACTGGAGAAGCAGTGGAAAGTATATTCTGTGGTAAACACTTCAATAGAGACACTGGTTATGCACTTAGCAACACATGGAAGCATGAACTTGATAAAGGAAGAGCACAGAAGAAAACTACTTCTAGATTACTGCTCGATGGAAGTGATGGCACTGCAAGTGGTTCTGAATAGAGTGCGAAAATGTGACATAACTCCTTAAATCGGGGTTGCAAAAAAAGTGTCAAGTGATTTGAGGACATGCCCCCCTTATTTTTTACTTTTGGATGCTTTGATAATGTACCAAATTACATCACAATTAATTAATGTTAACCCATGCAACAGGCTTAAATATCTGCATAAGAATTAAATACTGAAAAAAGTGAGTATTTTTTTCATTGTCATTAACAATGGAAATCACTCTGTATATGTTTCACAAATATGCTTAGAAATATTAAAATGGAATCTGAGGCTGCAGTCATATGTGTGTGAGTTGGGTTTGCCTGAATGTGTATGTGTTTGTTTGTCGTCTAATTTTGACGAAGACCGTACTGGCGAAAAACTATACTTGTGACAGGCTTTTTGTTGTGCCTATCTGCGACTCAGCATCTCCGCTATATGGTGAGTAGCAACTTTCCTTTACACAATATTGTTATATTCCATCCTGGATTTACCATTATTTGATTAAGTATTACTATGTATCGTAGGATACTGCCTCTGGTGATCCTGCACACATCGAAAAATGAATTCTTTTTGTTTTTAATTGGCCATTAATAGTCCACTGAAATTTTGCATTAACTTCGTACCTCTCTATGCCACATCATTTATTACCTTAAGATTTCATTGTCTATTTAGCAATAAGGTATGTAGTGTTTGAAACCCAAGAAATAAGAAAGTTATTTAAGAAATTTAAATCTATGCTTAACTTTTTCAACATGTGCAAACTCCTGCTGAAATGAACTCATGAATTTCCTTATCTGAAATAACAGAGAGATTCAAAGCACACACTGTTAGTAAATATTTTGATGCAGTCTGAATAGCCTTATGCAAAAGTGCTAAATCTAAATTTATAAACTTAGCCAAAAGTTTTATAGCTGCAACAGGTAAGATGAGTGTACCTCCTCCTGATCCGTAAAGTTTCTCGCTGCACATTTCTAATCATATGGGTTTTAGTATCATGGTTAACATTGTGATCAAAGGATGTTAACATACAAATCTCTTCATTCAAATACTTTAAGTGCACTGGCAATGTTTTTAGAGCACTCGACAAAACCCCTACAGTTACTTTATTGCACAGTTTTAATTCCTTTAAAAGGTACAAGTCATGTACATTGCGCCGATTGCTGATAAACCCAGAAACCACCATTTTGCACATTCTTTTTCCACAAACAACTGTTGTTCGGGCCTCCAATTCACTAACACTTTGAAATACCCGAGACTGAAAGAGCAACATATTCAATGAGTAAATTCCTTTAACCATTCATCTTGCAAAGCTCCAGGCAGTCTTACAGATTCAATCCCACAGTTGACCACAAAAACATGATGCACATTTCACTGAGTTCACACTAATCCTTTTTCTAGGTGGTGTTCTTTCAGTAGTTTTTGGAAGAAGTTGCGTGCTTTGGCAATTTCGACATCGCTGAATGCACTTCTTCATAATTTGCCTCCCCATGTCATTCCATTTCTTCCAAAGTTTTTTTCAAAAATGTTACATTGGGACTAACTGCCCACATAAATCACTCATTTTCAAACACACTCCATAATAGTAGTTCGTGAACATGATGACGGCAAGATGAAAAAACAACAGATCTCTTCCAACCAACTGTTCCAGCATTTCTGCCTGTTTCTTTCTAAACTCTTCGATATCTTTGAATAGAGCAATGATTAATTGCTATTGCATCAACATTATGTCCCAAGCCCTGTCTGAAACAGCTGCTAGTTTTGATTTCATAAAACATCTTCTTCCATGTTTGTTTTCCTTTTTTAAATTTATCTTATTTTCATCTATGGTTGCATTACTATGAGACATTGAAGCCGAACTCATGGATGGGTCTATAAAAGTACCAACAGTTTCTTCGGGTGAATCAGTAGCAGTTTCCAAAACCATGATCTGTATTACCGTTCACCTTCCTTGATTCCTCTTTCATCACTAAAATCCTCATCCTTTTCTCTTTTGTTGCCAACTTCCAGTCAACACCTCCATGATTACCTCTACAGCCGAGTTCCCTCTGATACGATAAAAGGAGCTTATCCTCTACTATTTTTATCATGTTCAAAGCATTAGTATGGGCAACATCAAAATAGTTATTAAGGGTTGTGGAGACTTCCGTTCCCGTTCTTTGTGAGTGTTCGTCTTTATACGTGCACTTTTTTGCAGATTGCGCCACTCTAAATACAATTCTGTAAGTTTCTTTGTATAATGAGGTAGAGCTCTTGTAGGAATCCTAGCCTTCTCACATAATATTACACTTTCACACGAGATTACATCATCACTTTCACTGACAGTTGACTTCCCTTCCTGTACATTATAAAACAAGACCAACAAAACCTGTCGATTAGATGGCAATTTATGTTCACTGAACTATTGCTCAACTTCACTGACTAAATGAATGACCATTACACTATAATGCTTCTTCAAAAAAACTAAAGGGTGTGTCAGAAGAAATACAAAATTCACAACATAAGATGATGATGATGATGATGATGACTGGATTGTGGGGCGCTCAACTGGGAGGTTATCAGCGTCCATACAAATTCCCAACCTTTGCTCAATCCAATCCTGCCACTAGCATGAATGATGATGACATCTGTCACCCAGCCTCTTTTAATGAGGTCTTGGACAAGATGTCCAAAAGTGGGGAAAAAAATTTAAAAACTGAAACCATTGGAACACCATATGACGAGGAAAGAAGCCTAAAAATGACATTCAAATTTCTTGCCTAGTTTCACAGATGATCTGGCAATACTAACATACAATGAGACAATAGCAAGCAAACAGAAAGAAACTCTGAAGGTATGTAGTGAAAGAAGCCCTCAAAAAACTAAGTACACATGCTACTCAAAAATGATCACAAAATATGGACATAATGAGGCAGTTCGATACTTCAAGTACATGGGTGAAATCCTTGGCAATAAAGGTGGAGAGAAAATGGCACAGAATATTTCTATACAAAAACTCGGGAGTTCTTACAGTAAATCAACAAAATGTGCAACAAAAATGTATGTCCATACACACGAAAATCTGACACTATTAACACAGTTATCAACCCTGAAGCCCTGTACATAGTGAAATGCTAACATTCCACACAAAAGGTGATCTGTAAGATATTCTAAAGGATGAATGCAAAATTGTCAGAAAGATACTTGACCCCAAAAGAACAGATGATGAATACCAACTACACAGAAGAATACAAAATCATCTCCTGGATCCAGCAGATAAAAAAGAACAATAAGGTTCATTTAAGTCCAACAGATATTTTCAACAAAAGTTTATGTAGCTAACAAGTTAGTAAACGGGAAGTATTGCCAGAGAATGAAGTCACCACAAGACCGGGCACGAAGTAGACTGAAGAAAGAAGAATTCGTACAGGAAACATGAGAGTTGCTTGGAAATACCAACACTGTAGTAGAAAACAGCCCCTATCATAGCACAAAAAAGGCAAATATGTCCTGGGCATAATTAAGTATGTAAAAGAAGGGAACTAGCTTTTTGACTTATCTGGCGGCTTTGAAGACATTTAAATCAAAACATCTGACATATTCGCCCTCTTAATCCAGCCCCATAAATTTCACCCCCCCCCCCAAAAAAATAAATAAATAAATAAATAAATAAATAAAAAATTACACGCATGCTTTTCAACCACAATATTATATATTGTTTACTATGGTTCGCGAATCTTCTACATTCTGGGTGCAGGGTCAGGGATTTTAGCCCGTAAATTGCAGGATGCAGGTGTGCCAACACTTGCAGTTACGAGAGTTGGGGAAGTAGGGTTAACTCGCAAAAAAGTGTAAATATGTCAAGATGTTTTAATTTAAATGTTTGTGAAGCTGCCAGATAAATCGAAAAGTTAGTTTCCTTCTTTCACATCCATAACTCTCCCCAGGACATATTAGCCTTTTTAAGTACATTGGTAGGAGCATTTTTCATTCTGGTTTCCAAGTTTTACTCTACCAGACTGCCACAGCTTGGCAATCGATGCAAATTTTTGCTGACAAGGGAGACGACTGATACAGTATACGTTCTTTTTCTCTTTTGAACAATGATGTTTGTATTGTGGTAACATATACAACTTTCATGAAACACAGGATGACCATTATTTATATGTATTTGTTTACTTTCTTACAAAATTTCAACTGGTTGGCAGAAGTTTAAAACATATCAATGGCACACATAAAAAAACTCACAAAAAATGTGTTTTTTGCTCGTGAACTCAGAATGAAGACCAATTTTTGAAAGTGAGTTTTCAATGTTATCTCAAGAACACATTTTTTATCTATCTGAATCACTTCAAACTTTTTCCGTACATTCAATTCACATTAGAATCAAATTTATATGTTACATTTAGCTCGACTTCAAACCATCACACCTCGACAACGGATACAGGTTACTGCATAAAAAAATTTGGTTTGGAGTTTATCGATTTATCTACTTCAGTGCAAAGTTTGAACCGATTCGTACAAGTTTAGGTACAGAAGCGGTGCACTTCAAAAATCTCACAGGAAAACCTGTTTTTGCATATAAAATCCAAAAGGTGCACACTCAAATATGTCATTAGCTGAGCATTAATTTCAGCACAATTAACATCTTTTGCAAAACTAATTAATCGATTCGGACAATTTACCTGGGTGCCAGTGCCACAAGTTTCCCCAAGTGAAATTCACAGATTTTTCCATTTTTTCATTGACAAATTTTGAGATCTCAAGGGTAAGTAAAGACATAAGTTAACTAAAAATGTAAGGAATTCTCTATTTCAAAACGTCTGAGCAAAAATGTTAAGTACTAACAGCAACATCTTTTGTTAAGAACTGTTTTTAGATGGAGAAAGCAAGCCAAATGGTATATACGATTCATTAAGAGCACTGATGTTACTTTATTTCAATAAAGCAAAACACATTTGATGACAACAATATACATTTTGTTGGAGTCGCAAGACAGATTTAAAATACCTTCACTGCTTTCAGAAAAAAGTAGGCCTCTTGAATGAAATGTATAAGGTGGGGAAAGAGTTGTGTATACCAACACTATAGGTGACCGCCAATAAAATGTTGCTTGTTATTGTCGGTTATTACCCACTGTGTTATGTCTATTATTCTACAGGTATTGTGTGATATTTCTTTCAAGAAATACATGAGTACATAGCGTACAAAATGCCACAATTTCCTTCTACTTCTTATCGTCCATACTTTCTGACATACAAACTACTTTCGAAGTGCTAAAATGTACTAGAATAAATAAAAAGTCTATAAAATGCTGCACTGCACAATGAACTTCTGGTGAGACAGTCGCAATTCCTGAAATCCAACACCTGTGGCCTCCAGCCTGCCGAGGAGCACCGCAGTCCTGGGTCCACGGATAAACCATGAAAATTCGCCGCATTGTGCCACACAAAGACAGACCTGGCCTGCAGGCAGATCACTGAGACTAGATCAAACAGGCAGGGCCCACACATTAGTGGGAAATTATGGGCTTGAGATCAGCAGGCCCGATCCATTTAGAGATACCCACAGAAGTGGCCTGCAGTTTTGGCCTATAATGGAAGTCCACTAGTGCAGCCAGCTATTCATGTGTCACAGACACCATGTTGATGAAGTGGGACCACGATGATTACCCACGCAACAGATAACTTGCACAAATACTCTGAGAATCAATACTAATGAGGATAGGTAGCAACTCACCCATATAGATGATCACTGAGCCACAGGCAGTCACATAGAAAACACACACACACACTTACAACTAAATTTTTGGCCATAGCCTTAGTCAGAAAACGAGAGCGCAGACACATTCACACAATCACTCGGACACAACTCATGCATTGTCTCCGGCCGCTGCATCAACAATCTCTGAGAATCAGATCCAAACAAACCACTGCTCACGCCTCCCAGCCCCTCATCGGCAGCTGCTCGCCTAGCAGCAAGTAATGGTGGCAGCACTGACTGCAAGCTGAGGGGAGGGGTGGGAAGGGGATAAGCAGTAAGAATGAGAGAGTAGGGAAGCGGCGCACGTACTTAGCGGCGCCCAGCCAGCAACAAAGCATGACATCTCAGTAAACGAACAATTTCATGCTACTGAGACAAAAAACAAGATTTTTCCAGTACCCCCCCCCCCCCAAATTTCCCTGATACGCTTGAAATTCCACGATTTGCAGAACTTGTGGCAACCCTGATTGTTAAGATAACTACAGTAAGACAAATGTTCAAATGGCTATACAGGTGGCTGCTAGTCCGATCCAAACCAAAAACTTTTTATTTTGTGTTCATAGCTCAAACAGGAACTGAGCAACAAGGACAGCCCCTCCACACACACACACACACACACACACACAAAACGTCACATGGCTTAATAACAACAACAATAATAATAATGATGATGAAGATAAACAATAACAGCTTAATAGCTAAATTCATTCAACAAACTTAAAATGCTCATACATGAAGAATTTAAATACGAACAATACTGTTGATTGTCGCTTTCTCACTCATGTGAATCTAAACTATTCGTGTAGGGAATAAAAGACTTCTGCAATTATAAAGCTTTTAATTGGGATTTAAACCTACAGTTTCAATTAGCAATGCCCTTCTCTTGTGTAAGCAATAAATATCAGCAAACTACAGTGATGGGCCAAAACATTATGACACACTGTGAGAATGAAAACTAACTGGTGGTGGTACAGGCATGTGATGTGGTAAGGAAGGTATGTAAATAAAGCAGAGACAAATTAAGAACTATTCCAACAATTTGGGCCACGAAGGGGGAAATACACTCACATAAGTGACTTTCGTCAATTTCGTCAACAAAGAGCAGATCTTGGTGGCCTGAACCCAGGGAAGGAGCATCTTGAAAATGGTGAAGCCAGTCAGCTGTTTGTCTGCTACTAGCACGAGTATCTACGTAAGTGGCTGCCACTACATCTGGATAGGGATTTTAAATGTTTTCCTTCCAAATGTGGGTCTAATGTATTGCCACTGCCCCGCGTTCCTCGATAAATACAGTCAAATGAAAACGGTTAGCTTGTATTCACTGTAACATACTGTTGCTCTGCAGTGGATCTACTTAATCCCATTCCTGATATCCAGGCGGAGCTTCAAGGAATCCTCAGAACCTTAGGCCCCCTAGAAAACCTTACACCAGGCTCCATCAACCTCCTGACCCCACCGACACCCCGCACCCCTACCTTCTACCTTCTTCCTAAAATTCACAAACCCAACCATCCCGGCCGCCCCATTGTAGTTGGTTACCAAGCCCCCACTGAACGTATCTCTGCCTATGTAGATCAACACCTTCAACCCATTACATGCAGTCTCCCATCCTTCATCAAAGACACGAACCACTTTCCTGAACGCCTGGAATCCTTACCCAATCTGTTACCCCCGGAAACCATCCTTGTAACCATTGATGCCACTTCCTTATACACAAATACTCCGCACGTCCAGGTCCTCGCTGTGATGAAGCACTACTTTCACGCCGATCACCTGCCACCCTACCTAAAACCTCTTTCCTCATTACCTTAGCCAGCTTCATCCTGACCCACAACTTCTTCACTTTCGAAGGCCAGACATACCAATAATTAAAGGGAACAGCCATGGGTGCCAGGATGGCCCCCTCGTACGCCAACCTATTCATGGGTCGCTTAGAGGAAGCCTTCTTGGTTACCCAGGCCTGCCAACCCAAAGTTTGGTACAGATTTATTTATGACATCTTCATGATCTGGACTCACGTGAAGAAGAACTCCAGAATTTCCTCTCCAACCTAAACTCCTTTGGTTCCATCAGATTCACCTGGTCCTACTCCAAATCCCATGCCACTTTCCTTGACGTTGACCTTCATCTGTCCAATGGCCAGCTTCACACGTCTGTCCACATCAAACCCACCAACAAGCAACAGTACCTCCATTATGACAGCTGCCACCCATTCCACATCAAACGGTCCCTTCCCTACAGCCTAGGTCTTCTTGGCAAACGAATCTGCTCCAGTCCGGAATCCCTGAACCATTACACCAAAAACCTGAAAACAACTTTCGCATCCCGCAACTACCCTCCCGACCTGGTACAGAAGCAAATAACCAGAGCCACTTCCTCATCCCCTCAAACCCAGAACCTCCCAAAAAGAACCCCAAAAGTGCCAAACGTGTGACAGGATACTTTCCGGGACTGGATCAGACTCTGAATGTGGCTCTCCAGCAGGGATACGACTTCCTCAAATCCTGCCCTGAAATTAGATCCATCCTTCATGAAATCCTCCCCACTCCACCAAGAGTGTCTTTCCGCGGTCCACCTAACCTTCGTAACCTCTTAGTTCATCCCCATGAAATCCCCAAAATACCTTCCCTACCCTCTGGCTCCCACCCTTGTAACCGCCCCCGGTGTAAAACCTGTCCCATACACCCTCCCACCACCACCTACTCCAGTCCTGTAACCCAGAAGGCGTACACGATCAAAGGCAGAGCCACGTGTGATGGCACCCACGTGATTTACCAACTGACCTGCCTACACTGTGAAGCTTTCTATGTGGGAATGACCAGCAATAAACTGTCAATTCGCATGAATGGACACAGGCAGACAGTGTTTGTTGGTAATGATGATCACCCTGTGGCTAAACATGCCTTGGTGCACGGCCAGCACATCTTGGCACAGTGTTACACCGTCCGGGTTATCTGGATACTTCCCTCTAACACCAACCTGTCAGAACTCCGGAGATGGGAACTTGCCCTTCAGTATATCTTCTCTTCTCGTTATCCGCCCGGCCTCAACCTCCACTAATTTCAAGTTGCCACCGCTCATACCTCACCTGTCTTTCAACAACATATTTGCCTCTGTACTTCCGCCTGGACTGACATCTCTGCCCAAACTCTTTGCCTTTACAAATGTCTGCTTGTGTCTGTGTATGTGCGGATGGATATGTGTGTGTGTGTGTGTGTGTGTGTGTGTGTGTGTGTGTGTGTGTGTGTGTGTGTGTGTGTGTGCGTGCGAGTGTACACCTGTCATTTTTTCCCCATAAGGTAAGTCTTTCCGCTCCCGGGATTGGAATGACTCTTTACCCTCTCCCTTAAAACCCACATCCTTTCGTCTTTCCCTCTCCTTCCCTCTTTCTTGATGAAGCAACCGTTGGTTGCGAAAGCTTGAATTTTGTGTGTATGTTTGTGTGTCTATCAACCTGCCAGCGCTTTCGTTTGGTAAGTCACATCATCTTTGTTTTTAGATATATTTTTCCCACGTGGAATGTTTCCCTCTATTATATATGTTCTCACAGCAGAGTGCACGCAGAATAACATGGCCGATAGATGCACAGTCAACAGGGCAAGTGTGGGAGAATGGTAGTGATGGGGGTTGAGGGCAGGCAGGCACTGTGTTGTAGGGGACATGACAAGTGATGGAGAGGAAGTGCCATTCTAAACTGAAGCCTACGATCATATTTTTTGTAAATATTAAGTAGTCCCTCCACATTCACAGTCACATGGTATCCAACCAAAAAAATCTACTGTCACCTCCACTTTGATTAGAATCTAATTAGAAGTCTGATGAAAATGCAACAGAAGTGCCAATTTATTTTCACCTGACTTGTTAAGCATTTGTTGTTTTCAGAGGAGCATCATGGGTGGCAAATTCTGAGTAAAACCTACATTTCTCTTGTTGCCATGTTAAATTTGCTGCTTCTATCTAAACACAGTGGTGCTTACACAATGTCGTCTCATTAACATGTTGTACAGGCAAGAGAATAAGCTTAAGTGAGGAACTGAGGAAAAAGTAAGGTCAACAGCTTTTGAAAAAGCACATCTTCTATACAAAAATAAATGTGTAATGTCTTCTCTTTTGTTGTTCCAAAACCCATAGCATTTCTTGTTTCACCAGTTATCGATGGCCCTTAAAAATTACAATCTCTCATTGAAAAAGTCTGTAGTTAATGGAATAACATAGTAGATAATGGAAGTTTCACATAATAACCATATGGCAAAATATCTCCTCTTTGTATGCTGTCTCGTTTCGATGTCTCAAAGCGTTTATCAAGTTTGAGGAATGTTACGGGTGTTTCATTCCAGCTTTATCACTAGTACATGCAATCATAAATAAGTGCACTACATGAGACCATTTTTCTCGAGATTAGTGACAAATAGAGACGTCCACCAAAGTCAAAAGAAAATTCAATATGTTAGCTAAATTTCACACTCAGCACCATATTACGTAATATGTGCCAATCACAAAAATCAAAGCTACCCCTAATTTCCATTGCATTTTTTTTTTCCCGAATTCAGTGCAGTGTCTTACTTAGATACAAGTATCACAATAACTATGACAATTAACAAAATGATGAGCAAGTCATCGTGAAGCTGACATATAAAGATATAGGTAACGCAAAAATGGAATCTTTACCAAATAGTTTCTGTAAATAATTTGAGGATGACTGCAGAGCGAGCACCTAGATACTGTCATCATAGCGCAATGGCAACTAGCCAAAAGCAGGCCAACAATGTCTGCTTCCTCTTCAGAACAAATGAATGAACTCACCCAGTGCTTTAAACGTAAATTAATCACTACACATCAGTCACCAAATCCTGCACAGATCTTACATTCATTTTCAGAAGTTAAGATTTAAATCCCAAAATTCAGTAAATACATTGTCTAATGAACCTTGTGTAATGTGTAGATGGAATATTGCACCTAATGAAGAACTGTTGATGAAATCCATAACAATCACTTACAAAATGTAATGTACAGTGAGCTACATTTAACAATAATACAATATAAACAACCGTGGTAAATTTATTACCAATGGGTTAGACACACACACGTGTTCTGCATCTCTATTACTTCAAATTAAGATAACAACTTCAAGAGATGTTGCTGCAACAGTTGTAAAACATGTCTGCAATGAAACAAGCAAACTTTATAGAGTTGTTGCAATAATATAGAACCTATTGATCACACACTATATTTATATACCTATGAGAGATAATTAATTATAAAATGAGAATGCACTGTTAAAGAGTTGTCAAAGAGAAGCACTAATGGGATTGCAGCAGAATAGTGCCATAAGTTGCAGAAAACAATGTCATCATTCAAAAATTGTGACAATGGACAGAGGTGACATCAAGAATTACTACACATTAATGCAGCACATAGTACCATTTATTCTCTCTCAGGAATTTATGATTAGTCTCTTTTTTTGCAACATTATCTAATCTTCTTCTAGACTAAAGAAATATACCAAAAATATTATATATTATTGCAGTACATGGTACCATTTATGATCTCTCAGGAATTTCTGCAAACTTCTCCCATCTTCTGCTAGACTGAAGACATCTATCTGTCAGTTTGTTGCAACCCAATCACTCGAATATGCAATCAAAAGTGTGGACTATCTTTGTATCTACGTGATGAACTAACTAGCAGCATCTTTGGTTATGGTTAATGACTTGATTGTAGTTATCTCGTTTTCTCTGGAGGTTTTGTTCCTTCACTTTCAGTGACTGTTATATTAATAAACTGACTTACATCACCTTTATTCAACTGTGGATCACAGTGCCCACAAGTACATGCTTTCCATCAATCCTCCAAAAAATGGTCTTGAAGCATTTTCGCTTCAGTACATGTCAGTATGACTGGTTTGTACACAATGCAGATGGCGTGCTGAAAAGTAATGCCTGCAAATTTTTAATGTGAAATCTCTCATAGCTTTTTAAATAAACCAAACATTATTGACATTCTACATCTTTTTTCTTCACGCCTACATATTTTCAGCCATCTGCCACAAGAGGGCTCTGAATTGTAGTGTGTAACATGGTGGTGTGTAACGTAATTATGTTGCTGCATGAGAAACAGCATGCTGTAATTGAGCTTCAGATTTGAAGAGTTTGTCCACATATGGAGCACACGCTCCTTCAGCATGATAAATCCAGATCATACACGAATGCCGCAACAATCCGTCTTGAGTTCACTGTCATCAATTATCCTTCGTACCGTCCCGACTTTGGCAAATCCAATTTTCCTCTGTCTCCAAAACTTAAAGAACACCTCTGAGGATTACATTTTGATAGTGCTGAAGTGGTGTAAGCAGAAGTGAGGTTGTGGCTCTGTCAACAAAATAAAACGTTCTACAGTGACAGTATCAACAAACTGGCCTCTCATTGGGAGAAATGAGTTCGCCACAGGGTGGCTATGTTGAGAAAAATATATGTAGGCATGAAGAATGACAATGTTAATGTTAATAATGTGTGATTCATTTAAAAAGCTTTAAGAGTTTTTATATAAAAATTCTGAGGCTTTACTTTTCAGCATGCCCTCGTAGTTTCAGAACGGCCAGATAACGTGTGGTAGCTAATGGGCTAAATGAGATAGTTCAACTCCAATGTTTCACTGCTTGACCAGTTTCAATTTTGAAGGAGCAAAGATTTATTACACCAAGCTGCCTTGACAGGAAAACACTAGCAGCATAATGAGTACACTGTTCTACAGAAGTGACTAGCTCGACTGCCTTGAAACCAATTTATTTGTCCTGGCTTTGGGATCACGTGATTTTTGCCACTATGGTTGGCTCAAAATCAGAGCATTCATACAGTAAAACTTCACTAATCTGTCCCCTACAGGACCACGATCATGGTTGGAATGCAAAAAAGCTCATATCACAGGAACACTTTCATTAACATCACAACACAGTACAGTACAACTTTAATTTTAATCTGGAAATATTGTCTGATATATTGTTCTGTGTTAAAACAGAAACACAACGAAAAGAAAACATCAACACAGTGGAAAATCTTACACAAAAGTGTAATGTATAGTACTGCCTGCACTGTACAATACATCTGTATTGAGCAGTAAGATATTGTTAATGTGAGTGAAAGTTTAACAAATGTACACACCTTATTACAGTACTGGAATGACACACAAACGACTCATTTTGTGCAACAAGATTTCTCATAGGGAACATTTTGTAGTTTAAGCCCGACTCATGAATGTTGTACACTTTAGCAGGGATCTGCTTAAGCTCTTTAGGTGAGTTTTCAAATTTCGGAAGAATTCACTGGCAGCTGTTTCATCAGCAGAGAGAATTCCATCGGAAATAATTACATTTCGGATCCATTGCCATTTTTTTCACTACTGCAGCCAGCATTCACTTGCAGTAAGCCTTTCATTTTCATTGTGCCTTCCCTTTTATGATTGGTCCACACAACAGAGTTCCTTTTCTTCTCTCCTGCTCAAACCACATCCACAAAGCATTGACTAGATTTCATTTTTAGGCCCCTTCAAAGTCTTGCATATTTTCAGTCCTTTCTCAACATCTGTCGTCACTGAATGACTTTCAGAATTTTCCTAAATTTTTTTCTCCAGTCTTTAACAGTTTGTATGACAACCCCTATGTCTCTTGCAATGTTTCAAAGAGACTCATACTGTGTCTGTCCTTAAACATACTTTCAGTTTCTCTGCTAAAGACAGTGTCATGTGTTTGCATTTAGTTAATGCCATGATTAAGCTTTACATACTTTAATATGTAATAAGAACACTGTCACTAGTTTACATCTGAATTGTGTGCTCAACAACATTTACTGATTGCATTAGAAACAAATTATTTCATACTAAAACTCATTGAAATACTGTGCATACCAACAGCAAACTAGTCTACTTATCCAAAATGCAGACAATGAGTCATCGACAAGTGCAGACAAACGTCGCAAATGGGATGGTTGAAGTAACGGGGAGCTGGATCATCCGAGGTCAGATTAGCAAGATTCTACTGTATTAACGTCCACATTTCTTTAGAGCCCAATTATTGTAAGTAAAAATTCACAGAAAACTAAGCTCATACAGAGGCAAACTAACAGCTGTTCTTAACATGCACCACCCACAAAGTGAAGAGAAATCGGGAACGGGGTAACAAGAGAAAGATAACATTGGTAGCCTGTGTACCCTGCATCTCACTGCATGGTAACTTGCAGTGAAGACATGTATGGTTATTTGTAGATGACAATGCAGGAGGACTAAAAGAATCAAATCTAAAAGCATAACATAGCCCACCAAAGCATTTTCAAAGGATATGTTGACAGAAAAAAAAGTTTAGCACTGTAAAGGAGTATAAGATATTTGAATTCCTTGCATGTTATTGTGGTGTCACCGCCAGACACCACACTTGCTAGGTGGTAGCTTAAATCGGCCGCGGTCCATTAGTACATGTCGGACCCGCGTGTCGCCACTGGCAGTGATCGCAGACCGAGCGCCACCACACGGCAGGTCTCGAGAGACTGACTAGCACTCGCCCAGTTGTACGACGACGTTGCTAGCGACTACACTGACGAAGCCTTTCTCTCATTTGCCGAGAGACAGTTAGAATAGCCTTCAGCTAAGTTAATGGCTACGACCTAGAAAGGCGCCATTAACCATTTTAACGTTGCATGTACCTCAAGATAGAGTCTCACTTGTATCATCCAGAATGCTGTATACCAAAGGACAATATAAAAGTTAAGTGTTCTAGTAGCTACGTTCTTTTCTTTATCACATTCATTACGAATCCTGTTCCAGACTTAACGCCAGACGGCGTGAGTTGACGCGTGCCCTTTCGGCTACTTCACTGTGGACTGGCTGCCTTAACAGTCCACTACAGTTATCATGTCCAAGAAAGGGAGACTTGGCTGAATTAAAATGGATGAAATGCAAAAAAGCAATTTTTCTCCTATACTGTGCAATCTGGCTGGTTGCATGCTAAGGGACTTAACAGCAAGGTCACCAGAATCTTGCTCAACAAAGTCTTGCTTAATGAAGTCAACCAGAAATTTGATCAAATTACAAAATATGTAAGAGTAGCAGATTAAGGCCTTGCAATCAAAGCTGATGCCAGAGCTGAGAAATAATTTAAAAAGAAAGAAACTTCATGCTTAAAAACTTCATGGATGCCAGACAGATAGACAATACCAAAATTAGGTGAGAGAAATAATCAGGGTGGGGCCAGGAGAGTGTACCCCAGAAATCTGTATATGATGGAAGCCACCTCTCCCACAGATGTCCCACCCTCAAACTGTTAAACGTCCCACCGGCATTTCGATTCCTGTGTTAATTTTTCTCGAAAATATCTGCAATGATTTGGGTTAACACTCTGTGAGAATTTGGTCCTAGAATTTTCAGTAACTCAGCAATAATTCCACCTTCACCAGATGTTCTATTGTTTTTTTTAATTTAATGTGTTTGTGAATTTCTTCTTGTGAAGGTGGAGATGATTAAGCATGTGTATAAGTAGGTCTTTCTTTAGGGAACCTCAAAGGTGGTTCCGGACAGTTAGGATGTGTTGAGAAATACTGTGCCAGTTCCTTGCAGTTTTCCTGGTTAGTGAGTGTAAGTTTTCCATCAGATTTCTCGAAAAATAAATTCTGTGTGCTGTACCCGCAAATTTTTTCTGCATAAGTTCTGTAAAAATTTTGTGTATTGGAGTTGCGGAAGTTTTCTTCGATTAACTTCAGTTGGGTTTTCAGGTATTTTCTTTTGATCTGCCTAATGATTTTTCCACTTTTTTGCTAGTTTCATAAAAGTAGTGAAGATTTTCCAATGTTTTCTTTCTGTTGTAGTTAAGTTTTCCCAAAGCTTTATCACACTATATCCCACCATGGATGCTTTTGTATTTTTCTTCAAGGGGACTAAATCTTTAGCCTTCTGTATTATTTTACTGTGAAATTTTTTCCAATTATCTGCCTGGACTTTTTCCAGTTCTTCTCCAAGCTTAGTTTCTTTGATTCTTCTAGTGTCAAATTTCTGCTGGTGCACTTTCTTGCAGTGGACTCTCTTTGGGGTAAATTTCATTTTAATCCGTGTTAGGTAGTGGTCTGAATCTATGTTTGCATCTCTGCGGACTTGTATGTCACGAACTTCCTTCTGTAGAGGATACAAGATGGCAACATGATCAATCTGATATTCACTGAGGCTCTTTTATTGGGGATTTCCAGGTCTTTTGTTTTTGGGAATTCTTCCTCAAGGATGTTGACATGATTTTAAGGTTGTTTAGTTGGCATAGTTCGATAAGCCTCTTTCCGTTTTTATTGGTAAATTTATGGGTGGGATATTTTCCTACAGTTTTCCAGTATTGTTTTTCTTTGCCTATCTAAGCACTGAAATTACTTAATAAGATTTTGATGTCCTACTTTGGAATTTTAGCAATTATTTTCTCAAGCTCGGTCCAGAATTTCTCCACAGTATGTGGATCCTTTCTATTAGCAATGTTAGTGTGGGCATGAACATTAATGAAGGCATATTTATTGTTAGTGCACTGCATGCGCATTGTCATAAGGTCGTTGCTTATGGCGCACACATATCTTATGGAGTTTTATACTGTTATGCATGACAAAAGCCATTCTCAGAAGTGGAGCACCTTTAGCGATGCATTTTTCTGTTTTACATTTAAAGATGTGGTAATTTCCATAATCTACTGTGGCTTCATCTGTGGCTTGTGTATCTTGAAGGTCTAAAATCTGAATTTTTTGTCACTCTAACTCCTGTACTTGGTTGTGTAATTTTCCCAGTTGAATTGGAGCGTTGATATTAAATGTGCGTATGTAAGTGATAGTTTTGGATGCACGTTTGCTGGAGAACTCCGATTTTCTCTGTGTTCATGAGTGCCCAGGTCTCCCAGACACTGAAGACCCAGTTGCCGCCTGTTGGTGGATGGATTGTGTACCACCTGGTATAATATTGTTATTACTTTCATGAATCATGATAGCTTTGAATTGTTTGTCCAATGTTTCACTGGGGTTATTAGACCAGAGATTGTTAGTTCCTGGAGCAATTATTGCAGTCGCTCCTAACATGGGGAACAGACACTGACAAGAAAACCACTCATTATGGATTCAGACACATCTGGGTTTGTTATCGTTAGCTTTTATATTAACCCTAAAAGCAGAGCCGCCAGCTCTGCCATACTGATGATCTCCATCTCCGTCTTCACTGCTGCTGAAGTTAGTTAGTACATATTGCTATATAACTTCATCAAAATAGGCAAAAAATTTCTTACATTTGACATCAACCTGTTGAAGTCCAGACTATGCCCCTTTTTTTCCCCTACACAATGTACCCGTATTTTTTCTGATGTCACCCATCGTGTGTTTAGTACTTTTGAAATGCAACCCAAAGGCAGTGTTGTTTTGCCCACACATATGTTCTCTAAATCTTGTTTTAAACGGTCTACCCATCTGTTCTATATACACTGAATTGAAATCTGAATATCCCAATTTATATACTCCCGACCGATCATACATGTCTCCATTACTGCTAATATTAATGTGTTTTAATAAATTATCTGTCTTGAAAACTATTTTGATATTATGCTTTCTAAACTGCCTATCAATTTTCTCAGAAACCTTGCCTCTATAAGTCATTGAAACATAAGAACCTTTTTCTTTTTTATTCTGTTTATTCCCCTCTTTCTTTTTACTTTCAATTAAACCTTTATTTTTTATTAAAAGAATTTTTTAAAGAATTATTAGTGGGAAAGATTACTCTATAGTTGTACTTATTTTGAAGCAGACACTCATCTGATCTCAAGTTATCTGTATTTCGATTACTTCCTGCTAGATGGTGTGAATCTGTCTTTATGTCCACATCATAGCTGCCTCGGCATGTTAGCCGTTTAGTCTGATGGTAGTGGCTGTGTTATGCAGCCTTTGGCCCTAAGTGACCTTGCAGTTGTCACTATATTTCAAAGAGAATTGTATCTGGTTTACAATTATGTTATACTTCTACATTTTAGTTTTTATTTCTGTTTGACAAAAGCACTTTTCCTCGGACATTTTAAACCATGGTGTGATTACATTAAGTACATCTGTTTGTACGAGATTTATCAAACTAATCCTATTAAGTGTATGTTATTTCAATCCATATCATTATATTTTTAGGTATTCCATGTAACTTTTTATTCTGATGAAGACTGCTCTAGTTCAGTTGAAACTGTGGTCAATTGACAAAATTTTGTGCAACCAAAGTGCCTGTATATACATTCTGTAATTAAATAGCATACAGTTGCTGGATCACAGCCAATAAAATGTTTAAAATTTCATACATATGTGTGTTTATTTTTCAGACTTGTGAATTTATATCATCCATATAATCGTGGTGTCACAGCAGGACAAATTGCAAGAATTCTTGGCAATTTCTACCCTGGTGTAGTTTTTATTTATCCCACATTAGGACATGGAATGAACATTTGGGCAAGCATGGGCATAATTTGTAGTGACTTGGCTGTGCCACCATTTCCTCACTTGCCTGGTCTCTATTTCTCATAATTTTTGTAAGATGTATGGTCATAATTCCCATTACATATTCTCCAACTGATGTTTTACATTTGAAAGTGACAACGTAATTCATTGAAACCAGTAATGTAACGCCATTTTTTAAAGAAAAAAATTTTGTGTACCGCTATTACGGCTCCACTACTGTAGTGTCAAATAAACATATAAAGTTGTAAATAAGTTATACAAAACTGCAACCAGTCACTTTTTTGAATAATTATGTTTTATTCCATGAACCAGTTTTCGAACCTTTTCTGGTTTATCTTCAGATGTTTCAGGAAGTTACATCATCATTGCTAGCATAATGCTGGGTGCTGGCTCTATGATGTAAAGATGGAACCCACTTTAATGTATCACCATGACTATAGCTTATCTGTCAATATGAACATAAATTTAGTTTTTTACTTACTGCGACAGTATAGGCAGCTTTTTTCGGTTAGTGTCCATCTGTCTACCTCCATTTTGATGTCCAGTTGTTATATTACTACACACTTCCACACAAACTATATTAATTTACACTCTGACAGCGCGACTTTTCCAGCACCCAGCATGCGCTTTACAACTGTTGCTTGTAACAAAGATCTTGACAGAAAAATATGGCATAGGCCTACTTTGCACAGAGATGTAATTTGTTCTTCTTTAGGTGTATTGAAGTCGATAAAAGGGCAAATACTTTAATCAGACTGGTGATAGCATGAGAGCACAAAATAAAATAAATAAATAAATAAGTTATTACAAGAACAAACTTCAGGTGATCTGATATCTTATTTCTATTTGTAAATTACATATAATACACGCAGTTTATAGGATTTTTTTTGTTTTGTTTTTAAATCATGATTGGCATTAACATGAATACCCAGGAATCAATGATACAGAGTTATTGTATCTGCAGTGAGATGCAGCTGTCTGTTACACTAGGACCTTTATATTTATATTTAAATTAATAACAAACCTTCAGATGAACTGTTGACTTATTTCTGTTGATCTGGGGCATTAGCAAGAGTAGATTCTGTTTATTTAAGCTAAAGGTATTTGTATAAAAGTTATAGTGATTGTAATGGACTAAAGCTGTTTGTATGGCTGTACACTTTATATTTAAAAAAAAGACGAACAAAAGTTCTTTAACTGTTGACTTATTTATTATTCTTACATTAAAATGATCTGGAATATTGGTAAAGGCAGCTTCTGTTTGTTCCAGCTAGAAGTAATATGTATAAAAGTATTGATTTATGTTAGCAGCAGAGGGCTTGAACATTTAGAAATATAGTACAGAGTTTATTCTGTGGTAGGATATTACATTGGCACCGGTGTAGTTAGGATGTAAGGAGAGGGAGAGGGGTGGGGGGGGGGGGGACAGTGTAGGGTTCATTGAATGGTTACTAGGTACTGAAGGAAAAATTTGTTTCTCAGTTCAATTTGATCATTGAGTAGGTAGTCAGGTGCAGCATTTATGTAGATAAATATTTCAATTTCTTCCAGAAGGTCAAGTATTGTGACTTTGTTGGCCAAATGGACCATTTGGAGATTCTGCTCTATGTTGTTTGCAGAATGATTGTGTTGGGCAAGATGTGAGGTAAAGTTGGACTTATCCAGGTTGTTAAGACGGAGTGCAATTATGTGTTCTTTAAATCTTGTTGTGAAGCTTCTACCAGTTTGTCCAATGTATAAGCTTGGACATGAGTCGCAAATGAGCTTGTACACTCTTGACTTTTGACACTGTTGTATAGTGGTTTTGGTGCTGTGTATGACTTTATTTTGTATTTTGTTGTTGGTGAAGAAACTTATTTTTATGTTGTATGTCTTGAAGAGGTTGGCAATTTGGTGAGGAATCTTCCCTAAGAAAGGCAGGCTAATAAATGTGGTCTTCTTGTTTGTGGGTGGTTCTTCAGCAGGTGGTTGATTTAATTCTTCTGTATGGATTAGTTTATCTATTATTGCAGGGTTGTACCCATTGCTGGAGGCAATTGATTTAATGATTTTTGTTTCTTTCTGTCTTTCACTTGTTTCCATTGGGATTTTAAGCATGCGATTAAACATTGTTCTGAAGAATGCTTTTTTATGTTGGTCTGGATGGCAAGAGGATTTGTGTATGGTACCACTGGTGGATGTTCGCTTTCTGAAAATTTGAAATTTATGCTTTTGATTTTTATTTGAGATTGTTAGATCAAGATAGTTAATGCATTATGGCGTTTCATGTTCTACTGTGAATTGAATTTTATTGTGTATTTTATTAACCCTAGGACGCCTAAGGGGGGGGGGGGGGTTCGTTGAACTATAATTTTTTTATGTCCGTCCTTTTGCCCAAGTAACTTTCATACTACATATTCCCTTTGAGTTATTGTTTGTTGGCTATTTTATGAAACGTTAGTGTCAATATATTTTATAGAAAATTCCTGCTTCAAAAGAAAAAATAAATAAAACTTATTATGGGTCCAACAACCCTCCCCCCCCTCCCCCCTTAGGCTTCCATGCTATAGAAAATTTCCCTTAGTAGGATTTCACATTTCTCATCTTTACAACAATGCAAGTTAGTTTCTTGTTGGTTGGTATTCTTGATATTCGCAACAATCGGTCTACTTTCAGAGGAAGTGATTGCTGATGTCAGTCAGCTGTTATTTATCTTGTAAACTTGCAGTGAGTTAGTGCAGTTCCCAACACGTAGGCCTCCAGCAACTTTGGTGTCCTACACAGCAAAAACGAAACCAAGTAAAGACTTACTGATGTGTACAACAATGCACCAAGATAAAAGCACTGTTGGAGGAGAGAAGAATAAAACCGAGATAAATGCTTATTATAATTCCACTAAAGGTGGAATTGATACCATTGATCAAATGGCGCATATGTACACCTGCAAGAGGGGAACAGAGAGATGTCCTCTATCTGTATCTTACTCTCTCATCAACATTTGTACTATCAATACAACCACCATATTCATCCAGCAACATCCAAGATGGACTGAGAAGAAACACAACAAACGGAAACTTTATCTTCTGCAAGCTGGGATGAAACTAGTGAAATTGCAGGTAGAAGAAAGAAGTGCCAATGCAAGAGGGTCATCTAACCAAATTGATCAATCAATGGAGACTATACTACAAAAGAAAATCAAAGATGTGACAACAGAAGCACGTCAGCCTCCTGCAGGGAAAGGTCGGTGCCATATTTGTGTAAGAAAGGCTAAAACAAAGAAGCAGAAGTACAACAATCTAAGTGAACCAAAACAGTATTGTGGACAGTGTCATAAACATGTGTGTAACACACATTCAGAAAAAATTGTGAAGTGTGTCTCTTGCCTTGAAGTTGAGGACTCAGAGTAGTCTATTGTATATGAACACATCTGTATTTTGTATTGTAATATGTCAATTTTTTATTCACTCAATCCAATATTTATAACAATTAACAACATTATTAAACCGATGCCTTAGTTAAAATACATGAACCATTTTGAAAGTTGTAATTTTTCATCAGTACACTTATTTAATACCTGTGGACACGCCGAACACCCCCCCCCCCCCCCCCAGGCATCCAAGTTTTTTTAACTTCTACAAGATTTAGAGGCTTGGGCATCCTAGGGTTAAGTTCTTCGGCTAGATTATATAATTCTTCTGTTGTTCCACTGAACAGAATGAGAGTGTCATCAACATGGCATTTGTAATAAAGCAGCTTATCTTTTAGTTGGGTTCGGGATCTAAAAAAGTTGTTTCCACGGTTACTGATTTATATTTCTGCTAGCAAGCCGGCAAGACTACTACCCATTGCCAGCCCATCTTTCTGAATGTAAAACTTGTCGCTGAACAGGAAGTAGTTGTGAGATAATATAAGCTCCAGGATCTCTATGAGTTCTTAGATTTCAGCTCTACCCATTGTCCCATGTTTGAGTAAGTTATTTCTTATTACACTAAAGCTTTTAAAGCTTCAATAATAAAATCCTAAGTATACTCTTACACTGAACTGTGATAAGATTTCCTTAAATTTGAAGTCCTTTTTTCAGTTTCTGTGTAGCAATGAAGTCTAAGCATGCATTTCACAGTGGTCTCCTGTGAACATAAATCTTGTAGAAGATTGCTGGAGCACAGCAAATGTACGAGGTGTGATTGGAAAGTTTTAAGAAAGGGCTTGTAATTGTACAATGGTGGTATTTACATGCTACAGTGATGCATCTCCTTCACAATAGTCTGCTTCTGACTGAACACACCGACTCCAATGGTGTTTCCACTTTTGGAAACATCCCCGGAAATTTTTTTCCTGAAGTGCGCTAAGGACACACTGTTTTTGCCTGGATGTCTTCAATTGAATCGAATCGCTTCCCTTTCAGTAAAAATTTCAGTTGAGAAAACTTGTAGAAGTCCCCAAGGGGCCAAATCAGGGGAGTATAGCCGTTGTGGAGCACAGGAATTTTGAATTTGGTCAAAAATTCAATGACGGAAAAGGCACAATGAGCCGGAGCATTGTCATGGTGTAGCACCTAACTCCTGTCTTTCCACAATGCAGTCCTTTTCTTCCTCATCTTTTCGCGCAAACGCTCAAGGACACATTTGTAGTATTCCTGGTTAATTGTCTGTACTCCAGGGGTAAATTCATGATCCACAATACCAGTAGAATCGAAAAAAGTAACGAACATAGTCTTCACCTTCGACCGACTTTGCCGTGCTTTTTTCAGTCGTGGTGAACCTGGAGTCTTCCACTGCGAAGACTGCACTTTGGTTTCAGGATTGTATCCATATACCCACGATTCGTCACCTGTAATTTCCCTATTTAACACATCTGGGTCATTTTTAGTCCGATTAATCAGTTCTTGATACACTTCAAGTTGGTGTTGTCTCTGGGCACTTGACAACACTTTTGGAATGAATTTTGCGGACACTCAACGCATGTTCAGATCTTCAGTTGAAACTGACTGAATGCATAGAAACTTAAATTAAGTTCGTCAGCCATCTCCCTAATTGTAAGTCCACGATCAGAGTGCACTAAGTCATGAACTTTCACATTTTCATTCGTTTTGAGGTGGAAGGGCGGCCGGACTGTGGTTCATCTTCAAATGATTCACGGCCATTTTTGAACCTGTTGAACTAGACAAAAACATTTGACTGGCTCATACAATTATCTCCAAAAGCTGTTTTTAATAGTTCGTACGTCTCAGAAGCTGATTTCCCAGTTTTAAAACAAAATTTCACACGAACTTGTTTCTCCATTTTTACGTCCATTTTCACGGAAACAGAATACGGCAACAAGCTCTAACAGACCCGCACTCAACCAGCTGCCACCCAGTCAGAGGGCGTTCAAGGACAGGGCAATGACTCACTCCACACCCTCCATGTACCTGCCAGCCAAACCAGTAAGCAGTAAGCAGTAGCAGATCCATTCTTAAAACTTTCCAATCACACCTCGTATTTATCTTCCTTTTTTCCTTCCTTTTTTTATGCACGCACTTTATCACTACACCACGAAACAAACTATGCTGCTCTCAGCCGTTGTCCTGGCTGTACAGCTAGAGGGCAATGGTATTGTTTTCACAATCGCAGCAGAATTTAATTCATCATACTTCGGCAAATTTGCATGAACTCCCTCATGAATCAATACATCTATTACTCAAAACAGGATCAAAACACCTACAGTGGTTCCTGAGATTATCACAAACATACAGACAGAAGCAGGCAAGGTATTTTCCCATGTGAAAGTACACTATTCCCCTGGTGAAAGTTCTTTTTCCCATGTTAAGTGACAACATGCTTATTAATCCTTTGAATGATGGAAGTTTTATACACCAGCATAGAATTTCCCGGCACTTTAGGACATGAACCCAGCAAACAACAATGTGTTTTGGAAAAATCTTTGATTCGCGGTAACATTTACACTGCAAATGGCTCTGAGCACTATGGGACTTAACTTCTGAGGTCATCAGTCCCCTAGAACTTAGAACTACTTAAACCTAACTAAGCTAAGGACATCACACACATCCATGCCCGAGGCAGGATTCGAACCTGCGACCGTAGCGGTCGTGCGGTTCCAGACTGTAGCGCCTAGAACCGCTCTGCCACTCCGTCCGGCCACATTTACACTGCATATTTTTGTATTATGAAAGTATAAACACAAATTCCACCAAATACAGCGCAGTAGCTTCCGAAGCATGAGACTGTTATGTGCTTTTTTACAGCCAATCAGAGTTCATGTCGTGTAATGTCACCAGCCAATGATAGCAGATATTCACATACATAGGGCACTCAATGTAGTCAACCAATAGCAAAACCATCATTAAGTAGCACGAACACAAGTAGGAAGAGTTAATGGTATAAAATTAATATAAATACAGTATAGCTACAAGAAAAGCTTGTTTGCCTCCTGCCCCCCCTCCCCCCTTTAACGTGTGATTATGCAGTATTATAGGAGCACAGCTTAAATTGCGGCAGCTGAATATTTCTGACTAGTACAATTATAAATTTCACTACTGTGCACTGAACATTTCACGGGTTACCTGGCTAAATACATGTTCTGTTGAGCACTTCGACTTTTTCACAAAAAAGCAATTACATGTGAAATTGCTCAAGAACTCACTTCATGTGCCCCCCTCCCTCTCTCCGATAGTTACACTCTTTGCCATCATTACTGCTTAAGTTGTAAGCTATGAAAGAACTAAAATAAATATGAAAAACTAATCTCAAAGCTTGGTCTTTTTTAGCGCATGTTACCCTTTAAGATATATCAAACACAAATATGCCAATAACATTTTACATAATAGCATTTACGGCTGGCCTTTTGGGCCTGAAATTTTTCTAAGTGGCTGGTCCTCATTGTTAAGTTCTGAATGAGAGCCTAGCACTCCACGATTGAAGAAATTCATCACACGTTCTCACACGTAACATAATTTATCTTGCGTAAATGAAAATTTACTTTGAAAGTAACACTTCTCAAACCACCATTCACAACATTTTTCTGCGGCCTGTTAGAAATATAAACAGTTTTGATGTCACACTCATCAAAACGAGACCCATAAGAAAAACAGGCTGTGGAGCACACCTCACAGCACACGACACTGCAGGTCTTACACGAGTGGCAGCGGCCATCTCTGGCCCGGAGTGAGTAACTATTCCAGATAAGTTTAATAATTCTTGACTATGTTTTTAAATGCATGCAAGCTCTCAATAGCACACAACAAAGTTAAGGCCTTTAGTGGGCACCTTTTCTGTTTCATACTGATTTCCCATGAGCCCTACATTGGGGGTGAGCATTCGCGAAGTGTGGAGGGCAAGCTGACTAGTACGATGTCACTTTTTCGTTGCAGGACCTGTATTTCTAGGGGGCCCTGCATCAAAAGCAATTTTGTTGTTATAAAGTACTGCATACTCTTGACACATTTTGTTGTTGGCAGATGTGTGAGTGTGCACAGTGTTTTATTGTTGTGTGGGGCGCATTTTCTTTGAAGCTGCAGTTTTATTTTGGTGTTATTCTATTCTTTATTTGTTTACGTTTTACTGCTGCAGTATGATTCTGCAGTAGTGGGCTAAAGTAAAACTTATTGTTGGAGTATCCGTTCTTACCAGTCAAAATTACAAGAATTTAACTGAAAAGTAAAACAATGAAAATTTACTGTAATCCTAAAAAATTGGCATGAAAAGATTCAGAATCAGATTTCTTTTGTTACATAGGTTTTAATATATGAGCAGATTCTAAGTAAACATTATCCTAGAAAGATAGTGGGGAATAGATAAACAAACTGTGCCAGACTTTACCATGACCAGTACAACTTCCATGTAAAATGAACACAACACAATAAAAGTACCTCAGATTAAAAACAGCTGTCAGATATGAGGCAATAACTTTGTACTAATTGTTAAGAAAAGTCTGTTCCAGGTTCACACATTAATTTTAAACAAAATGGGATTCTTCAAGAACAACAGTTAATGAACATTCATATTCTATGACATATATTTCCAAATCTCTTAATACTTCATTATGAGAAGGAAAGATGCTACTCACCATATAGCAGAGATGCTGAGTCACAGAGAGGCACAACAAAAAGATTTTCACACTTACAGCTTTCAGCCAATGGCCTTTGTCAACAGTAGACACACATACGCACACACAAACTCATGCAAATGCAACTCACACACACGACTGCAGTAGGCAACTGAAACCACAATTCAGTTCAGTTCCAGTTGCCAGAGACTGCAGTCATGTGTGTGAGTTGCATTTGCGTGAGTGTTTGTGTGCGTATGTGTGTGTATTGTTGACAAAGGCCATTGGCCGAAAGCTTTAAGTGTAGAAATCTTTTTGTTGTGCCTATCTGCGATTCAGCATCTCTGCTATATGGTGAGTAGAACTCTCCTTCTCATAAATTGTTACATTCCATCCTAGATTCTCCATTGTTTGATCTCTTAATACTTTGATTTCCACTGAAATTTTCTGCAGTTTTATTACACTTGTGTATGTTGCAACTATACAAAATAATTCACAACTATGGTCGAATATCAGTGCTCATGCATTACTGAGAAGATTTTAGAAATTAAAAACTAAATGACTTACTGTAGACACGAATTTTGGTTTTGTGCTACGCAAGTAGCCATGATGGTTGCACATTAGAAGCACAAGTACTGTACTACTCTCTCCTGGAATACAATCATCTCCATGAAGTTCTATGCGGATTCCTCCATTGACGTAGCTTATTTCCTTTGTCGTGTAACCTGCACAAGCAAGCAAAATAAGTACCACTTTTCATACACTTTCATGCATAAAACAGGCTGTAAATGTATATTCTGCATGCAACACCTAAAAATTCTTAATGTATGTCGAAAAATCAATCACAATTGTTTTCTAAATAAATACAACAAAGTTTAGTAATATCCAAAATGAATAGTTTTAACTTTAAAATCCATTCAACTCTACTAGAAAGTATCTGAAGAACTTCTGCCTTCCAGAGTAGTGTGTGTTATACTAAATAATGCACTCACCTATAGTTACAAAGTACTTTAAATAGAAAATCACAGTGCAGACTCATTCAGATAAAATATAAACTTAGCCTGTTGCCAAATTTACATTTAACCACAATTGCTGTCCAAATTTAATCCAGTTAGGAAGAATTTATCAGGTTTTGGGCCCTTGTAATTCATAGCACAGTATTCTGGGATTTAAGAAGAACAATAAACTCCACAAATACAATTCTAGGAGACTGTAATGGCTAACTGGAACACCTTGTCATACATTGTGCACTGGATAGTACTAATTTTTTGTTTTAGCTAATAATTTTGTGAAGTTTTGTTGGTATTGGTATTAGTTGTGGTTTAGTAGTATTTATACAAGTAGTTGCTTTCTCAGTAGAGATTGAATTTCGAGACCACTATTGTTAGTTCTATAAACAGTTATACTGGTGTAACTGATCTTAGGTAATGTAGTTGTATAGTTTTTTTACAGTAACTGTAAAATTTCACCATGAGTGAGAAGTGTGGGCTCTGTGGTAGGTTTGTGAGTAGTGGGTTACGGCGTGGGATTCAAATGGCTCTGAGCACTATGGGACTTAACAGCTGTGGTCATCAGTCCCCTAGAACTTAGAACTACTTAAACCTAACTAACCTAAGGACATCACACACATCCATGCCCGAGGCAGGATTCGAACCTGCGACCGTAGCAGTCGCGCGGTTCCGGACTGCGCGCCTAGAACCGCGAGACCACCACGGCCGGCTACGGCGTGGGATTGTTTCAAAGTATTTTCACTGGGGGGGGGGGGGGGGGGGCGAATGAAATGGGGAAGCCAGTGGGCATTCTAGTGAGATCCTCTGGGGGGAATGCAGAATCTGTAGTAGAAATAAGTTGATAGAGGAGCAGGAGCATAAAATTTGTGCCCTTCAGGTGCAGTTACAACACGCAAACGAAGAACTAGATAGGTGAGGAGGGTGAAGCGTGCTAGGGAATGGGAACTGGCAGTTGGCAAGATGGTAGCTAGGAGGAGGAGGTATTCAGATGAGTGGAGAGGAGCCTCTAGTAGCTGTAGGTGTATGTAACATGCAGCAGTCCTCAGCAGTTAGGAGGCCTAGGTCAGTTGCAAAGGCTAACAGAAAGAAGAAGGTTCAGCTGCTAGGTAGTTCGCATGGTAGAGGTGTGGGCCAGCAGCTGCAGAAAGTGTTGGAGGGGGTGGGGGGTGGTGGGAGGGAGGTACCAGGTCACCACCATTATGAACCCTACTGCACAGTTGGCTCAGGTGACTGACGGCATAGGGGAGTTATGTAGGAATTTTATGGAGGAGGATCAGGTAGTGATAGTAGGTGGAGCAGAGAACAGTCTTGATTGGGACGGGGAATATGATGTAGGTGGCGACCTGGTAAAGACAGCTACTCAAACTGGTGGCATTGATGTGCATTTCATGCAACTGTTTCCGCGTCATGATCAGCCTCATCTTAATGCGGCTGTTAGGCGCGTTAACATGGGGGTGGAGAGGGCGCTGATGGCAGAAGGGTCACATTTCAGTGGTACCAGTTGGGCCTATCAGTAGATCGGGTTTCACTAGGCATGGCCTGCACATCAATATGGTATGGGAAGGGGAGGCTGGCAAAGTCTATAGGTGACAGTGTAGTGGGTGGTGGTGGAATCACTCATGGAAAAATTCCTGTAGTAGTTGGTGTAAGAGCTGCAACTTTTTTAGACTGAAGTCAGCTGATATGTATGCCTGCTTAAAGGAAGTCCCTCTAACTAAGGGCTCGCCTTCAGAGGACGTCATGTTTCTAAGTAGAGAAGGAATTACCATATTTCATCAAAATATAAGAGGCATTGAAGATAAAGTTAGTGAACTGCTTATCGACGCTGATTCTGAAATTTATTGGTATATCGGAGGACCACTTAAATAATTTGACAATTCAGAGGCTTCCTTTACCAGGATACAGGTTAACTGGCTGTTTTTCAACGACTTCCTTGCAAGATGAGGGAGTGGCCATGTTCGTAGAAAACAGTATTCCATTTGAGTCCAAAGATGTTTCATGACACTGCACTGAACAGATAATTTAATGTTGTGCAGGAGCAGATGAATTTAGTGAAAGTAAACTTCTAATTGTTGTTGTTTATAGGTCCCCTAACTCCAACTTCAGAGCATTTCTGCTCAAGCTAGAGAGAGTTCTTGATTCACTTTATACGAAGTACCAGGAATTCAGTATTAATTTTGTATATGATGGTGCCAGAAAAAGAATGTCGGTAGAGCTCCTAGATTCATATGATCTCATGCAGACTGTGTTTTTTCCAATTAGGGTGCAGGGGAACAGTAGCACAGCCATAGACAATATCTTTATACATTCTTCATTACTAAAGGGGCATTCTGTTAGTAAAAGGGTGAATGGCCTTTCTGACCATGATGCACAAATTTTAACACTAAAAGGCTTTTGTACTCAAACAAATGTCATATATAATTACAAACTATGTAGGAAAATTAATCCAACAGCAATAGAGAGTTTTTTAAACTTTGTCAAGGAACAAGAGTTGCAGCATTTTTATAGAGCCGATAACATAGATGATAAATATAATGCTTTCCTTAACACATTTCTCATGCTATTTGGGAACTGCTTTACATTAGAACCTTCTAAACAGGGTACCAGCAGTAATAGGCAGCCTGGACGGCTGACTAGTGGGATAAGGATATCATGTAGAACGAAGCAGGAATTATATCAAAATGTTAGAAGTAGTCACAACCAAGCTGCAGTAGCCCATTACAAACAGTACTATAAGATGATTAAAAATATTATTAGGAAGGCAAAGAGTATGTGGTATACAGATAGAATAGCTAGTTCACAGAATAAAATTAAATCCATATGGTCAGTTGTGAAGGAAGTGTCTGGTCAGCAGCACAAGGTCAACGATATAAAGTCAGTTTTTAGTAAAAATATTTATGTTACTGATAAATCAGATATATGTACATGGACTAGTAGTGCCAGTGTCGTCGTAACTGCCGTCTGTGTCACGTCTGCTGTGTAACGAGCTACGTTAATTTAAGTATTAACTGTATTTTTCTTACCTGTCACTTCTTCTTCCGTGTGTTTTTGCTTTTAGGGAGCTTTAATTGTCGAGGGCTACTAATTGTGTTCCATAGATTTCGTGTTTGTTTTGAATACAGAGTCCCTTTAGTCAGCCACAGTGCCAGTAGTGTTAGTGTTTGTTTTGAATACAGCCCAGAGACAGGTAGTGCTATTTTCATTGTTTCCTACAAGAAGTGTCAAGTAACCACAGTTTAGTCAACTATCAGCCGCCTTTAGTGAATTAGCAGTCTAGTTAAAAGTTGATTAACTCTCTACAGTAAATTGATTTCTAAGAATGGATAGGATGTGTGACTGCTGTGTACGGACGCAGGAGGAGCTGGCCACTTTTCGCGAACAGGCACACGGGGGGAGGGGTTTATTAGTGATTGGGAGTTCCAACGTTAGGCGGATGATGGAGCCCCTTGGGGAAATAGCGGAAAGGTCGGGGAAAAGGGCCAGTGTTCACTCTGTCTGCTAGCCGGGGGTCTCATCCGAGAAGTGGAGGAGGCCCTGCCGGCGGCGATAGAAAGCACTGGGTGCACCCGACTGCAAATTGTTGCTCAAGTTGGTACCAATGACTCCTGCCATCTGGGTTCAGAGGTCATCCTCAGTTCATACAGGCGGTTGGCGGAGTTGGTGAAGGCGGAAAGCCTCGCTCACGGGGTGGAATCTGAGCTAACTATTAGTAGTATAATTCCCAGAACCAATCGCGGTCCTCTGGTTTGGAGCCGAGTGGAAGGCTTAAACCAGAGGCTCAGATGATTCTGCGGAGATCTGGGGTGCAAATTTCTAGACCTCCGCAATCGGGTCCCCCTGAATAGGTCAGGCGTGCACTACACGCAGGAAGCGGCTACAAGGGTAGCGGAGTACGTGTGTGGAGTGCACATGTGGGTTTTTTAGGTTAGAGAATTCCTTCCCTAGGCCCAACAAGATGCCTCCTGAGACACGGCAAGGTAGGAGTAGGCAAAATGCAACGGGGAATAACAATATCAATCTGCTAAAGTAAACTGCAGGAGCGTCTATAGAAAGGTCCCAGAACTGCTCTCATTAATAAACGGTCACAATGCCCACATAGTACTAGGGACAGAAAGTTGGCTGAAACCAGAAGTAAACAGTAACGAAATTCTAAACTCAGATTGGAATGTATACCGCAGAGACAGGCTGGACAGTGAAGGGGGAGGCGTATTTATAGCTGTAAGAAGTGCAATAGTATCGAAGGAAATTGACGGAGATCCTAAATGTGAAATAATTTGAGTGAAGGTCACTGTTAAAGCAGGCTCAGACATGGTTAATTGGATGTCTCTATAGGCCCCCTGGCTCAGCTGCTGTTGTGGCTGAGCACCTGAAGGATAATTTGGAAAATATTTTAAGGAGATTTCCCCACCATGTTATAGTTCTGGGTGGAGATTTTAATTTGCCGGATATAGACTGGGAGACTCAAACATTCATAACGGGTGGCAGGGACAAAGAATCCAGTGAAATTTTTTAAAGTGCTTTATCTGAAAACTACCTTGAGCAGTTAAACAAAGAACCGACTCATGGCGATAACATATTAGACCTTCTAGTGACAAACAGACCCGAACTATTTGAAACAGTTAACGCAGAACAGGGAATCAGCGATCTTAAAGCGGTTACTGCATCGATGATTTCAGCCATAAATAGAAATATTAAAAAAGGTAGGAAGATTTTTCTGTTTAGAAAAAGTGACAAAAAGCAGATTTCAGAGTACCTGACGGCTCAACACAAAAGTTTTGTCTCAAGTACAGATAGTGTTGAGGATCAGTGGACAAAGTTCAAAACCATCGTACAATATGTGTTGGATGAGTATGTGCCAAGCAAGATCGTAAGAGATGGAAAAGAGCCACCATGGTACAACAACCGAGTTAGAAAACTGCTGCGGAAGCAAACGGAACTTCACAGCTAACATAAACATAGCCAAAGCCTTGCAGACAAACAAAAATTACACGAAGCGAAATGTAGTGTGAGGAGGGCTATGCGAGAGGCGTTCAATGAATTTGAAAGTAAAGTTCTATGTACTGACTTGGCAGCAAATCCCAAGAAATTTTGGTCTTATGTCAAAGCGGTAGGTGGATCAAAACAAAATTTCCAGACACTCTGTGACCAAAATGGTACTGAAACAGAGGATGACAGGCTAAAGGCCGAAATACTAAATGTCTTTTTCCAAAGCTGTTTCACAGAGGAGTCTATCAGATGTAGAATTTTGGAACACGTATTATGTTCGAGTATAATGACTTTTCCGGAGACTAGAAATCTACTCTGTAGGAATCAGGATGGGTTTCGAAAAAGACAATCATGTGAAACCCAGCTCGCGCTACTCGTCCATGAGACTCAGGGGGCCATAGACACGGGTTCCCAGGTATATGCCGTGTTCCTTGACTTCCGCAAGGCGTTCGATACAGTTCCCCACAGCCGTTTAATGAACAAAGTAAGAGCATATGGACTATCAGACCAATTGTGTGATTGGATTGAAGAGTTCCTAGATAATAGAATGCAGCAAGTCATTCTCAATGGGTAGAGGTCTTCCGAAGTAAGAGTGATTTCAGGTCTGCCGCAGGGGAGTGTCGTAGGACTGTTGCTATTCACAATATACATAAATGACCTTGTGGATGACATCAGAAGTTCACTGAGGCTTTTTGCGGATGATGCTGTGGTATATCGAGAGGTTGTAACAATGGAAAATTGTACTGAAATGCAGCAGGATCTGCAGCGAATTGATGCATGGTGCAGGGAATGTCAACTGAATCTCAATGTAGACAAGTGTAATGTCCTGCGAATACATAGAAAGAAAGATCCCTTATCATTTAGCTACAATATAGCAGGTCAGCAACTGGAAACAGTTAATTCCATAAATTATCTGGGAGTGCGCATTAGGAGTGATTTAAAATGGAATGATCATATAAAGTTGATTGTCGGTAAAGCAGATTCCAGACTGAGATTCATTGGAAGAATCCTAAGGAAATGAAATCCGAAAACAAAGGAAGTAGGTTACAGTACGCTTGTTCGCCCACTGCTTGAATACTGCTCAGCAGTGTGGGATCCGTACCAGATAGGGTTGATAGAAGAGAGAGAGAAGATCCAACGCAGAGCAGCGCGCTTCGTTACAGGATCATTTAGTAATCATGAAAGTGTTACGGAGATGATAGATAAACTCCAGTGGAAGACTCTGCAGGAGAGACACTCAGTAGCTCGTTACGGGCTTTTGTTTAAGTTTCGAGAACATACCTTCACCGAGGAGTCAAGCAGTATATTGCTCCCTCCTATGTATATCTCGCGGAGAGACCAAGAGGATGAAATCAGAGAGATTAGAGCCCACACAGAAGCATACTGACAATCCTTCTTTCGACGAACAATACGAGACTGGAATAGAAGGGAGAACTGATAGAGGTACTCAAGGTACCCTCCGCCACACACAGTCAGGTGGCTTGCGGAGTATGGATGTAGATGTAGATATTTAAAAATCGTTTTCTGAGCATTGTTGGTGAATTAAGTAAAAATTTAGTTTCTACAGGGAATCATATTACTCTCTTGGCAAATGTCTTTCCGAGACTGATGTCTGTAATACTCTTCTGTGATACAGACAAGGGGGAGATTGAGTCAATAATTAAATCACTCAAAACTAAGGACTCTCATGGATATGATGGAGTGCCTAGCAGAATAATAAAGTACTGTGCTGCACATGTTAGTCCTGTATACAGCCGTATTTGTAATTTTTCCTTAGGAATGGCCAGTTTCCTGAACAATTAAAGTACTCAGTAGTAAAACCACTTTATAAAAGGGGAGAAAGGGATAATGTAGACAATTTTAGACCTATTTCTATGCCATCAGTTTTTGCTAATGTTACTGAAAAGGCTGTGTATGTAAGGATAATTGTTCATTTTATATCACTCGATTTTCTGTCAAATGTACAGCTCGGCTTTAGAAGTTGTTTAACAACTGAACATGCTATATACTCTTTTCTCTGTGAGGTACTGGATGGGTTAAACAAAAGGTTTCAAATGCTAGGCATATTTTTTGATTTAACTAAGGCCTCTGATTGTGTTGATCACAAAATATTGCTCCAGAAGTTGGACCATTATGGAATACAGGCAGTAGCTCACAATTGGTTCACCTCTTACTTTAGCAACAGCAAAAGGTCATTATCCACAATGTTGAGAATGGCTGTGATATGGGGTCTGAGTGGGGTACGGTCAAGTGATGGGTATCACAGGGATCAGTGTTGAGGCCACTCCTGTTCCTTATTTATGCAAATGACATGCCCTGTAGCATTACAGGTAACTCTAAAATATTCCTGTTTGCTGATGACACTAGCTTGATAGCAAAGGATGTTGTGTGCAACACTGGCTTGGTTTCAAATAGTGCAGTTCATGACTTAACTTCATGGCTTGTAGAAAATAAACTAAAGCTAAATCACAGTTAGACTCAGTTTAGCAGTTTCTAACACACAATTCAACAAAACCTGACATTTTAATTTCACAGAATGGGCATATGATTAGTGAAACTGAACAGTTCAAATTTCTAGGTGTTCATATAGATAGTAAACTGTTGTGGAAATCACACATTCAGGATCTTGTTCAAAGACTTAATGCTGCCATTTTTACTATTCGAACGGTATCTCAAGTTAGTGATCGTTCAACATGTAAATTATTCTACTTTGCTTATTTTCATTTGGTTATGTCATATGCTATTATATTTTGGGGCAACTCTACCCATTCTAAAAGGACATTTTCAGCTCAGAAACGGGCGGTTTGGGCAGTAAGTGGTTTAAGTTCATGAATCTCGTCAACCCCTGCTCATGAATCTGGGTATTTTGACATTGGCCTCTCAATATATATATTCCTTACTGTCATTTCTTGTTAACAATACTAGCTTATTCTGAAGAATAAGCAGCATTCACTCACTTAATACTTGCCCGAAATCAAACCTGCGTTTGGATCGGACTTGCTTAACTCTTGTGCAGAAAGGTGTGCATTATACTGCTGTATCCATTTTCAATAAGCTACCACTCAGATCAAAAATCTTAGCAGTAATCCACGCGCTTTCAAATCTAAATTGAAGAGTTTCCTCACGGATCACTTGTTCTATTCTGTTGAGGAATTCCTTAAAAAATTAAGCTGATTCTTGTTGTATTGTTGATTGCGTTTACTTAAACTTATAGATTGACTTTTTTCAGGTTCATAAACATTTTATTTTTATCTGTTATTACTTTTATGTTGTAATTTCATGTACTGACACATTCCATGACCTTGGAGATTTGCTCCGCAATTTGGTCCTATGGAACTTGATGTATAAATAAAAAATAAAAAACCTGGTACCTACATCACTACAAGGGTGACTTGGGTTCTTCCACACAACATCAACAGCTGGAGGTAAGAAATTACTCTTCAGCATGTACTTGGTTCCTGGCAATTATTTTGGCTATACTCACAGTAATCAATTAGTTTGGTGAAAGAATGTTGCTCATACCAGCACATACGGCTGATGAAAATCAATTAAAGTCACGTTTCAAGTTACATACTCATCAGCTGATAGTGCCAGATGGTGACATGAATGACACTTGCCAAAACATTGCAAAATTTCATTGTAGCCACCTGGTTTGAAATGTGAGAGCTTTTCATCGGTTATGTTGTTGTTTACTTGCTTTTAAATTTTGATGTCTACTTACTTTTCAATTTATCTCCCCTTTTCCTCAACATAGTGGCATTATATCCTGTATTATACATTCGGAGTTTGTACAGCACACCCTCTAGCAATTTAAAATGTTCCTTGCAAAATAGAGGAGTGTGAAGATAAAACCACTTTCTAGTCAGATAACATGAATCTAGATTACATTTAATATTTACTCTGCCCCATAAATTTACTGCCAAAGAGCTGTAGAAATTTTTGTGGTACGTAGCACAAGAAGTACGTCTAGGTCAGTGTTAGCTACCAGAATGCTTTCACATGTTCTTGACAGAAAGGCACCTCCTCTGCTCACAACACAGGAGTTCCATCCTATCAACCACTGAGAGGCTTACTCACTTTGAAATCAATGTATAGTGCCTTTGTTATAACATTGTTAATTCCTTACTTATTCAGGATGGAGACAAGTGATCTAATATTATATAAAATGTTCAATAAAATTAATAAAATATTTTAATGCCAGGATCACAAGAAAATAATATTATATGGTGACTAGTTTCAGCCGCTCTCTGAAGATGGTTGCATAATGTTATTTACTTGCAATCTTGACATTAAAATATTTTATTAAATTTTTTTAAACTTTTATATAATATTAGATCGCTTGTCTCTGTCCTGAATATGTCAGGAATTAAAAAGTTTGTTATAAAGTCAACATACATCAGTTTCAAAGTGAGTAAGCCTGCCTAATGCTGCCTATGAATTGTTGATAGGATGAAATCTTAAAGATCTGGAAATCTTGTGTAGTGAGCAGAAGAGGTACCTATCGGTCAAGAAGGTGTGATACACATTCTGGTAGCTATCGCTGACGAAGATGTACGTCTCATATTGTATGGAACATACACTGAAGGAGGAGATGGTCACGGAGGTTCTGTATCACCAAAATCAGTCTCTCATTAATCTTTCATATCCTTCAATTTCGGGGGAAAAATGAAGGATTACTCTTCAATGCAATTAACATTTAAATTAGAGATCAGAATGCTGATTTCCAGGCACTTACATTGAAACCTTGAGGAAATTTATAAACTCAATTTTATGTGATTTTGCCTTGTATGTGCATGAAATGGGGGATGAGAGATATTAAAAATGCAGTGAATCAAAATCATACTCACCAACAGCTATCTGCTGTTTGTCTTCCTTTTCCAAACATACACTGATATTTTCCTTGTTATCACAAGGTGCAACTAGTGATCCGCACAAGTTGATGCGGAAACTTCCCACTTCAGTTTGCACAACATAGTCAACTTCACTGTTATGCAAGCTTGTCATATCAAACTGATGGCTATAAATTGGTTCCACCACCATACAATTTTCTCCTTTCGCAACCTACAAAACAGAATAACCTCAGTACAGATGGAAGAAAGAAATATATCAAATTAAAAGATAAAGCAAAAAGAATGAATGTAAAACTTCTGTAAATCAAAGCAGGAACACTACCTTCAATGGGCAAGCAATGTTGGTTGGCCAAATAAACGAGGTCACACAATCAGCTGACTGGCTCTCAAATATCGGTGCTCCTTTGGTATTTGTACACTGAAATTTAATTATAGTTCGATACCGTCCTTTACCATTTGGACATAATGATCCCCCTAAAAATTAAATTCAGTAATTAAACATGACAATATAAATTAATATGATGGTGCAAAATCTTGTAACTGGGTAATGTTGGTGGTTGACAGAGCTACTTTCAGATGTGGCACTGACTCTAATGAAGAAAGCGAAGGGAATCTCACGATAGTATATTTCATCTTTCAAAGAGTGACAATGTTAATAAACATAATTGAGGAAGTACGTAATTATTTGTGACAGCTCACAGCACTATTCATGCACAGAAAATCTAACCTATTTCTCACCCCTTGTCACAACCTGGATTGAGAATGCTTTCCACCTATTTTAAAGTAGCACAAGAAGTCAGCAGCTACTGTTTTTCTTGTACCCTAGTTCCTGCTAAGTAACATTTGCAGTACTCAGATCTTTGAGTAAACAGTTTCTTATTAATACCAATTACATTGCACCAAATTTTGTCTGCCATTATACAAAATTATTGTTACTCATTAAATGGCACAAACAATGCCACTAATGTGTTGGATGTTTCATGCAGTCCCTGCAGTGGTTTTGTTTTCGATCGACCAACAGCATCCACCCTGCAGTTTCAACTGTACTACTATACAGTTAATATCCCAAAAACATAGTTCAACTTTTCATGCATGTGAATTGTAGTTTCGCCTTCAGCATTCAAGAATCACTGCCCACTGTCTAATATGTACATCAGTATCTAATATGACGTGTAGGGCCTGATGACACAAATAAGCAGACAAATGAGATCGTTATTTTGTTTATTCCCTTTATTAATGTGTATGTGTGGATTTACGTCGATTTCCTTCCTTAGAGCAACTAGCTATATGTAGGGTGCATAATACTAACCTGGCACCCACCCACGTGGAAATGCGTGTAGTAAAATGGCTTTTCTGCAGTCTTTTAAGAACAATTTTGCCTGTTTCTCCTATGCAAAACGTCGTGCAGTATCACTTGTGTCCGATAAGCATTATATTACATCATGCAGTGTGTCTACCGTAGTTGGTACTTTTATTTTACACTGAATAAATCTGCATCCAACTTAACTTAAGAGTAAGTTCACCTTCTAGAGTCCTTGTTTGGAGTGTACTGAATGCTATACAGCTATTAAATACTGATTCTGTACTGGAACACTAAAATAATTTGTGAAGGAACTATGAAGTTGAAAAAGAGTGAAAATTATGGAAAAAGTCATCAATATATCTTCAGTGCCAACTGTTTACAGACTGAAAATTTGCAGTGGAATCTTTTCAAACTGGAGGTTACACATTTGCACCAAAGAAAAATTTGTCAAATAACAACAATCTGAAACAAAATAAAATATAAGGACATCACTTTGTGACTGCCCCTTGTGCTCCAACCAGCTGAGTAAATATGATAATGCTCTGGCACTAAATTCAAGTGAATTCTGCAACATTTAAACAACAGTAACTGCACTGGTCAACAACCACTCCCACACTAAACTAAAACTTTCTGTAAAGGTCTAATTACGTTATCTGTCCATTACTATATGTACTTACCAGAATAACTCATCTGCAACATACCATTTGTAACTTCAGGTCCTTTTATTACCATGCCTAGATTTATGGCTGTCCCAGCATCAGTAGTCTGGCATACTCCCACAGGTCCATCTAATGTTTTCGCATTCAGCCATGGTCGATGAGAAAATGCAAACAAACAATATCAGTGAACTCCAGAGGAAATAGACACAGATACATTTGCAGTAACAGTTTTATGAAATTCATGAACTATGTGGTCTTATGTAGTGACTAAAAAAATTGTATTAAATTCAAAATAAATGGCAAATTTGATGACGCACTTTCTTATCAATAATCTGCAACTGGCACAAATATCTTTGTAGTAATACAATTTCCAAAGCTTCTACAACTTAACTGGGGGAAAAAAAAAGAGGTTGGTAGGAGGGAAAAACTGACATGCATAATTGTCAGTGAGTTATAGAATGATTTTTTTCCCACTCTGCAACACAAGGTGTGCAGGTATGAAACTGTCTGACAGATGAACTCTGTTTCGGATTGAGAATTACTGCCTACAGAATGTCCGAGTTCAAGTCTGTGTCTTCATTCAGTACATAGTTCTTATTTGTCAGAGAGCTTCATAGTTTTTATTTGTCAGAGAGCTTCATAAACTAACTGAGTTTTTATTTGTCAGAGAGCTTCATAGTTTTTATTTGTCAGAGAGCTTCATAAACTAACTGCTTATTAAATTTAATTACATTACACATCAGATAAAAATTGGAACAGACATTACGTATAGTCTTTACCCAAGCACAATCTTATCAGAGCCAGTCAAATGAAAACCCCGCTGTAATGGAACCATGGAATTGTTCCATTCAAAAGTAATCACCACTTATGGATGAGACAATCAATTCCTGTTTCATGGAACACGGTCAGCTGCAGATGGATCCACAACCGCACTCACTCTTGGACTTGCTCCACCAACTGAAAGCGACATCCACACATATCTTTTCACATTACCTAGATGTGAAAAGTACATGGCAAAAAATTCAAGTTGTACGGAGAATGCTGCAGTGTTTCTCAAGCAAGTCACATTTTCGCAAGTTCTTCAATGCGCAGCAACATGTACACTGCATTTTTCATATTATGAAAGTATAAATACGAATTACACCAAACACAGCATATTAGTTTTGGAAGCTTTGAAAACAAGATAGCAATGAATTTTTGACAGCCAGTCACAGCTCACATCACATGATCTCGCCAGCCAATGACAGCCGATATTTCAAGAACAAGACGTGATGTAGTCAGTCAATAGCAACATTGCTGTTAAGCACCGCGAACACACAAATAGGAAAAGTTAATGATTTCAATTAGTATACATAGGGTCTAGCTACAAGAAAAGCTAAGCTTTCACATATAATATTGAGTCCTTTTTGCACATGTTATCCTTTAAGACATATCAAACACGAATGTGCCTGTAAAAGTGTAAATAATGATGTAAATGTCTGGTCTTATGGATCTGAAATTTTGCTAAGTGGCTGCTCCTTAAAATGTTAAGTTTCGAATGAGTGTCACATGCTATGTGATTTAAGAAATTAATTGAACATTCTCACATGGAACATAGCGCATCTTGCGAAAAAGGAAATTTACTTCGAAAGTGATATTTTCCTGCCACTTGTTAGGCATTAAACAGTTGCGATGTCATGCTCATTTAAATCAGTTTGTTGTTAAAAGTATTGCACAGCCTTTGTCCTAAAGCCTGTCGGCAGACCTTTGTGTGGGCACTGTGTTTTGTTGTTGTAAATGGAACATTTCCTTTGTAACTTAAGTTTTATTTAAAACACACACACACACACACACACACACACACACACACACCACCACCACCACCACCACCACACGTGATTGCCGTATTTCAACTTGATTGCTGCAGTATTTTTTCACTTCCGAAAAGCATCTGACTCAGTACCACATTTACACTTATTGTCAAAAGTTTGATTATATGCAGCGTCAAGTGAAATATGTGGCTGGATTGAGGACTTTTTGGTTGGAAGGACACAGATCGTTACCTTGGATAGAGTGTCATCATTAGATGTTGAAGTAAATTCGGGTGTACCCCAGGGAAGTGTGTTGGAACCCTTCCTGTACATGTTGTATATTAACGACCTTGCAGACAATATTAATAGTATATCGCGCTTTTTGCAAATGATGCAATTATCTACAATGAAGTACTGAAAGAAGCTGCATAAATATTCAGTCAAACCTTGATAAGAATTCAAAGTGGTGCAAAGATTTGCAACTTGCTTATGTAAAACTGTGCACTTCACAAAACACACACACAAATAACAACATAGAATCCCTTGACTATAATATCAATGAGTAACTGTTGGACTCAGACAACTCATATAAATACCTGAGTGTAACAATCTGTAGTGACATGAAATGGAATGGTCACATAGGCTCAGTCGTGTGTAAAGTAGGTGGTAGACTTCAGTTTATTGGTAGAATATTGGTGAACTGCAATCAGTATACAAAGGAGATAGCTTACACATCACTCGTGTGACCCATCCTAGAGAATTGTGCAAGTGTGTGGGACCCGTACCAAATAGGACAAACGGGGCATCAATTTATACACAGAAGGGAAGCACGAATGGTCACAGGTTTGTTTAATCCATAGGAGAACATCACAGATATACTGAAGGAACTGAACTGGAAGACTCTCGATGATAGATGTAAATTATCACAAGAAAGTCTATTGACAAAGTTTCAAGAACTGGTTTTACTTGGTGGCTCATCCGGCCCCGGTAGCTGAGTGGTCAGTGTGATGGAATGTCAATCCTAAGGTCCCGGGTTCGATTCCCGGCTGGGTCGGAGATTTTCTCCGCTCAGGGACTGGGTGTTGTGTTGTCCGAATCATCATCATTTCATCCCCATTGACGCGCAGGTCGCCTAAGTGGCGTCAACTCGAAAGAACTGCACCAGGCGAACGGTCTACCTGACGGGAGGCCCTAACCACATGACATTTCATTTTCATTTTCACTTGGTGGCTCTACAAATATACTACAATCCCCTACATATCACTAACACTGAACAATGGGAATAGAATTAGAATAATTACTGCATGCACAGAGGCTTCTGAACAATTATATATGAACGGAACAAGAAGAAACCCTAATAACAGGTAAAATGGGATGCACCCACCGCCATGTACCTCATGGCAGTTTGCAGTATATATACGCAGATGCAGAAAGAAATTATGAAATAATTATAACATTGATGAGAATAGTGTGTGTGTGGGGTGGAGGGGTGGGGAGGGGTGATAGGGGGAGCGGGAGAGGTAGGAGGCACAGCTTAAATTGCGGCAGCTGAATATTTCTGAAAAGCCCGATCACAAATTTCACTGCTGTGCACCACACAATTCGTGGGTTACTTGGCTGAATACACGTTCCACCAAGCACTTTAACTTTTCTACAGAAAAGCCAGTTAAGTGTGAAATTGCATCATTACTGCATGATTTATAATCTATGAAAGAACTAAAATAAATATAAAAAACTAACGTTGAAGCTTGGTCTTTTTAGCTTGTGTTATGCTTTAAGATATATCATATACAAATACACAAAGTGCCAGTAAAATTTTAAATAATGGCACAAATCTCTGGTCTTCTGGGGCCAAAATTATTCTAAATGCTTGGTCCTCAAAGTGTGAAATTTTGAATAAGAGTCAAATGCTCTGTGATGCAAGAAATTCATTACACATTCTCACACACAACACGACTCATCTTATGTAAAAGGAAATTTACTTTGAAAGTAATGCTTCTCAAACCACCATTCCCAATATTTTCCTGTAGCCTGTTAGAAATGTCAACAGTTGCAATGTCACACTTATTAAAAGCAGTTTGCTGTTACGATATTTTATATAGTCTTTAGCTTAAATCCTTTGACACATTTGAAAACTTGTGTGTGGACTATGTTTTGGTGCTATAAATAAAACATATTCTTTGCAACAAAGTTTTATTTTGGTACTATTCTCAAGTTTATGTTTTATTGCTGCAGTATTACTCTGCAGTAGCAGTATTACAGTAGTAGGTCTTCCGAGTCAAAATTATAAAAATCTAACTGAAAACTAAACAATGAAAATTCTTGGAATTCTAAAAAATTCCCAGGTTTTTCCCAGATGAAAAAATTCCCTTGTTTTTGCCACATTTCCTGGTTCTTCCTGGGCATATACACCCAGCTGAAACTGACTGCAGAAGGATCCTACAGCACGCCAACACACATTTTGCCTAACACCCATGAAGGTAAGATAAGAGATATTAGGGGTCGCATGGAGGCAGACACACACTCGTTTTTCCCTTGCTGTATTTTTGAATGGGGCATGAAAGGAAATGACTAGTAGAAGTACAAGGTACCCTCTATCAAGCATTATACAGTGGTTTGCGGATTATGTATGTATGTATGTACGTATGTATGCATGCATGCAGGTCAGAGAAAAAAGGAACATCTTGTAAAAGACTAGATTAGATTAGATTAGATTAGATTAGATTAATACAAGTTCCATGGATCGTGAATACGATATTTCGTAATGATGTGGAACGAGTCGAATTTTCCAATACATGACATAATTAGGTTAATTTAACAACATACTTAAATTAATATAACAACTTTATTTTTTTGTGTTTTTTTATTTTTCTTTATTTATTTTTTTTCCTTAGTTTATATCTAAAAATTCCTCTATGGAGTAGAAGGAGTCATTCAGAAATTCTTTTAATTTCTTCTTAAATACTTGTTGGTTATCTGTCAGACGTTTGATACTATTTGGTAAGTGACCAAAGACTTTAGTGCCAGTATAATTCACCCCTTTCTGTGCCAAAGTTAGATTTAATCTTGAATAGTGAAGATCATCCTTTCTCCTAGTATTGTAGTTATGCACACTGCTATTACTTTTGAATTGGGTTTGGTTGTTAATAACAAATTTCAGAAGAGAGTATATATACTGAGAAGCTACTGTGAATATTCCTAGATCCTTAAATAAATGTCTGCAGGATGATCTTGGGTGGACTCCAGCTATTATTCTGATTACACGCTTTTGTGCAATAAATACTTTATTCCTCAGTGATGAATTACCCCAAAATATGATGCCATATGAAAGCAATGAGTGAAAATAGGCGTAGTAAGCTAATTTACTAAGATGTTGGCTAATTTACTAAAACTATTTACTTGCTTTAATATTTTCCCAGTTTATGCTGTGTATATGGTAGAGACCATTATGCTAGTGAAAAAAAAGACACTAATGTCACCAGATTCACAATCATGATACAAGGCATGAAACGGACTTTCACATGGTTAACAGAACATTAATGTTAGCAGTGAAAAGTTCATGTCAAGCTGATTTTTCATAATTTTCTTCCAAATGATCTCAAGATGTAGTAAGGAAATAAATTTACCAAGTGACTTAAGCAGTGGCTTATCCATAAATGCTCATGAAATTTGGATTTAAAATGAATAATAATGTCAGCAACAATGTTGTCCTAGAAATAAGTATAATAGTAAATTACATAAAATCCTACTATTCATAAAGGAATTAATTACTGTCCTACAGCTTGCATTAGTTAATTGAACAACATTACTGTCTGTGTACACAAATAATGCTGTAATTTGTACTTTGTTGATATCGCCAAAGTATGTAAAATTACATATTACAAGCAGAAAATAAATCTGATATGTCTTGTAAGCTACATTTCCAATTAAATAATTGGAGCCAAACTAGCTTCAAACCTGCAGGTTTCAAACATTTTTTTCTATAATCAAAAAGTCACAAGCTTTGCAACATAGTAAAGTGCAGCATTAGTGAATGAAAAAATTTCAATTTTTTGGTAAACATGTACAACTTCCTACTAGAAGTCTTGCTATGTCACTGATAATTTATTTTTATTTTATGACAATTGGAAAGATTTACAGACATGTTTGATTAGAATTGCAGACAATAAAAAATGAAAAAAAAAGATACCTCTTTTGTGCAAATGGTGAATAATCTCTCTGACAGGCCATGTGAATATGTTTTGGATCAGGCAAAAAAATAAGAAAAGATTTCCTAATGCTTCAACATTAAAAAGGACAACATGCTTTCATGTTTTGCCACTCACCAGCATGGTGGATCAAACAAGATCAATCCAACATCAACTAACAGCGAAAAGTAGTTTGCCACCATCTCGCAAAGCTCAGCAATAACAATGACCACAGCAGCAGCAATAATAGCTGTTCCAGTACGTTGATGCACATAGCACTTTTTTTCTGGTCAGTCTCTCTCACGTTGTTGATAGGTGCAAGATCAGTGATAGAAATGGGGATTATGTATTAATGGTGGCAGTATAAGTTTGCAGACACCATACAGAAAACCTTGTAATGAGCTGTATTTCTTTATAAAGGTTCATAAAAAAATTAAAGAAACAAGACCCACAGAAAAAAGTCACAGGTGTTGAAAATATTATTAGACTGTCAGTAATAGCCACGTTGCAAATCAGGGAGCATTTGCTGGGAGTCCCTAAATCTCAACATATTTAGCAGAACAGGAAGCTATCCAAACCAAAAAAATTCAGGCAGTTTGCTATGATATGACAGCAAGCAACACAAATCAATTACATGTCAAAGACGGATATGGGGACGGGGGGAATAAGATTAATAATAATAATAATAATAATAATAATAATAATAACCTGTCGTGAATCTCTTGCCATCATCATTATATTTTTGGATTAGTTATGATTTACATATATTGAAGCAATGAAGTGCCTCATGCTGTCCACTCTACTTACTCATCAATGAGATGATTACAGACAGCTTCTGGAGTTAACGGAAGGCTTTCAGAAGAACAAGATATAATTTCACCTCCAGAAGCTGTAAATCATACAAGGCAGATGACAAGAACAGTTTTAATATCTTTTTCAACATCCATTTCAGTTATCTAATCGGGAGAAGAACTTTTTTAAGAGTATGTATTTTTCTTGCTCAAATATATGCATGAGCCCAGCTTCTGTCGTCAGAATGAATTAAAGCATCTCATCCCGATTTCCTATTCACAGATAAATTATCGAAACATTGATCTGAAAATCAGAAAGGTAGCTGCAAACAATGTTTCCATCCAAGTCTGATACTTTTGTTCCTCGAATTGTGGCTTCATTCTCATTTGATCTGAAGGCAAATGCAGAAGGAGAAGGAGAAGTATAGGAAGATGAAATAAAATTAACTGAACAGGTACAATGTGTATCAAAGAGGTCTTTCTACCTTTATGAAAACTGAGTTATTGTCCTTTGCAACTACTACTAAAAACACACTCTTCAGGCAATTTTCTATCACCACCACCTTCTCAACAAATATCATTTAACAGAGAAAATGACTTTTGTTACAAAAACAAAACTGAAATAAAAGATTGGCAAACGATCTCTCTTTCACAAGACAAGGACATTGCTAACTAAACCATAATCTTTCATGTTTTCCATTTTCTATGCATTTGCTTCAGAATGTTTTGTACATGTTAGTTACTTAGTAAGTTACAAATTAAATAAATCATCCAAACAATTCATTTATCAAAATAATGTGGAGTAAGTCAGTTTCATGTATCTGATACACAATTAGTGTTGACATGAACACACACATTATTTCTTAGTCTTATGTAACTACCAAGTGGTTTGGTGGTCATGATGTGATCCCATAAATTTATTTAATAAAACAGAAATGGTAGAGAAGCAGAAGAGTATATTACTTTAGAATAAAAGTAATTGATTGCACTATTTTCCAACTTCAAGGCTTTTGCCCAGTCTCCTCACAAGATTTTGATTAAGCAGGATTTTTTCACTGCAAGCAACAAAATTTTACCTTTCGGAAAATTACTTGTAGTTAAGGGCTGCCCAGTGGATACATGCACAACATACATATAAACATTTTGTTTTGAAGTTCAGTGTTTATACTTCTGAATGCTGTTACTTTAAATAATAATAATAATATGCTTTTAGGCATCTATCTTCACGAGAAAAATGTATGCTTGCTGGAATGTATGAAAACACAAACTATGACAAGCTACCAGATCAGTAGTTGATGAAGGTCATGCAAAGCCTCACAACCTAGTTATTAAGATTTCAATAAAAGAACCCACAAATATGATGAAACATGTTTGTGCAAACAAAGTACCTTAAGAAGAATTTTGCGGCTTGCATATACAAGTGGAACCCACTGTCACAATCTGTTCCGGAAACACAGGTGCTGTTGCAGCATCCAAAAAAAAAAGACATGCTTAGTTTACATCTTCTAAAATGTAAAACAGGCACCTACGAAAAGGTATGTATCATGTACAGACCACACTGACAAAGCCAGAAATCTTTTGTGGTACATGAAGGAACAAAGAATAAGACTGCCAGTGATGAGGCTATTAGAGTTGAGAACACTAGCCCAGAATGGACAAGGTTGGAGGCTGAATTGGATGACTCCTACTCAGAGAAATCATACAGCCATAAATTTTAAGCAACTAAGAAACCACAGCAATTAAGGAACAGCAGAAAACCTACATCTGAATGACTGGATGGATATTTGAGCTCCACTCCTCCCAAATGTAAATCAGTAAGTGACTCACTTGTCAGGACCAACAAACAAAAAGAAAGTTAGTCACAGAAACTATAGCATATAGCTCCATACTGAAAATGTCTGTTATTTAATTATTTCTTACTCCATCGATCTGTGACAAACTCACAAGGATATAGAGTGTGTCAGTAAACAATCTATATGTATAGAATTAAAGCGAAAATAACTATGAATATTACATGAGTACGGTACCTACATCATTGTCCAAACTTACACTATGGTATATCACACTCAAAATTTCTGGTCCATAGATCTATTAGGTTTTTTCATTGTTGTTAAAAACTCTTCTAAAATGTAAAATGACCAATCCGGTAGAAATTGTTTCAAATGCTTCCTAAAAGAGGAATCTTTATCAAATTTGCTTTTAATATCTGAAGGGAGAGCATTAAAAGCTTTTGCACCAGGTAACTGTACAACACCCTTTTGCACCATAGTCAGGTTTATACAATCACTGTGTAAATCGTGCTTTCTCCTAGTATAATATCCACAGTATTCACTATTTCTTTTATAAAACCCAATATTTTTGTTGATGAAACACATAAAGGAAAATACGTACTGGGAAGTAACAGTCAACATTTATCCAGCTGACAGGATTACACTGTGGAAATGAAAAAGTAAATGGTCAAATATCAATCTCAGAAAGCAAGAAAATAGCTCACATGCTGAAAGTAAGACTGCAGAATAGGGAAATTATGAAGGTTAAGCTGGAGTTCAAGAATACACAAAACAGTTCTCCATGGTGTACGCTACACTTGCACAATGTGAATAATACAACATCTTACAGAGCTCCTCCAAATTCTCCTACACCTGTGAAATTCTCATATGCATTTCCCAGTATGTCTATTGCTTATGAATTTTGTTTCAAGGTCAAAAATGGGTTTCTATTACACAACCACATAACAACACAGCAAGGTAATTTCCATGTAAATCTTTCTTCCTTGGCTATAACTAAAGAAAGGCTTCTGCATTCTGTGCAGATGTCTTAAAGAAACTGCCATTTGTTGAAATTCAAGAACTGAAGATTCTTCTTGTGGTGCATGTGGGGATGTCCCCTGCATATTTTGGCCATTACAATTACATGTATTTATTGCTGGTTAGGTACGGCCCCTGCCTCACCCAGGAGGTTGTTTGCAAACAGAAGAGGCAAGGCACTGTGTACACTCAAGCCTTCAGCAGCCGTCACAGCATCTGGAGCAACAGCCTATACACTATGTGGAGTACAAGTCACAAAAACACAGCACAGCAGTCAGAGGCACTGATTTACATCCAAGCAGTCATATTCTCACATGATCTGCGAACTGCGTCCTTCTGTAGGTGGCTACTTAGGTCGGTGCTGCAACCCTTGAAGGCCAGTTATGTCCCGAACTTCGAGTGATCAACAACAGTCCACCTCAAGTCTGCACTATGAGTCTCTGCTACAGGCCCTGCCTGCCGCTGTCTGCCAAGGTGTCATCTCACTATAAGCCACGCCCAGCACTGCACTTCCATCCCAAGGGCACCACTTTGCAGTATTCGTTGCGACTGGCCACAAACTCATCATATTGTGGGACCGTGTCGACATGGCACCTTGCTGCTCACCAGATGACCGCCTATGAGCTCTCAGCCGTGAAGGATTTTGACATTAGCAACTGACTGCCTACAAGCTCCTAGTCTTGTAGGACCGTGTCGTCACAGCACCCCTGCTCATCAGCAGACTGGCTACACGTTTGCAGCCTCATTGGACTGTGTCATCATTGATCTTCCCTGCTCAAGACAATGCTGTTCTCAAGTTGCGTGAACATTATTCTCAGAAGTTGTATTTAGTTTGGTTCTTATAATAAACAACTGTTAGTTTGAAGAGTGAACTTCACTACAACCAGTTACACTATTCGGTAAATAATTACATTGGCAAAGAGTCTGATTCTCATGTGTTCAAGTGTGTTAGTGCCTACAGGACTGTTGTCTTCTTCTCTTCTTGTCCGCCATATTACATGGGTCACGAGGTAATATGTTTAGTGTTTTGATCTTCAAGCCTGTTCTGGTGTTTCAATGAGTATTAGTTCATTTCTTGAGCAGGGTATGTTTTCAAGTTTGTTAGTGTGGTTTTTCAACTCAGTGTATTTTTACTTGTGTATTAGGTCATTCTGTGGGGGTAACACTTTCTTGCTTTTTGTGTTGTTACAGTCTGCATGCAGTAGTATTCATCGTATTCTGCGATTCTTACAACAAGGCAAGTTTCTCGTTATTACATGATTTTGAAATGAAATAAGTTTCTTAGCAGTTGTCTTTTATGCCTAGTCCAGGTGCTGTGTTTTATAAGTGTGAATTCTCTTAACTGATGCTGTTGGTCCGAGTTGTTTTAAGTTTTTGAAATGAAATAAGTTTCTTAGCAGTTGTCTTTTATGCCTAGTCCAGGTGCTGTGTTTTATAAGTGTGAATTCTCTTAACTGATGCTGTTGGTCCGAGTTGTTTTAAGTAATTAAAAAATTCAAGTTTCAGTTAACTGGCAGCGTATTTTTGCTTGAGGTTCAAACATCATTTTGTCTTTTCAAGTTCGTTCCATCATCAGAGCTGTCTTTGTCCCAGTCATTCACACACACTGAATGCAAATTCAGTCCCTGTTGCAGGGTGTAACTCAGCTCACTCAGGTTTCGGCTTCCACAGCCACATCTCGGCATGCCGCTACCACAACTGTGGCAAATTTTCAGATGCTTGACGCTCAGAAAGAGGACTGGGACCTGTACTACCAACAGTTGGAGTTGCATTTTATGGCCTATGGCATACAAGTTATACAATGCCGCATTCATTTTCTTGCCAGTGTAGGTGCAGAAATTTCTTGTTTGTGTGGTCAGTTCTTTGTGGACTCTCGTACTTAGTGGAACAGTTATACAAGTATTTTTGGTGTGATAGTCACCTCCGGCCGAGCAGTTTGTGCCATTTTTTTCTTTCTTAATGTTGGGCAATCTTCCCTACAATATTCAAGTGCACTTGGTCCTGAAAAGCATCCAGACTGGGCATCCAGAATTTTTGTGTGTAGCAGGTTGCGCCACCTTCAGTCAGGTTGTTTGCAATGTTGTTGTTTAGCAGTTGTGTAGTACAGCTCTCTATATTTTGTACCAGGGTGTCTACATGGACAAGAAAAAAAGAAATTCCCAGATTTTTCTCGGATTTCCCAGTTAAAAACACAATTTATCCCGGATAAAATTACGTATAAAGTGGGTGAAAATACGTCCGTGTTAAGCAACAGTATACTTTCCCTCGGAGCTAGAAAACCTTTCAGTCCTTTGAATCGTGAGATGTCCCAGCACTTTAGGAAACAGGAAAAATAATGCGTTTGGAAAGATAATTGATGCGAGGCACTATGGACATAGCTTATTTTCTTATTGCGAAAGTATATACACAAATTCTACAAGTTACAGCATGGTAGCTACCGAAGGTCTAAAATAGAGATTGCGTTGAGCAGTGCACTTTTGTCAGCCAGTCATAGCTCACGTTACGTGATCTCGCCATCGAATGACGGCAGTTATTCAGGGCACGTGATCTCGCTAGCGAATGATGGCAATTATTCAGAGCACGGGGCCTATGAGAAAGACAGGCCGCGGCGCATACGTTATGAAGATAGGCCGAGCTTGCTCAACTCAGCAAAGTGTGTTTCTACACCGGTTAACTCATAACTAAATGTGTATGTACAAACGAGAATTGCATCGTCTATTGGATCCACTATTATTAGTCCTACAATGATAGGAAGTCTGTAGGCCTAGTAACAGGCTCTAATTTGGCAATTAAAATCATGCCAAAATGCTTATCAGTTGCGTAAGGCACCACATCTTCCATGAAAGGAGAACTGTCATGAAGAAGAGACTAAATGCTATAAACGAGCGATTATACCATTTCTATCGAGAATTGATTTTAAATTTTGTTGTACGAACAGTAATCAGTAAGACTTCATAATAACGGATTCCAGTACAAGATGCAATTCTCATTAGTATGCACACACCTGGTTGCGAGTAAACAGATTTAGAAACACATTTTGCCCGCTGAGTTAAGGGAACGAGCGAGCTCAGGCTGTCCTTCGTGACATACACGCCGTGGCCTGTCTTTCTCGTGGGCCTTGTTCAGTGCATAAGACATGTTATGTACTCAACCACTAGCAGCATCATCGTTAAGTAGCACAACCATACAAAGACGAAAGGTTAATGGGTTAAAGTAATGTAAGTACACAATATCTTCAAAAAAAGCTGAACTTTCAAATATAATATTGAGCATTAACAATGTTTTGCTGTTTTTTCTTGGAGGGCATGGTCAGGCAGGAACCTAAGAATGCTTCAGAAACTAAACTGCTGCATTTGATGTATTTCATACATATACTTTCGTATTATGCAAACATGCAGTTCAAATGCTGATGCAAATCAAAAACGCATTGTTTTTTTGCTGGATTTCATTTCCTAAAGTGCTCGGAAGTATAAAACCACTAACCTTTCCATAAACCGTTTTCCAATAACACAATTTATTTAGTTTTTATTTTGTGATCATGGCTGCAGCAATTTAGGAGAACCTTTACAAAGTGCAAAGTGAAGTTTATACTTAGCTGTAGTCGGTGTCATGTTTTCTCGAAGAGTGATGCAACAACTTTTACATTGTTTTTATTGGAAACTCCGAATATACGGTACAACATTTAACCACCCACTGACGTAAGGCTGCGAGCACTCACAGCAAGGTCTAGGGATCTTTGAGAGCATTCTGTGTTCTGCCTGACTGGGACTGGAGTGGCAATGAAGGATGGGAGAGAATAGGAGCATTAACCATGGCGTCAGCTGGTCAATGCAAAGCGATCCAGTGACTGGATTAAGTGGGAAAGAGACATCCCTGTGAGCTGAGATGGTGAGGTGAGGTAAGGTGACCAAAAAAGCAATCGATCACACAAAAGACGAGCCATCGCTTTCAGCAGCTAATATCATTACATGCCTGTTCAAAATCCCAATACCGTGAAATGCCTTAATAATACAGCCGCTGTTAGCGTGATTAAATACAAGTAAAACAATTGCTGTTTATACATCCAATGCCAGAAAATATAACTTGGTAGTATATGTAAAGAGAAAAAAAAAAAAACGTCGAGACAGTATTACAGGAAAATACTAGCTGGCAGATAAGTGATAAACAAAAACATTATGTAAGTTGGTCAATAATTAAAGAAGAAAAGTCTGGAGCAAGAGTCTTGAAATACGAGTTTATTGAGCCGAGTAGGACGTTCTTCAGATGATCATAGACTACCATGTAGCTAGCACATTTCGGGTTGTTTTTGTGCTCATCTTTGCAAAAAACATTCGAAAATACAGACGCAGTTACTAGAGCGTACTCCGCAACATCTAACTTCTCCAGCCATCGGATCACGCAAAACTTCAAGGGCAACCATTCCGATTCCATGGTCCAAATATACAGAGCTACTCCGGAATGGAAATCCTTAAATAGGTTTTACAAGGCATGTACAAACGGAATTATCATCCAGAGTGTTTCCTTTACTGCGGACTTGATTAAAGGAAAATATGGAGAGAGGGCTTGCAAATACGTCAAAGAACAGCAAGAAAACATAACGTGAGGACAACAATAACAGCTGAACAGTATTTACTACGTTTCTAGGTATGGAGGGATACATAAAAAGCGACATTATCAATATACTGGATGTCAAGTAAAGCCATATTTTAAAATTAAGTGGGTAAATAATTCCTCTAGAAGTAAATCAACATGTACGCTGGTACAGAATCTAGACTTTAAATTAAAATTGGTATATGTACAACAGAATGTCTACCAAGTCCTAAAGCACTTTGGAAATTTTACATACAGTAGAGCGCCTCCGCTGTAAAGTAACTGGGAGGCCAACTCATTCGTAACCGGCAGACTTCATAACTTGGAAATCGTGGATGGGAGACGAGAGCAAGTAACCAATAGCAGCAGAGAGAGAGAGAGAGAGAGAGAGAGAGAGAGAGGGGGGGGGGGGGTGGAAGCCTCATGATAGGGAATAAGCTAGAACGAAAAGGTGGCAAAGCCTTCAGATCTTTGGTCAATGAGCGCGGTGGCCTTAATATCTTTCGTATTTATAATTGAGATGCTGTACTGTACATATAAAATTAGCTAGAAACTTGCAACAGATTACTGGAGTAAGACTGGTTAATAAGTCTTGTCATTCATGGTTTCTTACAAGGGTCAACAAATGCAGCGCTACTAATAATATCATAATTAACGGTGATTGTTGCTTAAGGGAGACAGTGTTGTCACACTTGTCTCACTCGCTTTTCAGATCACACAGTCTGTCAGTAGTCAGTGTGCTCGGCTCACCTGTTGAATTCAGTTCTGCGCACGTGCGGGGCAATGTTTTATAAACTGACAAGGTAGGCTCATTATGTCATATTTCATTATGCGTAATAACGAGGTGCAGCCTTATTTACATCCATCGTTCCTCTTTCTCCAATAAATGTTGCCCACCAACAGTCACTACGACTGCGCCATGTCGATTTGTGTTCAAGATAGTTGGCTTTCAGATACAGCATTCAAGGATTGGTTGGTGAAAGTACCCACAGACCTTTACAGTGCTAAAAGTGGGTTATGTCCAGGGACCCTCATTAACATCCGTACTGTGGGAAGATCGGCTCTTACAAGTCACATGACAAAATCCAAGAAGCACGTTGCGAAAGCAGCTGCCATGAGAAGCACAGCAAGTTTGTACGTCTACACCCGACCGGCAACCACTTCAACCCAGCAGACGGATTCTACTTCCACTACCACATCTGCGGATTCAGGTGGGTCAACAACAGTGGTGTTGGCCAATGGAATTGTTGCGCCTCCGCAGAGGGATGTCACTGCAGTGTCAAAACCCGGGGGTAAACTGAGAGGAATTGATCGGATGACAATAAAGTACAAAGTAACAAAGGCGGAAATACTGCAGTGTTTGGAGTGCATCGTTTCACACAAGTCACTGCGTAGTTCTGCGAACGACGTGTTGCTTTTCCCTGCAATGTTCCCCGACAGTGAAGTGGCCAAGAGCATGTCTTTACAAAAGGACAAAATCGGTTATATCGTGCAATATGGACTAGCTCCCTTCTTTGAGTCTGAAATTAAATCTGACCTCGTAAATGCATCGGGGATTGTTGTCTGTTTTGACGAAAAGAATCCAGATGGACATTTTAGTGCGTTATTGGGACATTAAAAAAAAATGTGTGCACCCGTTACTATGCATCCGCTTTTCTAGGCAGTTCGACGGCAGCTAAGCTACTCAAGTCCTTCAAGAAAAAAATTCCCGACAATTACAATTATCAATGGATGGCCATAATGTCAACTTCACATTCTTAAGGGAACTTAAAAATTTTTTGAAAGAAATTGAAGGAGTAGACATCGTTTTACTGGAAATTGGAACATGTGGGCTTCACATTGTTCACTGCGCCTTCAAGTCCGCAATTCACGAAACACAGTGGATAATAATTCAGTTTTACGTGCCTTGTACAATCTTTTTAAGGATGTCCCTGCCAGAAGAGCTCTGTATATTTCGACAACGGAATCGGAACTGTTTCTCTTAAAGTTCTGCGCGATCCGATGGCTGGAGAATGTGGAAGTTGCTGAGCAAGCTCTAGTAATGCTTCCGTTTCTGCGAATATTTGTTGGAAAACCTGAAGAAAAAAACAAACCAAAATGTGCTAGCTATAAAGTAGTGGAGGATCACCTCAAGGACAAGCTACTCAGTCCGCAAATTGCTTTTTTCAAGACTCTTGCTGGAGACTTGACACCTTTTCTAAAGGATTTCCAATCCAATTGGCCACTAGCACCATTCCTCCACTCTGCTTTGACAGAGATAATGGAGACAACGATGACACAATATGTCCAGCCGACGAAGATTTCGCCGTCAGTCAATTTGGACAAAGAATCCAATCTTTTGGGAGTGAACCACATCAAGATTGGGTTCACCATCAAGAATGAGTTCAGAAAGTGCAGGTCTCTCACAATCCTTGAAATCGCTAAGTTCCGGAACGAATGCAGAAGAGGAACGATCAAGCTCGTGTCAAAGTTGATGGAGAAATCTCCCCGGCACTTTAGGTTGACAAAAGCTGTAAGCTGCTTTGATCCCACAATAGCATGCAGGGAGGCTGGTCCCAAACGATTTCATTCCTTTCTACAGATTTTGGTGGAGAGCAATTGGATGGACGGTGGATGTGCCGATAAAGCAGAAGCGCAATACACTTCTGTTGTAAAGAAGATCTGCAAAACAAAATTCGAAACATTCAACAAAAAGGAGCAACGGCTGGATGAGTTCTGGATGAAATGTCTCAAGAACCAGAATGCAATGTGCCATGAACTGCAAAAGGCAATGGAAATCACACTCACTTTAATGCACGGTCAAGCAGCTGCGGAGCGAGGATTCTTGGTGAACAAAGAGTGCCTCTTCGAGAATATGAGGGAACAATCTGTAGTGAGCAGAAGACTGGTGTACGACGCAGTCAAGACACATGGCGGAGTCCAAGGAGTGCCTATAACGAAGTCCCTTATACAATCTGTAAGAAACTCACGAGATCGATATGTTGAAGACCTCGAAAATCGAAACGACGAGTCATCCAGGAAAAAGGATCATTTGACTAAAAGGAAGATTGTTGACAAAGAAAAAGAGAAGAAGGCAAAACTTGAGGGGGCCATTCAAAACGTTCAGACAGAACAAGAATCTATTACAGAACGAATCAATGCTTTCGCACACAGCTCCAAGTGAGTTATTCTCAAAAGTCAATTCCTAAATTACAGTAATTGTTGTTAAACATGGTACTTCCTTCAAAATTATTTGTTGTATTGCCTAATAATAATTAAAATGTTTCTTTAATATTATAGTTTTTAAAACAAATGAATATGATAGCGTTATTTATTTTAAACTGCTAACTCCCATAGATGTTTAAATATACATTTCAAACAATAACTTTTGGGATTAAAAAATATTTGAAGAATAAACCTAATTTAAGAAATTAAGTATCAAAATAAAGACCAGAGGTAAAATTTAGCAACATGAAAATCCGAAAAGAAAAGACTGTAAAAATGCGCAAAATATTTTACGGAAAAGATCTCTTATTATTCTAAAATGAAAGAAAGTAATTAGTGGTCTTTAACATCGATTAAACCACAAGCTTTTGTATTTAAATAAAAACAATAATAAAATCAGAAAAATTGAGGATTGGGTAAAAGACATACCTGTCCTTACTGAAAGCAAAGTTTAGAGCGGGGAATATAGTAGCTGCACTTGACACAGGTTTTCGCTCTAAAACTGGACTAATACCATACGAGAGCAAGGTATGGATGTACCGCTACCTCTCGCTTGACTGGTGCTGCCTTCTGTTGTCCATTTATAGGATTATTTAGAAAGAAGTAGTAGCGAACATTAGAGCTGATCAGAGATGAAGATACAATTTACCGGCTTAAAAGGTAGAAAAGAAGTGAACTGGTATTGCTCTGCATGCCAGAACACTTCGTCTTTTCTATACTATAGACAAGTTGAAGTGTTCTGGCATGAAGAGACTTGTGACATTGCTCAGCAACACATTATGCACTTTTTTTAAGGTCAATTATACTTTTTGCCATTAATTGCATAATTTTTTATCTATGAAAGAACAACATTAAATATTATAACTAACTTGAAGCTCCGTCTTTTTTTCAACGTGTGTTACACGTCAAGTCATATCAAATACAAATGTGCCGGTAAAATTTTAAATAGTGGCATAAATGACTTATCTTCTGGGCCCAAAACTTTCAAATGGCTGATCCTCAAGTGTTAGTTTTGAATGAGAGTTATAACACCCTGAGATTTAAGAAATTCACTGCACATTCTCACACGTAACATAAATCATCTTGCATGTAAATTTACTTAGAAAGTAACACTTCTCAAGCCACTATTCATAATATTTTCCAGTGATCTGTTAGAAATGTAAATAACTGTGACATCACACACATCGAATGCACGTTAGTTGTTACGGACATACTGCATAATCTTCGACCTAAAGCCTTTGACACTTTTTGGTGTCGGCAAACTGGTCTGTGGTTTGTGTAAATTACCCATTTTCTATGCCACTAAACTTTTATTTTGGTGTTATTCTCTGATTTATGTTTCGCTGCTGCAATATTATTCAGCAGTAGTGGGCTACAGTTCCTTGTCAGTGTATCAGATCTTACACGTCAAACCTACAAAAATTTAAGTGAAATCTAAAACAATGAAAAATCCCAGAATTCTAAAAAATTCCCAGGTTTTTCCGGATTTGTCCCGGATGAAAAAATTCCCAGGTTTTTCTCGGATCTCCCGCATGTCCCTGGCTGTATATACCCTGTGTACACAAAGTTCTACAATGGCATGCCCATCATTCTCAGTGCAGCCCTCACCTGTGACACCATCGGAAGCCAGCTCTCTCAACACTGGCATCAGTCCCAACTGTGCTGGCCCTGTCATGGCTGACCCTCTTGTCAGTCCATTTGTCATACTTCTCACTGCTGGCCCTCCTGGCATCAGCAGCCCTGTCAACATCGATGTCATCTGCCTTGTCATGGCCGGCCCGCCATGGCCGCCCACTCAGCTGCTTCCGTTATCGTTGGTGGTTTCACTGAACACAATGGCACTGCCAACGCCACTGTGTGTTCTTACGAGCCCTGGGTTGCACCTTCAAGAAAGCTTAACGGCAAACCTGGCCTTTCCTACTTGCAGCCCATGATGGAGGTCATTTGTTGTTCCCCTGCGAGGACATGGTGTTCTTGTTGGGATCAATTATTGTGTTGGTTAATACTTTGGTTCAGTAACTTCATGGGCCTTTCGCTTATCTTTTGAAAGTTATTACACAATTTTTGTGTGCTTTTGTTATTCTTGTGTATCAGATGTCACGGGTCCTACACCCCATGCTCAGTAATCTTGTTCATTGTATCCTGCATTGTTGTTCACTTGTTCATGTCATGTCTGAGGTACTTTGCAGGTATAACATTTGGTTCCGTTCAATACTTGTAGGATGCAAAGTTGTGTTAAAGTGATTACCCACATATTGATCACTTCTCAGGCACACATTTACATACTAGCTGAATGTACTGTTATTTTGTTTCAGTTGTTTGGATGGCTATGTTGTGCCTCCTGCCTTATGTGTGGCACTTCTTTGAGATTGTTACACCACATCTTTTTTATTGGGTAAGGATGTAGTGTATGCAGGACTGCTTCATCCGTATTTCGGCCACGACAATTACATACATGTTTTACAGTCAAGCTACCAGCAGCTGCCACCGTATTAGTGGGGCAATACCTTATCACTAACTTGTCATGCAAGTCAAAGCAAACAGCGCTGCAGTCATAGACACTCATTTACGTCCACACTAATGTTGCCAGACATCCCATATTTTCCAGGACATCCTGTATAATTTTAAATGTCCCATCAAGACAGGCACTGTCACATGTTTCAAACTTGTTCAATTATTATCGTGAAATCTTTCGCGCTACATCTGGCAGCACGTACTATCTATGCATGTATCACATGAGGATACAACTAGCTCGGCTACCAGTCTATGTAGTGCCGGGGTGGGTGATAGAGAGGAGGGCCACATTCAGCAATCTCTTGCACGGTGCCACACATCTGTTTCCCTCTGTCTGTCTGTTTTACATTCTTCTATTTGTTTGTTATCATCGAACTTTCTTTCCACAATTTTGTGTTTAACATCTTCGTTTGTTTGCTAATTCATTTAAAAGCTATGTCAACATGTGTTAACAATACTGGAAGGATGTTTTAATTCCATTCTTGATTGTTATTCTAGTTTAAAACTTCATTCATAGTTTTGCGAGAACTGCTGAGTGTCGAACGAGTTACGCTTGTGAATTATTTCTAAAACTATAGACAAAATGAGTCATTTAAATGACAGTGACACAGATAATTCGTCTAGAACAGGTGTAATACCTTCTAAGAAAGCCAAAAAGCTTACTAATTATAATTTGAACTGCGAAAATAGTTATTTTTGGTTAGGACAAGTAAAAGAAAATTTGTACAAGGCATACTGTGACTTGTACATTAAACATTTCTCGAATGCTCATGGAGGCTTTCCTGATGTAAAATAACATGCATCTACTAAATCTCACAATACTGTCGTTAGCAAAAGAGTATCAAGTACCTTATTTAAATATTTCTCGAAGCCTAAACCACCTGCCTTGGAGGCAGACCAGATTACTGCTAGAGAACTCGCATATGTTTATCATAAGGTAAAGCATTCTCTTAGTTACAATAGTATGGATTCTTCACACAAATTACTGCCATATACCTGCAGTGATTAAAAAATTGCTCAAAGTTTTAGAGTATTGGCCAAAGACTGTGTTAAAAATATTTTAAAGACCATCCAAGAAAAAAAATGTACTCTCTTCTATAGCAACAGATGCAAGCAATTAAAAACAGTAGAAAAATGTTTCCAATTTGCTAACAATACTTTGATTAGAGTACTGGGGTTGTAAACCATCTAATAGAATTTGTAGAATGTAATGATGAAAGTGTATATCAAGTTTCGAAGATAGGATGGATTGTCTTTAAATAAAGTTTCGGTACACGCACTGACAACACTAATGTACACTTCAGCAGAAACCATTCCATTTTTACATTTATTTTAGCTGAAAATGATAAAACTGTCAAAAGCTGGTTGCCCCATCCATATTCTCCACAATGCTATAAAATTCAGTACTGATAAACTGGGAGCGCATGCATAAAGTCCGATACTGAAAATATGGAGTCACTTCAGTAGATCTGCGAAACGAAGAGCTTACTTGCAACTTCAATTTGAAGCAAATGAGATGCAATGGGAAGAAATAAAACACAAGATTTTTATCTCTTGGTCCTGCTGTCGAAAGAGTATTAAGAATATGGCCTGCGCTAAGATCTCATTTTCTGGACCGCAATGAGTGTCCTCATTTATTAGAAAACAGAAACACATTTGAACAAGAAGTAGAAAAGAAAAAACCTTTGTTGTATTTGTTGTTTCTGTATAACGTAATGTTTTCGGAAGAAACAACAATCCCAGAGTCTCTGTCAGTTACTGAGATACATGCCGAAATGCACAGGATTCATGAAAAGAATAAAAGACAACCTTTTCAGAAGTAAGGCAAGAAAAATAATGGGTGAATTAAGCACTAATGCAAAAGAATCTATCTGGAATGATTTTCTACAGTTATACACCAATTTCGTAGGATATCTGTTACCACAAGATGATTTCTCAGGAAAAAAAAATCATTTCCAAGACGCTGTTTTTAAACTTTAAATCACCAATAAATTATGAACATTTTCAAGAAATTGTGGAACTTTTAAGGATCAATCAACACGGAATCCTTATACGAAAAATGTCAAATAATTAAAAGAAGCCTGGACATGGCACTGTCTTTTGATGACAGAAGTATGAGTGTGATTGAGAAATGGAAGAAAATCATGGAAGGATTTTCCAAGAATGAAATCCCTAACACTTTTCACGTCTTAAGGTTCATCTTTAGCATCCCTACTTCCAACCGCTTTTTTGAAATAGTTTTGTCACAAATGGCGTTAAAAGGGACTGACGTACAAAATAAATGTACCTTAAATTTGATGAAAAAGTGAATTAATGACTATTTTTAACTATGATTATAACTGCATTGATTTTTTTAAATATGTAAAATCAAACAAAATCAAGTTAAAACTTAAACATTCATCATTAAATATAACGAAGACTAGTAAATCACAAGAAATAATTTCACTTTTCATTTGTCCTGGGTAAAAAAATGAAATGCTGTTCCCCCCCCCCTTTTCATTTGTCCTGGGTAAAAAAATGAAATGCTGTCCCCCCCCCAAGTGAACATTTGCCCCTTACAGGGAGGCAGCAGAGGAGTCTGCAACACTAGTACACATGGTCACGTGCTCATGTGATACTGTGCATGTATCCTCCTGCAGATAGCTATTTAGGTCAGCACTCCACCCCTCAGTGGGCAGTTACATCCCAAGCTCCAAGTGATTGACAACCGCTTTGAGTCTGCACTACGAATCACATCTGCCACTGCCCGCCAAGATGTCACCTCGCCCTCACCGTGAGCCATGTCCAGCATAGCATTTCCACCAGCTCCTCTCAAGGGCACTACCTTGTAGTATTTGTCTCTTGGGACTGTGTCAATGTAGCACCTTGCTCTCCACCAGTTGACTGCCTACATTCAACTAGTCTTGTACGAGTGTGTTGTTACCATCTGACAGCCTGCGAGTTCCCAGTCCTGTAGGACCCTGTCATCACAGCACTTGCTGCTCATCAGGAGAATGGCTAGAGTTTATAGCCTCATGGGACTGTGTTGTCATTCATCTTCCCTTCCCCTCAAAACATTGGTGTTCTCAAGATGAGGAGACATTGTTCTTGGAAGTTGTATTTAATTTGGTTCTTGTAATAAATATTTGTTATTTCAAAGAATGTATTTCACCACATACAGCCACATCACTTAATAATGGCTATTACACTCATTAGCTGTGTGACAAGTAGCAGTATACATTATACAAGTCCTCTGTTCTTCTGTACACAGGTAAATAATGTTGTATGGAATGTCAATGTGATTATGTACATATTAAGTCAGCAATGTCACATAAACAACAGCTATTTAACATAAGGGAGGAAATATAAGATTTATAAAAGTAGTAATTTTCAGTTAATTTTAGGAGGATAAAAGTTAATTTCTGACAGCATGAAAACTTTACAGCAATTTAACAATAGTTTATTAACATTGTTTCAAACAACTGCTGCATTTTTATGAATACATATTGTTACTCATTCCACATACCTTACAGTTCTCTTTCAAGATGAGATTTATGGAACACAGTGTGTGAATGCATACACGTTAACTGGCACAATGATCCTACCTTTCAGCAGACATTCTGGTGAGTACAATACCTGAGCTAGAGGCACAGTATTTTCAAATGACTCCTTGTGCATATGAATCTAAATCATGAAAGGTAACACTTTTTTTAACTGGACCTGTATTTCTAGTTTGATTTATAGGGTTTTTATTTACACGGTATCGATAACGCATTCATATTGTTTATGGCTCTGAGCACTATGCGACTTAACTTCTGGGGTCATCAGTCACCTAGAACTTAGAACTAATTAAACCTAACTAACCTAAGGACATCACACACATCCATGCCCGAGGCAGGATTCGAACCTGTGACTGTAGCGGTCGCTCGGCTCCAGACTGTAGCGCCCAGAACCGCACGGCCACTTTGGCCGGCCTTACTGTATTATATTTTCCAGTATTATATCCATGCCATTCAAAGAATGTTGTTAATCTCCACAATGAAGTGCGTATGGCAGAAATTACATATCCAATACAAAACTGTCCAATTTTACACAAGGAATTGAAATGGAAAGAAATGAATAATAAGGAAGAAAATATTACCTTTAAAATTGCACATCCGTACAGGATTGAGAGATTTGCAGACATTTATGAAAAATGTTGAATTCATTCTCCCATGGACTTCTGCACGAACTTCCCAATTTCCAATCTCTCTTCTTAAATTACTGAGATCAAATTTGTTTCCTTGATCATCATAAACCTAAAAACAAATATGTTCAATATTAACAATAACCTAACAAATAAGTCTCATAAGAAATGTATACTATAATGTAGAATGAGGAAAAAAGACACAATCCAGTTTTATATATATAATAGAGGGAAACATTCCACGTGGGAAAAATATATGTAAAAACAAAGATGATGTGACTTACCAAACGAAAGCACTGGCACGTCGATAGACACACAAACACAAACACACACACAAAATTCAAGCTTTCGCAACAAACTGTTGCCTCATCAGGAAAGAGGGAAGGAGAGGGAAAGACGAAAGGATGTGGGTTTTAAGGGACAGGGTAAGGAGTCATTCCAATCCCGGGAGCGGAAAGACTTACCTTAGGGGGAAAAAAGGACAGGTATACACTCGCACACACGCACATATCCATCCACACATTTACGGACACAAGCAGACATATTTAAAGACAAAGGGTTTGGGCAGAGATGTCAGTCGAAGCGGAAGTGAAGAGGCAAAGATGATGTAGATTGACAGGTGAGGTATGAGTGGCGGCAACTTGAAATTAGCGGAGATTGAGGCCTGGTGGGTAACGGGAAGAGAGGATATATTGAAGAGCAAGTTCCCATCTCCGGAGTTCGGATAGGTTGGTGTTGGTGGGAAGTATCCAGATAACCCGGACGGTGTAACACTGTGCCAAGATGTGCTGGCCGTGCACCAAGGCATGTTTAGCCACAGGGTGATCCTCATTACCAACAAACACTGTCTGCCTGTGTCCATTCATGCGAATGGACAGTTTGTTGCTGGTCATTCCCACATAGAATGCATCACAGTGTAGGCAGGTCAGTTGGTAAATCACGTGGGTGCTTTCACATGTGGCTATGCCTTTGATCGTGTACACCTTCCGGGTTACAGGACTGGAGTAGGTGGTGGTGGGAGGGTGCATGGGACAGGTTTTACACCGGGGGCGGTTACAAGGATAGGAGCCAGAGGGTAGGGAAGGTGGTTTGGGGATTTCATAGGGATGAACTAACAGGTTACGAAGGTTAGGTGGACGGAGGAAAGACACTCTTGGTGGAGTGGGGAGGATTTCATGAAGGATGGATCTCATTTCAGGGCAGGATTTGAGGAAGTCGTATCCCTGCTGGAGAGCCACATTCAGAGTCTGGTCCAGTCCCGGAAAGTATCCTGTCACAAGTGGGGCACTTTTGTGGTTCTTCTGTGGGGGATTCTGGGTTCGAGGGGATGAGGAAGTGGCTCTGGTTATTTGCTTCTGTACCAGGTCGGGAGGGTAGTTGCGAGATGCGAAAGCTGTTGTCAGGTTGTTGGTGTAATGGTTCAGGGATTCCGGACTGGAGCAGATTCGTTTGCCACGTAGACCTAGGCTGTAGGGAAGGGACCGTTTGATGTGGAATGGGTGGCAGCTGTCATAATGCAGGTACTGTGGATTGGAATGACTCCTTACCCTCTCCCTTAAAACCCACATCCTTTCGTCTTTCCCTCTCCTTCCCCTCTTTCCTGATGAGGCAACAGTTTGTTGCGAAAGCTTGAATTTTGTGTGTGTGTTTGTGTTTATTTGTGTGTCTATCGACCTGCCAGCGCTTTCGTTCGGTAAGTCACATCATCTTTGTTTTTACATATATTTTTCCCACGTGGAATGTTTCCCTCTATTATATTGATATCAGTAATTTGAACCCAACAATTACGTTTGTTATTGTCACTGTTGCATTTCGAAATCTTTTCTGTCATCTTATTTTCTCTTTCTGTTTTTGCCAGTAGTTTCACTTTGTATTCACCTTCTCCTTTTTACCGTAATCTGCTATACAATTTTATCCCGCCTATATATACTTAATAATACGTAACCCACTTCCAACCCATAACCAAAAAAATTTTTTACCGCTTTCAACACTACCGCCGCTATAAAATCCACCATTTCTAGTTCACAAACAGTTCCTTTCACCTTTTAAACAACCATTTCGGCTAATTCTAATAACTTTCGCTTTATTTCCATTTCCGTTTTTCCCACATCACTGATAATTTTTATCCGCTTCCCACAGGTTTTAACGTCATTATTTCCTCGTCAGACAATTGTTAGCCTCATTTTCATAATCTGCCACCACAAAACCACTCCTTTTAATATATTACACGCAGTTTTTTCGAAATTTTCCCGAATTTCTCCGTCCTTTAACGTGTTTTGGCGGCAACACAACCACCTAACCTTTGTGCACATCGCTGTCTACCAACCCAAGTCCAACAAGCCCAACTGTAACCAACACCTTCTCACCTTTTTTCACACCAGATCTCCAGTTACTTTCCAGTCCACCTTTATCTCTTCCCATATATTTTTATTTTCATTTTCATTTCAGCCTCATGTTACACTTTCCACCTTCTAATACCATGTCACCCTCACAACACCCCCACAACAACCCCATTAAGTTTTATTTACAATCCCTCCGCAAACATGCTTTCGCCCTATCCAGATAACGCTCCCATATTCTATTTTCTCAGGCTTGTCTGACATTTGGCATTACCCCCAAAGGCCTCACACTTAAAGTTCCCATCTCTGGCTGCAACCCTTCTTTCCATCAGTCCTTATACCAGTTCCAAACTGAACAATGCATTGCCCTCACCCACCTAATCCTTCACCTACACATCAACTCAGCCAATGAACACACCCGTCAACTCCTATCCTTAATAAAAGTCCTTAATCTTTCCTCTCCCACATCCACACCGGCTGTTCAGAGCATCCTCCTACAGGCCAACCGTAAATTAGAACAGCATGCCACCCTCCACCTCAAAAAACTATCAAATCTCCTGGTTTCCCACCTCCGGAAAGGCAACTCACTCACCCTTCACAACCTTTCCAGCAAACCTCAACCTCCTCTCATTGCACACCAACCCAGTCTCTCCCATCTACTCAATCTCCCACTTCCAGCTCCACTCCCTCCAAAACCTCAAAATTCCAATCAACACAACCTGGAACCACAACAACCCAATTCAGTAGTTAACCTTTCCTCCAAACCTCTCTCCCAATCCGAAACCTCTGTCCTATCCAAAGGCCTCACCTTCAGCCCCACTCCCAGATTAAACCAAATAGCCCTCGTCAAAGATTTACTGTCCTACACCCGTACTCTCTGCTGGAAATATCACTTTGCCACGAAGAAAAATGATCCTAATCCTACTCCTAATGATCCAACTCCCCAAAACACCATCCAAATTGAACCCTGCCTGGAACAGTTCCGTCCTCCATCGCAGCAGGACCCACCTCCTCTTCCTCAAAATCACCCTCTCCAAATCTTCCAGGAATTTCTGACTTCCAGCCTTGCATCTCAATCCTTCTTAAAAAACCTTAATCCTACTCCCAACATCACCACTGCTGAAGCCCAGGCTATCCGTGATCTGAAGGCTGACCGATCCATCGCCATTCTTCCGGCGGACAAGGGTTCCACGATCGTGGTACTTGATCGTCGGGAGTATGTGGCTGAGGGACAGCGTCAGCTTTCAGACAACACCACATACAAAGTTTGCCAAGGTAACCCCATTCCCGATGTCCAGGCGGAGCTTCAAGGAATCCTCAGAACCTTAGGCCCCCTGCAAAACCTTTCACCTGACTCCATCAACCTCCTGACCCCACCGACACCCCGCACCCCTACCTTCTACCTAAAATCCACAAACCCAATCATCCCGGCCGCCCCATTGTAGCTGGTTACCAAGCCCCCACAGAACGTATCTCTGCCTACGTAGATCAACACCTTCAACCCATTACATGCAGTCTCCCATCCTTCATCAAAGACACCAACCACTTTCTCGAACGCCTGGAATCCTTACCCAATCTGTTACCCCCGGAAACCATCCTTGTAACCATTGATGCCACTTCCTTACACACAAATATTCCGCACGTCCAGGGCCTCGCTGCGATGGAGCACTTCCTTTCACGCCGATCACCTGCCACCCTACCTAAAACCTCTTTCCTCATCACCTTAGCCAGCTTCATCTTGACCCACAACTTCTTCACTTTCGAAGGCCAGACATACCAACAATTAAAGGGAACAGCCATGGGTACCAGGATGGCCCCTTCGTACGCCAACCTATTCATGGGTCGCTTAGAGGAAGCCTTCTTGGTTACCCAGGCCTGCCAACCCAAAGTTTGGTACAGATTTATTGATGACATCTTCATGATCTGGACTCACAGTGAAGAAGAACTTCAGAATTTCCTCTCCAACCTCAATTCCTTTGGTTCCATCAGATTCACCTGGTCCTACTCCAAATCCCATGCCACTTTCCTTGACGTTGACCTCCACCTGTCCAATGGCCAGCTTCACACGTCCGTCCACATCAAACCCACCAACAAGCAACAGTACCTGCATTATGACAGCTGCCACCCATTCCACATCAAACGGTCCCTTTCCTACAGCCTAGGTCTTCGTGGCAAACAAATCTGCTCCAGTCCGGAATCCCTGAACCATTACACCAACAACCTGACAACAGCTTTCGCATCTCGCAACTACCCTCCCGACCTGGTACAGAAGCAAATAACCAGAGCCACTTCCTCATCCCCTCGAACCCAGAATCCCCTACAGAAGAACCACAAAAGTGCCCCACTTGTGACAGGATACTTTCCGGGACTGGACCAGACTCTGAATGTGGCTCTCCAGCAGGGATACGACTTCCTCAAATCCTGCCCTGAAATGAGATCCATCCTTCATGAAATCCTCCCCACTCCACCAAGAGTGTCTTTCCTCCGTCCACCTAACCTTCGTAACCTGTTAGTTCATCCCTATGAAATCCCCAAACCACCTTCCCTACCCTCTGGCTCCTATCCTTGTAACCGCCCCCGGTGTAAAACCTGTCCCATGCACCCTCCCACCACCACCTACTCCAGTCCTGTAACCCGGAAGGTGTACACGATCAAAGGCATAGCCACATGTGAAAGCACCCACGTGATTTACCAACTGACCTGCCTACACTGTGATGCATTCTATGTGGGAATGACCAGCAACAAACTGTCCATTCGCATGAATGGACACAGGCAGACAGTGTTTGTTGGTAATGAGGATCACCCTGTGGCTAAACATGCCTTGGTGCACGGCCAGCACATCTTGGCACAGTGTTACACCGTCCGGCTTATCTGGATACTTCCCACCAACACCAACCTATCCGAACTCCGGAGATGGGAACTTGCTCTTCAATATATCCTCTCTTCCCGTTACCCACCAGGCCTCAATCTCCGCTAATTTCAAGTTGCCGCCACTCATACCTCACCTGTCATTCAACATCATCTTTGCCTCTTCACTTCCGCCTCGACTGACATCTCTGCCCAAACCCTTTGTCTTTAAATATGTCTGCTTGTGTCTGTATAAGTGTGGATGGATATGTGTGTGTATGCGAGTGTATACCTGTCCTTTTTTCCCCCTAAGGTGTCTTTCCGCTTCCAGGATTGGAATGACTTCTTACCCTCTCCCGTAAAACCCACATCCTTTCGTCTTTCCCTCTCCTTCCCTCTTTCCTGATGAAGCAACAGTTTGTTGCGAAAGCTTGAATTTTGTGTGTATGTTTGCGTTTGTTTGTGTGTCTATCGACCTGCCAGCACTTTCGTTCGGTAAGTCACATCATCTTTGTTTTTAGATATATTTTTCCCACGTGGAATGTTTCCCTCTATATATATTTTACCAAATGAACGCACTGGCACGTCGATAGACACACAAACATACACACAAAATTCAAGCTTTCGCAACAAACTGTTGCCTCATCAGGAAAGAGGGAAGGAGAGGGAAAGACGAAAGGATGTGGGTTCGATGTCTTTCGTCTTTCCCTCTCCTTCCCTCTTTCCTGATGAGGCAACAGTTTGCTGCGAAAGCTTGAATTTTGTGTGTATGTTTGTGTTTGTTTGTGTGTCTATCGACGTGCCAGTGCTTTCGTTTGGTAAGTCACACCATCTTTGTTTTTATATATATATATATATATATATATATATAGAGGGTGGAGTTCTTGGCACCAGAATCTTAAATACCCACAGTAATAAGGAATGAGAGTGGTTAAAATGATCAAAATTTGTACAAAAATAAGTACATTTTTCCCTAAACACACACACACACAGAGAGAGAGAGAGAGAGAGAGAGAGAGAGAGAGAGAGAGAGAGACATCTGATTATGTCAGTTCAGTTCATACAATTTATGATGAAAGTGGAAGTTGAAAGAGAAAAAGATTAAAATGCTACAGCAAATTCAAGCGACTTTCTTTCGGAACACCACATTACAAAAGAGAGAGAGAGCTATATATATCTGCTATAATACAAAGTGCAAATGGCTGCAGGAAAAAAAGAAGTTGTCCAAAAAGATGTAACAACACTGGGACATTGCACCACAGACATATAGAAAATTATGTTACATTATTGGTTGAGATACACACGCAAAGCAGATGCAACCAGCCCACTGCAACTGCCAGGGATCTTCTTTCTCTAGCTCCACTACATTCACACCACGAAATACTAAAACCACTAAGCTCTGAGTTTTATGTTGCGACAGTACTCAAAATTTTAAAATGCATGGCACACATTTTTTGTCAACAGCTTAAATATACAGAATAGGCTTCCTCCTGAATCTGCTTTCGCCCTGTAAAATTGTCTGTTAAGATGTGGTGTACTGAAATGCTTCTATCACAAACACAACACACAGATGGATCCTCTCACAAAGACATGTGTTAGAGAATAATGCCCTATACAAAGATGGGTCACTGCTACTTCATCCCCCCTGTGTGACAGAAGAAATCACACCACTGCCAAGCAGTTATGTTAACCAAACACAGCTTACTGCCCCATCAGTTTGCTCTACCTATCAGCAGCCCACCAAATTCCGCCTCAGCACATCCCATAGTAAACAGCACATTGTACTGTGACATGTTTCTGACAAAATGCCTTGTCTGCTCTCTTTACCTGAATCTGAATGTACCTTGATACAAAGCTAACTGGCACAATCTTTTTCTGTTTCTGTGGTAGAAGAATGCCAATTATTTAAATATTTTTCTCTGCAAAATATACTTATAAATTGTTTGGAGAGCACTAATTAAATTAAAGTGAATAAGAAATTTTTTCCTTTACTATGTTTCACTTCCTCCAGTGTTCCAGGACTGCATATAGCACTGCCCTTCACACCTAGTAATGTTTAGGCAGGTGAATCAGTAAGGCAAGGTCAGGGAGAACCAAAGAGCAGTCAAATGTGTCCACTCACACTGACCCATCTATACATACCGTAATATATTTGCAGTCCTTATTTAAAATTAAAATGAAGACTCAAAAACTACACAATCCAGTTTTATTAATACATCTAAACTGAACATGAAACATTTCTCAATGAACATGAAACATTATTATTTGCCACACATATTGCTAGAAGTTAGTTCTTTGCATCGATCTCACAGATGTCCTAGTTTGCAAGTTAAGATTAAAAATGTCCTTCCACTGAGAGGAGAGGGTGAACAGTGGTGACGTACACATGTGACTGGAATATTGTAAATTTTGTAAGTCTTTTGTACCATGAGGAGTTGCTACTTTATGCAAAGTGGTGGCTCACCAGTATTTACAAAGAGGCTGGGAATGGGAATTGTCTTAAAAGGGCCTATGGCTGGCCTCCATGCCACATAATGGGCTCTACGGAGTTTCTTGCGATACAAAAGCTTTATAAACATAAAATTTCAACTATAATCAAACCCAACCATACAAAGGCTTTATAAATCTGGAGTAGGTGAGGTTCGACTGCTCCACATACTCACTCATTCCTCTTGCCTCTTATTCGAGCTTTGACAGCCATTATGCTTACTGGGATGTGAAACAAAATCACAGAATTGTTCGGTTATCCGAAAGTACACAAAACTGCACGGACGTCTTTGTTATGGACTTTATTATACACTGTTGTCCATTACAATTACAACGCCAGGGCAGATAATAAATAATGAAATTTTACTTATTGTACATATAAAATGTAGTAGGAAGAATACACAACTAAATTTGGGGGTACAAAAGATGCAAAATTTAGTACACAGAGCTGCCATCTCTGGCGGCAATAACAGATGTAACTTGGCTGCACACTGAGTCAAACTGTAATTGGATTATGGATATGGATACAAGATTAGTGAAATATTGTATTAACATTGGTAACATGCTTTGTTCATTGTGTCAATGTGTGCAGCTTCTAACCCATAGCTGGTGCCACAAATCTCTTTGTTTCAAACATTTTTATGTTGTGGTTCACAAATGCAGTGTGAATGAATGAAAAGAGTTATGGTGTTGTCAAAGTAGTAATGCTGCACAATTTAATAATTAACATCACTGTTATACATTATTTTCTTTGGATTTTAAGGTCAGCACTGTTAAAGTGAAGTACCCTTTAATAGGATTAAATGGTAAATCAAAAATCAAACTTCATTTCATAATCATTCTTCAGTTACTTAGGTTCATTAATTATTATTTTGAGGCAGAATATCAATATGAGAATACTGTTAAAATAATACTGACTAAATACGTGTGTGAGGCTGATATATTATCACTCATATTACTTACTATTTTTCGTACAGAATAATTTGACTGTCCTTGACCAAGACTTCAAAACACATTGAGCAGAAGTGTCTACCTCCCTCTCCTCTCCCCTCGCTTTCAACTTTCCACGAATAGGAGAGCTCTGGTCGTCACATGGCCGTACAGTACTTCACACTCGGGCATTACGCCGCTGCAGTCGGGTGGAGGGAGTGATAAATAACCATTGCACGCAAAAAGTTTAACAGCTGTACTTTCAGAAAGTCATAACAGCATACTATCAGAATTACGGTCCCAATTTTTGTGCGGAATCAACTGCTGGGGATGACATCTTGCAAGTTTGCTTTTTTCCCTCCTTAAAATATGAGGCTGCGTTGGTGATGTTCCCTTGTCAGTGATATTTGTAGCCACAAGATACTATGTTTTTTTGCATTTTGCGAAGTGTACAATTCTATCTTTATCTACATTTAAAGCAACATTCTAATCTTTGCACTACTTTGGAACCTTACCTCCATCTGACTGAATATTTTAATAATTTTTTTCCTGTATTTGCTACTCCATTTTTCATAAAATTGCCTAAATAATGTGCATGTAGCACATGCATGAATATTTTAAAACAAGAACTAAAATGAGTTTCACTTGGATTTATTGTTCTGAGTCGTATTTTTGATGTGCTGCTTCTTATAGTACAGGAAACTTTCATGAAACTGTTGTTAATTAGAAAATGTGGATAAATGAACTTCTTAATGCAACATGCAAGAGCAAGTTTCCGCTGAGGTAATTGGCATCTCTGATCACAATGACACCACCCATTAGAAAGACCAACATCCAAAATTCCCAGTATAGTATTTTGAATTACATGAAACAAATTAACTGATGAGATAGTTAACATTAAAATTTCTGACCAGTTACATTTTCCATTGTAGATTCTCTCTCTCTTTGCTTATTAGATTCTGACCTTTGCCATTACACTCTTATTGATCTGATTTTTAGGTACAAGATGACACACTCCACTTATTGATTACACAATTGAGATTTTTACGTAATTTGCCATAATTTTAAATACAGCACTTTTACTCGAAAATAGTGTATCCCCAACACAGACGTATAAAATGATTTTGAAAACTTACCTGATATGCTAACCCACAACATACTTCATAAACTAAATTATTCTTGATACTTACAGTCCTTTCTAAGTAACCAAATATAACCTGATCATCTTTCAAATGATTATGTTGTTTCCAAAATAGAAATATGTTCTTATGTCAGTCCCTATATAGCAAACCTCACCCCAAAATATCAATTCTAAGGCGAGCTACTGAAGGGGCATCATCTCAGCTGGTATTCTTAATAATGTTTACCATCAGCTACACCTTTGTGAGATCTTGTGGCTAGTCTGGATTGTGTTAAAGTCAATTCTTCACTTCACAATTGATCTCTACATTGTTAGACTTCTGTACTGAAAAGTTACAACTGACTATTACTATGTGGAATCCATACAATTACGTAGTGTTTGCCAGGTTCATACTTTCACGAAAATTTTTTGACTATGTACACATCAACAGCATGTACTCTATGTGATCGAAAGTATCTGGACACCCCCAAAAACATACGTTTTTCATATTAGATGCATTGTGCTGCCACCTACTGTCAGGTACTCCGTATCAGCGACCTCAGTGGTCATTAGATATCATGATAGAGCAGAATGGAGCGCTCCGCGGAACTCACGGACTTCAAAAGTGATAAAGTGATTGGGTGTCACTTGCGTCATATATCTGTAAGCGAATTTCCACACTCCAAAATATCCCTAGGTCCACTGTCTCCAATGTGATAGTGAAGTGGAAATGTGAAGGGACACGTACAGCACAAAAGTGTACAGGCCGACCTCATCTGTTGCCTGACAGAGACCGCCAACAGTTGAAGAGGATCGTAATGGGTTAATAGGCAGACATCTATCCAGACCATCACACAGTAATTCCAAACCGCATCAGGATCCACTGCAAGTAATATGGCAGTTAGGTGGGATTTGAGAAAACTTGGATTTCATGGTTGAGTGGTTGCTCATAAGCCACACTCACACAGGTAAATGCCAAACAACTCCTTGCTTCGTGTGGGTGTAAACATTGGATTATTAAACAATGGAAAATGTTGTATGGAGTGAAGAATCATGGTACACAATGTGGCAATCCGATGGCAGGGTGTGGGTATGGTTCTTGCCCGATGAATGTCATCTGCCAGTGTGGGTACTGCCAACAGTAAAATTAAGAGGCGGTTGTGTTATGGTGTGGTCGTGTTTTTCGTGGAGGGAGCTTGGGCCCCTTGTTGTTTGGCATGTGGCACTATCACAGCACAGGCCTACGTTGATGTTTTAATTATCTTCTTGCTTCCCACTGTTGAAGAGCAATTTGGGGATAGCGATTGAGCACCTGTTCATAAAGCACAGCCTGTGGCAGAGTGGTTACATGACAATAACATCCCTGTAATGGACTGGCCTGCACAGAGTCCTGACCTGAATCCTATAGAACACGTTTGGGATGTTTTGGAGCACCGACTTCATGCCAGGCCTCACCGACTGACATCGATACCTCTCCTCAGTGCAGGTTCCATGAAGAATGGGCTGCCATTCCCCAAGAAACTTTCCAGCATCTGATTGAATGTATGCCTGCAACAGTGGAAGCTGTCATCAAGCCTAAGAATGGGCCAACACCATATTGAATTCCAGCATTGCCAATGGAGGAAGCCACGAACTTTTAAGTCATTTTCAGCCAGGTGTCCGGATACTTTTGATCACATAGTGTATGCACAGATTATCTGATGTACTTTTATCAAGTAGTGACTGTGTTGATTCCTTTTGAATCAATAGAGTTTGTTTACTTTGGACTGGTATCGTGTTATGCACTTAGTGTTTAATTATCTTGGCGACTATATCAAAACCTCGAGTAAGTACCATATTTACATAATCTGCAGCCAGTGCACTGTTTACATAATCTGTAGCCACTGTGTTCTGCTAAAGCTATAACAAAAAGGACTGTGTTTTCAGGTAGTGATTACATCGTTAATGCCGCATCTGTGTATAGTGAAGTGGAGAGCCAGAGGTACCTGCTTGCATAAAAAGATGCGATGTGAACCTTTATCTGGTCATCATAATGTCTGTGTTGTTAATCAACGTGAAAAGAGTCATGTTCCCTGGAAACCTGTGTAGTGAACATAATTTGCTCAATTCATGGGATTAGCCGAGCAGTCTAAGGCGCTGCAGTCATGGACTGTGCGGCTGGTCCTGGCGGAGGTTCGAGTCCTCTCTCAGGCATGGGTATGTGTGTTTGTCCTTAGGATAATTCAGGTTACGTAGTGTGTAAGCCTAGGGACTGATGACCTTAGCAGTTAAGTCCCATAAGATTTTTTTTTTTTAATTCATGGAAACTAATTTGCAGATGTTCTACAACACTTTGACAATGGACAATGCAACAAGGCACCATCCCTTATGGTGCCTACCATGTGATGACATCTCGTTGTTTTGTTACGATGAGACAAACTCACACATGTAAGAGGAGCAAACTGGTAGACAGTGAAATTAAGATTAAAAGTGAATGGGAAGTATTAACTAGGAATGACAGTGGCAGTGAACAATAAGAAATATTTCAAATGATAAAAAGTGTGCACAGATTGTGAATAGAACAGTTCAAATAATGTGGATAGAAAAACAAAATTAAAGATAATACTGCACTGATAAATGAAGATGCAACATTCTAAACATGCTAAGTGCCACTTTTTTCACAATTGATTTTATCTGCTCTAAAGAAGCTATATGCACGCGAGTATATTATACTAGAAACGCTTCATTGTCTGACGAAAGTAAGAAGTTGTTAACAGTTACCAACAGATGGTGTACATGTTAGCTCCACAGCCTTCTTCATTCTAAACGTGCTTGACAGTCAGCAGTGAATTACATTACACCAGTTTTACAATGAGTACTTAATAGCTGACATATTGTCGTCATGTTGTGTTGTGAGCACGTTTCTGCTATGGAGAAACAAAAGGATGCTAGTAATGTCTCAAAACATTGCTTACCTGTGAAAGTTTGACGGCACAATGGACGAGTTAAAGGGGCAGAATATATTACAAGTTCTGGGAAAACAATTCCAGCAAAACATGTAAAAAATAGGGAGGTATCCGATTTATACACTGTATGGTTCCATTCTTTTCGGAACTATGTTGGACTCAATGTGAAAGGGGAACAGTGTAGAACATATGCATTTAAGTATTTAATGTAGTGAAACACGTGGAATGGAAATGTACCTAGTTTAATAAGAAACTGTTTTTCAATATATTGAAATTAAAGTAGGTAATCTTTCCCAATTCAGTTGAACTGCAAATATAGCCTATCATACAAGTCCTTGTCAAATGAATTAAGAACAAATTTATTTCATGACTTCTATATGCAAAATGAAACTAAGCAAGGTTAATTTTGAATGGATTTAACGAAAATACTACCACACTCCAGGCAGCACAGTGATAAATATGTTGAACTGGAGAACAGACGTCATCAATGTAGTGTAGTGAACGTGGTTCCTGATGGAGAATGAGGTCATTCCAGACCTTGCTGTAAAACATTTATGGATGTATTTTGTGTTTGAAAGAGGAGGAGTGCTACATTAATCTATAAACTGAAAATGGGTCAACTGTCATACCATGATAACAAAGGTGTAGACTCATTAAAGTCTTCTAAAGAATACCTCGACTCTGATATTAATGCTAGTTGCCTATACAAAACATTTAAAGTGAAATCCTTGGACACCAAAGTTAATGAAATGCAGTAAAGAAGGATATTTCTTAAACACTTTCCAAACCTATCATTTGGAGGACAAAGTCAGAGGGGAAACTACAGCCGTAATTTTTCCCGAGGGCATGCAGCTTTACTGTATGGTTAAATGAAGATGGCGTCCTCTTGGGTAAAATATTCCGGAGGTAAAATAGTCCCCCATTCGGATCTCCGGGCGGGGACTACTCAAGAGGATGTCGTTATCAGGAGAAAGAAAACTGGCGTTCTACGGATCGGAGTGTGGAATGTCAGATCCTTTAATCTGGCAGGTAGGTTAGACAATTTAAAAAGGGAAATGGATAGGTTGAAGTTAGATATAGTGGGAATTAGTGAAGTTCGGTGGCAGGAGGAACAAGACTTTTGGTCAGGTGAATACAAGGCTATAAATACAAAATCACATAGGGGTAATGCAGGAGTAGGTTTAATAATGAATAAAAAAATAGGATTGCGGGTAAGCTACTACCAACAGCATACTGAAAGCATTAATGTGGCCAAGATAGACACGAAGCCCATGCCTACTACAGTAGTACAAGTTTACATGCCAACTAGCTCTGCAGATGATGAAGAAATTGATGAAATGTATGAGATAAAAGAAATTATTCAGGTAGTGAAGGGAGACGAAAATTTAATAGTCATGGGTGACTGGAATTCGAGAGTAGGAAAAGGGAGAGAATGAAACATAGTGGGTGAATATGGATTGGAAAAGAGAAATGAAAGAGGAAACCGTCTGGTAGAATTTTGCACAGAGCGTAACTTAATCATAGCTAACACTTGGTTCAAGAATCATAAAAGAGGTTGTATACATGGAAGAAGCCTGGAGATACTAAAAGGTATCAGATAGATTATATAATGGTAAGACAGAGATTTAGGAAAAAGGTTTTAAATTGTAAGACATTTCCAGGGGCAGATGTGGACTCTGACCACAATCTATTGGTTATGAACTGTAGATTAAAACTGAAGAAACTGCAAAAAGGTGGGAAGTTAAGGAGATGGGACCTGGATAAACTGACTAAACCAGAGGTTGTACAGAGTTTCAGGGAGAGCATAAGGGAACAATTGACAGGAATGGGGGAAAGAAATACAGTAGAAGAAGAATGAGTAGCTCTGAGGGATGAAGTACTGAAGGCAGCAGAGGATCACGTAGGTAAAAAGACGAGGGCTAATAGAAATCCTTGGGTAACAGAAGAAATATTGAATTTAATTGACGAAAGGAGAAAATATAAAAATGCAGTAAATGAAGCAGGCAATAGGGAATATAAACGTCTGAAAAATGAGATCGACAGGAAATGCAAAATGGCTAAGCAGGGATGGCTAGAGGACAAATGTAAGGATGTAGAGGCTTATCTCACTAGGGGTAAGATAGATATTGCCTACAGGGAAATTAAAGAGACCTTTGGAGAAAAAAGAGCCACTTGTATGAATATCAAGAGCTCAGATGGAAACCCAGTTCTAAGCAAAGAAGGAAAAGCAGAAAGGTGGAAGGAGTGTATAGAGGGTCTATACAAGGGCGATGTACTTGAGGGGAATATTATGGAAATGGAAGAGGATGTAGATGGAGATGAAATGGGAGATAAGATACTGCGTGAAGAGTTTGACAGAGCACTGAAAGACCTGAGTCGAAACAAGGCCCCGGGAGTAGACAACATTCCATTAGAACTACTGACGGCCTTGGGAGAGCCAGACCTGACAAAACTCTACCATCTGGTGAGCAAGATGTACGAGACAGATGTGAAAATTACTGAACTATCAGTTTAATAAGTCACAGCTGCAAAATACTAACGCGAATTATTTACAGACGAATGGAAAAACTGGTAGAAGCCGACCTCGGCGAAGATCAGTTTGGATTCCGCAGAAATGTTGGAACACGTGAGGCAATACTGACCCTGCGACCGATCTTACAAAATAGAGTAAGGAAAGGCAAACCTACATTTCTAGCATTTGTAGACTTCGAAAAAGCTTTTGACAATGTTGACTGGAATACTCTCTTTCAAATTCTAAAGGTGGCAGGGGTAAAATACAGGGAGCGAAAGGCCATTTACAATTTGTACAGAAACCAGATGGCAGTTATAAGAGTCGAGGGGCATGACAGGGAAGCAGGGGTTGGGAAGGGAGTGAGACAGGGTTGTAGCCTCTCCCCGATGTTATTCAATCTGTATATTGAGCAAGCAGTAAAGGAAACCAAAGAAAAATTCGGAGTAGGTATTAAAGTCCATGGAGTAGAAATAAAAACGTTGAGGTTCGCCAATGACATTGTAATTCTGTCAGAGACAGCAAAGGACTTAGAAGAGCAGTTGAACGGAATGGATAGTGTCTTGAAAGGAAAATATAAGATGAACATCAACAAAAGCAAAATGAGGATAATGGAATGTAGTCAAATTAAGTCGGGTGATGCTGCGGGAATTAAATTAGGAAATGAGACACTTACAGTAGTAAAGGAGTTTTGCTATTTGGGGAGCAAAATAACTGGTCGAAGTAGAGAGGATATAAAATGCAGACTTGCAATGGCAAGGAAAGCGTTTCTGAAGAAGAGAAATTTGTTAACATCCAGTATAGATTTAAGTGTCAGGAAGTCGTTTCTGAAAGTATTTGTGTGGAGTGTAGCCGTGCATGGAAGTGAAACATGGACGATAAATAGTTTGGACAAGAAGAGAATAGAAGCTTTCGAAATGTGGTGCTACAGAAGAATTCTGAAGATTAGATGGGTAGATCACATAACTAATGAGGAGGTATTGAATAGAATTGGGGAGAAGAGGAGTTTCGGGCACAACTTGAAAAGAAGAAGGGACCGGTTGGTAGGACATGTTCTGAGGTATCAAGGGATCACAAATTTAGCATTGGAGGGCAGTGTGGACGGTAAAAATCGTAGAGGGAGACCAAGAGAAGAATACACTAAGCAGATTCAGAAGGATGTAGGTTGCAGTAAGTACTGGGAGATGAAGAAGCTTGCACAGGATAGAGTAGCATGGAGAGCTGCATCAAACCAGTCTAAGGACTGAAGACAACAACAACAACATGTCTGGAAGAAACGTGTACATTAACGATCAATCTATTTGTTCCAACACTTACACAATTGGATATGTCCTACTGTGGCAGGTTTCATGTTACAACTTCTGCATTCATGCTCATGACAACAGTCCATGCAACCTGAAATACTGCAGCAAAGTATATGGAAGATATTGCGAATAAGGTTACATTTCAAACTGCACCATCTGCAGCTAGTTCGACAATTAAAACTGGAAGGTTATGGCTGGTGCCTTCCATTTTTTATCACAATGCAGCAGCACTCGAGGAAGAACATATTGCATCCAAGCTGATGTTCACAGATGAAAAACCTTCCATTTATCTGGAAAAGATAACCGCCACTTTGTGAGAGTGTGGGGCACTGAAAATTCTCACAAAATTGTGATGCATAAACAAGATTAGCCAAACATTAACATTTTCTGTGCAATGACACAGATGAAGTCGCATGGATCGTTTTTCTTCTGTGAGAAGACCGGGACAACTATCTCTTGCTTGATATGCTGCACCTGTGGTTATTTCCACAGCTGACTAATTGCTGATAATGAAAATTTCATATTACAACAGAACGGTGCCCCCTCATTCGAGCATCGATGTCCCTCTCACTACCTAAATGGTGAACTTCTGCATGGCTGGATTGGTTGTAGTGGTGAAGATGATGTGCCTCTGATCGCTTGCCCGCCCAGGTCACCTGACCTAACACCTTGTGCCTTTTTCCTTTGATAGTACAGCAAGCACTGAGCTTCAATACCCCCACTAACAAGAACACTGGAACAGTTCACAGAATGCATCAATGCTTCTGTGATGACCACTGACAGGATGTTACTACATAACGTATGGAACGAACTGTACTACCACCTGGACGTGTTTTTTTTTTTTTTTTTTTTTTTTTTTAGCAACGAAAGGGCAAACACAATAAAAGACAGACTGACAGGCATAGGATTAAAAAAGAAAACAGCATAATCAAATGTCCTTTGAGAGGGTTGTCAAATTGATAAAATGAAGAACGCGAGCAGCTGCTCGTGGGTCATCCGCTAAAATGGCTTCTACAGTACAGGGCAGGCCAAGATCAAGACGCAGGGTGTTAAAATCCAGACAGGACGTTAAAATGTGGCGGACCGTCAGCAATTGCCCACATGGGCAGAACGGCGCCGGCGCAGCCGTCAGCAGATGGCGATGGCTGAACTGGCAGTGTCCAATTTGTAACCGGGCCAAAACTACCTCCTCCCGCCGAGAAGGGCGTGAGGAGGACGTCCAAGCCACGGGAAGAGGTTTTAAGGCCCGAAGCTTGTTGTCTGTAAGTGCAGCCCAATCGGCATGCCACAACGATAAAATGCGCCGACAAATTACCCTGCTACAATCTGACGAAGGGACACAACAAGAAGCTGTCCGAGGCTGGAGGACCGCAGCCTTGGCCGCGGCATCTGCAGCTTCGTTCCCGGGGATACCGACATGGCCAGGAACCCACATAAAGCTAACCGGAGAATCGACGTCCACCAGCTGCTGAAGAGAGCGTTGGATCTGGTGCACGAAAAGGTGAGCCAAGGTGGCGTGTGGCTCTCGCCCACTCGAAAGGTTGCAGGGAGTGAAAAATTAAGGTGTTGAAGGAGGTGACGAAAGCGAACTCCAGGGGGTAGCAGGGCAGAGACATACAACCCGTATTGACTGTCGAGAGAGTCATCAAAAAAGGAACGATAAGACGGGTGGTCGGGCATTGCCAGTACCCGACAGGCATACCGACAAAGCAGTATATCGCGCCGGTAGGTGAGTGGCAACTCACCAGCGTCAGCATGAAGACTCTCGACGGGACTAGTATAAAACGCTCCGATCGCAAGTCGCAAACCCTGATGTTGTATGGAGTTGAGGCGACGTAAGATGGATGGCCGTGCAGAGGAGTATACGAAGCTCCCATAATCCAGCTTGGAGCGGACGATCGACCGATATAGGCGAAGTAGGACGGTTCGATCCGCTCCCCACGACATACCACTGAGAACACGGAGGACATTTAGAGAACGGGTACAACGGGCAGCCAAATATGACACATGTGGAGACCAACTAAGTTTCCTGTCAAATGTAAGACCTAAAAATTTTGTTGTCTCCACGAATGGGAGAGCAACGGGACCGAGTCTTAAGGACGGTGGGAGAAACTCTTTGTAGCGCCAGAAGTTAATACAGACCATCTTCTCGGCAGAAAAACGGAAGCCATTGGCGACACTCCAGGAGTAAAGACGGTCAAGAGAACGCTGAAGACAGCACTCCAGGAGACACGTACGCTGTGCGCTGCAATAGATGGTAAAATCGTCCACGAAAAGGGAGCCTGATACATCAGCTGGGAGGCAATCCATTATTGGATTGATCGCTATGGCGAAGAGAGCGACGCTCAAAACTGAGCCCTGTGGCACCCCATTCTCCTGGCGAAAGGTGTCTGACAGGACAGAACCCACACGTACCCTGAACTGTCGATCCATTAAAAAGGAACGAAGAAAAAGAGGGAGGCGACCGCGAAGGCCCCATGTATGCATGGTGCGGAGAATGCCCGCCCTCCAACAGGTGTCGTAAGCCTTCTCCAAATCAAAGAACACAGCCGCGGTCGGGCGCTTCCGCAAGAAGTTATTCATAACGAAGGTCGACAAGGTAACCAGATGGTCAACAGCAGAGCGGCGCCTACGAAATCCACATTGTACATTGGTAAGTAGGCGTCAAGACTCGAGCAGCCAAACCAATCGAGAGTTAACCATTCGCTCCATCACTTTACAGACACAGCTGGTAAGCGAGATGGGTCGATAACTGGAAGGCAAGTGCTTGTCCTTCCCCGGCTTAGGAATCGGGACAACAATAGACTTGCGCCAGCATGCAGGAACATCCCCCTCAATCCAGATGCGATTGTAAGTACGAAGAAGAAAATCTTTACCCGCAGGAGAAAGGTTCTTCAGCATCTGAATATGAATAGAATCAGGCCCTGGAGCGGAGGACCGTGATCAGCCAAGTGCGTTTTCGAGTTCCCGCATGGTGAATGGGGCATTATAACTTTCACGATTCGAGGAGCGGAAGTTAGGTGGCCTAGCCTCCTCTGCCTGTTTGCGGGGGAGGAAGGCAGGGTGGTAATGAGCGGAGCTCGAAACCTCTGCGAAAAAGCGGCCGAAGGCATTGGAGACAGCCTCAGGGGCCACAAGGACGTCATTCGCGACCGTCAAGCCAGAAACTGGTGAGGGGACCTTAGTGCCAGATAGCCGGCGCAGGCTACCCCAGACAACAGAAGAAGGAGTAAAACTGTTGAAGGTGCTTGTGAAAGCAGCCCAGCTGGCTTTCTTGCTTTCTTTAATAATACGACGACACTGTGCACGTAATCGCTTATAATTGATACAATTCACCACTGTAGGCTGGCGTTTAAAGGTGCGTAAAGCACGTCGACGAGCACGTAAAGCATCTCTACATGCCGCGGTCCACCAGGGGACCGGTACGCGACGTGGAGAAGAAGTAGGGTGAGGGATGGAATATTCAGCAGCAGTGGAATGACGTCCGTGAGGTGTGGGACCTGACTATCGCAGCTTGTGAATGTTTGATCCTGAAAGGTCGCCCTGGAAGAGAAGAGGCCCCAGTCTGCTTTGGAGATGTTCCAACTAGATGAGCACGGAGAGGGGGTATGCTGCAGGAGATGGATAACACACGGGAAGTGGTCGCTCGAATATGTATCAGAAAGTGCATACCACTCGAACCGGCGTGCAAGTTGGGGAGTACATATAGAGAGGTCTAAATGGGAATAGGTGTGAGATGCGTCCGAAAGAAAAGTAGGGGCGCCAGTATTGAGGCAGACAAGATTGAGCTGGTTGAAAAGGTCTGCTAACAGGGAGCCCCTCGGGCAGGATGCTGGAGAGCCCCAAAGGGGATGGTGGGCATTGAAGTCTCCAGTTAACAAAAATGGTGCAGGTAGCTGAGCAATAAGTTGCATCATGTCTGCCCTGGTAACGGCAGACGACGATGGAGTGTAAACGGTACAAATGGAAAATGTAAAAGTGGGGAGAGTAATGCGGATGGCAACTGCCTGCAGGCCGGTGTGCAACGTGATCGGATCTTAGTAAATATCATCCCGGACCAGCAACATAACCCCTCCATGAGCTGGGATACCTACCACAGGGGGTAGGTCAAAACGCACAGAGGTGTAGTGTGCCAAGGCAATTTGATCGCAAGGGCGTAGCTTCGTTTCCTGGAGGGCGACGACGAGCGGACGGTGCAAGCGGAGCAGCAACTTCAAGTCCTCTCGGTTGGAGCGAATGCTGCGAATATTCCAGTGAATAAGTGCCATCGTAAGAAAAGAAAAAGGAAGATGAAAGAAGGGGTCACCTCGAAGGCCGCTGAGGGCCTGGCTTCGAGCGAGCACTGCCGCCGCTATCAGTAGGCGGACAGTCATTGTCCATTGGGTCTATAGGTTCATCGGCCATCTTGGAAAGATGGCCGGGAGGGGGAGCTTCCTCCGCCGGTGAACGGCCAGATGTTCGGCTACCAGCGGTGCGGCCAGGCGAAACGGATGACGGCCTGGGGCGGCAACCGCTGGGTGGCGCAGGAGAAGAAATGCGCCGTGGCGGAGAAGGAGAACTGTGCTTCCTATTTGCCTTCTTGGAAGGTCGTTTGGTGGAAGTACCGGTCGAAGGCTGGGAGGTCGAGGTACGTAGGAAGTCTGCACGGGACGGTTCCTTCTTGAAGGCCCGTGCATCTGACTTCTGGGTCTTCGTCTTAGCAGAAGCTGATGAAGGGGCTGGTGCCTGTGGGGTGATGGGAGGAAGAGGAGACGTCGACCGCGCGATCTTAGCACTGGCCGAACGGACGACCGTGGTGCTGAAGGTCAGATCGCATGTCTGGGTTGCCACCTCCCTGGTAGTCCGAGGAGAGGCGAGGACAGTACTGTATTTCCCCGCTGGGAGCAGCGTGGGCTTCCTACTAGCCAATAGCTTGCGAGCAGCCGAGGTAGACACTTTCTCTTTGACCCGAATTTCTTGTATACAGCGTTCTTCCTTATAGACAGGACAGTCGCGGGAGGATGTGGCATGGTCACCCTGACAGTTCACACAACGAGGAGACGGAGGTGGACAGTCACCCTCATGGGCATCCCTGCCACAAGTGACACATTTAGCCGCATTGGAACAAGACTGTCGAGTGTGACTGAAACGCTGACACTGGTAGCAGCGCGTAGGTGTCGGGACATAGGGGCGAACAGAAATAACCTCGTAGCCCGCCTTGATGCGCGATGGCAGCTTAACACTATCAAAGGTCAAGAAAAGTGTCCGGGTCGGTACAAGGTCATTGTTGACCTTTTTCATGACCCTATGGACAGCCGTCACGCCCTGCTCAGCGAGGAAAGATTGAATCTCCTCGTCAGTCAAGCCGTCGAGGGATCTAGTATAGACAACACCACGAGACGAATTCAAAGTTCGGTGAGCCTCCACCCGGACAGGGAACGTGTACAGGAGTGTGGCCCGAAGCAGTTTTTGTGCCTGAAAGGCGCTCTCAGTTTCGAGTAATAAGGTACCGTTACGCAACCTGGTACAAGATTTAACAGATCCGGCTATGGCATCTACGCCCTTCTGGATAACGAAAGGGTTGACAAAGGAAAAATCCTTTCCGTCCTCAGATCGAGAAACGACGAGGAACTGTGGGGCAGGCGGTAGTACTTTTGTCACTGGTAGCTGGCCACGTTTCCGTTTTTGGGCAGAAGTCGAGAGAGATGGAGTGGAATCCATTGCGGAGGAATCCCCCATGATTGCCAGCGTCTCCGATGGCGCGCTCCTTCCTTGTGGGGACCCTCTCAGAGGGCACTCCCGCCTTAGGTGAATGTTTACACCTCAGGTCACACCTCCCGAGAAACAGACGGAGGGACCAATCGGCATGGTCAGAAGGTATCAGCTCAGGCAATCACCCCTCCCCGGGCCTGGCCTTTACCAGGGGGTACGCGCGTGCCTTACATGTCTACCCAGGGCGGGGAATTACGCGTTACCCCGTCACCGGCTACGCGTGCGAACGCGTGGGTCGGCCTTCAGGCGCGCACAGGGAGGAAGGAAGAAGAGGAAAAAGAAGAGAGAGAGGGAGAGAGAGGACAGACTGTCTCAAACGCCGAGGCGGAGACCAGAGAAGGCAAGGAGAAGAAGGCAATGAGAAGGCAAGGAGAAGAAGGCAATGAGAAGGCAAGGAGAAGAAGGCAATGAGAAGGCAAGGAGAAGAAGGCAATAAGAAGGCAATGAGAAGGCAAGGAGAAGAAGGCAATGAGATTTTGCAGGGGAAAGTGTAAGGAAGACAGTGAGGTGGAGAAGAGCAAAGAAAGGAACCAACCAAAGGAAGGAAGAAACGAGAAGTGAAAAAGCAAAATGACCGCAAATAGAGGTCGTGGAACCGTCCGTCTCCGGACGCAGGTGCTAACTACCCCCTTGAGGGGGAGGGACTCCTTTTAGTCGCCTCTTACGACAGGCAGGAATACCTCGGGCCTATTCTAATCCCCGGACCCGCAGGGGGGCCACCTGGACGTGTGTAGTGTGACCAGAGGGGAACTCATATTTCGTTTGTACAGTTCAAAATGCAAACATGGTGAGTTTAGAGTTATATTCATACCTAAGTAATGTTTGTACATGTGACACTTTGTAAAATATAGAGCTTTGAAAACAAATGAATCATTTATAGTAGCCCTATGTATATGTAATTTATGGCACTTTAGAGAAAAGTTTAGTGAAATCTTAATGTTTTGACCACACAATTAATTATATACTGCTGCATACTTCATTTCCCATGATATTAAAGTGTTAATTAGGTCTTTGATACTAATGGTTTTGAGTAATAATACACTATAGAAGGATGTACTGATCATCTGGTTACAATAAATGAAGGCAATGAGTGGTACTCTAACAGAAATAAACAAAAATAGTCATGACCTCAGATAGATTGAATGAATTTTGAGAATTCCAGTAATTTTCATCTATATTTCAAAAGAATTATAGGATTAAAAACAGTTTTCATCCCCTTTAAATGAATTTATTAAAGGTTTTGCAAAAAAAAATTGTATGTGACTGGAAATTATATTTCATAAAAATAAGAAATGAGAAACTTTATTTAAGGTTTAGTATTAAGATGTACTGTTTTACAAAGACAGGATGCGTTATGTATTTTTCATATATCTGAGTGCTGAAATTTATTTATTTATTTGTTTATTTACACATCAAGTTCCATAGGACCAAATTGAGTAGCAAATCTTCAAGGTCATGGAATGTGTCTGTACACGAAATTACAACATAAAAGTTATAACAGATAAAAATAAAATGTTTAAGAACCCAAAAAACGTCAAACCATAAGTTTACGTAAGCGCAATCAACAATACAACAAGAATCAGCTTAATTTTTCAAGGAACTCCTCGACAGAATAGAAGGATTGACACATGAGGAAACTCTTCAGTTTAGATTTGAATGCACATGGATTACTGCTAAGATTTTTGAATTCAAGTGGTAGCTTATTGAAAATGGATGCAGCAGTATACTGCACACCTTCCTGAACAAGAGCTAAGGAAGTCTGATCCAAATGCAGGTTTGATTTCTGCCGAGTATTAACTAAGTAAAAGCTGCTTAATCTTTAGATTAAGCTAATATTGTAAACAAGAAATGACAGTAAGGAATATGTATATTAAGAGGCCAATGTCAGAATACCCAGACTCGTGAACAGGGGTTGACAAGAGGTTCGTGGACTTACACCACTTATTGCCCGAACCGCCCGTTTCTGAGCCGAAAATATCCTTTCAGAACAGGAAGAGTTACCCAAAAATATAATACCACATGAAATAAGCGAATGAAATAAGCAAAGTAGAGTAATTTTCATGTCAAACAAACACTAACTTGAGATACAGTTCAAGCAGTAAAAATGGCAGCATTAAGTCTTTGAACAAGATCCTAAATGTGGGATTTCCACAACAGTTTACTATCTATCTGAACACCTAGAAATCTGAACTATTAACTTTCACTAATCATATGCCCGTTCTATGAAATTAAAATGTCAGGTTTTGTTGAATTGTGTGTTAGAAACAGTAAAAATTGAGTCTTGCTGTGATTTAGCTTTAGTTTATTTCCTACAAGCCATGAACTTAGGTCATGAACTGCACTATTTGAAACTGAGCCAATGTTGCACCCAACTTCCTTTACTGTCAAGGTAGTGTCATCAGCAAACAGATATATATTTTAGTTACCTGTAATACTAGAGTGCATGTCATTTGCATTAATAAAGAATTGGGGTGGCCCCAGCACTGATCCCTGGGGCATCCATCACTTGACCATACCCCACTAAGACCCCATATCACAGCCATTCTCAACATTGTGAATAATGACCTTTTGCTGTCCGTTGCTAAAGTAAGAGGTGAACCAATTGTGAGCTACTCCCTGTATTCCATAATGGCCCAACTTCTGGAGCAATATTTTGTGATCAACACAATCAGAGGCCTTAGTTAAATCAAAAAATATGCCTAGCATTTGAAACCTTTGGTTTAACCCATCCAGTACCTCACAGAGAAAAGAGTATATAGCATGTTCAGTTGTTAAACAACTTCTAAAGCCAAGCTGTACATTTGACAGAAAATCGTGTGATATAAAATGTATAAAATGAACAATTATCCTTACATACACAGCCTTTTCAGTAACATTAGCAAAAACTGATGGCATAGAAATAGGTCTAAAATTGTCTATATTATCCCTTTCTCCCCTTTTATAAAGTGGCTTTACTACTGAGTACTTTAATTGTTCAGGAAACTGGCCATTCCTAACGAAAAATTACAAATATGGCTGTATACAGGACTTACATGTGGAGTACAGTACTTTATTATTCTGCTAGGCACTCCATCATATCCATGAGAGTCCATAGTCTTGAGTGATTTAATTATTGACTCAATCTCCCTCCTGTCTGTATCACAGAGAAGTATTTCAGACATCAGTCTCGAAAAGGCATTTGCCAGAGAGTTATATGATACCCTGTAGAAACTAAATTTTTACTTAATTCACCAGCAACGCTCAGAAAACGATTTTTTACATACTGTACATATATCTGATTTACCAGTAACAGAAATATTTTTACTAAAAACTGACTTTATATCATCGACCTTGTGCTGCTGACCAGACACTTCCTTCACAACTGACCATATGGTTTTAATTTTATTCTGTAAATTAGCTATTCTATTTATATACCACATACTCTTTGCCTTCCTAATAACATTTTTAAGCACCTTACAGTGCTGTTTGTAATGGGCTACTGTGGCTTGATTGTGATTACTTCTAACATTTTTATATAATTACCACTTCGTTCTACATCATACCCTTATCCCACTAGTCAGCCACCCAGGCTGCCTACTACTGTTAGTACCCCATTTAGAATGTTCTAATGTAAAGCAACTCTCAAAAAGCATGAGAAATGTGTTAAGGAAAGCATTATATTTATCATCTATGTTATCGGCACTATAAACATGCTGCCACTCTTGTTCCTTGACAAGGCTTAAAAAACTCTCTATTGTTGTTGAATTAACTTTCCTACGTAGTTGTAATTATATAAGGCATTTGTTTGAGTACAAAAGCCTTTTAATGTTAAAATTTGTGCATCGTGGTCTGAAAGGTCCATCTAGCAATGAAGAATGCTTAAAAATATTGTCTATTGCTGTACTACTGTTCCCCTGCACCCTACTTGGAAAAAAAAAAAAAAAAACACAGTATGCATCAGATAATACGAATTTAGGAGATCTACCACTTTCCTTTTTCTTGCACCTTCATATACAAAATTAATACTGAAGTCACCACATATAACTAATTTCTGGTATTTCCTATAAAGTGAATCAAGAACTCTCTCTAGCTTGTGCGAAATGCTCTGAAGTTGGAGTTAGGGGACCTATAAACAACAACAATTAGAAGTTTGGTTTCACTAAATACAACTGCCCCCGCACAACATTCAAATATCTGTTCAGTGCAGTGTCGTGATACATACTCAAATGGAATACTGTTTTTTACATACATGGCCAGTCCCCACCCTGCAACAAACTCCTTGAAAAACAGCTAGATAAACTGTATCCTGGTAAAGGAAGCCTCTGAATTGTCAAATTATTTAAGCGGTGCTCTGACATACCAATAATTTCAGAGTCTACATCTATAAGCAATTCACTAACCTTATATCTAACACCTCTTATATTTTGATGAAATATGCTAATTCCTTCTCTACGTGGAAACATGACGTCCTCTAATTCCTTTAAGCAGGTATACCTATCAGCTGATTTCAACCTAAAAAAAGGTGCAGCTCTAACACCAGCTACTACAGGAATTTTTCCATGAGTGATCCCACCACCACCCAGTACACTGTCACCTATAGGCTTTGCCAGCCTCCCCTTCCCATACCATACTGAGGTGCAGGCAATGCCTAGTGAAACCCGATCTACTGACAGACCCAACTGGCACCACTGAAATGTGACCCTCTCCAGTCCCATGTTAATGCGCCTAACAGCCACATTAAGATGAGGCTGTCCATCACGCTGAAACAGTTGTACGAAATGCACACTAGTGCCACCGGTTTGAGTAGCTATCTTTACCGGGTCACTACCTACACCATATTCCCCGTCCCTATCAATATTGTTTCTCTGCTCCACCCACTATCACTACCTGCTCCTCCTTCGTAAAATTCCTACGTAACTTCCCTAAGCAGTCAGTCACCTGAGCCAACACTGCACTAGGCTTCATAATGCTACTGATCTGGTACTCACTCCCCAACACTTCCTGCAACTGCTGGCCCACACTTCTACCGTGCGAACTACCTAGCAGCAAAACCTTCTTCTTTCTGTTAGACTTTGCAACTGACCTTGGCCTCCTAACTGCTGAGGACTGCTGCATGTTCTCTACATCTACAGCTACAAGAGGCTCCTCTCCACTCGACTCTGACAGTTGGTCAAATCTATTGCATGCGAAAAACCACTGACCTTGAGAAAAGTGTCTGGAAAATGGGTCCACAGCTTGGACCTTCAAAAGGAGTGGGCACAACTCACAACAAAGCGTGAGGTGTTTTACGTAAAACATAAAATACAAAATTTCCACGAACAATGTAACGACACTGTTAAAAAAATGTATTTGCTGTAGAAATTTTCAGTATGTGCAAACATGTATTTGTCTAATAAGTCATACAACACGTGTTCATTTCTTATGTAATGAAGATGACTGGTGTTAAGTCCTTTTAGCACATGTATTTGTTAAATTCTAAATGTCAGATTACTTAAATTAGCACTGTAAATATGGCCCTCACGCTAGACATCGAATATCGTCATGGAATTTCTACAATATAACGTCAGCTATCTTTACCGGGTCACTACCTACACCATATTCCCCGTCCCTATCAGTACTGTTTCTCTGCTCCACCCACTATCACTACCTGCTCCTCCTTCGTAAAATTCCTACGTAACTTCCCTAAGCTGTCAGTCACCTGAGCCAGATGTGCAAACGCATTGCTGAAGCTGAGACTGAAGCCTCCTATTTCTGCCAGTCTGAGAAGGAAATATGCAGGCATGAATGTGCCAAATTCAGTGACCAATAGTGCAGGCATGCTGATAGGTAGTGGGAGGAACAGCTACATCACCTGTTGGATGATGAACCAACAGCTTCAACACATGCACAGATGCTGTCAATCACACTGTGTAGTGCCCTTGGCCACAAGAGGACCCTCTTCGCGTGAGCCACCTGCCGATATGAACTCCGCAGACTGGAGTGCTTTCTCCTCAAAATCTTCCATAAAATGACTGGGCCACAATGGCTGGCAAAAAACTACTCGTTGTGACACCGTCAGTCTGCTCAAAGTATTTGTCATTGAATAAAAAGTACACCAAAATGAGCATACGCTTGAACAAATCGTCAAATTCCTCTTTCAGCTTCTCATCAATGAGCAACAGTAATTCCTGCTATGACACTCGAGTTAAAAGTGATTTATTAATATCTGTCTGTATAACTCAATTGAAGGGGCAGGGGGAGGGGGCATAATGAAACAAGAGTAAGCTGGAACCACCCATTTGCTCTTATTACACCTTACTAAAGTTAATTTTTTTTTTTCTCTATATCCATTATTCCAATTTTGATACTATCACCTATATAATGCACCTGTAGCATATGCATGAATATTTTAAAACATTAACCGAAATGAGTTTCACTCGGATTTATTGTTCCAACAGTTATTTTTGCTATAGTTACTGTCATAATATAGTTAACTTTAATGAAAACCTTATTAAGTTTTAAAAAATGTGGGTAACCAAACTTCTTAATGCAACACACAAGAGTAAATTTCTAGAGAGCTAATTAGCAGCTCTCATCATAATGACTTCACCCTCACTTCCCAATAAAGTATTTTGAATTACCTGGAACTATGTAACTTACAAAATGATTAACAGTAAAGTCTGTAACCAGTTACATCTTCCATTGCAGATTTTGTCTGTGCATATTAATTTCCAATCTTTGCCATTATACTCTTTTTGACCTAACTTTAGTGCCAGATGACATACTTCGCTAATTGATTAAGCCGTTTATTAATACTTATGGTCCATTCTCAATAGTAAAATATGACTTAGCCATCTTTCAAATCATTATATACTTTCCAACTTCACAATATGTTCATGCACCAGTTTTTATGTAAGGAACCTCAGCACCAAAACAGTCAGTACCCAGTGAACTATTAAACAAGCAACACCTCTATCGGTATTCTTAACAATGTTGTTAGGTCTGGGACCAGACAGCACTCGTGCAACACCTACGTGAGGTCTTACAGCTATTTTGGATTGTGTTAAAATCAATTCTTGAATTCTGTACAGAAAAGTTGTGACTCACTGTTCCTGTGTGGACATCCCACAGCCGTACAATTACTCAGTGTTTGCTAAGTTCATATTTAACATTTCTATGAAAATTATCATAAAGATCCATACCCACCATAGTAGTGCAAGTTTACATGCCAACTAGCTCCACATATGAAGAAGAGTTTGAAATTTATGATGAAATAAAAGAAATTATTCTGATAGTTAAGAGAGATGGTAATTTAATTGTGATGGGGGACTGAAATGTGACAATAAGAAAAGGAAGAGAAGGAAAACAGCAAGTGAATATGGACCAGGGGAACGGAATGAAATAGGGAGCCATCTGGTAGAATTTTGCACACAGCATACTCTAATCATTGCTAAAACTTGGTTTAAGAATCGTGAAACAAGGCTGCTTACTTGGAAGACATCTAGAGACACCGGAAGGTTTCAGATTGATTATATAATGGCAAGACAGATATCAGAAACAGATTTTTAATGTGGCAAATATGGACTCTGACCACAATTTACTGGTTACGAACTGTAGGTTAATGCTGGAGGAACTGCAAAAGGTATGAAATAAAAGCGGTAGGACCTGGGTAAGTTGAAAGAATGAGAAGTTACTGAGAGATTCAGTGGGAGCATTAAGCTACACGTGACAAGAACAGGGGAAAGGCATACAGTACATGACAAATAAGTAGCTTTGAGAGATTAAGTAGTGAAGGCAGCAGACAATCAAGCAGATAAAAAGACAAGGCCTAGTAGACATCTTTGGGTAACACAGACAATATTGAATTTAATTAATGAAAGGAGAAAATATGAAAGTACAGTAGATGAAGCAAGCAAATGGGAATACAAATGTCTGAAAAATTAGATTGACAGGAAGTGCTATTCAGAAGTATTTAAGTTCCGGTAGCTTTTCACAGATGAAGAGGACTGCGCAGGACTGAATAGCAGGGAGAGCTACGTTAAACCAATTTTTGGCCTGAAGACATCAACATCAAGCGTATCCTACCTGACAGTTCAGTACATTTACATAACTTTTCAATAAACATCCACAAAATAATATGGTACAACCATTATTTTTCCAAGTAAATCTGTGGCATACGACATATTATGTCACTAGGATGAAAAGAGAACAGTCACAGATGTCAACATACTACCTTCTGAAGTCCTACATAGCAACCACCACCTTTTTGTAGTGACAGAAGGATTAAAGAGGAAAAGGGGGCAGAAAGACAGGGAAGAAGGATATGAACATGGAAATTGAAGGAACAGATATGCAAAGTAGAATTTCAGAGAACAGCAAAGAGCAACATACTAAGTTATGAAATGCAGTCATCAGAGGAGGAATGGGAAGGTTAAAAGCAACAATGGTGGAAGCAGCAGAAAAAGTGGGCAGAAGAAAAGGTGATACGAAAATGTCGAAAGAAACACCGTGGTAGAAGACTGGAAAAAAATTATGCAAGTGGACAGTGAAGGTTGGTTGGTTGGTTGGTTGGGGTTTAAGGGACCAAACAGCAAGGTCATCAGTCCCTTGTTTCAAATGTAGTCCATTCCGATAGTGACATCTCAGAAAAGTCGGAACAATGAAAAGGAAAAGGCTAAAAAATGTGAAAGGGCTGTCATGTTGTTACTGGTAAAAACAAAATGAGCCAAGTCAGCAAGAGAGTGAATCCAATGCTATGCTGAAGCAGCAGAGGCAAGACCACCTGCGACTTAAAAAGGTGCAACCGCTAGAATGTAGAAGTACGTATGGGAAAAGGAGACTAACCAATCCTTAAAAAAAAAAAAAAAATTGATAAAAACAGAGTAAAAGGGGAAGAAAAGAGGATCTCGGTCAGGGAGGGGAGTCGGGAAACTCTAAACACAGCTTACAGTGGGAGATACCCCAACACTCACCGCCCTGCCCCAACACCAGAGAGAGAGATTAAAAACCTTAAAACTGAGAATAAAAACCACTTTCCCAGAGGAAACCGAGAACCAGGGAGACCATCTGGGAATCGTCAGCCAACATCAGAAGTAAAGTGCGGGGGAGTCTGTACTTAGTACGCAGAGCCAAAAGGAGGGGGCATTCAACCAAAATGTGGGTTACTGACTGGTAGACTCCACAATCACAAAGCGGGGTTGGATCATCACGCAAGAGAAAACCATGAGTCATCCTGATGTGGCCAATGCGGAGACGACACAGTGTGGTCGAGTCCTTTTGGGAGAGGCGAAAGAAAGAACGCCACGGGTCTGGTGTCACCTTAATCGCACAGTTTATTAGACAGGGAAGTAGACTCCCAAGAGTTGGCCCATGATTGTGCAAAGTGGGCTTTGATGTGAAGCCGTAAATCTGCTACAAGAGGGGTTACAGAAGACGGGGGGGTAAGTGACTGCTCCCCCAGCCAAACAATCAGCGAACTCATTACCCGGGATACCCACATGGCCAGGGACCCGAAGGAAGTCAACGGAACAAGCAGCACGGTGAATATCAGCGAGATGGTCATGGATGGCAGAGACCAAGGGTTGGCGCAAAAAACACCGGTCAATAGCCAGAAGGTCTCTCATTGAGTCCATACATAACAAAACGCGGTTGTGTTAGGACTGTTTAATAAAGGTAAGGGCCTGGGAAATTGCCATCAATTCCGCAGTAAACACCCCACATGTAGGTGGCAGCAGATGATTTTCCGTTCCAACAGAGGACGTGAAGGCATACCCCACATGATCAGCAGATTTAGAGCCATCAGTGTGAAAAACAACAGCATCCCGAAACTCACATAAAATTCAGCAGAAAAAGGAACGGAACACCATCGGGGGAATGGAATCTTTCGGACCTCGGCGGAGATCCATCTGAATTCGAGGCCAAGGAACTAACCAAGGGGGGGTGGAGGGGAGGGAACGAGGAAGACAGGACAAAGAAGGAAGCTGAAAATCACAGCAAAGAGACGCAAGGCGGAGCCCAACCGGTAAACCCGCCCAAGGGCGGGAATCAGGTGGGCGACGTCCTTGGTCTTGGAACAGGATAGAATAGAAAGGATGAGTGGGAGAAGAATGCACAGCAAGTGCATAAGACACCAGAAGCTGGGACCGCCGAACAGAAAAGGGGGGGGGGATCCTAGCTTCAACCAGGAAACTATCAACAGGGCTAGTAGGGAAGGCACCAGTGGCCAAACGGATACCACGATGGTGGACTGGATCCAGTACATGCAGTGTGGAAGGAGCAGCCAAACCATAAACTTGACAACCATAGTCCAAGCGAGACAGAACTAGAGCACGATAAAGACTGAGGAGGAGGGAGCACTCCGCACCCCAAGAGGAGTGGGCAAGGAAGCGCAGGACGTTGAGTTTACGGAAACATCCTACCTTCAGAAGTCTGATATGGGGCAACCAAGTGAGCTTGTTGTCGAAAAGAAGACCCAGGAAACGAAAGTGTGGGGCCACAGGCAATCGTTGTGCATCAAGATAGAGCTCTGGATCAGAGTGGATCGTAGTACGGCGACAGAAGTGGACCACCCGCGATTTTAAAGGAGAGAATTGAAACCCATGTGAGAGGGTCCATGCAGAGGCACGCCGTATAGCTCCCTGGAGCTGCTGCTCTGCAGATGCCATCGAAGAGGAACTAACCCAAATGCAGAAATCATCCACATACAGGGCAGGGATGACCAAAGGACCGACAGAAGCCACAAGTCCATCGATAGCAATGAGGAAAAGAAGTACACTCAAGACAGAACCCTGTAGGATGCCCGTCTCCTGGGTCCGTGGAGAACTAAAAACAGTACCAACCCTAACCCTGAATGACCGATGGAACAGGAACTGCCGGATAAAAATCGGGAGTGGGCCCCGAAGACCCCACTGATGAAGGGCAAGTAAGATGTGATGGCGCCAGGCCGTGTCATAGGCCTTGCGTAGGTCAAAAAATACTGCAACCAAATGGCGGCGCTGGGAAAAAGCCTGCCGAACTGCGGATTCCAAGTGAAGTAAATGATCGATTGGAGACCGTCCCTCTCAGAAGCCACACTGGTAAGGGGACAATAGATCCCGAGATTCGAGGACCCAATTGAGCCGAAGGACTACCATCTGTTCAAGTAACTTACAAACAACATTGGTCAGACTAATTGCCGATAGCTGTCAACAAATAGGGGGTTCTAACCAGGCTTAAGGACAGGAGACACGATGCTATCCTTCCACTGAGAAGGGAAGTCACCCTGGAGCCAGATGGTTAAACACCCGAAGAAGATGTTGCCGTTGTGGAGCACTGAGATGTTGAAGCAGTTGGTTATGAATGGAGTCTGGGCCAGGGGCCGTATCATGAGAAGAAGAAAGTGTGGAAAGAAATTCCCATTCAGTAAATGGTATGTTGTAATATTCTGACTGACAAGGGGTAAAACAAAGTGGAAGCATCGGCCCGCTGTTTCCAGTGAAGGAAAGCAGCTGGATAGGAGGCTGATGCTCATGCCATTGCAAAATGGGTCGCAAGATATTCTGCAAGAATCAACAGGTCCGTACAAAGGCCATCTGGGAGGTGAAGGCCTGGGAGGGTGGACTGCCAATGGCAACCTTGGAGAGAGCGAAGTGTAGCCCATACCCGTGACATAGGGAGAGTAGAACCGAGGGAAGAAACAAATCGTTCCCAACACATTCGCTTGCTCTGTTTGATCAAATAACGGGCTTTAGGGCGAAGGCGCTTAAAGGTAATAAGGCTGGCAATGGATGGGTGCCTCTTAAGGTATTGCAAAGCTCGATGGCGATCACGGATGGCAATGGCAATGGCAATGGCCGTACTCCACCACAGGACTTGCCGGCGACAAAATGGTCCAGATGAGCGCGGTACAGCAAGGCTAGCAGCGCGAACTATCGCGTCAGACATGTCACATAGGACGTCATCAATACAACCTGACAAAGAGGGAGAAAACACGACCTGTGCAGTGTATAGAGGCCAATCGGCGCATTGGAAAGAGCAACGAGGTAACCTGTCCATCGGGGAGCAGCAAGAGAGAGAGAGAATCAATGGGAAATGGTCACTATCACAAAGGTCGTTGTGTGGTGACCAGTGTAATGACGGGAGGAGAGAGGGAGAAGAAAGAGAAAGATCAATGGCAGAAAAGGTACCATGACCGGCACTGAAATGAGTAGAGGAGCCACCATTAAGAAGGCACAAGTCATGGTCTGTAATAAACTGATCTAAGAGAAGACCTCGTCTAGATGGAAATGCACTGCCCCACAAGGGATGATGAGCATTAAAATCCCCGAGAAGGAGGAAGGGAGGAGGAAGTTGCTGAAGAAGGGTAGTTAAGGCAGCAGGTGTAAGAGTCCTGTCAGGAGGGAGATAAAGATTGCAAACCGTGACCTCGGAGCCCAGGTGGACCCCAACAGCAACCGCTTCCAATGTAGTTTGAAGAGGAATCCACGTGCTAGCAATGTCTGTACAGACCAACGTACAAACGCCACCAGCAGCCCGGAGGAGTCCGAACCGATTTCGACAGAAAACACGGAACCCGCAGAGGGTCGGTGAGTGATCATCAGTAAAATGAGATTCCTGTAGAACCACACAAGCTGCAGGTAAGACGAAATAAGGGATTTCAATTCCTGAAGGTGATGGTAGTGTCCATTACAATTCCATTGGATAACCACAGAATGATGATTTAAATGGGGGTTGAACAGGCTAAAGCCAGTCATACCGCCGGGTCACCACCCTTCACCGACAAGGAGGGGGCGACATCCATGAATGACAGGTCGGAATCCAGTGGTGAAGCCGGGGATGGGACATCTTGTGAAACCATACGCTCTTTGTCCGGGACTTCTTCTTTTCTGGTTGAGATCGAGGAGGGCTGTGTGGCATAATGGAGCCAGCTGCAGCAAGATCGGGAACAGAAAGAGATCGGGCGACCTGGGGGCCGACAGACTGCGGTTCTCACAGTCGTCGCGTGGCAGCAGACCTTTGGCCTGGAAGGTGCCGGGAAGAGGCATCCCGGGAGAGGCGCCCTTGACCGGCAGATGCCGAAGGAGTGGGACACTTCTCCGGCTGGGGAGGGGGAGCAGTGCCCAGAGGAGAAGGTGTGGGAGCCGCAGGGGAGGCGGGGAGGAGAGAGGTCTGGGATTGCGGTAAGGAAGGGGGAGGAAGGGGTGAAGATGTAACTAAAGCATAACTAGACATGGACACAGGGTGAAGATGTGTATACTTCTTACGAGCCTCTGTGTAGGTTAAATGATCAAGGGACTTATACTCCTGTATCTTCTTTTCCTTCTTATATACTGGGCAATCTGGTAAACGTGGAGAATGATTGCCATGACAATTAACACACACAGGAGGGGGAACACAGGTACGCCCCTCATGGAGTGGACTTCCACAGTCACCACAGAGAGGGGCCTGCAAACAGCGGGAAGACATGCAAGCACTTAAAACACCTCATAGGAGGTGGGATGTACAGCTTCACATCACATCGATAAACCATAATCTTTACTTTCTCAGGGAGGGTATCCCCTCCAAAGGCCAGGAAAAGGCACCAGTATCAATGCGATTGTCCTTAGGACCCTTCTGAACACGCCGAACAAAGTGAACACCCCGCTGTCCGAGATTGTCCCGAAGTTTCTCATCAGTTTGAAGGATGAGGTCCCTGTGAAAAATCACACCTTGAACCATATTTAGAGACTGGTGGGGGATAATGGACACAGGAATTGTGCCAAGATGGGTACAGGCACGAAGGGCTCCAGACTGGGCAGCTGAAGCAGTTTTGATCAGCAACGAACCCAACCGCATCTTGCTCAGGGAGTCCACTTCGCCAAACTTGTCTTCAATGTGTTCCACAAAGAATAAAGGTTTGGTATCGGTGAAAGTATCCCTATCAGTCCTGGTGCAAAACCAGATAGCGGGGGAAAGGTTTCGCCCCTAGCCGACGGGCCTGACCCTCTTCCCAGGGGGTAGCCATGGAAGGGAAGGCCGAAGGAGCAGGAGAAGCAGCACTAGAAGAATCAGTTCCACGCAGAGAGACGGCCGCAGAAGAACGGCCAGAGTTCTGGACCCGTATGCGCTTCATTTGCATAGCATCCGCCCTGATACCACCCACTCCAATCAGGGGCTCCCCTGCGCTTCATTTGCATAGCGTCCGCCCTGATACCACCCACTCCAATCAGGGGCTCCCCTCACGAGCGCCACCCAGCCACAACAAGGGCCGTCTGGCACGGCGGCCATTACCGGGAGTTCCGATGCTCCAGGATGACGAGCAACCACTGCAAGGCTTGCATGAGGTGGTCACAGATCGGGTATCAGAAGTGTGATCCCTGTGTGTTCAGGAGGCTCAACCAAAAGGGTACATAGCGACCCCACCACACGGGCTGGCTATCATGCTGGCTATGCACCCTAGCATCAGAGAACGACGTGAAAGAAAAGGTGGAATGTACTAGGAGGGCACAGGTCGGAGACACTAGGTAATGTGCTCTTCCCCAAATGGCTCACACTACCGAAGAGAAATTTAGTAATGGAGGTCAAACCCCAGAGGGGGGCCAGGGAGTGCCAAAAGGAGGAGGTGATTACGCAACAAAGATAAATTGCAAAACCAACATAGCCAGGAGGATAGCAGGGGCCAACATAAGCAAGGACACCAAGAGAGGGAGAGGAGAGGGCGAGGGGGAAGGAGGAAGGAGAGGAAAAGAGGGGAAGGGGAAGGAAATGCAGCCCTGGAAAGAAGGAAGGCTCCAAAAGCTCTGGGCCCCGTGCTCGCCACGCATGTATCCACAAGAGAGTTGTGGACCCCCTGGGGGGACAGTGAAGGGAGTAAGGAAGTCCTCTATGGAAAGGTTAATACTAGGCATGATGGAAAATGTTAGGATGATCAATTAAGTAGGAAGAGAAGCTGAGAATGTACAGAAAATCAAGGAGATGTGGCGGGAGTATTTTGGAAAGTTACTAAACCCCAGTGGAAATATGGAAGAAGAAAATGAGGAGCAGGAGGACATAAGGTATTTCAAGAAAGGAGGTCACCTGAAGATTTGAAATAAGGAATTTATAGAGCCAATTTTTGAGACAGATTGCAGCAAACTAGTCAAAATTATAGAGGAGTTTCTTTGATGTGTCATGCTGCCATTGTATTTCAGAATATTCTGAAAAAGGGAGTACAAAAGATAGCACGAGGAGGGCTGGAAGAGGAGCAATATGGGTTTGGACCTGTAAGTAAAACAGGGGGTCTAATTTTTACAGTAAAGCAAGTTCATGAGAGACACTAAGAATATGGTGAAGATTTAGTAATGGTACTCCTGAAAATCGAGAAGGCATACAATAGTGTGAAAAGAAGCAAGATCTGGGAAACCCAGAAGCAAGATCAGAGAAACCCTTCAGCAAAGGAAAATTGGAAGGCTTACCATAAAAAGAATAAAGGAAATTCATGAAGGAAGCATGAGTTGTGTAAAAGTAGGAGGAGATAAGACATAACAGAAAAATGGGCTAAATCAGGGACAGGCACTATCTCCTTTACTTTTCATCAATTTTACCAATGAGATAATGATAGCAGTGGTGGCACAAATAGGAGATAAAAATATGAAAGCAATGGCATTTGTAGATGATTTAAATGATGTGGGGAAATGGAGGAGGAGAGGTAAAGGAAAGGCTAAATGCATGCGAGGAAGTGGTGGTGCACCGTGGACTGAAATTTAATGCAAAGAAATGTGAAATTATGGTGACAATTAGGAATAAGAGGATGGTGGCAACAGGTGTACTAGAGGGCAGTACAATGGGAAGTGGAAAGTTGCAAGTACATGGGGTCCAAAACAGAAAAAAGCAGGAGGAATGAGGAGATTAATGAAAGGTGAAGGCAATCTAATGTTTTCCTTTAGAGCACAAGAACCACGGTCTGGAGCAAGGAAGTATCACAAAAAACGTAAGCAAACATTATGCAAAGTGTATTATGCCTCAGTACCCATACACATCAAAAAAGTTTGTAATGAAGAAAAGGCAGGTGAGCAGAATACAGGCATGCAAGACAAAATTTCAGAAAAGTAGAATAGGACTAAATAGAATGGGTTGAGTAAGGAATCAGACAGTGTGAGAAAGCATTAAAGACAAGCTCATGCAAGACATCATAGGAAAGACAAGATTAACATGGTATGGACATGTTAAAAGAATGGGAATTGGCAGAAAATCGAGATAGGCCCATGAAATGACAACAGAAGAAGAAGAAGAAGAAGAAGAAGAAGACCCAGAGGACGGCTGAGAGAAAGATGGATCACTGGAGTGAAGGAATGTGTGATGAGGAGAGGAGAAGACTGAGACAGAGTGGAGAACAAAACTCGGAGGGAGGACAGAAAAAGACTGAAAGGTTTATGATCTAACAGATTCAGCCAGGTGATAGAAAGTGTAAAAGATTATGACAATGGTGCTGGTGCTGCTGCTTCTTATGATGAGATAACAGAAGTCAGTATTGCATTTAAGCTCCACTCACATCTTCAATGTAACATGTTTCAACCAGATTCTAATAACAGTATCGATAACAAAGGTTGTTCCCACACACAACAGCTGTAGCATCAAAGGCAACATTCAAAATGCAGTTGATAAAAGAATAATAACTATGTTACTACAGTATGCCACATGGAGATGAGTACAAACTCAAAATACATAAATGTGGAAAAAAAAGCCACTGGACACAGTTTTTCTTTAATTATGTGAGTAATCAGCAGCTGTGCTCAGCTAATAGCACCATAAAATAATGTTAACTGAAAAACTGTGTTTCACTTATTCTGTACCAATCCGTAACATTTCAATACTTACAACACAGTCCACAGTTCCCTTAGGACAAGCATGTGAAGACTGAAATTCAAATGTATATGTATTTCCCACTACTGATCTGAATGTTGGTTCTCCAAATGGAACACTAACGTTGCAAACGAATTCCACTCGAGTTAGTATTCCACCTGTAACACAGCAAGCCACAGATATTAATTATAAAACTCTTTTTAATGTTCTTAGGAGCAGAATTTACCCTTTATTTACCTACATTATTTTGAATATGATAGTTCTCAAGCTGACAGTGTCATTCTGAATTTTAATATTTTCCCATTGAACTGAATGAACGAACTAATTTTGGATTTGCAGCCAGTCGTCGTTCCAAGTGCCCCACCATAGCATTTTCTATTGAATGTCCAGTGGAAATACAATGTCTCCCACAGACGGAGTTGCTTCCCTGAAAAAGGAGAGTACAACACTCTTCCACGGTGCATGTGGTCTCACCTATGTAAGGTATATATACTATACTGACCAGGTATTTTGTAAATTCTGTCCTTTCACAGTAGCAAAGCATCCTTCACTGAAGCCAGATAATAGGCAATTTAAGATGAAGGGCGGAAAACAACTTTCACCTGATATTTATCGAGGATTCTTGCTATCTTAAATGAAATATCACCCACAAAAGGAAGAAAAGCTAAAGCTTTTGTGGCATATTCTCCTCTTTACCCCTTTCCTGATTCTTGGTTTTAACTGACAGTGCCTTGTTAATCTGCCGGCTAGAATATCCATTATCCCTGAACATGTCTTCAGGTGGGGAAGTTCTTTAGGCAAGCCATCTGCATCTGAAACGCGTTTGAGCTTTGTGTGCAAGTGTTTTACACATGATCTTAGTTTGCAATTTGTGATGACAACTCGATGCTTATAAATACAAATGAGCATCCAAAGGAAGGTATTCTATGGTTATTCAAGGCAGTGCTCTATGTGTAAGTGCAAAATCTTCAAGTCTCTTGTTTAATACAGACAGCATCAAATCATCTAAATTTTCATCCATGAAATTGACAACGGAACATTGTGCAGTTACCTCATTGGCGACGACTGCTGTGGCAACAGATGATCAAATTTAGACAGAAAATCAAATGGATCCAATCTAATGTGGCCACAGTCACTCCATCAGCCCAGTCTCTTGGTACAGGAGAAATATGTGTTGAGATCTTTAGATGTAACTGGTGCAATTCTTCTGAAGTGGCATCCAGCCTGTGTCTTGTATACCAGATCTTCTCTGCAATCTTCTGCGCAACGGTAGTCTTAATAAAATGCATCACCTTGGCCAATTTTGGTACTCTTCCGTAGTCCTGACATATCTCACTAAAATGGCTAAAGAACGTAAAAAAAAGTTTTGCTCTCTTACCATGTAGCTTATCAAAACTTTGGTCATGTGAGGCCACCTCCTCCCTATAAAGCCTCTCCATGAAATGGAGGAAGTCTTTGTCAGTCTTCAATGGCTCACTTGAGGATGACTGGCAGGTGTCCAGTTCAAATATTGTGGGATGTATTGAAGAACGACTGGGTGCAAGCCCGAAATCTTACTGAACATTTAGTTTGCTGGGAGAATTTTAAAATTCATATCAGACACCTTTATGGACAGGAGATGGCCACATATCTGACAGTTCGACAACCTATATGGTAGCAGAGCAAATCTGTTCTTTAACATTTTATTGAGACATCAGGGCCACGAATAATACTAACATTTGCCAGAGTGACATATTTTACACACATTTTATGAAGAACGTCAATGCACAGAAGATTACTGATAAAGACTAGTAATGCTACTGTCAAAGAGAAGATCTGCTATGCAAGACGAAGGCTGGATGCCATTTCAGAATAACTGAGTGACTGTGGGCAAGTTCAATTGAATACATGAGGTTGCAAGTTTTAAGCAGGCATCAAAATTTTATCATTTATTGCTACAACAGTCATTCCCACAAGAGGTAACTGCACAATGTTCCATATTCAATTTCACAGAGAAAAATTTGGACAATGGATGCTGACTGTATTAAGAAAGGGATTCAATTTTGCACCTATTCCTGGAGCACCATTTTTAGTAAGTTTTGTGAATGGTGTTGAAGAAGGTGTATGACTCCTTCCTTTGGAAGGGAAATTTGCCCAGTTCTTCTGAAAGCTCCTCCTCAATGCCGTAACCTAACCGTTACAGGAAGGGTGTACTATGAAATTTATGAAAGTTGTGGTACTGAAGGCTTGTAGTGAATCGAGACTTTTGGTGAAAATTCTAGAGACACTCTGCCTTCCACCATCTCGAACACCTGATATTTTAAAAGTAAGTAAGAGAGCAGAAACGTATCTACTGCACCGCCGGTTTCTGTGTGCAGGTTGGAAGTTTATAATGAGAAGACGATAAGCGGGGCAGTCAAACGACGCCGACAAGTGTTTGCCGCAAGAGCCACAGACGCCGTGTGAGAGGACATGGAGTAATTAATTGCTATTCTTTGCTGTGTTAGTGACTGTGATTGTTGGAAAAAAAGAAAAATGAACTTTTGACTATAGACTTTTAACTTACTTCATGTCTTAGCTCTGAAAGAAGCAAGATGCGTGGGATGTCTATAAATTATTTGGTTGTTAAAACCAGGCAATTGTGATTATATTTAATTGTATCTAATGGGTATCGGTGTAGTTGACTTGCAAGAGTTTGTATGCCTATATGAAACTTGTGGAAAGAAAAATACACCTGAGCTGAACTGAAAGTATGAGAGTACTAAATTATTTAAAGTGAGAGAGATAGTAATTTTTTGGTTCCTCAAAGAGAGATAGTAAATTTTTGGTTCCTCTAACAAGCATTATTTCTTCGGAGAAGAAGTTATGACAGGACTCGAAGAAAGAGGAACTTTCAAATGAAATCAAGATAAAAAGATATTTTGAGTTAGATTCTGCATAAATGGTAAAAAGGGGTGAAAATAAATACCATACAAGAAAAGATGCAAGGAAAATCTCGACAGTTTAGACTAAGATGACGAGATCTATTCAACAACGAAGATCCAGTGTGGAGAGTAAGCAGCCCTCACACACACCTGCCAACGATGCCAGCTGCTGCTCACCGGTGATGACTACAAATCCGTTCACCGATATCGACACTGAAACCAACCTTTGATGCTGCCTGCGCCCGTGCTGTTCACAGGCGCTGATTCCACACCTCCTCACCGACACAGCCTAAACCTCTACGCCGGGTGAGTGAAAGACAATTCATTGAATGTGAAGTTAAGGACACTGTTCAATAATAGACTGTTAGTATAGTTTTCTTTTTTTATATATATATATATAATGAAAACACGATCTAAAAGTAAGAAAAATGTGGATAATACTTAAGAAATTGGGGAAACATCAGAACTACCCATGGCCATGACAGTGACACAAGAAATGTCAAACTGGACTGAGGTAGCAAATTCAATTAAAGCACTAAGTTTTAAATTAGACTCGGTGAATACTCAACTAAATGCTAGATTAGATGATCAACGTGCACCTGCAAATGCTCCAATTGCAACTTTAAGTGAAAAATTAGATGCACAGAGAGTAAATTCAGCTGCTTTCAGACAAGAGCTAAGTCTTAAGTTAGATTCAGTAAATGCCCAGTTAAATGATAGAACAGATGAACAGGAGGCGGATTCAGCTGCTATAAGAAAGGAACTAAGTACTACTATAAGTGAAAAAATGATATAGTGGAGAGTTTGCAATTAGATTTAAAGAATGAATTAAGTAATTCCCTGACCATCCATGTAAACCAACTGTTCACTGACTTTAGTGAGATCCACAGTAACCAATTTCAGGACTTGCTAAAACACTAGAATTTGATATTGAAGATAAATGTAATAATGTAGAATCTGAATTTAGTGAAAAGTTAGGATCATTTCAAAGTATACATAATGTTACATTTGATGCAGTAAAGCAGAAACTACACATTTTAAAGGAAAGTGTTGAGAAATAGGACAAGCTAATTCCTATAGCCCAATCACAAACTGCAGGCGTTAACACTCGTAAGTTGATAAAGTGGAAAGGAAATTTAAAGAGAAATTAGCAACATCAGACACAATAAATATAAGCAGTCTGGAGGGACAAGTAGAAGAGATGATGGAAAGACAAGTTGCCGCAAGCATATCCTCCGACAACGTGTCTCCAATTTTATCTTCTGAACTTAGTAACACCAAGAGAAACGTAAATGAACTGTGGAAAGAATTCAAACTTATATAAGACAAAGTAGATAATAAGAGTGACTTCTCCCAATGTAGTATTAACTACTGAAGTAATGACAGATTTACAATGGGGAGCAAATTCAGGGTTATCTAGAGAGTTCCCTAAGTTTAAGCCAGATGGGAAGTACATTCTACATTTTTTGAAAAGGTTCAATCAAGCCTTGCCCAAGACTTGGGAAGATTAAAAAAAAGATTGAATTTGTGGTGGGGTACATTTTAGGAGAAGCTTGAGAGTGGGGCACAGTGAACATAGAGAATTTTTTGTCTTGGGCAGACTTCCAGAAAAAGTTTAAGAAGTATTGGTCAGCAAGCACCAGGAAAAACTAATATCCGACTTGTGGGACCCAAAGTATTACAACAGTTCGTGGGGTACGATGCGAAAGTATTTCAACTGCCATTAACGAGAGCGAAGTACTTAGATAAGCCCATGGAGGAAGAAGGGTTGGTGCGAATTTTAATAAGACGTTTACCCGTTTACGCAAGGAAGGATATATTATGTAGTGGGTGGAAAAATGTGGAAAATTATTATTCTTTGTAGACGCACTTGATGCCTTAAACAAAGACCGCAATGAGAACGTACATCAAAATGAAAATCAGAATTTCAGAAGAGGTAGTAATAACAGTAATAGCAATTTTAAGAGACACAAGGCCAACTTAGCTAGAGTACACCAGGGTAACTGGAATGAGGGTAACGAAGATTGTCAGAAGAAGCAACTGCCTTCGAATTTAGATCCAGTTACTTCATAAGAATTTGTACCAAGTAGTAATAGAGTACAAAATGGTAACGTAATACCCCGATTTGGTAACCAACCAGTGATCACCAGTAATGAGGGAAACGTAGTGCGATCTGGATACGGGGCCGGGGCCCAGGTCAAAGAGAGATATTCGGAGGCCTGGCTTATAATAGGTATATTAATTTCATGCATAAAATACCAACCAAAGAATGGTTGTTACTGGAAGAACTGAGCTTAACTACCACTAACCCACAACCAATAATGATAGGAAAAAAGGAGGATTTTGAAGTTAACATATTTATAGATTCCGGGAGTGAAGTGTCACTTATTTCTAGCACTTTCTTTAACACATTACGAACGAAATATCACTTACAATATTACCAATAACAGGAGTGTACATAATCGGTATTACTGGAACAAAGAGCAAAGTTGTAGAACACGAGACCCAGGTGAACTGCAACACCGGGAATATCCCCCACAGGCCAAGTAAGTCAACTGCAGTAGGAGAAGTGTGAAGTTCGCAATCCAGTTTTGCACCGCTTCTCTTGTTGCTGAAACCGTTAGAGGCTGACAATGGTAATGCCACCGTTTTGTTACTTCAGAGTGTGATGATGATAAAATGCATGCCTGCTAAGTAATTCTACCTACAGGAGGAACAATTATGAGCCTACAGAATGTGTACAACAGAAAATTTCTGCACCTCTGAATTCCTCCTCATCTTTTAAGAGGTTAAGACCACATGGTCATGTGGCATCAAGACCATATGGCCTTCATAAAGAAAATCTTCCTTTACATCCAATAGTGAGCACCATTGGAGATCCTACAAATGATTTAGCCAAACATCCTGCTTCTTTGCTGAGTCCACTGGTAGGCAGATATTCACATCACATCTGCAACTCAGCCGACTTTTTCAATAGAATCGAGGCTCTCCGTCTAGGCAGTTTGGACCTTTTAGTTAGTTTTGATGTGGATTCACTTTATACAAAGAACCCTCTTGCATACTGTTTGACACTAACTGGAAATAAGTTTAGGTGGATAGCACTTCTTTGAGACAGAGTGTTGCCAGGGGCAGCCCTCTGTCTCCCTTGACGGCAGAGTTTTTGTGGAGGACTTCAAAGAATGAGCATTTGAATCAGCTGCCCTTAAACCTAATCTATTTTGGAGGCATGTGGATGATACTTTCATTGTGCAGCCTCATGGAGAAGATAAATTAAAGGAGTTCTACAGCACCTCAGTTCTACTGATTACAGCCAACATTTTGTTTAAGACAGCAAGAATCCTCTATAAATTTCAGATGAAAGTCTTTTTCCACCCACCTTCTAAGATCGCAGACCTTCTGGCGTCAGTGAAGGACAATTTGCCATTGCAAAAGGCCGGAATTTACAAAATACCTTGCCAATGTGGTATGGCTTAAATAGGTCAGATGACACGTACTGTAAAAGAATGCTGCACTGAACGCAAACACTGTACTCACCTTTTGCAACTAAGCAAGTCTGCTACTGCCGAACACTGTCTTTCCACTGGACATTCAATGGTGTATGATAAAACAATGATTCTGACCACAGCAACATTGTTTTAGGACTCCGTTATGCCTGGCAGATAATCTAATGAACCACGATGGTGGCTATCAGTTGGACGGTGTGTGGAACCCAACCACTTCCACAATTTGTTCTGAACAAAGAAGACAGAGTGCACAGATGGCTGTTGCGAGCGGTAATGCAGAAGAAAGTCGAGTTCTGCAGTTCCACCAGCAACGGTACTGCCACTGAGTGGTGTGGTCCATCCATCAGCTTGATTGTCACACATATGCAAAATACTCGCACCACACTTTATTTTGTAGAACAGAGGATAAATTCATCCGTTTTCAATGGCACACCCATGGACGATTGGCAGCTGCCCAGCTGAAATATCATGGGATGTACTGAACGACAACTGGTTGCAAGTTCAAAAACTGTTTGAACAAGTTTCGTTCTTTCACCAAAAAATTCACCAATAATGTGCATAAAAAATGTGGGACTGCTTACAATTGCTGTATCAAAATGGATAAATAATTAATTTTAATGACCATATGGAATAGTGTCAAGCCTGGACTCAAGAAACACTACACATTAAAAATGCAAACTGAGCTGGATTCAAAATGAAATAGCTATGTCAATATTTTCAAACATATTATTGTCCAGAGTTAATCTGAGTGCATGAAGCTTCTGAAATATGTCTGCCAACCACAACACTGTAAGCATGCATATCAATAAGCAAAACGGTATAATGGTACAACAGCGTAAGCTGCAGAGCAGTCTCCTGACTCAAATATAAGAAAAAGCAATTACAAGGCTGAGCAAAATCATTAAGGTCGGTGCAGTGGAAGAAAAGTGAAAATACTCAACTCAGTTACTATGGAACAGTGATACTTCAATATCCACCACTACAGTACACCAATGTATTGGCATAAACCTACTGGTAGGAACACTATTCCAGCATTACAGCTCATTTATTATAGAAAACCAGTTGTGATTAGGCAGTGGGCTGTGACACCAAAACAATGGTGAAGGTGAGAACAGTCAGATATAGTGAAATATTGGCATGAGCAATGAAGAATGGCAACAAAGAATCACTTGAATGCTCATGGTAGTAGAGGAGCCGTTGGTCAACTTAAGCTTGATCAGAATGTCACAACAGTTTCATGCAAGGTGAGAGTGAAACCCCTGATCTCACAACTGAAGAAACTTCCATCACTCTGGTAACACAAGCTACATGTAATTCTCAAAACGCGAAGAGCATTGTGAACATTACAATATGCTGTCTGTAGAATCATGGTCTGCATGGATGTCATAATCAGTGCTAAAATGTAGAGCTTCTGAACACATTCGGGGAAAATGGACTGAACAAATGCAGACGCTGCTGTTTCCAATGAGCACATTCACCACTGGTTTAATCGAAGTTCTGTGGTCACAATAAACTGTTCTGCTTTTATTGGACTATAACTGTCTATGGAGAGAAATTCCTACCAAATTATGTAAACAGGATCAGCATAATCTCCAGTTGTTCGTTTGGTTCATTAGAAGCTTCAATATTTGCACTGACAAAAATAGCTGCTACACTGTATATATAATTACGAATCACTGCTGTAACAGTAACACATAATGTAGAGTTTCGCTTGTGGATGAAAGAAGGAAATACAAGAGTATCCGAGATACAAAAGGCATGTGTTGTTGTTGTGGTCCTCAGTCCTGAGACTGGTTTGATGCAGCTCTCCATGCTACTCTATCCTGTGCAAGCTTCTTCATCTCCCAGTACCTACTGCAACCTACATCCTTCTGAATCTGCTTAGTGTCTTGATCTCTTGGTCTCCCTCTACGATTTTTACTCTCCACGCTGCCCTCCAATGCTAAATTTGTGATCCCTTGATGCCTCAAAACATGTCCTACCAACCGATCCCTTCTTCTAGTCAAGTTGTGCCACAAACTTCTCTTCTCCCCAATCCTATTCAATACCTCCTCATTGGTTACGTGATCTACCCTCCTTATCTTCAGCATTCTTCTGTAGCACCACATTTCAAAAGCTTCTATTCTCTTCTTGTCCAAACTGGCTATCGTCCATGTTTCACTTCCATACAAATACTTTCAGAAACGACTTCCTGACACTTAAATCTATACTAGATGTTAACAAATTTCTCTTCTTCAGAAACGATTTCCTTGCCATTGCCAGTCTACATTTTATATCCTCTCTACTTCGACCATCATCAGTTATTTTACTCCCTAAATAGCAAAACTCCTTTACTACTTTAAGTGTCTCATTTCCTAATCTAATCCCCTCAGCATCACCCGATTTAATTTGACTACATTCCATTATCCTCGTTTTGCTTTTGTTGATGTTCATCTTATATCCTCCTTTCAAGACACTCTCCATTCCGTTCAACTGCTCTTCCAAGTCCTTTGCTGTCTCTGACAGAATTACAATGTCATCGGCGAACCTCAAAGTTTCTACTTCTTCTCCATGAATTTTAATACCTACTCCGAATTTTTCTTATGTTTCCTTTACTGCTTGCTCAATATACAGATTGAATAACATCGGGGAGAGGCTACATCCCTGTCTCACTCCTTTCCCAACCACTGCTTCCCTTTCATGCCCCTCGACTCTTATAACTGCCATCTGGTTTCTGTACAAATTGTAAATAGCCTTTCGGTCCTTGTATTTTACCCCTGCCACCTGCAGAATCTTCCCCCATGAACCATGGACCTTGCCGTTGGTGGGGAGGCTTGCGTGCCTCAGCGATACAGATGGCCGTACCGTAGGTGCAACCACAACGGAGGGGTATCTGTTGAGAGGCCAGACAAACTTGTGGTTCCTGAAGAGGGGCAGCAGTCTTTTCAGTAGCTGCAGGGGCAACAGTCTGGATGTGTAACATTAACCAAAACGGCCTTGCTGTGCTGGTACTGCGAACGGCTGAAAGCAAGGGGAAACTACAGCCGTAATTTTTACCGAGGACATGCAGCTTTACTGTATGATTAAATGATGATGGCTCTTATAACTGCCATCTGGTTTCTGTACAAATTGTAAATAGCCTTTCGCTCCCTGTATTTTACCCCTGCCACCTTCAGAATTTGAAAGAGAGTATTCCAGTTAACATTGTCAAAAGCTTTCTCTAAGTCTACAAATGCTAGAAACGTAGGTTTGCCTTTTCTTAATCTTTCTTCTAAGATAAGTCGTAAGGTTAATATTGCCTCACGTGTTCCAACATTTCTATGGAATACAAACTGATCTTCCCCGAGGTCGGCTTCTACCAGTTTTTCCATTCGTCTGTAAAGAATTCGCGTTAGTATTTTGCAGCTGTGACTTATTAAACTGATAGTTCGGTAATTTTCACATCTGTCAACACCTGCTTTCTTTGGTATTGGAATTATTATATTCTTCTTGAAGTCTGTGCGTATTTCGCCTGTCTCATACATCTTGCTCACCAGATGGTAGAGTTTTGTCATGACTGGCTCTCCCAAGGCCATCAGTAGTTCTAATGGAATGTTGTCTAATCCCGGGGCCTTGTTTCGACTCAGGTCTTTCAGTGCTCTGTCAAATTCTTCACGCAGTATCTTATCTCCCATTTCATCTTCATCTACATCCTCTTCCATTTCCATAATATTGTACTCAAGTACATCGCCCTTGTATAAACCCTCTATATACTCCTTCCACCTTTCTGCCTTCCCTTCTTTGCTTAGAACTGGGTTGCCATCTGAGCTCTTGATATTCATACAAGTGGTTCTCTTCTCTCCAAAGGTCTCTTTAATTTTCCTGTAGGCAGTATCCATCTTACCCCTAGTGAGACAAGCCTCTACATCCTTACATTTGTCCTCTAGCCATCCCTGCTTAGCCATTTTGCACTTTCTGTCAATCTCATTTTTGAGACGTTTGTATTCCCTTTTGCCTGCTTCATTTACTGCATTTTTATATTTTCTCCTTTCATCAATTAAATTCAAATTTCTTCTGTTACCCAAGGATTTCTATTAGCCCTCGTCTTTTTACCTACTTGATCCTCTGCTGCCTTCACTACTTCATCCCTCAGAGCTACCCATTCTTCTTCTACTGTATTTCTTTCCCCCATTCCTGTCAATTGTTCCCTTATGCTCTCCCTGAAACTCTCTACAACCTCTGGTTCTCTCAGTTTATCCAGGTCCCATCTCCTTAAATTCCCACCTTTTTGCAGTTTCTTCAGTTTCAATCTGCAGTTCATAACCAATAGATTGTGATCAGAATCCACATCTGCCCCTGGAAATGTCTTACAATTTAAAACCTGGTTCCTAAATCTCTGTCTTACCATTATATAATCTATCTGATACCTTTTAGTATCTCCAGGATTCTTCCAGGTATACAACCTTCTTTTATGATTCTTGAACCAAGTGTTAACTATGATTAAGTTATGCTCTGTGCAAAATTCTACAAGGCGGCTTCCTCTTTCATTTCTTCCCCCCAATCCATATTCACCTACTATGTTTCCTTCTCTCCCTTTTCCTACTGACGAATTCCAGTCACCCATGACTATTAGATTTTCGTCTCCCTTCACTACCTGAATAATTGCTTTTATCTCGTCATACATTTCATCAATTTCTTCATCATCTGCAGAGCTAGTTGGCATATAAACTTGTACTACTGTAGTAGGCATGGGCTTTGTGCCTATCTTGGCCACAATAATGCGTTCACTATGCTGTTTGTAGTAGCTAACCCGCACTCCTATTTTTTTATTCATTATTAAACCTACTCCTGCATTACCCCTATTTGATTTTGTATTTATAACCCTGTAATCACCTGACCAAAAGTCTTGTTCCTCCTGCCACCGAACTTCACTAATTCCCACTATATCTAACTTTAACCTATCCATTTCCCTTTTTAAATTTTCTAACCTACCTGCCCGATTAAGGGATCCGACATTCCACGCTCCGATCCGTAGAATGCCAGTTTTCTTTCTCCTGATAACGACGTCCTCTTGAGAAGTCCCCGCCCGGAGATCCGAATGGGGGACTATTTTACCTCCGGAATATTTTACCCAAGAGGACGCCATCATCATTTAATCATACGGTAAAGCTGCATGTCCTCGGTAAAAATTACGGCTGTAGTTTCCCCTTGCTTTCAGCCGTTCGCAGTACCAGCACAGCAAGGCCGTTTTGGTTAATGTTACAAGGCCAGATCAGTCAATCATCCAGACTGTTGCCCCTGCAACTACTGAAAACACTGCTGCCCCTCTTCAGGAACCACAAGTTTGTCTGGCCTCTCAACAGATACCCCTCCGTTGTGGTTGCACCTACGGTACGGCCATCTGTATCGCTGAGGCACGCAAGCCTCCCCACCAACGGCAAGGTCCATGGTTCATGGGGGAAGACAAAAGGCATATGCGTAACTTTGGACAGGAAGACTATAAAAGAATTGGAGAGGAAGAAAAATTAAGGGTCAGGAGCAACAAAACGAATGTAAGGTTGCAAGATGATCATCTGCAGAAGTGACTGGAAATGGATATCACAATGGATATTCACAATGGAAATGAGAGATCACTGGTAACTATGGTGGAAAGAGCAGATTGGTAAAAACAACCCATCAAATTCCTGGACTTGCAAGAGAAATGCCCAGCAGCAAGATACATGAAAAGGAAGAGGCATCACTATACACATTTTCATTTATTTGAGGAAACATCTCAAAAGATCTACAGGCAGTAATAATGATTGCATTCTTACAGGAGTAGCTTTTTTATCCATCCATATTATAAAATCAACCTAGAGGAATAGGTGGAAGCAACAGAATACACAAGTGATAGAGTGATGAGGATTCGGTTGAGGACAAGGAATATAGTGAAGGACTTCATCCAAGTATATGTACCACAAACAAGAAATAAAGAAGATAACATTGAGGTATTAGATAGTAATTACAGATGTGGAAGCAATAGTAATGGCTGACCTCAATGCGCAGGTAGGCAAAGAAAGGCTAGGGAAGGAGGAGATAATTGGCCCATATGGATATGGGAGGAAGGAGAGAAACTGGTTGATTTCTGTGAAAGAAACAGGCTGATTGTGGGCAACAAATGGTTCCGTAAAAAGAATGGCCAAAGATAACGAGATATGGATGGGGTGATAGACGGACGAAGACGGTCATCGATTACTTTCTGTTGGAAAAGAAAAATAAGAGACAGTTGATGGATGTACCTGCAATCCCAGGGCAGGCTTTTGATGGAGACCATCGAGTGGTGGTGGCAAAGATGAGATTCAAAAAATTGAAAGACATAAAGAAAGAAAGGGAAAGGAAAATAAAAGTGTGGAAACTAAAGGATGGCATGGTACAAGAAAAATTGAAGGAGTTACTTAAGCGTAAAATCCCTAACTCCGAGTATGACAATGTGGAAGAGGAATGGGGTAAGTTCAAAGAAGTGTTTGTAAGCTCTGCTGAGAAGACCTGTGGCAGACTGTCCGGAAGGGTAAAGGAAAAGGAGACACTATGGTGGCATGAGAGGTTGAAAGAGGCAGTAAAAGAAAAGAAGAAAGCCTGGAATGAATGGAACAGAGACTGAACAGCTGAAAGTAAAAGGAAATTCCAGGATAGTGAAAATAAGTGTAAGAAAATGGTAGCAGAAGAAATGAAGAAAAGCTAAGAGAAATTCACCCGAGAGTTGGAAAAAGATGTTACTAGTGGTATGAGGATGATATATGAAATTACAATGAGTATGAGAAACGAAAAAACATACACAAAGCTAGTGAAAGGGGAAAGCGAAGAGCTAATAATGCAACCAGACGAGATAAGGGAAAGATGGAAAGAGTACTTTGATAAATTACTAAATATGAAGAATGGCAATGGCAATGGAAAGGGAATAAAAGTACGGCAGGGGGGAAGGTGTCTGGAAGACTAGGAGAGTATAACAATATTAGAAGTGGAACTAGCTCCGAGAAGAATGAAAACAAGAAAGGCACCTGGGATAGACGAAATTACTGTAGAGATATTAAAGGCAGCTGGACCAGTTGGGCTACAGTGGCTATATAGACTAATAAGATGCACTTGGACCCAAGAATGTGTACCTGAAGAATGGGGAAAGGGAATAATAATCCCAGAGAAGGGTGACAGGAAAGTATGTGACAACTATTGAGGGATCACACTCATATCCCAAGTAGCAAAAATAGTGGAGAGGATACTGGAAAGAAGAGAGAGAGAAAAAGTGGAAGAGCAGTTAGAAGAGAAGCGGTATGGCTTTCATCATGGTACATCAACAGTGGACCCAATCTTTAGTATGAGACAGTTGATGGATAGACACTGGGAGTATGGGAAAGATCTGGTGATGACATTTCTTGACCTAGTGAAAGCATATGACAGTGTTCCCACAGAAAAGGTATGGACAACCTTGAAGAAAAAGGGAGTTGGAAAGCAAACACTTGAAGTCATCCAGGTAATGTATGAAAAAAGCTCTAGTTGTGTGCAGACACCAGCTGGAAGAATTGAATGGTTTAAGAATGTTATGGGACTAAGACAAGTAAGTGTGATATCACTACTACTATTTATAATGGTGATGGATGAAATAGTCAAAGAGACGAAAGAAGACCTTAAAGGAAGGGAAATGAAGCTGTTACTATTTGTGGATGATATTGTAGTATGGGGAACAAGCAGTACAGAGGTACAAAAACAAATAGACATCCTAAATGATAAGGTCGAGAAATATGGAATGAAATTTAGTGTGGAGAAAAGTAAGACCATGGTGGTAACCAGAGGGGATAAAGAGGGCAAGGGACAAATACATATTAAGGGATGGGATATTGAAATAGTGGATGACCTTAAATATTTGGGAAGTGTATTAATGGGGAATGCTCGTTTGGAGACAGAAATTAGCAATAGAACAGAGTAGTACATTTTACCAGTGTGTGAGGGGCTTGATGTGGGGAAGGGAAGTGCCAATGAGGTGCAAGCTGGTGCTATACAAGACTTACTTCACACCCATACTAATTTACAGCTCAGAGATTTGGACTACGACTAGAAGAGAGTGAAATGAAGTTTCTGAGAAGTATAGTAGGGAAGATGAGGAGAGACAGAGTGAAAAATGAAGATGTTAGTAAGGAAACTGGAGTGGAGAAGTTCACTGAAAAAATTGAAAAGAATAGATTAAAATGGTTTGGGCATGTGAAGAAGATGGGAGAGGAAAGGATACCAAGAAAAATGATGGGAGTTCAAGATTGAGGGCAAAAGGCCAAGAGGAAGACTGAGAAAAAGATAGACTGATACAATAAAGATGAGTTTTAGGAGGAGAAACCTGCTATGGAACCAAATTGTGGAAGAAGAATGGTGAAAAGACAGAGTAAAGAGGCAAAGTCCCATTGATACCCTAACCCGACCAGATGTTGGATACAGGGGAAACGATGATGATGATGATTATTATTATTATAAAATCAAACATTAATTATTTTCACTGGTATATAGCCCTTGTGGTCATCATTTCTCCTTATGTAAACCACTTTCAGTCTTTGTTGTCATATATCTTGTCCAAAATGGCATACGTTTTCAACCCTATGTGCTCGTTTGTTCATTTATTTATCTGTACCACCTACTATTCACCAAATCTTCACCTTATATCTACTGCCGATTTTCATGCTTGTAGAAAGGTCCAGTCTTCTTTATGAATTTTCCTGTAACACTTTGTTTATAGATCCCTTTTGAAAATATAACTGTGTGGATAAAAAAAATTACTTACCAAGTAGCAACAGAAGGAAACAAATGTAAAAGTTAAGGACATGTGCACATTTCTTAACATCTGTGCATTTTCTTCTGACGCCACTTGATGAGGAGATTCCTTATCCACCCAATTATATGAGGGTGGTTTGAAAAGTTCTCGGAACGGAATAGAGAAAAAGTACTTACATCACTGAAACGTTTTTTTTTATTATTATTATTATTTTTCAATGTAGTCTCATTGTAAATTAATACACTTGGTCCAACGATGTTCCAGTGCCCTGATCCCATCTCGACCACGAGTTTCCCCCAGGCCTGTAAAATAGTTGTCAACTCCAGCTTTCCATTTTCCATTTGAAGTGAATCTTCGCCTACTAAGAAAAATTTTCAGTTTTTGGAAGAGATGGAAGTCTGATGGGAGTGGCAACAATTCATACCTTAGTTTGTGTAATTTTGTCATGGTGACGGCATGATTGCAGGCACGCATTGTCTTGATGGAAGACGACTTTCTTCCTGGCTAAACCTGGCCTTTTTTCGTATATCTTTTGTTGCAGTTTGTCCAGGAGGTTAGCATAGTATTCTCCAGTAACTGTTTGCCCACTGGGGAGATAATCTACAAACAACAATCCCAGTCACATCACAGAACACCAATTCCATGACCTTCCCCGCCAAAGGAATTTCTTTGCTTTCTTTGGTGGCGGAGCATCAGTATGTTTCCACTGCTCTGACTGTTATTTTGTCTCTGGGTTATAGTAGTGCAACCAAGTTTCACCTGTGGTCACAAACTGGTGCAAAAAATCTTGTTCATTTCTCCTAAAATGGGCCAAACATTGTTCCGATACGTCCATTCTCATGCCTTTTTGATCCAGCATCAAGAGTCGCGGCACCCATCTTGCAGATAATTTTTTCATTTCTAATTGTTCAGTTAAAATGTGATACACCCTTTCAGATAACGTTTGGCAAGTGTGAGCAATTTCACGCACTTTCAATCGGGGATCCTCCATGACCATTTTGTGCACTTTTGCAATGATTTATGAAGTAGTGACACATCTTGGCCGACCACTGCGCAGATCATCACCTGATCTCTCCTGACCGAATTTAGATTCTTTTGTCCACTTGACAATGGTTCAATTTGAAGGAACAGAGTCGCCCAGTGTATTCTGGAGATCAGCATGAATGTCCCTTGCTTTCATACCTTTCTTTACAAAGTACTTAATCACTGCACGAATCTTGATTTTTTACATCTTCGTAAATCACTATGTGGGAACAACAACAGAGCCACATCACCGCCACAGCTCTCTTCCAAGAGCATTGACATGGCACATGTTTACAGGCAACATGTCCAATGAATATCACGTTAACAACTCATTGCACTAGCGCTGACCTCTCATGGCGATTATGAGAACTTTTCAAACCACCCTTGTATGTTGTTTATGGTCCACTATACAATGCAGGGCTGCTTCATTTTCTGACCACCTTTCAGCTACTCGTATGCCAAACTTCTACCACTTTCCTTTCTTTCCAACCACTTACCTTGCTTTTATGCGATTCTTTCATGTTTTTGTGCTTTTGTTTTACGCCAAACCACACTGACTGACTATTACTGCCATTTCCTGCATTAGCTTATTTTCCAAATACAGGACATTTCGTTTTCTCCAAGACTTCCTTGCTCTGTTTCCATGTCTTTTTCACAAATTTTCAAATCGTGATTTACTGTCATAATTTTTTCTCACTTTACCATATTGTCCAGTTTTCTCACAAGAAACTCTCGCCTCTTCACACCAACCCATTACTTACTCTTAGCTCTTATCTCTTCACAATTTTCATTTGAATTTTCATCTTTTCCCTTCTTTGTCTTCCCCTTTCCTTCTCTTCTGTCTCTCATTTTCCTTCTCTCTGCTTTTTTTCTTCACCACTCTACCCCCCTCTTAATACTTCAAACACTCCTCTTGTGTCACGAATGTCATTAAATATTTCACACTGTCTAAACTGAGGTCCCACATTCTGTTCCTTGAAACTCACCTGTTCCTGGAACCTTGCCTGTTCCTGGAAGTTACCCCCACAACCCTAACTTCCTGATTCTGGACTCTCTTACACTTACCAAACTAATAATCTCTGATCTATAATACACCTCTTCTGCCATTTTCCATTTCATCAGACTTCTCTCCTTTTAAAATTCAGCAGTTATCTGCCCCTCACATATACTTGGACGGTATCATTTGCAAAGGAAACTACAGACTACTACAACAGCCCAGACTTTACCTCAAAAAGCTGTCCTACCTTCTCCTAAACTACTTCAATAGTGGCGTTTTCATTCCTGTTCCAATCCAGCTCCAAAAAAAGACACATCGTCGAACACCACTCTTCTCCTGCAAACCAACCTCAGCTAACTGCCGTAAATTTATTATCTTCTATGGTCTCAGAATGCCTTTTCAGTAACTATTCCTTCTTGAGTCGCTTTTACCTTTTTATTTTTTTTAATGTTTATTTTCTGATATCCCCCCCCCCCCCCCCCCCGGGCACCTTCTACCCTATACAATGCTTTCCATTCTTATGACAACTTCACAACATTTTTTCAGTAATCTCTGTCTTGCTTATTACCCTGCCTTCCACCTTTAAGTTCCCAGGTTTTCAAATTTCACCCAGTGTGTATGCATACAATGAATTTTTCCAGAAAACTCGGAACCTTTTCCTTTCGCGGTCAAGGTCCTGAGTATGAGTCTCAGTCCGGCACACAGTTTTAATCCGCCAGGAAGTTTCATATCAGCACACACTCCGCTGCAGAGTGAAAATCTCTTTCTGGAAACATCCCCCAGGCTGTGGCTAAGCCATATATCCGCAATATGTTTTTCTTCCAGGAGTGCTAGTTGCGCATGGTTTGCAGAAGAGCTTCTGTGAAATTTGGAAGGTAGGAGACGAGTTACTGGCAGAACTGAAGCTGTGAGGATGGGTCATAAGCAGCTCAGTTGGTAGAGCACTTGCCCGCGAAAGGCAAGCGAGTTCGAGTCTCAGTCTGGCACACAGTTTTAATCTGCCAGGAAGTTTCAATGATTTTTTTTTTCAGCTCCCATAAAAAATAAATCTTCCCTGACCAGGGGTTCGGGGCAACTTTTCTGTAACTCTTCCCATTTCCAAGACCTCATCAGTCCTATTTCTTCATTGATCTTCCTCTCCCTTCAGCCCTTCTGCCAGAATTAGGAACTACTGCTTGTGCTTTTCACATCTTTTATGTGGTTTCTCCTGCCAGCACTTTGTGAGTAGACTTTTTATCTATCCGTACTATACTTTTAGTCACTGATTGATTAATCTCATTTTTTACACATCTGTATTCCCTTCTTTCTGGTTCATATGCTACATTTTTATATATTCTCCTTTCATCATCTTAATTTGGCATCAGGCACATTAGCCAATGATTTCTAAAACTTGTTTGATCTTCTGCTGCCAAGGCTATTTCTTTCATGAAACTTTCTCATTCATGTTATGTTATATTCATTTCCCCCGTTTCAGTAAATTGCTGCCTAATGTTGCCTTTGAAACTATTAACAACCATTGGTTCTCTAAACTTACCCACACTGCAGCTCTCTTAATTTCCTAACTTCCTACAGGTTCTTCATTTTTAATGTGCAAGTCACAACCAATAAATTATGTTTAGATCCCACATCTCAAGTGTTGGCTTCCATCTCTACCAACTCAAATATTTCAGAATTTTACCAGAATGAAGGTTGTAAATGTTCCAGGTCAGTGTTGGAAGCAGTGCAACAGGGGGTGTGGACCAACTTAAAAAAAAAAAAATGTACTCTGCATATTGCGATTTGGTAATTGCCCTATACCATATGATTGATTTGAAAAACTCAGACTACTCTTCTGAATTACTGCAACTTCTTATGTACACAATACATAGCAATGAACAACGCCAGTTAGTAATGAAATCATGCTAATGGCAAATTGGTGCCACATCAAAGTGTTGTCTCTTTTCTGCTAGAAATGCTGAAAAATAGAACTCTTCACACAATAAATATTCATAAAAGCATATAAGAAAGAAAAACACATAAGTAACTCTAAATAAGCTCATGTACTCCTTGTGAACCCCTCATAGCATCCAGACTACATCCTCCAAAAACCCCTAACAACACTCCACGAAATCTAGAGCCGAAACTCCAGAAATATAGAGCCGAAACAACCCCAGAACACTGCTGTTAACCTCTCCCCCCAAAACAGAAGTTTCAGTCCTAGACAAAGGCCGATTCACAGGTTTAACCGTCTTCCACTCCTTGCAGTGGAAACACTTCTTTGCCTCCAACCTCTCCAACCAAAACCAATATAATCCCGACATCAAACCCTGATTGTCCCACTTCATACCACCACCCAACTATGACCTTCTGCACACTCCCACCTGAACATCCACTGGTCACCTTCCAGAAATTCCTAACTTCCAACATGGCCTCACCATCCTTCCCCAGGTCCCTCATTACGTAAAACCACCTTTCAACAGAATAAAGGACTGCCCTCCACGACCTAAAAATGGATGCTGATCTGATCATCCTCCTGGCAGACAAATGTTCCACCACTGTTGTGATGAACCAGAGTGACTACCTAGCAGAGGACCTGCACAAGTAGTCCGGCACCACCATCTACAATATCTGCCAAAGTGACCCCATCCTAAAGGCCAACATAACCTCTAATCCCTGCTGAAATCCTTAGTCCCCTCCCAGACCTCTCCCCTGAATCCCCCTCCTTACTCACCTCAACAACAGCCCCCACACCCACCTTCTACACACTCCCCAAAACCCACAAACCTAACAATCTTGGGCACCCCATTGTGGCTGGTTACAGAGCCTCACTGAAAGAATCTCAGCTCTTGTTGAAGAACATCTCCAACCAATTGTCCAAAACCCAGCCTCCCACATAAGACAAACCAACCACTTCCTGCACCAGCTCTCCATCATCCCTACACCCCTAACTTCCAGATCCCTACTCGTCACTGTTCACGCAACCTCCCTATATACCAACATCCTCATGCCCATGACCTCACCACAATTGAACTCAACCTCTCCCAATGCTCTGCAGATTCTAAACCCACCACTTAATTCCACAAACACCTAACCAACTACATCCTAACCCAAAACTACTTCACCTCTGAAGGGAAGGTGCACAGCCAGGGGCCCCGCATGGCACCATCCGATGCCACCCTCTTCATGGGCCATCTAGAGGGAACATTCCTAGCTTCCCAAAACCCGAAACCTCTAGTCTGGTTCAGGTTTACTGATCACATCTCTATAACCTGGACCCAAGGCCTGGACATCTTATCCTCATTCCTCCACAACATCAACACCTTCTCTCCTATCCACTTCATCTGGTCCTCCTCCACCCATCATGCCACCTTCCTAGATGTCAATCTCCTCTTCTCAGATGGCTCCATTCACACCTTGGTCTACATCAGATCCACTGATCGCCAACAGCACCTGCACTTTGACAGCTACCACCCCTTCCTCACTAAAAAAATCCCTCTCATACCACCTGGCCACCCATGTCAGACACATCTGCAGTGATGTTTCTTACCCAGTTGCTGAAGGCCTCACAAAGGCCTTCGCAGAGAGGCAATACCCTCCAGACCTAATTCACAAACAGATCTCCCATACCGTATCTACACACACACACACACACACACACACACACACACACACACACACACACACCTGATTCTCACATCAATCAAAAGAAGCAACCACAAAGAAGTACACCCTTGTCACCACATCTCTAGTCAGGGCTTTGATTATTTATCATCATACCCTGAAGTGAGGGGTATCCTACCCAAGATACTTCCAACACCTCCCAAAGTAGTGTTCCTCTGTCCACACAACCTCCACAACATCCTAGTCCACTTGTATGCCACTCCCACCTCCAATACCATGTCACAGGGATCATACGCCTGGGAAAGACCCAGATGCAAGACCTGCCCAATCCACCCCAAGCACCACCTGCTCCAGTCCCATCACAGTCTTATCCTACCACATCAGAGACAGGGCCACCTGTGCAAGCGGCCGTGTTATACGAGGTGGAATCCAAAATTTTCGGGACTGGTGCTGCCATCTGGAAAGTAGTAGTAGATCTGCATATCTGAAGTGGCAGTGTACGGAGTGTCAGTCAGCTGGGAGGACGTGTTGCATGTCCACAGCGATTTCCGTAATACTCTGTGTTTGGTGTGTGGAAATTACATGAAGGATCTACAAACAGAACTGTGTGTGTGTATCTAATTCTGTATGAATCTTGGGAAAAGTGCTACAGAGACCCTTTCAATGATTCAACAAGTGTTTAGGAGACAGAGCATGAGCTGTACGCGTGTGTTTGAGTGACATGCTCGGTTCAAGGCCAGCTGTACAGACATCGAAGGTGATGCTCACACTGAAAGGCCCGTTAGCCACACAACACCAGACACTGCTGCCAAACTTCAACAATTGGCTCGTGCGGATCGACGTCGAACCGTTCAAGACCTTGCGGATGAAGTGGGTATTGGTTATGGGACATGTCAATGTATGTTGACCGATGAATTGGGCATGCATTGTGTCGCCGCAAAATCTGTGCCAAGGATCTTGACTGTCGATCAGAAGGCACAGCGCATTGAAGTGTGCACGGATCTTTGTCAGACCGCATCTGATGATCCAACCTTCTTGTCATGGGTTATCACCGGCGACAAGAGATGGATTTATGGTTATGACCCAGAGACAAAGCAACAATCGTTCCAGTGGGAGAGTCCGGGCTCTCCAAGACCCAAAAAAGCAAGAAAGGTGAGGAGCAAAGTGAAGAGCATGATCATCGTGTGGCGACGACTGCCTGAACTTTGGCATCAAGGGAACTGGCTGCTGCATCACGACAACACGCCCTGTCACACATCTTTGCTCATCAGGATCTTTTTGACAAAAAACAATATGGCGGTTGTACCCCACCCACAGTACTTGCCAGATTTGGCACCTTGCAACTTTGCACTATTCCCAAAACTGAAACTCAAGTTGAAAGGCCGTCAGTTCAACACACTAGAGAGGACTCAAGAAGCATCGCTGGCAGTGATAAACACCCTCATAGAACAGGACTTCCAGAAAACGTTTGACCAGCGGCAGAAGCGCTGGGACCGGTGTGTAATGTGCGAACAGGAACTACTTCGAGGTTGATGGTGACCATTAGCCCAAAGGTAAGGTTTTCAACATAAGGCAGCACCAGTCCCGAAAATTTTGGATAGCTCCTCATATACCAGCTCTGCTGCAACCACTGCACTGTGTTTAAATTGGTATGACAACCAACCAGCCATCAACTAGAATGAATGGCCACCGCCAAATTGTTGCCAAAAACAAGGTGGACCACCCAGTGGCACAACACACAAGATTTCAATGTCTGCTTCACAACCTGTGCCATCTGGATCCTCCCCACCACCATCAGCTTTTCTAAGCTAAGCAGATAGGAGCTATCCTTACAGCACATCCCTTCGCTCCTGTAAACCTTATGGCATCAACCTACAGTAACTCACTGCGCCCTAACCCCCGACACGCCCTAGTGTATGAAATCGCATGTCCAGTCATCTGCCAACTACCCCTCTAACTGCATCCCTAGCTGGCCTCAGGTGGCTCCCCACTCTCCCACAAACCACTAGATGCTTCCCCCCCAATGCCCTCCCTGCCCCCCTACACCTCTCTCCATCCCCCAACCCACCCCACCACAGTGCACTCACTCTGTGCCAGGTAAGAGCTGGCAGTTGACTGAGCACAACGTAGGGAGACAGGCATTTGCATGGGAGTGAGTGTATGTGTTTGTGTGCATGTTTTTCCTATGAGTTTCCACAAGGAAATGTGTTCCAAAAGTTTGCCAAGCTCTGTACCTTTTGTTTGTGTACCTATTGACAATGCAGCACTTCTGCCTTTTGGTCAGTCATCTCCTTCATTCCTAAATAATTCTTAATTCTCAACCAGAACTTCCTGTACATTATTATACTATAATTCAGTAAGGCATAGTGATGTATTCATTCATAGGCTGGTTTACTACATACTCAGAAAACAAAATAATTAAGATCTACAAAATATTTTGGCAGCTTATGATTAGCAAACTGTAAACAGTAGCTTTTCAGCTTTTTAAAATTGTTGAAATGTAAAAAGTCTTTTTCTGTAAGTTTTTAGTAAATCCTTAACATTTGCAAGCAATCTGTTGTAGTCTTCAGCCATGTGTAGAAGTGAAGCTGTAAGGAGAAGTTACATGTCATGCCTGAATAGCTAACTTGGTAACAGCATTGCCCATGAAAAGCAATGTTCTGGGCATGAGGCCCAGCCCAACAAAAGGTTTTAATCCATCAGGAAGTTTCTAAACACTGCACTCACTGGTGCAGATTAGAAAAATTTGTTCTGGAAGTTTGCCTTTTATTTACATAATGTTTAGAAAAATTTTATTCACACACAATTCTCCACTTGAAAAATGATTAAAAACTGAAATGCTGATGCTCAAACTAAATTTTTAATAAATAAAAGTTATCCTGCTGTGACTCTTCAAATAATTTTCCTGGCTTCTACAGTCATCTGCTGCTCATTTTGAGTCACAATCAAACATGATGAAATACAACTGTTGCCATTTACCATGCACTGGCTTAATTAGTCTCTGCATTACTACTAACCATTTCTTACAAGTTCAAAAGGAAATTAATGCTGTCCAGCATTGTACAGGGTCATATATTCAACAAATAATTGCATACTATAACATTAAGAAGAGAATCAAGTGTGTAGAGGCCAACTGGTTGAATTTTAGACACAAATATACATAGCCTCCTTGCCATGCAGCACTTCTCCACACCTTAAAAGGCTTAAACCTAACTTTGCACAAAGCACAACCCTCTTGAAACTAATACCTTTCTTCTATTCTCCCTCCTTGAACCATACCAATACTTCTTTCTTCTTAATTGTAACTGTATTCTATCCTAATACTATAATTATTGTGAATTATTTACTTTTACATACAACACTTTTACATTTCTCTACTCTTCTCTCCTTTATCTTTTCACTATCTTTCAATGGTAAAACTTAAATTACATTAGTGTAAGTTAATCGTATTCTGAAGCTAAATTAGAAAAACTAATGTTTTTATTAATACTGATGTGACATTTTTGTCTCTAAAAGTAATTCAAATACAATAAAAATAGTAATAATACCTTTCTCACTTATCAAGTGCAGTTGCAGTGAATGAACAAAACCAAGTGGCATGTGAACAATGACTCTTTAAAACATCTAGTCCACATATTCATTGCTTCTACAATGAATCGAGTAACTTAATTTATGGCAAGGCTTAACAAACATACTGCTGTAATCTCAACTACAATAGTTCAAGTTCTCTGCTAAATTATCAGCTGAATGTTAATAAATCTGATAATGAAGATCTTAACAGAGCATACCTTTTGCTTTATATGCCAGCAGTGGGCCATCATCCGAAATTTTGACATTAGTGCCTTTGGTATTTCCAATAATAACAACAGTTCCATTATTGGTGCGTTTACAAGCTGTTGAGCCATCACAAGTTGAATTCTTTAATGTTGCACATATATTCAGATAAAATAATCCACCATCAGGTGAATGGACAGAATAATACTGAGGATGACGGAGTGGACGTAGATCAACAACTCCAGAGTTCTCTCCTTCGGTCTGTAGCAGACATCGTTCAACTAGCAGTGCATCTGGACCTTGTAAAGGACAAGCTATTTTTGTAGGCCAGATTACAGTGAACCTACAATCGTTCAACCGGGCCATGACTGGACCATCATACTGGAACAAACAGGTTAATTTAAAATTAATACAGAGCATGGAGGGAAAGAAGATAGGTCATCTGTTATAGTACAATTCCCCCTCCCCCTCTGCCGATCTCTATATGCATGCCCACTTGCAAATGTTCAGCAGTAAGAACAAGCTATGTCATCAAAAAGTTAACGGGTCTTAATGCTTCAGACAAGAATTTCATATTTCCCTTCACTAGATGATGATCACATCTAAATTCTGTAGCACTACCAACCAACACTCAGGCTAAACAATTTTTTATACGTCTTCTTGAGTTACTGTCTGTATGGCATTTCATTTATATTATGTGTTATGCAGTGGAATCTTAAATACAGCAAAAGAGAATGTATTGAGCAATGCTGTAAATTACAATTTCCTACTTGAGTATCAATGTTATCCTGCTTATACTGATATGACATGAAAAAATTCTTTCATAAACAAAAACAATGTGTTAGTGAAAATGTAACAGATTGTGTTTCACATGATAAAGTTAGTGACAGTGTTTCCCTAAATATCAGGCCAAGAAATGAGCTATCACATTCAGGGAATGAACATAGTATCAATGGGTAAATGTTTCTTAGTTTACTTGTCATGTGAGATTTTTTCATATAATCAAGCATTCAATGCTTTCCTCTGTCACCATAATTAGGAGTTAAATGTCGTATTAACGCATTACCATCATTAGGAGTTAATTGTCATACGAATAGATCATGATGGCAGAATTCCTGAAAGTGGATGCATGGGATAAGATTTTCATTTCATCAAACTCAATTATATGTTTGTTTGTTGGGCTGTGTTTTGTAATGGCAGATCTGTCAAAATCTTGATATTTAGTGTGAAGTTTGTGCTCTGTGCAGCATCTTAAAAATGTATGTATAGAGTATCCAATGTAATTGCAACTGCTTCGCAAGTAATTTTGTATATTCCATGAACACTTGAGATCAAAACTGTCTTATACTCAGTGCAGCATCTCTCTAACTTAATTGGGTGTCAGAAAATGGATTGACTACCTTGGCTGCACAGAACTCTCCCCATTTTATTTGATGTAACTCCCATAACAGGAAGGTGTGCTGTGGCTTAGCATCTTGTGACAATTGAATACATCAGTGTTTTCGTTTCTTAGAGATGACTGACTTAAATATTTATAGCCCCCTGTTGTACATATCTGATCCTGAAACCCCAGAATCCTGTCCAACAGTCTTCCCTGGACAGGGTTCTGGATGACTTTTCTGTAACTCTTTCCATTCCCTAAGCATCACCAGTCCTTTTTCTTCATTCCTCTTCCTTCTCCGTCACCTTTTCTGCAAGAAGCAGGAAACCTAGCACTTTTCCTTAACTTCTATGTGTGTTATCTCCTGCTGCCCCTTGGTGAATAGATTTTTTACCTATCCAATTCTACTTTCAAGAACTGATAATTTTTTTGTTGATATAGTAGCTCTTTTAATTACTCAAGATAATTGCACCATAACCCACCAGTCAAATAGTCAACTTCACACAAAAAGAATATTATTTGCAGCCAACTAATATTACCTCTCCCACGAACAAAGTGCAACAAACTGCGCAGTATGTCACAAACTCCAACACCAACTTGGGATTTAGAAAAAGTAAGTATTTTTTCCTAACTATAGCTCTCTACGCAACAAACCTACTAGTGCAATTCTACAAGTAGTGTCAGGGCATCTCAAGGGTAAAGCGGTCAAGTAAATTGGGCTCACAACTGGGACCCATTGTTTGCACCATATCGTTACTTATGGACTGAAACAGAGAAAACTAGAAATTGGCATTTCTGTTGAGATCTGCTGTGCAACATAACAAGACTGTTGAAAGACAACTGTGAGCATTTAATATACTGTGTACTGGTAATAATAGAAAAAGCTTGTTTCCCTATGAATGTGGTACAATATGAGCAATAACGGTTATCTTCATTTGAGACAGATCTGCAACTACAATGAACTCTTTAAATGATTTAGTGCCATCTACAGCTGTAATTTTTTTCTTTATTGAGTGTAGAATTGTACAATTTTGGTAATAGACTGTTTAACAAGTATCTATAAAATGGAAGTATCATCAACTTAGTGTATTAGAAGTTACTTAAGAATTAAACATGAAGCCAAGTCAGATCTTCAGATATGGTATAAAAAATATAACTTACTTTACAAAAAATTCATTGATGGCACATTATGCCATACAAATCTCTGCATAAGTGTATATTTAAGTGACGTCCACTGTTATTCTACCTATCAGTACAGGTGCCATAATTGACATACAGCTGGAAGCTTGCTCCATTAGTACTGGTGCACGTCACAATTTTTAAAACTACATACATATTTCAGGCCCCATTGCCTTCAACATACATGTTATGGCCACAGCATGTTTAATGTGGGCATGTGACTCCAAAAGATCTTATTCTGTTAGATAATTGATAATGGTGTTAAGACCAAAGTTGTACAATTACACCTATAATAAAGGAAAAATGAAAGCTGCAGGCAGCATTAAACAATGAAGAATTAACACTGCAAGGTAGGAGAGCATAAATGGTTTGTGAGTACAGAAAGTGGTGCAAGAACTATTGTGGTGTGTAAGCCACATAATGTAGAAAAAAGACAACTGGAAGCAAGCTTTGGGCCAGATATGAAGAAAGGAGATGCCGTAAAGGCAGTTACACGCCAGACGCACACTAATCATAAAGGACAAAAGGGTTAGATTGCTGTCAGCAACAACGGTAGTGCACAGTCTAAGAGGGCACATTGTGTGTGTGTGTGTGTGTGTGTGTGTGTGTGTGTGTGTGTGTGTGTGTGTGTGTGTGTGTCAGACTAAAGCGATGACCTTCCTTATGCATTTCATAAGGAAGTAATAAAATAAATACAGGGTGTACATAAAGTCCAGGAACACTTTCAATTATTTATTGCACAAGAACCAAACATTGCACAGATATCATACATATGTCATTTTGAAAAGAAACCCTGAAAGTTTTTTTCATGTATACCTACACAGCGTAGTTTGGTAATTTGCCGATTGTCAGCGCTAGTCACAAATATGGCAAGTTCAGATGCAGAGCTACAGAAGGGGACAACTGTTTCATGAAATGGCCTCCCCAATCACCAGATCTCACTCTGTGCGACTTTTTTCTGTGAGGATACATTAAAAATCTGGTGTATGTACTGCCTCCACCACGTGATGTAGCAGAGCTCTGGGAGGGAATACGAGAAGTAACTGCCACAGTCGAGGATGCCATGCTGGGACGGGTATGGCAAGAATTCGATTACCATATTGACGTCTGCCGAGTCACTCATGGTCCGCAAATCGAATGTTTGTAAAAAAAAAAAACTTTCAGAGTTTCTCTTCAAAATGCAATATGTATGACATCTGTACAATGTTTAGTTCTTGTACAAAGAATAATTGAAAGTGTTCCTGGTCTTTATGTACACCCTGAATTTTCTGGTCAAGATAAGAGTTTCATTCCGAATTTAAAAAGGGTTTAGGAGCCTAATAGAAATTATATGGAAGAAGCAGAGAATGATAATTAGCAAGAAGAAATGTAAGCAGGGCATCCCACAGAAAATATGAGTGAAAGTACCTTTTGCAAATATAGTTCTGCATCGGATGTAAAGAAGAAATGTACTGTGGGGTGGTAAACATTATGGAAACCTTAGAAACATGCACAACAAAAGATAGTGAATTGAGATAAATCAAAAACTACAAGAAAATGTTGACAAATTGAATACAGAAATTTGTAGATGAGCAGTAGGTAGCTAGCAAGACAACAGAAAATTTTGACAAAGCTAGCAAGACAACAGAAAATTTTGACAAAACAGTTAATTTATGTAACTTGTAAAGAGATCTTTTGTAACATCAGTGGCAGCCCATTTAAGAAAACTGCTAAGGTATTTACATACTTTGAAGAGCATAAATACCAAAAATTCAAAATCTGAATTAATTGTGAAGCTTAATAGTGTTGCAGAATGCTAAAATGAAACCTCACATGAAGTGTGGGAAAAAAATTGATGTTATACATAAGATTAGTGAACAATGCAATAAGAACACTAACCTTACTGCTTAACAGATAGAATCCCTTAAAAGTGGGTTGAACTCCAAAGACAGAAGTCTGCTGAGCCAGAAAAATAATATCCTGGGACGGAAGCTTCAATGAAGGTTAAAATTTAAAACTGTGAATTCCATCATTTTGCAGTCATAGGCAAACTGTACACAGTGGCTTTCCTCAAGCAGTTTGAGGGCATTACTCCTGAACATGATACACGAAAGTTTGGCTGTGTGATAAGTAGGCTGGAAGGGTGCTTCTTCATGGGGCGTGCAGGCAGGAAGTACTGGCCAGGAGTATGATGATTCTGTAGAAGTGTTTTTGAACTAATATCAGTCACAGAGTATCCTAAAAATGTAAGAAACAGCATTATCTCAGAGAAGAGCTCTGCAGTTACTGGGAGAAAAATCTGTATCTTAAGAACCATTTCTAGTTAAGATCTGGTTGCCTTGCTCCTGGTTATATTACCAATGAGTGTGCAGGAGAAGGTGTTTCAGAAGAGAATCTGGATGGCATATTGCAGGCTTTGGAGCAGTTACATACACTAGTTTGTGACGTGCAAATGACTAATGGAAAGGAGCAAACCTGAAGCAAAGGGAAGGCAAAAGGGGAAAATGCCAGAGGTACGAGGTATCAGGGAAAGGAAAATACTCAATTCAAGATGTTTTCAAAGATAATTACACAATAAATCCAAGCCTCTGTGGACAGTCATCTCCCAGAACGGCAAATGGGTTTCAGATCTGGAAGATCAACACTTACGGCAGTCAGGCTTCTTATAAACACCATCGACGAAGCACTACAAAAGAAACAAATGTTCTACACAGTGTTCATAGACTTTACCAAAGCCTTTGACCTACTGGAAAGAGATCTCATAGTCCGGAAACTGGAAAACACAATGGAAGAAGATAGCGTATGGGCAAGAATAATCAAGTCAATCTTCGAATACAACTTAATCACAATATCAGACAACCTCTCTTTTTCTAACTCCGTTCTGCAATTGAACAGAGTCTTACAGGGTGACCCAATGAGCCCTTTGCTGTACATTCTTGCCACTGAAGAAGTACTCCGAATTGGGGAAAATGAAGAAGATGTATATGTATATGCATACAGTGAAGAAATAGCCATAGGTTCAACAGATATACAGAAGCTGCAGAGAATCATTGAGAAAATAGACAAATGGTGCAGTGAACACAAACTACAGATAAACATAACAAAGCCAGAAATGGTAATTTTCAGAAAAGGAGGCAAAACACCCAAGAATGCGGAAATCAGCATCAGAGGACAAAAAATAAAAATCTCATCAGACTTTAAATACCTAAGAGTGACATTGCAACCAACAGCCAAATGCTTCACAAAACATATAACAGAACGTGCAGCCCGGACCACCTGACAGAAAAAAAAAACCAGAAACACTAGAAAAGGTAAAATCGACCTATCTAAAAAAGAGCATTAGGTCTCTCAAAGACAACAAGATCTAGACTAGTGTACCTGCTAGCGAGAGAGACATTCCTAATTGAAGACATCAGACTTTGATATATGATGCCACACACCAGGGCTTCCAGATAGCAACTGAAGATCATGGAGGACAAACGAGAAAAAATATAGCCAGAGTTCTATGGCACCGAAGCAATGATGAACCGCTCATGGACAGCACCAAACTTCGAACAGCAACATGTCGTAACTAGACTTTCTATTCACGGCTTTAATCATCTAATCTGCAAAAATAAAACTTATCACGACCCAACCATAACGTGTATGTGAACTGTGTAACGAAGCCTGTGAACGATATCACATAGAACTGTGCAGTAAAAGAGTGAAATCGATAAATGAATATGCAAAAATGTAAATGTAAAATGTTAAGCAAAGTAACTGTATATGGCTATTTGGCTGCAAATTTATTAAACAAAAAAAAAAAAAATGATAACAGGTATCAGTATTCGAATCCACCCAGGAGAGAAAGAGGTGGCTGGAAAAGAGCTGGTCACCAATCTTCAGGGGGATATCAATTTGAATACGAAGAAAATTTTAAAAAATGTAATTTTTTTTTTCAATCACCCGTCTTATGATTGATTCAATGCAGTTCACCACAAAATGCAGATAATGACACAAACTGCTGAAATAGGCAAAGGGGAATGATGGAAGAGAAAAACTAAGTGCAAGTTTGTTTGTGGTTCAATCACCAACTCAAATGAAAGGATGACCAACGAGTACTACAAAGAGAACTTGAGGGAACAGTCAGCATATAGAATACTACAGTGGAAGAAAAGAAAATGGAGATTACAGGAAATTAACAACCATTTGTAAATGTAATGGCAAAAACAAGGCATACATTAAAGATTACTGAAATGGGCATCAGTTTGAGGTATATTTATACTATATTTGCTAGTAGAAGTCTTTAGTGCTCTACGAAGTGTAGGAAAGAACAGCAAATTAACAAAGAAGTAGGTGGTGATAAATGTTGAGATAGAAGTAGTACCTGTAAAATACAAAATTAGTGCAACAGTGGTACCAAAATTATACTGATATCTGAAACTAGGACAGATTCTTTGTGTAACAATGTGGTAGTGATGAGCTTTAAGGAAGACATGATGTGTACTTAACAAGGGAGAACATAAAAAAATAACAAAATTCGCAGATCTTGTTAGACCTATATTGGAATTTCAAGATACAAGTGCCTGAAAACAAAGCATGTTAGAAATGGGAAAAGGAGGTGAAAAACAGTTATTTCAATAATCCCAAAGAAACGGTACAATTCAAGGAACTCTTTGAAGAAATCAGGAGAAATGAGAGAAGTAGGACAATTATGTAAGTATGTTGTACTGAAAAACAGTTTGTGACAAATGGATATAATAGCTTTTGAGGCTATACTATATGAGCTGTAACACTCAAGAATTGAAGTATCACCTTATTAACTGCTGATTGATAAATGGCCCAGGATTATCATAGAAGAACATTGCAATTACCACTGATGAAGAAAAATGGAAATAGAAAAGGAAACTGGCTTATGAAAAATTAAATAAAATACGCAGAGGCCAGAAGCAGAAGGTACAAGAAAGGTGAATTTGAAGGGAAGTTGGTTTACATTAAGAGCTTTAACAGCAACTGCTCTGCCAAGCGGCATATGCAATTATAGGTGCAACTTCTTTCTTCCCATTCTTCAACAGTTCGTTTTTTCTTCCCATTCTTCAACAGTTCGAGTGGTAGTTCAAGATATTGTTACTTCATAAATCAGCTATAATGCAATTTAACATCTTACATAATTACACAGTTTTGAAATTTCAATTTTATTTTCTGCATGCACATAACAATAAAACACAAGTTAGAGGTTTTTGTTTACATTTAAGCAAGTGGGAGATGGTAACTGACCGGGGAGACAAGGCTTGGGAGATCTGGTGAGGAGGGTAGTTTTGCTCTCTAAAGGCCTCAGTGAGACAATCTGCATATTTGAAGAGTAGAGGGCGGGGAACAGTGAGGGTGGCAGTCATAAAGGCTCAGGAGCTATGGAGTGTCTGTGGAGGAAATGGGTACTGTATTTTATATAGGAGGGTAGGTTACCATAACAGGCTGAAGATACATCAAAGCCACTGCAGACCTGACAACTATGGGTCGCTAGGCAGCATTAAAGATGAAAGGGACCACTTAGTGTCTAAGGGTGGAACCTGTTGAAATTTAAGTATTGTTGGTGGTTACTATGTTTTACGTGGACGGTGGAGTGAATGGAGCCATCCGTGAAGTGGGAGATCAATAATGGGGAAGGTAGCATACTGCGCTGAGGGTTATCAGAAAATATGAATGTGAGCGGAGGTGTTGAGGTGCTGGAGGAATGTGGATCCAGGTAATGAAGATGTCATCAACGAATCTGAACCAGGTGAGGGATTTTTGATACTGGGTGGCCAGGAAGGATTCTTCCAGAGGCCAGGAAGGATTTTTCCAGGAAGCTCATGACTGATTTGGAATAGGGTGATACCACGCAGGTGCCCACAGCTGTGCTGCATGTGATGCCTTCAAAGGAGAAGTAACTGTGGGTGATAATATAATTTGTCGTAGTGACCAGGAAAGAGTTTTTTGATTTGGGGGCAATAATTAGTTGTAGTAGCCAGGAAAGAGTTTTTTGATTTGGAGGCAGCTGGGTATTGCCAAGACAGCGCAGCAAGGCCATACTGGATGGCTAAGAAGGATTCTTCCAGATAGCTCATGACTAATTTGGAATAAGGTGATACCATGCAGGTGCCCATAGTTGTGCTGCATGTGATGACTTCAAAGGAGAAGTAAGTGTGGCTGATAATATAAATGGTTGTAGTGACCAGGAAAGAGTTTTTTGATTTGGAGGCAATAAGTAGTTGTAGTGGCCAGGAAAGAGTTTTTTGATTTGGAGGCAGCTAGGTATTGCCGAGACAGCAATGCAATGGGCATCAATGGCGTTTGTGTAGAGGGTGGTAGCATTAACAATGACCACCAGAGTGCCGGTCATAAACGGTCAGGAACTATGGAGTGTCTGTAGAGGAAATGGGTACTGTATTTTATATAGGAGGGTAAGTTGCCATAACAGGCTGCAGATACAGCAGAGCCACAGCAATTCCAGCTAACTGGGGCTGAGGCTACTTTGAATTACAGAAAACTCAGATAATATCACTAAGTTAATCATGAATAAATGTTTAATGAGCACAATAATGATAAACAAAATAAATAAAAATCATTATGTACATACTTGTGTTATATGTCCATATACGGGCACACATTTCAAAGTTGCAAAAATATAGGTCACATTTTAAAGAAATTGTCCGCAGTCCTTTTCTTTAAAACAGAATCTTTTTTTTTAAAAAAAAAAAAAAAGCAGCAATGTCATGCTATCTTCTAAGAAGCATGGTGTCATTTGGAGTAGCTTATACTTGCTGCTTGACATAAGGCAATGCCACATCTAGCGCTGCCAAACCCTCGTTGTTAAGTGATCACTGGTACAATTTCTTCGGGCAATTCCTCATCATCACTGTCTTCAGCAGGTTCACTGTCCATTTCATGTCAACAATTGCAAGATCGCACATTTCAAACTGTTTATCACTGTTCATCCAGTCTGGGACATCACTCGCATTTGCATTTCCACACCCAGCAAGCTTTTTCATCAGTTTTGCCACTGGTAGGCCACCTTCCTCTGTATTTCAGGTATCTGTTTCATTCTGTAGAATCTGGTTCCCATTGTAAGGCACCTTGGTCCATAGACTACTAAACTCATCACGTTAGAGGGTAAGACCAATGCGCGAATACTGTTACTTTATAATTCTTCCTCATCAAGGTGTGAACCAGTGTTTCAAGCATTACGATTGCTTTGGAAGGCAAGCACTTTTTCTTTAGGTATTTTTTTGTCTCTGAAATAAAATCTTCGAAAAACCACTTCTTAAAAATATTTTTGCCCATCCAAACAGATTTTCGGTGGATGTATGTAACAGGCAGTGCACAACCAGTGATATTTTTTAAAGCTCCAGGCTTAGCAGATTTCCCTATTACCACTAGCTTCAGTTTATGGCATCCATTTGGATTCAATGCAGAAAAAACTGTTAACTTCGCTTTAGGTTTTTTTGTAGCCTAGGGCAGACTTTTCTTCTTTTGAGGCTAGAGTTTTAGATGGAAGCATTTTATAATTCAGCACAGTTTCACCATAGTTATACAGTTTATCACAAGTGGGATTACTTCTTGTAAAGTTTTGCACTGCAAATTTCAAGCTGTCTTATGATGTATTGCTTCTTCCACCTATCCAGCCATCCCGAGCTTCCAGTAAAATCATCCTCACCTTCCTTTAACTCATTTCTAAAAAATACAGGCTTTTTCTTGCAGAATAGGCCATGAAATTGGCTTTCCTTTTTGGTTCTGTTGAGTAAATTAAACAAACAAAGCTTCACTCTTTTTTTCATACTGAGATTTCTTCAATGACTTCCATTCATTCAAATGACGAAATAGAACACTTGTTTGTCTCTGTTTCTAAGCCAATCTCGAACTGTCACTTCTCCGCCTTCCTACCCAGCAGCAAGATTTTTTTTCCTTCCCCCTTTTCTTTATGTTTCTTCTTTGTTTAGTCTTTAGAGAGCTCGCAGTTTCACGTTCAATGGCATAAATTTTCTCTTACTCCTACCACTAACTTTAATGTATGAATTAAAACATTAAGAAACACACAGTTACATACGTACAATACACTGAACATACATACAACACTTTAAAATTAACATGGTCCAGGTGGGCACACTACAGTACAGGTGTTACACACAACCAACTAAAGTGCCTACAACAATGGTCATCCAGTGTTGTAAAACGTGTACTGTATTATTACTTGGGTATACTCGAACTCCTCAAAGCCAAATGGTACCTGTCCATCTGTAATAGAAATGCATTAGCAGTTTGAGGCTAAGGTTATTTTTGAGCATTATGAACAAAAACCCAATGTGGGACGGTTTTACCTGAATTGTACATGGAAAATTGAAAGAAAATTCAAAATGTACCACATTCGACAAAATGCACAGAACGTACATGTGGACAACGTATGAAAACAAGCTTTTACTCTAGTTTTATGTTAAATTTTAATTTTCTTAAGACCAGCTTGACTTTCACGAAATCTCAAAATACCAAGGCTAGTCTGTATTGCCCCAGGAGGGCAGAGATTCTCTCTGTAGGGGTGCATTATCCAGCCACAATGGTGGTGTCTTGGTGGTTAGATTATGTATTTTAAGAAGCACGTAGAATGTAGGAGTGCAGAAAGTGAAGGGGATGAGGAGGGAGATAACACTCGGAGGAGAGGTTCAGAGATTTGAGGAGAAACTGGAGATCATGCTTGGTTTCCGGAATGGGGACACTATGGCAGGGCTTCTAGGTGGACTTGTCAGGCAGCTGACAGAGGCTCTCAGCCATGTAATCCCTGCAATTCAAAACAGTGGAGGAACCTTTGTTGGAAGGTAGGATTATAAGTTTGGAATCAGTTTTAGGAGGTGGACTGTAGTTCTTTCTGTGGACGTAAGGTTAAGGTTGATTTCCATGTTGACAGATTTTGGGAATGATGGTGAGGCAAAGTTTGAGCTTAGGAAATTCTGGAAAGCTATCAAGGCTGATACAAGGGTAGTGGGATAGTTCATGGTTGGACAGAAGAGTAAATTGAGTGAGGCAGGTTTCGATACTGGTTCTGGATCATGTCTGATTGGTGGGGTTAGTGGCAAAAAGGTGTATCTGTTATAAGAATCATGATAGTGCGAGAAGGTCTTTAACAAGCCCAGCACTATTAAATATAAGAATGGGGCAAAAGGTAAGGCCTTTGAAAAGGACTGACACTTCTGTGAGACTGAGGCTTTGGGATGGCCCCTTCACAACTCTGTTGCAGCTGCATTGAGGCTCTGGGTTCTGTACGGCAGTGGGTAGAAGTTTCTGTGGGTCTGACACATGTAGCAAGTCTGCTGGGTAGGTTCTGGCATGTATGAGAGAAAGGAGTGGTTGGCAGTGATGGTGGTCCATGGCGGGAGTATGATGTGCTGGAAGATGGGATGCAGACATTTGGGAGTGCAGAGCAGGTTTTCACAAATGGAGCTGTAGTGAAAGGAGGCTCGAGCCTGAGTTAATATAGTTTTGAAGGACTAGGTAGGTGAAGGCAATGGGTTGACAAAACTTGAACAAGTAAAGGTCATTGTGGAAGAATTTTGCAGCTGGAGATAGGTAATTTGATGGCCAGGCCATTTGGTGAGAGTCCACAAACTAGGAACAATTCAAGAACATTATGTGAGACTGAGTCCTGGCTAGGGATAGAGAAACTCTTCTGTACTGGCACAGACGGAAGGAGCAAGAACCCATGTGGATGAAAGGAGCAAGAACCCATGGAGGATAAAAAGCAAGTAAAAATTTGTAGGGATATTTTGAAACTCATAAAAAATAACACTAGATGAAGTATAGTGAACAGGATGAAACTAGATTTAGTAAAAAAAAAAAAAAAAAAAAAAAAAAAAAAAAAAAAAAAAAAAAGAGATGGATATGAAATAACAGTCAATGTGAAAGCAGGACGATATCAAAGTCAAAAAGAGGAATAAAACAACAACAATCACGTGGGGTGCACATCAGCAGGTAGAGCAGGGAGAGGGACAGCAGGTGTAAATGGACTGGACAACAGCAGTATGGGGAAGGGGATGACTGTTCGGTACAAGGTGTGAGAATATATATGCGTGGTGCGTTCAGGACAGGAGAGAGAGAGAGAGAGAGAGAGAGCATGCAAAAATATGTGTGAGTGAAGGTAGGAAGTGAGATCTGCGTGAAGGTCTACAAATAATTATATCAGCAAGAAGTTGGAACAGAGGGCACCATATGCCATGTGTTGTAAGTGGGGAAGACCCTAGCTATTGACTGGCTCAGAAGCCAGTATGCCACATCATACACAGTAAGCAAGGGAAAGCATATGTCATATGGGGAATGAATAGGGACAGCAGAGAAAGATCAGGACAGGACACAGAGTAATGTAATGGGACAGAGAACAGTAACAAAGAAAAAAAACTGGATTGTAGTGTTACTTTGTAGACTGTTGAGGAGTCATGTGTCTACTGGTCCACAGGTATTTTTACTAATGCCTCTGGGGAAGTGACATGGCACCTTTAAAATAATACAAATTTCATCTGAGATGACAACAACTACTTGCTTTTCTATCTTTTATTTTTTTTCTGCTAATGTCCTCCTTTCAATCTCATCATCAGACATTACATATGAATCCCATGGGATGCTGCATGTAGATTAACTACTGAAAACAAATATGTTATTTTAAACATGAAACTACATAGGTCTTCTGCTGAAATGCAAACTTTTCTAAAATGACTTACCTTTTCTACACATGAAAATATTATTTCGGTTTCATAATTTTTGTCATTCACACATTTCTCCTTTCCATTCAAAATAACCTTCAGTGTACCATTTGCAAAAGTATGTTCTGTGAAACAGAATGAGAAACATGCAAATAAATATCAGCGCATATGATTCATAGAGCAACATAAAATTCCTTATGAACAAGTGGATTAGAGAATTTTGTCCATGAATGTATAGCATTCCTTTGCTGACTGGTACATCATGATACTGTACATTCCACACGAGACAGGTATATTACGGATTTTTTTTTTAACTCCAATGAGTTTTTGTCAACTCACTCCTTTATGATTTGTATGTTGTGTATTAGTTTGTTTACAACAGTGTGAACAAATGGGTGCACAAAGCCTGCCAGTAGTTACCTGTATGTTCAGCTATGACGGACAATAGTATTCTGAAAAGCCCCATTTCTTCCCATTAAGAACACCACCAACACTGGTTTTGGCTCAATCCCACCAGCAAGACTATATTATTGAGACATTTGTACACTCCCAATTGCACACATTGGCATAGACAACAATTATATGTGTATGATTCAATCCATTAAAATGGTTGAGTCATTTCTGATTTCTGAGATCTCTGAAATAGCAAACACATGGCTCTGGTTGCTCATATGTCACCCAGCACTGAACTGGCAGCAAAACTGTGATAATTGTGGTCCCTCCAATCTCATCAATTGAGACCCCAGTCACACATATAATGTTGACAATGGTAGTTGATTTTGACAGCAACCAAGCACTATTCATTCAGGACTTCAGAGATGGGAAGCCTCATGAATCTGGTCCCGATCATCTGACCACGATCTCTCATACATAACCCATACAACGGAAGACCGGTATACCTGAGTAAGCCATTCTACAATATTCGACAAGTGCTATCCTGTGAAGATGGTAGTTCTCTCTAATTCAATTGTTCATCAGCATAAAAAAATAAAAATAACTATGTAATCATATAATAAATAGATACTTACTGTTGAGGACATCCGTTCCTAGGTTGGGCAGCTCCCTACTCCATACTCCACCAGACTTCTGTGCAATACAAATGGAGGCACTTTCATCTGGACAATAGTCCACATTACTTCTACTTTTCACACTGCTGCATGGTGACATGAATGCAAACAGTGTCCGATTGCCACCTCTACTATTTCTACTCCCATCAAGTTTTCTTTCATCAGATACTTTGATGTTCCACACCTGCCTGGAAAGACTGGAAAAATAATTGAAAATTACATGAAAAGTATAACTGTAGATAACAAGATTTCTTGCCACATATTATATATTGTAAACTACAGCCTAGTGACCACAAACACCAAGGATTCAACAGTTATACCCGTCTTTTACAGCCATTTTTAAATGCCATCGCTTTTTTCTCTAACCCATACAGGTGCTAGAAGTGTCTTCCCCACACAATGTGTCTTTCCAAAAGGTAAGCCAGGTGCATAAAAAGTCTGCTTCAGACTACTCCTCCATGTATTCACAAGTTTAATTTATGACAGGAAAGTTGCTGCTGACCATACAACAGAGATACTGAGTCGCAGGTAGGCGCAACAAAAAGACTGTCACAAATAAGCTTTCAGCCAGCAAGGCTATATGGTGAGTAGCAATTTTCCTTTCATAATATTGTTACATTCCATCATGGATTTTTCTATTGTTTGAGTTTTACTTATTATGACTTGTCCGTATTCTCAGTCTACGCCTAATGGGAAATTTAATAGTGTCATCCAAATACCTGGAAAAAAGGTTGTTAACTCACAGTATGCTGACTGATCTGGCCTTGTAACATTAACCAAAACGGCCTTGCTGTGCTGGTACTGCGAACAGCTGAAAGCAAGAGGAAACTACAGCCGTAATTTTTCCCGAGGACATGCAGCTTTACTGTATGATTAAATGATGATGGCGTCCTCTTGGGTAAAATATTCCGGAGGTAAAATAGTCCCCCATTCGGATCTCCGGGCGGGGACTACTCAAGAGGACGTCGTTATCAGGAGAAAGAAAACTGGCATTCTACGGATCGGAGCGTGGAATGTCAGATTCTTTAATCGGGCAGGTAGGTTAGAAAATTTAAAAAGGGAAATGGATAGGTTAAAATTAGATATAGTGGGAATTAGTGAAGTTCGGTGGCAGGAGGAACAAGACTTTTGGTCAGGTGAATACAGGGTTATAAATACAAAATCAAATAGGGGTAATGCAGGAGTAGGTTTAATAATGAATAAAAAAATAGGAGTGCGGGTTAGCTACTACAAGCAGCATAGTGAACGCATTATTGTGGCCAAGATAGACACAAAGCCCATGCCTACTACATTAGTACAAGTTTATATGCCAACTAGCTCTGCAGATGATGAAGAAATTGATGAAATGTATGACGAGATAAAAGAAATTATTCAGGTAGTGAAGGGAGACAAAAATTTAATAGTCATGGGTGACTGGAATTCGTCAGTAGGAAAAGGGATAGAAGGAAACATAGTAGGTGAATGTGGATTGGGGGGAAGAAATGGAAGAGGAAGCCGCCTTGTAGAATTTTGCACAGAGCATAACTTAATCATAGCTAACACTTGGTTCAAGAATCATAAAAGAAGGTTGTATACCTGGAAGAATCCTGGAGATACTAAAAGGTATCAGATAGATTATATAATGGTAAGACAGAGATTTAGGAACCAGGTTTTAAATTGTAAGACATTTCCAGGGGCAGATGTGGATTCTGACCACAATCTATTGGTTATGAACTGCAGATTGAAACTGAAGAAACTGCAAAAAGGTGGGAATTTAAGGAGATGGGACCTGGATAAACTGAAAGAACCAGAGGTTGTAGAGAGTTTCAGGGAGAGCATAAGGGAACAATTGACAGGAATGGGGGAAAGAAATACAGTAGAAGAAGAATGGGTAGCTCTGAGGGATGAAGTAGTGAAGGCAGCAGAGTATCAAGTAGGTAAAAAGACGAGGGCGAATAGAAATCCTTGGGTAACAGAAGAAATATTGAATTTAATTGATGAAAGGAGAAAATATAAAAATGCAGTAAATGAAGCAGGCAAAAAGGAATACAAACGTCTCAAAAATGAGATCGACAGGAAGTGCAAAATGGCTAAGCAGGGATGGCTAGAGGACAAATGTAAGGATGTAGAGGCTTGTCTCACTAGGGGTAAGATAGATACTGCCTACAGGAAAATTAAAGAGACCTTTGGAGAGAAGAGAACCACTTGTATGAATATCAAGAGCTCAGATGGAAACCCAGTTCTAAGCAAAGAAGGGAAAGCAGAAAGGTGGAGGGAGTATATAGAGGGCCTATACAAGGGCGATGTACTTGAGGACAATATTATGGAAATGGAAGAGGTTGTAGATGAAGATGAAATGGGAGATAAGACACTGCGTGAACAGTTTGACAGAGCACTGAAAGACCTGAGTCGAAACAAGGCCCCGGGAGTAGACAACATTCCATTAGAACTACTGATGGCCTTGGGAGAGCCAGTCATGACAAAACTCTACCATCTGGTGAGCAAGATGTATGAGACAGGCGAAATACCCACAGACTTCAAGAAGAATATAATAATTCCAATACCAAAGAAAGCAGGTGTTGACAGATGTGAAAATTACTGAACTATCAGTTTAATAAGTCACAGCTGCAAAATACTAACGCGAATTCTTTACAGACGAATGGAAAAACTGGTAGAAGCGGACCTCGGGGAAGATCAGTTTGGATTCCGTAGAAATGTTGGAACACGTGAGGCAATACTGACCTTACGACTTATCTTAGAAGAAAGATTCAGAAAAGGCAAACCTACGTTTCTAGCATTTGTAGACTTAGAGAAAGCTTTTGACAACGTTAACTGGAATACTCTCTTTCAAATTCTGAAGGTGGCAGGGGTAAAATACAGGGAGCAAAAGGCTATTTACAATTTGTACAGAAACCAGATGGCAGTTATAAGAGTCGAGGGGCATGAAAGGGAAGCAGTGGTTGGGAAAGGAGTGAGACAGGGTTGTAGCCTCTCCCCGATGTTATTCAATCTGTATATTGAGCAAGCAGTAAAGGAAACAAAACAAAAATTCGGGGTAGGTATTAAAATTCATGGAGAAGAAGTAAAAACTTTGAGGTTCGCCGATGACATTGTAATTCTGTCAGAGACAGCAAAGGACTTGGAAGAGCAGTTGAACGGAATGGAGAGTGTCTTGAAAGGAGGATATAAGATGAACATCAACAAAAGCAAAACGAGGATAATGGAATGTAGTCAAATTAAATCGGGTGATGCTGAGGGGATTAGATTAGGAAATGAGACACTTAAAGTAGTAAAGGAGTTTTGCTATTTAGGGAGTAAAATAACTGATGATGGTCGAAGTAGAGAGGATATAAAATGTAGACTGGCAATGGCAAGGAAATCGTTTCTGAAGAAGAGAAATTTGTTAACATCTAGTATAGATTTAAGTGTCAGGAAGTCGTTTCTGAAAGTATTTGTATGGAAGTGAAACATGGACGATAGCCAGTTTGGACAAGAAGAGAATAGAAGCTTTTGAAATGTGGTGCTACAGAAGAATGCTGAAGATAAGGAGGGTAGATCACGTAACCAATGAGGAGGTATTGAATAGGATTGGGGAGAAGAGAAGTTTGTGGCACAACTTGCCTAGAAGAAGGGATCGGTTGGTAGGACATGTTTTGAGGCATCAAGGGATCACAAATTTAGCATTGGAGGGCAGCATGGAGGGTAAAAATCATAGAGGGAGACCAAGAGATGAGTACACTAAGCAGATTCAGAAGGATGTAGGTTGCAGTAGGTACTGGGAGATGAAGAAGCTTGCACAGGATAGAGTAGCATGGAGAGCTGCATCAAACCAGTCTCAGGACTGAAGACCACAACAACAACATGCTGTTTCTGACACAAACTGTTCACTGTAAAAGAAAATTTGCCTTATGGTTATTCTTTTCCATTTGGTTACCTTCGTTAAAGGGGCTAGTCATTCGCCAATGTTCCATAGATCCCATCATGGTGAACTCATGCTGTTGAATGTTTCACTGTACACGTAAACAATGAGGCACAGCTGTTAGAAACTGCCCTCAAAATTAATAGTCAATAAATGCTTTATAGCCCTGTTATTTTTGCTTGTGTGGGCTAAATTTAACAAAAAAATTGAATGAGATTAGCTATTATAAAAAACTGTCGCTTCCTCATTTACTCAGAATATTTTTTTTTTATTTAATAATCATGATATATGGTTAAGAGCAAATGCTAAAAGTTGAATATACTTTATTTTACTAAATCAGCACGGGGTGTAGCATCCATCACTTTTTATCTGCAATACCTGTTTGGCAAAATAAAGACATTTTCAACTAACGCATACAACTGCCGCAGAAAAAATTGATAACACTGACGCAGAACAGAGGAACAGAAGTGCCCGTCATAGAAAATGCTGGAAACAATGATTTCAATGCACCAATTGGTGTGCATGTGCATGCATCCCACACATGCTGTCTCCAGCACTTTGCTGTGTCAGTACATTTGAGTGAGAGGAGCAGATGTGTTTAGTGACCAGTTAAATCCAACAAGATGATCAATGTGTGTTTCAGGGACTGAACTACTGGGTCATCAGTCCCTCCTTATCATGAGAGAAACATATATATATATTATAAAAAGGGGGGGATTCGGCTACTTAAACTACATAAGCAAGTCAGAGAGTTTAAAAGGCATGAAAGTAGTTGTGCCACAATAAGTAAAAGAAAAGAGAGAACACAGGCGGCATCTTTCACAAGGGGGGCTAAAGGTACAACAAGGTGAGAGATGGTGGTGGTGGTGGTCAGTGTTTAACATCCCGTCGACAACGAGGTCATTAGAGACGGAGCGCAAGCTCGGGTTAGGGAAGGATTGGGAAGGAAATCGGCCGTGCCCTTTCAAAGGAACCATCCCGGCATTTGCCTAAAACGATTTAGGGAAATCAAGGTGAGAGGGGAAGAAATTAATCAGTGGTCGCTTGGTGGGTACCTGCCAAAGAGGAGGTGGGGAGGGGGTGGCTCTCGCCCCCACAACCACACCTAACACTGGAAGTGGAAGAGTATTAAAAGTTAGAGTAAAATCTGCTCTCCCTCAGGAAATACCAAGACTACGGTAGTGGCTGTCACGTCATCCACAAGTATCTGAGGTAGTAAGGCACTCAAGCTCAGAGCGTGCTGCAGATCGGCCAGGACGCACTCAACAAGAACATGCGGATTCGTCAGTAGACTATCACAGCTGCAATGAGGAGAATCCCCCTGACACAGAAGGAACTTGTGAGTGAGTCTCATGTGCCCAACGCACAGTCGGCACAGCACACTGGCAGCTTTCTGTGAGGCCTGGAAATATGTTTGCTACACCTTGGTGGATCCTTTAATCGCCCTCAACTTGTTTTGGATCTTAGTAGCCTACCATCCCAATACCCAGATCCTCGAAATATTGCGTCAAAGTTGTAAGTGTGGACTCGGCATCCCGACCTCAAGTTTATCTCCTGTGGTTGCGCCTTTAGCTAGACGGTCAGCGAGATCATTTCCTGGAATACGCACCCACGTGGCTCAGTGTACACGTGGAAGGTCACCGTCTTTCCAAGGCTGTAAAGGTCAGCCAGTAGGTCCTGGATGTTTGCAACCACAAAATTTTTGGGCTAGCAAAAGTTTAAGCCTTCTAAGCAACTCATTGAATCGCTACAGATCAGAAAGTTGACATACCGCAAAGCCTGAAAGATGGCAACCATCTCTGCAGTGGATACACTGCAGGCACTCGGCAGAGAATGTTTCTTGTGTCCCCTTGCATCTTCAAAATCGTAACCAACCCTGTTGTTGACTTTCGATCCATCTGTGTAGATGCATACCAAATTAGAATAATCAAGGAGGATTGAAAGAAACAGGTGTCTGGGAAGGGTAGGATCATCATTCTTCTTGGAGCCATAAAAGAGGTCCATCCGTATCACAGGACACGGTACAGCCCATGGGGGATGTCAAGAGGGAGCTCCAGGAACACAGAACTAATGGAGGTTGTTGGAAGTCCTTCAGTAGAATACCAAGTAAGATCTCAGCTGGTCTGCCCAGTTTTGGGCAATGCGCAAACAGTCTGAACTATTGGTTGTAGAACAGAGTCGAATGACATGGATGCGTAGGCTTCTGACAGTTTGTGACTGTGTAACTTACCAGAAACTGCTGTCACCTAACCCACAGCGGCAGGACACCGGCCTCCGCCAGGGGGCTGTCAACAGGGCTCGTATATAAGGCGTCATAAGGGGTATAAAGTGAAATTTGTGACTGGACTGGGTGTTTCTTGGCAGAGGGTCAGAGCATATTATCTTCGATGGAGAGTCAATGACAGATGTATAAGTCCCAAGGAAGTATGACAGGATCTTTGTTGTTCATGCTGTGTATTAATGACTGCAGAAAATATTAATAGTGACCTCAGACTTTTCACAGATGACGCAGTTATCTATAATAAAGTACTGTCTGAAAAAAGCTGCACAAATCATCATTTGGATCTTGATACAACTTCAAAGTTGTGCAAAGAATAGCAACTTGCTTTAAATATTAAGAAATGTAAAATTGTGCACTCACAAAATGAAAAAATAACATGGTATATTACAACTACAGTATCAACAAGTGACAATTGGAACTGGTCAACTCTTACACATTCCTAGATGTAATGCTCTGTAGGGATACGAAATGGAACTGTCACACAGGTCCAGTCACAGGCATAGCAGGATCCTGACTTTGGTTCACTGGTAGAATACTACGGAAATGCAATCAATCTACAAAGGAGATTGCTTACAAATCACTCGTGCAACCCATCCTACATACTGTTCAAGTGTGTGGCACCTGTACCACAGAGGACTAACTGGAGATACTGAACATATACACACTACTGCTGCACCCATGATCACAAGTTTGTCTGACCCATGAGAGAGGGTCTCAGAAATTCAGAAGAAACTGAACTGGCAGGCACCTGAAGATAGATGTAAAGTATCCCAAGACTGCCTACTGTTAAAAGTTCCAAGAACCAGCTTAAAATGATGTATCCTGAAATATACAACTACCTATGTACTGCTCCTGTAGGGAGGTAATGTATCTGTGATTTACGTTATTTGAGCAAGTTTCACGGTAAATGCCCAAGAGTACAGCAGTGGACTTTTGCAAGATTTAGATCACAATCTCAACTATCAAATTTAGGAAGGCATCAGACTGAGACTGCACCTAACATTAGAGTGAACATCAGGTTACATGGGAATGCAGGTTTTGTTAAGAGAATTTCATCAATGAAATCTTTTCGGGTTATCAGCCAAGTCATGATATCGTGCTGTCACAACATTCTGACGAGTTTACTATTCAAAGCCTCACCTGAAGTTAATGGTAGGAAACTTGTTGAAGCATTCTGAAAGCATGATGCCATAGCTCAGCTGATAACCTTAGAAGATTTCATCATCGAAGATCAGCTTACTTTTCCAGCAGTTGAACAAAACTCAAATTTAGCGTTCCATGAACTACCTTCATGCAGATTGCTGAGAGGAGCTTATGACAGAGGTATGTTAACATACGGGTGGGGCTAGTCAGTGTGTCACGTCCTATGCGGAATCCTTTGTAGTCTGGTCCCTTCAACCCCTACAAACAAACCAACCAAACAACCAACCAACCAATGTGGAATACTCTGCACCTGCAAGTTTCTGCTAAGAGGTTACTTGCACAGCTAACTGGCAGAATCATCCAGTCTGGTCAAAACTGACTCTACCATATCCTAGTACCATTCACTGTTTTCAACAGGTGTTTTCTGGGAAAATTCTTCTGAAAGATAAGCACTATATCAATATGATAAAATAAGAAGGTTGGTGGAAGGTGGAGTTGTCAGAAAATAACTTCGAAAATGACTGAAATCTAGCAGGTCACACAAGCTAATATCAAACTGCTGTACAACCAATAAAAAGAAAGTACGGAGCAGTCTCTATATACACAAATTGGACTTAAATCACAGGCCACACAGATTATGTTTTATTGAATTCAACAGCTGTCTGAATGCTATGGCACAGTCATTAATTTTTAAAAAAAACTATCCAGTACTACTAACAGTTTCAGGACAGCAACAGGAAATTGTGTAAGTTCCACCAAGAAATTACACAGTATTAATATGATCATTCAGGCATAAGAGGGTATTCACTATTCACGGAGACTTCAGTGTCGAATGACAGGCGTACTGATTACGGACACCTGGAGTTACTGAAGGCCAGCTACAATTTATTTCTCTATAATGAAGTTCCCAATGAGGATTGAAACTTTATTACAACCAGTACTAGCACTTTCAAAAATCCCACAGGCTTGTCAAACTGGTGAAATTCTTAACCTATTACACAACACACAAATGCAGTGAAACATCCCAAAACAATACAAAATGCATATCAACCCTTATTACAAAGGAAAAACAGAGGAGTGACCAGATGAAATGTATTTTTGGAGACAACTGCTGGGGGACAAATGAAACATTAAAATCACAGACAACTAAATTCAATAACTTTCTCTCTCTCTCTCTCTCTCTCTCTCTCTCTCTCTCTGTAACAGCAAATCTTGTTCTTAGTAATAAACAACAAGATACAAATAAGTCAGACTTATTTCTGCATACAATGCACGCACCACTGCCAGGTGTAAGTTTCAAGACCGCTTAGTGAGATTACAAAGACCGTTAGGTAACAAGAAACTGGTAATTGTTCAACCTATAAAATGTGTTTTACTTGAATATTAAAGCATAACCACAACTGAGCTATCTTTGTAATCAGTCAATAGCAAAAGACATATTTCCTGACAGTTTTCAGTATTTAGTGGTAGCACACCCGCAAAAGGCTAATCACTTCTAGAAGTCCACACCAGTCTTTCCAACTTTCACAAAAATATTTTAAGATGGGAGTTACAACAGAGCAATCCATTCTTCTGAACGGAATTTCATAAGTGCCTTTCAGCTTGATTTCTGTTGGAGACTCCCTACAGATAAAGCCATACATGGTAGAGCCAATTAAGAAACATATCCTGCTGATATATTCCCATGACCTTGTCAAGACACGGTTGTGTCACCTATAAAATTCATCTTAATAAATTCATATGTCCTCAAACTGCTAGCACATTTCATTTCACACACGCATAGAGTCTTACTACAATTACAGAAAGCAGACAGTCTTATGGAAAAACTGCACTGTAACAGTGAAAACAAACAAAAAATGAAAAACATTATGGAGGCTTTGAGCATAGGGTTCACTCTTGCTTGTTTTTAACATTTGTAAATGATCTAATGATTATAAAGGACACCGCAGTCCAAAAAACTATAATGTTTGCAGATAACGCACATGCAGCAATCAAAAATGGCCTGAACTCAACCATGCCAGACACTGCACTGTTACACACAAAATTATTAAAGTTTTCAAGATTCATGTAATGCAATTTCAAATTAATAAAAAATAACATGTTGATACCAGAAACAAGTCAGTGGCAAGTGTATGGTGTTGTGTGCAGTGAAAAAACTAAATGAACAGTGTACAATTATTTTCACCTTATGGAGTTAATTTGTTCCTTGGAAGTGTCTGCAAATGCAAGAAAAATGTACATTAGCTATAACCGACTGAGATAATACATTTGTTAAGGCATGGCCCTCAGATTCTGGAGAAATCCTGATTTACGTTTTCCTGTATCACTTCATGCGTATGTTGAGATGGTTCTTACAAGGCCACAGTGAACTACCTGCCCTCTCATCTCCTCATTAAACATGCCTTACTTACATTTTCCTAGGATTAATTTGTCTTCTTAGTATTAAGCTAATTTATCCCAGCTCACTGTAAAATAATCCTTGGACTAATTTGTTACTTAGCACTAGGAAGTGTGTGCCCTCTGCAATGCAAGTTTATTTTAAATAATTTCACTCCTTGCTGTTGTATAGAATTGTCTCTTGGGGCAGTACAGCTATAGAGAACAGTGTATTCATTCAACAAAACTGAACACACATAATACTGATTAAAGTACACAGGGCCTAAACTTTTACACAGTCTTCCTCCAAAGATCCTTGAACTACCATATTCATTTCTCAGTGTATTTACTTTTTAATTGAGTTTTATGCTAACACTGATTTATCAGTTTGAAATGGACTGTGACCCATTTGCAGCACAATGTGCAAAAATTATTTTCTTGTTGACTTTGCCCATGCAGAGGTCCTCAACAAACTACCTTCAGACATAAAAGATAGGAACAGGGGGTATTCTACATTCAAACAAAACAAGTTTAAAAATATTTATTATAATCTATTCATTCCATAAATAATTTGAAGTACTGAGAACAATAAAGGCCTAAAGCACACCAACACTGAGCCCACATTTATATGAATATCAGAGAACTGGTGAGAAAGCTTTCTGTAAAAGTTCATGTCAAAGTCCATATCATTTCAGGCAGGCTAGGAAAAAATCTTACCTTCGTAGTCTCCTATATTATTGAATTTAGCATATGTTAAAATGAAGGACTAAGTAAGGAACACGTTATGTTTTTGTTTTCTCCAAAATAATTTCGGCTCCAAGATACAACACTCCATAGCTGACACTGCGCATACCATTTTGAAGATGCAAATTTTGGTAACAATTTTAAAATGCTCTGGAACACTTCTAGATATTTTGTTAAGGTTTTTTATTTGAAAGATAATTGTTTTATGATTACAAAGAAATCCTCCATTTGGACTTATCTGTCAAAGTTCTTTTATTATAATGTTCTGAACTTTTTTTTATAATTCATTAAATTTTTTTTCCCCAAAAATGCCAATTTATAAAATTTTTATTTTTTTCTGAAAAGGAGAGCTTCCACTTTTACGTTGAACAGGTTTTATAAACAATTGAAATGTTTGCCATACATTAAAACCTGTTTTATTACCACATTATCACATAACAGGCTGATAAAAATCAAAACCTAGCCTTATTTAACATAATTTTAGTTTTGAAAGATGAGTAAGAGACTCGTTTTTCAAGCATTTTAAATGGTTCCGAAGTGTATGTGAAAGGTCCAAATACTTAAAGGTTTCAATTTATACAAGTTCTGTGCACTCTGTTTTGTACTGAAATTAGCCAGTCAATGAACTACAATGTGTTCCACTGCTTCAGTATCTTCCTTTGATATAGAGTGATGCCTTCCTGTTGAACCAATAGGAACTGGAGCAGTTACAATCTTCACAACACTGTGAACAGGAAGTGAGCACTGATGGCGTTGTTGCTGTCCTTCAGCTGGAAACCTATATCCAGCAGCTGGTCCATGTGGTAGCATAAAGTTCACTACAATTTCATTTAACATTTAACTGAAATCTGGTGTCTATAATCTCTGCAATCCACCAGTCACAGTCATACACACACGCCACAAACATCCCTCTTCTCAGGTTGTGAATCAGAATATTATTCTGCTGTTTCCGAGGTGTTGGCTAAATGAATGAAATTTACTCTCTCTTGCTCTTTAAAGTGTATGCAATATGAGGTCGCCCATCATTTTGAGTCCAAAAATGTTTCTTCTGAATTCCAAACACAGGAGTAGTCTGTTTGGACCATTCTTCTTTTTTCTGCTCAATTCTTCAATTTCCTCTTTGGACAAAAGAATGAGAGCTGTGGATGTGTAAAATTTTATGACTCTCGTAAAATCCTCAGCATTCTGGATCGCAGCTATATTTGGTCTGGAAAGATTATGTTTTGTAGCATGGTGTTTCAGCAGGCCTCCTACACCATCACAAGGCCCCTTCCCATGACCAGTAGCACTGTATACGCAGTCAGTTGGCACAAGCGACTCAGTCAATTCAAACAGCTGGTAATGATTTTTAATATGACTAGGAGCACAATCAGAAATAATGATGATCTTCTCTGCCCCTGTTTGCAGTTGAGGAATTTTGCACATTGCTAGCAAAGCATGTGCTGAGTCATGCCCTGTGTCATCACTTATAACTGCAACACTTGTGGTCTTGTTTTGAAAATATGTCACTCCTGTAAAAATTGAAACCTGGTCATTACTCCAATTACTTGTACTTCTTGTGGGTGAATTACAGACCGGTTCTCAGCAAAATCACAGTGAAGCACTAAACGTAGTTCTTCAGCCTGTACACACCCTTCCACTCATGCAATGTGGTGATGCAATTTCTTCAGGTGCTGGTGTGTTACTGCTTTTACTGACCATATACCAAGTTCATCAATGAAACTGTAAAGGCAACAGTTTTCTTAATTACTTTCCTCCCATGTCACGTATGTAATTTCTGCAGAGTTATGTGCTGTGTCTTCCAGGCCAAGTATCTGCAAAGACAGTCCTCCATTTCCAGTGCAGTCACCACATTCTTGAAACAAACATGTCTCTCACATCACAGCTTACTAATGACTTCACACACCAAACCAAGGTGTCATACGTCACATGCTCCAGTAAGCTCTTCAAAGTTACCACACAAAGTTCAAAATTCGCACAGTACACACATAAACAGACATCTCTAGGTGGGTGTGGAACTACCTACTTGTTCGTAGTGCATAAAATTTTGATCTTCCAATATGTGAAGTTGTATAGTTGCTCTTATAAATTGTGAAAGTTTCTTTAATACTTCAAGTCATGTACCTCCTCACTTTCACAACTTTTTGACCTTCAACTGTTACACTTATGGTGTCTTTTTTGTCGGCACTCTGGCAAGAACAATCCCATTTACCTTCCAGATAAAATAACTTCACTATTTGAACTTGAGCTGCTTCTACAAGACAACCATAACAGGTATCTGGTCTTCCAAAGACTCCTTTTACAGACCTCACATTTCTTGATTTGTCTACCATGTACTTTGATACTGATGGAACGTGGTTCAAAATTGATTTCCTTGAAAATGTCTCTGGAATAATAGTTAAAACTTGCACCTTTTCACTGTAGGATGCACAATATTCAACAGCTGAATTGATATTTGTGAAAAATTCCTGGCACGAGGTGTGAGAGTGCTTTGGTTCATTTTCTTCTGAAGATGGACTTTCTACTTTGAAGAGTGTGGTCAGCTTTGCTGTAGAGTATTCATCCAAAGCTTTAGTAACTTCTCTGCACTTTCTTGATGCACACAGCTTATGACTCGACTTCACTCACCACAGTTTCTTAACAGGATTAACACCTACCTCTGTAGCTGACTGATTCAGGGTATTTAAGTCTTCCTCTATTGATGCAAAATCTGCATTATCTGCACCATGGGAGGCTTCACCTTGTTCAGATATTATCATTGTTGTTACTGTGTCAAAACATTTATAACACAAAAAGTCTCACTGGAAACATCTTCATTTTGAAACAGAATCTTCAAATGAGAACACTTATTCCCAACCTGAACAAAGTCTGTCTTTTGTTTGTCTTATGTATCACTCTTTTATGGATGTGCAAATAGCCACCACACTCCACTCTCCTGTGGCCCCAGTCTGAAGACATTTCAAACAGTCCTTTTCACAAAACACACTGCAACTGTGTCAACTGGCAGACACTGGCAAATTCCTCACGAAAACACAGAACTCACTGGATGGTCTCACATTTCTTAGAAGGCTCTTCAGTAAACAAATTAGCACTGAACAACTACAGTACAGAAACATGTAATGAACAATTACGACAAAGAAACTGATAAGAAACTACAACAAAGTGTAAGAAATAACTGCAACAATGAAAGTGAAAAGAAATAACTGCATCAAAGATGGTGATAGGAAATAACTGCAACAAAGAAAATGATAACAAATAACCACAACAAAGAAGATAGAAATAAACATTGTAACGAAGAAATTGGTACGAAATAACTTCAGCGAAGACATACATTACCCTTGATAGTAAAAAAAAAGATTTTTTTTTAAAATAAAACCTGTCTAACTTAAAAGTGGAAGCTCTCCTTTACATATAATATAGTACTACGAAGTACTAGTCAACAGGAAAAAAAATCTAATTTTTCTGGATTGGCATTTTTGATAAAAAAAATCTGTAAATTATAAAAAAAACTCAAAAGGCGACAGTAAAAGAACTTTGACAGATATGTCCAAACAGAGGATATCATTGTAATCATAAAGCAATTATCTTTCAAATAAAAAACCTCTAACAAAATATCTAGAACTGTTAAGAGAGATAGCATTCTAAAAAACTTTCTGAAATTCACATCTTCAAAATGGTGTTCACAGTGTCCTCTTTGGAGGCCTGAATCTTAGGGCAGGAATTGTTTTGGAGAAAACAAAAAAATACGTGTTTCTTACTTACTCCTGAATTTTAAATTCAATAACATCCGGGGGTATGAAGGTAACCCCCTGCCTGAAGTGATACGGATTATGCTGTATATACTAAGAGGACCTACAGCACAGATAAACATGACTCAGTATAAGATCAACAGAGGTTAGAAACATGAATAAGTGCTAGAATCTCACAATCGAAAATTATGTGCTTTAGCCCTTAAGGTTCTCACCACCTCATTTGCTTATCTATATTCGAGGTTTTATGACTCCTGTTAACTGCAAGACAGGTGCTAATGATAACTGTAACATTGCAAATATAAAATTATTCTGTGAAAAATTGATTATGGATCAACAAAACTGTTCAATATCTCTATGCCACCTCATGACAAAACTGTTATCTTTCAACCTGACCTATATCAACATGATCACAAAAATATTATGGTTACAGTAAGTATTTAACACAACTGAGGAAATATCAGCTTTTCCTGATGTAGTAGCTTTCTTGCTACTTTCAGACTGCGGCAAATTCAGGGTATCTCAGCACAAACAGTATAAGGGCACTGTAGTGATACTTCATTTTTAATGCAATGTACACATTCTGAACACTGTGTTAGCTTCACTTTGTCAACTGACTGGATCTCCACATTAAAGAAGCTTTACACTCATGATGAGATCTACAGAACATGGTGAATAAATGGAGTATTTTGGGACTATGTTCTCCCTCTTCCCCACCCCTGGGGGTTTCCTATAAACATAACCATTTCAGGAGCCCCAATCAATGGATTGCTTCTAATATATACAACCACTAAAAAATAGTATTTGGATTCCACATACCCTGTATTAATTATGAAATGATTTAATTGTCCCAGGATCCTCTCACAATTTTATATGATGTGTCACCATTATATAATGAAAATAAATAACTTAGAAAACACAGGTACGGTTTTATGATAATATGACAGGTGATCAGCCATAGTCCTGGTAAGGAACCACCCCTCTCTTTGCCTGAAATGATTAAGAACAACCACAGAAAACCTAAATAAGGATGGCCAGATAGAGCAAACTCCTTCCTCCCGCCAATGTGTGTGTCTTAACAACTGCACTGCCTCATTTGGTTGGTCCCTATTATGGACTTTTTTTTTTAATTTCTTTATACACAATCTGCACCAGATAACTCATAACATGAAACATCGTTTTGCATGGCGTCACTGCACTAAAGGGCACCCACTGGAGACTCCTTGAGTACAAACACACTGCCGTGACCTTGCACAGCCTCCAGTTTGTTCAGAAAACAGACTCGTAAACACACAAGTACACTCATGATAAGTGAGATGTTAAGCTCAGGACAAGACAAGAATTACTTTCATGCACTATAGATCTTGGCACACACAATTTCTTGTAAAATTGTAACATTGTAATGTGACAAGGTATTGTAGTCACCACACCAAATTAACCACTACTATGAACCATCTCAATAATCTGTAACTGTGTCATATTCATTACTTATGATGAATGTTTTAGCTGCCTTAAACATGTGCATCAGTAATATCCCTGGACAATATATTATACAATTTTCTTCTCCAGTAGAAAATGCTGTTTTGAGGTTTTCTTTTTCATTGGTGAATTTCAAACTAGCTCTTGTTCAGCATTTGTGTATAGAACTATCAGTAAAATGATTAGCAATGTTTTCCCTGATTTGCACAATAACTTGGTAGATGTACTCACTTGGTGCAGTAAGAATTCCCAGTATTTTAAATAGTTCTTTGCAATGAGCCTGATTAATACGTCTAGCTGCTATTATTCTTACATGCTTTTGATCCACAGAAAAGAAGCATAGCTGAGACCAGAGTGTATGTAGGAACAGTATGTCACCACATTACACTAGCTGTTACAAACTGTTAATAGAATTTTTAGAGAATAGTATGCTGATGATGTTATTTTTGCCAGTTTCTTTGGGTGATCATTCTATGTTAACTGAAAATCAATATTCACCCTTAAAAGCTTTGTGCTTATAATAAAAAAATTGTTGTATTATTGTCTATGTTTACTGCGTCAACTTTTATCCTGTTTCTGCTGGAGTACATACTGTTTGTTTGCTTTATATTCAATGTCAATCTACAGCACACCACCCAAGTGTAAATATCCCTGAGGACTTTCTTTCCTTTCTCTAATAAGAGTAGTGGTGTCTTAGCAAGGACTATGATGTTTATGCCATAAGCAAAAAGAAATTTTTTATTCCTTTCCTGAACAGAAAAGAGGCACAATCTCAATATAAAAACCTTTGTAAACAAAGGCAGAATTCGTATTGTATTTAATAGAAACATTCACATTTTGCCATTTTTCTTAAGCTACTCGTTGAATATTGAGCAGTGCAACCATCTCTTGTAAAACTGGTATGTACTGAGTGACTAAGGGATAATTTACAAATTAACTGACAGAAAAGAAGTAGGTAGATGAACTTCTTACACAACAATATTTAGGAGTCAAACATCAATTCAGCATTTCCATTATTGTTTCCTGGTCATGTGGATAATGAAGAATTTTAAAAAGTTAAGTTCAATGTGTGTATGTTAACATCAATTTATTGCATCTCCAGCATAACTCTCAGCATATCCAGTAGGCTTATTGCACTTTGTGTGTTTTGTTAGGCTGTCTTGCTCATTCTGCTACTATCTCAATATATTTGACATTGTTTGGTTGGTTTGTGTGGTTGAAGGGAGCAGATGAGCAGACCACAAAGGCCATCAGTCCCTATTTGACATTGATGTATTTAAAATAGAAACACACTCACAGTCACAATAAACAATGTGAGTCTATTTTTTGTAAGTTGCTAAACACAGAGTTATCAGTTTAATAAAACAGCACACAGAACTCCTTAATTACTTTGTGAATTATGTCAATAAGGTCAAGGATGATATATGTTGTTGTTGCACAAAAGTTTTATTACTCTCTACACTATGATATGGGCAAGTGATAGCTACTGTGTTGGTATCCTTAACAGTATGGTACATGCACCCAAGTTCTCAGCTAGCTTGTTATTCTCTCACTGTCATCAAAAATTTGACACCAGATAAAATCACGCTAGAAACGCAACCTTCTTCAAAACTGAACAAAAGCCAACCACAGTTACCAGTAATAACACGCTTGAGATCACAGACAGATGCCCACAAATAACAGTATTAATAACCGCACTGTTTCAGTTGAAAGGAAAACGATACAAATGCTGTCAATACCTGCAATTCTTTCCTCTGGCTCAGCGGAAGACATGAAAATGGCTATGCAATCCATAATTTACAACAAAGTCAGTCACGCAATATGACTGTCATCCACTTTATTTCAAAAGTTACACAAGCCTTTGTTTGTCAACAATTAAACCGGTATAAATACATGAACGAAACACAGCAACAAAACAAATGTAACTTGAAAGATATTCGACACCCGGCATTCACTCTACAACTCCTTACAAACCTTACGTCACACTCAATGTTAGCACACATAACAACAGTTTCCTAATCCACTAACAGTGCTTGAGAGAAACCCCCGGAAAAATTAAGAACTGCGCAACACTTGACAATGACATTGTGATGTGTAAACAGTATTTCGACTAACAACTCATAAACCAAACCTGTCATGGTGATTCATACAAAAATAACAATAAATGTAAGGAATCCAAAGCAATATAGCTACCAAATGCAATCCAATAACACCGTATTCTTACCTAGATAAATCGAAATAGGATGCTTCAGAAGAATTGGACACTTTAAATATACAATTTGACGTATCCAGTTCGAATGTTTCATGACATATCACAAAGATAAAAAACAACAGTTTAATCACAGCCATTTGTTTTAAATACTGAAAAACACAACACAGCGTTCTATAATTTACACCTACAGAACGTCACACCTACACTAACTCCACCAGCTGACTATCTCATTTCAGATGAACGCGCGAGTCACATGGAGCAACAATCCGCATCGCAGTGATACCAACTGCTTCACACGCAAACAATCCTGCAAACCTGTCTCGTAACTCGTCAGCTGTCTACAAAAGTAACTGCCAATAACCACGCAGACACGTATTTGAAAATTCAGTTGTTTATTTATTTTTATTTAGAAGACACATTAGTCAAACGTTCAAGTATATATTTATGAAGCTGTAAAATTGATCTAATTTAATTGTCCGACAAAACACACTCAATTCGTTAGAGCTTTCTCCGTAAAAATATTTTAATTTTGTGTTGTTTCGTTTATTTAGTTTAGCAATGTCATTAAAGTGTACATTGTAAGTACTAAATAGTACCGTATACACCGGATAGGGAAAAAACTCTGAAGTCCCATTACCATTGTTTTCCTCTAGACATATGTATAAGTCGTTTTCATCATAGTTGATGTTGTGACCTCCAATTTCGACCTTCCTGTGGCGAGATTATTAGGTGAATACTTTAGTGCTTTATTTCTCCGCTACAAAAGCAGCCTTAAAGAGGAATTAAATGTTAAATAAATATCACCACACTGGACTCGCATTCGGGAGGACGACGGTTCAATCCCGCGTCCGGCCATCCTGATTTAGGTTTTCCGTGATTTCCCTAAATCACTCCAGGCAAATGCCGGGGTGGTTCCTCTGAAAGGGCACGGCCGACTTCCTTCCCTAATCCGATGAGACCGATGACCTCGCTGTCTGGTCTCCTTCCCCAAAAACAACCCCAACAACAACAATAAATATCACCAGTACATCCCACATACCAAATATTATCACTAGTTACTAAAACTGTTGAATCAAATGGATGCTGAAACATACCGGTGCAACAGGTTAACGTTGTTAATTTATTAAACAAATACTCATCGCTGTATTGTGAAAACGAATTGTTTAGACACTAATCTAATGTGTACGCAACAGAAGTATTTGACGCACTAATTATAATAACTGTGTTATGATTCATATTGACATATTTCTTGCTGCCTCAGCAGAAGGTTTTCTTGTTCACCACAAAAAAACCTGTACTGACTTAGTTTAGAAATCTACTACTTCATTTTTTGCGTTATCCGCATTGCTGCAAAAATGTGTAGCTACATTGTACAGCTTGATAAAAATATTTCTCTTTAGCCACTGATTTTCCTGTATATCCATCATCTCAGCTGCCTCTAGGAATTGACAGAGCTGATCGTCTGTAGCAGTGCAACAGACTCTCGTCAATTTTACATCAACTTTCGGCTTGCTCTTCCCTTATTAATAAAGGAAATGAATTTCCTATATAGGTACGCGAATATTGTGAATATTTTGTGAACAAAATCGTCTACACCGCTTATTAAAATTTGTTTATTTATTACGACGTTTTCGCTACAGCCGTCATCAGAAACCTGCAATTAAACTGAAAGGAGGCTACAGCTATCATCAGATACCTCGAATTAATACGAAAGGAACATAAAGAGGGACAGTCGTTTATTACAGCTACAACGACAAGCTAAAAAATAAACTAAGTGGCTAGAAAATATTTTTAAAACTACACTCACCAAAAACTTTAGAGCTTATAAAAGAGAATTCTGTGTAAGTACTAGAACTTATGCCTAAGCGGGTCATCAATCAATAGCTTGCTCCAAAAAATTTTACAGATGTGTTTTAGTCAAATGGCTCTGAGCACTATGGGACTTAACTTCTGAGGTCATCAGTCCCCTAGAACTTAGAACTACTTAAACATAACTAACCTAAGGACATCACACACACTCATGCTGAGGCAGGATTCGAACCAGCGACTGTAGCGCCTAGAACCGCTCGGTCACACAGGCCAGCATCTTTTAGTCGATAGATGACGCTAATGTTAAGAATGTTACCTTAAAATTTTATTTTATTTTATTTGTTATATATTTTTTTGTCTTTTCAAACATGTAAACCTGCCCACTAAAACTTAAATCTTTGTAACATTTTTTGAACCAAGCTGTTAATCGATGCCTTGATTATGTGTAGGTTGCAGTACTGTCACAGACCTTCTTTTATATGTTCTAAGCTTTCTGGAAGTGCACATTCAAAACCATGCTTCAACATTTTAATTTATTATCCTTTGTCAGCTTGCTGTTGTGTAATGAAAACATATATCTCGTAATGTTCCCTTCATCACAACTGCAGATATCTTATGAAGGTAATAGCAGAAATGTTGTAATAAATAAAGATGGTTAATAAACGATCTAAATGGTTTTATTCACAAAAAATTGCTTCTTCCTCCTTAACTGCGTTTTGTGCTTTACATAGGAGATTTTTGTTTCAGTAACAACACCTCTTACACAAGGCATAAAATACACTCCTGGAAATGGAAAAAAGAACACATTGACAACGGTGTGTCAGACCCACCATACTTGCTCCGGACACTGCGAGAGGGCTGTACAAGCAATGATCACACGCACGGCACAGCGGACACACCAGGAACCGCGGTGTTGGCCGTCGAATGGCGCTAGCTGCGCAGCATTTGTGCACCGCCGCCGTCAGTGTCAGCCAGTTTGCCGTGGCATACGGAGCTCCATCGCAGTCTTTAACACTGGTAGCATGCCGCCACAGCGTGGACGTGAACCGTATGTGCAGTTGACGGATTTTGAGCGAGGGCGTATAGTGGGCATGCGGGAGGCCACGTGGACGTACCGCCGAATTGCTCAACACGTGGGGCGTGAGGTCTCCACAGGACATCGATGTTGTCGCCAGTGGTCGGCGGAAGGTGCACGTGCCCGTCGACCTGGGACCGGACCGCAGCGACGCACGGATGCACGCCAAGACCGTAGGATCCTACGCAGTGCCGTAGGGGACCGCACCGCCACTTCCCAGCAAATTAGGGACACTGTTGCTCCTGGGGTATCGGCGAGGACCATTCGCAACCGTCTCCATGAAGCTGGGCTACGGTCCCGCACACCGTTAGGCCGTCTTCCGCTCACGCCCCAACATCGTGCAGCCCGCCTCCAGTGGTGTCGCGACAGGCGTGAATGGAGGGACGAATGGAGACGTGTCGTCTTCAGCGATGAGAGTCGCTTCTGCCTTGGTGCCAATGATGGTCGTATGCGTGTTTGGCGCCGTGCAGGTGAGCGCCACAATCAGGACTGCATACGACCGAGGCACACAGGGCCAACACCCGGCATCATGGTGTGGGGAGCGATCTCCTACACTGGCCGTACACCACTGGTGATCGTCGAGGGGACACTGAATAGTGCACGGTACATCCAAACCGTCATCGAACCCATCGTTCTACCATTCCTAGACCGGCAAGGGAACCTGCTGTTCCAACAGGACCATGCACGTCCGCATGTATCCCGTGCCACCCAACGTGCTCTAGAAGGTGCAAGTCAACTACCCTGGCCAGCAAGATCTCCGGATCTGTCCCCCGTTGAGCATGTTTGGGAATGGATGAAGTGTCGTCTCACGCGGTCTGCACGTCCAGCACAAACGCTGGTCCAACTGAGGCACCAGGTGGAAATGGCATGGCAAGCCGTTCCACAGGACTACATCCAGCATCTCTACGATCGTCTCCATGGGAGAATAGCAGCCTGCATTGCTGCGAAAGGTGGATATACACTGTACTAGTGCCGACATTGTGCATGCTCTGTTGCCTGTGTCTATGTGCCTGTGGTTCTGTCAGTGTGATCATGTGATGTATCTGACCCCAGGAATGTGTCAATAAAGTTTCCCCTTCCTGGGACAATGAATTCACGGTGTTCTTATTTCAATTTCCAGGAGTGTATAAAGTACAAAGCTATTGATAATTTTAAAAAAATTGTGTTTTTTGTTATAGGTACATTGTAAAAAGAGCCTCATCTTCTTGATCATGCGTCAAAAATATTCTTCGAAGATTGGACACAAATCCAATGGCAAGAAAAGACTTTACAAAAATTAATTTCGTTAAAACTAAGTGAGGGTTTCGATGTCTCCTACTGGTATTGCAGGATTGTATTAATTTCGAGTCTGAAGATTGCTGAATGTGTTTCCTGCATGCACTTTCCTGTATGCACTTCGATCTGGATTTGTCAATGTACATTTGAGTTATGAACCTCTACCACAAAATCTCAGAGATAGACCATAGCTTAACAGTCAATACAATTTCTACAATACGTATCCTAAAGTAACAGCTGCATTAGGATTGGTCACAAATCTATTTCTATGTGTACTTTATTTATTCAACACATCACTAGCAAATTACTACTAACATTTTCGTTCACTTTTCATAGAACTATACGGCAAACATAGGCGAATTTTATCTACCCCTAATGGACACTAGCAGAGGAACTAATTTACTTTCTTTTTCTAAGTGACTAATAGTTCAGTAAATGAAAGAGATATTCAATCTCTCTCTCACACACACACACACACACACACACACACATACACATACACACACACACACACACACACACACACACACACACACACACATACATGCAAACCACTGACTCACATTCCAAGCATATGGTAGGATATTTACTTAGGTTGTAAACCTACTAATAAAATCATTATGTATTCAGCCGAATGATTATCAAGAACTCATATGGCAAACCAGTACCAAGCAAAGAAGGTAAAGCTGAAATGCAGAACAAATAGCTATAGTATACTTATAAGGATACAAACTCAAGGACAATATTATAGCAAGACATGAAGAAGTAGCTAAAGGCACAGAATACACAATACTGCAAGAAGAATTTAACAGAGAACTGAAAGATCTTAGGGGAAACAATGCCCCTCAAGTAGATGACATTCTCTAGACGACATACCCTAAGAATTGCTGAGATCTTTGGAGGAGTCATCCATGACAAAACTAGTTGCATAGTGTGCAAGGTATATGAGAGAGAAGAAATACTTCTAGACTTAAAAAATAATGTATTAATACATTGTTGAACTACTTATGAGGAATTTGCTTAGATTTTTCTAAAATATTCTGTTAGGAAAAATGACCTGAAACTTTATTTGAATCCTACAATATGATCTCAGTCATTAATTTTTCAGCATGAATGGATAAAGACAGTAAATTCTAACTGAAACATTTTCTTCGATGAAGCTAAAACCAGAAAATAACTGTATAATCAGTAAAAAACGCTCTCTCTGATCATGATGCACACTTAATTGGATAAATAAGACAGCACCTTGCAGCATTGATACTACTCAGTGGAAATTAGTTAGAATAATTAATGACTCCAGAACCAATATTTTTTAAGAACAGTTTATATGAAATGACCAAAGAACAATTTACAAGTTGGTGTGATATTTATAATGAGCCAAATGCTGACGTAAAATATAATCTATTACATGATAAATTCATATCATTATTTGAAAATAGCTTTCCACATAAGCTAATCAGAAAAGTACATTAAATAGCCATGTAAGAAACCAATGTATCACTAGAGGGTATAAAGTGTCTTGTGAAAGGAAAAGGGAAATGCATCTGTTAGCAAGATCAAGTAGAGATCCTGTAGTAGTTACACACTAAAATAACTACTCGAAATTATTAAGAAATGTTATTAAAAATCAAGGAACTTGCATATTACGTCAGAAATCAATAAGTCTGGGGAACAGATTTAAGGCTATATGGAATGTAGTGAAATGAGAAACAGGGTGTCTAACCACAGAAAACGATAATATCACTATCGATTTGAATGGAAGAATTATAAATGATGTGCCACAGGTAGCAAATGTATTTAATAATCACTTGTGTATGTAGTACAAAATACAGGGACAAACAGTACAAGAAAACAATCACAAGAGTATGTTCAAAAAGCAACTCTCATAAAATCCACCCTTCTGACATTAAGAAAGTTTTATGTTCTCTCAAACATAAAAACTTATTTGGATTTTGATGGAGATTCTAGAATACTAAAGAATTGTTCACACATAATAAGCCCTGTCTTACCTGAAATATGTAACATATCACTAACTCAAGGTATTTTCCCAGAGAGACTGAAGTATACCTTCGCTAAACCCCTCTATAAGAAAGGTGATAGAAGAGATATCAATGACAACCAACCTCTTTCACTATTGATGTCATTTTTCAAAATTTTTGAGATGGTTATGTATTCTAGAATAGCACCTCACCTAAGCAACAATAATAACATCAGTAAATCACAGTTACGATTTCACAAGAGTTAATCTCCTAGGAATGCCATTTACATATTCATTCACCAAATTTTACAAACATTAGGTAACAAAATATTTCTATGACATTTTTAAGACATTTGAATGAGTGAATCACAATATTCTTCTACTTAAACTGAGGTTTTATGGGCTCAATGGTTTCGCCAACCAATTGATAAAGTCATATCTAGCAAAACGAATATAGAAAGTTGTCCTTGATAATTCAATCAATATAGTCTGGGGATGCAACTCTCACCTGGTCCACCATTGTTCTTCATATATGTCAATTAGGTTCCATTTTATATACAACAAGCATAATTAATTCTTTTTGTGAATGGCACTAGTACTGTAATCAATTGAAGCACACATACAGCAACAGAGGAAACAGTAAACAATATTCTTAAAAGTGTTATTAGCTAGTTATGTGTGAACTGTATCAACTTCAATTTTAAAAAGACGCAAAATATTTTCTTCTGCATATCTAGAGGTACTACACCAATGATAAGTGGAACACATCTTGAGAAAATAATAAGAAGGACGGAAACTTCGAATTTCTTAAGTGTCCATGTTGATGAGAATTTAAACTGGAAGAAGCATATTTTGGAACGCCTAAAACAACTTAGTTCTGCCAAATTTTCACTTAGAATCATTGCAGATCTTGGGGAGAGACAAATCAATAATTTTGCATATTTTCCTTCACTAATACCTTATGTAATAATGTTCTGAGGTAACTCCTTTTTAAACATGCTGTAAGAATAATGGGCTGTAATCACCCACAATCACCCTGTTATCACCTTTATGTTTAAGGCGATCAGCATTATACTGCTGTTTCACAGTATATTTATTCCCTCATGAAGTTCATTGTAAATAATCCACTGCAAATCAAAAGGAACAACGAAGTACATATTTACAATACCAGAAGAAAAAAGACATTTAGTAATATAGACATATTTACAAAATAACTTGTGCTGTGAATATAAGATGACTCACTCCACGTAATTACGATTTATCATACTCAAGGATCATGAAAGTAACTAAATACAAACTCCATAGAAGGCAGGTGCTGACAGGTGTGAACACTATCCAACCATCAGTTTAATAAATCATGGTTCAAAAAATATTGACATTGGCTGTTTACAGAAGAATGAAAAAACTGTCAGAAGCTGACCTCAAGGAAGACCAGTTTGGGTTATGAAGAAATATAGGACCATGTGAGGCAATAGTGACCATATATTTCATCCTAGAAGATAGGTTGAAGGAAGGAGAACTGCATACATTTAGAGAGAGTTTTGGCTGTATCAACTGGCCCACATGCTTTGAAATTTTGAAGGTAGCAGGGATACACTAAGGGGAGCGAATGGTTATTTATATCTCGAACCGAAACCAGCTGCAATTGTAAGAATCAGTGGAATTGAAAGCGAAACAGTAGCTGACAAGACACTGAGATTCGGTTGTTTTTCAATTTAATTGAGCTACCAGTAAAGGAAACTGCGGAAAAAGTAGGAAACGGAATTAAAGTTCAGGGACAAGAAATAGAAACTCAAAGTTTTGCTGATGACATTGTAATTATGTTAGAGGCAGCAAAGGACTTGGAAGAGTAGTTGAATGGGATGGATTGTGTCTTGAAAAGAGATTACATGTTGAACATAAACAAAAGTAAAACAAGGGCAGTGGAATGTAGTAGAATTGAATTAGAAATTGGTGATGGAATTAGGTTAGGAACTGAGATGCTAACAGCAGTAGATGAGTTTTGTTATTTGGCAACAAAATAACTGATGATGGACAAAGTAGAGAGGATATAAAATGCAGACTGACAACAGTAATAAAAGCATTTCTGAGAAACTGAAATTTGTTAACCTCTAATAGAATGAAGAGCCAAAAAAACTGGTACACCTGCCTAATATCGTGAAGGGCCCCCGCAAGCACGCAGAAGTGCCTCAACATTAAATGGCATGGACTCAAATAATGTCTGAAGCAATGCTGGAGGGAACTGACACCATGAATCTTGCAGGGCTCTCCATAAATTCGTAAGGTTACGAGGGGGTCAAGATCTCTTCTGAACAGCAAGTCGCAAGGCATCCCAGATATGCTCAATAATGTCCATGTCGGGGGAGTTTGGTGGCTAGCGAAAGTGTTTAAACTCAGAAGAGTGTTCCTGGAGTCACTATGTAGCAATACTGGACGTGTGGGGTGTTACATTGTCCCGCTGGAATTTCCCAAGTCCGTTGGAATGCACAATGCACACAAGTGCATGCAGGTGATCGGAAGGATTCTTACATATGTGTCACCGGCCGGCCGCGGTGGTCTCGCGGTTCTAGGCGCGCAGTCCGGAACCGTGCGACTGCTACGGTCGCAGGTTCGAATCCTGCCTCGGGCATGGATGTGTGTGATGTCCTTAGGTTAGTTAGGTTTAAGTAGTTCTAAGTTCTAGGGGACTGATGACCACAGCAGTTGAGTCCCATAGTGCTCAGAGCCATATGTGTCACCTGTCAGAGCTGTATCTACACATATCAGGGGTCCCATATCACTAAAACTACACACGCTCCACACCATTACAGAGCCTCCACCAGCTTGAACAGTCCCCTGCTGACATGCAGGGTCCATGGATTCATGAGGTTGTCTCCATATCCGTACTCGTCCATCCACTCAATACAATTTGAAACGAGGCTCGTCCGACCAGGAAATATGTTTCCAGTCATCAACAGTCCAATGTCGGTGTTGACAGGCGCAAGTGAGGTGTAAAGCTTTGTGTCGTGCAGTCATCAAGGGTACACAAGTGGGCCTTTGGCTTCGAAAGCCCATGTCGATGACGTTCTGTTGAATGGTTCGCACACTGATACTTGTTGATGGCCCAACTTTGAAATCTGCAGAAATTTGCGGAAGGGTTGCATTTCTGTCACGTCGAACGATTCTCTTCAGTCGTCGTTAGTCCCATACTTGCAGGATCTTTTTCCGGCCGTGGCGATGTCGGAGATTTGATGTTTTACAGGATTGCTGATATCCAAGGTACACTCGTGAAATGGTCGTACTGGAAAATCCCCATTTCATCACTGTCTCGGAGATACTGTGTATTACCGCTCGTGCGCCGACTAATACACAACGTACAAACTCACTTATAGTGCGTTTAAAATTGGTTGCGACTTTTGACATTTGGCTCACCGGTTGGGACATGACGCCGTTCCCCAGGTAACACCAATGGAGAGCTTTCCCTACCACGCCACCAGCAGTTCTCTTGGTAAAGCGCCACTGTTGCCACGCCGTGGATAAACAGTACCACGTGATGTCGCGATTTAGAGGCACCTATGTTCGTTAGCTCTCGTAGTCAAGTGGTATTTTCTGGCGTTGAAGTTTTCTACGGTCGTCAGATATTGTGAACGAGTACGCTGCGTTAATAATAATAGTGCAGCACATCTGAACACGAGATTCTCAATGAAAGTGGTCTTCCAAGAACACGGTCATCGGCTGTGAAGATAATGTTCTACTGCAAAATATTCCTCTGAATTCGACAAAGGAATGGACAATGCGCAATATCACTCGGTTGTGATGGATAAAGCTCCAATAATACAGCGGAGGAAAGCGGCTATTTTTCTCTGGGTACAAAGAAAAGTTCGAATGGATTAAGTGAACCTAGCTCGTCTAAGGCGAAGTTAACGGAACTTGTAGTAATGTACAAGTCAAAAACTCCACACTACCAGGTCGATGAACTGGCTAACACTAAAGACCATAGTTTAATCACACTTCCTCTGTATCACGCCCATTTAAATCCGACTGAGAATATAGGCCGAGGTGAAAAGTAATGAGGCAAAAAACAACAATTATTTACTCTCAGTAAGGTGAAATGCTGACAAAAGAAGTCATTGCAAATGTTACATCACAGGACTGGTCTCAAGTTGTAGGGCATACTAAGAATGTGTTTAAGGAGACATAGATTCCTGAAGAACTGTGTTGAGTTTTGAGTAATACGTCACTTCCCTTGTTGCTGTGTTAACAACCGCTTCTTTTGCCTAAACACAGCACAGTTTACAGATATGCAACTCATAAATATTCTACTGCAGCTGAAGTAGTGACAGAATCCTAAAACAACGTATTATTAAACCAGCAACTGAGGGCGAGACATATCTGTAGTCACGAGGAAGCCCATTCCTAGTATAAAAATAAATGTACAGCTTCTTCATTTACATTGTTGCAAAACTTTCTGCAAGTTTCGTTTCACAGACTACTGATGATTCTTGAAAATTATTTTACTTCATTTGAAAACATCTGTAGTTGCTTGAATACCGCGATAGATACGGAAGTTCCGCATATTGATCATATGGCAAAATACTCTGCTCTTTGCCAAAATCTTGCTTCCATATCAATGACAGATTATGAGATGCGAGGGATTTATGAATATTTTTTTTTTTTCCTACTTACGTGTGCGTTCGTGACGGAGACCTGTAAACTTCTCCATCACAGTCCATTTCCTGGAGCTTGGAGATAGATACCGACATCCTTCGAGATTTAATGATTAATTCAATATGTTATCTAAATTTTATATCCAGCAACATATGACCTAAATCACACCAAACGCAAATTCGTAGCGATCCCTAATTTTCACTTGAAACCTTAACAATTTCTGACAGTAGTTTAGTTAATACCGAAATATCACAATAACTATGACCATTAACGAAATAATAGGTAGTTCATCATGAAGCTGACGAATGAAGCTATAAGCTGTGCGAGACTCAAAGTTTATTACCGTATATTTTCTCTAAAATCGTTTGAGAAAGATTGCATATCGGCCAGCTTGGGCAGCTGACAGGTTATGTGCCGAGCAGGCCTGTGTTGTTATAGTCGCATGCTGACGCGTTCAGCACACGCTGGCAACCACGATTTCCTCCACTCGGTCCGTTCTGGACTGTCAAGAGTCGCAACTAATTTTAAATGCGCTATAAATCTAGATAACCGGCCACTGTAGCAGTAGTAACCGATCCAACAACTGCGTCAGACACTTGCTGTCTTATATAGGCTTTGCCGACCGCAGCGCCGTATTCTGCCAGGTTACATATCTCTGATTTTGAAGACGCAAGTCTGTACCAGTGTCTTTGACGCTTCTGTGTGTCAACTGAACTGTTACGAACCATTCATAATGTATTTGTCTGATGCGCATAGATGTAAACTAGACGATAAGCAGTTCAGATAAGAAGAGATTAGGAGCTTTTGAAATGTGGTGTGTAGCAATTAGTGTCACGCGAGAGTAATGTTACATGGCCGCACAAGATATTATTTGAAGCGTATTCGCGCGCAACTGCCTGCGAGAAAGCAGCATTATCGCTGACGCTCTCTCTATTCCTTGAGCTAAGAGAGCTTTGGTTCGCTGTTAACTATTGTGAAAAGATATTGTCTAGCTTCTGATCTTAATGAGTGTGGACGAATGTATTTCGGCTTAAGAGAGAAGGCATTGTTGCGAGACCGCCATCTTTAACTGAAAGGCGTTTTCTGATTTTGTGCGACAATAATAAGCCAATAAACCAATTTCTCGGCAGCATAAACAAGGTGTGTATTGCGTAAATTACTGTATTCTCCATCTTATGGCTTCCCATTTTCAAATATTTGTGCATGTGTACGAGACATTTCTTTGTACCGTGGATGTTCGAACCTGCAGCGACTTTTAAACATACCCACTTCGACAGACAGGTTTCCATAGAAAGGAGAATTGGACAGCATTTAACATAGACTAAGATTCCTACAGTTTCCGCAAGCAGTTCGACGACTGGGAAAGACATCGAGTACAGCTTCCAGTCAGTATGCAGCAGCATAAACGTCGTCTAGTGAGATCTGTTTGGTTATTTATTCATTTCAAAAACCTAAACTCTTTACTTAGAGAGACTGAATACTAAAGAAATAATTTCTTCAATCAATAATAATAAAAATAAATCAAAGCAGTTACTAAATGAATAACAATAATAATAAAAGCAGTTCATCGAGGTTACTTTCTGTATCTGAAAGGGAATTTTCAACACAGATCTCTATACAATAACTGGGTTCAGGATGAAATAATGACTCCTCTCATGAATCATTCAATCTCAGTAAAATAATAACAATTTACCTTTCACATGAGAGGGAGTTACAGGTGCTACAGAATAAAGATGTAGATGGGTAGAACCAGTGTCACCTAGGACAAGGCCGCTACACTGTCTTTGGAGTTGCTCGTGACGTAAGCACTATGGGTCATAACAAACACAAAGCCACACGTGCTGTCTTGGTTGTTTTGCCTGTGTAGCCGTTATATGATTGTGAATTGAAATGTTAGTGTAATAGTGTACATACTACTTCAACATATAAATATGCCACGTAGATGCTGTATGCCTGCTTGTAGAGCCAATTATATTGCTCAGGAAAGAGTCAGTACATTTCATTTCCCTCGTGATGAAGATGCAAGGAGAGAATGGATAAGAGCAGTTCACCATGATAAGTTTAGTCCTTCAGATCACTCTGTGGTGAGTAGCAGCTTTAGTAAATAAACCTATGAAATGGTTCTGTTTAGTATGAGTGTTAATTGTAATTTATAAACATAACCTGTATACATAGGCCAAACTTTTCTCATACTAACGTAACGTAATCCATATTTTTAACAGGTTTGTGAGCTGCATTTCCATGCACACGATATAGAAAGAACTACATTAGCAGATGATGCTAAGACTGGAAGATTAATTACAGTGCCTCTTGACTGTCCACATCTAAGGAAAGGTAAGTTGGTTGTTTGCGGACTTCGAGTTAGGTTATATAATTATTGGATGAATCTCTTATGCTTTTGGTTTATATAGTAAGATACTGAGAATTAATATTTTTTTTAGGTTCAATATCAGTACTATTTCCAGGATGTCCTGAATATTTATCTACACTGTCAGCATCAAGAGAACATCCTGAATATCGAAGACAGAGTTTGGAAAATGCTTTCATCAGATATGCGCTGAAAGAAAGTTTGATTACTCATGAAGACCATAAGAAGGCAATATCATTCTCTTCGTTGAAGGAATTATGTGATAAAATTAATAGGAGTGATATGAATGAGTGGACATGTGTCAAAATGTTGAATAGTGTGTAATTTCTTTTAATTAGTGAAGTGCCTTTTTGCAAGTTCTGTGTTATGTTACTATTAACGCAAATCTCACTCTCACTGTCCATGTCAATGATTTACAGCTTGGTCAAATAGGGAATATAAAGTTTCCAGTAACTATAAGTACCACAACACAGTTAACTAATATTCTTAATATTGTCAAATTAAAGTTTAGCAACAGAGAAGATCAGGAACCTAATGAGAGTATTGATTTCATAACCACTATTTTGAATAATTTATTTGAAAAGTTGTCAGATAAACATGAAATTATAAACTTTATGAAAGAACAGACTTCATTGCTAAAATGCAAGAAGAATAGTGCAAGATATTCATGGGATATTTTAGTTTTGTGGTCATTAGCTCATTTTATTTCTCCTCACTGTTAAAGTTTTTAAGAAGCAGTGGTATAATAACTATGGCTAGCCCTGCTACTCTGACTAGAATATGTGGTGGATTTGCTAGTAATCCTGCTCTTGAACAAGTTTCTGTACATTTTCTTGGATACATAACTAAGAAAGAGAGATTTAGGTGACTGGACAGTTCTCCTCTTAATGGATGAAATCCATTTAAAGTCACAAATGGACTAAAAAGGGGGAACATAGTTGGCCAGGCCTATAATAGTAGTGAATGTGCATTGAAGCCTACATATTCATGGTGCATAGTTTGGATACAAAGTACACTGATGTAGATACACTGATGTAGCTCATATTCTGCCAGTCAAAGTCATGCAGGCCCCTGCTCTTTTCACCTTCCTTAAAAATATTGTATTGAAGTTAGAAAGCATAGGGTTTGAAGTAGTTGGTATAGTATCTGATAATAATGTCATCATTAAGATTACTTCAGTGAACTTAAAATTAAATACCAAAACCTTCTCCAGGTGCTGGAAGCAGGCGTTTTTATTTTCTATTTGATAGTGTGCACCTATTAAAATGCATACATAACATTTGGCTGAATCAGAAAGAAGAGATTATAGAGTTTCCGAATTTTAATAATGAGCTGGATGGTGGTTTTGCGTCTTTCAACAGTTTGAAATCTCTTCATTTGCTGGAAAAGGCAAATTTATTGAAAGTTGCAAACAAGCTATGTCTTAAATCGCTGTATCCCTCAACCATAGAAAGGCAGAATGTAAAACATGCTCTCCATATTTTTGACCATACGATAGCTACTGCTCTCAGGGAATTAGGCTCTAAACATAATATTGAATACTGCAATGATACTGCAACTTCCATTGAGATCATTTGCAAGTGGTGGGATGCAGTTAATGTAAAAACATTGTTAAAAGGTCAAAGGTAATTAAATAGGTTTCAAGAGCCAATAACAGGAATTCTGACCACATACTAGAGTTCCTACATCAGTTTGCAAATTGATTAATAAATGAAAATTCTCAGGGTTTAATTGGTCTTAGCAGACAAACACATATAGCTCTTAGGCATACCACTCTTGCGTTGGTGGATCTAGGGATTGGCTCAATGAGAGAGGCAATACTTTCTAACAGGCAAGGTTCAAACTGATGACCTGGAAAGCAGGTTTGGTAAATTTCGTCAGATGAGTGGTGGTAATTACCATGTGTCAATTAGATAGATTTTTGAGACAAAAAGTAAACTGAGGTTGCGAAGCTATGTATCATTAATATTAAAGTCCCAAAAAATGGGTGATGTTGTAATTGCCGAGGATGATATTTTTTCTAATGAGACAGACAAATGACCTTCCAAAAGTGACATATAATGAAGAGTTAAATGTACTTGTGGAAGATATTGATATACAGGAATTAGATGAGGATGTGTGGCCTTTACTTCACTATGTAAGTGCTTACTGCTCATATGCAGTCATTAAGAAACTTAAATGTGATTATTGTAAAATGTAACTAACAGGAGATGATGAGGATGTGAAAGATGACAGAAATCATTTAACGACTGTGACCAGTAGAGGTGGTCTCTGCTATCCTAGTCAGGATGTTGTAACATGTGTAGCATGTGTATATATTACTGCACAGAAACTGCTTACAGAAAAAGAAGAGTTATTTCTTCGGGAAAAGTACCGAAGAAATGTATTGTTTTGTGTATGTCATAGCAACTTGCCTGATGACATATTTGTTGGGTTTCCTTGCACTGAAAATCACTCTGTACATGAAATCATTGACAATATATTTGGTGCTGCTGTCAACATTCTTTTGAATAATTATACAAAGAGGGTTAATGACATTGTAAATACAAATAATGTTACAACTCTCAAGAAAAAGAGAATAATGGACTGAAAATTTGGCTCTGTTTATTTTATTGTGCTTTTAGATAATAAACAAATATGGTAACTGTGGAAACATAAATACTAATTCATTGTTTATTGAATTCCCAAAGCTTTCTTTGATTTCTGTAAACAGATATTTATTTAGATAATTCATGATTTCACTTAACTTCAAATTACTTAAATTTAAAGGTGATTTTACGAAAAAAAGTTTATCGTAAAAAATAAGGAAACATTATTTAAAGTATTAGAATTTCTTTTTATTTTAGATAAATGAATTATTTAATAAACATGAATTCCAATATACACTTGCAGCTACAAGTCTCTCTCGACTCGTAGCGTAGTGATATGACTCTTATGCTGACGTCACACACGCAGTGTAGCGGCCTTGTTCCTAGGTGGCACCGGTAGATCACGTAACTAATGAGGAGATACTGAATAGAACTGTGGAGAAAAGAAATTTGTGGCACAACCTGACTAGAAAAATAGGACACATACTAAGACTTCAAGGAATAGTGAATCTATGGGAAGTGTGTGTTTGTTGTGGGGGGCGGGGAAAGGGGGTAAAATTTGTTGAGGGAGACCTAGGCATGAATATAGTAAGTAGGTTCAAATGGCTGTAGGTTGCAATAGTCATTCAGAGGGCAGACTAGCATATGGAGCAGCATTAAACCAGTCCACAACAACAAACAAAGTTTCAACCGCTAAAAAATTATATATACGATTTAGAGTGTTACATCATTAGTTGTACGTATTTTCTCCATTCTGGTGGGAAGTAGTTGTTCACGAAGCACTAAGCACCGTAATAATTTGGTTGTCGCGGGGTATCGCATTGGGCAATCGAAAATGGTGAACTCGATGTCGTCCTCCGCGCTACAATGACTTGGAGGTGAGCCAACCAGTTGTAGCCGTTGGAGATGTAGTCGAAACCGTTCGTGGTTAAAACAAAGATGAACATGGTGGCCAGAAACTTCCTATGGTACGTACCAAGGGAGAACCATGGACGTGCATTGATGTTTCGAAGTAAAACTTCCTGGATTTGGCACAATAGGCGCCACTTTTTGTTTCACAATTTCTGATTCGCCCCTTCACGTCCTGCGGAAGGTCTGAGTAAGGAAAATTTTTGTATGTCTTCTTTGTCCCATGGTGGGTGGTAGTCTTAGCGGAAACATCGATTGTTTCATTGCCCCTGATATCATGGTACCACTTCACCTGTAACATTGTGATTTTCTTGTAACGCGTCATAATTCTGCAATACCGTTTGTAGTCTGGACACCGAGTAATTGTTGGCATTATCGACAGCATGACACCGTATGAGCAGCAACGCTGATCGCGAGTCTGTCAGAATAATGACTGTATCTTTATCTAAGCCGTCAGCATGTTTAAGTCCCTCTAGTATTGCAGTGAGCTCCGCTATAAGGAGGCGTCCCGAGTTAGCGGGTACTGACCACTACAGCGTGTCTCTTCGTCGTAATATGAGACGCCGACGCCTCTGAAATGTGTGTTCCATCTCTATAGAGGTGGTATGCATGCTCCAGTCCAATTAAAAAGTCCTTTAACAGTTGTAGGCTCATATTTAGTTTCGTGTGTGGCGTAGGACTGGGGAAAGAATTAGGAACCATCACAGATATCCTTTAAGCGATTTCGGGAGATCAAGCAAATCGTAAAACTGGTTGGCTGGTTAGAGATTTGAACCACCGTCGTCTCGAATGCGAGTCCAAGCGCCATCCAACAGAGGGTTTGTAGAGGTCATAAACCCTCTCCCCCTTCCCCAAAAATGACTAAAAGTGTATTTTTACATATATTAATTTTCAACTTTCTCAGGGAGCTTCCTAAAAATAAATTAACATGATAGACAAGTGTCTTGAAAAGAGCAAGTAAATGTAAAAAATTACGAGTTATGTTTAATAGAGTACATTTTTCGGCTGACGGCCCACGTGGATGGATTTTCAGCAACGACTGAAACAAAGAATTCCTCCTTCCCCCCCCTCCCCCCCGCCCCAATTCCCAAATTTCCAACTACCCACAGACCTTTGTTCACAATCGCAGTGCTACACTGTCTGATTTAAAGTATACGGACTCTCCTTTGCGCATTCGGGAGGAAGACTGTTCAATCCCGCGTCCGGCCATCCTGATTTAGGTTTTCCGTGATTTCCCTAAATCGCTCCAGGTAAATACTGGGATGGTTCCTTTCAAAGGGCACGGCCGACCTCCTTCCACATCCTTCCCTAATCCGATGAGACCGATGACCTCGTTGTTTGGTCTCTTCCCTCAAAACAACCCCAACTCTCCTGTGTACTACGTATTGACCAGTCTTGACAAAGTAAGTCACGAGGGGGTGGGGGAGGAGAGGGGGACCCACCAGTATAATAGGAGGCGTGGAGTATTATGTTGCCACTAGAGAAGCAGTGACGGCAGAATGGGTCAGCCAGGAGAGCTCAGTCACCTCGATCGTGGATTAGTCATTGGACATCACCTGAGTAACAGCTCCGTCAGGGTCATTTCAACTTTTCTAAACCTGCCCAGTACAGCTGTTGGTGATGTGACTGTGAAGTGAAACACGAAGGAACAGGAACAGCTGAACCAGGACCCGACGGACCTCGTGTACTGAACGTCAGGGGCCATCGGTCGTTGCGGAGGGTGGTAATAAAAAGTCGCATGAAAGCAGTGGAAGGAATCAATCGTGAATTCCAACAGTGCTATCGGCAGTCTAGTTAGCACAATGATTGTGGCTGGGTAGTTGGAAAGGATGGGTTGCAATAGCCGAGCAGCTCTTCACAAGCCACACGTTTCTTTAGTTGATGCTAAGCGACACTTCAGGTGGCGAAAAGAGCTGCACAGTGGATGATTGGAAAAAAGTGACTGAGTGATTTCCAGTAATGAATCACGTTATAAATCACATTTTACCCTGTGACAGTCCAATGAAAGGGTTTGGGTTTGGCGAATGCCAGGAGACTGTTACCTTCCCACAGTGAAGTACGGAGAAGATATTTCTGAAAATTTTCGTAAGTTACGAGAGTTGTGGATAACGTATTTCGTAGCAAATCAGCGTTTGCGATTCACAGTTACTGCTAAAGAATAGATCTCCCTGTTTTTCAGTGCCTATTATGGCAAATAAACGTACCTTTTTGAGCATTTTCGGAAGTTACCATTGTCCTGCGTATAAACTAATTCGCAGTATTAAATCGGCGTTTGTGATTTAGCTACTGTAGCACTATTGTTACAAACATATTGTGTTACATTTAGTTTTCCCTTTCAAGAGGAGTACACAAGTGTTCATTTTAACTGAAGACATTGAAATATCTTAAAAGCTACACATTGGATCAAAAAAAGTTATAATTCCAATTTTTTTGCCTCGTAGCGGGACATCCAATGACACCACACTCGACCCCCCACCCAACCCCAGCCGAACGAGGTGGCGCAGTGGTTAGCACTCTGGACTCGCATTCTGGAGGATGACGGTCCGGCCAGGTTTTCTGTGTTTTCTCTAAATCGCTTCAGGCGAATGCCGCGATGGTTCCCTTGAAACGGCACGGCCGACTTCCTTCCCCATTCTTCCTTAATCCGGTGGAACCGATGACGCCGCTGTTCGGTCCTCTCCCCCAAACCAGCCAACCAACCAAAGAATTCCACCCCATACGTAGGTGGCGAGTGGCAACTTCGAAATCATCAACTGGAAGTCCCGTTTCTCATTGTAGATTACGATTCTATGGTAAAATCTATAAACGTTTTGTCTCGAGCATTTTCTTCGTTTCGCCACAGATGGCGCTGTAATCGGAGGAATAGAAATGGATACACAATCGTAATTTACGACATAGTGCTCAGTAGCCCCTTGGCTCGTGGGGCCCCACCTCCATGCTGCGAGGGTAGGACAGGCCAGCATTCCAAAACTTCTTATTGGACACCCCATTCGGAAAGTTGTATTCCTTCGACATATCGAACAGAGGAACTATTCGCGATACCACGTTTGAAAACTTAGTCTAATTGGAAAAGTAGAGTAGCGCTCGCCTCGAGTCACGGCCACAGTGGAACCGCGAACTTCAATACACTTAGTGAACCGCTTTTCAAATGACCGTGCACACGACATAAGCATATATGCAGGAATGTCAGTACAGGCGATTCTAATGCGGTCGTCCATGTCTTCATAAACTGTCGGCACTTGCTGGAACACCTTATCTTTTAAATTTCCCGCTGAAAGAAATCCAGCAAAGTCAAAGCCGGCGACCTAGAGGGACAATTAATATGCCCACCTTTGCTGATCCACCGACCCGTGTATACACGGTCTAATACCTCCCGTTCTTCAGTTGCACAATGCAGTGGGCAACGTCCATGCTGAAATCACATACGTAGGCGAACGTCCATGGCAACATACTGCAGTAGTACCGGTAGTTCCTGTTCCAAAACTTCTATATTTGGATCCATTCAACATGTCGTCGATAAAATGTGGAGCAACGAGTTTGTTGCTCATAACGACACACGATAACCGACCAAGGACATTTAATTGCCGTAACCAGTGTGGATTGTCTACACTCCAGTAATGCTTGTTAGGCCGGTTAAAGCTACCATGGTTTGTGAATGTAGACTCATCGGAGAATAGTACCTCGGCAAAGAACATGGGGATCGTTGCATCTGTTGACGTGCCCATTCAGAAAATATTAACCGAATATGGAAATTGTCGCCGTGAATTTCTTGATGCAGTGACTCGTAGTATTCATGATACTTATGACGATGTAGTATTGTGACAATACTATCTACAGCCACAACGGAGTCGCGGCTTAGTTGCCAGACACTTATCTGAATGTAGTGGTGCACTGCCGCTAGTAAATCTATTTCATTAGCTTCTCCTGTAACATGTTTGCTTCGTTTCCTCTTGCCGGTTGTATGTTGCCACCAGACATAAAGGCGTCACAACCTTGTAAACGAACGAACGAGATCGAACTTTCACTGGAAAACGTTCGGCATACAAGGCAACAGCAGCTCAACATTTCTCCTACATTCTATGTAAATCAGGATCATTTTAATTTGTTGTTCAGTGGTTGCAACATTCATCGTTCACTTGCGCGTCTGTTCTCCAAATTATAGGTAAGTGTGCAGACAATAAACACTGCACAAATATTGTAACGTTAGAGTCGCTATCTGTTCTATGTCTGCATGATACGAGGGCAATCGCAAAAGTAAGATCTCCTATTTTTTATAACTACATAGACCTGTTTATTTCTACAATGGTTTGTATCAGGCTGGTTCAAATGGCTCTGAGCACTATAGGACTTAACTTCTAAGGTCATCAGTCCCCTAGAACGTAGAGCTACGTAAACCCAACTAACCTAAGGACATCACACACATCCATGCCCGAGGCAGGATTCGAACCTGCGACCGTAGCGGTCGCGCTGTTCCAGGCTGTAGCGCCTAGAACCGCTCGGACACCCCGGCCAGCGTTTATATCGGCTTACAGATTGAACATTTAGCTGTTTTTCGACATTATCACCATTTCTGTCGATGCATTTTTGTAGAAGCTGTGTCAGTTTTTGGATGCCGATGTCATACCAGCTTGCCGCCATGCTGTTCAGAAAGTTATGAACGTCTTCTTTCACCTCGCCGTCGGAGCTGAATTGCTTCCCGGCCAAATGTTCTTTTAACTTAGGGAAAAGGTGACAGTCACTGGGCGCCAAGTCATGACTATGTGGTGCGTGGGTGATTATGTTTCACTGAAACTGTTGCAGAAGAGCAAGGGTTTGCCGATCGATGTGTGGGCGAGCGTTGTCATGCAGAATGTGTACGCCCTTGCTCAACATTCCTCTTCTCCGGTTCTGAATTGCCCGTTTGACTTTTTTCAGAGTCTCACAGTACCTATCAGCGTTAATTGTGGTCCCAGTGGGCATAAAGTCGACCAACAATACCCCTTTCCGATCCAAAAAAACGGTTCATGACTTTACGGGCAGACTGTGTTTGTTTGAATTTCCGCGGCTTTGGCGAAGAAGGATTCCGCCACTGGCGTGATTGTTGCTTGGTCTCAGGTGTAAAGTGGTATGCCTAGGGTGACCAGATGCAATTGTTTAGAAAGGAGGACAAACAGCTTCAAAAAGGAGGACAAAATAAGAAAAAAGAGGAAACATAAAACGGGTCAATTGCAGATGTGGATACCTCCCGTCAGTTTTGGACAAGTCACGTGACTGCCGGGAATTACCGGTAAAACTTGTAGTTAATTGTTACTGATGGTCAGGTGGTGGTTAACTGAGCAATATAAAAAAAATTTAAAACATTGATTGTGGTGACAGTGTGGCGTCAATTGTTTTGTTATGTCAAGAACACGAAATTGTTTACAAAGCGAAAAACGTGAGACCATTCACCTCCCTTCATTCGACGCACCGCTACCAACATTTACAATTCAAGCAGCAGCTGACGACATGTAAACTGCACTTTAACCTTCCGAATACAAATAAATTGAATGACTATGGAACAATGAAATAAAACCATGACAGTTAATCTGTCGAGTTATTTCTTACCTTTATTGGCCACTGAGACGTACGTTCCAGCCCCACATATCTTACATTCCGCTTCAAATTCATTTCTCCCTTTCTTAAAGCCGGATATTTGCAGGAAAGGACATCAGAAATGTACAATTTCGTTTAGGCATAGCCACATATTTTACGTAACTCACTCGGTTAAAAATTACACTCACAAATCACACGTACACTACAGGAAGCCAAGCCGATAGCCGATACGAAGTGAAGATACGAAACGAAAATTTTAAATAATCGATATTTTCATTCGCTTATAAGTAGATCAACAATAACATCGACAGCCCTGGTGCCACCTACTAACACCGCCTTCGTGCGTGTTTATCACGAAGGCTGTGCCAATAGTTAAAGTATTTAATAAATGAGCAATAGAACGGGACGAATTGTAAATTTAACTGTCTTACGCTCAACTTTGCGAAAAAGCCAGACACTGTAAAAATCCGCCCGGACCCCGGATTAATCCGGACGTCTGGTCACCCTAGGTATCCTCAGGTTTCGTCACCCGTGACAATTGAGTACAGAAAGTTGTCCTGTTCTGCTGCAAGGCGGTGAAGAAATGCGCGGGAAGCATAAACTCATTGCCGCATGTGGTCCTCAGTCAGCATGCGTGGCCCCCATCTTGCGCACACCTTCCGGTAGTTCAATGTTTCCGTTAAAATTCCGTGAGCGGAGCACAGGAAACCTCAGGAACCAACGTGCAGAGATCATTCAGGATGATCTGCCGATCTTCATGCATGCTTTTGTCAACCTTCAACACTGCCTTCTCAGAAATTGACGGTCTCCCGGTCCTTTTTTCGTCGTGAATTTCGGTCCGACCAGCTGCAAACTCCCGTCTCTAATGACCTCGTTGTCGACGGGACGTTAAACACTAACCAGCAACCAGCTGCAAACTCTCTACACCACTTACGAACAGTTTTGACATCTATGCACGACTCACCATACACTTCCGTCAATTGGCGATATTTTTCAATCGGCGCAGTGGTCCTTTGCCTTCAAAAACTGAATAACTGCGCGCAGTTCGCACTTGGCGGTAACATCCAGCAGGAGCTCCATTCTCAACGGCTGCCAAGCCAAGACTGAGCGCCTCAGTGCGGCGTGAAGCACTCTTCATAACAATTCGACCAACTGCCGCATTGACGGATTTCTGTACTTATAAAAAAAATTGGAGACCTTACTTCTGGGATAACCCTCGTATGTGAGCTCCGGTCGCAGTGTACTGCCTGTTATGATACATCGTAGTTCGCAACATGGCCACGATGGCGTGTCGAGTTATCCCTTGTTCGATATGTCGGAGGAATACAACGTTGAGAATGGGGTGAGAATGGGGTTTCCTAGAAGTTTTGAAATACTGGGCTGTCCTACCATCGGAGCACGGAGTTGGGATCCAAATGGCTACATGATATTCAAGGGCCGTTAAGCAGCATGTATACTCATTTCCATGCCATCTGTGGCGAAACGAAGAAAGTGTTTCAGACAAAACGTACCTAGATTTTGCCGTAGAATCGTAATGTGATGAGGTTCCCACTGAAGATTTTAAAGCTACCTCCTGCCACCCACGCATCGTTGGATGTCCACCTCCGATACGAACAGATCTGAATTACAACTTTTTTTGATCCAATGTGTGTTTGTCGATGTATTTCAATGTGTTCAGTTAACACAAACATCCTGAACATTATCTACATTTATCGTAAACTAACTCTATTTTCGAGTTTGTTAGCAACTATGACTAACATCAAAAAGTTTTAGGCCGGCCGCGGTGGTCTCGCGGTTCTAGGCGCGCAGTCCGGAACCGTGCGACTGCTACGGTCGCAGGTTCGAATCCTGCCTCGGGCATGGATGTGTGTGGTGTCCTTAGGTAGTTAGGTTTAAGTAGTTCTAAGTTCTAGGGGACTGATGACCACAGAAGTTGAGTCCCATAGTGCTCAGAGCCATTTGAACCATTTTTTGAAAAAGTTTTAGTAAACTAGTAATTTTTATTAGTGATTTTTCTCTCGCCTTAATGGAAATCTCGTTTTGTGTATTTGCTTCAGTCCGTATAGGGAATTAATAATTTTTTAGCTCAACAGATTAAAAGATAGTTCCAATGGTTCAAATGGCTCTGAGCACTATGGAACTTAACAGCTGAGGTCATCGGTCCCCTAGAACTTAGAACTACTTAAACCTAACTAACCTAAGGACATCACACACATCTATGCCCGAGGCAGGATTAGAACCTGCGACCGTAGCGGTCGCGCGGTTCCAAACTGAAGCGCCTAGAACCACTCGGCCACTCCGGTCGGCTTAAAAGATAGTCAGCAGGCTTAGTTTAAAGATATTTTTTTCGGTACCAAAGGTATCCCAAGTACTATCCTCTTCCGTGGAACCTGTCTCCTCTACAGGAAGTAGGGAATCTGTCATTACGCGTCCACTTGAGTGAGAAGTGCATACCAATGGTAGATCTTGGCGTCCTGTAGAGGGTAAACAGAGACCAGGTAGGACTCAGGGTGTTATACCGACCACCTAACCAATACGTTCGAAGTGCTGTCTTCCACTAAATATGAAACCGAGCCATTGAACTCACTTCACCTGTTCTGGGGGAACCCAGTTTGTCCCTTGCAAAGAGGAAGCAAACGCAAAAGGATAGGGGTGTATTAATATTTGGCAGTTCAAATGTACAGCGAATAATGGTACTCTTAGGGAAATGGCAGCAAGGGACAATAAGAACACCAGGTCTCCTCAGAGTGAACCTGTGTGCCTGAGGACCTCATTCAACGTGTTGAGGAGGCAGTCATTGAGGGAACAGCGTTCAACTGCAGATTCCGTTGAATACGTTGGAACAAACAATGCTTGTAGACTGGGCTCCAACACCGCACTTGGACCATTCCAGCAGCTAGATTACGAGGTTGAGAAGAACAGCTATGCACATGGAGTTTCAACATAGCTCACAATTTACAGCATTGTCCCAAGAACTGATCGTGGCCCCCTGTTTAGAGTAGAGTGGAACGACTGAACCAGAGACTTCGAAGATTCTGTGACAAGTTAGGCTGCGACTTTCTGGACTTGTGCCATAGTGATGAGAACTGGAGAGTCCCCCAAAATGGGTCAGGTGTGTGCTACACATCAGGTAGTTAACTGTGAGTGGGGTGCACACGAGGGCTTTTTAGATTAGGCGACTTCCTATCCAGTCCAGACAACAGCTGTAGAAGACGCAATAGAGTATGTGAAAGGTCTAAAAGGAATGCCTAACGGAGGCGAGAATATTAAAATCCTAATATTAGTAGTTAATTGCCGAAGACTTCGCAACAAAGTGCTAGGTGTTTGAAGCGCTCCAGAAAAGCTGTGAACCTCACATAACAGTAGGTACAGAAAGCTAATGGAAACCAGAAATTGATAGCAGTGAGATTTTTGTGGAAAATTTAAGTGCTTTTCGAAAGGATAGGGTAATGGGAGTGGTGTACTTGTCACAGTAGATAAGAAACTCAAATTCAGAGACAGGAATTGAAGCTGCATGCGAGATCGTTTGGGCAAGACTCGGCATCAGCGAAGGACATAAAATGGTAACTGGATCTTTCTGTCACCCACCAGACTCGCCACCTGATGTAACTGAAAACTTTACAGAAAACCTCAGTTCGCTTGTACCTAAGTTCTCCAGTCACATTGCAATCATCGGTGGAGACTTTAATCATCCAGCAATCAATTGAGAAAATTGCAGTTTTGTTAGTGTTGAATGTGACAAGACATCTTGTAAAACATTACTAAATGCCTTGCCTAAAAACTACCAAAAACGGATAGTTCGGAATCCCACTCATGATGTAAATATATTAGATCTAATGGCAACAAACAGACCTGACCTCTTTGAGAATGTCCACATTGAAACTGATATCAGTGAACATGACGCGGTTGAGGCGACACTTGTAACGAAAGAACAAAGAACAATCAAAACAAGTAAAAAGATATGTGTGTTCAATGAACCAGATAAAATAGCAGCAGCGTCATTACTCAGTGATTAACTTGAAATTTTCAGCACAGGACAGGAGAATGTGGCGAACTATGGCTCAACCTGAAAAGAACAGTCGACCGTGAACTGTGTCGATATGTACCCAGTAGAAGAGTTCGTAATGGGGGGGACCCTTCATGGTTTTCAGTCCCTATAAATAAACTTATAAAGAAGCAGAGACTACGACATAATAAGTGTTAAACAAAGCATAGCGCTATAGATAGACAGAAACTGAATGAAAGACATATGGCTGTGAAGACAGCAATGTGTGAAACCTTCAGTGACTAAAGTATCAAAATATTGTCGAAAGATCGTTCACAAAACCTAAAGAAATTCTTGTCGAATGTAAAGGCTGTTAGTGGCACCAAAGACAGTGTCCGGACACTCACGGACGAGACAAGAACTGAAACTGAGAGCAGCAACAGAAAAGCCGAAATGCTTAACTGCGTTTTCAAATGTTCCTTTCCAGAGGAAGAGACAGAAGTTTCGACCAGTTTAATTCTTGTGGCACTGAAAGGGTGAGTGAAGCAGATATTGGTGGCAGTGGCGTTGAGAAACAGCTGAAATCGTTAAAACTGAACAAAGACGCAGGGCCCCATGGAATCCCTATCAGATTGTATACTGACTTTGCGGCTGAGCTAGCCCCTCTTCTGACTGTAATTTGTTGGATCTGTCGAACAAAATATCATGCCCAATAGTTGAAGAAAGCACATGTCACATCCGTTTGCAAGAAGTGCAGAAGAAGTGATCAACAAAACCACCGTCCAACATCCTTGACATTGATTTGTTCCAGAATCTTAGAACATATCCTGAGTTCAAACTTAATGAGGTATCTCGAACAGAATGATTTCCTCCATGTCAACCAGCATGGATTCCGAAAACATCGACCAAGCGAAACTCAATTCGCACTTTTCTCATGTGTCATACTGAAAGCTTTGGATCAAGGAAGTCAAACAGATGCAGTATTTCTTGATTTCCGAAAATCGTTTGACACAGTACGAAATCTACGATTATTGTCCAACGTACGATCATGTAGGATATGAAGCGAAATTTGTGACTGGAATGAGGGAGGATGCAGCATGTGATACTGGATGGAGAGTCATCGTCAGATAACTTCGGATGTGGAGCAGGCAAGTATGTTGAGACCTTTGCTAATCACACTGTTTATTAATGACGTAGCAGACAATATTAATAGTATCCCCAGATTTTTTGCAGATGATGCAGTTATCTGTAGTGAACTACTGTCTGAAAGAAGCTGCACAAACATTCAGTCAGAATATGATAAGGTTTCAAAGTAGTGCTAAAATTGACAGCTCGACTCAAAGTTCAGAAATGTAAAATTGTGCACTTCACAAAACGAGAAAACGTAATATCCTATGATTACAAAATCAGTGAGTCACAACTGGAATCGGCCAACTCATACAAATATCTGATGTAGCGCCTTTTAGGGAAATGAAATGGAATGTTCACATAATCTCAGTCGTGGGTAAAGCAGATGGCATACTTCGGTTTGTTGGTGGATTACAGGGAAAATAAATCAATCTACAGAGGAGATTGGTTACAGATAACTTGATTGTCTGATTCTGGAATATTGCTCATGTTTGTGGGACCCATATCAAACAGGGCTAACGGGGGCAGCTCAAATAGTCACTGGATCGTTTGACAAATGAGAGAGTGTCACAGAGATGATGAAGAAACTGAACTGGCAGACTCTTGAAGACAGATGTAAACCAACTCGATAAATGTAAGCTCAGGTGTCTGCAGCCATTTGACAGGCAATAAAATTCTTTTAGATATATGACCACATTTTCATTGGTTAAAATCCTGTGACATTTCTGCCAGTGGTTGCAAAAATGGCCTTTGTAAAGCAAATACTCCCTGAGGAAGTCCATTTGCAACAGTAGCCGAAATGTCATAGAATTTTAATGATCCCGAAAAAAATCTGTTTACAAAATTTCAATATCCTGCTTTAAATGAAGGCTCTAGGAATATGCTCTTACATATAACTCACACAGGGATTGGAAAGACAAGATGAGATTAATTACAGCACACACAGGGGTGTTTAAGCAACCACTCTTCTCGCGCTCCGTGCGCGAATGGAATGGGAAGAAATACTAATAGTGGTACAATGGGAAGTACCCACTTCACAGTGGTCTGCAGAATACAGATGTAGATTTAGATGACACTAATTGTGGTACAATGGGAAGTACCCTCTGTCATGGTCTGCAGAATATAGATGTAGATTTAGATGGTGTTATGGTAGGGAGGCTTCCTTCGTAGTTAAGTTGTGGTCCTCTTATTGCGCTTAAGAAAACACTAAATATGGAAGGATATGAACACATTTTGTATCATTGTGTATGGGATACAAGAGAGGAACTGCTTGGAGATGGTAGTTGTTTTATCAGTACGAAATGCACCCTGTCGTAAAGTAGGATCTATGAGGCAATGGTTTGTGGACAACAATATCCCTGAAAGGGGCTACCCTGTCCAGAATCCCAACCTGAACCCAATGGAACATCTTTGAGGTGAGTTCACTCCAGACCACAGCGTCCAACACCATTGCCTTCTCTGATTTCGGCGGCAGACATTCAGACACATAACTGAAAGTGTCCCCAGAAGAGTTCAAGCCATTATACGGGCGAAGGGTGGTCACATCCCATATTAATGTCCACTAATAATTGTCTTGATACTATTGATCGTATAGTGAGTTGTTGATTGCACATTATATTTTATATCACCTAAATTGTGACATTATCAAAGTTTTTAGAATTTTCCCCATATAATCCAGTATCTAACCCGTGCATTATACTGAGTGAACAATCATTTGTCGAGAACCCAGATCAGCTCTCTGTGGCCTTAAAGACATAGTTTCTCGTGCACCTCCATCCACAGCAATAAATTTGCTCCAATTGTGATGCCGCCTGTTGGGAAACGTTTCTGTGTAAATCCGTTTGGTTTCTGGGCACTTTACCATGTAGTAGTATATGTGAATTTTGTAAATTCCTGTGACGAGGATTGATCCATCGTCGTCCATCTCCATCGAGGACATCACTGACAGTTTTGTATTACTCTGCCACCAACAATGGTGCGCCGGGAAACTGTTCATTATTAATCATAAGTGGTTTACATACAAATGTCTCATGCACATCGCTGATTGAAGTCGTCAAGGCCGGTCGCTGTGGCCGACCGGTTCTAGGCGCTTCAGTCCGGAACCGCGCTGTTGCTACGGTCGCAGGTTTGAATCCTGCCTCGGGCATAGATGTGTGTGACGTCCTTAGTTTAGTTAGGTTTACGTAGTTCTAAGTCTAGGGGACTGATGACCTCAGCTGTTACGTCCCACAGTACTTAGGGCCATTTGAACCATTTGAAGTCGTCACGCCACTGCTTTTCCAACCATTGGTTCTCTACCCAAAATCGTCAGTTCAGCACTGTTGGCCGTACAACAGTTGTTTGCAACACATGAAAATTTGTGCCAGACCGGGTCGCGAACCTAGATTTCCCGCATATCGCGAGTGGTCGCCTTAATCAAGTCAGCTATGCAAGTACACCTCCAGCACTGATCTAAACTTCCATATGTCATGTAGTCACAACCCTAATGTGTCCACAATTCGTGAATCGTGCATACGGAGACAAATGTTATATTGCCATTTTAGCCCTTCAAGGCAAGGATAAATCACTGACAGTTAAAATGCCTTTGATCAAACATACATGCATGTCTGAAGGATATTGTGTTGTGAAGACACAGGCACTGTATAAAAACAGACACTGTAGCCATCATGATGTGTCCTTGCCTTGACTGGCTGTAATGACGACATATTCGTCTACCTGTGAGAGAATCACGAGTCGTGCGAGCATAAGGGTTGTGACTACGTCACATGGAAGTCTGGTTCCCTCCTGGAGTCGTGCTTGAATAGCTGAAGTGGCAGACTGTCTTTGGCAGCAGCATGGTGCATTGTAGATGGAGCTGTTTATGTCCACGTCATGACGTGTGCTTTCTAGGAGTTTACGTGGTTCAGCAGCCTTGGCGCGAATGAGTGTCTTTCGAAGTAAATGTCCAATCCCTATCGGAAATCGACCCTGAAATGCAGGTTCTCTAATGAATATGTACGTGCTAGCAATGGAACGATTCTTTGAGACGATGTGAAGAGCCACTGTACTGATCTTGTTGGAATCCACCTCTCAATTCTGAGAAGAGTGGCTTACGTTAAATCAGGAAGTGATGCTGCATGCAACATGATTTTAGAGAAGACGAGTGATGGGCTCAAGTTCCGACATACATGTGCCAATGTTGGTCCGGTGCCTGTGGATTATGTGGGACTTGGTCTTAGGACGATTTGCATATTCAGATTCCCATTCGAAGTGCCAATGGACGATGTGGTGTTTGCACTCAGGCCCTATGGAATGATTCACAGTCATGTTGAGGAGAAATGGGCTTAATGCATCACCCACTCTGTACTAAACGGAGCGTGACAAGTATGGATTGACCTCAGTTAGCATGTTGCGCCCTATCTCTACACTGGGGGGAGGGGGGGGGGGATGCAGAGGGAACATCAGATACGATGAATAGCCGAAGACCTGTTCAGATTGTGGGAAAGAAGGCCACGATCCTTCAAACGGCCTACAACAACTGATTACTCGATTCCAACTTACGGATCTGATGGCTTCCACAACTCTGATATCTTTACCTCCCACATATGTAGTATAGCTCCAGACAGATCCCAGACAGATGCATGAGCCTGACCACCTGCAGGACCTTTTACAAAAAGCAATGTCAAGATGGGACATTGAGTGGGGGCCAATGCTTAACACAGTCCCTTTCTAGCTCCACTGGTTATAGAAGGAGGTGAAGAGAAGTCCCATGGCAGGATGGAAGTTGATGTGATGGTTGTACCCATGACCGCCTTTGTGCCTGGATATTGGGATTCACTTCTTTCATTTGTCACTGGCAGAAACAGTGGTTTCCGAAGAGTCAAAAGATGAACTCAGCCAGTACACCCATGACCACACTCATGAGCCAATGCGATCTCTCACCACCCTGATAAGCTTAAAGTGGACGCCTCCACGCTGGACTGTGACTCATGTCTTTCCACTTGGCTGGCCCCCAGTTCAGTCATGTCACATGTGTAGCTATTGATTATCGATCAACTCGATGAACGATGCCCTGTGACCTGCAAAGTATCCCTGCAGCGACCTTGCCCCATTGGGGCGACATCTGAAGATCTTGCCACACGCCAGATAGCATGGACAGATGATATTGTCCCTGAATCTACGATCGAGGATGCACAAGCGACTGCTGCCTCGGCTGCACAGGAATGATAGAATTTTTTATGTGATGAAGGTGTAGCTTGGTGAAGTTGATTCGCTGTTGTGGTTACATCTCCTCCCCACATTGTTATGAACGCCCTACTGCTTGCGGACCAGCAGCAGGCCCATAAGTTTGTCTCAGTCAATCTCAACATGATCGGCACATTACAAATGCTGCACGATATGCTCAGGGCAGGATGTTGCACTACTACAGGAAGTTCGACTAGACACGGTACCAGACTTCTACGCCTTTATTGTGTGTATTACTGCTGCTGCTATGGGAGGCAGCGGAACCCCCTTGTGCGAGATGTAAAATGGGTAATACTCACCGTCGGCGTGGGAACTAGCGTTCAATATACAGGGGATCGAGTTACGAACATCTACGCCCCACAGATAAAAAGTGGGACTGGTCACGGTTTTGTACATAAGAAATTATGCTTCTAATCTTGGGCCGTTACAATCACATCATTATTGAAGGAGACTTCCATAGTGTGCTGTCTCAGAAAGACCAACAACTAAACTACATTCTATGCCCTGAACTGCGTCTCTTGGTACAAAACCAGCATATTGCTGATAATTGGGAAGTGTTACATGGTGATCGCCCTGGCTTTACTTGTGTGACCAGCCATTCTGCCAGCAGACTCGATCGCATCTATGTCTCCTCTGATCTTGCAATGGCGGTTCTAGCAGAGGAATGCTGGCCCATGACTTTCTCGGACAATAGAGCTTAGATTCGGATGGTCAACCTCTGGAGGCGAATGGTGTGGAGAAGTTGGAGACTATGGAAACTGAATGTGGCGCTCCTACAGAATCAGTAATGTAGACAAGTAATAGCGAGTATGTAGGCCTCATGTGAATGTCGATTGATGAGATATTCACTGTGGCTTTAGTGGTGGCTTGAAAGCGTCCCACTGGCTTCACGATGTCCTCTGGTTAGAGCAGGGAAAGGTCGCTATGGCACTGACAAATTATGGTCATCTATTATGCACTTCTCTGGGAACTTACAGCGCTCCCATCATCCCATGATCGTCTTGCGGAGGTCTATCGCACCAAAGCAAAGATACTCACCCTTAGCCACTATAGCCTTGAAGGTGTCGTGGCGTGAACGTGATGCAAGACACGACCAACGAAGAACTTCGCTCTATGTGCCACATTATCTCTGAACGATGAGAAAGACGACGAACGTTGGTGCACGCTCTGGATTTCCCAGATGGTAACACGGTGACGACCCAGGCAGACATCGCACATGCGTTTGTCGTCTATTATCACTAACTATATGAGGTGTGTATCGATGACGCAGCCTTCACAGCAGTCCCTTAGACCCTCATTGGCATACTTGATGATACGGCGTCGGCATCCCTTTTGGAGATCACGAGTGATGATGTTGTGGGCGCCCTTGCCAAGGTGGCAGTTAACAAATCACTGGGTCTAGGTGATTTTCCATTGGTTTTCTATCAGACCTTTAAAATAGCCCCACAGTGGAAGGCGTTGTACCAAGAGTTGCCGTCATTACCGGTCTCTATACTGCCAGCTTTAGTGGAAGCTCTCGTTATTCCAGCGCCTAAACCAGCTGGAGGCATACGAATTTAGCATTACTGCCCAATCACCCTCCTCAACTTTGTTTTGAGATCTTCACTAGAATCTTGGCGATAGGTTTTAAGCAAGTATTTTGCCAAGTTATTTCATATTAACAAATGTCTTTGGAGGAGAATATCCAAACGGCCCTTAGCGACTGTCGAGATGTGATCGCCCTTGCGTCAGCCTGTAGGCTGAGAAATTGCCTTGGTCTCCATTGACTCTGATCGCACATTTGATAAAGTGAACCAGTCTTTCCTGGCTGCCATGATGGATCGTATGATCTTCTCTGCCACCTTTATCCACATGATCATGTGCATTCTCCCTGGTGCCTTGCCAGAGGTGATGATTAATTGTAGTGTGGAAGGACACATCCTCATCTTACATTCGGTCCGACAGGGCTGTTCTCTCTCAGCAACCCTCTATTCAGTATGGGCTATTCTATTTCAATATGGGCTGAAATAACATCTCTTGGGGATCACTCTAAGAGGACATTATTTCCAACGCCGCACTTATGCAAATGACCTAGTCTTTTTCGCCCATTCTGAACAGGAGCTAGATGGATTGAGCAGTATGCAAATGCGGCAGGCAGCAACATGAACGTGGTCAAGTGAAGTGTTCTGGAAATCGACAGAGATCTCTGGAAAGGAGTTGCCACTCTGCAGGTGATGGAGGCATTTCAGTGTTTGGTCATTATATTTGCGAGAGGTGTTGCTGTACAATGGTACTGAACTATAAAGACATTTTACAAATCCTCCGCACAGTCATCCTTCGAGCTTTAGATATGATCCAAAGCGTCGCCTTCATTAACACCCACATGGGGTCCTGGCTACCTAATTTGCTGCAGGTCCCTCCGATGACGCCAGTGACAGCACAGTGGGTCCAGGTGGCTATTGGATACTTTGTTAGAATGGACTTGTCTTCAAGATACGATATGATACCCTCACCCTGCCCATAGGAGCGGAGGACTAGGACTTATCAACGTTCATGCGCCCTTTGCATCAACACCGTGCTCGAGATGCGGACCTATCGTGGACACAGTTTCACTGGCACCTCCATCCTGCCTGTCCCATGGCGCACTCGCTCATATCGCGCCTGCGCTCTGCCACATCAAAACATTCTTCCTCGATTATAACTATGTGCACACGAATTTCCCCCGTACCATGGCGCGTCATGTGTACGGCCTGTTGATGACAGATCACCGTCGGAATGTGTTTGAGCGATGCAGTGGCATGGCCTGCGGTGTGGCGAGCAGTTCACCAAAAAATATGTCGCGAGGGGGATCCGCGCCACCTGGTAACCCGTGGTTAACGAAAAGTTTCCAAGACAAAGACTGCACAACATTGCTCTAGCTGACTTTCCAATGTGCAGGCGGTGTCGTGCGACCGACATGGCTGAAAATCGCCTGGAATGCGGACCTTCCGCTGATGTGTGGATTGTAAATCGGAAGATGCTTCTATTTCCGAGTACCGTCACACACGATCGAGGGTGAAATGCTCGTTCGCCCGGTGAGACATATTTTTCTTAATAAAAGACTCGTGCAATGAACAGGATCAGAGGTCTTTCTGTGCGCTACCTGTTTAGGGACAGTCACAAGGATGTGCTTGACTTTTGGATTTTCCTACAGGAACGAAACGATGAACTCTTCATGATATCGTTAGAATTTTGCTAAGTACTTGAGCAATGTATTCAAGGATCTCCCCACAGCTGGGTTGTATGGGGTAAGAGAAGGTGATTCTGGTGGACACTGGTTTGCATCTAGAAATGTACCTTTGAACAAGTATGTAATCCAAGAAAACGTACCTGTGTTACTGCTGTGGGGAAGTGAGACCAGCCATTGTTTATTTTCTGATGTTTCGACTGGTCGTCGCTCCTATGTTATATTCCAGGAAGGGTATGCTCAACTTGTAAGCTGTTTAGTACGGTACTCAAATAAAATACAACGCTGTGCACAGATTTCTTTTATATAGTAATTATATTGTGTTCACTATTCTTGGTCCCATGGTTAGCATCATATAAGGAAAAAATACAGTGACCTTTTTTGTTCAAATTGTACAGCACGTTTTCCTCCTTGTCACTATTGTGAACTTCTTGCAAATAACAATAATAATAATAATAAAATGAAACTAAAATGTAGTAAAAATGGTTAGCGTCTTCGCTTTCAGTGCAGAAAAGCCCATGTTTGACTGCTGGTATCTCCTCAGATTTTTTCTGAGATAGGTAGATAAAAAGTCAGTTTCCCGTCACATAAAAAATTAATAAAGAAGAAAGAAAAAAAGCGGTTAAGGCGACACTTCACGATAAGCGTGAAATCTGGGTTCGAGTCCAGGTCCAACATAAATTTCCATGGGTGGAAAATAGCTGACGTCCGTGCTTAGTTGCAGAATGCGAATGTGTTTCGTTATGTTTTACCACAGCTGTACTCGTCAGTGACAATGTCTGTTTCTTCAGATACGTATGCGTGTCAGAAGGACACTGTATTGTGAACATACAGACACTGTACAAACACAGACATTGTAACCACCAGTGACTGATTCTAAATGTTCGGGTATCCTGAACATGTAAGTTAGATACGTTCTCGATTGAGAAAATGCCACCAGAGTTAATCAAGTATTCAGTACTTGGGATCTATAAGAAAACGACACTTAAAATGACTGGATAAGAGAGTGAATAAGACTTCCTGCAGCGGTTTTGACTTGTCACACTACTGGACACAACGAAAAGGAAAGCTGTGATAGTAAATGTTATACAAGCCATGGGAGATTGGTATTTATTGGAAACATAATACCTAGTTGAAGTAGGTAAAACTGAAGGTCTGGTTTTTAGTTTATGTTTCAATCATATATAAAATGTAAATGGAAAGTATTTGTTCATTTGAAGTAAAATTATTTTCATTGACTCACTAGCCTGTGTACTACTTAAGGCGTGGCGGCGCCAGCTCATATTATTTCCGTCTTCCCGGTACTTACTTTCACGGTGCTTACTTTAACATGCAGTTTTCGTAGAGGATCGTTGGCTCAGAGAGTTCTAAACAGGCCGGCAGTTTGGTGGGAACGGGCAAAAGAGGCGCAGTGTAAGGGTATCGTTCATGGGTTTTCGCGCGCAACGGTTCCTTCGGCTGTAGTTCGGTTTGTGCCGACATCGACTTGTCACTACTTTGGGTAGTGGCAATCACACTGCTGTATCGACGGTGTTCTCCTACGGCCTGCTTATCCATGCTGTGCAGATCTGGACTCTTGCAGTTTTGCCCTCACTGTTTCCGCGCATGCAAGGACCATTAGCGGAAAATTTTGCGGGCAATGTTGTTCATGCTCTGATACCTTTGCCTCTGCTGTTGGATCCTTACGGATCACTGGAACATTTTAATTTATTGTGATTAATCTTGGCCGAAACCATGTTGTACCTTTGTATTTATTTCACTGGTGAAAGTTTTGGTTGTAAATTAGTGACTGTCCCTGCATTGGCGATAAAGTGTACCATTGAGATCTTTACTTGCTGTGTATTACCAAGGCCATTAGTCATGTAACACTTTTCAAATTCAGTGGTTTACTAGTGAAACTTAACTTCCACCTTATGCATGTGGCAATTTGCTGTTTGAGTTTTGATGTTCAATGTAGTTCTTTACTCAGTTTTATTAACATGGTAATGAGATATGTGGCATGAGTTCTGTTCACCGAGTTTGAGGTTTTTTTACATCTCGTAAAGTTTGTAATTTTATCTTTAATTTTTTTAAGGGGAATTCCCTATATTAATATGTGTGTTTTGAAACTAGGTTCTAGATGGTTGTAAATCCTGAAGACTGATTCAAGGAAACACTCTTCATAATGCTCAGTAACTAACAAGGGAACCTCCCCATCGCACCCCCCTCAGATTTAGTTATAAGTTGGTACAGTGGATAGGCCTTGAGAAACTGAACACAGATCAATCTATAAAACAGGAAGAAGTTGTGTGGAACTATGAAAAAAATAAGCAAAATATACAAACTGAGTAGTCCATGCGAAGATAGGCAACATCAAGGATATGCTGGGTTCAGTAGCGCCGTGGTCCCGTGGTTAGCGTGAGCAGTTGCGAAGCGAAAGGACCTTGGTTCAAGCATTCACTCGAGAGATAATTTTTACTTTCTTTATTTTCGCAAAGTTATGATCTGTCCGTTCGTTGATTGACGTCTCTGTTCAGTGTAATAAGTTTAGTGTACGTGTTTTGCGACCGCACCGCAAACCCGTGCGATTAGTAGACGAAAGGACGTGCCTCTCCAATGGGAACCGAACACATTTGATCGCAAGGTCATAGGTCAACCGATTCCTCCACAGGAAAACACGTCTGGTATATTCTATACGACACTGGTGACGGCATGTGCGTCACATGACAGGAATATGTTGTCGACCCACCTAACTTCTACACTTGGCGAATGGGTGAAAAGGTTCTTCTACCTTGCCCGATTTAGGTTTTCTTATGGATGTCATAATCACTCCCAAAAAAGTGATCAAAACATAAGAGTTTGCCACATAAACTGCAACAAATGAATGCAACAGTTTCACAGTCGCACAGTTTTCCCTGTGCTCTGTCAAAACATATGTTTTTAACGTTTTCAAATTTTTCCGTGTGTAGACTGTCAAATCCTGGATATGTCCAAGCAAATCTGAACATGTCCTGGAATTTTGGAGAGTGAAGTTGATTACGTGTGAGTACCTGAACTTTGATAATTGTCTGAAAATAAAAAATTAAACTTTTCACGCGAGGGAAGACTTGAACCAGGGACCTTTCGTTCCGCAGCTGCTCACGCTAACCACAGGACCACAGCGCTATTGAGCCTACATTATCCTTGATGTTGCCTATCTTGCACATGGACTACTAAGTTTGTATATTTTGCTTATTTTTTTCATAGTTCCACACAACTTCTTCCTGTTTTCCCGATTGATCTGTGTTCAGCTTTTCAAGGCCTATCCACTGTGCCAACTTATAACTAAATCTGAGGGGGGTTGCGATTGGGAGGTTCCCTTGTAAGTATTCCCTCGTAGGGGTAAGCTTAATTACTTATTTGTTCTATCTGTTTGATTCAAGTAAGCATCCAGCATTGCAGTTTGGTTTAAAGTTTACATAAATTGTTTGCGGAGAAGTTAATTATCCTATTTTTACACTCTCCGATCAGTGATTTAAGATTTATTTCCTTCAGGCAGCTTTTTGGAAGTAATATTTACTACTTTATTTTATTATGTATTTTTTGGGCTTATAGCCACGATATCTTAAGGAGGTGGTGAATGTTGTTCATGTAATTTGTATTTCTATAGCCTACAAACACCCATGTGCTGTTTGTTAGCAGCACCTATTAATCTTGTGAGACACAAGCCCAATATTTCAGCAGCTGCTGGCTGCGAGGGCCTGTTGCTGGTGTGCCCCTGCATGTGCCTTCTGACAGTGTTTAAGGCATGTCCGCTGTTGATGTACTTGCTTTAGCTTCTCTGAGCACTGTTGTAATTACATTTAGAGTAATTCCTTTGCCTGTTCAAATATTTGCATATATACTTGGTGAGCTGAGCAATTTTAATGTAATTTCTGTTCTGACTGCTATCTCTTTAGATTTCTGTTTTTAGTTATAGCCCACTATTCCTTGCTTAAGCTTAATTTGTCATTGCATCCACGCTAAGGATGTAAAAAAAATTGTCAGATGTGCCATGCTTGGGTGTTTTTTCTAAATTACTAGTTCTTAACTTAATAACAGTCACTGTTTAAACAGACTGTACAACAGATACCTTTTACTTGCTTATTGTTTAAGAGAGGTTTTATTATGATTTATTTTTATTTGTTGGTGGCACTGATTCCTTGTGATAGAAAGTTCATTCATGTCAATCTGCTTCTTGAAACAATCGTTACCTAAGTATGTTTGGAAATGATTCAGAATCCTACCACTAATCCCTCTGTATGTCTTTCTAAGTGCAGTTGCATTCTCAGTGCCGGTTTTAGTCTTTTAAGAGGCTTGAGTCGTGCATACTGAAGTCACAACAATTACTGTTCCCTTCTTCTGCCATTTCAGCTTACATGTTGATTACAACAAAAGCAATATTTCATCAGAATAAGACATCAACAATAAAATATATAACAGAGGGTAAGGGAAAAACAAACAAAAAATATTCTGGATAAAATTAATTACAAAACATTTCATTTTTTTCTTTGTTCATCACATAATGAAATATATTTATTCTGCTTCAATACTTTTCAAAATATAGTCTACTGCAAACAGTAGACTGTTTCACTTCGAGTATATAAATTATGCACACAGTGCCACTGTTGAGAAAGTCAAGTTCCCCATCATTCATAGCTGGAATCTTGATGGTGGAGATATACAGTATTACAGTTTTCCTAAAAAACTGGCGCTGCTGCTCTAAATTTCATGTCAAAATTTCTTGAGTCCAACATCAGATGCCTTCCTCCCTGCTCCTGTATTGAAAGTCTTTTGTTATATATTGCACTTCCACTATCACCTAGACACTTCAAATTCTGAAACATGGAAGCAGAAGAATCCCTGTTTTCTTGAATTACAACAAGTAACCGAAAAGCAAAATATAAAATTTTTTAACCCGAGTAGTGTGTACTGCATATTACACTTACATTCTTTGTAATTCAATAACACACACACCAGGTACAGTGTAATAAAAATATGCACACCTGTCAAGATAAACATGATCATCACTCTCATTTGTAAAAAAATCAGTCACTTCTCACCTTCTGTCTGAGGAATACATACTATTAACATAACACAAAATGAATTAAACGTTTATGAACTCTTAATATGATCTGTTTTACGAACAGATGACCAAGATTCAGAGGCAAAATTCCTAATGCCATGCCATCAAATGGGGCTCTGACTAATTTGATGTGAACCATTTCGCTGGGCAGTCAAATTTTACATGGTCGATGATACATGAAATGATGTCCCTTTGTATGTCAAACTTTTATCTAAAATTAAATTAATTGTAAATAGATGTTTCAATTATGACATAACATTACAGTACTGAATCTCCCAGGTCACTTTGGACTATGTCTGAAGATTAATTCAGTAATTAAAAATAAATGAAAATAAGGAATTTGGAGTGCAGTCAAGAGGAGAATCTTCTCAAGTTTTCACTTCACAGGCACTCAGAATGCAAGTAGTTTCTGTTGGCGCAATTTCCCACAAGCTGTGCATCAGCTCAATATCGTCTGTCATGGTAACCTCATGCCACCTTGTCACATCATACCCATGCTCAACTCAGATTTAATCTGTGGAAATAAGGTAGTGGCTCCAAGAACCAGAATTACTACAACCTACACATGACATAGTCGATGAAAATGTGTTGCTGTCTTTGATTTTGCAGTATTTATTTACCACCTTGATATTATGGACACACACCTGAGTTACAACATAGTGTTGCCTGAAACATTGTTGATTTGTACAGACTTGCAACAGAAGGGCTCTTGAAGAAAGTTTGCGCTTGAATTTACTGGTTGCTATTAAATTGTGACGTTATGCACTTGAAAATTAAATATTCTTTCAATTGGTGGTCCCTGACAGGAAAAGGAACAGAACAGTTGTTCTAACCAAAGAAGAAATGAAGTAACTGATAGAAGTACAGGTAGTTTTACATATTCAGAAATTTGAGTGCTACTTCTGTGGTGTCCTTTGTTAATTAGTCAGTTGATCATATGATTCTGCTGAAACATTGTAGCACATGATCGTGAAATAGAGCAGTGATGTGTCTAGCCAGAAAGGACACTTACAAGGGTGAAATTTCGGTACATCTTGATACTGTGGACCAATGAACATTGCGAATCAAAATAACTTTCCAAGTAGAACATCCCTCTGTTCCAACTCAGATAACATTGCTCATTCAAACTTCAGTAATCACATTAGTAGAAACATTGCAACACATGCAAGACTTCAACAGTTCACATACAGGAACAACATTAAGTACAGGGACAAATTTCAGTTGGTGATAACTGACAGGAAGAGGAACAGAACAGTTTATATCTATGTATATGTGGAAATGGACGGCTAGTCGGCAATAAACCTATTAGTACAGGAATATTACACTACACATTACATGGTATTAATTTTTCCATGTTACAAAAGATGTTTAAAGTGTCCACCTTGAGAAGCAATGCAGGCATTCACATGTCACATCCTGGATCAGTTAACTATTTCGAATTTATCATACTGCAGCCCAATACGAAGACAGACACACTGTTCAAATTGCACCTCGGCAACTGGTCCAGCAGACACAACGCTATGCAGATACCCCCAAAAGTAAAAATCAAGGGGTCTCTCCTGTGGAAGATGTTGACATACTGATGAACAATGATGCAGAAGTGGGCTGGTGCTTAATTATCCATCAGACGCATTACTTGTCGTACAGCTAAAGGCACGCTCTTCTGAAAAAGAGCAGAGTGTTCTGTAGGAATTCCCCAGATGCGGGTCCACTAAGGAACTGTGTCAAACAAATGGTCGAAGCAGGTGGGCGCTAATAATCTCTGCCCAAACACTGGCGCTAAACCGTTGACGATTCAGCCATTCTTTGAGAATCTTTTGTAGCCCATATCTGACGATTATGCAAGTTTATGATGGCATCTCTACCTAAGGACACTTCATCGTTAAAGAGTAATGACGTGAGAAACCCCATAATGATGGTGGTCTGTTGTAAAAATCAATAACAAGATTTTTCTCTTCAAGCACAATCCACTCCGATAATTTCTGCATACGTTGTGGGTGATACAGATACTATATGTTTGATGCAGGATACACAGTGTTGGTCCTCTGGATTACCCCATGCTGGCAGGCCACAAGACTGGTTCTTGTACTTGAGCTGGTCTCAATATTATGTAGTACCTGTTGTGCAAGTGCTGCTGGACGAACACCAGTAGTAGGTCTATGGGTTTGCAGATGCTGTCTTCATTGCTACAACTTTTTTCATCATGCAATTTTGCCAGATTTTTCCCCCACCTTTCGGATAAAAGTGAATGGCCATATATATAAAATGACGTGAAATTCAAAAACTTGAAGGAAATTCAAACTAGTTCGGTTTTTCTCCAACTTTTGTGTTGTAACTGACGATATAAGGCAGTTATTCTAAGTGTAAAATCGCTGTAAATTGAAAAATCCAAGATATGAAGTTATCTTATTTGTTGAAAATCTAAGGTGGTGGACTCTGGGACCAGTGTGCGATTTGCAGGGGGGGATGGGGGGGATTTCCCCCCCTCTGCATCAGACCAGCCCCCCTCTGGTTTTAGTTTATGCATCCCAACCTGAGATGTTTATTTCCCACGCATTGGAGTAAAACTTTACATATAATTTATATTTGTGGAGCCGAACACTGAAAGTTTTTAATAACACTATTAATATGTTTCAGTTGTCTATCATCAGAATAAGAACAACTTTTCACAAATGTGCCTCTACTTTTTGAATTCCCCTCGTATATCTGTACCCGTATGTAGATGATTTTGTAAATAAGCTGTATCTATAATGTACTTTTAAAGATATAACAAGGGATGGCTTTTCTGATAGTGCATTCGCGTCAATAGTGAATTTCGGCATTAACATCTATTTATAAATAGCTGTTTAACCATGCGTAACGCCACGGTCCAAGCTAGTAACATATATAATTATACTAACCCCCTAAGACATCCCCCCCACTGGTAAAAGCACAAATCGCACCCTGTCTGGGACACAGATGCAGCCTCCGTAGTTGTCAGTTTCCTCCCTAGGCCAGTGGTGTCAAAATGTCAAGCTCCAAGATTGGTAGCCCTGTGATATTGTTCCAACCTGCATCAAGTCTCAAATTCAAAGGGTTGCTCTACACATGGATCACCCTCTCCTACAGCGTGACAGTGCCAGACCACACACGAGAACTGCAACATTTGCAACAATCTGAAGTCTTGGTTTCACTGTAATGGGTCATTCTCTATACAAGCCAGACTTGACCCCACCAAGTTTTCATCTGTTTCCAAAACTTAAAAAAATATCTTCGAGGAATTCACTTAGATAGTAATGAAGTGGTGCAAGCAGAAGTCAAACATTCTGCAATATCAGTATCAACATCTTGGTCTCTTCTTGTTTGGAGAAATGTGTTCCTCATTTGAGTGACTATGTTGACAAATAAATATGTCGGCGTGAAGAGTAAAGGTGTAAATGTTAATAACACCTGCTTTATTTAAAACACTATAAAAGGTTTCACATAAAAAATCGGAGACATTACTTTTCAGCACGCACTCATAGTTCCAATTCTCAAAACCAGTACAGTGTGTGTGAAAGTCTTGCAATTACAGTCCATATGACTTAAGTTAAAATGGTGGGGGAATTTAAAAATGCAGGAATTAAACTTATGCTTAGCTCCATACTGAGAAATGGTGGTAAATTCTAAATCTTGTTATGTTAAAAATTACCAGTATTCCACTGATACATTCTCTAGGGGAATTAAAGAGATTTGGAAATGGAAACTTGTCCTGTGGTTAGGAATTGTGCAGTGTAATGTTAGGAACTATGATTATAAAATTTATCACAGATATAACTGTGTGGGACTCAAATGATCATGATGACAAACTTTTTTATTATTTCTTGTATAACGACATCTATACAATGTACAAATTTTAGATTTCCAATGTATGATTGTTCTTCAGCTGTTAATGGTCTCATTTCTTTAATTTCAGAATAAATTCTTCCAGTTCCTTCTACTTGATGACCATAAATGGTGAGGTAGAAGTCATGGAGACGGAAGGAGTGGGTGGTGCGGCCTATGATGATTGCCTGGGTTTTGGAGGGGTTAAGGTGAAGGGACCACTGGTTACACCAAGTGGTGAACTTGTCAAGGTGGGTTTGGAGGGTTTGTTGGGACCGTTAAAGGGATAGAGAGCAAGGAAGGCAGTGTCATCAGCATATTCGAGAAGGTGGACGGGTGGGGGTGGCTTGGGTATATCAGTGGTGTACAGGAGATAGAGGACGCCAGCAGTGGGATAAAAGATGCAGGAGTTGGTGTTGTGAAGGGTGACATGGGAAGAACAGCGTGAAAGGAAGGAAGCGACCAGACAGACAAAATTGTTAGGTTTGGGGTTTAAAGAGGAGACTGGGATGCCATACATAGTCATAGGCATTTTAGAGGTCGAGAGAATCAAAAATGGTGGAGTGACGGGAGTTAAGCTGGAGGGAGATAAGGTGAACAAGGTTAAGGAGTTGGTCTTCGGCGCAGAAGGAGGGTCGGAAGCCACACTGGGTAAAGGGGAAGAGGTGGTGTTAATTAAGGTGCTGATGGATACGACAGGAGAGTATGGATTCGAAGACTTCGCTGAAGATGGAGGTGAGGCAGATGGGACGATAGGAGGGGCGACGGAAGGGGGTTTCTTGGGTTTGAGGAATAAGAGGAAGCGGGAAGTCTTCCACGGGGTAGAAGGCGGTAGAGAGGATGACGTTCTAGAGATGGGCAAGGACAGTCACGAAGGAACTCCTAACATCGTGTCAGATCTCCTTTGGATTCAACAAGTCATCGGAAATTGTGTCGAGACAGGAGTTTTCGAGCGCTGTGACACATTTTCAGTCGCTTCAGCGAGGTTGGAAAGTTGTTAATAGTTGAAGAATGGTTGTAAATGTAACCACGTTCTGTAACGAAAGTCTTTGTATGTCAGATTATTGTAGAAAAGCGAGCAAATGTCCGCATTTGATTGTTCGAGCAAGTAGCGGCGAAGAGTCTCCATGCGCCAGCAGCAGAAGCCAACAGCTGTCCATGCCATGGATACCATCGCATCCAGCTGGCCATTATTCGACGCGGCGAAGCCCGCAGAATAATAAATACTTGATTGTTAAAAGCAATGGAATCGTGAAATGATTGTCAAGAATTGCTTCCCGTATTGTTTTCGTGTCTTAGAAGTTCAGTCCTAGATGAGAGCCTTGCGTCAGAGTTGCTCTGTGAACGTTTTAAGGCCCGCGATAACATCGAAAACCACCGATATCTGGACATGTAACAGTTGCTGTCATTTTATGGCCTTATCCAGTTCGTGCCTTGAAAATTACTCGGATTTATACATGGAAAAACCGGACTCCTGACGAATTTACCCAGCTGCATTCTTGTGTGTTATTAAAACTTACAACATGATTTGAGAAGCTTAACTTCTCCTTGGGCAATATTTTGAACGTTATAGCCTGAATAAGTAGAAGAATACTAAATCCTAATCAAAAAGGCTAGGACGTTATCATTATTATGTATGCAACTTCTATGTTGATGAACACGTTTTAAACCACGAGTCTTTAAAACTAAGAAATCTTATTATTGTTTCGTTTCAAAGTCTACATCGTAACACCATCATCACTCCTATTTGAGTCTGTTTCCGAACAATCTGATTTTAAATTTACGATGATAAGTTCAATGCTTATATCCATCACCACTTCCCTGTCAAATTCTTCTTTCTGAAGCTTTTCAGCCTGCGGCACAGACAGTGCGCAGGCTGCAGGTGGAATGTTGTCTATTGCCTCATTCTCTATTGTCTCAGGCACAAGCGATTCACTGTATGTTATCTTGAATGTTTTTTTTTTTTCTCCCACATAGCCTCAAAGTCCTTTGCCCAAATTAGTTCTATGGGGTTACAATGACAGTGGCACGGGGGTAAACGCAAAACTGTGTGTCCCCATTCACGTGCAAGGAAGTCAAGTTCGTATGTTCTGTCACGTGTCTTGTATAAATTAACGAGCTGCAGGAGATCGGTACAAGTCTGGTTTATATGGTGCTTAATATTTTTATTTTTAAGCCGGAGAAAAATATCAGCTTTTCTGGTGTTTGTACTTTTTGTTTTCTCTATAACAGTTGAATTATAATTAGCAATGACTGACTTCGAAGCAAGGTATAACAAGAATTGTGAATCGCGTCACGAAAATGACAGCTTTCATTACCGAATTGTAATCACTGGTGCTCTTTTACACATAAATACGAGTTTATTCTCGGAAACAAAACCAGAAGAAGAATCAGCATGCAGACTAATTATCTGAGAACGTATTCCTATGAGAACTTTAAAACGGCCAGTACCATCACTTATTTTCCAGTAGGTCTTCTTCGAATGATTCTAATTGACCTGTGTTTCATCAAGGTAATACACTGCTGAACTACTCATTCTCTTGCATCGTGAATCTTTATATAGGGTATAGTTCGTGCTGCACCTGTCACTTCTTTGAATTAAAAACTCTCTTCTTAACGTATCTGGAACCAACATCTTTTAAAATTCTTTACATTGACGAAGCTGCATAACAGTAACACATTTTTGTAATATCAGGCATTCATCATTCACATGAAGCAGTTTAAAACATCGTTGTTCAAAATGATTCAAATGGCTCTAAGCACTTGGGGACTCTTAAACATCTGAGGTCATCAGTCCCCTAGACTTAGAACTACTTAAACCTAACTAACCTAAGGACATCACATATATCCATGCCTGAGGCAGGATTCGAACTTGAGACCATAGCAGCAGCGCGGTTCCTGACTGAAGCTCCTAGAACCGCTCGGTCACAGCGGCTGGCGACAGCGTTGTTAAAACCATCCATTTGTGTAACAGGTTCCTTGCGATTTCGATGCTTTCCAGGCGACACGAAAGAAACTGTATCTACAGTTTCTACAGCTCTGACACTTTCGTTTACAATTATTTTTATAGTTCTCTTGTCGACACCACATGGTTCTGTAGTCCGTTCTTACGTTTTCAAGTGTCAGCAGCAGGAGACTTGCTTTCAAATTCACGTTTGAAAAAGTTATAAATGCGGTAAATAATCCTCCTCGCTTGCTTGTGAAGCACTTCACATTTATTGCCGTCACCTGTCTTTTTATTAAATCGCTCTTAAACATTTACAGATACACATTCACAGCTATACAGCTGCAAAAAATAAAAAAATTAAAGACATTTGAATGAATAATTCGGTTGTCGCGAAGTACGGTAACAGTGCAGCATGTAGGAGCGAGATTATCGCTCTCTGGCTGTGACACTCTGCTATTCGCCCGTAAATGGAATGAATATTATTGGCTGCCAGTGGCTAGAGGGGGAGGGGGGGGGGGGAGGATGCGCAGAATGGCTGAAAATTGGGCCGCCTTCTTACATGACTCGAACTTTAGTTAGGCACAGCGTATATTATTCACCTAGGGAATGAATTGATCGTGGATCTAGTCGGCATTGCGAATATCGTCGATAAGTTGAATGGCGATACCGATTCAGAATCTGATCGATTTTGAGTCACTAAGTTAATGTGATCGGTTTCTGTAACGACTTCTGCAGTGTGTCTGCTTTGAGCTTACTCAGTTCCGTAAGAGAAATTTAGTTTATGCTGAGATCAGTTAATTTGAGAGTGTTCTGGTCGTAAGCTCTGGAAAGGTTTAGCTACGACATCATACTTGGAGAATGTGTTAGTTGTCGCTGGAAGGGCTTAGAGACAGTTTATTCGTGGTCACGGAGGGGAAAGATGATGGGCTAGCGTGGTGAGGAGGAGTTACGCACATTTTGAGGAAGTTGTGTTCCATATTTGGAGAAGCTTTGTGTTCATAAGAGTGATAGTCACTCAAAGAAGTGGACTATTAGTGCGATTCGTGGTTTTCCTGATGTGCACAAGACTTAGAAAGTCGTTGTGGTTGCATTTTGTGGTGTTTAGAGGAACGCACGCTCTAAGGTAATTGAGCGTTTGCGATAATTTTGTGGTTATGACGCCTACTCTAAGATAAATGAGTGTTGAGCAGTTGTGTTTGTAGAGGTTTTAGTGCGCACTACTGGCGTAGTGGCGTATCGTACATGGTTTATGTACCGTTGAGTTAAAGTCTCAATTGGTGTTTAATGAGCGCCAGGAACCAGTATCTCCACAGTTTACATTGAGAGAACACAGCTGTTGTTGCCCATAAATTAGAGAACTTAAACAGTATTGATACATTTGTACCCTAGCGGAACCAACTGACGTAAAACGATGATGTCCCATTGCTTGATAGAACGACGTGTGACAATTAAATTAGGGACTGTTAGTGGGAAGGCGAAAGCCAACACCTGTAGAGGCTGAGCCTTGCTTACAATTTTAAATTTAGTGGTGGTGGTATGTAGGCTTTTTGTTTTAAATTTTTTAGCTTTCGAAGTTTCCGATTTGTGTGAGGGCTTTAACTTTTGTGTCATTGAAGTTTAAAAGTTGTATTGAAATTAATTAATTAAGTTAAACAAAGAAAGAGGTAAACTTAAATCTGCGTTACGTGTTTCAGTTTAGTGGAAGGGATAGTTTGAATTTCACTGCATTCAAAAGCGACTATCGCAAAGATCAGTCAGTTTTAGTAGTATCAAATATAAAGAAACAAAGAATGCAGTTTGTCGTACTACTAATTCAGTAACGATTGTTGTTGTTGTGGTCTTCAGTCCTGAGACTGGTTTATGCAGCTCTCCATGCTACTCTATCCTGTGCAAGCTTCTTCATCTCCCAGTACCTACTGCAACCTACATCCTTCTGAATCTGCTTAGTGTATTGATCTCTTGGTCTCCCTCTACGATTTTTACCCTCCACGCTGCCCTCCAATGCTAAATTTGTGATCCCTTGATGCCTCAAAACATGTCCTACCAACCGATCCCTTCTTCTAGTCAAGTTGTGCCACAAACTTCTCTTCTCCCCAATCCTATTCAATACCTCCTCATTAGTTACGTGATCTACCCACCTTATCTTCAGCATTCTTCTGTAGCACCACATTTCGAAAGCTTCTATTCTCTTCTTGTCCAAACTGGTTATCGTCCATGTTTCACTTCCATACATGGCTACACTCCATACAAATACTTTCAGAAACGACTTCCTGACACTTAAATCTATACTCGATGTTAACAAATTTCTCTTCTTCAGAAACGCTTTCCTTGCCATTGCCAGTCTACATTTTATATCCTCTCTACTTCGACCATCATCAGTTATTTTGCTCCTCAAATAGCAAAACTCCTTTACTACTTTAAGTGTCTCATTTCCTAATCTAATCCCCTCAGCAGCACCCGATTTAATTTGACTACATTCCATTATCCTCGTTTTGCTTTTGTTGATGTTCATCTTATATCCTCCTTTCAAGACACCGTCCATTCCGTTCAACTGCTCTTCCAAGTCCTTTGCTGTCTCTGACAGAATTACAATGTCATCGGCGAACCTCAAAGTTTTTACTTCTTCTCCATGAATTTTAATACCTACTCCGAATTTTTCTTTTGTTCCCTTTACTGCTTGCTCAATATACAGATTGAATAACATCGGGGAGAGGCTACAACCCTGTCTCACTCCTTTCCCAACCACTGCTTCCCTTTCATGCCCCTCGACTCTTATAACTGCCATCTGGTTTCTGTACAAATTGTAAATGGCCTTTCGCTCCCTGTATTTTACCCCTGCCACCTTCAGAATTTGAAAGAGAGTATTCCAGTTAACGTTGTCAAAAGCTTTCTCCAAGTCTACAAATGCTAGAAACGTAGGTTTGCCTTTTCTTAATCTTTCTTCTAAGATAAGTCGTAAGGTTAGTATTGCCTCACGTGTTCCAACATTTCTACGGAATCCAAACTGATCTTCCCCGATGTCCGCTTCTACCAGTTTTTCCATTCGTCTGTAAAGAATTCGCGTTAGTATTTTGCAGCTGTGACTTATTAAACTGATAGTTCGGTAATTTTCACATCTGTCAACACCTGCTTTCTTTGGTATTGGAATTATTATATTCTTCTTGAAGTCTGTGGGTATTTCGCCTGTCTCATACATCTTGCTCACCAGATGGTAGAGTTTTGTCATGACTGGCTCTCCCAAGGCCATCAGTAGTTCTAATGGAATGTTGTCTACTCCCGGGGCCTTGTTTCGACTCAGGTCTTTCAGTGCTCTGTCAAACTCTTCACGCAGTATCTTATCTCCCGTTTCATCTTCATCTACATCCTCTTCCATTTCCATAATATTGTCCTCAAGTACATCGCCCTTGTATAAACCCTCTATATACTCCTTCCACCTTTCGGCCTTCCCTTCTTTGCTTAGAACTGGGTTGCCATCTGAGCTCTTGATATTCATACAAGTGGTTCTCTTCTCTCCAAAGGTCTCTTTAATTTTCCTGTAGGCAGTATCTATCTTACCCCTAGTGAGACAAGCCTCTACATCCTTACATTTGTCCTCTAGCCATCCCTGCTTAGCCATTTTGCACTTTCTGTCGATCTCATTTTTGAGACGTTTGTATTCCCTTTTGCCTGCTTCATTTACTGCATTTTTATATTTTCTCCTTTCATCAATTAAATTCAATATTTCTTCTGTTACCCAAGGATTTCTATTAGCCCTCGTCTTTTTACCTACTTGATCCTCTGCTGCCTTCACTACTTCATCCCTCAGAGCTACCCATTCTTCTTCTACTGTATTTCTTTCCCCCATTCCTGTCAATTGTTCCCTTATGCTCTCCCTGAAACTCTGTACAACCTCTGGTTCTTTCAGTTTATCCAGGTCCCATCTCCTTAAATTCCCACCTTTTTGCAGTTTCTTCAGTTTCAATCTGCAGTTCATAACCAATAGATTGTGGTCAGAATCCACATCTTCCCCTGGAAATGTCTTACAATTTATAACCTGGTTCCTAAATCTCCGTCTTACCATTATATAATCTATCTGATACCTATTAGTATCTCCAGGATTCTTCCAGGTATACAACCTTCTTTTATGATTCTTGAACGATTGAAGTTCAGTAAATATTAGAAACAGTTTTAATCGGAATTTCATTTGAGATATACAAAAGGAAATAATAATGTTCATAATTAAAAGGGTATTTCAGTATTCTATAGAGATAAAGATAAGAAAAGGTATAATAAGAAAGATCAGAGGTAATCGAAGTTAATGTTACCGCCGAGGTAGCTGTCACTGTATCGCTCGATGACGGTAAAATTATAACTCTGACTGCTACGATCGGAATTCCCGTAAAAAAGAGACAAGTTCGCATTTAAGGTATTTTATTAAATCGGTCCTTACCGTAAGTAAGATTAGTAGTAGCTACGGTAAATAATTAATACGAGTGTTGATGTACATGCGTTTTTCGTAGTAATTTGGCGCGCTCCGCTGTATAGCGTATTATTGCCCGATAGCATTGTTTTGAGATAAATAAGTAGCTGTAGCCGAGTTATCTCGCATCGTGAAGCTATTAAATGGCTTAAAGAGGTGGAAAGAGTAAATATTATAATTTATAACATCACAATACGTGTGACATAACGTGTACATAATTCCGATAAGAGTTATTGGATTATTGATTTCCTTAGCAAGGTACTGTACGACTGAATTAGAGGTCGTGTTTGGATGTCATTTTAAAGTACCGTGAGTGCAAAGTTTAAACAATTCATATTTTCTATAAGCGATAATACAAGCACTGACGAGTACTAACTTGTCACACCTCCTCACATGTTGTATTTTTATTGACGAGCACAGTAAATTGGATTTAGTTGACATTATATACCGTACACGTACTAATGACATGCGCCTGAGTTCTTCTGAAATACACTAGCAGATGGGTTATTTGCGCGTAGCCACTAGAACGAACATGTAACTAACGATCGTGGATTGAAATTTAACGTATTATATTAGTACTGGAGACGTGACATGGCTAATCGTAAAGGCAAGGCTGTGTTATTTGGTCAAGTTAGCGTAACATCTCGCCACGCCAATATATATAAACGAGTGGCACAGTAGAACTACCCTGCAGAAATATTGAGACATGCTGTCTCTATAGCCGTCTACAATTGCGGAAGTGTTGCCGGTGCAGGATTTTGTGCACGAACTTATCTCTCGATTATATCCCATAAATGTTCCATGGAATCCACATCGGACGTTCTGGTTGGCCAAATCATTCACTCGAACTGTCCAGAATGTTCTTCAAACCAATCGTGAACAATTGTGGTCTGGTGACAAGGAGTAACGTCATCCATAAAAATTCCGTCGTTGTTTGGGAACATGAAGTCTAAGAATGGCTGCAAATGGACTCCAAGTAGCCGAACTACCCATTTTCAGTCAATGATTGGTTCAGCTGGACGAGAAGACCAAGTCTATTCCATGTAAACACAGCCCACACCATCAGCTTACACAGCGCCTTGTTGACAACTAGGGTCCACGGCTTCGTGGAGTCTCTGCCACACTCGAACCCGAGCAGCAGCTCTTACCGGCTGAAACTGGGATTTTCTGACAAGCACACGGTTTTCCAGTCGTCTAGGGTCCAAGCGATATGGTCAGGAGGTTAGGAGAGGGGCTGCAGGCAATGTCGCGCTGTTAGCGAAGACACTCGTCTGCTGCCACAGCGCATTAACACCGAATTTCGCAGCACTGTCTCAACAGATACGATCGTCGTACGTCCCACATTGATTTCTGAGGTTATTTCACGCAGTGTTGCTTATCTGTTAGCACTGACAACTTCGCTGTTGCTCTCGGTGATTAAGCGAGGGTCGTTGACCTCAGCGTTGTCCGTGGTGAGAGGTAATGCCGAAATTTGTATTTTCGCACACTCTTGACACTGTGGGTCTCAGAATATTGAATTCCTGAATGGTTTCCGAAATGAAATGTTCCCTGCATCTAACTCCAACTACCATTTTGCATTCAAATCTGTTAATTCCCGTCATGTGGCTATAGTCATATCGGACACCTTTTCACGTGAATCACCTGAATACAAATAACAGTTCCACCAACGCACTGTTCTTTTACACCTTGTTTATGCGATGCTACCGCCATCTGTAAATGCCTGAAAGACGACGAAACTGACGGTTTCGTCGACTTCTAACATTATCGATATTTGATACATAGATTATGTAGAATGATATGCAGATCGAATTAATTTGATTTGAAAATAGCGTATTCCTTTATTTTTATTAAAGAATATCCGATAGTGATAGCCAATACATTAAGTACTTGAAGGCGTTTTATTTCTTTAGAATTACGTTTGGCTGAGCTGGCAATTTATCAGACAGACATCACATCAACGTGGACCGAAGGGCACCATTAACTTAATGCAAGTTGTGAAAGGTGACGCCGGAACCAGGTAGGACAGTGTTCGCCGAAGGCTGTTGTGTGTACTGGACGCGATGAGGGGACACCGGCCGTGAGCTAACACAATGTAGACAGCAGATAACGCCACGGCTGTTCGGACAGCCGCTGAGGGTTCGTTGGAATACCGCGTGAAATGACCACTGCTCCCACGTTTCTAAAGCGGTTTTCTGACTGGAATTCGAGGGTAGGAAAAGGGAGAGAAGGAAACATAATAGGTGAATATGGATTGGGGGTAAGAAATGAAAGAGGAAGCCGTCTGGTAGAATTTTGCACAGAGCATAACCTAATCATAGCTAACACTTGGTTTACGAATCATAAAAGAAGGTTGAATACATGGAAGAATCCCGGAGATACTAAAAGTATCAGATACATTATATAATGGTAAGACAGAGATTTAGGAACCAGGTTTTAAATTGTAAGACATTTCCAGGGGCAGATGTGGACTCTGACCACAATCTATTGGCTGCGAACTGTAGATTGAAACTGAAGAAACTGCAAAAAGGTGGGAAGTTAAGGAGATGGGACCTGGATAAACTGATTAAACCAGAGGTTGTACAGAGTTTCAGGGAGAGAATAAGGGAACAATTGACAGGAATGGGGGAAAGAAATACAGTAGAAGAAGAATGGGTAGCTTTGAGGGATGAAGTAGTGAAGGCAGCAGAGGATCAAGTAGGTAAAAAGACGAGGGCTAATAGAAATCCTTGGGTAACAGAAGAAATATTGAATTTAATTGATGAAAGGAGAAAATATAAAAATGCAGTAAATGAAGCAGGCAAAAAGGAATACAAACGTCTCAAAAATGAGATCAAAAGGAACAGCAAAATGGCTAAGCAGGGATGGCTAGAGGACAAATGTAAGGATGTAGAGGCTTATCTCATTACGGGTAAGATAGATACTGCCCACAGGAAAATTAAAGAGATCTTTGCAGAAAAGAGAGCCTTTTGTATGAATATCAAGAGCTCAGATGGAAACCCAGTTCTAAGCAAAGAAGGGACATCAGAAAGGTGGAAAGAGCATATAGAGGGTCTATACAAGGGCGATGTACTTGAGGACAATATTATGGAAATGGAAGAGGATGTAGATGAAGATGAAATGGGAGATACGATACTGCGTGAAGAGTTTGACAGAGTACTGAAAGACCTGAGTCGAAACAAGGCCCTGGGAATAGACAACATTCCATTAGAACTACTGACGGCCTTGGGAGAGTCAGTCCTGACAAAACTCTACCATCTGGTGAGCAAGATGTATGAGACAGGCGAAACACCCTCAGACTTCAAGAAGAATATAATAATTCCAATCCCAAAGAAAGCAGGTGCTGACAGATGTGAAAATTACCGAACTATCAGTTTAATAAATCACGGATGCAAAATACTAACGCGAATTCTATACAGACGAATGGAAAAACTGGTACAAGCCGACCTCGGGGAAGATCAGTTTGGATTCCATAGAAATGTTGGAACACGTGAGTCAATACTGACCTTAAGACTTATCTTAAAAGAAGGATTAAGGAAAGGCAAACCTACGTTTCTAGCATTTGTAGACTTAGAGAAAGCTTTTGACAATGTTGACTGGAATACTCTCTTTCAAATTCTGAAGTTGGCAGGGGAAAAATACAGGGAGCGAAAGGCTATTTACAATTTGTACAGAAACCAGATGGCAGTTATAAGAGTCAAGGGGCATGAAAGGGAAGCAGTGGTTGAGAAGGGAGTGAGACAGGGTTGTAGCCTCTCCCCGATGTTATTCAATCTGTATATTGAGCAAGCAGTAAAGGAAACACAAGAAAAATTCGGAGTAGGTATTAAAATCCAAGGAGAAGAAATAAAAACTTTGAGGTTCGCCGATAACATTGTAATTCTGTCAGAGGCAAAGGACTTGGAAGAGCAGTTGAACGGAATGGACAGTGTCTTGAAACAAGGATATGAGATGAACATTAACAAAAGTAAAACGAGGATAATGGAATGTAGTCGAATTAAGTCGGGTGACGCAGAGGAAATTAAATTAGGAAATGAGACACTTAAAGCAGTAAATGAGTTTTTCTATTTGGGGAGCAAAATAACTAATGGTGGTCGAAGTAGAGAGGATATAAAATGTAGACTTGCAATGGCAAGGAAAGCGTTTCTGAAGAAGAGAAATTTGTTAACATCGAGTATAGATTTAAGTGTCAGGAAGTCGTTTCTGAAAGTATTTGTATGGAAGTGAAAAATGGACGATAAATAGTTTGGACAAGAAGAGAACAGAAGCTTTCGAAATATGGTGCTACAGAAGAATGCTGAAGATTCGATGGGTAGATCACATAACTAATGAGGAGGTACTGAATAGAATTGGGGAGAAGAGAAATTTGTGACACAACTTGACTAGCAGAAGGGATCGCTTGGTAGGACATATTCTGAGGAATCAAGGGTTCACCGATTTAGTATTGGAGGGCAGCGTGGAGGGTAAAAATCGTAGAGGGAGACCAAGAGATGAAAACACTAAACAGATTCAGAAGGATGTAGACTGCAGTAGGTACTGGGAGATGAAGAAGCTTGCACAGGATAGGGTAGCATGGAGAGCTGCATCAAACCAGTCTCAGGACTGAAGACCACAACAACAACAAGGTGGGCACAATGAGTCTTGGGCGGACAATGCAGAGAAGATGGCGCCAATTTGCCGATAGGAGAGCAATATACCTGTGGCCACTACGTAGGCTCTGTGAAAGCTACAGCTCTCTACAAAACATGACAGATGAGGTGTGAGGATTCTATAAATGTGATATTGCAACTTTCTCATCCCAAAAATACCTGTAGCTGCCCTGTCACACATATTAAGTAGTCAAGGATCTTAGTAGGGTCGTAGGAAACAACATGCTGTAACACAACAATGCGTTCCTTTGAGGCAGCAACGGGACAGAGCCAAAACAAATTCCTTTCTTAAGCTGTAGGCCTCTAGGCGCGAAAATGCGGGAATTTTTTTGGTCAGCTTGGTCTGACAAAGTAGTTTTGGAAAATTATTGAAACATTTGTCATTGGATGACTGTTCGTGAGAGGCTAGGACTGACTCTCGAAGAAGGGATGAATGTTATGAGGAAATACAGGAGGACCTAAGAACACTTCGTCTGGTGTAGTTAGAGAAACAGTCGGAATTCCGCTCGCAGAATTTGGTGTGAGAAGCAGTCATTTCACTTTGCAGCTCCAATTGGAGCATGCTGTAAAGTTTGCTTTAGGTAGCTTTTCAGGAAATGGTAAGACCTGCAATTGGCTTCGGCGTCTACAGGTCGCAATGTACTTAGTAAACGTTAGAGTGTTAATGATTAGGAGGAAGACACCGTTCTGCCATGCATAACTTTACGAACTCAAATTTTGACAATCACTATCGTCAGACTGCACAAACGGATCCGTGAGCTGATAATATAGTAACCTATCTGTTCATTGTCTTGAATCTCTGCCAACCTATGTTATTTGTAACTATTTAACGTTCTTGTGATAATTTGTCAGTGAATAGGAAGTTATTAAACATGTTCATGTCATACTTCAGTGTAACTACTGCACTTGTTTTAAATGAAGGTTTGTAATAATAAACAGAATGTATGGTGACGCTGAGTTTCATTATATACACAGGGTGTTACAAAAAGGTACGGTCAAACTTTCAGGAAACATTCCTCAAACACAAAGAAAGAAAATATGTTATGTGAACATGTGTCCGGAAACGCTTACTTTCCATGTTAGAGCTCATTTTATTACTTCTCTTCAAATCACATTAATCATGGAATGGAAACACACAGGAACAGAACGTACCAGCGTGACTTCAAACACTTTGTTACAGGAAATGTTCAAAATGTCCTCCGTTAGCGAGGACACATGCATCCACCCTCCGTCGCATGGAATCCCTGATGCGCAGATGCAGCCCTGGAGAATGGCGTATTGTATCACAGCTGTCCACAATACGAGCACGAAGAGTCTCTACATTTGGTACCGGGGTTGCGTAGACAAGAGTTTTCAAATGCCCCATAAATGAAAGTCAAGAGGATTGAGATCAGGAGAGCGTGGAGGCCATGGAATTGGTCCGCCTCTACCAATCAATCGGTCACCGAATCTGTTGTTGAGAAGAGTACGAACACTTCGACTGAAATGTGCAGGAGCTCCATCGTTCATGAACCACATGTTGTGTCGTACTTGTAAAGGCACATGTTCTAGCAGCACAGGTAGAGTATCCCGTATGAAATCATGATAACGTGCTCCATTGAGCGTAGGTGGAAGAACATGGGGCCCAATAAAGACATCACCAACAATGCCTGCCCAAACGTTCACAGAAAATGTGTTGATGGCGTGATTGCACAATTGCGTGCGGATTCTTGTCAGTCCACACATGTTGATTGTGAAAATTTACAATTTGATCACGTTGTACAGTACATACTGACGACACTAAAATGAGCTCTAACATGGAAATTAAGCGTTTCCGGATACATGTCCACATAACATATTTTCTTTATTTGTGTGTGAGGAATGTTTCCTGAAAGTTTGGCCGCACCTTTTCGTAACAACCTGTATATCTCTCCTGGTCACAAAATTAAATTACATGTCACTATTCCACCACTCCTTTGAAGTCTGTAGAGCCATAATTTAAAGTCAATTAAAAATAATTTTGTGTCATAGTTTACAGTCGTCATTGGGCATCTATATACTGATACAGGTTAATTACATAAAGGCGTGGCGGTGGGGTGGTGCAGCGCTTATCACTATCCCATGACTTCTCGCCTGTCTGTCGCCTGTCTGTCGCCGGTCCCTCATACTTGAGATCCGTGTGTGCGTTGGCGTTGTACATTTTGACATAGCGAACTCTAATGCAGTGATTCCCTATGCCTTTCTGCTCCAGTTATATACTTTCCCTACCGCAATACGTACAAGTGACGTCGCGAGGCATAATTCATTCTCGCAGTGGCAGTGTTCATAATCTTTTGCCTCATCACACTATATACACTATGTGATCAAAAGTATCCGGACACCTGGCTGAAAATGACTTACAAGTTCGTGGCGCCCTCCATCGGTAATGCTGGAATTCAATACGGTGTTGGCCCACCTTTAGCCTTGATGACAGCTTCCACTCCCGCAGGCATACGTCCAATCAGGTGCTGGAAAGTTTCTTGGGGAATGGCAGCCCATTCTTCACGGAATGCTGCACTGAGGAGAGGTATCGATGTAGGTCGGTGAGGCCTGGCACGAAGTTGGCGTTCCGAAACATCCCAAAGGTGTTCTACAGGATTCAGGTCAGGACTCTGTGCAGGCCAGTCCATTACAGGGACGTTATTGTCGTGCAACCAATCCGTCACACGCCGTGCATTATGAACAGGTGCTCGGTCGTGTTGAAAGATGCGATCACCGTCTCCGAATTGCTCTTCGACAGTAGGAAGCAAGAAGTGCTTAAAACATCAATGTAGGCCTGTGCTGTGATAGTGACACGCAAAACAACAAAGAGTGCAAGCCCCTTCCATCAAAAACACGACCACACCGTAACACTACTACCTCCGAATTTTACTGTTGGCACTACACACGCTCACAGATGACGTTCACCTGGCATTCGCCGTACTCACACCCTGCCATCGGATCGCCACATTGTGTACCGTGATTCGTCACTCCACACAAAGTTTTTCCACTGTTCAATCGTCCAATGTTTACGCTCTTTGCACCAAGCGAGGCGTCGTTTGGCATTTACCTGTGTGATGTGTGGCTTATGAGCAGCCGCTCGATCATGAAATCCAATTTTTCGCACCTCGCGCCTAACTGTCATAGAACTTGCAGTGGATCCTGATGCAGTTTGGAATTACTCTGTGATGGTCTGGATAGATGTCTGCCTATTATACATTATGATCCACTTTAACTATCGGCGGTCTTTATCAGTCAACAGACGAGGTCGGCCTGTGCCCTTCACTATCACATCGGAAACAGTGGACCTAGGGATGTTCAGGAGTGTGGAAATCTCGCGTACAGGCATATGACGCAAGTGACACCCAATCACCTGACCACGTTCGAAGTCCGTGAGTTCCGCAGAGATTTCTCTCGAGATTTCTAATGACTACTGAGGTCCCTGATATGGAGTACCTGTCAGTAGGTGGCAGCACAATGCCTCATATGAAAAACGTATGTTTTTGGGGGTGTTCGGATACTTTTGATCACATAGTGTTTATAGCCTCTAAATTTACTATACTCGGAATGAAATAACATGGTGATTGGCAGATTGTAGTAGTGGGTGGCAACATGCCGGTGTGCAGCTGGTCACGCTAACAAGGCTCTGCCTACTAATCAGGCGACGCAGCGAGCACGTGGCGCTCGAGAAAGAACTACTATTGGATGGCGGCTGGTCCCTACCACTCGACAAACTGAAACGTCAATCACGAAATTGTTGTATTCGGAGTATAGTTCTATATCATTTTGACAGGAATCTTGGGATGATCCACTGACCGTGAAATAAATTGACAATCATTTTCGTGATGGCTGGGTGTTGTGTGATGTCCTTAGGTTAGTTAGGTTTAAGTAGTTCTAAGTTCTAGGGGACTGATGACCATAGCTGTTAAGTCCCATAGTGCTCAGAGCCACAATCATTTTACATGTAGCCAAGTCATTGTCATTTGCCCCTAGATGGCAGATGTATTGTTAAACATTGTCTTCTAACTGAAATTGGCAAAAGATCAGATACTTTACAATCTCATGCACTATTCTCAGTTCTCGAAGTTTCCCAAAGCTGTATCTTTTAAATACGAGTATTTTAGACTTGAATTAAACATGACTGTAATGAACATCAATTGAAATGCACGAGTAACTCTCAATGAAGTGGCAAGATCAATAAAGGTGGCTGGAGACAGTTATTTGAATACTTCTGTTCAAAGCTGGATCTTAGAGGGTGCCAGGAAACAAGCATATATTTATGTGGTGCTTCCATTCTAGGCTCACTTACTATTACCTCCTAACTCTCGTTCGCTTCCTTGTAAAAGTCTACGGACTCTTTCTGCGTTTTGTTATTTTTTTATTGTCCTATCATAAGCATACATATTGGATGCATAGTTATGACTATATTACTTTTGAAATGATAATTAAATGGACACCCTAGCTGCAAACAGGCGTTGATGTACTTCATTGGGGACATGTTGAAAATGTGTGCCCCGACCGGGACTCGAACCCGGGATCACCTGCTTACATGGCAGACGCTCTATCCATCTAAGCAGGTATCCATGTAAGCAGGTGATCCCGGGTTCGAGTCCCGGTCGGGGCACACATTTTCAACATGTCCCCAATGAAGTACATGAACGCCTGTTTGCAGCTAGGGTGTACATTTAATTATCATTTCATTTCTAGCAAAGCTGCATGGTCACCCACGGTAACTGTTCTTTCGGGAACAGATACTACCGTCATGTATAGCTATATTACTTTTGCCCAAAACTTTGCCACTTCCAATGCATTTTCTACTCCTTGACGAAGTTCATCTTCTGTGCACAGGGTTGGACAAAGTCGGTGTTGAAGCATATGATGAACAGTCTGTTCCTCTCCACAGTCGCACTGAGTATCACCTTGATCAGTGACATTGGTGATTGTGAAATACAACGAAGGAGGCTCTCTGTCACCACAAAAAATATTCGTAAAAAAGGACTGACACCATGAATCCTGCAGGGCTGTTCATAAACCCTTAAGAGTATGAGGGGGTGGAGATCTCTTCTGAATAGAACGTTGCAAGGCATCCCAGACATGCTCAGTAACGCTAAGGTCTGGGGAGTCTGGTGGACAGCAGAAGTGTTCAGACTCAGAACCGTGTTCCTGGAGCCACTTCACACGTATGGGCTGTCGCATTGTCCTGCTGGAATTGCCCATGTCGGACGGAATGCGCAATGGACATTAATGGATGCAGGTGATCAGACAGGATGCTTACATAAGTGTCACCTGTCAGAGCCGTATCTAGACGTATCAGGGGTCCCATATCACTCCAACTGCACACGCCCCACATCATTACAGAGCCTCCACCAGCCTGAAGAGTCCCCTGCTGACATGAAGGCTCTATGGATTCTTGAGGTTGTATTCACATCAGTACACGTCCATCCGCTCGATACAGTTTCAAACGACACTCGTCCGACCAGGCAACATGTTTCCAGTCATCAACAGTCCGATGTCGGTGTTGATGGGTCCAGACGAGACATGAAGCTTTGTGTCGTCGAGTCATCAAGGATACACAAGTGGGCCTCCGGCTCCGAAAGCCCATATCGATGATGTTTCGTTGAATAGTTCGCACACTGACACCTGTTGATGGCCGAGCATCCAAATCAGCAGCAGTTTGCGGAAGGGCTGCACTTCTGTCACGTTGAACGATTCTCTTCAGGCGTCGTTGGTCCCGTTCTTGCAGGATATTTTTCCGGCCGCAGCGATGTCGGAGATCTGATGTTTTACCGAATTCCTAAAATTCACGGTACACTCGTGAAATGGTCGTACTGGAAAACCCCTACTTCATCGCTACCTCGGCGATGCTGTGTCCCATCGCTCTGGACCGACTATAACAGCACGTGAAACTCATTAACATCTTGATATCCCACCATTGTAGCAGCAGTAATTGACATTTGTTGTCTTATACAGGCGTTGTTGACCGCAGCTCCGTATTCTGCCTGTTTACATTTCTCTGTATTTGAGCCGGCCGGGGTGGCCGAGCGGTTCTAGGCGCTACAGTCTGGAACCGCACGACCGCTACGGGCGCAGGTTCGAATCCTGCCTCGGGCATGGATGTGTGTGATGTCCTTGGGTTAGTTAGGTTTAAGTAGTTCTAAGTTCTAGGGCACTGATGACCTCAGAAGTTAAGTCCCATAGTGCTCAGAGCCATTTGAACCTCATAATCCTCTGTAGCAAGCACCAAGAGGGCAACAGCTTCCTACGGTAAAGTTTTTACTTTCCTCGAAGATGGTTTCCGCTAAGAAGAAATATAGGGATCTGTTCCCATATTTTTCACGCAAGGAGACTTTCGGGAAAAGCTTAGGCGCTATTGCCTTATTAACTTGTTTGTTGATTCCTGCGCGTCTTCGGACAGATAACCTGTTCTTTAAAGTGTTGAAGTAATTATGTGCAGTCCGTGGATCAACAATCTGTGGACACCTGTTGGCACATTGTACCATGAGTACTATTTGTCATAATGCCTGGCTTTTGTAATGACGTAGCTTCGAAATTTTTCGACGTCAGTTTCTATTTTCTTAGTATAAATAACGCCATTTTGCAACTGTCGCTTAAAAATGGTGCAAACGCCGGAGTTGTCGGCTAAGTAACAGAATTTTAAGGCTGATTCGCGTTGATAATAGTACGTACTTAAGGGCGGGATGAAACAGAAGGCGGAATATCCTGGAATCTAAAGGTTACTTCTTTCTATCGCTCGCGTTTTACAATTTCCTTGCTTGAGTTCAGGTGAGAAGTTAATTAACAGAAATAAATTGTTAATTAATGTTTAAATAATGAAATAAGTGTTCGTAATTGAGTACATACCTTCTGGAATAGCCTCCATTTTAAAAAAATTTCGGTCTGATTTCGCTGAACATAAATATTTCACTAACGACGCAGTACTTTTACAGCCCGGCTAGCTCTGCGCGGAGCTGACAAATGAATGATGCGTTGGCCCTGAAAATTCAAGCTTCGGAAGTAACAGCTGACCGCTTCTAAGACCAGGATTCAATATTCATAACATTACTCTAGCCAACCTACTAAACGAAACTTCTTAAGTCGGAACTTTTTTAAAAACCTATAGCCACTTTTTCGGGATTCTGGCCCAGTGTATACCGTTAGGACAAATCACTATCAACAGTACACTGCGGTCTCCGATTTACTCATAACGAATGGGTTCTAGTCTGTTAGTCCACCGCCAATACTAAAAGTCTCTTCCTGCGCTACATGTCGAATCTGGTCGTATGCAGCCAAGTCTTTCCTAAGTGACTGAGACAAAGTGCTTAAAGGGAAGTAACCTCGTTGTGGTCATCGTGTACGTAGCTTCAACAAGTCACACTCCTGTACTGTGTGCGGAAACGGCAGCAGGCTACCTGGAAAGGTCATGCGCACAATGAGCTGGGTAAATGCCTTGCCTTTACGTGCGGCCTAGAAGCTGAGATTCGATACTAGGTCTGCTGATAACACGGCTCCACTACCCGCTGCACGTCGTAAATTCACAGCACGGAACTCGCAGCTCCGCAAGAGGACGCAAAATACGAGCAAAATATTGCAACAAATAAAAGCATTCTTAACAATTTGAATACCAAATTCAGTACCTCTACTTCGTTTCTGATTATTTAGTACACTTCTACAGGGTGTTGCGAAACTATTCGTTCAAATTAATTCAGGATATAGAGAACAACAAAACAAATACATTTAGTTATGGTAAATGTGGTATCTGACGGCAGAGTGTGATACTAGTTTAGCATGCTCAGCGGCATTCACAGGAACCGCCAGAATACGCGACTATTGGCCTGTATGCACGCGCCGGCCGCGGTGGTCTCGCGGTTCTAGGCGCGCAGTCCGGAACCGTGCGACTGCTACGGTCGCAGGTTCGAATCCAAAAAATGGTTCAAATGGCTCTGAGCACTATGGGACTAAACATCTATGGTCATCAGTCCCCTAGAACGTAGAACTACTTAAACCTAACTAACCTAAGGACATCACACAACACCCAGCCATCACGAGGCAGAGAAAATCCCTGACCCCGCCGGGAATCGAACCCGGGAACCCGAGCGTGGGAAGCAAGAACGCTACCGCACGACCACGAGATGCGGGCAGGTTCGAATCCTGCCTCAGGCATGGATGTGTGTGATGTCCTTAGGTTAGTTAGGTTTAAGTAGTTCTAAGTTCTAGGGGACTTATGACCACAGCAGTTGAGTCCCATAGTGCTCAGAGCCATTTGAACCATTTTGTATGCACGCAGTACGTTATAGGATCATTGATTCGTGTCCTTTCGAAGATGCCTGGCATGTCCGCTATGACACCAGCAGCAATGGCAATTCCAGCGACGAGGTCTTCTGTTTCCACAACGGTTTGGAACACCAACTATTTCGTCTGCCCCCAGAGGAAGAAATCCGACATGCAAGGCCACGTAACATTTGTGGGCAGGCCGCATGGTCACCTCGACCAACCCATCGAACCTATCGATTCCCGACGGTGGCTCTCAGATGATTCCTCACAGCAATACTGTAATGGGCTGGCGCCCCATCGTGCTGAAAGTACATCCGTTGTCTAAGACTCAAAGGTTTATCCTCCAGTAGTTCTGGAAACACATATTCCACGAAGATGCGATATCTTCGTCCATTGATGCGAAATGGAAGAATATATGGTCCAATAAACCTGTTACCGAGAATGCCGGGTCACACATTATCACCAAATGGCTGTTGATGAGCACGAGGTCGAGTATCTCTTACAGCCATATGAGCCCATATATGCGAACTATGGATAATTGAATGTCAGTACCCATTCCCAATCAGCGCTACCGACGCAATAGCTTATGTCAATACCACCAACAAAATGTTGCCTAACATTAGACGATTCCTTTAGAGACCGTACGTTCCTTATTGAAACACATATCCAGAAAAGAAATTAGTACACACGAAAAGACGACGTCGATTTTGATCCTATGACGGCGTATGCCACCAGGGGATAGTAGATGTACTGATAATGGCTTCAACATCGCCCGCCAACATATAGTTTAGTGGCATAGCTACCAGATCGCCATCTGTGTCTACCCTTTAATAGGGACTGCTCACAGGCAGAAGAATCAGTGTGGTGCAAACGTGTGAGGCACTCGTGCTGCCTACAGCCAACTGAGCGAGTTTGAAAGGGATCAAATTGTGGACTTCCGAGTGGTGGGCTCATCCTTTCGGAGAATGGCCACACAGGTTGGACATGCTTAGTCAGTTTTTCAACGACGCTAGTATAAGTGATCATGTGAACATTTTCACGCCCACAGACGATGTCCTGGATGTTCCACGCAGAACAGATGACCGTCAGAATCGTCGTATCGTAACGGTGGCAGTGGCAGTTCGTACACTTACTCTAGCACGGATAAGAGGGCATTTGAGCCCGGACGTGTAAACACGAATGGTTGCGAACCGGTTATTAGCAGTGGGACTACAGTCATGCACATATCTAGCCTAACTTGCACTCACGCCCTAGTACCAAAGTGCACAGTTTGACTTGTGCCGTCAGGGCTCACTTGTGGGGTGAAATGGCGCACCGATGTCTTCAGTGACGAAAGCGGATTCTGTCTGCACGCAAGTGATGGTCGTTTGAGCGTACGACGTAGACCTGGTGAGCGCTGCCTCGTAGAGTGCATTCGTCCAAGACAGACTGGTCCCACCCCAGGCCTTATGGTCTCTAGAGGAACGGAGGGTTCCAAATGATTGGAAAAGAGCACAGGTAGTCCCAGTCTTCAAGAAGGGTCGTCGAGCAGATGCACAAAACTATAGACCTATATCTCTGACGTCGATCTGTTGTAGAATTTTAGAACATGTTTTTGCTCGAGTATCATGTCGTTTTTGGAAACTCAGAATCTACTATGTAGGAATCAACATGGATTCCGGAAACAGCGATCGTGTGAGACCCAACTCGCTTTATTTGTTCATGAGACCCAGAAAATATCAGATACAGGCTCCCAGGTAGATGCTATTTTTCTTGACTTCCGGAAGGCGTTCGATACAGTTCCGCACTGTCGCCTGATAAACAAAGTAAGAGCCTACGGAATATCAGACCAGCTGTGTGGCTGGATTGAAGAGTTTTTAGCAAACAGAACACAGCATGTTGTTATCAATGGAGAGACGTCTACAGACGTTAAAGTAACCTCTGGCGTGCCACAGGGGAGTGTTATGGGACCATTGCTTTCACAATATACACTCCTGGAAATTGAAATAAGAACACCGTGAATTCATTGTCCCAGGAAGGGGAAACTTTATTGACACATTCCTGGGGTCAGATACATCACATGATCACACTGACAGAACCACAGGCACATAGACACAGGCAACAGAGCATGCACAATGTCGGCACTAGTACAGTGTATATCCACCTTTCGCAGCAATGCAGGCTGCTATTCTCCCATGGAGACGATCGTAGAATTGCTGGATGTAGTCCTGTGGAACGGCTTGCCATGCCATTTCCACCTGGCGCCTCAGTTGGACCAGCGTTCGTGCTGGACGTGCAGACCGCGTGAGACGACGCTTCATCCAGTCCCAAACATGCTCAATGGGGGACAGATCCGGAGATCTTGCTGGCCAGGGTAGTTGACTTACACCTTCTAGAGCACGTTGGGTGGCACGGGATACATGCGGACGTGCATTGTCCTGTTGGAACAGCAAGTTCCCTTGCCGGTCTAGGAATGGTAGAACGATGGGTTCGATGACGGTTTGGATGTACCGTGCACTATTCAGTGTCCCCTCGACGATCACCAGTGGTGTACGGCCAGTGTAGGAGATCGCTCCCCACACCATGAGGCCGGGTGTTGGCCCTGTGTGCCTCGGTCGTATGCAGTCCTGATTGTGGCGCTCACCTGCACGGCGCCAAACACGCATACGACCATCATTGGCACCAAGGCAGAAGCGACTCTCATCGCTGAAGACGACACGTCTCCATTCGTCCCTCCATTCACGCCTGTCGCGACACCACTGGAGGCGGGCTGCACGATGTTGGGGCGTGAGCGGAAGACGGCCTAACGGTGTGCGGGACCGTAGCCCAGCTTCATGGAGACGGTTGCGAATGGTCCTCGCCGATACCCCAGGAGCAACAGTGTCCCTAATTTGCTGGGAAGTGGCGGTGCGGTCCCCTACGGCACTGCGTAGGATCCTACGGTCTTGGCGTGCATCCGTGCGTCGCTGCGGTCCGGTCCCAGGTCGACGGGCACGTGCACCTTCCGCCGACCACTGGCGACAACATCGATGTACTGTGGAGACCTCACGCCCCACGTGTTGAGCAATTCGGCGGTACGTCCACCCGGCCTCCCACATGCCCACTATACGCCCTCGCTCAAAGTCCGTCAACTGCACATACGGTTCACGTCCACGCTGTCGCGGCATGCTACAAGTGTTAAAGACTGCGATGGAGCTCCGTATGCCACGGCAAACTGGCTGACACTGACGGCGGCGGTGCACAAATGCTGCGCAGCTAGCGCCATTCGACGGCCAACACCGCGGTTCCTGGTGTGTCCGCTGTACCGTGCGTGTGATCATTGCTTGTACAGCCCTCTCGCAGTGTCCGGAGCAAGTATGGTGGGTCTGACACACCGGTGTCAATGTGTTCTTTTTTCCATTTCCAGGAGTGTATATAAATGACCTAGTAGATAGTGTCGGAAGTTCCATGCGGCTTTTCGCGGATGATGCTGTAGTATACAGACAAGTTGCAGCATTAGAAAATTGTAGCGAAATGCAGGAAGATCTGCAGCGGATAGGCACTTGGTGCAGGGAGTGGCAACTGTCCCTTAACATAAACAAATGTAATGTATTGCGAATAAATAGAAAGAAGGATCCTTTATTGTATGATTATATGATAGCGGAACAAACACTGGTAGCAGTTACTTCTGTAAAATATCTGGGAGTATGCGTGCGGAACGATTTGAAGTGGAATGATCATATAAAATTAATTGTTGGTAAGGCGGGTACCAGGTTGAGATTCATTGGGAGAGTGCTTAGAAAATGTAGTCCATCAACAAAGGAGGTGGCTTACAAAACACTCGTTCGACCTATACTTGAGTATTGCTCATCAATGTGGGATCCGTACCAGATCGGCTTGACGGAGGAGATAGAGAAGATCCAGAGAAGAGCGGCGCGTTTCGTCACAGGGTTATTTGGTAACCGTGATAGCGTTACGCAGATGTTTAATAAACTCAAGTGGCAGACTCTGCAAGAGAGGCGCTCTGCATCGCGGTGTAGCTTGCTCGCCAGGTTTCGAGAGGGTGCGTTTCTGGATGAGGTATCGAATATATTGCTTCCCCCTACTTTTACCTCCCGAGGAGATCACGAATGTAAAATTAGAGAGATTAGAGCGCGCACGGAGGCTTTCAGACAGTCGTTCTTCCCGCGAACCATACGCGACTGGAACAGGAAAGGGAGGTAAAAAAATGGTTCAAATGGCTCTGAGCACTATGGGACTCAACTGCTGTGGTCATAAGTCCCCTATAACTTAGAACTACTTAAACCTAACTAACCTAAGGACAGCACACAACACCCAGCCATCACGAGGCAGAGAAAATCCCTGACCCCGCCGGGAATCGAACCCGGGAACCCGGGCGTAGGAAGCGAGAACGCTACCGCACGACCACGAGATGCGGGCAAGGGAGGTAATGACAGTGGCACGTAAAGTGCTCTCCGCCACACACCGTTGGGTGGCTTGCGGAGTATAAATGTAGATGTAGATGTAGATGTAGAAAGGGTCCTGTAGCCACCGTTCATTAGTCCGGTAGCATTTTCACTAGCATTTCTCTTTCTTTTCCTTGTTTCTCTTTCCTCATAACTCTCATAGTGGTGTGATTGAATGAATGTGGTTGTGTTCACGTACCTAGACGGTGGCGTAGTCTGCTGCAGAAAGTCTGCGATAGTCATACAGATTCAGCAGCAGTTGTACAGAATAGCCAACTCTCGTAGTGGTCAAGTAGGCAAAGAGGTTTGCGTTACTTGTGAGAAATCCACCTGCGTTATGTTGGTAGCGGAAATGGCATCTTTGGGTTTTCCGGTTGTAATGGTACTTGAATTACGTAACCATTACGGCACCTCACCTGAACCTCTCGATACCAGTAATATTCTACTGTGTTTCTGTAAAGTACTTGACATATTTCTGAGAGAACATTCAGATTTGATTTCATTTGTGATATATCGATATGTTTATGTTGCAGTGATATTATTCTTATGTGTATTCTTTCTTTTGTCACTATGATTTTTGACGTACTTGTAACTCTGATTTTTGGGCGCGTAAGCGATTATTAGTTGTTAGAGAGAGTCGGACCTTGAAAAAGTCAAGTCTTGGATGTCACGTTGGAAAGACGCATATTGTAGCCAGTTTATAAAATGTGAACTTTAACAGTGAGGAAGATGTTTTCAAGTATGTTTTGTATTGTGAAGTGATGTTTTGTGTGTTACGTGCTATCGCAACAAAAGCAATAAAAAAGAAGTGTAACTTAAATTCGGAGTGCTGATTATTTTTTTACATCATCATTGTGCTAACTTTGAAAGGTTTAATCTTCAAGAATGGTTTGTGAAACGCATCTACAAAACTTTCGAATATAGCAGAATAAAACCTAGGCCTCTTTGCATCCGAGCTTGGAATCATCACCACCTAGATTTTCGACGATTGAGCCATGATTTTACAACGAGACCAGCGTTGGAAACACGAAAAGATGAGTGCCTAGTTTATTCATTATTACATGAAATGACTTTAATAACTGTGCTCTAATGACACCTGCCACATAATAACTTTGTTGTTGCCCGAAAATGCAGTATTTAGCAGCGTGAGCAACACCACAATCATTATTAAATTTTGACCTTTGTTGTGGCAGGGTTGTTAGACGATCCACGCGGAGCGTGTAGGAGGCTGGAGAAGAAAAAGGGAGGCAGTCTGCCGCCGGTACGGGAAGCGTCCACAGCTGTGCTCCAGTCGAAGAAGGGTGACTTAGACTGACCGCGTGGCGCGTTGTTACTTGGCGAGAGGAGAGCTGTTAGCTTTTCGTCTCGCATTGCAACTCTGAAAGACTGCTTTGCCTTGTCGCAGCAAGGAATGCAAAACTTTGGCAGATTTTTCTTTTAGAAAATTGCTATAGGAGACTTGGATCCACCGGAAGAGCGCCACACAAAGATGTCGATAAGAAGTGAGCACTCGCTCCTGTATGAATGTCTGTCTGCCTTCAGCTGTGCCTCTATAAGCCTTCATTTTTCTAAATATTTATAGCTTTGCCTTCTCGTAAATTTTCCTTGCTTTATGTATCTTTCGTCCGTGGGGAGCCGACCACGTGGTTGAACATTAGAGTTTGTTGGGCTACCGTCATCACTAACTGTCCGATCTCATGTTTGTTTTAAAGAATGTTAACTGTTCATGATTGTGTGATGTGATATTGTCGCACCTTGGCCACGATACCTAGAAATTGCGTCTCCACAAACCACGTGGGCACGCGGGTGTGCTGCGAAACGTGTACCGTTTCACGAGTTATTGCGATCAGTTATCAGGCAACAGCAGTTGTATGAATGATTCACACCAATGATTTTAGGTGTAGATGATAACGGTGAATGTATCGGTGCTTTTCTTTAATGTTTTAGGAATTAATGTTATCAGGAATTGTGTACATGCCTCACATCCATATCTTAGGAATAAATGATTTTATCCACAATTTTCTCTTGTACTCCGAGGTTACGTTTTTGCACCTAAGACACTCACCTCATAGCTTTCCCGTTAGCACATCCAACGCGTTTCCTTACGCACAGGTACAGTGATTATTTTCCCCTTTTATTTTAAAACAAATGCTTTAGATTAAGTCTTATTTTGAGGTGTGTTGGTGGGAGCTGATCTTATGCATAGTGTCCATGCATTTTCTATTTTATTTTAAATGTTTCATTCTCGTGAACAGTGCACGGGCAATACTATTAATTACATCGCAATCTCTATGAGCGATATCACGACATATGCATTTTTATGAGTTTTTGGTCTGTGATCAAATTAATTTATTTTCCGACTCGGCCAAACCTTTGATTAGTTGTATGGTTAGAGTCGGTGGCGACCCTAATCTTCTCAAGTTAACTTCACAAGCAATAAGTATTTCCATTCCCAATAATAACGTAATAACCCGTAGAAACAGGTTAGTTACACTGGGATGCGATAAACTACGACTCTCGTTCACCTTTGGCGTTTCTGGAGGGGATGGTAACCAGCGCTCGGTTAGTGCAGAATGTTGTCAGACCCGCTCTTTTGCCGTTCTTGCAATAGCAAGGTGAAGTGTTGTTCCAACAGGATAATGCCCGCCCACACACTGCCCGTGGAACTCATCGTGCTCTGCAAGATGTGCAGTAACTTAACTGGTCATCACAATCTCCAGACTTGTCTTCAGCCCAGCAAATCTGGGATATGACAGAACAAGAAGTGATTCGTGCGATTCGTCAACCAACAACTCTTACAGAACTACGTGAACAGGCCGAAAAGACTTGGCATAATTAATCCCCATCCCTACAATCGACACGATGCCAGATTCAGCGTCTACACTGCCGCCTTTGGAGGCTACATTATTATGGATGTTCCAGCATGAGTCGATACCTGGTACCTCACAATGGCTTATGCTATTGATCTGGAAATGGAAACATTTCATGTACTCTACATGCACTGTTGCAACAATAAATCTTGAGTGAATTGGAAACCTCTAAAAGACTGTACTAATTTTTTTCCCGACAATGTACACTCGACAGCAAAAAAAGTGGGTCACCTCTGAATTCCAACGTGTAGGCTGCACCTGAATGTATGAAACCAACAAAGCATATCTGTGTTGCACATAGTCGCAACCCTCCACAGTACAGTCGTTGTAAGATACACAATGGGTACCGCTAGAGACTACTAGAGAACGCCAGTCTTTATGACAGTCCGTCCAGGTGTAAAGTAAAACCACGATAGTACAGAAGAGATCAGACAGTCCTTAACGTTTGTAAACTAAACTTAATTACAATAAGTGACATTTCAAATGTTATGGGACAACTAGTTTTGTCACATAAATCGTTCAGTAATCCTTAGGCACAATTAAATATTTGGAACAGTATATGGACTTATAAAGTTGTATGGCAATTGGAAACAAGTTATTTGCTGTCTGAAAGGATTACCCAACACATGCTGAACGTCGTTCAATGTTCAACGGGGAGTGATTTTGCATCAACTTTATGTAATACTAAGGAGTTTAAAAAAAAGTGATTAACGGCGGCAACCACTCTACGGAAATCCCGACATTAACAGCGAATCACAAGTAATATCATTGTTCACATTACTCATCGACAGTTACTTGTACACGAAGTTGTACTTTAAATGACATGACCAACGTCTTCGTTCTGTATCCGGATGCAAACCCAGAACGTAAATGACTGGGTGTTGTGTGATGTCCTTAGGTTAGTTAGGTTTAAGTAGTTCTAAGTTCTAGGGGACTGATGACCATAGATGTTAACACCCAAAGTGCTTAGAGCCATTTTGAACCAGAACGTAAAGCCATTGTTAACCATCGAGACTCGATCACTAGGCAGAAAGAGACGTCAAATATTGACGTTTGCACCAGTATCAGTTATCACTTCTCAACTTGAACATAAATGACGGTAATGTTTGTACGAAAGCAGGAACCCTAACATGACAATTACCTTCTTGATAATTATCCTCGAAAGACGTTGTATAGTGTTGCATTGTCAAGGAATAAAGGATGCACATGTTTAAAATTGAAATGCCATCATGTAATGCTGGGGACAAGGATGCGAACCCAGCACCTATTCGGATTGTTGAATAAGTACGTAAAATCAGAATGTAGATATCACAGTTTGTCACCAGTAGTGGGGTTGGAACCTTAAATGACGACTGAAGTTGTATTGCCTGACCGGGATTCGAACCCGGCGCCTACCGCCGTCGTTGTCTAACCAGGAACAGACGAGAAATGTCCAATGTTGGTTCACCATCAGCGAGGTGTGCACACGTTTAACTAGAAATAAGGTGACGAAAACGTCTATGTTGACTGAGAGTCGAACGCTGCACACATGGTTATGAAGACACGTTAATAATCAACTTCATATTCAGCAGTAGCTAGGAGTAGCATGTTTAGTTGCAAACCTTAAGGCCTTACTCATCCCTAGTAACGTGTTGCCTAATATCTGCGATATCATGATGTTAATTTACAAGTGGATTGACTGCTGTAAAGAGCAATGTTCTCTAGTAGTCGTGTATCATTGAGATGTAAATGAAGTGCCTCAGCAGAAAGTAATTTCCGTCGTGCAGCACGTATTGTTTCAGAGACACTGAGAACATGTTATAAGTGCACAAAACGTGTATTATATACTAAGTATATACTATTATTTGGATAAGCTGCCGCCAAACCTGTTTACTTTTACATTCCGCTCAGTTGTCGTGGTTGAATACAGGTTTTCTTAAGGCTACATCTAATGCACAGCGCTTACAAGAAAGTATAGTTTCCTGTGTCATGCTATTGCTAGCTAGGTGAAATATTTTGTGGTAGCTATGATTAAAATGAATGTATTTTTGAAAGTATTGTTCGTCAAATATTTGAATAAATCGTCAACTGTAGGTGTGCCTGCACATGTTATAGCATAATAGCTGTAGCTGCGTTAGTTTGTACTACAGACTTGGGTAGATTAGGTGTAACTTTTGATCCTTCAAGGGGTGATCGTGGCCATACGGCCAGGGTCTGTACTAGCAGCGGCTCGCGAGCTACGGGCCAGCCAGGCTGGCCGAGGCGAGACGGAAGTGAGCGATCTGGCGGTGGCGTTGGGGGGCCAACAGCCCGGGACGAGCCAGCACGGCTGCGCCGCATGCCTCTGCCTCTGCCGCTCCGTTTGACGTAAATATGTTTACCTCCTCTCCTGGAATCAGTATAAGAGCGGCAAGCAGAAATACACATCAGGCTGTCTGCCGTAATGGCTCACTGGGAGAGGTCTATTCGAGGTAGAGTCAAAAAATGGTTCAAATGGCTCTGAGCACTATGGGACCTATCATCTGAGGTCATCAGTCCCCTAGAACTTAGAACTACTTAAACCTAACTAACCTAAGGACATCACACACATCCATGCCTGAGGCAGAATTTGAACCTGCGACCGTAGCGGTCGCGCGGTTCCAGACTGAAGCGCTTAGAACCGCTCGACCACTTCGGCCGGCCGAGGTAGAGTCGTCGATCTCATTGAGGAAGGAGGATGTTCCATCAAAGAAGCTGGCAGGCGGTATGGCGTACCACATACCACTGCACCGAGATGGTGGATGTCTGCCTTGAAAGAGGCACCACCAACAGGGCTCCTGGCTCGGGCAGGAAGAGAGTGATCTGACAGAAGGAAGACAAGGACCTAGTGTCTAGGAGCAGAGAAAATCCCTTTCTGAACGCGAAGCAGTTGCGGCGGGAGATCAACTTCCCCGGCTCCAGTGGCACGATTCGCCGAAGGCTGAGTGACCCTAAACTGCATGCACGACGATCCGCCGTGAATCAAGAGCTCAGCGAAGACAACGTTTTATACCAGCTAGCATTTGCGGAGCTCCATCTGAGGGCGTCGTGGGACAACGTCATTTTCACCGATGAGAAGGTGTTTTCCACCAATAACGACGGTCCACGAATCGTTTACAGGCCGCAAGGGACTCGCCATCGACGTGAATATGTAACCACGACGAGAAGAAGTGGCCGGCTATCTGTTACCTGCTGGGGTTGGAATTCTCCGAGAGGGGCAGGAATTCATCACAGGACAGAAGGAACTCTGGACAGCGCGCAGTACGCCCACATATTGGAAAATGTGATGCTTCCGTCAGTGCGAATGCTGTACGCAGAAGGGGACGTCACATTGGAAGAGGACCATTCTCCCATTCACAAGTCTGCATTTGTTCAGCACGTATTGTCTTTACTCTCTCCCAAATCCATGATTGGCGTCAACGTCATGGACTGGCCGCCACGGGCGGCTGATATGAACTCCATGGAAAACATGTGGGCTGAGGTCGCCAGAACATTAACAGAGAACTGGCCACGAAACCAACCAACGACTGCGGACGCTCTTTGGGACTGCGTCCTGGAAGCCTGGGAGGAAGTTGCTTCTTCAGGCTGATACGTCCGACGGCTTATACATTCTATGCCAAGACGCGTGATAGAAGTACAAAATAATGAAGGATTCTGGATAAAATATTAGAGTTCTTAAAATGTTTTGTTATGTCTTCTTTTTCGTCATTTTTCCTCAAAATTCAAATGGCTCTGAGCACTATGGGACTTAACTGCTGAGGTCATCAGTCCCCTAGAACGTAGAACTACTTAAACCTAACTAACCTAAGGACATCACACACATCCATGCCCGAGCCAGGATTCGAACCTGCGACCGTAGCGGTCGCGCGGTTCCAGACTGTAGCGCCTAGAACCGCTCGGTCACTTCGGCCGGCCATTTTTCCTCATTGGAAGCTAGTGGAAAATCGCGTGGCAACAGAAAAGACACAATATGGGTTAGCTTTCCTTTGAGTTGCCCTTTTAATTCAAGTGGGTTTCTTTTGAATATACAGTTTGTTAAGTATTCTATTTTGATTTCATTTATACCATGTCTACATACTTACAAACTAATCAGCGTAGATGGACTCTGTCACAGTAGTTTTTGTTATTTCAAATACGTATCTCTCTTCCCCTCCATCCATGAATACACCCTCCGTCCTCCACACAATACGCCAACGATTTCATATTATGTTTACTCGCCGCGCGGGATTAGCCGAGCGGTCTTAGGCGCTGCAGTCATGGACTGTGAGGCTGGTCCCGGCGGAGTTTCGAGACCTCCCTCGGGCATGGGTGTGTATGTTTCTCCTTAGGATAATTTCGGTTAAATAGTGTGTAAGATTAGGGACTGATGACCTTAGCAGTTAAGTCCCTTAAGGTTTCACTCACATATGAACATTTATGTTTACTCGTTGTTAATATCTCTTCTATTCTCTCTCATACTCTCTCTCTCTCTCTCTCTGTCACTATCGCCGCAAGTGCCCTTCTATTACACTCCCCCAAAACTTCGTAAACAAATCTAGCGGTTTCCAATGACGCTACATTTTCTCTTTTAATTGCTGCTGTCTTTACTCTCTATCATTCCTCTCACCACCTATGAAACCGTATTCGTTGATCTCCCCTTCCCTGTAACCCATTCTTCGTTCTGAGAACAGTCCTTCCTTATCTCTCCGTCCCAAGATAAAACGAACTGTGGCACACGTCTAACTAAGCAATACTTTGCAAGCATTTCACGCTTATATTTTGCACTTCTGCACTTCTATCCATTCCCAGATCCCGCCCTCCTTCCTGTTACGCGTCCCTTGACATCTGCATCTACATCTAAATGAGTACTCTGCAATTCATAATTATGTGCTTGGCAGGGGGTTCTGTGGTCTGGTGGATTAATCTTGTATTGAGGTGTAAAACGTGTAGGTTCACATCTCACGTCGGGCGTAAATTTTTAACACACACAAGTAGCTCTCCTTCACCCCTAGTAACGCCAAGTGCAGAACGCCAGTAAGCTCCGTAGTTCAATATCCGCAGTAAAGATAACATCCCTTCGCTGCCGACTGGGCGTTCGTTTGAGCTGTGACAGATGGAGAAACCCCGTAAGGCAGAGACTCTGTCACCAGCAAGCCGTCGTAAACTAGAAAAAGTATTTAATTTTATTGAACCAATGGCCATGTAAGTTCACAAGGGTCTTACTTGATTTGAAACTGAGACGTTGAAAATTGTGGTGCTGGACTGAGATTAGAATTCGATTTCACTATGTTCCCGAAGATTGCAAACTCTTCTAGGCGTCCTCGAAAGGCACCTATCTGGTTTCGAATCCTGATCAGCACAAAATATTCATTATTTCATTTCAAGCCCTAGCATGTGCACTCCGAACTACTGGTGAAAAATAGTTGCATTTTGAACGTCTCTTCGTGCGTTGTCAGCTGTAAGATGTTCGTTTCAACTCACAGCCACATGATGAGCGTTTTATCACAACATTACAAGATCAAACGTTTCCTTACATCTTTTCAAGTTCAAACATTCCTCTCCATCCTACTGGTGAAAACGGATTTGGGTTTGACGTTGTGTTCGTTGCGATCACCAAACACATGTTGTGGATTCAACTTCTAGCCAGCAGAGTATTTTCCATCACATCATTGACAGTACAAACATGCCATTCATAGCTATTATTTGAAAAGAATTTTAAAGTTAACGTTTCTTCATGACCACGTGTGCGGGGTTTGAATTCCATTCACCACAGATCTTTTCGTCGCCTGATGTCTAGCTAAACATGCGCCCACCTCGCTACTGCTCAACGAACAACAGCTTTTTATCGTCTGTTCCTGGCTAGAAAACGACGGTGCTAGATGCTGGGCTCGAATCCCAGTCAGGCAAAAACAATTCTATCGTCAGTTAAGGTTCCAGCATTTCGCTAGTGGTGAAAACATTTGATATTTAACTTCTGATTTTATGTACAGTCGTGCACAAAGGTATCCGAACGACCTGAATTGCATTTCACCTGATTCCCATGCGACCTACATAACGCAGCTGTCTAGCAGGTCCTCTAATCGCTCCTTGGTACAGTCGTTTGACTATTGAAAATGGTTCCAACAAGTCACCACTAGAAAACACTGCTTTCTATCGCAATAACTCAGGATGTAAAGTAATACCACGATACTAAAAATATCAGGGAACACCTCATCACGGGTAAGACTGTCCTTAAGGCTTGTAAGCTCGCATTTATTGCAATAACTGACATACCTGAAATGTTAGCACTCTCATTATTACGTCAGATAGGTAATGCACTTAGTAAGTTCGTCGTATTCATGATTTCCTCTTCAAAGTAACCTTGCCATACTTGTTATTTAACACAAAATGTCATTAAAAATTTACGTTATTCACGAGCATCTAGTTGAGAATATGTATGAACTTCAAGTGCCACGACGAACCGCCTCGTTCTGCATATGGATTCAAACCCAGGTCACGCAGGCTAGGCCGCGGTGGCCGTGCGGTTATAGACACTTCAGTCCGGAACCGCGTGACTGCTACGGTCGCAGGTTCGAATCCTGCCTCGGGCATGGATGTGTGTGATGTCCTTAGGTTAGTTAGGTTTAAGTAGTTCTAGGTTCTAGAGGACTGATGACCTTAGATGTTGAGTCCCATAGTGCTCAGAGCCATTTGAACCAATCACGCAGCCTAAGATTTCGTGGCTGACGGAAATTAACAGTCATTCCTGACTAGGCATAAAGAGAGTGATATACCTCGATTTTAGACAGTATCAGTTAACAAATATCAACTTTAAATTACATAACGTAAACATTTTTAACGGTCGCGAATTCCTACCCAGCATCTATTGTCCCTGTTAATGAACTACGAGAGATGTTAAATACTGCTTCTTCACAAGTAACTTACTTGAAAGGCAGTGAGGTAAAGCTTTGTGTTGGACAGGGATTCGAACCCAGAACCTAATCGGATTGTTATCGAAGCACAATCAACTTTGACATATCGGATTTTCTCGGCAGTAGCTAGATGTATTAAATGAAATGACGAGACGAAACATTAATTTTTCCTTTTCAGGACTCCAACCCGGCACATATGGCTGTTATATTCGAGAGAAAAGGAACGTTAAGTATGGGTTTGTTACACCAGCAGCGACATGTGAGCATGTTTGAACTAGAAATTATATGACGAAGTGTTCAGTGCTGACTGAGAATCGAACCCCAAACATATCGTTGTTGACTACACACAAAGAGGCGACACTTACCGAATTTTTCACCACCAGCAGCTCGGAATAACATCCCTGAACTTACTGTGATCTCGCAAATAGTTATGTGTCTCACTGGGAGTCAAAAACGTCAGATATCGTTAGTGTTGACAACGAATGAAAATGCATTAAAAATAAAAATTATTATCCACCAGCAGATAGGTGTTCTCATGCTAGAGCTTGAGAATACATAGTGAAAAGTTTAGTGCTGGGCCAGGATTCCAACCCATTCATGCGCAATATGTGGAGATGTTAAGGAATCTGCAGTTTTGAACAAACAACAAGTTGTAGTCGAGCTGTATTGTCACGAAGGGATCAAATTCCGCGTTAAGGGTGGTCTGAGTTGCATTCCCAGGTCAGAACCAATTTTATCGACATACAGAAGCTCAAATAAAAGACGGAATAAATGTCCTGTGACCATACACAGTGTTTGTTTCGTCACTAGAAATAAATAACTAGTATAAGAAAAGTTACTGGTGATAGAGTTTCTACATGTCGCCACTCCTTACTTTATTGTGGTTCCACCTAACGTCTACTTGGTAGAGAAGGAATATCATGTTTAATGTGATTTTCAGACCACAATACCATTATACCTTCTTCACTTGGCGTAGCCAGAAGAGAATAGAATCTACCTCTCCTTATCAAAAAACATCGGCAGAAGTTGGAATCGAACCGAGACCAACAGCATATGAAACTATCATCAGTCCAACAGACCACCACACCCACTTCTCTACGGCTCATTTCTCTATCATAAGACCGTTGCGGCACACAAGATGAGAATTCCGACACACAGGCTCCCTGTAGTGGTTTGCAGGATGTTCAGTACATTCATTTACTTGGTTGACCGAATCGCCGTGAACTAGCTGCCTTGGCTACCCAGTGCATACATTCGACTCTATTTTGTAATCACCGAAATAAAATAACGTAACTGCCACCTACACAGAACTGCCAACAGTGTAGGATGCAGAAATTTAAATAGGAAGTGTTCCTTTCGATTTGAGCTACTTTACTGCGCTATCTGTTTGTTGAAACCATCGTGCAGTGCAAAATAAATGCTGTAACTGTCTGTCTCTCAGAAGTCTATATCCGGCCATATGCATTATCTCACAGCACTGTGGAATGACGAAGTTCTGGAGGAACTGTTGTTCACTTCCACAGGTGCTGTACCTATGTCACGGCTAGTAGCGTAACGGTAAGCGTCGTGCACTGATGATAAGACGTCGCGAGTTCTATTACATTCGCTACTACATTTTTTTAAACGCAATTCTGCTGTCTGCTAAAGTATACAATTTAATGGAACTTTGAACATAATTCTCTTCACTTCTCAACCCAAAATAGTCGCATGTGGAAAAAAGGCTAATTTCTGCGTCATTTTGATCTTTTCTGGTTTAATAGACGGCCAGGCAGCAGATGCTATCGAAGCTTTTGTATTATGTATGGGGAGAGCGCATCGTGCCAAAATAGTCAGAAAAGTATTTTCTACATTAGCTGTCGCCTGGTAGTGGCATTTTATTCTTCTTCAAAACTTGTTTGACAGCTTTAACTCAGAACAAGTTTTCTACATGCATGTAATCAATAAACGGCATGTGCATTCTCAGACTGTTATAGATAACATCAGAGAATTTGCATATATCGTTGATGATTAATTTCTCTCTCATGTTTAGCATTGTTTTAACAACACTAAAAGAAACCTTACGAAAACTGTGCACTGTATTGTAAGAAAGGAAATAAAACTACCCACGATAACCTTACGACGAAAGTCTGTTTTAACAAAACTGAGTATCTGTAAAAAAGCGTGCCTCTATCTGCACGAATTAGTAAAACACTATTCACTTAGATTTCGATTGGGTCTGTGTTTAAACGGCATGCTGTGTCATACTCAACAGGTATGCAAACGTGGCATTTCATAAGTGAAGTTACGTATCCCTAGAAACCCAAAATTTGCTTGTCAGCAGCGGAAAGAGGCGTTACCTGTTGTGCAGCATTGTAAGTTTTTCACCATTGCACTTTGAGCTGAAAGTATTTTCTTACGATTTGCTAATCAATTTATTTTCTGCATACTTATCACCCTGGCATGGGAGTCTTAAGTGAAGAACGTTATTGAATTTCGTATCGTTGACGGTCGATTCGAATTTCTTCAGAGACGCTTGTATTTTATAGCAGCTTGGCAGTCAGAAAGCCGAGATCTACGACCATTAACACAACTTACTGAGTCGAGCTGCCAAGAGGATTTGTTGTGTAAAGGTTTTCTTCTGAGTTTGTTACAGAATTTTTTCTGGGAATTCTCAGCTGCATGAAGTAATCCACATAAAAGCTCGCACGCGCTGCCCCTACCACGGTTACAACTGATTTGCTTATCGGCGTTTGATCTAACTGCTTGCAGCTCTTACACAGAAGGGATAAAAACGGTACATTCAGTTAGGCTGGAACCGCTAACCATAACAGTCGCGTTTCCACAGGTCAGTACGTCAACACAGAGCTAGCGGATAGATATGGTTTGCGACATCCTCTTAGGTCAATAGTGGTTACAACTCGTAAACCGCTATTTACAGGACGAGATTAGTTGCGATTGCCACGTTCAATGACTTTGCTGGGCTGAAAACCGTAAATTTACAATCTTCTGTTACACCTCAAGCGATAACAACTCAGGTTATTCAATGGAAATGACACGAGAAATCAAGTGAAATTTGAGGCTTAATTCCGTGCACACCAGGAAGTAACTCGTCGATCACAGAGTTGCCAAACATACCTTGCGTTGTTGTCAAATCTCAGTTACATTACCAGCAGGAAGAAGACGAACCGATGTGATCCTACAGCGGGCTGGGAAGTGACCATAGCAGGCGCCTCAGAGACGCGGCTGCTACGGCCTGGAATACGTAATGCGTCTGATTCGCATTTCTGTAACTAGGTTTAGGGACTGGAGCTTAGTTGCTAATAATACTCAGAACTGACTGCTACTAAGCATCATAAATCAGTAACTCTCATAGTTGTCATTATATTTCTTTCGTAACTGTACTCAAAACTAAGAAATTCATTCACGGACGTTTTCGTGAGTCGCAGATAGTCGAGCACAACAAACAAATAAAAATAAAAAGGAGAGGTAGATTCTATTCTCTTCTGGCTACGCCAAGTGAAGAAGGTATAATGGCATTGTGGTCTGAAAATCACATTAAACATGATATTCCATCTCTACCAAGTAGACGTTAGGTGGAACCACAATAAAGTAAGGAGTGGCGACATGTAGAAACTCTATCACCAGTAACCTTTCTTATACTAGTTATTTATTTCTAGTGACGAAACAAATCCTGTGTATGGTCGCAGGACATTTATTCCGTCTTTTATTTGAGCTTCTGTATGTCGATAAAATTGGTTCTGAACTGGGAATGCAACTCAGACCGCCCTTAACGCGGAATTTGATCCCTTCGTGACAATACAGCTCGACTACAACTTGTTGTTTGTTCAAAACTGCAGATTCCTTAACATCTCCACATATTGCGCATGAATGGGTTGGAATCCTGGCCCAGCACTAAACTTTTCACTATGTATTCTCAAGCTCTAGCATGAGAACACCTATCTGCTGGTGGATAATAATTTTTATTTTTAATGCATTTTCATTCGTTGTCAACACTAACGATATCTGACGTTTTTGACTCCCAGTGAGACACATAACTATTTGCGAGATCACAGTAAGTTCAAGGATGTTATTCCGAGCTGCTGGTGGTGAAAAATTCGGTAAGTGTCGCCTCTTTGTGTGTAGTCAACAACGATATGTTTGGGGTTCGATTCTCAGTCAGCACTGAACACTTCGTCATATTATTTCTAGTTCAAACATGCTCACATGTCACTGCTGGTGTAACAAACCCATACTTAACGTTCCTTTTCTCTAGAATATAACAGCCATACGTGCCGGGTTGGAGTCCTGAAAAGGAAAAATTAATGTTTCGTCTCGTCATTTCATTTAATACATCTAGCTACTGCCGAGAAAATCCGATATGTCAAAGTTGATTGTGCTTCGATAACAATCCGATTAGCTTCTGGGTTCGAATCCCTGTCCAACACAAAGCTTTACCTCACTGCATTTCAAGTAAGTTACTTGCGAAGTAGCAATATTTAACATCTCTCGTAGTTCGTTAACAGGGACAATAGATGCTGGGTAGGAATTCGCGTCCGTTAAAAATGTTACATTATGTAATTTAAAGTTGATATTTGCTAACTGATACTGTCCAAAAATGAGGTATATCACTCTCTTGATGCCTAGTCAGGAATGACTGTTAATTTCCGTCAGTCACGAAATCTTTGTTTGCATGACATGGGTTTGAATCCATATGCATAACGAGTCGGTTCGTCGTGTCATTTGAAGTTCATACATATTCTCAACTAGTTGCTCGTTAATAACGTAAATTTTTAATGACATTTTGTGTTAGATAACAAGTATGGTATGTTACTTTGAAGAGGAAATCATGAATACGATAAACTTACTACGTGCATTACCTATCTGACGTAATAATGAGAATGCTAACATTTCAGGTATGTCAGTTATTGCAATAAATGCGAGCTTACAAGCCTTAAGGACAGTCTTATCCGTGATGAGGTGTTCCCTGATATTTTTAGTATCGTGGTATTACTTTACATCCTGAGTTATTGCGATAGAGAGCAGTGTTTTCTAGTGGTGACTTGTTGGAACCATTTTCAATAGTCAAACGACTGTATCAAGGAGCGATTAGAGGACCTGCTAGACAGCTGCGTTATGTGGCTTGCATGGGAATCAGGCGAAATGCAATCCAGGTCGTTCGGATACCTTTGAGCCTGACTGTACTTCGTTAACAATCCGATTAGGTGCTAGATTCGCATCCCTGTCACAAGCTTTATATGGTGTCATTTCAATTTTAAACATGAGCATACCTTGTAACTTGTCAATGACACCGTATTAAACGTCGTTGGGGGTAGTTCTCAGGACGGTAACTGTTATGACAGGATTTCCAGTTCAGAACAAACATTTTCGTCATTTATTTTCAGGATCTGAATTGATAACTGATACTGGTGCAAACGTCTATACTTCACGTCTCTTTGTGCCTAGTTATCCGGTCTCAATAAGGCACAAACAAAGCTTAGCTTAGGTGGTAATGGCTATAGGTGCTGGGTTTGAATCCAGGTCCATAACGACGACGTTGGTCATGTCATTTAAAGTTCAAATTTGTGTACACATAGCTGTTGATGTGTTACGAGAAATTACTGGTGATTCACTGTTAATGTTGAGATTTCCTTAGAGTGCTTGTTGCCGTTAATCGCGTTTGTCTACTGGTTCTTCCAATTTCCAGTTTTCAGAGCCACTCGCCATTGAGTGACCTTCAGCACGTGGATGGAAAACCTTTTAGAGAGCGAAAAACTTTTTTCCAATTGCCGTACAGCTTTGTAACTCCATATATTGTCTCAAGTATTTAATTTTGACTAAGGATTACTGTACGATACATGTAAAATAATCCGTTTTCTCAGAACTTTTGGAATGTCACTTGTTGTAATTAAAGTTAGTTTATGTGTGTTATGGGATTTCTCATCGCTAAGAACGTGTATTCTAATATGTTTTGTATGACGATATTAGTTGACGCTTAGACTGACTGCCATAAAGACCTTTGGTCTCTTAGTAGTCTCTTGCGGTACCCATTGTGTGTAGTCAAACGACTGTACCCCACGGGGTTTTGGTGTGTAGAGGACCTGCAACACAGCTACGTTATGTTGGTTGCATTCGGAAGTGACCCACTTTTTTTGTTGTCAAGTGTACATTTGTTATCATCTACCTCCTGTATTAATTTGGATGAAAGGTTTCGGAATACATTACTGACCGAATTTAAAAATTTAAAATTCTGTCATAATCTACTGACAAAGAGGTTTAATCTTGAGTTAAAAGTTTAACACAGTAAGACAACTATTACGTTTGGAAACATTTGTTCTGAGGCAGGATAACTGAAAGCGCGCAAATACCCAGATTTCATTCATCCAGTACTTGAGAATGAGAGGATTTAGCGACTTCCAACAAAATTTACGCATATCGTAGGAATTTCATATATTTCCAAAAGTTTTTCTTACTGCACGCCCCCACAAAATTACTGAAGGAAAAGAGTTTATCCCTTACAACATTTTCGCTGTTCTTGCAGTAAAGCTTCAGCATCAAACATGACAATTTAATTTATTACTTCTTTCCTATGGACTCCATTCGCATCGCAGTTTGCTTACAGTATCCACATATACTCCTAAATGTAACTGCAAAATTATATAATTTAACCACACATACTTCAGGAGGTATGATATTATAGACATTTAGATCGGTGAAAAACTATTTTCTCTTAAAAACATTGCGCAGTAAAACTTCAACATTTGGTGTGGTGTTAAATTTATTATTTCTTTACTAGCAATTGTATTCGCAACACACTTTGCAGACGATATTTTATATATATATATATATATATATATATATATATATATATATATATATATATATATATACTCCTGGAAATTGAAATAAGAACTCCGTGAATTCATTGTCCCAGGAAGGGCAAACTTTATTGACACATTCCTGGGGTCAGATACATCACATGATCACACTGACAGAACCACAGGCACATAGACACAGGCAACAGAGCATGCACAATGTCAGCACTAGTACAGTGTATATCCACCTTTCGCAGCAATGCAGGCTGCTATTCTCCCATGGAGACGATCGTAGAGATGCTGGATGTAGTCCTGTGGAACGGCTTGCCATGCCATTTCCACCTGGCGCCTCAGTTGGAACAGCGTTCGTGCTGGACGTGCAGACCGCGTGAGACGACGCTTCATCCAGTCCCAAACATGCTCAATGGGGGACAGATCCGGAGATCTTGCTGGCCAGGGTAGTTGACTTACACCTTCTAGAGCACGTTGGGTGGCACGGGATACATGCGGACGTGCATTGTCCTGTTGGAACAGCAAGTTCCCTTGCCGGTCTAGGAATGGTAGAACGATGGGTTCGATGACGGTTTGGATGTACCGTGCACTATTCAGTGTCCCCTCGACGATCACCAGTGGTGTACGGCCAGTGTAGGAGATCGCTCCCCACACCATGATGCCGGGTGTTGGCCCTGTGTGCCTCGGTCGTATGCAGTCCTGATTGTGGCGCTCACCTGCACGGCGCCAAACACGCATACGACCATCATTGGCACCAAGGCAGAAGCGACTCTCATCGCTGAAGACGACACGTCTCCATTCGTCCCTCCATTCACGCCTGTCGCGACACCACTGGAGGCGGGCTGCACGATGTTGGGGCGTGAGCGGAAGACGGCCTAACGGTGTGCGGGACCGTAGCCCAGCTTCATGGAGACGGTTGCGAATGGTCCTCGCCGATACCCCAGGAGCAACAGTGTCCCTAATTTGCTGGGAAGTGGCGGTGCGGTCCCCTACGGCACTGCGTAGGATCCTACGGTCTTGGCGTGCATCCGTGCGTCGCTGCGGTCCGGTCCCAGGTCGACGGGCACGTGCACCTTCCGCCGACCACTGGCGACAACATCGATGTACTGTGGAGACCTCACGCCCCACGTGTTGAGCAATTCGGCGGTACGTCCACCCGGCCTCCCGCATGCCCACTATACGCCCTCGCTCAAAGTCCGTCAACTGCACATAAGGTTCACGTCCACGCTGTCGCGGCATGCTACCAGTGTTAAAGACTGCGATGGAGCTCCGTATGCCACGGCAAACTGGCTGACACTGACGGCGGCGGTGCACAAATGCTGCGCATTTAGCGCCATTCGACGGCCAACACCGCGGTTCCTGGTGTGTCCGCTGTGCCGTGCGTGTGATCATTGCTTGTACAGCCCTCTCGCAGTGCCCGGAGCAAGTATGGTGGGTCTGACACACCGGTGTCAATGTGTTCTTTTTTCCATTTCCAGGAGTATATATATATATATTTGAGAATGAGAGGATTTAGCGACTTCCAACAAACTTTACGCATATCGTAGGAATTTCATATCTTTCCGAAAGTTTCTCTTACTGCACACCCCCACAAAATTATATATATATATATATATATATATATATATATATATATATATATATATATATATATCGATGAATGTACCTGCAAAATTATCTTATTGTACGACACGTAGTTCAGGAGATATGACATCATAGACATTTAGGCGCCTGAAAAACGTGCTTTTACATAAACAGAGTGCAGTTAGGCAGACGACATTCATCCAGTCTTTCATAACGAGAGCGCTTAGCGACTTCCAATAAATTTTAAGTATAATTTCAAAACTTATCTAAACTTTTTTTGCTTATGTGCTTAACGTCAAATATTTAAGACATTAACCCATTTGTAATATAATGAGACGTTTGAAGCTGCTTTATACCAGGGGAGATAAAAAAAATTCCATTAGACGGCCGTAGTCCAGATTCAGTATGCCAGTCAGGCTAAATCGCCGTCTGCATTTAGGCAATCATCTAAGCGACGAACTAGGGTGAAGATACCCATTTGGTGAAACATTGTGTCCTGCTGTTTGAAGAAGTCCTTAACTGCCTGCGGCACATCCTCGTCCGTCAGGAATCGCCGAATCTTCAAGGCCTTTTTAGGGACCAAAGGCGTCATATTCTCATGGGGATTCTCCGTCGGAATGCACAATGGACATGAATGGATGCAGGTGGTCAGACAGGATGCTTATGTACGTGTCACCTGTCAGAGTCGCATCTAGACGTATGTGGGGTCCCATATTACTCCCTAACATTGCAGAGCCTCAACCAACTTGAACAGTCCCCTGCTGACATACAGGGTCAATGGATTCATGAGGTCGTCTCCATACCCGTACACGTCGATCCAAAAAATGGTTCAAATGGTTCTAAGCACTATGGGACTTAACATCTGAGGTCATCAGACCCCTAGACTTAGAACTACTTAAACCTAACTAACCTAAGGAGAGCACACACATCCATGCCCGAGACAGGATTCGAACCTGCGACCGTAGCAGCAGCGCGGTTCCGGACTGAAGCGCCTAGAACCACTCGGTCACAGCGGCCGCTCACGTCGATCCGCTCGAAACGATTTCAAACGAGGCTCGTCCGACCAGGCAACATATTTACAGTCATCAACAGTCGCTACTTGCGTCTGCACCTCTTCTACTCTGCACATCTCCCAGGCTCCTCCTGAACTTCCTGGATAATGCGATGTGGTCAATTTGATTTTCTCTGATATGATCTGGGGATACACATATTATCTTACGGCATCTCCAATGAGGAAAAAAGGTCCCTCCTATTACAAGGTCATGGCTTGCGCAGAAGTCATTAAATCTTTCCGCATTATCATTCATTTCACCCACGCCATGTACCCCCATTTTCTGTTCCAACCCATCATTGTTATTTCCCAGCCGGTCGCGGTGGCCGAGCGGTTCTAGGCGCTTCAGTCCGGAACCGCACGACTGCTACAGTCGCAGGTTCGAATCCTGCCTTGGGCATGGATGTGTGTGTGTGTGGACCTTAGGTTAGTTAGGTTTAAGTAGTTCTAAGTTCTAGGGGACTGATGACCTCAGATGTTAAGTCCCATAGTGCGCAGAGCCATTTGAACCATTTTTGTAGGGCAGAGTGGAGGTCTGTTGTGTTTTCTGATGAAAGCTGGTTATGCCTCGGTGCCCATGATGGCCGCGTATTGGTTAGAAGGGTGCCAGCTGAGGGCCTGCAACCAACATGCTTTGTGTTTGATGCAATGGACCTACACCTGGAGTTACAGTCTGGGGTGCGACGTCGTGTGACAGTAGCAGGATTCTCGTGGTTCTCCCAGGCACCCCGACGGCAAATTTATACGTCAGTCTGGTCATTCGATCTGTTGTGCTGTCATTCGTGAACAGCATTCCAGGGGATGTTTTCCAATGGGATAACTGACTATACTAGCAACAATGCCCAGTCTAAAGTACACAATAAAAAGGTTGTATTCACTTGACATATTACTTATTGTGTGTGTATTCTTCTAGTAGTGATTCGCAACCCCTTCCACTGCTACAACAGCTTGGACAATATTATGGCATCCATTAATTGGTTACAAAAGTGATAATTATCGTAGTCACACTTATTTGCAATCTCTCTTTCACTTAGTACATACGTGTTTCGTTGCTGTAGACCTCAAACGATTTTTACAGACATACGTATCTATGTACATAAAAAAAAAGTTTTGCGTCACCCCAGTTCCCAGAACTCCTGAAGATAGACGTTTGCTGTGGATATTGAATCACGGACACAGTCCCTTTGACTGTTCAGAGATGTCTCTAAACCCTCCCAAAGATGTAAACAACAATGCATGAGCAGCACATATTAGACGTAGAGGGTCCGACAACCGTTCAGTTCCAGTCATTCCACCAGGAAGGAGGTAAACGGCTCGTGTTGTCGAAACATGCCTAGACGGTCAATACTGCGGTTCAATCGCGCCCGCATTGTTACTTTGTGCCAGGAAGGGCTCTCAACAAGCGAAGTGTCCAGGTGTCTCGGTGAGAACCAAAGCGATGCTGTTCGGACATGGAGGAGATAGAGAGAGACGGGAACTGTCGATAACATGCCTCGCTCAGGCCGCCCAAGGGCTGCTACTATAGTGGATGACCGCTACCTACGGATTATGTTTGGAAGGAACCCTGACAGCAACGCCACCATGTTGAATGATGCTTTTCGTGCAGCCACAGGACGTCGCGTTACGACTCAAACTGTGCGCAATGGGCTGCAAGACGTGCAACTTCACTCTTGACGTCCATGGTGAGATCCATCTTTGCAACCACCACACCAGGCAGCGCGGTACAGATAGGTCCAACAACATGCTGAATGGACCGCTCAGGATTGGCATCACGTTCTCTTCACCAATGAGTATTGCATACGCCTTCAACCAGGCAATTGTCGGAGGCGTGTTTGGAGGCAACCCGGTCAGGCTGAACGCCTTAGACACACTTTCCAGTGAGTGCAGCAAGGTGAAAGTTCCCTGCTGTTTTGGGGTGGCATTATGTGGGGCCGACGTATGCTGCTGGTGGCCATGGAAGGCGCCGTAACTACTGTACGATACGTGAATTCCATCCTCCGACCGATAGTGCAACCATATCGGCAGCATATTAGCGAGGCATTCGTCTTCATGGATGACAATTCGTGCCCCCATAGTGCACATCTTGTGAATTACTTCCTTCAGGATAACGACATCGCTCGATTAGAGTGGCCAGCATTTTCTCCAGGCATGAACCCTATCCAATATGCCTGGGATGGATTGAAAAGTGCTGTTTATGGACGACGTGACCCACCAACCCCTCTGAGGGATCTACGCCGAATCTCCGTTGAGGAGTGGACCAACAGTGCCTTGATGAACTTGTGGATAGAATGCCACGACGAATACAGGCATGCATCAATGCAAGAGGACGTGCTACTGGGTATTAGAGGTACCGTTGTGTACAGAAATCTCGACCACCACCTCTGAAGGTCTCGCTGTACGGTGGTACAACATGCAATGTGTGGTTTTCATGACCAATAAAAAGGAGGAAATGATGTTTATGTTGATCTCTATTCCAATTTTCTGCACAGTTTCCGGAACTCTCTGAACCGAGGTGATACAAAACTTCTTTGATTTGTGTATTCGGATCATTATCTGCCTAATTACTTATGCACGTCGTGGTATATTAGAAAGACATTCTTTCATCGTAATAAGAGTCATCATCATTATTAGCAGGCATTCCGGTCGCTCTCACATGTTTTCTAATGTGATCCACCAGATTAATATTACGTCGTTGTCTTGCGCTTTTCTTATCTTTGTCAACCCAACAGGGAACTTCCTTAGTCCATCTTCCATCCATTCGCCTTTCTATACAGGGTGTAACTACATCCTCTTTACAGATTTAGAGGACATGTTCCTTACACCAAAACAAGAAAAAAGGTCCAATAAACATGGGCTCTAAAACGCGTATCTTACGAGCTATGAGCACTTGTTCATTTTCGGCACTCTCAAACACATCTCTGCTACTGCAAGCTCTTTGCTTTCCACATTTTGGAAGGAGGTGTATGGACCAAGCCAAGAAAAAATGTCCAGTAAACATGGGCCTCAAAATGCGTCCGCTTAAGAGCTATGAGCACTTCTTCAATAGAGGAGATGTGTTTCACATAGACGAAAATGAACAAGTGCTAATAGCTCCTCAGGTATGCATTTTACAGTCCATCTATACTAGACATCTCTGTTTGTCTTAGTCCATACCTCTGAAAACTGCGTACCTTACATTCTTACCGGTGCATGTATTCCACTGTCAGAGATACCAGAATGATACTTTCTGGCAGAATAAAACTGTGTACCGGATCGAGACTCGAGCTCGGAACCTTTGCCTTTCGGGGGCAAGTGCTCTACCAACTGAGTTACCTAAGCACGACTCAGGACCGGTCCTCACAGCTTTACTTCCGCCAGTATCTCGTCTCCTACCTTCCAAACTTCACAGAAGATCCGCTCTGCGAAACTTGCAGAACTAGCACGCATGGAAGAAAGGATACTGCAGACTGGGGAGTGTTTTCAGAATGAAATTTTCACTCTGCAGCGGAGTGTGCGCTGATATGAAACTTCATGGAAGATTAAAACTGTGTGCCAGACCGAGACTCGAACTCGGGATCTTAGCCTTTGTCAAGTTGGTAGAGCACTTGCTCGTGAAAGGCAAAGGTCCCGAATTCGAATTTCGGTCCGGCACAGAGTTTTTAATCTGCCAGGGAGTTTCATATCATCGCATACTCCGCTGCAGAGTGAAAATTTCATTCTGGATATCAGAATGATTTCCGCTTGTAACTTTCGACTCGTTCATTTCCGAGCCAGGGATTCTTACCGCAAATTTATACATTTATCTGTCTCCATCACCCTTGGAAGTTTGTAACATCACCACGGGATCACCATCCATATACATACACTAACAGGCGCCGGCGCATGTAGCTTTGACGCTCTGTAACGTCGCTGAATGACATTTCCGGACATCTACATCTACATGGATACTCTGCAAATCACATTCAAGTGCCTGGCAGAGGGTTCATCGAACCACCTTCACAATTCTCTATTATTCCAATCTCGTACAGCACGTGGAAAGAATGAACACCTATATATTTCTATACGAGCTCTGATTTGTCTTATTTTATCGTGGTGATCGCTCCTCCCTATGTAGGTCGGTGTCAACAAAATATTTTCGCATTCGGAGGAGAAAGTTGGTGATGGGAATTTCGTGAGAAGATTCCGTCGCAACGAAAAACGCCTTTCTTTTAATGATTTCCAGCCCAAATCCTGTATCATTTCTGTGACACTCTCTCCCATATTTCGCGATAATACAAAACGTGCTGCCTTTCTTTGAACTTTTTCGATGTGCTCCATCAGTCGTATCTGGTAAGGATCCCACACCGCGCAGCAGTGTTGTAAAAGATGACGGACAAGCGTAGTGTAGGCAGTCTCCTTAGTAGGTCTGTTACATTTTCTGAGCGTCCTGCCAATAAAACGCAGTCTTTGTTAGCCTTCCCCACAACATTTTCTACGTGTTTCTTCCAATTTAAGTTGTTCGTAATTGTAATACCTAGGTATTTAGCTGAATTTACGGCTGTTAGATTAGACTGATTTATCGTGTAACCGAAGTTTAACGAATTCCTTTTAGCACTCATGTGGATGACCTCACACTTTTCGTTATTTAGGGTCAATTCCCACTTTTCGCACCATTCAGATATCTTTTCAAATCGTTTTGCAGTTTGTTTTGATCTTCTGATGATTTTATTAGTTAATAAACGACAGCGTCATCTGCAAACAACCGAAGACGGCTGCTCAGACTGTCTCGTTTTATATAGATTTTTTTTTTTTTGTCATCAGTCTACTGACTGGTTTGATGCGGCCCGCCACGAATTCCTTTCCTGTGCTAACCTCTTCATCTCAGAGTAGCACTTGCAACCTACGTCCTCAATTATTTGCTTGACGTATTCCAATCTCTGTCTTCCTCTACAGTTTTTGCCCTCTACAGCTCCCTCTAATACCATGGAAGTCATTCCCTCATGTCTTAGCAGATGTCCTATCATCCTGTCCCTTCTCCTTATCAGTGTTTTCCACATATTCCTTTCATCTCCGATTCTGCGTAGAACCTCCTCATTCCTTACCTTATCAGTCCACCTAATTTTCAACATTCGTCTACAGCACCACATCTCAAATGCTTCGATTCTCTTCTGTTCCGGTTTTCCCACAGTCCATGTTTCACTACCATACAATGCTGTACTCCAGACGTACATCCTCAGAAATTTCTTCCTCAAATTAAGGCCGGTATTTGATATTAGTAGACTTCTCTTGGCCAGAAATGCCTTTTTTACCATAGCGAGTCTGCTTTTGATGTCCTCCTTGCTCCGTCCGTCATTGGTTATTTTACTGCCTAGGTAGCAGAATTCCTTAACTTCATTGACTTCGTGACCATCAATCCTGATGTTAAGTTTCTCGCTGTTCTCATTTCTACTACTTCTCATTACCTTCGTCTTTCTCCGATTTACTCTCAAACCATACTTTGTATTCATTAGACTGTTCATTCCGTTCAGCAGATCATTTAATTCTTCTTCACTTTCACTCAGGATAGCAATGTCTTCCACTCCAGAACCTTTCTTTTATTTCCATCATTGCTCCCTCGATGTACAGATTGAAGAGTAGGGGCGAAAGGCTACAGCCTTGTCTTACACCCTTCTTAATACGAGCACTTCGTTCTTGATCGTCCACTCTTATTATTCCCTCTTGGTTGTTGTACATATTGTATATGACCCGTCTCTCCCTATAGCTTACCCCTACTTTTTCAGAATCTCGAACAACTTGCACCATTTTATATTGTCGAACGCTTTATCCAGGTCGACAAATCCTATGAAAGTGACTTGATTTTTCTTTAGCCTTGCTTCCATTATTAGCCGTAACGTCAGAATTGCCTCTCTCGTCCCTTTACTTTTCCTAAAGCCAAACTGATCGTCACCTAGCGCATTCTCAATTTTCTTTTCCATTCTTCTGTATATTATTCTTGTAAGCAGCTTCGATGCATGAGCTGTTAAGCTGATTGTGCGATAATTCTCGCACTTGTCAGCTCTTGCCGTCTTCGGAATTGTGTGGATGATGCTTTTCCGAAAGTCAGATGGTATGTCGCCAGACTCATATATTCTACACACCGACGTGAATAGTCGTTTTGTTGCCACTTCCCCCAATGATTTTAGAAATTCTGATGGAATGTTATCTATCCCTTCTACCTTATTTGACCGTAAGTCCTCCAAAGCTCTTTTAAATTCCGATTCTAATATTGGATCCCCTATCTCTTCTAAATCTACTCCTGTTTCTTCTTCTACCACATCAGACAAATCTTCACCCTCATAGAGGCTTTCAATGTATTCTTTCCACTTATCTGCTCTCTCCTCTGCATTTAACAGTGGAATTCCCGTTGCACTCTTAATGTTACCACCGTTGCTTTTAATGTCACCAAAGGTTGTTTTGACTTTCCTGTATGCTGAGTCTGTCCTTCCGACAATCATATCTTTTTAGATGTCTTCACATTTTTCCTGCAGCCATTTCGTCTTAGCTTCCCTGCACTTCCTATTTATTTCATTCCTCAGCGACTTGTATTTCTGTATTCCTGATTTTCCCGGAGCATGTTAGTACCTCTTCCTTTCATGAATCAACTGAAGTATTTCTTCTGTTAGCCATGGTTTCTTCGCAGCTACGTTCTTTGTACCTATGTTTTCCTTCCCAACTTCTGTGATGGCCATTTTTAGAGATGTCCATTCCTCTTCAACTGTACTGCCTACTGCGCTATTCCTTATTGCTGTATCTATAGCGTTAGAGAACTTCAAACGTATCTCGTCCTTCCTTAGTACTTCCGTATCCCACTTCTTTGCGTATTGATTCTTCCTGACTAATGTCTTGAACTTCAGCCTACTCTTCATCATTACTATATTGTGATCTGAGTCTATATCTGCTCCTGAGTACGCCTTACAATCCAATATCTGATTTCGGAATCTCTGTCTGACCATGATGTAATCTAACTGAAATCTTCCCGTATCTCCCGGCCTTTTCCAAGTATACCTCCTCCTCTTGTGATTCTTGAACAGGGTATTCGCTATTACTAGCTGAAACTTGTTACAGAACTCAATTAGTCTTTCTCCTCTTTCATTCCTCGTCCCAAGCCCATATTCTCCTGTAACCTTTTCTTCTACTCCTTCCCCTACAACTGCATTCCAGTCGCCCATGACTATTAGATTTTCGTCCCCCTTTACATACTGCATTACCCTTTCAATATCCTCATACACTTTCTCTATCTGTTCATCTTCAGCTTGCGACGTCGGCATGTATACCTGAACTATCGTTGTCGGTGTTGGTCTGCTGTCGATTCTGATTAGAACAACCCGGTCACTGAACTGTTCACAGTAACACACCCTCTGCCCTACTTTCCTATTCATAACGAATCCTACACCTGTTATACCATTTTCTGCTGCTGTTGATATTACCCGATACTCATCTGACCAGAAATCCTTGTCTTCCTTCCACTTCACTTCACTGACCCCTACTATATCTAGATTGAGCCTTTGCATTTCCCTTTTCAGATTTTCTAGTTTACCTACCACGTTCAAGCTTCTGACATTCCACGCCCCGATTCGTAGAACGTTATCATTTCGTTGATTATTCAATCTTTTTCTCATGGTAACTTCCCCCTTGGCAGTCCCCTCCCGGAGATCCGAATGGGGGACTATTCCGGAATCGTTCTTGAGTTTCTCCCGGCGTATTTGATAATCAAAATATCCCCAGGTGTACTGCCGGTCTACAGTGTCCAACGGGCACAATATTTCGGCGATCATACATGTCGCTATCATCAGGTGAACTGACGGATTGAGCTCCTGTGAACGTGCCGGCACGGAGATCCGTACGGATCTCCGTGCCGGCACGTTCACAGGAGCTCAGTCCGTCAGTTCACCTGATGATGGCGACATGTATGATCGCCGAAATATTGTGCCCGTTGGACACTGTAGACCGGCAGTACACCCGTGGATATTTTGATTATTCCGGAATCTTTTGGCAATGGAGAGATCATCATGACACTTCTTTAATTACAGACCACATGTCCTGTGGATACACGTTACGTGTATAAGGAACAGCAAAGGGCCTATAACACTACCTTGGGGAACGCCTGCAATCACTTCTGTTTTACTCGATGACTTTCCGTCAATTACTACGAACTGTGACCTCTCTGACAGGAAATCACAGTCACATAACTGAGACGATATTCCATAAGCAGGCAATTTCACTACGAGCCGCTTGTGTGGTACAGTGTCAAAAGCCTTCCGAAATCCAGAAACGCGGAATCGATCTGAAATCCCTTGTGAATAGCACTCAACACTTCATGTGAATAAACAGCTAGTTGTGTCTCACAGAAACGATGATTTCTAAACCCATGTTGACTGTGTATCAATAGACCATTTTCTTCGAGGTAATTGATAATTTTCGAACACAATATATGTTCTAGAATCCTGCTGCATATTGACGTTAACGATATGGGCCTGTAATTTAGTGGATTGCTCCTACTACCTTTCTTGAATATTGGTGTGACGTGTGCTACTTTCCAGTCTTTGGGTACGGATCTTTCGGCGAGCGAGCGGTTATATATGATTGTTAAGTATGGGGCTACTGCATCAGCATACTCCGAAAGGAACCTAATTGGTATACAGTCTGGACCAGAAGACTTGCTTTTATTAAGTGATTTAAGTTGCTTCACTACTCCGAGGATATTTACTTCTACGTTACTCATGTTGGCAGCTGTTCTCGATTCGAGTTCTGGGATATTTACTTCGTCTTCTTTTGTGAAGGCATTTCGGAAGGCTGTGTTTAGTAACTCTGCTTTGGCAGCACTGTCTTCGATAGTATCTCCATTGCTGTCGCGCAGAGACATGGGTCAGTATGTAAAACTTAATCTATTAAGTCCCCTTTACAACCTCTAGAAGTGTATAACATGAATTGTGAAACATCCTGGAGATAACACATAATTACATTTATTTTTCCATATGCCGTATTAACTAAATTTCAGCGTTCTATCAGTTTCTGCAATTCCATATTTATTTTAAAATGTGGGTAATTGACATATTTAGATTAACACGAAGTTTTTCTTTCTCTTTTGTTCTTACACTTTGTTCATGGGGCCCACTTTTAACAGAATTTTTCCATGTTACGGTACGCTACGTACATAATAAATTAGTTTATTGCACCGTTGGTTCTCGTATTCGATTGGCAGAGTTATCCCGCAACACTTAAAGGCTTCGTTAACTTTCGACTCCGTCGTTTCCAGACCGATCTTTATAACTGACACACTACACCTTCACCCCGTGTATATTCATTTCAGGAGAAACCAGTACTCTAATGGACAATTTTCTGTAGCTAGTTGTCGTTGAAGATGATGTAAGAGATCAGCGAGATTCCGCAGTTCATTCATTCATACAATTATTTCGCAAGTAACGATACAAGCATTGCGACTGCACGTGTGCACCTGCTGCAAGCCAGACCCAGTTCAGATTTTACAGTATTTCTGTAGCACTCTGCCTTTGGAATAATGAAATGAACCCTCAGTGTTAAGAACTGATTACAAACTTAAATCTGCCTGAATATTCCACTTTGAAGTATTTCCTTATCATAGCCTCCATTCAACACTGTACTGAAAAAGAAAAAAGGCATGGGCACAGGCTGAGTATCTCTCGGAACAAGTAGTATTTCGACACACATCGCTCATTAGTAGAATCACCCACAGGCATCGCGCGTCATCCCCCGCGACAACGTGCTGCACAGTGGGACGAGTGCAGCGGAAAGGTTGGCGAAACATGACGCTGGCTCACGCAGAGCGGGTCGTTACTGCTGCTGGTGCAGCCGGCTCGGATGACTCACCGTGCAAGCCTTCTGCGCATGCGCTAAGACAGCGTTCCGGCGTGCACCGTCTTTCTGTACCCAGCAAACAGATATACACCTCTTCGACGTTCTAACTGCTAAATTGTTCTCTTTGTCTTGTCGGAAACTTTTGCGACACAATGTAAAATAGATTTCTTTATCGCCGGAGGAAATGTCTGTATGACGTTCAAAATGGTTCAAATGGCTCTGAGCACTATGGGACTCAACTGCTGTGGTCATCAGTCCCCTAGAACTTAGAACTACTTACGGGGCTCCGGAACGCCCTATACTTGCAATGTTAAAATAACGCTTATAAATTACATCTTTCCTCACAAAGTATTTGAGGTAGGAAGTTGAACTTTTTACAGATTATTTATTGGAATATGGGCTACAACTTAACACAGGGATTTTACAAAATTTTAGTTCAGTTATTAAAGATGATTTTTTTCAATTGTAATGAAAATTCACAACATTTTTTTGCAATTTTTTATTTATATATTCAAAAATATACAGTTTTTTGGAAAAAGGCTGTGTTAAATTATGCAGAAGCTACTGTGTAACATTTACTGAAAGTTTGAAACAAATATGTTTGGAAGATCCTTAGAAAACATGTAATTAGTATGAGAAAATAAAAGTTTTGGGAATCGAGCGACAAAGATTGGATTAACTTTTTAGTGCATTCCAGGTCCATAGGATGGATTATCTTCATCCTCTGCAAACTCCTCCTCCAGCTTCCTCTTGTTCCTCCTCCTGTTTACTCTTGCTTGTATTTCTAGACTCTTTACAGCCCTGTCTGCAGCCCGAAGGCGTTCCTTGTCTAAAGCAAGCATCGCTCGTACCATGTTAGAACCTATCTTCATTCCCATATTTCTAAATACCTTGCACCTTACAATGTTGCCATCATTGAAAGTCGCAACAGCATCATACACACCAAAGTGAAGTGTTTCTATTTCAACAAATACAGTCTTGGGGATTCTCGACCATATAACACTATTTACACTTTCATTGGGGTTTTGAGTTTTTCCGTGAATACACTTTTTCAACAGTTCAGGTGCTGCTAAGTCTCTGAAAGTAGGTTTTATCACCTCCATTATTGCATGAGGCAGACTATACTTATGAGTGTACACTTCACCAGTTAGCAATCCTTTGCTATATTTACACCAACTGTCTTCTTCTTTGGGACACAAGCTATGTTGGGGATTTTCATCGTCTTTATTGTTTACAGTAATAACACATACCTTCGGCTTTCCAACATTTCTCCTTTTCTTAAAATCCTTCAGAGGATTTCTAAAAACTTTACTTTTACTCATTATTATACTTCAACAAAACAGAGACTCAAGAAACAGAATTAATTACGAATATTTTCGAGATAACGACAGAGTAAATAAACATGAAACAATCGACAATCACACCAGCGATATATATTGAACCATCACAGGTTAGCCACAACACATACTTTATCTCACATCACTAAAATGTACGTGATGAACACGGACGTTAATAATAACACCATTTGTCAGCAGTTTAACAGCGCCACAGTGGGTCACGCCCATGTAGAACACATTTCAAAAAAAAATTAAAAATAGTTGTAGTCTTCGGAATTGAATAAATTATATATCTATTAAAAGGTAATAGTCTGCAGATTCAGAAAACGCAAAAAAGTAAAAATTGAACTTTTCATGATTTTGAGCCTTTCCGGAGCCCCTTAAACCCAACTAACCTAAGAACATCACACACATCCATGCCCGAGGCAGGATTCGAACCTGCGACCGTAGCAGTCGCACGGTTCCAGACTGCGCGCCTAGAACCGCGAGACCACCGCGGCCGGCTCTGTATGACGTTGAGTCTGCTGGTGTTTAGATTACGTAGGCATTTATTTGAACCCGTATAGGCATACACCGCTTAATCACTCGATGAACTTCAGCACAAAAAAATGGTTCAAATGGCTCTGAGCACTATGGGACTTAACTGCTGAGGTCATCAGTCCCCTAGAACTTAGAACTACTTAAACCTAACTAACCTAAGAACATCACACACATCCATGCCCGAGGCACGATTCGAACCTGCTCGACTACTCTGACCGACAACTTCAGCACACATTAACCCTTAATTGGTATAACACGATTTTCAACGTTAACTGCTATGATGGTGTCTGTCAGACTCCAGAAGTTTGCTGTTGAATTGTACAATATTGTCTTAGCTTATTAATTGTTTATTAGTCGCAGCTAGTTACAACATATATCTTCATACATATGAAGATAAAAGCACAGCAAAATGTTAATAAACAAAAAGAAAGTACAGAAAATACGCAAGTGTTGTTCCAAAAAAGTATAAGCATTTTATCGATAAAATTAGTACACTCTAGAGAGTAACTCTGCTGACAGCTCAATGCCTTCGACCTGGGAACCCAGATGACGGGAATGAAAGAGAAAACGGCACTCCGGCAGTCGAATCTTTTCTCCTGTTTTTGCTGTCATCAGTGGCCTCAAATCTAACAACTCCCGATGCGAAATAAGCTTTTTTCACAGCAAAAAGGTTACGTCCGCTTCCATCCACTCAGAAATGTTTATCTATGGATTCATTGCCACACTGGGAAATTGCTGTGAAGCCTATAAAAGCTTGCAGCTCAGGAACATCAAATATGTACAAAGGACGTGAGAGTACTTTTGTTTTACCTAAAATGTCTTGAGCAAAAGAAGACACCATATTTGTTCAACATCTGAATTATTACTGAAGGTATTAGTCCTAAGTCGCAGACCACGAACCTGCAATGCCGTGTTATGTTGTCTTATCCTGACATTAGTTGGTGGTTGTGTTCTTGTCCATTTGAAGCAGTTTCCCCTATCACAATGAAGGAATCACGGCGATATAACTGTTTTCTACTTAGATTATCTTTGCCCCTTGTATGTCCTAGATTGCATCATCGTCATCGTCATCCTGCTTTGAATTTCTATCATCATCATTGGCTGTCTCGTAATATGGATCAATATCACTGTCATCCAAAACTTCATTCTTCATTTCTTCCACATAAATGTCGAAGAATGGTTCATTTACACTTAGAACTCATTGAGAACAAACAGTCTGTTCCGGGTGTTTTCAATGGTGAGATGGATCTGGCAGAGGCTCCATATTGTGTAAATTAACTGTGAGACACTGTCAGTAATAACCATAACATATTTCACCGTAATTATCCCAATAAAACATGACATTTTGATGAAAACGTCTGCGAAACGTTGCGGCCGCTTTACTGTGGATTCACTGAAGGTCAAATGGTGCCAGCGGTACCTCACACTCACAGCAAGAGACCAGCACTACAACTGAAAGGTACACCGGAGTAAAAGATGAAACAACACCAGTAGGGAAGGGGATGTCCACCAGGGAGCTCGACAGCCGTCTCACACGTATGATACCAGTTAAGGGTTCAGATTTTGTCCCATTCTACTCACGAATGACTTATTGTCAGAGCAAGGAGAAAATTTATGCGCATAGGACACAATTGAAGTTCATATGAATTCAGTTTTTGTTTTATTGATACATGTTGCACAATAATATTAAATCAAGTGTTAACTTGTTTCAGACAACTTTATTAAGTAGTCGTACTGTGTACATTTTGATGGTATGGATAAATTGCAGAACCGTGCTGTCATTAAACTATTTTGGCCTGTTTGCCACCAATAAAAATTTATCCAACGTTGGTGATGGCTGAAAACAGTACAGCAATATGTTTTCAACAATTAAATGGGAAGGGGAGCGAGAGCCTAGTTGACAGTCTTCGTCAAAGGCTGATATTTTATTGTATATGACGAGTGATTGACAGTAAATATCAACGCATAACAGTTCCTCATGCAGTAGATAGTCGCGTCGTCTGGGTAAGCCTGAGAGTGCAACTAATGCTAATTCATTTACGCAGCTGCTTTTTTCTCTTTTTTTCTTTTTTTAAGGAAAGGAACCTATATTAATACGTTATAGTGCTGATCATTCTGAAGGAAGACATCATGACAACAAACTTACGATATATTCTCCATGTTGTTCGAAGTGCAACTGTTTGGAACTTTCAGCATTACAAATGGTGTTCAAATGTTACCAAACTGGACATTCACCGTCAGTTTCACTGCATTTCGCAGAGAGCTTACATGGTTGATTAAACTAAACTGTTCTCTACAGTCTTCTTTAAAGCGCATCCCAGCATCGATTAATCATATTAGCCGAGCGGTCTAAGGCGCTGCAGTCATGGACTGTGCGGCTGGTCCCGGCGGAGGTTCGAGTCCTCCCTCGGGCATGGGTATGTGTGTTTGTCCTTAGAATAATTTAGGTTAAGTAGTGTGTAAGCTTAGGGACTGATGACCTTAGCAGTTAAGTCCCATAAGATTTCACAGACATTTGAACATTTGATTAATCATACATGTACAATAGTTTGCAAATGCACTGAAGTTGACGGTGATACTTCCCGTCTTTCTATTGGTCTATTAGAGCACAGAATCTGTCTACACAAGATGCAAAATCCATTGAAGTATGAAGAGTCGGTTTTGAACGTGAAATGTTAAGGAAAACTAACAGTAAAACAATACAAACACTGGTCTGTTAATTCAATATTTCCTCACTGTTCCGCCGGATGCAGTGGCCGAGCGGATCTAGGCGCCTCAGTCTGGAACCGCACTGCTGCTACGGTCGCAGGTTCGAATCCTGCCTCGGGCATGGATGTGTGTGATGTCCTTAGGTTAGTTAGGTTTAAGTAGTTCTAAATCTAGGGGACTGATAACCTCAGATGTTAAGTCCCATAGTGCTTAGAGCCATTTGAACCTCAACGTTCCCACTCTTGACACCTCCAAAAACCTGCAACTAGGAAAACGAGAGCAGAGCAGTTGTTTACCTAATGTTTTCCTTCCATAGTCTTAACTTGCACAAACACACCTGAACAGAACATGGGCATTCTCATACAGGATGAACCAAATTATTCTGATGCCCACGCATGACACTTCATCCAGTCTAACGTGTTGCATTGTTACCTGATAAAAAATCGTTATCTCATACGGACTGAGGTGAGTTCTGTTTGCGTCGGTCCTGCTCACCTTTTTTTCCGAGTGATCTATGCTCAGTTCCAATTCTTTGTGACAGCTCTTTGCTCCAAATATCTGTAGAAAATTTTGGTAAAAACGGAGCTACTTCAGTTACAGTTTTCGTACAGAATCTGAAACGGACTCGGTTGACACCTGGACTACTGCCCTAAAAGTAGCCTGTAAAATTTAATACCAGCATACAAAGAACTTAACTTCAATGATTAACTAAGCAGTGACGCCTGTCCGGCTTTTGTTAGACTTTTTAGCGATGAAGCAGAGAACACACAACTAAGGCCCATTCCAAGCCAGTGGCGTAAGTGCGACAAATTTCGCTTCTGTAGCACGTCATCTTCGTGGTGTAGCAATTTTAATGGCTAGTAGTGTAGGCAAGTCGAGTTCTGACGCTTTGAGTCTTTTGTGCAGGACATTTCACGATGCGCAACAGATGCTCGAACCACGTGACAACTGCAAGCGGCATTGTCCTGTTAGAACTGTGCGTCATTATCGAGTCCGTAGATGGGAAAACTGTGCCTCTGCTTCACAGCAACTACCTGTATGTCGATATCTCAAGAGTGCGCCGTTGGGTAGCTACTGTAGGTCCCTGTGTGACTGTACGGCTGTACCTGTTATTATCCACTGGAGGTGCATCCACAGGATGCCTTTTTCCTGTTTTAACTTCGCGTCAGCGCTCCACTTTTCCAAGAGCACAAGCAACCACGCGTATTTGCGTACTCATAATTTGTTCCAAACGGAGGGCGTGTTCATAGCGCATTGCTTTCCGGATTTGATGGGAATTTCTTTCGCTGTTCACCATACGACAGAGAGCTAAAGTCCAAGTATGTTTCGTAGTTTACTGTGTTGTGGCTACGCTTTAAGGAGATTTATGTCCAGTGATGTCTGTTGGGTCCAAACAATGCACGCTGAAATTTATCGATGACTACAGCCAAACGTAGGGAAATTCTCTCCTAAAGGTTATTTGAAACAAAAATGGAGATGCGATAACCCGAGTGCGAAGCATGAGGGATGACTTGGTGGGGACGAAAAATATGATAAAAAGTCTCAAGTCATATTGCTGTTCGAATCCTGCCTCGGGCATGGATGTGTGTGATGTCCTTAGGTTAGTTAGGTTTAAGTAGTTCTAAGTTCTAGGGGCTGATGACCTCAGAAGTTAAGTCCCATAGTGCTCAGAGTCATTTGAACCATATTTCTGTAAGGAATTACTCTGGAAGAAAGAAGTCAGTGAAGAAGCAGCCGACAAATTTATGAAAGTGCTTGTGAAATTGTGGGCCAACGTTAACGCTTTGGCGACTTAACAGCAAAAAAAAAAAAAAAATAAATAAATAAAAAAAAAATAAAAAAAAATACTGGAGTACCTGGCATCTGAACAACCGAAAAATATCAGAACCGGCGGGCTCCTCAACAAACCACTAGAATTTGAAATGAAGGACACTGAAGATGCAAGAAAAACTAATTTAAGAAAAAACGCAATACTGGGTTCGATGATATTTCCGAATTTATCAAGACTGTAGATGTTCTATATTACCTTTTGAACGTAGTAGTGTAAACAAGTAGTTGTGTGAAATAAAATGCAAAAATGTAGTGCAAGCCAACTAATCATCATGCACTGGGGTGACTAAAAGTGTTGGGATAATGGTATGCACATATACAGATGGCGGTAGTACCGCGTACACAAGGTATAAAAGGGCAGTGCATTGGCAGAGGTGTCATTTGTACTCAGGTGATTCATGTGAAAAGGTTTCCGATGTGATAATGGCCACACGACGAGAATTAGCAGACTCTGAAAGCGGGATAACAGTTGGAGCTAGACGTGTGGGACACTGCATTTCGGAAATCATAAGGGAATTCAACATTCCGAGATCCACAGGATCAAGAATGTACCGAAAATACCAAATATCAGGCGTCACCTCTCACCACGGACAACGCAGTGGCTTGCGTCCTTCACTTAATGACCGAGGGCAGCGGCGCTTGAGTGTAGTTATCAGTCCTAGCAGACAAGCAACGCTGCATGAAATAACCGCAGAAATTAATGTAGCACGTACAAGGAACGTATCCTTTAGGACATTGCTACGAAATTTGGCGTTAATGCGCTACGGCAGCAGTCAACCGATGCGAGTGCCTTTGTTAACATCAAGACGCCGACTGCAACGCCTCTCCTGGGCTCGTAACTTATCGATTGGACCCTAGACTACTGGAAATCCTTGGGCTGGTCGGATGAGAAACGATGTCAGTTGATACGAGCTGATGTATTTTTCGAGCGTGGCGCAGGCCCCATGAACCCATGAACCCAAGTTGTCAACAAGGCACTGTGCAAGCTGGTGATGGGTCCATAATGGCGTGCTCTGCGTTTGCATGGACTGGGTCCTCTGATCCAGCTGAATCAATCATTGACTGGAAATGATTATGTTCGGCTACCGAGAGACCGTTTGCAGCCATTCGTGGTCTATATGCTCCCAAACAACGATGACATTTTTATGGATGACAATGTGCAATGCCACCGGGCCACAGTTGTTCGTGACTGATTTGAAAAACATTCTGAACAATTAGATCGAATGATTTGCCCACACAGATCTCCCGACATGAATCCCATCGAACATTTATGGGACATAATCGAGAGGTTAGTTCCTGCACAAAAGCCTGCAACGGCAACACTTTCGCAATTATGGACGGCTATAGAGGCAGTAAAAAATGTTCAAATACATGTGAAATCTTCTGGGACTTAACTGCTAAGGTCATCAGTCCCTAAGCTTACACACTACTTAACCTAACTTATCCTAAGGACAAACACACACACACACCCATGCCCAAGGGAGGACTCGAACCTCCGCCGGGACCAGCCGCACAGTCCATGACTGCAGCGCCGAGACCGCTCGGCTAATCCCGCGCGTCTAGAGGCAGCATCGCTCAATATTTCTGCCTGGGACTTCCAACGACGTATTGAGTCCATGCGTCGTCGAATTGCTGCTCTACGCCGGGTAAGAGAAGGTGCGACACGATGTTGTTGTTGTAGTTGTTGTTGTTGTGGTCCGCAGTTTGAGGCAGCTCTCCATGCTACTCTATCCTGTGCAAGCTTCTTCATCTCCCAGTACCTACTGCAACCTACATCCCTCTGAATCTGCTTTGTGTATTCATCTCTTGGTCTCCCTCTACGATTTTTACTCTCCACGCTGCCCTCCAATACTAAGTCGGTGAACCCTTGATGCCTCAGAATATGTCCTACTAACCGATCCCTTCTTCTAGTCAAGTTGTGCCACAAATTTCTCTTCTCCCCAATTCTGTTCAATACCTCCTCATTAGTTATGTGATCTACCCATCTAATCTTCAGCATTCTTCTGTAGCACCACATTTCTAAAGCTTCTGTTCTCTTCTTGTCTAAACTATTTATTGTCGACGTTTCACTTCCATGCATGGCTACACTACACACAAATACTTTCAGAAACGACTTCCTGACACTTAAATCTATACTTGATGTTAACAAATTTCTCTTCTTCAGAAACGCTTTCCTTGCCATTGCCAGTCTACATTTTATATCCTCTCCACTTCGACCACCATTAGTTATTTTGCTCCCCAAATAGAAAAACTCATTTACTACTTTAAGCGTGTCATTTCCTCATCTAATCCCCTCAGCATCACCCGATTTAATTCGACTACATTTCATTATCCTCGTTTTGCTTTTGTTGATGTTCATCTTATATCCTCCTTTCAAGACACTATCCATCCCGTTCAGCTGCTCTTCCAAGTCCTTTGCTGTCTCTGACAGAATTACAATGTCATCGGTGAACCTCAGAGTTTTTATTTCTTCTCCGCGGATATTAATTCCCACTCCGAATTTTTCTTTTGTTTCCTTTACTGCTTGCTCAGTATACAGATTGAATAACATCGGAGATAGGCTACAACCCTGTATCACTCCCTTCCCAACCACTGCTTCCCTTTGATGTCCCTCGACTCTTATAACTGCCATCTGGTTTCTGTACAAATTGTAAATAGCCTTTCGCTCCCTGTGTTTTATCCCTGCCACCTTCAGAATTTGAAAGAGAGTATTCCAGTCAACATTGTCAAAAGCTTTGTCTAAATCTACAAATGCTAGATACATAGGTTTGTCTTTCCTTAATCTATTTTCTAAGATAAGTCGTAGGGTCAGGTTATTAGGAGGTATACCATGAGCTTTGTCGCCTCAGTGTATAACCGCTAAGAAGTTCTCTTAAAAGTTTTACAGATTCAAGAATTGTCATTGAAAACCATGCCGTGTTTGGAAAAGCGAAATAAACAGCTCAAACTGGTACACAGGTCGCTGCTACCCTGCTAACAAAACTTTATTGCCATATTATCGCTGCAGAAATGGCATTGCGAATAATAGCACCTTGCCTAAAGCTACAAGTTCTGAGTTCCCCATCCAGAAAATCAAAAGCTTGCTGTAACACTCTTCTGAAATTTGTAAACAAAACGTCGCCGTCACTTTGTATTTCTCGCCTGTTGTACCTCAGTTATTTCGATACTGTTTCATACAGAGTAGCCTTCATGTTTTCTTCTTCTGTCGAATAAATTACCGAGCAGAGAAGTGTACACGCTTGCAGACTGCTTGCACAATGATGCACGCGTTGGACGTGAGAGCGCGCATGCTTTTAATGCCCTCTTTTAACTAAATTTTGCGTACGCGCTTTTGTTCCCTTGCGTCTGTGCTTGCGCACGAGGAAAGAGGCCTCGTGTGGAACATTCATTAACATCTACTACTGTAGCGAAACTTAGCTAAATAAAACCGACAAACTGCGGGGACGGAATTCTGTCTGGAAATGGAGGAAAAAAGAGCCTACGAACATGTGGCCGGAAATGCGTCGTTGCCACAGCAGACGGCGCTGACGAATGAAGGTTGCTCTGACCACGTGCCGTGTGTTCCCTGTGTGTTGTAGGCTGTAGACCAGGGAAGACACGACTGAGATGGACATTAGCGGCGAAGTGGGCTCCATCCTGTAGCAGCCACATATCCCTCCAAATCATCAGTGACACTTCTTCCGGCAGGGGAGGCAAAGTTACCCGCAAGAAACTCCGATAGTTCCGGCCAAATAGGCGACGTGGAAATAAGACTGGTCTCAAAATACGGTCGTCAGTTATCCCGCCCCACACTCTCCGGCTGCACCGATGTTGATGATTTGCTGTCGCCATAAATCAAATGGCTCTAACCACTATGGTACTTAAGATCTGAGGTCATCAGTCCCCTAGACATAGAACTACTTAAACCTAACTAACCTAAGGACGTCACACACATCCACGCCCGAGACAGGATTCAAACCTGCGACCGTAGCAGCAGCGCGGTTCCGGGCTGAAGCGCCTAGAACCGCTCGGCCACAGCGGCCGGCGCTGTAGCCATACCATGGGGGCTCTACAGACTATCACACAGATGACCGTTGTGAAAGTTGAAAATACCATTACACGTAATGGTGACCTCATATTTGAATAAGATGTGTGGGGCGGTGGGTGGAATAATTGTTAATGTTCCTGCAATTTATTTAATGCTGTTGTTTTCCGTTCTCAACACTGGCTCTCTAACTACAATATTGGCAACCAGAAAGTGATTAGCAAAACGTTAAGCTTGTAATTAGAATTCCTAGTGCTCACTTCATCTGAGAAATACATTTATAGCTACAGCTTATAGCTCTGAGGAATTAGGAGATTGTCTGGGATTCACAATCAAAAACCATTCTGTCTAAAATGTTCACTATATTCTGAAAGTCACAGACCAAAAAGCATCCACACAATCCAACTACCAGAACAGTTCAGAGTCTAATGTGCTGATGCACCTATAACTGTTCAAATTAAATGTTTAAGTGAATGCTCGCCATAATTTGATGATAATGTTCATCAAACGCCACATTAATAATGGTAGAATGTCTGTCCTGCGGCGGCACGTGAAAATACGACATACGCAAACTAAAGATAGATCATTAACGTCATCCCAAAATTAACACTTCACTCGAAAACGATTTCATGGTTATGCGTATCCGGAGTAACTTATTACTGCATCGGAGGCTGTTTATATCAACGATACCGACGCGACGCTACTCCCGGCACAGGTGGTGCGCTAGTCAGCGTCTGGAGAGAACTGGGGCCTTCTCCTTTTTCACGCAGCTTTCTTACATATAAAGCCGCGGTGCGGACAGCTAAGGGAACGCCTGATCAAATCTGTTCTCCCGACTAGCCGCTGGGCTAGTAATGCACCACTTTAAGTTATCGAATAAATCATTGCTTCCTTTGCTGATGGCCGATGAAGCTCTCAATTTAAATGTGCAATCAGCACACTGGTAAGTAATCACAATAAAAGTCTGACGTGGCTAAGTCAAATATTTTGGGCGAGATAATTAATTTAATTACACTACACGCAGTAGACGAGCTCTGAACTTGCCCTTTGGAGATACGCTATCGCTATAGTTTTATAGTTATTCAGTTGAAACTTCTCACATATGTATGATTATAGCGGATCTCCCTTCTACTTAAATTTAAACATCCTAGCTTTATTTATTCGCCTACTTAATCTATCTTGCTTTCTTAATTTTTAAGATAAAAACCAGAAAATCATGAATTTCAACTAAAATTTTAATTTGTGAGATCCAGAATACTGTTTATACTAAATTATTATGCAAAAGGAATCGAAATATAAATTTTTAAGTTTCTAGCTCTTTTCTGTTGCGCCAATGATGTTTACAGAAAAATGTCCAAATTTCGAAAATGGTTAAAGTTATTGAACTGATATTCAACACATACTGATTTAGTATTACTCCTGACATGCTAGAAACGTTTCAGGTTATTTACTTCATTTTAAAGTATTGCGCAATATTTATGACGTCAGAGCTACTTACAGCGGACTAGGCTGGCACACAATGGAAAGACTGATGTGAATTTTATAAGGCGTGAGTATGCTCCTTCCCTACAGATGGATGACACAAATCCCGGAATCGTGGTTGCCTGGTGAAGAAACAGGGACAAAACTGCTCCCGAAACGGAAAGTCATTCGCTAGTAAGTCCTGCACACGCTGTAAATGAGAAGGGTAGTTCAGCTGACTTGGAGAATGTCCCACACGGTCGTCTGCCTAACCCTGTACCGGCTGACCAAGTGCCTGGTACAGACGTGGCGGTGGCCTTCCACAACGTTAGTCACGTTTTCATTCCCTTCAAGCCACTGGTGTCCGAACATTTCGGGTATGTCCTTCATGATTTCCTACTTCTTGAAGCGATCCTGTCTCATACAAACAGCGAAACACTGTTTCAAACATTGAATGCTGCGGTAGTTGTCGGCGAGGATAGGTCTGATATAATTCTTGCTGCCCGCCGCCCATTGCAATTTGCCTTTCCGTAAATAGACGCCATGTCGGCAGGCTCTCGATCGAATACGGAACCACTGTGTACAATGCTGTATCATATCAACTACAAGGCGAGTCAGCAAAAGAAGTGAATCAGACACAACATTACCAATTACTATTGCAGAAGACATATCAGCAACAGTACCACCCTCTACGAGGAAATCATGCATACTGTAACTATGGCTGTATGGTGCAGCGCATATTAGACCGCAGTCTCTGTAACAAAATATGATTGAATAAATTCTCTCTAGCATGGGAACCGTGCATTTCCGGACATAAATTCGTTAGACTTTGTAAGTAGGCTGTTTAGGTTTTTATGTTGGTAACGCTACGTAGCGCTCTGTATGAAAATCACTGACTGTGCTGGGTGCAGTCTGTGGCTTGTTGGCATTGTTGCAATATTCGCTATTGTAGTGTTGGGCAGTTGGATGGGAACAGCGCACAGCATTGCGCAGTTGGAGGTGAGCCGCCAGCAGTGGTGGATGTGGAGAGAGAGATGCCAGAGTTTTGAGAAGAAAATTTGTAAAGATGGATGTCATGAATATATATATATATATATATATATATATATATATATATATATATATATATACTAGGCCTCGGGCATGGATGTATGTGATGTCCTTATGTTAGTTAGGTTTAAGTAGTTCTAAGTTCTAGGGGACTGATGACCTCAGATGTCAAGTCCCATAGTGCTCAGAGCCATTTGAACCATTTTTATTATATATATATATATATATATATATATATATATATATATATACTAGGCATGTGTATATATATATATATATATATACACACATGACTTTTGAACATTATTAAGGTAAATACATTGTTTGTTCTGTATTAATATCTTTCATTTGCTAATTATGCCTATCAGTAGTTAGTGCCTTCAGTAGTTAGAATCTTTTATTTAGCTGGCAGTATTTCAGCTTGCTGTATTGCAGTAGTTCGAGTAACGAAGATTTTTGTGAGGTAAGTGATTCATGAAAGGTATAGGTTATTGTTAGTCAGGGCCATTCTTTTGTAGGGATTATTGAAAGCCAGATTGCGTTGCGCTAAAAAAATATTGTGAGTCGGTTTAGTGATGATCAGAATAAGTAAAGAGAGAACTGTCTGAGTATGTTCAGTTTTACTCAGCTGTGTTTGTATCAAATAACATAGTAGTTTACTAGCACAGTCATTCATAATTTTTCTTAGGGAACGTTTCAACTATTTTGTGCCACATCGTCTCATCGATCAATCCCTATAGTTTGTACATGGTGGAAAAAATCACCCTGTATGAATGAGTGTGGAGACAGGAGTGGAGTAATCAGGTGCATCACAGGGCACTGATATGCTTTGAAAAACCGATATGTTGCAGTTACCTCAGCGCCCATTAACCTGTATGTGGTGGGCCGAAGCGGGCTAGAAAAAAGGTGACGTTATAATTTACTAACGGACACTCCACTCCTCGCCTCCAGAGGACCTACGTCAGAGGCATAAGAAAAGGAGTATACGTAAGGGAGGCCAGATGCCCAATGCAAGCAGACGCGTCGCCATGCTGTCTGGTCGAGAGACCGATGAGAGGTTTAAGTTGCAGGCCAGCCAAGACCATCATCTGGTGATGAATTTCGGCGGCCAGCCGGCCCACAGAATCAACCGCCAAGCGGGCTCGAAACTTGCCGCTGCACAGGTTCTTGGAGCAACGCGGTATGGAGGGGGGCGGTGTGAGGAAGGGCGGGGGGGGGGGGGGCAGCCTCCGCTCCCTGGGTGACGCCGTTCGACGGAACGCAAGATTCCGTTTGCAAGGGCAGAGCCGGGCCGCGATGCTCGGGCCACTGGGGCTACTGACGTTCTACTGCAGCGACGGCTGTTGGCGGTTGTGGTGTGTCAAAACGCACAGGTTTCGTTCGCCATTACAATTGATGAGCATCCGACCCGATTAACGGCTAATAACACCTGATGGTTACTACAAATATACTTGTACGATGTATTAAGGGCGACAAAACATTACAGATGATCCGAGAGTGTCGACGAAAAAAACAGGTGGTGAGCGCGCGCGACTTCAGCGACGCAGCAACTCGCCATCGCTGGGTCCACAGATGCTGCCTGAGCGACGCGCAGCAACCGGCCGCTGTCGTAGAGAACCGACAGCATAAACGAATAATTAATTAATTGTGAAAAGTTGGCGTGGCGCTGCGTGTTTGTTCGTGTAAATGGTTCCTTTTGTATGACGTCAGAAGGTAGTTAGTTACCGACTAAGTTGATGTATCGGGGTACGTCTAGGTCGGATAGGATACCGATCCATTGCGTGGTGTATTGAGGCACCGCAGTTGGTGGTAAGGCTTGGGAGAGGGAAAGAAGTTTTGCCTAGTAGAACTAGTATCTTGTTTTTGTGCAGTTCACGGAGGCTGCGTGGATACTTTGTCTTTTTGGCCCCTGTTCATATATGCGGCTGTGACGGCAGTTTCCTCCCAAAGCTGAGCTACGAAACGTACGCAGGCTCTGTGTAATTTTATAAATAGTCGCGGATGAGACAATGGTTTTGGCGAATTTATGTGCTAAGGCGAACGATTTATTGTGGACAGTTCGGTAGTAATGAATAGTTTGCTGTGATAGATACAGCGTGAGCCGTGTTAGAGAGAAGGAGAGCCGGCCGGTGTGGCCGAGCGGTTCTAGGCGCTGCAGTCTGGAACCGCGCTGCTGCTACGGTCGCAGGTTCGAATCCTGCCTCGGGCATGGATGTATGTGATGTCCTTAGGTTAGTTAGGTTTAAGTAGTTCTAAGTTCTAGGGGACTGATGACCTCAGATGTTAAGTCTCATAGTGCTCAGAGCCATTTGAACCATTTTTAGAGAAGGAGATTTGCAGTTGATGAGTTTTTGGGAATCGTTGGAACCGATATCCTGTCCGTGGTGTACGATTAGTTCAAAAAATGGTTCAAATGGCTCTGAGCACTTTGGGACTTAACATCTATGGTCATCAGTCCCCTAGAACTTAGAACTACTTAAACCTAACTAACCTAAGGACATCAGACAATACCCAGCCATCACGAGGCAGAGAAAATCCCTAACCCCGCCGGAAATCAAACCCGGGAACCCGGGCGTGGGAAGCGAGAACGCTACCGCACGACCACGAGATGCGGGCTGTACGATTAGTGTTCGCGGCTCGCCCAGAAGTAATTGAGTTGGTAGCTGCTTTGTTGGAGTGGTTCGGTAGTGAATGGGGTGTGTCGAGAAGGGAAAACCTCGAACACATGTTTGTTGTTGTTGTTTAAATACCACGATCATACAGCGGACCTAGAACTGGCTCGTATAGATTCGAACTGTTTCACTGTAACATGATAAATCGCACAAGTAGTTGAGTTGATAAGCGACGAGAATAAAAGGAACCATTTACAAGCAGCACGCAGCTAAACGAAAACTTTGTTGGTCAAAGTGACGAGTGGCCTATTTCAATTTAGGGAACTTAGCGGGTCGCGTTTTGTTAATGCCTGAAGAGGCTCAGAATTGTGTTAAATTGTTATTTAAGGTTAGGGTTAAAGAGGCGCTGGCGCCTACGATTTTTGTTTATTTATTAATTTTTTTATTATTGAATTTCCGTTTTTGTGGGGTGTGTTAGTCTTTGCTGGCACTCGCTCACTTGCGTGAACTAAATTGTATTGAGATATCTAGATCCAATAAATACCAGTTTTCTTGGGTTAAAAGAAACCTTTGCGTGTGGTCAATTAGTAGCTGTTGTGTGTAGGTGCATTTTGTGAAAAAAGGCAAAGGTTTAGTTTCAGAGGTATTTATAACGCTTTTCATGACACAATTTTACGATGGTATTTGTAAATTTTGACTGATCAAAAAGTTCATTAATTGAGTTGATCCACGCTAAATATACAGAGTGTAGATATTCTAAACAGTTAAAACGATTTCATTTATGGAAAGAGTGTCCTAAGTAACTTCAATTAGAACTGAAGTTGTCGAAAGTTATCACGGAAAAGTCAGTGATTACACTAATAACAAAGATTGGTAAATCTGTGGAATACGTTACGTCGTATTATTTACATAGCAACGTTGGACTAAACAGAAAGAGATTTAATGGTAGCATCAGTTAACTTAATCCTTATAGATATCGGTGAAAGCAACTTAAAGTGAATTGGTCGTAACACGACGATATAGTGAATATAAATATTGTAAGTAATTAAAAGATTACGAGACTTTTCCAGAGATAGTCTGCTGCTGTGAGAATTTTGTTGTGTGTGAGAACAGTTGCAAGCTAGAGGTAACATTTAGTTTTACCTAATATAAACAGGTACTGTATTTAAAGTAGTTTGGTGTTTTGTTTTGTCCGATAGTACGATAACGGGAGTTGTTATCGAAATCTGCCTGTTTCGTAACTGCTGCTCGATATTGTTTGTCAGTGTCATTGGAATTTTTTAGCGTGGCTATTCGTGGTGTAATAGTGTCACTGTATGATTACGACCGTTGTGTACAGTAAAGAAGCTGTTTATTATTATTCGACATTTGAGTCTGCCGTCTCTTCAATGGTTATGACTGCTGCAGTATTAATTATCCGAGGGTTGATCTGTCTTCAATTTGTCTTTTGAGAGTGCAACTACGGTAAGAGAAAGACTTCGAGTATTTGCCAGGCGCTCCGCTACCACTGGAATCATCTGAAAACTAATAGCGATCCACAGTCATAACATCGACAGTAAAATTAAAACTGTACCAAATTCATGCTATAGTGGTCGATTGGTTCGCTCAAGTAATTTTGCGCGGCAGGAAGCCATACATCAGCGGCATAGCGACGTTGGTACAGTACGATCTGTTATCGTGAGTTCGATCTTGAGTACCGCCAGTCGGCTCGTTACACGGTTACCCTTCAGCGCTCCACATGGTGAGACGAGTATAGCTTTAGCCGCACTCCGAAGAGCACTCGCGGGGCTTCCGCCTCGGCCAACACACGCCGCCTGGCTGAAGAAAGGAGCCGTTACGTCACGCGCACAGAGCAGAAGGATGCTGTGGTAGCGGATTTCCGCGACAGTCGTACACAGCCGACATCTAAATCAGCAGAACATGTGTTTTTCGGCGAAACAAAAGTCAACGCCAAATTTGTCTGCGTATCTATGCACGCCCCGGCGTGTTTCATCCCTCTCTCCCGAACCATGTCCCTCTGTCATCCTGGTGCGTTACGCCCCCTGAGGCCGGGGGAGGGGGGGTCATAAAAAATGGAGCATAAATCATGGTAATATGATTCCTCTGAGAAGGCCACCTTCGCCACTCAGTGTATATCCATTGGCGGTTGTTGTTGTTGTCGTCTTCAGTCCTGAGACTGGTTTGATGCAGCTCTCCATGCTACTCTATCCTGTGCAAGCTTCTTCATCTCCCAGTACCTACTGCAGCCTACATCCTTCTGAATCTGCTTGGTGTACTCATCTCTTAGTCTCCCTCTACGATTTTCACCCTCCACGCTGCCCTCCAATACTAAATTGGCGATCCCTTGATGTCTCAGAACATGTCCTACCAACCGATCCCTTCTTCTAGTCAAGTTGTGCCACAAACTTCTCTTCTCCCCAATTCTATTCAATACCTCCTCATTAATTACGCGATCTACCCATCTAATCTTCAGCATTCTTCTGTAGTACCACATTTCGAAAGCTTCTATTCTCTTCTTGTCCAAACTAATTATCATCCATGTTTCACTTCCATACATGGCTACACTACATACAAATACTTTCAGAAACGACTTCCTGACACTTAAATCTAAACTCGATGTTAACAAATTTCTCTTCTTCAGAAACGCTTTCCCTGCCATTGCCAGTCTACACTTTATATCCTCTCTACTTCGACCATCATCAGTTATTTTGCTCCCCAAATAGCAAAACTCCTTTACTACTTTAAGTAGTGTCTCATTTCCTAATCTAATTCCCTCAGCATCACCCGAATTCGTTCGACTACATTCCATTATCCTCGTTTTGCTTTTGTTGATGTTCATCTTATATCCTCCTTTCAAGACACTATCCATTCCGTTCAACTGCTCTTCCAGGTCCTTTGCTGTTTCTGGCAGAATTACAATGTCATCGGCGAACCTCAAAGTTTTTATTTCTTCTCCATGGATTTTATAACCTACTCCGAATGTTTCTTTTGTTTCCTTCACTGCTTGCTCAATATACAGATTGAATAACATCGGGGAGAGGCTATAACCATGTCTCACTCCCTTTCCAACCACTGCTTCCCTTTCATGCCCCTCGACTCTTATAACTGCCATCTGGTTTCTGTACAAATTGTAAATAGCTTCTCGCTCCCTGTATTTTACCCCTGCCACCTTCAGAATTTGAAAGAGAGTATTCCAGTCAACATTGTCAAAAGCTTTCTCTAAGTCTACAAATGCTAGAAACGTAGGTTTGCCTCTCCTTAATCTAGCTTCTAAGATAAGTCGTAGGGTCAGTATTGCCTCACGTGTTCCAATATTTCTACGGAATCCAAACTGATCTTCCCCGAGGTGGGCTTCTACCAGTTTTTCCTTTCGTCTGTATAGAATTCGCGTTAGTATTTTGCATCCGTGACTTATTAAACTGATTGTTCGGTAATTTTCACATCTGTCAGCACCTGCTTTCTTTGGGATTGGAATTATTATATTCTTCTTGAAGTCTGAGGGTGTTTCGCCTGTCTCATACATCTTGCTCACCAGATGGTAGAGTTTTGCCAGGACTGACTCTCCCAAGGCCGTCACTAGTTCTAATGGAATGTTGTCTACTCCCGGGGCCTTGTTTCGACTCAGGTAAATACCAACCTTCGTCGCCTATGAACAGCAGTGAGTGCATGAACATGATGCCTGTTGCATGGACCCATGTGCAGCAACGTTCGTGGAACAGTCGTTGAGGAGACACTGCTGGTATCTCGTTGGTTCATCTGAGTGGTCACTTGCTCAACAGTTGTACTCCTGTTTGCTCGTACACATTTCTGCAGCCATAGGTCACCTCTGTCATCTATGGCCCTTGGTAAACCACAGCTGCCTCAGCCCCGGTTTTGGATAGCGCTAGTTTGCCATGGGCGGTATACTTTAGCCGCAGTGACATGGGAACTGTTTACAGACTTGGCCGTTTAGAAAATTCTTCCACCTTTAGGTCGAAAGCCAATGATCACGCCCTATTGGTCGTCAGATAAATCACTCCGTTTCTGCATTACGACAATGACTGCTCTGAAACTTCCTGGCAGATTAAAACTGTGTGCCGGACCGAGATTTGAACTCGGGACCCTTGCCTTTTGCGGGCAAGTGCTCTACCTACTGAGCTACCCAAACACGACTCACACCCCCTCCTCACAGCTTTACTTCCGCCAGCACCTCGTCTCCTACCTTCCAAACTTTACAGAAGCTCTCCTGCGAACCTTGCAGAACTAGCACTCCTGAAAGAAAGGATATTGCGGAGGCATGGATAGCCACAGCCTTGGAAATGTTTCTAGAATGAGATTTTCACTTTGCAGCGGAGTTTGCGCTGATATGAAACTTCCTGGCAGATTAAAACTGTGTGCCGGACCGAGACTCGAACCCGGGACCTATGCCTTCCCCCAGGCTGTGGCTAAGCCATGTCTCCGCAACATCCTTTCTTCCAGGAGTGCTAGTTCTGCAAGGTTCGCAGGAGAGCTTCTGTGAAGTTAGGAAGGTTGGAGACGAGGTACTGGCGGAATTAAAGCTGTGGGGACGGGGCGTGAGTCGTGCTTGGGTAGCTCAGTCGGTAGAGCACTTGCCCGCGAAAGGCATAGGGTGAAGGAATCTTGCCCTGTTGAAGGGACGATGCTGGCTGGAGCGATTTAGGGAAATTACGGAAAACCTAAATCGGGATGGCCGGACGCGGGTTTGAACCGTCATCCTCCCAAATGCGAGTCCAGTGTCCTTACCACTGCACTACCCCGCTCGGTTTTTCGTGTCTCCCCGAAACGCTTTATACACTCTGCTAGTGCTACCACCTGCCGACTGTGAGTGGTTATTGCACGTTTACTTCGAACGTACAATATGTGACCAAAAGTGTCCGGACACCTGGCTGAAAATGAGTTACAAGTTCGTGGCGCCCTCCATCGGTAATGCTGGAACTCAATATGGCGTTGGCCCACCCTTAGCCTTGATGACAGCTTACACTCTCTTAGGCGTTACGTTCAATCAGGTACCGGAAGGTTTCTTTTCTTCACGGAGTGCTGCTCTGAGAAGAGGTATCGATGACGGTCGGTGAGGCCTGGTACGAAGTCAGCTTTCCAAAACATCCCAAACGTGTTCTATAGGATTGATGCCAGTCCATTACAGGTCTATTATTGTCGTGTAACTACTCCGCCACAGGCGGTGCATTATGAACATGTGATCTATCGTGCTGAAAGATGCAATCGCCATCCCCGAATTGCTCTTCAACAGTGGGAAGCGAGAAGGTGCTTAAAACATCAATGTAGGCCTGTGCTTTGATAGTGCCATTCAAAACAAGCCCCCTCCATGAGAAACACGACCACACCATAACACCACCGCCTCTTAATTTTACTGTTGGCACTACACACGATCGCAGATGACGTTCACCGGGCATTCGCCGTACTCACACCCTGCCATCGGATCGCCACATTGTGTACCGTGATTCGTCACTCCACACAACGTTTTTCCACTGTTCAATCGTCCAATGTTTACGCTCCTTACACCAAGCGCATGGTCGTTTGGCATTTACCGATGTGATGTGTGGCTTATGAGCAGCCGTTCGACCGTGAAATCCAAGTTCTCCCACCTCCCGCCTAACTGTCACAGTACTTGCAGTGGATCCTGATGCAGTTTGGAATTCCCGTGTGAAGGTCTGGATAGATGTCTGCCTATTACACATTACGACCCTCTTCAACTGTCGGTGGCCTCTGTCAGTCAACAGACAAGGTAGGCCTGTACGCTTTTGTGCTGTACGTGTCCCTTCACGTTTCCACTTCACTATTATATCGGAAACAGTGGACCTAGGGATGTTTACAAGCGTGGAAATCTCGCGTACAGACCTATGACACAAGTGACACCCAGTCACCTGACCACGTTCGTGAATTCCGCGGAGCGTTCCATTCTGCTCTCTCACGATGTCTAATGACTACTGAGGTCGTTGATATGGACTACCTGGCAGTAGGCGGCAGCACAATGCACCTAATATGAAAAACGTATGTTTTTGATTAACTTCCTGCCAGATTAAAACCGTGTGCCGGCCTTGGACTCACACCTCGAGCTTCAGGCTATTGTGGAGAGAAGTGCCCTACCGACTGAACTATCCAGCCTCGAGTCACTGTCAACCTTCGCATCTTTACTCCCGCCACGACTTCTCTCCTACATACGGAGTTTAATCTGCCTGGAAGTTCTAAATCAGAGCAGACTCTGCTGCAGGATGACAGTTTCATTCTGGAAACAATCCCCGAGGCTATGGCTAAGCCACTTCTCCGTAATATTCTTTCGTTCAGGAGTGATAGTCCCGCAAGGTTGCAGGAGGACTGCTATGAAGTTTGGAAAGTGGGAGATCTGGCGCAAGTAAATCTCTGACGGTGGGTTCTGTGTCGTGCCTGGTAGGGGGAGGGGGGGGGGGGCTCAGTTAGTGGAACACTTGTCTGCGAAAGGGAAAGGTTCTGAGTTCGAGCCTTGGGCAAGCCCACAGTTTTAATCTCCCAGGAAGTTTCAAATCAGCCCACACTCTGCTACAGACTGGAAATTCCTTCTGGCTAATCACTGTAGTTTGCTCTTGGATTCAGCCATGCCACAGTACCAACACAGCAAGGTCAGATCAGTCGGTCATTCGAACTGATGCCCCTGCAAGCACTGAAAAACTCTCTCTCTACCAAATGTTAGACTGGTCTAGTCTCTCCACAGATACCCCTACGACGCTGATGCAAATGGATTCGGTAATCTGTATTGTTGAAGCACGGAAGCCTCCACACTGCAGTGAAGTCCATGGTTTGTGGGAGAGGAGTGCTGCTTTGCACTATCCTTCTACATCTACATGATTCCCAGTTAAGTGCCTGGCGGAGATGAACCACCTTCAAGCTATTTCTCTACCGATCTGCCCTAGAATAGCGCGCGGGATAAACGAGCACTTGAGGCTTTCTGTGCCAGCTCTGATTTCTCTTTTTTTTCTTCTGAAGATCAGTTCTCCCTAGGTAGGTGGCGGTAAGTCCTGTGGGACCAAATTGCTGAGGTCATCGGTGCCTAGGCTTACACACTACTTACTCTAACTTAAACTAACTTACGCTAAGGACAACACACACACCCATGCCCGAGGGTGGACTCGAACCTCCGACGGTGGGAGCTGTGCGAACCGTCCAAGGCGCCCTAGACCGCGCGGCTAGGTGGGCTTTAGTAAAATATTTTCGCAATCGGAGGAGAAAGTTGGTGATTGAAATTTCACAAGAAGATCCCGCTGCAACAAAAAAATACTCTTGTTTTAATTATTGCCACCCAATTTGCGAATCATGTCCGTGTCACTCTCTCAGTTATTTCGCGATAATACAAAACTAGCTGCCCTTCTTTGAACTTACTCCATGACCTCCGTCAGTCCCATCTGATACGAGTTCCCACACCACACAGCAATACTCCAGCTTTGAGCACACACATACCTAGTGTGATGAATTTTGAGCCCGTCTCATCAATCTTCTTCTTCTTCTGTTGCCTTGATCCCGTATCTACACAAGGTCGACACGGCTATTATCGGATTTGGCGTTGTTAGTGTTAGAGGGTAATCGAACTCCCTTCCTGTCGCTACCTCTTTACCCCTCTGGACGGAATTTGTGTATCCCAATTGTCTGTATGTAATGTTGTAAGGTGGCTATAATTTCGCACCTTTCAAGCACTCATCCACATACTTTGCCGTAATTTACAACCGGAATTAGGTATCATTTGATAGGCTGTACATCGTATACATGAATATTTAAAGAAGATTGACATTGTCAAGCAGGCCGGTGTGGCCGTGCGGTGCTAGACGCTTCAGTCTGGAACCGCGCGACCGCTACGATCGCATGTTCGAATCCTGCCTCGGGCATGGATGTGTGTGATGTCCTTAGGCTCAAGTAGTTCTACGTTCTAGGGGACTGATGACGTCATATGTTAAGTCCCATAGTGGTCAGAGCCATTTGAAACTTTTTATCCTTTTTTTTTTATATACTGTAACGTACACGTTGTGAATAGTTGTTAACGCTTATTGCATGAAAGGTGATGGAGTGTCTTTATTAACAAAACGGCGTAATGAATGATTGCCTATACTAGTAGAGGTTGGAACGCCAGTGGATATCAAAGGGCAGGCATTACTCAGGCCCTGGGTGGAATAGCCCGCACAGGTGTGTTGGTCCTGCTTAACAGAGGAAGTAGCCCTAGCCGGACGGTCGGAGCACCTGAGCGCTGAAGCACAATAGAGTGGCGGCTGGCCGGAGCTGTAGCTAGGCCGGAAGGATAACCGGAAACTCTGTAAATCTTGGACGCAGTAGAGAGGAACAATAAAGCGTTACTTCGGAAATCACTCAGGCTGGGTTTCCTTCCGAGGATTTTTACTCTGAGAAGCATGCCATTGTATGAATTCCTAATTAGCGGGGATCGGTATTTCCTCGCAAACTTACCGCGCTGCACGACAAAAGACTAAAATATTGTTGGTCGGCGTTCGGCAGAATCTGTAGAAAGGGAGAACATTCCTTGGTTTCGAGAATATGATTCGTCTTCTGCTGTTACGAGGGAGGGGAGCCGAGCTTCGCTGGGAAGCCAGCGGTGGAAAGAAAGAGGTCTTCCGTTTGGAGCGCCGGTGTCTGACAGTCGCTCAGTATCAGCTTTGTTGCTATAGACGAACTTGCTGTCTTCGCTCTCAGGCAATTTTATACTTAAAACGGTTAGGCACTGTACTAGTGCGAACTTATACGATTCTGGACTTCGCCTCTGGGTTGGGAGTTGTCGTTGAGTACACAACGTTCAGTGATTGAGTGCACTTCTTCTGCCTATACTCGTGTTGAGACGTTATCTGAATTCCGTCCTTGTGGTTGGGAGCTCGCATTTCTTGTCTGTAGAACACAGAGAGGAGAAAACAGTATTAGACCATACCAGTCAGAGGACCGCCTTCTGCCGTCCTAGTGTTTGAAAGAGTCTTTTATTTTGTGGCTGGAGTTCTTCCATTGCAGCAGACGTGTACGAGAACCATCACTCCAATGCACTGGTCGCAGTACATATGATGACATTGCAAATTGCTTTGGATTATTAGGGCTATAAAGCTAAATAGCTGTGATTACGTAACTTTATTTCCACTGAGGTTGCACACCACTGTAGGTCATCTTTCAAAGTAGTGTCTTCTAGTGTTTTGTACGTAGATGATGTCAGTCGCCTCGCATTATTTATATTAGATCGCGTAGCCATAAAAAAGGGCAGATTTGGACAATTGATCACTAAATATACAGAACTTCTGTGAAGTTTGGAAGCTAGGAGACGAGGTAGTGGCGGAAGTTAAATTGTGAGGAGGGGTTGTGAGTCGTGCTTGGGTAGCTCAATTCGTGGAGCACTTGCCCGCGAGGGCAAAGGTCCCGAGTTCGAGTCTCGGTCCGGCACGCAGTTTTAATCTGCCAGGAAGTTTCAAAACCAGCGTACACTCCGCTGCAGAGTGAAAATTTCATTCTGGAAACATCACCCAGGCTGTGGCTAAGCCATGTCTCCGCAATATCCTTTCTACCAGTAGTGCTAGTCCTGCAAGTTTCGCAGGAGAACTTCTCTGAAGTTTGGAAGGTAGGAGACGAGGTACTGGCGGAAGTAAAATTGCGAGGAGGGGTCGTGAGTCGTGCTTGGGTAGCTCTGTTGGTAGGGCACTTACCCGCGAAAGGCAAAGGTCCCGAGTTCGAGTCTTGGTCCGGCACACAGTTTTAATCTGCCAGGAAGATTCGATCACTAATATTAATTAGGAAATTCATTTGTGTCTCTTTATGTCCATTGGACATTAATATATAGACATTTGTAATACAATGGGAGCCGGCCAGTGTGGCCGTGCGGTTCTAGGCGCTTCAGTGTGGAACCGCGTGACCGCTACGGTCGCAGGTTCTAATCCTGCCTCCGGCATGGATGTGTGTGATGTCCTTAGGTTAGTTAGGTTTAATTAGTTCTAAGTTCTAGGCGACTGATGACCTCAGAAATTACGTCGCATAGTGCTCAGAGCCTTTTGAACCATTTGAATACAAAGGGATTTTAATCTACAATAAATTTGTAAGCAGAAACAGGATTTATCATTTTGTAGTTACTAGTTCCCTTAATCATTCATTTATGTTGTAATTTATATGTTAAGGAGCAAGAAGGAGATAATAACACCATTAAGAGATCCTAAGATCTGCTTCAGGGGACAGTCAGGCAAATCTTCATTTTTGCGTTCAGTATTTTCCGTTGCGCACATTCATTTGACACCCGCCTGGAGTAGCGTCTTGGAATGTTATCCATCTGAAAGCGTGTGCATGTTTCCTAAATGTTTGCGGGTCGTGTAACTGAGGCGGGACGTGGTTACCAGCCTGGCATTCACCTATTCGGTTGTGGGAAACCGCCTAAAAACCACATTCTGGCCGGCGAGCATACCGCCCCTTGTCCAATTCGATCCGAGGCTGGCGCGCCTCCCCGAAACCCGGAAGCGGCAAGCTAACGTGCGCGGTTATCCGGGAGGGTGAGCCAGTCTCATTAGAGTGTTTCTCAAAATTACTTACCACTATTTAACGTGTGGCTAATGAGGTACCAAGCTACAAATCGGATGGTGGGGTTTTATCCTCAGTCAGTCCTAGCACTTCTTATGTCACTTGTCACTCCTTACACCTCTGGTAATAATTTGTAAATGTGAACATATGCCAAGCTAGGCTGTGGTTCGGAGTCTATGATAAATTACAGATTTCCCTATAGCGGACTGGGTAAGTCTGTGCAAAGGTCATAAGAAGGCAAGGGCATACCTGCGGCAATAGAGGCATGCTCAGTAAAGCACTGCAGAGTTCAAACTACGCTTCGGGTTGACTACAGGCTTAATACTAATAGTTTATTATGGAAATCTCTGTCGCAGAGAGATTCGGCCGAAATCTATTCGAGCACCATATACTAGACAGAGAGTATAAAACACGTAGGACAGTGTTCTCACATTACCGGTACAAAGTACGATAAAGGTATCTGTAAAGATTGTCTGTGGAAACATAAATATTGAATGTTGCTACACAGACACTTGCACTGATATATTGCTCTGTTTTGTAAGGAGATAGAGTTTAGAATCAGTTTCATAGTCTTGAATTATGTCGTATGGTGTCAAAAATTTGTTCTTCTTTAGATCATAAAATATTATTACATACTTTATCACAGTGTTGCTTATTTCACATTCGCTGCTGCATATTTATCTACACAATCTGCAATTAACTGCACCCTCAGAGCAATCAAGAACAGCCGAATTATTCAGAAACTGCTGACCACTCAAAGACGCAAAATCTTCTAACGTCCCTTTGCACAAGAAGACTGTGGACTTGTGATATGATCGGCTAGCGTAACTTAGCAGTAGATCTGATTGTGTTAAATGATTAGATAAAAAAACAAAGATAGAGAAACCTGGAATACATAGAGACTGCTAGTATCAGAATTTCAAGGACGAAGAATGGTGTGCCTTTGTTTAGGCGACGTAGCGCAACATAAGGCATTGAACTCATATTCAGGGGTGCCGGGTTGAGCTCTCTGTCGCATCTAACGGATCTAGATTTTTCGGTAGGCTCCTAAGCCCACAACGGTCGAATGCCCCGACGTTTCTTTTAATTTCACCAAGATCGGTTCCTTCCCCCATGCTGTTACAATTGATCTACAGTGAAGAGCCATATAAACTGGTACACCTGCCTCATATCTTGTAGGACCCCGCGAGGAAGCAGAAGTGTCCGCAACACGATGTGGCATGGACTCGACTAATATCTGAAGTAGTGCTGGAGGGATACAGACCTGGCTGCAGAGTATACCATGAATCCTGCAGGACTGTCCACAAATTCGCAAGAGGACGAGGGGGTGACGATCTCTTCTGAACAGCGCGTTGCAAGGCATCCTAGATATCCTCAATAATGTTCATGTCTGGGACGTTTGGTGGGCAGCGGAAGTGTTTAACCTCAGAAGAGTGTTCCTGGAGCCACTCTGTAGCAATTCTGGATGTGGGGTGTCGCATTGTCCTGCTGGAATTGCCCAAATTCGTGTGAACGCAAAGTGGACATGAATGGATGCAGATGATGAGACAGGATGCTTACGTACCAGTCACCTGTCAGAGTCGTATCTAGACGTATCAGGTGTCCCATATCACTCCAGCTGCACTCGCCCCACACCATTACAGAGCCACCACCAGCTTTAACAGTCTCCTGATGACATGCAGGGTATATGGATTCATGAGGTTGCCTCTATACCCGTGCACGTCCATCCGCTCGATACAATTTGAAACGAGACTCGTCCGACCAGCCGGCCGGGGTTGCCGAGCGGTTCTAGGCGCTACAGTCTGGAACCGCGCGTCCGCTACGGTCGCAGGTTCGAATCCTGCCTCGGGCATGGATGTATGTGATGTCCTTAGGTTGGTTAGATTTAAGTAGTTCTAAGTTCTAGAGGACTGATGACCTCCAATGTTAAGTCCCATAGTGCTCAGAGCCATTTGAACCATTTTTTAGCCCGACCAGGCAACGTGTTTCCAGTCTTCAACAGACTAATGTCGATGTCGACGGGTCCAGACAAGGCGTAAATCTTTGTGTCGTGCAGTCATCAAGGGTAAACGAGTGGGCCTTCGGCTCCGAAAGCCCATGTCGATGATATTTCGTTGAATGGTTCCCATGCTGGACACTTGTTGGTGGCCCAGCATTGAAATCTGCAGCAATTTGCGGAAGGGTTGCACTTCTGTCACGTTGAACGATTCTCTTCAGTCGTCGCTGGTTTCGTTCTTGCAGGATCTTTTTCCGTCCGCAGTGATGTCGGAAATTTGATGTTTTATCTGATTTCTGATATTCACGGTAACTCGTGAAATAGTCGTACGGAAAAATCCCCACTTCGCCGCTATCTCGGAGGTGCTGTGTGCCGTCGCTCGTGCGCCGACTATAACACCACGTTCAAATTCGCTTACATCCTGATAACCTGCCATTGTAGCAGCAGTAACTTTGTAAGTAGGCTGTTTATGTTTTATTATTGGCAACGTTACGTAGCGCTCTGTATGAAAATCACTGGCTGTGCTGTGTGCAGTCTGTGGCTAGTTTGCATTGTTGTCTGCCATTGTAGTGTTGGGCAGTTGGCTGTTAACAGCGCATAGCGTTGCGCAGTTGAAGGTGAGCCGCCAGCAGTGGTGGATGTGGGGAGAGAAATGGCGGAGTTTTGAAATTTGTAAGACTGGATGTCATGAACTGCTATGTATATTATGATTTTTCAACACTATTAAGGTAAATACATTGTTTGTTCTCTATTAAAATCTTTCATTTGCTAACTATGCCTATCAGTAGTTAGTGCCTTCCGTAGTTTGAATCTTTTATTTAGCTGGCAGTAGTGGCGCTCGCTGTATTGCAGTAGTTCGAGTAACGAAGATTTTGTGAGGTAAGTGATTTGTGAAAGGTATAGGTTAATGTTAGTCAGGGCCATTCTTTTGTAGAGATTTTTGAAAGTCAGATTGCGTTGCGCTAAAAATATTGTGTTTCAGCTTAAGCACAGTCATTCGTATAATTTTTCTAAGGGGACGTTTCATATGTCGACCCTTAGCCGAGGATACCTCACTGGAATCTTCTGATTTTTTCTTGTAGTTTGTGTAATTAGTGTAGATTTTGTTTATTGCTAGCGCGTAATTGTAGAGAGAATTTCCTTTGTAGTTGTAGTTTTTCATTCTTGTACAGTAAAACAGTTGTGGCATGCATGCACCAAGTATTTCGCAGCTGCGCTTGCAATTAACGAGATATTATTTTCAATGATATGTTAATGTGTTTTCTTATTTTTGCTCTTCAAATTGTGTTTTTCTGTGTTGTCGTGTGATATATTGTGACAATAATGGCGTGTGAAAAACGTAATACTAGGCTCCAAAGTAAACTGAGAAATGACAGTGAAGACGACAGATGTGTATTAGCGCCACCATGTAAAGAATTAACTAATATTCAAAGTAGTAATTTGATAACTGTGCATAGGGAAATGGAGCGGGCGTCAAATAATGGTTAAGACAGTGAAACAGGTAGTGAACAGGGAAGCTATCGATCGTTCGGTCGGCAACAGCTCGCCTCAGGAATCCGAAATGACAGAACACAATATTGCAGATACTGTAGATTCAAGTTTTGCGTCCTCACCGTTTTCTCAAACAAGTCAAGACACATTTACTGCTTTTCAATATGCGAATATTGCCGGTTCAAATGCATTGCCGAATAGCACTGAGGAACATGTTTCAGACACCAGTGCATTGTTATTACAATTAATGCAACAAATGGGACAAAAGCTTCAAATGTTAGACACAATGGAACAACACCAGAGACAAACACAGCAACAGTTAGACACAATGGAACAAAATCTTCAAAAGTTAGACACAATGGAACAAAATCAGAGACAAACACAGCAAAAGCTTCAAAAGTTAGACACAATGGAACAAAATCAGAGACAAACACAGCAAAAGCTTTAAAAGTTAAACACAATGGAACAAAATCTTCGAAAGTTAGACACCACGCTTGAACAAACACGTGAAGATTTAACTACTGAGTTACATAAAATCGAAGCGAAATGTCAAAAAGTCTGTAATGACGTAAAAACACAGATTTGTGAGCATTTTCAACCTATTTTTTCGCGGCATGAATATGCATTACAGAATCACGAAGCAGCCATAAAAGAACTGCAAACTATTGTTCATGAAAATCATGAGACCTTGCAAGCTAAAACTGACTCAGTTGCATCTACCGATTCGGTTACGCAACTTGCAAAAACTCAAGAAAACTTAAAGGACACAGTAGATACTCTGAAAATTGGTTCAGAAAGACACATGGAGGAAATTAGTTCATTACCAGAGAAAGTAGTTGAACTTTTGGATCAGCTAAATAATTTATCTACGAAGGTAGATGATAATCTGAATGACACAAAACCGGTAGTCTTTAATGACACAGAAGAGTGCAAACAAATTAGGAAATTGAAACAAAATCAGAATCAGATTAATACGCAACACCAAAGAGATCGCCGTAAGCATAGTGACAACAGTGCATCCCAATTTAAGTTATACAATATAGCACTGAAGATGGTCACTCAGTGACAGAAAATCGATTTTGCAATAGTATAAAAAAATATACGACCAATGCTGTCTCTTTTTTCAAGTATACCTGTTATCTGGTCGTTGTGCACAAGACAACATGGAGTCGCCAATCACAGAAATCCGGGAAGTACAAGATCAGCTGACACAGGTAATACAAGAATTACGTATTTCAGAGGACACTCGCGCCCCAATACGGGAAGAGGGACATAGAAATACGGAACAGCCACAAAATAATAACACAGCGCATTTCGGAAATTATGAAAGAAATTGGCAAGGTGCACCGAATTTTGAAATGTAACCGCCGAAACGACGTAACAATGACCGATATGCGACTCGCCGACATGATGACTTTGACTATAAGCTGTTCATTACTACACATAAATTCAAAACATTTAAGAATTCTGGCAACGACATTCATCCACAAGCGTGGCTTCATCAATTCTCTCATTGTTTTCCTCCCAACTAGTCATTAGAACACAGATTAGAATTTGTGTGGCTACTTAGAGAATGAACCAGCTGTAAGAATGCGATCGGTCATTCACGATTGCCACAGTGAAGGAGAATTTTACCATGCCTTCCTCTCAGCATATTGGTATCAAGCCACACAAGACCGAGTAAAACGTGGCATCATAATGATGAAACATTTCGAACAATCTGAATTTTCCAGTCTTGTGAAATATTTTGAAGACATGTTGCACAAGAATCAGTACCTGTCAAACCCATACAGCCCCTCAGAACTCATCCGCATTTGCTTAATCAAATTGCCTGAACATTTACGACATATTATTTTGGCAGGACGTTGCAAAGACGACATTGAAGATTTTCAGGGACTCTTACAAGAATTGGAAATTGACACTGACAATCGCGGAACGCGAAAACAGGAACACAACAATTACAGGTCACATCCGTCGCAATTCCGCGATGAAAGAAATAACTGGACGCGACAAGGCTATTCTCACAAGACAAATCGTGACCAAAACAGACACCACCCGTATGACAACCGTTGGCAGAGTAGTAATAATTACAGGGAAATATCACCTCTCCGCGGTAATGACTATCACAGAGACAATCAGAAAAACAGACAATATGGGAAACAAAATAAATATTATCAAGGGAGACAGAATAACTTTAGACGCAACGGTCCAGCGCGCAGTTACGATTCAGGGAGAAATTCTCCACCACGTGACCGACAAGAAAGAAACTATGGAATCTACCGACATGACGACAGACGATATGATCGTAACGACAGACCTGAATTGCATCAGAACTGGCGGGATTCAAACAGAGCAGGGCCCTGTCGACAAGGTGAATTTGTAGAAGTTAGGTCTCCAAATCCCAATAACGACGCGCGCCAACAAAGAGACAATAGGCAATGACTCATACCGCTGGCAGCCACAAAACGTACTTCTGAAACTGACGACGCAGCTGCCGTAGCTAGTAATTACGTAAAAATGGAAGACATTAGGGACATCTTACTCCAGGAACACGACGTAAAACATAACAACATTGCATATCCTGTGATTCAAATTACAGTAAATGACGTAAAATTTCCTGCAGTACTTGACTCTGGCAGTCCCATTTCAGTAATTAGTGAAACAGCCTTTAGCAAATGCAACAAATCGAACGATATCCCCACACTTCCATAACGTAAGATTAAATTACAAGGTGCAATCGTTGGAAAAAGTGTAGATGTACGCCAACAAACCAACTTAGAATTCTTTTGTCAAAGCCACAGCTGCTCTATGAACTTTCTTATTGTTCCATTATTGTTGACGGAAATTATATTGGGAGTAGACTTTTTGAATGAATACAAAGCAATCTTAAACTTTCACGATGCTGAAATAAGTTTAGGGAAAGAAGGTAAGTCAATAGCTTTGAAATTTGAAGATTAGCTCTCAAACCATGACTAGGAAATTAATCGGCTTTACCTTCTGTTAGACAACATTTCGGAATTTTCTACGGAACTAGACACTAACAATCACTCTGCAAGTACTGACAGGGATGATATCGACGACATATTTGATACTAATGAGTTAATTCAGAATAAAATTCAAACAATTGAGAATTGTAATGACACTGATAGGCAGGACCTTTTTGAGATTTTACAAGCACATTCCACAGTTTTTACTTTCAAAACAGGAACAATCAAGGGATTTCAATACCAATTTCGTGTTTGTGAGCATACTAAATTTTGTGTTAGACCATACGTAATTCCGGCGCATTATAGGGACCGTGTTAGAACAGAAGTACAATCTATGCTTGACGAGGGCATTATTGAGCCTGCAGTAAGCTCATACAACAATCCATTACATGTTGTTGAGAAGAAAAATGGATCGATCAAGCTTGTCTTAGATTCGAGACAAATCAATACTATCATCATTCCTGAAACAGACAGGCCGCAAACGTTGAAAGAACTTCTTCAGAATTTTAATGGTGTAAAAGTGTTGTCTTCTATTGATCTCAGATCCAGCTTTTATCAGATCGAACTTCATCCAGAATGTAGAAAATACACAGCTTTTCTTTGTTTCGGCGTTTGTTATCAATTTCGGAAACTTCCTTTTGGTTTGAACATTTCTTCGGCAGCGTTCATTCATGGGCTAAATTCCATATTACCTGATTTCTGAAAACATCCCATCACCTTATATGTGGATGATATTCGAATAGCAGAAGCCTCATGGGAACAACATAATCGTATCCTCAACAGTTTGTTACGTATTTTTGCAGAATCTGGAATTACAGTTATCTTGGAAAAGTCTGAATTCGTTAGGTCAAAGGTGAGGTTTTTGGGACATATTATTTCTTCTGAAGGCATTCAGCCGGATCCTGAAAAGTTAGAAGCAATCACAGCCATTCCAGTTCCATCCACAAAAAGACAAGTCCGCAGTTTTCTAGGTCTCATAAATTTTTACCGTCGTTTTCTGAATATGCAAATTCTAGTTACACCAAAACTTTGTTCTCTCACTGGAAAAAATACTATTTGGAACTGGGACGAACAAGCACAGTTGGAGTTCAATTTTTTGAAAGAATCGCTACTTAACGCGCCAATACTAGCTCATCCAGATCTGTCACAAGATTTCTGCCTTAGCACGGATTTTTCTAAAGTCGGTCTTGGTGCCCATTTATTTCAAGAAGCCACGGAAAATGACACTACTGTTCAGAAAACCATTGCTTTTGCTAGCCGAGTGCTAACAAAATCTGAAAAAAATTATTCCGTAACTGAATTAGAAGCTTTAGCTATCGTTTGGGCATTTAACAAATTCCGTTTCTTTCTTTCTGGTAAGCACGTAAAAGTATACAGTGATCATCGTGCATTACAATTTCTTATGTCTTCAAAATTAAATCATGACAGGTTAAAACGTTGGGCATTGTTTCTGCAAGAATTCCGCTTCACAATAGTCTACATTCCCGGCAAGGAGAACATCGTTGCGGACGCACTGTCACGCGCACCGGCTGGGCTTGAGAAAAGTAACACAGAAGGCAACCTCGAGAAAAATTTCAGTATTCTTTACATTCAGAAAGTCGCCTTTGAAAACTTCATCACCACATCTTTAAAGGACATTGCTCATGAACAAGATAAAGATCCGATTTGGAAACACATCAAAAGCAAATGGCATGAAAAGACACACTCACAGATTCGGCATTATTATCTGGTTAGAAACAACATACTGTTCAAACGCTGCACTGTTGATGACAAGCTATGGGTACTTTGCATTCCTGACGATTTTGTTAATAAGCTCATTTGGTACATTCATTTCAGCTATGCACATTTTGGTCCACGAAAATGTTATCATATTCTTCGGACGACTTGTTATTTTAACAATATGGAAAAGAGAATTCGAAGAGTCTTGTCTATTTGTAAACTTTGTCAAAAGGCGAAACCATCTACTATCTCACATCGTGCTCCGTTGTTTCCTATCATTCCTTCTAAATTAAAAGAATTTGCTGCTGTTGATCTCTTGGGACCCCTTGTCAGAACATCGAATGGATTTTCGTACGTTCTAGTCGCTGTTGAACTTACTTCAAAATTTGTTTTTTTCACTCCGTTACGTAAAGCCACTGGACGGTCTGTATCCAACGCCTCTGCTAAAAATTTCTTACGTGAAGTTGGCCACGTTGCTAAAGTCATTTCAGATAACGGACCTCAATTCAGATCTGGTGTTTGGTGACGCATGCTTCGGAATCATAAAATCAAACCTGTTTTTATTTCATTGTACTCACCACATTGTAACACGTCTGAACGTATTATGAAAGAAATCAGTAAGCTTTGCAGACTTTATTGTCACAGAAAGCATCAGCATTGGGACAGATATTTACACTTATTTCAAAACGTGCTGAATGAAATGCCTCATGACTCCACTGCTTTACCACCTATTCTTGTACTGAAGAATGAAGAACCACCGAACAGAATCAGAGAGCTTGTACCTTTCCCGAATACACGTAAACTTCGACACAAAGACATAATTGATTTGGCTCTTAAAAATATAAAATCTGCAGCAGACAAAGGAGAAAACTACACGGTAAAGCAAATGCAAAGAAATTATATATTGGTCAGAAAGATCTCATTAAAGCTCATTCATTGTCACATAAGAAGAAACACTTGAGTCACAAATTCTTTCTAGTTTACAATGGACCTTACAGATTCCGACGTATACCACATGATAATTGCGTTGAAGTTGAAACTCTGCGTACTAGGAAGAGTAAAGGTTTACACCACATTTCACATGTAAAACTGTTTATTGAAAGATAATCTGCTTTTTAACTTTGTCTTTGCCATATAACTTTACATTACTGGTATGCTTGTCAGACTTACAATCTGTTAACATGCAACAATGTTTGAAGTTAAATATCCAGTCAAGAACCAAGAGAACTTATTGAAACAGAAATTACGAATGCATTGTTATTGTGAACAGACGACACAGTGTTATTGTGTGTGTACATTCTCGCTTGTTAGTTGCACGATTACATAACAACTATAAGGCTCACATACTTAGAACATATATTGGTACTGCTAATGAGATTTTAATGCAACATTTTGGTTTACTTGAAAATACATTCTGGATTTAAAGTACTTTCTGTGAAATACCAGACGACACAGTGGTTAGTTTATGTGACAACTAATCGGTTTTATCACGACGGTAGTAATGAGTGACAATTTACAATGTTGCTTTTGCGGTGTTTCTGTTTTATATCTGCACAGTTTTTCTGAATTCTTCTGTAAAGTAAAACATGTTTTAGTAGTAACTTTTGTGGTATAGCTGCAAGGAGACAGCCTTTTCCGTAGGACAACAATACGTTACAGCACAGTCCTTTCTTCATCACAACAATAAGCGTAATAACTAAGATATCTATACGCAAAGCATTTCACTTTTGTTTATCATGAGGTAATTACATTGACTTCTGCAGAACTTAGCTTTTGGAGGACAATAACTACGAGACTTCCACAGAGATTATGTTGCAACAAGACGCACAGTTTAGCGCTACAGTACACGTATTTGAGTGATTAATTTTATACTTATAACATTTATTTTTAAAGATTTTTGAATTACAAAGAAAGTTTTCCGTGATATACTTCATTCCATTGCTGTAATCTGTAACACCTGAGGGTATAATTACATTAATCCTCAGGGGGGGTACACGCTTACTTTGTGTACCATGTGTTTGGCAAGCACAAGGAACCCTAGCTAATATGGTATTTGCTTATACAACTTTACACTTCGGTACCATATTTCTCTAACACATAAATTACACAGATATCTGATCATTTAACTGAGAGACAAACATTTTTTTTACTACATCAGTGACACATGTTTACGCAATTACACAGTTGGATAATTTCATACTTATGAAATTGTGTTTCGTCTGTACTTTGTGAACTGTTCATATTTTTTCGGAACCATTGTGATACTGTGAGAGCTTTGAATGATATATGCGCTAAAAAATATTGTGTGTCAGGATAAGCACAGTCTTGTATAATTGTTCTAAGGGGACGTTGCAACTTGTCTTATGTAGGCGCTGCCGACCGCAGCGCCGTATTCTACCTGTTTATATATCTTCGTATTTGAACACGCATGCCTATACCAGTTTCTCTGGCGCTTCAGTTTAGTTCTCAGTCCCTAATGACCACAGCGATGACGAGCCGTTAGAGTAGATAATTTTGCTTCCCTTCTCTAGCTTATGTGAGAACCGGACACAGACCAGATGTAAGGAGCGTTCACTTAGAGCCAGAGCATATGGAGAAAGAATCGGCTGCGACCTACTAGACTCCTCGAGTTACGGGCGGTGACTAACACAATTGCACTGATAATGCTTGGCAGGGAACATGACTGATTTAGTTTTTTGCTTGAGATATAAAAGAAATCTTATTTGCCTCTAGATAGTATTAGCTCTCTCTCTCTGTCTTTCTCTCACTCACATACACACACGCACGCGCGCTCTCGAGCACACTCCACATGTCACGTTACATAACCACATTGCTATTTCTGTAGAAATAGGATTACTAAAGCATTATCTTATTAGCTTGTTTCTTCAGATAAATGACACTTTTTCATTCAATTTATACGGAATACAGTTTTGTCCATTATGTCTTTGAATACGAAAGGTTGAGAGTTTCGGAATGAAGTAAGGTGGCGGTTCTAGGCGCTTCAGTCTGGAACCGCGCGACCGCTACGGTCGCAGGTTCGAATCGTGCCTCGGGCATGGATGTGTGTTTAGGTTGGTTAGGTTTAAGTTCTTCTAAGTTCTAGGGGACTGATGACCTCAGATGTTAAGTCCCATAGTGCTCAGGGCCATTTGAGCCACTTTTTTTGAAGTAAGGTGGGATGTTTCCAGGCGCCGCAAAGCGTAACCAGAGTATGAGAAAATGCCGTGAACATATAACCAGTAATACCAACACAGTATTTAGACCAAAGACATTAAGTAACCTAAACATGCGTAAGTGGTTCATAAAATTCCTGTACGAGACACGATAATGTCTAATGTGATACTCAGAAATGGCTAGGTAGTGAACTTCACCTACAGAGTAAAGATATTGGCTCCATATTATTCCATAGCTTCTTTCCATTTTCAAATACCTCACGTTTTGTAAATCTCCTCCCCATGGACAACTATGCCAGCTAGTGCAGTGTCACAGGACGGGAACTGAATTTATAAATTCATAGTCTTTGCCGCCCCGCACAGCAGTATCAAGTTGATGGAGTACCTAAGCACAATGCTGACATTAATCTGTCGCTTTCAGATCTGATTGGCGCGATAAGTGGATGTTGTTTCTCAATAAGGAAAAGTGTTAGGTCATCCACATGACGAATTAAAAGAAATCGGCTAAATTTTGATTAAACGATAAATCGCACATATTGAAATGCTTTCAGTTCGACTAAATACCTAGGAATTACGTTTGCGAACGGTTTAAGTCGGTACGACCACACAGAAAGTGTGGTGGCTAAGGCGAATCAAAGACTACGATTTATTTTCAGGACGCTTAGAAGCTGCAGCAGGTCTACTAAAGAGTACGCTTGCTCGTCCTCTGGTAGAGCATTGCTGTGCTGTATGCGATCCTAACGAACGTCGGAAAAGTTCAAAGAAGGGCGGCTCGTTTAGTATTATCGCGAAATAGGGGAGAGAGAGTGCCACGAATGTCATAAGCCGAGTTGGAATGGCAATAATTAAAACAAGGGTGGGCCGGCCGCGGTGGTCTAGCGGTTCTAGGCGCTCAGTCCGGAACCGCGAGACTGCTACGGTCGCAGGTTCGAATCCTGCCTCGGGCATGGATGTGTGTGATGTCCTTAGGTTAGTTAGGTTTAAATAGTTCTAAGTTCTAGGGGACTGATGACCTCAGAAGTTAAGTCCCATAGTGCTCAGAGCCATTTGAACCATTTAAAACAAGGGTGGTTTTCGTTGTGGAGATATTTTTTCACTAAATTTCAATTATCAACTTTCTCCTCTGAATGTAAAAATATTTCATTACCGCTAACCTACATAGGGAGAAATAATCGTCATAACAAAAATAAGAGAAATCAGAGGTAGTACTGGACGATTTAAGTGATCATTTTTCCCAGGTGCTGTTAGAGAGTGGAACGGTAAAGAAACAGTCTGAAGGAGTTTCGAAGAACCCTCTGCCAAGCACTTAAGTGTGAACTGCCGAGTAGTGATGTAGATGTAGACGCAGAGCTTAACGTAGCATGGCGGTTGAGATCATTGGAGCATTTGCCCGGTTTGGCAAGGATGGCAAGGGGAACTGGCCGTTGTCATTGTATAATGTCGGCTAAATTTATGACGTCAGCTTCCAATTACGGAGTACTTCAGTTTACGTTTGACGCACCACTTCCCGATAGTGCTACGTAGCAGCCAACGTCAGTTAACGTAATGCCTTATATCTCAAAGGCTTTGTTCATTATACAAAAAAGTTAAGCATGTGCAGTTTTTCTCCACTCTTTTTAAAGGAACTATTCGGGAAATAGCCTACTGCGATTTTAGAGGAACTGCTGAAAACGTAAATGTGGCTGGGCACCAGGAGATTTGAACCGCGTTTCTGCAGAATGGAAGACCAGCGTATTTACCACGGCGCTATCTGGCACGGTGTTTTTTTTTTTTAGTTAAAAAAAAAGAAAAATAAGTGAACGGAAGAAGTACTACGCACATAGGAGAAAAGGGTGTCTTATAGTTAACTAACCAAGGAAAGCCAGCAGCAATGACGTCTTAGTGCAACACAGTAACTCTGGACATGCCATATACAAAAAATAACACAGCAGAATCCCCACATTTGCACAATGTCGCTCTCACGCATGCATCAGGTACAAGATGTCTTATCGCAAGCGCTTGTATCTGTGGGGAAGTACCGAGGCGCCAGATAAGTGTATCAGCGCAGGCCTACCAATTTCAACTTTTGAAAATAATTTACATGAACTCTACGCACCTTTCTAGACTTTCGAACCATTTATTGCACAATTTCCGCCGGGCATTTTCTCTCGGCGAAGCATATGGTTTTCTCTTTCTAGCAGATGCCAACCGTCTTTGGAAGAGCTGAGTCCTTTCAGTGACAAGGAAAAGTCGTGTTGGACAACAGCGCAGTTACTGACAGGGTGATCAACAGATTTCAAGTCGAGAGCCGTTAAATAAACGTTTTGGAGGCTTGATTCCATGTGTAAAAAGAAGTGCCCAGGTACTGCATCACTTCAAGTGGTATAGACTACGGCAGTCAGTCGCAAATAATGTTTACCTCAAATCCAGATCTAAGTCACTCTGTAGCCATCTTCAGACCAGTGTGAACTCAGACTCTGACGTGGGTAGTCCAGTTGATACTATGTCTATCCAAAAGTGGTTGTAATGTTTTAACTTACATTTGTTGCACTGAAGATGGCCACGCAGCAACCGAAATCTGGATTTGATAAACGTTATTTTCGACTGACTGCTGTACTCTTTACCTCTTGAAACATTTTGGACCTAACCTCGGAGTTTTGATAATGAGAGAACCATGGTCAACAATGATATCAAACCCCGTTAATTGAAACAGACTTAAACTACCTGGATAAGAGTATGGCACACAGTTTTAATCCACCAGGAAGTTTCAAATCGGCGCACATTCCGCTGCAGACTGAAAATTCGTTCCGATAATCTCCTGCGCTGTGGCTAAGCCATTTTTTTAATATCCGTGTTTTGGTTCAAATGGCTCAAATGGCTCTGAGCACTATGCGACGTAACTTCTGAGGTTATCAGTCGCCAAGAACTTAGAACTAATTAAACCTAACTAAGCTAATGACGTCACACACATCCATGAACGAGGCAGGATTCAAACCTGCGACCGTAGCGGTCCCTCGGTTCCAGACTGAAGCGCCTAGAACCGCACGGCCACTCCGGCCGGCCTCCATTTTTTGAAGAATGCTGATGCAGCAAGGTACGGAGAAGAATTTCTGTGAATTTTGAAAAGTAGGAGAAAAGGTACTAGTCGAAGTAATTCTGTGAGGGAGGGTCATAAGTCGTGCTTAGATACAGGTAGCTCAGTCGGTAGAGCACTTGCCCGTGAAAGGCAAAGCCCGCAGGCACATACCGTGGATTTAATCCGCCAGGGAATTTCAAATCACGGCACACTCCGCGACAGAATGAAAATCCAACGTAGAAACAGAGACTGTTGGCCATATCACCCCCAAAAAACGATGCTTTAACGCAGAACTCCAACTTCAGGCGTAGACGTAATCTGGGTGCGCCTCATGGAAGCGACTTGGAACACTTCCTGTTCATGTTGCATATTACTTATCTGACAAAGAATACTAATAGCAACCTCAAATGTTTTTGCAGATAGTGCAGTTCTCCATAGTGAAATTATATATATTGCCTAATGTTTGTCAATATGTATACAGGGTGTAAATTTTAAGTTGACAAACCAGAATAACTCGAAAAATAAGCTTCACACGAAAAAATGTGTAAAATCCAAAGTTGATTACTTTCGAGGGGGACATCTGTTGATGCTAAAATTAGCCAGCCACCCCCAGCCCCTGGGAGTGGAGCGGGAGTCAATTTTAAAATTTCAAATGAGTACCCCCATTTTTTATTGCAGAATCAGATTCTACATAAAAAACTACGTACATTTTGTCTTAAACATTTGTTTGATTCTTGGTAGTTAGCGCTGTAATTCAAGAAAATCCATGTTCTCAGTTTTGCGTGGAAAATGGTTACGGATAAATAAAAAATATTTATTTACTTCGTAAATTTTGATTCGCCTAAACTAAACCTCTCCCTCTCTCCCCAAAGGGTGGGGTATGAGAGAGAGGAATTCTAGTTAACTAACTAACCGAACATCCTACTTACTAATGACTGAACTCATTAATTTTGTGTCAACATCTGTAAAACTCTAACGCCTCTCTCTCAAACTCCACCCTATGAGGAGAGAGGGAGAGTTTTAGTTTTAGCGAATCAAAATTCACGAAGAAAATAAGTATTTTTTATTTATCCGTAACCATTTTCCACGTAAAAATGAGAACATGGATTTTCTTGAATTACAGCGCCAACTACCAAGAATCAAAACAAATGTTTAAGACAAAATGTACGCAGTTTTTCATGTAGAATCTGATTCAGCAATAAAAAATGGGGGTTCCCATTTGAAATTTTAAAGTTGCCTCCCATCCCACCCCCAGGGGGCTGGGATGGCGGGCTAATTTTGGCACCAGCAGATGTTCCCCTCGAAAATAATCAAATTTGGATTCTACATATTTTTTCGCGTGAAGCTTATTTTTCGAGTTATTCTGGTTTGTCAAAATTTACACCCTGTATATTTGACAACATAACTTTACTCATCCTCATAATTTTTATGGTCCTTCTCAAAGTAGTCTCCTATGAATGCGATGCACTTGGCCTAGCGTTTCTGCCAGTCTTCAAACACATGCTGGAAACCATTTTTTGAGAGGTCCTTCAAACTCGCCCCCGCAGCCTACGTCACTGTTTCTGATTATTGATAATGGCTCCCACGAAGGCGTTCCTTCATGTTAGGGAATAGAAAAGTCACATGGGGCTAAATCCGGATTATAGGGAGGGTGAGGGATACACTTCACGTTGATTTTTGCGAGATATTCAGCAACAACATTAGCAATACGCGGCCGCGCATTATCGTGGTGCAGCATCCTGCATGCTTCACGAAAATGTGGTCTTTTGCGCCTGATATGGACATGCAATGTTTTCAGGACATCCTTGTAATGCTGTCCAGTTACTGATCTGTGTGCAGGTACAACATGCTGATAAACCATTCCATGAATATGAAAGAATGAGATGACCATAACTTTCCCAGCAGAAGCAACCACATTTGTTTTTTTGGGGGTTGGTGATGAAGGAGAATTCCACACTGAGCTTTGCTGTTTGCACTCAGGATCAAAAGGATGTAGCCAAGTTTCATCAGCAGTGATTACATTTGAAAGAAACTCCGGATCTTCCTCTAACATCAACTTTAACTGCTTGCACACCTGCACGCTAGTGTCCTTTTGTTACGGAATCAACAGTCTTGGAAACCATCGCGCACAAACACGTGTCATGTGTAATTTTTCTGTCACGAACGTGTGGGTGGCACCCAATGAAATGTTCAGTATTTCAGAAAATGATCTGAAGGTAATTCGTCGATCCTCTCTCACAATGTCAGCAGCAGTGTTGATGTTTTCTTCCGTAAGAGCAGTAACTGGAGCACCGGGTCCACCTTCCTTTGAAATTGATTGTCTCCCTTCTTTAAACATTTTAAACCACCTTCGAGCTGTCCTGTAGGGAAGAACAGACTCTCCATAGGACTCCTGTAACGTTGTATAGGCCTCAGCTGAAGATTTGTTGAGAGGAAAGCAGAATTTCAAAGCCGCCTATAGTTCCTCGCGTGTTACCTCCACTCTAGCGATAGGTGATACTGAACATGTCTAACTTACTTGCCTCTCACAGGCGGGAACGAAGATTCCCAACAATGAAACTACTACGGCGTGTTTGTTGCACATTAACCTAACAGAATATCATAAGATTAAATTTTAGCGTGAGTAATTATGACCACAAAAAATTATGATCATTCTTTATTGAACAGCCCTTGTACTTCACTAAACACAAAACCCTACTCTCCCCCGACTGCAATATCAATGAGTAGCAGCTGGACTCAGTCACCTCATGCAAAGACCTGGTTGTAAGAATTTGTTGAGATGAAAAGTGGAATTATCACATAGGCTAAGTGGTAAGGCCGGTATTACACTATCAAATTTCTTTGTCCAAAATCTTTGTCCAATATCTTTGTCAAAGATATTTGATAGTGTAATAGGGATCTTGACAAATGTCGTCCAATATTTGATCAAATCTAGGCCGAGGCCGTATATTTGATCAAAGAAATCGCTTGTCTTCTGTTCACTGCAATGCGATATGTTACCACGCGGAGCGCTAGCATCGCTGCAGCGTTCTGTCGCCTATAGTGTTTTTATAACCATTGCCGGTAAATACAATTGGTGTGTGCCGACAACTACAGAGTTAATAGAGATGTCTGAAGCTGATGAGGCGCTTTACAACGTGAGGCACCCTGAATACAAAAATAGATTAAGAAGATTGGAGACCTAACCTGACCTAACCTAACATAACCCTCTCCTTTAGCAAGGAATCGGAGTGTTATAGTGAGCCTGTCTTCTGAAGATGTAGCAGTTCTTAAGTGAAAATTGTGCTTTGTGATATGAGGATACACTTCATTGAGCACATACAGAAATGTATGCTCATCCATTCTTAAGTAATTGATGTACGACTTGACGTCTTCCACTGTAAGCTCACGTAACAAGTTTTGTTGAATGCTTTTATCGTGTCGTCGTAAAACCCACGGCTTCACCCAGATTAGATTAGTTTTTCGTTCCATAGATCCGTGCTGAGGAGATCCTCGTGGATGTGGAACATGTCGATTTTTTTAAGCTGAAATAACAATACTAATAGTATGAATAAATACAATACATCATTTGTTTCTATTAAAAATTTCGCCAATGGAGTAGAAGGAGTTGGCCAGTAGTAAGTCTTTCAGGCTCCTTTTAAACTGATATTTATTTCTAACTAAATTTTTTATGTTTCCTGGCAAATTATTGAAGATTAGTGTTCCTGAGTAGTGGACCCCTTTTTGAACTAAAGTAAGTGCTTTTAAGTCCTTGTGCAGATCATTTTTGTTCCTGGTATTGTATGTATGAACTGAGTTGTTTGTTGGAAAAAGAGATATATTATTTACGACAAATTTTATTAAGAAGTAAATATACTGAGAGGCAGTAGTTAGTATACCCAGTTCTTTGAAGAGGTTTCTGCAGGAGGTACGTGAATTTACTCCACAAATAATGCGTATTACACGCTTTTGGACCTTGAAAACTTTTGTTTGACTTCAAGATTTACCCCAAAATATTATCCCATATGACATTATGGAATGAAAGTATGCAAGCTTTTTCATTTTTATGTTGCCTATGTCTGCTAACACTCGAATTGCAAATACAGATTTGTTAAGGCGTTTCTGCAGTTCTGTGGTGTGCTCCTCCCAACTGAATTTATTATCAAGTTGTAATCCCAGGACTTTTAAGACTGTCAACCTCGTATGTATGGTTCCATTTTTTCCCCCCACTTCTTTTCCGCATGTGCACACAATGCAATTGGAGTACGTAGAACTGCTGCGGTTAATAACAAGTTGTTGTCAACCATCTTGAACTTTGACGAAAAATTTGATGACAGTGTAATACCCCTTGTAGCGCTACGTCAAAGATCTTTGTCAAATATATTGGACGGAATATTGGATCACATCTTTGATCAAATCTTTGACAAAGAAATTTGATAGTGTAATACCGGCCTAAGCAAAGTAGACGACGACTTAGGCTCATTGGAATGATACCAGTAAAATGCAGTGTGACTACAAAACACTTGAGCGATCCAATACAGAACTCATGTGTGTGGGACGCATGCCAGATATGAAAAATGGCGGATACTGAATGTACACTAGTGGCCATTAAAATTGCTACACCACGAAGATGACGTGCTACAGACACGAAATTTAACTGACAGGAAGAAGATGCTGTGATATGCAAATGATTAGCTTTTCAGAGCATTCACACAAGGTTGGCGCTAGTAGCGACACCTACAACGTGCTGACATGAGGAAAGTTTCCAACCGATTTCTCATACACAAACAGCAGTTATCCGGCGTTGTTTGGTGAAACATTGTTGTGATGCCTCGTGTAAGGAGGAGAAATACGTACCATCGTTTCCGACTTTGATAAAGGTCAGATTGTAGCCTATCGCGATTGCGGTTTAGCGTATCGCGACATTGCTACACGCGTTGGTCGAGATCCAATGACTGTTAGCAGAATATGGAATCTTTGGGTTCAGGAGGGTAATACGGAACGCCGTGCTGGATCCCGACGGCCTCGTATCACTAGCAGTCGAGATGACAGGCATCTTTTACCTGCATGGCTGTAACCGATCGTGCAACCACGTCTCGATCCCTGAGTCAACAGATGGGGACGTTTGTAAGACAACAACCATCTGCACGAACAGTTCGACGACGTTTGCAGCAGCATGGCCTATCAGCTCGGAGACCATGGCTGCGGTTACCCTTGACGCTGCATCACTGACAGGAGCGCCTGCAGTGGTGTACTCAACAACGAACCTGGGTGCACGAATGGCAAAACGTCATTTTTTCGGATGAATCCAGGTTCTGTTTACAGCATCATGATGGTCGCATCTGTGTTTGGCGACATCGCGGTGAACGCACATTGGAAGCGTGTATTCGTCATCGCCATACTGGCGTATCACCCGTCGAGATGGTATGGGGTGCCATTGGTTACACGTCTCGGTCACCTCTTGTTCGCATTGACAGCAGTTTGAACAGTGGACGTTACATTTCAGATGTGTTACGACCCCTGGCTCCACCCTTCATTCGATCCCTGCGAAATCCTACATTTCAGCAGGATAATGCACGACCGCATGTTGCTGGTCCTGTACGGGCCTTTCTCGATACAGGAAAAATTCGACTGCTGCCCTGGCCAGCACATTCTCCAGATCTCTCACCAATCAGAACATCTGGTCAATGGTGGCCGAGCAACTCGCTCGTCACAATACGCCAGTCACTACTCTTGATGAACTGTGGTATCGTGTTGAAGCTGCATGGGCAGCTGTACCTGTACGCGCCATCCAAGCTCTGTTTGACTCAATGCCCAGGCGTATCAAGGCCGTTATTACGGCCAGAGGCGGTTGTTCTGGGTACTGATTTCTCAGGATCTATGCACCCAAATTGCGTGAATCTGTCCAATGAATACCCGTTTATCATCTGCATTTCTTCTTGGTGTAGCAATTTTAATGGCCAGTGGTGTATATAAGAGACTACGAAATATCACAGGTTTATTTAATCCCTGGGAGAGCGTCAAGCAGATGCTGATAACCTAAACTTACAGACGCCCGAAAAAACTATAACGCGAAAACCTACTTTAAAACTTTCAACTATCACTGTTAAGTGATAACTCTAGGAATAAGCTACAACCCTTCGTATCATTCCAGCAGAGGCCGCGCGAGGACAAGATAAAACTAATTAAAGCGCACAGACGAGTATTTAAGAATTCTTCTCGCACTCTTTACGCGAATGTAATGGGGAAAAACTCTGATGCGTGATACAATGGGAAGCACCGTCTGCCACCCACTTCACAGTGGTTTGCGGAGCATAGATGCAGACATCTTGCAGCTTTCATTATGACAGAAGAGGTGGGGACGTCAGCTGCTGGCATTTTGACGTTGGAAAATAAATACTATTTAGTTCTTTTTGCTTCAGTCGGTAAAAACGGAACCCTTGTAGGATGCTGTGTTTTCTGTCTGTCTGTCCGGCTGTTGAAAACCTTTTTTCTCAGTAACGAATAGACATATCAAGTCGAAATTTATGTCGCATACTGATGTCTATGATCCCCTGACGATGTAACAATTGAGTCAATGCAGCCAAAAGATGTCGCCATTTATGTCACACATTTTGCTACTTGCTAACTCACTCACCGAAACCTATACGGTACTCTCCGTTGGCCTAGAATCATGAAATTTGACAAAAAGGAAGGTTTTACAATAAAAATAAAGTAAAAAACTGAAAATTATAAAATTATAATTATATCACGTAGACATAGATTAGTCTGCGAATTTTTATTTCACACACAACTTATCAACGTGCAGTAATCGCTTCTGGATATCTGAGGATGGATAAATTCCGAAACACTTCAAAAGAGCAATAGAGTCATTCCTTGCCTAATGTTTGACTTTTACCACTGCGACCAAGTCACCGTGAATGGAGAACTACTAATTATTATAAAAGTGGTCGCCTGCCTCATGCATGACCGTATGTCATATTTACGTTATTGAAATTGAAACAATCTCGAAAATCTTGGAATTCCTGGGACAGATATCTTGCCAGTATTAATAACAGGCAAAAATGATCGAGATTCTCTGATCTAGGAATGGATAAACTGTCGATATACACTCCTGGAAATGGAAAAAAGAACACATTGACACCGGTGTGTCAGACCCACCATACTTGCTCCGGACACTGCGAGAGGGCTGTACAAGCAATGATCACACGCACGGCACAGTGGACATACCAGGAACCGCGGTGTTGGCCGTCGAATGGCGCTAGCTGCGCAGCATTTGTGCACCGCCGCCGTCAGTGTCAGCCAGTTTGCCGTGGCATACGGAGCTCCATCGCAGTCTTTAACACTGGTAGCATGCCGCGACAGCGTGGACGTGAACCGTATGTGCAGTTGACGGACTTTGAGCGAGGGCGTATAGTGGGAATGCGGGAGGCCGGGTGGACGTACCGCCGGATTGCTCAACACGTGGGGCGTGAGGTCTCCACAGTACATCGATGTTGTCGCCAGTGGTCGGCGGAAGGTGCACGTGCCCGTCGACCTGGGACCGGACCGCAGCGATGCACGGATGCACGCCAAGACCGTAGGTTCCTACGCAGTGCCGTAGGGGACCGCACCGCCACTTCCCAGCAAATTAGGGACACTGTTGCTCCTGGGGTATCGGCGAGGACCATTCGCAACCGTCTCCATGAAGCTGGGCTACGGTCCCGCACACCGTTAGGCCGTCTTCCGCTCACGCCCCAACATCGTGCAGCCCGCCTCCAGTGGTGTCGTGACAGGCGTGAATGGAGGGACGAATGGAGACGTGTCGTCTTCAGCGATGAGAGTCGCTTCTGCCTTGGTGCCAATGATGGTCGTATGCGTGTTTGGCGCCGTGCAGGTGAGCGCCACAATCAGGACTGCATACGACCGAGGCACACAGGGCCAACACCCGGCATCATGGTGTGGGGAGCGATCTCCTACACTGGCCGTACACCACTGGTGATCGTCGAGGGGACACTGAATAGTGCACGGTACATCCAAACCGTCATCGAACCCATCGTTCTACCATTCCTAGACCGGCAAGGGAACTTGCTGTTCCAACAGGACAATGCACGTCCGCATGTATTCCGTGCCACCCAACGTGCTCTAGAAGGTGTAAGTCAACTACCCTGGCCAGCAAGATCTCCGGATCTGTCCCCCATTGAGCATGTTTGGGACTGGATGAAGCGTCGTCTCACGCGGTCTGCACGTCCAGCACGAACGCTGGTCCAACTGAGGCGCCAGGTGGAAATGGCATGGCAAGCCGTTCCACAGGACTACATCCAGCATCTCTACGATCGTCTCCATGGGAGAATAGCAGCCTGCATTGCTGCGAAAGGTGGATATACACTGTACTAGTGCCGACATTGTGCATGCTCTGTTGCCTGTGTCTATGTGCCTGTGGTTCTGTCAGTGTGATCATGTGATGTATCTGACCCCAGGAATGTGTCAATAAAGTTTCCCCTTCCTGGGACAATGAATTCACGGTGTTCTTATTTCAATTTCCAGGAGTGTACATAACTGAGTTTGTGCAGAATCCGCAGTGCGGGAGTCCTACTCGTACGTGGCCATTTTTTTTTTATTTTTTTCTGTTTGTCTGTCCGTCTGTTAGGACCCCGTTTTTTCTTGAACAGGTTGGCGTACCAATTTCAAATTTATTTCGCGGTGTAAAAAGATAATGCTTTGAAGTCAGTGCAGTCAACAGATTCGGCCATTTATGTCACATATTTTGAATTTCGCAAACGCACTTATCGAAACCTGTACGGTACTTCCCGTTGACGTAGCATCACGAATTTGTCAAGAAGCTTGGTTTTACAGTTCAAGCAAATTAAAAACACTTGAAAATTGTTAAATGTTAATTATATCACATTAAATATGTTTTTAACATTATAACATCTACTGCATTCATCCTCCGACAAAAGAATAATAAACGAACATTGCTGTATGCAAACATAAAATGTAAATTGTTGCCTCATTTTAGTAAGTAAATAAATATAGTTGATTAAGTCTTCAATATCTACACGTATAAACCGAAGTCTTCTGCTCGCTTTATACGCCCATGATGGTCTAATAAACTGCTGAGGAGATTTTGAAACGATCTTAGAAATCCCTGGACCGATATCTTGCATGTACCTATATCGAAAATAGCGAAAATCGTTCAGATTCTCGATTCCCAAGATGATTGAACCTTATGCATATACCTAATTTAGTTTGCACAGAATTCTTAGTGCACACGTCGTACTCGCACTTCGGATTTTTTTTATTTATGTGATATATGCAAAGGCCCTGGAAGAGCAGCTGAACGGAATGGATAGTGTCATGAAAGGAGGATATAAGATGAACATCAACAAAAGCAAAACGAGTATAATGGAATGTAGTCGAATTAAATCGGGTGATGCTGAGGGAATTAGATTAGGAAATGAGACGCTTAAAGTAGTAAAGGAGTTTTGATATTTGGGGAACAAAACAACTGATGATGGTCGAAGTAGAGAGGATATAAAATGTAGACTGGCAATGGCAAGGAAGCCGCGCAGGATTAGTCGAGCGGTCTTAGGCGCTGCAGTCATGGGCTGTGCGGCTGATCCCGGTGGAGGTTCGAGTCCTCCCTCGGGCATGGGTGTGTGTGTTTGTCCTTAGGATAATTTAGGTTAAGTAGCGTGTAAGCTTAGGGACTGATGACCTTAGCAGTTAAGTCCCATAAGATTTCACACATTGAATGGTAAGCAAAGCGTTTCTGAAGAAGAGAAATTTGTTAACATCGAGTATAGATCTAAGCGCCAGGAAGTCGTTTCTGAAAGTATTTGTATGGAAGTGAAACGTGGACGATAAACAGTTTGGACAAAAAGAGAACAGAAGCTTTCGAAATGTGGTGCTACACAAAAATGGTGAAGATTAGATGGGTAGATCACATAACTAATAGGGAGGTATTGAATAGAATTGGAGAGAAAAATTTGTGGCACAACTTGACTAGAAGGGATGGCTTGGTAGGACATATTCTGAGGCATCAAGGGTTCACCAATTTAGTATTGGAGGACGGCTTGAAGGGTAAAAATCGTAGAGGGAGACCAAGAGATGAATACACTAAACAGATTCAGGTTGCAGTAGGTACTGGGAGATGAAGAAGCTTGCACAGGATAGAGTAGCATGGAGAGCTACATCAAACCAGTCTCTGCACTGAAGACAACAACATCAACATACGTAAACAGCTACATTTAATGCTTTCCACTTTAATTGAAATCGATTTCCTATCTACAAGATCCTTCTTCAGGCACATAATATAGGAGGTGTTTTCATACCCGTTGATAAATTGCTTCACGTGCAGATTGTTTTCTCGCAGATGCACTGTGCTTCGCTTCCCGCATTATTTACCTAAATATGGAGCCTTATGGGAACCAATAAATAGAACTGTTAGTGTAGAGAAAAAAAGCTATAAATACACTCCTGGAAATTGAAATAAGAACACCGTGAATTCATTGTCCCAGGAAGGAGAAACTTTATTGACACATTCCTGGGGTCAGATACATCACATGATCACACTGACAGAACCACAGGCACATAGACACAGGCAACAGAGCATGCACAATGTCGGCACTAGTACAGTGTATATCCACCTTTCGCAGCAATGCAGGCTGCTATTCTCCCATGGAGACGATCGTAGAGATGCTGGATGTAGTCCTGTGGAACGGCTTGCCATGCCATTTCCACCTGGCGCCTCAGTTGGACCAGCGTTCGTGCTGGACGTGCAGACCGCGTGAGACGACGCTTCATCCAGTCCCAAACATGCTCAATGGGGGACAGATCCGGAGATCTTGCTGGCCAGGGTAGCTGACTTACACCTTCTAGAGCACGTTGGGTGGCACGGGATACATGCGGACGTGCATTGTCCTGTTGGAACAGCAAGTTCCCTTGCCGGTCTAGGAATGGTAGAACGATGGGTTCGATGACGGTTTGGATGTACCGTGCACTATTCAGTGTCCCCTCGACGATCACCAGTGGTGTACGGCCAGTGTAGGAGATCGCTCCCCACACCATGATGCCGGGTGTTGGCCCTGTGTGCCTCGGTCGTATGCAGTCCTGATTGTGGCGCTCACCTGCACGGCGCCAAACACGCATACGACCATCATTGGCACCAAGGCAGAAGCGACTCTCATCGCTGAAGACGACACGTCTCCATTCGTCCCTCCATTCACGCCTGTCGCGACACCACTGGAGGCGGGCTGCACGATGTTGGGGCGTGAGCGGAAGACGGCCTAACGGTGTGCGGGACCGTAGCCCAGCTTCATGGAGACGGTTGCGAATGGTCCTCGCCGATACCCCAGGAGCAACAGTGTCCCTAATTTGCTGGGAAGTGGTGGTGCGGTCCCCTACGGCACTGCGTAGGATCCTACGGTCTTGGCGTGCATCCGTGCGTCGCTGCGGTCTGGTCCCAGGTCGACGGGCACGTGCACCTTCCGCCGACCACTGGCAACAACATCGATGTACTGTGGAGACCTCACGCCCCACGTGTTGAGCAATTCGGCGGTACGTCCACCCGGCCTCCCGCATGCCCACTATACGCCCTCGCTCAAAGTCCGTCAACTGCACATACGGTTCACGTCCACGCTGTCGCGGCATGCTACCAGTGTTAAAGACTGCGATGGAGCTCCGTATGCCACGGCAAACTGGCTGACACTGACGGCGGCGGTGCACAAATGCTGCGCAGCTAGCGCCATTCGACGGCCAACACCGCGGTTCCTGGTGTGTCCGCTGTGCCGTGCGTGTGATCATAGCTTGTACAGCCCTCTCGCAGTGTCCGGAGCAAGTATGGTGGGTCTGACACACCGGTGTCAATGTGTTCTTTTTTCCATTTCCAGGAGTGTAGTAATAAAATTATAAACAGCCGACCAGTTACAATGGATAAAGAATTCTTTACCTAGGTTTCGACAAATGTAAATTTGTCTTCTTCAGAAGGTGGCCTAAAGAAAATGAACATCATAGCTTACATTAGAAAAGTATGAAACGTAAGTCAAGAATAGATTTTAACACAAATTTGAGAGCTCTTGCATTACACAAATATGAGAACGACGACTGGTACTTACAATTTTACATTAGTAAGGACTAATGTACCGTTTTTACAAATGTCGGCATAGATCCATTTGTCAAAATTAAAATATAGCCCTAGAATTAGGGTTTGTCTCGTAAATATAAATTAGTACATGGATCTTGCAGAGCTCACAACCGACTGAGTGTAATCGGCCAGCGTAGTTACTCTGCGACCAGGGCAGGTGGCGCTCATATTTCTGTAATGCAAGAGCTCTCTAATTTGTGTTAAAATCTATTCTTGACTTAAGTTTCATACTTTTCTAAAGTAAGCTATCATGTTCGTTGTCCTTAGGCCATCTTCTGAAGAAGACAAATTTACATTTATCGAAACCTAGGTAAAGAATTCTTTATCCATTGCAACTGGTCGGCTGTTTATAATTTTATTACGTGGAACCGTTGCTGTTGTGCAGCTATGTTTAAAAAACTAATAAATAGTACTCGTTTTCTGCCATGGAAATACAACAGCTGAAGTTTTAACAGTCATCTTACGGTGAATAACTCATCTTTGATTCTCACCTTGATGGGCCAGGATTTGCGGACGACAGGTGAACTTTTTCCTTGCAACACCCGTACCTGGTTGTTTGATTTTGGAATATACACTGAAGCGCCAAAGAAACTGGTACACGTGCCTAATATCGTGTAGTGCCCCGCGAGCACGCAGAAGTGCCGCAATGCGACGTGGCAGGGAGTCGACTAACGTCTGAAGTAGTGCTGGAGGGAAATGAGACCATGAATCCTGCAGGGATGTCCATAAATCCGCAAGAGTACGAAGGGGTGACGATCTCTTCTGAACAGCAAGTTGCAAGGCATCCCAGATATGCCCAATAATATTCATGTCTGGGGAGTTTGGTGGCCAGTGGAAGTGTTAACACTGAGAAGAATGTTCCTGGAGCCACTCTGCAGCAATTCCGGACGTGTGGCGCATCGCATTGTCCTACTAGAATTTCCCAAGTCCGTCGGAATGCACAATGGGCATGAATGGATGCAGTCGATCAGACAGGATGCTTACGTACGTGGCACCTGTCAGTTTCGTATCAAGACGTATCAGGGGCCTCATATCACTCCAACTGCACACTCCCCACACCAATACAGAGCCTCCACCAGCTTGAACAGTACCCTGTTGACATACAGGCTCCATGGATTCATGAGGTTATCTCCATTCCCGTACACGTCCATCCGCTCGATACAATTTGAAGCGAGACTCGTCCGCCCAGACAACATGTTTCCAGTCATCAACAGTCCAATGTCGGTGTTGAAGGGCCCAGGCGAGGCGTAAGGCTTTGTGTGTTGCAGTCATTAAGGTTATAGAACTGGGCCTTCGGCTCCGAAAGCCCATATGGATTATGTTTCGTTGAATAGTTCGCACGCTGACACTTGTTGATGGCCCAGCACTGAAACGTGCAGCAATTTGCGGAAGGTTTACACTTCTGTCACGTCGAAAGATTATCGTCAGTCGTCGTTGGTCCCTTTCTTGCGAGATCTTTTTCCGGCCGCAGCGATGTCGGAGATTTGATGTTTTACCGGATTCCTGATATTCACGGTACACTCGTGAAATGGTCGTATGGGAAAATCGCTTCATCGCTACCTCGAAGATGCTGTGACCTATCGCCCATGCGCCGACTACAACACCACGTTGAAACTCACTTAAATCTTGAAACCCTGCCAGTGTAGCAGCAGTAAGCTACCCAACAACTGCACCAGGCCCTTGTCATAAAGGCGTTGCTGACCGCTGCGCCGTATTCTGACTGTTTTTCTATCTCTGTATTTGAATACGCATTGCTATACCGATTTCTTTGGCACTTCAGTGTAGTAACAATAACAGAGATTTTCAGCTCTAGCTTGGCTGTTCGTGTTGTGGGAGGAAACAGTTCAGAATTTTTTTGCGGATGCATTATACCACGAAATACGATTTGTTATCAATTTTTTTTGCAGAGATGCGTTGTACTAACAAAAGAAAAAAAGCTTCCGCGTGTTATTGCATAAAGACAGAAATTACGGGTGTTATAGGTTCAACGATTATTCTTTTTGGTGATATGACAGATGTGAATTTGCTTCCAATCTTTACCACTCTGTAAAGGGGCCTGCAGACGTTCAATATATATTGGCAATACTAGTGTGTCAAACCATCAATATATTGCAACGACCTCACACCATCAATAATAATGATAAAAACTGTCAGTTGACATCGCGATTTCACTAGGTGTACTGCAATTGTATTAGCTGTAGCTTCCAAGCAACACAAAACAGCTAAAAAGAGGAAATGGGTCCGAGATTGGTTGAAAAAAGGAGCCACCGGTCATATGTTAATTTCCTGACTGAAATCTGAATCACGGACCCAAAAGATTTTATACATTAATTTCCTATTAACCTGCATCGTATGACAAGTTATTAGTGTTGATACGAAATAAAATAAAAAAGCAAAATACGTTAATGAAAGAGGAGAAACTTAGAGACATCTGGCGACAGACAGGTCATTTTAATGCTCTAAGTTTAATTCTGTAGTATCAGCAACCACAATTAGTAAAATTCTATGGAAACCTATGAAGCAGCATGTCTGGCAAGGACGTGTTCAGAAAATTAACGTCAAACTTTTTGCGCCTTGTGATAATTTAGTGAAACTGACGCGCATTTCCTAGGCATCGTACCATTTACTGCATATATATGGCGTATTTGTCGAAATGGGAGCGTTTTTCAAAGTTGCTGTGTAACACAACAACCTATACTATATTTTTAAATTAATGAAGTAAGCAATATTATAGCGAATCCCCCGTGAACCATCCTAAAGTAACATATACAATGATTACCCTTGCATTCGACTATTAAAATTCTTTTGTGTTAAAAGACTCCTTAAAAATTGAATCTAAGGAATGATATACACAATGGCGAATTGAAAAAAAAAATAAACGGTGCACACTAACGCCGCATGGCTGGTTCCTGAAACTCTGTCAACATCTGAATGGAGAATATTGTCAAACAGTCAATATTTGACCTCACACGTTCAGCGTGTTTCCCCATCCTTCCCTAATCCGATGAGACCGATGACCACGCTGTCTGGTCTCCTTCCCCAAAACCAACCAACCAACCGAACGATTATTCTACTGCCAAACGATGAGAAAAACTGCACCACAAGAAAAATGGTCACTCTTCTTCCCCTCAAGTGTAACCCATCTTGAAGTTAATGTGTTGTTCCATTTATAAAAGTGTATGTTTGCACAAAGAAGCACACTTCCTAAGTAATATTACAATCTGTTAATCGGCTAACAATACCATCCCCTGACTGCCAATCCATTCTGCAAAAACCACACATCATAGAACTTTCCATTTCCGTAATATTTGCGGGGTAACTTTTAGGTGATTCATCTAGTACATGTGACAGGTAATGCTCCTATAACACTTTCTTGGGGTACGCTGGAAGTTACATTTACGTCTAAAGATTCCTCTCCGTTGAGAATGATACGCCGTGTCTGTTTGCTAGAAAGTCTTCAGGCCAATTAAGTAGCTTGTCCGATTTTGCTTAGGCTCGTGTTTTGTTCATTGAGCAGCAGTGCGCAACTGTTTCGATCGCCTTCTGGAAATCAAGGAACACGGCATCCAGCTGCGCGCCGGTATGTACTGATTCCCTCGTCTCGTGGACGAACAGAGCGAGCTGAGCTTCACCCGATCATTGTTTTCGGAACCCGTTCCTACAAGGGATCAATCTGCAATTGGATCTTGCTAGATCCACCTGTCTCAGTCTGTCGAGGAAGTTCAAATTCCAACTGCACGGTATTTTCATCCGACAAAAGGCATCGTATGGGTGGAAGACTTGAATACCCGGTAACAATAACTCCATAGTTCCCTTGTTTTTGGGTGAAAAACTCCAAGAACAGCAGGCTGTCATTGAAGGAAATAAAATCAGACATATGCAGGCATAGAAATAGAGAATAACCTGGGATAGGTCAGTGACAGGGACAGAGACATGTGCCGTGCTTATTAAAAGTGCAGTCTTAACATTCGCCAGAAGTAATCTTGAGGTACCATCGAAAACGTAGATCTGAAAGGATGGTCTGGGGTTTGAACCCCAGTTCACCTGAATACAAATCCAGTTTACGTAACAGTGTGAAGGAAATGGCTGTTTTAACTAGTTTTAGTATTAGTGGACGTGGAATTGCAGATTCGTATAAGAAAAAATTGAAATCTAAACACATTAAAATATATCTGAAGATTTAGGAAAATGCATTTTCTTGGTTTAAACAGGGACCGAACGAATATCGGGCGTTTCGTGTTTTATTCAAAGAGGATTTTAGCGTTTCTCAGGGCAGAAAAAACGACTTGCACCAACATACAGAACGTACGGGGACATGTAGTAAAAGAAAAATGTAGCGTTGATTCAAACTGCAGAATTATTTCGTAAGCAAAAAGAATACAACGAAACATTGCAATTTCACTTCACGTGAACTGACCTCAGTGTATCATGCAGTGAAATACAGCCACAGTTACGCCAGTTTGGACTGCGGAAATAGCTCGTTTCACACATTTTTCGAAGATTTTGCGAAGATTCTTGTGAACGAACAAGGGTGCTAATGTTCGTGAAGAACAAAAAGTGTGAATGACTTTTTAGACATTCAGAAAGACTCAGGAAAAGCTCAATTTTTTTTCCACAGCAACAGATATTTCGTATTTGCATTTGCTATTTTGACCCACTGAAAGGAGTGCAAAACAATCTTTTGAATTTCACTGAAAGTGCTGATGAAATCTCTTCTGGAGTGACTCATTTACTATTGCGAAGTTTAGATATCCACAAGCTGAGTGTAAATAAGGCTTTCTTCATACAATGCTGATAACGCAAGCGTTAATTTTGGCGCGAATAAATAAGTTTTTCAGTCACCTGTCAATAAGAGTAAAAATATTATGAAGGTGGAACTGCAGTAATGATACAATCCATAATGTAATTGAGAATGCTATTGACAAATTAGATATTGATATGAAAAGTGTAGTTATAAAAAATTTATAACCATTTCACAGTTTATGCAAATTTCTGAGGTCAGTTTTTCTGAATGAAAACCCTGAGCAAGAAATCATGCAGAAATATACCCCCATTTTGTGAGCAATGTCGGAAATCTGATGGATACAGTTAACAGAACATCGTAAAGTTGTGATCTGAGTGTCTTGGAGACACTTAAACAAATGCGTCTTCTAGCTGATACGCTTCAATGCCCTTTACTGTATTTTATTTCAGTATCTGGAAAAGACATGTGATATTACTGCCAATAGTCGATATGCATACTTCTCTGGGTTTTCCTTGGAGAATGGAATTGAATTTAAAGGCTTCGAAACTGCAGTGGAAATTCTTAACCTGAGAGATCATCTTTGTATTGACAGCTTGATGAAGAATTCTCTGAATTCAAGACTAACTTACCTGAAAGTGTGAACAAGGACGGTAGTAACTTTTCAAGAGCACCAGAACATAAGGTGCCAAATATTTATGAGTCAGTGGGATTCTTGTTCAGTTTTTTGGAAAGAATGTTCTCATTAACAAATTACAAATGGATGAGACAAGAAACATGTAGTACAGAAACGATCGAGGAAGAGCTCCAAATTATGGTTAATTTTAATGATTCATATAAAGAATTTTTTGAATATGTTAAACAAGACCTCACATTATTGAAAGATGCGAAAACATCCACAAAATATCAGTAATAGTTACATGAATTTGTATAAATGTTTCTCTCTTTCTAAATAAATCTCATTTTTGTAATATTGTAAACATTTAGTACGTACTCATTTTTATCTCGCCTAGAAACGACAGAGCGTAAAGAGTAACTACTCGTGTGACATAGCGACATCAAATATCCGTTGTGTCTTGTTAACGAACGCAGAGGAAAAGAAAGACAATGCACATTTACGTGTGAATATATTTTACGTACGCGGCAACATCGGTACGCTAATGGAGCCTAACGGCTGCTGTTGCTCACCGCCTCAGTAACCATTGAATGTGGTGACTTTTAGCGCCAGCGGAACACCATGCAAGATACCATCGTCTGTCTGAGGACAAAGAAAAAATATCTTACTGTAAGGAACAGTTTATTCGACTAAAAACCTTGTTTTATATATAGCTGCATGAGTACTACTACAGTAATGGCTCTGAGCACTATGGGACTTAACATCTGTGGTCATCAGTCCCCTAGAACTTAGAACTACTTAAACCTAACTAACCTAAGGACAACACACAACACCCAGCCATCACGAGGCAGAGAAAATCCCTGACCCCGCCGGGAATCGAACCCGGGAACCCGGGCGTGGGAAGCGAGAACCGCTACCGCACGACTACGGGATGCGGGCTGCTACAGTAATGATGTATTCATTAATGTTAAAATTAATCATGTCCTGTAAGCTGACTCGTTCCACGTTATTTCAATAATGAAATCGCTCAAATGATCTATGGAACGCCTAACTAACTGACAGCCGCGAAATTCTTTGTACAGTAATTGCGATTTATTTGTTGTTGATGGGGCTTTGAGGCAATGCGATCTTGTTCTGTGTAGTTCGAGCAAGAAAGAATTAACATCTCAGTCTGTGAATTATTCACCAGTGAACTCTCAAATATACGCAGGAGACGAAAAATAACTAGTTACTGCAAATGATTTATGAGAAACTAGTTCCAAGTTGATCGAAAAAGGGAAGAGAACATTCTTGTGCAATTGCCGTGGTTCCCTTACAGAACAGCTTGTTCAATGGCCTAGCGAAAACAGTAAGACAGGCGACATCTGTGCGGTCGTAATTCATCGCCGCTTTCCGGTAACGCAGTTTTCGCGGAAGTCAACATGACCGGCTGGTATTCAGACAACAGCCTCTTAACTTGATTACGGTGTTTCCCCCAGTTCAACGTCTCGTTTTGTAAATAATCGATAACAGGAGAGTCACGCAGAGCTAAGGTAACAGCGTTGCCAAGTTCGCCAACGCGTGACCTAGTTGCTGGCTGTTTCGCGAGAGCGTATTTGTCCAGCCTTCCCGCCGCCTCTCCCCAGACAACAGAGTTCGGGGATTCCCCGGAGTTTGGCTGTCAAGGTCAGTGGAACTTGCCCACGGGCAGCGCCGCAGCGCCCACGTGGTGGAATGCCGAAGCTGCTGCTGCTGTTGTGCAAACGATGCACCAGGTGCCTGTCTGCGCTCCAGACTGGTGGTTAGCACAAGCTGTGAGTCACGCGTGCGAGATCATCTCTACTAGCAAAAATCACTAATATGTCGGGTCCTATTGCAAAGGCATGTAAAGTAGGGTGACCAGGCGTCCCATAATTTACGCGATCGTCCCTTATTTAGCTTCAGTGTCCCGATCAAATACATACGAGACGTGTATTATCCAGTTTTTCATTACTCGTCCGGTAAATTTCGAAGTAGCGTGTTTTCAATTAAGATGTAACATAATCAAATGGAGAACAAATGTGGTCATGAACTCAGAGAATAAGGAAACTACACACTTCTATTAAACCAGAAGGAACGAGATTAATCGTTTACAGTCTCCTTACAGCTCTGCAAAAATTTCTAATTCATTACTGCATTTGTGCTAGCTCTTCCTGACACTGACGGTACTGCAGAAAGGGTGATATTTTAAGGAAATAATTATAACTAAAATTTATTTTGTAGGATGCTTGAAGTGTTGATTTTTTAATAAAATTCCGTTGAAAATATAAAACTTCTGCAAAATACAACAAAAAACTCTATAATTTTACTTGCTGCAGTGGCGGAATAGTGTGCTGATGTTGGCAACATGTAACGTTGGTGTTAATCTATTCATTTTAACGCAAACGTTTTATTATGAATGTTCGCTTTACGAGGATAATTAATTTACTGAGCGGACAACAGCACGTACCAGAACCTGTCAATCATAGAGCAGGACCAGCATTTATTATTTACTTTATAGTCAACATAAAAGACCATTACCAACGTCAGCACACTACGCCGCCGCTGCCGTAAGTAAAATTTTACCCAAAGAACATTTTTCAGAAACTACCAAGGCGAAACTTCCAGGCCAATTGAGTGAGAAATAAGCATCCTATGTAAATAATGATCATTTTCTACCGCAGTTAAAAACTTCGTTATATTAAAGTGATATAATGTGTTTTCATGTCTCCTCAATAAAATATTTACCCGATTAATAATGTAACGTATTTTGATATATCTTTTAGCAGTGAGAATTTTAACAAAATGCGACGATGGTCTATGTTGTTGTAGCATAAACCTAGTAGTTTAACGCAAATCTACTATATAGATATGGTAATAACAAAAGTTTCCACAAAATGTCCATTCATTTCTGTTTCTAATTTGGGTCCCAAATTTTGATTTTAGAAATCTGGTCACTGTAGCGTGAAGGTAATTGTAGCACACTGAACAACGCAGCAAACCAGGTATTTTTGCCGTATGTGGTATGTGGCAGAAGAAACAATTTCTCCCCCACCCTGTTCTATTCGCTAATGGGGGCAGGAAGAACAGCACCCGAATTTCTCTAACGTAAGCTTACCGTTATAACCATAAAACCAGGCCGTTGTCGGACAAATTCACAATTTTTGTCTCATCTTAGAATTTCGATTGTCCAAATTTTTGAGTCAACTCTCGTGTGATGCACAACGGGTTCCTTGTAGGGTGCTACGGTCACAGGTTCGAATCCTGCCTCGGGCATGGATGTGTTTACGTAGTTCTAAATTCTAGGGGACTGATGACCTCAGATGTTAAGTCCCATAGTGCTCAAATCCATTTGAACCTTGTAGGGTTTCCTGCCAACAGTTGTGGATAATTTCTGTGACACTTCGCGGTGGCTAAGGAACTAACACTGAACTCGAATTTGGCAGAAACAGTGTTGTAATCCCAGCCTACAATCTGGATTTACGGGCTACGTGATTTCAATCAAATAGTTAGATAGTGCTTGACCAGTTTAAAAAAATATATACAGTTTATCCCTTGCGCTGGTGCTACGAGTAGATCACGACGGATCCTTCACTTCCTTCTTGCCGTTTTCGCCACAGACGGTACAACGAAATTGCTCAGTTGTCTAACTGTAACTGGTTTGATTGTGCAGTGGTCCTCGATCTAGCATAGGGCGGCAACTCAACCCGTTTTCCTCTGGGCAATCCTGTTTCTTTTTTTCCAAAATATCCGCTTTCTCGAAAGCTTTTGGGAACGCAAATATTCTGCTTTTTTGTAATTCCCCTTCGCTACTGTATTTTGCGCTACCGGTTATTTGATTTGCAGTGTACTGCGCATTGCGCAAGTAGGCCTTTATGCGCTAGGAAGCGCAACTTGTACAACTTGCTCTACAATCTTTGTTTATTTATTGTTACCGTTTTTCAGTGTTGTAGTACCGATTCATATTCGCTCTTTCATCATGCCAAAACGAAAATGTAATTATAACAACAATATAAAAAGTGAGTTTTCTTTTACCAGGGGCAGCAGAGAAACTGTAGCATGTACGTTGTGCAAATCAAACTTTGCTTTAAGACATGGTGGAAGGTCTACCATGATGAATCGCGATAGGACGAACAGACCTCGCATGAGTGCTCAAACGAAAATGCACTTCTTGATAAAATACATAAAAGTGGAAATTGCGGTGTCAATGCACGAGAATAAATGTAAAAAGTCATCTGGGATCATCCGACTGCATGACGCTAAGGTAAATTTCTAAGTGTACTAAATTTTGTTAGCACAGTTTGTGTCCTGTCTTCTATCTTAATTGCCCCAGGTTTTTTACTAAACTTTAATGAGAATGAAATGGACAGCCCAGTCTAGTGGTAATTGGCTCGAAACCTGGCAGCGTAAAATTTTTTCATCATCACTGTTTTTCCAGCAAGGAGAAGAAAGTGGTGCTACAGACTCATGATCATAGGGTTTTGCGCCAGAATGCTTGGTTATAGTCTTATGTTTCGGTGGCAATCCTCCACCATACGGGGGTACTTAACGCGTGGCAGTCTCCTTGCTGCTGTTCGAAAGGAGTTAGTTGCCAGGTAACCCGTAGCAGGTTTCACCTGCTCCCATGTCTCTGACGAGAATGCAACACTTCTACGAACGAAACACGTCAAGTAAGTTGCGACTTCTGCTGATACAAATTAATTTTGGCAAAAATACACTACCGGCCACTAAAATTGCTACACCACGAAGATGACGTGCTACAGACGCGAAATTCAACCGACAGGAAGACGATGCTGTGATACGCAAATCATGCTTTTCAGAGCATTCACACAAGGTTGGCGCCGGTGGCGACACCTACAACGTGCTGACATGAGGACAGTTTCCAACCGATTTCTCATACACAAAAAGCAGTTGACCGGCGTTTCCTGGTAAAACGTTGTTGTGATGCCTCGTGTAAGGAGGAGTGTGTGGGTCAAATGGCTCTGAGCACAATGGGACTTAACATCTATGGTCATCAGTCCCCTAGAACTTAGAACTACTTAAACCTAACTAACCTAAGGACATCACACAACACCTAGTCATCACGAGGCAGAGAAAATCCCTGACCCCGCCGGGAATCGAACCCGGGAACCCGGGCGTGGGAAGCGAGAACGCTACCGCACGACCACGAGCTGCGGACGTGTAAGGAGGAGAAATGCGTACCATCACGTTTCCGACTTTGATAAAGGTCGGATTGTAGCCTATTAGTAGAATATGGAATCGGTGGGTTCAGGAGGGCAATACGGAACGCCGTGCTGGATCCCAACGGCCTCGTATCACTAGCAGTCGAGATGACAGGCATCTTATCCGCAAGGCTGCAACGGATCGTGCAGCCACGTCTCGATCCCTGAGTCAACAGATGGGGACTTTGCAAGACAACAACCATCTGCACGAACAGTTCGACGACGTTTGCAGCAGCATGGACTATCAGCTAGGAGACTATCGTTGCGGTTACCCTTGACGCTGCATCACAGACAGGAGCTCCTGCGATGGTGTATTCAACGACGAACCTGGGTGCACGAATGGAAAACGTCATTTTTTCGGATGAATCTAGGTTCAGTTTACAGCATCATGATGGTCGCATCCGTGTCTGGCAATATCGCAGTGAACGCACATTGGAAGCGTGTATTCGTCATCGCCATACTGACGTATCACCCGGTGTGATGGTATGGGGTGCCATTGATTACACGTCTCGGTCACCTCTTGTTCGCGTTGACGGCACTTTGAACAGTGGACGTTACATTTCAGATGTGTTACGACCCCTGGCTCTACCCTTCATTAGATCCCTGCGAAACCCTACATTTCAGTAGGATAATGCACGACCGCATGTTGCAGCTCCTGTACGGGCCTTTCTGGACACAGAAAATGTTCGACTGCCGCCCTTGCCAGCAGATTCTCCAGATCTCTCACCAATCAGAACGTCTGGTCAATGGTGGCTGAGCAACTGGCTCGTCACAATACGCCAGTCACTACTTTTGATGAACTATGGTATCGTGTTGAAGCTGCTTGGGCAGCTGTACCTGTACATTCCATCCAAGCTCTGTTTGACTCAATGCCCAGGCGTATAAGTACGTTATTACGGCCAGAGGTGATTGTCCTGGGTACTGATTTCGCAGGATCTATGCACCCAAATTGCGTGAAAATGTAATGACATGTCAGTTCTAGTATAATATATTTGTCCAATGAATACCCGTTTATCATCTGCATTTCTTCTTGGTGTTGCAATTTTAATGGCCAGTAGTGTATTCATCTATGACTAACTGAAAAAAGCCGACTTATTACTTTATTGCTGCATAGCAGATGATAAGCCGTGTGCCTTGACATCCACCTAAAAAGAGCTGTTGAATGACGTTGATTGACGTAAACAAGAACACGAACCACAACAACATAAACCTGTACATCTGTACTCCGTCCAGGCACTTCGCAAAGCTACTGTTGGCACCACGATCGTGCAGCTGTATTTCCTGTCTCATTCGTGTACGGAGCTCAGGAGGTCGACTATGGGCAAGCGAAGGACGAGTTCCAAATTTTCTGAATTTACCAACGCGGTCATCTGGGGGGAGGGGGGGGGGACGAGCTGGCCAACAGAGTCTCCCCAATCAATTCATTTCCCACTAAATGCTTGTGTGAGGTGTTCTCGGACATTTCAGAGAAAATCTCGTGTATACACAAAGTCGGGCCCCGTAGCTCAGTGGTCTGGCTGCTAGGGTGTCTGGTTGCTAGGCGCAAGACCCGGGTTCGACTCACGATACTGCTAGGGCTCTTTCTTTTGATGTTTGGGACGGGACGCGCTTAGGCCGGTATTACACTATCAAATTTCTTTGTCAAAGATTTGATCAAAGATGTGGTCAAATATTCCGTCAAATATATTTGACAAAGATCTTTGACGTAGCGCTAGAAGGGGTATTACACTGTCATCAAATTTTTCGTCAAAGTTCAACATGGCTGACAACAACTTGTTATTAACCGCAGCAGTTGCGCGTACCGCAATTGCATTGTGTGCACATGCGGAAAAGAAGTGGAGGGAAAAAAAGGAACCATACATACGGGGTTGACAGTCTTAAATTCCTCGGATTACAACTTGATAATAAATTCAGTTGGGAGGAGCACACCACAGAACTGCAGAAACGCCTTAACAAATCTGTATTTGCAATTCGAGTGTTAGCAGACATAGGCAACATGAAAATGAAAAAAACTTGCATACTTTGCCTTCTTTCATTCCATAATGTCATATGGGATAATATTTTGGGGTAAATCTTCAAGTCAAACAAAAGTTTTCAGAGTCCAAAAGCGTGTAATACGTATTATTTTTCGAGTAAATTCACGGACGTCCTGCAGAAATCTCTTCAAAGAACTGGGTATACTAACTACTGCCTCTCAGCATATTTACTCGTTAATGAAATTTGTCCAAAATAACATATCTCTTTTTCCAACAAACAACTCAGTTCATACATACAATACCAGGAACAAGAATGATCTGCACAAGGACTTAAAAGCACTTACTTTAGTTCAAAAAGGGGTCCACTACTCAGAAACACTCATCTTCAATAATTTGCCAGCAAACATAAAAAATTTAGTTACAAATAAAGATCAGTTTAAAAGGAGCCTGAAAGGCTTATTAGTGGCCAACTCCTTCTACTCCATTGACGAATTTTTTAATAGAAACAAATGCTGTATTGCATTCATTCATACTATTAGTATTGTTATTTCAGCTTTTAAAAAATTGACATGTTCCACATCCACGGGGATCTCCTCAGCACGGATCAATGGAACGAAAAACTAATCTAATCTGGGTGAAGCCGTGGGTTTTACGACGACACGATAAAAGCATTCAACAAAACTTGTTACGTGAGCTTACAGTGGAAGACGTAAAGTCGTACATCAATTACTTAAGAATGGATGAGCATACATTTCTGTATGTGCTCAGTGAAGTGTATCCTCATATCACAAAGCACAATATTCACTTAAGAACTGCTACATCTTCAGAATACAGGCTCACTGTAACACTCCGATTCCTTGCTACAGGAGAGGGTTATATTAGGTTAGGTTAGGTTAGGTCAGGTCTGCAATCTTCTTAATCTATTTTTGTATTCAGGGTGCCTCACGTTGTAAAGCGCCTCATCAGCTTCATACATCTCTATTAATTTTGTAGTTGTCGGCACACACCAATTGTATTTACTGGCAATGTTTATAAATACACTACAGACGACAGAACGCTACAGCGGTGCTAGCGCTCCATGTGGTAACATGTCACATTGCAGTGAACAGAAGACAAGCGATTTCTTTGATCAAATCTACAGCGAGGCCCTAGATTTGATCAAATATATGACGACATTTGACAAAGTCCCTATTACACCATCAAATATATTGGGCAAAGATATTGGACAAAGAAATTTGGTAGTGTAATAATGGCCTTAGCCTCGTGAGGCCAACTGAGGAGCTAGTTGACCGCACAGCGGCGTCTCTGCGGTCAATAAAGACCACAACGGCCGGGAGAGCGGCGTGCTGATCCCACGCACCATGATACCACATCCAGGGACTCCAATGGCAGAGGATGACACGGCGGTCGGTCGGATCCGATTGGCCCAACATGGCAAGAATGCAGAGCTTTGATTTCTTTTGTGTAAACAAACTTATCTCGTGAAACAGTCTGTCCGTTAGTGAAACCTGTATCAAAATACGTACAGTACTTCCTGGGAATAGCTATTACATGCAGGCTGAAATAAGCATTGGGGAGCTTAATTCATCATAATTCAGTCAATTTGCACAAAATGCTTGGAAACTATATACACAAACATTCCGTATGAATCAGTCTATCTATTAATTAAAACCCGATAAGAGCTCCTACGGTAGTTTTTGTGATTAGCGTTCATGTACAAACATAAAAATGCAGTGAGAGACTTTAATTTGTAATGTGCATAGATACGTGTAGATTCTGGCCAACCTTCGCTGCTCTCCAGAACTGCGACGCCAGTTTACTGTTTTCCCACCAGGCGCTGCCTTCGCTGTAGCTGACCTGCTCGCCACTCAAACGAAATGTCACTCCGAATGCCAGTTAAACAGGGAACAGATAACAGTACATATATTACACACTCATCACTGCTGTTGTTGTTGTTGTTGTAGTCTTCAGTCCTGAGACTGGTTTGATGCAGCTCTGCGTGTGCAACCTTCTTCATCTCCCAGTACCTACTGCAACCTACATCCTTCTGAATCTGCTTAGTGTATTCATCTCGTGGTCTCCCTCTACGATTTTTACCCTCCACGCTGCCCTCCAATACTAAATTGGTGATCCCTTGATGCCTCAGAACATGTCCTACCAACCGATCCCTTCTTCTAGTCAAGTTGTGCCACAAACTTCTCTTCTCCCCAATCCTATCCAATACCTCCTCATTAGTTATGTGATCTACCCATCTAATCTTCAGCATTCTTCTGTAGCACCACATTTCGAAAGCTATTCTCTTCTTGTCCGAACTACTTATCGTCCATGTTTCACTTCCATACATGGCTACACTCCATACAAATACTTTCAGAAACGACTTCCTGACACTTTGATCTATACTCGATCTTAACAAATTTCTCATCTTCAGAAATGCTTTCCTTGCCATTGCCAGTCTACATTTTATATCCTCTCTACTTCGACCATCATCAGTTATTTTGCTCCTCAAATAGCAAAACTCCCTTACTACTTTGAGTGTCTCATTTCCTAATCTAATTCCCTCAGCATCACACGACTTAATTCGACTACATTCCATTATCCTCGATTCGCTTTTGTTGATGTGCATCTTATATCCTCCTTTCAAGACACTATCCATTCCGTTCAACTGCTCTTCCAAGTCCTTTGCTGTCTCTGACAGAATTACAATGTCATCGGCAAACCTCAAAGTTTTTATTTCTTCTCCATGGATTTTAATACCTACCCCGAATTTTTCTTTTGTTTCCTTTACTGCTTGCTCAATATACAGATTGAATAACATCGGGGAAAGGCTACAACCCTGTCTGACTCCCTTCCCAACCACTGCTTCCCTTTCATGTCCCTCGACTCTTATAACTGCCATTTGGTTTCTGTACAAGTTGTAAATAGCCTTTCGCTCCCTGTATTTTACCCCTGCCATCTTCAGAATTTGAAAGAGAGTATTCCAGTCAACATTGTCAAAAGCTTTCTCTAAGTCTACAAATGCTAGAAACGTAGGTTTGCCTTTCCTTAATCTAGCTTCTAAGATAAGTAGTAGGGTCAGTATTGCCTCACGTGTTCCAATATTTCTACGGAATCCAAACTGATCTTCCCCGAGGTTGGCTTCTACCAGTTTTTCCATTTGTCTGTAAAGAATTCGCGTTAGTATTTTGCAGTGTGGCTTATTAAACTGATGGCTCGGTAATTTTCTCATCTGTCAACACCTGCTTTCTTTGGGATTGGAATTATTATATTCTTCTTGAAGTCTGAGGGTATTTCGTCTGTCTCATTCATCTTGCTCACTAGATGGTAGAGTTTTGTCAGGACTGGCTCTCCCAAGGCTGTCAGTAGTTCAAATGGAATGTTGTCTACTCCCGGAGCCTTGTTTCGACTCAGGTCTTTCAGTACTCTGTCAAACTCTTCACGCAGTATCATATCTCCCATTTCATCTTCATCTACTTCCTCTTCCATTTCCATAATATTGTCTTCAAGTACATCGCCCTTGTATAGACCCTCATCACTGCTATAACTGTAGTTAATATACATAAATCTTCCTAACGAAGCAGTTTATTTATTAGTGAAAACAGTATCTGAGTCTCTGCAGTAGTTCCTGCAGTCGTGGTCTAGTTCTAGCGTCTTTGACTAGTTATCAAAACGTCCCCGGTCCCGGATTCGAACCAAATCACTGCTGATGATTTGAATAAAAATCATTAGCAATGGCGGCCGAAACTTCCAGAGTAAGAAATTACCCTCATTCTGCCACGGCTTTGCCAAAAGGGACGGAGGAGTGCACAGAGGTTCAAAGCACTCTCTTGCTCTAGTGGTGGGAAACTAAACCCTAAAAGGAGGGCAGAATCAGCAGTGATCAGTGGCATGAGGATGCAGATGGCAATGGAAACCACTACATTAAAGACACACAATGTGTATCCACACTACATGTGGACTGTAATTGAAAAAAAAGTCGTGATTAGCTCTCCACTGGCAAAAAATTCCGGTGTATTCCACCATTCGGATCTCCGGGATGGAACTGCAAGGGGAAGATGACCATGAGAAAAATAATGAATAACTAAGGAAATAATAACATTCTACGAGTCGGGGCGTGGAATGTCAGAAGTTTGAACGGGACAGGAAAGCTAGAAAATCTGATAAGAGAAGTGCTAACTAACGCTCTATTTAGCTATAGTGGCGGCCAGTGAAGTGAAATGGAAAGAAGACAAGGATTTATGATCACGTGAGTGGAGGGTAATATCAATAGCAGCAGAAAATGGTACAACAGGAGTAGGATTCGTTACGAATAGAGAGGGCAAAGAGTGTGTTACTGTGAACAGTTCGGTGATAGGGTTGTTCCCATCAGAATCGACACCAAACGAATACTGACAACAATAGTTTAGGTACACATATTGATATGGCAAGTAGAAGATAAAGAGATAAAGAAAGTAAGCGACGATATTGAACGGGTAATTCAGTATGTAAAGGGAGTCAAAATGTAACAGTCATAGGAGACCGGAATGCAGTTGTAAGGGAAGGAGTAGAATAAAGGCTCACGGGAGAATATGGGATTTGTGTAAGGAATGAGAAAAACTAATTGAATTCTGCAGTAAATTTCAGCTTGTAATAGCGAATACTCTGTTCAGGAATCATAAAAGAAGGAGGTATACTTGCAAAAGGCCGGGGGATACGGGCTTCAGTTACATTACATCATGGCCAGGCGGAGATTCCAAAATCAGATATAAGATTGTAAGGCATATCCAGAAGCAGATATACCCTTGCCATATCACAGTTTAGTAGTTATGAAGAGTACGCTGAAGTTTAAGAGAATAGTCAGGAACAATCAGGGTGCAAAGATGTGAGATATGGACACCTAAGGAGTGAAGAGACACTCTTAAAGTTATCTAAGGCTATAAGTTCTGGGATGATGAACAGCTCATCAGGCAGCTGAGTTGAAGAGGAATGGGTATCTCCAAAACGAGCAATCACAGAAGTTGGCAAGAAAAACATATAGGCCTATGCAAGGAAAGCAACTGCGAGGAAACTACGGATCACAGAAAAAATACTTCAGCTGATCGACGATACAAGTAAGTACAACAATTTTCAGGGAAATTCAGGATTACCAAAATACACTTAGGAATGAAATAAATAGGAAGTGCAGCAAGCTAAGGTAAAATGGTAAAATGGCTACATGCAATATGTGAAGAAAGCGAAAAAGGATTGGTTGTTGGAAACACCGATTCAGCGTATAGAAAAGTCAAAACGACGATCGGTAAAATTAAAAGCAACGGTGGTAACATTAAGAATGCAATGGGAATTCCACTGTTGAATACAGAGGACATAGCGGTTAGGTGAGAGTACTTTGAAGGCATCTATGAGCGGGATGACTCGCGTGATGACGTGATGGAAGAAACAGGAGTCGATAGACAAGTGATGGGGGATCCAGCATTAGGGTCAAAACTTAAAAGAGCTTTGGATATCTTAAGATAAAATAAGGCAGAAGGAATAGACAACATTCCATCAGAATTTCCAAAATCATTGGAGGAAGTAGGGACAAAAAATTCTCGCACAGTCAGCTTAACAGCTCTTACATCCAAGGAAGGAAGACTGGGTTTAACGTCTCGTCGACATCGATCGAGGTCATTATCGACAGAGCACAAGCTCGGGTTGCGTCAGGGATGGGTAAGGAAATCGGCCGTGCCCTTTCAAGAGAACCATCCCGGCGTTTGCCTGGACCGATTTAGGGAAATAACGGAAAACATAAATCTGGATGGCCGGACGCGGGTTTGAAACGTCGTCCTCCCGAATGCGAGTCCAGTGTACTAACAACTGCGCCACCTCGCTCGTTTCGTGCATCCGAATTGCTGACAAGAATAAAGTGCAGAAGAATGGAAAAAAAATGTGGATCTGTTAGATGACGATTAGTTTGGCTTTAGGAAATGTAAAGCCACCACAGACGCAGTTCTCACTTTGTGGTTGATAATGCACGCAAGAGTCATGAAAAATCGAGAGACTTTAATCGGGTTATCGACCTGGAAAATGCGTTCGACAATGTTAAATGGTGCAAGACGTTCAAAATTCTAAGAAAAATATGGATAAGCCATAAGGTGTGAGTAGACTATTCAGATTTTTATGTTGGTAACGCCACATAGTGCTCTGTATGAAAGTCACTGACGGTGCTGTAGGCAATCTGTGGCTGGAAAATCACTGACTGTGCTGTTTGCAATCCGTGGCTGGTTGTCATTGTTGGAATATTCGCTATTGTAGTGCTGGGCAGCTGGCTGTGAACAGCACGTAGCGTTGCGCAGTTGGAGGTAAGCCGCCAGCTGTGGTGGATGTAGGGAGAGAGATGGCAGGATTGTGAGAGCGGACGATCTGGACGTGTGTCCGTCAGAAAAAGGAAAGTTGTAATACTGGACGCCATGAAATAATGACTTTTGAACACTATTAAGGTAAATACATTGTTTATTCTCTATCAAAATCTTTCATTTGCTAACTATGCCTATCAGTAGTTAGTGCCTTCAGTAGTTTGAATCTTTTATTTAGCTGGCAGTATTGGTGCACGCTGTATTGCAGTAGTTCGAGTAACGAAGATTTTTGTGAGGTAAGTGATTCATGAAAGGTATAGGTTATTGTTAGTCAGGGCCATTCTTTTGTAGGGATTATTGGAAGTCAGATTGCGTTGCGCTAAAAATATTGTGTGTCACTTTAGTGATGATCAGAATAAGTAAAGAGAAAACTGCCTGAGTACGTTGAGTTTTGCTCAGCTATTTGAAAATCTAATAACGTAAGAGTTTCTCCAGCACTGTCGTTCTTTACATTCAAAAGGGGAAGTTTCAAAGGAAAGGCGGATTATCTATAATACGTGCAAGGAGCAGAGGAAACAATCAGAGTGGGAGTCCAAGAACAAAGTGCTTGGATTGAAACGGTTGTAAGACAGGGGTGTAGCCTTTCGCCCTACTATTCTATCAAGACATCGAAGAAGCAATGACGGGAATCAAATAAACGTTGAAGAATGAGATTAAAATTCTAGGCGATAAGACTCGCTGATGATATTGCCATCCTCAGTGAGAGTGAAGAATAATTAGAGGAAGTGTTGAATGGAATTAACAGGCCAATGAGTACAGAATATGGTTTAAGACTGAATTGACGAAAGACGAAAGTAATGAGAAGCAGCAGAAAAGCGAACAGCGAGAAACTTTAACACCAGAATTGGTGATTGCGAAGTGAATGAAGTTAAGGAATTCTGATACCTCATCAGCAAAATAACCCATGACAGACGGAGCAAGGAGGACATAAAAAGCAGACTAGCACCGACAAAAAGGGCACTCCTGGCGAAGAGAAGTGTGCTAGTATCAAACACAGGCCATAATCTAGGGAAAAAATTTCTGAGAATGTGCGTTTGGAGCACAGCATTGTATGGTAGTGAAACAGGGACTGCGGGAAAACCAAACAGAGGACAATCGAATCGTCCCCCCAGGGGATCCACAACTCTTTTGTGGATACGTGCGTAGCGAGCACGGGACCCCGAGCTGATGTGGCCTTCCTTCCTTTCCGGGCTGCATACCTTCCCTTTCCGCATCCTTCCCCATCCCCCATCTTCGCCCCCCCTCTTCACCTCTGGCTCTTTCTTTCCCTTTCTCTGGGGTTATGGTTTGTGCCTACGTCCGGAGACGGACGCTTGTAAATATACTACATTCCTCGCCTTCCTTCCTTGCTTGTAAGTCTTCATCCTTCCCTTGTCCTTCTCTTTTCCTTACCTCTTCTCTCTACCTTCTCCGCTGCGGCGTTTGAGACCTCTCTTCTTTCCTTTCCCTTTCTCTTTCTTCCTCCCTGTGCGTGTCTGAAGGCCAACCCACGCACTTCCATGCGTAGCCGGTGACGGGGTAACGCGTAATTCCCCGCCCCGGATAGACAGGTAGGACACGTACGTACCCCCTGGTAACGGCCAGGCCCAGGGAGGGGTGATTACCCGAGCTGATACCTTCCAGAAGTGCCGATTGGTCCCTCCGTCCGTTTGTCGGGAGGTGTGACCTGAGGTGTGAACAATCACCTAAGGCGGGAGTGCCCTCAGAGAGGGCCCCCACAAGGGAGGAGCGCGCCATCGGAGACGCCGGTAATCATGGGGAATTCTTCCGCAATGGTTTCCTCACCTTCCACTATGTCTGCTCACAAACGTAAGTTCACTGAGTCTCAACCACAGTCAGTTCTTCCATCGTTGCCACAGTTCCTTGTTGTTTCACGGTCTGACGAAGGTCACGACTTCTCCACGGTCAACCCTTTCATTATTCAGAAAGGTGTCGACGCAATTGCAGGTCCTGTGAAGTCTTGTTCCAGATTACGGAATGGCACCCTGTTGTTAGAAACAGTCAGTGCCCTCCAGGCACAAAAATTGCTGCGTACGTCACTACTACACACCTTCCCTGTCCGGGTGGAACTGCACCGTACCTTAAATTCCTCGCGTGGAGTCGTTTATACACGCTCCCTCGATGGACTGTCTGACGAAGAAATTCAGCACTACCTGTCTGACCAGGGCGTAACGGCTGTTCATAGGGTTATGAAAAGGGTTGACATGAACATCATTCCAACCCGCACTGTCTTCTTGACATTTGAGAAAGTTCAACTACCATCGAAAATCAAAGCCGGCTATGAGATAATTTCCGTTCGCCCTTACGTCCCGAACCCTACGCGTTGCTATCGGTGCCAGCGGTTCAATCACACCAGCCAGTCCTGTTCCAATCCGGCCAAATGTGTTACGTGTGGCAGGGATGCCCATGAGGGTGCTTGTCCACCTCCATCCCCTCGCTGCATCAACTGTATGGGTGACCACGCCGCTTCCTCTCGAGATTGTCCCGTTTTTAAGGACGAAAAGCTCATCCAGGAAATTCGAGTAAAGGAAAAGGTGTCGACCTTTGCTGCTCGAAAATTATTCGCCAGTCGACAGCCCACCGTGCCTCAGAAAGGAAAATACAGCACTGTCCTTGCTTCTCCTCGGCCAACAAAGGAGGCGGCCACGCAGACTTGCGACCTCACCTTTAGTGCCACGGTCGTCAGATCGGCCAGCGCAAAGATCGCCCGTTCAACCTCACCACTTTCGCCTGCCCACTCTCTGGTTCACCCTTCGTCGAGTTCTGCTAAATCTCGAGCCCAAAAGTCAGACACCAAGACTTCGAAAAAAGAGCATACTCGTGAAGAGTTTTTACGTACGGCAACTTCGCAACCATCGGTTCCTCCTTCCTCTAAACATCATACTTCCAAGAAGGCTACAAAGAAACCCAGTTCCTCTCCTTCTCCGCCAAGGCGTGTCCCATCTACAGCACCACCTGGCGGAAGTCGCCCTCGGCCGTCTTCTGTGTCGCCGAGGCGCACTGCTGGCGGCCGATCAACCGGCCGGTCGCTGGTGGCAGGAGCTGCTCCTGACCAACCTATGGATCAGGATCTTCTGCCTTCGGCTGAATGCCATTCCGTGCTGTCGGTCGCAAGCTCAGAGCAGTCGTTGAGTTGACAGCGACCTTGGTCACATTCCTCCATTTCCAGTTCACCCTATGTCCATTATCCACTGGAATATCCGCGGTATTCGAGCCAATTGGGATGAATTGTCGATCCTCTTAAAATACTACTCGCCGGTCATCTTTTGTCTTCAGGAAACAAAGCTGCGTTCCCATGACCGCTTTGTTCTCCCTCATTTTCAGTCCGTCCGATATGATCTCCCCTCTGTTGAAGGCACTCCAGCACATGGAGGACTCATGATTCTTCTCCATGAAACTCTCCATTATCACCCAATCCATTTAAACACTTCCTTCCAAGCTGTCGCCGTCCGTCTTTCCCTTTCCGGATACACGTTCTCTCTTTGTACTGTATACATTCCATCGTCCACACCAATGGCACGAGCTGATCTCCTTCATCTTCTTGGTCAGCTTCCACCCCCATATTTGCTGGTTGGGGACTTCAATGCCCACCACCCGCTTTGGGGATCTCCACATCCTTGTCCACGTGGCTCACTATTGCTAGACGTCTTCCACCAAGCAGATCTAGTTTGCCTCAACACTGGGGTCCCTACGTTTTTGTCTGCCTCCACGGCAAATTTATCTCATTTGGACCTTGCGGTCGGTACCGTTCCACTAGCTCGGCGCTTCGAATGGTTCGCCCTTGATGATACACACTCGAGTGACCACTTTCCATGTGTCCTTAGACTGCAGCCTCAACAGCCATATATGCGCCCGCGACGCTGGAAGTTTGCTCAAGCCGATTGGACACTTTTTTCGTCTCTAGCGACATTCGATGACCGTCACTTTCCCAGCGTCGACGATGAGGTCACACATATTACCGACGTTATTCTTACAGCTGCGGAACATTCAATACCACGCACCTCCGAATTGCCCCGGCGCCCCCCAGTTCCTTGGTGGAACGAGGCATGCCGTGATGCACTACGTGAGCGGCGACGTGCTCTCCGCGTTTTCCGCCACCATCCTACTTTGGCCAACTGTATCCGCTATAAGCAGCTCCGAGCGCGATGCCGTCGTGTCATCCGCGATAGCAAGAAGGCAAGCTGGAAATTCTTTATTAGCTCATTTAACACCTTCACTCCCTCCTCGGAAGTTTGGAGTCGGCTTCGACGGTTCTCAGGCGCGCCTGGTTTCTCCCCGGTCTCTGGGCTCACTGTCGCGCATGACACATTAGTGGACCCCGTCGCAATTTCTAACTCGTTGGGTCAGCACTTTGCCGAGATTTCGAGCTCTTCAAATTACCCGCCAGCGTTTCTCCCGAAGAAACGTGCAGCGGAAGTGCGACCTCTTGCTTTCTCCTCTCAAAATCGCGAAAGCTACAATACTGTTTTCTCCTTGCGGGAACTCCAACATGCACTCTCTTCATCTCGCTCCTCCGCCCCAGGACCAGATGGTATCCACGTCCAAATGTTGCTACATTTATCAACCCATAGTCTGCGTTACCTCCTTCGCCTTTATAATCGAATTTGGACCGACAGTACTTTTCCCAGACGATGGCGGGAAGCTATCGTCGTTCCTGTTCCGAAACCTGGAAAGGACAAACATCTCCCCTCTAGCTATCGCCCCATTTCTCTCACGAGTAGTGTCTGTAAGGTTTTGGAGCGTATGGTGAATTACCGTTTAGCGTGGTGGCTGGAATCCCGCAGTCTTTTAACACCTGCCCAATGCGGATTCCGAAAGCATCGTTCTGCAGTTGACCATCTTGTTGCTCTCTCCACTTATATCATGAACAATCTTCTCCGGAAACGCCAAACGGTAGCAATATTTTTTGATCTGGAGAGAGCATACGATACCTGTTGGAGGACAGGCATCCTCCGCACACTGTTCTCATGGGGCTTTCGAGGCCGGCTGCCCCTTTTTCTTCGCGAATTTATGGCAGAGCGCACATTTAGGGTGCGGGTGAACACTACTCTCTCCCGCACTTTCTCCCAAGAAAACGGGGTACCCCAGGGCTCCGTGCTGAGTGTTGTACTGTTTGCCATCGCTATGAATCCAATTATGGATTGTCTCCTTCCCGATGTCTCGGGCTCCCTCTTTGTGGATGATTTTGCGATCTACTACAGCTCTCAACGGACCAGCCTTCTTGAACGACGTCTTCAAGGATGTCTCGATCGCCTCCACTCTTGGAGCATCGAAACCGGCTTCCGTTTCTCTCCCAGTAAGACCGTTTGTGTTAATTTTTGGCGACGTAAGGAGTTTCTTCCGCCCTCCTTACATCTAGGACCTGTCAACCTTCCGTTTTCAGACGTCGCTAAATTCTTGGGTCTTATGTTTGACAGAAAACTGTGCTGGTCCTCCCACGTTTCCTATCTTTCGGCTCGCTGTCTGCGATCGCTTAACACCCTCCGTGTCCTGAATGGTACCTGCTGGGGAGCGGACCGTGTGGTCCTTCTCCGCCTCTATCGCGCCTTAGTGCGCTCGAAATTGGATTATGGAAGCGTAGTCTACTCCTCTGCTCGGCCGTCTATTCTTCGGCGTCTCGACTCTATCCACCACCGTGGATTACGTTTAGTGTTTGGAGCTTTTTACACTAGCCCTGTGGAGAGCCTTTATGCTGAGACTGCTGAACCTCCGTTGTCCAATCGGCGAGCAGTCCTTCTGAGTCGTTATGCTAGCCATCTGTCTTCCATGCCTGCTAATCCAGCCCATGCCCTTTTTTTCGACGCCTCATTTGATGTAGGGTATGCAGGCCGCTCCTCCCCCCTACTACCCCCGGGAGTCCGCTTCCGTCAACTGCTCCATTCTCTTTCCTTCCGCTTTCCTAAAACCTTCTTGACAACTTGGGGTACAGCACCGCCTTGGCTCCGTCCCCGGATCTGCCTGCTCCGTGACCTTTGTCGATTTCCCAAGGATGGTACCCCTACACTTGCTTATCGTCGGGCATTTGCTGCTCTACGTGCACAAATGACGGACGCCACATTTATTTACACCGACGGCTCGAAAACATCGTTAGGTGTAGGGAGTGCCTATATTGTTGGCGACACCCCAAATGAATTTCGGCTTCCCGACCAGTGTTCGGTGTATACTGCGGAGCTTTACGCTGTTCTCCAGGCTGTCCACTACATCCGCCGCCATCGGCGGATACAGTACGTTATCTGCTCGGATTCTCTCAGCTCTCTCCTCAGTCTCCAAGCTCTTTATCCTGTGCACCCTCTGGTCCACCGGATTCAGGACTGTCTGCGCTTGCTCCACCTGGGGGGCGTCTCGGTGGCGTTCCTCTGGCTCCCGGGACACGCTGGTATCTGTGGGAATGAGGCGGCCGATATAGCGGCCAAGGCTGCAGTCTCTCTTCCTCGGCCAGCTATTCAGTCGCTTCCCTTCACCGATCTACGGAGCGGTTTATGTCGCAAAGTTGCTCATTTATGGCATGCGCATTGGTCCACACTTCCCCATAATAAATTGCGGGAAGTGAAAGCCCTTCCTTGCGCTTGGACCTCTTCCTCCCGAACGCGTCGTCGGGAGGAGGTAATTTTAACTAGACTCCGAATAGGGCACTGTCTTTTTAGCCATCGACATCTTTTAAGCGGCGATCCTCCCCCAATCTGTCCCCACTGCTCTCAGCTGTGGACGGTAAGACACCTTTTAATTGAATGCCCCTATTTTAATCCGTTACGCGCCCGTCTACAGCTATCGCCTGATCCATCGTCGATTTTAGCCGATGACACGCGCTCAGCCGACCGCGTTCTCCAGTTTATTAGTGACAGTGAAATGACGTCAGTTATTTGAAGCTTTTTTTGGGGATAACAAACCCCTTTCTGTAGTGGATTTTTAAGCCTTCCTTCTGCTTTTAGTTTCTCCAATTTTATGACTTTGTTCCCGTTGCTGCTTGTTTTCAATTTCGGTTTTTTTACTGTTTCTTAAGTTACGGGCTGGGCGCTAATGACCATAGCAGTTTTGCGCCCTAAAACCAAACAAAAAAAAAAAAAAAAAAGAGGACAATCGAAGCATCTGAGATGTGGTGCTACAGAAGAATGGTGGAAAGTGGGTGGACTTACAAAGTAAAGATGAGGAGGTTCTTTGCAAAAACGGCGAGGAAAGGAGTATATGGAAAACACTAAGAAGAAGAGACAGGATGACAGGACATGTGTTAAGATATCAAGAGATAACCTCCACGGTACTAGAGGCTGCTGTGGAGGGTAAGAAGTGTAGGGGAAGACAGAGAATGGCATATGTCCAGCAAATAATTGAGGACGTAGGTTACAAGTGCAGCTCTGAGATGAAAAGGTTGGCACAGGAGAGGAATTCGTGGTGGGCCACACCAAACTAGTCAGAAGGCTGATGACTTAAAAAGAAGTTTCCGCGTCATGGAACATGACATCAACCTGGGCGCCATTATCTGCTGCCATTTGTATCTCATGGACAACAGTGCGGGGCGGCTTACAGAAGATGATTGTGGAATCAGTGTTGGCTCCCACTGGGAATATTTTTCAAAATGCGCAGTGATAAAGACACGCGAGCTTGAAAAGTGTTTTACAATACCACACTGACTTCAGCCTTATAGAGAACCTTTCTCGAAAACGGACCTGATCTTCACCAATTTTCGAGTCGCTTTGAACGCCTCTTTGCTCTATTGATTTAGCTTAAACTGCCGCTGAATGGGAACAAGTTCATCCTTAATTAAATGGAATCGCACAGGCAACCCATTAGGTCCAGTTACCTTTTACTTGTTGACCAAATTAAAAGTGTAATTACTCTTTTAGGCATGAAAATAATCACGTTCGAAATCATAATAAATTGTCCAACATCGGTGTTAAACATTTCGCAATGGGCAAAAAAAGAAAAAAAAATATGTTTTGTATTATACAAATTTTGCGAAACAAATACATCAAACATAATGTTTTCGTTTTTTTTCTTATTTCCAGGGGGTCATACACGTTCAGTATTTGTCGCAAGCTCCTCAGTTTGACTGCGACTCTGCACTTTAGCGGTGCTCCAGTATTTCCAGGCACTTGACTTCTTAAGTCAAGGGCTCAATACCCACGCTCCATTCTCGTCATCGGCTGATAAATTCAACTCGTGCTCACTGCCTGATTGCAGCCAATAAATTCGTTGCTGCTCTTCTACAAGGGGAATCCCCCTCTTCATGTCGCCAGTTCTCGGAGGGTCAGCCGAAATTTCCCGACTATTCCACGCCACGACTCGAGTTACCGCTGCATGCTGCAGCACCTTCGTGTCAATTGCGGTGTGAGTGACTGGTAGGCATGAATAGAATGCCAATGCCAATGAATTTGGGTCAACATGGTGCGATCCATAGCGACTTCATCTGCACTTATACTGTTTTAACAACCGTGTGGTGTGTGGCGAAGGGTACAGTGTAGGACGAGTACTATTCTCATCTTTTCTATGTGATGCTACAGAAGAACATTTGGCGGCACGAATCTGAATGATCTCAATTAGATCTTATTTTACCCTCGCGGTCACTATGAGATTTGTATGAACGGCGTTGTAATGTATTATTCTTCCGCCAAGGTCTTCTTCTTCTTTCTCATCCTCCAATCAAGGCTGGAAAAGCTCCTGATCCCAAAGTAATGGAACTGTTGACTGATGTCTTGTTCTCTTTCGGTTAGTAAAAGAATGCTTGTCACGGGAGGCAGCCTTGGGATTGTGCTGTAAATGTGAGGGCGATCAGTTTCGATATGTCAGTAATTTTACTAATATTGAGTTCCCTACAGATACCATCACTTCCAATTTTATCTCATAATTTCCGTGGCACGTCAAAACATTCATGTCCGTTGTTCCTATCCGTCTCTTGTTTTGCCTTGATGTCAGAGATGATGTTACGGATAGCATCCATTTAGTCTTTAGTTTTCTGGTTGTTGAATTCTACTTCAGCGTTAAAACTCTTAACAAAAATGCTATAGGTACAATCTTAACAATAAAACAGATGATGGAGAAACACGGATAATGCAACATACCAATCTATATCTTACCTGTACACCACAAAAAGCACACGACAGAGTAAACAACGTCAATTATATGATACATCAAAAGATTACAAATACACTGACGGAAGAAAAAATCGCAACACCAAGAAGGAGTTGGGCGACGTGAACGTATGTTGGTAGGCGTGTTTCCACATCTGAAAGTTGATGTCTATTACAATTTCGCTCCAGTCGCATAAGAGTGGTGCTAGTAGCCCCAGTATGAGGATCCAAAACAGGTTAAAAAAAAAAACGCGCTGTGCCAGTCGTGAACGTTAGTTACCTTTGGGATTGGATAAGGTGGACTGGTGTTCAACAAGAATGCCTTTAAGGTGACGAAGAGGCCATTTTCAACTCCTCACTGGGTTCGAACGATGTTGTGTAATAGGACTACGAGAAGCTGGATGTTCCTTCTGCGATGCTGTAGGAAGACTTGGCAGGAATGTAGCCACTTTTCATGACTGCTGGCAGCGGTTGTCACTAGAATGTAATAATCAAACAGGTGCAGTGGGAAGTTGTGCCTGCCGCAGTGGTCGAGAGGTTCTAGGCGCTGCAGTCTGGAACTGCTCTGCTGCTACGGTCGCAGGTTCGAATCCTGCCTCGGGCATGGATGTGTGTGATGTCCTTAGGTTTGTTAGGTTTAAGTAGTTCTATGTCTAGGGGACTGATGACCACAGATGTTAAATCCCATAGTGCTTAGAGCCATTTGAACAATTTTTTTTTTTGGGGGGGGGGGGGGGGGAAGGGAAGTTTTTCAGTTTTGAGAAGTCACACTTTCACGTTGTTCTTGCCCATACAGCTTAAGGCACAGTGCACTACATTATGAGTCGAGAAGGTCAGCCTGACACCGTATCGACTCTGTTATCGTACACTGGCAGAATGAATGTGACTTTTACGCGGTTTTCTACACTTTTCTGTCAAAATATCGCACTTTTTTTATCCGTGCATTAGAAAAAGGAGCACATGACTTTTCTTCCTTAGGATGACGTCTGTAATAACGAGCAAGTCATCCAGCGATACCGAAAATAAAAATAGTTGCCAAATCGTCGATGGGTGTCGCCCATCATTAGCAAAAAACGCAAAACAAAATCTGTTTGGAGTAGGCCTGCATTTATTGTATCAGTGTCTTTTTCATTGGTCCGCTATAAATCACAAACACAATTAAAGGGTCATTTTTTGGAACTCTGTAATTGTCTTCCATTGCGACCCAGATGTCTGAAATTTGGCCCCAAGACGCCTGATGGTGCACAGAAGCGTGGTGCCCTGCGACATCACTCGGTCTCAGCGACGCTTCAGACAGCATTATGTCGACACATGCACAAAAAAGGTCAGAGCTCAGAAGTCCATCTGAGGTGTAAAATGCGTTATTATTGTCAAGCTGGCACTAAGTTTCTCCACAATTCTGCCCAACGCCATCGTGGGAAGGTCGTCACACACCCACTTCCCCAAATGTCACACCTTCTCTTAACACCTCTCCAAAGCAGGTCAGAATCGCGACGCCCTGCTTTGAAAGCTCTCGGTTTTCTTATGGATGGCCGAAGATAACAATTCATACACCGTTGCTCAAAGACCTCAAGAGGTGGGATATAGGGGTCAGTGAAACTATCCTTTCCCCTGCAGCGTTGATTCCTACACATCACGCGGTCAAAAACGGCAGTTCGCAGTTGGATGAGCAAGAGAACGACGCACTTGATAACGTTCGACACGGCTGACACCCTCCGCACGATTCAAGCCGTCTCTAAAGACAAATGAAATGAGCATATGGCAACGTTGGCCGGGAGGCCCCATCCGGGAAGTTCGGCCACCAACTAAAAGTCCTATTTCAGTCGACGCCACACTAGGAGACTTGCGCGCCGGTGATGAGGATAAAATGATGGTAAGGACAGCACAACACCCAGCGCCCGAGCCGAGAATTTCTCCAAACCGGCCGGGAATCGAAGCGGGGCCCGTTTGCATGAGAGGCGAGCACGTTACCATGTAGCTAAGCAGGCGGACGTCTCTGCTGACATCGGGGACCTACAACTCCATTGAACGTGATCTGACCCCTTTGGAGCATAGCGCAACCGCAGTTTTTGCTCTGGTGTACAGGTGGAGCCGCTAGGGACTCTTCAAACCCATTCGACGAAATCTCAATGCTATATGAAGCAACAAACGGTGTTTTTGCTTTTTCAGCCCTCCTCTTGCGCGCCCCCCTTTGCATGATCGTAGGAGGTTGCAACATTGACACGAGTGTGAATAAAATGGCAAAGGGTCCCAGTTTGGCAACAGCCTCCGTGCCACCCGTCCGCCTTTACTGACAAGGGAACCTCCCCATCGCACCCCCCTCAGATTTAGTTATAAGTTGGCACAGTGGATAGGCCTTGAAAAACTGAACACAGATCAATTTAGAAAACAGGAGGAAGTTGTGTGGGACTGTGAAAAAATAAGCAAAATATACAAACTGAGTAGTTCATGGGAAGATAAGCAACGTCAAGGGCACTGGGAACGCAGGAGCGCCGTTGTCTCGTGGTAACGTGAGCAGCTGCGGAACGAAAGGTCCTTGGTTCAAATCTTCCATCGAGTGAAAAGTTCAATTTTTTTATTTTCAGTTTATGTGACAAACTCTTATGTTTTCATCACGTTTTTGGGAGTGATTATCACATTCACAAGAGAACCTAAATCAGGCAAGGTAGAAGAATCTTTTTACCCATTCGCCAAGTGTACAAGTTAGGTGGGTCGACAACATATTCCTGTCATGTGACGCACATGCCGTCACCAGTGTCGTATAGAATATATCAGATGTGTTTTCCTGTGGAGGAATCGGTTGACCTATGACCTTGCGATCAAATGTTTTCGGTTCCCATTGGAGAGGCACGTCCTTTCGTCTACTAATCGCACGGTTTTGCGATGTGGTCGCAAAACACAGACACTAAACTTACTACAGTGAACAGAGACGTCAATGAGCGAACGGACAGATAATAACTATGCAAAAATAAAGAAAGTAAAGTTTTCACTCGAAGGAATACTTGAACCAAGGACCTCTCATTCTGCAGCTGCTCACGCTACCACGGGACCACGGCGCTCCTGAGCTCATATTGTCCGTGATATTGCCTATGTGGCCCATGGACTGCTCAGTTTGTATATTTTTGCTTATTTTTTCACAGTTCCACACAACTTCTTCCTGTTTTCTCAATTGATCTGTGTTCAGTTTATCAAGGCCTATCCGCTGTGCCAACTTATAACTAAATCTGAGGGGGGTGCGATGGGGAGGTTCCCTTGTGAGCACTCGAGTATTGTAACTGTACAGAGGCCTCGACTGCCATTCACCTGACAAGACGGCACGGCAACTACAGAAATTACACCGAGAACAATTTCTAATAATTTTCTCGTTCTTTTTTTTTTAATTCATTCATCTAACATACAGTTAGTAGACGAACAAGGACAACGTTATATCAAAATACATTGGAAAACATCCATGCAGTAATCTTCTGCGGACATGGGTATATAAATGAAAAATAAAAACTAAACGATTTGCCAGGATCTTCACTCAGCGGAGAGGAGTCAAAATAAGCGACTTGGCTTATACGTAGCTACTCGACCGTTTCTGAAAAAACGACGGTCAAAGTTTTCGAAGCATTTTCGGGATACTTTACACGCCTTTTACCGGCTATCTACTCAGACGGAATGGTAACTCAGCGGTTTGCATCGCGGCTTCTTAATTTTAAGCGCTGTGTTCGAAAACCAATTATTGTTATTATTTATTTATATTATTGTTTCCCTTATCTACCCACATCTGCAGAAGGTTACTACACGAATGTTTCTTATCAAATTATGGGATACAAGAGCGTTCGTTATTGTAATTGTAAAATTACCACTGGATTTCACAATAAGCATTTGTTATGTAATATATATGTGTACGGTATGTTGAGGATTTACAATCTTTTTAAATTCTCGTAATCCAGTATTTCAATCTCATCTAAATACTTACATTAATTCTTATAGTTTATTTGTAAGTTTACTCTTCAGGAAGATTTGGTGCATGCCCTTGGATGATACCGATCGTAGACACATTCAAAACACCAAGAGTATCGCAGGAAGGGACGTTTGCCACAGTGACATTTCTTCGTATGAATCTCACTCGAGAAAGAAACGTCGTTAACATAGATGAAGATTTCGTGCGTTGGCAATAATTTCGCGGCAACAAACAGTGCATAACGGATCTTTTTTCCGAAAATTTTCAACTGCTTATGATTCGAGATACACTACAGGAATTTCACCGACAACAATTTCAAATGGCTCTAAGCACTATGAGACTTAACATCTGAGGTCATCAGTCCCCTAGACTTAGAACTACTTAAACCTAACTAAACTAAAGACGCCACACACATCCATGCCCGAGGCGGATTCGAACCTGCGACAGTAGCAGCAGCGCGGTTCCGGACTGAAACGCCTACAACCACTCGGCCACAGCGGCTGGCGACAACAATTTCAAATAATTTTCTCGTTCTTTTTCTTTGAATCCATTCAACTGACATAGAATTAGTAGACGAATAAGGGCAATGTTATATAAATATACAGTGCACTGGAAAAACATTCGTGTAGTAATCTTCTGCACTCATGGCTATATAATTGAAAAATAAAAGTAAAAGTCGTAATCAGGTGCAAAATTAAGGAACTGCGACGCTAACCACTGTGCCACTACTTCGTCTGACACAGCATTCCGTAAGGGCACGTAAAGTATCTGGGAAATACCTCTAAAACTTTGGCCTTCGCTTTTACGGAAATGGTATAGTATCTACGGATAAGCCGCGACAAGTGTTCATTTATTTTGACCGCTCTTCCACTGAGCGAAGTTTGTGGAAAATCGAGGTATGACACCTGCTGTGTTCTCCTCGTGGTGGCACTGCGCTGCTGTTCTAGCACCCGAGCGCAGGCAAGCTCTTTGACACCTCTACATCCCGCAAGCCAGCAAAACATGCGCCAGAGTAGCAGCGGAGCGAGCCAATAGAACGGCACTAATGATATGAGCTGCCTCTTCGGGCGCCAAAGGAGCCACAATATTGTAAAGTTTCAATACATGACGTATCGCAATTAGTAGCTGCCGCTTTGGGGGCCAAGCAGAGAGGTTAGCCCGGGTGCAAGATTTGTATACACAGTATACCATAATTATTAGCGAAATCTGACACGGGTGAATGTGCACGTGGGAAAAGGTGGTTGGGGGTGGGGGTGGGGGTGGGGGGTAACCTCCAAGAGTTAAGTCGGTTATTTGGAAAAAAATGTTCTCGTGTCGGCTCTGGGTGTACATTTGTTTGAATTTTTACGAGCAACTGTCAGATCTCCCGCCCATAACAATAGTTCCACTTCCAAACAGGATTTTCTTCCGCCGGCCGGTGTGGCCGAGCGGTTCTAGGCGCTACAGCCTGGAACCGCGCAACCGCTACGGTCGAAGATTCGAATACTGCCTCGGGTATGGATGTCTGTGATGTCCTTAGGTTAGCTAGGTTTACGTAGTTCTAAGTACTAGGGGACTGATGACCTCAGAAGTTAAGTCCCATAGTACTCAGAGCCATTTTTTTTCTTCCGCTCCTTCACAACCGAACACAGAGATTCTTTTCACTTCCCGTTAATATTAAAATTCCTTCGCTCAGTTGAATCTTTCAACTAGTGCCAGGGTTCTGAGTTGTTCCAACAATTTCCCTTCTTGCTTTACACAAGTGCTGTCTCGGAGTTCTCACAATTTGGCAATTTGTGACAAATATAAACCTTATCTTTCAAATCTTGAAATTACTCTTAAAGAATCTGGAAAGCAGCCACTTTCTTTTCTTCGTAGACTATTTTCCTGCAGTTACGCATTCCTTTCTTAAGCTGCACATCTACTTCGTCAGATGGGCAAGAATGTTGCTGTTCAGCCACGATTCTGCCATTTGGAATTTTTAAACGGCATCGGGCTTACTCTGTCCGTAATTCACGCGTAACCATTTCGTATACTCACCACATTTTCTATGTACACGTTAGCGTGGACTATCCTTGAAAAGACACGGCTCTCTTTTCGTTATAATTATTTCCATTACTCACAGTGTGTAGAACACAAGTTGCTTTATTTTCCTTTTAGAGCTCCATAACGGTGAAAACTAAACCCTTAGGTTTATTTCACATCTACCCAGTACCCAGCTGCCAGCACCGCCTAGCCGGTTGTGAAGGTGATGCGTTACGGGACGTTTCACACCTGGTCGACAGACGACGTGACGACTATATATACACACGTATACCCGACAACTACCGTGTGCCGGCCAGTTGTGTATTGCTTTATTGGTGGTTCTATCTGATATTTCTAGTCTACTGTGTCATGGCGGCAATTGATATCGAAATCCTTATAATATTAGTTCAGGAACGACCAGTTTTTTGGGGCAAGGTTTTAGGTACTTATAAGGACAGAATACAAACAAGGAATGCAGGGATCGAAGTTTGTAAAGAACTGAACGAAGGCTTTGAACGGATGTGTGACAAAGACAGAGACGATTATGGTAACTACAAATCTTTATTTTTTACGTTAAATACAAAAAAAAAAGTTTTACATCAGTGGCACATTAAACTTCAGATAATTGTCGTTTCACAAATCTCTCAGGTGTCATAAAATAATCCGTCATCATTTTTCGTACATTACTGGCAAAAATTACCCCACGTGCACATTCACTTCTTGTTATACTTTCAAGTCCAGTTACGGACAGAGTATCCTCGGGCTGTAGCCTTCTTTCTTAACAATGGTATTGTGCAAAACAACACACGCCTTGACAATGTCAAGAGCAAAATCGATTTTTAAATTTATAGCTCTGTGGAAAATCATTTATTAGTCAGTATTCCAAATGAACCTTCTACGTACCTCCGTGCTCTCGACAGGCCATAATTGAACACTCTTTTGTTGTTTGTTTGTTGTTGTGGTCTTCAGTCCTGAGACTGGTTTGATGCAGCTCTCCATGCTACTCTATCCTGTGCAACAAGCTTCTTCATCACCCAGTAACTACTGTAATCTACATCCTTCTGAATCTGTTTAGTGTATTCAAATCTTGGTCTCCCTCCACGATTTTTACCTTCCACACTGCCCTCCAATACTAAATTGGTGATCCCTTGATGCCTCAGAATATGTCCTACCAACCGATCCCTTCTTCTAGTCAAGTTGTGCCACAAACTTCTCGTCTCCCCAATCCTATTCAATATCTCTTCATCAGTTGTGTGATCTACCCATCTAATCTTCAGCATTATTCTGCAGCAACCCATTTCAAAAGCTTCTATTCTCTTCTTGTCCAAACTATTTATCGTCCATGTTTCACTTCCATACATGGCTACATTCCATACAAATACTTTCAGAAACGACTTCCTGACACTTAAATCTATACTCGATGTTAACAAATTTCTCTTCTTCAGAAACGCTTTCCTTGCCATTGCCAGTCTACATTTTATATCCTCTCTACTTCGACCATCATCAGTTATTTTGCTCCTCAAATAGCAAAACTCCTTTACTACTTTAAGTGTCTCATTTCCTAATCTAATTCCCTCAGCATCACCCGACTTAATTCGACTACATTCCATTATCCTCGTTTTGCTTTTGTTGATGTTCATCTTATATCCTCCTTTCAAGACACTGTCCATTCCGTTCAACTGCTCTCCCAAGTCCTTTGCTGTATCTGACAGAATTACAATGTCATCGGCAAACCTCAAAGTTTTTATTTTTTCTCCATGATTTTAATACCTACTACGAATGTTTCTTTTGTTTCCTTCACTGCTGGCTCAATATACAGATTGAATAACATCGGGGAGAGGCTACAACCCTGTCTCACTCCCTTCCCAACCACTGCTTCCCTTTCGTGTCCCTCGACTCATACCTGCCATCTGGTTACTGTACAAATCGTAAATACCCTTTCGCTCCCTGTATTTTACCCCTGCCACCTTCAGAATATGAAAGAGAGTATGCCAGTCAACGTTGTCAAAAGCTTTCTCTAAGTCTACAAATGCTAGAAACGTAGGATTGCCTTTCCTTAATCTAGCTTCTAAGATAAGTCGTAGGGTCAGTATTGCCTCACGGGTTCCAATATTTCTACGGAATCCAAACTGATCTTCCCCGAGGTCGGTTTCTACTAGTTTTTCCATTCGTCTGTAAAGAATTCGCGTTAGCATTTTGCAGCCGTGACTTATTAAACTGATAGTTCGGTAATTTTCGCATCTGTCAACACCTGCTTTCTTTGTGATTGGAATTATTATATTCTTCTTGAAGTCTGAGGGTATTTCACCTGTCTCATATATCTTGCTCACCAGATGGTACTGTTTTGTCAGGACTGGCTCTCCCAAGGCTGTTAGTAGTTCTAATGGAATGTTGTCTACTCCCGGGGCCTTGTTTCGACTCAGGTCTTTCACTGCTCTGTCAAACTCTTCACGCAGTATCATACCTCCCATTTCATCTTCATCTACATCCTCTTCCATTTCCATAATATTGTCCTCAAGTACATCGCACTTGTATAGACCCTCTATATACGCCTTCCACCTTTCTGCTTTCCCTTATTTACTTAGAACTGGGTTTCCATTTGAGCTCTTGATATTCATACAAGTGGTTCTATTTTATCCAAAGGTCTCTTTAATTTTCCTGTAGGCAGTATCTATCTTACCCCTGGTGAGATAAGCCTCTACATCCTTACATTTGTCCTCTAGCCATCCCTGCTTAGCCATTTTGCACTTCCCATCGATCTCATTTTTGAGACTTTTGTATTCCTTTTTGCCTGCTTCATTTTTAGATTCATTTTAGCTTTTAGCAACTGTTAATTGGTCCCCAGAGAATGGTCGTAGGAGGTGTTGATGCAGTCCAAACGCTTCATCACCAATAAAAAAATAAGGTACCTTTGGACTTACTGTACTGCAACGACACCGGTCTTTAGGAATTACCGGTTTTTTCCGTCAGTGATTTCCACAAAGAACATTCTTTAAACACAGTAGAGCCACTCTCTTTGCTATAACTGCCGATATCTACGAAGGTAAATCTATAGTCAGAGTCAGCCACTATAGATGAATATCCTGTGTAATTGGAGTACATTGAGTTACATGGATCGTGGATGGACGATACGAATGTTCTTTCCATCTACAGCTCCAATGCAGTGAGGAAAATTTGCTCTTTGCTCAAATTTTCCAGCAATTTTTTCAAAGTCGTCTTTGGTGGGTAGAGGCATACATTCATAAGGCGGTATGTCCCGTGTCGGCCCGGCAAAAATACCCTCTTGTCGGCTGCCGGATTGATGAGAATAAGCCTTATAGGATCGCTTTGTTGTCGATCTGTCTGTCCGACAGCTAAGAATCCTTTTCGCAGGATCAAGTAGACGTGTCAAGTCGAAATTTTTGTGACTTACTAAGAACTAACGTTTACGCTGTCTTGTCGGTGTAAAAAATTTAAACTTCTACATCTACGTGATTACTCTGCTATTCACAATAAAGTGCCTGGCAGAGGTTTCAATGAACCACCTTCAAACTGTCTCTCTACCGTTCCACCCTCGAACGGCGCGCGGGAGAAACGAGAACTTCAATTTTTCTGTGCGAACCCTGATTTCTCTTATTTTATTGTGATGATCATTTCTCCCCATGTAGGTAGGTGCTAACAGAAAGTTTTGGCAATCGGAGGAAAAAACTGGTGATTTAAATTTCAGGAGAAGATCCCGCCGCAACGAAAAACGCCTTTGTTTTAATGATTGCCACTCCCATTCACGTATCATGTCTGTGGCACTATCTCCCCTATTTCGTGATATTACAAAACGGGCTTCCTTCTTTGAACTTTTCGGATGTCATCCGTCAGTCCCACCTGATGCGGATCCCACACAGCACAGCAATACTCCATAATATGGCGGACAAGCGTGGTGTAAGCAGTCTCTTTGGTAGACCTGTTGCACCTTCTAAGTATTCTGCCAATGAATCGCAGTCAAGAAATACAGCCATTCATTTCACGTATTTTGACACTCGCAAATGCACTCATCAAAACCTATAGGATACTTCATGAAATCTGGTAAGAAGCAAGGTCGCATAGCTCAAACAAAGGAATATAACTCGAAAATTTTAAAGTTATAATTTTATCACATGGAAAAATATTTTTTTATCATTTTTTTATCCGTCTGTCTGCCTGTCCTCTTTCTCTCAGGAACGGGTTGGTGTATCAACTTGAAATTTATATCACATACTAAGATCTATGACCCACTAGCGGTGTAAAACATTTAAGATTCTAAGTCAGTGCAGTTAGAAGATACTGCCATTTATGTTACATGTTTTGATACTTGCAAACTTACTCACCAAAAGCTCTGGGGAACTTCCCGTTGACCTAGAATCATGAAATTTGGCAGAAAGCAACGTTTCACAGTAAATGTAAAGCAAAAAAATCCGAAAATTATTAATTTGTGATTATATCAAATAAAATGTAGCTTTGCCATTCATTTTCCGCCAAAAGCATAATAGAAAAATGTTAGTCCATGTAAACAAAAAATGGAAGTTGCTGTCATGCTTTAGCGAGTAAATAAGAAGTATTTTCTTAAGTCTCCTCTGTTCGCATATATAAACTGAAATTCCCTATTCGTTTCTTTTTTTATATCTGTGCTAGCCTCAGGAAATACTGCAGAGATTTTGATACGGTTTTGGAATTCTCAGCGAAACTGATAACATGCAAAAATCGTCGTGGTTATCGGTTCCCGGGATGGATAAACTACATACATACATAATTAAGTTTGTACGGGACCCTCAGTGCGCGAGACCTTCTCGCACTTGGCCGATTTTTGTTGAGTCCTCCTCTCCTCATGGCTCGCATGCTGCCCGCCACAAATTCATCTCCTGCGCCAACCTCTTCATTTCTGAACAGCACTTGCATCCTACGTCCTCAATTATTTGCTGACTGTATTTCAATCTCTGTCGTCCCCTACATTTTTTACACTCTAGTACCTTGGAGGTTATTCCCTGATGTCCCGACACATATCTTATCATCCTGTTCCTTCTTGTCAGTGTTTTCCATGATTTCCTTTCTTCACTGATTCTGCGGAGAACCTCATTCCTTATCTTATCAGTCCACCTAATTTTCAACATTCTTCTGTAGCACCACATCTCAAACGCTTCGATTCTCTTCTGTTCTGGTTTTCCCGTTGTCCACGATTCCCTACCATACAATGCTGTGCACTAAACGTACGTTTTCAGAAATTTCTTCCTCAAATCAAGGCTTGTGTCTGATACCAGTAGAGTTCTTTTGGCCAGGAATGCCCTCTTCGGCTCTGTTAGGCTGCTTTTTATGTCCTCATCGCTCCGTTCATCATGGGTTATTTTGCTTACAATGTAGCAGAATCCCCTGACTTCGTCTGCTTCCTGATCACCAATTATAATGTTAAGTTTCTCACTAGTCCCACTTCTGCTACTTCTCATTGCTTTTGCCTCTTTCTGGTCTACTCTCAGTCCGTATTCTGTACTTATTAGGCTGTTCATTCCATTCAAGAGATCCTGTAATTATCTTCATTTCCACTGAGGTTAACAATGTCATCAGCATTGATATCCTTTCACCTTGAATTTTAATATCACTTTAGTATCATTGCCTCTTGTATGGATAGGTTGAACAGTAGGAGCGAAAAACTGCGCTCAATCTAATACCGTCTTTAACACGAACACTTCGTTCCTAGACCTCCAACCTCATTGTTCTCTTTTGAATTTTGTACATATTGCATATTATACGTCTGTCTGTCCCTATAGCTTGTGTGTGTGTGTGTGTGTGTGTGTGTGTGTGTGTGTGTGCCGGCCGGAGTGGCCGAGCGGTTCTAGGCGCTACAGTCTGGAACAGCGCGACCGCTACGGTCGCAGGTTCGAACGAATCCTGCCTCGGGCATGGATGTGTGTGATGTCCTTAGGTTAGTTAGGTTTAAGTAGTTCTAAGTTCTATGGGTGACCTTAGAAGTTAAGTCCCATAGTGCTCAGAGCCATCTGAACCATTTGTGTGTGTGTGTGTGTGTGTTGAACCGGTGACCTAGAAACGACGGAGAGGCTTCGTCCCGCGTAGCGCTCAGTGGTTCACAAACCCACAACAGGCCACAGCAGTCCAGCCACCCCATCTCCATCCCACACCGAACCCAGGGTTATTTTGCGGTTCGGCCAGCAGTGGACATTCCCGGGAACGTCTCATACCAGACGAGTGTAACCCCAAATGTTTGCATGGTAGAGTTAATTTGGTGTAGGCGTACGTGGAGACAGTGTTTCCGCAGCAATCGTCGACATAGTGTAACTAAGGCGGAATAAGGGGGCAGATGGAAAACCGCCTTAAAAACCATCCAAAGGCTGGCCGGCACACCAGACCTCGACACTAATCCTCCAGGCGGATTCGTGCTGGGAACCGGCAAACCTTCCCACTCGGGAGGCAGCGCGTTAGACCGCGCGGCTAACTGGGCGGACTCCCTATAGCTTACTCCTATTTCTCTCATAATTTCGAACATCTGACACCATTTTATGTTGTCGAATGCCTTTTCCAGGTCTACAAATGGTATGAAGGTGTCTTGATTTTTCATCAGTCTTGCATCCATCAGAACTGCCTCTCTGGTACCTTTACTTTTACTAAAACCAAGCTGATCATCATCCAACAGATCCTTAAATTTCTTTTCCATTCTTCTGTATAATATTGTCAACAATTTAGGCGCATGAGCTGTTAAGCTGAGTGCGCGACGGTTCTCGCACTTATTTGCTTATCGGCCCCTGAATTTTAAATTTCCTTCTTTCTTCGATCAATTGAAGTATTTATTTTCTCGCCTAGGGTTTCTTCGCAGTCACCTTCCTTGTACCTATGCTTGACTGTCTGACATTTGTGAGTGCACTTTTAGAAATGTCCACTCCTCTTCTACTCAACTGCCTGCTCTAGTATTTCTTACCGCAGTATCCACATCCTTAACGAACTGCGTGTCATCATTCATCAGTACTACAGTATCCCAAATTCTTTCACGCTCTTTCTCTCCTCTCATTCGCCGGAAGTTGTGGCCGAGCGGTTCTAGGCGTTTCAGTCTGGAACCGCGCGACCGCTATGGTCGCAGGTTCGAATCTCGCCTCTGGCATGGGTGTGTGTTGTCCTTAGGTTAGTTAGGTTTAAGTAGTTCTAAGTCTAGGGGACTGATGACCTCAGATATTAAGTCCCATAATGCTCAGAGCCATTTGAACCATTTTTCACCACTCATTCCTGCTGCCAAGCCCATGTTCTCCAGTAACCCTTTCTTCTACTCCTTCCCCAACAAATGCGTTATAGTCCCCCACGATAAATAGATTTTCATCTCGCTTTACATTCACAGTTACCCGTTCAATATCCTCATCTGCTTTCTTTATCTCTTAGCATTCTGCTTGCTACGCTAGCACGTAGACGCAAAGTATCGCTGTTGGCGCTGGTTTCTCATCGAATCTGATGAGAACAACCCTATCACTGAATTGTTCATAGGAGCTTATTCTCTGCCCTACTTTCCAGTTCATGACGAATCCTACTCCCGTTATACGATTTTCTGCTGCTGCTGGTTGATATTATCATATACTCGTCTGATCAAACATCCTCGTCTTCTTTCCATTTCACTTCACTGACCCCCACTGTATCTAGATTGAGTCTTTGCATTTCGATTTTCAGGTTTCCTAGTTTTTATATTACGTTCAAACATCTGACATTCCTTACTCCGACTCGTCGAATGTTATCCCTTTGTTGGTTATTCCATTTTTTTCTCATGATCACCTCCGCCTTGGTGGTGGAAAAACCTTCACTGCCAGTATTTGGCCGGCAAGGGGAGAAGAGATTGTGGCGTAAAGTTCCTGATTATCAGACTTGACGCCAACGTCCTCGTTTAAATACCAAATCCCTTCGCACTGCTCATGAAGTGAGGGCCTGTGACGCAGTTGGTGGTGATCCGTCCATTGGATGGGGACGTTAAGTATTATGGCCCCCTTGGTGCTATTTGCGAGGAGTGGTCTATGTGCCGGCACCAGGTTTTGCCCTCTCCCTTCTATCAGCGTCATAATACAACATAAACATTACACTACACACACACACACACACAAATATATGTGCAGTATTAGTGTGTAATGGAGCATGTTGTAAATAAATGAAAAAATAAACAAAACCTCTCCTTGGTGCTCCCCTCGTGGAGATTCAAATGGGGAGCTAACACGGAATCTTTTGCCAATGGAAAGATCATCAGGACATGTCTTCAATTACAGGCCGTATGTCTACATCTACATGGATATTCTGCAAATCACATTTAAGCGCCTGGGAGAGGGTTCATCGAACCACCTTCACAATTCTCTATTATTCCAATCTCGTATTGCGCTTAAAGAACGAACACATATATATCTTTCCGTACGAGCTCTGATTTCCCTTATTTTATCGTGGTAATCGTTCCTCCCTCTGAAGGTCGGTGTCAACAAAATTCGCATTCGGAGGAGAAAGTTGGTGATTGGAATTTCGTGAGAAGCTGCCTTTCTTTGAACTTTTTCGATGTACTCCGTCAGCCCTATCTGGTAATGATCCCACACAGCCCAGCAGTATTCTAAAAGAGGACGAACAAGCGTAGTGTAGGCAGTCTCCTTAGTAGGTCTGTTACATTTTCTGAGTGTCCTGCCAATAAAACGCAGTCTTTGGTTAGCCTTCCGCACAACATTTTCTATGTGTTCCTCCCAGTTTAAGTTGTTCGTAATTGTAATATCTAGGTATTTTGTTGAATTTACAGCTTTTATATTGGACTGATTTATCGTGTAACCGAAGTGTAACGAGTTCCTTTTAGCACTCATGTGGATGACCTCACTCTTTTCGTTATTTAGGGTCAACTGCCACTTTTCACACCATTCACATATTTTTTTCTAAATCGTTTTGCAGTTTGTTTTGATCTTCTGATGACTTTATTAGTCGATAAACGACAGCGTCATCTGCAAACAACCGAAGACGGCTGCTCGGATTGTATCCCAAATTCTGTTTTACTCGATGACGTTTCGTCAGTTACTACGAACTGTGACCTCTCTGACATGAAATCACAAATCCAGTCACATAACTGAGACGACATTCCATAAGCACGCAATTTCACTACGAGCTGCTTGTGTGGTAGTGTCAAAAGCCTTCCGGAAATCCAGAAATACGTAGTCGATCTGAAATCCCTTGTCAATAACACTCAACACTTCAAGTGAATAAAGAGCTAGTTGTGTTTCACAGGAACGATGTTTTCTAAACCCATGTTGACTGTGTGTCAATCGACAGTTTTCTTCGAGGTAATTCATAATGTTCGAACACAATATATGTTCTAAAATCCTGCTACATATCGAAGTTATCGGTATGGGCCTGTAATTTAGTGGATTGCTCCTACTACCTTTCTTGAATACTGGTGTGACCTGTGCAAGTTTCCAGTCTTTAGGTACGGATCTTTCGGGAGCGAACGGTTGTATATGATTGTTAAGTATGGGGCTACTGCATCAGCATACTCCGAAAGGAACCTAATTGGTATACAGTCTGGACCAGAAGACTTGCTGTTATTAAGTGATTTAAGTTGCTTCACTACTCCGAGGATATTTACTTCTACGTTACTCATGTTGGCAGCTGTTCTCCATTCGAATTCTGGAATATTTACTTCCTCTTCTTTGGTGAAGGCATTTCGGAAGGCTGTGTTTAGTAACTCTGCTTTGGCACCACTGTCTTCGATTGTATCTCCATTGCTATCGCGCAGAGAAGGCATTGATAGTTTCTTGCCGCTAACATACTTCACATATGACGAGAATCTCTTTGGGTTTTCTTCCAGGTTCTGCTGCTGATGCACGACCGGCGTAAATGAGCAACGGGGGAGGCTGTAATCGGAAAATCCATGGTGCAAAACTGGTTGGCCAGAAGATCCTCGGTACCAGCTGCACCTTCAAAAGGGTCGGAAACACCGCGGTCGGAAAGCGACGTCGCTACAGCGAACAACCCTCTCGATGCAGCAAGAGGAAAACCACCACAGTAACGACCAGAGAAAAACCCTCTGACGTTTGCTTGACAGGTACATATTATCTGCGGTGGGGAACTCACAATGGTCCATCGCCAGCAATGGAGGGCAATGCCAGCCACTCATGCTGGTGAAACGTTAGAAAAATCGTCAAGTAAACATCAGTCAAAGAACGTTACAAAAAGGCAACTGTCAGTATTCAACAAGTCATAAAGACACCAACCTGATTTCCTGTAGTCTCCATCACCTCCTCGGTAGCATGTCTGTTGTTTTGAAGCTGAAAATCTTATTCAGCATTTGATGGTCTTTGCTAAAAAAAAAAAAAAAAAAAAAAAAAAACGACACCATTATTTAGGTTGCACTTTTTACACATTTTCTAGCCTCAAAATTACATTGTTGGGATGGTAACTAGTTTTTCTATTTCATAAGATTATTAGCGATTAAATTCAAGTCGGGAATCACAAACAGCCAAGAGTCCAGCACCAGAATTACTCAGGTAAATTGTAAGGTAACTGAAGCACAAATTAATGAAGCGCTGTCCAAGCATCAATCGTAGTTCTAAAATTTCACTAAACCAAATAATTGCGTGTGACACAGAACGCAGTTCAAATTTTCACTATCCACCAGGTAAAGTACACTCCAATAGTTCACTTAGTCCAGTTCTTACTGAAAGTCACCATTCCCAACAATCACTCGTTCTTATAACAATGATAGTCCAAGCCTCCTATCAGCTACAACATAATGCAGTCAAAATATGCATTAACTTGGGTTACAGAAATCACTTGGAAGTTTTTGGGCAATGAAATTATTGAGATGCTGATACAAGTATTTTCCTGAACAAATTATGCATAGCTGTTGTGCGAACAAATATCAGTAGTAGACTCAACACTGGTATTATATGTTTGTTAGCTCAACCAGGACGTGGTGCAGACTACTGATTTTGAGTGACGTCTATTTAAAGACTGGCGTATGAACAAACTGTTGTTTCACAAACTCCATAATCATCTGAAAAACGGCTAGGTTAAATTTTGCTACTCAGAATGGACTGTAAGTACAGATAAAATTTTGGTTTACAACAAATATGGTAATGTAAGACTTTAGAAAAGCTTATGCAATCATGCTATGCATTCACATTAGTAATACTTGACTCATGAGTATAAGCGCCATATTGAAAATTATTGTAATTTATGCAAAAATCATAATTAATTACATAATTAATTAATGAGTTATGTCATCTGATGCAAATAATAAGGTCAATTAAAGTATAATGGTAAATGGTGCAATGTAACAAGCACAGAGGAAAAACCTGCAGTGGAAGATGCAGCTATTTCTGAAACTGAATATTAATTATATAAAAAATTAATTAGTTTCACTGTCTTTCAAATACATTATCCAAAAGTAGAACAACCAGTTTGTGTAACTAGTGGGGTAAATATGCCAAGAAATATATATTAACTCACAATGTTTTTCTTGTTACATTCTGTAATGAAGTTTTCAATTAGATACAAATTTAATCAGTTGACTTCTCAGAAAAATTAAATGCAGCACTAGAATCAGCACATCAGTAATAGTGCCCTGGACAATTTATCTAAGTGGGAAACAGTTCAGTTGACATTTTGAAATATTCAAATCCCTCTCACACTACTTGGAAAATTTACAACATTAGAGAAATGAGCAAAATTGAAAAAAATTGGTTATTCATGGGAGTCAAATGGTTCAAATGGCTCTGAGCACTGTGGGACTTAACTTCTGAGGTCATCAGTCCCTAGAACTTAGAACTACTTAAACCTAACTAATCTAAGGATATCACACACATCCATGCCCGAGGCAGGATTCGAACCTGCGACCGTAGCGGTCGCGCGGTTCCCGACTGTAGCGCCTAGAACCGCTCGGCCATCCCGGCCGGCATTCATGGGAGACAGAATGAGGTAAAATTGCAACGGAATATTATCGGAGAAGGGGAAAACGTATGGCAGAAGAAAAAAATAGTGTGAAAATTGATTAATAGATGGCGCAGTACGTGTCAGAATACGTAAATGAAAACACCTGTCATGCACACGACCCATTGAAGTTGGTATAAACACGCCCGGTACACTGCATTTCCTCCTTTCGCGTCTGCGACGTTCGCCATGACTGTCTCACAATCAGTGCAGGATCGCACTCTGCTTGTAAAGCTGTATTACAAGAATGATGACTGAGCACACGTCGCTCTGCAGAAGTTCCAGACACTGAAGGGTTTAAAAAAGGCGTTGGTCCGATGACTGGCGTGGGTCTGGAGATTATGATTTAGACGGGTTCTTTTGGTGTGCAACCTGGGAGAGGGAGGAAACGAATTGATTCGACGTCAGTGGAAGCAGTGGCCACAGCAATGCAGGAGACGAGTGGTGGTGTGCAAATGTTTAGTGCACGAAGAATTGCCATAACATTGGACACACCCACTAAGCACGGCGCGTAAAATCCCACGAAACATCCTTCTCTGCTATCAATTCAAAATTACCCATGTGCACGAGTTGATTCTTGTTGACCTACCAACAAGAGAGACCTTTACTTTACAATTTCTTGCTCGCATGGAAGTGGACAATGAGTGGCAGAGGAAGATTTTGTGAACAGTCAAAGCCCACTTCCATCTGATAGGATATGTCAATACACAGAACTGTCGAATATGGGCAACGTGAAATCCACACGCAAACCAACAAGTACCACTTCATCCTGAAAAGGTCACTGTGTGGCGCGAGTTTACGGTATCATTTATCATAGGTCATATATTTTCGAAGGCACAGGTGCTTCTGGTCCTGTTACCTGCACCGTCAGTAGTAAGCGTTATGAGTGTCTTTTGCGCAACCACATCATTCCAGCTCCCCAACAGCGTGGGTGTGTGGATGGAATCATTTTTATGCAAGATGGCGGACCTCCGCACATTATTATCATTATTATCGTATGCATCAATTACAGTAATATACATTTAGCAAAACAAAGATATATGTATAAAAATAAATTATATACAGTACAGAAGTACTGTATATAGACTACACACGGATGTTGATGGATTCGATCCAACGGAGTGCCTCGTGGGATGCTTGACGGAGCTGCTCAATGCCATCAGGGAAGCGTCTAATTGGACATTCATTCACAATGTGGCTCATTGTTTGGGCGTCACCACAGTCACACATTGTCACTTGAAAAGCCCCACTTGTGTATGTTGTATTTGCACCTCCTCTCTTCAGTCCGATATCTGTTTAACTGCACCCACACCTCCCTTGGTTGGTGGAAGCCTGGAACTGGACCTGTTGGATTGTCTACAAGTTCGTGGTTTCGGGTTCTAGTAGCTTGCCACTCACGTTTCCACTCTGTGTCCTGGTAGAATCCTTTGGATATTCTGGTCTTCTAGATTTGAGGCATTTCCTGGGCAGTGATGCAAATCGTCATGAAGAGGGATCGAGTTGTTCTCAGAAACTTGCTGACAGATGTTGTAAAGAGCAGCCTTTCGGCGGAGGTGTTTGAAAGCACTGGTAGCCAGCAAGTAGGTGTAGACCGGACTGTACCACTAATTACTCTCATAACTGAGTTCAGTTGCACGTCTGCTTTCACTATGTGGGCGCTTCGGAGCCAAACTGGTGCACAGTATTCTGCTGCAGAGTATACCAGTGCAAGGGATGCTCCTCGGAGGACTGATGTGGTCGCTCCCCATGTGCTGCCTGCCAGCTTTCTCACAAGGTTCACTCGTGTTTGTATCTTCTTGGCCAAGTTGGAAAGGTGTTTTTTGTATGTTAAAGTTCTGTCCAGAGTGACTCCCAGGTATTTTGGGCTTTCGTTGTATCTGACTGTGCCAAGAGGGCCGAACTGTGGACTGATCTTCATTGATGAAAGGCGGTTAGAGAGGTGGAACAGGCTTACCTCGATTTTATAAACATTTGGTCTCAGTCGCCATGTCTCAAAATACTCATAAAGTTTAGTAAGGCTGTTCGTTAGGTGCTCTTCACATTCAGAAAGGTCTTCAGTCTGATATGAAATTGCCAGGTCATCTGCATATTGAAATTTTCGGCAGGTCAAATTCGGCGGGTCAGCCATGTAGAGGTTGAATAACCCTGGAGCAAGAACAGTCCTGAGGTAATCCATCACTGAGTACATGCCATCTGCTTTTCCCTTCTCCTTGATGTACTTTAAACCGCCTATTGCTTATCATGTTACTTAAGAGTTTTGCAAGGTATTGCAATACCTCTGCGCATTGAAAATCCAGTGAAGCAGCTGCTGAAGCGCCATTTCGGAAATGCTAGAATTATCAGCCGCCATTTCCGTAGAGCCTAGTCGACCCGATCACCGGATCTTAATCTATGTGACTTCTGGCTGTGGGGCTATCTGAAAGATGTTGTGTTCAGAGTTCCGATTGCAAAATTAGCTCTATTGAAGGTGGGCATTGCACAACACATTCTGAATGTGACCCCGGAAACACTTCAATCAGCTGTGGAACATTCTGTTTCTCAATTTCAACTTGTTGCAGAAAGCGGTGGACAGCATATTGAACATGTTTATCGTCAGTCATCCGGAAATTAATAATCCGATTTGATTTTGTTGATGCTTTTTCAAAATGGTTCAAATGGCTCAGAGCACTATGCGATTTAACTTCGGAGGTCATCAGTCGCCTAGAACTTAGAACTAACCTAAGGACATCACACACATCCACGCCCGAGGCAGGATTGGAACCTGCGACCGTAGCGGTCGCTCGGCTCCAGACTGTAGCGCCTAGAACCGTACGACCACTACAGCCGGCTGATTCTTTTTATGCGGTTTTTGGCCTCAGGACAATTAAAAACCGATTTTTCCGATCCGATGTGATGTGACCGTGCCGTGGTGGATGGGATTATGTAGCTAACACTATCACACCTGTACACTCATATACACTGAGTAGTACAGTTTGTTCAACGTCAAACGTTCACCTTAGTCATTGTTGTATAATTCATTCGTAATTTGTAGTTGACCACTATTAAATTATGATGCTTACAGCGTCATCTATTGCTACATTTTGTAACTATTTTTATTCTGCCATACGTATTCCCCCTTCTCCAATAATAGTCCGTTGCAATTTGACGTCATTCTGACCAGTGATGTTATTTCTACAGCGGTTTGAAAGTTTAACTTTAATCATAATCACCCTGTATCTTAACATACATTGCACTCCAGTCATCGAATTTTCATATAACCTTAATTTACAATAAGATGCATTAATCTGTAACTGGGACTAGTTATCATCCTTCATACAGAAACATGTACATATCTGCAGTAACTTCCTTGGGTATGAACAACATTTTACAATTTTACAAATGGATAATAAAAGTATTTTTACATGCATCACTCACAATATGTATCATCTGCAGTCCACCCACTTTTACTAGCACGTATATTCACATCCTCCAAATGTACTGGCAATGGGTTCATTTCCAGACACTCCTGACAGTGTCTATGGTTCCACTCATGGTCAGGAACCAATTACAAAATAAAGAATGATACACTTTTTCTAAACCTAGAGCAAAGAAATTAAAAATTTTCGTTTTGAATTTAATATTTATTACTACTGTATGACAACAATTTACCTAATTACTTCAATTAAATGGATAAAAGCTATCTTTTTAAATCTCAGTTGAGTTCACTCAAAGAAAATTATACAAATTTACAGAAAACAAAGTCAAATTTACTGTTATTTATTCCCAAAAGAACATTCACATTTACTCCATGTGTTGCATATACTTAATTACCAGGACATTTTTTTCTTTTGACTCGCATTCACCCAAAGCTATTGGCACCAAAGATGAAGACAGCGACATTTGCCATCATGGAAAATAAATTATGTAGCGATATGTGGTTCCACGTAATGTTAAAACATTAATATTCCATTCAGTTCTTGTTTAAAGGATCATAAATTACAAGAATGGTAGCAAATGTTACCTCAGATCGTATAAATATTTCACTATAACAAAGTTATATTAACCCTCACATTCCATTCAGTTTTTGTTTTAAGGACTCATAAATTACAAGCATAGTACCAAATGTTGCTTCAAACTGTACAAATATTTCAGAATAACAAAATTATGTTAACCTTTATATACTTACTCTTTGTTTTCTTTTACCTGTATTTTCATTGAATACCCTGACTTGTTATCTGTGGGAGTGGATCTGCAAAAACAAATTGTCACGAAACCCTCTTTTCATATTTCCCATTATCACTTCATCACTAACTTCCTTATTACTCGAAATAACTACATTGACACCTCACTGCTTTATTACTATATCATTACACCTTAATTTCATGGTTTGTTCACTTTCATAAAACTGACTTTAAAAAAGACACGTTACAGCAGCAAACCAGTTCCGTTTTACAAAACTGTACTCTTTATTGCATAGCATTAAGCACCTCCATTGTATGAGGATGTTACTTTATTACAAAAATACTGATTCTGTTCTTAACCTCACTGAAGGGCTTCTTCATGCCAAATACTGTTTTCATAGTCACTACTCTGAGACACACTTTTTATTCTATCCCGAATGTATTCACTTCAGCCTGAAGGGCGAGATGATGACATATTCTTATGGACACTGAGACGTTATGATTACCTACTGTTTTTACTTCGACTATGAACTGAGCAAAGTGCTACTGCTGCCACCTCATTAGCTGATTATATTCTCAAATTATATAATGGAAAACAATTTGAAATTAATTAAACAAATCTTTCAGTGTCATTGAACCCAAATACAGTTAAGACATTGTTAAAAAACAGCTGAAATAACAATAATGGTTTTTGTTTCCATCTTCTTACATAGTGATTGATTCCACATCAATCCTCTTACATAATACTTGCATTTACTGACACACAGGAAACCACTCACTGAAATAGTAAACTTTTATATACACAAGAACTGAGCAAAGTTCATGATAACTGTATTTCCTTGTTATCTACCGATAAGATAGTTAAAAGATTGAGTGATCTATAAAAGAAATAACAGAATCCCACAGCTGGGGAGGCATTAGTCACCATGTAATGTATTCACTAAGCAGCAGTAAAGCCCCTATCTACTTATTTTATTCATTATTGAAGGTAAATGTTGTTTACTTTCAGATCCTTTATTCAAAGGGTACCGTTACCGGTTTCGAAACGTTGTGATTCATCTTCAGACGGTTTACACGCTTTCCTTATAACATGTGGTGTGTTTTTCTACAGATTAATTGTCGTTAGATGTCGGTTTGGAGTGTTTGTTTTCATAACATTGGTCCAACAGATGTGAATACATTCCCACTGCATTCTTATTGATGCACACATAAATTTTTCTCACTGAACTCTTTAGATTTGTCACAGAGAAGATTTCTACCACGCACCAAGCTGTCCCAACACTATCAACATTTGTCTTCAAATAATAGCCACGGTCCCCAACCATGTCATCATATGACAAAATTGCATTATTGAAGGTGTTTCCACTTCTTTTTCAGATTGAATATTTCCCAGATTCAGAAAGTTTTGGAGGTTAGGAGGATGAGATTTCAAACATTTGATCAATAGAATATACAGTTTCAAGTCGATTATATTTTCCAATCCTATTATTTTATTAGATTCAGGACAAGCAAGTCCATAGGCATTGTCATAAGTAGTTCTCACTACTTTGAATGCATGCAAAAATTTCCTTATCTCCTCATTCACCTTACTGGATCTTTCCTTGGTAATACTTATTCCCCACACTTGAAGCTGGCAGGTTTCACAATGTTATCATGTCCCCTCTTCCTTTCCATTGCCCTTTTCTTCCACATCTCTTTAGCTAACTCGATCTTTTCATCTTGAGCTATTTCACTTAAGATACAAAACTCAGTCTTTTCCCCAATAATTTTAGTAGGTTTCTCTCCAAACATTAGTTCGCAAGGAGCAAATTCAATGGACTCATTCTGTAGGTTGCTAAAGATTTCTCTATACTTCGTATAAGATTGGCCTGAGCAGAATGTTTCTTACTACTTATAGATCGACTAGTCGATCGCTGTGGCCTTAAACTTTTCACCGGTCTTAACGCTGTAACCTGATGCATTGTGAGAGCATGGTTGTTGTTGAGCAGGGAGAGCAATCAATGATTTCTTTGGGACAGCGTGCAGGGGGGTGGGGGGTGGAGGGAACAGCCTCTGTCTCCACTGGGCTACAAAAACCTGTTTTCGAGCTTCCATGAAATAACAGTGTGTACGATGAAGGTAAAATTCAGATACCATAGCGACCCGCACCCTCTTTTGATGGATGGCAGTATAAATAATAGCCATTTTCCTTGTAGATATGGCTTGATGTGGTGGGAATTTGATACTGATGCTGACAGAATGTTAAGCTCCATCCATCCTTCCTATAAACAGAATGTGATCTATTGTCAAGGATGAAATTGTATTTTTAAGTGACTGAACATCTGTGGTTTTCCAAGCGCTTATTTGTCGTTCTGGCTAGGGGTAAGAAATTTGTGAATGATATTTGTTAGCAGAGATATGCAAAAATCAATGCAAAGTTCGCAGCTAATATTGAACATCTATCAAATAAACTGAAAGCAGCATCACAACACCATATCACTGTGAGAGCTTCTGGCAATTTTCACCTGTGTATAATCTGCTTCCGAGAAGAAATAGGAGCACTGTTCTTTCCCTGCAGATAAGTTGTACATGGGACATCTAAGATTTCCAGCAGATTTCTATTTACTATTCGCCTATAGTGTCCAGTCTTAGTACCCATCAAGAACGAAGTCTCTGCTGTGAATTTCTAACATGGTATTCTCGAATGACATTCCAACATAGTAAACAAAATGGTTCAAATGGCTCTGAGCACTATGGGACGTAACTGCTGTGGTCATCAGTCCCCTAGAACTTAGAACTACCTAAACCTAACTAACCTAACGACATCACACACATCCATGCCCGAGGCAGGATTCGAACCTGCGACAGTAGCGCTCCACACTGTAGCGCCTATAACCGCTCGGTCACTCCGGCCGGCACATAGTAAACCATTGAACAGTAGGACCGGAATTCTTCATGACTCACCCTGCAGGTACTGACCTGTATGGTTCTAAGTTTAGAATCCATAACATTTTCGGCGCAGGGGAATGAGATGTGTCTAACGTAATCTGCAAATGTCTGTCACAGCTATTTAACTACAGTGATGCTGTGTGTGGTATTCCCTCCCACCATTACAAATGTTCCATTAAAACTACAGTCGTCAATGTTATATACATGCTTATAGACTCCATCCTAATTTCGAAATGTGATTTGCTTGCGAAGTGAAAAATACCTAGTAATCCTGCGGTGCAATGGAATTAAACGCATGTAACACAGGTTCCAAACGACTGTCAGGGCTATTTAAGTACAGTGATGTTGTTTAAGGTACTCCCTTCCGTCATTAACAAATGCTCCATAAAAACTAGTCTTCTGCACCATATACATCCCATACTGAATCTCTAGCATTTAGGTAGGATCAAACTCGAACTGTCTATTTTCATAGTTATAACTCAGAGTTTAAAAAACAGATTATTTTTAGCGGAGGAAGATGGAAACGTTTCTCCCAAACATTATGTAGTAGCACATATCAATTCTGACAACACAAAAACTAGCGTTTCACCCGAATCCATAAGCAGTTAGTCATCTATAGAAGGACACTGCAATAATACGGCCTGATGGTCCATTTCAGCGTCACACAGTTCTGCTTCAGATTGATTATTTTTATACTCCCGCTGCATCTACACCTATTTCTCCAAATATACAACAAGCTCCCGACTATGGGATATGGTACGATGTCTCTAGAATGCACAGACTTCCGCCAATAATAAAGTCCCGATATATGACATTGTACTGTGCCAGAATTGTGCCTACAAGTGTCCTGTATCTAGCCCTGATAAAACGTTCAAGCGTCACCCCAACGCAGTACACGAGGAAATCGGGAAAAAAATTAAATATAGATGCAATAAGTTGCTAATAATTCGTGGATAGGAGCAACTTATCTCGATCTAACCTCTCAGAAAATAACAGGTTCTCGAAAACACTGCTTGAGCAATTGAAAAAACAATCAGCACTCGTGCACCTGATCTAACTGGTGAGTAAGCTTTCCAACTTTCAAAACTCAGCCACTTCAAGCGTTGGCTTATCGCATACCCATTAAAAATCTAACAGAATGTCACTCGTCACTTATTACTAGAATAGTGGTAGCAGTTGGATTTTCCGTCTGCAAGGGCAAGGGAATATGTATAATTGCGTCACTATGAATGAGTACAGGCTAAGGGTAATCACAATTCACTTTCGGTCCGTTTGTTCCTCTACTTGGTCCTACGATCAAGAAAAACTCGAGAACGACGCTCGACTATTAAAAAATCCACAGTATACAACAAGTTACTACCTCGTAGAAACCCTGTCCTCCACAAATCTTCACAATTAACTAACACTCAACTGCCTTAGAGTGTGCTTATCCCACAATCTTCGAACTACACGCAACATACAAATCCTTTGGCATGTGCAACCAATTGACATTAAAACTTTCTTTTACGGTCGAATCTTTGACAGACAAATACCTGTCTTCAAGCTTGCACAGCGTGCCAGCAACGCTACACTAAGCCCATCGATCAAAGATCGCTTGACCACAGGTCAAGTACAAAACAAAATTATGAGGAACTACATTCCAATAAAATTCCTCAAACAGTTGCACTGATTTCGCCATAGTATCGTTACTGCATCATCTAATCTTTCATTTAAAAATCCAAATCCAGTAATTAAACGCTTCCGAAACCTTTCCAACAAAATTCACAGAATATCTCCAACTGCTTTGATTGTCGATACCAAATTCTCATAGCAAATTGTTTCGATCTACATGCAGTAAAACAACAGTCGTCTTAGCGACTCATGCTCACGTACTCTTCGGCTCCTCGACAGTGACTAACTGCTTCTTTCCACAAAACCATAGCTGAACCATAAATCTAGACAAACGTAGGGTGCTACCATTATTCTTTAACAATCAACATATAATTTCTTCAGGCTGTCGTTTCGTTGTATAGCGGCCATCTCGCCCAGGATGATCTCTGGCCCGCATTGCTGCTGGCAGCCACCGCCGCATAGATGGTCTTTGCCGCTTTTGGGTGTTTGGGTGAACGCTTGTATAGCTGGTTACAATACTGGTTTTCCTAGAACATATACACACACACACTGACTTTAGTTACAAAAAATAAAGCACTTTTTATACACTTTATCTGTTTTATGACATATTGTTGCTGTCATAATATATTGAAACGACCACGTTATTTACGTAACGACAAGAAACTGTCCAAAATTACCTTTGACACGTTACATCATTATCTTTCCCTCCAACATATAGTACGTATGTTAAGAAACCAAGCACCTTCAGCTGCCGATTCAGATTAGATTTGCTGTGTAATGCTCTACACTAAAGTAATATGACGCATGGCCATAGGTAGCATTCAGATAAAATTTTTCTCCCTGCAACACACTCCAGAACAGAATGTAGTCGCTGCTAGCTTAGTGAGGTGTACGTGTCGCAAAGCACTTATTACCAGATCATCTGGAACTCTGTAGCACAGATCTCAACAAGAGGACTCTGCTGTCGGACGAAATGATGTTTTTTTAACCCCATAGAAGAGTGAATTGTTGACAGAACGGTGGTATTGTATATCAGTTCCTTGCTTCGACACTAAAAAATCACGATTCTTCAATGCAGGTCAGTAGGAATTAAGATCGCAGTGTAATCATAGTTATCGTATTAAGAGCAGAACTAAGTGTGACTGATGTAGGAAAAAACAAGAAAATAACGCATTTTAACGACAATACTTCATTTTTCGAACTGTGTGTGTAAACAAAGACTAAAAAGTACATCATAAAATGATAGTATCTCTTACTACATCATGGCCTGCGTCAAAAATGCTCTTACTGTAGCTAAAACTGGTCTCTGACAGAAAGCACATGAGGAAAGGATAGATCCACATTTAACACAAGCAGCAATACGTCCGCAGGGAAAGAACAGTACTCCCGCTTCTTCCGGAAAGCAGATTTTACACAGGTCAGCACTGTCAGAAGCTCTCACTGTCACATGATGTTCTGATGCTGCTTTCAGTGGATTTGATGGAGTTTCAATACCAGCTGCAACCCTGGCAGTAATTTCTCTTCTGGCTCCAAAATCCTTACCCCTCACAAGAAGCACAAACAATCACATGGAAAACCACACAGCGTGTTCCACCCATAGGTTATTTAATCCCAATACTTCAACCCTCCAACCCAATGGAAACTCATGGTTTCAGCTCCATAACTGGTATAAAACAATCCACACTTACTTTTTCAGGACGTTGCTTAATAGCTAAAGACCACCCTTTGAAAGATGCCGGCCTCGCATCGTATGTTATATATGTAGTGTGAGCTAACCTAATCTCCCGCACATCACACGCTGAACTTCATAACAATGCTGATTCAGGAGATGAATGTGGGAGTATATCCATTCTGCACAGGTTAAAAGTATCATGCAAACAAACAGTTCAGAACTCCGATATACCTCCTCAGCTCCCTCAGACATCCATTACGTTACAGAGCGACCTGCTTTCAAAGCTCCCTTTATATTTAGCCTACTCTAAACGTCCAAAAAGCCGACACTTCTGCTCACGAGCTCATAACATCACCTTGGGCCACATTTCTACATTTCCTTCCAAACGTAGTACAATTGTAAACACTTAGCGCAGTTTCCCTGTTTTTCTCTATGTGTATGTACAAATTCACAGTAGAGACTTCATTCTCGATGGTTCGTAAGCCTGGACTCTATAGGTGAGTAGTAGATAGAAATCTGGAAACTTTAGATGTTCTATATACAACGTACAACACTTATGATTTATGAAAGCAATCACCTAAAGATGCAACGCCAGCCCGGAAATTAGATCACATTCTCTTTTTATGAAGGATAGATGGAGTTTAACATTCCGTCTACAGTGAAAATCGGTGTTAGTTACAAAAGCTATACTGCCATCCATCAAAAGAGTAGGCAAGTTCCTAAGATACAGCTGACTGAGAATCCTACAGTTAGATGGGAATCTATTGCAATCTTAATTCGTCATGGAGTCTACTGCTGGACTTTTTCGAATTCGTGCGTCTGTGAAAAGATCTATGAGCGAAACACACAGCCGGTCGGTGTGGCCGAGCGGTTCTAGGCGCTTCAGTCCGGAACCGCGCTGCTGCTACGGTCGCAAGTTCGAATCCTGCCTCGGGCGTGGATGTGTGTGATGTCCTTAGGTTCATTCTTTTTACCCTTCGCAGAAGATGTCGAAGCACCTAGAGTGCCGTCCACATTGACAAGTGATTTGTAAATAAGCATTCGCCGGCGACGACGAAAGCAACGTTTACGGAGCATTGTAAGAAGCAGTGCCTCAGTGGCTATTCACTCAAACCGAGCGAATGCACAAGACAGAACAGTGTGCTATTTATAGCATCAGTCCTGGCGCACGCAGCGGATGTGGACTCTTATCAGCTCCCGCTACCGCAAAAATTGCGCAATACCGCAACTTGATTTTCCAGCAACACGATCCTAGTAATACTAGGGACCGTGTTGCAACTTGAATTCGTTATCAGCAGTTTAATCTCCATAAGAATAACACTGGCGCAACTTTATTTTCCAGCAACAAATAGACAAGTAAAATAACAGACGGTGAAAAAGTCTAAGTCCAACAACAGTGAAGTAGTGAGTAGTATTATAATCGTAGGCCGCTATGTAAGGCGTGTGACCTTGAGTGGGACTTAGTCTCTGGACGAGGCAGCCGCGCAACACGGTCCCTAGTATTACTAGGACCGTGTTGCTGGAAAATCAAGTTCTTATCAGTTCCGGTTGCGCAACAGCGCTTTAACTGGCGCTGTGACGTCTTATCAGCAGGAACATCCGGCGCTGACGCAGCCGCAGTCTCATTCGACTCGACGCAGCCGCACGCTACGCATCGCCATGCCATACCGCCGTAGAAGATACGTGAGGAGGAGCAGAATTCCAGTGTACAAGACAGTGGATACATTTTCAATAACACCGAATGAGACTGGTCAACAGGAGTTACTACAAGGACCTATTACTTTTGTTGGTTGCAAGATTCAATTTTCTTGTACTACAACAGAAGTAGTTAGTGGCAATTCATGTTTAACAATTGCTGTTCTGAGAGGTACTGACAAAGCTCTTGAAGGATTGGAGTAGTATTATACTAATTCGTGCAGATAGAGGCACGCTTGTGTACAGAAACTCAGTTTTGTTAAAACAGACTTACTTTCGTCGTAAGCTTATCGTGGGTAGTTTTATTTCATTTCTTACAATACAGTGCACAGTTTTCGTAAGGTTTCTTTCGGTGTTGTTAAAACAATACTAAACATGAGAGAGAAATTAATCGTCAATGATATATGCCAATTCTTTGATGTTATCTATAACAGTCTGACAATGCACATGCAGTTTATTGATTACATGCATGTAGAAAACTTGTTCTGAGTTAAAGCTGTCAAACAAGGTTTGAAGAAGAATAAAATGACACTACCAGACGACAGCGAATGTAGAAAATACTTTTCTGACTATTTTGGCACGATGCCCTTTCCCCGTACATAATACAAAAGCTTCGAGACGCATCTGCTGCCTGACCTATTAAACCTGAAAAGAACAAAATGATGCAGAAGTTAGCCTTTTTTCCACATGCGACTATTTTGGTTTGAGAAGTGAAGAGAATCATGTTCAAAGTTCCATTAAATTGATAACTTCAGCAGACAGCAGAATTGTGTTTTAAAAAAATGTAGTAGCGAATGTAATAGAACACGCGACGTCTTATCAACAGTCCGCGACGCGACGCTTAGCTGTGACATAGCTACAGCACCTCTGGAAGTGAACAACAGTTCCTCCAGAACTTCGGCATTCCACAGTGCTGTGAGATAATGCATATGGCCGGATATAGACTTCTGAGAGACAGACAGTTACAGCATTTATTTTGCACTGCACGATGGTTTCAACAAACAGATAGCGCAATAGAGTAGTTCAAATGGAAAGGAACACTTCCTATTTAAATTTCTGCATCCTACACTGTTGGCAGTTCTGTGTAGGTAGCAGTTACGTTATTTTATTTCGGTGATTACAAAATAGAGTCGAATGTATGCACTTGGTAGCCAAGGCAGCTAGTTCATGGTGATTCGGTCAACCAAGTAAATGAATGTACTGAACATCCGGCAAACCACTACAAGGGGCCTGTGTGTCAGAATTCTCATCTTCTGTGCCACAACGGTGTCATTATAGAGAATAGCGTCGTAGAGAAGAGGGTCTGGTGGACTGTTGAACTGATGATAGTTTCGTCTGATGATGGTTTTGGTTCGATTCCAACCTATGCCGATGTTTTTTGATAGGGAGAGGCAGATTCTATTCTCTTCTGGCTACGCCAAGTGAGGAAGGTATAATGGCATTGTGGTCTGAAAATCACATTAAACATGATATTCCATCTCTACCAAGTAGACGTTAGGTGGAACCACAATAAAGTAAGGAGTGGCGACATGTAGAAACTCTATCACCAGTAACTTTTCTTATACTAGTTATTTATTTCTAGTGACGAAACAAATCCTGTGTATGGTCACAGGACATTTATTCCGTCTTTTATTTGAGCTTCTGTATGTCGATAAAATTGGTTCTGAACTGGGAATGCAACTCAGACCGCCCTTAACGCGGAATTTGATCCCTTCGTGACAATACAGCTCGACTACAACTTGTTGTTTGTTCAAAACTGCAGATTCCTCAACATCTCCACATATTGTGCATGAATGGGTTGGAATTCTGACCCAGCACTAAACTTTTCACTATGTATTTTCAAGCTCTAGCACGAGAATACCTATCTGCTGGTGGATAATAATTTTTATTTTTAATGCATTTTCATTCGTTGTCAACACTAACGATATCTGACGTTTTTGACTCCCAGTGAGACACAGAACTATCTGCTGGTGGATAAAAATTTGTTTGCTGACGTCTCTTTGTGTGTAGTCAACAACGATATGTTTGGGGTTCGATTCTCAGTCAGCACTGAACACTTCGTCATATTATTTCTAGTTCAAACATGCTCACATGTTGCTGCTGGTGTAACAAAGCCATACTTAACGTTCCTTTTCTCTAGAATATAACAGCGATACGCGCCGGGTTGGAGTCCTGGGAAGGAAAAATTAATGTTTCTTCTCGTCATTTCATTTAATACATCTAGCTACTGCCGAGAAAATCCGATATGTCAAAGTTGATTGTGCTTCGATAACAAACTGATTAGGTTCTGGGTTCGAACCCCCGTCCAACACAAAACCTTACCTCACTGCATTTCAAGTAAGTTACTTGTGAAGTAGCAATATTTAACATCTCTCGTAGTTCGTTAACAGGGACAATAGATGCTCGGTTGGAATTCGCGACCGTTAAAAATGTTACGTTATGTAATTTAAAGTTGATATTTGCTTACTGATACTGTCCAAAAATGAGGTATATCACTCTCTTTATCCCTAGTCAGGAATGACTGTTAATTTCCGTCAGCCACGAAATCTTTGCCTGCATCATTGGTTCTAATGGCTCTGGCCACTATGGGACTCAACACCTGAGGTCATCAGTCCCCTAGAACTACTTAAACCTAACTAACCTAAGTACATCACACACATCCATGCCCGAGGCAGGATTCGAACCTGCGACAGTAGCAGTCACGCGGTTCCGGTCTGAAGTGCCTAGAACCGCACGATCACCGCGGCCTAGCCTGCATGACCTGGGTTTGAATCCATATGCAGAACGAGGCGGTTCGTCGTGTCATTTGAAGTTCATACATATTCTCAACTAGCTGCTCGTGAATAACGTAAATTTTTAATGACATTTTGTGTTAAACAACAAGTATGGTATGTTATTTTGAAGAGGAAATCATGAATACGACGAACTTACTGCGTGTATTACCTATCTGACGTAATAATAAGAGTGCTAAAATTTCAGGTATGTCAGTTATTGCAATAAATATTTACATCTTGAGTTATTGCGATACAGAGCAGTGTTTTTTAGTGGTGATTTGTTGGAACCATTTTCAATAGTCAAGCGACTGTACCAAGGAGCGATTAGAGAACCTGCTAGACAGCTGCGTTATGTAGGTCGCATGGGAATCAGGTGAAATGCAATTCGGCTCGTTCGGATACTTTTGAGCACGAGTGTACATAAAATCAGAAGTTAAATATCAAATGGTTTCACCACTAGCGAAATGCTGGAACCCTAATTGACGATAGAATTGTTTTTGCCTGACTGGGATTCGAACCCAGCATCTAGCACAGACGATAAATAGGTATTGTTGGTTCAGCAGTAGCGAGATGGGCGCATGTTTAGCTAGACATCAGGCGACGAAAAGTTCTGTGCTGAATGAAATTCAAACCCCGCACATGTGGTCATGAAGAAACTTTAACTATCAAATTCTTTTCCAATAATAGCTAGAAATGGCATATTTGTACTTTCAATGATGTGATGGAAAATACTCTGTTGGCTAGAAGTTGAATCCACAACATGTCGTCGTTGGTGATCGCAACGAACACAACGTCAAACCCAAATCCGTTTTCAGCAGTAGGATGGAGAGGAATGTTTGAACTTGAAAAGATGTAAGGAAACGTTTGGTCTTGTAATGTTGTGATAAAAAGCTCATCATGTGGCTGTGAGTTGAAGCGAACACGTTACAGCTGACAACCCACGAAGAGACGTTGAAAATGCAACTATTTTTCACCAGTAGTTCGGAGTGCACATGCTAGGGCTTGAAATGAAGTAATGAATATTTTGTGCTGATCAGGATTCGTAACCAGATAGGTGCCTTTCGAGGACGCCTTGAAGAGTTTGCAATCTTCGGGAACAAAGTGAAATCGAATTCTAATCCCAGTCCAGCACCACAATTTTCAACGTCTCAGTTTCAAATAAAGTAAGAGCCTTGTGAACTTACGTGGCCATTGGTTCATTAAATGAAATACGTTTTCTAGTTTACGACGGCTTGCTGGTGACAGAGTCTCTGCCTTACGGGGTTTCTCCATCTGTCACAGCTCAAACGAATGCCCAGTCGGCAGCGAAGGGATGTTATCTTTACTGAGGATATTGAACTACGGAGCTTACTGGCGTTCTGCACTTGGCGTTACTAGGGGTGAAGGAGAGCTACTTGTGTGTGTGTTAAAAATCTACGCCTGACGTGAGATGTGAACCTACACGTTATACACATCAATACGAGATTAATCCACCAGACCACAGAACCCCCTGCCAAGCACATAATTATGAATTGCAGAGTATTCATTTAGATGTAGATGCAGATGTCAAGGGGCGCGTAACAGGAAGGAGGGCGGGATCTGGGAATGGATAGAAGAGCAGAAGTGCAAAATGTAAGCGTGTAATGCTTGTAAAGTATTGCTTACTTAGATGTGTGCCACAGTTCGTTTTATCTTAGGACCCAGAGATAAGGAAGGACTGTTCTCAGAACGAAGAATGGGTTATAGTAGGGATGGGGAGATCAAAGAATACGGTTTCATAGGTGGTGAGAGGAACGATAGAGTGTAAAGACAGCAGCAATTAAAAGAGAAAATGTAGCGTCATTGGAAACCGCTAGATTTGTTTACAAAGTTTTGGGGGAGTGTAATAGAAGGGCACTTGCGGCGATAGTGTCAGAGAGAGAGAGAGAGAGTATGAGAGAGAATAGAAGAGATATTAACAACGAGTAAACATAAAAGTTCAAATGTGTGTGAAATCTTATGGGACTTAACTGCTAAGGTCATCAGTCCCTAATCTTACACACTGCTTAACCTAAATTATCCTAAGAACAAACATACACACCCATGCCCGAGGGAAGTCTCGAACCTCCGCCGGGACCAGCCTCACAGTCCATGACTGCAGCGCCTGAGACCGCTCGGCTAATCCCGCGCGGCGAGTAAACATAATATGAAATCGTTGGCGTATTGTGTGGCGGACGGAGGGTGTATTCATGGATGGGGGGGGGGGGGGGGGGAAGATAGAGACGTATTTGAAATAACAAAAACTACCGTGACAGAGTATAAATGAAATCAAAATAGAATACTTAACAAACTGTATATTCAACAGAAACCCACTTGAATTAAAAGGGCAACTCAAAGGAAAGCTAACCCATATTGTATCTTTTCTGTTGCCACGCGATCTTCCACTAGCTCCCAATGAGGAAAAATGACGAAAAAGAAGACATAACAAAACATTTTAAGAACTCTAATTTTTATCCAGAATCCTTGATTATTTTGTACTTCTATCACGCGTCTTGGCATAGAATGTATAAGCCGTCGGACGTAACAGCCAGAAGAAGTAACTTCCTCCCAGGCTTCCAGGACGCAGTCCCAAAGAGCGTCCGCAGTAGTTGATTGGTTTCGTGGCCAGTTCTCTGTTAATGTTCTGGCGACCTCAGCCCACATGTTTTCCATGTAGTTCATATCAGCCGCCCATGGCGGCCAGTCCATGACGTTGGCGCCAATCGTGGAGAGCCGCTGCTGAACAAATGCATACTTGTGAATGGGAGAATGGTCCTCTTCCAATGTGGCGTCCCCTTCTGCGTACAGCATTCGCACTGACGGAAGCATCACATTTTCCAATATGTGGGCGTACTGCGCGCTGTCCAGAGTTCCTTCTATCCTGTGAAGAATTCCCGCCCCTCTCGCAGAATTCCAACCCCAGCAGGTAACAGATAGCCGGCCACTTCTTCTCGTCGTGGTTACATATTCGCGTCGATGGCAGGTGCCTTGCGGCCTGGAAGCGCTTCGTGGACCGTCGTTACTGGTGGAAAACACCTTCTCATCAGTGAAAATGACGTTGTCCCAAGACACACTCAGATGGAGCTCCGCAAATGCTAGCCGGTATAAAACGTTGTCTTCGCTGAGTTCTTGTTTCACGGTGGATCGTCGTGCATGCAGTCCAGCGTCCCTCAGCGAATCGTGTCACTGGAGCCGCGGAAGTTGGTCTCCCGCCGCAATTGCTTCGCGTTCAGAAAGGGATTTCCTCTGCTCCTAGACACTAGGTCTCTGTCTTCCTGCTGTGAGATCACTCTCTTCCTGCCTGAGCCAGGAGCCCTGTTGGTGGTGCCTCTTTCAAGGCAGATCCTCCACCATCTCGTTGCAGTGGTATGTGGTACGCCATACCGTCTGCCAGCTTCTCTGATGGAACATCCTCCTTCCTCGAGCGGTTCTAGGCGCTTCAATCTGGAATCGCGCGACCGCTACGGTCGCAGGTTCGAATCCTGCCTCGGGCATGGATGTGTGTGATGTCCTTAGGTTAGTTGGGTTTACGTAGTTCTAAGTTCTAGGGGACTGATGACCTCAGATGTTAAGTTCCATAGTGCTCAGAGCCATTTGAACCATTTTTTGACTCTACCTCGATTAGACCTCTCCCAGTGAGCCATTACGGCCGACAGCCTGATGTGTATTTCTGCTTGCCGCTCTTATACTGATTCCAGGAGATGAGGTACACATATTTACGTCAAACGGAGCGGCAGATTCAGAGGCAGAGGCATGCGGCGCAGCCGTGCTGGCTCGTCCCGGGCTGTTCGCCCACCAACGCCACCGCCAGCTCGCTCACTTCCGTCTCGCCTCGGCCAGCCTCGCCGGCCCGTAGCTCGCGAGCCGCGGCTAGTACAGACCCGGGCCGCAGGGCCACGATCACCCCTTGAAGGATCAAAAGTTACACCTAACCTAACCGCCGGCCGAAGTGGCCGTGCGGTTACAGGCGCTGCAGTCTGGAACCGCAAGACCGCTACGGTCGCAGGTTCGAATCCTGCCTCGGGCATGGATGTTTGTGGTGTCCTTAGGTTAGTTAGGTTTAACTAGTTCTAAGTTCTAGGGGACTAATGACCTCAGCAGTTGAGTCCCATAGTGCTCAGAGCCATTTGAACCATTTTGAACCTAACCTAACCAAGTCTGTAGTACAAACTAACGCAGCTACAGCTATTATGCTATAACATGTGCAGGCACACCTACAGTTGACGATTTATTCAAATATTTGACGAACAATACTTTCAAAAATACATTCATTTTAATCATAGCTACCACAAAATATTTCACCTAGCTAGCAATAGCATGACGCAGGAAACTATACTTTCTTGTAAGCGCTGTGCATTAGATGTAGCCTTAAGAAAACCTGTATTCAACCACGACAACTAAGCGGAATGTAAAAGTAAACATGGTCTGCAAATAATAGTATATATTTAGTATATAATACACGTTTTGTGCACTCAGTGTCTCTGAAACAATACGTGCTGCACGACGGAAATTACTTTCTGCTGAGGCACTTCATTTACATCTCAATGATACACAACTACTTTACGGCAGTCAATCCACTTGTAAATTAACATCATGATATCGCAGATATTAGGTAACACGTTACTAGGGGTGAGTAAGGCCTTAAGGTTTGCAACTAAACATGCTACTCCAGGCTACTACTGAATATGAAGTTGATTATTAACGTGTCTTCATAACCATGTGTGCGGCGTTCGACTCCCAGTCAGCGTAGACGTTTTCGTCACCTTATTTCTAGTTAAAAGTGTGCACACCTCGCTGATGGTGGACCAACATTGGACATTTCTCGTCTGTTCCTGGTTAGACAACGACGGCGGTAGGCGCCGGGTTCGAATCCAGGTAAGGCAATACAACTTCAGTCGTCATTTAAGGTTCCAACCCCACTACTGGTGACAAACTGTGGTATCTACATTCTGATTATACGTACTTATTCAACAATCCGAATAGGTGCTGGGTTCGCATCCTTGTCCCCAGCATTACATGATGTCATTTCAATTTTAAACATGTGCATCCTTTATTCCTTGACAATGCAACACTATACAACGTCTTTCGAGATTAATTACCAAGAAGGTAATTGTCATGTTAGGGTTCCTGCTTTCGTACAAACATTATCGTCATTTACGTTCAAGTTGAGAATTGATAACTGATACTGGTGCAAACGTCAATATTTGACGTCTCTTTCTGCCTAGTGATCGAGTCTCGATAAGGCACAAAGCTTTGCTTGGTTAACAATGGCTTTACATTCTGGGTTTGCATCCGGATCCAGAACGAAGACGTTGGTCATGTCATTTAAAGTACAACTTCGTGTACAAGTAACTGTTGATGAGTAATCTGAACAATGATATTACTTGTGATTCACTGTTAATGTTGGGATTTCCGTAGGGTGGTTGTCGCCGTTGATCACCTTTTCTTTTAACTGCTTAGTATTACATAAAGTTGATGCGAAACCACTCCCCATTGAACGTTGAACGACGTTCAGCATGGGTTGGGTAAACCTTTTAGACAGCAAAGAACTTGTTTCCAGTTGCCATACAACTTTATAAATCCATATGCTGTCTCAAATATTTAATTGTGCCTAAGGATTACTGAACGATTTATGTGACAAAACTAGTTGTCCCATAATATTTGAAATGCCACTTATTGTAATTAAGTTTAGTTTACAAACGTTAAGGACTGTCTGATCTCTTCTGTACTATCGTGGTGTTACTTTAGATCTGGACGGACTGTCATAAATACTGGTGTTGTCTAGTAGTCTCTAGCGATACCCATTGTGTATCTTATAACGACTGTACTGTGGAGGGTTGCGACTATGTGCAACACAGATATGCTATGTAGTTGCATACATTCAGATGCAGCCTAAACGTTGGAATTCAGGGGTGACCCACTTTTTTTGCTGTCAAGTGTACAGTTCGATTATCTGAACAAACCAGTTTTCCGAACACCCATGTCCCCCAATTACTTCGGATAATCGACTCTCTACTGTAATAGAATCCAGTATGTTGTCCTCGACGGCGAGTGTTCATCAGAGGCAAGGGTATCGTCAGGATTGCCACAGGGTAGTGTGATAGGACCGCTGTTGCTCTCTAATAATCATTTGACAGACACCATGGGCAGCAATCTGCCGTTGTTTATTGGTGATGCTGTGGTGTACGGTAAATTGTCCAAGTTGAGTGCCTGTAGGAAGACACATGACGACTTAGACAAAATTTCTAGTTGGTGTCGTGAACGACAGCTACATCTAAATGTGGAAAAACATAAGTTAATGCGGATGACCAGGAAGAACAAATCTGTAATGTTCGGTTACAGTATTACTAGTGTTCTGCTTGACAGAGTCAAGTCGTTTAAATATCTGGGCGTAACGTTGCAGAGCGATATGAAACGGAACGAGTATGTGAGAACTGTGGTAGGGAACGCGAATGGTCGACTTCGGCTTATTGGGAGAACTGTAGGAAAGAGTGGTTCACCTGTAAAAGAGAACGCATACAGGACGCTAGTGCAACCTATCCTTGAGTACTGCTCGAGGGTGTAGGTTCCGTATCAGGTCGGATTGAAGGAAGCCGTCCAAACAATTCAGAGGCAGGCTGCTAGATTTGTTACCGGTAGGTTCGAAGGGTACATAAGTGTTACGGGGATGCTTCAGGAACACAAATGGGAATCTCTGGAGGAAAGGCGACGTCCATAACGAGAAACACTATTGAGATAATTTAGAGCTACGGCGTTTGAAGCTGACTGCCAAACCATTCTACCACCACCAACATACATTCCACGTAAGGACCAAGAAGATAAGATTCGAGAAATCAGGGCTCATATGGAGGCATATAGTCGTTTTTCCCTCGCTCTGTATGTGGACCAAGCGACGGGGCGCTTAGCACACTGGATTCGCATTCGAGAGCGTCCGGCCATCTGGATTTAGGTTTTCTGTGATTTCCCTAAATCGTTCCAGGCAAATGGCGGGATGGTTCCTCTGAAAAGGCATGGCCCACTTCGTTCCCATCATTCCCAAATCCTATGGGACTAATGAGCATGCTGTACGGTCCCCTCCCCCAAATCAGCCAACGAACCAGTCTATTTGTGAGTGGAACAGAAAAGGAAATGACTAGTAGTGGTACAGGGTAGCCTCAGCCACGCACCGTACGGTGGCTTATGGAGTATGTATGTAGATATAGCTGTAGATCTGCTACTACAAATGCTGTTTTGATGCTATACCAACTAAGCCAATGCTGCCCATGCATCTGTAGGGGCTATTACAGTACACTTTTCTGTATAAACTCCAGTACAATTTATGAGAAATGACAGATGTTATGTACAGTTTCTGGCGTGTGTTGTGTGTGGTGTTAATGAATTTGATGCTGTCTTGCTCCAATATATTCTTGAACTGAAGCTGAAATCGTTATGGGAACAGAAAGCTGGCTAAAGCCGGACATAAATTCTGCCGAAATTTTTACAGAGGTGCAAACCGTGTTCTGAAAGGATAGATTAAATAAAGTAGGTGGTGGTGTGTTTGTGTCCGTTGGTAGTAGTTTATCTTGTAGTGAAGTTGAAATATATAGTTCCTGCGAATTACTATAGGTAGAGGTTATACTCAACAGCCGTACCAAAATAATAATTGGCTCCTTCTACCGACCCTCCGACTCAGATGATATAATAGCTGAACGGTTCAAACTTGAATCTCATTACAAATAAGTACCCCACTCATACAGTTATAATTGGTGGATACTTCAATCTACCCTCGATTTGTTGCCGAAAATACATGTTCAAAGCCGGTGGCAGACAGAAAACATCTTCCGAAATTGTAGTAAATGCTTTCTCTGAGAATTACTTTGAAAATTTAGTTCATGAGCCCACACGAATTGTAAATGGTTGCGAAAACACACTTCACCTCTTAGCCACAAATAACCCTGATCTAATATAGAGCGTCATGACGGATACAGAGATTCGTGAACACAAGATCATTGTAGCGAGGCTCAAAACCATATCAACCAAAACCGCTAAAAATAAACGCAAAATATATCTATTTAAAACAGCAGATAAAAATTCGCTTTATGGCTTCCTAAGAGAGAGTCTCCATTCTTCCCAAGCTAGTTATATAAGTGTAGACCAGATATGGCTCAAATTCAAAGATATAGTATCGACAGCAATAGATAGATTCATACCGCATAAGCTAATAAGAGACGGGACTGGTTCAAATGGCTCTGAGCACTATGGGACTCAACTGCTGAGGTCATTAGTCCCCTAGAACTTAGAACTAGTTAAACCTAACTAACCTAAGGACATCACAAACATCCATGCCCGAGGCAGGATTCGAACCTGCGACCGTAGCGGTCTTGCGGTTCCAGACTGCAGCGCCTTTAACCGCACGGCCACTTCGGCCGGCAGAGACGGGACTGATCCACCATGGTACGCAAGGCGGGGTGTTGCAGAAGCAACGAAAAAAGCATGCCAAATTCAGAAGAACGCAAAATCCCCAAGACTGGCTAAGTTTCACGGAAGCTCGAAATTTAGTGCGAAAATCAATACGAGGTGCTTTTAATAATTTCCACAATGAAACATTGTCTCAAAATATGGTAGAAAACCCAAAGAGATTCTAGTCGTATGTAAAGTCCACCAGTGGCAAAAAATAGACAATACCGCCACTGCGCGATAGCGATGGAAATGTCACCGATGATGGCGTCACTAAAGCGGAGTTTCTAAATACAGTTTTCCGTAGTTCCTTCACGAAAGAAGACGAAGTAAATATTCCAGAATTCGAAACCAGAACAGCTGTTAACATGAGTGACATAAAAGTAGATATCTTCGGTGTTGCGAAACTGGCGTTCCGCAAGGTAGTGTCATGGGCCCTCTGCTGTTCCTGATTTACGTAAATGATCTAGGTGATAATCTGAGCAGCCCACTTAGATTGTTTGCAGATGATGCTGTAATTTACCGTCTAGAAAAATCATCAGACGATCAATTCCAATTACAAAATGATCTAGGGAGAATTTCTGTATGGTGCGAAAAGTGACAATTGGCACTAAACAAAGAAAAGAGCGAGGTCATCCACATGGGTACTAAAAGAAATCCGATAAATTTTGGGTATACTGTAAGTAGGCTGTTTAGGTTTTTTTGGTAACGCCACCTCTGTATGAAAATCACTGGCTGTGCTGTGTGCAGTCTGTGGCTGCTTTGCATTGTTGTAATACTCGCCATTGTAGTGTTAGGCAGCTGGCTGTGAACAGCGCGGAATGTTACGCAGTTGGAGGTGAGCCGCCAGCAGTGGTGGATGTGGGGAGAGAGATGGCGGAGTTTTGAAATTTGTCATGAACTGCTATATTTATATATGATGATGTCAAGGTAAATACATTGTTTGTTCTCTATTAATATCTTTCATTTGCTAACTATCCCTATCAGTAGTTAGTGCCTTCCATAGTTTGAATCTTTTATTTAGCTGGCAGTAGTGGCGTTCGCTGTATTGCAGTAGCTTGAGTAGCGAAGATTTTTGTGAGGTAAGTCATTTGTGAAAGGTATAGTTTAATGTTAGTCAGGGCCATTCTTTTGTAGGGATTATTGAAAGTCAGATTGCGTTGCGCTAACAAAATATTGTGTGTCAGTTTAAGCACAGTAGTGTACTATTGTTTAAAGGGGACGTTACATATGTCGACCCTCAGCCGAGGATACCTCACTGGAATCTTCTGATTTTTTTCTTGTAGTTTGTGTAATTAGTGTAGCTTTTGTTTATTGCTAGCACGTAATTGTAGAGAAAATCTCCTTTGTAGTTGCAGTCTTTCATTGTTGTACAGTAAAACAGTTGTGGTATGCATGTAGATTTGCACCAAGTATTTCGCAGCTGCAATTAACTAGATATTATTTTCAGTGCTATGTTAATGTGTTCCCCTATTTTTGTTCTTCAAATTGTGCTTTTCTGTGTTATCGTGTGAAATACTGTGACAATAATGGCGTGTGAAAAACGTAATATTAGGCTCCAAAGTAAACTGAGAAATGACAGTAAAGACGAAAGCAGTGTGTTAGCGCCACCGAGTAATGAATTAACTGATGTTCAAAGTAGTAATTTGGTAATTGTGCATAGGGAAATGGAGCGGGCGGCAAACAATGGCGTGGACAGTGAAACAATTAGTGAAGAGGGAAGCATTATCGATCGATCGGTCGGCAACAGCTCGCCTCAGGAATCGGTAATGACAGGACACAATTTTGCAAATATTGTAGACTCGGGTTTTGGGTTCTCACCGTTTTCTCAAATGAGTCAAGACACATTTTCTGCTTGTCAAAATGTGAATGTTGCCAGTGCAACTTCACTGCCTAAAAGTACTGAGGAACATGTTTCAGACACCAGTGCATTGTTATTACAATTCATGCAACAAATGGGACAAAGGCTACAAAAGTTAGGCACAATGGAACAAAATCTTCAAAAGTTAGACACAATGGAACAAAATCTTCAAAAGTTGGACACAATGGAACAACACCAGAGACAAACACAGCAACAGTTAGACGCAATGGAGCAAAATCTTCACACCACGCTTGAACAAACACGTGAAGATTTAACTACTGAGTTACATAACATCAAATCGAAATGTCAAAAGTCTGTAATGACGTAAAAACACAAATTTGTGAGCATTTTCAACCTATTTTTTCGCGGCATGAAAATGCATTACAGAATCACGAAGCAGCCATAAAAGAACTGCAAACCATTGTTCATGAAAATCATGAGACCTTGTCGGCTAAAATTGACTCAGTTGCATCTACCGATTCGGTTACGCAACTTGCAAAAACTCAAGAAAACTTAAAGGACACAGTAGATTCGATTTCAACACAAATGGACACTCTGAAACTTGGTTCAGAAAAACACACTGAGGAAATGTGTTCACTATCAGAGAAAGTAGCCGAACTTTCGGATCAGTTCACTAACTTATCTACGAAGGTAGATGATAATCTGAACGACACAAAACCGGTAGTCTTTAATGACACATAAGAGTGCGAACAAATTAGGAAACTGAAACAAAATCTGAATCAAATTAATACGCAACACCAAAGAGAAATCCGGGAAGTACAAGATCAGCTGACACAAGTAATACAAAAATTACAAATTTCAGAGGACACTCGCGCTCCAACATGGGAAGAGGGACTTAGAAATACGGAAAAGACGCAAAATAATAACACAGGGCATTTCGGAAGTTATGAAAAAAATTGGCAAGGTGCACCGAATTTTGAAGTGGAACCGAAGAAACGACGTAACAATGACCGATATGCGACTCGCCGACATGATGACTTTGACTATAAGCTGTTCATTACTACACGTAAATTCAAAACGTTTAAGAATTCTGCCAACGACATTCATCCACAAGCGTGGCTCCATCAATTCTCTCATTGTTTTCCTCCCAACTGGTCATTGGAGCACAGGTTAGAATTTATGTGTGGCTACTTGGAAAATGAACCAGCTGTAAGAATGCGATCGGTCATTCACGATTGTCACAATGAAGGAGATTTTTATCATGCCTTCCTCTCAGCGTATTGGTCTCAAGCTACACAAGACCGAGTAAAACACAGCATCATAATGATGAAACGTTTCGAACAATCTGAATTTTCCAGTCTTATGAAATATTTTGAAGACATGTTGCATAAGAATCAGTATCTTTCAAACCCATACAGCCCCTCAGAACTCATCCGCATTTGCTTAATCAAATTACCTGAACATATACGACACATTATTTTGGCAGGACGTTGCAAAGGCGACATTGAAGCGTTTCAGGGACTCTTACAAGAATTAGAAACTGACACTGACAATCGCGGAACGCGGAAACAGGAACACAACAATTATAGGTCATATCCGTCGCAATTCCACGATGAAAGAAATAATAACTGGACGCGACAAGGCTATTCTCACAACACAAATCGTGACCAAAAAAGACACCACCCATATGACAACCGTTGGCAGAATAATAGGTACAGAGAAAGATCGCACTTCCATAGTAATGAACATGATAGAGATTACCATAGAAACAGACAATATGGGAACCAAAACAATTATTATCAAGGGAGACAGAATAACTTCAGACGCAACAGTTCGGCGCACAGTTACGATTCAGGGAGAAATTCTCCACCACGTGACGGACAAGGAAGAAACTACGGAACCTACCGACATGACGACAGACGATATATTCGTAACGACAGACCTGAATTGCATCAGAACTGGCGTGATTTAAACAGGGCAGGGCCTTCTCGTCAGAGTGAATTTGTAGAAGTTAGGTCTCCTAATCCCAATAACGGCGCGCGCCAACAAAGAGACAGACAATGACTCGCACAGCAGGCAGCCGCGTGCGCCCGCTGGCTCCGAGAAAAATAACATAAGACGCTAGCCTTGAGAAAAATTTTAGCATTCTTTACCGATGTATAAAACATGACAATTGCTTTTCAGTTGAAAGTCTGAGTACTATGAAGAGTAAAGGTTTACACCACAAATGAGATTTTAATGCAACATTTTAGTTTATTTGAAAATACATTCTGAATTAAAAGTGCTTTCTGAGAGATACCAGATGACACAGAGGTTAGTTTATGTGACAGCTACACGATTTTTATCACGACGCTACTAATGAGTGACAATTTACAATGTTGCTTTTGCGGTGTATCTGTTTTATATCTGCACAGTTTTCTGAATTCTTCTGGAAAGAAAAACATGTTTTAGTAGTAACTTTTGTGGTATAACAACAATGAGACAGCCTTTTTCGTGGCACAACAATACGTTACAGCACAGTACTTTCCTCATCACGGCAATAAGCGTAATAACTAAGATATCTATACGCAAAGCATTTCACTTTTGTGTATCATGAGGTAAGTACATTGACTTCTGCAGAACTTAGCTTTTGGAGGACGATAACTACGACACTTCCACAGAATTATCTTACAGCAAGACGCACATTTAGCGCTACAGGACACGCATTTGGAGATTAATTTTGTACTTAAGCCATTTATTTTTCAAGATTTTTGAATTGCAAAGAAGGTTTTCCGTGATACATTTCATTCCATTGCAATAATCTATAACACCTGAGGGTATAATTACATTAATCCTCAGGGGGGTACACGCCTACTTTGTGTACCATGTGTTTGGCAAGCACAAGGAGCCCTAGCTATTATGGTATTTGCTTATACAACTTTACACATCGGTACCATATTTCTCTAACACATAAATTACACAGCTATCTGATTATTTAACAAAAAAACAAACATTTTTTTACTACATTAGTGACAGATGTTTACGTAATTACACAGTTGAATAACTTCACACTTATGAAATTGCATTTTGTCAGTACTTTGTGAACTGTTCATATTTTTTCGGAGCCATTGTGGTACTATGAGAGCTTTGAATGATGTATTTGGTATGGGATCATGATTTTAAAGTACGTTTGAGGCAGATGACACTTTTGACATGAGCAGAGAATTTTTTTAGGTTTTGAAATTATTGGAGGAAGCTACGACGATTTTGAGATTTGACTGCGTTGTTATGATGTTATTTTTACGACGACGATGTGTATTATGCTGCTGAGGTATGTTTGTGGTCAAGAAGCTGATGCTATATGAGGAATTTGATTATGCTACATATTTCATATAATGAAATATTAAAGAAGCGTCGACGAATATATATATGTGTAATAAGGTAAGGAGTAATGAATAGAAGGTAGGGACTCTGACTGGTGAAAAAGGATGTTGTAAACCGAGAATCGTACTTTAAAAGTTATGAAATGTGTGTAAATGCATGAATGTATCACAATGCCGGCGAAAATTTTTTGGACACTGTTATATTCATATAATTTTGTTTCTACAGATTTGTAACGCAAATTCTTGACCTATGAAATTTTTATATGAGACTGTCGCTGTAGCAAAAACTGCTGTCGTAAATATTTCGTTAAGAAAGGTAAGTGACCGTGAAGTAATTCGTTGTGAGTGGCCAGGTGTGTCAGACGCCTGGAGAAAAAGCCATTATTGTGAGCCCTTTTCAGTGGCACAGGTAGAAAAAAAAAGGGAGGCCATTATCGTCGCTATTGACGTTCCTTTGTAGAGAGCATCGCAAAAACGACACGGTCGAACTTGAAAACATATGTTGACACTGTGGAGCTCTTAATTTATGATATTTACAGAAATGCCTAATGAAATAACGAGAAATATTTTTACATCTGCACACCTGATTATGACAAGCGTCTTTCTACGAGAGTTGAGAGAATGTCTACTAACTTATGAAATGTCACATGACTATTGAATGATATTTTTATGCTTTGGTTTGCGTAATTGCTTATTTCATTTGATATCTAGTTTCTAGCTGCACTGCAGCATTGGTTAAAATAAAATTTTATAGATGTACTAATATAAATATTTTCTGTCTACAGATCGAGTAAATAATAATTTTTTCAAAAAAAAAATGAGGGAGCACAAAAAGACATTTACCTTCACAGGAACTGCAATCATAGTTTTCTTTTCAAGTACTTGTTAATTTCTTTTGTAGAATAAATTGTGATGCATCACTCTAGTGTTAAGATGTGACATAGGTATTAGACATGGCCATTTTTAGTGTAATACTTTTTCTGCTTGAACTTTGTCATGTTTAGGTATAAGTTATGCTGTTTGCCAGGCATAGTGCTACTGAATTTTAATTTGTGTTACTCTGCTAAGCCAGATTTATTTTTCTTGTTTGCTGCACATTGCCTTATATTAGTCGTAATATTGCAATTGCTTCGCTAATTTCTAAAATGCTGCTTCCTTTGCAAATCTGCACTTTTTTGTCATTGCTGTTTGCGTTAATTGTTTTATGTGCTGCTGCATTGCCTCGTCCCTTAGTTTAGCATCTGAGCTCAGTAGATTTAAGTTAGCTTAAGAGGGGGTAGACTATATAAGAAACTAGTTGTGATGAATGGAAAGAAATGCATTGAAGGTATATGAAAACGTTTTGGGCCAAAATGAGTATTGTACAATGATCCGTAATTATTTTGAAAGAAATATGAACAGAGTAGAGAAAGCAGGTATTGATAGGACTTTTTGGAAATAATGAGGAACGAAGGGAGATCTCCGAGAAGTAAAGAAAGTTTTGTTTGCAAAATACTGCAGTAAAAGAAACCCTGTCCTTTCCTTGTGTTATCCCACTATGTGTTTGTGTACCCATGTGTATTTGTTTTCTTCCTGTCTCTGTGTACTGTTTCATAGAATTTTTTTCTCTTCTAATACTAAGCTACATTCACTATGATGAGGAATACTGTTATCCTCGAATATAATTTGCATTAATAATATGTTATTTTCTTTGTAAAGATGTTTAGACATTATTTATTCTGTTTTGTTTTAATGCTCATGTGTGAAGTTGTTGTTTCAAAATTTATTCTGATCTTTATGTATGTACTTATGTCATTATTTTTGTAACACTGATGTATATGTTTATTTCTATTCTATTGTAAAACCTGTACTACAAATGTTATCTGTATTGTTATGTTCTTTAATGATGTATTTTGTACCTTTGTAATTGTATTCTTCTGTTATAAAATTGTAATTTACACCAGGTCATCAAATTAAGTAACTTGTAAGTTACATTTCACTGCACACGTTTCTATTGGTCATAGTATATGGACAATATGTGAGAAGTAGGGACTGTTAGTGTTTGCACGTGTGTTAATAATTCAGCAAGGGACTGGTTAACAGCATTGCTGGTTCTCAGGACAATTCAAAAACTTTGTGAGTGCACAAGTGGTGGTTATGGACCTGCTCTATTATCCGCAAGACTCTTCAATGGTGATTGTGCACCTGCATAGTCACAACAGATGGCTGCTGGCCATCTCTACAAGGACTACAGTGGGTCTGCATCTTTGGTGGCCCACCAATACCGTAATCTCTACCAGGACTACAGTGGGTCTGCTCTGTGATGACCTACCCACCAATACTCTTCAAAACTTCGACTGACTCCGCTGTGGGTTTGCTCTGTTGTGGCCCATGACCTGTCTGCATGTCGAGAGTCAGCACTGTCTTTCCGTTGGAAGGACAACGATACTTCTTCAAGACTGCATGGAAATCCACTACTTCCGTGTGCATTTTCTTTTACTGCTCAGACTTTGAGAAAAACACTGCAATGTGATGAATGATCAGGATTGTCTTTATGGACTGTAAGAAAATTTTAGCTTTTGACCAACATTGTATCAATAAGTGTGTGCATTTGATTTCTTTGTTATTGTAATTACGATTATGAAAAATTTTAACAAATATGTATTGGCCAGTGCCCAAAAAAATTTCTAAAATTTTTTTGTGGGGAGCATGGGGGCTATGTAAGTGGGCTGTTTAGGTTTTTTTGGTAACGCCACCTCTGTATGAAAATCACTGGCTTTGCTGTGTGCAGTCTGTGGCTGCTTTGCATTGTTGTAATACTCGCCATTGTAGTGTTAGGCAGCTGGCTGTGAACAGCGCGGAATGTTGCGCAGTTGGAGGTGAGCCGCCAGCAGTGGTGGATGTGGGGAGAGAGATGGAGGAGTTTTGAAATTTGTCATGAACTGCTATATTTATATATGATGATATCAAGGTAAATACATTGTTTGTTCTCTATTAATATCTTTCATTTGCTAACTATCCCTATCAGTAGCTAGTGCCTTCCATAGTTTGAATCTTTTTTTAGCTGGCAGTAGTGGCGTTCGCTGTATTGCAGTAGCTTGAGTAGCGAAGATTTTTGTGAGGTAAGTCATTTGTGAAAGGTATAGTTTAATGTTAGTCAGGGCCATTCTTTTGTAGGGATTATTGAAAGTCAGATTGCGTTGCGCTAACAAAATATTGTGTGTCAGTTTAAGCACAGTAGTGTACTATTGTTTAAAGGGGACGTTACAATACAATAAAACGCACAAATCTAAGGGCTGTCAATTCGACTAAGTACCTAGGAATTACAATTACGAGCAACTTAAATTGGAAAGACCACATAGATAATATTGTGGGGAAGGTGAAACAAAGACTGCGCTTTGTTGGCAGAACACTTAGAAGATGCGACAAACCCACTAAACAGACAGCCTACATTACACTTGTCCGTCCTCTGCTGGACTATCGCTGTGCGGTGTGGGATGCTTACCAGATACGATTGACGGAGGACATCGAAAAAGTGCAAAGAAGGGCAGCCCGTTTCGTGTTATCGCGCAATAGGGATGAGAGTGTCACTGATATGATACGCGAGTTGGGGTGGCAGTCACTGAAAGAAAGGCGGTTTTCTCTGCGGCGAGATCTATTTACGAAATTTGAATCACCAACTTTCTCTTCCGAATGTGAAAGTATTTTGTTGACACTCACCTATGAAGGGAGAAATGATCATCATAATAAAATAAGAGTAATCAGAGCTCGAACGGAAAGATTTAGGTGTTCCTTTTTCCCACGCGCCATTCGAGAGTGGAATGGTAGAGAAGCAGTATGAAAATGGTTCGATGAACCCTCTGCCAGGCACTTAAGTGTGAATTGTAGAGTGACCATGTAGATGTGTAGATGTGTAGATTGGTAGTAAGTCTGCATATAATACATTCTAAAGAATGTCTTATATCACTGCTAGTCGGTTCCCTTTTATATTCCAGTTCCACATGGAGCAATGAGGGCAGGAATTTGTGCCTCTGAAAGGTAACTTTAGCTGTTGAATTGTGGTGCATCTGTGGGACTTGGTCTCTGAAATATGGATCGCTACGAAGAAACTATGTATGGTGGATATATCTTAAGAGTTAAGCGATTACGTTGTCCTATGAACTACTATAGCACATTTTCCTGCAAGGTACCAACCAGTATTCCAGAACTTGTATTCTGCATCATAGAACCTATGCCAGTATCTCAAATCTGGACCAATACACCAGAATTACTGTTATACTTTATCTTAAACTGCATCCATTTCTTATTCGTCTCCTCCTCTGCACTCACGTTCAAAACTAATGTCATGTGTCTATATACACTCCTGGAAATGGAAAAAAGAACACATTGACACCGGTGTGTCAGACCCACCATACTTGCTCCGGACACTGCGCGAGGGCTGTACAAGCAATGATCACACGCACGGCACAGCGGACACACCAGGAACCGCGGTGTTGGCCGTCGAATGGCGCTAGCTGCGCAGCATTTGTGCACCGCCGCCGTCAGTGTCAGCCAGTTTGCTGTGGCATACGGAGCTCCATCGCAGTCTTTAACACTGGTAGCATGCCGCGACAGCGTGGACGTGAACCGTATGTGCAGTTGACGGACTTTGAGCGAGGGCGTATAGTGGGCATGCGGGAGGCCGGGTGGACGTACCGCTGAATTGCTCAACACGTGGGGCGTGAGGTCTCCACAGTACATCGATGTTGTCGCCAGTGGTCGGCGGAAGGTGCACGTGCCCGTCGACCTGGGACCGGACCGTAGCGATGCACGGATGCACGCCAAGACCGTAGGATCCTACGCAGTGCCGTAGGGGACCGCACCGCCACTTCCCAGCAAATTAGGGACACTGTTGCTCCTGGGGTATCGGCGAGGACCATTCGCAACTGTCTCCATGAAGCTGGGCTACGGTCCCGCACACCGTTAGGCCGTCTTCCGCTCACGCCCCAACATCGTGCAGCCCGCCTCCAGTGGTGTCGCGACAGGCGTGAATGGAGGGACGAATGGAGAAGTGTCTTCTTCTTCGATGAGAGTCGCTTCTGCCTTGGTGCCAATGATGGTCGTATGCGTGTTTGGCGCCGTGCAGGTGAGCGCCACAATCAGGACTGCATACGACCGAGGCACACAGGGCCAACACCCGGCATCATGGTGTGGGGAGCGATCTCCTACACTGGCCGTACACCACTGGTGATCGTCGAGGGGACACTGAATAGTGCACGGTACATCCAAACCGTCATCGAACCCATCGTTCTACCATTCCTAGACCGGCAAGGGAACTTGCTGTTCCAACAGGACAATGCACGTCCGCATGTATCCCGTGCCACCCAACGTGCTCTAGAAGGTGTAAGTCAACTACCCTGGCCAGCAAGATCTCCGGATCTGTCCCCCATTGAGCATGTTTGGGACTGGATGAAGCGTCGTCTCACGCGTTCTGCACGTCCAGCACGAACGCTGGTCCAACTGAGGCGCCAGGTGGAAATGGCATGGCAAGCCGTTCCACAGGACTACATCCAGCATCTCTACGATCGTCTCCATGGGAGAATAGCAGCCTGCATTGCTGCGCAAGGTGGATATACACTGTACTAGTGCCGACATTGTGCATGCTCTGTTGCCTGTGTCTATGTGCCTGTGGTTCTGTCAGTGTGATCATGTGATGTATCTGACCCCAGGAATGTGTCAATAAAGTTTCCCCTTCCTGGGACAATGAATTCACGGTGTTCTTATTTCAATTTCCAGGAGTGTATCTCGCACACCCTTTATCATCACTTCGAACACCCTCTGTAAATACGCTGGATACGCCATATTCAGCGAATATTTACTATTTGCACGATATGTGAGAGAGAATTGTCAGAGCATGTGCTTCAATAAGTGCCAAAGTGATAAGGAATCGCACACAATCCATAATAAGAAGATTGCAGCACTGCATTGATACCTACAGTCATCACGTCGAACACGTTCTGTAAATGGAAGTTCATGCCACCTTTGTGACCTTCGTTGATCTTCAAATACCTTACTGTCGTCTTGATAGCTACTATCAGAAAATAAGTACAAAACTATAGCATCCCTTTAAAAAAACAAAACAAAGTTGACCTTCATATCTCTGAAGCGACCCCAACTAGCAACAAAAAACCAACACCATGTTATGGCCCCCGTTGACCCATGCAACTTTTTTCCCACAAACGTTTCAGCTCCTATCATACTTTCGGAGTTATTTTAGGTGCCAATAGTTAGTGACTCACCTAAGATCAAGTCCCACATATTCACCACAATTCAATAGCTAAAGTTACCTATCAGATGCACATATTCCTTTTTCCATTGCTCCATTTGCAACTGGAACAGAAAAGGGAACCAACTAGCAGTGATATAAGACATTCTATATATATATATATATATATATATATATATATATATATATATATATATATATATATATATATATATATATATATTCGTCATGTAGTGGTTGGGTGCCAGGAGGTGCCATATTAAAACTCGGTGAGAACTTTCCAAGTGATTCATTGCTTTGTGCCCTCGTTACTCTTGATCTGCATCACAGGGCCCCACAATGCTGAGGAAGCACCCCAGCAGCCCGTGTAATGCAATCTGTGTCAAGCAGGCCTTGCACACCAGCTGCAGAGTTCCAATTACGTCAGCATGGCTGCGTCAGCAGCCGACTCAGCGGCCACCGTCCTCTATGTCTCCAAACTGCTCCGCCAGGAGCCACTGCGCAGCCAGCTGCCAACCGCACTATGCCTGTGCCACAGTTCCTCGCCGGCGTGGCCCGAGTCACAACACCAACAAGTGCCCAAGTGTGTCCGAATCTGCAGCCCTTGGCTTGGGATGTCTCCTGCGTGTGTCAGGAGCCGAGACCACACCCCGCGGTTGCGAACAGAAGAGTGGCCCACCACTGGCTGCTTGCGAACCCCATGTCGACCTCAGAGGGTCGAACCAACGACCCACTGTGGACTGTGACGCTGGCACCCCATCTGTTGCTGCATGTAGCCCGATGGTGTGACACGCCCCGCTGTCCAGGAGAGCTGCCACACTTGCATTGATCTCATTAGACAACAGCACCTATTTATACTCGGCTGCTGCACGGGATTAGCTGAGCGGTCTAGGGCGTTGCAGTCATGGACTGTGCGGCAGGTCCCAGCAGAAGATCGAGTCCTCCCTCGGGCATGGGTGTTTGTGTTTGTCCTTAGGATAATTTAGGTTACGCAGTGTGTAAGCTTAGGGACTGATGACCTTAGCAAAAAATGGCTCTGAGCACTATGGGACTCAACTGCTGAGGTCATTAGTCCCCTAGAACTTAGAACTAGTTAAACCTAACTAACCTAAGGACATCACAAACATCCATGCCCGAGGCAGGATTCGAACCTGCGACCGTAGCGGTCTCGCGGTTCCAGACTGCAGCGCCTTTAACCGCACGGCCACTTCGGCCGGCGATGACCTTAGCAGTTAAGTCCCATAAGATTTCACACACTTCTTTTTTATACTCAGCTGTGTGACCCTGTTTTGCTAACGAGCCCCTCCGAGTCATGTAGGCATAACATGGTAGGCTGGCCAGTGGCCCCCTTATGCCTGCGACTTGCGCCATGCAAACTGCTGTGTGTGCCTTCTCTGGCAGTTCTACATCCCTGTGGCCTCTATTTTCCTTTGCAACTGCTGGTGTGGGTAACTCACTGCAAACCGGCCCACACCTGGCTGCGACTTGCGCTTGGAATATTGCACAAAACTAACTTTCCCTATCCTAAATGGTGGTGCTGCTACAGTTACAACACAAAGATGGAGGGTAACAAATTCGTTTATTCAGTTCTCTTACATACAGATGCATATAAAAGATAGATAGATTTTAGTTCTATGTAATCACTTTGAAATTGACTGGTTAATTTTTCACAGCTGTACAGTATTTCCCAAATAACTGTTTCTTGTATGCACTAAATACTGCTCTTATTTCCCTCAAACTGTTCGGAGCATCACAAAACTCATGTATTCCATCCATAAATTTAGTGTGAATGGATTCAACACATATTGTATGGATATATGAACTGAAGCACTTTTCTAAATCACTCACACGTACACTATGCACATGCTGATAGTTCATAAAGTCATTGTATACAGTATGTATACACTCTAGCCAGCAGTTCAGTCTCTCTGACACAAAAGATAGCGCCATCTCTAGTCTCAATAAGTTCATAACAGTAGAGTGCCATAAATGAATGGCTAGGTCTCCAAATTTCGTCCTGAGTGCTGCATCATCATACATTAATATGATAGATAGCTTCAGATTAGCATAGCAAATTTCCAGGAGAGAAAGAGGTGAGTTCTACTCTGTAGTGATCTGAGCACTTATGTATGGCATTGCATGACATACCTCTTCCTCCGCCCCCCCCCCCTTATGACTGAGTAAACTGTTTGTCAACACCCTTCATCAAATTCTCAGCCTCTGTCACCACATGCCAGTCGCTGTCTGCTTCTATGCCTATAGTCAGACACTTTGATCCACTAACAATTAAATTATATGTAGAAATGAATAGTAATAGTAGTACACTGCGAGCAGTTGCTTTCTTTTCATTCACTACATCCATACTCTGTCATTGCAGCATCAATGGAATGTTCTGTGGTTCAATGTTTGATGTATTGGAGTCCATTACTGACATATACCATACCGTTTGAAACTCCAGGTATACTTCTGATACTGCTCAGCAGGTTATGACTGTGAAAATTAAAAGCCTCCAGTGCACTTCTGCGACTTGTGGACAAGTTATCTTTGCTCTGTTGTTGAGTGCCTTCATCACACAAATCGATGAGCAGCACGGACAATAGTAGATCCTTGTCCTATTCTAACATGCTGACTAGTTCCACTACAGGATCGCATGTGCTGGAGGTCGCTGCCACTGCTGCAGGTCCTGACAAGCAGGCCTGTTGTGCAGCTGCAGGTCTCGACAAGTTGGAGAGCACCATCGCTGCAGGCCCAGTTACGCTGTGGAACAAAGAAGAAGAAGAATGACCATTGCATGCAATAATAATAATACCAACTACAGGCATGTATGTGACAGGTACAGGTGTAATATTATTAAGCAGGGGGCACATACTCTTCCGCTTCTTTCTATTCTTCTGGGAGACGTTGGACAATCTTGGTTGCTGACATGTCATGGTCCTTCCACTGACTGAAGCTGGGCCTGGTGAGCTATCACACTCGCCTTATAGTTCTATTGTTGCCAGGTCTCATAGTGGGGTCACACACAGATGTAGGCCAGTCTGGGGCTGCAACCTCATCTGTTTGTCTGCAGGGAAAACCGTTATTAGTTCAGCATATCATTGCTATTGGTGCAATGTCCTCCACACAGTGCAGTACTTAATAATAATATCATTCACCTGTTGGAGTGGTGGCAGTCACCTTACGTGCAGTGGAAGAGGCGGATTGACTAGCCATTTCAAACGAGTTTGATAGTTGGAGCACCAGCAACTGTCTCTATCAGATGTGAAATGTATTTTGAAACTGCAGCATCACCATTATTTTCTAAAAAGTATTCTTTTTGTGTTCCTACATTACCATTTCTTTTCAGTCCTTATGTAGGAAACTATGGACACAGTCCTTGGATGCATGCTTACTGGTAATCTGGTTACTGAAGTCGTCTCTGTCTGACACCAACATCTTATCAATTGAATACACTGTGCACACATACAAACAATCACACACACACAAAAACATCATAGACACACACAAAACTGCTTCCACATCAGCAGTTCAACACAGACTGAGCTTTTCCCACCAATTTCCAGGGGAGTGGGGGAAGGGAGAGAAGGGTATGGAGAACAGGTGGGGATATGAGGGGGTAGGCGGTGCGGGTGAGGGGGGCTGGGTTGTTTCCCAGTCGTGAAGGTCAGTGACAAATTTCATGGGAACCAGTAGGATGCTTGTACAGGTTGAAAACCCAGGCCTGCATTTGGCAGGAACCAATAGGAATGCCCCACATACAGAACGCAGGTGGGAAGACAGGAAACCTATTGTTAAGCAGCCAATATCTTTGATCCACCCGCTATAAAGCAGATGCCACCCTTTAAAGGCAGCTGCCACTAGCACAAATCGCCAGGGACATTTGGGATGGGGTGGTATTATTCACAGTGTCCATGTATTCCAAGACAGTTTAGAAATGCCTTCGAAGCAACAAGTACAGAAAAGGCTGGAATTTCCCCCCTGCCCCCCAGTTCATGTGGTCAGTGACACTTAAGTATGCAGGTCTTTCCTCGTTCTTCTGAGAAATATAGAACAGCTTTTACATTTCTGAGGAATGTCTTTGAAGCACCAGCTTGTGTGTGTGTGTGTGCACATTGAGACAGGAAATGCACCATTCTTTTGTTGGTGTCCCAGATGGTCGGTGACATTCAAGTCCCTCAGGTGTTCGCCACTCCTTCCTGGAAGGATGGGTTGTCTTTGTTCCACCCGCTACAGGTTTGCAGGCTTACACATATTTGTAGTGGGCAGATAGTCTTTTATTGTTCATGAGGGAAGAGAATCCTTCAGCACACATACAGAACGTTTGAAGCAAAATCCACATCACCAGAAACAACAGACAGGAAGTCCACGGCTACCATCTTCCTTGTGAGCATGGTAGTTCTCTGTACTGCTACCAGATAATGAGTGCACAGTCTTGGGCACTGAGGGTAGGGCAACTTAGTTCCTTGACCTGCAGTGCTGCTATGCTAGTGGTGCACAGCAGTCAGCTGATTGCTGCGGCAAGTGGATGTAGAGGGATATGCACTCCCAGCACTAAGCGCCACAGCTCCCACATTTGTGGAACTGTCAGCGCTCCTGGTGCTTGGCGCAGTGCAATAACGTTTTCAAGCATCGTACATCTGCTTGAAGTTGTGGAGCTGCTAGCAGGAGATGCAAGTATTATTATAGACTCCATCTGCGGTGTGTGTTAGCTGTGTTGTCATACTTTTTTCAAGATATTTATATGTGGACTTTAGGCGATGTCATTGATATAGTTTTTCACAAAATATTTTGGTCTTTATTGACAATATTTTTGCTACCATTTTAAATATATGTTTGGATCGTTACAGGTAAGGTTTTTGATACCATTTTTTGCAATATGTTACTAGATCTGTAGCTGATTTTCATTGGACTCATGATCTGTAGCGGTGCAAGTACCTAACTGGGACATGTACTTGTTGAACTTGCACCTTCCTGAACTTTTTCCATCAGTTTCGAGTCATGCTGGAAAATTCTTTCTGCAGGATAACACCCATACTTCCCAAAATAAATAAAATAATACTCTATGTCCATCTATATTGGTGGCTCAGCATAGACTGAACATTTCCCACCAATTCACGAGTGGGGAGTGAAAGTAAGAGGCGAGTGGAGGGTTGGGAGGAGTGAGGGGTGTGGAGGGCTGGGAATTTCCCAGCAGGAGGGGGAAGGGCTGGGGATTTCCATGAGGGGTGGGGGCAGACGATTAATTGATCAGGTTAATCAATTAGTCAATTAATTTGACTCTGGTCCACTACTTACAAGTACTGATAACATTCTGGTTTACAGAAATAGTGGTGATGTAAGAATTTAGGAAAGTTTATAGAATATGTTTCGAATACCCAACTTACGAGTTCCACATTGAAAATTATTGTAATTTATGCCAAAAATAGTGGCACAATAATTAATGAGTTATGTAATCTGGTGCAAAAAAACGGGTTGATAAAAGTATAATTGTAAAGGTCGGAATGTAGCAGCCACAGACACAAAATCTGCCGTAGATGATGTAATAATTCCTGAAACTGAATATTAATTCTTTTCACAAATTAGTTAGTTTTATGCAACTTCGAAAACTTTATTTAAAAGTTGAACAACCAGGTCTTGTAACCAGTATTTCAAGTGTGCCAAGAAATACATATTAACTCCATTGTTTTCCTTGTTCTGTAGTGTAGAGGAATTTTCGGTTAGGTACAACTGTTAATTCATTGATTTCCCAGTGAAGCTAAGTGCGTCATTAGAATCAGCACATCAAAAAAGTTATCTTGAATACTGAATCTAAATGGGGAAACAGTTTAGTTGACTTTTGACATATTCGAAAACCTACCACACGTCAACTAGTTAGAAAATGTGATTCTTCAATTTCTCCAGGCGTATTTTGTGACGAAATAAATCTCGGGTGAACAGCCTGGTATGTACATCAGCGCACCTGATGATGGCAACGTGGTCGATTGCCGAAATATTGTGTCCTATGCACACTCATACCAGGCTGTTCATCCGAGATTTATTTCGTAGTTAGAAAATGTTTAAAATCTGAAAAATGAGCAAAGGGTAAGAAAGCAGTTATTCACAGAAGTGAAGTCTTAACACATGGAATAGTTCCGATTTTCTGTCACAAAGTGGCCACGAAAGCCTCAAAAATTATGTAACATTCTCACAGTTGAATAATACAGATTCCGGACAAAAAAGGCCAACAAGAATGTCTATCTGTTGACTGCGCAATAGTGGAAAAAAGTACAGAGATGATCCCGGTGTTTATTGATACCGAGAAAGCATATGCCAGCGTGGGAACTGGAATGATCTGGGAGTTCCTGAGAAAGAGAAGATAGAAAACAGGCCTAGTAAGGAAGATTCAGAAAGTGTATGAACACTGCATTAGCTGTGTACGATTTGGCAAAGGCCATTCATCTTCGTTTCAGATCGAAAGTGAAACACAGCCCGGTTATTTGTCACTGTCATGGATGATCTAACAAAAAAATCCCATACACAACTTAATGTCTTGGATCTTACTGCCGAGGTTGTGAACTGGGAAGAAGCAGAGCTGGAAATACGTCTCAAGCCCTACGAATAGATGAATGAATTCCAAAAAATACAATCTGAAAAGAAATCAAGCCAAAAGAGTGGTAATGGCAGTGCATAGGGAAGGGCGCCCAGGAAACACCAAGTTATGTGATTACACTGGGAAAATGCGGAAAGCTTTGACCGTCCTTGAAGTTCAGTTTCTCGAGACAGTCTAGCCCTAAATAAGGTTGAACAAATGAGAACGCTTTTTCTTCTGGGTGGCCCTAAGGTCCAAAGAAAAACACAATCAGAGATGTATAACAGCTACTTCAAACTAATTCTAAACATATGTATAGAAACTTGCACCCTCACAACGAGTTATCGCGGCTACAGGCGCCAGAGATAAAGTTTTTGAGACCCATTGTACAGAAAAGTGGACAGATCAAGAAATGAAGAGGGGAGAGGGACGGCTGTACCAGAGAAAGTCAGAATATCTAAGACTCTCGGGCTTTGGGCACACACCAAGGACGGAATCATTGAGGACAGCTCGAATTAATCTGGAGGGAGTTGGAGAGATTTGGCGGATAGGAACACCAACAACAAACTGGATGGACATTAGAGTGACGGACACTGCAGCGAGAGGAGGAACACTGGGCGATGTAATGAACAATAGGAATTATCTTGATATAAAGATATGGACATTTCCGACTATGGCTTGGTGTATTAATGAGTGAGACTCAAATAAAAAATGGTTCGTGTACGGGAATAGCTCGATGACTCGTCGAGATAACTGTTCCGTCTAGCATGAACTTTGTCACATCGGCACCTTCCGTTAAACAAAATGAACAATAAGATTTATCTTGACGGAAAGATACGGAGAGGCTTGGGCGCTGCAGCCAGGAAAACGCAGCTGTTCAATGATTATGTCTTCTCTTCTTCTGTAGTGGTCAATCCACGGATTGGTTTGCAACAGCTACAATGGCAGCTTGTCTCCATTCTGTGCGTCTTTCAGCTTTTCTCTTCATTTCTTTATAGGTGTTACATCCCACATCTTCCACGATTTGATCCATGTACCTCAGCCGTGGTCTGCCTCTTGGTCTTTTCCCCTCGACATATCCCTCTATGATTGTGTTCAGGAGTCCTTTATGTTTTAATAGATGGCCTGTAAATTGCACTCTTCTTTTAACAATGAAACTCCAGAAGCTTCTCTTCTCGCCTGCTCTTTCCAGAACCACTTCGTTTGTGACCTTGTCAATACATTTTATTTTGAGCATGCGTCTATAGCACCACATTTCAAAAGAATTTAGCTTCTGGTCTTCCTCTGTCCCGAGAGTCCATGTTTCACACCCATAGCATGCCACACTCCACACATATGATTTCAAAAATCTTTTCCTGATTTCAAGGCTGATGCTCTTAGATGTTAAGATGTTTTTCTTCTTGTTAAAAGCAACCTTTGCTTGAGCAATTCTAATTCCCACTTCTGCCTTGCTCTTTCTATCCCTGGTAATATTACTGCACAGATAAGTAAATTTATCGACTTGTTCAAGCAGTTCATTGCCAACATGAATTTGGACTTTCACTTGATCTTTTTAGTCGCATGCCATTACTTTTGTTTTTGCTTTATTAATTCTCATATTATATTCTTCCCCCATAACTTTATCCATTCTATTCAGTAGGACTACAAGATCTTCTTCACTTTCAGCTAGGACAGCAATATCATCGGCATATCTTATGATATCTATTCGTTGGCCATGAATTACTACACCTGTCTGTGAATTTTCCCTCACTTTCTTCAGCGCCTCTTCAATGTATAGGTTAAAGATAACAGGGGATAGTGCGCAACCTTGTCGGACACCTTTCCGTATCTGCACTTCTTGTTTTGTCCGTCCACGGATAACTGCTGTCTCGTTTTTGTACAGGTTCCATATCATTTTTCTATCTTTATGGTCTATTCCTGCTTTTTTGAGTACCTCAAACATCTTATCCCATTTAACATTATCAAAGGCTTTCTCTACATCTATGAAAGCTATGTGTGTTGTCAGGTTCTTATCTAGTCTTTTCTCTATTATCAGTTTTAGAGCAAATATTTCTTCTCTGGTTCCTCTATCTTTCAGGAATCCAAACTGGTCTTCGGAGAGTGTAGCTTCGACTTTTTGTTCTATGCGTTTTAGGATAATTGAGCTTACTATTTTAGCGGCGTGAGTAACTAGGCTGAGCGTCCTATAATTTTCACATCTTGTAGCATTTGCCTTCTTTGGAATGGGGATCATAATGTTTTTCTCACAGTCTGTAGGAATTTTACCCTGCTCGTACATGTTGAAAACAAGATTATACAACTCCTGATTCAGGTTTGCTCCTCCAGATTTCTGAAGTTCAGCTGGGATATTGTCTATGATGATTATGATGAAGCGTAAAATTACCTCGCAGTTCTTTTTCCGACTATGCCTGGATGTATTCGTGAGTGAGATTCAAATAACAGATAGTTCGTGTACGGGAGTAACTCCTATGACTCATCGAGACAACTGTTCCGTCTAGCGTGAACTTTGTCTCATCGCCACATCCGTTAAACAAAAGCTGATAGTACTGCGCCGTTCTGGCGTCGCTCCAGCCAGGGTTAGCCAGCCTTACTCGAGTATCGAAAACTAAGTGGACCGCACTGTTTGTGAACGAGTGCTTGAAGTTTCACTTGTATTGGCAACAACGTATTTCGCTACTGCAAGTAACCACTGTTTTCTACAAGGCCGCCATCAATCTGAACATTATGGAGACGATTCTGTAGAGTTCGTGGACGGGAGCAATCTACATCTACATGATAACCCTACAATTCTCCTTATGTAGATGAGGGCCAGCAAAATATTTTCAGTCTCTGAGGACAAAGTCGGTGATTGAAATTTTATGAGAAGGTCCTGCCGCAGCGAAAAACGCCTTTATTTGAATGAGGCAGAGGGTTCATCTAACCACCTTTAAGCTACTTCTTTACCGGTCCAATCTCGAACAGCGCGTGGTATAAAAAACGAACGCTTAAATCATTCCGTTTCACCTCTGATTTCTTTTATTTTATTGTGATGATCATTTCTCCTTATGTAGATGAGGGCCAGCAAAATATTTTCACTCTCTGAGGACAAAGTTGGTGATTGAAATTTTATGAGAAGGTCCTGCCGCAGCGAAAAACGCCTTTATTTTAATGACTGCCATCCCAAGTCGTGTATCATATCCGTGGTACTCTCTCCCTTATTTCGTGATAGGACAAAACGACCTCTTCTTCTTTTTCGGTATCCTTTGACAATCCTATCTGATGTGGATCCCACACCGCAAAGCGGTATTCCAGAAGAGGGTGGACAAACGTAGAGTAAGCAGTCTCTTTAGCAGACCTGTTACATTTTCTAAGTATTCTGCCAATAAATCGCAGTCCTTGGTTTGCTTTCCCCACGACATTGTCTATGTCATCGCTCCAATTTAAGGTATTAGTAATTGTAATCACTAAGTGTTAAGTGCAGTTTACAGCCTTTATATTTCTGCGATTTAACGTGTAGCTGAAATTCGGTGGATTCTTGTTGATGACTTCACACTTTTCATGATTTAACAGTCACCTGCCGGCCGGCCGTTGTGGCCGAGCGGATCTAGGCGCTTCAGTCTCGAAACGCGCCACCGCTACGATCGCAGGTTCGAATCCTGCCTCGGGGCATGGATGTCTGTGATGTCCTTAGGTTAGTTAGGTTTAAGTAGTTCTAGGAGACTGATGACCTCAGATGTTAAGTCCCATAGTGCTCAGAGCCATTTGAACCATTTGTAATCAATTTGACATCCCCTGTCAATATCACTCATTATTGCGTGAGAATAGAGAGATAGTTGTGTTTCACAAGAACGATATTTTCTGAACACGTGTTGGCTGTTTGTCAATAAATCGTTTTCTTCGAGATAACTCGTAACTTTCGAAAACAGAACATGTTCTAAAATACTACTGCAGACGTTAGTGATATCGGTCTGTAATTCTGTGGATTACTTCTATTTCCTTTCTTGTTTTTGATGAGACTTGTGCAACTTCCCAGTATTCGGGTGCGTATCTTTCTACGAGCGAACGATTGTATATAATTGCTAAGTATGGATTTACTGCATCAGCATACTCTGGAAGGAAGCCGACTGGTATACAATCTGGACCGGAAGCCTTTCTCTATTAAGTGTTTTAAGTTGTTACGCTACATCGAGAACATCTACTTCTAGGTTATTATTGTTGGCAGTTGTTTGATTGACGTACGGTACAGGGTGTTAAAACTAATATTAACACGTGAACTGTTCAGACATTTTACTTAATTCAAGGTGCAACACAATTCGTTCCAGTTACTGTAATGGGTGACGCGCTGTGGCTCCGACTGGGCGACATAGTGTAACCCCATCTTTTGAATTAATGTTTTGGTTGTTGTTAAGAATCGTCACACAATCGTCGCATTGACCAAAAAACTTTTCAGTTTCCAGTTACAGTTAACTGAAGATGCAGGTGGGGCAATGGTGCCCGAAATCAACTGTATCTTACAGTCGTCAGTTAATTTTTTATTAAATTTATCTGTTAATGCAAAGTTCAAAATGTGTAGCGTGAAGAAATGACAGCCCTCTCTGGATTCAACACTTAACGGATGAACCTGTTTGTAGATTTTGTATTAAATTTATATCCACAGTTTTATTGCATATTTTATCGGATTTCAATTACTCGATTTAGCCGTAAATTGAAAGTTAAGAAATTTACTTAAGCGTGACCTGCATCACTTAAATATGGGCTGAAGGCAAAACGTTGTAAAACCTGTCGCGTATAGTAACGTTTTAAAAGTGAAATATGTTTGGATATAGGTTTGCGATTTTGAATTAATGCATCATTCTTTCTGTAAGGGGAGTGAAATGAAAACGAGACACCTGGAAAAAAATAAGTACATTGTTTATTATTTCAAAAGTAATCGCCATAACATTTGACAATATTACTGGAATACTCTCTTCCAAATTTGATGGTGGCAGTGATCAAATAGAGGGAGCGAAAGGCTATTTACAATTTGTACAGAAATCAGACTGCAGTTATAGGAATCGAGGGACATGAAAGGGAAGCATTGGTTGGGAAGGAAGTGAGACAGGATTGTAGCTTATCTCCGATGTTATCCAGTCTGTATATTGAGCAAGCAGTAAAGAAAACAAAAGAAAAAATTGGAATAGGAATTAAAATCCATGGAGAAGAAGTAAAAACTTCGAGGTTAGCCGACGACATCGTAATTATGTCAGAGACAGCAAAACACCTGTAAGATCAGTTGAACGGAATGGACAGTGTCTTGAAAGGAGGATACAAGATGAATATCAACAAAGGCAAAACGAGGATAATGGACTGTAGTCGAATTAAATCAGGTGATGCTGATGGAATTAGATTAGGAAATGAGACACTTAAAGTAGTAGAGGAGTTTTGCTATTTGTGGAGTAAAATAACTGATGATGGTCGAAGTAGAGAGGATATAAAATGTACACTGGCAATGGCAATGAAAGCGTTTCTGAAGAAGAGAAAGTTGTTAACATCGAGTGTAGATTTAAGTGTCAGGAAGTCTTTTCCGAAAGTATTTGTATGGAGTTTAGCCATGTATGGAAGTGAAACATGGACGATAAATAGTTTAGACAAGAAGTAAATAGAAGCTTTCGAAATGTGGTGCTACAGAAGAATGCTGAAGATTAGATGGGTAGATCACGTAACTAACGAGGTGGTACTGAACAAAATTGGAGAGAAGAGGAATTTGTGGCACAGCTTGACTAGAAGGAGGGATCGGTTGGTGGGACACGTTCTGAGGCATCAGGAAATCATCAGTTTAGTATTGGAGGGATGTGAGGAGGGTAAAAATCGTAGAGGGTGACCAAGGCGTGAATGCACTAAACAGATTCAGAAGGATGTGGATTGCAGTAGTTATTCGAAGATGAAGAAGCTTGCACAGGATAGAGTAGCATGGAGAGCTGCATCAAACCAGTCAGTCTATGGAGTGAAGACCACAACAACAACATTGCCATAACAGTTAATACATTTATCCCACTGTTAGACAAGACCATCAATGCCTTAATAGAAAAATATTCGCGATTGCCAAGAATGTCTTTCTTCAGGGTGTCAAAATATGGAATTTGTATGGGGAGAAATCGAAACTGTTCGGAGGATGTGTAAGGACTTCCCAGCGAAACTTCTGCAGTGTAGTCGGATCAAACTGAAATTTCACCGGGGTGCCCTTACACGTCCTCCATATATGGTGTGGCAAGTAAATGGTCGTAACGTGGTTGTTTATGATTAATTCCAATTGTAGTGTATTTATTCCCTCTAGGTGAGGATGATTACCGGCCGCGGTGGTCTAGCGGTTCTAGGCGCTCAGTCCGGAACCGCGGGACTGCTACGGTCGCAGGTTCGAATCCTGCCTCGGGCATGGATGTGTGTGATGTCCTTAGGTTAGTTAGGTTTAAGTAGTTCTAAGTTCTAGGGGACTGATGACCACAGATGTTAAGTCCCATAGTGCTCAGAGCCATTTGAACCATTTGAGGATGATTTTGTGAGATTTGCGACTGTACTGCGATGTTTATGATGAGAAATTATGACCATAGGCAAATGATTTGATTTTTTTGACAATCTTTTATGTGTTTACGTATAGGATAAAATGATTCTGACCTCTGTTTTATGCCTACTAATTCCGTTTAGATCAATCTCATGCATAAATATTAACACGTTATAATTCCAGGTATGACTTGTCTGAACCTTGTGTGTCTCATCAGCCATAGCTTCTATTGTAAAATGTTCATAGAAAAGATGTCACAGAAATTTTCCACAGATCAGCAAGCGTGTACTGCAAACCATGGAGAAGCAGTCAAAAAATATCAATATGGATAACAAAAAAATACATTTTTAATGTGTGGGGATCGTAGTCGTCCTATATGTTTGTGGTGTCTGGTACAAATTCTGTAGATTGTGTGTGGGAATGTAGTTAGTAGTAGATAAAGTTTTGTGTTTGGAGTGAGTAGCATTACCAAATCTATTCTAATTCCTTACCAAATCTTGTACAAGAGCTGTAATGAACCATTGTCTCAACGTATGTAATGTTGTATCTGTGTTATATAAGAAGTATCTTCATTGTTTAAATTTTGAGTATCATGTCGCTCTTGTAAAAGGAACTCAGATAATTTCCTATGAGTTAGATTCATTTCCCTTTATCGTTAAAACCAATCCTAATGCTTAATAATTCGTTTCCATTTTTTTAGATTATTAAGAAGGCCCTCTTTGTAAAACCGATTTCGGGCAATTTTTCATGTATTTGTCAGTAGTAGGAATTTCCACAGACTTTTTTTAATACACTACTGGCCATTAAAATTGCTACACCACGAAGATGACGTGCTACAGACGCGAAATTTAACCAACAGGAAGAAGATGCTGTGATATGCAAATGATTAGCTTTTCAGAGCATTCACACGAGGTTGGCGACGGTGGCAACACCTACGACGTGCTGACATGAGGAAAGTTTCCAATCAATTTCTCATACATAAACAGCAGTTGACCGGCGTTGCCTGGTGAAACGTTGTTGTGATGCCTCATGTAAGGAGGAGAAATGCGTACCATCACGTTTCCGACTTTGATATAGGTCGGATTGTAGCCTATCGCGATTGCGGTTAATCGTATCACGACATTGCTGCTCGCATTGGTCGAGATCCAATTACTGCTAACAGAATATGGAATCGGTGGGTTCAAGAGGGTAATACGGAACGCCGTGCAGGATCCCAACGGCCTCGTATCACTAGCAGTCGAGATGACAGGCATCTTATCCGCATTGCTGTAACGGATCGTGCAGCCACGTCTCGATCCCTGAGTCAACAGATGGGGACGTTTGCAAGACAACAACCATCTGCACGAACAGTTCGACGACGTTTGCAGCAGCATGGACTATCAGCTAGGAGACTATCGCTGCGGTTACCCTTGACGCTGCATCACAGACAGGAGCGCTTGCGATGGTGTACTCAGCGACGAACCTGGGTGCACGAATGGCAAAACGTCATTTTTTCGGATGAATTCAGGTTCTGTTTACAGCATCATGATGATCGCATCCGTGTTTGGCGACATCGCGGCGAACGCACATTGGAAGCGTGTATTCATCATCGCCATACTGGCGTATCATTGGGTGCCATTGGTCACACGTCTCGGTCACCTCTTGTTCGCATTGACGGCACTTTGAACAGTGGACTTAACATTTTCGATGTGTTACGACTCGTGGCTCTACCCTTCATTCGATCCCTGCGAAACCCTACAGTTCAGCAGGATAATGCACGACCGCATGTTGCAGATCCTGTACGGGCCTTTCTGGGTACAGAAAATGTTCAACTGCTGCCCTGGCCAGCACATTCTCCAGATCTCTCACCAACTGAAGACGTCTGGTCAATGGTGGCTGAGCAACTGACTCGTCACAATACGCCAGTCACTACTCTTGATGAACTGTGGTATCGTGTTGAAGTTGCATGGGCAGCTGTACCTGTAAACGCCATCCAAGCTCTGTTTGACTCAATGCCCTGGCGTATCAAGGCCACCAGAGGTGGTTATTCTGGGTACTGATTTCTCAGGATCTATGCACCCAAATAGCGTGAAAATGTAATCGCATGTCAGTTCTAGTATAATATATTTGTCCAATGAATACCCGTTTATCATCTGCATTTCTTCTTGGTGTAGCAGTTTTAATGGCTAGTAGTGTATATGCATCATATTATGTGAAAGTCTCTGTGAGTGCAGCTCTTAAGTGGGCGCAACATCGCCAGGCCGCCTAGTGAGCCTGCGCATCAGAAAGTACGGGACCTGCTGCAACGGCAGGTGTTGCGGAGCCTTCCTATCAACAGGGAGCCAATGGTGTGGCGGGCGGTCAAGGCTGTTTCCACACCAGAGGTGGATAGAGGCTGGTTTTCCCCCCAACTCCGGAGTGTCTGCCGGCGCAGGCAGCGTGGCGCGGCAGGGCATCGGCCTGGTCGCTGATCCGGGACAGGCACCGGCGCGCGGCGTTGTGATAGCGAGGCGCAGAAGGGAGTCGCTCGCACACACACAAGCGAGATTTGGGCAGTGCCCGAGGCACGACCAAAAAACATTAATACAGTCTGACGACGGCATGTCTCCTGGTCTATTGAGACGTTACCATCTCAGGAAGATGGTTTCGCTGAGTTTCACGGTACGGGGCGTGACCATGTGACAAGTACAGAGCTGTGCACCTGACCACTACCAAACAGCAGCTGAAGTGGACGTTCCCTGCTTTCTGAGCGAAGGCACGAAGAAGAGCTTATCAGTGCCTTTCTCGCGCGGGAATGTCCTGGAGGAGGAGGAGATCAGCGTTTAACTTCCCGTCGACAACGAGATCTTTAGAGACGCAGCACCAGCTCAGATTATGGAAGGATGGGGAAGGAAACCGGCCGTGCCCTTTCAGAGGAACCATCCTGGCATTTACCTGAAGCGGTTTAGGGAAATCACGGAATGTCCTGACGAACATTGCATGGCTCTACCAACTGAGCTGTTCGCAAGCGATGATGACGATGGTTTGAAGACTGAAGTGACGAACCCTGACGTTCAGAAGAAATGTAGTCGTGGTCGACGTTCCTTGCTTGCCGAGGGCGACGCTATCACAAGAGCCATTTTTTGCCTCCCTCGGGCAGGAACCTCAAACAGCCACAGTGCGCTAAGGTGTCCTAACGGAAGAATTGACACCGGCCACGACGAAGTACTTCCGCCTAGTAGGCGTGGCGCATGGACAGTGATGCGTGCTGACAGCTATGCTGGCGGGAGGCGCTCCACCAATGAGGTCCTCCATTCTGTGGGAAGACGGCGTGCGCTCTAGTGGATTCGGGGGCTGTGTGACCGCACGGTCAGTGAAGTGCGAGTGTCTTTTTTTTGCGTTGCTCGCCACATAGTATGGATGTGTAATTGTCTTGAGATTATCTATGGAGGCGCGTTTGTCTTTAGTGCGTTACGGCGCGATAAAGTGCGAACGAAATTTGCGACCTCATGCTTACAAACCACCGACGTAATATTCTCCTGTCTAGCCGTACACTACGAGTTTAACCTTGTAGCATAGTGTCTTTTTGTAAACCTGTATATCTGTGTACTTTTCATGTATGTTTCTGTGTTAATTGTGATTTTTTGTATATCGTCATAACCGAGCACTCACGACTATAATCTTGTAATATTGTGTTTTTTAAAACCTGTATATTTTGTGTACCTTTTACGTATGTCTTGGTCTCCCTCTGCGATTTTTACCCTCCAGTACTAAATTGGTGATCCCTCGATGTCTCAGAACATGTCCTACCAACCAATCCCTTCTTCTAGTCAAGTTGTACCACAAGCTCCTCTTCTCCCCATTTCTATTCAATACCTCCTCATTAGTTATGTGATCTACCCATCGAATCTTCAGCATTCTTCTGTAGCATCACATTTCAAAAGCTTCTATTCTCTTCTTGTCTAAACTATTTACCGTCCACGTTCCACTTCCATACATGACTGCACTCCATAAAAATACATTCAGAAAGGACTTCCTGACATTTAAATCTATACTCGACGTTAACAAATTTTTCTTCTTCAGAAACGCTTTCCTTGCCATTCCCAGTCTACATTTTATATCCTCTCTACTTCAGCCATCATCAGTTATTTTGCTCCCCAAATACACTCCTGGAAATGGAAAAAAGAACACATTGACACCGGTGTGTCAGACCCACCATACTTGCTCCGGACACTGCGAGAGGGCTGTACAAGCAATGATCACACGCACGGCACAGCGGACACACCAGGAACCGCGGTGTTGGCCGTCGAATGGCGCTAGCTGCGCAGCATTTGTGCACCGCCGCCGTCAGTGTCAGCCAGTTTGCCGTGGCATACGGAGCTCCATCGCAGTCTTTAACACTGGTAGCATGCCGCGACAGCGTGGACGTGAACCGTATGTGTAGTTGACGGACTTTGAGCGAGGGCGTATAGTAGGCATGCGTGAGACTGGGTGGACGTACCGCCGAATTGCTCAACACGTGGGGCGTGAGGTCTCCACAGTACATCGATGTTGTCGCCAGTGGTCGGCGGAAGGTGCACGTGCCCGTCGACCTGGGACCGGACCGCAGCGACGCACGGATGCACGCCAAGACCGTAGGATCCTACGCAGTGCCGTAGGGGACCGCACCGCCACTTCCCAGCAAATTAGGGACACTGTTGCTCCTGGGGTATCGGCGAGGACCATTCGCAACCGTCTCCATGAAGCTGGGCTACGGTCCCGCACACCGTTAGGCCGTCTTCTGCTCACGCCCCAACATCGTGCAGCCCGCCTCCAGTGGTGTCGCGACAGGCGTGAATGGAGGGACGAATGGAGACGTGTCGTCTTCAGCGATGAGAGTCGCTTCTGCCTTGGTGCCAGTGATGGTCGTATGCGTGTTTGGCGCCGTGCAGGTGAGCGCCACAATCAGGACTGCATACGACCGAGGCACACAGGGCCAACACCCGGCATCATGGTGTGGGGAGCGATCTCCTACACTGGCCGTACACCACTGGTGATCGTCGAGGGGACACTGAATAGTGCACGGTACATCCAAACCGTCATCGAACCCATCGTTCTACCATTCCTAGACCGGCAAGGGAACTTGCTGTTCCAACAGGACAATGCACGTCCGCATGTATCCCGTGCCACCCAACGTGCTCTAGAAGGTGTAAGTCAACTACCCTGGCCAGCAAGATCTCCGGATCTGTCCCCCATTGAGCATGTTTGGGACTGGATGAAGCGTCGTCTCACGCGGTCTGCACGTCCAGCACGAACGCTGGTCCAACTGAGGCGCCAGGTGGAAATGGCATGGCAAGCCGTTCCACAGGACTACATCCAGCATCTCTACGATCGTCTCCATGGGAGAATAGCAGCCTGCATTGCTGCGAAAGGTGGATATACACTGTACTAGTGCCGACGTTGTGCATGCTCTGTTGCCTGTGTCTATGTGCCTGTGGTTCTGTCAGTGTGATCATGTGATGTATCTGACCCCAGGAATGTGTCAATAAAGTTTCCCCTTCCTGGGACAATGAATTCACGGTGTTCTTATTTCAATTTCCAGGAGTGTAGCAAAACTCCTTTACTACTTTAAGTGTCTGATTTCCTAATCTAATTCCCTCAGCATCACCCTACTTAATTCGACTACATTCCACAATCCTCGTTTTGCTTTTGTTGATGTTCATCTTATATCCTCCTTTCAAGACACTGTCCATTCTGTTCAACTGCTCATCCAAGCCCTTTGCTGTCTCTGATAGAATTACAATGTCATCGGCGAACCTCAAAGTTGTTATTTCTTGTCCATGGATTTTAATACCTACTTCGAATTTTTCTGTTGTTTCCTTTACTGCTTGCTCAATATACAGATTGAATAACATCGGGGAGAGGCTACAACCCTGTCTCACTCCCTTCCCAACCACTGCCTCCCTTTCATACCCCTCGACTCTTATAACTGCCAGCTGCTTTCTGTACAAATTGTAAATAGCCTTTCTCTCCCTGTATTTTACCCCTGCCTCCTTCAGAATTTGAAAGAGAGTATTCCAATCAACATTGTCAAAAGCTTTCTCTAAGTCTACAAATGCTAGAAACATAGGTTTGCCTTTCCTTAATCTTTCTTCTAAGATAAGTCGTAGGGTCAGTATTGCCTCACGTGTTCCAACATTTCTACGGAATCCAAGCTGATCTTCCCCGAGGTCGGCTTCTATCAGTTTTTCCATTCGTCTGTAAAGAATTCGGGTTAGTATTTTGCAGCTGTGACTTATTAAACTGATAGTTCGGTAATTTTCACATCTGTCAACACCTGCTTTCTTTGGGATTGGAATTATTATATTCTTCTTGAAGTCTGAGGGTATTTCACCTGTTTCATACATCTTGCTCACCAGATGGTAGAGTTTTTTTTTTTATTCATTATTAAACCTACTCCTGCATTACCTCTATTTGATTTTGTATTTGTAACCCTGTATTCACCTGACCAAAAGTCTTGTTCCTCCTGCCACCGAACTTCACTAATTCCCACTATATCTAACTTTAACCTATCCATTTCCCTTTTTAAATTTTCTAACCTACCTGGCCGATTAAGGGATCTGACATTCCACGCTCCGATCCGTAGAACGCCAGTATTCTTTCTCCTGATAACGACATCCTCTTGAGTAGTCCCCGCCCGGAGATCCGAATGGGGGACTATTTTACCTCCGGAATATTTTACCCAAGAGGACGCCATCATCATTTAATCATACAGTAAAGCTGCATGCCCTCGGGAAAAATTACGGCTGTACTTTCCCCTTGCTTCCAGCTGTTCGCAGTACCAGAACAGCAAGACCATTTTGATTAGTGTTACAAGGCCAGATCAGTCAATCATCCAGACTGTTGCTCTTGCAACTACTGAAAAGGCTGTTGCCCTCTTCAGGAACCACACGTTTGTCTGGCCTCTCAACAGATACCCCTCCGTTGTGGTTGCACCTATGGTACGGCTATCTGTATCGTTGAGGCACGCAAGCCTCCCCACCAACGGCAAGTTCCATGGTTCATGGGGGAGGAATGCAAGGCTTTTGAGGACTTTCCGATTGATTTCTAATGCAGACTTGACTTTGATCCGTAAGAAGAACGTAGCACAAAGGTGTTGTATATGTTGAAGTGTCCTCGGTTCAGTGTGAATGTTTATGTGCCCGCAACTGCGTGCGTGTGCATTCTAATCTTTTCCGAATCTTGGTAATTCTTGCTTCTTTGTGAATTTTCTTTGTCTCATTACGGTATGTCCGGTGGAAAAAATCCACATGGGTTAATATTAGAGTTTGTTGGCCCTCTGCCATTATCATTTGTCTACTCAAATGTGTCCTCTGTAAAATGTCAATTGTTCGCGACTGCATGATTTGATGTTACTAAAATATGGCCACGGTACGTAGAAATTGTGTCTCCGCGAGCCATGTGGGTACGCAAGTCTGTTGTGAAACGTATAGCGTTTCACAAGCAATTGTACTTAGTTACCAGGCAACAGTAGTTCTATAGATGCATTACATCAGTGTTTTAAGGAATAAATTATTTTGCTCCAATCTTATCCAGTGTACCGATGTCACGTCTCCGTTAACTACGCTATTTACCTTGTAGCTTTCCTTGTTAGCCCATCCACAGCGTTTCCATGAGCACAGGTCCAATAATCAATGTCCCTTTTTATTTAAAACAAATGCTTTGGAACAGATCTTGTTTTCAGGAAGGTTCTGCAAGCTGCACTTATGCACCGTGTTCACGCATTACTTTATTCGATATTTGATTCACATGAACAATGCCTGGATCATATTAATAAATACATCCCATTCTTTATCAGTAACTTAACAATGAATGTTCTTTTGTGAGTTTTTCTTATGAATAAATTAAGTAATTCTCAGACTTAGCGCAACTTCTTATTTATCGTGTGGCTAGAGTTACTGGCGACCCAATCTTATACATTGATTTCAATGTCAGATAGCATTTCCTTATGCAAAGTGCGCATGGCTCTTTTAGCCATCAGGATACATTCAAAGTGCGCTTCACACTTCTTATACATAGTGACCTTTTATTCACGCTACTTACAATATTTCTCTTACTGATAAATCGGATATATGTACAGCATTTAACAATCATTTTATGAGCATTGCTGGTGAATTAAATAAAAATTTATTTTCTACAGGAAATCATAAAACTCTCTTGGCAAATGCCTTTCCGACATTTATGTCTGAAATACTCCTCTGTGACACAGACAAGGGGGAGATTGAGTCAATAATTAAATACTGGAGACTAAGGACTGTCATGGATATAATGGAGTGCCTAGCAGAATATTAAAGTACTGTGCTGCACATGTTAGCCCTGTACTTAGCCATATTTGCAATTTTTATTTTAGGAATGGTCAGTTTCCTGAACAATTAAAGTACTCAGTAGTAAAGCCACTTTATAAAAAGGGAGAATGTAGACAATTTTAGACGTATTTCTATGTCATCAGTGTTTGCTAAAGTTACTGAAAAGGATTTATATGTAAGAATAATTGATCATTTTATATCACATAATTTGCCATCAAATATTCAGTTCGGCTTTAGAAGTCGTTTAACAGTTGAAAATGCTATATTCTCTTTTCTCTGTTAGGCACTGGATAGGTTAAACAAAAGGTTGCGAACGCTAGGCATATTCTTTGACTTAACTAAGGCGTTTGATTGCGTTGATCACAAAATATTGCTCTAGAAGTTGGACCATTACGGAATACAGCGAGTAGCTCACAATTGGTTCACCTTTTACTTTAACAACAGACAGCAAAACGTCATTATTCACAGTGCTGAGAATTGCTGTGATGTTGGGTCTGAGTAAGTTAGGGTCAAACAAGGGGGTGCCACAGGGATCACTGTTGGGGCCACTTCTGTTCCTTATTTATATAAATGATATGCCCTTTAGTATTGCAGGTAACTCCAAAATATTTCTGTTTGCTGATGACACTAGCTTGGTAGTAAAGGATGTGTGCAACATTGGCTCGGTTTCGAATAATGCAGTTCATGACGTAAGTTCATGGCATGTAGAAAATAAACTAACGCATAACCACAGTACGACCCAGTTTTTACAGATTCTAACACACAAGTCAAAAAATCCCGACATTTTAATTTCACAGAATGGGCATATGATTAGTAAAACTGAACAGTTGAAATTTCTAGATGTTCAGATAGATAGTAAACTGTCATGGGAAGCCCACGTTCAAGATCTTGTTCAAAGACTTAATGCTGCCATCTTAACTATTCGAACAGTATCTGAAGTAAGTGATTGTTCGCCACGAAAATCGGTCTACATTGCTTATTTTCATTCGCTTATGTTGTATGGTATTATATTTTGGGGTAACAAGTGGTCTCTCAATATATATATTCTTCACTGTCGTTTCTTGTTAACAGTATTAGCTTATTCCCAAGAATAAGCAGCTTTCACTCATTTAATACTCGGCAGAAATTAAATCTGCATTTGTATCGGACTTCCTTAACTGTTGTGCAGAAAGGTGTGCAGTATAATGTTGCATCCATTTTCAATAAGCTACAACAAGAATTCAAATATCTTAGCAGTAATCCACGCGCTCTCAAATCGAAACTGAAGATTTTCCTCATGGGTGACTCCTTCTATGCTGCTCAGGAATTCCTAGAAAAATTAAACTGATTCTTATGTTATATTGTTGATTGCATTTACTTAAACTTATGGATTGACTTTTTTGGGTTCATAAACATTTTATTTTTATCTGTTATTACTTTTATGTTGTAATTTCATGTAATGATACGTTCCACGACCTTGGAGATTTGCTCCTCAATTTGGTCCCACGGAACCTGACATGTAAATAAAAATAAATAAATAAAAAAGACTTCATCTCCAAAGATGTACGCAGATTACCTGGGAGACGGAAGTACAGTATGCCGATGATACTGCATCTCCTTCTGTATGACCAGCAGAGTTACAACTGTCAGTCACCTGCTTTAAAACTGCATGTGATCGCTGTGGTCTTTCCAAAAATGCAGGAAAAACGAAGGTACTCGCACAACGTGCCCCAGGATTAACTCTCCCAGAGTTCAATATCTTCGTCCTAGACACAGCACTGGAGCAGGTTGGGCACGTTTTATATCTCAGAAGCATCTTATCTAAACGGTGTACCTGCGGACAAGATGTTGATAAAAGAATTGGGGCTGCCCATGCAGCATTTGGACGGTTGATACACGGATTCTTCATGAATAAAGACCTAAAGCAGCACACCAAACCCATAGAGTACAGAGCCGTTGTTATTTCTACGCTCCTCTATGGCTGTGAAACTTGGACACTCTATCGCCGTGATATCAAGACAGTTGAACGCTTCCACCAACAAAAAGTCAGATACATCTTGAACATTAAGTGGGAGGACCATGTGACCCGCACTGCGGTCCTCCAGAAAGTGCATCTAAGCCGCACTGAGGCAACCACCATCACTCATCGACTGAGACGGTTAGGCATGCTATGTTCATCGCATGAACGATACAAGACTTCCCTGTCAAATTCTTTGTAGTGAACACTGCTCCGGCAGCAGACCGCATGGAGACCCTCTCAAGCGCTCTGAGGACAAGATAAAAACACATTGTGAAGACGACTGGCATAAACATACAAACGTGGCAAGAAAGTGCTGTAAACCGCTTACTGTGGAGGAACACTACATTCTCCGCAGTCAGCCTGTTTGAAGGAGATCGCTGCAGGCACGATGAGGCCAAGCGACAAACAAAAAGGCTCCGTAAGTTACAATACCGCCCTCCTCCAACCATTCAGTGCGATGTATGTGGACGCATGTTTTGTGCCAGGATTGGCCACCAGAAACACATCCATAAGTTGAACTTTAATGCTCATAATATGCAAGAATATGCTGTGCATATTCGAAATCGAGTTGCAGGGGACGAATTTGCTTATCATTCCATTGGGAAATATCAGAAGACTTTCAGTACTGCTCAACTTCAATCGGTCAGTAAATACTGGTATGCGCTGAGAGGATACTGAAGTTCATCTGAGACTTAAATATACTACAGAAAGTAAGCAAGGAAGACGTTTCGTCGACGCCAATGTTATTAGACATGGAACAGAAGATCGGCAAGGTTGAGGAACTCAGGCGTGCCCGTGTCAAATGAACAACGCTTATCTTTTTCTTAAAGCAATACATCTAAATCAAGACTGCCAGACAGTGATTTTGGCCCTGCTTCTCCCGAATCCGTGGCTATTTTCTTCAGCACTGCGGCCCTTCGATCAATATAATAAACAGCAGATGCGCCTAAAAGTTACTGGGCTGAGGAAAGTTTGTTCACCGTCCGGTTTAGTGCAGCTACGCATGTCTAGTATGTTTTTAGTTTGCAAGCCATCGCTTGCTTTAATCATAAGTATATGTCCGAGTGATGCTAAATGTTATTATTTTTACATAAAGAAAAGTATTATTTTCTCAATAAGCTTCAAATCGTGAGCTACACCCTTAATTTCTATCTGTGAATTACTGAATTTACTCACGACAATTTTCTTGCCTATGCCTCTCGTCACTTTGAGAACTCAAATTAATAATCAGATTAATTAATTTAATATGATTGAACCTTAAATTGCACGTGTGCCAATGTACTACCACAATACAAAAACAGTGAATAGTTCAGGAAGTATGAACGAAAACAGTGGCGCATTTCAGTTTACAAAATAATGACAAGTCGTATTAATTTTTTGTAACTACAATTAGCTGATAAAGCTAACATAAAAATGACAAACACAAATCAGAAAAGGAATGGTATTTGATTGGCAAATCATTCGTTGGGGTAGATGCTATACAAATTCTCCCCTGCATGAATCCCTTTCACAGTGCAATCTGACTTTGTTTACATGAATCCACTGTAAGGCCCAACTTTATTCAAAAGGAATCAACTATGACTAAGTATGCTACAAACTGTGCTTCAGCCTTGAAACAGAGAGCTGTGAATATCATTTAACAACCCTACGCCAGTGCAGCAGTATTTTACCCTTTCCCCTTGATTCAGTCCGCAGCAGAGAAGAGCTGAGGCAGCTATAAATGTTCCGACGCACCCACAAAAATTTGCAACCTACGTGGTCGGGCGTCCTGATTATCAGAACGCGGGAAACTCCCCTGTCAGAGCCTTGAAATCCCGGCAGATTCAGTGTGAGGTGCACCTGATCGCTGGTCTAGCCAGACCAAGTTGACTCACAGGCTTGACAGTGTGTTCTGGGATAGTGAAACGTCAGACTGAGTAAGTTCGCCCTTGTGACACATGATTTGTCTGAGATGATGTGTAGTTCCACTGTCAGTGCAGCTGGAAACTGCCACTGGCTCTTAGTCCACCACAAGATAAAGATCACAAGTGTGAGCCACTATGGAAAGACCCGCAGTTCTCCACCAGGGGAGGATCAGAAGACTAAAAAGCAAAGAAACACAACCACTTTCCAGCAAGCCTTGCTAAAGGAGCCGAATTAGCAAACACGAAACTGCCTCCACATTGTACAAACCAAGCAGCCACTGTTCGCCTAGTAGTCAATGCAGACACAGCAACACGGTTCCCACGCTGGGGGAGCAAGCCTCAACCATGTGTATCCTGAGAGGATCCAATCAGCGACCCCAAATCTCTCTAGTCTGAAAGAAGAAGATTTTAGACTAGGGAGGCGTCGTTCTCACGATAAGCATGGCAATGTTTTGCCAGAAACAGCTACCTAGATGAAACCACAGTCTCTCACTTACATAGAAATCTAATCTTTCCAGGCTGACCATTTGCAATTTCTGAAACAAGGCTATTAAACTTCCCAGGCAGTTGTGCCCATGAAATATATGTTTTTGCCGCTCGCTACAGGAACCTGGTCACTTCCTGTCCACTAAACACATATACAAGCTGCTCTATCCGTATCGTTCCAGCTTCCAACATTAGAATGCATTGGGCTTTATGACCTTACCACCGTTAGCGCTAAAGCTCAATTTACGGTAGGCTCTTTTAAATAGATTCCTCCACCCACTTTCCTCCAACTGGCTGCTTCGCAACAGACTGCCGCCTAGCCCAGGCTTCCCAGAATCACTGACACAGCCAGGTCGCTGCACTAAGCATTTATGGCCCCGATTCATCTCTCTCCCTGTTCTCCATCGTCTCCACTACAGCCCCTGGGGTACAAGTTCTCTACAGGCTAGACATGCAGTTATAATATCATTCTGCCCACAATTTCCTCATATAAAAATGTCATAAACCACACAAACCATATGTAGTACAGTGGAACACTGAAATCATGACCTAAAATATGAATGTTAATCTGACTGACAATGTTATTAAAGCAAGGGAGTGGAGTGCCATCTGTCACTACCTCCCTGTTACCCAACAGTTTCTGGATGGGCAGTGACACATTTCAAAAAACAGTTTAGTGTGACATGTACCAGAAGAAATTATGACACTTTCACTGAGTCTTCAATGATGACAGCTTTACCAATAAAAAGCAAAAAACACTTCACCCTGTCTTGACCTCATTCAAGCAGGGGATGGCGAGGGGGGGATGGACGGGTCGCCTTAGCTGAAAGCTGCCGATGTGGTCACATGGTGATGTCACGTCGGTGGCCGCTCGTCTGGGGTGATCATCCTGCTGTGATGCCATGTTGGCAGTTGTGCCTCAGTTGTGCTACAACGCACAATCCCTGCCAGTCATATTGCGATATGTAATGTCTGCCCAGCCACGTCCAGCCATGGTCTGCTTCTCGCTTGTCGTTTGTCCTCTGCAGAATCCTTAGTGCATATTTTAGTGCTGTGTTTTTATATGAATACTTCCAAAAACAAATACATAGAAAATCAAAACAAAAACATGAATTGCTTGTAGCTGAATTTCACAATATGATTAACGTAAAAAAGTGCCTTGCAGCTTTTTTTCATTTAGTCAGTGCTACTGCAAAAGATCTTCAGAAAAAAATCGCACTATCATCGATAATTAATCGCTTATCTAAAACACGTAAACTAATCATTTTCTAGTGGTGAAGATGTGTTACTCTAGTGTATGTCAGTGTTTTGTTAGTTTCCGAACCCCACTCATGCACCCTATTGGGCTAAGCCAGCACACATATACTTCAAGCACTCTCACATCATCCAACACTTACTTCAAATTTTATTCTATCCATTACCAAGTCTAGCTACATCTAACTTTTCTGCTTTACGCTAAACTGGACTTTATACTGCTCCTGATGCCAACGTATTGTACGGTGGCGCTGATCCAGATGTCTCGAGCAGAATCTGGGCCGATATAACTCACTACCATCTTACACTTCTTACTGTGCTGTTAGGGTAAATCAGATATCGACAGGAATTGACCTATCCCTCTGAAACTGGCCAATGTTTCTCAAAAATCTACATACTGATATGATCAAATAACAGCTGTCATACAAACATCAAATACCAGATTTTTATAATTTGTAGTGCATAAGGATTTGTGACTATCTTCCGTTTTTTATCTGGTCCCAATCGACATATCTCTCCTATTCAACGTACTACCGTGACTCGCACTACAAGTGCACACGCCACGCTATACACAACGTAGTCGCTTACAGTGGAAATGGCAAGCACCATCACACTACTGGCGATAATCCATAAGCTATAAAAATGGTTCAAATGGCTCTGAGCACTGTGGGACTTAACATCTGAGGTCATCAGTCCCCTAGAACTTAGAACTAGTTAAACCTAACTAACCTAAGGACATCACACACGTCCATGCCCAAGGCAGGATTCGAACCTGCGACCGTAGCGGTCGCCCGGTTCCAGACTGAAGCGCTTAGAACCGCTCGGCCACTTCGACCGGCATAAGCTATAACCAAAGTCGAAACAGTACCACCAGTGGAAAATATCGCACCATTGGCGAAACCACCAATGTGAACACATCACTCCACTAGCGATAACCTTAATCGAACCACAGCGAGAAGAAAAACCATACCCAAACACGCCTCTGGAGTGGAAAACCCAAGTCCATCTGGCAAGATACCCCCATCGGTATAAGTGGCTCGATCGATATCTCTCCAAGAACCAATATCGGATCGCAATTGTGTCTCTAACGCTTGTGCAATTATTTTTGAACAAAAAATGCAAGATTCACATTGATTCAACACATACATTTGCTGTGGTGTGACAAGCTACTAATACAGCAACGCTCAAGTGTTAAACTGAGCACTTTTATCATAAACACAAGAGGTGTCGGGCGAGAATACGGCACTTTCCTATCCACGAAATAAATTTCTTTCTGTGAAACATGAGAGGATACCTGTACGTCTCAAATCTGCAGTAAATTATGTACAGAAAACTACAAACGCCAAATTCATTGATCAAGTGTTACAGGAGAAGATCTTAGCCTCTAATTATAATAACAAATCATCCAAAAAGTGTGGCAGTTTCACGTAGCAGTGTTACATTATCTCACCATTACTACACAGTTGGTCCAGGTATCGGTTTTTGTTGACAAGCGTCTCTAAAAACTTTACCGGATTGCGGTACCCCATTGCTTCGTAACTATTCCGTAACGTAATCTCCTGTTTTGATCCTTCCATGGGTGTCCTGTGACCAGCACTTTTTAGGAAAGCCTCTCTGAATTCGCGGTAGCTGCGGCAGTTTGCTGTAACGCTATGCATGTGCTCTGCTATTGAACCTTCTAGGTACACTAGTGGCCATGACTCGGGTAGTCATCATACTGAGCAATCCATGATTTGGAGTGTAATGAATTGCTACATTGATTGCTATTTTAAAATGTGCTACTCGAACTGAAAAATAAAAATGTATGGAAAATTTTCGTGATAGTATATTACAAAGATATTATTGGTGATAGTAGCAATTCTATGCCACTTCTTTTTATATATTCTTGGGATAGTTGTGTACTGGATGCTCCCTGCATCTACGTATCTTTGCATAATAAAAATTATGTGACACCCATTATTTACAAAAACTGTTAGTATTGTGTATATCTTACCACAAATTTCAAACATCCTTTTTGCATGAAACTTGTCCCATATCCACAATGCTGTACAACAGGTACTGGGAAATGTACTCTGGCTGTAACTAGTTGTACAATTAAAAATAAATTATTCAGCTGCTTCACATGTTAAAATACGTCATTTCTACAATTTATCAAAGCTGTGAAAGCACAACCAACAAAAGCTATTCTAAAATCACAGTGCTCCTTCAAATACAAACGTATCACACCTACTCTGCATGTTATGGTGTGTACTAAGCATCTTATGGTGTGCATCACGAGAACGTTGAGAGATAATATCTCTGTGTACTTGGATAGTTGCATATTAATATTAGATTAGATTAGATTAGTACTTGTTCCATAGATCATGAATACGACACTTTGTAATGATGTGGAACGTGTCGGGTTAATAAAAGGTGCCTAAACAAGATATTACATTAGACAAAATCTTGCATGACACTTAATATTTTTAATTTTTTTTGGTGGGGGTGGGGAAATTACCCACTTACTATATAAAGAAAGTCATCTAATGAATAGAAGGAGTTGCCATTCAGAAATTCTTTTAATTTCCTTTTAAATGCTATATGGCTATCTGTCAGACTTTTGATGCTATTAGGTAAGTGACCAAAAACTTTTGTGGCAGCATAATTTACCCTCTTCTGAGACAAAGGTAAATTTAACATTGAGTAGTGAAGATCATACTTTCTCCTAGTGTTGTAGCCATGTACACTGCTATTACTTTTGAATTCGTTCGGATTGTTAATAACAAATTTCATAAGTGAATATATATATATTGTGAGGCTACAGTTAAGACCCTAGCCCTTTAAATAAGTGCCTGTAGGATGATCTTGGCTGAGCTCCAGCAATTATTCTCATTACACGCTTTTGTACAATGAACACTCTTTTACTCAATGAGTTAACCCAGAATATGATGCCATACGAAAGCAGAGAGTGAAAATAGGTGTGGTAAGCTAATTTACTGAGATGTATATCGCCAAAATTTGCAATAACCCTAACAGCATAAGTAGCTGAACTCAAACGTTTCAACAGATCAGTGCGTTTTTATCCAGTTCAACCTCTCATCAATACATACATCTAGAAATTTTGAATATTCTACCTTAGCTACCGATTTATGATCGAAGTCTATATTTATTAATGGTGTCATTCCATTTACTGTGTGGAACTGTATATACTGTGTTTTGTCAAAGTTTAATGAGAGCCCATTTGCAGAGAACCACTTATTAATTTCCTAAAAACATCATTTACAATTTCATCAGTTAATTCTTGTCTGTTGGGTGTGATAGCTATACTTGTATCATCGGCAAAAAGTACGAGCTTCGTATCTCTGTGAATATTGAATGGCAAATCATTAATATATATTAAGAACAGCAGAGGATCCAAGACCGAACCTTGTGGCACCCCATTCTTGATTGTTCCCCAGTTTGAGAAATCACCAGTTTTTTGCATATTATGTGCACTGCCTATTTCAACTTTCTGCACTCTTCCAGTTAGGTATGATTTAAATCATTTGAGCGCTGTCCGATTCATACCACAGTACTTGAGCTTAACTAGAAGTATTTCATGATCTACATAATCAAAAACCTTTGAGAGATCACATAAAATCCCAACAGGTGACTTCCGGTTACTCACAGCATTTAATATTTCATTAGTGAAAGTATATATAGTATTTTCCGTTGAAAAACCTTTCTGGAAACCAAACTGACATTTTGTTAAAACTTTATTTTTACAAAGGTGTGAAGCTACTGTACAATACATTAGTTTTTCAAGAATTTTGGATAAGGCAGTCAGAAGAGAGACTGGGCAGTAGATGTTGACATCAGACGTATCCCCTATTTTATGCAGTGGTTTAACAATGGCATACTTCAGTCTATCTGGGAAAATACCCTGCTTCAGAGAGCTATTACATATGTGGTAACAAGCTTTTATTATCCTGCTGGAAATGCTATAAATTTCATGTGAGCTTTTATTCTTGAGAGAGTTTATTATCTTCCTAATTTCAGAAGGAGAGGTGGGTAAGATTTCAATTGCATCAAATTGTGTGGGTAAGGCCCCTTCCATTAACTGCCTTGCTTCTTCTAATGAACATTTAGATCCTATTTTCTCTACAACATTTAAAAAATGATTATTCAAAATGTTTTCGAATTCCAGCTTGTTGTTTGTCAAGTTTCCATTCGCTTTGATGGTAATGCCGTCATCCTGTACTCTTGGTTGCCCTGTCTCCATTGTAATAATATTCCAAATTTTTTTGATTTTGTTATCAGAGGTATTAATCTCAGACCTGATGCACATGCTTCTAGACTTTTTAATAACCTTTCTTAATGCAGCACAGTAATTTTTATAATATTTGGCTGTTTCTGGGTCATTACTCTTTCTTGTTGTTAGATACAGTTCCCTTTTGTGGTTACAAGATATTTTTATTCCTTTAGTAAGACAAGGTTTTTTGCATGGTTTCTTATAATTATATTTAACTACTTTCTTCGGGAAACAGTTTTCAAATTTTCTTACAAGTGTATCATGAAATAAGTTATATTTTAAATTAGCAACAGGTTCCGTGTACACCTCATCTCAGTCTAACTGCTGAAGATTTTCCCTGAAATTTCTAATTGTTGAGTCATTAATTGAATGCACAACTTTGGAGGGTAGTTTTGGATTACTGAATGGAGCTACGTCATATACTGCAACTAGCTGAACACCATGATCAGAAAGGCCATTCTCAACAGGACAAGAATTTATGTTTTTAAACTTATTTTGGTCTATAAAAGTATTATCTATCAAGGTGCTGCTTTCCTTTACTACCCGAGTAGGAACATTGATGACAGATGTCCAAATGAAAGAATTGAGGAAGACTTCCAGGTCATTCTTCCTATTACACTCTTTCAGTTAATCAACATTGAAGTCCCCACAAATAATAATTTGCTTTCCCCTATCTGACAGATAGCACAACAAGGCAACCACGTTTTCGAGGAATAAATGAAAGTTTCCTGAAGGGGATCTATATACTGTTATAATTATAAAAGAGCCCCCCTTCAGTTTATGTTGACAGGCACATGCTTCTATGTGTTGCTCTAGACAAAACTTTTTTTGTATCTAAGCTTTTGACACAGTGATAACTTTTGACATATATGGCAACTGCTTCTCTCACCTTATTCTCTCTAATCATATATGCAGCTAGTTTATAACCACTGATATTTACCTTTTCAATATCAGACACAATGTGATGCTCAGACAGGCATAGTATATCTATTACATTATCAGATTCAATGTCGTCTAAACAAACCAGGAGCTCATCTACTTTATTCTTCATCCCAGAATATTTTGGCGAAAAATGGTAATATTATTTTTTACTTTACTTTTGTGAGAATCTACTTTTTTCTTTAATCCACCAATATTTTGGTTAAATATGCTAACATTATTATTTACGCTACTGTTGTGAGAATCTTGTGAGTTTTGCACCTCATTAGCACCTGCCTGCCTGAACTTCTCATTGGACACTGATATTAGGTACATCCATGAGTACTAGTATCCCCCCTTATGGATTTCGCTAACAATCCTGCCAGTTTACCCTTCCCTTTCCTATTGAGGTGTAGGCCATGCCTTGTGAAAGTAATTCTGACTTATGTTTTCATGATCAACCACCGAACTGATTTAGATGATATCCAGTATGGAGATAGTTTGAACCCTGAGGAATACAAACGCTACTTTGTAAGGGTGCCCATACCTGGGGGCAAGGGGGACCTAGGGTCCACTTAGCTCTCAGGAAGAGGAAAAAACATAGTGTAAGCAGGAGTTTTTCTTTCAAGAAAATTATTTCAAGTTGCAGTACACCTTTTGATGGTATCATATATTATTAAAAATAATTGGTCTTACTTCGCTACTATGTCTATTAATTAACCATTGGTCAGCAGTAATTGATTACCATTTGAAATGTTTCATACCGGCTGTGGTCGCCGCAGTAAAGGAATTTTGCATCGTAATCAGAATAACACAGGCTCTGAAATATTGTAATTGATTATATTGTTACATTCAAATAACTGTTCTAAAACTGTAATTTAACTGAAGTTGTAATTGATTCCTTTGACCTAAAGAAGAGCTTGTAGAAAGTGCATTGTAGCATCAATGTGTACAAAAAAATTTACATGAAACCACATATTTTGTTCATTGTTGAAATATTTAACCTTTACTACAAACATTAGTATTTAATTTTATATTCAATATGGTTCATGCTAATAACACACAATAACTTCTATATTTCTTCTGATATTCCAATTTAGTCCTCTTGTGTTGAAACAAAGCTAAAAAATACTGAAAAAAAGCAATCCATACCTTGCTATATTTTTGCTATCTATGCTTTTATTCCGATATTATCGAAGTATTTGTTGGTACCGATACTAAAGATCCTACATAGTCTCGTGTTGCAATGTCCCTCATACGAGATATGTGTTATATTTTCGGAAGACTCATTGTAAACATTTGAAAACGTCATAAATACCATCTAGAGCTACTGATAAAATTTCTTTACTGATGATAAAAAATTTTCACGTTGAATGCTTCTGGTCCTAGCGCTATATAGGTAAATAAGTGCCTTATGAAGTCTGATTATAAGAAGCAAAATGCCAGAGATAAGCAGTGCAATACGTTCTGTATTACCCAAGTAGCTAGGATGATTGCAGGTACTAGTAGATAGGAACAATGGCAGGAGGGTGTCCACAATGAGGAAATCAAAGAAAAACTGGGAATGAACTCTATAGATGTAGCAGTCAGGGCGAACAGGCTTAGATGGTGGGGTCATGTTACACGCATGGGAGAAGCAAGGTTACCCAAGAGACTAATGGGTTCAGCAGTAGAGGGTAGGAGGAGTCGGGGCAGACCAAGGAGAAGGTGCCTGGATTCGGTTAAGAATGATTTTGAAGTAACAGGTTCAACATCAGAAGAGGCACCAATGTTACCACTGAATAGGGGATCATGGAGGAATTTTATAAGGGGGCTATGCTCCAGACTGAACGCTGAAAGGCATAATCAGTCTTAAATGATGATGATGATGATGTATAACAAGACATGCATTTAATTTCACTATTAATTATTACTGAAATGTAATCTTATATTAAATGTTAAATACATTGGTGTATTTGGACGTTATGTACATGACTGAGCTAGTGTGTGCTTGCAATAGCTACCGTTATCAGATACTAAAAAGAGATTATTCTTGTAATTAGAGCTGGAAATAGCAGCGATCCTCCAACGGTATTTAACAAAAATTAAAAAGCAATATGTACGATCGAGACTGTGATGGTCTGATTTGGTTAACACAAATAATGTGTTCAGTTGGTTACATAAGATAGTATCAGACTCTGAACTAGTGAATCCCTCTGAAGATTTGTAGAACGAGGTCGTCTGTGTGAAAACGTCAGCTGGATTTCAGATTCAATTTCAACTAGTAACTGTTTCTACATAGACTACACAGATAGTAATCGTACCACCTACTCTTACAATTACAACTCGTACTGTGACTCTGTGTTTTTCCTCTTGGTGATCTAGTGTGGGTTGACGAAGTACTGCTTTAACGGAAACAATATCTGTTAATGAAGACTGTAGCTTACATTATCACATATGTAAGAGAATACATCCTGACTAATACAGAGTGTCATAACAACACTCTGAACGTACATTCACGCTACATTTACGTCCCAAGCATGGCGTGGCCCACACAGAAGTGGCACATTTGGCCTTTTTGTTTGCTGTAGTTTCTGAAAGGCAATGTTAGCATCAGCGATAAATTGTGTGGTGCAGAATACGTTGCGTTCATATGTGTAAGGATACTGCAACCTTACATGCTGCGTGGAAATAGAAACTGCAACAAAACAGGAAAAATTTCAAGAGCGCACCGTATAAACATATAAAGGTTTAAGGGCCCTTCACACGATGCCACTGAGACGCGCTTCCCTGCAGCTCTTGAGCCTTCTTCACACGGCGCGACTTGAGAACGGCGCAGCTGTTGCAGCGAGCAGCTTTGACTCTACCGCCACAGCAACGCTGACAGCTACGCCTCTGTGTTTCAGTTTCGTCACGCAGGCTGGGAAATCTGATAACTTCCTTTTGCTCACTGAATAAGAAAGCCAAAATGAGAAAATTTAAAAGAAAATTATCGGTGCAACCTTTTCTAGAAGGAAGAATAGCTATGGGTTTGTTTCGTACTTTGGATTACGACCTTTAACAGGATGATGGCAACTTTTTTTATGTATTTCCGAATGTCGCGGGATCTTTCGACAAATTTTTTTCAGTGGTTCAACCTGATATAAAGTGAACAAAGTTCCAGTATGCGATCTTGCATTCAACTAGGTGAGTAGCTTGGCCTCACGTTAAGGTCAGGACAATTTATACCCACACACAATCAAAAGATATTTTGTTAGAAGTTAACTTTTCAATGTACTATCCAAATTATTCTAAATTTATTTCTGAAGACGTACTTGCATTCTGACAAGCTTAAAAAAAAAACGCTGACTGCTGCAAGTGCATGGTCGTCAATGTCAACTTACTTCCGTCAAGAAAACTACGGCAATTAAGAACTTGCAAGGGCTGAAGGTTTGTGGGCCTTCCACACGGAAAGTCACAATCAGTGTCTTGGATCGAGGGAGTGCACTTCTAAATTAATTCGAAAAAGTAACTAGCACTGCAGATGATGAACAAATTGATGAAATGTATGACGAGATAAAAGAAATTATTCAGGTAGTGAAGGGAGACGAAAATTTAATAGACATGGGTGACTGGAATTCGAGAGTACGAAAAGGGAGAGAAGGAAACATAGTAGGTGAATATGGATTGGGGATAAGAAATGAAAGAGCAAGCTGCCTGGTAGAGTTTTGCACAGAGTATAACTTAATCATAGCTAACACTTGGTTCAAGAATCATGAAAGAAGGTTGTACGCATGGAAGAAGCCTGGAGATACTGGAAGGTATTAGATAGATTATATAATGGTAAGACAGAGATTTAGAAACCAGGTTTTAAATTGTAAGACATTTCCAGGGGCAGATGTGGACTCTGACCACAATCTATTGGTTATCAACTGTAGATTAAAACTGAAGAAACTGCAAAAAGGTGGGAATTTAAGGAGATGGGACCTGGATAAACTGAAAGAACCAGAGGTTGTACAGAGTTTCAGGGAGAGCATAAGGGAACAATTGACAGGAATGGGGGAAAGAAGTACAGTAGAAGAAGAATGGGTAGCTCTGAGGGATGAAGTAGTGAAGGTAGCCGACGATCAAGTAGGTAAAAAGAAAAGGGGTGGTAGAAATCCTTGGGTAACAGAAGAAATACTGAATTTAATTGATGAAAGGGGAAAACATAAAAATGCAGTAAATGAATACAAACGTCTCAAAAATGAGATCGACAGGAAGTGCAAAATGGCTAAGCAGGGATGGCTAGAGGACAAATGTAAGGATGTAGAGGCTTATCTCACTAGGGGTAAGATAGATACTGCCTACAGGAAAATTAAAGAGACCTTTGGAGAAAAGAGAACCACTTGTATGAATATCAAGAGCTCAGATGGAAACACAGTTCTAAGCAAAGACGGGAAAGCAGAAAGGTGGGAGGAGTATATAGAGGGTCTATACAAGGGCGATGTACTTGAGGACAATATTATGGAAATGGAAGAGAATGTAGATGAAGATGAAATGGGAGATACGATACTGCGGGAAGAGTTTGACAGAGCACTGAAAGACCTGAGTCGAAACAAGGCCCCGGGAGTAGATAACATTCCATTAGAACTACTGACGACCTTGGGAGAGCCAGTCCTGACAAAACTCTACCATCTGGTGAGCAAGATGTATGAGACAGGCGAAATACCCTCAGACTTCAAGAAGAATATAATAATTCCAATCCCAAAGAAAGCAGGTGTTGACAGATGCGAAAATTACCGAACTATCAGTTTAATAAGTCACAGCTGGAAAAAACTAACACGAATTCTTTACAGACGAATGGAAAAACTGGTAGAAGCCGACCTTGGGGAAGATCAGTTTGGATTCCGTAGAAATATTGGAACACGTGAGGTAATACTGACCTTACGACTTATCTTAGAACAAAGATTAAGGAAAGGCAAACCTACGTTTCTAGCATTTGTAGACTTAGAGAAAGCTTTTGACAATGTTTACTGGAATACTCTCTTTCAAATTCTAAAGGTGCCAGGGGTAAAATACAGGGAGCGAAAGGCTATTTACAATTTGTACAGAAACCAGATGGCAGTTATAAGAGTCGAGGGGCATGAAAGGGAAGCAGTGGTTGGGAAGGGAGTGAGACAGGTTTGTAGCCTCTCCCCGATGTTATTCAATCTGTATATTGAGCAAGCAGTGAAGGAAACAAAAGAAAAATTCGTAGTAGGTATTATAATCCATGGAGAAGAAATAAAAACTTTGAAGTTCGCCGATGACGTTGTAATTCTATCAGAGACAGCAAAGGACTTGGAAGAGCAGTTGAACAGAATGGACATTGTCTTGAAAGGGAGGATATAAGATGAACATCAACAAAAGCAAAACGAGGATTGTGGAATGTAGTCGAATTAAGTAGGGTGATGCTGAGGGAATTAGATGAGGAAATGAGACACTTAAAGTAGTAAAGGAGTTTTGCTATTTGGGGAGCAAAATAACTGATGATGGTAGAAGTAGAGAGGATATAAAATGTAGACTGGCAATGGCAAGGAAAGCGTTTCTGAACAAGAGAAATTTGTTAACATCGAGTATAGATTTAAGTGTCAGGAAGTCGTTTCTGAAAGTATTTGTATGTAGTGTAGCCATGTATGGAAGTGAAACATGGACGATAAATAGTTTGCACAAGAAGAGAATAGAAGCTTTTGAAATGTGGTGCTACAGAAGAATGCTGAAGATTAGATGGGTAGATCACATAAGTAATGATGAAGTATTGAATAGAATTGGGGAGGAGTTTGTGGCATAACTTGACAAAAAGAAGGGACCGGTTAGTAGGACATGTTCTGAGGCATCAAGGGATCACAAATTTAGCATTGGAGGGCAGCGTGGAGAGTAAAAATCGTAGAGGGAGACCAAGAGATGAATACACTAAGCAGATTCAGAAGGATGTAGGTTGCAGTAAGTACAGGGAGATGAAGAAGCTTGCACAGGATAGGGTAGCACGGAGAGCTGCATCAAACAAGTCTCAGGACTGAAGACCACAAAAACAACATTTGAAAAGAAATTTCGCTGCGGGAAAACCAAGTGCGAGGCAATTGTAAAGAGTGTGGTTGCGCTGTATTCTTCAGGCAGCCTGAAGACAGAACTTAATAATGAGTATATGTATAGCTGTTTCAAACCATAAAGACGTCAAAATAGTTGCAACGCTAGTGTGGTACTATCATATTACAACTGGAATTGACGTCAAAATATTAGATATCCTGAATTCAGCTGGAGAAACTGCAGTCATTCTTTAATGGACGTTCTTCAAAAACACGATCTTGAAGAGAAAGTGATTGTTATTTGTGGTGATGCTGGCAATACAAATTATATTCGCTCAAAGCAAGCAGTTGTGTCAGAGCTCTGATTATAGGAAGCAAAATGCCAGAGATAAGCAGTGCAATACTTTTCGTCTACCGTCTCTGTGGAGCTAGACGATACACTTAACGTACTTTAGTCATTCTTGCGAGCAAGTGCATCGCCACCGCACTTCTGCAATGCTAACGGAACATTGCTTGGTGCAACGGCCTTCAGACGACGCCACTCGTTGGCGCTGCTAACCGGCCCAGTAGCGGGTATTTTCTTTTCTAACGCCGCATGTTAACCGTCTACTCGTGACGTATTGGGATCGCTGCTCACTGTTGTTTGATAGTAAGGTCGTGTAGGCCACGCTGTTGGTTGGAGACGGAAGTCAGTACAGAACAATTCGTCTGTGATGTTGTAAAGCATCCATCAGTATCGAACATGACAAATCTTAAGGCTGTAAATTCAACTAAATACTTATGGATTACAATTACGAATAACGTAAACTCGATCACATAGATAATGATGTGGGCAGAGCAAACCAAAGACTGCGATTCATTGGCAGAACACTTTAGAAAGTGCAGCAGAGGAATATTCAACTGAAGTTCAGAAAAAAAAAATGGTTCAAATGGCTCTGAGCACTATGGGACTCAACTTCTGAGGTCATTAGTCCCCTAGAACTTAGAACTAGTTAAACCTAACTAACCTAAGGACATCACAAACATCCATGCCCGAGGCAGGATTCGAACCTGCGACCGTAGCGGTCTTGCGGTTCCAGACTGCAGCGCCTTTAACCGCACGGCCACTTCGGCCGGCTGAGTTCAGAAAATTAAGGCGTGGGAGACAGTTTTCACTGAATATTGGAGGCAAAAATGCTTCAGAGAAGAAGATAATTGGTTAGTATCACATTTCGTCCCTCTTGGTTTGGATTTGTAGCATTTCATGTAAACCACAAGAAGTCAAAATTCCATAAAATCTGTATCCGTCTCAGTCATGTACAAAACTGTGCAACATGGAGCTTATCTTCAACAAGTTCTGGAGACACATTCAAAGGTCGCTCAATAATTCTGCACACACGGCCAGCAACAATATGTCGAAGAAGTTTTCTTCTTGCGATAATGCGACCCACAGCCAGCAGGCTTGATGAGGCTTCGGGGACTTTCCGACCGTGCCGTTGCCGACACTTTCGTAGGTGTTGCAGATAAGGTGGCACTTCCGACCAACCAGTTTTGCATCGTGATACTATATTTGACCAGAATCTGCCCCACTGTTGCGGCATCCTTTGACGGTCGGAGAAGCCACAGCTAAAATAGTTATGATAAGAAACACCACCTTGACGTCACGGGTCGCGAAATTCACTATCGGAAAGTCCAGGGCAACCTTGGTAACACGTATATGTTTCCGTATATGCCATATGGGAAAATTACCTGCCTTTTTGATAAACCGTTAACTTTTCTAGAAATTGTGGCACCCAGGATTCGCTTTTAAATTTTTGGTTTTTGATTTTGTTATTCGTTATTGCCGCCTTCACACACAGTCGCCGAGAACCGCTTCTATGCCGCGCACCGACCCTTACTTCATACGTCGCTGCACGGCGCGGCGCTACTGGAAAGACAAATCACCGCTTTGGTCTGCCCCTGTTGCAGCGCAGCCGTGTTTCCGCTCCATCGTGGAGGCTGATGAGTAGGATGCCAGCTCTGTATTACTGCTCTTGCCGAATAAGAAGGTGAAAAAGACGTATTTTAAAAGTAAACACTGGTTGTCACTGTTTCTCGAACGAAAAGTTGTTAATTTAAAAGTAAAGCCTGGGTGCCACTGTGTCTCGAAGGAAAAGTTGTTAAAGATGTACTAAAAAAAGGCAAACAAATGCACCCAGCAGTATGGCGGCTACAAATGGTAAACATATATTTGTCATAAAGGCAACTGACTGTGCGTAGTTTTATTAAAACAACAAAAACATTTTCCCCATACTGTTTCTGGCTATGTGTGATTCTCACCACAGACTTTTGTTTATTGATAATGGAGCAAATAGATGATCGCCAGGTTGGTTTCAAGAATTGACAATGGAACTAAATTTCCTCAAAACAGACAGTTGTATGAAGGATGTAATTACTTTTGTGTGTGGAGATGAGCGTATGGCATCGTTGGCCGGGAGGCCCCGTGCGGGGGAGTTCGGCCGCCGTATTGTAAGTTCTTTGTAGTTGACGCCACTTCAGCTACTTGCGGGTCAATGATGATGAAAATGATGATGAAGCACACACAACACCCAGTCCCCTGCCGGGAATCCAACCCGGGCCCCCTGCGTGATACGCGGGAACGCTGCCGCTAAGCTACGGAGGCGGACTTTCCCCTTGTAATCATTATGTGATTAATGTCTCAGCATGTCACCTTACTGCGTTAACACGGAAAATTTCTTTTTAAAGAGTTTTCAGGTACAGTCTGTAGTGCTAGAAGACATTGTTGAATGTATTTTTGGAATTTTTGCTAAAGAGTGCTGAGCTTTTGCTCGGCCTTTGAATGTATCTCCAGAATTTGCTGAGAATATTGTAAAAACTTACTGCGTGTTGCACAGTTATGTTAGTGATCGATACAGATACAGATTGGAGGACACTTTGAGTATTTGTGTGTTACATGATAAATCAACAGACCCAATACAAGCGGGAACAAATGTGAGTGACGTTCGCCAATCGTTTATCTCTGTACACTATGACTTTCATTTTCTGCATTTCATTTGAATAGTCCTCTCACTCCATGTTGCATATCGATCAATGTTTTTCAACTTCACATAGGAAAACTTCTTTTGTGACTTCCAACTCTGCCAACAGTATGACCCACATGACCGTACTACCAACTAACAGTGAGCAGCAGTCGCTACAGGTCACGAGCCGACTGTTTACGTGCTTCGTTACCCGCTGCTTGGCCTGCGTTTCCAGATAGGATTTTCTAAATTTCCCCGAAGTAGACAAAAAAAAATTGCCCAACATGATACTATTTTTTCCCCAAATATCTTAAATTATAATTAAAAGGAATAGGTATATTTATCATCAGTATTGGCAGCATTAAGAGGCTGAATTACGTGTCCAAGACCGTAATATTATCTTATATATCAAAGAAATATACTAAACAAAATAAAATCTTTAATTTGTAAATAAAAACAGGTAGCCTGACAAAAAATAAATAAAAAGCGCGGTCTATGGGTACCACACTCACTTTCTTCGTGTTTTATTTATTTATTTTTTTTTTCGTCCAATTGGTTTATCATTAGATGCTACAGAAACTTTAGAAATAGATCAAACAGCTATTTTGCGGCTCGGTGAGTGACAAAAGCACAATTACGCGGGCATAATTTAAAAATTTTTAATCTCTTAAGCATCTACCAATACAAAAAATAAATTTTCTCTGCCGTAAAAATGACAGTACAATGATGTATTGTCATAAAGATATGATGTTACATGGTGCAATGAATGAAATTATGTGTCATGTACGCCTGCTTCAATTATTGTACTAATGCAGACACTGTTTACAATCATTTACATTGGAATAAAACAGAAATAAAGCCAGTATGATCAATTTTTTTATGCCAGAAGTGACATGACATCGACATCATTGTATTATATACATCCTCTGACTTAACTTTGGTAAGCATTTTTGTGCTTTGCTCGAATGTATTACACCATTCATTTTTGAAACTGTACCACGCTCTAATTATGTGATCTGCAGTGTTTGTGTGCATTCTGTTTCTCAATTTGTCTTTTGCCATATTCATTACGAAGAATGCTTTCTCCACATTAGTATTGAAGAATGGCGGGTTCAAAACACCTGTCATCAACTTGCTGATAGCCCAGAATTTTCGCACTCCAGCAGCATCTTCAAGGACCAACACTCCACCCCAAAATATTGAATTACCCTTGTACCATTGCTGGAAGGGAGAACTCGCCTTAGATCCAAAGCGCTGTGAACATTGTCAGCTCCAAGTAATTCTTTAAAATAGGGCACTATAGCCCCCACATCAGGCCGGACTTGGCTAGTAGCCGAGTCAGGTGTGAAACAGGCAATTTTTTCCAAAAGCTTTAGATTTTTTTTATTTCTCCTCTGAATTTCTTGGCATAATTAACAAAGAAATGACACACACGGCTCTTTTGTGACTATTAAATCACTTGCTCGCTATCACCTGTCTCATCACTGTAACTAAATCCTAAACTGATCTACTGAAAATTCATCGCGTAATCCCTGAAATTGCAGCCTGTCAAATCTTGTCTCTTGACATCAATTAATCCTCCTAGGGGACTAAAATTGACAGATAGTTCAGCAGCAAAGTATGTAGCTCTGATAACAGCTTAAGAAGTTCAACATTATCAGACGGAAATATGCGATTAGAATCGGTGATTGCTTTTAGTGAGTGTTTCAAAACTATTAAATATAATTTATCAGGTTCTGGCAATGGCATAAGATGTAACTGATCAGCGTTATAGCATCTATCTTTATCCTTGGCCAATGTAAAGTGAAGCTCTAAAGCATCCCATTGGTCTAAAATTTTAATAATGGCTCCTATGCGAGCCAGCCAGCGCGTCCCTGGCAACTTATCTATTTTGAGCAGTTTCTTTCCGGTCAGTGTTTCATGCAGTAGAGAATATTCAATTTGCCGGTTGGTACTGCAAGAAAACCAGTTGTGAACTTCTCTAATAATGTATTCTAAATGCGAAGGTCATACTTTGCAAGCGTATTCTGCAGCAAGAAGCAACGAGTGTGACACACATTTGACAGTAGTAAGACGGGGCAGAGATTCCTTCAGAATTGAACAGAATGAATTATGCTCTCCTGCCATTACATTAGCTCCGTCCACACCTATACCTATTAACGTACTTAAATAAAGTAGCTAGTTGCTTTTTAAACGCATTAAGTAAAGAGACAGCATCACCATCTTCATTTTCAACAGTCTATAAAACGTCGTTGTTATCTTTTTCGTGTTTTGACAAACGCACAATGATGCACAACTTTTTCTTGGTGTCAGTCGACGTACTCTCATCTATTGCCATCGAATAAGGACTATCGTGAATGTCTTCAAAGAGATCCTAAAGCAAACGGGGTGAAATCACGTTAGTAATCAGCCCTGCACATTTAGTGTGGTGCAACTTCATTCTACTGAGAACAGTAGATGACTTGTCCAAAGCTGGCAACAGATTTTGATGGTCTACTGCTGATACCAAACAATGCGCCGCAATGAATGCCGCCACTTTCATCTCTGCAATTTTTCTTTCTCTAGGTAGTATATTTGCAACAAAAAATGGTTCAAATGGCTCTGAGCGCTATGGGACTCAACTTCTGAGGTCATCAGTCCCCTAGAACTTATAACTAGTTAAACCTAACTAACCTACGGACATCACAAACATCCATGCCCGAGGCAGGATTCGAACCTGCGACCGTAGCGGTCTTGCGGTTCCAGACTGCAGCGCCTTTAACCGCACGGCCACTTCGGCCGGCTGCAACATAAAACATTGTTAATTTTGTGTTGCTCCAACCGACTTGTGAAAATGTGAGGGCCTGTAAATGCTTCCAACAATCTGAATGGCTAGACAAATCTTTTTTATATGCCTGTAGTGTACATTTGCACAATTTGCAAAACGCTTCGGTTCCATCGCCTTTTGACCAAATGAAACACCCTGAAACAAATATCGAAATTGACGTTATAGTAATTACCCAAAAACGGGCAATTTTTATTTAATGGGCGCTACACTTCGTCTTCAGGCCACAAGTGGCCCATCGGGACCATCTGACCGCCGTGTCAACCTCAGGTGAGGATGCGGATAGGAGGGGCGTGTGGTCAGCACACCGCTCTCCCGGTTTTCTTTGACCGGAGCCACTACTATTCGGTCGAGTAGCTCCTCAATTGGCATCACGAGGCTGAGTGCACCCCGAAAAATGGCAACAGCGCATGGCGGCTGGATGGTCACTCATCCAAGCGCCGGCCACGCCCGACAGTGCTTAACTTCGGTGATCTCACGGGAACCGGTGTATCCGCTGCGGCAAGGCCGTTGCCTAATGGGCACTACGGTGTCCCAAAAAAATCGAAGTCGTTTTTGTTGAACGCAATCCTCTTAATTTATTTATACGATGTTGAAAACATTTGGCCGGCCGTGGTGGCCAAGCGGTTAAAGGCGCTACAGTCTGGAACCGCGCGGCCGCTACGGTCGCAGGTTCGAATCCTGCCTCGGGCATGGATGTGTGTGATGTCCTTAGGTTAGTTAGGTTTAAGTAGTTCTAAGTTCTAGGGGACTGATGACCTTAGAAGTTAAGTCCCATAGTGCTCAGAGCCATTTGAACCACTTTTTTTTTGAAAACATTTGTAAATAAAATTTCGTAAACGTAGTACCTCTGCAGCCCGTGCCATCTTGTACTGAAACCTGTCAGTATTTGGTAAGTAAGGCGACCGCGCACTATTGCGTTGACCTGTTTGTAAGCAAAATGGTTCAAATGGCTCTGAGCACTATGGGACTTAACTTCTGAGGTCTGTTCTCAATCAGTGAACAAGTCAGTGGAATTACAGAGTGCCCAGTAGTGCTGGCACCGTAAACTACGCTACATGCTTCCGCGAAAGCAGAATTCATGCACGGAAGTAAAAAATCGCTGAAATGCTGTTCGTTAACGGAACTGAGAAATCTTCATACGTATTGACGTGTTTAATACAGGTTCTAACTGCAGCAATTATGTACACTTATCGCAAGGAAAGGAAAAAGTACTAATTACATTGAACTGCAACAAAGTATCACTGCAGACAACAATGACTACCTCACACAGTTCTGTCAGCTAATGTTGGCTGCAGCCAAAAAGGACTGACTATCCGGCAAAGCCGTCCGACTTTTGCTGACTTTGCCGACTCGAGACTAGGGACTGGTCTGGTATCTAAAAGTTAACACACTGTACCTAATAGTTGTAAAATGAGTATGTTTTAAACTGACGGCGAAAAACATCAAATAAAAGACTCAAAATTGCCCTCTAATGGCAAGTTTTGGCAGTTTTATTTTACGGTATCAGTGAAGAGATTAATTGTCAATGAAACTGTAGATCTCACTCTATGCCTGTCAAATCCTTGCCTAGTTGTGTGAAGTTTGGAGAGTTACGAAAAAAAAGGGGAAGAACCAAAAACATATTTGAGCGGCCCTGACAAGAGTTTGTCAACAACTTAGGTAATTTGTTCAACACTGCACACGCCGATGCGCTTCAATTAATGGAAGCAGGTCGACCTGATCACTTAGCTGGAGTGGATAAAAAATTGGCTAATGTAGAAGAAAGGGCGTGCCCAGAACTACTAAGAAAACGACGCTCTGAATAGTTTTCCGAACCAACTCCTTCGACATCATCTTATAAACCGTTACAAAAGACTCACCGATTTACAAGATGATTTTCCAACTCTGTTCGAGAACATACATCTCGGAACCTGTAAAACAACTATGCAGAAAAATTTTATTACTCCAAAATCAGTAGCAGTAGAAAGGTGTTACTAAGTATGAAAGTTTCAGTGTTTATGCTTGAAGCTACACTAAGGCACTTGATTAAGTGATGAATTTCGTGCAAGTAAATTCTCGACTCAAAGAATTCGTACAGAATGACGGAAAGAGCGTGCGGAAGCCATAAAAGCTAATTTTCAAAACGAGGTACCAGCTGTTGTAACTGTTCACTGGGATGGCAAACTGTTGCCTGCTTTACATGATCGGAAATCAAAAGAAGAAAGTCTTCCAATAGTTTACTTCATACTGCAATTAAGAAAACTTATTGCTGTGCCAAGGCTGGAAAGCTCTTCAGGATGCCAAGAGGCGCAAGATGTTTGTAACGCTGTTGTAGACTGACATGTCGAAGATAAAGTGCAAATTCTTTGTTGTGTTACTACAGTTTCAAAGACGGATCATATAGATTAATCAGTTCCACCTGTATGCTTCTTCGACAAAAATTTAATAGAGATATAGTTTTTTTGCTTGCCTCAATCACGTGTATGAATTGGTATTAAAAAGCGTGTTCGAAGTAAAATGACGACAAATCCTGACTTTCCATTGTTGAAAAAGTTTCGAGATTACAGGAAAAGTACCGATCAAGATTAACATAGCCCTGTAAAGAAAAGCTCGGTTTACACTTGACTGTGTCCGAAATTGACAGTCTGCTTGAGTTTTACCGAACTGAAATGACTAGAGAATTAGTCAGAGATCCAGGTTCAATACACCAAGCTAGATGGAAGACGAGAGCTATTTATCCCGTAAAAATATCATTAGCTTGTGTTCAGTACAAAATTAAAAGCAAGGATAAACCAGCAGCGCTGTTGGAAACTTTTGCCCGTTCATTGTGACATTCTGCGTCAAGCTATGGATTGAATCTATTTTGGCAGTAAAAGCGCCCTACCAAGGACGTTAGGTAGGCTTACGCAAAAAATGATAAAAGCATCTCGAAACAGCTTTACAGAAGAAAGACCAGTATTTATGGTACTTGACTGATAAAAGTTTCTGTCTTTTCACTGTTTGACGATGACGTGGATCAATAAATAAAGCAAAAGGAGGATGAAAATTTAACAAAAGAGAATTTATCAACCCATGGTAAATATTAAATACCATCGAAGGGATAACTTTGAGTTCCATTCTGCTGTAAGTTAAATAAGTAAATATAGAAGTTGTCTCTTTAGTTTTCAGTTTAGACCACTATTTTATTAAGCGAGTTTCTCTTTTTTTATTTTACAAAAATGTACCTACGAATTCTTTCGAGTCAGAGGCAAGTCACTGTTCGATCGTCTTAAAACTGATGACAGTTTTTCTCTACTAATGCTCTACTATGTGGCCAAAAAACGCTTTTTTCAAGAGGCCAGAAAGAAACAGTCAAGTTATTGCAAGACCAATGCTTAATGATAGAAGTTTAGGTGTCGGAATCCGGGAACGCAGTTCTTCAACCATACAATCCCCCCATCAACACATAAAATTACAAGTTTCGATTTTTGAAAACTTTTGAAAAAACGTGCAATGAGTAATCAAAAAAATGGTTCAAATGGCTCTGAGCACTATGGGACTTAACATCTGTGGTCATCAGTCCCCTAGAACTTAGAACTACTTAAACCTAACTAACCTAAGGACATCACACACATCCATGCCCGAGGCAGGATTCGAACCTGCGACCGTAGCAGTCGCGCGGTTCCGGACTGAGCGCCTTAACCGCGAGACCACCGCGGCCGGCAATGAGTAATCGTTTATTAAAGAAGACTATTCTGAAATTCTGCTTACTATCTTTCACACCTACAAAACTGTAAATCACAAATCTCTCTTTATTTCCTCAAGTGAGAAAGAAAAATTTGTATCAGGCATTGCATGGGCTGCTAGCTTCGGCTAGCAATGTTTGAACACACCGTGACCTCGATATGTGTTATGCTTGTAGCTATATCTTGCAGCGATCGATATGAATCTAATACTAAGCATCAGCATATCTATAAAACTAACTAACTATGTGTTATTTGAGCTAAAATATCAAAGATGACGTTAGTAGTATGGTTTCGCAAAATATACTACCCCAATTTCCCCAAAAAAATTCCCCATAGTTTTCGTTTCACCAAAAAAATATTTTTCCCCAAAATGGCAAAAAAAGCACAACATGGAAACACTGAGCTTGGCCGATCATCAGCGCCACCGATTGGAGTCGTGTGGAGACCACTTTTGGAAGCGGTGGCCTAGTTAGCGTTGCCAATTTAGCGGCTTTGTCACTAGATTAAGCAACATATTGATATCAACGGCGACAAAATTTGTGTAGCGACTTTTCTGGCGACTTTTTAAACTGCGTTTCTTCAACCACTACATGCAATTTCTCTTGCGGATATATATGCTCTTAGTTCTGTCGGAAAACGCTAACCAAACTCGAAAAAAACGGCTGTTTGATACCTCAAAAAGCTAGAGCAAGGCACTCTGAAATCGGCGTTTGTCCCGTGCCACATCGAAACTGTTCGGGTAGTTTAGAATCGGTAGTTGTCTACTGTCATTTCGGAAGTGTTCGGTTACCTTGGTATGACTCAAGAGTATTTGTGCAATATTCGGGTAGAGTGGGATGGCTCAAGTGTATTTTTGCATAATATATTTATTTATCTAAGTTGCGTTGTGTATGGTGAGCGAATACAGTGTGGTGTAATGGACTTCCCAGTGAAGAAAAAGAGCTGCGTTCAAAAATACAGAAAAGAATGGGAGACTAAACCTGAATTTAAAGGATGGCTGACACCAGTTCCTGGAAATGATATTAAAGTTTTATCTCGCTACTACCATACTGAATTTTATGCTAAACTGAGCGATATAAAAAACACGTTGAAACCAAGAAACATAAAACGAGACTTGACATAAAATCTGCACAGAAAACGTGGCCAGTGCAAAAAAATGGACAGTATTAGACCTTCCATTAAAGCAGAAGCATCACTTACATTGTTCACTGCTAAACTTACTCGGTATTGACTGTGAAACATCTGGGCGAATTGTGTAATAATATATTTCCTGACTCTAAATCCATCACAGACTTACAGTTACATCGAACGAAGTGTTCAAACATAATACGTGAAGTACTTTCCAGCTGATCTCGGTAACGAAAAATTTAGTCTGCTGATAGATGAATCCACTGACGTACGTGTTTTATAACATCTAGGAACTGCAGTGGACCACAAAAACAAATTGTGCCTTCATTTTTATCGCTTACTCCTGTCGAAAAAGCCGATGCGAAAGATCTGGACGATACAATCGAAGAAATATTAGAAGACCCAACCTGGAAATTGAAAATTTGACTGGAAGAAATAGGTACAGACATCGCTTCCGAAACCTGTGCCAGCAAGTTGAACTTATCTGACGAGAGTGTCAAATTAGTAAGAAAACGATGCATTGACTTCACAATGAAGCTTATGAAAGAATTACAAAATACGACTCCCACACAATACCGAAATTTTAACGAAGTTGAACAAGTTGTCTTTAACAGAAGTTTTGCGAACTAAAGCAAGTACTCATGAAGTCACAGATCTAGCAAAATAATTGGAATAATATGATATCAACGTATTGTAAAAAATCTCGTAGCAATGGAATATCAATTTCATTCGATGGCAAAACATCAAGAATACAGTCGATTTTTGGATTGATGTTCAATCATATAAAGATGCTGGAAATCGAAATCTGTTCAAAGAATTGTGTACTCTTGCGTTTACTGTATTGTCATTGCCACACTCAAATGCAGAGAGAGAACTAATTTTTCGTGCCTTGAATATGGTCAAAAAACTTTGCAGTCGCCTTGGCTTACTTCGTTGAATTCCATTTTGATGATCAAAAACACCTTAAAAAGAATGAATAAAAATGTTTTGACTGTGAGTTACCCACAACTGTACTAAGACTTACTGGAGCCTGGAGCCAACAGCTCATACTCGTTTAGGAGTAAGGATTGTAGTAAACACAACCATCAGCTTCAACGTGGGTGCAACTTCAACAACCTTTAGTCTGTCTAATTGACATTTCCGATGATTATGACGAATAAACAGTTTTTGGGTCCGTTTCTTCGCTTAATTTAAGACATTCCTAATTGATGTACTTACGAGCAAAACATTCTGAAGTAATGAAATTATATGTACCTATTTTTGTGGTTCAATTCGTCAATCCCATCAAATTATTTTAACGACATCTAGCGACTTCTCGCCTTCAGTCTAGCGACATTTAGTTCAGTCTTGTTGGCAACACTGAGCCCAGTGGCTTTAGCGCCACTGGTAGTGGCAGTCCGTTGCTGAGTGCCACAGAAGTTCGCTTGCGCTTTACATCTGCAGGCGCCCATTTAAACCAATACTGCGAAGCGCTGGTCAGTGGTCCCTTGAAGGCGGCGTGAGTGAATTAGACAAGAGACGTCCTACCCCATCGGACTCCATGAAGGAATCGGAAAACGGCGGCGCCGCACTAGAGGCAGAACTCAGCTGCCCAGTGCGACAACAAAGCAGCCGCTTCTCTCAGTAGCAACTCACCGCCCCGCGCCACAATTTTGTGTAGAGTCGGTGCGCTGCAGGAAATGCTTCTCGGTGGCCTCGTGTAAAGGCAGCCTTCTTCCCAAAGTACCAAAGCTAGACACGCAACATACTAATTCCTCCTCCACACATCTCGCATTACAAAATCAGAGTTTCTTTTCCCCATCGCTCTTGTCTCAGCGTGTCATTTGCATACTATTGTTAAGGCGCGTTTACACTGAGTTCGCAACATTGTTCACAACATTGTTCGCAACATTGTTGGTGGCTAGTAATGGACTGCCGATGTTCGCAACATGTTGGTAACACAAAATCAATGTTCCACGGCTGCGTCGGTAGAGATCAAAGAAACATTGTTCATGGCCTGCTCCCACTAAATTCCGCTACGCAGCGCTGGTGTTCGTTTGCTCTGAGTGTTTTGGTGTTTGTTTTGCTGGTGTGAAGTGGTGCGTTTATTTTATGTCCCTTCATTTTTATTTGGAATGGAGTGGTCACGAGACAAAATTTTCCAGTTGATATCGCTCTAAGAGGTAGAGGAGTGCCTGTGGAATGTACGTTGCGCAGGTTACAAAAATACTACAATCAAACATGATTCATTACAAAAAGTTTCTGCGGCGCTTGGCACCTGCTGCAGTGACGTGGACAAAAAAATTAAATCTTTCTTGTCTCAGTACCGACGAGACAAAAGAAAAATAGAGGAAAGTCAAAAATCTGAATGTGGTACTGACACACTTTACGAAACGAAGTGGTTTGGATTTAAATATCTACGTTTCCTGGATGATAAGGAACTATTTGAGATATGGCTGGCTTTGATAGGAGTCTCCTGATGCCAGAAAACGAAGAGTAACAGCAAGTCTTTGGTTCACGGGGTTTGCTTTTCTGAAATTTGTGACTTTCTTTGAAACAGCTGGTCCTATAATATTCAACAACATTTCAAAATCTGACGGCGACATCCTACTGCAGTTGCGAAAGTCAGAACCGTCTTCCAAATTCAGCTCACAAAGCATGTCATTCCCGCCACGTCTTCTATAGTATGTTTTGGCCCACCAACGATGGCTACGTCGTTTTCTTCGCCTGTTCATTTCGTTATTATAAATGCAGCACCAAATGTCATTAATTCTTCCTCTTCACTTGACATAGCGTATCTCTTGATGTGAGTACACAAAGTAACCTGTCAGTTCACCGCAGCACACTATGCGAATACATAGAAATGTTGGTCGCTAGTGTAAACGGGAATGCGGACAACGAACAATGTTGCCAACATGTTGAGGGAACAAGTTGCACACAATGTTCCGAACAAAAACATGTTCTGAACTCAATGTAAACGCGCCGTTAGATGGTTCCAATCACTTCCTTTTCCCAACTGTTTTTACCCTCTGCAGCTTCCACCAGTACAAGGTTTCCCAAACTTTGTTTCATGGGAAGTGAATAAGTGCTCGGCAACAAACTGTTATAGTATGACGATTTATTTGACATTTTGACGATACTAATTATATTTTTAAAATTTTATTGCGATTTCTGTGATAATACTTACGACTTAAAATTGAAATAATCACCGAGTAAAACAAGTTTTTGTCATTTTTATAAAGTTTTGTTGACGTTTAAAATAAACAAGATGTTCCATCAAATTACCTAGATCGCTCTAGTACCATGGAGGTTATTCTCTGATGTCTCAACATACGTGGTATCATCCTGTACCTTCTTCTTGTTAAGTGTTTTCCATACGTTCCTTTCTTCACCGATTCAACAGGGAATTTCTCATTCCTTATCTTAACAGTTCACCTAATTTCAACACCCTTGTGTAACACCACATCACAAATGCTTCGATTTTCTTCTGTTCCGGTTTTCCCACAGCCCAGGATTCATTACCACACAATGTGGTGCTCCAAATGAACGTATTCTCGAAACCTCTTCCTGGAGTAAGTTTCATCCTTTCTTAAGTGCACTGTGTCCTACTGCAAGTTTTGTAGCGAATTCATTGTGTGTCCAGCCTGTCTTCTCTAATGGGATAAGCAACTCTTTCATTGTTGCGATCTGTGGAGGCTGTTCGAGAGCGAAACGCTATGAGGCTAATCTCGGACACATGTGTTTTCACTTTTGAAATGTTTCTGCTGACGCCCTCGTAGACATTTCCAAAGGCACAAAGTCTGAACTGAATTTCAGCAGCACATTGTCGCTTTTTAACAATGAATTCAATGGCAGCACGCTGTCGAAACGAAAAATTAATGTCGGCCATTTTGGAAGTACTGCTTGTGATCACGTGATAGACGCTAATTACGTCACAATATGGCAAAATATGGTGTAAAGTCTGTAAGTTACGAACCTGCGATCGTTTTTGTTACGTTGGGAGCATTGAAATTTTACATTGGGTTAATCGTGACTTTCAGTGTGGCCCTCGTTAATTAGTAAGAGTCCAGGCGCAAAATGTTGTATCTTCTAAAATACTGCGGAACAGTGGACGCAAGAAAGCAGAAAATAACGTCAATTCAAAGAAATAGTTGTCAGACTTTTGAAGTACCCTGGTAGGCAAGCTGTTTCTCCTACATCTGGGGCGAGCGTATATGAGATCAACAACTAAATTTTAACTCGTGATCTGTTAACATTGTAAAGCAAACAACATCTATCGACAATACCGTGACGCAAGTTAGTAATAGTGACCAGCAGTTGATATGGGAATAGAACACGTAAATAAAACTCTTTTGCCAGTTTGTAACACGTAAATGAGATTTAATAAACGAGTATTACATCGAAAATATTTCTCAACCGTAAAAAATACACAACCTTAATGTCTCTGATTGAATACTTCCAGTGCTTTACAAATATTGAAAAATCTTGCACGAATAAACCTAAACAGAGCTATTATTGTCAGTTACGAACTCTCATCATCCTCAGACATTAAAGGCAGCTTTTGTTCATGTAGCTCTGTCCCTCGTCTCCTTGCCATTTGGGGGCAGTTTATGGAGGCCAACCGTACCGCATTCTGTGGGATCGTCTCGCAATGGTATTTGTAATTAACAAGAAAGTCCCGCAAAACTCATAATACGTCCCGCATTCCGGTAATTATCACATTCCACCAGTCACATTCCTTCCAGATACTGTAGAAAATATTAATCAGCTTATCAACATACAATCTCTGTGTGACTTCGTGCAATAGCATTCGTTGTCAATTGCAAATGAAAGAGAAAGAAATATAGGATAAGAATATTTTAGACAATGTGAAAAAGCGCCGCGTAAACTGACATATTAGTCAGTTTGTTCTACGAGTGGGATGCGCAGAGGAAGTTATCTGATTTTGCTTGGAGTGGGACTGTGAGAGGGAAAATGCTGACACTGACGCCAGCAAGCTACGGTTTCGCGTGCCTCGTACCTCGCAGCGCCTATCGAATAAACTTCACTCAGATGTAACATGTATTCTTGAAAGTGAATCATAAAGGCCTTCATCTTGAAACGTGGTACTTATTAATAGAAAAGAAAATGAAACTGAATTAAGGGTGTTGTACACAACGCAGTTAGCATAAGAAAAATAGCGAACACTGTTAGATCACAGAGGTTGGCAGCGATCTGAAAAACAAGACCTTCACGCGAAGCAATTGTTGAGGTTTAAATTAGCCCGCGTCGTGACACGACAAAAAGTTGTGTCCCTCTGTCTCGCCCAATTTCTTGAAGTAATCTGCGTGTTTTACTCTGCAATGCCGCCGACAGCGAGAAAGCGAAGTTGTAAATTCCTGTACGACTTACAAAAAGAATTCTTTTTCTTTCTGAAGTGTTCAACACATTCTGAAGTATAGCGCAATATTTGCAAAGGGATGTTTTCGGTCGTCCACGGGGCAAACTCGATGCATAATGGCGTTTAACATGCGACAAGCACAAAAAACCGCTGACCGCTGCAAGTACAACGTCATCACTTTCAATTTACTTCCGTCACGAAAAATACGGCAACCAAGAACTTGCAAGAGCCGAAGGTTTGCGGGTCTTGCATGCGACAAGTGACAATCGCAATTTTATATCGATGAAGTGACTTCTAAATTAATTGAAAATGTATTTGAAAAGAAGCTTTGCTGCGGAAAAACTTAGTGTGAGGCAGCTATAAAGAGTGTGACTGCGCCACATTTTCGAGACAGTCTGAAGAGAGAACTCAATGAGGTCCCATTTATACGTACAGATGTTTTGACCATAAAGAGATCAAAATATTTCCAACGCAGTTGCTGTTCTTTCACCTTACAACTAGAATTAATGTGAAAATATTAGTTATCCTGAATAAACCTGGCGAAACTGCAGACATTTTATATTATTCTTTAAATGACATTCTTGAAACGCACAATCTTAAAGAGAAGGGGGATTAAAATTTCTGCTGATAATGCCAATACAAATTTTGGTGGAGTTCAGTGTGACGTACAATGCGACGGTTTCTTCAAACTTCAAGAGGACTTAGGAGGAAAAATGGTGGGTATCGGGTGTGCAGCACACATTGCACATAACGCTATACAAATGTAAGCAGAGTTGTTACCAGTGGACGTCGAATACATTGATATGAAGATATATTAGTACTTTTATATATGCATAGTGTGTGTAGAAGCCCTCAAAGATTTTTGCGAAGAGGCAGAGACACAGTACAAAAGAATTTTGGAATATAGTAAAACAAGAGAGAATCTTGCAAATGTATGTACCATTGAAAGCTTAATTTTTATTACAAGAAAAAGTCCAATTGTACTACATGGAGCTGTACTACTCGGAGCTGTGGCTAAAATTCATACATGTTCAAGCTGTATTATTTAGTGATTCTGTGACAATGATGGAAGGAGACATTTATTTACTTATTTATGTAGCTTATGGCATGACACTCTGCATTGGGAACGGCATAAAAGAGAACATACATTGTTGAAATGTAGGATAGAAACATAATAAAATAATGTAAATTGAACATTGGATCATAACAATAAAAGTATAACTACATTACAAAACAATAAGATTGCATAAAGTTCTGATTCGAGTATTTTCAGCAATCACAATTCCACTCTTGATTCTGCAGCCACGCTACAGCTTGTGGTGGAAGTCGTCATTAGTGCCCGTAAACGCCCTCAGTGGACACCCACTGACAATGTGGTGGATGGTATGTTCTTTGGCACCAAATTCGCACCCAGGGTCAGGTCTCAAGTTCCATCCATACATCGAGGATCTGCATCGACCATGACCTGTCCGTATTCTGTTCAGTGTTACCCAGATTTTCCTTCGGAGGTCAAAGCCCACTTGATGGTTGGGAGTCTCAAAAATAAAGTATGCCATCTTGGATTGGCTCTGTTTCTCCAGTCTGTTCGCCAGATTTCAACGCCATTATAGTTTCGGCTCAGAAGTTGCTGTGCAGTCTTCCCAGGAGGGTTTCTGGATTTCAATCTTTTTAATACAGTAAGATCCTGGTGGATTGGCAGGGCTGTATTATTGGAGATCTTTTTAAACTCTCTTATGAGTATGTTGCATCGTCGTATATAAGGCGGTTCGATGTTACTGAGGACTGGTAGCCAGTAGAGTGGAGTGGTTTTAATAGTTCCAGCAATTATTCACATCGTGTGATTTAACACGACATCTACTTTTCCCACGTGTGTGCTGTTTAGCCACACCGATGCACAGTATTCAGCTGTTAAGTAGACCAAACTTAGAGCGGTGGTACGGAGTGTCTCTGCACCAGCGCCCCAGGTCGTTCCCGCTAATTTGTGGAGGATGTTGTTTCGGGATTTCAGTTTTGCGGCCAGGTCTTGTAGGTGTTTTTTATAAGAGAGAGTGCGATCCAATATTACGCCGAGATGTTTTGGATGGGAATTGTAAGGAAGCGCAGTACCATTCAGAGATATCTGTAGAGCTGGTCCAGCCATCCTGTTATTTAGGTGGAAGCATCAGGTCTCCGTTTTAAGTGCGCTTGGGATTAGTCGCCATTTCCTGAAGTATTCAGCCATCAATTCCAGATCTTGGGTGAGAGTCTGTTCAGGAGCAGTCATATTAGAATGCTGGCAAGCAAGAGTGATTCACCTGCGTACATAAATGGAAGGAGACAAAATTAGCTTTACAGAAGTTTGCAATGGCAATGGCGCTGAGCACTATGGGACTTAACTGCTGAGGTCACCAGTCCCCTAGAACTTAGAACTGCTTAAACCTAACTAACCTAAGGACGTCACACACATCCATGCCCAAGGCAGGATTCGAACCTGCGACCGAGCGGTCGCGCGGTTCCAAACTGTAGCGCCTAGAACCGCTCGGCCACTCCGGCCGGCTACAGAAGTTTCTCACTTCTTTGTAGATCTGTTAAAAAAGTACACTAACCGCTTAGAAACGATTACATTCCTCTGAGCATACGAAATGAGTTAAATAAGCTTGTGAAGAGAGGGAAAATCGACAGAAATTATTTCAGGGGGCATATACGCAACTTCTATCACAGCTGCAGCCAGTACCTACAGAAATATATTCATCAGTACAGTGAATTCGAAACATATAATTGGATTGAGGTAAAACAACGCCTGCAGTGGGCTGACGTAGAGCAGGTTTACAAACATTTACGATGCAGATAACCTACGACGGCAACGATAATAGCAGAAGGTAACTTATTCGATGAAGTAAGCTGCGTCGCAGATTGCACGGACCACAGCGTCGTGAAGAGTGGGAAGAGATGAAGAGCAGTACGGAGCAAAAGCGGTTAGAGGTATTCGATAAGCTGAATGAACGACAAATACCACGTAAAAACTGTCTGACCATCATCTAGTACCTACTCTGTTTACTACATAATGAGTATTTCGTTGATTGCCGTGCGGATATCGGAAAAATCATCACTCGCAGTTGAAACGCTACGTTCAATGCTAAATACAAAATTTAGTACGGGAACTTGTGAAAATTTTTATGGAATTCTAAATCAAGACCCTAGAATTTATCAAATAATGTCACTCATGTCAGAAACATTAATTTAAAAATAAATGAACTCATCAGTCATTAAGTTTCATTTCTAATTTCAGCGAAATCGATACACTCAGTAACTTGGCCTCAGTTCCTACCCACATCCACAAAATGCCCAGCAACGGATTTTTGCAAAGTTGGCGCCTTACTGTAGTTCCTACAGTTAATTCTACTGTAATTCTAGTTATAACACTTTGTAACATGGTGTTCTGGGACTGCTACTCGACTTTTTTCCCTAGGGTTCTGTCGTTTAAGATGTTTCATATGAAGCTGGTTCGTCGTATTAGATCTCCAGTTAATTTAGGTTTTCTTCTCTGTCCCATATTAACCAACGCCCTTTTCTCTTTAATCAACTTAGTATCCGTACAATAGATTTGGCATCGTTCCAGGATGTTTTTGTGGCTCTTCTCCATATCTGTATTGCTTCTAATTTTTTCTTGTTCACCCAGAGCCCACTTTTCGCAAAATTAACTTAAAATGCTGCTAAATGAATTTATTTTTGTTTCTATATTAGCGTGATTGTTTGTTGATAAATTCCTCTTATCGCTAAAGGCTTGTTTAGTTATTGCAATTCTCTTTTAATATGAAAAAAAAAAATTAAATGATCGTGTGGCATTGTTGGCTGGGAGGCCCCATACGGGGAAGTTGGGCCGCCGTGGTGCAAGTTCTTTTTAGTTGACGCCACTTCGGCGACTTGCGTGCGTCAATGATGATGAGATGATGATGAACATCACACAACACCCAGTCTTCACGAGGCATAGAAAATCCCTGAACCCCCCCGGGAATCGAACGCGGGACCTCGTGCGCGGGAAACGAGAACGCTACCGCAAGACCACGAGCTGCGGACTTTATTAATATCCATTATACATTCTAAGACAAAAAAAGAGAAAAAACGACCTATCACGAAGGAGTTACGCAAATTGTTCAAAAATTGATATTCATACAGGTATATACGGAAAAATGGGGCCGATGGATGGATGTATGACGCTGCAGCGGAGTGCAGTTTTACCGCACAGCTGGCGAGGATATTAAACAGGGGATATGTCGATACCAGGGCATAAAGTTTCTGCGACTTTCATTCCGTGTACTCTGTTGGTAACAATGCCGCCAGCCACATGCGTGAACAATATACACAAATATTAGCATTTGAGAGAGGAAAGCAGTTGTGCCATAAGGAAGCCGGTTGAAGTAATCTGCGAATGGCTCGATATTTGAATAGGAACGATGCCACTATTCGGCAATGCTGGTAGAAATCGGCGAACCACGACTGAAAACAGGGTCAAGAATGAAAGTACCTAGAGAGACGACAAACTTTATGATTGGGCAATCATCAGAGCCCCGGATTCATCATTACCATTGATCCGACGTGCAACTGGTGCTTCATGACCACAGGACCATTAACAGATGGCTCACCGACAGGGGTCTGAGTTCACGGCGCCCGTTGCGTCGACTACCATTGAGAAGCCCGGTTTTTGCAGTGGTGTCGGCCACATTCGACCTGGAATCTCATGGACTGTCTTCAGTGAAGAGTCCCGCTTCCAATTAAGCCCCGATGACCAGCGAGGTCGGAATCGCGCGACTGCTACGGTCGCAGGTTCGAATCCTGCCTCGGGCATGGATGTGTGTGATGTCCTTAGGTTAGTTAGGTTTAAGTAGTTCTAAGTTCTAGGGGACTGATGACCTCAGATGTCAAGTCCCATAGTGCTCAGAGCCATTTGAACCAATTTGAACCAGCGAGGACGTTTCTCGAGACGCCTCGGAAGGCGGTGGGATAACAACATGACTGTTGTTGTTCTTGTTGTGGTCTTCAGTCCTGAGACTGGTTTGATGCAGCTCTCCATGCTACTCTATCCTGTGCAAGCTTCTTCATCTCCCAGTACCTACTGCAACCTACATCCTTTTGAATCTGCTTAGTGTATTCATCTCTTGGTCTCCCTCTACGATTTTTACCCTCCACGCTGTCCTCCAGTACTAAATTGGTGATCCCTTGATGCCTCAGAACATGTACTACCAACCTATCCCTTCTTCTAGTCAAGTTGTGCCACAAACTCCTCTTCTCCCCAATTCTATTCAATACCTCATCATTAATTGTGTGATCTACCCATCTAATCTTTAGCATTCTTCTGTAGCACCACATTTCGAATGATTCTATTCTCTTCTTGTCTAAACTATTTATTTTCCATGTTTCACTTCCATACATGGCTACACTCCATACAAATACTTTCAGAAACGACTTCCTGACACTTTGATCTATACTCGATGTTAACAAATTTCTCTTCTTCAGAAATGCTTTCCTTGCCACTGCCAGTCTACATTTTATATCCTCTCTACTTCGACTATCATCAGTTATTTTGCTCCCCAAATAGCAAAACTCCTTTACTACTGTCTCATTTCCTAATCTAATTCCCTCAGCATCACCCGACTTAATTCGACCATATTCCCTTATCCTCGTTTTGCTTTTGTCGATGTTAATCTTATATCCTCCCTTCAAGACACTATCCATTCCGTTCAACTGCTCTTCCAAGTCCTTTGCTGTCTCTGACAGAATAACAATGTTATCGGCGAACCTCAAAGTTTTTATTTCTTCTCCATGGATTTTAATACCTACTCCGAACTTTTCTTTTGTTTCCTTTACTGCTTATTCAATATACAGATTGAATAACATCGGGGAGAGGCTACAACCCTGTCTTACTCCCTTCCCAACCACTGCTTCCCTTTCATACCCTTCAGCTCTTATAACTGCCATCTGGTTTCTGTACAAATTGTAAATAGCCTTTCGCTCCATGTATTTTACCCTGCCACCTTCAGAATTTGAAAGAGAGTATTCCAGTCAACATTGTCAAAAGCTTTCTCTAAGTCTACAAATGCTAGAAATGTAAGTTTTCCTTTCCTTAATCTTTCTTCTAAGATAAGTCGTAGGGTCAGTATTGGCTCACGTGTTCCAACATTCCTACGGAATCCAAACTGATCTTCCCCGAGGTCGGCTTCTACCAGTTTTTCCATGCGTCTGTAAAGAATTCGTGTTAGTATTTTGCAGCACATGACTGTCTCGCGCTATGCAGCTCAACAATGAGGAATGGCAGTCTGGGATGACATTTCATTTCATAGCAGCACCCCTTTGTTTGTCATCCCCGGCATCCGTAAAGCACAACGGTACGTCGACGATATTCTACGCCCCGCCCCGTTGCCCTCTGTGGCAAGTCATCCTGGCCTTACACTGCAGTACCCTAATGCCAGCTTGCACACGGCGAGAGTGTCTACAGCTTGTCTTCGTTCTTGCCAAATCCTACCTTGGTCAGCAAGATCCCCAGCTGAGAACATTTAGAGAATTATGGGCAGGGCCCGAGGTTTTGATGATCTAACGTGCCAATTGCAGGGAATTTGGCTCGATATCCCTCAGGAGAATATACAAAAACTCTATCAATCAATTCCAAGCTTACTAACTGCTTCCCTTAGGCCAAAGATGGACCAACGCTTTATTGAATTGTTCAGTTTTTTAAGCTCTTTCTCTTGAATAAATCATCCAGTTTTTCTGAAATTGTAATCATTTGCTCCTCTGTACACTGTAAGGTGCCTCTTACATGAGGAAGACATTTTTACCAGTTTGAATAAATTATTGTCTCTTATCGATGTATTCACGTAAGTTAGGAAGTGCTGTAGTCTATAGCCGGCCATGAGTCGTAGAGCATTTCCCACGCTGGCTGGCTAGGTGAGGAAGCGACCATATGTCGCGCGTTGTGGGGTGGGGCTCGGCGCTGGACCGTGGCAACAAGCTTCAGCCTGGGAAATATACATGACGGGAAGTACCGCCATCTTGGAGCCAAAGACACCAATTTTGTTTATTTATATTTAATAATTAAAGTCATTTATGACAACATAAATACTAGGAGGAGCCTCTGGATGTTTAAAACTATTTATCATAATTTTGCCTCGTTAAAATTCACACCCGTTCATTAACAAATGCATAATTTAGTAAGTACGAACTTGATCGTAAATCCACGAACTGTGACGAAACTAGTAAGAGATAGGCCGGTATTACACTATCAAATTTCTTTGTCAAATATCTTTGTCCAATATCTTTGTCAAAGATATCTGATGGTGTAATAGGGAACTTTGTCAAATGTCCAATATTTGATCAAATCTAGGGCTTCGTTTTAGACTTGATCAAAGAAGTCGCTTGTCTTCTGTTCATTGCAATGTGATAGTGATGGGCTAAACTGCGATTTTCCGATATCAGTGATTTCTGTGAATGCTACTTTTCAATATCTGTTATTCTTAACTGCGATTTGTCGCAGTTAAGAGTCGCAGTTAAGGAACATGGGTCGTGTATCCCTCCGCCACTGCTATTTCTGCGATTTCTGCTACTTCCGCGATTTCTGCTACTTCTGCGATTTCTGCTACTTCTGTGACTTCTGCTACTTCTGCGATTTCTGTGACTTCTGCTACTTCTGCGATTTCTGTGACTCCTGCGATTTCTGCGACTTACTACTGTATGAAAAAGTTACATCTGTCAACACGGAAAATTGCATCGCAACAAACCTGTCATTGGCAAGTATGTTTTACATTTTTTCTTCCGTTGGCTTTAATTTTGTATTAAAGAAACAACTGTGAAAATATTAATAGTGTAATTAATATGTAAGTAGCCGTACAGTACCGTAATAGTTCGTCTTTAGAAAATGAATTCTAACATATTGTTATGTTCACAGGTACCTGAACTACATTTCAGTCACTCAGTAAAGTGATAACTCAAAATATCATTGTCAACAGACCTGAAGAAATTGCCACTGCGTCTTTAGACCGTTTTCGTCAGCCGAGAGGTTAGTTTCCAAGCGTTTCGATGGACTTAATTACTTCAGTGAGATCGTTCTTGCAAATGTGATATTCATTATAGCAAATATTAGCAATCTACTCTGTCAATTATATTTCTAGTAATTAATGACAGCAAAAATTGTTTAATAATCCTTGTGTTTTTGCAGACACAGTTCTGACTCTGATTACTGGTTGCTGTACGTATCTATCCACATCAAGGCTGTTGGGAGAGACTCGTGAAGATTCAAGACAGCTCTTAGAGGATTTGCAGTTTAAAAGTGAAACAATTGTGAAATAAGTGTGTGAATGATTAAGCTGTGTTTTATTGAAGTTGTTGTGCGATTTTAAAGGAATAATAAATGTCAAATACAGTGAGTGAATAATAAAAATCTCATTTTCCACATGTTAAGCCGTCCTATACCCATAATTTTCCGCCACTTACTTATTGGTAAACACTTGTTGGAGAGCGACATGCCGCCCCCCCCCCCCCCCCCCCGCCGCCTTTCTCCACAATCTTGGTGTGACACTGACCTGTAACATATCCCGAAGTCTACAATATGCATTTTGAGGCTGTTGATATGAAAGTGAGAAGTACAGATCTTCCAGTTAAATCAGGAATAGCTTAAGTGCATTACTTGAAAGTAACACAGGAAAAGCTTACTTATGTAGGTGGTAGTAGTGTCGGCAAAAAGTTCTTGTGTGTGAAGTTGCCATGTAGAACACCAGGTGTAAAACTTTTCTCCCGAGTCTTGAACTGTGTCGGAACAAAAGTGAGGCATTCATATGACTGTTTTCATTTCTCTACACTTATACCGATGTCTGAGTTCTGCTGTGTTAACATTGCAAAGTCCTGTAGGCATGTGGAGTATTAACCAAAACTGTCATATTGGAAGCAGAATCAAACACATCTGTTACGTTACTTGATATATTCAGGAGAAAATGGCAATGTTGCTTCTTATTAATATAATACATTCAGAGTCACAGCAGTATTTGACCAACCATAACTGATGCTGAATGTGCATGTCGTCATATAATATGAAAGGCTTGGCTTATTTCAATAGTGGTACAAGTCCATTACCTCCACTTTTCTGTCTATAATGCTTCTAAAATTAGTGATCCAAACAAACATAAATAAAGGTTCATCTCTAGCAAGAAGCCATATGCTTGAATATTTCTGGTATCTCAACTGCAGATTTTTCAGCGCTCATTTAACTTTACGACTCTATATCTCAAAATTAACAAAAATGGACTTGTACCACTATTGAAATAAGCCCTTCATATGCACACACAGCACATCGATCTCGTGAGGCACAAGGCTCTCATAACGAAGTACGTACGTCGGTCAACAGATGACACTAGGAAAAGTATGTTAACTGCGCTTTTTAGTTGCTACTTGCGACTCTTAGTTGCGATTTGTCACAGAAATCGCAGTTTGACTCGGTAGCGAATAGCGTAGTATGAACTTTGCTCAACAGATGGCAGTGCTAACTGCGCTTTTTAGTTGCTACTTGCGACTCTTAGTTGCGACTTGTCACGGAAATCGCAGTTAAGACTCCATAGCGTACCGCAGAGATGGGCGTAGTACGAACTTTGACCCACAGATGGCACTGTTAACCGCGCTTTCTAGTTGCTACTTGCGACTCTTAGTTGCGACTTGTCACGGAAATCGCAGTTAGACTCCATAGCGTACCGCAGAGATGGACGTAGTACGAACTTTGGCCTACAGATGGCACTGTTAACCGCGCTTTTTAGTTGCTACTTGCGACTCTTAGTTGCGACTTGTCACGGAAATCGCAGTTAGACTCCATAGCGTACCGCAGAGATGGACGTAGTACGAACTTCGGCCAACAGATGCCACTGTTAACCGCGCTTTTTAGTTGCTACTTGCGACTCTTAGTTGCGACTTGTCACTGAAATCGCAGAAAGCAGTGCTAAATTCGACCAATAGATGGCTCACGTCTTTGAATGTGAAATACTACTTGCGACTGCTAACTGTGACTGAAATCGCAGTTAGATTCTGTAAAGTTGCTACTGTGATATCTGTGACTTCTCAGTCACTGCGATTTCTAACAGATACGCGATTTCCTGCCCACCACTACAATGTGACATGTTACCACATACAGCGTTAGCATCGCTGCAGCATTCTGTCGTCTGTAGTGTTTCAATAAACATTGCTGGTAAATACAGTTGGTCTGTGCCGACAACTACAAAATTAATAGTGATGTATGAAGTTGATGAGGCGCTTTACAACGTGAGGCACGCTGAATACAAAAATAGACTGGAGACATGACGTAACCTAAGCTAACCTAACCCAACCCTCTCCTGTAGCAAGGAACCGGAGTGTAGCAGTTATTAAGTGAATATTGTGCTTTGTGATATGAAGATACACTGCATTGAGCACATACAGAAATGTACGCTCATCCATTCTTAAGTAATTGATGTACGACTTGACGTCCTCCACTATAGGCTCACGTAACAAGTATTGTTGAAAGCTTTTATCGTGTCGTCGTAAAACCCACGGCTTCACCCAGGTATGTTTCCTTTTTTTCCCCGCTTCTCCAAATGTGGTACATGGAACTGCTGCTGTTAATAATAAGTTGTTGTTGTCAGCCATCTTGAACTTTGACGAAAAATATGATGACAGTGTTATTGCCCCTTCTAGCGCTACGTCAAAGATCTTTGTCAAATATATTTGACGGGATATTTGATCACATCTTTGATCAAATCTTTGACAAAGAAATTTGATGGTGTAATACCGGCCATACGGACAGCGCGCCAAAGTCGGCAGTCGGCGTTAAGAGCTCTTCTGTTTTGTTCGATGGTAGCCATGCTCTCGGTTACGAGTAGTTTGTGACGTGAGTGTTTCATTATTGATCTAATAGGAATAAAAGTGATATTACGGCATTCTGAATGATAATTTCGAGTAAATAGATTCACCAAAGTTGATCGACAGCAATTTCAGATAATTAGCTTCCAACGACAGAGACATCCAATGCGCCAACGAAGAATCTGCACGGGACGACATTTACGAGAGCTGCGCCGCGCACAAGTAGGAGGAAATCCGACGACACGACCCACCAAGGCGGATCAAGGAAGGTCCGACTTACACTCTCAAATTCCGGGTGGAAATGCTGACCAGTTATACTGTACGTTATATATACCACCCTCTACGGACTCGTGGCTAAGCTGAGTAATAACAGTAGCAGTATAGAAGCGAGGGGATCTTGCAACACGTACATCATATCTACCAATTTTCGTCCCACTCGGATAATTTCTTGTTAGTGCGGTTTTTTTTTACTTTTGTCGATATCTGTTATTGTAACTACCAAGCAGCAAAATTAATTTACTTTCCTCTGAATTTTATTTCCTATCCTCATGCTTGGCGTTATTTGTCAATTCGATTAATCTATCACCATTATTAGTCTTGTTTGTATTTATTTTCATTACGTGATCGTCCAAAGCACGGGATAAATCAAATATCATATAGTTCACGCCTTTTTCATAGCCTACTACGACTAATATAACATCAGCAAGTCGATTATAAGGTATTTATTTACCATTAACTCTGATCCACTTTTCATTGATTGTCTTGTACTTTCCACAAAAGAATTAAATAAGTATTGCGACATAAGACAGTTTCGTTGAACAGCCTTCTTATCCTAGCCACTTCCTCAGTTTCATTGATATCTAGTTTTGTACTCTGGTTTTTGTATAGATTGAGAATAAATCTTTGATCTCTCCAGTCTATTCCAGTTTTATTCAGTTTTCGAAACAGTATCTTGCAGTCCTCCCTATCAAAAAACTTGTGCAATTAAAGAAATGCAGTACACGTTTTCTTGTTCATTCTAGTTTTCCTTTCTAAGATTATTCTTAGTGCTGTTACAGCTTTTTCCGTTCCTTTTCTTCTCAAAATGTACATTGATCTTCTCTTAAACGTTGGTTGAGCTTAGATTTCCTTAAAAATACTGGGAAGAACTTTTGAAGCATTGCTAAGTAACGCCAAAGTTAAGTATTGTGAACAATTATTGACATATTCTTTCATAGGTATGGTATTTGTTTTACTTTTTGTTACTTCCATTCATAATGTTCCATCCTCGTATCACAATTACATAAAACTGTACGTTAGTTGTTTCGCTTTATCTCCCGTAATCTTCAATAACGCAGCAGGAATGTTATCTGCTTCAGTCGCTTTGTCGTTGTCAAATGTTTTAAGCAATGTTGGATTCTGACCCGGTAATTCGAAACTCTTACGATTATTTCCCACCCGAAAAACTGGCAATGCAGTGCAGATCCTTGGCGGAGCGTGGCTCTTAGCATGTGCTATACTAACTGTGGTGTCACTGCCAGACACCACACTTGCTAGGTGGTAGCTTAAATCGGCCGCGGTCCATTAGTACATGTCGGACCCGCGTGTCGCCACTGTGTGATCGCAGACCGAGCGCCACCACACGGCAGGTCTCGAGAGACGTACGAGAACTCGCCCCAGTTGTACGACGACGTTGCTAGCGACTATACGGACGAAGCCATTTCTCTCATTTGCCGAGAGACAGTTAGAATAGCCTTCAGCTAAGTTAATGGCTACGACTTAGCAAGGCGCCATTAGCCTTAAATAGCTTGTATATAAAGAGTCACTTGTATCGCCACAATCTCCAGATGTCTCATCAAGAACGATGTATACAAGGATGTATTAAAAGTTAAGTATATTCCAAAGATACGTATTTTCTTTATCACATTCATTAAGTCTCTTGTTTCAGACCTCACTCCATCCTTCGTGAGTTAGCGCGTGCATCTTGGCCGCCTCTTTCAATTAGTGTGCGTAGTGTTGGCAAGTCTGCCGACACTACAATTTTGGCGACGAGCGTAAAAACGGTCTTCGTTCTTCTTGCTTTGCTTACATTACTTGTGTCATGGCTTCGCCAGATGTACTGTCCGAATTTTATCGCTTGCAGAATCAGCAGACGCAGGCGTTATTGGATGCCCTTGGACAGCTCGTCCAGGGTCAACGTGCGCTGCAACACGATGCGGCCGCCGCCGCTTCATCGCTACCGCAGCCACAACACGCCGTTGCACCATCCTTCCGTCATTTTGATTCAATGCAGGAGACGTGGCCAGAATGGTCACGCCAGTTTGGATTCCATCTAGCCGCCTACGGAATTCAAGGTAATGAGCGGCAGCCGTTTTGGCTTTCTTGTGTCGGTGTGTCCACCTACCGTGTGATAGTGAAATTGTTTCCCCGACGCGACATAGCAACTCTGTCCTACGAAGAAATTTTGTCTGCTTTAGATGCCTATTTCAAAGAAACAGTTAATGTAGTTGCAAAACGGTATACGTTCTTTCGTACCAAACGTACGGCCAGTCAGACTAATAGGGAGTGGGTTGCAACATTGCAAGGACTTACTAGGGATTGTGATTTTGCATGTGAATGTGGACTTCCGTATTCAGATACTATGGTGCGTGATGCAATAGCACAGAACGTTTCTGATGTTCGCATACGGGAACAGATTTTGAAACTAGTTAATCCCTCCCTTCAACAAGTGATAGACATATTGGATAGGCAAGACACACTTGACTTTGCTCAGGAATCATTTGAAACTTCGCCAGCAGTGTGTCACATTAACCGGCCCGCCGGGCGCGCAGCACGGGACGTTAAACGGCCCTCGCGCACGTCCGAGCAGCTGCAGCCTAGCTCGCAAACACGTGTGCCGCGTAAGCATGCCAATGCAGTTCTAAAATCATGCCCGCGGTGTGCAACTAGACATTCGCGTGACAATTGCCCGTCACGCCAAGCTATTTGCTTTTCCTGTCATAAGAAAGGACATGTTCAAAGTGTTTGCCAGAAAAAGCTAAGATCAGACAATCGAAACCATTCCAGGCCCTTTGCTTCGCGCCGGAATCGAACCAGGGACAATCAGGCTCGTGGACCTTCGCCCATGGACATTCATGTCGTTAATTCCACCCCGTCCAGTGCCACTTTATCTCACAGTGACTGTGTTCGTCCCGCACAAAGTGTGCGTCGACGTCGCCGGAACTCCCATAAAGTCGCAAGTGCTTCTGTACCTGTATCAGTTCAAATTGCACGTGAAAGTCGCTCTTGTCGTCAGCAGGACAATAAACTTTTTGTAGACTTAGACTTTGGAGGCAAAGTGATACCATTCCAGCTCGATACCGGAGCTGCAGTTTCATTGCTCAATCACGACACGTACAAACATCTGGGCAAACCTCCATTGCGTGCCACCAATGTTCAGCTCAATAGTTATTTAGGACAGCAGATACCTGTGATAGGACAGTGCAGCCTTCTTGCCACATACAAGGGACAAACAAAACTTGTGTCATTTTACGTTCTTCGTTCTTCGTTCTTCTACGGCAGTGAACTTGTTTGGTTTAGATTTATTTCAGTTGTTTAACATGTCTATCGTAAATCAGGTCCTATCAGTGAACCAGACTGTGCCTTCAGACAGTGTTTCTCTTCTTTGTGAAGAATTTGCAGACATTTTTGCACCGGGCCTTGGTTGCGCTAAGAACTATGAAGCACATTTGGAACTCAAAGTGGACGCGCAACCGAAATTTTTCAGAGCGCGCAATGTTCCCCACGCATTGCGTGATGAGGTCGCAAGAACATTACACGGTTTAGAATCTCAAGGTGTAATTGAACGTGTGCAGGCTTCTCTCTGGGCCTCACCCTTAGTAATTTTGCCAAAACCTTCCGGAAAATTGAGACTTTGTGTGGACTTCACGGCCACTGTGAATCCACAACTTGTGACTGCAACTTTTCCTTTGCCCCGCCCGGAAGTTCTTTTTGATAAACTGTGCCCGGGTCAATACTTTTCGAAATTGGACCTAGCAGATGCGTACTTGCAAATACCAGTGGACGCAGAATCCCAGCGCGTCTTGGTGGTTAACACACATCTTGGATTGTACCGATTCAAAAGACTGCCATTCGGGTGTGCATCCGCCCCTGCATTGTTTCAGCAATATTTACAAACTGTTTGTGCGTCGGTCCCTACTGCTGCGAACTATCTGGACGATATTGTGATCTCCGGAAAGACAGAAGACGAACATTTAGCCAACCTACGAACGTTATTTCAGGTCTTGCGACAAAATGGTCTTCGCTTGAGGAAGGACAAATGTGTGTTTTTTGCTCGTGACTTACCATATCTGGGCCATGTCATAAATGCACAAGGCATACATCCGAGTCCAGAGCACCTCCGTGCCACACAGGAGTTACCTTCGCCACAGAACTTGAAACAGCTCCAGAGTGTGTTGGGAAAAATTAATTACTACCATACATATGTTCCCCATGCCTCTTCCATTTCAGCTCCGCTTCATCGCTTACGCCGTAAAGGTGTTCCGTTCGTTTGGACGACGGAATGCGACCGCGCCTTTCGCCAGTTGAAATCGGCGTTGCTTTCAAATACTTGCCTTACGCCATTCGATCCCCAGAAACCCCTTTTGTTGATGGTCGATGCATCGGAATTCGGGATCGGTGCTGTGCTTGCGCACAAAGATGGATCGCATGATCGTCCTGTTGCCTTTGCTTCAAAATTGCTCTCATCTACGCAACGCAATTATTCCCAGATAGAGAAAGAAGCTTTAGCTCTCGTGTTTGGTGTTACTAAGTTCCATGATTTCCTGTATGGTCGTCACTTTACCATCATCACAGACCACAAACCTTTGACATCGCTTTTTCATCCGAACAAGCCTGTACCTCCACGTACAGCGCAGAAATTCATTCGCTGGTCTCTTTTCCTCTCGCAGTACCACTACGATATCTTGTATCGGTCCACTGCTAAGCACGGAAATGCTGATGCGTTGTCCCGTTTGCCTGTTGCTGAGGATAAAGCATTCGATTCTTCCGAACTTGCTTGCATGTTCATTGATTCGGAAACCGATGACGTGGTCGAATCGTTTCCGATTGATTTTCGTCGTGTCGCTACAGCCTCAGCTGCTGACCCTGTCCTTGCTACTGTTTTGCGTTTTGTTGCTACGCAATGGCCCTTGTCAAAGTCACGGGTCGAGGATCCGTTGGTTCGCCGATTTTTTGCTCACAAGGAGAGACTTTTTGTACGACGTGGTGTTTTGTTGTTGCGTTCGGATAATGATCAATCCAGAGTCGTGGTCCCACGTTCGTTACAGTCCTCTCTCTTACGGCTACTTCACCACGGACATTGGGGTATAGTGCGTACGAAACAACTTGCTCGTCAGCACTGTACTTGGTTCGGAATCGATGCTGCGATTGCGATTATGTGCTCTTCTTGCGTGGCGTGTGCCGAACAACAATCCGCCCCGCCGCTGAAATTCTTTGCATGGCCGACAGCCACTTCCCCTTGGCAACGCTTGCACATCGATTTTGTTGGTCCATTCTGGAATGCTAGATGGTTGGTTGTGGTGGATTCCTTCAGTAATTTTCCTTTTGTTGTCCGGATGTCTTCCACGACGTCGTCTGCCACCATCCAAGCGTTATCCGCTATTTTTTTGCATTGAAGGTCTTCCCCAGACTATTGTTTCCGCCAATGGCCCACAATTCATGTCCGCAGAATTTCAGTCATTCTGCAGGGCCAATGGTATTCAACATCTGACATCCGCGCCGTTTTCGCCTCAGTCAAATGGTGCCGCTGAACGGTTGGTCTGGACTTTCAAGTCACAGATGTTGAAGTTGAAAGAGTCTCATTCTCGGGAGGACGCATTGTTGCTCTTTTTGTCTTCGTATCGCTCTCAGCCCCGCGATGGTCGCTCGCCGGCTGAGTTGCTCCATGGTCGTCCTCATCGAACCTTGATGACTTGGCTGCATCCGCCGCATCAGGTTCCAGTGCAGCGGCAGACTACTGCTTTCGCTCCTGGCGACGTTGTTTTCTATCGCACCTATCGCGGTTCACGGCGTTGGATCGCAGGGCGCATTCTTCGCTGCCTCGGCCGCGCGATGTATTTGGTTTTGGGGGCCTCTGGTGAGGTGCGTCGGCATCTCAATCTGCTGCGCCTCTGTCGTCGCCTGGGTTCTGCCGCTCCCCGTCTGCTTTCAGCGACGGTGCCATCCGGTCAGCGCCCTGGGGACCCATCTACTGGCTCGCCTAATCCCCAGGTGTTACCGACGCTGCCTTCCATTTTGCCTCATGGCGACGCGCCGCCGCCGCCGCCTGTTCTCCCGCCGGCGCCGCCCGCAGTGGACGCGTCGCTGCAACCGCCTGGCGCCTCCCTGGGTCACGCGCCGCCGCTCGCTTCCCGTGACCGGCTGTCCTCCACCATGGAACTCTTGCCCGCTCCGGACCAGATGTCGTCTTCGCCCGTCGGGTGCCCCGACCACCTGGAGGTCGACCCTTCGGCCCCTCCTGTCTCTCTACGGGCGCATACGCCGCATGTTGACGTGCACCCTGGACTAGGTTTTCAGGCGTTTCCTAGCTCCCCTCGGACCGAATGGCCGGGTGCGGGTGGCACAGCCTCGCCTGTTGTTAGGCTCCCCACCTCATCGCATACGTCAACATGGGGTCCTCCCCACGGCGGGCGGTAGCCTTATAACACGACCGTTCGCCGATTTGCGGGGGAGGAATGTGGTGTCACTGCCAGACACCACACTTGCTAGGTGGTAGCTTAAATCGGCCGCGGTCCATTAGTACATGTCGGACCCGCGTGTCGCCACTGTGTGATCGCAGACCGAGCGCCACCACACGGCAGGTCTCGAGAGACGTACGAGAACTCGCCCCAGTTGTACGACGACGTTGCTAGCGACTATACGGACGAAGCCATTTCTCTCATTTGCCGAGAGACAGTTAGAATAGCCTTCAGCTAAGTTAATGGCTACGACTTAGCAAGGCGCCATTAGCCTTAAATAGCTTGTATATAAAGAGTCACTTGTATCGCCACAATCTCCAGATGTCTCATCAAGAACGATGTATACAAGAATGTATTAAAAGTTAAGTATATTCCAAAGATACGTATTTTCTTTATCACATTCATTAAGTCTCTTGTTTCAGACCTCACTCCATCCGTCGTGAGTTAGCGCGTGCATCTTGTTCGCATCTTTCAATTAGTGTGCGTAGTGTTGGCAAGTCTGCCGACACTACACTAACAAACCGCCTCTGAAAAAAACAAGTTTAACCAAAAACCGCAAGGAACACGAGATCACGGAAGACCACGGAAGAGATGGATAGACTGAGACCGAAACAGGCAACAGGCGTAATCCTTAAAGTGAAGAAGAGGAAGAAGAAGACCGCAGAGAAGCTACGTCTGGATGACTGCAGGCTGCGAGTCGACAGTGTCTTACCAAACCACTGTGCCACTTTGCTCACTCAATTGACAGATCAGTAATACTACGTCAGTGGCAAGCACTAAGGCGATGCACGAAGAGCAACGCTTGCTTATAGTCACAGCTAGTATATCATGAGGAAGTAGGGCCTAATAAAGACGACCCTGAGCTGACGGAAGTCCTGCGATAACGACATGCACATATCCGCGCGCGGAGTGGCCGCGCGGTTTTAGGCCATGCACGGACTGCGCGGCCCTTCCCGCCGGAGGTTCAAGTCCTCCCTCGGGCATGGGCGTGTGTTGTTCTTACCACACGTTAGTTTAAGTTAGTTTAAATTGTCTGTAAGCAGCACCCGTGGTCTTTGCTTCAAAATCGTCCTAGGTCCCGGTTTCGAATCCCGCCGCTGCCTAAATTTTGATTAATAACCAGCATTGGCGGCCGAAGACTTCCGGTATAAGAAGTTACCCACAATCTGCCAATGGCCTTGTCAAAGAGGGCGGAGGAGCGGACAGAGGTTCATGGCACTCTCCTGTCTTAGGAGTGGGAAACTGCCCCTAAAGGCGGAAGAATTAGCAATGATCAACGGCATGAGGATGCAGAAGCCAATGGAAACCACTGCATTAAAGAAACGTAACGTGTATCCACAGGACATGTGGACTGTAATTGATGAAGTGTCATGACGATCTCTCCATTGGCAAAAGATTCCGGAATAGTCCCCCATTCGGATCTCAGGGAGGGGACTGCCAAGGAGGGGGGGGGGCGGGGGTTACCATGAGAAAAAGATTGAATAATCAACGGAAGGATAACGTTTTACGAGTTGGGGCGTGGAATGTCAAAAGCTTGAACGTGGTAGAGAAACTAGAAAATCTGAAAAAGGAAATGCAAAAAAATGGTTCAAATGGCTCTGAGCACTATGGGACTTGACTTCTGAGGTCATCAGTCCCCTAGAACCTAGAACTATTTAAACCTAACTAACCTAAGGACATCACACACATCCATGCCCGAGGCAGGATTCGAACCTGCGACCGTAGCGGTAGCGCAGTTCCAGACTGTAGCGACTAGAACCGATCTGCCATCCCGGCCGGCGGAAATGCAAAGGCCGAGTCTATATATATAGTAGGGGTCAGTAAAGTAAAGTGGAAAGAAGACAAGGATTCTGGTCAAATGAGTATTGGACAATATCAACAGTAGCAGAAAATTGTATAACTGGAGTAGGATTCGTTATGAATGGGAAGGTAGGGCAGAGAGTGTGTTTCTGTGAACAGTTCAGTGGCAGGGTTGTTCTTACCAGAATCGACAGCAAACCAAACCCGACAACGATAGTTCAGATATACATGTCGATGTCGAAAGGTGTAGATGAAGAGACAGAGAAAGTGTATGAGGATATTAAAAGGGTAATACAGTATGTAAAGGGGTATGAAAATTAATAGTCATGGGCGACTGGAATGCAGTAGTAGGGGAAGGAGTAGAAGAAAAGGTTACAGGAGAATATGGGCTTGGGACAAGGAATGAGAGAGGAGCAACACTAATTGAATTCTGTAACAAGTTTCAGCTAGTAATAGCGAATACTCTTTTCAAGAATCACAAGAGGAGGAGGTATACTTGGAAAAGGCCGGGTGATACGGGAAGATTTCAGTTGGATTACATCATGGTGAGATATAGATTCCGAAATCAAATTTTGTATTGTAAGGCATACCCAGGAGCAGATATAGACATAGATCACAATACAGTAGTGATGAAGAGTAGGCTGAAATTCAAGACATGAATCAGGAAGAATCAATACGCAAAGAAGTGGGATACGGAAGTATCGCGGAATGACGAGATACGGTTGAAGTTCTCTAAGGCTATAGATACAGCAATAAGGAATAGCTCAGTAGGGAGTACAGTTGAAGAGTAATGGATATCTCTAAAAAGTGCCATCACAGAAGTTGGGAAGGAAAACATAGGTACAAAGAAGGTAACTGCGAAGAAACCATGGGTAACAGAAGAAATACTTCAATTGGTCGATGATAGGAGGAAGTACAAAAACGTTCCGGGAAGCTCAGGAATACGGAAATACAAGTCACTGTGGAATAAAATAAATAGGAAGTGCAGGGAAGCTAAGACGAAATGGCTGAAGGAAGAATGTGAAGATATCGAGAAAGAAATTATTGTCGGAAGGACAGACTCAGCATACAGGAAAGTCAAAACAAAGTTCGGTGACAATAAAAGCAAGAATGATAACATTAAGAGTGCAACGAGAATTCCACTGTTAAATGCAGAGGAGAGAGCGGATCGGTGGAAAGAATACATTGAAAGCCTCAATGTGGGGGAAGATTTGTCTGATGTGATAGAAGAAGAAACAGGAGTCGATTTAGAAGAGATAGGGGATCCAGTATTAGAATCAGAATTTAAAAGAGCTTTGGAGAAGATCAAATAAGGTAGAAGGGATAGATAACATTCCATCAGAATTTCTAAAATCATTGGGGGAAGTGGCAACAAAAGGACTATTCACGTTGGTGTGCAGAATGTATGAGTCTGGCGACATACCAACTGACTTTCGGATAAGCATCATCCACACAGTTCCGAAGACGGCAAGAGCTGACAAGTGCAAGAATTATCGCACAATCAGCTTAACAGCTCAAGCATTCCAATTTGCTTACAAGAATAATATACAGAAGAATGGAAAAGAAAATTGAGAATGCGCTAGATGACGATTAGTTCGGCTCTAGGAAAGGTAAAGGCACGATAGAGGCAATTCTGACGTTGCGGTTAATAATAGAAGCAGGCTAAAGAAAAATCAAGACACGTTCGTAGGATTTGTAGACTTGGAAAAAGCGTTCGACAATATAAAATGGTGCAAGATGTTCGAAATTCTGAAAAAAGCAGGGTTAAGCTATAAGGAGAGCCGGGTCCTATAAATTTGTACAACAGCTAAGAGGGAATAATAAGAGTGGACGATCAGAAACGAAGTGCTCGTATTAAAAAGGGTGTAAGACAAGGATGTAGCCTTTCGCCCCTACTCTTCAATCTGTACATCGAGGAAGCAATGATGGGAGTAAAATAAAGGTTCAGCAGTGGAATTCAAATTCAAGGTGAAAGGATATCAATGGTACGATTCACTGATGACATTACTATCTTGAGTGAAAGTGAAGAAGAATTACATGATCTGCTGAACGGAATAAACAGTCTAATGAGTACAGAGTATGGACTGAGAGTACATCGAAGAAAGACGAAGGTAATGAGAAGTAATAGAAGTGGGAACAGCGAGAAACTTAACATTAGGATTGATGAACAAGAAGTAGATCAAGTTAAGGAATTCTGCTACCTAGGCAGTAGAATAAACAATGACGGGTGGAGCAAGGAGGACAAGAAAAGCAGACTAGCAATGGCAAAAAGGGCATTCCTGGCCAAGAAAGTCTACTAATGTCAAATATCGGCCTTAATTTGAGGAAGAAATTTCTGAGAATGTACGTCTGGAATACAGCATTGTACGGTAGTGAAACATGGACTGTGGGAAAACCGGAACAGAAGAGAATCGAAGCATTTCAGATGTAGTGCTGCAGAAAAATGGTTCAAATGGCTCTGAGCACTATGGGACTCAACTGCTGTGGTCATCAGTCCCCTAAAACTTAGCCGAGCGGTTCTATGCGAATCAGTCTGGAACCGCGCGACTGCTACAGTCGCAGGTTCGAATCCTGCCTCGGGCATGGATATGTGTGATGACCTTAGGTTAGTTAGGTTTAAGTACACTATTGGCCATTAAAATTGCTACCCACGAAGATGACGTGCTACAGACGCGAAATTTAACCGACAGGAAGAAGATGCTGTGATACGCAAATGATTAGCTTTTCAGAGTATTCACACAAGGTTGGCGCCGGTAGCAACACCTACAACGTGCTGACATGAGGAACGTTTCCATACGATTTCTCATACACAAACAACAGTTGACCGGCGTTGCCTGGTGAAATGTGATGCCTCGTGTAAGGAGAAGAAATGGGTACCATCACGTTTCCGACTTTGATAAAGGTCGGATTGTATCCTATCGCGATTGCGGTTTGTCGTATCGCGACATTGCTGCTCCCGATGGTCAAGATCCAATGACTGTTAGCAGAATATGGAATTGGTGGGTTAAGGAGGGTAATACAGAACGCCGAGCTGGATCCCAACGGCCTCGTATCACTAGCAGTCGGGATGACAGGCATCTTATCCGCATGGCTGTAACGGATCGTGCAGCCACGTCTCGATCCCTGAGTCAACAGACGGGGACGTTTGCAAGACAACAACCATCTGCATGAACAGTTCGACGAAGTTTGCAGCAGCATGGACTATCAGCCCGGAGACCATGGCTGCGGTTACCCTTGACGCTGCATCACGGACAGGAGCTCCTGCGATGGTGTACTCAACGACAAACCTGGGTGCACGAATGGCAAAACGTCATTTTGTCGGATAAATCCAGGTTCTGTTTACAGCATCATGATGGTGGCATCCGTGTTTGGCGACATCGCGGTGAACGCAAATTGGAAGCGTGTATTCGTCATCGCCATATTGGCGTGTCACCTGGCGTGATGGTATGGAGTGCCATTGGTTACACGTCTCGATCACCTCTTGTTCGCATGGACGGCACTTTGAACAGTGGACGTTACATTTCAGATGTGTTACGACCCGTGGCTCCACCCTTCATTCGATCCCTGCGAAACCTACATTTCAGCAGGATAATGTACGACCGCATGTTGCAGGTCCTGTACGGGCCTTTCTGGATACAGAAAATGTTCGACTGCTGCCCTGGCCAGCACATTCTCCAGACCTCTCACCAACTGAAAACGTCTGGTCAATGGTGGCCGAGCAACTGGCTCGTCACAATACGCCAGTCACTATTCTTGATGAACTGTGGTATCGTGTTGAACCTACATGGGCAGCTGTACCTATACATGCCATCCAAACTCTGTTTGACTCAATGCCCAGGCGTATCAAGGCCGTTATTACGGCCAGAGGTGGTTGTTCTGGGTACTGATTTCTCAGGATCTATGCTCCCAATTGCGTGAAAATGTAGTCACATGTCAGTTCTAGTATAATATGTTTGTCCAATGAATACCCGTTTATCATCTGCATTTCTTCTTGGTGTAGCTATTTTAATGGCCAGTCGTGTAGTTCTAAGTTCTAGGGGACTGATGACCTCAGATGTTAAGTCCCATAGTGCTTAGAGCCATTTGATAGTCCATTTCGAAAATCGTTACGGAATTCGATGTTCCGAGATCCGCAATGTCAAGAGTGTTCTGAGAACACAAATTTCAGGCATTATCTTTCACTACGGGTGTAAGTAGGCTGTTTAGGTTTTGGTATTGTTAAGGCCACGTAGCGCTCTTTATGAAAATCACTGGCTGTGCTGTGTGCAGTCTGTGGCTGTTTGGCATTGTTGGAATATTCGCTATTGTAATGTTGGGCAACTGGATGTGAACAGCGCGTAGCGTTGCGTAGTTGGAGGTGAGTCGCCAGCAGTGGTGGATGTGGGGAGAGAGATGGCAGAATTTTGAGAGCGGACGATCTGGACGTGTGTCAAACTCCGCTGCAGAGTGAAAATCTCATTCTGGACGTGTGCCCATCAGAAAGAGTAAATTTGTAATACTGGATATTATGAACTGATATATATATATATATATATATATATATATATATATATATATATATATATATAGGGTGTTTCAAAAATGATCGGTATATTTGAAACGGCAATAAAAACTAAACGAGCAGCGATAGAAATACACCGTTTGTTGCAATATGCTTGGGACAACAGTACATTTTCAGGCAGACAAACTTTCGAAATTACAGTAGTTACAATTTTCAACAACAGATGGCGCTGCAAGTGATGTGAAAGATATAGAAGACAACGCAGTCTGTGGGTGCGCCATTCTGTACGTCGTTCAAATGGTTCAAATGGCTCTGAGCACTATGGGACTCAACTGCTGTGGTCATAAGTCCCCTAGAACTTAGAACTACTTAAACCTAACTAACCTAAGGACAGCACACAACACCCAGCCATCACGAGGCAGAGAAAATCCCTTACCCCGCCGGGAATCGAACCCGGGAACCCGGGCGTGGGAAGCGAGAACGCTACCGCACGACCACGAGATGCGGGCTCTATACGTCGTCTTTCTGCTGTAAGCGTGTGCTGTTCACAACGTGCAAGTGTGCTGTAGACAACATGGTTTATTCCTTAGAACAGAGGATTTTTCTGGTGTTGGAATTCCACCGCCTAGAACACAGTGTTGTTGCAACAAGACGAAGTTTTCAATGGAGGTTTAATGTAACCAAAGGACCGAAAAGCGATACAATAAAGGATCTGTTTGAAAAATTTCAACGGACTGGGAACGTGACGGATGAACGTGCTGGAAAGGTAGGGCGACCGCGTATGGCAACCACAGAGGGCAACGCGACTCTAGTGCAGCAGGTGATCCAACAGCGGCCTCGGGTTTCCGTTCGCCGTGTTGCAGCTGCGGTCCAAATGACGCCAACGTCCACGTATCGTCTCATGCGCCAGAGTTTACACCTCTATCCATACAAAATTCAAACGCGGCAACCCCTCAGCGCCGCTACCATTGCTGCACGAGAGACATTCGCTAACGATATAGTGCACAGGATTGATGACGGCGATATGCATGTGGGCAGCATTTGGTTTACTGACGAAGCTTATTTTTACCTGGACGGCTTCGTCAATAAACAGAACTGGCGCATATGGGGAACCGAAAAGCCCCATGTTGCAGTCCCATCGTCCCTGCATCCTCAAAAAGTACTGGTCTGGGCCGCCATTTCTTCCAAAGGAATCATTGGCCCATTTTTCAGATCCGAAACGATTACTGCATCACGCTATCTGGACATTCTTCGTGAATTTGTGGCGGTACAAACTGCCTTAGACGACACTGCGAACACCTCGTGGTTTATGCAAGATGGTGCCCGGCCACATCGCACGGCCGACGTCTTTAATTTCCTGAATGAATATTTCGATGATCGTGTGATTGCTTTGGGCTATCCGAAACATACAGGAGGCGGCGTGGATTGGCCTCCCTATTCGCCAGACATGAACCCCTGTGACTTCTTTCTGTGGGGACACTTGAAAGACCAGGTGTACCGCCAGAATCCAGAAACAATTGAACAGCTGAAGCAGTACATCTCATCTGCATGTGAAGCCATTCCGCCAGACACGTTGTCAAAGGTTTCGGGTAATTTCATTCAGAGACTACGCCATATTATTGCTACGCATGGTGGATATGTGGAAAATATCGTACTATAGAGTTTCCCAGACCGCAGCGCCATCTGTTGTTGAAAATTGTAACTACTGTAATTTCGAAAGTTTGTCTGCCAGAAAATGTACTGTTGTCCCAAGCATAGTGCAACAAACGGTGTATTTCTATCGCTGCTCGTTTAGTTTTTATTGCCGTTTCAAATATACCGGTCATTTTTGAAACACCCTATATATATATATATGTATATGATAACTTTTGAACATTATTAAGGTAAATACATTGTTCGCCATCAAAATCTTTCATTTGCTAAGTATGCCTATCAGTAGTTAGTGCCTTCAGTAGAAACTCTCCTGCGAACCTTGCAGAACTAGCACTCCTCGAAGGAAGGATATGCGGAGACATGGCTTAGCCACAGCCTGCGGGATGTTACCAGAATGAGATTTTCACTCTGCAGCGGAGTGTGCGCTCATATGAAACTTCCTGGCAGATTAAAACTGTGTGCTGGACCGATACTCGAACTGCGATACTTGCAGAAGTAGCACTCCTGGAAGAAAGGTTATTGCAGAGACATGGCTTAGTCACAGCCTGGGAGATGTTTCCAGAATGAGATTTTCGCAGGAGAGCTTCTGTGAATTTTGGAAAGTTGGAGACAAGGCACTGGCGGAAGTAAGGTTGTGAGGACGGGGCGTGAGTCGTGCTTGGGTAGCTCAGATGGTAGAGCACTTGCCCGCGGAAGGCAAAGGTCCCGAGTTCGAGTCTCTGGCCGGCACACAGTTTTAATCTGCCAGGAAGTTTCACATCAGCGCGCACTCCGCTGCAGAGTGAAAATCTCATTCAATTTAAGAGAATGGCTAGCGACCCAGATCGCCCGACATGAATCGCATTGAACATTTATGGGACATAATCGAGAGTTCAGTTCGTGCACAAAATCCTGCACCGGCAGCACTTTCGCAATTATGGACGCCTACAGAGGCAGCATGGCCCATTATTTCTGCAGGGGACATCCAGCCACTTGTTGAGCCCATGCCGCGTCGAGGTGCTGCACTACGCCTGCAAAATGAGGTGCTACACATTATGAGGAGGTATGCTATGACTTTTGTCAGCTCAGTGTATAATAAGATCCCCGCCAAAGACTAAGATGTTGTTTCAGTAGGCGCAGGCGCTGTAATGTGTGACTGCTACGTATTTTCCTCCGTCGGCGGCGTTACCTGGGGAGCAGTAATTATGAAGGGGCCTTATCATGCTGCAGCAGCACCATACGGCCGATAGTCTTCCAGGAAGCAGCGATATTGTAGGTAGCCTTCTCGGCCGTCCTGGCTAAGACTGAGTGCTCTCCTTAACCGAGCGCATGAAGACGTCCATAAATTTATACATCACAAGTTTGTATTAGAGCAAAGTGTATAACATATTCTGACGCCAGAAGGAAACGGGTAGTCACACGGGATTAATCAAAGAAATGCAAATACACTACCGGCCATTAAAATTGCTACACCAGGAAGAAATGCAGACGGTAAACGGGTATTCATTGGACAAATATATTATACTAGAACTCACATGTGATTACATTTTCACGCAATTTGGGTGCATAGATCCTGAGAAATCAGTACCCAGAAAACCACCTCTGGCCGTAATAACGGCCTTGATACGCCTGGGCATTGAGTCAAACAGAGCTTGGATGGCGTGTACAGTTACAGTTGCCCATGCAGCTTCAACACTATACCACAGTTCAACAAGAGGAGTGACTGGCGTATTGTGACGAGCCAGTTGCTCGGCCACCATTGACCAGACGTTTTCAGTTGGTGAGAGATCTCGAGAATGTGCTGGCCAGGACAGCAGTCGAACATTTTCTGTATCCAGAAAGGCCCGTACAGGACCTGCAACATGCGGTCGTGCACTATCCTGCTGAAATGTAACGTTTCGCAGGGATCGAATGAAGGGTAGAGCCACGGGTCGTAACACATCTGAAATGTAACGTCCACTGTTCAAATTGCTGTCAATGCGAACAAGAGGTGATCGAGACGTGTAACCAATGGCACCCCATACCATCACGCCAGGTGATATGCCAGTATGGCGATGACGAATACTCGCTTCCAATGTGCGTTCAACGCGATGTCGCCAAACACGGATGCCACCATCATGATGCTGTAAACAGAACCTGGATTCATCCGACAAAATGACGTTTTGCCATTCGTGCACCCAGGTTCGTCGCTGACTACACCATCGCAGGCGCTCTGGTCTGTGATGCAGCGTAAGGGTAACCGCAGCCATGGTCTCCGAGCTGATAGTCCATGCTGCTGCAAACTTCGTCGAACTGTTCGTGCAGATGGTTGTTGTCTTGAAAACGTCCCCATCTGTTGACTCAGCGATCGAGACGTGGCTGCACGATCCGTTACAGCCATGCGGATAAGATACCTGTCATCTCGACTGCTAGTGATACGAGGCCGTTGGGATCCAGCACGGCGTTCCGTATTACCCTCCTGAACCCACCGATTCCATATTTTGCTGACAGTCGTTGGATCTCGACCAACGCGAGCAGCAATGTCGCGATACGATAAACCGCAATCGCGATAGGCTACAATCCGACCTTTATCGAAGTCGGAAACGTGATGGTACGCATTTCTCCTCCTTACACGAGGCATCACAACAACGTTTCACGAGGTAACGTCGGTCAGCTGCTGTTAGTGTATGAGAAATCGGTTGGAAACTTTCCTCATGTCGGCACGTTGTAGGTGTCGCCACCGGCGCCAACCTTGTGTGAATTCCCTGAAAAGCTAATCATTTGCGTATCACAGCATCTTCTTCCTGTCGGTTAAATTTCGCGTCTGTAGCACGTGATCTTCGTGGTGTAGCAATTTTAATGGCCAGTCGTGTAATTCAGTGTTATTTCTGCGAATGGACGACCTGTATTGGCTAAAGTAATTTTTATTCATCACGTTACTGTCACAATCAAGATCAGGGGATCATACGAATGAACATTGCTGTTTATGCAGTACTAGTCAGCAAAGGTAAAAGTTAAACATGTGATATAAAATGCAATGCTGCTTGCAGTAAAATATTTGACTGAATAGAGCGTCAGCTCCCAAACCGGTTCAAAAGTTTGCAGAAAAACGAGTGTTAGCCGAGAGGTAGTTCTAGTGGCGAATACGTTGCCGTAGCTTTCTGGGCTACGTGCACTTAAAATGATTGAAAGATTTTGCAGTGGTAGGTACAAGAAGTCCTATTATGAAGTGTGACTGCAAGAGAAGCAATTAGACAGTTATTAAATTAGGGTTTCAAATGGTAGCAAGAAGTATTAGATTGGTACATAAGTTCGTAGCATTTTTCTATAGGTTTAATAAACACAAGAAATACTCATAATAGAGACTTTAATAATCAATAATACGTTCTCCTTCACTATTTGTAACAGTTTGCCAATGCCAAAATGTTCAAATGTGTGTGAATTCCTAAGGGACCAAACTGCTGAGGTCATCGATCCCTAGACTTTCACACTAGTTAAAGTAACGTATGCCACAAACAACAGACACACCCATTCCCGAGGAAGGACTCGAAACTCCGGCGGCAGGAGCCGTGCAATCCGTGCACGACGCTTCAAACCACGCGGACACTCCGCGCGGCTAACTTATCGACTCCGCAACTGTAGAAAGCACGTGCTTTTGAGGTGAAGAACTCGTCGAGCGACGTTCGGGGCGCATTTTCATCCAGAAAGGAAATTCCGGTGAAGGTTGTTCGATAGAGAGCGGAAAAGGTGAAAATCTGAGAGCGCAAAATCAGGTGAATAAAGGGAGTGCGAAAAGACTTCACGACCCAACTCCTGTATAGTGCTTTTTGTTAGTCTAGCAGAATGCGGGCAGGCGTTATCGTGGAGAAGCATCATTTCCCGCAGTCTTCTCGATCGTTGTCCTTGGATTGCGTCTGCTCTGAGCACTATGGGACTCAACTGCTGTGGTCATAAGTCCCCTAGAACTTAGAACTACTTAAACCTAACTAACCTAAGGACAGCACACAACACCCAGCCATCACGAGGCAGAGAAAATCCCTTACCCCGCCGGGAATCGAACCCGGGAACCCGGGCGTGGGAAGCGAGAACGCTACCGCACGACCACGAGATGCGGGCTCTATACGTCGTCTTTCTGCTGTAAGCGTGTGCTGTTCACAACGTGCAAGTGTGCTGTAGACAACATGGTTTATTCCTTAGAACAGAGGATTTTTCTGGTGTTGGAATTCCACCGCCTAGAACACAGTGTTGTTGCAACAAGACGAAGTTTTCAATGGAGGTTTAATGTAACCAAAGGACCGAAAAGCGATACAATAAAGGATCTGTTTGAAAAATTTCAACGGACTGGGAACGTGACGGATGAACGTGCTGGAAAGGTAGGGCGACCGCGTATGGCAACCACAGAGGGCAACGCGACTCTAGTGCAGCAGGTGATCCAACAGCGGCCTCGGGTTTCCGTTCGCCGTGTTGCAGCTGCGGTCCAAATGACGCCAACGTCCACGTATCGTCTCATGCGCCAGAGTTTACACCTCTATCCATACAAAATTCAAACGCGGCAACCCCTCAGCGCCGCTACCATTGCTGCACGAGAGACATTCGCTAACGATATAGTGCACAGGATTGATGACGGCGATATGCATGTGGGCAGCATTTGGTTTACTGACGAAGCTTATTTTTACCTGGACGGCTTCGTCAATAAACAGAACTGGCGCATATGGGGAACCGAAAAGCCCCATGTTGCAGTCCCATCGTCCCTGCATCCTCAAAAAGTACTGGTCTGGGCCGCCATTTCTTCCAAAGGAATCATTGGCCCATTTTTCAGATCCGAAACGATTACTGCATCACGCTATCTGGACATTCTTCGTGAATTTGTGGCGGTACAAACTGCCTTAGACGACACTGCGAACACCTCGTGGTTTATGCAAGATGGTGCCCGGCCACATCGCACGGCCGACGTCTTTAATTTCCTGAATGAATATTTCGATGATCGTGTGATTGCTTTGGGCTATCCGAAACATACAGGAGGCGGCGTGGATTGGCCTCCCTATTCGCCAGACATGAACCCCTGTGACTTCTTTCTGTGGGGACACTTGAAAGACCAGGTGTACCGCCAGAATCCAGAAACAATTGAACAGCTGAAGCAGTACATCTCATCTGCATGTGAAGCCATTCCGCCAGACACGTTGTCAAAGGTTTCGGGTAATTTCATTCAGAGACTACGCCATATTATTGCTACGCATGGTGGATATGTGGAAAATATCGTACTATAGAGTTTCCCAGACCGCAGCGCCATCTGTTGTTGAAAATTGTAACTACTGTAATTTCGAAAGTTTGTCTGCCAGAAAATGTACTGTTGTCCCAAGCATAGTGCAACAAACGGTGTATTTCTATCGCTGCTCGTTTAGTTTTTATTGCCGTTTCAAATATACCGGTCATTTTTGAAACACCCTATATATATATATGTATATGATAACTTTTGAACATTATTAAGGTAAATACATTGTTCGCCATCAAAATCTTTCATTTGCTAAGTATGCCTATCAGTAGTTAGTGCCTTCAGTAGAAACTCTCCTGCGAACCTTGCAGAACTAGCACTCCTCGAAGGAAGGATATGCGGAGACATGGCTTAGCCACAGCCTGCGGGATGTTACCAGAATGAGATTTTCACTCTGCAGCGGAGTGTGCGCTCATATGAAACTTCCTGGCAGATTAAAACTGTGTGCTGGACCGATACTCGAACTGCGATACTTGCAGAAGTAGCACTCCTGGAAGAAAGGTTATTGCAGAGACATGGCTTAGTCACAGCCTGGGAGATGTTTCCAGAATGAGATTTTCGCAGGAGAGCTTCTGTGAATTTTGGAAAGTTGGAGACAAGGCACTGGCGGAAGTAAGGTTGTGAGGACGGGGCGTGAGTCGTGCTTGGGTAGCTCAGATGGTAGAGCACTTGCCCGCGGAAGGCAAAGGTCCCGAGTTCGAGTCTCTGGCCGGCACACAGTTTTAATCTGCCAGGAAGTTTCACATCAGCGCGCACTCCGCTGCAGAGTGAAAATCTCATTCAATTTAAGAGAATGGCTAGCGACCCAGATCGCCCGACATGAATCGCATTGAACATTTATGGGACATAATCGAGAGTTCAGTTCGTGCACAAAATCCTGCACCGGCAGCACTTTCGCAATTATGGACGCCTACAGAGGCAGCATGGCCCATTATTTCTGCAGGGGACATCCAGCCACTTGTTGAGCCCATGCCGCGTCGAGGTGCTGCACTACGCCTGCAAAATGAGGTGCTACACATTATGAGGAGGTATGCTATGACTTTTGTCAGCTCAGTGTATAATAAGATCCCCGCCAAAGACTAAGATGTTGTTTCAGTAGGCGCAGGCGCTGTAATGTGTGACTGCTACGTATTTTCCTCCGTCGGCGGCGTTACCTGGGGAGCAGTAATTATGAAGGGGCCTTATCATGCTGCAGCAGCACCATACGGCCGATAGTCTTCCAGGAAGCAGCGATATTGTAGGTAGCCTTCTCGGCCGTCCTGGCTAAGACTGAGTGCTCTCCTTAACCGAGCGCATGAAGACGTCCATAAATTTATACATCACAAGTTTGTATTAGAGCAAAGTGTATAACATATTCTGACGCCAGAAGGAAACGGGTAGTCACACGGGATTAATCAAAGAAATGCAAATACACTACCGGCCATTAAAATTGCTACACCAGGGAGAAATGCAGACGGTAAACGGGTATTCATTGGACAAATATATTATACTAGAACTCACATGTGATTACATTTTCACGCAATTTGGGTGCATAGATCCTGAGAAATCAGTACCCAGAAAACCACCTCTGGCCGTAATAACGGCCTTGATACGCCTGGGCATTGAGTCAAACAGAGCTTGGATGGCGTGTACAGTTACAGTTGCCCATGCAGCTTCAACACTATACCACAGTTCAACAAGAGGAGTGACTGGCGTATTGTGACGAGCCAGTTGCTCGGCCACCATTGACCAGACGTTTTCAGTTGGTGAGAGATCTCGAGAATGTGCTGGCCAGGACAGCAGTCGAACATTTTCTGTATCCAGAAAGGCCCGTACAGGACCTGCAACATGCGGTCGTGCACTATCCTGCTGAAATGTAACGTTTCGCAGGGATCGAATGAAGGGTAGAGCCACGGGTCGTAACACATCTGAAATGTAACGTCCACTGTTCAAATTGCTGTCAATGCGAACAAGAGGTGATCGAGACGTGTAACCAATGGCACCCCATACCATCACGCCAGGTGATATGCCAGTATGGCGATGACAAATACTCGCTTCCAATGTGCGTTCAACGCGATGTCGCCAAACACGGATGCCACCATCATGATGCTGTAAACAGAACCTGGATTCATCCGAAAAAATGACGTTTTGCCATTCGTGCACCCAGGTTCGTCGCTGACTACACCATCGCAGGCGCTCTGGTCTGCGATGCAGCGTAAGGGTAACCGCAGCCATGGTCTCCGAGCTGATAGTCCATGCTGCTGCAAACTTCGTCGAACTGTTCGTGCAGATGGTTGTTGTCTTGAAAACGTCCCCATCTGTTGACTCAGCGATCGAGACGTGGCTGCACGATCCGTTACAGCCATGCGGATAAGATACCTGTCATCTCGACTGCTAGTGATACGAGGCCGTTGGGATCCAGCACGGCGTTCCGTATTATCCTCCTGAACCCACCGATTCCATATTTTGCTGACAGTCGTTGGATCTCGACCAACGCGAGCAGCAATGTCGCGATACGATAAACCGCAATCGCGATAGGCTACAATCCGACCTTTATCGAAGTCGGAAACGTGATGGTACGCATTTCTCCTCCTTACACGAGGCATCACAACAACGTTTCACGAGGTAACGTCGGTCAGCTGCTGTTAGTGTATGAGAAATCGGTTGGAAACTTTCCTCATGTCGGCACGTTGTAGGTGTCGCCACCGGCGCCAACCTTGTGTGAATTCCCTAAAAAGCTAATCATTTGCGTATCACAGCATCTTCTTCCTGTCGGTTAAATTTCGCGTCTGTAGCACGTGATCTTCGTGGTGTAGCAATTTTAATGGCCAGTCGTGTAATTCAGTGTTATTTCTGCGAATGGACGACCTGTATTGGCTAAAGTAATTTTTATTCATCACGTTACTGTCACAATCAAGATCAGGGGATCATACGAATGAACATTGCTGTTTATGCAGTACTAGTCAGCAAAGGTAAAAGTTAAACATGTGATATAAAATGCAATGCTGCTTGCAGTAAAATATTTGACTGAATAGAGCGTCAGCTCCCAAACCGGTTCAAAAGTTTGCAGAAAAACGAGTGTTAGCCGAGAGGTAGTTCTAGTGGCGAATACGTTGCCGTAGCTTTCTGGGCTACGTGCACTTAAAATGATTGAAAGATTTTGCAGTGGTAGGTACAAGAAGTCCTATTATGAAGTGTGACTGCAAGAGAAGCAATTAGACAGTTATAAAATTAGGGTTTTAAATGGTAGCAAGAAGTATTAGATTGGTACATAAGTTCGTAGCGTTTTTCTATAGGTTTAATAAACACAAGAAATACACATAATAGAGACTTTAATAATCAATAATACGTTCTCCTTCACTATTTGTAACAGTTTGCCAATGCCAAAATGTTCAAATGTGTGTGAATTCCTAAGGGACCAAACTGCTGAGGTCATCGATCCCTAGACTTGCACACTAGCTAAAGTAACGTATGCCACAAACAACAGACACACCCATTCCCGAGGAAGGACTCGAAACTCCGGCGGCAGGAGCCGTGCAATCCGTGCACGACGCTTCAAACCACGCGGACACTCCGCAACTGTAGAAATCACGTGCTTTTGAGGTGAAGAACTCGTCGAGCGACGTTCGGGGCGCATTTTCATCCAGAAAGGAAATTCCGGTGAAGGTTGTTCGATAGAGAGCGGAAAAGGTGAAAATCTGAGAGCGCAAAATCAGGTGAATAAGGGGAGTGCGAAAAGACTTCACGACCCAACTCCTGTATAGTGCTTTTTGTTAGTCTAGCAGAATGCGGGCAGGCGTTATCGTGGAGAAGCATCATTTCCCGCAGTCTTCTCGATCGTTGTCCTTGGATTGCGTCTGCAAGACGTCTCAGCAGTGATTACACATCGTGGAAGTAATTCGCAGCACACTACACAGTCACTGTTCCGCCAGGTGCATAACATTGTCTTTTGTGGATGTGCACAGCTGTTTGTACCGGGATTTGTTGCTTTACTTGGGCCCAACCATTCCTTTCTTTTCCTTACCGTCACCAGTAAAGATACTGGCTAGTAATGGTAGGTATTGTTGACGAGCCAATTGATGACGAGCAAGCAAAGATGCAGTCATGGCCATCCGCTGATTTCTGTGATTTTAGCTTAGGGCATGCGGCACCCATACACCCGATTTTTGAACCTTTCCCGGCGCGTGCGAATGTCGTACGGTGATGGAATGAATACAGTTCCTCACATTTGCCAGTTCTCGAGTTCACTGACGTGGATCATTGTGTATTAATGCTTTTAAACGATCTTCACGAAATCCCGAAGGTCTTCCTGAACGTGGAGAGTGACTAATGTCAAAACGACCCTCCTTAAAACGAGAAAACCATTTTCTTGGTTCAAAATGGCTCTGAGCACTATGGGACTTAAGAGGTCATCAGTCCCCTATAACTTAGAACTACTGAAACCTAACTAACCTAAGGACATCACACACATCCATGCCCAAGGCAGGATTCCAACGTGCGACCGTATCGGTCGCGCGTTCCAGACTGTAGCGCCTAGACCATTTTCTTGTTGGAGTGATATGGGACATATGATTGTGACAGGTGACACATACGTAAGGATGCTGCATCCATTCATGTCCATTGTGCAATCGTACGGACTTGAGCGATTGCAGCAGGACAATGCGACACGCCACACGTCCAGAACTGCTACAGAGTGGCTTCAGGAACACTCTTCAGAGTTTAAACACTTCCAGTGGCCACCAAACTCCCCAGACATGAACATTATTGAGCATATCTGGGATGCCTTGCAACGTGCTGTTCAGAAGAGTTCTCCAGCCCCTCGTACCCTTACGGATTTATGGACAGCCCCGCAGGATTCATAATTTCCCAAAAACTTCACTCAGTGGAGAGGAGTCAAAATAAGCGATCGATTTATCCGTAGATATTCGACCGTTTCTGAAAAAACTGCGGTCAAAGTATTCGAGGTATTATCCAGGTAGCTTATGTGCCTTTCATCGCACAGCGGAGTTAGGTGAAATGGTCAGATTGTGGATAGGGTCGTGGTTGTTTTTAATCTTGCGCCCCACGTTCGAAACCCGATTATTACTTTTATTTTTGTGTTTCATTTATTTATCCGTATCTGTAGAAGATTTCTACAAGAATGCTTTCCAGTTATTATTGATCTGATGTTGTCCTTATTCGTCTGCTAATTGTACGTCAGATAAATGAATCAAAAAAAATGAGAAAATTATTTGAAATTGTTCAGTGACATTCCTGCAATGCATCTTGATTCATAATCTGTTGCAAGCGCCAATTTTCGGAAAAGTGATCTGTTACGAATAGTCTGCAGCGAAATTATTGCCAACACGCTAAGTCTGCACCAATGTTAACGACGTTTCTTCCCCGAGTGAGGTTCATACGACGAAATATCACAGTGTCGAACCTGCCTTCACTCGATGCTCTTGGTGTTCGGAATATCTGTGTTCCTAATGTTTCTACGATTCGTATCATCGAAGGGAATACTCCAACTCTTCCTGAAGAATAAAGATATAAATAAGATATAAGAAATAACACAAGAGTTGGTATGAGTCTAAAATACCAGAATATGAGAATTAAAAAAGGTATGTAACCCCTCAACGTACCATACACATACACATTCTCACACACACACACACACACACACACACACACACACACCTTATATAATAAATGTGACACTTATTGTGATACCCAGTTGCAATTTTACAATTAATGTATCGCCCTTGTACCCCCTAATTTGATAAGAAACATTCGTGTAGTAAACTTCTACGGACATGGGTAGATGAATGATAACAATCAAAATAAAATAAAATCGGGTTTCAAACACGGAGCGCAGGATTAAGACGCCACCACGCTAACCACTGAGGCACCATTTCATTTGAGCAAATCATGCTGTAAGATGCGCATGAAGTACCTCGAAAACGTTGACCGTAGCTTTTTTCAGAAACGGTCGAGCCGCACGTTCGCTTATTTTGATTCCTCGTCCACTGAGCGAAGTTCCCGGGAAACAGGGTGACGGCACGTGCCTCGTCAGTGTGAAGTGCTCGCTCCCACATGCTGCGCTCAGCTTGTGGTGCGGAACCGGAAAGACCACGTGGTTTCCCGCTAGTACGCAGCTCGCCGCGCTACTTAAGCAGCACTGGCCAGGCGGCAGTTGAAAGGTTTCAGATTGTGAGCGAAGCGCTTACGGCGGCGATGACGCGGTCTGTGTGTCGGTCGGCTGTTGCGTCACGGGGTACGCTCTATGACCTGCCCGTGGACCCGCCGACTGGAGCTTATCGTTCATCCGGCTGGGTGACTAACGGAAGGGCAGAAACTCACGCACAAATAACACTCACTCCAGCTTACAGCTAATTGACCATCAAGTTCCTTTTGCCGCTGGTTAGTCCGACAAATGCTAGTCTGTCAGTCACAGCGATTCTAAGCGTTTCCTCAATGCTACGAGGGGCGTTCAGAAAGTAAGCTCCGATCGGTCGCGAAATGGAAACGACTATGAAAATCCGATAAAGCTTTGCACAGATGTGTTGGGTAGTGTCTCTAGTATAACCCCAGTTAGCATCACGTCGCTCTTCTCATTTCTGAGCTCGCAGTGAGTGCGTAAAGATGTCTAGAAAATAGTGTCTGCCGCCAAGTACGAGGGCCTGGTGAGAAATTTCGCCTGAAGCTATGCAGCTAACATTACATAACTGTCGTGCTGTTTCTTCTTCAAGACAATTCTCAGCCGCATTCTGCAGGGGCAATGAAGATGCTCCTGCATCGTTTTCAAATGGAAATGTTAGATTACCCACAATACAGTCCCCAATTGTCTCCCCCTGAGTTTCATCTCTGGTCACATAAACCGCTGTCTTTGAAGACAACATTTTGACACAGACAACGAGGTGTAGACCAGCGTGGAGAATTGGCGGAAAGCACTGGCGGCTGCCTTCTATGATGAGGCTATTGAAAAGTTGGTACAACGCTATGACAAAAGTCTAAGTCAGAACGGCGACTACGTAGAGAAGTAGCTGAAAGGTGTAGCTAATTGTTACAAGTAAAACATTTCTGATGTTCACTGTGGTTTCAATTTGGCAATCAATCGGAGCTTACTTTCTGAACAGGCCTCGTAGTTTTGATTCATGAAGCAAGAAAGTACGTGTGAGACATACAGTAATGGAAGAAAAGGATTCATACGCCGTCGTTCATGTAGAATAACTTTATTTGTAAGAACTAAAGGTCACAACCAGATATGTTATTTGGTAAAGTAACAGTATCGGGCTTGCTTCCTAATCTGTATATGTAAAACGATTAACTAAATTAGCATTCTGCAAAAAGTAATTATAAAGCCTGTACCGGCTGGCATTACACAGTGGGTAAAAAAAGCATTCGTAACGAACCGTTTACAACAAGGAACATCTTCAGTGGCAACCTGCACCTCGTGTTCTGATACGCGGTAAATGCCGTGCAATAGCAAAATGGGCCGGACAGAGAAGTGATTATCTCCTAATACGAAAAGGGAAAATCATTTTCAGAAACAGCTGATGTTATTGGAAGAGGCTGGGGCACTGTGGAGTCCATAATATCGCTATGAACAGAAAGAAATACTCTCACTAATACCGAAAGAAGTGGTCGACCGCATAAGATAACGCAAATAAAACGCAATAAGTTAATTGTCTGCGCATGTTAGTGATCACTTCGGGAAGGAAAGCACACCACGGGTGTTCGCTATATTTTATGCTGTGGAGGTTAGGCAGCCAGGGTATCTACAAGAAAATCATACCTTAGCAAGAGAAACAAGAAATTGAGACTCAAATTTGCTCGAGAGCATATAAGCAATAACACAAGTTCCAGTAAGAAGCTGCTGTTGGCAGATAAAAGAAAATTTAACATATTTGTAAATGACAGCAGAAATTTGTAGGGGAGACGACCAAATACTGAGCTGGTGTCAAACGCATTCAGTCCACTGTACAGCACGATCGTGGAGGAATTATGGTATTGGGATGTATGGCTACATCTGGTGTTGAGAAATGTTTTTGTTGCGGGTAACGTGGACAGCTTTCAGCATTGAAAGTATGAAAAAAGCTTGGGTGTAAGCTCAAATTATTACTTTCTACAAGACAGTGACCCGAAGCATACAGCGGAAATTGTTCGTTTGTGATTATTTTACCATACTATCCATATTCTCAAGTTTCTAGCACAGAGTGCAGAACTTATTGGAGTACGCTTGAAAGAATGACCAGAAAACATTAAATGCGAAGTAACACTATTCTCAAACAACATCTACAACAAGAATGGCAAATATTACCTCAGAGATTGTCGATAACTGGTTCATCCATGCCAAAGGGATTAACAGAAGTGGTAATAGAAGAGGAAAGCCTACAAGGTATTAACATTGTCATTATATTTATGTACAGTGTAATTTTCTTTGAATGTATGAATACTTTTTTCCTCCACTGTGAGAAGCTACCTGGTATAGAACATTTATTTACTCTTTTCAGAAGGCTAATTTAGTTAATTTTTTGTACATACAGATAAGGAAAGAAGCCCCATCATAGCACTTCTGGTTGTGATTTTTTTTTGTTCTAATAAATAAAGTTACTCTACATGAACAGCGGTGAACGAACACTTTTTTCCATGACAATGTGTCCCATACCTTTAGGGTGACACATTTCGTCAAAGGCTGTACCTGACTTATGGGGAATAATTGTATCAGTAAATACGTCGTCTTCAGTAACAGTACTTTGTTTTCCTGTTTCAGTCCAACTCCCTACTCCAGCAATACATTTTCGTTTTTTGGGCGTTACATCTTCTTAGTTTCTCACCGAGGAGAAAACGAACGATACATTAGTTTACGCGAAAAAACAGTGTCTTTATGAATGAAAAAACACCCGACTCTGATGCAACATTGTACAGCGTTCATTGTTTTAGAAACCAGTTTTCGGCAGTTACGTCATCGTCGTATGGCTGCGAAATTCTCGTGGTATCAACTTCCCGCCATGCAGTTTCTGGTTGGAATCCTTCAGAAGTAAGCCTTTTTCCAAGTCTCCAGGAGGGTTTCTTGGACTTAAGACGTTGCCTTTGAGTGGCATCACAGTCCTGGTGTAGCGGTAACTCGGGATTCTTGGACCATTTCTTCCATTCCCTTTTCAACGCTGCTTGACGTCGTAACTTCGGTGGTGCAATATTAGACAGAACAGGTAGCCATTCTGTGGGTGTGGATTTTATTCCCGGATACGCCTCTCATGGCTACATTCAGCTGCGTGTCTACCATGGCTGTATGAGCGCTGTTCAGCCATACTGGGCTGCAATATTCCCCAACAGAGTATACAAGTGAGAGGGCAGTTGTTTTGAGTACTGATGCCTTAGCTCTCCAGCTTGTTCCGGAGAGTTTGTGTAATATACTGTTTCTGGTTCTTATTTTTAAAGCTGTTTCAGTTAGGTGTTTTCTATATGTTAGCGAACGATCCAAGGTCACGCCGAGATATTTTGGGAATGGGTTATATAACAGCAACTGATTTCTAAAGGAAATTTGCGGTTTATAGCGAGCATGCCTATTACTCAGATGGAAGGTGGAGGATTCAGTTTTATTTCTGTTTACTTTGAGTCGCCATCCATTAAAAAATTCATCTAGAATTCGCAGATCCTCAGTGAGAGTCATTTCTGAAGTTGTAAAATCGTTAGCCTGCGTCACCAAGGCTGTGTCATCAGCATAGATAAATGTTCTTGCTTTCGTTTCTGGCAAGTCAGCGACATATAAATTGAAAAGTAGGGGGGGCCAATACTGATCCTCGTGGTAGTCCGTCATTCAAATTGTATACCTTGCTTACTTGACCTTTTAGGTGAACTTGGAATTTCCTGTTGGACAGCATGTTATTGAGTAGTTGCGCAATTCTTTAACATGGAATTATTCTTAAGAACTTACGAGGCATGCCTTTCCGCCACACTGTATCATATGCTGATGTTAGGTCAATAAACACGGCCATCGTTTTCTTCAGGTTTTCGAAGCCCTTCTGTGTGTATGTTGCCAACGCTAGCACTTGATCGCTACAGCTGCGGTTTCGCCTGAAGCCAGCCTGTTCCACACGAATGTGTTTCAGGATAGTTGGTGCAATTCTGTTATAGAGTACTCTCTCCAGCAGTTTATAGCAGACACTTAGAAGTGCAATGGGTCTATAGTCTTCAGGATTGTTACCAGATTTTGACGGTTTCAGGATGGTAATTATTTTAGTTTTCTTAAAAAGATTTGGCAGTCTTCCTGTTGCGAGAATTTCATTAAACAGTGCAGTTAGCCACTGCACTGCACCTTGGCCAGCATGTTTAAGGAACTCCGGCTATATACCATCACAACCAGCCGCTTTACCAGATTTCAGAGTATCTAAGGCTGAAACAACTTCGGCTGCAGAGATTTTCTGTGCAAATTCGGAAGGCTGTGCTTGAGACATTTTAGACTTTAGCTCATGTTTTATTTCTTTGGCTTTCTGTTTGTTGTTGTTACTTGGTGTTCTTGTTATATTAACAATCCTGGCTGCTATTTTGTTAGGATTTATTTTGTCTGATAAGATATTAACTTTTGTGGCACTGCCAAGCTTTCTTAATAAATTCCAAACTTTCTTACTCGAGTGTTGGAAAGACATGTTTTCAGTTAGTTCCATCCATTTCTTTTACCTTGCTGAATCTAGGGCCGAAATCAATTCATCTGCAACCTTGGTGTCTCGAGTCGTTTTAAATTCGTCGTACAATTCTTGACATCTAGGGCTGCATCCGGGAGTGTAGTTCTCTCTGTAGCCTCTTGGGATATGTTTTCTGGCAATGGAATGAATTAGTCTAACAAAGCGGCCGTAGTGCCTAACTTTGGGTGGAATAAACTGAATAATATGATCAACCTCTTCAGAGAATTTTTCCCATTTGGCTTTTTGGAAGTTCCATCGTGGCTTTGGTATAGACTTCACAACTGGGATTTCGAGTCCAATTTTCACCAGCACAGGTCGGTGTTGGCTTCTAGGGAAATCGCTGAGCACCTTCCTGCTGCTCTGCAAGGGTAATCCTTTGTTGTTAGTGGTAACGAAACACAGATCGAGAGTGTAGTCCTGAGCCCATCTAGCTGAGCGGAATGTCCCTTTGTCCTTCCCGTCAAATAGTAAGAAAAGGCGTTCCATTTCAGCCCATTCTGATACTTTCTCACCATCTTCATTCGTGGTTCTGTAGCCCCATTGTGTGTTATGGCTGTTGAAGTCTCCAATTACTATTCCTGGATGTGGAATATTTTGAGCAGCTTCATTTACCCATGGTTGTGCTGGGGCTTATAGATGTTCACAATCTCTGTGCTGGCGACTTTCAGCCTGATGGTATGGATGCTATTTTCTGCTTTTGTTTGGACATCTGTTACCTCTTCAACATCATTCTTGATATATGTTGCAGATCCGTAACTTACATGGTATGTCGCAGCAGCTAACGTGTAGCCAGGGAGCTTACACCTGGAATGAAGTTGGGTTTCGTCTGAGCAGTGGGTTTCCTGTAGTAGAACAACGTCCACCTTGTTTTCCATCAGTATTTGAGTGAGATACTCACTTTTTGCTCTGCTTGTCCCCTCTATGTTTAGCTGTAAGAGCCGGAGGGTATTCCCTAAGTCCTTTGTCAGGTAGTTCTTGGCAGAACTGTTTTGCTTCATTGCTATGTATCCTCTAACAGCTGGGATATCCTAAGGTAATTTGCAACCACCAGAGGTCCAGCAGCCTATATATGTAGACTATTTAGCAGTAACTTAGTTACGCTGCCCGGGGTACACCACTTGGAGGCTAGTCTACTTGCATCCATTCATGTCCATTGTGCATTCCGACGGACGTGGGCAATTCCAGCAGGACAGTGCAACGCCTCACACGTCCAGAATTGCTACAAAGTACACTACGTGATCAAAAGTATCCGGACACCCCCAAAAACATACGTTTTTCATATTAGGTGCATTGTGCTGCCACCTACTGCCAGGTACTCCATATCAGCGATCTCAGTAGTCATTAGACATCGTGAGAGAGCAGAAGGAGCCGCTCCGCGGAAATCACGGACTTGGAACGTGGTCAGGTGACTGTGTGTCACTTGTGTCATAAGTCTGTACGCGAGATTTCCACACTCCTAAACATCCATAGGTCCACTGTTTCCCATGTGATAGTGAAGTGGAATCGTGAAGGGACACGTGGAGCACAAAAGCGTACAGGCCGACCTCGTCTATTGACTGACAAGAGACCGCCGATAGTTGAAGTGGATCGTTATGTTTAATAGGCAGACATCTATCCAAACCATCACTCAGGAATTTAAAACTGCATCAGGATCCAATGCAAGTACTATGACAGTTAGGCGGGAGGTGGGAAAACCTGGATTCATGGTCGAGCGGCATTTCATAAGCCACACATCACGCTAGTAAATGTCAAATGACGTCTCGCTTGATGTAAGGAGCGTAAACATTGGACTATTGAACAGTGGAAAAACGTTGTGTGGGGTGACGAATCACGGTACCCAATGTGCCGATCGGATGGCAGGGTGTGGGTATGGCGAATGTCCGGTGGACGTCATCTGCCATCGTGTGTAGTGCCAACAGTAAAATTCGGAGGCGGTGTTGTTATGGTGTGGTCGTGTTTTTCATGGAGGGGGCTTGCACCCCTTATTGTTTTGCGTGGTGCTATCACAGCACAGGCCTACGTTGATGTTTTAAGCACGTTCTTGCTTCGCACTGTTGAAGAGCAATTCGGGGATGGCGATCGCATCTTTCAACACGATCGAGCACCTGTTCATAATACACGGCCTGTGGCGGAGTGGTTACACGACAATAACATCACTGTAACTGACTGGCCTACACAGAGTCCTGACATGAAACCTATAGAACACATTTAGGATGTTTTGGAATGCTGACTTTGTGCGAGGCCTCACCGACCGACATCGATACCTCTCCTAAGTGCAGCGCTCTGAGAAGAATGGGCTGCCATTCCCCAAGAAACCTTCCAGCACCTGACTGAACGATCGCCTGCGAAAGTGGAAGCTGTCATCAAGGCTGATAGTGGGCCAACGGCATACTGAAATCCAGCATTACCGACGGAGGGCGCCACGAACTTGTAAGTCATTTTCAGCCAGGTGTCAGGATACTTTTGATCACATAGTGTAGCTCCAGGAATAGTCTACTGAGTTTAAACATTTCCGCTGGCAACCAAACTCCCCAGACATGAACATTATTGATCTGGGATATCTTGCTAGGAGCTGTTCAGAAGAGATCTCCAGCGCCTCGTAGTCCTACGGATTTATGGACACCCCTGCAGGATTCATGGTGTCAGTTCCCTCCAGCACTACTTCAGACATTAGTCGAGTCTATGCCACGTCGTGATGCGACACTTCTGCGTGCTCGCGTCTGCAGCTCGTGGTCTTGCGGTAGCGTTCTCGCTTCCCGCGCACGGGGTCCCGGGTTCGATTCCCGCCAGGGTCAGGGATTTTCTCTGCCTCGAGATGACTGGGTGTTGTGTGTCTTTCATCATCATTGACTCGCAAGTCGCCGGAGTGGCGTCAGCTGAAAAGCACTTGCAATTTCGGCGGCCGAACATCCCGCATGGGGTCTCCCGGCCAACAATGCCGTACGATCATTTCATTTCATGCGTGCTCGCAGCGGCCCTACACGATATTAGGCAGGTGTACCAGTTTCTTTGGCGCTTCACTGTAAATCTGTCACTCTGCAATAAAATGTCTATTCAGAAGATGTCGAGTCCTGATCGCTATGAAAGTCTGTAAATGTTAGCCGGCCGCGGTGGTCTAGCGGTTCTGGCGCTGCAGTCCGGAACCGCGGGACTGCTACGGTCGCAGGTTCGAATCCTGCCTCGGGCATGGGTGTGTGTGATGTCCTTAGGTTAGTTAGGTTTAAGTAGTTCTAAGTTCTAGGGGACTTATGACCTAAGATGTTGAGTCCCATAGTGCTCAGAGCCATTTGAACCATTTGTAAATGTTATTCAGCTGTCAAACACACACAATGCGGCCATTATATGATGTTCGAACTTACGTACTCCCGTCGCTGAAGCACCGCAGACGGGATGCTTGCATCTCATTGGCAGCGGCGTAATAGTTCGCGGCGTCGCAATAGAAATTTGGCGGCGTAACTGTGATCGCGCGTATTTGAAAGTACGCTCGACCGGATAGCGGCCGACACAGCAGAACTTTTATAACGAACACCCCGTACGTAATTAAGTTTGTACGGAACCCTCAGAACGCGTGTCCTACTCCCACGTGTCCGGTGTTTTTCATGCACAATGTAGTAACATATTTCTCCAAGAACGACCGAAAAAGTCATTTTATGGAAAAAACATCTCCGGAAGGTAAGCGAAATAAATAATAATTAACTTCATTTTGCCACGAAATGTCCGTCTTATACCTTCCACAGCTGCACTTACACTCTAGATAATGTAACATGGCTCTGAGCACTGTGGGACTTAACATCTGAGGTCATCAGTCCCCTAGAACTTAGAACTACTTAAACCTAACTAACCTAAGGTCATCACAGACATCCATGCCCGAGGCAGGATTCGAACCTGCGACCGCAACAGTCGCGCGATTCCGCACTGACGCGCCTAGAACCGCTCGGTCACCGCGGCCGGCAGATAATGTACCATGATTACGACTGCCCTACGGTGTCCAAACGACACACTTTAATGTGTGATTCTAGGATGTATTACAGCAGCAAAAATCATATTACAATCGTTTACAAAACAGGTAAAACAAAATAAAATGATTGATGGTAGTGGCAATTAAATATTATTTTTACATTGTTGCATCGCTATTTCGGCCACGTTTTTGATAGTACACTGCTTTACATAACTTACAGACGAGATAGAAAAGTAAGATAACATACTTACTACTCGGTGGAAATGAATGAAAGTATGGGGCGATGTTGCCAGTGGTCTCTGAGTCGCGAACAGAAATTTAGACGTCAGGTCGAGGCCCACGAGAAAGACATGCCGCGGCGCGTACGTCACGAAGGTAGTCCCGAACTCGCTCGCTCGCTCACCTCAGCTGACAAAATGCGTTTCTAAACCTGTTAACCCGCAGCTGCGCGTGTAAGTACTAACGGGAATTGCATCTTCCACTGGAATCTGCTATTATGAGGTCTTACTGATTAACAGCACTACATACAGCAAAATTTAATTTAAGATCAATACTCGATATAAATGGTATAACGGCTTCTTTATAGCATTTAGTCTCTTCCGCTTAACAGTACTCATTACATGCTGGAAGTGGTGCCTTATGCAACTGATAATCATTTTAGTATGATTTTATTTTATTGTACGCCAGTACAGCCGTAACAAATTATAAGTCGTCCCATGGACTTCTCATCATTATAGGACTGATAACAGTCTGTTGTTGTTGTGGTCTTCAGTCCTGAGACTGGTTTGATGCAGCTCTCCATGCTACTCTATCCTGTGCAAGCTTCTTCATCTCCCAGTACCTACTGCAACCTACATCCTCCTTCTGAATCTGCTTAGTGTATTCATCTCTTGGTCTCCCCCTAAGATTTTTACCCTCCACGCTGCCCTCCAATATTAAATTGGTGATCCCTTGATGCCTCAGAACATGTCCTACCAACCGATCCCTTCTTCTGGTCAAGTTGTGCCACAAACTCCTCTTCTCCCCAATCCTATTCAGTACCTCCTCATTAGTTATGTGAACTACCCATCTAATCTTCAGCAATCTTCTGTAGCACCACATTTCGAAAGCTTCTATTCTCTTCTTGTCCAAACTATTTACCGTCCATGTTTCACTTCCATACATGGCTACACTCCATACAAATACTTTCAGAAATGACTTCCTGACACTTAAATCTATACTCGATGTTAACAAATTTCTCTTCTTCAGAAACGCTTTCCTTGCCATTGCCAGTCTACATTTTATATCCTCTCTGCTTCGACCATCATCAGTTATTTTGCTCCCCAAACAGCAAAGCTCCTTTACTACTATAAGTGTCTCATTTCCTAATCTAATACCCTCAACATCACCCGACTTAATTCGACTACATTCCATTATCCTCGTTTTGCTTTTGTTGATGTTCATCTTATATCCTCCCTTTAAGACACCATGAAACGTCCCCTTTAAACAATTATACACGACTGTCCTTAACCTGACACACAATATTTTTAGCGCAACGCAATCTGACTTTCAAAAAAACCCCTACGAAAGGATGGCCCTGACTAACATTAACCTATACCTTTCACAAATCACTTACCTCACAAAAATCTTCGTTACTGGAACTACTGCAATACAGCGAGCGCCACTACTGCCAGCTAAATAAAAGATTCAAAGTACTGAAGGCACTAACTACTGATAGGCATAGTTAGCAAATGAAAGATTTTGATAGAGAACAACCAATGTATTTACCTTAATAGTCATAATATATATAGCAGTTCATGACAAATTACAAAACTCCGCCATCTCTCTCCCCACATCCACCACTGCTGGCGGCTCACCTCCAACTGCGCAACGCTACGCGCTGTTCACAGCCAGCTGCCTAACACTACAATGGAGGTGGCGTTACCAATAAAAAAACCTAAACAGCCTACTAACATAGCCCCCATGCTCCCCACAAAAAATTTTACAAATTGTTTTGGGCACTGGGCAATACATATTTGTTAAAATTTTTCATAATCGTAATAACAATAACAAAGAAATCAAATGCACACACTTATTGATACAATGTTGGTCAAAAGCTAAAATTTTCTCACAGTCCATAAAGATAGTTCTGATCATTCATCACGGTAAAATAGTAGTGTTTTTCTCAAAGTCTGAGCAGTAGAAGAAAATGCACACGAAAGTAGTGGATTTCCATGCAGTCTTGAAGAAGTAGTGTTGTCCTTCCAACGAAAAGACAGTGCCGACTCTCGACATGCAGACAGGTAATGGGCCACAACAGAGTAAACCCACAGCAGAGTCAGTCGAAATTTTGAAGACTATTGGTAGGTAGGTCATCACAGAGCAGACCCACTGTAGTCCTGGTAGAGATTACGGTATTGGTGGGCCACCAGAGGTGCAGACCCACTGCAGTCCTTGTAGAAATAATGGTATTGATGGATCATCAAAGATGTAGACCCACTGTAGTCCTTGTAGAGATAATGGTATTGATGGATCATCAAAGATGCAGACCCACTGTAGTCCTTGTAGAGATAATGGTACTGGTGGGTCATCAAAGATGCAGACCCACTGTAGTCCTTGTAGAGATGGCCAACAGCCATCTGTTGTGACTGTGCAGGTGCACAATCACAATTGAAGAGTTTTGCGGATAATATAGCAAGTCCATAACCACCACTTGTGCACTCACAAAGTTTTTGGAATTGTCCTTAGAACCAGCAATGCTGTTATCCAGTCCCTTGCTGAATTATTAACACACGTGCAAACACTAACAGTCCCTACTTCTCACATATTGTCCATATACTATGACCAACAGAAACGTGTGCAGTGAAATGTAACTTAATTTGAAGAACTGGTGTCTATACAATTATAAATTTACAACATGAAAATACAATTACAAAGGTACAAAATACATCATTAAAGAACATAATAGTACAGATAACATTTGTAGTAATATGGGCTTTACAAAAGAATAGAAATAAACATATACATCAGTGTTGCAGGAATTATGACATGAGTACATACATAAAAGATCAGAATAACTTTTGAAACATCAACTTCACACATGACCATTAAAACAAAACAGAATAAATAATGTCTAAGCATATTTACAAGGTAAATAAAATATTATTAATGCCAATTACATTTGAGGATAACAGTATTCCTCATCATAGTGAATGTAGCTTAGTATTAGAAAAATTCTACAACATTAGTCTCATCAGATAAACATATAAATACAGGAAAAACATAAGTACACAAGGGTACACAAACATATAGCGGAATAATACAAGGAAAGGACAGGGTTTGTTTTGCTGCAGTATTTTGCAAACAAAACTTCCTTTACTTCTCGGAGATCTCCCTTCGTTCTTCATTATTTCCAAAAGTCCTATCTATACCTGCTTTCTGTACTTTTCTCGTATAGCCTCTCAGTGCATTTCTTCAAATTCATCGCAACTCATTCTCTTATAGGCTACCCCCTCTTAAGCTAACTTAAATCTACTGAGCTCAGATGCTAAACTAAGGGACAAGGCAATGCAGCAGCACAAATCAATTAACACAAACAGCAATGACAAAAAATTTAAATAGGCAAAGCAATTGCAATATTACAACTAATATAAGGCACTGTGCAGCAAACAAGAAAAATAAATCAGTAGTAAAACTAGCTTAACAGAGTAATACAAAGTGAAATTTAGTAGCACTATGCATGGCAAAGATCAAGCAGAAAAAATATTACACTAAAGACAACAATGCAGACAAGGGAAATGTCTATTCACATCTTAATGTCTATGTAATTGAAGTGGTGCACCACAAGAAGTTATTCTACCAAAAAATTACCAAGTAGTTGAAAAGAAAATTATATATGCAGTTACTGTTATTAGTCCCTTCTTATTGTTCTTTCCATTCCAAGAGCTCCTTTTTTCGAAGAATGTGGATCATAAAATAATAATTTAATAGATCAGTTGACAGAAAGTTTTCACATTAGCAAATGCATTTAAGTTTCTTTTATAAAACCAATGCTGCAACACAGCTGGAAACTAGATATCAAATGAAATAAGCAATTATGAAAAGCAAAGCATAAAAATATCATTCAATAGTCATGTGACATTTCATAAGTTAGTAGAAATTCTCTCAACTCTCGTAGAAAGACACTTGTCCTAATGAGGTGTGCAGTTGTACGAATATTTCCCATCAATTCATAATCATTTCAGTAAGTAGCACAAAATACGAGTAATCATATGTTTCCAAGTAATGAGCGTGTCGTATTTGCGATGCTTTCTACAAAGGAATGTCAATAGCGAGGTTAATGGCCTCCTTTTTTTTTTTACCTAATGGCTGTTTCTCCAGGTGGCTGGCACAGGTGGCCGCTCAAGACGCATTACGTCAAGGTCACTCACCTTTCTTACCGAAATATTACGACAACAGTTTCCGCTACAGTGGCAGTCTCGTATAACAATATTTCACAGGTCAAGAATTTGCGTTACAAATCTGTAGAAACAAAATCCTATTGATATAACAGTGTCCAAAAAGTTTTCGTCGGCATTGTAACACATTCACGCATTTACATACATTTCATAACTCTTAAAGTACGATTCTTGGTTTCCAACAACCTGTTTCACAAACCAGAGTGAGTCCCTAACCATTACTCATTATTCCTTACCTTATTCGTCGACACTTCTTCAATATTTTATGATAACAGATACGTAGCATACTCAAATAACTCATATAGCATCAGCTTATTGCTCATAAACATACCTCAACAGCATAATAGACATCGTCGTCGTAAAAACAACATCATAACACCTCAGTCAAATCTCAAAAACGTCGTGGCTTTCTGCAATAATGTCAAAACCTAAAAAAAATTCTCTGATCATTTAAATAGAGTCATCCACCTCAAACGTACTTTAAAAATCGTGATCCCATACCAAATATATCATTCAAAGCTCTCATAGTATCACAATGGTTCCAAAAAAATATGAACAGTTCACAAAGTACAAACAACATACAATTTCGTAAGTGTGAAGTTATCCAACTGTGTAATTGCGTAAACATCTGTCACTGACGTAGTAAAAAGAATGTTTGTTTCTCTGTCAAATAATCAGATAGCTGTGGAATTCTGTGTTAGAGAAATATGGTACCGATGTGTAAAGTTGTATAAGCAAATACCATATTAGCTAGGGCTCCTTGTGCTTGCCAAACACATGGTACACAAAGTAGGCGTGTACCCCCCTGAGGATTAATGTAATTATACCCTCAGGTGTTACAGATTACAGCAATGGAATGAAATCTATCACGGAGAACTTTCTTTGTAATTCAAAAATTTTTTTAAAAATAAATGTTTTAAGTACAAAATTAATCACTGAAATGCGTGTCCTGTAGCGCTAAACTGTGCGGCTTGTTGTAAGATAATCTCTGTGGAAGTGTCGTAGTTATCGTCCTCCGAAAGCTAAGTTCTGCAGAAGTCAATGTACTTACCTCATGATAAACAAAAGTGAAATGCTTTGCGTATAGATATCGTAGTTATTATGCTTATTGGCGTGATGAAGAAAGTACTGTCAGTAACGTATTGTTGTGCCATGAAAAAGGCTGTCTCATTGTTGCTATACCACAAAAGTTACTACTAAAACATGTTTTACTTTCCAGAATAATACATAAAACTGTGCAGACATAAAACAGAAACACTGAAAAAGCAACATTGTAAATTGTCACTCATTAGTAGCGTCGTGATAAAATCGTGTAGCTGTCACATAAACTAACCACTGTGTCATCTGGTATCTCACAGAAAGTACTTTAAATCCAGAATGTATTTTCAAGTAAACCAAAACGTTGCATTAAAATCTCATTAGCAGTACTGCTAAATGTTCTAAGTATGTGAGCCTTATAGTCGTTACGTAATCGTGTAACTAACAAGCAAGAATGTACAAATAACAACACTCTGTCGTCTGTTCACTATAACAATACATTCGTAATTTCTGTTTAAAAATGTTCCCTAGGTTCTAGACTGGATATTTAACTTCAACCATTGTTGCATGTTAACAGTTTCTTAAGTCTGACAAAGCATACTAGAAATGTGAAGTGAAAAGTTTTATGGCAAAGACAAAGTTAAAAAACAGATTATCTTTCAATAAACGGTTTTACATGTGAAATGTGGTGTAAACCTTTGCTCTTCCTAGTACGCAGAGTTTCAACTTTAACGAAATTATCATGTGGTATACGCCGGTAAAGAATACTGGAATTTTTCTCAAGGTTAGCGTCTATGTTATTTTTCTCTGAGCCAGCCGGCACACGCGGCTGCCTACGGTGCGAGTCATTGTCTGTCTCTTTGTTGGCGTGCGTCGTTATTGGGATTAGGAGACCTAACTTCTACAAATTCGCCTTGCCGAGAGGGCCCAGCTCTGTTAGAATCCCGCCAGTTCTGATGAAATTCAGGTCTGTCGTTATGTCGGTAGTTTACATAGTTTCTTGTTTGTCGGTCATGTGTTGGAGAATTTCTCCCGGAGTCGTAACTGCGTGGTGGACCGTTGCGTCTGAAAGTATTCTGTCTCCCTTGATAATAATAGTTCTGGTTACCATATTGTCTGTTTCTATGATTGTCTCTGTCACATTCATTACTACGGAAATGCGATCTTTCGCTGTAACTATTATTACTCTGCCAATGGTTGTCATATGGGTGGTGTCTGTTTTGGTCACGATTTGCGTTGTAAGAATAGACTTGTCGTGTCCCGTTATTGTTTCTGTCGTCATGGAATTGTGACGGATGTGACCTGTAGTGATTGTTTTCCTGTTTTCGCATCCCACGACTGTCTGTGTCAATTTCTAATTCTTGTAAGAGTCCCTGAAAAGCTTCAATGTCGTCTTTGCAACGTCCTGCCAAAATAATATTTCTTAAATGTTCAGGCAATTACATTAAGCAAATGCGGATGAGTTCCGAGGGGCTGTATGGGTTTGACGGGTACTGATTCTTGTGCAACATGTCTTCAAAATATTTCACAAGACTGGAGAATTCAGATTGTTCGAAACGTTTCATCATTATGATGCTATGTTTTACTCGGTCTTGTGTGGCTTGAGACCAATATGCTGAGAGGAAGGCATGGTAAAACTCTCCTTCACTGTGGCAATCGTGAATGACCGACCGCATAAATTCTAATCTGTGTTCTAACGACCAGTTGGGAGGAAAACAATGAGAGAATTGATGAAGCCACGCTTGTGGATGAATGTCGTTGGCAGAATTCTTAAATGTTTTGAATTTACGTGTAGTAATAAACAGCTTATAGTCAAAATCATCGTGTCGGCGAGTTGCATATCGGTCATTGTTACGTCGTTTCGGCGGTTCCATTTCAAAATTCGGTGCACCTTGCCAATTTCTTTCATAATTTCCGAAATGCCCTATGTTATTATTTTGTGGCTTTTCCGTATTTCTATGTCCCTCTTCCCGTATTGGGGCGCGAGTTTCCTCTGAAATACGTAATTCTTGTATTACCTGTGTCAGCTGATCTTGTACTTCCCGGATTTCTCTTTGGTGTTGCGTATTTGATTCTGATTTTGTTTGAATTTCCTAATTTGTTCGCACTCTTCTGTGTCATTAAAAACTACAGGTCTTGTGTCATTCAGATCATCATCTACCTTTGTAGATAAGTTAGTGAACTGATCCGAAAGTTTGGCTACTTTCTCCGATAGTGTACTTATTTCCTCAGTGTGTTTCTCTGAACCAAGTTTCAGAGTGTCCATTTGTGTTGAAATCGAATCTACTGTGTCCTTTAAGTTTTTCTGAGTTTTTGCAAGTTGCATAACCTAATCGGTAGATGCAACTGAGTCAATTTTAGCCGACAAGGTCTCATGATTTTCATGAACAATGGTTTGCAGTTCTTTTATGACTGCTTCGTGATTCTGTAATGCATTTTCATGCCGCGAAAAAATAGGTTGAAAATGCTCATAAATTTGTGTTTTTACGTCATTTCAGACTTTTTGACATTTCGATTCAATGTTATGTAACTCAGTAGTTAAATCTTCACGTGTTTTTTCAAGTGTGGTGTCTAACTTTTGAAGCTTTTGCTGTGTTTGTCTCTGATTTTGTTCCATTGTGTCTAACTTTTGAAGATTTTGTCCCATTTGGTTCTGATTTTGTTCAAGCGTTGTGTCTAACTTTTGAAGATTTTGTTCCATTGTGTCTAACTTTTGTAGCCTTTGTCCCATTTGTTGCATTAATTGTAATAACAATGCACTGGTGTCTGAAACATGTTCCTCAGTGCTTTTAGGCAGTGAAGTTGCACCGGCAACATTCACATTTTGACAAGTAGAAAATGTGTCTTGACTCATTTGAGAAAACGGTGAGAACCCAAAACCTGAGTCTACAGTAATTGCAATATTGTGCTCTGTCATTCCCGATTCCTGAGGCGAGCTGTTGCCGACCGATCGATCGATAATGCTTCCCTGTTCACTACCTGTTTCACTGTCTACACCATTATTCGACGCCCGCTCCATTTCCCTATGCACAGTTACCAAATTACTACTTTGAATATTAGTTAATTCATTACATGGTGGCGCTACCACACTGCTTTCGTCTTCACTGTCATTTCTCAGTTTACTTTGGAGCCTAGTATTACGTTTTTCACACGCCATTATTGTCACAATATTTCACACGACAACACAGAAAAGCACAATTTGAAGAGCAAAAATAAGAGAACACATTAACATAGCACTGAAAATAATATGTAGTTAATTGCAGCAGCGAAATACTTGGTGCAAATCTACATGCGTGCCACACCTGTTTTACTGTACAACAATGAAAGACTGCACCTACAAAGGTGATTCTCTCTACAATTACGCGCTAGCAATAAACAACAGCTACACTAATTACACAAACTACAAGAAAAAAATCAGAAAATTCCAGTGAGGTATCCTCGGCTAAGGGTCGACATATGAAACGTCCCCTTTAAACAATTATAGACGACTGTCCTTAACCTGACACACAATATTTTTAGCGCAACGCAATCTGACTTTCAAAAAAACCCCTACGAAAGGATGGCCCTGACTAACATTAACCTATACCTTTCACAAATCAGTTACCTCACAAAAATATTCGTTACTGGAACTACTGCAATACAGCGAGCGCCACTACTGCCAGCTAAATAAAAGATTCGAAGTACTGAAGGCACTAACTACTGATAGGCGTAGTTAGCAAATGAAAGATTTTGATAGAGAACGACCAATGTATTTACCTTAATAGTCATAATATATATAGCAGTTCATGACAAATTACAAAACTCCGCCATCTCTCTCCCCACATCCACCACTGCTGGCGGCTCACCTCCAACGGCGCAACGCTACGCGCTGTTCACAGCCAGCTGCCTAACACTACAATGGAGGTGGCGTTACCAATAAAAAAACCTAAATAGCCTACTTACAACCATCCATTCCGTTCAACTGCTCTTCCAAGTCCTTTTCTGTCTCTGACAGAATTACAATGTTATCGGCGAACCTCAAAGTTTTTATTTCTTCTTCATGGATTTTAATACCTACTCCGAATTTCTCTTTCGTTTCCTTTACTGCTTGCTCAATATACAGATTGAATAACATCGGGGAGAGGCTACAACCCTGTCTCACTCCCTTCCCAACCACTGCTTCCCTTTGATGCCCCTCCACTCTTATAACTGCCATCTGGTTTCTGTACAAATTGTAAATAGGCTTTCGCTCCCTGTATTTTACCCCTGGCACCTTTAGAATTTGAAAGAGAGTATTCCAGTCAACATTGTCAAAAGCTTTCTCTAAGTCTACAAATGCTAGAAACATAGGTTTGCCTTTCCTTAATCTTTGTTCTAAGATAAGTCGTAAGGTCAGTATTGGCTCACGTGTTCCAACATTCCTACGGAATCCAAACTGATCTTCCCCAAGGTCGGCTTCTACTAGTTTTTCCATTCGTCTGTAAAGAATTCGTGTTAGTATTTTGCAGCTGTGGCTTATTAAACTGATTGTTCGGTAATTCTCACATCTGTCAACACCTGCTTTCTTTGGGATTGGAATTATTATATTGTTCTTGAAGTCTGAGGGTATTTCGCCTGTTTCATACATCTTGCTCACCAGATGGTAGAGTTTTGTCAGGACTGGCTCTCCCAAGGCTGTCAGTAGTTCTAATGGAATGTTGTCTACTCGGGGAGCCTTGTTTCGACTCAGGTCTTTCAGTGCTCTGTCAAACTCTTCATGCAGTATCGTATCTCCCATTTGATCTTCATCTACATCCTCTTCCATTTCCATAATATTGTCCTCAAATACATCGCCCTTGTATAGACACTCTATATACTCCTTCAACCTTTCTGCTTTCCCTTCTTTGCTTAGAACTGGGTTTCCATCTGAGCTCTTGATGTTCATACAAGTGGTTCTCTTATCTCCAAAGGTCTCTTTAATTTTCCTGTAGGCAGTATCTATCTTAACCCTAGTGAGATAAAGCTTCTACATCCTTACCTTTGTCCTCTAGCCATCCCTTCTTATCCATTTTGCACTTCCTGTCGATCTCATTTTTGAGACGTTTGTATTCCTTTTTGCCTGCTTCATTTACTGCATTTTTATATTTTCTCCTTTCATCTATTAAATTCAATATTTCTTCAGTTACCCAAGGATTTCTACTTGCCCTCGTCTTTTTACCTACTTGATCCTCTGCTGCCTTCACTACTTCATCCCTCAAAGCTACCCATTCTTCTTCTACTGTATTTCTTTCCCCCATTCCTGTCAATTGTTCCCTTATGCTCTCCCTGAAACTCTGTACAACCTCTGGTTCTTTCAGTTTATCCAGGTCCCATCTCCTTAAATTCCCACCTTTTTGCAGTTTCTTCAGTTTTAATCTACAGGTCATAACCAATAGATTGTGGTCAGAGTCCACATCTGCCCCTGGAAATGTCTTACAATTTAAAACCTGGTTCCTAATTCTCTGTCTTACCATTATATAATCTATCTGATACCTTTTAGTATCTCCAGGGTTCTTCCATGTATACAACCTTCTATCATGATTCTTAAACCAAGTGTTAGCTATGATTAAGTTGTGCTCTGTGCAAAATTCTACCAGACGGCTTCCTCTTTCATTTCTTAGCCCCAGTCCATATTCACCTACTACGTTTCCTTCTCTCCCTTTTCCTACACTCTAATTCCAGTCACCCATGACTATTAAATTTTCGTCTCCCTTCACTATCTGAATAATTTCTTTTATTTACTCATACATTTCTTCAATTTCTTCGTCATCTGCAGAACTAGTTGGCATATAAACTTGTACTACTGTAGTAGGTGTGGACTTCATATCTATCTTGGCCACAATAATGCGTTCACTAAGCTGTTTGTAGTAGCTTACCCGCGTTCCTATTTTCCTATTCATTATTAAACCTACTCCTGCATTACCCCTATTTGACTTTGTGTTTATAACCCTGTAGTCACCTGACCAGAAGTCTTGTTCCTCCTGCCACCGAACTTCACCAATTCCCACTATATCTAACTTTAACCTATCCATTTCCCTTTTCAAATTTTCTAACCTACCTGCCCGATTAAGGGACCTGACATTCCACGGTCCGATCCGTAGAACGCCAGTTTTCTTTCTCCTGATAACGACATCCTCCTGAGTAGTCCCCGCCCGGAGATCCGAATGGGGGACTATTTTACCTCCGGAATATTTTACCCAAGAGGACGCCATCATCATTTAATCATACAGTAAAGCTGCATGCCGTCGGGAAAAATTACGGCCGTAGTTTCCCCTTGCTTTCAGCCGTTCGCAGTACCAGCACAGCAAGGCCGTTTTGGGTATTGTTACAAGGCCAGATCAGTCAATCATCCAGACTGTAAGATTCCATAATAGTGGATTCCAGCAGAAGATTCAGTTTTCGTTTGTACGGACACGCCTACTTACTAGTTAACAGGTGTATAAACGTAGTTTGTCTGCTGATTTGAGGGAGCGCAGGACCTACCTTCGTGACGTACGCGCCGCGGCCTGTGTACGCGTCAGGTGGTGCGAGGTAGGTGTGACTACAGCGACAAAGAGGGGTGGCCCCGCAGTACGAGGCAGTTCAAGGAACGGGAAAAGATAGTGTGTGCCAATGAGTGAGCAGTTACGGTGCATTGTGGTGGTGGTCTTCATTATAACATGTTCTGGAGACATCATTTGGAGGACTTCACGTGGGAAAATAGTCATCGGGAAACTGAAAGAAGGTCGCATTGTGACGGGTGTAACTCAGGAGTGTGATTCTGCTTACAATATTGTTTCACGTTCATGGGCAGCTTTCCGAGCCAAGGCGCTACTACCCGAGAGAGATGAGGTGGTCGACCGCGGCCCACTACAGCAGCACTTTCAGCAGTTTGACAGCCGGGTAGTGGGGGGTGGGGGTGGGGGTGTGGGGAAACAACAACAGCGCTTCCTTCATTCAGTGCTGGTACTGCACCTGTGCTAACTGGTTTCGCATGGCACAAGGCGACAGTCACTTTGTAACGCTTACAGTACGCACGAGTAGTATACTGTTAGATCACCAATGTTGGCAGCGACCGGACATAAAACATTAGTGGGAGAAAGTCGACATACTACTTCCGATCCAGAGATATTGCGCCCTGGTTCAGGACGTTGCGAACAAGCAGTACATGGAATTGTCGGTGTACGTCACTCCAGCAGAAGAAGGATACATGAAAACAGTAACTGGTTAATAGGATCCAGTGCTTGTCTCACAGTCCATTGGGCAAAGGAGACAGTTGTGAGAGTGCTGTAAATTTTAGGTGGCATCGTAACCGACATGGTAAGACTGGCGATAGTACGAGGGCTATCAGTAAGCAACAGACGTTTTGGACCATCGCTGCGGTGGGCGGGGTTACAGCCGCCATCTTGGTGCCAAACGTTTCTACTCTCAGGCGGTGGTAGCGCGTTGTCTGTGTCCCTGTACTTTGCTTTCTCTGACGTGATGTCCGCCCCGATAGCTGAGTGGACGCCGTCGCGGTAGCTCAGCGTGTTCTGTCAGAGAACTGGTTAAGCTCTGTATTAAAAAAACTGAGTGGATCAATAAACGAACTTTAACGGATGTCATATAACGTCCGCAACGACCAAACCCAACGATAAAAAAAAGAGTGGTTAGCGTGACGGATTGCCGTCCTACGGGCCCGGGCTCGATTCCCGGCTGGGTCGCGGATTTTCTCCGCTCACGGACTGGGTGTTGTGTTGTCTTCATCATCATTTCATCCCCATCCGGCGCGCAGGTCACCCAATGTGGCGTCGAATGGAATAAGACCTGCACCAAGGCGACCGGACCTGCCCTGTCAGGGGCCTCCCGGCCAATGACGCCTAACGCTCATTTCCATTTTTTTGTGACGTGATAAAATGTGCGCTGCAATAGAAATTCCCGCCACTTGTGAGGCGCGTTCTGTGATAATTTTGTTGGAAAACAACTGCAATCCAGGTGAAATATATCGCGACCTTCGCGGTGTGTAACAGAAACGCAATGATGAGTGAAAGCCGAGTAAGACAGTGGTGCATTGATTTTAAAAACGGCCGTACCAATGTTCACGATAAGGACTGCGGTGAGAGACCTAGCTTTGTGACTGATGAACTGGCGAAGAAAATCAACAACAGAATTCTTGAAAATCGTAGTTTCAGGTTTATGGAACTTTAGCAAAGTTTTCCCCAAATTTCTCGGAGTCTGGTGCACGAAGCTGTGGCGGAGGAGCTTGGTTACCACAAATTTTATGCTAGGTGGGCTCCCAAAGCCTAACGGAAGATTGCAAATAAGAGAGACTGGCTGTGGCACTAACCTTTCTCGAAGATTACAAGGAAAATGATAACAGAGTAACCGATCGTATCATAAGTGGGGACGCGACTTGGGTGAAGCACGTTAATTGCGAAACAAAACGGCAATCGCTGGAATGGGGACACACAAATTCTCCCAAGAAACGAAGGAAGGGTTTGCAAACGCTGTCAGCAAGGAACACCATGCTACTGCGTTTTGGGACGCTAATGGAGTGATTCTCGTCGATTCCCTTGAACATGGCGCAACAGTTAACTCAGAGAGGTATTGTAAAACACCGACAAAGTTAAGGCGGGCGATACAAAACAAGCGTCGGAGAAAACGTAGTGCAAAAGGTTTGTTTTTCTTTTCATGACAACGCACGTCCACACACGGCCATTCGTACCCGAGAGCTCCTGTGGGGTTTTGGATGCGTGTGTTTGGTCATTCACCGTACAGCCCGGATTCGGCATTGAGCGACTACCACCTCTTTCCAGCAATGAAGAGATGGATCGCCACACAACACTTTGATACTGACGCCGCACTTCGTGGCGGTATAAACCTGTGCTTGCCATCGCAGGCGGCAGATTTCTACAGAAACAGAGACTATGTAGTAAAATAACGTAAGAGTGCACCTTTAAAATGTATGTAATAAAATATGGTTTTACCAATTTGCAAATTTTTTATTTCAAAACGTCCGTTACTTTCTGGGTAGCCTTCATACTTTTAACAGTTGCTGTCAGCAAAAGTTGTTGCTATAGAGTGTGCTATGTTTATTTCAGCAAAAAAACTAGGTAACCATTACTGAATATCTCAGCGTGCTTCGCCCAGGATCCTCTACTATGTCTCTGATTTTGACGCTAGAGATTCGTGACACTTTGTACACATGTAGAATGTAAAGACTTAGGCACAGCTGGTCAAAAACTGTCTGAAAAGCTTGCATGGGGTGTTACAGGGAAGGTTGTGGTGAGAAATAATTGTTAATAGAAACATTCGATACGGTGCGCCGTTTCCGACTTACGTAGCACTGAAATTAGTCAATGACGCCGCTGCGTGAGCAGGTACATTTAGTGCCAGTTTGTAAGTAGGCTGTTTAGGTTTTCTTATTGGTAACGCCACGTAGCGCTCTGTATGAAAATCACTGGCTGTGCTGTGTGCAGTCTGTGGTTAGTTTGCATTGTTGTCTGCCATTGTAGTGTTGGGCAGCTGGATGTTAACAGCGCGTAGCGTTGCGCAGTTGGAGGTGAGCCGCCAGCAGTGGTGGATGTGGGGAAGTGAGATGGCGGATTTTTGAGAGCGTATGATCTGGACGTGTGTCCATCAGAAACAGTACATTTGTAAGAATAGATGTCATGAACTGCTATATATATTATGACTTTTGAACACTATTAAGGTAAATACATTGTTTGTTCTCTATCAAAATCTTTCATTTGCTAACTATGCCTATCAGTAGTTAGTGCCTTCAGTAGTTTGAATCTTTTATTTAGCTGGCAGTAGTGGCGCTCGCTGTATTGCAGTAGCTTGAGTAACGAAGATTTTTGTGAGGTAAGTGATTTGTGAAAGGTATAGGTTAATGTTAGTCAGGGCCATTCTTTTGTAGGGATTATTGAAAGTCAGATTGCGTTGCGCTAAAAACATTGTGTGTCAGTTTAGTGTTGATCAGAATAAGTAAAGAGAGTAATGTCTGAATATGTTCAGTTTTGCTCAGCTGTTTGAAAATCAAATAATGTAAGAGGTTTATCAGCACAGTAATTCATTAATTTTTCTAAGGGGACGTTTCATATGTCGACCCGTAGCCGAGGATACCTCACTGGAATCTACTGATTTTTTTCTTGTAGTTTGTGTAATTAGTGTAGCTATTGTTTATTGCTAGCGCGTAATCATAGAGAGAATTTCCTTTTTTAGTTGTAGTTTTCATTCTTGTACAGTAAAACAGTTGTGGCATGCATGTAGATTTGCACCAAGTATTTCGCAGCTGCGCTTGCAATTAACGAGATATTATTCTCAATGCTATGTTAATGTGTTTTCTTATTTTGCTCTTCAAATTGTGCTTTTCTGTGTTGTCGTGTGAAATATTGTGACAATAATGGCGTGTAAAAAACGTAATACTAGACTCCTAAGTAAACTGAGAAATGACAGTGAAGACAAAAGCAGTGTGTAAGCGCCACCGTGTAATGAATTAACTAATGTTCAAAGTAGTAATTTGGTAATTGTACATAAGGAAATGGAGCCGGCTGCAAACAATGGTGTAGACAGTGAAACAATTAGTGAACAGGGAAGCATTATCGATCGATCGGTCGGCAACAGCTTGCCTCAGGAATCCGAAATGACAGGACACAATCTGGCAAATACTGTAGATTCAGGTTTTGCGTCCTCACCGTTTTCTCAAACAAGTCAAGACACATTTTCTGCTTTTCAAACTGCGAATATTGCCGGTTCAAATGCATTGCCGAATAGCACTGAGGAACATGTTTCAGACACCAGTGCATTGTTATTACAATTAATGCAACAAATGGGACAAAAGCTTCAAAAGTTAGACACAATGGAACAAAATCATCAAAAGCTAGACACAGTGGAACAACACCAGAGACAAACACAGCAACAGTTGGACACAATGGCACAAAATCAGAGACAAACACAGCAAAAGCTTCAAAAGTTAGACACAATGGAACAAAATCTTCAAAAGTTAGACACAATGGATCAAAATCAGAGATAAACACAGCAACAGTTAGACACAATGGAACAAAATCAGAGACAAACACAGCAAAAGCTTCAAAAGTTAGACACCACACTTAAACAAACACGTGAAGATTTAACTACTCAGTTACATAACATTGAATCGAAATGTCAAAAAGTCTGTAATGACGTAAAAACACAAATTTGTGAGCATTTTCTACCTATTTTTTCGCGGTGTGAAAATGCATTACAGAATCACGAAGCAGCCATAAAAGAACTGCAAACCATTGTTCATGAAAATCATGAGACCATGTGGGCTAAAATTGACTCAGTTGCATCTACCGATTAGGTTACGCTACTTGCAAAAACTCAGGAAAACTAAAGGACACAGTAGATACGATTTCAACACAAATGGACACTCTGAAACTTGGTTCAGAAAAACACACTGAGGAAATAATTACACTATCGGAGAAAGTAGCCGAACTTTCGGATCACTAACTTATTTGCAAAGGTACATGATGATCTGAATGACACAAGACCTGTAGCCATCACCGACACAGAAGAGTATGAACAAATTAAGAAATTCAACCAAAATCAGAATCAAATTAATACGCAACACAAAAGAGAAATCCGGGAAGTACAAGATCAGTTGGCACATGTATTACAAAAACTACATATTTCAGAGGACAATCGCGCTCCAACACGGGAAGAGGGACTTAGAAATACGGAAAAGCCACAAAATAATAACACAGGGCATTTCGGAAATTATGAAAGAAATTGGCAAGGCGCACCGAATTTTGAGATGGAACCGCCGACACGACGTAACAATGACCGATATGCTACTCGCCGACACGATGATTTTGACTATAAGCTGTTCATTACTACACGTAAATTCAAAACATTTAAGAATGGCAGCGACATTCATCCACAAACGTGGCTCCATCAATTCTCTCATTGTTTTCCTCCCAACTAGCCATTAGAGCACAGATTAGAATTTATATGTGGCTACTTAGAGAATGAACAAGCTGAAAGAATGCGATCGTTCATTCACGATTGTCACAGTGAAGGAGAATTTTATCATGCCTTCCTCCCAGCATATTGGTCTCAAGCTACACAAGACATAAGCCGGCCGAAGTGGCCGTGCGGTTAAAGGCGCTGCAGTCTGGAACCGCAAGACCGCTACGGTCGCAGGTTCGAATCCTGCCTCGGGCATGGATGTTTGTGATGTCCTTAGGTTAGTTAGGTTTACCTAGTTCTAAGTTCTAGGGGACTAATGACCTCAGCAGTTGAGTCCCATAGTGCTCAGAGCCTACACAAGACAGAGTAAAACATAGCTCCATAATGATGAAACATTTCGAACAATCTGAATTTTCCAGTCTTGTGAAATATTTTGAAGACATGTTGCACAAGAATCAGTACCTGTCAAACCCATACAGCCCCTCAGAACTCATCCGCATTTGCTTAATCAAACTACCTGAACATTTACGACATATTATTTTGGCAGGACGTTGCAAAGATAACATTGAAGCTTTTCAGGGACTCTTACAAGAATTGGAAATTGACATTGACACTCGCAGAATGCGAAAACAGGAACACAACAATTACAGGTCACATCCGTCACAAACTATGTAAACTGCCGACGTGACGACAGACGATATGATCGTAACGACAGAACTGGCCGGATTCAAACAGGGCAGGGCCCTCTCGACAAGGTGAATTTGTAGAAGTTAGGTCTCCAAATCCTAATAACGACGCGCGACAACAAAGAGATAGCAGACTATGACTCGCACCGCAGGCAGCCCCACGTGCGCCGGCTGGCTCAGAGAAAAATAACATAGACGCTAACCTTGAGAAAAATTCCAGTATTCTTTACCGACGTATACCGCATGATAATTGCGTTTAAGTTGAAACTCTGAGTACTATGAAGAGTAAAGGATTGCACCACATTTGACATGTAAAACTGTTTATTGAAAGATAATCTGCTTTTTAACTTTGTCTTTGCCATAAAATTTTTCACTTCACGCTACTAGTAAAAATTTTTCACTTCACGCTACTAGTACGCGTTGTCACACTTAGAAACTGTTATCATGCAACAATGTTTTGAAGTTAACTATCCAGTCTAGAACTTAGGGAACATATTTGGACAGTATAAGATTTTCACTCTGCAGCGGAGTGTGCGCTGATATGAAACTTCCTGGCAGATTAAAACTGTGTGCCCGACCGAGACTTGAACTCGGGACCTTTGCCTTTCGCGGGCAAGTGCTCTACCAACTGAGCTACCGAAGCACGACTCACGCCCGGTACCCACAGCTTTACTTCTGCCAGTACCTCGTCTCCTACCTTCCAAACTTTACAGAAGCTCTCCTTTCTTTCAGGAGTGCTAGTTCTGCATGGTTCGCAGGAGAGCTTCTGTAAAGTTTGGAAGGTAGGAGACGAGGTACTGGCAGAAGTAAAGCTGTGGGTACCGGGCGTGAGTCGTGCTTCGGTAGCTCAGTTGGTAGAGCACTTGCCCGCGAAAAGCAAAGGTCCCGAGTTCGAGTCTCGGTCGGGCACACAGTTTTAATCTGCCAGGAAGTTTCATATCAGCGCACACTCCGCTGCAGAGTGAAAATCTCATTCTGGAAACATCCCCCAGGCTGTGGTTAAGCCATGTCTCCGCTATATCCTTTCTTTCAGGAGTGCTAGTTCTGCAAGGTTCGCAGGAGAGCTTCTGTAAAGTTTGGAAGGTAGGAGACGAGATACTGGCAGAAGTAAAGCTGTGAGTACCGGGCGTGCGTCGTGCTTCGGTAGCTCAGATGGTAGAGCACTTGCCCGCAAAAGGCAAAGGTCCCGAGTTCGAGTCTCGGTCGGGCACACAGTTTTAATCTGCCAGGAAGTTTCTTATTTGGACAGTAATTGCCACTGCATTGTGATAGTGAACAGAGGACTCAGTGTTATTGTGTGTGTACATTCTTGCTTGTTAGTTGCACGATTACGTAACGACTATCAGACTTACATACTTAGAACTTATACTGCTAATGAGATTTTAATGCAACATTTTGGTTTACTTGGAAAGATACTCTTTATTTGAAGTACATTCGGTGAGATTAAAGATGACTTAGCATTTGGTTTCTTTGATAGCTACACGATTATATCACGACGCTACTAATATGTGACACAATTTACATTGTTGCTTTTGCGGTGTATCTGTTTTATATCTGCACAGTTTTTCTGTATTACTCTGGAAAGTAAAACATGTTTTAGTAGTAACTTTTGTGGTATAGCTACAATGAGACAGCCTTTTTTGTAGCACAACAATACGTTACATTATAGTACTTTCTTGATCACGGTAAGGTACGTAATAACTACGATATCTATACGCAAAGCATTTCACTTTTGTTTATCATGAGGTAAGTACATTGACTTCTGCAGAACGTAGCTTTTGGAGGACGATAACTATGACACTTCCACAGAATTATCTTACAGCAAGACGCACATTTAGCGCTACAGGACACGCATTTGAGTGATTAATTTGGTACTTAAAAAAATTATTTTTAAAGATTTTTGAATTACAATGATACAAAGGTTTTCCCTGATACAACACATTAATCCTCAGGGGGTACACGCTTACTTTGTGTACCATGTGTTTGGCAAGCACAAGGAGCCCTAGCTAATATGGTATTTGCTTATACAACTTTACACATAGGTACCATATTTCTCTAACACAGAATTAGACAGCTATCTGATTATTTAACAGAGAAAAAAACATTTTTTTACTATGTCAGTGACACATGTTTACGCAATTACACAGTTGGATAACTTCACACTTATGAAATTGTATTTTGTCTGTACTTTGTGAACTGTTCATATTTTTTCGGAACCATTGTGATACTATGAGAGCTTTGAATGATGTATTTGGTATGGGATCATGATTTTTAAAGTACGTTTGAGGTAGATGACATTATTGAAATGATCAGGGAATTTTGTTTAGTTTTTGATATTATTGGAGGAAGCTACGACGATTTTGAGATTTGACTGAGGTGTTATGATGTTATTATTACGACGACCATGTGTATTTGATGTTGGGGTATGTTTATGATCAATAAGCTGATGCTATATGAGGAATTTGATTATGCTACGTATTTATTATTACGATATATTGAAGAAGTGTCGACATATATGTATATGTGTAATAAGGTAAGGAGTAATGAGTAGTGGTTAGGGACTCTGACTTGTGAAAAAGGATGTTGGAAACCAAGAATCATACTTGAAGAGTTATGAAATGTGTGTAAATGCGTGAATGTATCACAATGCTGGCGAAAATTTTTTGGACACTGTTATATTTATAGGATTTTGTTTGTACAGATTTGTAACGAAAATATTTCGACTTGTGAAATTTTATTTGTATCAAACTGTCACTGTAGCGGAAACTGCTGTCGTAAATATTTCAGTAAGGAAGGTAGGTCACTGTGAGCACCCAGCTGCGTGACAGTCGCCTGGAAAAAAGCAATTAGTGTGTGCCTTTCAGAGGCAGAGGTGAAAAAAAAAGGAGAGGCCATTAACCTCGCTATTGACATTCCTTTCTAGAAAGCATCGCAAATATGACACGCTCATTACTTGGAAGGATACTTACATCTGCACACCTGATTATGACAAGCGTCTTTCTACGAGCGGTGAGAGAATTTCTACCAACTTATGAAATGCCACATGACTATTGAATGATATTTTTATGCTTTCCTTTGTACATAGTTGCTTATTTCATTTGATATCTGGTTTCCAGCTGCGTTGCAACATTAGTTTTATAAAATAAAATTAAATGCTTTTGCTAATGTGAACACTTTCTGCCAACAGATCTATTAAATAATACTTTTATGATCCACATTTTTCGAAAAAGGAGCACTTGGAATGGAAAGAACAATAAGAAGGGATTAATAACAGTAATTGCATACATAATTTTCTTTTCAACTACTTGGTAATTTTTTTGGTAGAGTAAGTTATCACGATGCATCACTCTAGTTTTAAGATGTGACATAGGTATTAAACATGGCCATTTTTACTGTAATATTTTTTCTGCTTCAGCTTTGTCATGTTTAGATATAGGTCATAGCCATTTGCTGTTGTTGTTTGCCAGGCATAGTTCTACTGAATTTTACTTTGTATTGAGCTAGTTTTACTACTGATTTATTTTTCTTGTTGCTGCTCATTGCCTCATATTAGTTGTATTTGCTTTGCTAATTTCTATAATGCTGCTTGCTTTGCAAATCTGCATTTTTTGTCATGGCTGTTTGTGTTAATTGTTTTGTGCTGCTGCATTGCCTTGTTCCTTAGTTTAGCATCTGAGCTCAGTAAGTTTAAGTTAGCTTAAGATGGGGTAGGCTATATGAGAGAACGAGTTGTGATGAATTGAAAGAAATACATTGAGAAGCTATAAGAAAATGGTTTGGCCAAAAAAGGATTTTGAAAGAGGATATGAACAAAAAAGTAGGGTTTAGGGACAACAGGTTTATGTAGGATTTTCTTGGAAATAAATGATGAGGTAAGATAATGGAAAATAAATAATGAGGTAAGAAATATGTGAACATATAAATACAGAAAGCATGCTTTGATAGGATTTTTTTGGTGGAAACAAATGTTGAAATATGACTAGAGATCTATGGAATGAAGTTTTGGGTTGGACTGCAGTAACAAATGTTACACTGAAAACAAACACTGCCCTTTCCTCTTGTGTTATTCTGCTATGTGTTTGTGTACTCTTGTATATTTGTGTTTCTCCTGTCTATATGTGTTTAGCTAATACGATTTATGTTGTAGAATTTTTCTAGTACTAAGCTACATCACTATAATGAGGAATACTGTTATCCTCAAATATAATTTGCATTTATAATATGTTATTTACTTTGTAAAGATGTTTAGACATTATTAATTCTGTTCTGTTTCAATGCTCATGTGTGAAATTAATGTTTCGAAAACTATTCTCATTATTTTATTTATTTATGTCATAATTCCTGTAACACTGATGTACATGTTTATTTCTATTCTATTGTAAAGCCCATACTACTAAAAATGTTATCTGAATTGTTATTGTTGTTATTGTTGTTAAGGTATAGGTTGATGTTAGTCAGGGCCATTCTTTTGTAGGGATTATTGAAAGTCAGATTGCGTTGCGCTAAAAACATTGTGTGTCAGTTTAGTGTTGATCAGAATAAGTAAAGACAGTAATTAAATGAAACAACAAGTTCACTGTTACCAGTCACCGTTTTATTTATTTCCACGACGCGTTTAGAAGGTTTAAACCTCCATCATCTGGTGGATTTACATTAGTAAGTATTACATTTGTGTGTGTGTTGTGTTACGATTTTTGGAGGAACTTGTGGCACTGCCTAGTGGAGAAACGAGACACTATTTCAGAATATGGTTTAGGATTACTTTTGACGAAAAATTAAACTGATATCTAATGGTAAACATTAAATAAGTAAACTACAGTACCTTCAGTGATCACAGGTTCCTTTTGCTGTCGTAACACATCACATGTATACTGCCACATTTGTAAACAAATACGGCGTCTGGAATCAGCTGGGTGCAAGGTTCGTATAGCAGAAGTGAAGACATAATCGCAAAGTGCAAAGAATATACATCATAACAATATTATTACAGAATAATTGCTTTAAGCATTTGGCGGTGTTTGTTTTGAGGTGTCAAATATATGTGTGTGTACTTCAGGTGGTATATAAATCCAATTCTGACAAGTTAAGACAGCAAACATTCGTACTCGTTTATACAATCAGGTGAAATGTTAAAATGGCTTAAACTTCATACTTATTGATAACAATTAGGTGAAATGTTACAGACTATAATTACAATGATGATATTGGCTACAACAGTAAAATCATACATACATTACACTCTTTGATTGGGGTTAATAAACACATGTGAAGTGTGGGGCTGGAGGCAGAAGGAGAGGTAGAGAGAGAGAAAAAGTGTGTGTGTGTGTGTGTGTGAGTGAAAGGGAGAGGGATAGGGAGAGAGAGAGAGAGAGAGAGGGAGAGAGAAAAGAGTGATTATATGAGAAGAAACATTTACATAGCAAGGAGTCTTAAGATTGCATGTTGCATATATTAGTTGCCTAAAGGTTGGGGTAATACATTGGTTAATGCTATAAAATATGCAGATAGATATACATTTGTGCCAGCAGTTGATGTACATACAGTTTTAAGCTGACAAGGGGTACAAGCTGTTGGTGTGATGAATTATCTCTGAATGAGGTCAATCTCTCGTACTCTCGGCAGCTGTCAATATTTATGGTAAATATTAGGTGTGTGTGTGTGTGTGTGTGTGTGTGTGTGTGTGTGTGTGTGTGTATAAGTGTGTGTGTGCGTTTTTATGAGTGTAGGCAGTTGCTGAAAACGGAGGTGATACTGTTGTAAATATTGTAATTTTTGTCATTTAAGATAGATTCTGGTTGTTTCATTTGATGTTTGTATATTTGGAGTGTTTCAAGGATGTCTAATTTTCTGCCTTTTGGTTGGATGTGTAAGATGCTAATACTTGTGTTGTTAGCATGGTGTTTTGTTTCATGCAGGTGGGTAGCTATTGCTGATGTGTGATATTTTTTGTTTTTTAGTGCTGCCATGTGTTCCTTGAACCTAATCTCAAATGATCTGCCCGTCTGGCCTATGTAGAAGCAGTCACAGTCCAAGCATTCAATTTTGTACACACCTGTGTGATGAAGTGGGTTTCGTGTGCCGATGTTGTGGGGTAACTTCTGTCCAATCTTGTTGTCTGTTGTAAAGGATATGCTTATGCCTTTCCGTTTGAAGACATTGGCAATCTGGTATGAAATGTTACCCAGAAAGGGGATTGTATGGAAGATGTTATTTTCTTTTTTTTTTGTGTTGTGATTCCTTTGCCATTATTGAGTGTTTTAGGGTGTCTACTATGGAGCTGTTATAACCATTTTCAATAGCTGTTTGTTTTATTATTTCAATTTCTTGATCACATTTATCTTCTGAGAGTGGTAGTTGGATAGCTCTATTAATCATGTACCGGAATGCTGCCATTTTGTGTGCTGCGGGGTGGCAACTCCTCTTGCTGAGGAGTCAGATCAAATGTGTGGTGCGAGATGCAATTCCGAGATGCAATTCCCTTTCCTTTCCTTACCAGAAAGAGACGATGGCTGAACCATGTAATTCAGTCTCTTGCTGTCCTTAGTTATCCTTTTCCCTTCTTCTTCATTGTAGGGTAGTAAGAACTCTGACGCATTTTGACGCTAATCATCCTAGAAGAAGAGAAACTGAAACGTGTCAGTGATGGATTAGATGTCTCGAATAACATTACTTTTGATTCATCTTATCGGCATCCGTATCATATTCCTCCCAGTCGATAAATATTTGGTGCTGCTAATATGGATAGTTGCAAAGATCAAGCTGCTAACACATCTCTTAATTTCCCTCTATCTCTGTAATTGATTCTATGACCTATACCTCTCGAGCTGTATGAGTCTGACAAAGTCTTGGTTGCGTCCTTACAAAAGGAGGAAACAAGGGGGTACTTTTGGCGAGCCTGCAGAGATTCCTAGGGAGAATATGCACATTATTAGAAGTGGGCCACTGGGAACAGGGGCAGTGACCAGACGATAGACCTCACATAGGCAGTTGTGAGACCCTGTATTGCCCGAACCGGCGCCAGCAGTCAAGATTGGGTTGGATGTAGCCAGTCACTGTGGGATAACAGACCCTGTCTAAAACAAGCTGATATAATGAACTGTTACGGTATATTGATAATTTTTACTTATGGACCGTCTGACAGCAACTGAATAAAACACAGTTTTAGTGCCATATGCGTTTCGCCTTTATTTTCTGCAAGGCATCATCAGTGGCCCGGAGTATGTACATATGTTTACTATTTAATTTACATTTTTGTCACTGTACCTATAGGTTATAAACAGTTCTGGTGGTTGGTGTTTCCTATTAAATAGTAATGTTTTGAACGGTACTTACAGGTTGCGTGGACAATTTCTTACATATTGCGCTCTTGTTGCATTATTGGTGTTGTTATTCTTCTTATGAATGCCAATTTCTGGTTTTTTTCCCCACATTCCACAGCACTATGAACTGAACGCTTGTTTCAATGCAGTGTTTTGGTTTCTGTTGCAGACTGTCAAATGTTTTTGCCAAAGATCGAATGTTATTGCCAAACTTTCGAGTGTAATTATTGAAGTATCTGTGATCTGTTCGTGTATACATTTGTGTGTGCGTTTGTGTATGTATGTGTGTGTGTGTGTGTGTGTTTTGGTGTGATATATTTTTTTGTGCTGTGTGTGTGTGTTTTGGTGTGGTGTATATACATAATTTTTTATCAATATACCGTAATATTACATGGAACTGAGGAAGACAGGACTACGAAAGTTGATAATGAACTGTGTCGCATGTCCAGTCAGTGCAGAGCAGATTATTTCTACAAGTCAGTCTCTCTGCTCAAAGAGCATCCAGGTGGAACTTTGTTTTTCGCTGGTAACGCCTTTCGTAGAAAAACGGAAGGCCCCAGACTGGTCGAGGTATTTTCATGCCTTCTTTCTCATGGGAAGCTCAGCGGCTGTTTATTGTTAACATTTCTCCTTCTCCCCTTATGACAGAGGAAATGCAACAACCTGACGCCACTCTATGTGATGTAAAGACTTCTGTTTCTCACATGTGGCAAGAAAACCCTTTGGCTGTTCTTTAAAAAGATATCAGTAAATCGGCGTTCAGACTGCCATTTTCTAGAAATTTTGGATGCCGGAAAACAGAATACTGGGCGAGATAAACAGATATCCGAAAAGTGGGAGTTTGGAGATTGCATTTTTCAGACTTGCATGTCCCGGAAGGAAGCCCATTGGTGAACTCATAAAATATTTCGTAGGTGGGATTTCGGATCGTTGTTTCAAAAAAATATCTCATTGACCAATATTTAATAAAGCATTCAGAGTGCTAGAGTTTTCTTTTGTGCTGATGTTGTGCAGAGCAGAAGGGAAAAATAGAATTTTTTGGACACTCTAGAAGAGAACATGAAAGTAGAACTCTTGATGAAGACGCTGAAGCAGACGCCTGGAGACATGGAGAAGCGGCTATACTCACTTCAGAAGCACAACGGAGGCCACACATGTATTTCTGATGGCCAGCCAATAACACAGAGGCTGAAAGATTACCAGACGGCTGGAGACTCTGCCGTATGCAGGTCTCGAAGCTCCGACTCACTGACTAATGTGCTATTACCTGGTAGTGTAGGCCAACTGGGAATGAAGGCAGTTAGGCGTTTTTTTTCGGTCTGTTGCATCTAAACATCATTGTCGCTTAACAAAAGTAGAGATGGTGTCCTCCACCGAGAAATTGGTAAAATTTGGTGTTGCTTAAAGTAGTTTTTGGTAACTGTGTTGGAGTTCAGGGTAAAAACGTGGCTACAGAATGTGTGTGCCCAGGACAATAATACGATTTGACCCAGATGTCCGGCGATTTCCAAGTTTTTGTCTGAGGTAAGCAATTTGATTGTTGGTAGGTATACCGGCATATTTAGCTTTCTTGAATATTGTAAGTGGTGCTCGTACATTAATATACATCCAGTGTATATTAATAAATAATAAGACGCCCATTTTAAGTTAAATCATATTTATTAGATAGTAAGCTATTTGCCGCTCTTATTCTTTTGTTAAAATGTGTTTCAAATACATTGCAATCTATATTGCTACATAATTATTAAAAAAATGATTGAATCTGTTGAAGTAATATATTCGCTGATTTCTGAAGTCATTTTGTCCAGTGTAATATGATACTCCTTTGCCACTGCCCCTGGTCGACCAATTTCAGTGTCTGTGTCCGACTACCGTGACAAAATTTTCAAATAACTTCTGTGTGATGTACGTAATTTTGGCGTGCAACTTTCTGTGCTGTCCAACTTCTTGCCGTAAAGCGACAATGTACGTACTGTCTAAGAGGCATGTTAACAGACTAGTATGGTTGACTTTTTAGAAATATCAGGAATCCGATATATCGATATTTAAAAACTATCATTATCGGTTCTCGATATACCGAGGTGTCGACATATCGACAGAAAAATTATCGACGTTTCGGCCCATAAAAATATCGGCTTCACATTGTAAATATACTGTTGGTTTTAGAGCTGTAGATTAAAGCACTGATTAATTATAAGATATTCTGTCCACAACAAAGTAGAAACCTGCTTATCCTCCTTAGGGCAAGAATTGAAAGGGAAAGAATGCACGTTCACGCTTGGCGATAGCCACTGTGCTGACAATGGTAACTGCATGTAAGTGGCACAATGAAAGGTGTCCTACGGGTCTGTCGCTCGGTTTCATATCAGATTTGTCCACAACACGTCATGTTGCCTTCCCTGCTTTTTCATTTCTGCCAACTCCAACGACTTAGCAGTTGTAGTGTCACTTTTGCGTGGAGGAGGTACAAGTTGAAGTTTCTGTTGGTAGCGCCAAGCGCCGATTACGTCAGTATTTCCCCTCACACGTCTCTGCCCACCGCAAAGATCAATCTTGTCATTTAGATTTTTGGTTATCATTTTCAGCAACTGTTTTTGAAGAGTACCGATGTGAAGAAGTAGTATCTTCACATCGGAAATCTTGTTATTCCATTCACAGCGTCACCATCCCCATCTCCCCCTCTCCCCCCCCCCCCCCCCTCACCCGCCCAGTGCAATCAGACTTCTTCTTTTGTGCCACACATACTTGCTTCACACGGTCAAAGTGAATGATTCGATGTGATGACATCTCAAAAAGTAGTAAGACTGCTTCATACAGTTCAAGTAAAATGATGTTCTACTACAGTTTCAAAACAACAGCTTAAAACATGTACCGAAAATTGTGGAAAAAATATAATATAAAACAAGAATATCGGTACTCGTTATGATCATTTTGACATCGGTATATCAGGTGATAAAATATCGCCGACACTTATCGATATCTTTTTGGAAAATGACATATCAATGTATCGATATTTTCTCAACAGCCCTATAACAGACTGAGTTCTGTGTCAGAATGTCCATCGTGTACCCAGTCCTCAACTCAACCAGCTCCCTTCCCTGCTCTGTAGGAGTGAACGTGTATCAGGCCCTGATCCGGCCAGTAATGGAATATTCACGACCTGTCTGGGGATACGCGGCGAAGCAGCACCTGGACAAACTCCAGAGGCTGCAAATCCGAGCCCTCAGGAGGGCACTGCATCTATCCCTCGGATTCCCTACCGATGATCTGCAGGCAGCAGCTGAAAACCCACTCCTGAGAGAGCGTTTCCAAGATCTGGCAAGGGCTTTCTACGAGAGCTCTTCCAGATCAGGAAACATCCTCATCCACTCCCTAGGTCGGTAGGACATGTCCCGCGATAAGCACAAACGCCCAATGACGATCTTCGAAGATTAAGTCGAAGAGAAAATCCCTATATCCAATCCCTAATTGTTTTCCTTCCCACATACTACCAATCATCTCGCCAACCTCAGGCAAGTACCAGACACATACAGAACATTCCTCACATTTCACAGACACTCAAAAATCACAGATAAAATCACACACAAACAAGTACACAGAGGAGTAAAAGCCGAAAGGCTACAAACTGCCCCACACACTTCCCCAAAGAGGGGAAAGTATAAGATGAGAGTGAGTGAGTAACAGACAGCAGAGTACACAGGCCGCCGTGTCTCGTTCACAGGACACTGCGCATACTACTGAACTGCTCTGAGGATGCAGGTTTAGTTTTACCTCCACTGCACCGAGTCTCTGTTGCAAACAGTACTGAAAAAGAGGTTTCTCTTTTAAAAAATGCTACGAAAGACATAAATGAGTTGCAAACTACTTTAGATTTTATTTCACTCACTTTCGTGAATTCCATCCCACAACGAAATTAAGAGACCTACTAGATAGTATTCCTTCAGGAATTTGCTACAAGAAAAGCCTTCAGTTTTGTTTTGAAACCTACAATTTGTGGCTATCAGCCGTCACCAATTGTGTAAGCGAATCGAAAATGTATGTTGTGGAGAATAATTAAATATGTACATGCAACATAATGATCTTTTCTCCGTATTCCTTTCCTTTTAAACATGTTCCTTTCCATTACAAATCTTAAAAGCGAGTATGTGTACTGTGATATCAGTACAAGAATCACCAGCTCGTTAACTGATGCCCTACGTGGACTTTGTGATTTAACGTCGTGTTGATCCAGAAGGCTCGATTTTGGCCCAAAAATATTATTTCTCTCTGAAATGAGTTGCACTGTATATTGTTCTATACGATATCAGGGAACTGAAAGTGTGTGAAGTAATCGCCATGCACTGTAAACTAACATCTGATGGGAAATTTCGCTTCCATAGTGTTTTCCATTTTCAGAGAGATAACAATGTCGAAGAGCAGGAGGAGAAGAAATGGGCGGAGGCACATTCATCAGACTTCTGTTACCGCGTGCTATGTAGCAATTGAGGTGGCACTTGGGTTAAAACACTAGCCTCACATTCTGGTCATTCAGATTTAGGTTTCCCTGAATCGTTTTAGGTAAATTCCGGAGTGAGGTCCCTTTCAAACCGACACTGTCGATTTATTTCCCTTATCCGAGATGGTGCTGCATATTTAATGACTGTTGTCCATGGTATCTGATCTTATTTCCTAGATTCTGTATTTGACAACACTGCCCTCTTCGTGATAACATGATGACGTTATTGGCCAATGGCAGCAGAACTACAGAATTAGGTTGGGTTGTTTTGGGGGGAAGAGACCAAACTGCGAGGTCATCGGTCTCATCGGTTTAGGGATGGACGGGGAAGGAGGTCGGCCGTGCCCTTTCAAAGGAACCATCCCGGCATTTGCCTGGAGCGATTTAGGGAAATCACGGAAAACCTAAATCAGGACGGCCGGACAAGGGATTGAACCGTCGTCCTCCCGAATGCGAGTCCAGTGTGCTATCTACTGCGCCACCTCGCTCGGTGAACTACAGAATAAACTATACTCTATACTCTGTTTGTATATGATGTTGTCGGTGATGTGTTACCTAAAGCGACGAGGGAAATCGCAGTCATGACGTGACGTTCCTAAATGTGCCTGCGCCAGTTGCAGACAGTTTAATAGCTCGATCAATAGCACTGACTGAACAATGTACTGTGTGGACATCTACAGTAATTTATCAAAAAGGGACAAAATTCTAAGCTAACCATTTCTTATGTGACTATGAGTTTGGAAATACTCAAAATGCGTATTTATGTTATTGGTTTATAAATTTAAAGAAACACGAGCATCACCTCTGGGGGATTACTGATCAATCTAAGTAATGTAGAGAACACAGCCACTAGTTGGGCATCAACTGATTCATTTTCACTGGTGACAGTCATCGAATGTAAGTATCCTCAGATATTTATTGTCTTAGTACCAAAAAACTGCAAGTTAAAAGTAGTACCGTTATCAGCACACTTCGTGTTAACGCGAGTATCCATTGGTGCTTTTAGTACACTTTGTGTTGAAGACTGTGTCCAACGGTACTTTAAACACACTTTGTATTCTCGGGTATCCAGTGATGATTTTAACACACTCTGTGTTGCAGATGGTGTTGACTGATTCATTCAACACACTCGTATTGATAGTATCGAGCTGTAAACACATTTTGCGCTGATAATCGAATGGTGCTTTTAACACACTTTATGTTAAAGGTGGTGTCGACCAGAGCTTTTAACGCACTTTGTATTGTAGATAGTGGTGTTCTTAACGCACTCTTTGTTGAAGACGGCACTTTTAACACATTTTGTGCTCATGATGGTGTTGAGCTCTTAGCACACTTTGTATTGACAATGATGTAGAGCACTGCTTTTAACATATTTTGCCTTGATGATGGTGTGGAGTTTTTAACACAATTTGTGTTGATGATGACGCTGAACAGAGCTTTTAACAAACTTTGTGTTGACAGTGGCGTCGAGGAGTACTTTTAACACACTCTGTGCTGAAGATCGTGTCAAGCTGTATTTGTAACACATATTGTGTTGACAGTGATGTCGAGATTAAGGGGACCACACCCTGCCTATCTAACCCATGTTAATTTAGACAAGTATTTGACCCATTTCTGAAAAAAACTATTTGATGCAGGACCTTAATATTTTTACTGTGTGTTACATGACGCTAATAGAGTCAACTGTACTAAAATATACTTTATCCATTTTATAGTTTTCAAGAAATACTTTTTTAAATTTATTAACAAAAATATTATGTTTTTTCTGCAGAAAATATTTTTTGTGATCTTCCTAATGGGGGAATATTAATGAATGTAGTACCAGAGGTGGATTTTTATGTTTTGCAGAGTCTGAAAATTTCATTTCTGATATAATGGGACATATGTACCGAAAATTTTAGTTTGTGGGAAACTGACTTTAAGGAAAAAACTTTTGAAATTTGTTACTTACAGTTAATTAAATCTGTCCTGCTGCATAAGATGGCCCTTCTTTGGCCTCTAGCAGGTCATCCAGCTTCTTTTTCACCTTCCTGGATGTTTGTCTGCACATGGCTTATCATCAGTAGAGGACTTATGGAAGAATATGGTCCAAACATCTCTCTTCATTGCCTCCAGATTTTCTTTATTTCTCCTTATTGCCTGCCCATAGTATACCCGCGAGTTTTCTATAACAACTACTCGCAATCACACTTGAACAAAACTAACCGCGTGTTTGAAAGCGTATTGTTTACAAACAGCATAAACAAAAGAATACCGACCGTTGCATTCCAAGGATAGGCAACATACTCGGGAGTAAAAAAAAATCAATAACGTGCAATGTAGGGGATATAATGATCTAAAATATATGCAAAAAAGTGGGTGACAGAAAAGTGGGCGTGTTTTATTTTTGATTATGCAATCTTATATTACATGCTCATATTATTATATTCACAATATCCAATGACTTACACAACAGAGCTGAACTTTACCCTTATATACCAAAAACGTTAGGGTGACACTAAAAATGAAAAATCTGAAATATGGTACTTAAACAAAAGTGTGTTGGCTCATGAGCGTACGATGCAATACAACATGTGTCCCAACATTTGCTCATGCAAATTAAATTGTCAGTAATAGCTGCCATGTTCATAAGAAAACCGCACAGGATATTACATAGTGGTAGTATGCTTTGCTTGTTACAACAGTTCCAGCTATTTCTTGTGAAACTAATTCATCTCTTATTTTACCCAAAATTTCAGTGATTGCCATTATATATACAAGTTGTCCCATTTATCTCGACCAACCTAAACAACATTTTGTCCAGAAGCAAAATAAAAATATGTCAAGCAAATGTTGTTTAACTAGCAGGCAGAGATTAACTGGTGTGACTGCCTTTCTTGCAACTTTTTTCGTTATGGAGATATGAACAGCATTTCGCCATTTTTGATCGGCACCTTGCATTTTTTATTTCGCAATCCACTTAGTCTCCTCAAGACTTGTTAGAAACATCATAGTATGTAATACCAAACTGACTATGACTCTCCTGTACACAGAGCCGATGTACACTAGAGCAGTCGACTTTCTTCAGTGGAAGATTAGTGTGAGTGCAATGTATACTACAGCAGATAAAGTAGAAATGTTACATGTGGTACAAAAGTACTACAGTACTGTACTACGTATATCTGTATTGTAAATAAGAAAACATTATTGCAAGTACTTTCCTGCTTTCTGCTGTAGATACGAGACCGCGTCATATCTAATGAAACTGCTAACGTCTGCTGCTATCGCAAGCAACCTTCATCAGGGAAAGTCATCCTATTGAAGACTGTCTTCAATAGCAGCCGAAACAACGTAAGTAGTTTTATCACATCACTACACAGTCACACAGCCAGAAGGATTTCACTGAAATTGACACCAGCTGCAAAAGCCTACGGCCTTACAATAAATTAATACTACCCGAAGGTTCCCTTCCTTCCTTTTCAACACTTATCCATAACAACCTGAACATCTGTACGACACAGAACTTACTGGCAAGTGACGTTTCTTTCTTCCTCTGTGACTGTTGACCAATGAAGAGAGTATGTATCAGTACCAGATGTCTGTAATATTTAGGTCGCAAAATGTTCATACGGGAGCACAGTATTAGCGATATTGGGTTTACACGTCAGATTAAGGTTCTGCAACCGATCATGGTGGTAGCAGAGCTATTCGAGGGTCGTACGGGGTCGCTGGGATACTTTATTACGTGAGCCTGCTGCAGGAACCGCGTCGCAGATTCACTTGCCAGAACCGCCTCCGCTTCTTGGATATGGCTGGCGCTGTTTTGCATTTTAACGGCGTGCGCTGCAGGGCGGAGGAGACGTGCCGCGCGAGCTGAGGCTGTGCATGTGAGCACAGCTCGCACCAACAAACGTGCAGGCTTCATGTCCCAGTACTATTTACGCGACAAAACGTTACAGATGCCGCATACGCAGACCAATGACGCACAACGGGCAGCTGCTAATGAACAAATAAACACTACAAATAAAGACGCTGAACGTGCATAACCTATGTAAATAAACATGTAAATGTGCATTTGTTCAAAATCTTAAAGCTCTGAAAGTTCTTCACCGATTGATTTCAAATTTCGACACAACGTTGCATTCGAATACGCGCGCGTTTTTATACAACTACTGCAGCGCCACATTTCATACACAAATATATATATATAATGCTTACAGGGGAAATCTACATAAAACTGTAAATGTTCGTTTGCTCAGAATATTAAATCTTCGGAAGTTCTTCACCTGTTGCTTCGAAATTTTGACACAAACACGCGTGTATTTTTATACCCGTTTTTTAAAGATATGTAATATATAAATAAATATGTAACGTAATCTCTAAGGGCTCTTGACCGATTTACTTCAAATTTTACTCAATACTTTAATAAACATTCGGACGTACAAATGCTATGAATCTTTAACAAATATAATATATAAATATGTACGTAATATATAAAGGAGAAACATTCTTACCAAAAACCACAAAAAGTACTCGACCGAATTACTTAAAGTTTTTACACGGTACCGTACATAACATTTGGACATACACAGGCTGTATACTTTTAACATATGTAATAAAAGGTTTTGCATCATCTCGGTTCCGAGAGTTCAGGAACGTGTACAGAAAATTGGAGTAGAGATCAACATAAACATCATTTCCGCCCTTTTTATTGCTCATGAAAACCACACATTGCATGTTGTACCACCATACAGTGAAACCTCCAGAGATGGTTTTCCAGATTTCTGTACACACCAGTACCTCTAGTACCCAGTAGTACGTCTTCTTACATTGATGCATGCCTGTACTCGTCGTGGCATACTATCCACAAGTTCTTCAAGGCACTGTTGGCCAGATTGCCCCACTCGACAACGGCGGTTCAGCGTAGATCCCTCAGAGTGGTTGGTGGGTCACGTCGTCCATAAACAGCCCTATTCAATCTATCCCAGGCATGTTCGATAAGGTTCATGTCTGGAGAACATGCTGGCCACACTAGTCGAGCGATGTCGTTATCCTGAAGGAAGTCATTCACAACATGTGCACGATTGGTGCGCGTGTTGTCGTCCATGAAGACCAATGCCTCGCCAATATGCTGCCGATATGGTTACACTATCGGTCGGAGGATGACATTCACGTATCGTACAGCCGTTACGGCGCCTTCCATGACCACCAGCGTCGTACGTCGGCCCCAAATAATGCCACCCCAAAACAGCAGGGAAACTCCACCTTGCTCTTCTCTTCCTAAAGAATAATTTAAACCTTTTGACTCAAAAGTTAAATTCAAAAATTTATTAAGAGACAGGCACTCGCTGGACAGTGTGTCCAAGGCGTTCTACCTGATCAGCTTGCCTCCAAACACGATTGTCTGGTTGAAGGCACATGCGACACTCATCGGTGAAGAGAACGTCATGGCAGTCCTGAGCGGTCCGTTCGGCATGTTGTTGGGCCCATCTGTACTTCGCTGCATGGTGTCGTGGTTGTAAAGATGAACCTCGCCATTGATGTCGGGAGTGACTTTGCGCATCATGCAGCCTCTTGCGCACAGTTTGAGTCGTAACACGACGTCCTGTGGCTGCACGAAAAGCATTACTCAACATGGTGGCGTTGCTGTCAGGGTTCCTCCGAGCCATAATCCGTAGGAAGTGGTCATCCACTGCAGTAGTAGCCCTTGGGCGGCCATGCATGTCATCGACAGTTCCTATCTCTCTGTATCTCCTCCATGTCCGAACAACATCGCTTTTGTTCACTCCGAGACGCCTCGACACTTTTTTTGTTGAGAGACCTTCCTGGCAGAAAGTAACAATGAGGACGCAATCGAACCGCGGTATTGACCGTATAGGCGTGGTTGAACTACAGACAACAGGAGCCGTGTATCTCCTTCCTGGTGGAATGACTGGAACTGATCGACTGTCGGAACCCCTCCGTCTAATAGGCCCTGTTCATGCATAGTTGTTTACATCTTTGGGTGGTTTTAGTGACATCGCTGAACAGACAAAGGGACTGTGTCTGCGATACAATATCCACAGTCAATGTCTATCTTCAGCAGTTCTGGGAACTGAGGTGCTGCAAAACGTTTTTTGATGTGTGTATATAATAGTAAAACTTTGTTAACAAACAGGAAATTTGTATTTCGGGCTTATTGGCTTATGATCAGAATATTGCTACTACTACTACTACTACTACTACCACTACTGAATCTGAATTTGCAATAACAATAAACAAAGCTCAAGGAGAGAGAGAAGGAGGAAGAGAAGATGGACAGAGAGGTGGGATGAAATGGATATAAAAAGTGGAAAGGAGGAGACGGACAGAGAGATGGGGTAGGAGGAGATGCAGAGAGGGGGGGGAGGGGGAGAGAGAACATGGACAGAGAGAGAGGGAGGAGGAGGAGGTGATGGACAGACACAGGGGAGGAGAAGGATATCAGGATGGATGTCCAATTCCCACACTTACTAGAAACACGTGATTTCTCTTTTCTTTCTTTCCATTTAATCATAATGAGCCACAGCAACGCATGATCGGGAACAGCTAACAGCTAGTTTAAAACAAACGCGCATATGCAGTACCTTACACAGATGAACACACACACACACACACACACGATAGGATGTAGATTGGAGGCGATAAGGGAAGACACGGTGATACAGGGCGGATGTAGAACAGGAATGCCTAGTGTCGCATTTCAGATATCATCACTTACAGATATAGGTGACTGACTAAGGAAAGGAAATATCCAACGTAAAAGCTAGACACAAAATTACCAAAGAACTTGTGAATGTGCAAGAACCTATGTTACAAAGTATGCTCCAACAACTGGCGAAATGTGTAGTTCTGACAGATAGGATGGGCTGCAGGCAACAGGTGTATCTCAAAATACGAGTAGTTAGAGAACTTATACCCTGCAGACGCTAAGAGGCTCATATTCCCACAGTATTAAACAGAATTTTTTTTGACATTTCCAGCGAATAAAAAGGTATAAAAAATAATGAATCTTCGGATTAAAAAGGTTGTAGCCTACCACCCTCTCCCCCCCCCCTCCATGTCGTTCATTCTATACCTTGAGTACGCAGTAATGGAAAACAAAGAGAAATTTATAAGGTGAATTAAAGGTCAGGAAAAGAAATAAAATCTTTAAAGATTGTCGATGATATTGTAATTCTGATAGAGACAGAAAAGGACTTGCAAGAGGAATCGCAAGGACTAGAGACTGTCTTATAAAGATAAAAGAAGATTAAAACGACGGGTAGTGTAGTGCAGGCGAATTAAATCACGCGATGTCGAGTGAATCAGATTAGGAAATACAGTAGTAGTTTAGTATTGTTATTTGGACAATAAAATGATGTAAGATGGCCAAAGTAGGGAGGATATAAAACGCAGATTGATAATAGCAAAAAAGCGTTTCTGATAAAGAGAAATTCGTTACGAGTGTAATCGAATATAAAGCAAAATGTTTGGGAGTATTTTCTGAAGGTTTTTGTCTAGAGTGTAACTTTTCCCAGAAGCGAAACGTGAACGACGAAGTCACTATGACAGAGCAGTAATAGCTTTGAAATGTGGTGTTACAGGAGAAGATTAGATTCGTAGAGCGGATAAATAGTTAAAACGCAATGAGTCGAACTGGGGAACAAAAGAAATTTGTGGCACGACTTCACTAAAAGAACAGGTCGTTTGATATGACATATCCTGAGGTCAAGAAGTCGTCGATATGATAATGAGGGTAAGCGTGGGTAGAGGGAGACCAAGGACTGAATTGTAGCAAGCAGATTTAGATGGATGTAGGTTGCTGTAATTATGTAGAGATCAAGAGTCCTGCACAAGATACGATATCGTGGACGGCTGAAGACAACAACTACAACAGGAAGAGCCGTCAACGAACGAACCCCCCCCCGTTAATGGAGCTTTCAAGCAGGAAATACACTCCTGGAAATGGAAAAAAGAACACATTGACACCGGTGTGTCAGACCCACCATACTTGCTCCGGACACTGCGAGAGGGCTGTACAAGCAATGATCACACGCACGGCACAGCGGACACACCAGGAACCGCGGTGTTGGCCGTCGAATGGCGCTAGCTGCGCAGCATTTGTGCACCGCCGCCGTCAGTGTCAGCCAGTTTGCCGTGGCATACGGAGCTCCATCGCAGTCTTTAACACTGGTAGCATGCCGCGACAGCGTGGACGTGAACCGTATGTGCAGTTGACGGACTTTGAGCGAGGGCGTATAGTGGGCATGCGGGAGGCCGGGTGGACGTACCGCCGAATTGCTCAACACGTGGGGCGTGAGGTCTCCACAGTACATCGATGTTGTCGCCAGTGGTCGGCGGAAGGTGCACGTGCCCGTCGACCTGGGACCGGACCGCAGCGACGCACGGATGCACGCCAAGACCGTAGGATCCTACGCAGTGCCGTAGGGGACCGCACCGCCACTTCCCAGCAAATTAGGGACACTGTTGCTCCTGGGGTATCGGCGAGGACCATTCGCAACCGTCTCCATGAAGCTGGGCTACGGTCCCGCACACCGTTAGGCCGTCTTCCGCTCACGCCCCAACATCGTGCAGCCCGCCTCCAGTGGTGTCGCGACAGGCGTGAATGGAGGGACGAATGGAGACGTGTCGTCTTCAGCGATGAGAGTCGCTTCTGCCTTGGTGCCAATGATGGTCGTATGCGTGTTTGGCGCCGTGCAGGTGAGCGCCACAATCAGGACTGCATACGACCGAGGCACACAGGGCCAACACCCGGCTTCATGGTGTGGGGAGCGATCTCCTACACTGGCCGTACACCACTGGTGATCGTCGAGGGGACACTGAACAGTGCACGGTACATCCAAACCGTCATCGAACCCATCGTTCTACCATTCCTAGACCGGCAAAGGAACTTGCTGTTCCAACAGGACAATGCACGTCCGCATGTATCCCGTGCCACCCAACGTGCTCTAGAAGGTGTAAGTCAACTACCCTGGCCAGCAAGATCTCCGGATCTGTCCCCCATTGAGCATGTTTGGGACTGGATGAAGCGTCGTCTCACGCGGTCTGCACGTCCAGCACGAACGCTGGTCCAACTGAGGCGCCAGGTGGAAATGGCATGGCAAGCCGTTCCACAGGACTACATCCAGCATCTCTACGATCGTCTCCATGGGAGAATAGCAGCCTGCATTGCTGCGAAAGGTGGATATACACTGTACTAGTGCCGACATTGTGCATGCTCTGTTGCCTGTGTCTATGTGCCTGTGGTTCTGTCAGTGTGATGTATCTGACCCCAGGAATGTGTCAATAAAGTTTCCCCTTCCTGGGACAATGAATTCACGGTGTTCTTATTTCAATTTCCAGGAGTCGCTAATGTAGCACTGCGCTGTTGCACTCAGGCAACCAATTTTCGTGTCCATCTACATCCACATCACTACTTTTCAAACAGATTTGAAGTCCACAGAAAAACGCGCTTCCCACTGTATGACAGATTAAGGTTTTCTCCCGTTCCATTCGGTTGTTGAGCGCGGGAATCGCACAAATCTAAGGACTGTCATTTCGACCAAATGCATAGGAATTACAATTACGAGCAACTTAAATTGAAAAGACCACATAGAGAATATTGTGGGGAAGGCGAAACAAAGACTGCGGTTTGTTGGCAGGACACTTAGAAGATGCGACAAACCCACTAAAGAGACAGCCCAGCCTGCATTACACTTGTCCGTCCTCTGCTGGAACACTACTGAGCGGTGTGGGGTCCTTACCAGGTAGGATTGACGGAGGACATCGAAAAAGTGCAAAGACGGCAACTCGTTTCGTGTTATCGTGCAATACGGGTGAGAGTGTCACTGATATGATACGCGAGTTGGGGTGGCAGTCACTGAAACAAAGGCGGTTTTCTTTGTGACGAGATCTATTTACGAAATTTCAGCTCTCTCTTCAGAATGCGAAAATATTTTGTTGACACCCACCTACGTAGGGAGAAATGATCATCATAATAAAATAAGAGAAATCAGAGCTCGAACTTAGAGATTTAGGTGTTCCTTTTTCCCACGCGCCATTCGAGAGTGGAATAGTATTGAAGTAGTATGAAAATGGTTCGATGAACCCTCTGCCAGGCACTTAAGTGTGAATTGCGGTGTAACCATTTAGATGTAGATGTAGATGGAAGAACGGCTGTTTAGATGCCACCGAGCCTGCTGTAATTTGTCTAATCTTGTCTTCGTGGTTCTTACGGGGCTGCAGTTTATTCCTGGACTACTTTTTTACCCGCAGCTTCGGCTGCTTATAGATATGTCACATATATTGCACACATCTCCTCCTCTCACTCTACCTGTCCATATTCTTGTCCACCTCTCTCCGTCCACCTCCTCCTTCTTCCTCTCTCTCTCTCTCTCTCTCTCTCCATATCCTCCTCACCACACTTTCAGTCTATCGCCTCCTCGTCACAGTCTCTCTGTCCATCTCGAATGTCACCCCATTTTCAAGCCCACCCCAACGGGAGGTGATTCTTAGCCCAACAGTACTTCTTTCGAGACAATAAACAGTAGGTACGGCAAGTTTGACTGAAATCGATCCAGTGGTTTAGGAGGGGATGTGGAACATTCATATACACAACCATTTTTATAATATACAGGTGGATTTTTATCTCGAGACAACGAACTATCTCGAACCCTACGCATCGGATTAAAAAACGGAAAAATACATATTCAATATTTTCAAAAATGCTGTCTGGCGTACCAATGTTGACCCCCTGGCACCACTTTCCGGGGGTGGAGCAGAGAGCAGCTTTTAAATCTGTAGTGGATATGCCTCATTTATGTTGTAGGTTCCGACTCTGTGGGAAATAATACGTAACTTTTGTGTGTAACACTTTTCTCGTTGTGAAACAGTCAGCGTTGTAACCGATAAGAGGCACAATATTGAGTTTCAAAACGGTATTATCTCAAGAAAAATGCATTGGATAAAAAAAAGAAAAAAAAAAGAAAAAAAAGAAAAAGAAAACTGGAAGTTTGTTTGAGGTGCGTTCTCTCAAAATTTGTCAACAGGGTTCTAATTTACAAGAATTATTTCGCAGTAAGTGCTCAACCTACGCATTCCTTGTCCATCAATGTGGCTTCCGTCCAAATTTCTTCTCCAATGACCAACCCTTGTACCTCATTCATCTCCTACGCCACCAAATCAACCCATTTTTGTCTCCCTTGATCTCGAAAAAGCATTTGACTGTGTATGGCATTCCGGCTTCCTCTTTAAGCTCCAGATGTATGCACTTCCCATAAATTATGTGCGCCTTATCTCGTCCTTTCTCTCTAACAGCCCGCCTTATTTCACTGTCACCATCAACAACACAAACTCCCCATCTTTCATCCCACTCCAGGTGTGCCCCAAGGACCCGTCTTCTCTCTCTTCCCTCCTCTCCCGTATGTCCTCTACACTGCCGATATGACAAAGCTATTTCCTCCTGTTCATCTATTTCAGTATGTCGATGATACCACCTTCCTCAACTACTAACCTACCCTCTACAAATCTCAAAGATCCCTTCAGCTCCATCTCGATCAGGTCACCTCCTGATGTAACCAGTGGCTCCTCAAAATCAACCCTACCAAAACCCAGGCAATGGTTATAGGCCAAACCACTCTCAGCTTTCGACCTCACAACTTTTACCTGACCATGTGCGATCATCCTATCCAGCTAACTTACACACTGAAATACCTCGGACTAACACATGATCCCTGAGTAACATGAAAAAGCCCTACTACTAACCATTCAACAAAATGCCCACAGTAGACTAAAATTACTAAAACTACTGGCCGAATATAGGGATTGGACCCTTCGATGATACTCCACACCTATAAATCCCTGATATGATCGGTACTGTGCTATGCAAATGTTGTTTGTATTTCACCTCCTCCCTCATTTTATGACGCCCTCCAGATTCTCGAACGCCATGCACTCCACCTAGCCCTACAGATCCACTTAACCCTCCCCCACTTGATTCCTGTACTAACGTATAAAATTCCCCATGCTGCTCTTCCATCTTCAACACCTCTGAGTGTCCTACGTTACCCATAAACTCTACACTAACCACCGCTAGTTTCCCCCCTGCTCACTCATCCTGGTATTCTACTGCCCAACACTACACACTCTCCCAACGAAACTTCAAATCGACTTCCCTCAGCCAACCGTGAAATCTGCCCTGATTTATAGTTCTAAGACGGGCCACCCCTTCTTCCCTCGTTAGAGCTCCCTTCTTCTCCACCCACATCCTAAGGCTTGGTCCGGAACAGCATCCTTCTGCACTCTCCCAAATCCTTCCTCCAAACATCTGCCCACACAAACACCCTCTTACTCACAAAACTGACTGCTACGTTCTCAGGATACACCTATCCCTGGCAGTCGACATCCATTCATCACTTCACTCGTCTATGTCCGCATCTTAATCAGTCAAAACCTTGGCTTTTTACTTTTCATCTTACGCAACTGTCCATCTGTCTTTCATATTTTGTGAAACGTTCATTTGCCATTTCAGCTGTGTAAATACACTCCTGGAAATTGAAATAAGAACACCGTGAATTCATTGTCCCAGGAAGGGGAAACTTTATTGACACATTCCTGGGGTCAGATACATCACATGATCACACTGACAGAACCACAGGCACATAGACACAGGCAACAGAGCATGCACAATGTCGGCACTAGTACAGTGTATATCCACCTTTCGCAGCAATGCAGGCTGCTATTCTCCCATGGAGACGATCGTAGAGATGCTGGATGTAGTCCTGTGGAACGGCTTGCCATGCCATATCCACCTGGCGCCTCAGTTGGACCAGCGTTCGTGCTGGACGTGCAGACCGCGTGAGACGACGCTTCATCCAGTCCCAAACATGCTCAATGGGGGACAGATCCGGAGATCTTGCTGGCCAGGGTAGTTGACTTACACCTTCTAGAGCACGTTGGGTGGCACGGGATACATGCGGACGTGCATTGTCCTGTTGGAACAGCATGTTCCCTTGCCGGTCTAGGAATGGTAGAACGATGGGTTCGATGACGGTTTGGATGTACCGTGCACTATTCAGTGTCCCCTCGACGATCACCAGTGGTGTACGGCCAGTGTAGGAGATCGCTCCCCACACCATGATGCCGGGTGTTGGCCCTGTGTGCCTCGGTCGTATGCAGTCCTGATTGTGGCGCTCACCTGCACGGCGCCAAACACGCATACGACCATCATTGGCACCAAGGCAGAAGCGACTCTCATCGCTGAAGACGACACGTCTCCATTCGCCCCTCCATTCACGCCTGTCGCGACACCACTGGAGGCGGGCTGCACGATGTTGGGGCGTGAGCGGAAGACGGCCTAACGGTGTGCGGGACCGTAGCCCAGCTTCATGGAGACGGTTGCGAATGGTCCTCGCCGATACCCCAGGAGCAACAGTCTCCCTAATTTGCTGGGAAGTGGCGGTGCGGTCCCCTACGGCACTGCGTAGGATCCTACGGTCTTGGCGTGCATCCGTGCGTCGCTGCGGTCCGGTCCCAGGTCGACGGGCACGTGCACCTTCCGCCGACCACTGGCGACAATATCGATGTACTGTGGAGACCTCACGCCCCACGTGTTGAGCAATTCGGCGGTACGTCCACCCGGCCTCCCGCATGCCCACTATACGCCTTCACTCAAAGTCCGTCAACTGCACATACGGTTCACGTCCACGCTGTCGCGGCATGCTACCAGTGTTAAAGACTGCGATGGAGCTCCGTATGCCACGGCAAACTGGCTGACACTGACGGCGGCGGTGCACAAATGCTGCGCAGCTAGCGCCATTCGACGGCCAACACCGCGGTTCCTGGTGTGTCCGCTGTGCCGTGCGTGTGATCATTGCTTGTACAGCCCTCTCGCAGTGTCCGGAGCAAGTATGGTGGGTCTGACACACCGGTGTCAATGCGTTCTTTTTTCCATTTCCAGGAGTGTATTTTACTTACTCAACAAATCAGCCTTTTATATTTTAGCTAATGCAACCGACGATCTGTCTTACTATTCTGTCAAACATTCATTTTTGTCAACCGCCATGTCCAGTTTTATAATTCGTTTTAAAACTTTTACCATTATTTGCTGAAGTGAGGCGATTTGAGCCACATGTGGGACGAGGGGGAAGAAATTAAAAATTAAGGAAAAAGAAAGGGTAAGTGCTCAAAAACGTTGCCACCCGCTCCAAGGCACTTATTTATCTGTCTGCACATTGATTGACTAGACGCAACTGGGAAGTGTTTTCGATGAAATCTCCTGACATGCGTTGTTGATACGCTGAATCATGTCATCGGGCGTTATTATTATTATGAACTTAACTCTTCATGTAACGACACAAACAAAAGTCAGGCCAAGTAAACTCACCCGGTCCGCTGACGATTGTACAAGCAAACTAATACTTCCCTTGCTGCTACAAAATAATGCGCTAAACAGCCGTCGTGTTGAAACCACATTGTTTGTCGCAAGTCCAAGGGAAGTCTCCTACCAATGTTGGAAGGTCGTTTTCCGAGGACGTTGGATATTTATCACCACTTAAGGTGCTGTCGATGAAGAATGGACCAACGAGTTTCTCACCAGCTATTCAACACAAAATATTCACATTCTACGGACGGGTGATGTACGATTTGGTGTAACCAATTTCAACATTCCAGTAATGCATGTTGTGTTGATTAATCGTACTGCGGCTCGTGAAGTTCGACTTGTCAAAGAACTGTACTCGAGCGAAGTAACTGAGGTCAATTTGTATTAGCTGAAGCGACTACTGGCAACGTGGAATCATTGCCATGAAATTCATGATTGAGGGAATTACGAAACGGATGACATTTTCTACGGTTCAGAATTCGGCAAACCGTAGTCTGACTAATTCCCGAGTCACGACTTAATTGCCGAGTGATGAAGTGGGAATTATGATTCGCTGCAGCTAATATCGGAGTTCCATTATTCTCGCCAGCAACTACTCTTCGACAGTTCTCTTTGGAGAACTGTCGAATAACTCGACAAAAAGAAGCGGGTGATCACATCCTGTTTCGAAAACGTTGAGCATAAAGGGGTCGTAATAGACTGCACTGTAGCTAATAACGCAGTCAGTTTTTTTCACTCCTACGAGTGGAGCGGCCTATTCGAAATCCAACTCAGTAAGAATCGCTGGTAGTGGGGCTTTGGGAATAAATGGGAGACGACATACGCCTTACTGCCAACGGAAGCCTCCAGAAAACCTTGGTTGGAACCCGGTGACAGGGACCATTTTACTTTATTTCTGGGACATCACAGCCAAAAACTGAAATCTTCAGTATGTAAGAGAAGTGTAAGTGTTGGATATGTGTGTATGTGTTACTGAACAGAGTGAAGTGTTGCGACGCAGTCAGGTTACGAAGAAACATATTTAAGAAATGAGGGGCGACGTGCTCACAATGAGATTAGGACAGCTAATGAATGAATTAATGTTGCTAAACGGCTATGCGGAGAAAACTGCAAAACACTGAGTCATATGCCAAATACGTGTGTTTCTATATTTTTGATCCAATGCATTTTTTTGGAGATAATACCATTTTGGGACTAACTGTATTACTTGTCGTGGAACGACAGAAGTGCTACGTACTTTTCTCCACATAGAATCCGCGTCCACAATAAAAATGGGATATTCCTGTTTAAGATTTCAAAGTTGCCTCCCCACCCCATTTCTGGGGGTGAGGCCGAGAGGTCAACATTAGTGTCGCCGGAAAGGATTTTTAAAAAATATTGAAGACGTGTTTTTCCGCTTTGTAATTCGATGCGTAGTTATTGAGATATTTCGCTGTCACAAGATAAAAAACTCAACCTATGTATACATTCCTCAATAATAGTTCTTGAAACATCGTAAACTGGCTTTCGCGGGATAGTTAACGTCATTTTTCATCTGCCAGTTCAGCTTCTTCCGCGAGTCACACAAACCTGTTATCAGTTGTACTTCCTTTCTTTTTAAACGTTCCATGCCCGTGTCAGTTCTGTCGGATATGACTGTCACAGGCTTGAGAAATCTTCCACGATGGAATGTACTGGCGTCTTTTAAGCAGTCTCCTTAATAGACTGATCCTATTTCGTCGGTGTCCAGCCAATGGACTGGACTTGTTTTACCTAATATTGAGCCTGTCCAATCATTACATTTCATATTCCAGCAAATTCTTACACCCAGGTATATGTATGTGTCGATTTGGCCATTTGTGACTCACTGATATTGTAGAACTGAAACTAAACTCCGTCCGAACAGGCCTTGGAAGGCCCAGCGGCACCGACCGGCCGCCGTGTCATCCTCTCATCCCAGGGGCGTCCTTGGATAAGAATACGGAGGGGCATGTGGTTAGCACACCGCACTCCCGGCCATTGTCAGTTTTCGAAACCGGAGCCGCTGCTTCTCAGTCAAGGGCTGAGTGCACCCCGCTTGCCAACAGCGCTCGGCTGACCAGACGGTCACCCATCCAAGAACTAGCCAGCCCGACAGTGCTTAACTTCGGTGATCTGGAGGGAACCTGTGTTACCACTGCGGCAAGGCCGTTGCCGCACTGATATTGTAGCAATAAGATAATTCTTTCTGCTTCAAAACTAGCGCTAGATCTGTTTTAATATTAGCAGGATGACGACATTTTGAAAGCAAATTTTTTGTGCAAAAGGACGCCTCGTTGGTATGTACAATGATCTGCGCATGTGAAGCGGAGTAAATGAAAAAGCTGTCCGTAGCACCTCTTGGCGTTGGGTATAAGGGGCGATCAAAAAGTTTCCGTTCGAAGACCGTACAGTTCAGAATCGGTAAGCCAATCACGCAAAATCGCTGTGAGCGCTAATGCAATCATCCCACTGAAGCGTTAGGTTGAAGACACCCGTTTGTTAAAACACAGTGCCCTGCTGCCTGAAGCAGTCCGTAACTACCTGCTGCACATTCTCGTTCGACAGGAGTCGTCCACCATTCAAGACCTTTGATAAGGGGCCGAAGGCGTAACAATCGCTTGGGGAGAGATCACGACAGTAGGCCGGGTGCTGAAGTGTCTTCCACACCCAAGTTGACTCCAGCATTTCCACACGGGAAGGTGCGTTATCACGAAGCAGCACCACCCCTTGTCACAGTGGTGTCAACGTGGTTTTCGACACACATGCTGCCTCCCCCCCCCCCCCCACACACACACACGTTCTTCATTCTCCGACAGTCGTCTAAGGGTGAAAAAAAAAAGAGTAACAGCAGGTTAGTCCTGTGAGGACGCATTTGGTAATAACGTCGCCATTGTTCACTGCCGCCCCTAGGTAGAGAAAAAAGCTTCCACTGCTCATTTCGACATAAGTGTACCATTCACTATCTTACATTTGTAAGTAACCAAATACCACGACAGCTGGTACTAATAATAATAAATACATGCATACTGAAGTCACCACACTCAAGTCAGCCAAAGCTATTTACGGCGTGTTTTGTTTATAGCAAATTCGTCGATCACATGTTCGTAGTCTACTTGCTGTGAAAAGTCAGAATTCACGGAGAGGATGGTACGATTGTTAACTGGGTCGTGCGACGTGGATGACCGCAAATAATTCCTGAGTTTTTTGAGGAGTGAGAAAGAGTGCTCGGCCGAACAAAAATTTGGTTGCAGCGGTTGACAAAAATATTCGTAGCGCTATCTTCTAATCACGTATGCTGTAAAATGAATAACCTAATCACTCACATTTTCCTCCAGGACGTCTTTGTAACGCTGTTGCAGTTTTCTATCTTACTTCAATTGTTTAATATGTTCTCGTCCAAGAAAATTACTTAGGAAATCAAAATTTGCTTTAAAGCTCTTCCAAAGATTTTTTTCTTTTCTCCAATCCAGCCATCAAACTGTCTATAACAACCAGAAATGTATTCATCCGAAAGTCTTCCTTTCCTTCAAAAGTAGTCCACTTTCAGTTTTCTTGACCTTTTCCTTTTCGTTGCTGTTTTGGGCATATTTATCTTACTCTTTTCGATGCCAACGTTTTCATATGTGTCGTACATAGAACTATTCTCTCGAACGTACTCAAATAAAGAATCGCACGACTTTATTACAATCTCAATGTCGGTATTAACCTTTTGTAACAGTTTATTTATAGCATTAAATTTCTTCAATATCGCTGATCAAAATGTTGTCCTTGTCGCAGTTTCCACACTCAGCAGACTGCTCAGCATTCCAGTCGCCTCGTATCTCAATGATGCCCTTCGAGTTTTAGAGTCCTGAACAACTTCCAAAGCTGATATTGTTTCTAACATTGAGACTATAGCAGGCGTCTTGGACGCCCAGATCAGCGTGTTTCATAATGTCTATTTACAAAGACTGAACTATTTAATTTTGGCTGCAAAATTTTCCAACGGCTCGTGGAAGCATAGAAGAAAGTGTAAATTTGTTGCAACAAACGGCAAAATGAAACCCCCTGAGGAAACAATCCACTGCACACTATTCAACTACATTAAGGGAGTGGCTACACACGCAACATATACAGCAAGAGGGTTGATTTGTTTAATTCTAGTTGGAGACCAGAGAATAAGTATCAGTGGTTTGCTTGCACTGACATACGATTGACACCTGTACAAATGAATGTCTAAATCATATTTACTTAATAAATTTATTAATGAATATCTAATTCTTCTGATTTCTGTCCAGAATTTGGGGCAAAACGGATAAATCTTTGAACAGGAAATCCATCTTTTGATAAATAGCCTGTAACAACAGTCAGCTGATCAACAAGTGTAATATCGAGTGTGAAAAGTAAGTAGCTTTCTTCATATCACCTACAGTGTACTACTTACAACCTTTTTACCAGAATACAAGCTCTTCACACGTTTGAAAAGAAAGATGTGATGTGGTCCCATTTCCTTCTACATGTTTAACTAGAAAAGGATAGCATTGTGCTGTCACATGTCGTCTCATCTCGAAATTTCCGCGATGTGTTTACCAAACCCCCCCCCCCCCCCCCTGAAAGATAGGACTTTATGGAAAAGTTTTTGACCACAGCAACAACCCGGTTTCACACGTCCCTCCAATATTTTACATCTGTCTCAGTGTGAGATCTTAATTTCTTATCTTTTCTTCCCACGATTTATGCCCTCTAGCTTTTAAAGTTAACATACCGTTCCTGCGTTCAGCTGAATTTTCATAGGCAGTCAGTCGGGACTGACCGTTTTTCCAATCATTAAAGGCCTCATGAGGTTTTGCAACCTGTAATGTTCCACTGAACTATAAGCATGGGACACTAAATACAGCACTCTTGCTGTGAGAGCATACTAAAAATAGTATTTGTTGTTTCTCGCCATTCCTCACGGTTCTGAAAACCAACGTTGATTTATGTGCCTCGAAAAGTCAGTAGTTACCTGCATGAACTACTAAAATCATCCATACTCTTTGCCACATGATGACCTTACTTAGTGATATGATCGCGAAGGAATTTATTTATTATCCACTTCGCAGGATCGTCAGAAACTGAATCACCATCATCACCGCTTTATATGAGTCATTTGAGTCAAATGAAATGATTGTTTTCGCACCATTATTATTATTGTTTCTAATATTGCATGACTCAGATAAACCACACGTTGCACTATTTTCGATACTCTTCACCAAATTATTACACTCTGATGTATCTAGCCCTTAACTGATGTATCTAGCCATTCACTCACGAGGTGTGGTCTCAAAGAACGCGCGAAATTGTTCGAATTCCCTCTCCAGGGTCAGTCCTAGCGGAATGCTCTATTCCCCCTACCCTCTTTAAATCACCAACCCTATAATGCTTTTTCTCGATTGCATTATCGCCTTTTTTGGTTGATGTTGACACGTGTTACTGACACGTGTTGGGGTTTACTAGACCGCGCCTCGTGAACTACGTACCTGTTTTGTCCAGTATATTACAAAGTGTATTCTCAGGGACATGCCAGTTTTAACGATCTCACATATGATGAAATCGTCAGTGAATACAAAAAGATGTCAGTGACATAAATCAAGAAACAGACGAGAAAGTCAAAAATTTTACAATTGTCAGTGATCACAGTTCTGCTAGCAAATACTTCAGGACAATTTTGATGGGGACCTTTCCGTTTCACCAATACAGCGCTTAGAGTGTTACCTAAAATCAAATGTGTTGTGGATGGATATACAGAAATGTAGGCACCAACTCTGAATGTCAGTTTTGCAAGAATTTCTTCTTTTACCTATCGAATGTAATTTTTATGTGCCACTTTAAACCATGTAATTTAGTTTTATGTGAATTTTTGCTTGCTACAGATATACCACAAGTTTTAAGAATGTAAAACTCAGTTCTCTAAGAAGTCGTTTATGTGTACGATATAAAAAAAAAAAAAAAAAAAAAAAAGGCAGAAAATTATGTGGTCTTGTGTGATAAAAAATGAATAAAACAGGCTTTAGTTAGTACAATAAAATCAGCAAGGAGTATTTAAACGACATTGAAATAATTATAAAAATAATTTTTATATAACTTAAATAAAAAATTTCAAATGTCTTGCTCCTTAAATCTTGGTTAAAACGTAGTGGTCCCAGAGACCCCACCTCGTAGTATACGTTACAGAATAGTCACCTTGTGAGTTAAGGGTTAGACTTGAGTTGGAACTAACAGTCTGTGTTAAATAACGTTTGCATTTTTGCGCTCTTTCTCCCAATTTCCTCTTTCTTTATTGCCTTGTCTTTCGCGACTTTTTGGTACCGAGAGCCACTCTCTCCTCTCCGACTGTCACTTATTTTAATTAATAGTAAAATATAAATCACAAAACTAGACAAAATCACTCTTTACAGTTGCAAATTAAACTGGGCTGCCAGTAAAGCGGCCGGCTTTTCGAAAGAGTGGCGGTATTTTCTCTGAATTTGCGTTCTGAGTGGGCACCAGTGAGCGTCGACACCAGCTACTCCTACGCCAGCGTTGTTATGTTATGTTAATCAGGGACCTACAAACGACGGAGAGGCTCCGTCCCCGCCGCAGCCGCAGTGGTCCACAACCCCACGACGACTACCGCAGTCCACTTCACCCCTCCGCCGCTCCACACCGAACCCCGGGTTATTGTGCGACTCGGCCCCCGGTGGACCCTCCAGGGAACGTCTCACACCAGACGAGTGTAAACCCTATGTTTGCGTGGTAGAGTATTGGTGGTGTACGCGTACATGGAGAACTTGTTTACGCAGCAATCGCCGACATAGTTTAGCTCAGGCGGAATTAGGGGAACCAGCCCGCATTTGCCGAGGCAGATGGAAAACCGCCTAAAAACCATACACAGACTGGCCAGCTCACCGGACATCGACACAAATCCGCCGGGCGGATTCGTGCCGGGGACCAGGCGCTCCTTCCCGCCCGGAAAGCCGTGCGTTAGACCGCACGGCCAACCGGGCGGGCTTACGACAGCGTTAGCTGCGTCTCCAGTCACAAAGCTTAACTGCGAGCAACGAGAATTTCCTTTCTAAGGTATACCACATGAGAAGGCTCGACACTGATCAAAGTGAATAATTGTCACATTGTATGAAGTAACGTCATTACTAAAACAAAATCTTTCACTTTTACCTTGCCTGGCCAGACTTTTCGTAAATTTGAGCTCACTGTTGTCATGTTATTAACATCAATTTCATTGTGAGTTAAGTACGCACTCTCTTTTCAAGAGTTATGAATAAAATGTTTGAAAAACAGTAACAACTTACCAGCCACCCTTAAAATCCGTCGCCCTTTAAAATCCGCTTCCTACGAAGCTGCCTAGTCTGCCTAGACCTAAATACGCCTCTGATGACACCTGAGTAACAAATCAATCAGGGACATTTCTACCCTTCTAAAGCAGCCCAAGCCAACTGTTGGTGATGTGACTGTGAAGTGGAAACGCGAATGGACAACCAGACCTAAACCAAAACCGGGCTGACTTCGTGTAATGACAGGCAGGGACTGTTGCGCACTGCGGAGAGTGATTGTAAAAAATCGCATGAAATCAGAGGAAAGAATCACTCGTGAGTTCCAAAGTGCTACGGGCAGGCCAGCTAGCAAAGTGGCTGTGCGTAGCGAGTTAAAAGGATGGGGTACATTGGTTGAGTGGCTCTTCATAAGCTACGTCAATGGACAACGGATTACTGCAAAAGAGTGCTTTGGAGCAATGAATCACGCTGTACCTTCTGACGATCCGATGGAAGGATTTAGGTTTGGCGAAAGCCACGAGAATGTCACGTGCGATCACATATAGTGCCAACATTGAAGTATGCAGGAGGAGGTGTAAGGTGTGGGGGTGTTAGCGTGATGGGGCTGTCACTCCTCCATCGCCAATCAGACCCCTCACTGAAAGCATTCCCAGCAAAGTTCAAGCCGTCATTAAGGCGAAGGTTGGACCAACGCCATATTAATGTCCACTAATAGGCCTCCGGGTACTTCAGTCATTGTTGCTCTAGGACCAATAGTTCACGTGTTGTAGGGACTGGAAAAATCACAGATTATTATAAACAGTGTTTTAATTGTATAAAATTTATGTTTATTGTTAAACATAAAATGTGTGTATCACATCCAAGCCCAGAAGAACCGTATTATGGGATGAATTGTTCTCTGGGGGGTGTAACAGGTTAGGAAGACAGGGTGGAGGTTAGAAGTGTGAGGGAAGGTTAGTTCCAGACTGTGGTCGAATGCCGGTCATTTGCCACGCCGGACATTTGCCACACTTGCCCCTTCGCAGGTAGCTTGAGTAGCGATCCCTCAGGTAAGGGACGCCCTTCCCCGCACTACCTCTGTCCGCTTTCACACCGCCGTCTCCACATCTTACTCGACACCACCAGTACGTAAGGGACCTTCATCTTCGACATCTTGGCCAAATACAGAGTTTCTTTTCCGAAATCGAAATATTTATAACTTTTGGGAAACGAAAGCAATACCGACGATTATGTCAGTATGTAATTAGTTCTGCCAAGTATAAATATAGATCCATCTGTCTGTACGGTAGCTTCCTTTCACGCTTACTGATTGCGATAGAAACAGTCCATCGTCATGGGAGCAACAAGAAATGAACGACGTAAAGAGAATGCGAATGTACGCTAGTCATTTCTTTTTGATCACTGCATTTGTGCCTACTTTAATTACTACAACTGCATGCCCAAAAGACAATAACGAAAGAAGAAATGGCTATGTGAATGTTTGAAAAGAAGAACGACATACTCCATATTAATTTACTCTCTAAAATTGGTTCAAATGGCTCTGAGCACTATGGGACTTAACATCGATGGTCATCAGTCCCCTAGAACTTAGAACTACTTAAACCTAACTAACCTAAGGACAGCACACAACACCCAGTCAACACGAGGCAGAGAAAATCCCTGACCCCGCCGGAAATCGAACCCGGGAAACCGGGCGTGGGAAGCGAGAACGCTACCACACGACCACGGGCTGCGGACATTTACTCTCTAAAGTGCGATATCCCTTGCGGCAAAACATTAGTTAGTAAAATGTAGCAGGACAATGTTGAAAACATGACTGAAAATACGTTCACTAAATAGAGATAAGAACATCTATGACTGACATGTCATCTAAAGTCGAGGTACAATTTTAAAATGTTAGAAACAAGGAAATGAAGTAATACAGAATGCTATGCTTGTAACGTACGTTGTTGTTCTACATTGTTTAGCTCTGGTATTTACAGGGTCACAGAGAAAGCATCCTAGGTTTTGGAGGGAAAAGCCGTAATTGTAATTATCTGCACTACAACAGAAACAAGAAGCACAATTTAAGGAAAAATAATGTAATGTGTGTTCCAGCTCAGAAGCGACACTGAAGCAGATAGTTCCTGTGACTTTGTATGGACCCCCGGTCTCAGATGAAACAGTTGCTGAACAGTTCAAAGAAAACTTGAGTCTCATCACAAATAGATACCCTACTCATACAATTATAGTTGGCAGTGACTTCAATCTACCTTCCGTATGTTGACGAAAATACATTTTCAGACCCTATTGTAGGTAGAAAACAACTTCCGTAATTGTTCTAAATGCTTTTTTAAAATTATTTTGAACGAGGCCATTCAAATTTAAATGGTTACGAAAACACACTTGACATCTCAGCCTGAGCATCACGACGGGTACAAGGATTACACTCGTAGCGAGGCTCAATTCCGTAACAAAGAAATTCACCAAAACTAAACGCGAAATATATCAATTTATAAAAGCAAATAAAAATTCGGTTGACGTCTTTCTAAGAGACAGTCTCCAATCCTTCCAAACTATGTGAGACCATATATGGCTTAAGTTCAAAGAAATAGTATAAACAGCACTCGAGTGATTCATACCAAATAAATTAATAAGAGACGGAACTGATCCCCCATGGTACACAAAACGCGACAGAAAGCTGCTCTAGGAGCACCGAAAAAGGCACGTACTGGGTGATCAAAAAGTCAGTATAAATTTGAAAACTGAATAAATCACGGAATAATGTAGATAGAGAGGTACAAATTGACACACATGCTTGGAATGACATGGGGTTTTATTAGAACCAAAAAATACAAACGCTCAAAAAATATCCGACAGATGGCGCTTCATCTGATTAGAATAGCAACAATTAGCATAACAAAGTAAGACAAAGCAAAGATGATGTTCTTTACAGGAAATGCTCAATATGTCCACCATCATTCCTCAACAATAGCTGTAGCCGAGGAATAATGTTGTGAACAGCACTGTAAAGCTTGTCCGGAGTTGTGGTGAGGCATTGGCGTCGGATGTTGTCTTTCAGCATCCCTAGAGATGTCGGTCGATCACGATACACTTGCGACTTCAGGTAACCCCAAAGCCAATAATCGCACGGACTGAGGTCTGGGGACCTGGGAGGCCAAGCATGACGAAAGTGGCGGCTGGGCACACGATCATCACCAAACGACGCGCACAAGAGATCTTTCACACGTCTAGCAATACTTTGGTTTTTTTTTTTTTGTTCTAATAAAACCCCATGTCATTCCAAGTAAGTCTGTCAGTTTTTACCTCCCTATCTACATTATTCCGTGGTTTATTAAGTTTTCAAATTTATACTGACTTTTTGATCACCCAGTATAATTTAGACGAACGCAAAATCTCCAAGATTGGCGAAGTTTTACTGAGGCTCGAAATTTGGTGCGGATTTCAATGCGAGATGCATTTAATAGTTTCCACAACGTAACTCTCTCTAGAAATGTGGCGGAAAATCCGAAGAGATTATGGTTCTATGTCAAGTAAACCAGCGGAAAGGCTCAGTAAGCGATGAGGAGGAGGAGGAGGAGGAGGAGGGAGAGGCAAGGGACCCAACACTTCGGAGCAGGTAAAATCGTGGCAAATGTCCGGCGTGGCAAATGTCCGCACACCACTGTGGTCATGCGCTTGCCTCCTCCATAGTTCTACAAAGTGAAGAGCGACCGCACTACTTGCATGGGGGCTTAATTAAATGAAATGAAAATAATTTTAAATTTTTGCTTTAGTAGCTGTCTGTCCGTTTACGAAGTCTCGTAAACGGTTGGCCCTGACTGTTATTATTACGCAATCTGACTGCAAAGAACAACAACAAGGAATGAAATGGAAATTTTCATTAACACAATTAATTAATTAAGTCCCCAGCAACTATAAAACCTACGAAACCAAAGCACAAGTGTAACTGTTCTGTGTGTGGGAGTATGACTCAACGTACGCATCTGGCACGGTTCTTCTTCAACAACACAAGAAATTTTAGATATCATTTATACTGAATTAATTAAAGAAAATAGAAATACCATAATTACTCAAGAACACCAGAATTACACTCTAATACAAGAACACAAGCCAGATGCTTTGTTGACTGAACCTGTAATGACGCATTATTTAAAACATGGAAATAATGAAAAATAAATCAAGTTTCGTTACCTTCATATATTGACCAAAATCACTCTATACAGTATATCTCCACACCGACTCGCTATTACCACATCTCAACAAGAACTTTTCAGTATCACATCTCAGCAAGCACTCCCTACTAGCACATCTCAACACGAACTGACTACTACGAGTCCTGGACAAGCACTGACTACTACGACATCTCAATAATCACTCTGCCAGTGGAGGCGGGCGAACAATGCTCTCTAGCGATCTCTGGCGCTGTGGCTCAGTGTAGCCACCTTTCATACTCCATAAAAAGCAACAAAAGGCTATCTCACAAAGTTATACCGACCCTTCTGCATCTCCCATTATGAATCTCTAGCGACTAATTGTGCAGACATGCCCGGGGGTGTTTATTTTTCACAAATTGCGTTAACATTACATGGGATACAGACGTGAGTTGCTAAAAATACAAACGCAAGAAAGCATATAGAAAGATTCTACGTAAATCTCTGCACAGTGTTCTACACTGCCTCAGGGGTAACTGTCACTATTCTGTACGGCAGCTATAGTGTTCTTCCAGGTAAGGCGACTTTCCCCACAATGAGCGCTACTCGCTTTTCAGTTTACAAACAGGCTGTATCTCCCTAGTACATCGCGTCCAGTTCTCTTATCAAGCAACCGAAAGAAATTCACCGAGCAAACTCAAAAGCGAGCAGCATTAATTGTGAAGGAAGTCGCCTTACCCGGAAGAACACTATAGCTGCCGTACAGAATAGTGTCAGTTACCCTGAGGCAGTGAACAGTGTGCAGAGATTTACGTAGAATGTTTCTACATACTTTCTTGCGTTTGTATTATTAGCATCTCATATCTGTATGTAGCGTTAATGCACTTTGTGAAAAATAAACACTTCGTGGCATGTCTGCATAATTACTCGCCAGTGATTCATAAGGAGATCTGCAGAAGGATCGGAATAGCTTTGTGAGACACTCTGTTGTTGCTTTTTATGGCGTAGTGTCTAACATTCTGCGTGGTGTCTGTTTGTTCTATATCGTGTCTCCCTACCACTTTCGCGCAACGACGCTCTGAGCGTATTTTTTAGGGAATTGACTAGTTTGAACCTGGGACCTGTTGCTGGTAAGGAGACGCCAGACCACACATGACATGTAGAGTTCAGAAGAGTTGAGTGAGACTAGCGATGATATAACCAAATACTTAATGATTTCAGCGTCAGCTCCACTGCACTCCCTGTAAAAGAATCTTAATACTAACTAAATTTAGTGGAAGGGGTTCAAGGCTTTCCTATTTTTTGTTAGCTGGTTAAATAACGTCGAAAAAGCAGTTAAGTTTACCATTGGAAATTTTATTCTACTCACAAAACATTGTTTATAAATTGCACTATTGATAAAAGGAGATGTTTTAATACAGGATGGTAAAAACCAACTGCGTTCAACAAAAATGTGAACGAATATTCCCTGAGTGGGTTTCCAAGTTCTACAATGAATCGAAGGATGACCTATGCCATATCACATCTACAATCTAGGTTTAAATTAAGTTTAACAAGAGAGAAAACTATCAAAATGGTCTACAGTGACCCTCAATTATCTTTAATTACTTATCTAACTTGTCGTAAATTACAGTGGCTGATGTGGCTTCTCAATAACTATATAACAGAAAAATCATCGCGTTTCAGATTTTTTACTTCAAGTGGCAAATGTGAACACCATGAGCTTTAATTGACGATCGATACTAGTATTACGCAAAAAGGGGGTGTAACAGATGAGACTTCTGCAGTTCTGAGTGAAGCTTTATGCGCTATTATGCGGCATCGCGTGCGTTCATTACCTTGTCGGTGTTCGTCAGGGGGCGGCGGCCGGCGCAGCTCCGTCCAGCTCGCCGTCTCGAAAGCAACTCTGTTCCTAACTTCTCCTTACTACAATTTACCGAAGTTGGTTTTAAAAAAACTATCTGGCTGTGTTTTCATCTGACCAATCAGGGTCTCAATGTTAACCTTAAGCTCCGCCTACAAAAATTCTGTCTATCCAATGAGAAACGTTATACTTTTCGTGGTGGGGCAATGTTTTTAAAGTTTGCAACGTAACAGAGACGCGAAAAAGTCTCACGCTAAAACTTGCAGCTGGTGTGGTCCTTTTAGCGTTATCGTAAGATCTATACTGTTCTTCTGGAGGGCTCTATCTTTTAACATGGGCTGGGGAGTGGTCCTAACGTAACAGAGACGCGGATGGTGTAGCCCTTTTTATGTTATTGTAAGATCTATACTGTTCTTCTGGAGGGCTCTAGCTTTTAACATGGGCTGGGAGGTGGTCTTGACGTAACAGAGACGCGAAAAAGTCTCACGCTAAAACTTGCGGGTGGTGTGGTCCTAGCGGTTAGCCGGCGACGTGGGTGTCCGTCCGTCCCTTATCGTAGGGCCTTCCAGCTTAACACGGTTCTGCTCTCGGCTTCTATTCTCGTTTCCCCCCTCGGAACTGCGTCTGTCCCACGGTAGGAAGGTATGACATGCATTTAGGCATTCTTGTGTTAGTCTGTGGGATTCCATTTGCTCACTCGTTACTCGTATTACTTTGGTTAATTTAATGTCACGATTTATTCGGAGCTATGTGACATACTACTGGATTTGCTTATCATGTCAGGGTTTTCATGGAAGGTGTTGGATTTGCCTGACACCTTACAAGTGTGGTAGAGAGATCGGGGAATTGGCCTGCTCGCTCTTCACTTTGTAGAACTATGAAGATGGAAAGTGCACGACCCCATTCCGGCAATCTACCTTCCCTCACACTTCTAACCTCCAATTCCACTTTTCCACCCTGTTGCATCCCACCCCCCTCCCTGTTACATCCCACCTCCCACGAATCATGGACCTTGCCGTTGGTGGGGAGGCTTGCGTCCCTCAGCGATGCAGACAGTCGTACGGTAGGTGCAGCCACAACGGAGGGGTATCTGTTGAGAGACCAGACAAACGTGTGGTTCCGGAAGAGGGCCAGCAACCTTTCCAGTAGTTGCAAGGGCAGCAGTCTGGATGACTGACTGATCAGGCCTTTTAACATCAAGCAAAACAGCATTGCTGTGCTGGTTCTGCGAACGGATGAAAGCAAGAGCAAACTACAGCCGTAAATTTTTTCCGAGGGCATGCAGCTTTACTGAATGGCCATATGATGATAGTGTCCTCTTGGGTAAAATATTCCGGAGGTAAAATAGTCCCCCATTCGGATCTCCGGGCGGGGACTACCCAGGAGGACGTCGTTATCAGGAGAAAGAAAACTGGTATTTTACGGATCGGAGCGTGGAATTTCAGATCCCTTAATTGGGCAGGTAAGTTAGAAAATTTAAAAAGGGAAATGGATAGGTTAAAGTTAGATATAGTGGGAATTAGTGAAGTTCGGTGGCAGGAGGGGTAGACTTCTGGTCAGGTGAATACAGTTATAAATACAAAATCAAATAGGGGTAATGCAGGAGTAGGTTTCATAATGAATAAAAAAAATAGGAACGCGGATAAGCTACGACGAACAGCGTAGTGAACGCATTATTGTAGCCAAGATAGGCGCGAAGTCCACGCCTACCACCCCAGTACAAGTGTATATGCCAACTAGCTCCGAAGACGATGAAGAAATTGATGAAATGTGTGATGAGACAAAGTATTCAAATGGTTAAACGAGATGACAATTTAGTAGTCATGGGGGACTGAATTCGATCTAGGAAAAGGAAGAGAAGGAAAAGTAGTAGGTGAATATCGACTGGGGTAAGGAATGAAAGTGGGAGCCGCCTGGTAGAATTTTGCACAGAGCATAAACTTATTTTAAGAATAATGAAAGAAGGTTATATACGTGGAAGAGACACCAGAAGGTTTCAGTTTGATTATATAATGTTAAGACAAAGATTTAGGAACCATGTTTTAAATTGTAAGACATTTTCAGGGGCAGATGTAGGACTCCGATCACAATTTATTTGTTATGAACTGTACATTAAAACTGAAGAAAATGCAGAAAGGTAGGGATTTAAGGAGATGGGACATGGGTAAATTTAAAGAACTAGAGGTTGTAGAGAGTTTCAGAGGGAGCACTGACAAGAACAAGGGAAAGTAATGCAGTAGAAGAAGAATGGGTAACTTTGAGAGATGAAATAGTGAAGGCAGCAGAGAATCAAGTAGGTAAGAAAGACGAGGGCTAGTAGAAATCCTTGGTTGACACAAGAGATATTGAATTTAATTGATGAAAGGAGAAAATATAAGAATGCAGTAAATGAATCAGGCGAAAAGGAATAAAAACGTCTCAAAGATGAGATCGACAGAAAGTGCAAAACGCCTAAGCGGAAATGGCTAGAGGACAAATGTAAGGATGTAGAAGCTTATATCACTAGGAGTAAAATAGATGCCGCCTACAGAAAAATTAAATAGACCTGTGGAGAAAAGATAAGCATCTGTATAAACATCAATAGTTCAGATGGTAAACCAGTCCTAAGCAAAGAAGGGAAAGCCGAAAGGTGGAATGAGTCTATAGAGGGTCTATACAAGGGCACTGTACTCGAGGGTAATATTACGGAAATGGAAGAGGACGTAGATGAAGATGAGATGGGAGAAATGATACTGCATGAAGAATTTGACAGAGCACTGAAGGACCGAAGCCGAAGTGAGGCACCGGGAGTAGACAACATTCCGTTAGAGCTACTGATAGCCTTCGGAGAGCCAGCTATGATAAAACTCTTCCATCTGGTGGGCAAGCTGTATGAGACGGACGAAATACCTCAGACTTCAAGAAAAATATAATACTTCCAGTTCCAAAGAAAGCAGGTGCTGACAGGTGTGAAAATTACCGAACTATGAGTTTAACAAGTTACGGTTGCAAAATACTAACACGAAGTCTTTACAGACGAATGGAAAGACTGGTAGAAGCCAACCTCGGGGAAGATCAGTTCGGAAGACGCGAGGCAATACTGTCCCTACGACTTATCTTAGAAGATGGTTTAAGGAAAGGCAAACATAAGTTTCTAGGAACTGTAGACTTAGAGAAAGCTTCTGACGATGATGACTGGAATACTCTCTTTCAAATTCTGAAGGTGGCAGTGTAAAATACAGAGAGCGGAAGGCTATTTACGATTTGCACAGAAACCAAAAGGCATTTATGAGAGTCGAGGGACATGAAAGGGAAGCATTGGTTGAGAAGGGAGTGAGACAGGGTTGTAGCCTATCCCCGATGTTGTTCAATCTGTACACTGAACAAGCAGTAAAGGAAACCAAAGAAAAATTTGGATTAGCAATGAAAGTCCAGGGAGAAGAAATATAAACCTTGAGATTTGCCGATGACATAGTAATTCTGTCAGAGACAGCAAAGGACTTGGAAGAACAGTTGAACGGAATGGACAGTGTCTTGAAAGGAGGATATAAGGTGAACATCAACAAAAGCAAAACGACGATAATGGAATGTAGTCGAATTAAATCGCGTGATGCTGAGGGTATTAGAGTAGGAAATGAGACACTTAAAGTAGTAGATGAATTTTTCTATTTGGGCAGCAAAATAACTGAGGATGGTCGAAGTAGAGACGATATAAAATGTAGACTGGGATGATAAGGAAAGCGTTTCTGAAGAAGAGAAATTTGTAAACATCGAGTACAGATTTAAGTGTCAGGAAGTGTTTTCTGAAAGTATTTGTATGGCGTGTAGCCATGTGTGGATGTGAAACATGGACGATAAACAGTTTAGACAAAAAGAGAATAGAAGTATTCGAAATGTGGTGCTACAGATGAATGTTGAAGATTAGGTGGGTAGGTCACGTAACTAATGAGGAGGTGCTGAATGGAATTGGGGAGAAGAGCAATTTGTGGCAACACGACTAGAAGAAGGGATCGGTTGGTAGGACATGTTCTGAGACATCGAGGAATCACCAGTTTAATACTGCAGGGAAGCGTGGAGGCTAAAAATCGTAGAGGGAGACCAAGAGATGAATACACAAAGCAGATTCATGAGGATGTATGTTGCAGTAGTTATTCGGAGATGAAGAGGCTTGTATATGATAGAGTACCACAGAGAGCTGCATCAAACCAGTCTTTGGACTGAAGACCACAACAACAACATCCCCAGAACACAATTCTCCCGTAAATACGGTTCTTCTGCACTTATATGTGGTACACACATTTAATACTTGTTCTTAATCCACATCATTTAACAATGAGTGTCAATTTTATGCCATTAAGACACTATTTATAATAATTTGTGAGTTTTTTCCATCCCCTGCAACAAAGCAACTATTAGTGCTAGAGAGAAAATTAATAGTACATTTTTTGTAGAATATTTAATGTAGTTTAATAGTGTATTGGAAGACATTTTCTCATTCTCAGACCCCACCATTCAGCACTTTTAGTATGTTGTTGATGACACTCGACTAAGTACTCCCGGCCGGTGTGGCCGAGCGGTTCTAGGCGCTTCAGTCTGGAACCGCGCGACCGCTACGGTCGCTGGTTCGAATCCTGCCTCGGGCATGGCTGTGTGTGATGTCCTTAGGTTATTTGGGTTTAAGTAGTTCTAAGTTCTAGGGGCTGATGACCTCAGATGTTAAGTCCCATAGTGCTCAGAGCCATTTGAACCGTTTGAACCTAAGTACTGTACATAAATATGTTGCTACACGTTTTTTTCCCACGGTCGAAATTTTTTGGTCTTCGTTAACTGGGTTGCCGCCCCTGGTCTTCGCCCAGCCAGCTGCAGCGCCCCCCACACACGCAGCCCGTTATCGTTGGGCGCATTGCTGTCGCTTCTAGGAAGACGCTGGGCGCGCCACACTGCTGTTTGCGCACCGCCGCTGCGCGTGTTTGCCTTTGTCGGCAGGCGCCACGCCGTAGCTCTCCTCACCGATCCATTTCTTAGAACTGTGCCCCAATATATCCACTCCGCCAACTGTCGCAGTTTCTCGGTTCCCACGGTAGCGTTTTCACAATGGCTTTCCTTAACGGCTTGGTCTTTGTGCGAGCTAAAGGAAACCTTGACAAAATCCAGGGAGGGGCATCAATAATTGCATTGGCTAATACGAGCCGCATGTGGCTTATTGTAAAGTTGGCAAAACAGGAGACCACTATGTAGTAGAAAGTCTGAGTGCAGTCCATTCTGCAGTCAGCGTATTTTTCCTATCTTAACCAAGTAGGAGATGATTTCCTCCCTCCCCTCCAATGACTCTCTTTAAAAACTACCAGTTGTAGAAGTATGAAAACGGAATTTCACTATAGATGGTGCTAGCCTCAGTGTAGGACGCATGAGACCGCGTCTGCAGCGCAATCTGGTTTTTGTACCGGCTGACGACAAATGTCAACACACAGTAAGCCAAGTTCCATAAATTAATCAATATCTGTTTCAAACCCGTAAACATGTCGAGTTTTGTGCCTACGAAATACGATTTGCGGACGGCATTGGTTTCCCGTTTTCATTTGAAGAACACTGGTACAGAATCACATCGAAGCTTCCAGCGAACATGCTCTTGGGAAAGCACAGTTATTCGAGTGGTTCAAAAAATTCAAAAGTGGTGATTTTGACATGAGAAACGACGAGCGCGGGAAACCACCGAAAAAGTTCGAAGACAACGAATTGCAGGCTTAACTGGATGAAGATGACACTCAAACTCAACAGGAACTCGCGGAACAATTGAATGTGACTCAGAAAGCCGTTTCTCTCCGGTGCAAAGCTATGGGAAAGGTGCAGAAAGTGGGAAAATGGGTTCCGCATGAACTGAATGAAAGACAGCAAGCAAATCGAAAGACCATTTGTGAAATGCTGCTCGCCACCTACAAAGAAAGTCGTTTTTCCATCGAACAGTGACATGTGGTGAAAAATGGATATATTTTGAGAATCCTAAGCCTTGTAAATCATGGGTGAATCCAGGCAAACCATCGAGATCCACTGCAAGACCAAATCGCTTTGGAAAGAAGACAATGCTCTGTGTTTGGTGGGATCTGAAGGGTGTCACCTATTACGAGCCGCTAAAAATTGGCGCAACCGTTAACACTGATCGCTACTAACAGCAAATGATCGATTTAAATCGAGCATTATGCGAAAAACGATCTGAGTATGCAAAAGGCAACACAGAGTCATATTGCCCCATGATAACGCCCCATCACACACTGCAAAAGGGGGTCAGGGAAACGATCTACGCTTTCAGTTGGTAAATACTAGGGCACGCGGCTTGCTCTCCAGACTTGGCTCCGTCCGATTATCACCTACAGGGTGGTCCATTGATCGTGACCCGGCTCAATATCTCACGAAATAAGCATCAAACTAGAAAACTACAAAGAACGAAACTCATCTAGCTTGAAGGGGGAAACCAGATGGCGCTATGGTAGGCCCGCTAGATGGCGCTGCCATAGGTCAAACGGATTTCAACTGCGTCTTTTTAAATAGGAACCCCCATTTTTATTACATATTCTTGTAGTACGTAAAGAAATATGAATGTTTTAGTTCGACCACTATTTTCGCTTGGTGATAGATGGCGCTGTAATAGTCACAAACGTATAAGTACGTGGTATCTCGTAACATTGCGCCAGTGTGGACGGTATTTGCTTCGTGATACATTACCCGTGTTAAAATGGACCGTTTACCGATTGTGGAAAAGGTCGATATCGTGTTGACGTATGGCTATTGTGATCAAAATGCCCAACGGGCGTGTGCTATGTATGCTGTTCGGTATCCTGGACGACATCTTCCAAGTGTCCGGACCGTTCGCCGGATAGTTAAGTTATTTAAGGAAACAGGAAGTGTTCAGCCAGATGTGAAACGTCAACTACGACCTGCAACAAATGCTGATGCCCAAGTAGGTGTTTTATCTGTTGTCGCGGATAATCTGCACATCAGTAGCAGACAAATTGCGCGAGGATCGGCAATCTCAAAAACGTCGGTGTTGAGAATGCTACATCAACATCGATTGCACCCGTACCATATTTCTATGCACCAGGAATTGCATGGCGGCCGGCCGAAGTGGCCGTGCGGTTAAAGGCGCTGCAGTCTGGAACCGCAAGACCGCTACGGTCGCAGGTTCGAATCCTGCCTCGGGCATGGATGTTTGTGTTGTCCTTAGGTTAGTTAGGTTTAACTAGTTCTAAGTTCTAGGGGACTAATGACCTCAGCAGTTGAGTCCCATAGTGCTCAGAGCCATTTGTATTGCATGGCGACGACTTTGAACGTCGTGTACAGTTGTGCCACTGGGCACAAGAGAAATTACGGGACGATGACAGATTTTTTGCACGCGTTCTATTTAGCGACGAAGCGTCATTCAGCAACACCGATAACGTAAACCGGCATAATATGCACTATTGGGCAACGGAAAATCAACGATGGATGCGACAAGTGGAACATCAGCGACCTTGGCGGGTTTATGTATGGTGCGGCATTATGGGAGCAAGGATAATTGGCCCCCATTTTATCGATGGCAATCTAAATGATGGATGTCCGGCACATAGCTCGTGTGCGGATGAAGCTGTATTGAATAGCATATTTCATGACAGGTGGACTGGTCGTCGAAGCACCATACCATGGCCCGCACGTTCACCGGATCTGACGTCCCAGGATTTCTTTCTGTGGGGAAAGTTGAAGGATATTTGCCATCGTGACCCACCGACAACGCCTGACAACGTGCGTCAGCGCATTGTCAATGCATGTGGGAACAATACCGAAGGCGAACTACTCGCTGTTGAGAGGAATGTCGTTACACATATTGCCAAATGCATTGAGGTTGACGGACATCATTTTGAGCATTTATTGCATTAATGTGGTATTTACAGGTAATCACGCTGTAACAGCATGCGTTCTCAGAAATGGTAAGTTCACAAAGGTACATGTATCACATTGGAACAACCGAAATAAAATGTTCAAACGTACCTACGTTCTGTATTTTAATTTAAAAAAACCTGCCTGTTACCAACTGTTCGTCTAAAATTGTGAGCCATATGTTTGTGAGTATTACAGAGCCATCTATCACAAAGCGAAAAAAGTGGTCCAACTAAAACATTCATATTTCTTTACGTACTACACTAATATGTAACAAAAAATGGGGGTTCCTATTTTTAAAAACGCGGTTGATATCCGTTTGACCTATGGCAGCGCCATCTAGCGGGCCAACCATAGCGCCATCTGGTTCCCCCCTTCAAGCTAGGTAAGTTTCGTTTTTTGTAGTTTTTTCGTTTGACGCTTATTTCGTGAGATATTTGGCCCCGTCACGATCAATGGACCACCCTGTATATGCAATACTGGGACATGCTCTCGCTGAACAACGCTTCTAATCGTACGAAAATGGCTCGCTGACTGGTTCGTTTCAAACGAAGAACTGTTTTTTAGGCGTGGCATTCATAACCTGCCGCATAGGTGGGAGAAATGTTCAAAAATGGTTCAAATGGCTCTGAGCACTATGGGACTTAACTGCTGTGGTCATCAGTCCCCTAGAACTTAGAACTACTTAAACCTAACTAACCTAAGGACATCACACACATCCATGCCCGAGGCAGGATTCGAACCTGCGACCGTAGCGGTCACGCGGCTCTAGACTGTAGCGCCTAGAACCGCTCGGCTACTCAGGCCGGCTGGGAGAAATGTATAAATAGCAGTGGAGATTATTTCGAATAAAATATTATCAGTTTCAAACAACAGGTGTGTAATTATTGCAGCCAAATTCCTGTTTCATACGTCTACACTTGGCATATAAGGGTATTAGGCTCGTGCATAAGTTCGTAGCGTTGCTGTTTTGCAAATTGATATCCCGGTTGCTACGGGTTTATTTATCGATTTTTTTCTGGTTTACTGCTGCTATTTGAGTTTACGTATTGTCATTTTGTCATTTAGAGACAGTAAGTGAAGCTTGAATGCCAAAAGATATAGTGCCAAGTGGAGAAATCGGAACGTTCCCGACGTATTCTTCTATTTGAGTTCAATAGACGGGTGACAGCAACGGAGGCAACCACTAACATTTGTGCCCCGTATGAGGATATCGCTGCACAGAGCACGGTAAGAAAATGGTTTTCTCGTTTTACGGAGGATCGTTTTGTCAGTAGTGGCTCTTTGCGTTCAGGAAGACCTTCGAAGTTTCATGAAGATCGTTTAAATGCATTAATCCACAATGATGCAGTGTAGTCGAGAGCTGACAAATGTTATCATTCCATCATCGTGAGACATTTGCATGTAAAGGGGGGGGGGGGGTTCAAAGCACGCTCGAAGCTAAAATCAGTGTGTGGCCAGACGTGCATCTCTGCTTGCTAATTATCAAAAGGCCCTTGAACAACACCGACCATTCCTGTCCTGTGTCATGGCTAGTGACGAGAAATGGTGTCTTTAAGCTAACGTACGGAAAAGAAAGGAATGGTTGAGCCCAAAACAAAGAACCGGCTCTCCGTACAAAGAGCTACGCGCGTCCACGAAAGATAATGTTACGCATCTGGTGCAACAGCGACGGTGTCGTGTACTACGAATTGCTTCCATGAGGTGTAACCATCACTGCCGACACTTACTGGCGACAACTGAGACGTCTTGAATACGCAAACCATGAGCAGCGACCAGAAAGACCACGTGTGTGGTGCTACTCGACGATAACGCAATCTATTAGACTGACAAAAAACTCTCTTGGCCTACAGGAGTTGGACTGTAAAGTCATTCCGCACCCACCTTGTTCACCTGATCTTGCACCCTCTGATTTCCACCTTTCCCGCTCTCTATCAAACAGCCTTCGAGAAACTTCCTTTCCGGATGAAAACGAGCTCCGAAAATGGCTCACGAGTTCTTCACCGCAGACCACGTGATTTCTACAGTCGCGGACTCGGGAAGTTACCTCAGCGTTGGCAGACTGCTGTAAATAGTGATGATCAAAATCTTGGTTATGTATGTCTGTTGTGTTTATTAAACTTATGGGAAAACGCTATGAACTTATGCACCAATCCAATATTTACGGAAGTGCTGATCGACGTACCGAGCGAAGTGGCAGAGTGATTAGGACACTGACTCGTGTTCAGAGGCACAGTAGTTCAAATTCCCATCCAACCATCCAGATTTGGGTTGTGCGCGATTTCCCGAAATAACTAAAGCGAATGCTTGGATGGTTCCTTTGAAGGTTGCGGTCGATTTCCAGCCTCATCCTTCTCTAATCGGAACACGTGTTTCATCACTAGACCGCGGATTTTAGGTAAAAACCTATTTTGTTCCTGAGTTCCTATTTGCATAAAAATTTGGACTTATGCGTTTCATGACTATTTACACTTAATAGCGTTAATTCTATAGGACCTAAGAAAGCCTATTTCGACGTTATTGCCTATTTTTGCCTATTTCGGCTTTAATATCCTACAAAGTGCCTATTTCATCATATAAGACACTGGCTCCAATTTTTTCCACACTATACGACAGATGGAAAAAAATATTTTCTACCCAGTGTGCAGCAAGGTGGCTAGTTGATATGCGCTCATGTTTCGAATTTGCCTAACACTTCGGTCTTTTTTCTTTTTTTATATCGCTATCCCTGTTAATACCAAATACTCTTTATAGGGGTTTTATTATTCATATGTAAAAAATAGATTGCGGATCTTTAGGTTAAAACCTATTTTTTTCCTAAGTTCCAATTTGCATATAAGTTGGTACTTATGCGTTACATGACAGACTAAACTGAATACCGTTAGTTCTATAGGACCTAAAATTGCGTATTTCGACGTTGACGCCTAATTTTGCCTATTTCGGCATCAAAATCCTAAAAAGTACCTATTTCGTTAATCTGACATAGAGTTCTTGTGTTTTCAAAGATTAGAAAAAGGAAGTAAACTAGGGCTTTACCTCTCGTCGTTAGAGACTGTTTACAATTCCTTTGCTTGCCTTACTACCAACAGCACTCGGCACGGTTGAATGGTCATCCATCCAAGTACGCGCCGAGCACGACATTGCTTAACTTCGGTGAGCGAATGGGAACCGGTCAAAGATTTAAGTTACACATTAGAATCGAACGTACTAAATGTTACATTTGAAAATATTTCTTTCGTAGGATTCTGGCCAGCTGTGTATTTTCGCAAAGAAACGGTTTCATAGGCCTTAAGCTGAGCACGGATTAAAAAATCACAATGTTAATCGTAGACGCCCTCTATAGCTAAATTACTGCCCTTCACGCATTTTCTCGCTGCTGTCTACAGGCAGTCCTATCAAACTACTCTGTTTCGTGAAAGGTATTATACGTGAATTTTCCGGTTCGAAAAATAATTTGCCAGTAGTGAGATGTTTTCATCTGAAGCACCGGTAGATTCCATTCGCTTGTTCAGAAGGGGCGGCCATCTGCCAGGTGCCGTATGTCCAGCAACGAGTACGGTACTTCCCCTACCGCTCCCATGCACCGCAGTAAAAGGAAAAAAAAAAAAAAAAAAAAAAAAAAAAAAAAAAAAAAAAACAGGTAATCGTTCACTTTTTCCCAGCTAAAACAAATCAGTACATTGTGTAGCGACCGACTTGTTAAGTGTTACTGACGTTCTAAGTGCAAAATAAATTTTAGTTTCTGTGTGAGAATACTACGCCATGCCGAGAACAGCTAGTTCAAAGTCTACTCATATAAGGCAGTGGCTGCAACATTTTCCGCATTATACAACAGATGGAAAATTATTTTCTGCCAAGCATGCAACAAGGAGGTTAGTAGATGTTTTTCTTGGACTTCTTATTTTGCTGTCACTTAGGATTCTTTTTTATCGCTTTCCTTTAGTAATACGAAATACTCTTTATATGCGATTCTAAACTGCATTTTCCTTTTCTCTCGTATTAGGTTTCGAGTGTTAAGAAATCTCACTTAACTCAGCATGCAGATGGAACCGCACATAAAGCTAATGTTGAACGAAAGTCAAAATTGAAGCAAACTCTTTTAACCAATAAATCTGGGAAACCTCCGAAAAAATGTTCTGCAGTGATTTGTGTCATGCACTTGTGGCAGCAAACATCCCCTTTCGGAAACTAGAAAACCCTATTTTCAGAGGTTTTCTTGAGAAGTACTGCCATCAGTCTATTCCTGCAGTCAATTTTACGTAAGAATTATGTGGATTCAGCTTACAATGCTGCATTGCACAGAATCCGAGACGATGTTGGAGAATCTTGTATATGGATTTCTGTGGATGAAACTACTGACAGTCTTGGCTGTTACATTGCAAACCTGATTCTTGGCAAGCTAGATCCAGATGCTCCATCCAGGGCTCATTTGATTTACTCAAAACAGCTTGCAAAAACTAACCAACATACAATAGCACAGTTTGTGAACAATGGGCTTAAGGTGCTATACCCAAAGGGAGTGGATGAGAATAAGGTGCTTCTGGCCGTCTCTGATGCTGCTGCATATATGATAGCAGCGTTTCAACCATTAAAAGTATCTACTGATGCTGCACATAACTTGTGTAGTGCATGGGCTCAACCGCATAGCGGAGCAAGTAAGGCTACAATTTCCTAAAGTAAATAAAGTAATATCTATGGTGAAGAAAATTTTTGTTGAGGCACCATCAAGAATACAGGCATTCAAAGAACAGCTTCCAGATGTCCCATTGCCGCCAGAGTCTGTTGTCACCCGCTGGGGCACGTGGCTGATAGCAGCAGAATACTATAGTACGCATCTCTCAGCTGTCCAGAAGGTGGTTGAAAATATACCGGAGGATGCTGCATCCGTAACTGCAGCAATGAAGTTACTCAAAGATTCTTCTTTAAAACGGGACTTATCTTACATTAGGGCCCACTACACATTTATAGCAAGAATAATTTCACAATTAGAAGGCTCAGGGAGACCTATCTACGACAATATTTCTTTGCTTGAAGAAGTCAAAATGAAAATTAATGAATCGCCAGGTGAAGTAAGGGAAAAAGTACTGGCAAAAATGCAAACGGTTTTGCAGAAGAACAAAAAAAATGGCTCTGAGCACTATGGGACTCAACTGCTGTGGTCATAAGTCCCCTAGAACTTAGAACTACTTAAACCTAACTAACCTAAGGACATCACACACATCCATGCCCGAGGCAGGATTCGAACCTGCGACCGTAGCGGTCGTGCGGTTCCAGACTGTAGCGCCTTTAACCGCTCGGCCACTCCGGCCGGCTGCAGAAGAACACTGGCCTGAAGGAGTTGTGTGCAGCTGCCGACATAGTGGAAAATCCAGCACTCCTGACTGCAGCATTCCTGTCCAACATGTGCCGAAAATGAAGTACGCCCCTGTCACATCTGTTGAAGTCCTTTTTTCAGCGTATAAATTGATTCTGACTGACAAGCTCCACAGTTTTTCACTAGAAAACCTAGAAAAGATTCTGGTTATTTATTGTGAAGCCAACTATGGTCAGAATATGTGAAACTACGAATGTATTAATTAAACGAAGATCTTTATCTTGCAGGAACTCAAAAATATTTGGAGTTAAGTTCAACATTAATGTTGTGTATTGCTGTGCTCTTTAATTGTGTAAATATTCATTCTCCTTGTTTTAATGACTAATAAGATGTTCATACTGTCAACACTGTGTATTTTAATTTATTTTTATTTTCTCTGCATCATTTTTATTAGAGCCTATTTTAGGTTTTATGTAGCCTAAATGAACTACTGAAGGAGCCTATTTTAGGTACCTAAAACACACTTTTTTACGACCTAAAAATCGGTGGTCTATTCATCCATCACTGGTTCAAGATGCACTTGTTGCATCCCTAGTGCGAGTTCTTCGCTGTCAAACTCCAACTCATACTGGTAGACATTCCTCCTTAAACGAAGCATAACACTATCCTCACACAATCAACCAACATTCGAAAGTGATTCTGAATGAGAAACTCACTGTGCAATCTTTATTACGTACAAAGTGTAGCTGGCGCCACTCCTGCTTGCTTTGTGCGTTTGCGCTGAAATGCTGTAGTAGGCTTCGAACCACTTTCACCTTCGTTGCATGGCGCCCTCATGAGGCTGCAGTTTTAATGGCCAGCTGTAGGCGGTATGATAATCAACTCTGCACACTCGTAATTCGCATTACGTTTGTAGTATATTGAACAGTACAATCAATAGCTTAAATGCGAGACAGTCCTTAAAATTACTTTCCTCTCGAAGGTGTGATTCCTGTCGCAATGATTTAAAAATGAAAGACTATTTTTCTCTTAGAGTAGCTCTTTGTTCCATGAACAGGTCCGTTGTCAAATCTACTTGCCATTTCATTCGTCTTTGTAAAAGGAAAATATGCTCGTAAAATTTGAGTATCTTCTCTAGATCGAGACCTACTTGATTAATACGCATTCACAATTCAGTGCCTGTCACAGAGTTCATCGAACCGTCTCAAGTTATTTCTTTATCGTTCACCTGTCGAACAGCGCGCAGGAAAAATGAACACTTAAATTTTTCTGCGCGAGCTCTGATTTTTCTTATTTTATTGTAATGATCGATCCTCCCTATATAGGTGGGCGCAAACAAAATATTTCCACTCTCTGGAGAGAAAGTCGGTGACTGAAATTTCATGAGAAGATCCTACCGCAACGAAAAACGCCTTTGTTTTAATGATTGCCACACCAATTCGCGTATCATATCCGTTGCACTCTCTCCCCTATTTCGCGATAGTACAAAACGAGATGCCCGTCTTTGAACTTTTTCGACGTCCTCCGTCGATCCTGTCTGATTCGGATCCCACACCGTACAGCAACATTCCAGAAGAGGACGTGGAAGCGTAGTGTAGGCTGCCTCTTTAGTACACCTGTTGCATTTTCTCACCGTTCTGTCGATAAATCGTAGTCATTGATTTGCCTTAGCCACAACATTATCTATGTGATCATTTCAATTTAATTTTTTCGTAATCGTAATCTCTAAGTTTTTAGTTGAATTTACAAACTTAAGACTTGTGTGATTTGTCGTGTAACCGAAATTTAGCGGATTCTTTTTGGTACTCATGTGGATGACTTCACACTTTTGGTTATTTAGAGCCAATTTTCACTTTTCGCACCGTACAGATATCTTGTCTAAATCGTTTTGCAATTTGTTTTCATCGTCTTATGAGTTATAAGACGGCAAATGACAGCATAACCTGCAAACAATCAACGTGTGCTACTCAGATTATCTCCTAAATCGTTTATGCAGATCAGGAATAGCAGAGGGCCTATAACGCTTCCGTGGGGAACGCCAGATATTACTTCTGTTTTACTCGATGACTTTCCGTCAATTGTTACGAACTGTGACCTCTCTGACAGGAGTTCAGTAATCCAGTCGCACAACTTAAACGACAGTCCATAGGCACGTTGTCAGAAGCCTTCGGGAAGCCTAAAAAACATGAAATCAATTTGACATCGACTGTCAACATCACACATTACTTCTTGAAAATAAAGAGTTAGTTGTGATTCACAAGAACGGTTTTTCTGAACCCGAGCTGGCTGCTCGTCAATAAATTGTTTTCTTTGAGATAACTCATAATGTTCGAACACGGTATATGTTCCACAATCGAACTATAAATCGACCTTAGCGATACGGGTCTATAATTCAGCAGATGACTCCTACTTCATTTCTTGGGAATTGGTCTCAGTTATGTAACTTGCCAGTCTTTATGTGCGAATCTTTCAACGAGCGATCGGTTGTATATGATTGTTAAATATGGTGCTATTGTATCAGCATACTCTGAGAGGAACCTGAATGGTATACAATCTGGACCGGAGGTCTTACATTCATTAAGTGATTTGAGCTGCTTTGCTACACTGAGGATATCTACTTCTCAGTTACTCGTGTTGGCAGTTGTTCTTGGTTTGAATTCTGGAATATTTACTACGTCATCTTTGGTGAAGGCATTTCGGAAAATAGTATTTTGTAACCTTGCTTTAGTGGCACTGTCATCAGTAACATTACCATTGTTATCGCACAGTGAAGGTATTGATTGTGTCTTTACGCTGGTATACTTTACATACGACCAGAATCTCTTTGGATTTTCTGCTAGATTTCGAGAACGAGTTTCGTTGTGGAAAGTATTAAAAGCATCTCCCATTGCCGTTCACTCTACATTTCGATCTTCTGTAAAACTTCGCCAATCGTGACGGTTTCGGGTTCCCTTTAATTTGGCGTGATGTTTTCTTTGCTTCTCCATCAGTGTTCTGACCTCTTTAGTGTACCATGTGGTTTTATCTGCTTTTTTAAACAGATGTATTTTGCGTTTATTTTTGGTGGGCCTGGATATTACTGTATTCAGTCTCGCTGCAACCTTGTGGTTTATCTGCACAGGGTGAGGCAACTGAGACAGGCCACCCCAAATTATCCAGAATGAATAAATATATCGAAGTGTGGCTTCCAGCATGCTATAGCGGCCAGTATGGCGAATTTCCTGACGTTCACAAGTAATTTCTATCGCTTATAGTCGCCGAATTACGACTCCGACTTTGGTTTTTTCTAATGGAACTATATACTTCTTTCTGTGGCGTTTGAAACAAGCTTCTAAGAGAAATTCAGTGACATAACATGCATGAAACTTGAACAACTAGTATCAAAATAACAGCGCAGCAAACCACTCTCCCGTCGCCAGGAGAAGAGAGTCTATAAACGTCTGCCCGTTTATATCAAATGAAAGCAGAAACGTAACTCAGGTATGGTTCTTCTGTTAACCTGTGCGCTTGAAACCCATCAGTCTGTGTTTTGCAGTTGTAGCATCAGATAACTTGCCCGTAAAGCTATTGAGGCAGTCATAATGTATGCGACAGTCGTAAAAGTGAATATCGTTTATGGCGAACGTTGCCAAACTATTGCGGTTGTATGCTGAAGAGTATCCAGATCGTGCCAAAGCACTCACACTCTGTCTTTATAAATATTACAAAAAAAAGTTCTAGAAACTGTAAGTGTTTAGAATAAAATACGCCAAGAGGAAAGATTAGCGTCTTATGAAAGAAATGAAACTAACATTTCTCATCCTATATAAGCACATTTCATTGTCACTGCATTATGGGCTATGTTCGGTAAATAGGACGTCGATTCGATGAACCCTCTGGCGAGGCACTTAACTGTGAAATGAAAAGTAATCATGTAGATGTAGGTAGACAACCACGAAAAATAGGGCCAAAAAAAAATTTTCAGTAGATGGTCGTCACATCACCTGCAATTGGGGCTCGCATTCGGGAGGAACAGATCCCTATCCCCGTCCGATAATCCTGAATAAAGTATTCTGTTGTTTAGGAAATCACTTCATTTGAATGTCGAAATTATTCCCTACACAAGTCACCGTCGTTTCTTGTCCCATCCTTCAACAGTCCCATCCATTATCCCGTCTCCCAGGTTTCCGTGTCTAAGGGGCATTAAACTGTAACTTCTTTTCGTCTTTGCTACCTTCGTGATACGTAAGGGCGCCCATACTGCAGCTTGTGGAAGGCGGATGGAGGGGGTGATAAGCCCTGTGGGTATGCAGTATTTTTAATATTGTGGAAGACGAATGACGACTTGCAAACAAGCAGAATAAATAGTTCTAGTTCTGATCCTGTTAAAACCCGTGTAATACCGACTTCTAAATAATTTTCTTAAATAAAGATCACTATATGTTTTCCTTTCCTTAAGAGCTAGGGAGGACTGCGCGCCCCCCCATCCTTGCCCTCACCCTCCTATCCTTGCCCACGGGTATTAGTGCTCATGTCGACACGCTGCTAAGGCTCAGAAATTGGCAGCATTTTTCTTCTGCTTTTTCCAGGAATTATTTTAAATTTTCTTTTTAGCCTCATGTTAAAGAAACACTGTTTGGCGATAGTCATGTACGAAATTGTTCCATAAGCAACATGTTGATATGCATAGGGTGGAGAGTTTGAATGTCACTCTGTAGACAATAGAACTAGACTTTTTCAGGTCGATTCAAAAGTACTCAAGATTTTGTTCGTTACCGCAGTGACTGCTGGGATATTGTTTAACCTATGTGATCCAGTGTTGAGTTGTTATACTTGTTGCAAATTTCGACATGGATTTTACAATTTGTAAGATAAAGAAAAATAGGGAGGCTTCTGAAAAGAAACGAAAGAGAGTGGAGTGTTCTTGTTTTTAAAGTTCAATAAAATAACCGAACACTTTGGACGGTTCGAAACATTTGCACTGTCGGTGGTGAGAATATCACAGACAAGAGCCTTGCTAAACATCTGCTCCGCCATTTGACGTTGACATAAGAAATTCGCTACATTCGGGAAGACTATGAGGCTTTGATGAATACTTCTGAAAACTTCGGTTTACGGTTTATCAGTTTATTCAACCTGATAAATATGAAGGTCTAGATGCGACGAATCGTGACGAGACGTCCATCTACGCCTCGTGGGTGGGATTAAAAAATGCAGTTTGTAAGTGACACACGCCGTAACACGTTGGAGACTTAAGACAAAGCTTGGTTTGTGCCGAAACTTTGTGCTAGAAAGACTACGCCCGAATATAGAATGGGCCGCGATTTCCTCGAAGTGGGAGCCACCTATCGCTCGAAACTGGATTGATTTCGTATGAGAACAATGTACGGCAGTCTCACGACCTGCCCTATGGCTGGTGCTGCCTTCTGTTGTCAATTTCTAGAAATATTTTGAAAGAACTTGCGAAGTTAAGAGACGCTGTCCTGAAAGCGTGGGCCAATATGATCGCATTGGTATAACTCCATGTGTGTACTCGTTAAGTCTCGCGTTTTGCTGTAATTGTCCTACAAATATGCCACGTTTGCTGAGTGAACAAGAAATTTTGGAACCTCAAGAGAAAGAAGTTACACAATAACTTATCTCGCGCTTATTTCTTGGAAGGATAGTTATACTTTCTGTCATTATTATTTAAAATATGTAATGTATCAAAGGACTATAGTAAATATGAAAAATAAATAAAGAATCTTGTCCCTTTTTCAATATGTATTACCCGTGAAGATACATCAGTTATGTATGTTCCGGTAATGCTGTAAATAATGACATAAATGACCTCTTTCCTAGGCTCACACTATTCTTCTAAGTGGGCTTTCACAAAAGTCTTAAGTGAAAACAAAACAAGCCCAAAGAGTGACTTGACTATGGACACTACAAACAAGCAAACAACATTTAAAAATTGAACACTATTTAAGTTTTAACACCGGCAGCCTTTAATATTGTGGGTAAATCCAACATACACATAAGAATACCTATCAAGCACATTTAGTGACTGCAGAAGTAAGTCAACCGAATTTCACACTGGTTCAGCATATTACCACAGCTAGTTTAAGGCCTAGGTGACACAAGGCGCCACTTAGGGTGCCAAGGTGAGAGGGGAACCAGAGGTGCCATAATGAGATTGTTATGCGAGACATATAACAATTAGTAGCGGTTACTTGGGGTGCCAAGCCGAGGGTGGTGCCCAATTGCAAGATTTGTGTACTGATGCACTGCATGTCACAACTGGTAACAAAATCTGTTACGGGTGAAAGTGTAGGAGGAAAAACTGGGATGCAGAGTAGTAGGGTGGGAGGAGGGGGAGGGGTGCCGAATGGTAAGCCACTTGTGTGCAAAAATGTTCTCGAACCGACCCCGTCTATGACTGTTTCTAAGAAGGATATCAATAATATGCAAAAGATGAAACAACCTAACTGAACAACAAACTCTTTATCTTGATGCGAACTCTTACCTACCAACAACCTCTTGTCTTGATGCAAACAAGAATGTTAAACTGACCAATGAGTGTCCGGCTAATCCCTCGCTACATAATATCAGTAAAGCTGTGTAGCTACTACTTTTTTATAGCTACAGGATTTCGCAAGACTATTAGGACATAGTGCAACAGGTGTTGACAGTTTGATTTTAGACCCAACAACTGCAGTGATTTGGCTGTAAAGTCAACTGTCAATGGTTTGCCTGACCTTGATAGTTAAATGACAACAACAAAATTCACTTGCCAGTTAGGTACCAATCATAGAAGAAAACTATTCTTAGCAGACTCACAAAAAATAACTCAGTCACAGTGTTTAAGAATAATTTATGGGAAGAATAATGAAGAGAAATTTATAAATCAGTGTTAATGGAAGATTTAACTCTCTCTTAAATATAATCCTACAACAGTTTGAGTCTCGTTTTCCCCATAAAAAAAATAGGGCAAAACTGAACAGAAGCAAGGATAAGGGATGGATAACTTCTTGGATTAAAGTATCTGAGCTAGAAAGAGAGAGCTGTATGTAATTGTCAGAACAAGTACGGTACTGCAGTAGTCCACCAGTCATTAAAAAAAAGAGTAATTCATGTACTATAGACAAAAAATAACATTGCAAGAATAATGAAAGAACTACTTGGAACAATATTAAACAAACAAACAAACAAAACCTGTAGTCCGAGTGAAAGTGATCCCCCACAAAATAGCTCTGGCCGAAATAATGACACTTTCAAATCATTACCCACCAAATTCAATGATTGTTTCCTCACAGTGGCTGCGAACACTGCACCTGGTAATAATCAATCAAACACAAATATGATAATTTATGATCCGGTTGGTCTGCAGTGTAGACAATATCTCTTAGAGACATTATGTAATAAAATGCTGATTGCTGTTATAGTAGTGTAATGATATATTTATTGTGATGGATCCATTTTGGCTAGATTACCTTCTTGGGACCATGTCCATGTCCATGCTTGCTGTCATTCTGCATTGTTCATATGTTCATTTATTAGCCATTCAGCACATTTACCACCACAATTGGCTTCGTCAAAATACATTTTACATATTCATAAAAGTATCATTGTTACTAATTTTACATTATAAATTATGCATATATATACATACAGATTTTTAGTAGTTAGTAAGTTTTACATTTTACGCACAGTATCATTCTACATATACAGAAATACATAGGAATACATAAACTTCATACTAATCAGAAGATTTCAGTAATAATCATTATACAGTTTACATTCAAGAATTAGTTATACAGCTTTACACATTTGGTTAATGATTGTTACACTATTTCATTGTTTATTTCATTTAAGAATTAATTGTACAGTTTTAAACATTTAGTTAACTATAATTACATTAGTTCATGGTTATACATTCCTTTCAAATTACTTCCAAGATATTCTTCAATTGAGTAATATGCTTTAATTTATATCGCGTGTCTAATACCTCCTTAAATTTAAAGAAGGTGATGGTTTTGACTGATTGTGGCAGCTTATTATATAACTTTAGACTTACGTGTTTGTGACTGTTGTGTGTCAGTGACAGCCTAGAATACGGTTGTATTACAACTTGTAGGTTTAGGACTCTTATGCTGTTGTCACTGACAATCCATCAAATCTGATGATAAAATGCCAAATTATAAAAATTACAAGAAAGGGTCATTAACAACAGGAGAAAATCAGAAAACAGCTTACGGCATAACAATTCTAAACCTATGCCATGTTGTAATAAAATACAAATTGACACTGACCACTGGTGATTAGACCATGGACCTTTAGCTTGAAACTTATTATTTTCCTGAGTTCCTAGTTGCAAATAAACTTGTACTTAAGCACTTCATGACTAATGAAACTCAAAACTATTAAATTTGTAGCACCAAAAACAGTCTATATCGACATTAATGCCTATTTTTGCCTATTTCAGCTTTAAAATCATAAAAGGTATACATTTCTTTAAGGTAACATTAAATTCTTGTGCTATTTTCAAAAGATTAGAAATGTTTGCAAGAACTGAAGGGGATATTTGAAAAAAATAAATCTGTAGGTCATAGAACCCTGGCCGTAACCTATTTCCACAAAGAAAGATATTTATAGGTTTTGAACTGACATCAGATGCAAAAATACATACACAAGGTGAGAGTTAAAGCTGCCTAGCAATTGTAATAAAAGAACATCTCCTATCTCCCTGACTGTATGGATTTCTGTTGATGAAACTACTGACAGTATTGGCAGGCACATTGCAAATCTGATTGTTGGCAAGCTCGACCCAGATGCACCATCCAAGGATTCTTTGATTTGTTCGAAATAACTCCCAAAGACTAATTAGCAAAACATTGCACACTTTGTCAACAAAAGGTGAAGGCAATATATCCAAATGGAATGGATGAAAACGAGATGCTTTTGACCTTCACAGCTGTCACTGCACATATCGTTGCAGCATTTCAGTTGCTTCAAGTGTTCTACCCTTTGATGCTGCATGTAACTTCCATAGCATATAGTATCAACAGTAAAGCAAAGCAAATAAGACTGGAATTCGCTCACAAATTATTAATCTCCATGGTACAGAAAGTTTTTGTTAAGGAACCATCAAGTATAGAGGCACCCAAAGAACAACTTCCAGATGTCCCATTGGCCTCTGAACCTGTTGTTATCTGCTGGGGTGCTTGGTTAGCAGCAGGATACTACAGTAAACATCTCCCAGCAGTCCTGAAAGCAAATGAACATCTACTGGAGGATACCATCTCTGTAGCCTTGACAAAGCAATTACTCTAACAGCCCTCAGACCAATGGGACTTGGCTTTTATCAACCTGCAGCAAAGAAGATATCTTTTAGAGATTTTACATAATAATGCTGCTATAATAGTGTAAAGAATTATTTTCCAAACTGTCTCAGTGAGGCCTATCTATGAGAACATTTCTTTACTGAAGAAAGTTAAAAAGAAACTTAATGAAGTGCCAGGTGAAGTGATAGTAAAAGTACAGATAAAAATGCAATAGGTTTTGCTGAAGAACACTGATGTGAACGACATCCACAAAGCGGCATACATACTTAGTGGAAAATCCAGCTCCCATGATTACAGCATTCCTGTCCAACATGTTCCAAAAGTGAAGTATGCCCCTTTCACATCCATTGATGTAGAATGTTCTTTTTCAGCATATATATTGATGTTGACTGACAAACATCATAGTTTTTCCCTTGAAAACCTAAAAAAGGTTTTGCTTATTTACTGTGAAGTACTGTATGGTCTGAAAGGCTGCTTAGCCGGCATTTATTAAATTACATATTACACATATTTCAACATATTGCTATATGTGTTTTATGTTGTATTTTTATCTTGAATAAACTAAAAAGGTCTGGGTTCAGTTTGAATATTACAATAGTATAATGTTTGCTGCATTTTACAATTGTGCATATTTTCATTTTACTTGTTTTAAATGAATAACAATATGCTCATACATCAACACTGTATATTTTACATTATGTTTAGTTTTTCTGTATAATATATTTTAGAGCCTATTTTGGGTTTTATGTAACCTAAATGAGGCACTGAAAGAGCCTATTTTAAGTGCCTAAAATGCACTTTTCATGACCTAAAAATCTGCAGTCTACTGATGATGCATGGACATAGTCTGGAGATGGCAGTGCAACTGAAATGGATCCACCACCATAAATACGTCATCAAACTACTATAGCAGCAATCTGTATTTTATTACAGATGTGGCAGGTCTACTGTGCAGACACTGCATTCACTACTAATCGACATTAATATAAAAAATTAGAACTACTAAAGAGATTATTATTCATTAGGTCACTAGAAAGTGGCAATTCTGCTGGCTGTGATAGTGTTTTTAGCAGACTGTTATAATCTTGTACTGGCTTGATAGGATTACCCTTAAATTATCTTTGTAATCCATCAATGAGTTGGTGTTTATTTCCTGACAGGCTTAAATATGTTGAATAACACCCATCCACAAAACTGGAGATAAGAAAACCACTGCTAATTACAGACTCATATCACTCCTTCCAGTCTTTCCAAAAGTATTTGAGCAAGTGGTCTATGATACATAATGTTTATTTATTAAACATCCACTTCATCAGATCTTTGATTTAGGATAGGGCTTATTTTGTACATTAATACACTGCTTTAAATACAGTGTACATTAGAGTAAAATTAATTCAATACCATAAATAATTTTAAGAATATAGTACAGTACAGTACAATAAAAAAGTCCACTATAATACCACTGCATTTAAATATATATGATGTATAGTACTGTGAATAACAAAAGCAATTTTCAATGCCTAAAAGAAAGAGCGAAACAATTTACCTTTATGTCAACAGAAATTCTCCACAGTATAATAGCATCTACCTCACAAATGTGTTTTTAGAACCATTTCGAAGTTTTGTGTTTATTTTATTGGACTAATGTGGAAGGAAGTTTATTGTAAAGTTTTCTCCCAGTCTGCAGTGTTCCATTTTGTCTGAGAGTTGTGTTGGTATACTCACTGTGAAGATTCAGTTTTTGCTTCATGTCATATATGTGGACTAATTGATCTGTAGATACTAAGTTGTTTTTTTTTTCTGAAATTTTCTTTATGTAGGTAACTACCTCAAGAGTATACAGGCATGGCAATGGTAGTATCTGGAGTGCTTTAAATAGGGGTTTGCAAGAGTTTCTGAATGCTGCATTTTCAGTTGTTCTTATCATCCTCCTTTGTGCTATGAAATAGCTTTTGCTTATTGGTGAGTTAGCCCAAAAAAATTACCTCATATTGCAGCAGTGATTCTGCTTGGTCATAATACACATTTTTAATGTTTCTTTTCTTTTGTACACATACCAAGTATATTTATGGCTTAGGATAGCATCTTAGCTTCTTGCTGATATGTGTGCTGCATTTCATATTTTCCTGAATCCATATTACTAGAAATTTTGTTGAGTTTACATTTTATAGTTGTTTATTAAAAGATGTACAGTGGGAATTAATGGATAATTGTTTTGTTTGGTCTGAAGGTGTACTGCAACAATTTTCTCAGTGTCGACAACAAGATTGTTATTGGTGAATGACTCTGCAATGTGTGAGATGCAATTTTGTGTTTCATGCTGTTCAAGGTGTCCTTTTTAAGTAAGTACCATTTTGCAATAAAAATAGAACAAGTAGAATTTTTGTAGCAATTTTATTATTACTTGAAAGCATGTACTTTAATCTACTTTTCTATTTAATTCCCACCATTATTAATGCACTTACTGTATCATATAACCAGCTTTGAATACCATCCTCATAGAAATATGCCATCTGAGTGTAACTTTCAGTACCATAATATAGACATTCTGTAACAATTGTGTGAAGCACACCACTCGACACTTGAGGAAACTCATTATATAACATAGAAATCATAAAGTGTCTGTTATCTCTCACTTTTTCATCAACTTTCTGCACCAAATTGTCAGCAATGAATGAAGGTAACCACTTTGTTCCTCATCATGGACATTCGTATGGCCATCTTTAAAATCTCCCTCATTTCCGTACCATCTCATCACTCACAAGTGTGAAGAAGTGTGATTTATGCAATTGTTACAGAATGTTTAAAGTATCAAAAGTTATGCTCATGTAACAAATTTCTATGGGGATGGTATTCAATAGCTGATTGTACATTCAAAAAGAACCTTAATATTGATGGAAATTATGTAGAACAGTAGAGACTTACATATAAACCTACTTGTTTTATTTTTATTTCAGAACGGTAGGCCTACTTATTTGAAAAAAAATATGCCTTGTAGTTCTGTAGCACTGTTGCCTTTCATCAATAAATTTGTGTCATCTTCAAATTTTATATATTTCCAGGAGTTACTGGATGACTCTAGGTCATTGATAAATATGAAGAAAGACACTTGGACCAAAATGGAACCTTAGGGCATACTGTACATATCTTCTATTCTCTTATAATGGTAAGTATACATTATGTTCTCTTCCTGATGTGTGATTTCTAATCCCATTCTCTGCTTTCCAGATATGATGTCACCTATGCATGTGCCAACTTGCTAATTCCTACATATTCCAATTTTTGATGCAGTAAGTTATGATCTATCACATCAAAGGCTATTGTGAGGTCCAGAAATATTGTTGATGCATCTTCCTTCCGGTGTGTTCAACAAAAACAAGAATGTCAATTCTTGACAACTTGTGTTATCTGAATCCATGTTGGGTACTTGATGCAAAATTCTTTTCCTGTATGAATGCAATGAATTTCCTGTAAAGTACTTTCTCCAATATTTTAAAAGAACCGGACAGAAGAGGCATTCTTATAATTGAAATAAATGGCTGTAGCTCCATTATAAGTTGCACTAAGAAGTGTCTATTTTCTATTTCTTGATTGTGACTACTTTTGGACACGTGTGTACATTTTAAAACAGTCCTACAAAGAAGATTATAGCTGGAATGACAGTTTTATACAAATGAGGCACATGTGTGTAATAAAATTATAGTACACTAATATATGTGTAAGGTATACATATTTGTCATGGTTCTATTTTACAAGTTGCCTTACTGATTACATACTGTGCTGTTTACAGGGGATAGCCCATGTACAGAAACTGCCTCTGCATTAATCAAAGTGATATATTGCTGACTTAACAACAACAAAATATACCACGTAGGATAGACATTAGAGAGCTGGCGTGCAGAAACACCAGTGGTTACCAGATAGTGGCGTGTGTTGAAGGTAAAATGTTTACTGACTTAACAATACATTCTTTTCTTTTATTAACTTAATATAACTTTAACAACCATACAATGCCATTTTTTTTCTAAGACCACTGAAAATGATATCATGTAATAATGTAAATCATAGCAGTTTGGTGTATTTGACCTACTGGAGACCAAGGAGTGGTTTAGAAAAAGAATTTTTGGCATTGTAGGATTTTTAAATCTATATTAAGTTAATAAGAAAAGAATGTACTATTTAGTCAGTAAATATTTTATCTTTGACACACACCGCTGTCAGTGGCCTCTTTTACCTGGTAACCACCAGTGTCTCTGCACACCAATTTTCTAATATCCATCCACTGTGGTGTATTTTGTTGTTGTTAAGTCAGCCATATATCACTTTGATTACTGCAAGACAGTTTCTGTGCAAGGGCTAGTGCCTATATTTGTCACACTTACAGCACAATATGTAGCTAGCAGGACAAGTTGTAAAATAGAACCGTGACAAATTTGTATGCCTTACACATATATTAGTGTACTATAACTCTTTTACAAATCTGTTCCTCATTTGTATAAAATTGTCACGTCAAGTGTAATCTTTTTTTTAGGATGGTTTGAAAATGGACACAGGTGTCCAAAACTAGTCACTATCAATAAATAAAAAATAGATGCTTCTCAGTGCAACTTATGATGGAGCTACAACCATTTCTTTTCATTTGTCTGGTCTCCATTCTTGAACAGTGGCCTTACCATTGCCAAGTTTGGTTTCCCCGGAAAAAAAAGAAACACAAGTACACAATGAGGAATTGCAAAGATGATTTGTGAGATTAGTCAGTACTGTTGCATATTTTTTTAAGTATGTAATCAGGAACATTATCTACACCAGAAGAAAATTTTGATTTTCATTCATTTATAATACTCAATATTTCATTGTCATCGGTTGAAAACAAAAAAAAGTTTTTTTCAGTTTAATAGCTTTTGTTGCTGGTCTCTAGTTTCAGAAGCCAATTTTTGCTGTTTTTCTATCATATTGTTTGCTATTTCTGTGAAATATGCGTTAAATACATCAGTTATTTTCATGGATGAATAAGCAGCAATCTACATTGAGGGATATCTGGGGAGGGGAGAGGTACAACCCTCAGAGAGGCAGCTTAAAGGTCTTTTGCCAAGAGCGAGTTAATAAAATTAAAATGTCTTGACAACAAACTGGATGCTGAAACAGTCACACCGAATCTTGAGAATAAAGTGCCTACCCAGGTAAGGCAAATGGTAGTTGCAGCACCTAGAGATAACGTTGAGGGATTCATTAATTTTCTGGAAAGAATTCAGAGAGTTTATGCCAGCAGTGAGTCAAGGAACTACGGTACATTCAATAGACATGGGAGAGAGCAATATGGAGTAAATGGAATGGAAGTGAATAACAGAAATGATGGGCATAGGATGTCAGACAGGTGAGATAACAATCGTGGCAGGGGATGGACACAAAATGTGCACAGAAATGTTGGATTGGCTGACAGAAATGAGACACAACTTCACCTTAAGAAAGCAGGCCAAGGGAACAGGTATTAGCTCCTGCTGGGGCTCGAGCAGGAGCAAGACTGGAGAGAGAACCACAAGAAAATCGATACTGGGAGGACCATATGGGGAGCAGGATACTGGTTGAAAAGGAAACGGAGATAAAAAGGAGAGTTCTTTTAATTGAAAAAGGGGAGGAGGGATCTGGGTAATTAGAAAATGAGAAAAACTAGATAGCTGAAGGTGAATTTTAGATGAAGGTTGGAAATTCTGATCTTGACAGAGACAGGTGGATGAAATGGAACATATCGCTGAAAGCAGCATGCAGGGAGGGGTTGGGGGGATGGGGGGGTGGGTGGAGGACCAACAGAGGTTTCAATATGACATTAGTTACTTAAAGTAAAATGGAAGATGCAAAGACATTAGTTGGCTGAAATTGGGGTCCAATGAGAACAGAATGAAAGAGTATTTGGACAAGAATATGAGAAGGAAGAGAAGAAGATGTTTGGGAGGGGGGGGGGGGAGAGAGGGTAGGAGGCAATGGAAAGTGACAATGAAGAGAAACAGGGCGATTTTATGGATGAATTTGTTTTTAATGAGGAAAACGTGCTAGTAAGGCTGAATACGCTGATAATGATAAACTAACTGTGGCAGCACAACAAAAACCATGCTGCAATCTGTATCAGTTGGACAGATTATAGAATCTGTATATGATCCATAAAAGTGGACACTAAGGCAAATCAGAAGTATTAGACTGTGGTGTGAGATAGCAGATTAGTGCAAAATTATTAGACAGAGAACAGTTCTTGGATGAAGTACAAGAGAACCACCCAGTCATTTGATTTGGAATACAGGGTGAACTATGAAGACTTTACTAGACACAGGGAATAGAATTAAGGCTACTTCAGATGTTTAGTACAATCACAGCAAAAAGAAAAATGAGACTGTATGATTGCTGCTTCAGAGATCGGGACCAGGTTAATTCAGTGCTCTTTGGTAGATGTTTATGTGACAAATACAGTGGTATTTTGGTTTTAATTTTCTAAATTGCTTTCTACTATCCTGCTATTCTATGTATCTGTCTTCTCGTATCATTCTACCATAGCGTCACAAAGAAAGAAAGAGCTATATGTTATAGAAGTCAGTGTCTGGCTAGAAAGAAGCCAGTGAAACTATTGAAGAATTAGAAGACACAGTGCATGTTGACAGATCTACGTGGCATTGAATAGTTTAGATTAATTAGATGTGAAGCCAATATGTGGTGTGTAATGTTGGAAGTAACAGCTTAATCTGTCAATCTTAAGATTTCTATCTGCCACTTATCACTTCTTTCACCTCTGGGAATGTTTGTTGACGTGAAAAGTCCCAAATTGCATCATGGTTCAGAATCAACATTAAACTGTAGGTCCCTCTATAAGCATCTGGGTAAGTAAACAAATCATTGTAGTTAAATGATATTGGAGATGCAATTGCATCACGGAATATTAACTTCCCATTAGTGTTTTCCTTATATATGTTAATTTCAGTTCTCTTCTATTAAAAAATAAGAATCTGACATCCGTAGTAATCCTTCTTCGTCTTTGAGCCTCACTGCTAGAAGGTTGTATTATTTTGGAATGTGAATTCTGTTGTAAAATAATAATCTTTTTAAATTCATTTACAGCTTTATTTGGTAAGAGAGCATATAATCCTATATTCCTGTTAATGAAATCTTTTGTAAATATTTTTCAGCCTTTTAAATCAGTTGTAAGCTGTCAGTTTCATGATGCACCATAAGCACACTATTGTTTCCTTGTTTCAACATTTGTCAGTTGAACCAAGTGCCTACGTTTTTCTTTTTTCTTTTTCTTTTTTTTTTTAATGAAATCCAATTGTGATTGCTTTTATAATGCGAACTATTTCCTTGCATTGAAAATTAACAATAACACAGTCTTGTGTCACCAAACTCACTACATTACAATGATGACTTCTGAGCCTGAACTTGGATTTATATGATGAAAGAAGTAATTCCTAATAAAACCAGTTCACACGACAAGAAAATTGTTTGAATTTCAATGCATCATATCTAAATTTTATGACTTTATGCATTCTTTTTCTTTTTGGCAATGTTGTATGTCCTTCCTTTACCATCATTTTATTTATTTTATTTATTTATTTATTGTTCCATGGGACCAAATTAAGGAGAAGTCTCCATGGTCATGGAACGAGTCAAAACATGAAATTATAACATGATAGTAGAAACAGATAAAATGAAATATAAGAAACATATTCAGGCGAAAAGTCGTAAGTTTAAATAAAGAAAATCAACAATGTAACACTGGAATTTGCTTAATTTTTCAGCTCTTCCAGGAGCTCCTCGACAGAATAGAAGGAGTGAGCCATGAGGAAACTGTTCAGTTTAGACTTAAAAGTGTTTGGGCTACTGCTACGATTTTTGAGTTCTTGTGGTAGCTTATTGAAAATGGATGCAGCAGAATACTGCACTCCTTTCTGCACAAGAGTCAAGGAAGTGCATTCCACGTGCAGATTTGATTTCTGCCTAGTATTATCTGAGTGAAAGCCGCTAACTCTTGGGATTAAGCTAATGTTGCTAACAACAAACGACATTAAAGAAAATATATACTGTGAGGGCAATGTCAGAATTCCCAGACTATTGAAAAGGGGTCAACAAGAGCTTCTTGAACTTACACCATACGAGGTGTGGCTAGAAACAAACCGGACTAGTACTGGTGAAACAATAAAACGAATGCAATAAGGCTGAAAGTCGCGTGGCCTGTCACGTGACTCTCGCTCCGCCTACTGCTCGAGTTTCATCTGCCTCCTGCACTCAGTCTGCCCGTGGCGTCTGTTTTAAGTAGTTGACGTTTTGTCTGTGCGTCGGAAAATGTTGAGTGTACAGAAAGAACAGCGTGTTAACATCAAATTTTGTTTCAAACTAGGAAAATCTGCAAGTGAAACGTTTGTAATGTTACAACAAGTGTACGGCGATGATTGTTTATCGCGAACACAAGTGTTTGAGTGGTTTAAACGATTTAAAGATGGCCGCGAAGACACCAGTGATGACACTCGCACTGGCAGACCATTGTCAGCAAAAACTGATGCAAACATTGAAAATATCGGTAAACTTGTTCGACAAGATCGCCGTTTAACAATCAGAGCAGTGTCTGAGTTAACAGGAGTTGACAAGGAAAGTGTTAGGCAGATTCTTCATGAAAGTTTCAACATGAACAAAGTGTGTTCAAAAATGGTTCCAAAGTGTCTCACAATTGAACAGAAGGAACGCCGAAGAATGATTTGTTCTGACATCCTGGAAAACATTGAAAGTGATCCCACCTTCTTACAAAATGTTATTACTTGCGATGAATCGTGGTTTTTTACTTACGATCCCGAAACTAAACGCCAATCGATGCATTGGAAAACTCCTGGTTCTCCACGACAAAAAAAAGCACGAATGTCAAAATCGAAATTCAAGGCAATGATGATTGTATTTTTTGACATCAAAGGGATTGTGCACATTGATTGGGTACCAGAGGGACAAACGGTGAATCAGCATTACTACATTAGCATCCTGGCTACCCTACGTGAGCGAGTACGGAGAAAATGGAACGATTTGTGGAGAAAAAAGTCATGGATCCTTCACCAAGACAATGCCCCAGCTCACAGTGCGTTGTCAGTGAAGACGTTTTTGGCAAAACACAACATTACCATCTTAGATCATCCACCCTACTCACCTGATTTGGCTCCCTGTGACTTTTTTCTTTTCGCTAAAGTCAAGTCAGCTTTGAAAGGAACTAGATTTGAGACTGCTGAAGCAGTAAAAGAAAAAGCGATGGAAGTAATGTATGGACTTACCGAAAATGATCTGCAGCATTGCTATGAACAGTGGAAAATTCGTATGGAGCGGTGTAGAGACCGAGGAGGAGAGTACATTGAAGGAGATAACATGAAATTGTAAATAACTGTAAATAAATGTTTTTTTCAGCATCGGTCCGGTTTTTTTCTAGCCGCACCTCGTATACAGCTCAAACAGCCTGTTTTTGAGCCAAAAATACCCTTTTTGGATCAGAAGAATTACCCCAAAAAATAATACCATACGACATAAGCGTATGAAAATATGTGAAGTAGACTACTTTTCATGTTGAACTGTCACTTATTTCAGATACTGCTCTAATGGTAAATAAAGCAGCATTTAATTTCTGAACAAGATCCTGAACATGGGCTGTCCACAAAGAGCTTACTATCTATCTGAATGCCTAGGAACTTGAACTGTTCCGTCTCGCTTATAATATGCCCATTCTGTCTCATCAAAATATCGGTTCTTGTTGAATTTTGAGTTAGAAACTGTAAAAACTGAGTCTTACTGTGATTTAGCATCAAATTATTTTCCACAAGCCATGAACTTATTTCATGAACTACATTATTTGATATTGTTTCAATATTACACACAAGATCCTTCACTACCAAGCTGGTGTCATCAGCAAACAGAAATATTTTTGAATCGCTTGTAATACTAGAAGGCATATCATTTATACACTCCTGGAAATTGAAATAAGAACACCGTGAATTCATTGTCCCAGGAAGGGGAAACTTTATTGACACATTCCTGGGGTCAGATACATCACATGATCACACTGACAGAACCACAGGCACATAGACACAGGCAACAGAGCATGCACAATGTCGGCACTAGTACAGTGTATATCCACCTTTCGCAGCAATGCAGGCTGCTATTCTCCCATGGAGACGATCGTAGAGATGCTGGATGTAGTCCTGTGGAACGGCTTGCCATGCCATTTCCACCTGGCGCCTCAGTTGGACCAGCGTTCGTGCTGGACGTGCAGACCGCGTGAGACGACGCTTCATCCAGTCCCAAACATGCTCAATGGGGGACAGATCCGGAGATCTTGCTGGCCAGGGTAGTTGACTTACACCTTCTAGAGCACGTTGGGTGGCACGGGATACATGCGGACGTGCATTGTCCTGTTGGAACAGCATGTTCCCTTGCCGGTCTAGGAATGGTAGAACGATGGGTTCGATGACGGTTTGGATGTACCGTGCACTATTCAGTGTCCCCTCGACGATCACCAGTGGTGTACGGCCAGTGTAGGAGATCGCTCCCCACACCATGATGCCGGGTGTTGGCCCTGTGTGCCTCGGTCGTATGCAGTCCTGATTGTGGCGCTCACCTGCACGGCGCCAAACACGCATATGACCATCATTGGCACCAAGGCAGAAGCGACTCTCATCGCTGAAGACGACACGTCTCCATTCGTCCCTCCATTCACGCCTGTCGCGACACCACTGGAGGCGGGCTGCACGATGTTGGGGCGTGAGCGGAAGACGGCCTAACGGTGTGCGGGACCGTAGCCCAGCTTCATGGAGATGGTTGCGAATGGTCCTCGCCGATACCCCAGGAGCAACAGTGTCCCTAATTTGCTGGGAAGTGGCGGTGCGGTCCCCTACAGTACTGCGTAGGATCCTACGGTCTTGGCGTGCACCCGTGCGTCGCTGCGGTCCGGTCCCAGGTCGACGGGCACGTGCACCTTCCGCCGACCACTGGCGACAACATCGATGTACTGTGGAGACCTCATGCCCCACGTGTTGAGCAATTCGGCGGTACATCCACCCGGCCTCCCGCATGCCCACTATACGCCCTCGCTCAAAGTCCGTCAACTGCACATACGGTTCACGTCCATGCTGTCGCGGCATGCTACCAGTGTTAAAGACTGCGATGGAGCTCCGTATGCCACGGCAAACTGGCTGACACTGACGGCGGCGGTGCACAAATGCTGCGCAGCTAGCGCCATTCGACGGCCAACACCGCGGTTCCTGGTGTGTCCGCTGTGCCGTGCGTGTGATCATTGCTTGTACAGCCCTCTCGCAGTGTCCGGAGCAAGTATGGTGGGTCTGACACACCGGTGTCAATGTGTTCTTTTTTCCATTTCCAGGACTGTATAAATAAGAAACAGCAGTAGCCCCAGCACCGACCCTTGGGGAATGCCCCACTTAACAGTGCCCCATTGGGACTGAACATCACTATCACTCTCAATATTGCGGAGAATTACCTTCTGCTTACTGTTCTTAAAGTAACAGGTGAACCAATTGTAAGCTACTCCCCTTACTCCATAATGGTCCAACTTTTGCAGTAATATTTTGTGGTCAATATAGTCAAAAGTCTTCGTTAAATCAAAGAAAACACTTAGCGTTCACAACCTTTTATTTAATCTGTTCAAAACCTCACAGAGAAAAGAGAATATAGCATTTTCAGTTGTTAAACCATTTCTAAAACCAAACTGTACATTTGACAGCAAATTATGTGAATTTAAATGCTCCAGTAACCTTGTATATACAACCTTCTCGATAACTTTAGCAAACACCGATGGCATATAAATAGGTCTAAAATTATCAACATTATCCCTGTCTCCCTTTTTATAAAGTGCCTTCACTACTGAGTACTTTAATCCGTCAGGAAACCGACCACTCCTAAAGGAAAAGTTACAGATATGGCTAAGTACTGGGCTAACATACATAGAACAATACTTCAGTATTCTGCTAGACACCCCGTCATATCCATGAGAGTTCTTAGTCTTTAGTGATTTAATTATTAACTCAATCTCCTTTTTGTCAGTATCATGGAGGAGCATTTCAGGTAACAGTCTCAGAACACTTTTTTCTAAGAGTGCTATATGATTCCCTGTTGGTACTAGGTTTCTATTTAGTTCATCTGCTATATTCAGAACGTGATTATTAAATACTGTACATGTATGCGACTTATCAGTAACACGGAAATTCCCACTATGCACTGATTCTATATCCTCGACCTGTCTCTGCAGACCGGCGACTTCCTTTACGACTGACCATATGGTTTTAATTTTGTCCTGAGACTTAGTTATTCTATCTGCATACCACATACTTTTTGCCTTCCTAATAACATTTTTAAGCACCATACAATACTGTTTGTAATGGGCTGCTGCATTTAGATTTTGACTGTTTCCGATGTTCTGATATAATTGCCACTTTGCTCTACAAGATATTCTTATCCCTCTAGTCAGCCACCCAGGCTGCCTGTTTGTGCTAGTACTCTGTTTTGAACGTTGTAATGGAAAGCAACTTTCAAAGAGCATGAGAAAAGTCTTGAGGAAAGGATTATATTTATCGTCTGCTGTATCAGCACTATAAACTTCTTGCCACTCTTGTTCCTTGATAAGATTTACAAAGGTCTCTACAGCAACTGGATCAGCTTTCCTAAACAGTTGATAACTATATTTAACATGTGTTGCAGCACAAAAATCTTTTAGAGTTAAAATTTGTGCATCATTATCTGAAAGGCCATTCACCTTTTTGCTAACAGAATGCCCTTCTAGTAATGAGGAATGAACAAAACTGTTGTCTATGGTTGTTCTACTGTTCCCTTGCACTCTTGATGGAAAGAATACGGTTTGCATAAGACTATATGAATTAAGGAGGTCTACCAGCATCCTTTTCCTTGCCCAATCACTTATACAATTAATATTAAAGTCAACACATATAACTAACTTTTTGTATTTCCTGTAAAGTTAACCGAGAACATCCTCTAGCTTTAGCAAAAATGTTGTGAAATCGGAGTCTGGGGATCTATAAATAACAACAGTTAGAAGTTTAGCTCCACTAAATTTAACCACACCTGCACAACATTCAAACACCTTTTCAGTGCAGTACTTTGAAACATCAATTGACTCAAATGGGATGCCATTTTTCACATACATGGCTACTCCCCCATACCGCAAAGAGCTCCTAGAAAAGCTGCCAGCCAACCTGTATCCTGGTAAAAGAAGCCTCTGAATTATCTCCTTATTTAAGAAGTGTTCAGATATACCAATAATTTCAGAGTCAACATCTATAAGCAGTTCACTAACTTTATCTCTAATACCTTGTATATTTTGATGAAATATACGTGAGAGACTTCCCTTAAGCAGGAATACCTATCAGCTGACTTCAGTCTAAAAAAGGTGCAGCTCTAACACCCACTACTACCAGAATTTTCCCACGAGTGATCCCACCAACCCCACCTATGCTGTCACCTATAAGCTTTGCCAACCTCCCCTTCCCATACATGTTGAGGTGCAGGCCATGTCTAGTGAAATCCGTCCTGCTGATAGACCCCACCGACACCACTGAAATGTGACCCATGCCTTCTGTCATCAGCGCACCCCCAAGTCTCATGTTATTGTGCCTGATGGCTGTATTAAGATGAGGCCAATCGTGATGCACATTCGTGTTGCCAGTCTGAGTGGCTATCTTTTCCAGGTCACCATCTATGTCATACTCCACATCCCTATCAATACTATTACTAGCCCCACCCACAATCACTACCTGATCCTCTTTAGTAAAATCCCCACATAAGTCCCCTATGTTAACAGTCACCTGAGCCAATCCTGCATTAGGCTTCACAATGCTGGTGACCTGGTACTCACTCTCCAACACTTCCTGCAACTGCTGGCCTACACCTCTGCCATGAGAACTACCTAACAGCAGAACCTTCTTCTTTCTCTTCAACTTTGCAACTGATCTAGCCACCATAACTGCTGAGGTCTGCTGCATACTTCCTACATCTACAGCTACTAGAGATTCCTCTCCACTAGACTCTGACAGTTGGTCATATCTATTGTAAACACCAGTAGTAAAACTATCTGAAAAATCTCCTTCTCCTAGCAGATCTCTTGCCAACAACCAGCTCCCATTCCCCAACCCCCTTGTCCCTCCTCATCCTATCTAGCTCCTCCTGTGTGTTTTTCAACTGCACCTGTAGGGCACAGATCTTACGCTCATGCTCCTCTATCAACTTACTCTTGCTACATAACCTGCAGTTCCAGGAGAGGATCTCACCAGAATGCCCACTGGCTTCCCCACTGCATTCCCCCCGGTGAAAATACTTCGAACAAGTCTTACACCGCAATCCACTACTCACGAACATACGGCAAAGCCAACATGTCTCACTCATGGTAAAATTTAACAGTTATTGAAACAAGAAAACTACTTTTTCTAAGTTCCGCTACTACAATAAGATGTTAAAAAACTGACTATAATAATCACAAACTTACTCTACAGGGGAAGTAACTACTATTATTAACAGTGTTAATCAACAACAAATGAGAATATAACAAAAGACTTACACAGAAAGAAAATCAAACGTCTAATGACACAGTAACCAAACTGAAAATAGTTCCCAAAAAGTTCTTCTGAAATTATTTCACCAGAAAACACCAAGAACACTGGTTGAAGACTACTAAAGTTCCTAAATAAACCACTATACACAAGCAATTAATTAGTACTTAGCTTTCGATGCGCCGCTAGAGCTGCAACTGGTCAGCGCGGAATGTAAACACAGGTAAGAGGTTCTTATTTCAAAAATCAACACAGTAAGGAAGAGGGCACATTACAGTGTCAGCCATCTTCCAGGATGATTTGACAAGTATTCTGTGTATGAAATTTTATTGTCATTGTATTGTTATAAATTGCATGTATCTGTTTCATGTACAATGAGAACAATAAGCTGTTGATGAAAAAATGGTTGAAGCTGAAGGATAATAATCCACAATGAAGAAAATACTGTTAACAAAAGGAATTATAGAAAATATATGAACTAATAACTAAAATAAAATTTTTGGAAATGAAGTGTTAGCCATCTCTATTATGATGCAACATATAAAGTTATGGACAATATTTCAAAAAGTAATTAAGTCAAACCAGATATTGGGATGAACCCAATTCACAAGAGAATACTAAAAGTGAAGTTGCCCCTATATATAAGAGAAAAATTAGGCCACATTTCAGAGACAAATGTAGAATACTTCCTATCAATACTAGAGTCTGTCAGTTTAATATATAAAGATTCTGAGGCAGATAATAGCAGTAATGATAATGGTGGCATGGGGCAGTCCACTCCACCACACACACAGTTCTGCAATCACAGCAGATTGAAGAACTGTTGTGTCAACTTTGTGGCACAGTTAGCAGCACCTATGTCACACAGAGCTCAGCATGCTCACTGGGGTCCGCTGAACTATAACAAAAGGAGAAGAGCTGATAACAGGTACCATCCAGGATACTGTAGTAACAGAGTAGGTCAATGACAATACAGCAACAATAATGGTAAGTGGTACTCCCACATGGGGAACCACAGTCAATTAAGCACAAACATTATTCACCAGCAAAGTGGTACAAAATCATGCTCTTGACATGGGATGGCAATCACAGAGTCCAACAGAAAGGAAAGAGTTAGCATTTCTTCAAATGGCACATATTATTTTTCTGACTGGAAAAAAACATCTCAGGGTGTTCCACAAGGCTCCATATTTGGTCCAGTCCTATTTCTCTTTTATGTTAATGACTTATCATTACATATCAGCTCCCCGTCAGTTCTGTTTGCAGATGATACTTCTGTCTTAGTTGAAGATCAGGACTCAGAAAAAATTCCCAAATCTGTGATCAGTACCCTCAGTACCTTAGAAACTTGGTTTCAGCGAAATGGGTTGAATCTATACATATCTAAGACTCACGAGATGCAATTCAGAAGCAAACAGTCAAAATGTGAGCAGATTAAGATTGTACACAACATCCAAGGTATAGAAGAAGTTGACTCAGTCAAATTCTTAGATTTAAATGTAGATAAAAATTTGAGCTGGCAGGCACACATTGGATACCTGGCAAACAAACTGAGCAGCTCTGCATTTTCATTGCAAATATTGTCAACTGCAACTGACATGGACACATGAAAATGAGCATATAAAAGCTACTTTGAATCCATTATTAGGTATGGCATTGTTTTTTGGGGTAACTCAACAAACATAGTGCAGATACTAAAACTACAGGAAAGAATCATATGAAATATGTGCACTACAAACCTCAAAGAACCATGTCGACCATTATTTAGAAAACTTAAAATATTAACTCTGCCATTCTTATACACATATGAGATTATTATATTTTTGTACACCAGACATGAATTATTTGAGGGGAACCATTTTGTCCATTCTCATGATACCAGAAACAAAGAAAATTTTATGCGCCTTACCCACCACCTCAGACTGTATGCCCAGGGACCTCAATACAACGGAATGAAAATTTGTAATAAATTAAAAGGGAACAAGTTGATGCAGATGAATTTAGGTTCGCTTAAAAGAAAGCTGTATGAGGTACTGGCACTAAAGTGTTATTACTCAGTGCATGAATTTATGCGGGACAAACTGGAAATTTGAGCTGGGTACAATGTGTTATCCTTATAGTGATGTTATTTATTATAGTGCTATTGCTTAATAATGTAAAAATCATTGTAATTGTTTTATAAATTTTTGACATGTCTCCTGTACGCAAACCAAATAGATTGAATATATACATCATGAGATGAATAAAACACTATTCACAAATTCACATTTTAGCGAGGCGACAGAAGATCTCACCTGGCTACGACTAGTTCAACAGACAAAATCCGGCCACATTACACCCTTCGGGGATGGTCATGGGCTGGAGTGGGCATAGAGAACATGATTCAGTGAACCTGTTGAGATATAATGAAGACCCGGACATTACAGAAGAGTTAGGTACTGAATGCTATAAACCCATGATCAATGTAAAGATATGGTTCAGGCCTTTATTAATGTTATTACAGGAAAAGTTCTGACTGCAGTTGTTATTGAAACAGATGCTACTGTGAATATGATGTCAGTGAATTTATTTAATAAGATAGTGAGATTACGAGGGTACCTTCTTACCCAGTACAAAAATGCAAAATTATTGGAGCAGTCGGTGTCAGGTCATGATACATCAAAGTGCAGATGCAGGTTGAGGTAGTTAAAGAAAATGGAACCATAGTTTTCCCATTCCTGATTGTAAGTAGATTGATTGTAGAATGATACTACTTGCCATATAGAAGAGATGCTGAGTAGCAGATAGGCACAACAAAAAGACTGTTCTCACAAAGAAAGCACACTGCAGTGTGGTTTCAGTTGCCTGAGACTGCAGTCATGTATGTGAGTAGAGTTTGTATGAGTGTATATGTGTGCATGTGTGCCTGTTGTCTATTTTTGATGAAGGCCTTACTGGCCGAAAGCTTTATTTGTGACAGACTTTTTGTTGTGCCTATCTGTGACTAAGAAACTTTCCTTTTCATAACATTTTTACTTTCCATCCTGGATTTTCCATTGTTTGATTGTAGAATGCTTTTTTGACATGGAATTTCTGAGTGAGAAGGATGCAAAAATAGACTTCTCTTTGGGCAAGTGCTATCTGAGTATCAATTATGAAAATATCAAACAATGGAAAATCAAGGTTGGAATGAAATGATATTATGAAAAGGATAGTTGCTATTTGCCATATAGCAGAGATGTTTAGTTGTAGATAGGCACAACAAAGAGACTGTTAGAAAGAGAGCTTTCAACCAATAAGGCCTCTGTTGAAAATAGACAAAACACACACACAAACGGGACTTATACACACATAACCATAGTTTCTGGCAGCTGAAGATTTGATAAAAACAAATGGCACACATGGTAAATACTGCCAAGACTTGAGTTAAGTTTATTAAAACAAAAGCTGCACAAATCAGTAGCCAACCTCCTCATTGTAGTTCAGTGAAGAATGACAATGATCACATAATTGACAGGGTGGCAGATTCTTCAACTATTAACTCCCAGTAACAGGCCAAATGAGAAGATTTGCTGTTGAAGTACATATACATCTTCAATAAGAAGCCAATTATCATACACACTTGTCAATACCCCATGAAAGTAATTCCACACGAGGTTTACTGCCAAAACTCATGCTCCATCCCATGGACAGTTACAAAAGATACGTTAGAGTGAAAAATTATACAGCCATGACTGTCACCTTATTGCAGCCCTTTATTATCAGTAGCTGAACCCATTGGTAATATCAGCCTACTACTAGATGTTAGTGTTATTAATCAAATGACTGTTTCAGTTCATACTAGACCAGAAAATCTGGACGAACAGCTATAAAAAAATTCTTGGTGCTAAGCTCCCTACAAGCACTGACCTGAGACATTGTATTGGCAAGTGAGCCTCCCAGAAGAATATAGAAAACATACAGCATTCAAATTTGCAGGAAGAAGCGATCAATTTGGTGTGTTACCATTTAGATTGAATTTAAGTTCAGGTGTCTTTATGACTGCATTCAGCACTGTATTAGGACCTGACATACTGAACACAGTAACCTCATATGTAGATGACTTACTAATGGCGACCCCTTCTTAGGAAGAACATATTGATTTATTAGAGAAGACATTACAGAAGGTTTCCAGTACAGGAGTCACTGCAGATCTCCAGAAATCAAAGTTTGGGGGAGACAAAATCATATTTCTGAGCCCTGTGATTCCACACAAGATTAGTACAATTAAATTTTTTTCAAGTCCAAGAACTAGAAAATAGCTTAAGATATTCCTGGTGTAATTTTGATTTTTCAGATGTTTTGTGCCTGATAGCTTTTAAATAGTAAAGCATTATTAAACTTATTAAAGAAAAGAACACCCTAGAGTTAGACAAAGAGCTGTCAAGAGGACTTTGATGCAATCAAATATGCTCTAGTGAGGAGCCCATTCTGCCACATAATTGGAAACCTTGCCCATAATCTGGGCATTTAAAGGGTCTAATTTTTTATTTATGGCAGAAATATTAAAGTTTTCTGTGATCACCAAGCTTTAAGCTTTGATATAAAATGTAAACTGAATCTTGAATGCCTGGACCTTTGATCATTATTCTTGCAGGAATACAGTTTTGAAATAGCATATTTTTGTGGAATGAACAATGTAGTAGCAGGGATGCTTTGTCTTGTTTACCACAAGACTTACCACAATTTTCAGAACTGGAAGAACAAACCTCAAATTAAAGATTGATGAAACATAGTAATTACTGACAATATTTCTTGGACATGTGTAGGAATATGACAGTTTTACAGAATGGTGACGATCAGTGAAAGAAAGTTAAAATACTTATTTCACAAAATCTCACTGATATACTAACTCACCACTACAAAATCTTCAACAATATACTGTTCTAAAGGCAGAATGTGCAGGCTGACACTTGCATTCTTATTCCCACTGCATGTTAAGATACTTTGATTTGGTTTACATGTCAGGCATTGGGACATTACAATGCAGTAAAATGTTCAAAACAGATAAATCTCTACTGCTATGTTGTCACACAGAACTGCACCCTATCCTACTAACAAAAACATTGCAATTTGTATCTATTGTTACTGTTGGACCTCTTCCTTCAGCTGGGGATGGAGTCAAATAGGTAATAGCATTTAATGATTTTTTTCAAAATATATCAGATCATAAGCAATAAAATCTACCACAGCAATTCCAATTACCAAAAAATTCTAAATGACTACATACTAACTGTTGGCAAGCCTGCTGCCTCACTCTCTTACAACACACAAAAAATTTAAGTACCAATTTCAGTATCATAGCTAAACCACCCCATCTCCACTTAGCTAGTATCATTGCTAATGTGGATAGATGACTGTGTAGTATATCCATTCATTGTTAATTCTTGAACACATACATCATCAAAGTATATCAGACAGCGCTCTACATATTTCTAACATCTCGAGCATAGTGCTGAATTTACGATCTATCTCCATGCTGGTGGGAGACACAGAGCATTCTTGCAGTCTTAGGGTAAAATTAGAGACTGATAGAACCCTCTCAGACTGACACTGATCAACCCAGCCTGCAGCACCGTTATCGATTTAATCTGCAATCAACCAGATGTAGACTACTACATTTCATGTCTCATGAATGGATGGAGCTTGCTGATTCCTCGCCCATCCAAGTGCACAAGATTTCTTGAGATGTGCCCATGTCGAGGAGGTTAGCACTCTGTATCAATGTATAGCAAGAGATTTGAAAGTGTTGTGATGTAATTGCAGACGCTTAAGAAGATCAAGAAATGGGTGATTTTTATGCATGATGGAGCTCCAGATGGGTGTAGTTACATAAATCAACCAAGCTATCAATTTGTAAGTGTTATTCCAGAATCTAGTTTCTGTCGCAGGTTTCGAGTGGTATAATTTTTTTCCCAACAGGATAAGACCAGTTGTAAGTTTTTGCGGAGTATTGCCGTTCTTGTGCAGTGCTATGCTTGTAACTGTGTAATTAGGGCGGATCTTTGTGATTAATTACGTAATTAGGATAGATATTTGCGTAAGTTTGGTGTGGTATTGCGAATTTTTTTTCCCCAGCATAAAAACATGAGTTTTATGGTGTAGTTAATTTTTGCGATTTTAAGCCGTCCTTGTGCAGCGCTGTGCATATATTTGTGTAATTAGGACCGATCTTTGTGATTAATTATGTAATTAGGATGGATATTTGTGTCAGTTTCGAGTAGTATTGGGAAATTTTATTTTACAAGCAGGATAAGGCCAGTTGTATGGTACAGTTGGTTTTTACGATTTTAAGCCATTCTAGTGCAGCGCTATGCATTTCTTTCTTTCTTTCTTTCTGTCTCAGGGCCTTTGTCCCAGTCCAATGCGGGGTTGGTTTTGTTAGTACGGATTTGGCAGTGTTAATAGCAGAGGGTGGCCGGATTCCCTTCCTGCTGCCACCCTGAACCCCACGGGATGGACGTAGTGTGCCCAAGCTGTCTGTGTCTAGTGTAAGTCATGAAACAGTGTGAACGTTTTCAAATGTCTGTGAGTCGTGTAACTGAGGCGGAACTTGGGGACCAGCCCAGTATTCACCTAGAGGGATGCGGAAAACCGACTAAAAACCACATCCAGGATGGCCGGCATATCGGCCCTCGTCGTTAATTTGCCAGGGGGATTCAATCCGGGGCCGGTGCGCCTACCTGAGTCCAGGAAGCAGCGCATAAGTGCTCTCGGCTACCCTGGCGGGTTAGTGCAGCTCTATGCATACAGTTATGAAATTAGGAACGAGATTTGTGATTAATTAAGTAATTAGGATGAACAACTGAGTCAGTTTCCTGAGCAAAATAAATAAAGTACACTAATTTAACCTTCCTCTACCACATGCGGACAGTTTCCATGTGTTAAGGGGTGGAATTAGGGTTTCCACCCAGTAGATTCAGGGTTTGAATGGCTGATAAGTTACGTCTTTTTACTTGCACTGAGTTTTTGTGGACTGAATTATTTTTGGTTGTTTAAGCATTGTGAGCATGCCTGAATGCATTATTTCGGTGAACTTCAAGTAGTTTGCACATCTGCATGGTGCGTACTGGATTATTTGAGTTACTTACGAGTTATATGCATCTGTGCACATCAGCGTAATGCATTATTTACGTGCAGTTTCCAGGTCTGTAAACTGCATATTGTGGCTCCAAGCACATCAAGGTGTGTGTTTTGCTTCACCGTAATAAATAAATTAGTTGAAATATGTGTCTAAATAAATTGTTCAAAAAATAAATAAAGTACACACCTTCCTCTCTACAGCAGCCCAGAAGAGGTTGATTTCTTTTTCACACCAATTTTGCTCCTCCAGACCGCTGGCAGGGTGAGTGTTTTGTATCAGCGTAATAAAAATACTAGGTGACATCCGTCACTTGATGTATGTAGGAAATGTAGTTGGATGTCCTTGAAAAGTAGTTGAAACTAGGTATTTGAAAGTGTAGCGAACCCCTTTTCTTACCTATATGAACACATACAGCTCAATAAGCACTGGTAGATCAGCCTCTTGTGGTAACATGGAACTAAGTCGCTATTGCTGTAGGTAGATAATAAATTTAAACAAATTTAAAAAGATTGTATTCGAATTGAATGAGCAGCCTCTAGTCTGGGCAACACAATACTAACTCCTGTCAGCTGCAGGAGTAAGCTCTTAGAGGAAAATTAACTTCCATTTTCCAAGAGGATGGTGAACACACTTGATGGTGGTACTGCCTCTTAATTGTTTAAATAGAGACTTATGTGTAGAGCTGAATGAGTGCATATAATACAGCTATTAAGATGCAAATCACCTATATCTCAGCCTCTTGTGGAGGTAACACGACACTAATGCTGTAGGTAGATAATAAATTTAAACAAATTTAATCAAATATTAAAAAAATTAAACAAATTTATAGAAATTTAAGCAAATTTAAACAAATTCATAAAATTTATATTCGAATTGAATGAGAAGCCTCTAGTGGGGGCGACACCATACTAGGATGTCGAACACACTTGATGGTGGTACTGGTTCTAATTGTTAAAATAAATACTTATTTCTAGTCCCTAGGATGAGGTGACTTAGGTTAGTAGAGGTAGCCCAAATGCCCTTTCTTTCCTGCCAACTTCTTAGGTTAGTAGAGGTAGTCCAATTGACCTGTCTTCCCACCAAAATACAAACTTCCCACCAGTTCCTATGAAGGGGTGGGGGTCAGGTGACTTGGGTTATCGGAGGTAGCCCGCAGTTTTCTTAGGTTAGTGGAGGTAGCCCAAGTGCCCTTTCTTTCCTGCCATTTTCTTAGGTTACTAGAGGTACCCCAATTGAGCTATATTCCCTCCAAAAATTCAAACTTCCCGTTATCTTGAATGACGTCAATCGCGTCATCAGCTGACTTCACGTGACGTCACATACTTGCGTCACGTCCGCCATCATGCATAACGGTACTTTGGGGTGACGCCGCCCCTGGTTTGACACCGCCCTTCCGCCATCTTGGATAGCGGTACTAACATAAACACACACACACTCCCAAGGCTACACGGTTCTGGACTTAAAATCGGCTATAATGTTAGATTACTTCAGTTTCTGACCTATCAGTCATGTGGAATGCAGCACTGTTAACATTCCAATATAAGAAATATATTTCCAGTGCATGACATACATCCTTCCTGCAGGTTTCTCTATGACAAACTACGGTAACAAATTTTAAAATGAAAAAACTACATTCTCAGAATATCGATTCTGTGTGATATGTGCACAATGTAGCTTTCCAGAGATGTATAGTGTCAACTGTTCACATCTGATCATGGTTCAGAAATTATACTGTGCTCGCATCAGTCCTATATAAAATGATAGTAACGGAGAATACCTCTTAAAAGGAAACAGATAAATGCTTAGCAGCAGCATCCGACATGTGAAATTACAAGTCATGCTACCACTAACTCTGTAAACAGCACATCCTTCAAGCAGATGTATACATGGGGATTGCAGTGTCTCACAAACACCTATTGCTAACTTAGGTATGAAACTGAAGTATCGATTTTACCCCCACGATATGGCAGGGGAAAGGAGTACATCACATAAATCTTTGTTCGTTTAGAGGAATGTGTCGAAACAGGATGGTCACATTTCATCACACATGTGATGGAAGTCCTCTGATGAAGGAGAGTTTTGCTGTTAACTATCACAAGTAGACAGTGCTCTAAGTCAAATACATAACATGTGGTTGTATACGAGTCAAATGCAGGCTATGTCAAGTGAGTGATGCAGCCTGACAGAACAGCGGAAAAAATGGTCAAATGACCTGCGCCAACATCTCCCTCCCTCTCGAGAATGCATCATCAGTCTACCATTAAATCGTACCTCGTTACAGCTCCATCTCGATTGATCACCCCATCCACTCTCTGTTATCTTTTAACGCAGATGGAGGTAAGTTTAGAGGCAGATGGTTCTCTGTTTTCCTTAAAAGCGTCAAATACAGTGTATCACTGTTACCTCAATAGACATACAGTAGAATGCTGCCTCCACGGAAAGAAAAGGAACTGTTTCCCTGGTTCCCTTCGCTTCCATGTCGATGTTTTCTCGGATTCCTCCTGCTGTTGCATACTTGTCCCTATGTACAAGAACTGTTCTGTGCCAACTGGAAGACACGTAATTACTTCCTCAATTTCTCCGCATTTCACCGTGTTTTCCCTCAATTTATACCTATTTTCCATCATTTTTCGCAATTCTATCGATTTTTTACCTCACTTCTACCCACGCGATTATGACATATCCCCTCGTTCCATGTTCTAGAACTGCTTGTAAATGTAGTGTAGCTGCCAACACCTAGCACAAATTCGCTGTTTTTCTGATCGGGAGGCGTAGTATACCACTGTACTCGATTGCATCCTGTCGTCTCCACCCTCATGTTCCACATTTGCAGTGCGTTTGGTCTTTTCTTCTGTATGTATATGTATGTGCAGGTGTCACGGACGGCTCCCAGGACCCATTCCTCCTGCTGGTGGTCCCAACTTCGAAAATAGAACATGACTTTGGATGTAATGTGTGGTTGGTCCACCTGCGAGCCCCATCCTAGATGTGACGTGTGGTGGACCTGCCTCCAAACATCAGTCTAGATATATAGTGCGTGGCAGATCCACACTTGAATGCTAATTTGGATGTGGTATATAGTGTATCTGCATCCCAACACCCCTACATACATTTTGCATGGCGGATCCACCTCCAAACCCTATCCTGAAACTGGCATATTTTGGATCCGCATCCCAACATCACTCTCGATATAATGCACAGTGGATCCACACTCGAACGCTAACTCAGTTCTACTGTGGGTCCTGGGAGTCATCTGCGACACATGCACATACACATACATACTGAAAAAAGAACAAACACATTGCAAATGTGGAATATGTGGATGGAGGCTATTGGAAGCAATCGAGTTCGGTGCTATCCTACACCTTCCGACCAGAAGAATAATGAATTTGCACTAGGTGTTGGCAGCTGTACTAAATTTACAAGCAGTTTTATAATACGCAACGAGAGGTTATGGCATGATCGTGTGGGTAGAAGTTACAAAAAAAATCGATAGAATTGCGAAAAATGATGGAAAATAGGTATAAATTGAGGGAAAACACGCTGAAATGCGAAGAAATTGAGGAAGTAATTGTGTGTCATCTGGTTGGCGTTGAAAAATTCTTGTACGTGGAGACACGTATGTGACAGCAGGAAGAATCCGAGAAAACATCGACATGGAAGTGAAGGGAACCAGGGAAAAAGTTATTTTTTATTCTGTCAAAGCAGCATTCTACTGTATGTCTATTGAGGTAACAGTGATACACGTGAGTTGACTACTGTATTTGACGCTTTTAAGGAAAACACAACCATCTGCCTCTAAACTTACCTGCATCTGTGTTAAAGGATAACAGAGAGTGGACGGGGTGATTGACTGAGACGGTGCTGTAACGAGGTATGATTTAATAGTAGGCTGATGATTTGACCATTTTTTCCGCTGTTCTGTCAGCATGCATCACTCGCTGGACATAACCTGTGTTCAACTCATATACAACCACAAAATGGTTAAAATGGCTCTGAGCACTGTGGGACTTAACATCTGAGGTCATCAGTCCCCTAGAACTTAGAACTACTTAAACCTAACTAACCTAAGGACATCACACACATCCATGCCCGAGGCAGGATTTGAACCTGCGACCATAGCAGTCGCGCTGTTCCAGACTGAGGCACCTAGAACCGCTCAGCCACCGCGGCCGGCTACAATCACATGTTCTGTATTTGACTTAGGGCACTGTCTACTTGTGATTGTTAACGCAAACCCCTCCATCATCAGAGGACTTCCATCTCATGAGTGCTGAAAAGTGACCATCCTGTTTCGACACATTCCTCTAAACGTACGAAGATTTATGTGATGTACTCCATTCCCCTTCCGTATCTTGGGGGTAAAATCGATAGCACTTCATTCAGAGGTAATGTCAATACATAGATTTATAAAGCCAATATAGCTTTTAACATGGATACTTGTATGTACCTGTAGATCCAAGACCGCTTGTGATGGTAATATGGTTGTGTGTTTTTTAATGTTTGAGGGTTTGTAAGACGATTACGCCTCTCTTTATAAAGTACGGTGGTACCATTTGCAAGAAAACTTATGAGACATGTTTGCGCTTGACCGTTATTCTCTCCCATGTAAATTGTTTGGTTGGTTGCTTCTGCACATTTCACGCCTTTATTTAGTTGAGGGAACATCGATTGTGGTATGTGCACCTAGCAGGTGAAATACAGGTGGAAGACACATTTGCTGATTCTCTAGACATGAGAAACACCTTAGTTGACTTTGTAAATTATAGGGATGATTTGGAATCTGTTATATCACCGACATCGGTATTCGTGAGTGGAAATGTCAGTTTCCTCTATTTTTTTCGAGTTTCATGTAAAGGACTTCGCAGACAGGATAAGTTTCTAGTTACTCAATGGTTTACAGGATGCTCCACCTTGCTAAAGTTTTGGGTTTCTAGATAAATAATTTCCAGAATATATCTTTGGAACTATGTTGCATGAGAGATCAGTAGAAAACTGTTATGTGCTCGATACCAAGAAGTATCACGAAAATGGCATGATATTCAGACAAACCATGCGAAATTACATATGTTCTTGTATCACAGAGTCTGGAGATGGATGTAGAAAAGCAAGCAAGGAAGCAAGTCGGGACCAGAAACAGTAACGTTTTTGTGTTGAGGGGAACCGACCCAGCCTTTGTACAACAGTTCTGAGAGTGACTCTGGTCCACTCAGGGCACTCTAGTCATGCGTTGGGAGTGGATAACTGCCCGACCTCGCGGGAAATGTCTAGTGCAGCGAGGAGTATACCTACGATGCATTTGCTTATGCTGTCTGTCTTCGCAGTATATGTACGAGTGTCTGGCAGTCGATAGCTATACAAATGATGTAAAAGGGGGGACTTTGTATGGCACAGGATACGAATTGTATGTTTACTACATCGACACACAGATATATTGCACAGTTGGAGATTGTTTTCACACTCTAATATTCAAGCTCCATACCTCAGTGGCAGAGCGGTGTAATTGAGTACGAGTCCTTCTGTTTTTGTCGATCTGTAGGCCACTTTACAGGGTTTAATTGTCAGTGCAATATGGTGATCTGTACAAAATAGTTCTTTTTGCCGCTGAAAGTCTCGTCTGCAGAAAAAAAAAAGGCGGACAGTGGTTCCAGACCGGCAGTATCAGTAATTCGGCAGATAAATTCAATAAGAGCCAATCATAATGCTCCATTCATTCACAAGGCATCCTTTGTGATGGGGCATGGGAGTCTCTACAAACCAATTCGAACGAGATGGAGGCAAGGTATCTACAGAGCAAGTGTTCAAAGACAAATTGAAGCAGACCATCCATCTCTGGTGGGGCTGCTGTCACTCATAGCATTAGGACATCTCCAGATCAGTAGCTGTAGTACACCGAAAATTTTCTCTTCAGCCGGCCTGAGTGGCCAAGCGGTTCTAGGTGCTTCAGTCTGGAACTGCGCGACCGCTACGGTCGCAGATTCGAATCCTGCCTGGGGCATGGATGTGTGTGTTGTCTTTAGGTTTGTTAGGTTTAAGTAGTTCTAAGTTCTAGGGGACTGATGACCTCAGATGTTGAGTCCCATAGTGCTCAGAGCCATTTGAACCATTTTTCTTCAGTAGGACAGCGCTTCGAATTCTATTTGTGTAATTGTTCTGATTTCCCTCTGTTTGTGCTTAGACAATGCTCTATTTCCGAACAACAAGAATTATTTTATTATTAACAGTGTTTTCATGAGTGCACACAACCATGATGAAGGCTTTTAGCAGTGAGAATGAGGGAACACGTGATGTCTCGTTAGGACCATTGGGAAGAATGCACTCAGTGTTAGTCTGGGCTACTTTCGTAAACAGGTCCTGGTCACTGCATGAACATTTCGCGGCGATGCGTCAGCCATGCTGGGCATGTAAGCATGCTTGCACAGCTAGATGCAGCTTGCATGTCCCATTAGGATCGCTAGGAACAATGCAGCCTGTGCTATTCTGGAAGGATATTTGCAGCGTCTGCGAGGGTGGATCTCTCTACAATTAGCTCTTCAGTGTACCGCAGATAGAGAGAGGGATTGCGCCAGCGATGGTGACTACGTGCACACAATCTAGAGGATGACTTGGCGCTTATTTAAACAGACATGTGACATCAGTATAACACTCGAACTGCAGACGCAACTTTCACCTGCCATCAACAGTGGCGTGATGGCGCTCACTTGTGTCCGTCTGGCCCAGCAAAGCATGTGCCCGCATTGTAACAGTTCACTGTATGTCGCAGTTGATGGTAGTTCGAAAGCATTTTTCTATGTTCAATGAGCGTTTGTGCACTGCATTATTTTGCGAGTGGGTATGTAGGCTGAACAATGCATGATTTTGACTGTTGACGATTAGCAAGTGTGTCTGCAGGGCGTTTCACATGCATTATTTTGACAATTTATTAGCTGTTTGTGTCTCTGCACATCAATGTACTGCATTATTTCGGTATTTACATGTCCGTATGCTGTGTATTGTGATCCCAAACATGTCAGGGTGTGTGTTTTGTCTCAGTGTAATAAATATACTATGTCAAATCCGTCCCTAAATAAAGTGCTCGAAAATAAATAAAGTTCACTTTTCCCTCTCTCCAGCAGCCCTGCACAGGCTGAGCCATTTTCCCGCCATTTTTCCCCCTCCAAACCGCTATGGGATGATAGCACACTCTGGTGGCAGTACTGTGTACTAGGTCAGTTTGAGTCCACACCTCAGGATGGACACAGTGGATGGAGCTACTGCTTCAAATTGTTTAAGTAAAGAATGCCTGCAAAACAGAGATTTACGTCCATTCTATCTAGCAGCCCAGCACAGGATAAGTCCTTTTGCCACCAATTCCTAGGAAGAGGTGGCGGACGGAATACTTAAGTTAATGGTGGTATCCCAATTGACCTATATTCCTGCCAAAATTTTAAGTTTCCGCCATGATGTCATTACGATGTTGACATATCTGTCGCCGTCATCTTGGATCCGCCATCCAAGCATATATTTATTCAGAAAATACAACATTATGTGTGTAGAATCTGAGTGAACATATTGATAAAAATGGGCTTCATCGTTCCTAAAATAAGGAATAATTATTGTGAGTGACATAATTTAATAGTCTGTGAAAACCTGTATCTTAGACAATACCTATGGAAAAAGATAATGAAAACTCCATCTTTTGTTATCTATGATTCTTCTAGAATAATCTTCCTTCTTGTTCGAACTGTTGTAATGATCGGACTTGATTGATGTCTTGTAGCAATGAGGTCAATAAAAGACTGTATTTTGTTGTTAATTTACTATTTGAAAAATAGAGTTTATGTGTCTTTGAAAAGAATCTATATAAATGTTCTTATCAACTATAAAGGAGTGCAGCCATTAGCACTAGTAATAGTAGTTTTATTCATCCGTAGATGTAGATCTCCTTGTACATGCATATAGGACATGTTAAAGTATTTACAAGTTTAGTCCAATTTAAAATAAGCTAATTCCTAAACATAAATATTAACAGTCTTCTAGTTAGAGACAATCATTAGATTTACTCCTGGTACACTTTTTTTTACAAATAACTTATTAAATAATATACTGCCACACTATTCAGTCATATCTCACTATCAGTCACTGGACACACTATACACACATTGTTTCATAACACTTCACTCACTAAACACACACACACACACACACACACACACACACACACACACACAAACACACCCACACACACTGCTGGTGATCTCTGGGCCATTTTCTGTACCACAACTTCCCATTTGCTATCTTGAAAAACTGAGTCAGCATCCCTCTATAATGAGTGCGATGTTGAGCTCAGAAAGAGGAAGAGGTGTTAGTATTGTGCTATACATAGCTTGGGGGTAGTATTTCTAGAAAAGGAAAAAAAAGAAGGAAAAAAATGTAGTGTGAAGATGTTATGTGGAATGTTGGATATTTTAAAATCATTATTATTATTTATTTGTATAACTTTTTTTTACCAATCTCCTACTCTGTTTTATCTAAGTAATCCTTCAACATGCAAAATGTATTACATAACAGGTACTTTTTAGCTGTCGTTTTAAATAAGTGTATTTTTGCAGTTCCTTTAATCTCTTTTGGTAATTTATTGTACAGTTTTATTCCTTGGTAGAAAATGCTGTTTAGAGTTTTGTGTTTAGTTTTTCTTGGTAAATGTAAGTTGACTCTAGCTCTTGTTCGATGGTCATGGACAGAGCTGTTTGTGCAGTAATTACCAATGTTATATTTCATGTGTACAACTGACTAATAAATGTATTCACATGGAACAGTTGAAATCCCCAGTGTTTTGAACAGATCTTTACAATGAACTCAACTACTATTGTTGGTTATTATTCTTATGACTCTTTTCTGGAGTTGTGTTCATATTTCGTGCATTTGTTCCCCATAACAGAATGCCATAGCTAAGAACTGAGTGTACATATGAATAGTATGTAACTAAAAGACACTGCATGTTACACACTGATGATCGGATTCTAAGGGCATAACATGCTGATGACATTTTGTTTGCAAGTATGTGTGTATGTTCACACCACTTCAAATGAGAATCAATATTCATCCCTAGAAATTTGGCATTTGTTACACAGTCTAGAGGTGCCATCTACATTTAATTTAACATTGTCGTTTTCCTTCTTCAAACTGAAATTCGTGTCATTGGTTTCCTTTATGTTCAATGTCACTTTATTGCTTATTGAGCAATTGTAAACTATTTTGAGAGTTTCATTTGCTTTCTCTGCAAGGATTTCTCTTGCTTTCTCAGTGACTATAATATTACTGTTGTGTGTTAACGAGCATTGGGCTCTCATTTAAATATATGGCTGAAAGAGTCAGCCTACAGGAATCGCAGAACAAACCCTGTCATCCAGGACCACGTGCCACGAAGGGCATAGATTCACCAGGAGATGGAGAAACTCACAGGCATCTATTGTCTATTGAGGCCTCAGTGCTGCAGTGTGTGAGTGAGACAGATGAGAACCTACACCGTAGGGAAACCCAATAGAAGCCTTTGTGGCCAAGGAGATGTAGCAGTGTTAAATATGGTGGACTTAAGATAGGCTATAAAGGGAAACATCTATGGAAACTATTTAATTCTGTAGTAATGCAGGGAATAAAGCCATATTAATGTTAATCTGCCATCCTTCATACATTTTCATGGGGATCCCAATAAAACTTGAATATTGATCATATCTATAATAGCTTAGGAATTACTGTTAAAGTGACATTAACATGTTTTGTAACAAAGACCTGAATGCTAAAGTCTGAATGCTTTGGTCGATCTTAACAATTGAAATTTCGTATAGAAGGGCATCATTAAAAATGACACACATTGTAAGTATCAACTTTGTAACTACATTTCTTTAAAAGATATAGTAAATTTAAATTATCATCATTTTCAGTTAAGCATTGAACGATGACAGCATGACACCTTATTGAATCATTAGGTAATAGAATATTTGTTGATTTGTTGTAAAGTTTAGTGCATAATAGTTAGTTTTGTTCTTTATTTATTTATCAGAAAGCACATTGGTGCAAGGCTACTGGCCATGATATTCAAAGTTAAGAAAGAAATTGTATTGGTTTTATGTAAAAGAATTTAACATTTATTATGTACTGTATATTATTGTTACTTCATTTAGAAGATGAAAGTGGTCAAGCTTTGATTATTTAAATGTGTTAAAATGTAAAGTAATGTAGAACAAGCTGTAGCTAATCTGATGGATGGCTTTAGGAAAGGGAACTGCACTAGTCAGTAGAGCGACGATGTTCAGCATGCGGGAAATGCGATTGGAGATGGGCAGAGGGCAGTTCTGGTCTAGACACCAAAGAGTTCAGCTGGAGACACCAAACGGGACAGTTTGGATGCAGACACAAAAGTGGACAGACGGTCTTTAGCCAGCTAGGAAGTGAAACGACTTAGAAAATGTCGTGTTGTGTGGTATCGCGGGACTTCGTCTCTGAGCGGTGAGCAGCTGCGCGCCTGGTGTGAACACTAACTTTTCATGTAGTTAACGAGGTATTTCATGATGAGATTGAATGATCAGTCTGTGCCATATGGATATGCGCTGGAGTGTAATAGTAATTCTAAATAAGACCACTTTTGCTATTAGTTTGCTTTCTGAATAAACATTATTCTAACCAAATTGCAACTGTATTGCCTACATCATTTATAGGTCATTAATTTAGTTCCCAATATTATTATTACTGTTATTATATGTTATATTAACTTCGTATTTTGCAAACTTGCCATCAACCAGACAATTTAACCAAAGGGTCACAATTGTCTAATTTAGGGCGTGTAATGCAACACGTGAGGTTCAGGTCGTAGACGAGTTTGAGCCAAGACATTTTGATGAAAAGGAACCACATGTGAGCCTGAACATCTTTGGGATGTTAGCTCACACTGTCATCACCGAAGAGAATTTCTTCACCATGAGTAACACTACTGGGAAAGTCATTGATGTATATCAGGAATATTATTGGTCCTAATATGCTACCTTGTGGAACCCCTGTATAACTGTATTTTGGTTCGGATAAGTGTTTTACTAATTGTTTAGATCTATTTGAAGTGTGTGTTTCTCTGCTCTTTGTACCCTGCCTGCTAGGTATGATCGAAACCAGTCGTTAGCTACCCCTCTTTATTTGTAATGCTTCTAATTTATTTAATAGAATCTTGTGGTCAACTGTATCAACTGTATTTTGGTTCGGATAAGTGTTTTACTAATTGTTTAGATCTATTTGAAGTGTGTGTTTCTCTGCTCTTTGTACCCTACCTGCTAGGTATGATCGAAACCAGTCGTTAGCTACCCCTCTTTATTTGTAATGCTTCTAATTTATTTAATAGAATCTTGTGGTCAACTGTATCAAAGGCCTTAGAAAGCTCCAAAAAGATTCCTGTGACACACTCATCTTCATCAAGAGCATCAAGTACAACTTTTGTGAATTCTACTATGGCTGACTCCGTATTTTTGCCATTTCGGAAACCAAACAGTGATTTGCTTAAAAGATTGTATTTATTCAGGTAAGTCATTAGTCTGTCTTTCATAATTGCTTCTATTATTTTTGAGAATGGCGGCAGCAGGGAAACGGGCCGTAATTTTCTACGTCTTCTGCATTACCTTTCTTAAGCAAAGGTACAACTCTTAACTGCTCTGGAAATGTCCCTGATGTGAAAGATTCATTTATTATATTTGTCAAGGAGCCTTGTATAATCCCTATGCATTGTTTCAGTACACACACTGGTACTTCATCTAAGCCTACTGACATTTTATTTTTTAGTTTTTGAACAGTTTTATTTACTTCATTCTCTGTGGTTGGAAGTAACATCATTGTATTTAGTGCAACATTATTTACAGGTGTTATATATGTTTGGCGGAATTTTTGCTGTAACTTCTCTGCAATACTTGAAAAATGCTCATTTACATAGTTTGCTAAGTGTTGTGGATCATTTATTACCTTATCCCCCTCTCTTAACAGTATGTTATTCTGCATTTCTTTGCCTCTCCCCTTTTCCTTTTTTATAACATTCCAGACTGCTTTGCTTTTATTATCTGCATTACATATTTTGTCATTAAATGACTTTTTTGCAGCAATTAGCACCTTCCTATATATCTTTTTGTATCTATGATAGAAATTTAAGAATTCTGGATCATTGCGACTCTTTTTCATGGAACTGAGGTATTTAAGTGTTTGGGAGGACTTCTTAATACCTGCTGTTATCCATCTGTTTTTGTGAGATGTTCATACAGACATGTGTACTTTTGGAAATGCCTTTTCAACGTTCAATTTAAATAATGTGGAGAATTTAGAGAATTTCATATTCACATTAGTTTCTTTATACACTTCATCCCAGCTTTGTTTTGCTAGTTCTTTTGAAAAATCTTTTATTTTGATTTTTGATGGATGTTGTTTGTAGGCTTGTAGTTTTGGGGAATGATTTGATGCCTGATTTTACTGTTGTTATTTGACAGAGATGATCTGATAGCCTGAGATCTTTTACAGATACATCACATTTTTCCCTGTCCATATTTGTGGCCACATGGTCAATTACTGTTGCAGTCATTTTAGTAACCCTTGTTGCACTATTGACCAATAGGGACATGCCAAAACTCTGAAGCATATTTATAAGGGTGCTGCTGGATTCATTTATGATATTACTGTTAATGTTGGTGTCCCAACACAGAGTTATGTTGACCTTTGTACTTGAGACTTTATCTAGAACTTCTGTTAATTTAATGAAAAAAGTGTCCGTACTACCACTGGGAGATCTATACACACAAAACAATTAATTTCTTGGTGATATCAAGCACTGTTAATCCAATAGCCGATATTTCAAAGTGTTTGTCTTCCCTTGCTGTACTGAGGTCATGTCTTGATTTGAAGTGTGTTCCTTTTGTGATTTAAATGCGTGATCCTCCACCCCTTGAAGCAGTTCTGCAGTAAGAGTTGGCCCTTTCATACAGTGATAATACTACATGTTGGATTTCCGTGTCTCTACACCAGTGCTCAGTAACACAAACTACTGTGCAGTTCAAAGGTTGGAGCTCAACTTCTAATAGTTGTATTTTATTTCTTATTGACTGCATGTTTTGATGGAGGATTGTAAAGTCTGTGAAATGCCCCATGTTACTCCTTCCAATGATTTGTTTTTCTTTGAGACATCTGGTATGTGTGATATTTGAAGTGTTAAAATCTGTCTTGTGAGTGATTGTTTCAGTATTTTTTAAACTGCTGGAGATACTCTTTAGGCAGGGGAACCTGTTGTCAGGATTTATCCTAAAAAAGACCTACTTTTCCTACCCATGACAGCAGGTATTTGACCATGTGTGGCCCAAGATCCACCCCCTACACTTTCATGAATCAGCTGTACCAATCTTCCCTTCCCTGTCCTGTTTAGGTATAGGCCATGCCTAGTGAAAACCCATTGATCTACAGCCCATATTATTGGTAAATGCTGAATAATAAATGATAAACATTGAGAAATACTTTGAAATGTTAATGCATATAGTAAAGGGGGAGAAAAGATTTAATATATATTATTTGTTGATAGTAAACCAATGCCTGAACCAGATTCGATAAGTGATTGTCTTATGTTAGCCACCATCTTAGTTATACACTGCAGCAGCAGTTTTAAATCAAACTTTTACACAGACATAAATATTGATCCAGAATGAGATTTTCACTCTGCAGCGTAGTGTGCGCTGATATGAAACTTCCGATCCGGCACACAGTTTTAATCTGCCAGGAAGTTTCATATCAGCTCACACTCCACTGCAGAGTGGAAACCTCATTCTGGAAACATCCCCCAGGCTGTGGCTAAGCCATGTCTCCGCAATATCCTTTCTTTCAGGAGTGCTGGTTCTGCAAGGTTCGCAGGAGAGCTTCTGTAAAGTTTGGAAGGTAGGAACGAGGTACTGGCAGAAGTAAAGCTGTGAGGACGGGGTGTGAGTCGTGCTTGGGTAGCTCAGTTGGTAGAGCACTTGCCCACGAAAGGCAAAGGTCCCAAGTTCGAGTCTCAGTCCAACACACAGTTTTATTCTGCCAGGAAGTTTCATAAATATTGATGGTCAATTTTTATGATAATACTTGTGTATTGGTGGCCCAGAATGCACTCAGAAATAATAAATTTGACTTAGGTTGTGAATGATCTTTAAATATAGTGTAAACAGCACCTCACATGATAAAATTGTTCTCTGCTAATGTATGGACGCTGATTATTTCATAAGAGCTTTTATGAAATATTATTGACAGGAAAGAACACACTAGTAGTGTGTGCGTGTGGTATTGTGTGTAAAAACTGTTCATTCTGCTTAAGGAAAAGTGGTGTCAAGCAAGAGCTCATTGGAGGGCCAGGTGGAGGTCTGTAAGGTTTCTGATGATAGCTGATTCTGTGTCAGTGCCAGTGATGGTTGTGTACTGGTTACAAGGATGGCAGCTGAAGGCCTGCAACCAACGTGTCTGTGCTAGACACACTAGACATACATCTGGAGTTATGGTCTGGGATGTAGTTTCTTATGATAGCAGGACCACTCTCACGGTTATCCCACACACGCACACCCTGATTGCAAATTTGTGTGTCAATGTGACGATTGACCTGTTATGCTGCCATTCATGAACAGCAATCCAGGGGTTGTTATTCAACTGGATAATGCTCACCCATGTACTGCTGTTGTAACCCAACATGCTTTACATGTCAATATGTTGCCTTGGACTGCTCAATCACCAAATCTGTCTCCAGTAGAACACATATAGGACATGATCGGATGACAACTCCAGTGTCATCCACCAACAGCAGTAACCCTGTACTGACTAACCAAGTGCAGCAGACATGGAATTCCATAGCAGGAACTGACATCCGGCACCTGTACATCACGATGCATGCACATCTGCAGGCTTGCATTCAACATCCTGGTGATTACACTGGTTAATATCTTTCTATGTGTTTTAGTTGTTCTTTGTACTTTGGTAATCATTGTTTTGATATGGATATGGATATGGATATGGATATGGATACCCTCCAAGAGGTGTCTATTTGTTGACTCCACTGATGATTACAATATGACTGGCAAACTTATTTACAGGTGAACTGAGGTTTTCTCTAAAGTTTTCAGTTACATCAGGAGATGAGTTTAGTGGCAGTAGAAGGAACCAGTTACCATTTTCTGCAGATCCCTGATACTGAGACCTGCCCAAAAATTGTCACATACAGCTTCAACTTCCATTTTGGTGTACTTTAGTTTCTGGTTTACTGTGACAAATAAACTGCCTCCATTTCCCATTAGACTATCCTTTCATCCATTTCCCATTAGACTATCCTTTCTATATACACTGAAATTTTCCCCAAGAATCTCACAGCTGACAATTTCAGTTTTCAAGCAGCTTTCTGTACCTAGTTTTATTTGAGCTTCACTGCTTTTCAGGAGTGCTTCAGACACTGACAGTTTGTTGTGAATGGTTCAGGAGTTAACTACTAGGATTTTAATACTCTCACCTGTGAGGGGCATTCTATTTTGGGGCATTTTATTTTTTTTGATCTTACATTTATACTTCTGGATCTCCTACAGCTGTCATTATATGGACTGGGTGGAGAGTTCTGTACACCCAACAAACCTGGGTAGCAGTGTGTAGTTCACACCAGACTCATTTGGGGGATATAACCATAGGGATGGAAAATTTTAATACAAGTGGTTTGAATTAGCTGGATATTCATGTAGACCCAACACAGATAAAGGAATTGTCACATTCAGAAAAAAGAAGTATAAATACAAAATTAGTGAAAATCAGGATTTAGAAGCATGTGCTTGTGAGTTATTACTGGGAAATGTAATACTAGTGATTGTTACAGTAGAAAGGTCTCTATGAGATGATTGCGAAAACATATGAAAAAGTTTGGTGGATTATAGTGCTGCATGCCAGGCAGAATGAATGGATTAAAAATTATTAGTAATTTTAATGTAAATTACTTGAAGAAATTTGACAGAAAAAGCAGTCTAAAGGGGCTTGTAGCAACTTATAATTTAATATCAGTCATGAATTTCCCTATTTAAGTTACTCAAAATGGTAGTGCCCTTGTATTCCAGACAAGAAGCAGAAGTTAAAGAGAAGCATACCTGCCCTGCAGTAAACAGATTGTCACATTCACAACTTAGCTTCCTCTACAGTTTATGAACACTCCTTAAACAGTGAGGCTGATTAATAACAAAACTACTTAATATTTTAATTAAGCTTAAAAATGTTGACTGTGATGAAGTTTACAATGAGCCTATGCAAGCTCTAAATTCAACATATTTCTTAATGAGTTTGTATCCATTTGACAAAACAAATGTAATAATGGTATTTAATTGGATAGATAAAAAAATTTATACTCACCAAGCGGTGGCAGAACACACACATAAAAGACTGTTATGATTGGCAAGCTTTCAGAGCCAGTGGCTCCTTCTGGCAGAAGGGTTGAAGGGGAAGGAAGAAGGGTGAAGAGAAAGGACTGGAGCCACTGGTTCCGAAAGCTTGCCAATCACAACAATCTTTTATGTGTGTGTTCTGCTGCCACTTGGTTACTAGATTTTTCATCTATCCAATGAAATAATTTTATCAGTAATTGATTGCTTTCATTCTTATAAATGGTTATGAACTGTAGATTAAAACTGAAGAAACTGCAAAAAGGTGGGAATTTAAGGAGATGGGACCTGGATAAACTGACTAAACCAGAGGTTGTACAGAGTTTCATGGAGAGCGTAAGGGAACAGATGGCAGGAATGGAGGAAAGAAATACAGTAGAAGAAGAATAGGTAGCTTTGAGGGATGAAGTAGTGAAGGCAGCAGAGGATCAAGTAGGTAAAAAGATGAGGGCTAGTAGAAATCCTTGGGTAACAGAAGAAATATTGAATTTAATTGATGAAAGGAGAAAATATAAAAATGCAGTAAATGAAGCAGGCAAAAAGGAATACAAACGTCTCAAAAATGAGATCAACAGGAAGAGCAAAATGGCTAAGCAGGGATGGCTAGAGGATAAATGTAAGGATGTAGAGGCTTATCTCACTAGGGGTAAGATAGATACTGCCTACAGGAAAATTAAAGAGACCTTTCGAGAAAAAAGAACCACTTGCATGAATATCAAGAGCTCAGATGGAAACCCAGTTCTAAGCAAAGAAGGGAAAGCAGAAAGGTGGAAGGAGTATATAGAGGGTCTATACAAGGGCGATGTACTTGAGGACAATATTATGGAAATGGAAGAGGATGTAGATGAAGATGAAATGGGAGATATGATACTGCGTGAAGAGTTTGACAGAGCACTGAAAGACCTGAGTTGAAACAAGGCCCCGGGAGTAGACAACATTCCATTAGAACTACTGACGGCCTTGGGAGAGCCAGTCTTGACAAAATTCTACCATCTGGTGAGCAAGATGTATGAGACAGGCGAAATACCCTCAGACTTCAAGAAGAATATAATAATCCCAATCCCAAAGAAAGCAGGTGTTGACAGATGTGAAAATTACTGAACTATCAGTTTAATAAGTAACGGCTACAAAAGACTAACGCGAATTCTTTACAGACAAATGGAAAAACTAGTAGAAGCCGACCCTGGGGAAGATCAGTTTGGATTCCGTAGAAATATTGGAACACGTGAGGCAATACTGACCCTACGGCTTATCTTAGAAGCTAGATTAAGGAAAGGCAAACCTACGTTTCTAGCATTTGTAGACTTAGAGAAAGCTTTTGACAATGTTGACTGGAATACTCTCTGTCAAATTCTGAAGGTGGCAGGGGTAAAATATAGGGAGCGAAAGGCTATTTACAATTTGTATAGAAACCAAATGGCAATTATAAGAGTCGAGGGACATGAAAGGGGAGTAGTGGTTGGGAAGGGAGTGAGACAGGGTTGTAGCCTATCCCCGATGTTATTCAATCTGTATATTGAGCAGGCAGTGAAGGAAACAAAAGAAAAATTCGGAGTAGGTATTAAAATCCATGGAGAAGAAATAAAAACCTTGAGGTTCGCCGATGACATTGTAATTCTGAGACAGCAAAGCACTTGGAAGAGCAGTTGAACAGAATGGATGGTGTCTTGAAGGGAGGATATAAGATGAACATCAACAAAAGCAAAACGAGGAAAATGGAATGTAGTCGAATTAAGTCAGGTGATGTTGAGGGTATTAGATTAGGAAATGAGACACTTAAAGTAGTAAAGGAGTTTTGCTATTTGGGGAGCAAAATAACTGATGATGGTTGAAGTAGAGAAGATATAAAATGTAGACTGGCAATGGGAAGGAAAGCGTTCCTGAAGAAGAGAAATTTGTTAACTTCGAGTATTGAATTAAGTGTCAGGAAGTCTTTTCTGAAAGTATTTGTATGGAGTGTAGCCATGTATGGAAGTGAAACATGGACGATAAATAGTTTAGACAAGAATGCTGAAGATTAGAGCGGTAGATCACATAACTAATGAGGAGGTGTTGAATAGGATTGGGGAGAAGAGAAGTTTGTGGCACAACTTAACTAGAAGAAGGGATCGGTTGGTAGGACATGTTCTGAGGCATCAAGGGATCACCAATTTAGTATTGGAGGGCAGCGTGGAGGGTAAAAATCGTAGAGGGAGACCAAGAGATGAATACACCAAACAGATTCAGAAGGATGTAGGTTGCAGTAGGTACTGGGAGATGATGAAGCTTGCACAGGATAGAGTAGCATGGAGAGCTGCATAAAACCAGTCTCGCGACTGAAGACCACAACAACAACAACAACAACAAATGCAATAATTGGATATTAAAGTAATCCTGGGTCACTACAGATATCAGAGTCCCTTCACAATGAAAAAAGAGCTTGTACAAAATAGCCAAACAAGTAACAATCCAAAAATACTTTTGTATTATAAACAGCTTTGCAACATATTAAGAAAAGTTATAAAAAATCCAGTAATATGCACATCTTGTGTGGAACTGATGGATCAGACGTAACTTCAAATCAATATGGAATACTGTTAAAAAGAGAGACAGGAAAAGAAGCTGTAAAAATGACATTATTTCTGTTGAAAGGAAAGCCAGTTCATGTGTAGCAGATATTTTTAATATATTTCTTTTTAAATAAGTCAGAAAATTGCCAGAAATAGTATTGAAGAGAAAAAAAAGAAATCAGTGTAATATGTAATGTTTTTAGTCACTTATACAATGCATCATTAATTTAGGGTGCTTTCCCAGACAGAATGAAATATGTAATTATTATGTCTCTCTATAAGAAGGGTAATCACACAAAAACCAATAACTACCACCCAGTGTCACTCCTTATATCATTTCTAAAAAATTTTAGAAGGTAATGTAATCCAGGGTTGTCATCCAACTGTGGGATATTTAGCCAATCACAGTTCCGATGGTAAAATAGTCACTTTGCTGACCAGCCATTTATATATTAACTGAAAACACAATAAAGCCTTTCAATGATAAAATATCACCAACTGAGATCTTCTGTGACTTACTGAAAGCAATTTATTGTGTCAGTCATAATGTTCTATTAGAGAACTTAAGTTTTTATGAAATATGTAGTTCAGCATATGCCTGGTTAAGTTCTTGTTTACAAAACAGGATGTAGAAAGTTACCAAAGGCTGTTTGAGTAATATAAAGAGGGATGTCAGAGCATCTACATGGGAAAAAATTACAATGGGAGTTTCACAGCATTCGATCAATGGCCCATTGCTGTTCTTACTTTATGTTAATGGTCTAACACTTTATTTGAATTAAGAGGCACAATTAGTTCTGTTTGCAGATAATGCAAACATTATTGTGAAACTGAGCAAAGGAGCATTAATGCAGGATATAATAAATGATGTTTATGTGAAAGCTATAGATTGGTTATGCACAAGTGGGTTAGGTTTAAACTTTAAAAAAACACATCTCATCAAATTTTGCTATGTCAAAAATATTCCACCTCATATCAACATAGTATTTCCATAAGATATAATAAACAGGGCAGAAAATTCTGTGTTCTCTTGTGCACATATTGACCCAAACAAATTGTAAACCTCCAAACTTTTGTGGATATAGAGTAAGAAAATTAATACATTTTCTCATATTTTCAGTCATTGACAACTTATAAGATAATATTCTGCATTATGTCCTCACTTAGGCAAGAAGTGTTCATTGTACAAAAGAAAGTAATTAGAAGTATGGGTGTGGTTCATACATTTACACCTTGCAAGCAGCAGGAACTATTAATCACAGCCTCAAAGTAAATTTATTCCTTTACTAAATTTTCTCTCAACAATCCACTTGGATTTGAGAGTAACAGAGTTACTCATACATACAACATTAGAAGGAAAAAGATCTGTATTCCCCTTCAACAAATGTAATTTTGTCATAGAAAGGGGTGAAATATGGTTCAATAAGACTCTTTGACAATCAAACCATGGAGAAACAATATTTGGCACACAGAAGAAATCTTTTCAAATTTATGTTAAAGATATTTGTCCTTAACAACTTCTATTATGCCAAAGAGGAATTCTTGAATAGAAATAATTAGTGATTTGTACAAAAAGCATGTAAACGGCAACAGGTGTGTGTGTGTGTGTGTGTGTGTGTGTGTGTGTGTGTGAGAGAGAGAGAGAGAGAGAGAGAGAGAGAGAGAGAATATTCTGCATTATGTCCTCACCTAGCACGTGCCCCCCCCCCCCCCCCATCCCCCCACCCTGCCACACACACAAAAGAAGAGAGAGAGAGATTGTGCATGTGTCAACTCCACATGTTTGTTAATGTCATCTACTCACCGAACATTATGTTCTCATCTCTGTGTTTTCTCCTCCCTTAGATTACAGCACAAAAATTCCTTGGTTAGTAGACCAACTACTCACCTCGCTGCATGTCATTAGTCGTACTTAAATCTCCCAACATCAATCTTCTCCTTTCTCTCTGTGCAACCCTCAGTTCTGGAATGATGTCCGATTTGAAAGACCTGCTGCTTTCCATGAAGCTAACAGAACCTTTCAATCCTTGAATCTATTCATTCAGATAGCATGTAGAAACACTTGTTTATGGGGCTTTTTGTGACTTTATGAATGGTTGGTGATTCACAATTTCTTGCTTTATGTTAGATGGGAAATGGTTGAATACCTTTGCAATGATGTACATACATACAAAGAGGCAAAACCTGCATGAAAATTATTTTTGTGACTTGTATTGTGATTCTGTAGATTATTATTCAGGTGAAACTGACTTTTATTATCAGACACAAGAAACCATTAAGGAATAAATGCAGTGGGGAAGTTAGTGTAAGAATTCCGAGATCCTTAGAAAGGTTTCTGCAGGATCTCTGGTTATCTGCTTAACACAATATTCTTGCTGCTTGCTTGTGCTGAATTAACACTTTATTATCTCATAATATTATTACATTCCATCCTGGATTATCCATTTTTTGAATTAACACTTTATTTACTTTCACTGTATTACCACACAAGATAATTCTGTAAGACAACAAGGGGTGAAGATCAGAATAAACCAACACTCTCGTCCTTAGGTCAACACAATGATATGCTTATAATGGCAAAATATGCCCCTTAATTAGTGTGTCTGTGTGTCAACTTCATATCAGCCTTTTATCCAACTGGGAAAACAATCAATTATTTATACAATTATTTAATTGGATAGATAAGAAATCTACTCACCAAGTGGCGGCAGAACAGACACATAAAAGACAGTTGTGATTGGCAAGCTTCTGGAGCCAGTGGCTCCTTCTTCAGGCAGAAGGGTTGAAGGGGAAGGAAGAAGGGTAAAGGAAAAGGACTGGAGAGATCTAGGAAAAGGGTTAGATTTTGGGAAAGTCACCCAGAACTGTAGGTCCTTTACCCTTCTTCCATCCCCTTCAACCCTTCTGCCCAAGGAACAAGCCACTGGCTCTGAAAGCTTGCCAATCACAACAGTCTTTTATGTGTGTGTCTGCCATCACTTGGTGAGTAGGTTTTTTTGTCACTCCAGTTAAATAATTTTACCCAACTGGATACCACTGAATTTTTTATTTGGTCTCTACCATCAGTGTCAGCAGTTCAGGTTTGTTTGCTTGGAATTACATGATATGAACTTCAGTGAGATTAACTTACACTGTTAGCTGTGAACCATTTCTAGAGACCTGTTCCACTATCAGTTGAGCTTTGTGTGGTGTGAAGTAAGCAAGCATAATGTATATAATGAAATCTATGATACAGTGGGTATCAGTCTCTTTACATAAATTTAAATAGAAGCTTCTTTATAGCTTGTAAACTACCAATTCACTGAATACATACTTAACATTGCATACTTAAAATTAACTGAAACATAAATGTGCTGATTTTGTAAAACCATCTGCACATATAGTTACACAGATTTTATAATATTTCAGTGTCAGTTTATATAAAATAATTTTAAACATTTCCATTGAATACCTGTGATAATCACTAAATTCTTTGAGTAACATGTATAACAGAATTTCTGATTTTCAAATTCACTTTTGGTGGGAAGGGTTGTAAAACTGGAGTTGTAACATGGAGACTGGAATTGGTATGAATCTGTAGCATAATATTAATGTTATACTGATATAGAAGTCATGTTATCTCTATGAAATAACCATATGAGAAATTTATGAATACGTAAGATTCAATGAAGAAATTTTTTCTGGGAATTTTTCTGAAGGCAGCCACATTAGGGCGTTGAAATTAATCAGTTACACAAATTGAAAGTTTGCATCAGACCAGAACTTGAGCCCGGATGCTTCACTTCTGTAGAATTGTTGCCTTGACCATCTTGGCCATCCGGGCAGGCTCCTCAACAGATCCAAATTCCCAGCTCATCATCTGCCAATGCAGTGTCCCTGTCCATGTATCCCTTGCTCGCAGTGTGACCTGTTTTCTTGTGAGAGGAAGCAAAACCTGGTGTGCATCCTAATAAAGGAATCATGTTTGACTGTCAGGCCTACAGAAATATTTTATGTATATGTGTGTGTAGTGTCAGTTCCATCAGGCAGTTAAGGCAACCATTCTAGAGAAGCAGGGCATCTGCATTCGAGTCCTGGACTGTTTTATTTGGTAGTTAGTATATCATCAACTGGACAAAACTGGAAATAGTATGTTTCTTTGTAGAGCCAAATCTGGAAACCAAAGTGATGCTCTTGAAAAGGAGCCACTAAGGCCAGCAACAGAATCGGCTGAGTAACAAAATATAAATTTATAGCAGTTGGCATGCCTTTCATTTACACATGAAAATGACAAAAACCATGAAGTGGATACATCATGATACTCGTAGTTATGTATCTTTGTAAAGGTGTGTTACTGTGGTAAGGTTGCATCTGGCCCTTTTGTTGATATGCTTGTGTCACCAGCAAATACAAGAGTATACAAAACGCCCTTTGTATCAGTCCTTGTGGAACCCATATTGTGTTCCCTCTAACAGCCTGTTAATGAGAACATCTGCCTTCTGTTATTAAGATAAAAGGCTGCATTCATGTGAGATGGATCCCATTAATCCCAAACACACTAGTTTTCCATGAAAAATTTTCAATCCTCACAATCAAAGGCTTTGGTAAGGTCATAAAATATAGCAGCAGGATAATTTGTCTTGTGTAGCTCTGTCAGGAATTCTTAAGTGAAGTCTCTCATTATAAAGCCAAACTAAGTGGCAATTAACAAGTTCTGATCAATTAAATTAGTCTCTACATTATCATAGACCATTTGGTTAACACTTCTGAAATAACTGGAAGGATTGAAATAGTTCTGCTATTAGAGGTGTTTACTTATCTGCATTTTAGTAGTTGTGGGTGACCACAACATATTTAAGTATTTCAGAAAATATGCTAAGTCATTGATTGATTACAAAGACAGTTTAAGGGTAATCCTACCAAATCAACACAATATTTTAATATTCCGCTAGAAATGCTGTCATAGCTAGCAGAATTTCTACGTTTCAGTGATGTGATGTGATGAATTTTGTAGGCTCCCTAGATGATTCAACTAATGTCTGTTGGTACTGAGCAAACTTTCTGCACAGGTAAATATAATGCATATTTCTTCTTCTTTCGAATAACGCATTTGGAGGATACGATGAATCAACTTTGGCTACTCTTCATTGTATTATATTTCCTTAGTTTCCAAATCTCCTTCATCCTTTTAGAGTGTTGTTTCCTTCTTCTTGAGTGCACTTTCGTCTAGTTGTTTTCTTTCTCTCCTGAAACTCTGCCTTTTGAACTGCCTTTCTGCAATGATATGTGTTCTGTTTTCTATTGTGTTTATTGTAATACCAGCATTTTCCATGTCCTTTTCAGTCTCTATGATTATGCAGGTTTGGATTTGTAGCTATTGAGTAATGTGAATATCTGCTTGGTTAGTCAGCTGTTATCCATTCTGAATGTATGTCCAAAAAACTGTAGTCTTCTCTTTCTCATTACTTCAGTTAGTTTTTCAGTTTTCAAGTATAGCTCTCTGTTTGGTCTTAACCTGTATTCAGCATTATCATTTATTTTACCTCCCTGTATTTTCCTTAAAATTCCTTTTTTGACCTTCTCTAGTTTCTCCAGATCTCCATTTATTGTTAGCATACAGAGTTTCAGGTCTGGCCACTGTTTGGTAATGTCTTAATTTCGTGTTCCAGGACAAGGATTTTTTGTTATAAACGTTCTTGGTCATATGAAATACTCTTCCCATTTTGTGCTCTCTAATTTCTATAGCTGTCTTTTCTTTTGCATTGTATGCAATCCACTCTCCTAGGTGTTTAAAAGAATCTGTTTTGTGTATTGTATTGTTATCAACTGCAATACTTTGAGGAACATCGCAGATGTTTGTCATGAACTTTGTTTTTTCGAAGGATATTTTTAGTCCTACTTTGGCTGCTTGTTTTTGCAGTTCTCTTATTTGTTCTTGGGCATTGTCTAGCAAATCTGTAATCAATGCCTTGTCATCTGCAAAGGCTAAACAGTCGACAATGATCTTGTTTGGATTTCTTCATAGTTGAATCCCTTTAGTACTGATGACCTTCCTCCATTCTCAAACTACCTTCTCTAACACACAACTGAAAAGCAGAGGTGACAAACCATCTCCTCTCCCTGTTGGACACCTGACTATTTCAAATGATTTTGGGAGCTCTCCCATAAATTTTACCTTCGATTTTGTATTTGTCAAAGTTGCTTTAATTATTTCAGGTGTTTTAGTATCGAGTCCCAATTCTTTTAAGATATCAAGTGGTGTATTCCTGTCAATTGAATCATAGGCTTTTTTAAAATCCACAAAAATAATTACATATTTTAAGTTCATGATTTTCCTCATTTCTATTACGTTCTTTAAGTTTAATACTTGTTCTGTGCATGACCTTCCCTTCCTAAATCCAGCCTGATATTCTCCTAGTTGCTCGTCAAGTATTTCTTCTGCTCTTTTTAAAAAGTGCTTTAGACAAGATCTTATAAGCCACTGGTAAGAGGGGGATTCCCCTATAATTGCTGGGGTCTGTTTTCTTCCCTTTTTTATGTAGTGGAAGTATTAGTGCAGATGTCCATTCTGGTGGTAAGCTGTGGGTTGTCCAGATTTCTTTGAGTATTTCTGATAGACATTGTATCATGTTGTCACTAGAGTACTTCCATAGTTCAGCAACTATATTGTCCTATCCAGGTGCTTTATTATTTTTAAGGTTTTTTTTATAATTTCTTTTATTTCTTTTCTGGTTAGCAGCTTCGAGTCTGGTGGTGTTGGGTTTCCAATATTGAAATTAAATTTTTGTTTCGGTGGATCACAGTTATGTAGTTCTTCAAAGTATTCGGCAAGTATTCTGCAGTTCTCTGTGCTATTATATGCAGTTTTCTGCGTTTTTGGGTCCGTGAAAAATATACTAGGTGGATTGTATTTCTTTAAGCTACTTTTGAAAGTTTTGTAAAAGTTCCCGGCATTGTTCTGTTTGAAGTAGGAGTCTATTGATGCTAGTTGTCGTTCATGGATTGTACTTCGATCTTTTTAAGGCCTTTTAATGCTTGCTTCCAGGCTTCTTTTAGGGAGTTCCTATTTTTATCATTTTTATTTGCATTCCATATGTTCCAAGCTCGTTGTCTTGTTAGGATTACTTCGTCACACTTATTATTCCACCAGGCATCTTTCCATTTTTTGGTAAGGAGCAAGGTTTCTTCGGCTGTCTGTATTATGTCTTTTTGAAGTTGTTCCCATGTTTTAGGTGTTCTTTTCCAAAAGTGTCCTAAAATTATCTTCCTTAGTTAATTCCTGAGTGTCAAACTTTTTAGGTTGATATTGGCTCTTTCTTTTATATATTGCCCTAATTTTGAATTTAATGATTGATAGATAGTGATCTGAATCTAAACCTGCACTCTTAGCAACTTTTACATTCAGTATATCTTATGTAGTGTGTCTGCTTATAGCAACATGGTCCAGTTGTTTCTCCCCACAGACTGGATTCGGGGATACCCATGTAGTTTGTTTCCTACAGAGTTTTTTGAAAAAATGTAGATTTTAGAACTGTGCCATGGTCTCTGCATCAACTAATAAGTCTTTCTCTATTTGCATTGGTTCTTTTATGTGCAGGGAATTTGCCTACTATGAATCGATGATGAAGTACTTTGCTGATTTGAGCATTAAAGTCTCCCAGCAATATTATTGTGTTTTTGGATGAAATCTGGACTAAGGTGATTGACAGTTCCTGCCAAAAAAATTCTGTTTGTTCTTTTTGTGTTCTGTTTTTCTCATTTATTGGTGCATGTGTATTTACAATGGTAAAGTCTTTCATTGAGAGATTTTAATTCTACTATTGGGTTTAATATATTTTGGTTTACAATGAATCCTATTCCAAATTGGGGTACATTCTTCATAACTCTTTTTCCTGGCTTCCCTTTGAAGATTGTGAATTCCTCTGAATCAAATGAATGTTCATCAGTATACCTTGTTTCTTGGAGTGCTGTTATCAATACATTTTTCTGTTTTATAAAACTTATTAACTTTTAAAGTTTTCCTGTTTCTATTAGTGAGTTTACTTTGAAAGTTGCCAAATAGTTTATATGTTTGTGTGTAATTTAATTTGTTGCTTGCTTAAAGCGGGTTTCAGGATGCTCCGACTCATCCTTCGCACATTGCTGTAGGCCCCCAGAATTCGAATGGCTACTTTTAATTTCCTTAGAAATTGGAGACTGGTTACTCCCGAGGGTAAAATCTCTTACAAGGTGTTTATCCATTGTCGATTGTTTGTTGGGTTAGGGGAACAAGTCCACTAATGATTCTACTTGAGGTTGTTAGCTCCAAGGAACGGTTTCCAGCCGCGCCACTGGTGGACAGGTGCTGACCACTTTGCCACTTGTTTCGAGACAGACACCAAGTGGATTTTTTTTCTTTGGTTGCCTCTTCCACTAGTTCTGCCACACCAAGAACTATTCCCTCTGCTTTCACTACTGTTGAGGTCTTCACTGTAGTCCTAGAAAGGAGCCCTTACAAGGTACTATCACCCGGGCCAGGTGAACCTCGGCTTTTTAATGAGGTTGTTACTCCTCCCCCTCCTCCTTCCTCACCTCTTGTACAGTAAGTCCCTGGGCTTTGGACCGGTGCATCTTTATTTGGTTGTTTTTAGTGAGTTCAATATTTGCTACCACTGTGAGGAAATAATCAAATAATTTGGTGTCCAATGATTTGAAAATGTCATCGTGCCTGCCAAATGTATTTTTTGGATGCTCAATTTCATTTGGATCACCATTTTTGTTTGTTTTTATTTAATAATATTTGAAACTGGGTTTTTACTTTATTTTTAGAGTGTCTTAGTTTTGAGCATTATACATGTGTTTTGCTTGTTTAATAACAGACTGGAGGATTTTACAATACTGTTGGCACAGTTTTTCAGTTCTTGCATCTTGCTTGTTGTCTGAATTAGGTAGAGATCTCTCTCTTCCTACCTCAAGATACTTTAACACACTGGCTACCATGTGTATCAAATCAATACACAAGGTGACTTCCCTGGCAGGCCATGTGCATCAAATTAGTACATATATTCCAGGCTGTGTCTATAATCTGTATACATAGCTACACTGAATTCAAATGGATATATCAGGTATCCCTCATACGGGTCATCTGATGCATTTTCTCTGGTGCTTTGCCATATAATTGCAATTTTGTTTTTGTAAAATGCAGCTGGAGTCAACCCAAACAAATCCTGCTCACACCTGAAAAAGGTCTTGGCTTGATATGTAATCAGCGGTGATTCAGGCCCGGAAGCCAGGAATTATCCACCCATCTCTTACCTTTGTTTCTGTCGATTTCACCCTTCCTTGTTTTTAGGCAAAATCAAGACTCAAAACTGATGTAGAAACATGTTTAACAAACAGTTACATTTTCCATGTTCACTATCAGTTTTATATTTTTATTCCTAGGACCCTTTCCATAGTTTATTACATCATTGCTTATGATTGTGTGGCAAAATCCTTTTCTTCCATAAACTGTAACTTCTCAGTATAGTTTACTGTTATCATTTCACCTTCATGGTCAGACAAACTGTTGGCTATTGACTTTAAGCTACATCAGTACTAATTGTCGCAACTGAAGATAAACTACTGGCCATTAAAATTGCTACACACACTCGTTCAATGAACAAAGTAAGAGCATATGGACTATCAGACCAATTGTGTGATTGGATTGAAGAGTTCCTAGATAACAGAACACAGCATGTCATTCTTAATGAAGAGAAGTCTTCCAAAGTAAGAGTGATTTCAGGTGTGCCGCAGGGGAGTGTCGTAGGACCGTTGCTATTCACAATATACATAAATGACCTTGTGGATGACATCAGAAGTTCACTGAGGCTTTTTGCGGATGATGCTGTGGTACATCGAGAGGTTGTAACAATGGAAAATTGTACTGAAATGCAGGAGGATCTGCAGCGAATTGATGCATGGTGCAAGGAATGGCAATTGAATCTCAATGTAGACAAGTGTAATGTGCTGCGAATACATAGAAAGAAAGATCCTTTATCATTTAGTTACAATATAGCAGGTCAGCAACTGGAAGCAGTTAATTCCATAAATTATCTGAGAGCATGCATTAGGAGTGATTTAAAATGGAATGATCATATAAAGTTGATCATTGGTAAAGCAGATGCCAGACTGAGATTCATTGGAAGAATCCTAAGGAAATGCAATCCGAAAACAAAGGAAGTAGGTTACAGTAGGCTTGTTCGCCCACTGCTTGAATACTGCTCAGCAGTGTGGGATCCGTACCAGATAGGGTTGATAGATGAGATAGAGAAGATCCAATGGAGAGCAGCGCACTTCGTTACAGGATCATTTAGTAATCGCGAAAGTGTTACGGAGACGATAGATAAACTCCAGTGGAAGACTCTGCAGGAGAGACGCTCAGTAGCTCGGTAGGGGCTTTTGTTGAAGTTTCGAGAACATACCTTCACCGAAGAGTCAAGTAGTATATTGCTCCCTCCTACGTATATCTTGCAAAGAGATCATGAGGATAAAATCAGAGAAATTAGAGCTCACACAGAAGCATACCGACAATCCTTCTTTCCATGAACAATAAGAGACTGGAATAGAAGGGAGAACCGATAGAGGTACTCAAGGTAGCCTCCGCCACACACCGTCAGGTGGCTTGCGGAGTATGGATGTAGATATACAAAGGAGAAATGCAAATGATAAACAGGTATTCATTCGACAAATATATTATACTAGAACTGACAAGTATTACATTTTCACGCAGTTTGGGTGCATAGATCCTGAGAAATCAGTACCCAGAACAACCACCTATGGCAGTTAATAACGGCCTTGATACACCTGGGAATTGAGTCAAACAGAGCTTGGATGGTTTGTACAGGTACAGCTGCCCATGGAGCTTCAACACGATACCACAGTTCATCAATAGTAGTGACTGGCGTATTGTGACGAGCCCGTTGCTCGGCCACCATTGACCAGACGTCTTCAGTTGGTGAGAGATCTGGAGAATGTGCTGGCCAGGGCAGCAGTCAAACATTTTCTGTGTCCAGAAAGGCCCGTACAGGACCTGCAACATGTGGTCGTGCATTATCCTGCTGAAATGTAGGGTTTTGCAGGGATCGAATGAAGGGTAGAGCCACAGGTCGTACATCTGAAATGTAACGTCCACTGTTCAAAGTGCCATCAATGCAAACAAGAGGTGACCGAGACGTGTAACCCATGGCACCCCATACCATCACGCTGGGTGATACGCCAGTAAGCCAATGACAAATACACACTTCCAATGTGCGTTCACCGCGATATCGCCAAACACGGATGCGACCATCATGATGCCGTAAACAGAACCTGGATTCAACCAAAAAAATGACGTTTTGCCATTCGTGCACCCAGGTTGGTCGTTGAGTACACCATCGCAGGCACTCCTGTCTGTGATGCAGCATCTAGGGTAACTGCAGCCACGGTCTCCGAGCTGATAGTCCATGCTCCTGCAAACGTCGTCGAACTGTTCGTGCAGATGGTTGTTGTCCTGCAAACGTCCCTATCTGTTGACTCAGGGATCGAGACGTGGCTGCATGATCCATTATAGCCATGCGGATAAGATGCCTGTCATCTTGACTGCTAGTGATACGAGGCCGTTGCAATCCAGCACGGCATTACGTATTACCCTCCTAAACCCACCGATTCCATATTCTGCTAACAGTCATTGGATCTCGACCAACGCGAACAGCAATGTCGCGACACGATAAACCGCAATCGTTATAGGCTACAATCTGACCTTTATCCAAGTCAGAAATGTGATGGTACGGATTTCTCCTCCTTACATGAGGCATCACAACAACACTTTACCAGGCAATGCTGGTCAAATGCTGTTTGAGTATGAGAAATTGCTTGGAAACTTTCCTCATGTCAGCACGTTGTAGGTGTTCCCACCGGTGCCAACCTTGTGTGAATGCTCTCAAAACCTAATCATTTGCATATCATAGCATCTTCTTCCTGTCAGTTAAATTTCGCATCTGTAGCACGTCATCTTCATGGTGTAGCAATTTCAATGGCCAGTAGTGTAATTGTCAATGGCTTTCAATCAGTGTGGCAAATAATCCAAAGCCAGACAATTTCTACTCTGTGTGCACTCGACAGAACTATCTGACAGAAAATAAAGATTAAAGAATCCACAAACAGCCATTCTTGAGTTTGTTCCTTCTCGTCCTTACAATGGGTTGTTCCATCTCATCCTAATGTCTGACTTGCCCTTCATTTTTAACTTTTCACAATCTATCCCTCTCTTCTAGTTGAGGAAACAACTATGACTTTTGAAAGCTAGGATTGTGTATGTACGTTTATGCAGGATGTCCCAGGAGGAATTGGCAGTATTCATGGATATGACAGGAATGATCATTCAAGGCAAAAAAGTCTAATAAACTTGGACTCTAAAATGCATACCTTAAGAGTTGTGGGCATTTCTTCATCTTTGATACTGAGGAACAAATCTGTTCTACTGTGCAGGTGCTCATAGTACTTAAGGTATACATTTTAGAGCCTGTGTTTACTAGACTATTTGCTTTAAATGATAGTTCCTTTCATATCCCTGAATATTGACCTTTGCCCCTGGCACAGCCTGTACGTTTGCGTTGTCAGTACTAACATTTCTCCTGTAGATGAGTACTGGCCAGCAAGTTCATAATTATATAGTTTTCTTGACAGAAATTTTTTAATGTAAGATCTCTCATATCTCTGCTAGCAAAATGTAGTTTTTGTTTTCAATAAATGTAGGTATAATTTCCGTAAAGGAAACCAAAATCAAAAACTAAAATTAACAGTGAATACTGACTGAGTAAATATCAAAAAAATGTGTGGTATGAAAAAAAGAGAGAATTTAAAGCAATTTTTTGTTGTAGTCAAAAGTGCCTCCTGTTACATCATTATGAGCTTTTAACTGGATAAAACTAATGTTCATGGAATTGATCAAAAGTGCTTGCAATGGATGTTTTATTGTTAAAGAATGATGAATGCAGCATACCTGTTCTATCACAGTGTGGTACAAGGGTGCCCATACGATAGATAGTACAGGGGGTGTGGGTATACCTGAAGGTGTGGAGTATTTTAATACTTTGGAAGATGAGTGGAGAGTTGTAAGTAGCCATAAAAAAGTTTGTTCTGATACTATTAAAAACCTTGATAACACTGACTTTTAAATATTTTCACACTCACTGACAGAAAGCGCTCATTTAGTTTTACTACATAAAACAAATAGCAGTTGATATTTGCTCCTCATACTCCCATATTATTTGACAAGTGTGGCTACCAAAGTATTAACTTTATATGGACTGCAAAGAAAGTTTGCATCTCTCTTACACTTATGGCAAATTTGCACCTTCTGTGGATGTGGTAACACCTGAAAAGGTAAAGGGTAGTGAAACATACTTGGTAATGTAAATAATGACTACTTGCTACAAAACCTTCCTCAATATTATATGATAAGTACATTGACACACATCACGAATATTGTTTTATGTTTTAGGTACATGAAAGCTCTCTTGTTTATAATGTTAATATTCATAACAACTTTAGTTTGGATAAATACCACACAGTTTCAAGAGGTAGCTTATTCACAACAGAAATATTTTAATTTACTTCATTCATTGAGAAAAAAACACATTGTAAATGTTGGGAAATTGCTTTTGATCTATCTTTTCCTCAATGCACTTCCACATATTCATATATATTATTATTATTATTATTATTATTATTATTATTATTATTATTAAAGGAACAATTGATTTTAGTTCCACATATTTGCGGTTTCTTGCTCTTAAATGTAGATGAAGAGTGCTGTAAATATCCCAAGTTTCCTTTATTCTCATCTTAAACACACTTCTTGCCTGATTCACAATTGTGCATCACCAATATCGTACTTGCAGCATGACTGAGCAATCGGCTTGCTATAATAACAGATGAAGCAGAAAATAATGGACTGTCTGAATATGTGAACATTTACATGAGCAACCAGCCAAGAGGTTATGTCATCCCTTTCAAAGGTTTTTAATCTGAATCTCTTCAGTTCAATTCAAATATTAAACAACATTCAACATTAATGATTTTTCTTGTTACTATTTTAATTAAAATGATGAGATCAATTCAAATTGTGAAAAAATTATAATGCTTCATTGTTCAGTTCCATAATTATAAAGTGAACCCATTTAATGGAGTCTTCTTTTTCTTCAGTGTTTGTATAAACTATAGCAGAGTCCACTAATGAAGACTAATTTCTCAAGTGGAATTTGATAGTTATTGATATTTTAAATCTTTTATTTATTTATTTATTTATTTATTTATTTATTTATTTATTCCATGTGATCTGATGGTACACAGTGTGTTACACACATTGGAAAATATCAGTTAACATACATTAACATAGCCCTATAGTATCCTAAAGTATTTGATGGGGTATCATTCCTGTTGCCACAAACATGTCACCACCTAAGGGAGGAAGTAACAACTTTGTTCAGTTTGTATTTTAGCTGTATTTTATTCTGCCCCCCCCCCCACCCCCCTTCCTTTTCCCAACCCACTCCTCTGAGGCAAAAATTCCAAATCAGTCTGGCATTTTCCCACACAAGTAAGGAAAACTGCACAACCACTTTCATGCTGGCTTGCATACCAGGACAATGATCATTCATCTAGAAAACAGATTCACTATGGGTCACTCTGTCCTGCAAGACAACATGTAGTGTATTAAACTATGTGATCAGGTCAGGGAATAAATACTCTCTCCATAAAATAACTGGCAGGCTTATGTGTGTAAAAGCAAACAATTTGCAATTTTTGACAATCTGTAGTAATACATCTGTCAGTGAGGGCTGTTAAGTCCTGTGAAGCATCTCTTTGTACACACTGCAGTAGACTATGTTCAAGACTGCCCATATACATATTAATCCTGTGAAACACTTAGCACTGAAAATTAAAGATGCTCTACTATGCTCAGCCTGTAGAAAAATATTGGTTTTTGCTACGTTTCATTGTGGCTGATTGGATTTACACATCTCATTGTGGAGTTTTAGCAACTGGCAGTTACAGAACCTCTAGCTTGCACCACCTGATTTCCTTCTTTGCTGTCTATCTGAGCTTAAGAATAAGTCTGTCACATGAAGTGTTGTATTTTGATTTTCATTGTGTACTGCCTGACTACTATGTCAAGTGTCAAATGCCTGACTCATAATGTCACAGAACTGCAACAAAATTTACTTGTGCTTTAATTTCTGCATGGAGTGTTCTGCACTTTCATAACTAAACCATGAACATGGAGAGGAAAAGAATTCTAAAAATGAAAATACAATCACAAAAATGGAATGTATAAAATGCATGTTTGACCGTCAGCTGCTTTTTTCTTAAACCGAAGTATCAACTGGTTTCAGTCTTGGACCATCTTCACAGATAATGGTTAAAAAGGTTTAAGCTACCACACTACATTTGTCATTACTTAAATAATATGTAGGTCATATATGAGACCAGACTGTTAGAAGCAAATACTTATCTGTGTACGTTTAGTATTAGTATGTTTGCTTCTGAAAGTCCAGTGTCGTATATTGATATTCATGACATGCTCCACACATTATTTAGCAATGACAAATGTAATGAGGTGGCTTAAACCATTTTAACCCTCATCTGCAGAGATGATCCAAGACTGAAACAGGTTGATATTTGGATTTAAAATAAAAGCATCTGATGGTCAAACATGCATTTTATGCATTACTTGACAGTTGTTATTAGTCACTTCCAAAAACGTTTTTACAAAAATGAACTTAAAAAACATGGAGCAGTAAGTGTTTGTAGCTGACTTATAAGTAAAGGTTAATAATGAAAAAAATGAAATACTGGTAGCTGAAAACTTGAGCAAGCTTTGAACCGCTACACCCAAAACAATTTTGTATCGGCAATATTTGTGCAAGAATTCACATCCTTACTATGATGCATCAGTACAAAAACAAATGACCTTATTGACTGAAAATTACTATAAGTGTTGTCATCAAAGGAAAGGGGAAACAAAAATAAGATAACATGGAAACATTAAAAAACCATTATACTATTGCTTCCATCTTTACAAATACAGTTAGTGGAACACCACTGGAATAACATTTCCTTTCTACTTTGGTACTGGCAACAATAATAATCATTATTATCAATGTCATTATCTGCTGCTGATATATCCAAATTATATAAGTATTTTTGAATTTGAGGTAAATGTCAGTAACTACTAAAACTTCTCCAAAAAGACTAGTTGCTCTTGGTACAGCTATGTGAATGATATATTGGTATTTGAGAAAGAAATCAGATTTTTGCTTCTTGTAATTGGATTTATTTGTGACAGAAGGCTGACAGCACAGTCCTATCAGGATGAACAGATTCAAATAGAAAAACTACAGCTACTTCAACTCCTTTACCAGATTTAATTTTCATTTAGTCACTGTTTTTTGTAAATATAAAGGAGTGAAATCCTGTCACAACATCTTGTACAACAAGGTGAGACTTCCATTGTGATAACTTGTCAAACATAATTTTAAGAAATATTTTTGAAGGTCTCACTATATCAATTCCTTTTTCAATGTGTAATTTCTGTAACTGAGTTATCAAGACAGAGCTTTGATACTGAAACTTCTTGGCAGATTAAAACCATATGCTACACTGGTACTCAACTCTGAAACTGACCTTCGCTTTTGCACACAAGTACTCCACCAACTGAGCTAGCCGATTCACAAACTGGTGCAGAGTGATTAAAGAACAAATCATATGTCGTGATTGGTTAGGAGCCTCCAAGAGGGTTGTCCAGCTCTTGGTTTGTAAGTTCTTCCAATTGAACACCATTCAGCAACTTCAGTGTCCTTAACCTACCCCAGTAATCCTACTGGATGAAAGCAACTTCTGTGTCCTTAACCTACCCCAGTAATCCTACTGTATGAAAGGGAGTGCCAGTTTAATTTGGAATACGAAGCAAATGTCATTCCTGGCACGTATTCATATCACTGATAGGTGAAGGCAAGCATTAAAGCAGACTGAAAAAATTTGATCAAGATTCACTTCTGTAACCTTAGGGTTTCCGGGCCGGCACTTTCCCATGAGACCACGAAGTGACAATTAATACTGAAAGCTTTAATGTTCCTACTCACTTTTGTGTCTTTTTTCCTTTTTTTAATATCTATTCACGTGCCACTGTGGTTTTCTTTTTATTTCTGTAGAAGTTACCACCCAATCGGAAAAGTGATGTGTGATGCATGTTTAGAAAAATCTAATTCAACAAATTTTTTCTGAGTTGTGAATGGTTCAAAAGAAAATTGATGGGAAATAGATTTTAAAGTTTCATTACACAGATATGACTAACTCAACTCAAGATGGTAGCAGGAATAGGACAAAGCCTTTTCAAAGCAATTACTCTTGCATTTGCTTCAAAGGTTCTTCAGCGTTGAATTGGATGGTGATGTGGGAACTATACAAGAAAACACCGAGCATTTCAATGAGGCAGCTGCTTATCATCTTCAGGTTCACTGAGGGGAGCTGTAGTGACTCACCAGTTTGTGTGTTGGTTCACTAGAAAAATGTAGGCTTCAGGAGGCAGGGCTATAACATTGTCATAGGGATTGTTGAGATCCAGAGCACCCTGCCAGAAAAATGAGCCAAGGCTTCATGTGCTTGGTACAGGGAAGCTTGGGTGTAATCCTGGCATATGTGCATGAGCAAAATGTTGGTGCCCATCCTAGCTGTCTTTCAGCTTTGATCCCTCATTGATTTGCTCAGATTCGATTTATTTCTCCATGGCCAGTGACACCTTAGCATGTGTGACGATGGTTCCCACACAATACTGAGGTGAAACTCTGTCTGTATGTTGATTACGTCATTTTCTATTATGTGTTTTGTGTGCTTCTTTAATGACAGAATCTCCATAGGTGGAGGTGGACAATAGAATCTTAGTGTCGCTGTAGTTAATGTTCGAAAGAAAATTGATGGGAATGGTCAGTGACAGCACTAGGTGAACAACGTTACTTCAAGAGAATAATAAATTACTTCATCAACAGGAAGGCAGTGTGTTTCAGCTCAGCAAAGCATGGGAAACAGCACTGGCAGCACAAAGTGATTGCCTTCCACAGAGGGACAAATTCAACAAGATCACACTGAAGACAAACAGAAGTCAGGACAGCTAAGCTGGACACCAGAAACTTGCTCATGCACATATGCTGGTGTACACAGCTTGCAGCTTAGGTTTCTAGTACTGTTCATCTGAAGTCTGCAGGTTGTTTCTCCAGCAGAGGAGTCTAAAACATCACTGTCCCCTGTGATGGTGCTATAGGCTTATCTCTTGGCACCTCTACTTCTCTAGAGAACCAACACATGCAGCTTTGATAACACCATCTTATGGGAAAGCCTCAAACAACATCCTGGTGTTAACTTGAAGTGCTTACATAAAAGTGCCATCAAAAAGACTGTGGTTTCTTGAATGTCAGTTATCTGTAACATTCTTGTTGTATCAGTCTTAACAGCTTTTCCATTCATCCATCCACCCACCCATAGTGTTCCATAAACAACATTAAGGAGATATCTCAGGGTTTTGGAGCAAACAACAAAATGCATTAACAAAAGACAAGGAAATAGTAATACCTAAAGTGATATGTTGTATTAACAATAAACTCTCGCTAGTCACACTTACACCATCTAAATTTAATCAAGTTTCTTCGTAAGGAAGCTGCTACCTTGGGGAGAAGAAGAAGAAGAAGAAAAGCCTGCACATTTTTTTTTTCTTTTTCTCTATCTTGTGTTGCAACTGCATAACCCACAGTTGAACTGAAACTGATTTTTGTTATCAGCAACTACCTACTTTACGCAATTTCCTTACTGCTTGCTTTTGCCGAACACACAATTGATTTACTTTTGGTTGTGTTGACTCCTTTTCAACTTATTACCCAAATGGGACCCAAGAAACCTAACACTTACAAGCCGATGAATTGTTCGATAGCAATTACAGATAGAGAAGTTGACTCTGACTACAGAAGGAAAAAAGTGAAACGTGAAGTTGTTGAATAAAAATGGAAACAATGTTCCAGATTCTTATGAGAAAGACAAGCACATCATAGCTGCACAAATGAAAAAAACTTTGGCAATTGAAATCATAAAATTATTGTGGTATGGCACACTCTCAGCAATTTCCTTTCCCATCTCTTCTTTGCAGCTAGATTTTGGCTCAGATATGATTCAGAAATGTTATATCACATAGTAAGATGAAGGATAGATATATCTGAAAAGCAGCTAGTTGAAAAAATAAAAAAGTAGATAACATTTTTAATGAAATTTTGACTCTTTATGACCAAAAATTTTGATGAAACTGAATGCATGTTAGAGAGATACTTGCATTGGCATAACACGAGGCCAAAAAGGAAGTACAATGGAGGGCTCAGAAGAAGGTTTCAGTTAAATAAATCGAAATGTATATCATAACAAAAAACACACTTGAGTAGTTACATACACAGTACAGCTATTAAAAAACTAATGCTACAGCATCTACTAATATTAAGTATACACAAACAAAGTAGGTGAAGTGATCTGTTACTCGAACCTCATGAAATCAGTCACAGTTAGAATGGTGACGTAACTGCTTTCTTGAAAGTGTTAGAACAGTGCATACTATTTTGTTCTATATTATGCCACAGTGCATATCCCAACTCACTTCCACATTTTTGTTCAATGCTTTCCTCTCACTAGCAGAAAGTATGCAACACTTCAGTGGAGTCTGTTAGTGTTAACTTTGTATTAGGAAAAAAGGAAGAGGATAACACACCATAAGGTAACCACTTTGAAAGACTAAAAACTTCAGCTGTTTTCCCTGTTGCTGATAGGATTACAGTCTTTTTCACCTATGAAATGCTTAACATACATTTTGGATCAATGCTCTAATTTTCAGTTTCAGAGGTGCTATGAACTTGTTGAAGGTTGAAACTGTATTTGTGCTGGGCCTGTAACGTCTTGTCAAAAATTAAAATTTATTTATACATTACAGCTTGTCAGTTTCACCCTCAGTGCCAATTTTCTGGTGATACCAAGAAGAAGCCAACTACATCCTGTCTTGGTAGCATTTTAAAGTGGTCAGTAAGGTCACAACTGACCAATTATGATGTATTTACAGAAACTTGACACAACACCAAACAATACTCATTTCTTTTATATGAAACACTGTATTTCATGATGGAGTCTACAGTTGCCATGTATGGAGGTGTTATACTGGTGAGAGGCTGGTATAAGAATTTTTTAAAATAAAGGTAATTTTTTCTCATCTTCAGATACTCGATGTGAAGTCCCCTTCTGCAGATTCCCATTATCCTTTGCAACACAGGAGAAACAAATTTAAACCACTGAGCTGCTGTGTGTCCCATGCACTGAATAAACTACCTGTTGACTGTGAAATATTATTAGTAATTCAGTCATTAACTACAAAAAAATAGGCATTTGTAAACGTTCAGTACCAGGTGTGTAAGGGCATATGAGGCACTATTTCCATTGTGAATAAACCTCAGACAGGTCTGCAATTACCAGTGATTTGGCAAGTGCACCTTCATGATGCAGTCCAGTAAATTAGGTAATGAACATTTCCTCTTCTGTCACTGTATCTTTCACAGATTCTGAAGTTAGTTTTTTTTAATAAAACTATAAAGGAAAAACAGTCTTCATAAAACAGTCTCCTTCCAGTATGTTCTAAAGTTACATCATGAATGCATACAGTGATGGTTATTACCCTGACATTCTTGACATGTTGTGATGCAGGAGAAGATCAGAATCGTAGGAAGTGAGAAATTTCTTCAAAAAGTAGTGGGAATGCCAATGAAGGTTTGCACTTTCATAGAGTTACAGGATGTTAAATGGATAAGCCACAAACATCCATTTGTTGTAACGACACACATTCAGACACAAGTAGAATAATAAAATATTTTGAATGGATAGATAAAAAATCAAATTGTGTGCCTTCGAAGTATCATCTCTCTCTCTCTCTCTCTCTCTCTCTCTCTCTCTCTCTCACACACACACACACACACACACACACACAAAGATTTAACTTTTACAACGTTTTGGAGCCAGTGGCTCTTTCTTCTGTTGGAAAGTTGAAAGGGAAGGAAGAGGGGTAAGGGGAGACTTATGGTGCATAAGTGTCTCCCCTGATGCTGGGTTCTGGGTGGCTTCTATGAACTGTACCCCTTTCCCTAAACTTCTCCAGTCCTTTCCTGTCATCCCTCTTCCTTCCCCTTAGACTCTCCTGCCAGAAAAAGGAGCCACTGGCTCCAAAAGCTTGCAAAAGCTCTCTCTCTCTCTCTGTGTGTGTGTCTGTGTCTGTCTGTGTGTGTGTGTGTGTGTGTGTGTGTGTGTGTGTGTATTTTTTCCCCTGCCGCCACTTGGTGAGTAGATTTTTTTTGTCTGTCCTTTTACACTGTATTGTCAATAATTGATGATTTTCATTGTTAAAACATTTTGAATGTAATGTAGCTTAGGAGTCACACACAACCTCTTGCTCAACAGAAGATCCGTGCCTAAAGACTGGAAGATTGCGCAAGTCCACCAGTACTCAAGAAAGGAAATATTAGTAATCTGCTGAATTCTAGACTCATATCACTAGTGCTGATTTGCAGTAAGATTTTGAAGCAGATGCAGTGTTTGAACATTATGAATAACCCTGAAGAAAACAACCTATCGACAAATAGTCAGCAAGGATTCAGAAAACATCATTCTTGTTAAACAACTAGCTCTCTATTCACATGAAGTAATGAGTGCTATCAAAAGGAGATCTCACATTGATCCCATATTTCAAGACTTCCAGATGGCTTTTGACACTGTTCCTCAGAAGCGACATCTAATCAAATTGTGTGCCTTCGAAGTATCATCTCAGTTGTGCAAATGGATTCATGTCTTCCTGGCAGAAAGGTCACAGTTCATAGTAATTGACAGAAACTAATGAAGCAAAATGAAAGCGATATCTGGCATTCCCCAAGAAAATTTTATAGGCGCTCTGCCATTTCTAATATACAGGGTCTGTCAAAAAAATGTATACACACTTTGAACTGTCAGACAATTTATTTCCCATTATACAAGGTTAAACATCTGTGAGAAAGTAATGTTATGTTTCTTCAACAGGTGGCAGCAGTGGCAAGGAAGTAACTGCAACGTGGCAGATGTGCATTTGAGCTTTGAAGTGCAGAAGCAGATAATTAAGTGGTATTGGAAGTTTGAGAATGTAGCTGTGGTTCAAAGACAGTGGAGAAGCAAGTATGGTACAGAACCACCTTCAAGGTTAACAATTACACGTCTACAACAAATTCAAAGTTCATGGAACAGTGTGTGATGTGTATAAAGGTCGATCAGGGTGACCTCGTACAGCTACAAGTGATGATTCCACAACTGTGGTCTTGGAACTGTTTCAGCGTTCGCCTCAAAAATCTTCAAGGCAAGCGGCATGTGAGAGTAATGTAAGTGCTAGTAGTGTGCTACGCACCCTGAAGAAAGGCAAGTTTCGTGTGTACATTCCAAGGCTGGTGCAACAGCTAAGTGACGACAATCCAGACTGAAGGTTAGAATTTTGTGAATGGGTTCACGAGATGGTGAGACGTGAATTGGGATTTGTGGGTAGCATAATTTGGTCGGATGAAGCCCAATTCAAACTCAATGGAAGTGTCAATAAGCACAATTGTGTGTACTGGCCTGAAGATAATCCTCACATTACAGTCAAAAAGGCTGTGAATTTGCCTGGTGTAAATGTGTGGTGTGGTTTGTCTGCAAGGGTACTCATTGGGCCTTTCCACTTTGAAGGTACATTTACTGGAGAAACGTACCTAACAATGCTTGCCGACTCCATATTCCCTGCCATTCGTGCATTATATGGTAAAGATGAGTTTTGTTTCCAACAAGATGGCGCCCCACCGCACTATCATAGGGATGTATGAGCATACCTGGATCACAATGTGCCAGGCCAGCGGGTAGGATGCAGGGGACCAATCGAGTTTCCTGCATGCTCTCTAGTCCTCACGCTGCTGGATTTCTTCTTATGGGGCACAGTAAAAGATGATGTGTACAAACATAAACCACATAGCTTGGACACATTTTGGAATGAGATTCAGGCGGTGTGCACAGAAATCTCATTGGTATGATGTACGGAATCATTGGTGACTCGTACTCAGAAATGTATTGATGCTGAAGGCCACCAGTTTGAACATTAATCACATTTGCAAAGTACATTTATTTTTCCAATTGGACTTTAAGCTTTGCATTTCCAGAAATTTAACATTGTAGAATGGGAAATAAATTTTCTATGACTCTTCAAAGTGTGTATACATTTTTTTGATGCACCCTGACTATAAACCATTTAGGAAACAATCTGAGCAACAATCTTAAAATTGTTTCAAGATACCGATGTCATTTACCATCTCATAAAGTCACCAGAAGATCAAAACCATTTGCCAAATGATTTAGCCAAGATATCTGTATGCTGCAAAAAGTATCAATGGACTCTAAATAATGTAAAATGTAGTCATCCATATGAGTACTGAAAAGAATCTGCTACATTTCAGCTACATGAAAAATCAGACAAATCTCAAGGCTGTGATTCAATCACATACTTAGGGATTGCAATTACGAATAACTGAAACTGGAATGACCACATAGATAATGTAGAGAAAGCTAGCCAAAGACAGCATTTTATTGACTATCACTTAGAAGACATAACAGGTCTTTTAAAGATACTGCCTACACTATGATTTTCAGTCTTCTTCTTGAGTATTACTATGTGGCATGGGAGCCACATTGGATAGGATTGTTGAATAACACTGAAAAAGTTCAAAGGAGGGCAGCACATTCTGTAGTATCATGAAATACAGGAGAGAGAATCATGGATATGATATGCAAGCTGGGGTGGCAACAAAAAAAGGGGACAGAGTGCTTTTCGTTTGGCAGGATTCTTTTCACAAAATTTCAATCAGCAGCTTTCTCCTCTGAATGCAAAAATATTTTGTTGGTGCCACCTACATAGGGAGAAACGATCATCTTAATATAATAAATCAGAACTCTTGTGGAAAGATTTAAGTGTTCTTTTTCCTACGCTGTTTGAGAATGGAGTGGTAGAGAAATAGCTTGAAGGTAGTTCAGTGAACTATCTGCCACACACTTTACTGTGAATTGCTAAGTAGTCATCTAGGTGTAGAGGAATGTAATTAGTATCCTATTGCTTAACAAAATTTACTTTAAAAACTGCCAACAAACATAACATTTTACTTTGGCAAGGAATCTGTTGAGTGGTTACACCTTGTGTGACAATATAGTTGCAAAGTGGACATGTTACTTGCAGTAACATTTTTTTATGAGTGTAAGTTTGACTACAACGTAGCAGAGGAGCAGCTATGAACAACAATATAAAATCTGGACATACTAAATGAACAAACTCTAAAGGTTTCAAGTAGTTTTTGATAAATCAGTATGGTCTGTGAAATTAAATTGTGCTTTCTTGGGTCAACTGCTTGGTGCAATGAGGGAGATAATGGTGGCATCTCATGTACATCATAAAAAAAAAAAAAAAAAAAAAAAAAAAAAAATGGAAATTCCTGGATGTAGCAATATGTAAAATATGGGAGAGGCTATTGCTCACCTGTGGCAGATCAACGTGTGGAGCACAGAAACACATAAAAAGAAACAGCATTCACACCAGCTTTTGAGAAATAGCTCTTTTTTCCAGCAATAGTACACACATTCACACACACAACCACACATTGTGTCCAGTTGTACTTTGAACTGTTTATGAGTTTCACATCTCCATTAGTCTCTCAATTTTCTCTCTCTTAAATTCCCTGTTGCTCTTTAGAAGAGTAGTATCAGTTCCAGATCTTACAATTTACTCATCTTTTCATTTGCTCCTCTTATCAGTCCCCTGTACAACTGTGTGGTCGTATGTGTAAACGTATATTATTACAGTTATCTGGCACTTGCGATAATTTGTCAATATGAACAGGGTCATTGAATAGCACAAGCTATACTACTCATAAATCACTCTTGCTTTGTGTGCAAACACACACACACACACACACACACACACACACACACACAAAATGGATATTAACTAAAAATAGCTTCCACTATGTCCAGTATCTGGAAACTGATGAACCTTAATTGAAGGCAGGCAATAATGTTATTTCAGAATACCCATTATTTGTAACAAAGCTGTTATTTACAGTTGCACCACATAAAAAATGATAAATATTCACAAAGTTTGTAAATGGGGAAATTAAAGTTAGTGTTATTCCTAACAACAAAGTTTTAGTGCTTTGTAACAATTAGTGCTATGTCCCAGCATTGCTGTGAATTAAAGAAACAACATAGCTAGCACTGAAAATCATCTACAATGACTACATTGCCCAGTTCTCCCACCAGAATGTCGAACATTTGGACTATTGACTGGTAGGGAAAATGATCATACACAAAGCAGCTGCTACAGTTATCTTAGGAAAGTTTGCTTGGTACTAATAATATGGTGTTCGATGGAGAAGTTAGCATTACCGTAAAGGCAAGGTCCTGAGTTCGAGTCTCGGTCTGGCAAATTGTGGTGATGAACCAGGAAGTTTCGTATTAGTACAAACTTTGCTACAGAGTGAAAATTTCATTCTGGAAACACCCCCAGGCTGTGGCTAGGCCACGTCTCAGTAATCTTTTCTTCCAGGAGTGATAGTCCTGCAAAGTTTCACAGAAGAACCTCTGTAAAGTTTTGAAAGTAGAAGATGAGCTACTGGCAGAAGTAAAGCTGTGATGACAGGTGATGCATTGTGCTTGGGTAGCTCAGTTGGTAGAGCACTTTCCTGCAAAAGACAAAGGTCTCAAGTTCGAGTCTTGGTCCAGTTAATAGTTTTGATCTGCCCGGAAGTTTCATATCAGCACACATTCCGCTGCCGACTGAAATATTCATGTCACTTTCTTGTTTCACCAGTAAATGCATACATTAATTTGCAACAGAATAGTGTTTCTTGTTGTTCTTTTGCTACTGCTACAGATTGTGCCTGATTTACAGAGTTTATGACTACAACTTACCAAATATTTGCTGCACCAGCTTTGACAAACAGGAATGGGAAAATCTAACTGAAATAATGAATGCTTTACTTTTCACTAACCTCATGTGCCCTCTGTACTTGGAACTGTTTATGAGTTTTATATCTCCAGTAGTTTCACAGTTTTCTCTCCCTTAAGTTCCCTGCTGCTCTTTATGAGAGTAGTATCAGTTCCAGTTCTCACAGGTTACTTGTCTTTTCGTTTGAGTCTCTATCAGCCCTTTTTACTACTGTTCCCACTGTCATGACTTGCAAGTAGGCACTACTATTCTGTCCTATATATTTGCACTTCCTGAGGTATAGAAATCTAGTTGCAGAATAGTAACAGTACATGATTATTACAAAAATTAGGTTGAAGTTTAGATGGGGGATTACAAAAGTAACTCTGTAATTTGCATTTGAACTGTTGATTCCTTGAAGAGCTGTTGATCCTCACATCTTCAGTACAAAATAGGTGTGAGAGAGAACTTTTATTTCATTTGTAATAAATTATTCATGCCCTTTTTTTTAAATTCCTGCAGAGCTCTATGGTTAAGTACAAAAATATCTTTTGAAAGAGTGCTGTAAATCTTCAATGCAAGGCTGTAATGCCCACAGCCAGAGAAACTGACATTTGTGGCATCTCTGGGGTTTGCACAGAGCAAATGCGAGCTATACATTTTAAGTGACATTAATATTTATACATATTACTGAATCAAAAGTCACGCATCATTTTGTTTCTGTCTGTACGTGAAGGCTAATCTCAGGAATGATTGCAGGAGTACTGATACAGTTTTCACTAATAGACAATCTGATTCACAAGGAAGGTTTCCGTACATAATTTATTACCAATATGACAGGCATGTCATCTGGCCATAGATACTTAGTGCTACCTATGCGAAGCAGGGGCGTTTTGATTGTGTTGTACTAAAGTTATTGATTGTAGAAGGAGTTACACATTTCCTAGCTTAAACTGCCAATTCTTTTGCTCCAATACTGCAGGGATTGTGATACCACAAGTTAAAAGCTACCCTGAACAATAGTGGATCTTGGTACCCTACCCAAGCAATTCCTTGGTGTTCATGTAATTCTAAAAGCATCATCCACTACTTATGAAAGAGGAGTAAGGAAATTTTGTACCCACAAAGTAATAGAATACCTGCAGTTCAATATTTTGTCTGGCTATAGGCTTACGTTTTTGACAAACAACATTGCTTTTACATGGGTTGAACTAATAAATGGAAGGGAAGTGTATTGTGGAGCAAAATTCAAATGTCAGACCTCAAAAATAATTTAATCAAAACATAACTGCTGGATATTTAAATAAATGATTGACACTTCTTTTAGTCTGCAGGTCAGTTCAGAAACGGATTCCACACGCCTTCCCTTCTTCCTCATACACAGAAGTATATTTGTTGTGGAACTACTGAACTTCAAACAGATGTTACATTTTGATTATTTGAACAGTCAACCACTTTCTTGTCCCTTTCCATACAATATCTATCATATCCCCAGATGTTACAAACAGACGTGTCTTATTTCAAAATAATGCTCTGTCAGTCTTTATGTAAGTGTCAATAAATAGATACATAAATGATTATATACACAAATTCTATTCCTTGTGGATTAATCTCTTTTATTACAAACACATATTTTACAGATAACAAAATTTATTCATATAATCATGTATAAATTTTTGTAAACATGAACAGATCTAGTTTAAACCCTTTTCTTAAGTACCTTAGTATGTTCATGTCATTCCCTCTAAATTATAATTTCTGAAATGCTCTTCATGAGACAGAACATTAAGTAAAATATCAATAAAGTAGGACAATGTGTATTCATCAAATATATGGCACATGGAAACATACTGCAAAATATAACTCTAGGCCTAATATTTGACTGCAACTTATTGTGCTGGACAAAACCAACATATCCAGGAACTTATAATTATTTATGCTGAATGCCCTTGTTTGCAGTAATGGGTTGTGGTTTCCCAATAAGAATCTTTTCAATGGCTGCTCTCCCATTTGATGCAATCATTTCATGAAGTATTTTTTGTTAATTCAAAATCACTATTAATGACTGTCTATATATTAAATGAAGCACAGATTTAATAGTATCTCTGTGTGTTACAATCCATGAAAGCTTGACATGAACTACAGAATCCAGTCATTTAAACATATATGTAATACACACATCACCTTTCTTAGGTAATTTTTGTGTGTAGTATTCTTAAAGGCTGTTGCGAAGGGAAAAAAAGAAGTAGCATCTATCTTCCCAATTCACTAGACCTTCACTATTATTGACAACTGTGTCTTTACATTAGTGTGTCTTTGTATGTTTCAGATGCACTGAAATTTACTATTTTTCTCCTCCTGATTGTGTGCATGTTGATTTAACACTTCCAGTATTTTTGGTACTTTTGGAGTGAAATGCGATAACAGCTTAGGGGATCTTGAAATCATTTGGGTCTATGAATTATGTGAAAAGTACTGTCTATTTCTTTTTCATTTAATGTCAAGCTTTTACAAATGGAAGGGTAAAGTACCACTGTTACTGAGTGGACTACAATATAAACGAACACTGAAACTGCAAATAAGAAATGCACTTTATCACCACTTGTGCACGTAACATGCAAGCACCTTTACGTTAGCACACTCATTGTATAAAAAGACTGATTAATAAAGACAAGGAAACAAGTATTGTAACCTATATACCAGAGATGCTTCTTGGCTACTGTTCTTTTAGCATTCTCTTAAGTAGACTGACCTGTCTAGTGCATAAAATCTTACAGCAGTTTCAATAAAGCTGCAAGACCTTTGTTGTTCTTGTGCACAATATAAAATTGGAAAATATTAAATTCTAAATTACATTTATACTGAAAATATAACTATATTACTATTAATAATAATAACATAAAGTATAATGGAAAATACTCAGTAAGAATATTCAAAGAAGAAGAAAGTGGAGAAAAAGAAATATTACATAGAAGAAACATATCACACTTGTTCAGAGTGGAAACAAGTACCAAAATGACCACAGCACCTCCACATTAATATGGCCTTCAGCTTTCAGTGCCAAAAGTCAAATACTTACGAGATTACAGAAATTGATGGGATTACCAAAAACCAAGCCAAAAAGAAAAAGTAAAATTTAAGGATGTCATTAAATTATTCTCACTGAGTATTTTCAATGAAACAATCTGAGGAACACTCAAAACAAATGGTTTAGAAATAGCACACAATGTACTGCAACTTTACTCGTTCTTCAAACAAAAAGAAACAAAAATTGCACACTGCCTGTTCTAGTAAATTAAAACAACTACATCATAAAATATTTTGAATTTTTTCACATCCATTACAGTAATATTGCAACTGTGTTTATAAACTATAAAATTAATATCAACATAGTAGAATCCCAATTAATTACCTATTTATATAAAAAATTCTTAAAAGTTTTATAAATTTATCTAACATAGCATGCTTGCAGAGTGCAGACTAATTATTAAACTCTGAAGTGCAATGCAACAAATTCTGAGGTCATGCAGCATGGTAGCACACTTAATATGATGCAGAAATATTTTAATATCTTGATATATTGCTTTTTTCACAGCAGAAAAATCGCACATTCATTTAGTCTCCGATTGCTGAGCAATGATAAAGTACTGATGTAAATAATCAGACTCTTATATCTGATGTAAATAATCAGACTCTTATATAAGTACATGAAACTGTATAACTTAACACTTACAGTGCACAATTATCATGTGACCAATTCATGCACAAGTCTGTGCAAATGGGATTCCACTAATTTGTGGACGGTCTTTTACTAATAAGTGTATCAGAAGCTGCCAAATATATTCCAAATGAAAAATACTGATATCCTATGCATTAGTAAACTTAATCATCTTGTCATACCTTGTAAACATGAGTCACCATTCTGACAAGGAATATTACATTATAAATCTAAATTACATTTAATATGTTTGAATTTATTTCCCTAATATGAGTAAAATGAATATTCAAAACCAAATTTTCTACTATGGTTTTCTAATTTAATCCTGCAAAATTGTAGCAACATATCAGTAAAGAAAAAAAGAGTTATTTGAAATCCAATCTATCTGCTTTACAAGGTAGCAACAAAAATTATACTAAGAAAAGTTGTTGACAGAACAATAAGAGATCAAAATGTTTTGCCAGAAACATGTTCTATGTTTTCTTTTCTTTTTCCTGTATATTTTTACATTAATTTTTTCTTTTATTAAGAGTAAGCCTTGATTGACTAACACAAATCATAAGACAATTACAATGAGCTGGGTAAACAGATAAAAATTATATTCCAGGGAGACATCATTCACTTACCAACTCAATGATTCTGCGATTCAAAAAGCTTAAGATGTTAAACAGAGTTTTCAGAATTTTTGAATATAACAGATCAGTTCCAAAGTTCACTTTTGTTTACGAAACTGATACAAATAACCACAAAAGCTCTCTTACATTACAATCCACAGCCAATTTTCTAAAATGTTAGCAGAGAAACATTTACATGAATGAAATTTTAAGTATATGAAATTATATGACATGACACAAATCTTGCATACATCCATTTGTGTGGGTAAATGAGTGAGGCCCCAGATTACAGTTAGTCCTAAAGTAGTGAGTGCAGGCAACTAGCTCCACCATACGTACGTGCGTGCGGAGATGTTACGTAACACGAGGCGAGGGGAGCTAGGGATCCAGTGTTAGCACTCCAAGCCTACAGGGCCAAAGTTGGTGGACAACCAGGTTAACAAGAAAAAGAGAAAACAGAATGTTAGTATATTTATAGTCAAAAGTTTGATTATTTTTGGTTTTAATGGTCATTAAACCCCAGAGTGATAACATGACTAAGCTCACTGATATGTGGAAAACTTGCCAGCTGTATGCAGTTATTACTTGTATAAAAGTGGAAGAGGGATCCAGCATTACAAGTCTACAACACCACAACCACACAATGTAGCTTCAGTTAATAGGAATTCTGGAGGGAAAATATCAGTGAATTAATTTACATTGTTTTCATTTTGAATAACCTTTTTGGAATTTCTTAGTTACAATTAGAACCACGGGTAAATCAGTTTTTGAAGCAGACATAGCATACAGCTGAGAAATCTTCATATTTAAACAGTTTGGTACTAGTTGCAGCCAATATGCAGCCATCAATAAAAACAGATGTACCAGTTTTTATGCATGACTGCAAATAGGCACACCCATATTCCAGGCAGCCATTTAGCAAAGTAATTAGCTACATTATTCAGGAGAAAAGACTTTAAAAATTTACAATCAATGTGATGATAACCATGCTTCTTCACTAATTTAAGTGACCAGCTGTAGCAAATCAGTGCTGTGAAAATGAAGTATATGGCTGCCTGTCCTGGTCCAAGCCATGCAAACGAGATAGTCAATTGAGAGACGGAGCAAGAAAAGCATATTACATTTGCGCGCAATTGTGTGCTTAAAGCAAATAAGTGCAGGTCTGCTCGTTTGCGTGACTTTCAGAAGTAGCACCCACTGGCAAAAAATTAGTATGTAAAGCCCCTTTTAAAAGTGCTGTGAATTAGAAAATGAATATGAATTTGCTAGTAAGATATATCTAAGACTGAGAATGACTGTACAAAATATCTATCTACAATTTACTGCCTTTCCAGAGTTAATAAATAAAAAGAAATTAACTTTCAAAAGTGAGTATACTCTCAAGACAATTTTGTAATACAAAGCATTTCAGATCAGGATAAAAGACAAATTACCATATGTAAGTATTCAACTGCTTTTAGAAAGGTAATAAGGAATATTTTCCTGAGCAACTGAACACCACAAACAGTATGAACGTGATGCTCAATATTATTAAAATTAAACCCATACTATTATTCTAAACCATAACTAGAAATCCAAGCCTGTAAATACACTATTAATTATGTTAAAATATTAAATAATAGCCAAGTATTAATTATGTAACATCCTGAAACATAAACAAAGATGAGACACGAACAACTAACAAAGCCACAGTTATCTGAAAAAGGAAGACTGCAGTTATCTAAACATATATTGGACTGTTAGTATCAGTTTACTGATGATGACTTTTCTTTAGGATTTGTTTCACAAAATTATGCCCTAAATATATAGTCTTTTGTTTTAGTTTTTATGTAAAAATTTTCAAGACGTGCTCACTGAAAGTCAATTGCAAATATCTTCAGAGTATTGATTCATGTCATAAACAACTGCGTTATATGTATGTACACATGGATCCACACGAACTGATGACACAGTGATATGAAGAATAACTGTTTCGAAATGTATATCATAATGAGAAATGTAAATGTTAAACAATGAGGATGGAAAAATTTGGAAAGAACACTATGATATGTAGATTCTACTGTGACAATTATTATCATTAGTAGTGTGTGTGTGTGTGTGTGTGTGTGTGTGTGTGTGTGTGTGTGTGCGAGAGAGAGAGAGAGAGAGAGAGAGAGAGAGAGAGAGAGAGTGTGTGTGTGTGTAGGCATGCTTAAGTGTACTAATCCCATGGTTGCACTAGCCATATTTGTGTGTGATTCTTTCTTGTCTGTGGTGGTCCCCAAATTTATCTCCTGCAGCCAGTCAAATTACTGAAGCTGCTAAAGGACTTTTTTTTTGTCAATAAGAAAAGGAATGGAGTGAAAGTAAAAAAATAAATCTTTGTTTGACTTCTGTTTCTTTCATTTATTTATTTCTTTTTCCTGGTATTCTTGTTTGCACTAAACATATACAAATCCATTGTAAAAAATCTCATTGCATGATTCCACAACAAGCATAAATCAACAAAATACAAAATAGTTTACGAACTGGAAAGAATACACAGAATATAAATAACTGTACTGATCAACCCCCCATTTTTATGAAGGCGTAACATAAATATCCTTACAAAACAGGACAACATACTTCACTTTCTTATATACAATTAAAAACTGAGGAAAGAAGGACGTAAAACAATGACACTCCTTCCATATCAATTACATTCATTCAGTATCATATGATGGAAAAATATCACAACCATACGATAAAAATACTATGAAATACTACAAAACATATATAATATCTCAATGAAAAGTTTATACATAAGGAATAGTAAATATTCTCAGTATGTCTGGTGTGTGTATATATAAAATAAACCGTTAAAATATAAAAATAATAAAACTGATCAATATGAAAGAAATAAATAATTCAATCATGAAGTTTATACTTTCTCTGTACACAACGTAAGATAAAAAAGAATGACTAAAACACCTAAGTAAACGATAATTATTTTGATTTTAAAATATTACTGATTGTCACACTTCAAGAAAGCAATGGCGCCACATTTCCCGAATTCGAAAAATTACAGTAGCATTTATTGTTGCAATAAATTGTCATGAACTGGAGACTAGCTGCAGTACTAAAGACATAATAGAAATCTACAGTAATCTACTGTAATATTGTTCTCAGTTTATCTACTTCCCTAAGGTAACCAAAAACTAGGGACTTTTAAGTCCAGTACTACACGTAAATAAAATGTACACTTTGTGTATGTGATGTTTTTCTCCAACTATGATAAAAAAGAGCTGTCCTTCTTTCCTCTTTTCATCCTTCTACAGTGTTCTTGTAAACATTTCATGACTCTTCACACACATTTCATAAAGAAGTCTTGCTTTTTTTGCAACAAACCGGTATAATTAAATTTGAGATGTCTGGAAGTTGTTTTTAAACAGATTGAAAATTTTATTTCTACTGAAATGCAGTAGAACAATATATTGTGAAGCAGTTTCAAAGAATGCGTTGATAAACAAAAGCAAGAATTGTTTATGACATGTGCAGCACCACTATAATCATTTATCCTCAACATCAAATGACAAAAGTGTGACTTACATTGCATGAAATGACTGCAGTAACTGAAAACACAAGAAAGATTTAAAAGAGGTACAGAGGAAAACTAACCTTGCCATCAGGCAGTGGGTTTTCATGATAGAGCCCCAGCCCTCTGATAGGGATGTTCCCGTAACTGACCCAAATGTCTCCGTTGTTTAGCTGCTGCACCTGCTCATTCGGTCACACAAAACAAATGGACTTTAAAGCATTTGTCAAGATTATGTAGTACTGAAATTCATTCTACAACATGGAAGCAACAAACTGCATGGAATACAAATATTTACACATCTGACAAGTAGATAAACAATGAAACCAAATTATATAAAACACTAAAAAAGGGTCAGTGTAATTTTTCTGGGGAAATGCATCTTTTTTTACGTATTGCGTGATATATTTACTGTGCAAGATATTACTTGAAGTACAGATTCTTACATGCAAAGTAGGAAAAATATATGAATACCACTGTATTCAGTGAGACACACAAACACACACACACACAGCTCTACCATAGTACTGCGACTGTTAAGTTACTGCAAAACTTTAAGAAAGGGACCTTTACAAATATACAGCCATATTAACACTTAGAAGTCCCAAATTCAGTCTCTCATAAATAAAAACTTCCATTAATTTATGTCATGGGCCTTTTTCTCCATACATGTAATACTTGAAACAGATTTCTGAATAACCATGTCACACTTTATACACAGCTACAAACATATACATACACAGTGTCTGAGGCAATAACAAAGGAACTGACTTTCTTGAAATAAATTGCTGCCCTATTAATAAATACATTTTAATTTTGTTATAACACAGTTATTTAAAAAGTAATACATGAGCTACCTCACAAATCAAGATTTATATGGCACTACAGTGTTCAAGCACTCAATAACAAATTAACTGATCATTTATGGAGGAAGCAAGGTAGATAAAATTATATTTTGCTTTCAGATTAGTTCAATAGTAACTACACATCATCTAAAGAATACTTTATGCACGATTTTGTATTCCAGACACCTAACTGTCATTAAATATTAATTATTATAAAACATCTTTAATTATGTATGACAGTTATTCATCCCATGAAGTTTATATGTATATGCTACGTTGAATGCATCCTGTGTAATGCTGTGTCATTATAAATGGTACCACCCATCATATGGAGAATACTGGTCAGTGTTATGCACTTTCCTGCGTTAGAAGTCAATTTTTTTCCAAACTGTTGGAGAACTACAGAAAAGATGAGTTATTCAGCTTCTGGAGTGTTTACAGAAAAGTTATGCACTCATTTATAAAGTCTGTGAGTTCCTTACTTCAGGAGGTTAACTGTAATTATAGACCTGTTATTTATTGTTAAAGATATTTAATTAGATATAAGAAATGGAACTCGCACTAATTGGTCCCTATAAAGTTAGAAAGAGTGGAAAGCTATGCAGTTTTAATGTAGTCTCACATTTATCAGTTGTGAATGTAATACCATTAGGAGATGATAAACTTTAATTGAAAGACTATATTGTTCATTATCAGATGTATGAAGATATTGTGTGTTACTTCAATTTTATTACAGCAGCTAGGAGATTAATGATCACCACCACCTCTATCTGGTATACACTACCAATATAACTAATGAAGCAGCTAATACTCAATGCATTTCAGTACAATACTTTGCAAGCCCGTCACCTTCACTAAAGATATTCTCATAGCACACAAGTTTAAACAAACAAAAAAGCTATAATATGAATCAAGAAGCTAAAATCACATTCATTCATCTTGCACACACATGCAAATATCGCAATAATAAAACTACTATATCACACCTTCAAAGTACCCATACAGAGCAGAGCAGCACATATAATGACTCTAACATGCTTAAAAAAAGATAAAGCCATAATTTCCTTTTCAGTTTTATATGAATAACAACAAATCAACACTATTTATTAAATACACACCATTTTTCAGTAAGAGGAGAGAAAATCACCACTTTGGCAATAAAGAACAAAGTACTAATCTTAAAGCATACAAATAATGATTAATACAGTATGACTGCATGTATGTGAATTTCTGATTTGCAGAAGTTTTAAAATATATTTTTTGTATGCAAGCAAATAATCTGCAATATACTCATTTTAAAAGTATGCAAATTCTTGGGATAATATATCACAGCATCATTTTTAGCACTTTTGATGTGATGTGAAAGTGGTGATGTTACTCTCCCTTTCTCCTTTAACATTTCATTCAAACATCAGTCATTCTACTCCTCTTACCAATTTAAGCACACATCTACACTTGGCCTATATGCAACATAATGGCTAACGAATGTAATAAGTTTACAAAAGTACATAAACTTCAGTTCATTCATTATGAACATAGTATTGTATTCTATGTCAACTGGTTAAAAGTATGTCTACAATAGAAATTAAGGCAATATAGTTTTATATCAAAAAGACCATGTTAAACTATCTTTCCTGTCAGATCGAACTTCAAGAATTGTTTAATTGCAGTGGTGGAAGAAAGTGTAATAATATTCAAAAGTGTCATTTAAATGTCATGCAGCAACTTTTATCTGCATCTTTACTGTGCCAAACAAATAACTGGTTCTGGGAATGAACAGTAACAAGTAATTTTGCATCATTTCCCCACTTTTTAAACATATAAATCCTTGTGCATGTGTGAAATACACGTAATCTATAATACACTAATAATTTAATTCACTCTACAGGACAAAAGCTAATATGAAACACAAGCACCCAAATTTAAGCTTTGTTTCAATTACAAAAACTGGTCAGGTTGATAGTATAACATGGTCAAAGCTGTTGTCCCAAGTTGAGGCAGCATATGGTTTTTCTCCCTTTCCTGTTGCCGTGAATGCACAAACAACCAACGGCTACCGATGGTCTGGCCATCGTGCATGCAACCAGTGGTTTACACCCCAACCGTGACCCACCGCTGCTCTGGAATGACCAATGGATATCTTGACAAATGTCCATAATTCATACCAACACCCAGACAACAATGTATAAAATTTGCTTCAAAACTGGAGGCTAAACAACCTATGCTAAAGCTATGCACTTCATCACAATGATCTTGAGCAAACAGCAATGTGCACTTTAATAACAATAATAAGAATAAGAATATTCATTTCTACCAACCAGTTATGGCAAAAAATCAAATCCAAAAGACAGAATGACAGTGCAACAAAACAGCTTGCAGAGCAGGCTTGAACACTGTAGTAATTGACAGGCATCCTCAAATTTCAGGATATTAATTCAAAATTTGGAGACAAACATGAAGTTTGTCTTCAGTAATGTTTCAAAGTATGTTAAAAGGATCACTGCCCATAAGCATATACTTGCTAGAGCTTCCCAAAACATCACATTTGTACATAAAAACAAAATTTTGCAGCAGTAGTCGTTTGGCCTCCAGTTTACTTTCATGCACTTATGCAGTAGGCTTTGTGAATAACATGCTCGTACACTCCTTATTACCAAAAACACTGAATCAATTATATTAATGAATGTTTATGGAAAATCTTTTTAATGCAATTGGTACTTTGAAATTAAGTACCAAAAGCTAAGTAGACTGCTTGATGAGAACTAAGGACAATACTGCAGCTGCTGTACTTTGGACCTTTTTTATTATTAAGGTTGTCTAAGCAGACAACAAAGGGCAGAGTAAACTGGAGAAAACCATTGTACCTAATGTGGCAAGAAGAAGCAACAGAAGGAAATTATTATTACCAGTTCAGGTATAAAGATATATGAATGGGTCATATTTTGATTTTATCAGCTCAAAGAGTGTGAGGAGAGTAAGAGAAACTTCTCTTCCAGAATATTTGGAATACTTCACAGTATTCTGTTCATATGTGTATTGCTCTGCACTGTCACAAGCTACAAAACAATTTAATGTAAGAAGACTTGAAGTATCTAAAGTACTTCCCTGAAATAACTTACATAATGAAAACTAGATTAATGAGACTTTCCTCATATCAAAATCTCTAGGCTATTCCAGGTACTAAACATGAAATGCGAATGAAATAACCATGAAATGATAAATGCATTAAAATGTATGTATGAAAGAACATGATAAATAGAAGAAAATGTATATATCAAAATAAAATAAAGACTACATAAATGACTATCCCAGAAGAATATCCAATATAATATTCAATGTCATATACACAATATGGTGATATTCTAAAGCAGCTTAATACAAAAACAATAAACAAATGTAGAACCAGTTCAAAACTTAAGTTCATACTCATGGTGTTCCTGGAACATGACTACATAAACATACCACCGGTAATTAGTGAAGTCATAAATACATTATCACCTTTATATGATTTGCAATACTCCTACTTCTTACTGATCATGACAATTCACATTTTAAATTGCACTGTAGAACATTCTGTACAAATTACAGAACAACAGAATCTACCTATGATAAAAATTTGATCATTGTAGCTTCTTAAAGCAATACTTCAATATCACGAGTGATATAATATAATAGTATATGAATTCTAGGTACATGTTCACTAAAGAAGCACATTTCCATTGTTCTCATGTCTCAATCATTTACGCTTAATGTTAGCCCCCAATTCCCTAGCTAATAATATTTGGGTAGAACTGAGACACTGTGAGTGCTTGCCACTCATGGAGAATGCACCATTCAAAAGCAGTCTAGTTCTGACTTTCAACTCATAACAGCAAGTCACCACAGAAGAGAAACCATTTACTGTTAACCTGCTGTGAAATGTACAGTAACAGAGAGAGGGCCAAGTTAAATTTACTATCAACTCACAACAATTAATGGGTTTATTGTAGAAATACTGACTGCTGACCCATAATGAAAGGAAGCACCTGTCAATATTGAAGACACTTGTTAGCAGAGCAAGACAGTGCATGCGAATATGTTACATGCTACACGATTTTCATATAGTCAGTAAGCTTAGTAAATTGTTCAGATTCAAGCCTAAATGTGATTTTTATGAACAAAAAATAGAAATAAAAGGAAACCAAATCAATATTTTGGCTGGCATATGGGCTATGAAGAAGAGGCAGTTGTCCTGCAGATTAAAGAAATGTTTATAAAACAGAAGTACAGAACACAGCATGAAACAAATGATCCTGTTAAGTAGTGTGAGAAAATCAGGAAGGACAGCTAGTTATTTTTTAGAATATTCACTCCAACAGAAAAGAGAATTGTTCAGATTTACACCAGCATCAAATAGCAGGATGTTTAGCAAAAATTCTTCTTTAAATATCCAACAGTTTTCCAGCACTGTTTTAGCTGTAATTCTGCACAGAATGGACCAAAGCTGTGTAAACAGCTCTCATATCAGAGTAAACATAGGTACAAAACAAATAGAGTATTAGCACAACAGATAGGAAGGAGAAGAGAGACAAGTGTCTCCAATGGCTCAAGAAGAACAATCTTAAGAAACTTGGCAGGGAACGAGGACTAGATGGAAAGTGCCGGCCCACGTCCGGGTAAAGGCCGGCAGACCAGCGCCCGGCCAGGACGGAGAGAACAGTGCGGTAGCGTGAGGTGGGGTCAACGTGCAAACAACCCACCCGTGTGGTCAGCCGTGGCGTACTCTGTCAGCAGCGGCGACGCAGCCAAGTAGTTGGCATAGTCTGCGTATGGCGTGTAGATGAGGCCGTGCGGGTCATGAGGTGACAGTAATGGTGCCTGTGGGCCAGCAGAGCCATTGAGGAGTGCCGAAGCAGCTGTAGTTGGCACAGGCAGGCGAGGTGACAGTATGAGTGGTGCACCCAGTGGCGTGGCAGGAGCACGAATTCCCGGTGCAGTCAGGGTCGGCATCCCCGGTGACAAGAGTCGCTGCGTCTCCGCAGCTGCTGCGGCTGTCAGTCTGCGCCACTCCTCGTCACATGCCGCTGGAACGAAAGTGACGAAACGGTCAGCCACACAGTCCTATGGTGATGGCTCATACATACACAAATGTCATGGTGTAGGAATTTTACAAGTGGAACATTATCCTATTTAAATAAACTACTTTGATAATACTTAAATGAATCAAAACAAATAAACACGAATGAAGAAACCATCTTTCATTATACATAAATAACAGTTTAGCTAATGCATATGAGTACCTGCTGTCAAGACCGCGATCTCACCTGCAGCAGCTGCTGCCTTGGCACTGGAATCACGGTATGTGCCATTGATTATGGCAAGCTCCATCAACTGCCTCTTCTTCAGCTCGTCCTCACCATCAGCCTGCTGCGAATGAAGACTACTGTCAAGACAAGATCTTGTATACCATCATGCATAGATAGCATTTAGTATAAGCTTGGCAGGCAGAGGACTGCACGTAGTTTGTTTCAGCAAGAGTGATTACAGACAAATACTGAAACATATGGACGATATACAATAAACGGAGGTTCTGAGTCGCAGAAAGGAACAACAAAAAGACTGTCGGAAAGTTAGCTTTTGACAAACAAGGCCATAGCACACGCACACACAAATCCAACTCACATACGCATGACCCCCCCCCCCCCCCAATAAACACACACACACACACACACACACACACACACGTGTGAACACAATTCACATACACATGATCACAGCTTCTGCCTCCAGCTGCCACAGACTGTGGTCATGTGTGTGTGAAAAGTGTGTGTGTGTGTGTGTGTGTGTGTGTGTGTGTGTGTGTGTGTGTGTGTGTGTGTGTTTTTAGCATTTTTATCAAAAGCCTTGTTGGCCAAAAGCTAACTTTCTGACAGTCTTTTTGTTGCATCTTTCTGTGACTTTGCATTTCCCCTATATGGTGTGTAGCATTTCATTATATTGTTACATTCCATCGATTTTCCATTGTTAGATATTCAATAAGAATAAATTTTGCTTTGAAATAGTGAGCATTTTTAAAGCTGTTCCATTTTTCTAACACTTTGTAAGTAAGAAAAATAATGTTGCGAAAAATGTGAGAGGGTGGGATATGGATGCTATTGTTGTAGAAAGATTCCATCTACTGCACTGTTTATCAAGTTGAAACTAACTGCATCAGATGAGTATTTTATAATATGGTGATGCCGTTATAGCTACTAAATTAGAAGTCTCCAATATTCCTTCTGTTTCCTACTGAAAATAACGGAATATTGCAAAAATGTCTAATCTCTATATCAAAGAGAAGAATGGAAAGTTAAACTCCCCAGTCCTCCTCCCAATCAAAACTTAATCCACCCATCAGCTATTCGGATGCACAGCATTCTTTCTATGGTATAATTCGGTGTAATTTTCCATGTTACTATATACAGTTACACATGTAATAAATTCATAAAAATGAAGTGGGTAGTGAACTGATCAGGATATGCTTTACACAAATATTTCAGTATTTGTCTGTGGAAATTAAAGAGAGGGGAAATAACAGATAAAAGTTAAATCATCTGTGAAATTCTAAACAAAAACATCAAATTGCAATTGTAGACTTGAGATTAGATATTATTTCTAAATTGTCCTCATTTCTCAACAATATTACAGAAAGGATAGATTGCTATTCACCATAAAAATGAGATGTTGAGTTGCACACAAACTGTGACATGTTGAATGGGAGCAGCAATATGGAGTGGGGTGGGGAAGGGTAAGGGATAACAAGAGCACAGGAGGGAGGGAGGGAGGGAGGGAAGTCAGCACTGCCTGGTGAAGTGAGCAGAGACTAGATGGTGGCAGGAAAGAGCTGCCAAGCACAGTGTCAGAAGGCTGTGTGGGGGGGGGGGGGGGAGGGAGAGGGGGAGGGGGGAGTCGGAGATGAGAAGAGTAGAGAAGGGAGGAAGGCCAGCAGGTGCGTTATCAGAAAGTAGTGCACAATGCAGGTGAGAGGACATGAATTGGGAGGTGGTGATAGGATAGAGGAGGTGGTAACTGTTGATTGGAGGATGTGGGGACAACAGGTTACCATAGGTTGAGGCCAGGATGTTTTCAGGAGTGGAGAACATGTTGTTAGGACTACTACTACTTGCACAGTTCAGAAAAATTTGTGGTGGAGAGAAGGATCCAGATGGCTCAGGTTGTGAAGCAGCCATTGAAATCAAGCATGTTATGATCATTGCATGTTGTGCCACAGGGTGTTCACTTTGCTTTTGGCCACAGTTTGTGGTGTCCATTAACCCTGGTAGACAGTTGGGTGATAGTCATAATACAAAAAGCTGTGCAATGACTGTAGCATGGCTGGTACACATCAAGGCTGCGTTCACATGTGGCCTGACCTTTGATGAGGCAGGATCAACCTGTGATAGGACTGGAGCAGTAAGGGCTCAGAGGGTGGATTGGTCAGGTCTTCCACAGGGATATGTAGCAAGGGGTTGAGATTAGTAGCAGTATAGGGATTGACTAGGGTATTGTGGAGGTTTGGTGGGTGATGGACCATCACACAAGGATGGGCGGGACATCCCTCATTCCAGGGAATGATGATAGATAATCTAAGGCCTGACAGAGAATGTGGTTCAGGTGTTCCAGTCTGGGGTGGTTCTGAGTAACAAAACAGGCACTCCTTTGTTACTGTTTATTGCAGATGGTGCGAGAACTGGAGGGGGGGGGGGGATGGGTGCAAAGGGATATGACACAGGAAATGAAATCTGTTTGCATACTAGGACTCACGAACAGCCTGGCCACCCAGGGAGTGGCAAATCTGCAATGTCAAGAACTCCCTTGCCCAGAATGCTGATATCTCCCAAAGGCTTCCACCGGCACTATATCTCAGACCTAGTCTGCGAACAGATTTTTCATACCATATCCCCTCACACTATTAACCTTTCCTTGCCAACACCCCCCCCCTCCCCCATAACAATAAGCTACTATGGAGTTCCCCCTTCATCACCCAATATCAACCCAGACTGGAACAACTGAACCACATCCTTCATCAGGACTCTGATTATCTATCATCATGCCCTGAAATGTGACATCCTACCTAAGATCCTTCCCACTCCTCTGAAAGTGGTGTTCCACCACCAACCCAACTTCCACAACATCCTAATCCACACCTTTGTCAATTTTATCCAAAACCCTTGCCACATGGATCATAAGCCGGTGGGAGAGAGAGCTGTAAGACGTGCCCAATCCACCCACCCAGTACTTCCTATTCCATCCCTGTCACAGGCTTATCTTATCTTATCCTTCAGAGGCCAGGCCCCCTGTGAAAACAGCTGTGTCATCCACCAGCGCCTATGCAATCATTGCACAGCTTTTTATATTGGTTTTACTACCAACCAGCTGCCCACCAGGATGAATAGCCACCATAAACTGTGGCCAAGAGGACAGTAGAACACTATCACACCACAAGCAGCTGAACATAACTTCTTTGACTTCAATGGCTGCTTCACAACCCAGACCATATGGATCCTCCCCCTCCACCACCAGATTTTCTGAACTGCACACAAGGGATTTATCCTTACAACACATTCTCCAATCCCAAAATCATCCCAGCTTCAATCTACAGTAAGCTACTGTTCCCACACCCTCCACCCAACAGTTTCCACTCCCTCTGTCCTATCACCTCTTCCTGATTCACGTCTCCTCACCCTCACTGTGCACCCACTATTTTTTCCCTTCTCTGCTCCTATTCCACCTGTCCCCTCCCATCTCCACAGCCACTAGACAATGCACCTGGCAGCCTTGCCCTGCCACCATCTAGTGCCTGCACATTCTGCCAGGCAGTGCCAACCTCTTCCCCTCCCCCCCTCCCCACCCCCCACTCATACCCTGCTATTCTTTCCCCTTCCCCGCCCCCACTCCAGATTGCTGCTTCCTTTCACTCAACATGACACAGTTGCATTCCGGATGAGTGGACAGCGATACTGGTCATGTGTGTAAAGTGTGCTTGCTTGTATGAATTTGTGTGTGTTTTCCTTTCGTAAGATGGCTTTGGCCAGACACTCAGAATGTAAGTCTTTTCATTGTGCCTCTCTGCAACTCAACATGCCATTCTTATGATGAATAACAATCTACCCTTTTCATAATATTATTGATATTCCAACTCAGACTTTCCATTATTTGAGCTACATTTGTGTGTGTCACACATATAATCAAATTTCCAGACAATATTCTATAGCTCTTCTGTAACACATATAATAATGAGGTTTTTTTGACATGTAGAACAATTAAGTCTCCTCCAATTACCAATAATATGAAACAGAGAAAGTGCTCTATTCTTATGGTGATAATTGTAATGCAAACAAATTTACACGGGCATGTATTCTGAAGCAGTACACAATGGCAATTATAGTATAAATGTATGTTATGAAATGAGAGAAGTCAAACTAACAGGAAATGCTATTAATTGCAATACCCTATGTGGTATCTTATGCTACAATATAGAAAGTGACTAGCAAGATACCTATGTGGTATCTTATGCTACAATATAGAAAGTGACTAGCAAGAAACGGGCACACTGCAGAGCCATGCATATCACTGCTGCAGCAGCAGTAGCAACAGAGTATGCAAGCCTGCAGTGGCCCACAAGTCGGAGTTGACTGACCACGGGAACGAGCAGCTTCTTCACTTCCTCGACAGCGCGCTGCATCTTGAGAGTTGCCCTGTTTTCTGTGTCTTCCACAGTTAGCAACACGTGCAAGTCGTCATTTAGATGCTCCCAGTTTGGCTTGCCGCGGTTCAGTTCCTCCTGAAAATTTGTAAATTTTCACTTTCCATGACCTCCAGGCAGTGTGCCAGTAATTTGAGATAGGTAAAAGAACAAAAACTATTAATATAATGGTAAAATTAATTCTGATTAAAAAAAATTAAGTAAAACACTTAAAATCAGTTTCATGTTCATGCAGAACGTACCGAAACATCCAACTGAAATGTGCAAAAAAGTGATAGAATAAACACTGTGTACTGCTAATCTTTATTTCAGTTAACATCTTGTATGTATGTGTCAAGATTGCTATGTATTACTTCTGTATTACTGAGTGAATTTCAAATAAAATCTACCAATAAAGAAAAAAAGAAAAATTGATAAGCTATGCTGTTTTGATTTGGAAAGCATACTTACTTCCATAGTCTTTCATTCTAGTTCATATACTCTTCTCCATATCCTGTTACAGAGAGCAGCTTGAAAAAGGATAGTTATTTCTGAGTGATATATCATAGATGACAATGACAGCACCAATAAATCAAATTGCCATTAATGTGCTACTGACAAGATCTGTGTTGTTCAGTGTTACAGCTACTAATTTAACTTTTATGCAATATTTTCCATTGTTACACAGCAAACAGCTGCTATATTTCTACATAAAAACCAAAAAACCAACCAACACCTATTCATAGTTAATAATCACTGAGTCAAAGCCAATTTTTCTCTCTCTTCATTGCGTATGACAAATACGCCCCCACCCCATTTATTAAAGTCTGTGAGTTCTGAATGTGGGTCAGCTTAATAAACACATACACAAACAAAAGGTTTGAGTTATACAGAAAATACTTGTATGTTTTTGATTCCATTGTGTTCTATTCTCCATAAAGAAAGGAAATACTGGGATTTTAACAATGGGAGGAACAGCATTTTTCAGTATTGAAGATATGCTTCCATTCATCAATATCTTGTTCTTATGTTTCATGGGAAAAAAGGTAAAAAATGCTTTACAATAAACTGTTTATACAAGAACTTTATGGCAAAGTCTCAGGCAAAGTTTGCATGGGTAACTATGTCTGTGAATGCAGTGCAAAGAGATTGGAAATAAAAAAGACATTTGTCAGGACTATAAACTGTATGCCATATTATAAGGCAAGTATCACATCAGTGGTGTTATCTGCAACCATTTTATAGCTGAACTGCCTGCATACTTAACTGGCTTACATGATCCCATACCATGGTCACTCAACCTCAATTCTCTGAATCATTTACTACAAGAATGAAGTAAAATCACCTACTTGACTCACTAATTTCACCAATGCTATTTGGTATTTGTGGACCAAATTGTCTTAGAGGAAAATTAGGCATACCATCAAATCACTTGCCATCAGTCCTAGATAATAATGTACAATATTTTCTGTAACATGGCAATAATTTACAACTGTTAATAATTGTTCAGTGAGACCACATGGGATTTTGTTTAGCAACATCAAATAAAATTAATTTATTACACAAATATGATATTAAGCTTTTAATATTTACAAAATATGCATGAAAGCTTTTCTGTTTAGAATTACGTATGAAAGATTTTTTGGGAAAATGTCATTCTACACCAAGCTGTGAAATGCCATGGTGTCATTATCTACAAAGAAAAGTTCTGCTCTTGGGTATTGTCTTTGGTCTTGGGAACCAAGAAGTTGTCATGGACTGCTTGTTAAGGTTTGCAGTAATTAACAACCATTACATTTAAACATCTGGGGCATTGTTATATTTTCATGCACAAACTGACACTAGTCGCAACTCCTGATTTTTTTTTTTTTTTTTTTTTGCTGGTCTGCAGTAAATGTGGCTCTCAATGGCACACTGCTTGGTGAAACCTATAATTCACAATTGTCTCTGTTTCAGACAATCTACAGACATCTCATGTTGTTGTTGTTGTTGTTGTTGTTGTTGTTTTCGTTAAGTTCACTCCAAAGCCTGATTTGATGCTAGTCTCCATTTTTTTCCCTCCCCGTGCTTCCTTATATTCCCAAACCGAAGAGAGAACGAGGTATCAAATACGTCAAGGTGTGTGCTATCGATCATTTCCTTCCTTTTGTCGATTTGTGCTATAAATTATTTTTTCCTCCATTCAGTCCAGGACCACCTCATTTATTTTTCAGAATTATTATATTAATTTATATTATTTATTTTGTATATTATATTTATATTATTATATTATATTTATTATACAGCATTCTTCTATGGCACCCCATTTCGAAAGCTTGTATCTTCATTTTGTCTGAACTGCACATTGTTCACATTTTGGTTCCATACATGGCTAGATTCCACTTCCTAACACACAAATTTATATTAGATGGTAACAAATTCATTTTTTTTCAAAAATACTTTTCTTGTTACTGCCGATCTGCATTTTGTATCTACCCTCCTTCAGCCATTATCATTTATTTTGCTCCTAAATAACAGAACTCATCTTCTACATTATGTGTATCATTTCCTTATATAATTCCCTCAAGTACTGGCTCGTTTAATTTGACTATGTTTGATTATCATCATTTTACTTTAATGGTTGTTCATTTTATAATCTCTTTCCAAGACTTTCATTTCTTTCAACTGCTCTACTAAGTTATCTGCTGTCTGACAGAATTATAATGTCATCAGTGAACCGCAGAGTTTTTTTTTTTTTATTTTTTATTTCCTCTCCCCAAAGTTTGTTCCCTTACCAAATTTCTCCTTGGTTTCCCGCATAGCTTGGTCAATGTAAAGATTGAATAACATCAGGACAGTCCTCAACCCGGTTTGAATCGCTTTTCTACCACTGCCTCCCTGTCGTCCTGTTGTGTCCTTTAATTCTTACAACTGCAATCTGGTTTATGAACAACAGCTTTTCAGTCTCTGTAGTTTATTCCTGCTACTTTCAAAATTTCAGATAGTGTACTCCAGTCCACATTGCACACCTGACCACACCTGTGAACACCTGCCTTGTTTGGAATTGGAATTATTACATTCTTTCTGAAGTCTGAGTGCATTTCACTTATCTCATTTATCTACCACACATCGTGGATAATTCTGTCATTGCTAGCTCTCCCAATGTCCTCAGTCATTCTGAAGGAATGTTGTCTATTCCATGGGCCTTGTTTCAAAACAGATCTTTCAGTGATTTATCAAACCTTTCATATACAGGGCTGAATGAGATATCATTAGAAAAGTTTTTTAACTGGCTTCTGTTGTTGCATAATAATGTTGTGCTAGAATTTACTATTCGTGAAAATTTTAACATAAAAGAGACTAAACTTTCATAGGCCAAAGGACAGCATACCTATATTTTACAAAGCTAACTTATTAATGACAAGTAAGAGAGTCCAGGCTGACTTTCAATAATTGACACCGCACCTGGTACACACGGCGTTCTGGGACCACACCACACTTACAATACCTGAAGATGGGCTTATAACAGTCCGAAACCGGTCATGTGACAATAAAGAAATTTACAACTGAAGCAATATTTTCAAACCTCTACCACTATTTTACAGTTTTAGTCTGAAGTTAACAACCAACAATTATGGACAGAGTCCATGTCTACCTCTGGAAATGTAATACAGTTTAAAATCTGGTTTCTGAATCTCTATCTTACAATTATATAATAGGCATGAAATCTTCCAGTGTCTCCAGGTCTCTTCCACATATAAAACATTTTGTCATCATTTGTGCAGAATTCTGACAGGTGGCCTTCACTTTCAGTCTCTTTCACCACACTATATTCTCCTGTTTTTCCTTGGCTTCTTTGCCTACTATTGGATTCCAGTGTCCCATCACAATCACATTTTTGTTTCATAACTATCTGAATTATTTCCTTGATCTCATCATGTTGTTAAACATATACAATGGTGCTCTTTTTAGTAATACTAAAAAGAACCAAAATCATATCAGATATTGTTCCAATGTGACATACGGGCTAATAATTATTGCTCTGTCATATCCCAATAATCATATTGTTTTTACGGATCTAGCTTTGACACAGTTACAGTGTTTTGGCACAGATTTTGTTAAAGTAATGAGTGCACACCAGTGTAGTTAATCAATGATTTATGTTAAATTATGAGAAAAACAAATGGAATGATATGGTAAACAGTCTGCAATACCTGTAAATCATTCACATTCATTCATCCTAAACCTGTTTCCTCATTTTATTCATCCAAATGTTCACAGAGCATTCTAACGTTGTTTTACTGAATTACATAGCACAAACTGGCAAGTTGGCAAGGCATGGTTTTTAGCATGGACGAGGTCTGTGAATAACCTCTGATCACATATCATTGCGCTATTCAACCACACACACGTTTTCACACTCTTTACGCAAGAGCTACATGGAAATTTTTAGTCCTGTAAAACAGATGAAGTTCGTGTCAATTAGCTTTTATTTTGTCTTGATATTCGTTGTGCCATAAAGCTAAGTTGATCTGAAGAGTGAAATAATTCCATTACTACAGAAATTGTAAAGGTAGTCGTGTTGCACATGTTTCATTCAGAGTATATAAATTTGTCGTTCAATTCAGAAGCCACTGCCCTTAATTTCAAGATTATTAGCGTGAAAGAGCATCTCAAAAAACTGACTGCATGAATGTGTTGGAAGAATAAACAACGAAAAATCTTTGATCACAATGGACGTGACATTGGTTGTATGATGACTACATGCAAACAGAAAAATGACCTTAGCAGCAATGTGAAGTGTTTCATAAAGAATTAACTGCCTATGTGAGATGAATAAACCTTAAATCAAATATTAAGTGGTGCATGATATGATCCAGAACTCTTTTATTCAATTATATAGAAAACCCATTGTTATTTTAGAGCACTGCTGCTCCTCCTTAATAAATTTATGTAGATGTCCGTGTTTGGAAAGGGTAAAACAGCAAACTACGTAATACTATCCAAGTCTTGAGGACCGACTGGATGAAAACAATGCACAAGAATGGTCCTATCGCAAACTGAGGTACAAATATTTTACGAATCTTTTCGAAACATTTACATGATTTGGCACATTCCAATTCCCACCAAATTTCGCACTTCAGGAAATGATCAGAATCCAACGAAGAGCTTAATTATGCCTTTCAGAACTGCATTTTGTGGTGGAACAGACTCACTGAGGAAAACAAAAACGTTAGATGAAATAAATGATAGTGTTTTTACTTATAAAACATATTTCGCTTTCATGAGCAGAAATTTCCGTCTTGTGCTCAACAATCGGACGAATAATGAAGGAAAGGATATGAGTATTATGGAAAACACGGAAGCAGATCTGGTTGGCATTTAATCTGAAGCCCTCATTCTACTGAAGAATTCATTAACTCAAACTCGTCCTGCAAGGAAGCAGCTCCAGTTGCCCATGCAGACTGTATTATGTTGGGAACTGCTACAAGGAGGAGCAGCGCGGGCTATTTTGGTGTGGCTGTCAGACACGGCAGGAAAGGCTGTTCCAGGCGCCCTGCTAAACATAGACACCCACTCCGAGCAGCTACCAGTTTGCCTTTCGGCGCTTGCGGTGGCCAAATCTCTGCTACGTTGGTTCCAACTCCATTAGTTACACCCGCAGGGCTACTTTAATCGTAATCAGGCAGTACTATTGAAGACGAAAAATACGCGCTTTCGCTTCTCCATCAACAATAGCCATGCAAGTCGATGTATTCAACAACGGAACTAGCAAAAACATTGACGACAAGAAATGGTGAAGAGACCAGACATTGGTTGACTACACCGACATTAATAACATCTCTTTTAGAGTAACAAAGGGGAAATGTCTATCGATACTGATCCGGGGCAATTTAATAGAATGACTACGCAATTACAGTTGTACGGGAAAGTAAATGCCACACTGGGTGAATCCCAAGAAAGATACGTAGGTGGTTTTATAAGTCTGGTAAAAACAGCAAGGAAAAAATGTGTTTCCTAAACAACTCACCTTACTCTTCTCGACATTCTCCTTTCAGGATTGTACACTTGGTCCAGCGATCCTCCAGCTTTTTCATCCAATAGTAAAAATAGACTCTGTCAAACTCTGCAAAATACTCGTTGACTGCACTTATCAATTCATCATTCGATGAAAATTTCTTCCCAGCAAGCGAAAGTTTTGAGTTGGGGAACAGGAAGAATAACTTGGAGCTATGTCTGGTGAGTATTGGATGAGAAACCAATTCAAAGCCCAATTCATTGTTATCGCTAATGTGCGGGATGGTCCATTATCCTGGTGAAAGAGCAGTTTTTTCGTGCCAGCCTTGCTCTGTTTTCAACGAACGCAAGTTTCAAATGATCCAACAATGGAGCACGATAGGATTCAGTTCTGGTTCTGCGTTTTTCCATATAATCTATGATAATTATTCCTTGGGAATCTCAAAAAAGTTGCCTCACTTTACCAGCTGACAAAATGGTCTGACCTTTTCGGTGCACTTTCAACAGCCTTTGTCCACTGTTTTGAATGCCGTTTTGACACTGGTGTATATTGATGGTTCCAGATTTCATCAACAGTTACCAAATGGCACAAAAAGATTTCGGATTGTGATTAAATATTGCCAGGCATTATGTTAAAATGTTGTGCCGGAAGCCCTTTTGGTTGACTGTGAGCAATCGCAACACCCGTCTCGCACACAGCTTCTTCATAGCCGATTCTCCGTGCAGGATGATATGCACTCGCTCATTTGAGATGCCTACAGTCTCAGCCATCTCACGAATTTTTATTCAATGGTCTTGCATTATCGTATCATGAATTTTGTCAATGGTTCCTTTGTGGTGAATGCGTCTAATTACAGACTGCCGGAGCGCGCTTCGTCTACGGTGCTTGTTCAACCACGTTTAAATTCATTAACCCGAAAGTAACGGTCTTCTGTGAGGGTGCAGAGTTTGCGTGAACTTCATCCACTTCTGCTTTGATTTGTGCAGCAGTCCAACCCTTCAAATGAATATATTTAATAACAGCACGAAACTCGGTTTTTCTCAATTTTCAAACGCAGTCGCCACACTGATCGATTTAGATTTCAGACGGCTGTCAACAGTGAACTGTCCGCTGTGCATTGTTGAAATTCTTCAGAAGATCCTTGGAGTAATCACGCTTACTAACCATGAAGGAGCAAAAAAAATGTTCCATTCATTCACGGAAATTTACCATACTTCTCAAACCCCACGCGTACATTCACGAAACAGGCTACTTGCCAAACTCTTGTCCGGTCAATTCTAGAATATTTTTCATTACTCTGGGACTCTTTCAAAGTAATATTAACTAAAAAGAGAATAGTGTGACGCAATGCCACATAAATGAAATGCTTAAAGTAGAATTAACTTACTGTGCGTGCGGGCGCGCGAGCGGTTGTGTGTGTGTGTGTGTGTGTGTGTGTGTGTGTGTGTGTGTGTGTGTGTGTCGGCATACCAGCAGTTTGGGAAATGTATCATCCATAGAATCCCGAAGATAGCAAGAGCAAATACATGTGAGAACTATCACACTATAATTTTAACAGCTCATACGCCCAAGAATGCTGGAAAAAAGTTAAAGATGGACAGTTTGGTTTTAGCCTAGCTAAAGGCAAGAGAGACATAGTCCTGACGGACTTGATAATGAAAGCATGACGTGACATAAGCCTATGACACATTTATAGGATTTGTCGTCACCTAGAAAAAGCGTTCGGAAGACGTTTGAAATCCTCAAAAAAGTGTGTATAAGTTACAGTGAAAGACGGGTAAACTGTAAAACAAAACAAAATGTGAACTGAACTAATGAGGGGCAACAGAAATGAGGTTAGTGATAAACTTAACATCAAAATTGGAGACCACGAATTAGATGAAGTGGAGGAATTCTGCTACATTGGAAGCAAAATAACAAATGAATGAAGAAGGGAAGACATAAAAAGAGACTAGTACAGCAAAAAGAGGGTATTTGTAGTTATAAGAAGTTTGCGATTATTAATTATTGAGATTAATTTGAAGAAGAAATTTCTGAGAAAGAACGTTTGGAGCACAGCATTGTATGGTTGCGAATCGTGCGGACTGTGGTAAAAGCCGAAAGAAAGAGAATCGAGGCGTTTGAGAGGTGGTGTTACATTCAGACGTTGAAACTTGGGTGTACTGACAAGGTAAGATATGAGGAGATTCTCCGCAGAATCGACGAGGAGAGGAATTTGTGGAAAATATTAACAAAGGGCAGGATGATAGGCCGTATGTTAAGGGTTGGGTTGTTTGGGGGAAGAGACCAAACAGCGAGGTCATCGGTATCGTCGGATTAGGGAAGGACGGGGAAGGAAGTCGGCCGTGCCCTTTCAGAGGAACCATCCCGGCATTTGCCTGGAGCGATTTAGGGAAATCACGGAAAACCTAAATCAGAATGGCCGGACGCGGGATTGAACAGTCATCCTCCCGAATGCAAGTCCAGTGTGCTAACCACTGCGCCACCTCGCTCGGTATATGTTAAGACATCAGGGAAAATTTGCATGAGGGGGGAGGAAGAGCTGTTGGAATATATATATATGAGGAAGTTAGGTGCAAAGTGCTACACCTAGATGAAGAGATTGGCACATGATAGGGAATCGTGGCAGGCTGCATTAAAGACTGATGGCCAAGAAAAGCTGTCACCCAGCTTCACTGTCGCCTGCACGAAGGACAACATTTTAGTAGACATTGGGAAGGCCACTAGCCCTGGAAAGTTTTACCCACTGGCCAGACAACGGAGAACTATAACTGATTTCTTTCGCTTCTTCCGGACAGTAATCTAAATTCAAAGGTGAGGATTCTCAGTGGCTGCGCCGGTACCCACCTTCTTCTTGTCGCGCATGGATCCGCGCCCGCGCACCATGATCTTACAGCCCGTCTCTTGCTCCAGCTGCTTGGCCGTCATGCCGCGGGGGCCCAGGATCCGCCCCACGAAGTTGAACTGCAACACACAAAAACTGCTGTCAGCCAACTGTCGGTAGTGCATCCACGGTAATCGAGCTTTGCGCCACAGCTGAAGATTGGCAGAGATTTGTAGTTTTCTGGGTTGTAACTGTCGCCATCTGATGCCACTGAAATTGCAACAGCGGGAAACATGTCAAATAACGAAATTTTGCTAACTATTTGTGTACAGTATAGAAGGAAGAATACGTGATTAAATTTGGAGGTGATGTGATGGTATCCAGGGTGCAAAATTCAATAAACCTGACTGCCACCTCTGGCAACAAAGACTGCATCAAATCGAACTGATCCTGGATAACGGATACAGGTACCTAACTCCAGGTCTCTTCAGCTCTATTGCTGCAGTTTATAAATCTTAGTGCCTGGCGACTGGTGGCGTCCTAGTCTCTCGGGAACCAATCACCAGATGCTCTCAGTGGGTGAGGGATATGGCCAGGTTAATAGTCGAAGATAGTCTGTGTCGAAACAGATTATGACAGCACAGTGTGCGATTTGCAGGGGGGATGGGAGGCATTCCCCCCCCCCCCCCTCTGAATCAGACCATCCCCTCCTCTGGTTTTAGTTTATGTATCCCAACCTGGGATGTTTATTTCCCACGCACTGGAGTAAAACTTTACATATAATGTAAATTTGTGAAGCCGAACACTGAAAGTTTTTAATAAGTCTTACTATTAACACTATTAATATGTTTCAGTTTTCTATCATCAGAATAAGTACAACTGTTCACAAATGTGCTTCTACGTTTTGAATTCCCCTCGTATATCTGTACCCGCATGTAGATGATTTTGTAAATAAGCTTTACCTATAATGTACTTTTAAAGATATAACAAGGGATGGCTTTTCTGATAATGCATACGTGCCAATAGTGAGTTTCGGCATTAACATCTATTTATAAATAGCTGTTTAACCATGCGTAACACCACGGTCCAAGCTAGTAACATATATAATTCTACTAACCCCCCTAAGACATCCCCCCCACTGGTAGCAGCACAGATCGCACCCTGTGACAGCATGAGCAAAATGCTCTGTTGTGTTATCTTGCTGAAAGATAACGACACAGAGAACGTTTAAGATGAGCACAGTTACCGGCCCTTACACGTCAGAAATGGAATGGCTACTGTCCAAACTATGGAATGTGCGAACCAATATTGACCGTTCCCAAAATGCTGTAGCACAGCAATCAATCGTCCTTTCCTTTCAGGCTGTATTAAAGCAAATCTAGATTTCGGCTAGTGCCTGGCCATTATCAATGCACTATTTGACAGTTTCAGTACATGTCCTAGTACGTCATCGGACGACTGACTGATGTGCTCCGAAAGTCATACCATAGTCGTTGAGTGCATTCCACATTCCTAATGAAAGGTAACTTGATAAAGTTGATCATGTTATGTACCCAACGGCACACCAAACCATAACCATCAGGTGCTGAGCCAGACAACGACGAATGCAATCTGGCAACATTCGTTCTCCTTGAAGCCTCCATACATGGATACGTGGTCCTATTCCTGTTTTCCAGTATTAGCAAATGGGTGCACCATCGGCAGCTCGTCATTTCGTGGTTAACATCGCTGCCACTAGATTGCACGGTCCAAAATTCGTTTCCCAGCGGATTCAGAGATGATTTTTTCGCTCAGTAACTGGGCATTTGTTTGTCCCAATCATTTCATCTCATCTTCATCTAGCCGAAGTCGCGTCAAATACACTACTGGCCATTAAAATTGCTACACCAAGAAGAAATGCAGATGATAAACGGGTATTCATTGGACAAATATATTATACTAGAACTGCCATGTAATTACATTTTCACGCAATTTGGGTGCATAGATCCTGAGAAATCAGTACCCAGAACAACCACCACTGGCCGTAATAACGGCCTTGATACGCCTGGGCATTGAGTGAAATATAGCTTGGATGGCGTGTACAGGTACAGCTGCCCATGCAGCTTCAACACGATACCACAGTTCAACAGTAGTGACTGGCGTACTGTCACGAGCCAGTTGCTCGGCCACCATTGACCAGACGTTTTCAGTTGGTGAGAGATCTGGAGAATGTGCTGGCCAGGGCAAAAATCGAACATTTTCTGTATCCAGTAAGGCCCGTACAAGACCTGCAATATGCGGTCGTGCATTATCCTGCTGAAATGTAGGGTTTAGCAGGGATCGGATTAAGGGTAGAGCCAACGGTCGTAATACATCTGAAATGTAACGTCCAATGTTCAAAGTACCGTCAATGAGAACAAGAGGTGACCGAGACGTGTAACCAATGGCACCCCATACCATCACGCCGGGTGATACGCCAGTATGGCGATGACGAAACACGCTTCCAATGTGCGTTCACCACGATGTCGCCAAACACGGATGCGACGATCATGATGCTGTAAACAAAACTTGGATTCATCCGAAAAAATGACGTTTTGCCATTCGTACGCCCAGATTCGTCGTTGAGTACACCATAGCAGGTGCTCCTGTCTGTGATGCAGCGTCAAGGGTAACCGCAGCCATTGCCTCCGAGCTGATAGTCCATGCTGCTGCAAACGACGTCGAACTGTTCGTGCAAATGTTTGTTGTCTTGCCAACGTCCCCATCTGTTGACTCAGGGATCGAGACGTTTCTGCACGATCCGTTACAGCCATGCGGATAAGATGCCTGTCATCTCGACTGCTAGTCATACGAGGCCGTTGGGATCCAGCACGGTTTCCTGTATTACCCTCCTGAACCCATCGATTCCGTATTCTGCTAACAGTCATTGGATCTCGACCAACGCGAGCAGCAATGTCGCGATACGATAAACCGCAATCGCGATAGCCTACAATCCGACCTTTATCAACGTCGGAAACGTGATGGTACGCATTTCTACTCCTAACACGAGGCATCACAACGTTTCACCAGGCAACGCCGGTCAACTGCTGTTTGTGTATGAGAAATCGGTTGGAAACTTTCCTCATATCAGCACGTTTTAGGTGTCGCCACCGGCGCCAACCTTGTGTGAATGCTCTGAAAAGCTAATCATTTGCGTATCACAGCATCTTCTTCCTGTCTGTTAAATTTCGCCCACGTCGAGGGAATCCGCAAGCGTCGTCCCCATGCTGACAATCCCTGGTGCTCCACACGCTGTCACATTGTCGCTTACTGCAAACATGTCCACTTAGTGGCTTAGGTACGTCATGTGGCTTTACGATCCTGCATGGTCGAGTGTACAGTATGAATAGCGTCTCGGCCACTAGTCACGTGGGGCCATTGAGACCCTGCATGGCCTTGAGATTGGCTCTCTTGAACCCCTTCCATTCCTTAATCACATGACAGTAATGAGAGCTCAACCAGCGCGATCAAAATTATCTTGGAGTAAGAAATTGCAGTTTCGTTACGCCACGATCCTGCCACTGTTAATTCAACACGTGCTGATAGATGTTTCATCTTGTTCCCCAAGGTATAACATAACCTTCTCACGTACAAAAAATATTCAAATGTGATTTGTGAATGAGAAATCAGCTGCGAATTTCCTTGCATACATAACGTACCTGGCGTCGTCACTCATGCCTACTTTGTGGAGTGCGTTGAAATCCTGATCACTTCAATATTCCACCATTCCAGTTTGACTTTTGGTACATGCTGTCTCTGCGGCAAGAGCGCCGATACCCGGGGGCAAAAAGAGGAGGAGTGGGGAGGGGGGGGGGGGAGGGAGGCGAGGGTGGGTGGCGCCTCCGTCTAGCACTCAGCGACAGAAAAAATATATAGTGGTTGTTTTTCTTTCAAGAAAACTGTTTCTAAACACGATATTAAGCAGATTTTTAACAGGGCCTGAACTGGAACTTTTTATGGCTACGTACTAGTTGCTATCTGTCTTCGAAAAATATTAAAATTGCTCCATACCACGAGATCTAGCCACCGCCGTCATCCCCCCCCCCCCCCCCACCTCCTACAAGCTCATCGCTTCCCAACAAATTCTCGTATGGGCACCGTTGCTCCGTGGTGTTGCAATTTTTGAATGGGAAGCAATGTATAATTGTATGTTGACACGGTGTGTCGGATGGACATTCTAAGACGGATCTTAAACCTGAGGTGACCTCACTTCACACAGCTTGTCTTCCACACCAGGCTCCTCCCCCCCCCCCTCCCCAACTTCCGGACTCAAAAAATGGTTCAAAAGGCTCTGAGCACTATGGGACTTAACATCTGAGGTCATAGTCCTCTAGAACTTAGAACTACTTAAACCTAACTAACCTAAGGACATCACACACATCCATGTCCAAGGCAGGATTCGAACCTGCGACCGTAGCGGTCGCGCGGTTCCAGACTGTAGCGCCTAGAACCGCCCGGCCACCCCGGCCGGCAAATTCCGGACTCTAGTCTTCTCTTGGGGACGCTAAGAGACCATTAACGCCTCAGAAATTAACTCTGACACCTTTTACCACATCTAAGGCTCCCAAGTTTCGATCTCTATCTGAGAGCTTACCTAGGCAAAGAATAGATTGACTGCTACGGTCGTTCCAACCTAAACAGGTTGGAAGACCAACGAAAAGTCCCTATCGTTCATTTGGTGATTTATTTGGTACAGCAGTTGGATTACTGCGCAATTTGATAATTACCCGGGCAACTGCGTGATAGATTTTGTAAAACTGCGAAACTGTAACACTTTAACTCGACGCGAAAGCTGTACGGAGTGGCGTCACGTGCTAAAGAATCGTCCGCAAAAGCGAGTTCCACTGAACACCGAACTAATGCGTCAGCCAGCAGAAGCAGTAGAGGAGAGTAGATGTGGCGGAACATTACCTATTCTTTTGGATCCAGACAATGGACCAGCATTGGGTAAGTTCTGTTGATTGTTGTAACTGATCAGTCATTGCATATTATTGCTTCCACATGGTACACGGTATTAATTTTACCTAACGGAGACGAGAACATATATCTCCACTCTGGAAGGCAACACTGAGGTATGCTCAACAATAAAACATGTTTTCCTATAGTATGCAGTAGGTGAATGATTCGTTTTTTTTCCTGGATTATTGTTTGTATTCAGTTTAATATTATATATATGTTAGAATGTTATTGTAGGGTCTATTCTAGTTATAACTTTGTAATTTCCGTTTCATTATCAATCAACAGTCTACGAAAAGAAGAAAAAAATAACAGAAATATTACCGAAACTGGGCGTTTCATGTAAAGGAACGACCTCAGACTTTAATACTGACGTAATAAGCCACACGAATGCATCGAAATGGTTCCTTCTGGTGCTGCGCAAAATAATAATAATAATAATAATAATAATAATAATAATAATAACAGGGAGAGAGAGAAATATTCTGTCAGATTCATACGGAGGAATCAGGGGTACGACGTTCGTTCACAATTCTATTAAGCCCTAAATAAACTTAGAGTTAATTTCTGGAGTTTAAAAGCTATTCGTAATCTTGGGCACGAAACTTAGCACTGAATCAGCCAGCGTTGGGTATGGCGGATGAAAGTCACATACGAGCACGTTAAAGCGAAGCTATCAATAACAGCCCGAAAAGAGCGCCAAACGGGTTTGCTATTATTACATCGCGTGGCAACAAATCTCCGTTTATATGACGCAGCGGGGTATAACGCCCTAGTGTCGCAGTCCTGAACGTGGGTTCCAGCTAACACGGCTCAATGAAGACTTGGGCGTCATACTTTCTTTCTCCCCTTGGTACACTCTCTATCAAGAATGGGAGAACACATTATGATGCACGAAGAGTTAGAGAAGAAATAGGTCTTCTAGACAGGTTGTAAGAGGTCCATGACTAAGGAATTTATTGCTAGTGCACTCGAGCAGATGTAATTTCGATGGAGTGCTCACGCGCTGCCTGCGACGTGTAAGCTATAAGAGAAGAGAGAGAGCAGTGCTGTATGCAGTAGGAACTGTGTAGCAGTAGTAGTAGTAGTAGTAGTTGTTGTTGTTGTTGCTGTTGTAGTAGCGTGCAGTCGTGTGTATGGAGTTGGCTGGGCCTGTCGTGGGGAGCGATGGCGGTGCCTGAGCGATGTAGTATAAGGTAAAAGCAGCCTCGCGCGTATATACTATTGTAATATCAAGTTCCATGTAAATGTTTTAAAAAATCTCTTAATAATCTTTCTTATAAAAATTAACTTTTGACAATCACTCATCTCAATTTAAAGACTTTACTAATTTCTCCAATCCATGGTCATCCCGATCATTGTAAAGAAAAATCAGTTGTTTATTTTTATACATGACATATCTAACGGCCAGCATTGCATTGAGCTGTGCCAGAAAAATTTCTTATAGCAGCAGATATATACGCGTTATCCGGCGACCTTATTGACGTAAGAATTTTCAATTTATTCAGTATGATCTTTCAAGACCATGACGCAGCGCTGCTGACGCCCAAAATTTACCAGTTTAAATTCACAGTCAATTATTGAAAGGTTATAAGTGAGCCACGATTTTATTGAGAGATTAGTCACATTTTATTATTCCAAGGTTACAGAAGTAAACTGTTGGGTAGTTACACTGAATGAGAATTATGTAATTAAATTTTTTTTCTGTTGGGAGGTTACACGGTTTATTGTCAATCTGTGGTCCTCTGTATTTCTCTTACAGATACTACGGCAATAATTACTAATAGTAATACACCTCGAGGCAGTGACCAATTTCGGATCGTTATTCACTGGTATGAAATTACAATGAAATCTAGATCATTAGCTGATTACAGGTGTTGATAAATATCAACGGGGACGGTTGAAAATGTATGCCCCGACCGGAACTCGAATCCAGGATCTCTCCTTACATGGCAGATGCTCTATTCGACTGAGCCATCGAGGGCACACAGGATAGTGTGACTGCAGGGACTTATCTCTAGCATACTCCCTGAGAGACCCACACTTCCACCTTACTATCTACACACTACATATGCAGTGCCCCTGCCCACTATACTCATTACTCGTGGCAGACAATCTACCGACTCCCGTAGGAGTTTGAGCAATGTGAGTGCATCCGCACTGAAGATCATTGGCCGGTAAGTCTTACCTACATATGAAGATGGTATCTGTTCTTTCGGAGATGTCCGAAATAACAAATACCATTTTCATATATTAACTGGTATTGTTTACTCGCTATCAGAAAAAGTTTTTTCCTTTGTTACTGTCGCTATACGCTTAGAGTATTGAACTGAAAGGTAACATGTTTTAAGTTTTCGTTGTTAGAAGTCCATTAAAATCAATAGCAAATCACTGCGTTACAGAAACGAATGGAGACCATCCCTAAAGGCTACACATTACGCAGAGAATAAAACGCCTTATTCCTGAAAACATCCGGCAAATGAAGGCATGGAGAACAGGTAGCTCATACTAATCAGGTGCCGCCTACCGTTCACGCAACCCGCATTCCTGGAGAACACTGCGTGTACCAGCGCTCTGCGCTCGTAGGCGCTCTCTATGACAATTCAAGCATATGGCTGCAGTCACTGCGGCTGCGTTTGCGTTACGTAAAACTAGAGGCTAAGAAAGGCAGCTCCGTCGTGATGTAAATGGCAGCAGGTAATTATCGTTACGCAGCAAGAGTAGCCAAACAACTTCGGTTTACTAATAATTTTTCACTAAGATTGAAATATAAACTAATAAAAATGCCGCCAATTGTTATACTGCTCCACCAAGGCGTTATTGAACGTCACACCTGAATCTTGGCCGTTAGTGAAGGGCTTTAGAAAGCTTAGCTACCACTTCTTCGTACGTTTTTACGTTTGTACATTTTTCTTGAATAATTCGAAAACAGCAGCCTCCAGCGAAAACGTGGTGCAATACAATTTATCTACGACTAATAGTTTGCGCCAAGAGACCGCGAGAATATTGAAAATTTCGCGCGACGCGCAGGCGCTGTAGCTTTTGTAGCCTAATATGGGGTACGTTCCGAATCTGATACACCACGAGCGTCCTATATGAAATTGTTCGTCTCATCTTCCTCTAGACTACTGTGTTACGTTGCAAACAATGACAATGTTTGAAATACAGACAATAAATAACTGTGTACATTAAATGTGTTTTACCTTGGAAACCGTTCGGAACAGAGCAAATGTCCATATGAAGATTTTTGCTCAGAATCACTAATGCTATCAGCCTTCGAAGCTTGTACCTTTCCTTCTAACTCACCCTATATATTACTCTTTTCAGAATGTATTTCGTGGAAAGACCATGAACGTAAGATGAAGAGCGATTCGTGTTCACACTGAGACCTACCAACAATCATTCCCAGGCGCGATTCACGACTGGAACATGAAAGAGTGCAAGTAGCACTGCCATGCAAAGTGCTCTCCGCCACACACCAAAGGGTGGTTTACGGAATACAGGTCAAAATAGGGTGGTACTGGTGAGGGATAAATACACTGACAGCAGCTGATACGACACGGGCGTCGGGTCGGCCACAGGATGCTCGATGCCCGGCACGTCACATCAAGCTACGTGACGGAAGCGACGGCGGCCCCCGGCATGCCGATGAGGCGGCACGCAGTTCGCACTTCCGCACCGAGGTCTAGCAGCATGCCGTCACACTTCTACGCTATACAGCTTGGGTTTCCCTCCAACTCCGTCTTTTTTTTTTCTTTTTGCACAGCAGTCACCTGCTACGAAGATCATCTGCTACGACGCCTGGCGTACACTGCCAAGCAAGAACGAATGTATCACCAGTTTGCCCTGACGTCATCATAATGGCGGACATAAACCTTTCATCGAAATCAAATTTACGTGTAATTTGTAAGAACAAGAATTACAGTTATTGTGATGGCACAACATCCTTTACCTTCGCCAACTCACATAGAACTCAGGTACGCTTGTGAGTAGTCTGCCGTGGTGGATGCAAATTAGACAGGCGGGAGGAAGAATAGAAAGACGCTTTGAGCAGATATCTTTATGCAAGCAAGACAAAAGTGACCGAGCTACGTTGAAAAATGGGGATGTAAATTTTTCGTTATGTTTGGTGTTACTACATCGGATGCAAACATCATCGAACCCATTTCTACTTCTTACAAAGTGTTGTTCTCGTAGGCTGCCACATTCTCGACCGAACTATAGATGACGCCATGAATTGATTATTCCGCAGCAGTGTCGGAATAAGGCCGTTGTAGTGCCTGTAGGGGTGACGTGAGCAGTGGCATAGACATCTCATACAAGGCACCGACTACGGAAGGTTTCTCTGCTCGTAAGTAAATATCTAAAAAGACCGGTAGAATAACTCTTTTTGTCAGTGGAAGACCTGGAGATTTCTTGTTGTTGGATAACCAGAACTGGTCGTCTCCATAAATGTACGCTTGACGACAAACCGACACGATCGCTGTTTACTGCACTTCTATTAATGCGCGCCGACTGCATCCTCCTTTTTCCTCATCTGGTTACGTGTCCAGTCTCACACGTCGCTCAGTTAATCGACCGATAGAAGCCGCCGAAGCGGATGTAGGAGCCTTTAAACTGAAAGCTAATTATTCTCTGCAAGAGACCCTAATTATGCTTCTCGGGACAGGTAACACACTTTTTTTCTCTGCCTAATGTTGGACAGCTATCGGAAGAGGCTGACGTGTAACGAGAAAATAAGCCGTTTGGCTCTCTTGGAGCACTATTTCTAAGCAGCAAGGACGGTAACACGATGTAAGGTGTCGCTCCTTTAAAAGCAGAAGCTACGTGCCACTACCTCTTGTTTTGTCCGCCTCTGCAGTTAACGTCTTCAAAGTTTTCCAGCATCCTCTGAAGTCTCTTCTTCAGTTGCAGTTTGCTGCATATGTCGAATGAGCACTTTAAGCTGGTTTCAGGCTTTAAAAAACCATTAATTCCTCTTTTTTTCGAAATATCGTAGATAAATGAGTAGCTTAATGAAGAACCGCCGTGAATAAAATATAAATTCTGTGTCTATTCATGGAAGGCTACACTAGAAATAATAGAAAATTTTCTTGACAGAGAGTACCTTCCATTCCGGCACATGTTAAGGTAAACACCCGCATCATTCACATATTAAGCAATAGAAGACACGTTGCCTACGTCCCTCTGCTCGAAATGTTGATCTGCTGCAATGTCCCTACCAGTTCTTTAAATTTCCGATGTACGTTTCAGCGAAATGGCGTCAGGTTTTTAGCACTTTAGCAGTGTCTCCTGCTACTTAAACACGACTGTGACTATTCGCAACAGCTTCCTCATTACGAGGTCGATGTTCCCTTTTGTCCGACCGTAAAGTTTCAACTGCTTGAAAAATAATATGACTAATTTTTATAGACGATTTGTTGCTATGGGTGGGGCGGTAGGTTCATCAATTTACGCCAGTAACGAGCGAGCAAAGTAGTGGGTGGGTGGGAGCGAGCCGTCCCTCAACAAAAGACTTGATCTGGCAAAAAGATTAATGCCTGTGGTCTGTGAACTAAAAAGGGGCTCTTCTTATTGCTTATCTTACAAATAGTCGTGAATATCACAGAATCATCTGGTTGAGAGAATGTCAGAACCAGCCGGCCGAAGTGGCAGTGCGGTTAAAGGCGCTGCAGTCTGGAACCGCAAGACCGCTACGGTCGCAGGTTCGAATCCTGCCTCGGGCATGGATGTTTGTGATGTCCTTAAGTTAGTTAGGTTTAACTAGTTCTAAGTTCTAGGGGACTAATGACCTCAGCAGTTGAGTCCCATAGTGCTCAGAGCCATTTGAACCATTTGAATGTCAGAACCTGCCTGTATTTCAAAAGCACGGAAAGAAGTTATGTCAGAACTTAAAATACATCGCTCGTAAAGTACAGAATCATGTTGACGACATCAAGGAATGGGTCCTGCTTTGGAAAATTACGAAAAACAACACTCTAGCCGTCTTGCTCACTAACAGAATAATGACGGCATAGAAATCATTACAAATAGAACAACGCTACCATGCAAAGCCAAAAACAATATCTACTCCTAATCTAAAACTAAACTCCTCCCCCACAAACCATGAAGGCCCAAAGGTACCGACTGGCCGCCGTGTCATCCTCAGCACGCAGGCGTCACTGGATGCGGATATGGAGGGCCATGTGGTCAGCACACCGCTCTCCCGGCCGTACGTCAGTCTCCGAGACCGGAGCCGTTACTTCTCAATCAAATAGCTCCTCAGTTTGCCTCACAAGGGCTGGGTGCACCCCACTTGCCAACAGCGCTCGGCAGACCGGATGGTCACCCATCCAAGTGCTAACCCAGCCCGCCAGTGCTTAATTTCGGTGATCTGACGGGAACCGGTGTTACCACTGCGGCAAGGCCGTTGCCGCACTGATATTGTAGCAATAAGATAATTCTTTCTGCTTCAAAACTAGCGGGAGGTCTGTTTTAATATTAGCAGGATGACGACATTTTGATGGCAAATTTTGCTAGTGATATGACGCCGTTGGGATCCAGCACGGTTTCCTGTATTACCCTCCTGAAGCCACCGATTCCGTATTCTGCGAACAGTCATTGGATCTCGACCAACGCGAGCAGCAATGTCGCGATACGATAAACCGCAATCGCGATAGGCTACAATCCGACCTTTCTCGAAGTCGGAAACGTGATGGTAGGCATTTCTCCTCCTTACACGAGGCATTACAACAACGTTTCACCAGGCAACGCCTGTCAATTGCTGTTTGTGTATGAGAAATCGGTTGGGAACTTCCCTCATGTCAGCACGTTGTAGGTGTCGCCACCGGCGCCAATCTTGTGTGAATGCTCTGAAAAGCTAATCATTTGCATATCACAGCATCTTCTTCCTGTCAGTTATATTTCGCGTCTGTAGAAGTTCGTTGGGTGTCCCGCATTTCTCGTCGAGCCGCGCTCTGCCTACTGATGACGTCTCACATTGCCCTCGTTCAACATCATAACCATTTTGAGCCCTTACAGATATTTCGTCGTGTGCTTCTCCCCGCTCAAAGGGAGAAAGGTAGATTAGGGTTCAGTGTCCCGTAGACATCTAAGTCATTAGAGACGGAGCACAGCCATTCCGGCATTTGCCTAGAGAGGTTTAAGGAAATCTCTGAAACCACCTTTTGGAAGGCCGGCTCTCCGGTCAGTAGTCCGGTCGTGGCTGTGGGCACGGCTGGGCAGGCGCTAGCAGAGTTGCGAAAGCCGCGGTAGGCTGGGTGCGTGGAGGCAGCAGTCCTTTGTCCGCAGCGCCATCAGTATGCGGGACGGCACGCCACGGCGTACCGCCGCCCGGCCATCTGACAGCGACAGCTACAGGCGGCCCGGCCACAGGGACAGCACAGCGCGCCGACACACACACACACACACACACACACACACACACACACACACACAGAGGCGCGGCCAAGTTTTTGCTGCCGCCGCGCAAACAATGCGGACGGACCACGGACTGCGCTCCCAGGAGCCGACTGGCCGCGGAAACTCACCTCTGTCTGCACTGCAGTCCGGATCAAGTGACTCCCTCCTTTTCGATACTAGCCTGCGACGGATTTTATTGGAACTAATGCCTGCCAAGTTTGATACCTCAACACTGCACATGCCGAAAAAGTCATCGAATCCACTCACGCACGTAAACAGATTCTGCGGCGTATTGTCCTGGAAAGAAATTAAAAATGCCTCTAATCGCCCGGTTCCGACCCATGATTTTGGAAGGGTTTTCCAGGTTGTAAGGAAAACGCCTGAACTGGATAAACATTCCCCAAATATTAGTCAACTGAGCCTACCGATACCGGATGTTGGCGTCGTCTCGCGACCTAATATAATGTTACGTGCGACGTCATACATACGCGAACAGGAAGAGAACATGACACTGACGGTATCTGTTGCGTGTATGTTATTTCTTTGGAATGCATGCTGTCGTAACCTGAAGTGTAGTCCGACATATAGGTTAGTTTAGACTGTGACAGTGGTAATGCATAGGCGAAACGGTATCGAATACTTCAATTAATCTACGAGGCATGTTGTTTTAAGTAAGTACCGGTTTGAAATTAAAAAAAGACGTGCTAAGATATCTCAATAATTTTATTTTTACATGAAAGCCTGTACCTTAATCGCCGGCCGGAGTGGCCGAGCGGTTCTAGGCGCTTCAGTCTGCAACCGCGCGACCGCTACGGTCGCAGGTTCGAATCCTGCCTCGGGCATGGATGTGTGTGATGTCCTTAGGTTAGTCAGGTTTAAGTTGTTCTAAGTTCTAGGGTACTGATGACCTCAGATGTTAAGTCCATAGTGCTCAGAGCCATTTGAACCTGTACCGTAATCTATGCACTAACGCCATTACAACCTGATTCTTCCCTGTTTACGTTGTGTACTGAGTGTTTTAAGATGCCTCGGATAATCCTGAGTCCCGCCGACTGTGAAGTAAGGGCTGTTATAAGCTTTCTTAGTGCTAAAGGCCTAAAAGCGATAGATATTCATCGTGATATCTCTGTAGTTTACTGAGAAAACTTTATGAGTGATGGAATGGTAAGAAAGTGGGTGAGAGCATTTAAAGATGGCCCCACAAATGTGCATGATGAACAACGGAGTGGGCGTCCTTCAGTCGTTGATGAAAGTTTGGTGCAGGAAGTAAACAATGAGGTGAGGGAAAGCAGACTCTTTACGACTTCCTCCTTGCTTGATGACTTTCCTAATGTTTCTCGTTGTGTTTTGTATGGCATTGTGACCGAGCTCTTTAAATACGCACCTTGGGTACCGAAAATGTTGACGGATGTGCACAAAACAAAACGTTTAGACAGTGCATTAACTTTCCTTGCGCGGTATCACAACGACGGTGATCATTTCTTAAACCAAATTGTTACGGGCGATGAAACATGGGTGGCCTACGTCACACCAGATCAAAGCAACAGTCCATGGAATGGCGGCATTCAGATTGACCCAGAAAAGTGAAGTTTAAGCAAACAATTTATGCCCGGAAAATGAAGTGCACAGTTTTTTGGGACAGAAAAGGAGTATTGCTTGTGGAATTTTGCCTCGTAATGAGACAATCAATGCAGCAGCTTATTGTAAGACATTGCACAATTTGCTCCGTTCAATTCGGAACAGAAGACATGACAAGTTGAGCAAGGGCATCGTTTTGCTGCAAGACAATGCCCGTCCGCATGTGGCGAATCAGACCAAAGATATCATCACATCTTTTAGATGGGAAACTCTAGATCATCCTCCGTACAGCCCCGATCTTGCGCCCAGTGACTACCATCTGTTCCTGCACTTTAAGAAACACCTGGGCTGTCAGCGTCTTCAAGACGATGACGAAATCAAAAAAGGGGCGATGCAGTGGTTAACAAGTCAGGCGGCAGACTTATATGAGGAAGGTATTCAAAAACTAGTACAACGTTATGACAAGTGCCTCAGTATTGACGGAAATGATATAGAAAAGTAGATTAAGGTACAGGCTTTCACGTAAAAATAAAATTGAGATATCTTAGCGCGTCTTTTTTTTAATTTCAAAACGGTACTTACTTAAAAAACACGCCTCTTACAAATATTCCTGACTGCGAATAGCACTGCCAGGAAGAGCTGGGCTCTACATTAGGTAGGATCTCGAAAAGTCTGCTCTATCCTTCGGGACAGACAGCAAAAAGTACAGGCAAAAATGGGATGTTTTGTTTGAAATGTAGATAAGGGTGATGGTTGTTGTGATCTTCAGCTGAAGACTGATTGATGCAGCTCTCCACAGACTAGTGGGTCCAGTGTTAAGTATCCTGATCTGTGCAGTCACGCCTTGGTATCTCCCCTCACCCTCCCCTCCACCCTTCTTTCCAACTTTCCTCCATTACAAAATTTATGACCCCTTTATATCTCAGGATGTGTACTATCAACCGATCCAACCTTTTAGTCGAGCAGTGATATCAATTTCTTTTCTCTCCTAATTGAATCAGTCTCTCCTGATTAGTTATCCCATCTACTCATTTAACTTCCAGCGTTCTCTTGCAGCGCCACATTCCAAACGTTTCACCTCTCTTCTTGGCTGAACTGTTTCAAGGCGAGCCATAGCCAGAAAAAGACTACTTCTAAGTCGGTGCGCGAAACATTCCCTTCCCTTCCCTTCCAAAATCTCTTCCTACCTTATCCGTGGCATAGTGGCGTCGCGACATCAACGTTACCTGCCGTGGTACACCACTGATTTTATAGTGAAAAGTTTCCGGCGAACCCAGATAAATTGTCGTTTCTGTGACACTTAACACTGAATAACGATCAACATGCTACGGAAGATTGCTGAAGGTTACGTGAGTAGACTGCGTAACTAACGATGAGGCACTGAATCTAACATTTAGTGAGAAGTATGTAAGTACAGTCATGTTAGCTCCATGGGGGATAGGAACAACAGAAAGCAGACAGTGAGTGGAGGTAATTCGGGTTACTCGGTGTGCGGACTTACTGAGAGAAAATCGAAGCGTTTAGTGAGATGTACTCATACACGCTGTCTGTCCGATATTGCTTCTGTAGTTGCGAGAAATTTGTCCAAAACAGGGACGAGAATTACTTGATCCGTGGTTGGGACTGCAGAGGAGAACCTGCCGGAGCTTTGCTCGGGTATACTCGAGTTCGGCATGGGAGACAGAATTTTGGATCGAAGCTGTGCAAATAGATGAAATCGGCTGGGGTGCAACGTACTACTCAAAAACATGAAATCTCAGGTAGTTGTACATTTCAAGTAATCAGGCTTAACATTTTTTTCTCTGTCCTCAAGACTAGAACGATTGTGTTCGAGCGATTACCATTTCAAATGGGACTGAATTAGAGATTGTTATAACTACTATCCATGGGTGGATTCCGGTATCTTCCGCAGAAACAGGCGGTTACATCCTAAGGTCCTGGAGAGAGAGAGAGAGAGAGAGAGAGAGAGAGAGAGAGAGAGAGAGAGAGAGACTTGCATCGCTTTAAAAAGAGAGAATGGCGTCTTTCTCGTTTTGCTACTCTGAGGACCGCTTCATGAAGAGTGCGACGCTGCGTTACCCCTTTCTCGTATTACTTATTCATCAACTGGAAGAAACAGTAAACTCGTGCTCTTTATTCCGTTCAGTTTGCATTTAAACTGCGCTGAACAGTTATCACTAGAGTTTCCACATACGAGCATTTTTTGTTGTTTCTCTTTGGGGGCAGCATTTATGTTTTAAAGTTTCTGTACTTTATGTCTCTCGCAAAGTTGAGAATTCTAACACGGAAGGAATATTTATGGAAGTAAAAGAAAAAAAAAATATACCGATAAAGTATGTTTCCGTATTAAGATGGGTTGGAAAGCTTCGGATACTACGTCAGCTGTTAGTTTTAGAATGTGGCATCATAGACAGCATACTGCTTGCTTTTACGGCGAGCTATATACGGGGCAGCACTTCGATGGGCTTACGACGTCAAGCGAACTAAACATCCGGCGATAAAGTGACAAGATTTATTTCCATCATCAAATTAGGCAAATCGCATTTTTAGCGCTGACGAAACAAACGCTCCGACATCCCAAGGTCTGTAGCATCATGAACATCAACACAATTCTGATGTCCGCCCACTATGTTACGACATTTGCAGAAAAATGCCGAATTAGCTCCACGCTGTGTCATCTACACGTTTCATCCAGACCATGTGTTTCGATGCAGCTGTTTGAAAGCACATCACGATTTTGCAAACTGTATTACCGAGGCGTAACATCCTATCGGCAGCTTTTCGGGATTCTCCATTGATCGTTGATTGTAACAAATTAACGACTATCCTTTCCATCATCAAATTAGGCAAATCGCATTTTTAGCGCTGACGAAACAAACGCTCCGACATCCCAAGGTCTGTAGCATCATGAACATCAACACAATTCTGATGTCCGCCCACTATGTTACGACATTTGCAGAAAAATGCCGAATTAGCTCCACGCTGTGTCATCTACACGTTTCATCCAGACCATGTGTTTCGATGCAGCTGTTTGAAAGCACATCACGATTTTGCAAACTGTATTACCGAGGCGTAACATCCTATCGGCAGCTTTTCGGGATTCTCCATTGATCGTTGATTGTAACAAATTAACGACTATCCTTCCGGTCACAAAAATATTTTTCGGACAGTTGCAGCTGTAATATGAAGCTAGTCTAGTCCTCAGACACTCCTATCATTTAAGACTGTGTTAGTTTCTACCGTGTGTGCCCTGCATGCAAAGTAGAAAAACTGCTCCGAACAATTACTTTAGTACAAATTTAGGAAATGGTCGACCTAAGAAAGACTCCGTGAATAGATAGTCGTATCCATGCCTTACCGTAAACACTAAAATGCTTCAAATGGTCGAAACATCAGAACAAATGGATTGTTGACTTTAGTGCGGTAAGAAATCCCCTCGCAATACAGAGCGTTATTTTACCCACTTTGATTAGAGAAGCTGTTTTCGTAAATTGTACTGTAGGAAATGCTGCAACCAGCGACAAGCTTTTTTGAAAAGATTTTGTTGTACCGTTAAGAGTTTCGGGTCAGAGCCCTTCGTCAGACGGTAACACCGACTTCTTTTGCAAGTTTAACGTTTCCGTCTCTATGAAAATCTCTCCTTTACATACTATAAAACGGGGGTCTTATTTTCTTTTAAGATCCATGCTGACCAATGAACTGAACTAAATACAAGATGGCCGATACATTTGTTTACACCAGCATGTCAAATCAGCAGAGGATTTAAACAAATGTACCCGTCGTTTTGTATTTAGTTCAGTTCATCGATCAGCATGAATCGTAAAAGAAAATCAGACTCCTGTCTTATGATATGCAAAGGAGAAGTTTTCATGAAGACAGAAACATAAAACTTGCAACTAAATCTGTGCTACCGTCTAATGATGGACTCAGGATCGAAACTAGTAACGGTACAGTAAAATCATTTCAAAAACGTTCAAACGTGTGTGAAATCTTAACTGCTAAGGTCATAAGTCCCTAAGCTTACACACTACCTAACCTAAATTATCCCAAGGACACACACACACACACACACACACACACACACACACACAATGCCCGAGGGAGGACTCGAACCTCCGCCGGGACCAGCTGCAGAGTCCATGACTGCAGCGCCCTAGATCGCTCGGCTAAGCCCGCGCGGCGAAATCATTTCAATAAAACTTATGGCGCCTACCTTATTTCCGACAGTGTAGTTTAAGTAACAGAGCTACGTGTTTTAAACGGCGAGAAAGACCCAAGATATTAATTCCTGTTTATTATTAAGTTTTTATGATCACGAAAGCTGTGTCACGAGCTATCTGTGATGCTGTAAGTACGGTTTACTGTTCCTCCTTTTATAATTGGCTTCCACAGTTGCGCAACTAGCGTTTTAGTAACAGATGGTAAATCACATATACGTAATACCTTTTTTAGCGAAATTTCTGTTTCTTTTCCTTCTGGTTTTAGCTCAATGGTCAGAAGAAATTTCTTGTAATTACGAGCTTTGATTACCTAACTGCCACATGAATGATGCTCCACACAGTCGAAGCGATTAAAAATGTCGTCAATTAGCCAGGCGGAGTCGTCCAAGACGCACCATCAGCAAAGGGTATTGTCAGCGTATTTGGTCTGCACAGGCCACGATACACAATAGTGGCGGGTTGCAAAGCACGACACAGCAGTTACACAATTCCGCAGCGTACGTACACTCCAGAAAGGAGTTGTTACTACTACTACTACTACTACTACTACTACTACTACTACTACCACCACCACCACCAGCACAACAATCAATTTGGAACTTTCAGCCGCCCGCATCTCGTGGTCGTGCGGTAGCGTTCTCGCTTCCCACGCCCGGGTTCCCGGGTTCGATTCCCGGCGGGGTCAGGGATTTTCTCTGCCTCGTGATGGCTGGGTGTTGTGTGCTGTCCTTAGGTTAGTTAGGTTTAAGTAGTTCTACGTTCTAGGGGACTTATGACCACAGCAGTTGAGTCCCATAGTGCTCAGAGCCATTTAGCCAACTTTCAGCCGGCCGCGATGGCCGTGCGGTTCTAGGCGCTTCAATACGGAACCGCGAGACTGCTACGGTCGCAGGTTCGAATCCTGCCTCGGGCATGGATGTGTGTGATGTCCTTACGTTAGTTAGGTTTAAGTAGTTCTAAGTTCTAGGGGACTGACGACCTCAGATGTTAAGTCCCATAGTGCTCAGAGCCATTTGAACCATTTTGTTTGGAACTTTCACAAGCTGCGACATGGTCGCGAATTGAATAGTGATCCGAAATAAGAATAAATTTCCCTTACTTCATGTCTATGGTCACAAATTTTTTTGTGTCATCAGACTACCGGTTTCGGTCTATAATGGCCATCTTCAGATATCTTATAGGAAAACATCTTCATAAAACAGATCCTCACAGCATGGGTGCAAATTTTTCGATGGAAACCAATGAATCACTGTCTCAAAATGCAACGTGCAGGTCACAGGTGGCTCCCCTTACTTTATTTAGAATAAGAAAGTAACGTAGTGTAATTGCAAATAGGTTTAACTTACTATCGGCCACCTCAGAGCAAAGACAACCCTTGTCGACAATCACTCTGTATCTTACAATCGGCATGCGCGATGCGTGAACAAGGAAAAAATGGTTTTCATAAGAAAGATTTCGTAGAACACTGACTAGGACAGCTCTAAGGCTGTTTTTACACGACAGAATGCGTGCGATTGAATGCAACAGTGAGGTGACGTGCTCCAGATCAGAATAGTACGCGCCGTTCAGAAAACACGTTCGTGGGTACAATTATGTCAACACTGTAACCGCGACTGGCTTGACTATAGTCCGTGAGACGAGTGATTGGTACTGACAGTTCCGGCGCTGTTGCCGAACGTGGCTCACAGCACGCGGCGCCCTGTCTGCTACACGCATTCTCTAGCAGCAGAAATAAAAGCGAGAGAAAATACAAGTTGTATTGGTACGCGTGAATTTATTTAAAGTTGATGCTTGAAATATATTAACTCGAAAACTGATAAGAGCTATTTAGTACAAGTATCTAAGATCCTGAAACATAATAAAGTTATTTGTTAAACTTCACAACTGAAATGAAAACTATTTTCGCAAGTTGTTGAACATTAGCAGTTTTGGTTTCCATTGTTAAGTATTAGCATTATTAATTTGTTCTACTACAAGCTACAGAATAATTGGTCAGTGTATTAAGAGCTATAATCTGAAGAAAGTACTCACAATATGATGATCTGGTTGTAGATCGATAGCAAACTCCCTCTTAAAATTCCTGAATACGTTGTAGTTACTGTAATGGAAAAACACCACTCACATCACTGTCAGAATCTGATTTGACATTGTCTTCCTCAACACTACTCGAACTAACACTGCTCTCTCCCAGATGTATAATTAAATTTTCGATGCATTCTTCCATAACCCCTTCGGTTTTGGCCACCTCTTTTGGCACTTGCAGTGCTGTTTACAATTTTAGCCCACGTCTCGCTTGTCACTTTATTGATAGCTGCTGGAAGGAGAGTTTCCACTTCAGAGATCGTGAATTTTTTATTGTTTGCAGCAATGTAATTTTTTATCTGCGCCCACACTCCTTCAATTGCATTGAAGTGACAGTGGTATGGAGGAAGCCGAACGATTTCATGCCCGCGCCTTTTAGCAATCTCGTCAATTACATATGTTGGAAATTGGGGTTTCTTTTTTGCCACAATTTCGAGCAGTTCCGTCTTCCTTAAATCTTCTCTGAAATCTACTTTTCGCCGTTTCAACCACTGAATGATATCGTCTTTTTTTGTTGCCAAGGTTGGTGCCTTATCGTGAACAACGGAATGATAAGGCGCATTGTCCATAACAATCACTGATGGACTTGTCAGATTCGTCATAAGCGATGTCTCGAACCATTCTTGAAATACTACACTGTTCATTTCTTCATGGTAATCTCTCGTCTTTTTTGACCGAAACATTTTCAAGCAGTTTGGCACAAAACCTTTCGATGTTCCTGCATGTAAGACAATAATACGCCCTCCTTTGCCAACAGGCACTGCCATTGTCCCCTCGGGCGTTCCATCATTCCAGCCTCTACGTAAAGAATGGCTGGCATTGACCCAAGTTTCATCCAACCACACTATACTTTCGAATTCCACACCCATGATCCTGCGCAAAAATCTGCACCGCCATGAAACTACAACTGTCCTTTCCATTAATATTTTGCGTCCGTTAAACAGTGAATAGCTGAAGCCTATGTCTTTCAACACTGTACGCAATGAAAATTTGCTCCCTTTAAAAAGATCGTCTTTCTGAAGCGACACCTGTAATTTAGATAGAGTGGGATGCTCCCTTCTCTCATAATAGCTGTATGTATGATGACGAATAGAGTCTTTCTGAAAATCGTCCAAAGCTGTCACCTGCTTATTTCTCGGTCGCTTCTTTCCTGGTGTGTGCAGCTTTGTTGTGCCACTCTCGTCACAATCTACACTATACTGTTCTTTCCCTATGTTTACAACAGTGTTCTTACTTATTTTCAATGCTGCTGCAGTTCTCTTCACAACCTGAACAACAAGAATTAAGGGCCCACCTTTGTCCTTTTCTTTCTCAAAGTAATCCCTCACAGAGCACACGAATTCACGGGCCTGGGTGTGTAGCATACTTTTCTTCCTCCGTTTCACTTCTTGTGTTGGGCTGGTACTACCCGCCGCACTAGACATTGTTTACAACGAAACATAAGCAAAGAAACACTAAAAACAACAAAAACGAAATAAACTGCGAATTCAACTTCAGACAAACGACGAACGACCGCACCGCCTGCACGCGAGACACTGGTAAGTTTCATAAGCGCGCGCGACCGGGTTTCAGAGCGGCAGCGTGGCCCTTGCTACCCGCTCAAAGTCAGGCCGTCATTGGCTGCCTGCCTGCGGTCGCTAGGCAACGGAAAGACGCTACCGAGCTGTCAATACCAAAGACTCGTCTCCCAGACTATACGGTTCGAGTGGCGTAAAGATATAAAATCGTCTCATCTCTTTAGCGTGCTGATACTTCCGGAATGTTGTTGCTGTTGTTGTGGTCTTCAGTCCTGAGACTTGCTTGATGCAGCTCTCCATGCTACTCTATCCTGTGCAAGCTTCTTCATCTCCCAGTACGTACTGCAGCCTACATCCTTCTGAATCTGCTTAGTGTACTCATCTCTTAGTCACCCTCTACGATTTTTGCCCTCCACGCTGCCCTCCAATACAAAATTGGTGATCCCTTGATGCTTCAGAACATGTCCTACCAACCGATCCCTTCTTCTCGTCAAGTTGTGCCACAAACTTCTCTTCTCCCCAATTCTATTCAATACCTTCTCATAGATATGTGATCTACCCATCTAATCTTCAGCATTCTTCTGTAGCACAACATTTCGAAACCTTCTATTCTCTTCTTGTCCAAACTATTTATCGTTCATGTTTCACTTCCATACATGGCTACACTCCATACAAATACTTTCAGAAACGACTTCCTGACACTTAAACCTATACTCGATGTTAACAAATTTCTCTTCTTCAGAAACACTTTCCTTGACATCGACAGGCCACATTTTATATCCTCTCTACCTCGACCATCATCAGTTATTTTGCTCCCCAAATAGCAAAACTCCTTTACTACTTTAAGTGTCTCATTTCCTAACCTAATTCCCTCAGCGTCACCTGATTCAATTAGACTACACTCCATTATCCTCGTTTCGCTTTTGTTGATGTTCATCTTATATCCTCCTTTCAAGACACTGTCCATTCCGTTCAACTGCTCTTTCCGTTCAACTGCTCCTTTGCTATCTCTGACAGAATTACAATGTCATTGTTTCTTCTTCATGGATTTTAATACCTACTCCGAATTTTTCTATTGTTTCCTTTACTGTTTGCTCAATATAAAAAACGGGTTGGAGGAACTCTAGACCATCCACGAAGAGCACGGATACCGGAGCAGAGAGATGATCGAAACAACTACGTTTTTTATCCCTTTTTCCATCGATACCTGTAGGTCGTCCAATTACTGGCGTGTGAAGCCTCGACACCGGTAGACGTTTCGCTGCATTTGCAACCGGCGGGCGAACAAAGCGCGAGCCAGCCACGGTCGGTGTTGTGCCGTTGCGTCGCAGAGCAGCGCAGCGGCGGACAATGGCCGCCATTAAAAGCCGTGTGGCAGTGGGCAGTGGCTGCGGCTCCTCTCCATAGCGCGCTTGCAACAGCCAATTAGCCGCAGTGCGTGCGTGCTTGCATCCTCTGGCAGTGCCGTAAACAGTTGCATAATTCTAGGTCCTCCTCCCTTGCACAGTAGCATAATGCTGCGATGACGACGATAGCTGCTGCGGAAAGCTCGTGCCGTTTGTAACACACGCTGGTTACAAGGTGTTTGCAGACAGTTTGGCAGCTAAGTATTTTCTTTTTTAACTCTTTCAGCAGGCTATTTGCAACATTATTACAGCACACTTCACATCTCGCTTGTAGCTCCGAGAATGTATCTCAAAGCAGAATTGCGACCTATCAGCAGCTTTAAGGACTAATTTTGTGGCACAAATTTAGGCGCTGCTGTTACGGGTGTGAAGCTACAGTTTTTTACTTCAGAAGCCACAGCATGGCATGTTCCAGCCGCGAACAGTGCGCAGTAAGAAGTAGAATTGATCTTATTTTACTGTAATGATCATTTCATGAGAGGCGTGTGGGAGGAATAAATATGTTGTTTTCACGGAACCTTAACCGTTTGCCAGTCTGTGATGCACAATGGTTCAAATGGCTCTGAGCACTATGGGACTAAACTACTGAGGTCATCAGTCCCCTAGAACTTAGAACTACTTAAACCTAACTAACCTAAGGACATCACACACATCCATGCCCGAGGCAGGATTCGAACCTGCGACCGTAGCGGTCACGCGGTTCCAAACTGACGCGCTTAGAACCGCACGGCCACACCGGCCGGCTGATGCACAATGCCTGCCTGGCTTGTACAGTCTACTAATGGAGCTTTATGTGCAAATCTGTGAAGCTCTGGCCCTGACTTAGCGACGCCGTGGTGGAACGTGCAGCCCTGTTTGAATCTTCTAAACCTCCTTTATTAATCTTACTTCGTAAGGGCCCCAAAATGAAGCAATACTCGGTAATCAGAGAACGAGGGTTTCGTAAGATACCTTCTTTCTGGATGAATTCAATTCCTTAAAATTCTTCCACTAATTTCAGGCCGGCATATCTTCTCCCTACAATTAGTTTCATGAAATATTTCCACTTTATATCTCTAAACGTTTTACAGTTTTGACCGTTTCTAGCAATAGTAAAGAGATTCTGCAGAGTTATAGTGTGCAAAAAAAGTGCAAGCTAATGTTTGTCAGTAAATACGTTCATACCTTGATCAAAATGGCACTGTTCCACTGTCAGGCACGTAAGGGGGTGTAGTCCGTTACCTTTCGTAAGCGCGTAAAATGTGACTAGTTGCGTGCTTCCCTTCAAGAGACATCCTCGTGTCACTTGCATTACTGGGTTCGTTTAGCGGGATCGTAGTGGATAGGACTTCTCTGTGCACTTTCACAAGAGAATTAAAGCAAAAACGGATCACTACGTTTACTACTAGCAAGCGTTACTTGGAACTGAGTGTGGTAACTGACACTTCAGATACAGCACAGTGATATGACAACGGTGAACAAAATGAAAAGGGATGACTTAGCTTATTCGCTGTTGTATGGTAACTCTCCTGTAACCAGCTAGCTGTCAATCACTTTCGTTATTCCATCCGGGTACAGTGCGCCAAAGGGTTCAATTTGTAAGACGAAGACTGGCTACGTGCGTTAACACTATCTTGCTACCACTGTGGACAGAATTTTAGTTTTTCTTTTCGACAATATCTATTAGGTGTCTCGTATGTGAATTAAGGCTGCCTACACTCCGAGTCCCTTTCTTCCATATTTCCTAGAATTTTGAGTAGGCGTTTCCACGAAAGGCCGTTGATACTTGGCCGCAATGGTCTATGAATCATAAGGTTCAAGGTTCGAAATCTACAGATGGTCTTCGGTTTCAACATAATAGTTGAGACACTTTTAAAGCTGATCGTGTAAGCTTGTTCTCAGATCGGCAAAAGATGAGGACATATGGCCTACAATAGGACTACGACTGCATTTTCTTGAGAGCTGTACATCCCCGAACAGCACGCCACAATTTGCATTGTCACACGACGAACGAACGATCGTCTACACAATAGCTCCAGGAGCGTAAACTGACCGATCGATAAGTGGTGCTCAAGGCTCAGTTAACGCTCTACACGAACGACTTTCCGTCAAAGCGTCGCGTGTATGGTGTAAACCAGGCGCCAAGCAGGTCGCGAATGGGTCACAGAAGTCAATCGTCAGTTGACCGCACTCCGTATGTTGCAAATCGCGCAGAAACACGAGACTGTGGCGTCGTTTGTAACAACGAAAGTTAAGTTATTTTCGCTCATTCCTGTCACAGTGATATAGTTTGTGCTAGGGTGTATTCTTAATCAGCATCTCACACGTCGCAAAGGTTGCATTTAGGCTTGATACTTTTCCTACTAGTGTTCTCCCATAAGAGAGATCAAATACCTGAAAGCAAAGAGGTATTTAGGTTTTACAATACAAGAGAAAAGGGATGGACAACACTGTGCATAAATAAGAACGCAAGTAGGTAAAGGCTTTCTTAATGAAAATTCTTTCAACAAATGAAAAGCAGATCTACTGAACAAAACAGGTAATTTTCGATGTTACATCGCACTTAGAAAGGAAAACAAGATACAAGGATCAAAGCAAATAGGAGCTATCTACTGCCTTATCGGTCCCTAGACTTACAAATTACTTAAACTAACTTATGCTAAGAACAACACTCACACACCCATGCCCGAGGGAGGACTCTAACCTCCTGCGGGAGGGGCAGCGCAATCCGTGACATTGCGCCTCAAACCGTGCGGTCACTCCGCGCTGCCCGCCGTACCTTGATCACTCATACACCGAAAGTTTTACAGCTCTCTGGTGCTGGCCTTCAGTTGGATGTTTAGTACATACTGTTTGGTAATAAAGTTTATCAATATACTGTAAACGGCGTGCAGTGCAGTGCCGATTTTCTTGCGCAACAGCTGGCGAACCTGTTGCGATTTACAACTGTATACGAAAAAGTGTGCTAACATCACGTTGTGCAAAATCCACCGATATCATTTAACAGCAAAGCGATCGGTGTTTTGGACTATATTATGTACGTTACTCGATTAATTCTCAAAACAGACAGACGTGTTCACATGTCTATATCTGCCATTATATTACGATTCTGAGGTCATGTGCATGATTTCTCTGTTTTGGGATTTCTTTGACCACAGATCACTGTTCTCAGGATCAAAGATACACAATTTATTAAACAGTGTTGATGCCAACGGTAGTGTGGAACTAAGGAAAACATACATTAATAGTAGTATATAGACGAAGGCTCATCTCCGGAAGCAAGAAATGGAGTTAGTTTGGCCACAAGTACTAGATATTGTCTCGATAAATGAAGAATAGATAACCTCAATTCTAAGTACAATGTATGTTTTGAAACGTGGATTTAGGTATAAGATGCAAGAAACTGAAGGTATTACGTTCAGCTAAATTTGGAGCTGTGTGTGTTGTAACCCATCCTAGTACCATTTATTATATTCACAATTTCGATGAGCCGGCCCGTGTGGCCGAGCGGTTCTAGGCGATTCAGTCTGGAACCGCGCGACCGCTACGGTCGCAGGTTCGAATCCTGCCTCGGGCATGGATGTGTGTGTTGTCCTTAGGTTAGTTAGGTTTAAGTAGTTCTAAGTTCTAGGGGCCTGATTACCTCAGATGTTAGGTCCCATAGTGCTCAGAGCCATTTGAACCATTTCGATGATGTGTCACACCGATGTATATACCGTTCTAGGTTTTCTTCCTTTCACGAGGCTTAATAACGCACTTAAGAAAAATTTAGATCAATGTATTTATTTCTGAGTGGTCAAAGTTTCTTTGTGTTTTTGAAATATTGATCACAATTGGAATGTTGACTGGCAATTGTGGTGATGTATAGCCCCGTCAGTATATCCCCCAAATCCATTCTAACTTTGACCTCATACATTGTTCCCTTTATTTCCTCTGACTTTTAGAAAATTTATTGTATTTATTAGTATGTAATCCTTTCGTAAAAGCTCGTATCTTCACTAGCATAAATATCACAGAAATTAAAAAAAAAAAAACATCATGATAATCATCTGGATCCGAAATTCGGTCGCAGTGTACCCGGTTTACGGTAGGGATTTTCTCGAGCAAAAATGCTGATGTCATCAATGTTTTGACAGCATTTTTCCTCTTATTTGAGTTCTCAGCTGTGTGGAAAATTTACTATACATTTGTAACGAGCATTCGCTATGATTCTGCGTTGGTGATTAACGAACTGTTGTCGCTTTGAATCAGAAAGTTTTTTTTTTTATTTTATTTACAAGTACAGTGCGATGATGACTGGAACTCCACGGAATATCAGCATGACGACAGTTAAGGCGGCTTCCCTTGATGCGGATACAGATACAGATACGTCGGGTGCACTCGAGTAGGCTACTCAAGTGCACCCGACGTCAACAATGACGCCTACTATATTCCGAAGCGGATAGGACATCGTAACCTCACTTTCGTCGTTTGGGCGTCGAACTGCACAGTGGACACAAACGCAGTGTAAACAGAAACGACTTCACAGCAGACGAGACTCGGTACTGGGGCGCCACACTGACTTGTCACAAGTAGTCGATTGAGACCAAAAAGTCGCTCGTGTAGAAGTGGCTAGGCCTTGGTTCACGCGACCGTGTAACTTGGAAGGGTCTGTGGGGGGGCCGGCTTGGACGAGTAGTGGGGCCAGCGAGCGGCATCGAACGGCGGCAAGTGGGCGCGCGCGCACATCCATCAGGGCGCATTATCCCATCAGCGCACACGCGCCGGCCAGCCGCATTAACACGTACCACCTTACGACGCACGCTCGCGGCTACCTGCAGTCGCCCAAACCCGAGCTGAAACCTTCCGATTTTTAACCGGGGTTCTTTCCAGCCCTGTAATGCAACCTGCTTTGCTCTCACATGGGGCCACTTGCTCAATTTCCCCTACAATCTAATTTGCATTAATCACAACTTACCAAGCCCAAACCAACTAAGGAATTTGTCATAAGTGAAAATTTATGTGCGTCGGTTTTCGGGGCTAGAGGCTGGAACCAGTTCCAGGTTGTCTGCCTGGAGACGCGTCAAGGTGTAGAACAAAAGGTATAACGTCGGAATGTTTCAGATCACTGCGTCGCCACGCACACTGTTAAGTTTAACAGAAAATGGAAAATGACTCAGGTAAGGGAATCAAAGCGAAACTTGGAAAGACATTTATGTTGCAGGATGAAGAAATAAACACTTTGACATTTGCTGATAACACTAATATTGCCGGATATTGCAGAAGACTTGGAAGAGCAATTTAACAGACTGGGTAGTATCTACATCTAGACTATTAGAGCCGGCCGGTGTGGCCGAGCGGTTCTAGGCGCTTCAGTCTGGAACCGCGTAACCGCTACGGTCGCAGGTTCGAACCCTGCCTCGGGTATGGATGTGTGTGATGTCCTTAGATTAGTTAGGTTTAAGTAGTTCTAAAAAATGGTTCAAATGGCTCTGAGCACTATGGGACTCAACTTCTGAGGTCATTAGTCCCCTAGAACTTAGAACTAGTTAAACCTAACTAACGTACGGACATCACAAACATCCATGCCCGAGGCAGGATTCGAACCTGCGACCGTAGCGGTCTTGCGGTTCCAGACTGCAGCGCCTTTAACCGCACGGCCACTTCGGCCGGCCTAAGTAGTTCTAAGTTCTAGGGGACTGATAATAATATAATGTCGTGTGACTAGGGCCTCCCGTCGGGCAGACCGTTCGCCTGGTGCAAGTCTTTCGATTTGACGCCACTTCGGTGACTTGCGCGTCGATGGGGATGAAATGATGATGATTAGGACAACACAACACCCAGTCCCTGAGCGGAGAAAATCTCCGACCCAGCCGGGAATCGAACCCGGGTCCTTAGGATTGACATTCTGTCACGCTGACCACTCAGCTACCGGGGGCGGACTAGGGGACTAATGACCTCAGATGATAAGTCCCATAGTGCTAAGAGCCATTTTAACCATTTTTAGACTCTTGCGGCGTGTGGCGGAGGTTGCTTTGTGCGCCAATGTTCCGTTCTACTCGAGTATGTTTCTCCAAAATAACGATTGCTGCTAAGCATCCGTTTGGGCTGTAATCTCTATAATTTTATCGTGAAATATACGTAGGTGGAAGCAATACGTTGGTTGAGTCCTCTACGAATGTATACACTCGCAACTTTCAACAGTAGCCCATAACGTGATGCCATATTGTCTCTCCACTGGAGTTGGCTCAGCATCTCCGTGACGTGTTCGCGTATACAAAGTGAATCCGCTGCTCTTCTTCGAATTTTCTCGTTTTTCTATCAAACCTGTCTGGTACGAGTCCCCTCCTGACGAACAATATTAAAGTATTGGTCGAGCGAGTATTTTGTAAACTCTCCCCTATGTGGGTTGGCTACATTTCCAGAGCATTCTTCCAGTGACTCTCAGTCTGGCATCTGCCTTAACTGCCATTATCTTTATGTGGTGGTTCCGCTCTGAATTGCTCCGTATGCATATTCATAGACATTTTATTGACGTAACCGCTTCCAGTAAATGTTCAGAAATAGTGTAGTCATACAATAATGTGTCTTTCTACGTTTTAATGCGTAATACGTTATATTTTCTTGTGTCGAGGCCAACTGTGACTCCCTGCACCAAGCGTCGACACACTCCCGGTCTTCTTGCATTTTATTGCGTTGCGACTTCTCTGTATTCCTACAAAAGCATCATCCGACTTTCATGCAACGCCCAGCGTCGAGGAAAAGCGTCGGTTAGTTTCCGTTACGAAGAAAATTATTTTTAAATCGGAGTTATACGTATCCATTCGACAGAGTGGTCCCAAATTTATCTAGTGCGATACTGGTTTTATCGATGTGCGTTAGCAGGAAGAATAACCTGTACTCCAGTAGTGACTTGAGTAACGCCCTGGGTGCCTATTCTGGATCTTTCCGCCTTTGCGCCGATCGTTTCGGTACTCAAGAGCACCGAACTGTCTAGTACTCGAATTAGAGCCCCTGCATATTCTGTATGCATTTCGGTAGCGATACCGTTCGGGTCTACTGCTGTTGAGGATTCGATCGCACATTAAACAGTTGTAACAAGCAAGATTATCAATATTACCGCTGCTAGTTACATTCTCAGTAATTTAAGTTGTGCGTTTAGATTCCTGTCTAACCGCAACTCGGAAATCGCTACATATTCGGAAAACATGGTGAATTATTTCTGACAAGAAAAAATATAAAGGTCACTGTCAGTTGTTTCATTCACAGCAATTTCATATTTCGTTTTTTAAACACACAGAAATCACGAAATGATTACCGAGGAATGCTCTCTTACATGTAGGTAATAAATATTGCAGAAAAATCTTAACTTACACGAATAACAATGTCTCAGAACGTGTTGCATATACGAAGAGGAAAAACATTTTTTTGACCCATCCGTGCGCGAACCCATGTACTTGTGTGTGTGATTCCCGCGCGTTAAGCACTTTTTTTTCATTTTGTTCGTTGTTGATCGTTGTGTTTGGTCGTTGCGGACGTCACATGACATCCGTTAAAGTTCGTTTGTTGATCCTTACACTCAGTTTTTTTTTTTTATTACAGAAGCCAACCAGCTCTCTGACCGAACACGCTGAGCTACCGTGCCGGCAACGCCAAAAAACAGGAACTTGGTTCTCAATTCTTGTACTATTGTGCAGAGGAACGTAGGTTGACTTCTTTGCCAAACGGCGCTACGTTAGTCATAAATGCGTGATAGTTTGGAAGGTTTCCAGTATCAGGCTTCACATAATTGCTTTCCATTGTTACTTGAAAGTTGTAAACACGTTTCGATAGTTACTAACTAAACCATTTGTGGGAAAAAGTACACAAAGTCAGTAGTAACGTCAGTTCACACTCATGTAATATGCGTAAGCAGAGCCGATGTCTTTATATTTAATGACCTTTAAACTCTTATTTGCATAAAAATAACACGTATTTTGAGAGAATATTTACCGAAAACTTTTTTTAATGTAATAATTCACAGTAACAACCTAACCTAACCATATTTCTAAAAAAGAAAAATAGTCTATTATGAACTCACTTTCCATCCAGATGTGTCCTCTGAAGCTAAAACCTCTAAATATGTTTAAAATAAATTATAGGTGTACATAAACCACAGCTCACCGATCGACAGGGCCACACCGAAATCCAAAACCTCTCGGTACAACTGTCGTAAAATCGGTGGGAGGACCTTTCGGTAACAGGTCTCAGAAGCTTACTGAATAGAGTATTTTGATAAAGAACCGAAAATGACGTCACTACCGAGACAAACCTACTACACCGATCGGTATGAACGATACAGAATAGGGTCTCTGGTCAGCGCTGACTGCTACTGCCACGCAGGAGCGCTGGTCAGTCACTGATAGAGTACCGGTTTTTCATCCCGTTATATTGTGCCTGTTGATACACACCGATGAAACCAATACCGCACTATACTAATTTGGAACCGCTCTATCGAATGAACAAGTAAAATTCCGATTTAAAAATAATTATTTTCGTAATGGGGAACAAAACGACGCTTTACGTTCCAAAAGAAACACTTCATGAGTCGTGTTGATTTGGACTGACTCGGGCCACATATCGCAAAAATCGAAATTGCAACTATCTACCGAAACACAAAAGAAAATCTGCCTGACGATTCTTTGGAAGCGCCCCTTGTTCTTCGTGAAAAATCATGGCCTTTTAAAATCCCCTAGGCCGTTATCACGAAGTTGCTTTTACATCTGTAGTTTTCTCTCCGTTGAGAATGGCATACTGTGTTCTGTTTGCCAGAAACTCTCCAACCCAGTCGCACAGCTGAGCTGATATTCCTGTCGATATCTACCATACGACAGTAACAATACGGAAGAGAACAGAAGAAATGTGGATGAGCAACCAGGCACTTTCCTAGAAGTGTTTGTATAAAGACGTAGGGCCCGGCAGGCTGTGCCAGATGCATCGCGTGTTGGAGCAGGCAGGTCCCTCCGCTATTCCGGGCGGCGCTACGCACAGGAAGTGTGGGAATAGCCCGGCGCCTGCTTCTTCCTCCCCAGGCGAGCTAGGAGCTCGCTCTGCCGGAAGCGGCGCCACAAAGCACTGACAAAACACGACACAAGCGAAGGTTCAAGGCAAGTGATCCCGCCACCGTGTTCAAAGTCGTAAGCCGATACGCCAACCGCACCTGAATCTACGCTCATCGGACTTCGTTCTGAGGCCCCGTAAACAATCAAACTTGTTTGCCAGATATGCCCAGAGATTTACCCATGAAAACCTGATAAAAGAAATATGGTATTACACTCAGTACCCGATTATTATATCAATTTTCTTGGAATAGACGATGAAAATTTAACAACTCCTAAAGGTCCTCATAAAAGACCAAACTTCCGTCTTATATACCCACGGATGTGTCAAACAAGCCCGTACATGTATCGATAATATCTTAACCTTACTTTGGAAGCACACGCTTTTCATGTCTGCTGTATTTTGTTTGAAAATAGTGGGAATCGCTATAAGTGCAGTTAAAACATTTCTAACACTGACTCTCGCTCTGTGTTTAATGAAGAAGAAGAAGAAGAAGTAGTAGTAGAAGAAGAAGAAGAAAACAAGTTACTGGTCCACTGAATGGTTTAAAATTAAAACCTGTTAAAGGAACTGTTACACTACGAAACGGATGATTACATCAACTTTCTGCGAATACACAATGAGACAGAAACATAACAAGTTATTAAAAACCTATTTGGAGGCACTTCGCCCTCACACTCAAAAGACGACGAGTATGTGAAAATGTATTGTCTTCCATTTTGGTCCCGTAATGACAGTTCATTAAAATACCGCAACGTGGGAACATATAACCTGTATCATCCACGGAACAACCAGAGAACTTCGATTTTTTAAATTTATTGAGCTCCCGATTTATGTTGTGCGTAGAATATTTATTTTTGTTCTTAACCTCTTCCTGTGAAATATATGGCTGGGAAAGATGTTCGCCGCGTGGTTTGAGGCGCCATGTCACGGATTGCGCAGCTCCTCGCGCCGGAGGTTAGAGTCCTCCCTCGGGTGTGTGTGTGTGTGTTTTGTTCTTGGCGTAAGTTAGTTTAAGTAGTCTAGGGAGCGATGACCTCAACAGTTTGGGCCCTTAGGAAGTCGCACACATCTAAACATTCGGAAAGATGCCAGGGCTGTTTTGTTTTTACCATTGGTCGCAGTTGCCGTAGTTGTTACGATACAGTAGGAGGCGTTCCAATCCAATTGTTTTTCCTCGTTTTCTTAATTCTCCGACGAAATCTTTGTTTGAGAACTGTATGGCCACATTTCCCCTTTCCCACGAGCACCACGTTTCAAAACATTCGCGACATATCCTTTCAGATTTTTTGAATCACGTTCGACAATGTTCCAAATGCATTAAGTAGTTGACGTACATCCGCGCTATACTTGTTGCTCCATTTACCTCCTCTGGATCAATGCTGTCTTTGTAGCGATATTACTCGATTTTATTTCCTTGACTATATTAAAAGTCTCCCATAGCATGGTTCTCTACCAACGATTGCAGTGGCCTCATGACTTTTGAATTGTTTATATTAACCTTGAGAACTCTACAAGTCATTTTTTCCAACAGCCTGTCACGTTTTGCAGAGTTTATATGTTTGCATGGGCATCAGCACTAAATCGAATAACATACTTTACCTTTTTGACTTCTATTCCAAATGAAAACCTCCCACTACCTTCCCAAAGCTTCCTTTATGATGTGTGTTTCTACAATACGTGGTGTAACGATGGAAACGACGAAAGTCACGCCAAATTTCACAGTGCGGTCATTACCCATCAATCCGCGCGGTTTACCGCTCTGAAGACGATATTTGACGGAGGCGGCTCATCTGGTGGAGTGATGAAGCAGGAGTAGTATTTAGACAGGTTTAGTATGAGCTGAGCGCGGCCCATTGTCGCCTTCTCAGTAAGCAGTCCCCCTGCCTAGAGCGTCACGTTCTTATAACGGAAGCGGCACGCTTCCGGCAGTTCGTAATGGCTGCAGCCGATGACGCAGCGTGCGCTACTCAACTCGACACTGGCAAATGTTTTGTGGCCGTTCCAAAACTTTCTCAGGCGGATAGCAATGGAGAAGGGATTTGCATGCGGACTGATAGAAAACCATATTGGCATTCGGCTGGACTGACTATGGAAGCAATGCAAATAAACCGAAACTACGAGATACGAAAGACTGGCTGTGTCATCTGGGTTTGCTCATGTTTGCAGACCCATTTTTCTCGAGTGTAACAGTATTTCGCTCTTCGCTGACATCTCGACTGGATCACGTAAGCGAAAACCGAAGCACGATTTATACGAGGCCTGTTCAGAAAGTAAGCTCCAATTGATTGCCAAATTGAAACCACAGTGAACATCAGAAATGTTTTACTTGTAACAATTAGCTACACCTTTCAGCTACTTCTCTACGTAGTCGCCGTTCTGACTTAGACTTTTGCCATAGCGTTGTACCAACTTTTCAATAGCCTCATCATAGAAGGCAGCCGCCAGTGCTTTCCGCCAATTCTCCACGCTGGCCTACACCTCGTTGTCTGTGTCAAAATGTTGTCTTCAAAGACAGCGGTTCATGTGACCAGAGATGAAACTCAGGGGGAGACAATTGCGGACTGTATTGTGGGTAATCTCACATTTCCATTTGAAAACGATGCAGGAGCATCTTCATTGCCCCTGCAGAATGCGGCTGAGAATTGTCTTGAAGAAGAAACAGCACGACAGTTATGTAATGTTAGCTGCATAGCTTCAGGCGAAATTTCTCACCAGGCCCTCGTACTTGGCGGCAGACACTATTTTCTAGACATCTTTACGCACTCACTGCGAGCTCAGAAATGAGAAGAGCGACGTGATGCTAACTGGGGTTATACTAGAGACTCTACCCAACACATTTGTGCAAAGCTTTATCGGATTTTCATAGTCGTTTCCATTTCGCGACCGATCGGAGCTTACTTTCTGAACGCCCCTCGTAGTTCAGTCTCGGCAGATCATGCTGTTGTTTTTCTTCATCCACACACATTTCGGCTTTTTTCTCATCGTCACCGTCGGTGAACTTATCACCTCTGTTAACACTTTTAGTTACACCACAGGTAAACAAGGCTTGTGTCATACGGGGCAAAATTATGAGCACTGGCAAAGAAAATGAAAGAAAAGCTCTATGCAATGAAAGTGTTGTTTCGGGGAAGGGTAATGAGTGAAGACATTCAGCATCCGATGGAAACTGATTCAGCATTGGAAGAATGGATAGAAAGTGAACAAACAATATGATACGGCCTTATGAATATTAACAGAATACATCGGAAAGTGCGGCTTTGGAGACAAGAGGCATACCTAGAAAGGACTGGAAAGTGGAAATTACGGGGTCATACAGAGGGTACATGTACAGATAAGAGGTATGGAGAATGCGTTACGGTAAACGGATAACTGTGTTCTAAAACAACCGCTGAAATTAAAGAAAAATGTCTTCAACGTGAAGGTTTGTTTGTCCGCTGGAATTCCTTACAAGGCATTGTCCTCTTGGATGTGGTATGCCACTGACTTCCTCCAACCTTTGATCTGGCTTATCACTACCCAACCAGTTAAAGCAAACCCTACAGTTGAGAAGGGCCTCAGAACTACAGTGAACTTGGCATTTTTCGAATAAACCAATTATTTCCAGGGGTAAAATGAAGTGGTAAGCCACCGGAAAACTATAGGACCGAATCGGGCTTGAACCCCGGACCTTAGTTTCTCGTCTGACATTGACTCATTCAACCACTGAGCCAAGACGAAGGGAAATTACCGTCGTCATATTCGACTAAAAAGCGAGGCTTTTGTTTGTTGCATATATTTTGGTGTTCGAAGAATATGTTTATATGACAGCAACTAAAATGAGTGACTTGTGTAGCAGTTTCAGAGGGGAATAGAAAATGTGTTGGCAGGACGAATCTGCAACCCTGGAGCCTACGGGAAGGCATTATGGCTTGTTCGAGGAAGCGGATGTGGCAGGCATTGCATCATCAACGTGCTGTGGCACTGTACGACACGGCCTGCGGACTTTCCACAGTCTGCAAGTGGCACAAAGTCGCATTCACACTGTGGCTCAAGAACTGTCGCTGGTGCCAACAAGGTTTGTCACATTGTCTGGTTAGTTGGAAGTTAAGGAACTAACCAGGAAGATAATCAGGTCCTCGGTGATGAGGTAGGCAATCTGCAGTTAGTGTCGTCCGCCAGAAATTTTATTGGATTCTGAAAGTACGCATGAGAGTTAAAATCGAGGCGGCAAGGCAATGTCAGCGCCAGAGCTGAGAAATAATTTATGGAGAAGTGGATGCGTAGGTCCAGTGCGTACGTCAGAGTAGACGAGGTGTCAAAGGGCTCATCAGTGACGAGACAATTCGCTGATATGCGAAACGGGAAAAATTTCTGATGCCAACAGTAAAATTGCAGATGACAAAAGTGTAAAAATTTCAAGTATAGTGCACAAGAGAGACAGTAAAATAACCACGCAAATGTGATGCTAGGTAATACAAACTCAAACGCACTGATGTGTTAAGGAAATAATCGCAGGGCCAAACCTTTTTTCTGGAGCCACGATCTATAGGCTTGTCGAAGATGTGTGATACGTATTTCTGGACAGCAAATGAAAGTGTACCGGTGTACCACCATGCACCCTTTCACCGTAAGGATCACTAACCAAATATTTGGACATAACATTGCTGGAATACTGGCATAACTTGTACACACGTCGGAACACGCTTACGGAAATGTGTGTATTAGGATTATTTGCTTGTTTCGCTCTCCTGTAATAGCTCCTTTCGTTTGTTCCTATAACAGTGAAACACCGCGTATAACAGAGGCTGATATGTTGACGTGCGAACAATTGTTGATTCGCAGAGTTGCCTTTGAAAGTTGTAAAAAGAATGATTGTGTGTACCATTGCCTTATTAGAAATTGATCTCCAGTTGCACTGTAACGTTTTCCGCATGGCTCGCATGCACGTAAAAGTAAACCAAAAATGTAAATCTATGTTTACAAAGAAGAATGTCCGTTTGTTTGTTTGCAATTCAAACAAATCTACAATTTTATTCCTATCTTTATGACATTTTGGGCACCTTACCTTCAAAACAAGAGTAAGATCACTGTCTACATAAGATTTTGTAATCTGACTTCAGATATAAATGTATTAATATACAGAGGGGTCTAAAAAATGTATCCACTGTTTAAAAGTCCGTAACTGGCAAACTAATTGATGGAGTTGTCTCATCTTTGGTAGTGTAATAGTTTGTAGTTCGGGCAATCGCCACACAAGCGTTGTATTGTTTTGTCAGATGACAGTCGCTAGACACTCAGTGTTTTGTTCTTAGTCGCACCTAGTTACTCGAGTAAACATGGCTGGCGCAGGGCTTACATTCGATGAAAGGAAGTCAGTTTTGAAGTGGTATTTTAAGTACGAAAACATTAATGAGGTTCAACGGCAATGGCGAAATGAGTATCAGATAGAGCCACCGACACGTTTAACGATTCGTCGCATTCGAGACAAATTTGAAGCCGAAGGCTGTGTTAAATATGTACACAAACAGCAATCAGGACGACCTGTAACAGTAACAAGTCCAGGTAACTCCCGTTGTGTGTTACAACAATCTTTAAGTGGGACTTTAAGCTACACTTTCACCAAGAATAAGACAACTCCGTCAATTAGTTGGGAAGTTATGAACTTTTAAACAGTGGATACATTTTTTTTGGACTCCTCTGTATAAAGAGAAACGGTTGTTACCACAAATATCTGAAAGTAGTTGGCCGATTTACTTCAGATTTCTACATTCAGATGACACAATGAAGAAAATTAATAAAAAATTAAATGCCTAACAAACGAAATATATCGTTGTAAACCGACTGTAATTCCTATCACGAGAATAGGTTACAGCGACAATACCCCTCTCGGGGATGACGGTAGTACCACCGGACGTCATTACATCGCGGGCCGATCAGACGATCGAATGGAACCGAGACTTCCCGAACTGTGAAGCAAACTGTTTAAACAGTTCGAGTCGTGCTCAAACACAGCCTTGCTGGAGACAATGAAAACTGTGTTGAAACAATAACAGACGAATTCTCAATATATATATATATATATATATATATATATATATATATATATATATATATACAGGGTTATTACAAATGATTGAAGCGATTTCACAGCTCTACAATAACTTTATTATTTGAGATATTTTCACAATGCTTTGCACACACATACAAAAACTCAAAAAGTTTTTTTAGGCATTCACAAATGTTCGATATGTGCCCCTTTAGTGATTCGGCAGACATCAAGCCGATAATCAAGTTCCTCCCACACTCGGCGCAGCATGTCCCCATCAATGAGTTCGAAAGCATCGTTGATGCGAGCTCGCAGTTCTGGCACGTTTCTTGGTAGAGGAGGTTTAAACACTGAATCTTTCACATAACCCCACAGAAAGAAATCGCATGGGGTTAAGTCGGGAGAGCGTGGAGGCCATGACATGAATTGCTGATCATGATCTCCACCACGACCGATCCATCGGTTTTCCAATCTCCTGTTTAAGAAATGCCGAAAATCATGATGGAAGTGCGGTGGAGCACCATCCTGTTGAAAGATGAAGTCGGCGCTGTCGGTCTCCAGTTGTGGCATGAGCCAATTTTCCAGCATGTCCAGATACACGTGTCCTGTAACGTTTTTTTCGCAGAAGAAAAAGGGGCCGTAAACTTTAAACCGTGAGATTTCACAAAACACGTTAACTTTTGGTGAATTGCGAATTTGCTGCACGAATTCGTGAGGATTCTCTACCGCCCAGATTCGCACATTATGTCTGTTCACTTCACCATTAATAAAAAAAATGTTGCTTCATCACTGAAAACAAGTTTTGCACTGAACGCATCCTCATGTGAGTGCATTTCAAGCACGACATACGCTTTCTCGGCTCCTGTCGCCATTTTGTCTCACTGTGCTCTCGAGCAGAAACCTAAAGTGCGGCTTCAGCCGAACAAAACTTTAGGAGTTTTTCTACGTATCTGTAGTGTGTCGTGACCATATGTCAATGAATGGAGCTACAGTGAATTTATGAACTCGCTTCAATCATTTGTAATAGCCCTGTATATATATATATATATATATATATATATATATATATATATATATATATATGCGATCGCAAAATCTAACAACAGATGGTGCAACTAATCTTTCTTTTTTCCACATACGTGAATATGTATTCATTCTTCACATTCCGTTGTCACCCTGTGGTCAAATCTGCTCTTCGATTTAAAGCGATTGCACTTTCCCGACGCGGCTTGCATTGGCTGTTTGAACGAGGCACAGGGCACTGCCTATTCTTCTTGCCATCCGCTGAGGCTCGTGGAATGCAGTACTTGATGCACCGGGAATTGTCAACACGGTAGCCAGGAAATGTGACGTCTAGAGCGACGTCTGCAGTACACACACGTCTCGCAATGCAGTGCGGGCAGCCCCTCGCAGACCAGGCGGGTGCTCGTGAGGTGCGTGCGCGGTGAACCTTTGCCTGCGGCTCCACGCCCACCTTGGGTGGCCATCGGCATTTGCATGGAAACGATCGACCGCCGCACGACTTTTGGCCGAGCGAAACGCGACGCGATTTCGCCACGGCTACCGTGCTTTCACGGTTCCTCAGATGTGTGGCCGACTAACTGTGACGATGGCGTTATTTTAGTACGAGAAGCACGTTGAAATTTCGCTGCAACGCGGAATAGTGCTCACGCAAACATTTTGAGTGGAAGATTTTGGTGTCAGAAGCTCTTAAATCGTAAGATTTACTTTTCTTCCATCTACAGCCAATTCACACAAGCTATCGTATAATAATGTTACAACTAATATTGAGAGGTTCTGAATAGAGGGTGAATTAGTTACTTTGACGGGAAATAGTATTGTTGAATCTGAAAAAAAGCTTCAAATGAATATATGCCTTTCTCTTAATAGTATCGGACATACAGCTATTTGAAAATCACGGGCGTCAGTCGTGCAGGAAGTACATAGGACGTCATGTTGTCAGAGGAAATTGGAAATTTAGGGCAAAGTCTTATGGGACCAAACTGCTGAGGTCATCGGTACGTAAGCTTACATACTATTTAATCTAACTTAAACTAACTTACGCTAAGGACGACACACACACACACACACACACACACACACACACACACACACACGCCCGAGGAATGACTATAACCTTCGATGGGGGAACCGCGGTTTTCAGAGGAATGTAAAACAGTTTAAAAGAATCGATATACGGTACTCCATTACGACGGTTATTTAAAACAACTGGACCGATGATTTGGTCATCAATAATACCGCACCATGCATTAACTGAGAAACGTCATTGAAAATGTGTTTCCACAGATGCGTGCAGATTAATATCTGCCCACACGTGAGACCTGCGAGTGTTACTAACGCAGAACACGTGGAATACAGCGTTCCGTACGAAAGAGCTCATATCACCAACACAGTAGCAGTCTACAGCAGCTGCAAAACTTGCAGTTGACGCCGAACTTTTTGAACGTATCATCAGGAAATGAACATATTTGAACAAAACATTAGATCACAATGTTTCGTTACTATCATTTCATTACTATCACCTGCGTTTGTCATTTTCCCCATTGTTTTCACTAGTTTTTTCGGAAACCGCTAAGAACAGAAAACATGTTCATATGACCTTTTCCTTCAAAATCACTAATGCTATTACCCCACAAAGCATGCACCTCTCCTGACTCAGCCAGTATAACTGGAACGCTGACGCGCAATCGACTGATCAGAAATTACATCCCCTCATCTCTCCTCCTTTTGATGGTCAAACATCGGTAGTGTAAATCCTTCAGACTGTGGACTGATTACCTCCGGATGGAGAGCCACAGTATGAGCTAACGCTGATGACCTGGACTGCAAAGACAAAGGCATACCCAATAAACGTCAAGTGAAGGCCTTAGGGAATGGGCTGCTGGTGGATACAATAACGAATCACAGTCGATGTATGTCCTGGGCACTGTGACCAGTGTGGCCTGTACCACAGGACGCCATTCGCGGCTTACACGCGTCAATGCCATTACGCGTGGAACAAATTATAAGGGCCAATGCCGGGCCCTGTGCCTACTAGGCAGCGGGACACACGCTGAACCACATTGACAAATTTTTATCATTTCTGCAGTACATACTAATGTAAATGTCCAGTGATTATGAACTTCCTATCCCCAGTCGTGCAAGGTGTGACTGTACATTGTACTGCTGCCGGATTTCCGGATCATTCCTGTAAAAAGTTCTAACGGAAGTCTGATACTTCTCGTTTTAATTCCTCTCAAATTTTCTACGCGTAGTTTACGTTTCATCAACAGCTCACAGCGGCGCCACGTGTGTGGGTTACCAGCCGAAGCGAGACCGCTCCAGCCGGCTGAAGTGGCCGAGCGGTTCTAGGCGCTTCAGTCTGGAACCGCGCGACTGCTACGGTCGCAGGTTCGAATCCTGCCTCGGGCATGGATGTGTGTGATGTCCTTAGGTTAGTTAGGTTTAAGTACATTGCTGGCCATCGTAAATGCAACACCAAGAAAGACAAGAGGTAGCACAACAAAATTTTGTAGATAACATGTTGACCAAGTATCAAATGATTACGTTTACAGACGTCTGTGACATGTGGTTCCTGCCAGAATCAGTAGCCAGAGTAGCCGCCATTGTTGGAGATCACCGCTGCCACACGTCTGGGCATTGAGTCAAAGAGACGTTAGATGTGTTCCTCGGGTACAGCAGCCCAAGCAGCTTCCACACGTTGCCAAACATCATCTGGTGTGACAGCTGGGGATGTAATCTGGGTCACTCGTTGAGCAACCATGGACCACATGTTTTCTATCGGCGAAAGATCCGGAGAGCGAACCGGCCAGGGAAGCAATTCAATCTGGTTATTGACGAAGAACCTTTGGACAATGCGTGCCACGTGTGGTCGCGCATTATCCTGTTGAAATATGGCTGTGGCTGAGCCCTGAAGGTAAGGAAGGACAACTGGCTCCAGCACCTCGGATATGTAGCGCCGGCTATTTAAAGTACCGGCAATGCGTACTAGAGGCGTGCGAGAGTAATATCCAATACCGCCCCATACCATAATACCCGGTGCAAGACCAGTGTGGCGGTGCATAATGCAGCTGTCCAGCATCCTCTCTCCACGGTGTCTCCACACTCGAATCCGACCATCGTGGTGCTGCAGACAGAAGCGTGCCTCGTCAGTAAAGACAACGTCATTCCATTCTGCCGTCCACATCCGTCTGTCATCACACCATTGGCGACGGAGACGTCTGTGGTTCTGCGTCAATGGTAGACGAAGCAATGGACCTCTTGCGGACAGACCACTCTGCTGTAAACGGCGTCGAATGGTACGCGCAGACACTGGATGATGCGTTACAGACGCAGTGTGCTGTGCTATGGTTCGGGATGTCACTGAGCGATCCGTCACTGCCATGCGCACAATTTGCCTATCAGCACGTGCAGTGGTGCACCGAGGTGAATGCGATCGACCACGTCGGTCCGTCGTACCCACCTGCATCCAACGGTCACATATCCGCATTACAGTTGTTTGGTTTCGTCCAACACGACTAGCGATTTCTCTGTATGATAATCCACAATCTCGGTAAGCCACTATCCTTCCTCTGTCGAACTCGGATACTTGATCAAAAGATGTTCGCTGTTGTCTACGAGGCATAACTGATCGTCTTGTGATCACAACCACAAGGTAAACACACGTGCCGAACGTACACTCGTCGAAATCGCCAAGCCTTAAATGGCGTTATGAGGTGGCGCCACAGGCGCGCGTGATGTGCGTCTGCGCTGAAATTCTAATCAGTTGCATATCTCATCGCTGCAAACCCATGGTGTAAATTTCACTTGATTTGGATGCTTCCTTCAGGGTGTTGCATTTACGGTGGCCAGCTGTGTAGTTCTAAGTTCTATGGGACTGATGACCTCCCATAGTGCTCAGAGCCCTTTGAACCATTTTGAGACCGCTCCGTGTCGACACGTACGCTATGACGGCGCGCAGCAGTAATTGGCCCAAGCTGAGAGGCGCCCGCACTTGCGGAACGGCGTGTGTGACGGTAGGGTGGCGAGGGCTGAGCGCTGGCGGCTCCTCAACATGCGGGGCGTCGCGCCTGCGCGATAAGGACCCCAGGCGCATTCCCAGCTGTGCGCGGCGCGCCGGCGCATCCGAATGCGGCAGACACCGATACGCGACAGGGTCAACGACCTCCGCCAGACGCACCATCCGAAACCCACATTGCGCTGCCGCCTGTGGCACACACTGTCACATTCACCGAGTCTGTCTCGAGAAAGCGAACAGTGTTGATTCGGCCACGGTAGGACTAACTCACGTGACTAGGCATAGCAGCGTTCCTTTTCAAAGTAGTGCGCGGTGTTACCTGCAACGCACGCACCGAGAGCGTTGTTGCGGGCTAGGTTGACGGCTTGTGGTTAACGTCATTAAATTTGCCGATGTGAGAGAGACTGAACGTTCAAGCAAAATGTTCCTATTAAGCAAGACGACAGTGTGCAAATTATAGGAGAGAGAGGGGGGCACGATGCTACCACCTACTCCTAAGAAGAAGCAGCAAAGAGCAATATTACATTGACAATGTCGACACATGTGTTATCAGGGAGGAGTTTGTGCAGAAATGCTTCCTTCTTTGAGGCTATGGCTTCCTTCCCTTTGTTGTCAAACTAGACCACCACCACCACCACGTTCCCATCCCTCTAGTACGGCTCGGGTCCACTCAGCCTGCTATCAAATCAGTACTGGTAATCTTTCCCGAAAGGTAAAAGATAGTCGGGGTGATGGGCTCACCACTTCCCACACCACTCCAAGTGCCACGGAGTCTTCTCGATTGTCGAAGAACAGATGTACTCTACGTGCAGTCAAGCCGAAAGACCAGTGGCAGGCTTGCACCGCAGACATAAGATGCATTACTATTACACGAGCAGTAAGTACTAGGAGCTAAGAACTTTTGACAACGTGTCCGGCATTTTTTCGTGCAAAAGCAGGACTTCAAAACTAGCAAGGAAACAAGGGAAAATTGTTTGGTCTGGAGATTCGGTTTTAAAAGGAACCAGAATATTTTTAACGAGGATTCAAACACATTACACTGTCATAAGCAGCTAAAATGTATATACTGTATGTCCCGTCCTGTTGCTGTAAAGAGGCATTTAATCATTAGTGTATAGACGTGTATCGCGTGTCAGTGATTTGTTAAGAACACTACACCGTAAATTGTAACTACCACCCATCACAGTTTTTCGTATTTAATCATGATGGTGCTCGTATTCTCACCACGACTTTAGTTCGCTTTGCCTGGTTGCAACGATGAAAATCTATTTTTTGAAGTGGTAGTTTAAATTAAATCATAACAAGTTAGATTTGTTTCTGCTGAGGGTCTATTGCCAATAGATGCGTCGATCCAAAGCTGGTGTCCAGGCATTTCGCTATAATTTTTTAGCGTTGTGACTACTCTACATTCGGCATTATCATCTACGAATAGCCTGGTGGAGCTTACGACGTTATTCGCCAGGCCGTTTGTATACAATATTGTGACCAGTAGTGGTCCTATAACTATCGCTGGACGTACGCAGGAGGTTACTTTTACTTCTTAAGATTTCTTTCCGTTGCGAATAACGTTACGTTTTCTAGGAAACAAAATGTAGAGGCTGAAGGTACGTTTACACGTGCCGCAGATATTACACATTGCAGATAAATTACGCAATACTGTCGCCCACACGAATTACAGTTAACCTGCCGGCCGGCGTGGCCGATCGGTTCTAGGCGCTTCAGTCGGGAACCGCGCGACCGCTACGGTCGCAGGTTCGAATCCTGCCTCTGGCATGGATGTGTGTGATGTCCTTAGGTTAGTTAGGTTTAAGTATTTCCAAGTTCTAGGGGACTGATGACCTCAGAAGCCAAGTCCCATAGTGCTCAGAGCTACTTGAACCATTTTGAACAGCTACCTGTCGGTGACATCTCGGGCAAGTGTTTGGGGCAATACGTTTGTAGGCAATGTGTGTTCACACGGGCCACTGTATTCCCGTGAAATGCACGAAAAGAGCAACTGGGACTCAGAGCGGCTCCTCTGCTTTTGAAAAAAGGCCTTTGTGGATGGGTTCTTTTTAGCTTTCCGTACCTCAGTCGGTATAAACATAGTCCTTATAGGATCACTTTGTTGTCCGACTGTTCAAAACCCTTTTCTCAGCAACAGGGTAGACGTATCAAGTTGAAATTTATGCCACATAGTAAGATGTAGGGTCACTTGGCGGTGCAAAAATTAAAGCTTCTAAGTCAATGAAATCAAAACACACGGCCATTTATGTCACATATTTTGTTATCTTGCCAGTATAGGTATCGAAAGCAGCAAACATCGTCGAATTTCTGGATTCCCGGAGTGGATGAAGTGTAAGTATACGTACGACTTTTTAAATTTGTACGGAATCCTCGGCAAACAAGTTCTACTCTCCCGTATTTTATTCAAGTAAGCGAACTGCCTCCAAGACTAACTCGTGAACTGATGCTGGATACGTACATCTTCCAGAATGTTGAAAAACCAACTCGAATTCATCGAAAAAGCAATTGGTCGGAGAACTGGTAAAATATGAAAGATTGTATAGCAGTTTACATACAGTTCGGCGATCGGCCTTCCGTTTTTGGCTAACTGTTTACCCGTACAGAAATTTGATGTACTTACTGAAGCGCACTTGTCATCCATACTGCTCTCAGCATCAGACCTTTGCAACGCTTTGTTGGAAGGATTGAACAAATTTATAGCGTTTATTTTAATATTTAATTATGGTTCACTGGCACAATGAGCGACCTATGAATATATGAAAGAATTACGGGAGTGCAATTGAAAAAAAGGGATAGTTTGGTAACTTGCTGTCCATGAAAACCGAAACAAACACGATGAAGCTTTAAAGAAATATTAACATATGTAGAATATCATTATGGATCACCGTTGCAGATTTACAACGACGGTAGCAGCAAGAATGTCCTCTTTAAGACTGCTATCTTTATTTACATTGCTTTTTTCGTTCCGTAGCTCTGGCCTTAATGTTCGTATAACATTTATGAAATACACGGTTCTCGCGTTTGGCCACTTCTACTTGCCTGCAGAGGTACGCGCACTATCTTTCTAACTGAAGCGAAACAATATCGTTTTACCGCTCACATTGCGTGCCGGTGTACTGCAGCACTGACAGTGTGAGAGAGAGGAAGCGATGCTGAGACTGCGACACAGACAGAGCTAGACAGGGTCGGCCATACGAAGTGTTCTCCGCCTCAATGGACGACAGCGGCTTACTGCAGCAACTACCTGCATCCGACTCCTCAATCAACTACACTTTGTGTCGTAGTCTTTCAGTCTCGTCTCGAGAGGTATTCTCTTGTTTTGAAGCCCTTAATGCATATTAATTCTGAACTTACGCTCTGTGATTTACCAACAAATTCACTACTGGCCATTAAAATTGCTACACCACGAAGATGACGTGTTACAGACGCGACATTTAACCGACAGGAAGAAGATGCTGTGATATGCAAATGATTAGCTTTTCAGAGTATTCACAAAATGTTGGCGCCTATTGCGACACCTACAACGTGCTGACATGAGGAAAGTTTCATTTCTCATACACAAACATCAGTTGACCGGCGTTGCCTGGTGAAACGTTGTTGTCATGCCTCGTGTAAGGAGGAGAAATGCGTACCATCACGTTTCCTACTTGACAAAGGTCGGATTGTAGCCTATCCCGATTTAGATTTATCGTATCACGACATTGCTGCTCGCGTTGGTCGAGATCCAATGACTGTTAGCAGAATATGGAATCGGTGGGTTCAGGAGGGTAATACGGAAGGCCGTGCTGGATCCCAACGGCCTCGTATCACTAGCAGTCGAGATGACAGGCATCTTATCCGCATGGCTGTAACGGATCGTGCAGCCACGTCTCGATCCCTGAGTCAACAGATGGGAACGTTTGCAAGACAACAACGATCTGCACGAACAGTTCGACGTCGTTTGCAGCAACATGACTATCAGCTCGGAGACCATGGCTGCGGTTACCCTTGACGCTGCATCACAGACAGGTGCGCCTGGGATGGTGTACTCAACGACCAACCTGGGTGCACGAACGGCAAAACATTTTTTTCGGATGAATCCAGGTTCTGTTTACAGAATCATGATGGTCGCATCCGTGTTTGGCGACATCGCGGTGAGCGCACATTTGAAGCGTGTATTCGTCATCGCCATACTGGCGTATCACCCGGCGTGATGGTATGGGGTGCCATTGGTTACACGTCTCAGTCACCTCTTGTTCGCATTGACGGCACTTTGAACAGTGGACGTTATATTTCAGACGTGTTACGACCCGTGGCTCTACCCTTCATTCGATCCCTGCGAAACCCTACATTTCAGCAGAATAACGCACGACCGCATGTTGCAGGTCCTGTACGGGCCTTTCTGGATAACCAATTGAAAACGTCTGGTCAATGGTGGCCGAGCAACTGGCTCGTCAAAATACGCCAGTCACTACTCTTGATGAACTGTGGTATCGTGTTGAAGCTGCATGGGCAGCTGTACCTGTACACGCCATCCAAGCTCTGTTTGACTCAATGCCTAGGCGTATCAAGCCCGTTACTACGGCCAGAGGTGGTTGTTCTGGGTACTGATTTCTCAGGATCTATGCACCCAAAATGCGTGAAAATGTAATGACATGTCAGTTGTAGTATAATATACTTGTCCAACGAATACCCGTTTATCATCTGCAGTTCTTCTTGGTGTAGCAATTTTAATGGCCAGTAGTTTATTCCTCGCCTCGATGGACGACACCGCCATACTTGAGCAACTACCTGCAGCTGCCTGCTCCATCAACTAAGTTGTCCAGCGAAAAAGCATTAGTGGCATATATTGCAGATACACTGCAGCAGTGTTGACGGCAATACTACCGCCTGCACAAAATTCCGTAAAATACGCCCCCTGTAAACTTAGATGAACAGTTGTAGGGGTCGCGACGCGGGCTGGTGGTGCAGCTTCCATTTGGAGGCTAGGGCTGGCTGCAGCGGGCCGCACTCCATTCATTAGGACGGCGGGAAATGCGAAGGCTGCGGCGATAAGGCCGCACGGCCCGCGGGCCGCCGCACAACACAAGGCCGCCGCGGGCGCAGCTTTCTCTTTCCGCGGGGCCGTGACGTAACGGCGCGGCGTTTCCTGCGCGGCTGATGTCATCTGGTTCTCACCGCGGGCGGCCGCCGCTCAATGGAAGTGCCCCGTGACTAAGCGCCGGCTCGTGCCCGAGCCGCGAGCGAACGAGCGCCGTTTTCGGGTGTGCTCTCATGCTACACCGCACACCTCACTTCCTCGTGTGTCAAAAACACGCCAGCCGCGAGCCAGCGCTACGCAACATTTTTCTTGTGCTGGGGTCCACCTATCGAGGCGTTAACAGCTAACGAAATACATCGGGAACGCTTTGTGTGGGAACAAAGCATTTGGGGGAAACCAGAATGAATCGTGAAATATAGCGATCAAAAAAGCATGCTTTTGGACTTCGTTCTGTAATGAACTGGAAATGGGATCGTTTCTCAAGAAGGCGGTGCCATACAACAATAGCCAGCAGAACACCATGCTCAGCCAGCTAATGAATCATACGTACAAAACAAATTTTGCAGCTCGTTCTTACAACCTGAACGCTACACACGCAACCTCAGAAACTACTGTACTGCAGCAAGTGTTTCTACTGGACGCCACTTCAACAACTTTGATGTCACTAGAACACCTCAGTCATCCAACTAGGGAAAGGTGACGTACAGTTTAACGTGGAATCTCCACGTCATTGAGAGATAAATGCCACGTTAAAAGCCAGATTGATAAACCCGTGGTAATACCGAGGTTCGATGCTGCTACCTTAGGGCTTTCAAGCATTGACATTACTGCTAGACAACCAGGTATGTATGTATGTATGCATGTCATCTCCTCCCAAAGCGGCAGATCGATTTCAGGCAAATTTGTCACAGAAACAGCAGGCTTCACGAGTGTTCATCGGAGGTGAGGGTATCATCTAGAGTGCCCCAGGGAAGTGTGATAGGTCCGCTGTTGTTTTCTATCTACATGAATGATCTTTTGGATAGGGTGGATAGCAATGTGCGGCTGTTTGCTGATGATCCTGTGGTGTACGGGAAGGTGTCGTCGTTGAGTGACTGTAGGAGGATACAAGATGACTTGGACAGGATTTGTGATTGGTGTAAAGAATGGCAGCTAATTCTAAATATAGATAAATGTAAATTAATGCAGATGAATAGGAAAAAGAATCCCGTAATGTTTGAGTACTCCATTAGTAGTGTAGCGCTTGACACAGTCACGTCGATTAAATATTTGGGCGTAACATTGCAGAGCGATATGAAGTGGGAAAAGCATGTAATGGCAGTTGTGGGGAAGGCGGATAGTCGTCTTCGGTTCATTGGTAGAATTTTGGGAAGATGCGGTTCATTTGTAAAGGAGACTGCTTTTAGAACACTAATACGACCTATTCTCGAGTACTGCTCGAGCGTTTGGGATCACTATCAGGTCGGATTGAGGGAGGACATAGAGACGATTCAGAGGCGGGCTGCTAGATTTGTTACTGGTAGCTTTGATCATCACGCGAGTGTTACGGAAATGCTTCAGGAACTCGGGTGGGAGTCTCTAGAGTAAAGGAGGCGTTCTTTTCGTGAATCGCTACTGAGGAAATTTAGAGAACCAGCATTTGAGGCTGACTGCAGTACAATTTTACTGCCACCAACTTATATTTCGCGGAAAGACCACAAAGATAAGATAAGAGAGATTAGGGCTCGTACAGAGCCATATAGGCAGTCATTTTCCCTCATTCTGTTTGAACAGGGAGAGAAGAAGCTAGTTGTGGTACGAGGTACCCTCCGCCACGCACTGTATGGTGATTGGGGAGTATGTATGTAGATGTAGATATCGGCACTGTGCAGTTTATAACCTCCTTGCTCCAACAGGAGCTGATATACACTCCTGGAAATTGAAATAAGAACACCGTGAATTCATTGTCCCAGGAAGGGGAAACTTTATTGACACATTCCTGGGGTCAGATACATCACATGATCACACTGACAGAACCACAGGCACATAGACACAGGCAACAGAGCATGCACAATGTCGGCACTAGTACAGTGTATATCCACCTTTCGCAGCAATGCAGGCTGCTATTCTCCCATGGAGACGATCGTAGAGATGCTGGATGTAGTCCTGTGGAACGGCTTGCCATGCCATTTCCACCTGGCGCCTCAGTTGGACCAGCGTTCGTGCTGGACGTGCAGACCGCGTGAGACGACGCTTCATCCAGTCCCAAACATGCTCAATGGGGGACAGATCCGGAGATCTTGCTGGCCAGGGTAGTTGACTTACACCTTCTACAGCACGTTGGGTGGCACGGGATACATGCGGACGTGCATTGTCCTGTTGGAACAGCAAGTTCCCTTGCCGGTCTAGGAATGGTAGAACGATGGGTTCGATGACGGTTTGGATGTACCGTGCACTATTCAGTGTCCCCTCGACGATCACCAGTGGTGTACGGCCAGTGTAGGAGATCGCTCCCCACACCATGATGCCAGGTGTTGGCCCTGTGTGCCTCGGTCGTATGCAGTCCTGATTGTGGCGCTCACCTGTACGGCGCCAAACACGCATACGACCATCATTGGCACCAAGGCAGAAGCGACTCTCATCGCTGAAGACGACACGTCTCCATTCGTCCCTCCATTCACGCCTGTCGCGACACCACTGGAGGCGGGCTGCACGATGTTGGGGCGTGAGCGGAAGACGGCCTAACGGTGTGCGGGACCGTAGCCCAGCTTCATGGAGACGGTTGCGAATGGTCCTCGCCGATACCCCAGGAGCAACAGTGTCCCTAATTTGCTGGGAAGTGGCGGTGCGGTCCCCTACGGCACTGCGTAGGATCCTACGGTCTTGGCGTGCATCCGTGCGTCGCTGCGGTCCGGTCCCAGGTCGACGGGCACGTGCACCTTCCGCCGACCACTGGCGACAACATCGATGTACTGTGGAGACCTCACGCCCCACGTGTTGAGCAATTCGGCGGTACGTCCACCCGGCCTCCCGCATGCCCACTATACGCCCTCGCTCAAAGTCCGTCAACTGCACATACGGTTCACGTCCACGCTGTCGCGGCATGCTACCAGTGTTAAAGACTGCGATGGAGCTCCGTATGCCACGGCAAACTGGCTGACACTGACGGCGGCGGTGCACAAATGCTGCGCAGCTAGCGCCATTCGACGGCCAACACCGCGGTTCCTGGTGTGTCCGCTGTGCCGTGCGTGTGATCATTGCTTGTACAGCCCTCTCGCAGTGTCCGGAGCAAGTATGGTGGTTCTGACACACCGGTGTCAATGTGTTCTTTTTTCCATTTCCAGGAGTGTAGATGCAACATTTTTTTTCCGAGCCCCTGCTGTATAGGCTGCCCTGCGTAACAGGCGTATTGTTTGGTAACTCTCTATTGGGCAGCCTTCACGTCAGGGTCAAGAAATGGTTTTACGGACCCCGATATTAGAATGACCTGCATGACTGGTGGTGTTGTGGGAGTAGCATCGGCCTGCTTTATTTAACTGTGTTGTAGAGGCTACAAGTGCCGATGAGCAACGCTGGGGACAAGTTGAGACGTATAGAAGATGGGATGCTCAGAGCGAGTGGGAGTAGGGGAGATGAATTAGGCAGATGGAAGGTGTTGAGGAGAGAGTGAAGAGGTGGAAAAGGAAGAAGGGGATGTGGAGATTGCAAGAGAGATGGGAGGAGGGTACGCATAAAAAAAAACTTTTACTCGAGAGGTCAACTTTAGAATACTGTCATTTTCATTTTTATTGTGTATGGATGGCAGGTAGCTGTATTTACTTTAATGCATCTTGTTTATTGTCAACTGAGCGTCATCTGCCACAAAATTAATTTTTTCACTCGGCAGTGGAGTATGCACTTTCCGAAACATCCTCCATGATTAAAACTGTGTGCCGGACCACGACTCGAAACTGGGACCTTTGCCTTTTGCGGGAAAGTGCTCTACCGACTGAACTACCCAGGTGCGACTCACGAGCGTCCTCACAGCTTTACTTTCGCCAGTACCTCATCTCCTATGTTACGCACTTCGCAGAAGTTCTCCTGCGAAACTTGCAGGAAGGGAAGATATTGCGGAGACGGCTTCGCCACAGTCTGGAGGATGTTCCTAGAAAGACTTCCGTGAAGTTTGGAACGTAGGAAGTGAGTTACCGCCCAAATAAGGCTGCGAGGACAGGTCGCGAGTAGTGCTTCTGTAGCGCAGTTGGCAGAGTACTTTCCGGCTATAGGCAAAGGTCCCGGGTTCGACTGCCTGTCCGGCACACAGTTTCAAAAAATGGCTCTGAGCACTATGGGACTCAACTGCTGTGGTTATCAGTCCCCTAGAACTTAGAACTACTTAAACCTAACTAACCTAAGGACATCACACACATTCATGCCCGAGGCAGGATTCGAACCTGCGACCGTAGCAGTCCCACGGTTCCGGACTGCGCGCCTAGAACCGCGAGACCACCGCGGCCGGCACACAGTTTCAACCTGACAGGAAATTTCATCTGCTAAGTTTAAAAATAGCACACATTCAGCAGCAGACTGATAAATTCATTCTGGAATACTGTGATACTGCGACAGTTTCAGATGGCTGTCCTCAGTCACAAACCAATTTCTGAAGGGAACATGTTTCATATATGATCGCAATTATAACATGCCTCTAATCGTGCCATCCACACGGTTAAACGCTGCGATACCCCTCAGCCCGTGATTTTACTCATCTGACGTTTTGTTACGTTCTGTGACATGTACTGGGCGTTATTTCATTTATTTAAATGCGTCGGAAAGTAATCCAGCTGTAATAAAAACTACATTAACTTTTTTATTTTTTGTTAGAGAATCAAAGAAGAAATAAATATAAATCCTTTGTCATTAAAATCCTTCTGGGTGTACTGTGTAATCTAAAAAAAAAACTTGGCCAGATGCTACTAGAACTCGCGCATTGAGACGGTTCCGTGTAAACTTAATTATGTATATTGGCAAGAACAATACGAGACTGGAATAGAAGGGAGAACCGATAGAGGTACTCAAAGTACCCTCCGCCACACACCGTCAGGTGGCTTGTGGAGTATGTATGTAGATGTAGATAGTTTATCTTTTCCGGGAATCGAGGACAGTGACGACTTTTGCCTGTTATCGACGCTGATGATGCCACGATATCGGCCCCAGGGATTCCAAGACTTTCGAGAATGTTTTAATTTTAAGTTTGAAGGCGGATAACAAATGACAAAAGAAATAGTTCTTCGTGTTATACAACTACAAATTAAGAATTGTATTTTTTTTCCTTTTACTTGTACTGTGAAACCTTGTTTCTTACCAAATTTCATGATTCGAGATCAACAGGAAATACCCTGTAGTCACTCATCAAAGTGACTTTTAGAGTGTTAAAGGCTTTTGACTGCACTGAGTTAGCTTGAAACTGTTACACCGGCAACGGACCCTGGATCTTACTATGCAACAAATTTGATCAACAGGAAATACCCTGGAGTTTTTGATGAGTGACTAAAAGAGTATTAAAGTAAATGGCATAAATGGCCGTAAGCCGGCCGAAGTGGCCGAGCGGTTCTAGGCGGTATAGTCTGGAACCGCGCGACCGCTACGGTCGCAGGTTAGAATCCTGCCTCGGGAATGGATGTGTGTGCTGTCCTTAGGTTAGTTAGGTTTAAGTAGTTCTAAGTTCTAGGGGACTGATGACCTCAGAAGTTAAGTCCCATAGTGCTCATAGCCAAATGACCGTAACTTTTGACTGCAATGAGTTAGAAGCTTAAAACTCTTACACCGGCAACGGACCATGGACCTTATTATGCGAAATAAATTTGAAGTTCATAGTCTACTTCATGCGTCTACTACTGAGCAAAAGGGTTCCTAAAAGTCGGAAGGATTGGCAGACAAAAAAGCATATCCATGAGAGTTACTTTTTCGCCCTAAAAATACTGAAACTTCTAAACTATCAAGATATTAGACGTTTCGACTATGTTACAGCAGTTTGCTCACGACACAGACTTCGGTGGGTATATGTGCTTCAATATGCTGTGTTTCTAACTGTGTATTTTAACCTTTCACCAGCGCAAATATTTTGTAAGATGACGCGGCACCACACGGTCGAAGAGTTCTGATCGACTGATGTCGGTTGCGGAAGCTGCGTATTAAGACGATTACTTCTCTTACGACTTAAAGCTTATATGCGAGTCCACGACAGTGTAGGCCAAAGCTAAAAATAATCCACGTGTACAGGAGAGATGATCTGACCAAAAGTTACATTGAATTGCGCGTACCCTTAGTGATAGCTCAGTCACAATGATTATCAGTCGTGATTCAGCCACGTGTGGACTACGTACGACCGGGCTATGCGGGAAAAGTGATGACTAACGATGCCCGCCCGATGAACTTGGCACGCCTTATGAGAATGCCGCCCCGGCGTGCCTTTCGCAGCCAATCACGGTCCGGAGCCGTGAACTTGGCGGGCCCGTCTGTCTGCATGCGCGGCTCCACAAATTCCTGGCGCGTGCGCCAGCCGATCGCCGCTCGCCACTGATTACAGCCTTCTGGTCGCCGCGGTGAGGTGCTACTTGCAAAGTGCTGCCCAGTGCTAACTGCTCGTGATGTAAGGGCTCCACTCTCCTGGGACGGCGTCGTACGAGGGGGGACCAGAAGTTTCCAGCCTAATAAATAAAGAACGACAGAAATTTCATAGTATCAATCCGCGTGCCAATTTTCCGCATCTTTTTTTCTTTATCTCTTCTCTCAAACGGCGCAGGAGAGTGCAGTAGTATGATGCATTTATAGTTACGCCAATACGCCAATACGCTTGCGTGCACGCCTCGATAACTTCCGCAAACCATTCAAATAAAAGGTCCAACCAAGCGTCGACACCATCAATTACTGCATTATCACTGTCAAATCGTCTCGTTTGAGGTCTTTTTTTTTGGTTTGGGAAAAAAAGAGCTGATGGAGCCATATCTGGCGATTATGGAGGATGATTTAACAATTCGAACGCGTAGTCACGCAGCTTCCAGTGTTGCGAGGGCTTCGTGCGCCGGTGCGTTGTCCTGATGCAAAAGAACTCCGCGTGCCAATTTTCCGCATCTTTTTTTCTTTATCTCTTCTCTCAAACGGCGCAGGAGAGTGCAGTAGTATGATGCATTTATAGTTACGCCATTTTGCAAGTAATCCACCATAATTATCCTTTCTGCATCCCAGAAGACCGATGCCATCATCTTACTGGCTGATTTTTGCACCTGGAACTTTTTTTTTTTGGGGGGGGGGGGTACGGGATGAAGGATGTTTCCATTGTTGTCACTTGTTTTGTTTCAGGATGAAAGTGGTGAACCCAAGTTTCGCCCATTGTCACATACCTTGCAAGAAAACAGTCTTCATCCGCTCCAAATTGGCAGACAATTTCTTCACAACACTGCCCACGCTCCCGTCTCTCATTGCATTCAAATGTTTTGGGATCCACTGAGATGAAACTTTCCGCATTCCCAACATCATTATATCTTAATATTCATTATGCTCTTACGTTTCATGCGAAATTTTAACTTCATTTATAATCTCATATAGAGAAATCTAGTTCAGTTCAACTTTGGGGCACATGTGCAGCCTTGCACTCTGGAATTGCACGAGTGAAAATTTGGTTTTTGGTTGATACCGTATAGTTTGGAAATTTCTTTGTACATTTTTATTTATATTTTGTTTTATTTTATATTTACGTAATTATATTGGTTTTATTGATTATTTTGAATTAAAACATCACTTACTGTATCATATAGTGTACCAACACACAGAGCAACAGCCACGGCAGAAATATTAGAAAAAGGTCCGCCTCCTCGTCGCAGGGACGGGAAACGGAATGGGTGCTTCTGAAGATAAACTAACTTATGAGAAGCCATTACGGCTAAGAGACCCCCACATGCTGCCTGGCTTGTTACTTGTCTCAAGTAGCACACGGCCCACCTTAGTAACCTAGGCGGTGGGCTACAAAAAAATTCCCTAATATCCACACAATGTAATGAGCGCGCCCATGTGAGATTCCAAATGTGGTTTCAATGTGCTGCAACGTTGTTCGACGATCCTGCAAACTCGTATCGTGAATTGCAGTCACTGTTTTACCACTGGCAACGGCGATAGGCCTTCCGCTCCTTGGCGCATCTTCCACACTCGTTCTTCCACGTTTGAAGTCGGACACACAGTTTTTCACAGTTGCGTAAGACGGAGCATGGTCCGTAAGTGTACTCCGCATGTCCTCCGCAATTTACTTGGGTTTCATTCCCTTCAAAAGAAGATATTCAAATCACAGCACGGTTCTTGGTTCTCTCGATATTCGCCATTTTGGTTACACTACGGTACACAGCAAATCCTAGTGGCAAAACTAAGGAAGCTGGAGCCGCAAATGACTTGCATACCCACAAAGGGCCACCATAAAACTAAGTCGTGGTGTCAGTCTTTCCAAGTAATCTCTCATATTTGTTACATAGATACATAGTTTCTGCAGCACATTACTGTATGTTACCTGGAACACTTTACTGTATGTTAATGAAGCTAGATACCTCCAGATATCTAGCAATATTTTGGATTAGCTAAAGAGCCTTATGTTCCCAAGCGTGTGCCAATAGGCGTCTTTCGCAGGAGGTTTTTTCCCCCAGAATTTCACCTTTAGAATTATCTTGTTAACGATTACTATTTTCTTATGCTAGATTTTTTAGTTCACGCTATTCAGTGGGAAAGTCATCGTTCACTAATGAGCGCTTCTCTCGTATTTCACTTATTAGTAGCATTAAGTTCCAAGCAAACTTGTTATGAAAATTTCAGCCATTCCCTTTCTGTTTATTCTTCTTCTCGTATTCACTCTTCCATTCACACTATACTGTTTCCTTTTCTTTCTGTGGCAAATTCTTTTCTTCACTAACTGCTTAGGGAACGAAATGCAAAGCGTTCGTGGTTAAGGACCCACACCGGGACTCGCCTGAAGTGATGCAGAGACAATGGAAAACCAAAATCTGGACGGCTGGACCGGGAATATGAATGTAGGGAGTTACTCACAGCACCATCTAGTTCGTTTTTATTCCTACAGCCCTCAGTGTAGCTGTGAACGTTCTGTAACAACCACGCAGCTACAGTGCAGTTTATCAAACTTTTCTTATTTCGGTATTCCGAAGGGCATTTTGTTTCGAAGAGTACAGTTGAGATCTTTTGTCTAGTATTCGCAGAGATTCAATTCAGCGGTTTCCGATACAGTATGAGGATGAGCGAAGACTAAACACCATTCATCTGTTGAATATGTGGAACAGACAATGCACTTAAATCTCTTTTACACACACGAGTTTCAGCAAACTGAACCATCTCCAGTAAGATTACTTTCTTATTATTCTACCTCTAAAAGTTTTTGTAACTTGATAATAAACTGTAGAGGTTTCTATAAATTCGACTTAATGCTGTTTCTATTCACAAACAGGAGTGACATTTTGATGTTAATTGAGGCTGTGGCGTACCTAACATGATTGAGACATGAAATATGGTACGTCCATTACCTAAGTTTTACCTAAAATTAGAGCAAAAAAGGAGAGTAAGATAAATCGTTGTAAGGGTGTTTATAAATGAATATCGGGGTTTATTACATTAAATGTACAGTTATAAATGATATGTCAAATGAAAGAGTAACTCAAAGTTTTACCAAGAACCTTATACATGTTCAATGTGAGCGATTGCTTGAGCTTCACTGTATCCAAGCGCTGGATAGGCCACAAGGGACTTGTTTTGCATTGCCTCCACGTTCACCCGACCTAGCGCCATGCGATTTTTTCCTTTGGCGCTTCATCAAGGATCGTGTGTACGTGCCTCCGCTACCAGCAGACCTCCCTGGGTTAAGAAACCGGACTGAAGCACCTGTTGCTACAGTCACTGAAGACACACTTATCAACGTTTGGGAAGAACTCGGCTGTAGACTTGATGTGTGCCGTGTGACAAATGGTGCTCACATTGGACATTTATAAGGTTCTTGGTAAAACTGTGAGTTGCTCTTTCATTTGACATATCATTTATAACTAAGTTTAACAAAATAAATATTCTAAAGCGTTAAAACCTCGATATTCATTTATAATCACCCTGTACTGTATCTTTGTGGTTCGGAATACATGTTGAACTGTAGGTCCACCTGCAAGTGACTATACACGAAAATTCAAAGGTTCGAAAAAGGCTAAAGTATGCCACCAAACATCCGACTGGCTACAGTCGGGGTTCGGTGAAGGCGAGCATCCACATTCGTTACTACTGGGCGCAAACATCCGTCCACTTTCCCAAGGGGTTGGGGAGGGGCCAATAACAATTATGGCTAGGTCATGGCCCGCCCGGTTGGCTTTCCGGGCGGGAAGGAGCGCCTGGTCCCCGGCACGAATCCGCCCGGCGGACTTGTGTCGAGGTCCGGTGAACCGGCCAGTCTGTGGATGGTTTTTAGGCGGTTTTTCATCTGCCTCCGCGAATGCGGTCTGGTTCCCCTTATTCCGCTTCAGTTACACTATGTCGGCGAATGCTGCGCAAACAAGTTCTCCACGTACGCGAACACCACCATTACTCTACCACGCAAAGATACGGGTTACGCTCGTCTGGTGTGAGACGTTCCCTGGGGGGTCCACCGGGGGCCGAACCGCACAATAACCCTGGGTTCGGTGTGGGGTGGCGGAGGGGTGAAGTGGACTGCGGTAGTCGTCGTGGGGTTGTGGACCACTGCGGCTGCGGCGGGGACGGAGCCTCTCCGTCGTTTCTAGCTCCGCGGTTACCATAAAATACAATACAATACAATGGCTAGGTCATCGTGGAAGTTCCGCGTTCTGGCCCAGACGGGTCAGTCGGCATCGACCGACCACCGTGTCATCCTATGCCAATTCCTGCATCACGGATGCGGTTTGGAGAGGTACACCGCTCTCCCAGCCGTTGTCGGCTTTCTTGACCGTGGAGCCGCTACTTCTCTCTCAAGTAGCTCTACAGCTGATTGGCATCATGAGGCTAAGTGCGGCCCATCCAGTCTTTCCACCAATGAAAAAACCCTGGCAGTACCAGGAATCGAAAGCGGCTCTTCTGCATAGCAGCTAGGCGCTGACCATCGAGCTATTGAGGCGGACCGCACTGTGACAGATACACATCAGTTAACTGGAGGCAGGCGGCGGTTGTCGTCTCGTGAGTGACGCTCGGCTGCAGTGAGGAATGTGGCCCGCCCCCCAGCTGACACGTCGGTCGTGGAGCACAGGCGAGCAGCCGCCCCGCATTGTGGAGTGCGGCGTGGCCCCTCCCTGGCGGCACAAAGCGCCGGGCCGAAGCGTCCGCCACAAAAGCGGCGCTGTTAGCCGCTTCACTGCCGCCGACACGCGCTCGCCTGCCCCTCCCCATCCCAGCAACCTGCCCGCACCCCAACACACACCGGCCTCACCTAACAGGATAAGCCTCAACCCGCAGCTGCGTGCTTCATTTACTTTCAGTGGTCCTCCCCCCTCCCAGTATACACAAAAAGCGTCCGTACATTACTAGTCCACAAATGTCGAAGACTTAAGAGATCGATAGCTTGGACGCAAGATCTTTTTATTTCTATTTAACCTATATATCCACTCCGCATGGGCAACGGCCTTGCCGCAGTGGATACACTGGTTCCCGTGAAAACACCTAAGTTAAGCGCTCTTGGGCGTGGCCGGAACTTGGATGGGTGACCATCCAGCCGCCATGCGCTGTTGCCATTTTTCGGGGTGCACTCAGCCTGGTGATGCCAATTGAGGAGCTACTCGACCGAATAGTAGCGCTTTCGGTCAAGAATACCATCACAACGACCGGGAGAGCGGTCTGCTGACCCCATGCCCCTCCTATCCGCATCCTCCTTGAGGATGACACGGCGGTCGGATGGTACCGGTAGGCCACTGAAGACGGAGTGCTTTTTATCTACTTCGCATGCTGGTGGTTCGTCCTGCTGTACAAATGTAAGCAAAAACGTTAGTTTTAATGTTACCCATTGATTAAAATCCAGAAGTCTTAAATATCGTGTGCGTGCCAGTCAATTTGTGTTTCCAGAACGGCCGATCCAACCATATACGAATATTCTGTTACCTAGGTCTTCAAGTATCTGTGCGAGAAGCGTGCAAATCCGGCATGTTGTTTCACATCGACTGTCGCAAGTCCTGTGAGTCGTCAGGCTAATTTTCTCTTCTGTTTCGGCACATATTTTGTAAATTCGTCTTTGCAACGTGTAGCTGGAGTCAGGCCAAGCAAACACTGCTCATCAAGTCTTCCATGTGACGCCCAGGGCTGCCAGACAGCGTCGGTTTCTTTTCCCCTTATGGGCCAAATGATATTTAAAGCGGAATTTTACGTGCCCATTCGACAGATCGACCCAAATTAGCCTAGAACGAAATTTGTTTTATCGCTGTGTATCAGCAAGGAATGACGAATGCTCCAGAAGCGACAGCTACCGTCACGCAGCAGCTCTGGTCAAGTCACTGCTGCTGGAGTGCATGTTGATACATAGCGATAAAACAAATATCGCTCTAGACTAATATGGGACCGATCTATCGAATGGGCAAGTAAAATTCTGCTTTAAATATTATATTCCTCGTAACGGGATTCAAACCGTTGTTGTCTGGCTGCCCTGGGCGTAGCAAGGAAGACTTGTTGAGCAGTGTTTGCTTCGGCTGACTCCTGCTACATGTTGCAAAAACTAAATTGTAAATACATACCGAAACGCTACATCTTTACATTAGCAACTGTAGTTACGTATGGGAATCGTCCACGAAGACGAATGCCTCGCCAATATGCAGCCGGTATGGGTGCACTATCGGTCGGACGATGGCATTCACGTGTCGTACAGCCGTTACGACGCAGTAAATGACCACCAGCGGCGTACGTCGGCCCCACATAAGCCACCCCAAAAAAGCAGGGAACCTCCACCTTGCTGCACTCGCTGGACAGTCTGCCTAAGGCGTTCAGTCTGACCGTGTTACGTCCAAACAAGTTTCCGGCGATTTTCTGGCTGAAGGCAATATGCAACACTCATCGGTGAAGAGAACATGATGCCAATCCTGACCGGTCCATTCGGCATGTTGTTGCGTCCATTTGTACCGCGCTGCATGGTGTCGTGGTTGCAAAGATGGACCTCGGCATGGACATCATGCAGCCTACTGCGCACAGTTTGAGTCTTAACACAACGTCCTGTGGCTGCACGAAAATCATTATTCAACATGGGGCGTTGCTGCTAGTGTTCCTCTGAGCCATAATCCGTAGGTAGCGGTCATCCACAGGAGTAGTAGCCCTTGGGCGGCCTGAGCGAGGCATGTCGTCGACAGTTCCTGTCTCTCTGTATCTCTTCCATCTCCGAACAACATCACTTTGGTTCACTCCGAGACGCCTGGGCACTTCCCTTGTTGAAGAGCCCTTCCTGGCACAAAGTAACAATGCGCACGCGATCGAACAGCGGTACAGACCGTCTAGGCATGGTTGAACTACGGACACTACGAGCCGTGTACCTTCTTCCTGATGGAATGACGAACTGATGGGCTGTCGGACCCCCTCCGTCTAATAGGCGCTGCTCAAGCATGGTTTTTTACATCATGGAGCGGGTTTAGTGACATCTCTTAACAGTCGAAGGCACTGAGTCTGTGATACAATATCCACAGTAAACGTCTACCTTCAGGAGTTCTGGGAACCGGGGTGATCCAAAACTTTTTTTGATGTGCGTAAAAGAACATATGCACAAGTGGCCCAGTATTATATAGAGCAGATAACTTGAGGACCGTGTTGGTAAAAGTTGAGGACCTTACGAAATGAGATGGACTATCTTACGGGAACGTGCCAACCAAAAAAGTGGCAAGAACAACGTGTTGGGCATCCTCCGGCATTGGAGCGAAAAGGCTTAAGGCTGTATGCCCGACCAGGAATCTATATCGGATTACGACCTTGTTTGGAGTAATACTAATTAATAATTCCTAGCAAATTGTATGCATTTTACCTGTCCCAGTAACCCTAACGGAGAAAAGGAAATTACGGTTTGGCGTGGAATTCGAACAGGTATCTTTTCTGGTGTTATCCTTGCGTCAATGACGGGTGAAGGCTCCGTTCAAGGCTGAAAAAGTCGAGGATTCGATTCCGCTGCTTCTCTGATTCCAGACACGCGCTTTACCACCAGGCTCCGTTCCTGTATGGAATTTCTCTGCAGAATTAAATATTTATTCGAGAATACAAATATTCGATCGCAGTCGTGGCAAGAAACTATAACCTCTAGTGTCGGAAAGACGGAGGTTTGAAATGTGGCACAGAGGACAGAAAACGAATAACAAATAAGGTCGAGCATGAGTGCTACGGAAGGAGAGAAAAGGAAACGAGAAAAGAGGACAGGACAAGAGCTCGGAGTTAAAAAGTCGGCAAACATACCAGAAATAATACTGCCTTTTCCGGCGTTTGGTGCCATTATCAGCGCAAACAAAAAGCGCCGGGTGAGTAATAATGGGCGCGCAGCGGCAGGTGGCTTTGTGCGCGCGCAAAGGCTGCTTGCTGCTGCGCCCGGAATACCGAGCTGCTGCCACGCCACGGTATAATGGCCGACCAGTTCCCCGCGCGCGCACACCTGTTGCTGCCCTTCAGCGAGGGCTCTGCAGTGTCAACAACACGCGCGCTGACTGCGTGTGCGTACCTTCCCTCACCCCCCCCCCCCCCCCCCCCCCGCGCTATGAAGGTACTGGGGCGTGCCAAAGCCAGACAACGTGCAGAACGAGAATCTGTCCGCATCATCTCCTGCAGTCCAAGTCATGTGATTTTGGGACCGCGCTTTTTAGCCCGTGTAGCGCTTAGCATATTTTGAGTGTTATTACTTCGCTGCTGCTGATAGATCACCTTCAGAAATACCGTGAAACTTTGTATACGCGTTTTACCGACGTCTTAACAGCTTGATACCAGGAAATGAAGTTGGCTTAACGATGGCAACAGCAATGGTATTGTGCTTTTTCGGCACAGTATCATAGCTCATATTCCACTTTATTTACGTTTTCTTCATGTGTTCTGTTTCATTTATACATATTTTCGAATTTCTGTTGTAATTAATTAAATTACAAAAACAGCGCTTTTGTAACTACGAAATTGGTACTGTAAACACGGTAAGCGATTTGCACCACTTGTTTGTCCATTATTACTTTCAGTTTTTCTTATTTTACCCTTCTCCTTTTTATAGACAAGTAAAATATCTAACATTTTTATCATCTCATCGCCGGCCGCGGTGGTCTAGCGGTTCTAGGCGCTCAGTCCGGAATCGCGCGACTGCTACGGTCGCAGGTTCGAATCCTGCCTCGCGCGTGGATATGTGTGATGTCCTTAGGTTAGTTAGGTTTAAGTAGTTCTAAGTTCTAGGGGACTGATGACCACAGATGTTAAGTCCCATAGTGCTCAGAGCCATTTGACCCATTTGAACCATCATCTCATCAGAAAAGTAAAACTATACATTACGTGTAAAAAACAAAAAATTACACGATGTGCGCTCGAATTTTGAGTAATAAAAGAAGTAACAGACAACAAGATTTTTTTTAGGTTTTCTGTTGCACTGCTTCATATTGTCGAATGTGTTCTAGTTAATTACGTTACACTGTGACTGTATACGAACCCGTCTCATGCACAAACACTTAGATACACATAAGGGTTTGAAAACGTGCATAAACTGGAGGAAATAGTCACACTATCACGTATAACTTTTAGCTGTTACGAACATAGCACCAATATGTATACACTGACTTTCAGGTTACTCGCAAACACTTGCAAATTCATCTAGCACTTACTGTCGCGAACACGTCGCTATAAAATCGCAAATATTCTCTCTACAATACAGAACTTTATAATAACGTGTCTCGATATTTTTCAATATGAAATTTACAAATACACATTTGCTGTACATATCTATGAGATGTAACAGGTCGAGCCGGCCGCTGTGACCGAGCGGTTCTAGGCTCTTCACTCCGAAACCGCGCGGCTGCTACGGTAGCAGGTTCGAATCCTGCCTCGGGCATGGATGTGTGTGATGTCCTTAGGTTAGTTAGGTTTAAGTAGTTCTAAGTCAAGGGACTGATGACAGACGTTAAGTCCCTTAGTGCTTAGAGCCATTTGAACCATTTTGTAACAGGTCGTCCTTTCGCATACTTCTCTTTACATCCAAAGCAATGATAATAATGTACCATAGCTGTTACTACAACTCAAACGTGCAGAAACGTACATAAAACAAGGCGACTGTGTGTAGATAGTCATCAACTTTCGATATTACTGCAAACTGTAGACAAGCAGCCTCGTCCCAAAATCACGCGTCAGCCCGGTTTGATGTTGCGCAGTACGCAATGCTCATTCCATAGATATACATACCCAATGATCAAAGCCATCTACAGCAGTAGTTTACTTTCGAAGCGTCGTTACGCCAAATACAACGCGTCGCAGAAATGGCGAAAACTCGTTTCAGCAACCGAATCGACAAAAATTGTTCAATATGCCGTCTTCGCAAAGAAAAGGCTGTTTCTTATTCACAGCCGAAGGAAGATACAATCAGGGCTGGCGCGTGCAAAAATTGAGAAGTCTGACTCAGCGTAATATTTAGCCGGATATTTTATCCTAGAAGCTGGACTACCTAATTTTAAATAGGACTGAGTCAGCTAGGTATTTTCAGTCGTTTATTAATAGTCAATTACAGTCAGTTTCTCGAAAAATCAACCTTAAACAAGCTGAAACTACAAAAGAATCAGTAAACAGTCTTATAATTTAGCAATGATAGCAAAGTGTTGAGTCAACGTAATTTCTCATTCTTCTCCCAAAGATAATTTTGTGTAAAAATCAACTAAACGTCTGTCGCAAAACTAAATAATTATTATCTGTGCTAAGGGAATGTGAAATGAAAAGTTAATCAATGAATTTGGTCATACCAGTCAGACTTATAAAGAAATAACAGTTACCTATCGTTAACTATTGATACTTCCTGTCTTAACTCACTTCATGTAGAACGTTATTTTTCTGAAAAATCACTTCGTGGAAGTCTTAACAGCAAATTTTGTCCTCTGGGTACTTATGAAAGAACACCCTTCCGACGTTGGCATTATGGGCTGGAATTGCAAAGTAATATTCTGCCAATTTCAGTCATTCCTAACGAAAGTCTTTATATTATGCTGCGATTTCAAATTCGCTGTCCACCGCGGCTCGTGAATGGTGCGCCCGGGCGAGGCAGGTTTGCATCGACTGAATGGCACATTCTTACTTTGCCTCGCTCGCACTGTGCATAGCGTAGTTGTAATACTGCTGTTAGCCTCGTTTGGCATGCGGAGAGAAAAAAAAAAAACATATACTACGTATCATTAGGCTATCTCCTTATTCATCCTTATATTTCTTCCTCTTGCTTACATCTATTTCAATCGGCAAATTACCTAACAAAAGCCGGACAGGCCGGACTTGCACATATTTGGCCAGACAAGACTGTAAAACGCCGGACACCTGGCAACGCTAGATACAATCAAAGTAGGTCACAGTAAGAAAAGCAAATCGACTACCGTCATCAGTGAGTCATAAATGGCGATATGATAGCTGTTTTGTCATCTGAGTGAACACTGGAACAATCGAAGCGGCAATACTACACAACCCTTGGATCAACTGGATGTGCAAGGGCCTCAATGAAACCGTCACGTGACTTACAAAAGGGTGGCAATTGTAACTGAACTGACAAACTGCCTATTGGCTTCTGTCTCGGGTTCTTCGGCCGACGTTCATCTAATGATTTTTCTGACGTTTCGCCAGCACGAGTGACTGGCATTGTCAAAGCTTCACCCTCCATTGCCGGTGATGAATGGAGGGTGAAGCTTTGACAATGCCAGGCACTCGTGCTGGCGAAACGTCAGAAAAATCATTAGATGAACGTCGGCCGAAGAACCCGAGACAGAAGCCAATAGGCAGTAGTTTGTCAACAAGTGGGCACGAAAGCCTTAACAATTTTGCTTAACTGAACTGTGTGGCCAATATAGTGGAAAGTTTAAATCAATTAAAGTGTGATTTTTCTTACGATACAGGTATTAATACACCGGAATTCAAAAATTTTGGTAACTGGGTCCTACGTGCTCCCTAGACGAGAAAGACACCGAAATTAGGTATGTTACTTGTGAGGTCACCATGAATTTTGGTTAATTTTAAAAGTATCTCTTCAATTTATCGTTATTAATTTTCACCAATGTGGCGGTTTTGTCAGAACTCGCTTGTAAAAGTAACCTGGCTTGTTTACAGGACCGTCAACTTAGGGCAGCACTAGAAGTTAGTACCAACCACGGCAGCATGTTACATTTATTGCTAGGACCGAAGCAGTAAGTGCGACCCAGCACGACCTCTGAGCCTCCCTTTCGCCGAATTTCTGGAACCGCAAACACGTAACTATCGCGTCGGGTAGTCAGCGACGTGTACAGTTAACGACAAGTAAATTTCCTCCGTGATTTACGCGAAGGGAATATGAACCAGTGGTCCGCAGTCTAGGGCTACACATCCAGATGCTACTGCCTACAGGTTTGGTAACACACCGTCGTGTTCACCGCAGCTCTTCTAAATACGCAAGTCTTTGATGCAGAATATATCTCAATTACCGACTAGTTTTTGCGCTATTTACGAAGTTACACCTATGCTTTGGGCTTTCCTGTTCACCTACATTGACATGAATAACATTGCTTAATGAAAGTATCAAGTGACAGGTTGGCCGAGACCAATAAGGGAATTTCGAGACTATAGCGACGGAATCTCTCTGCTTATCATCACGTGTTAATGGAAGTTAGCGGAAGGGACAAGTGGACCGCCAGAGCCTATGGTTAGGAATTCGAAATATCTCGTTAGGACCCTCTTCGTAATGCCATGAACCCTCGTTCGTTCACAGATACGGTCAAAATGTCTCTTGTGGACACTGTCGTGGAAAGAGACTACGGGAATCTAGACCTTGTCGCCGTCCTGTTCACTTGCTGCTCTGCGTACCGTTCGCTCCTAATTGCTGTCATTAGCTAATGGCGACGATCCGCTACGTCCCAAGCGGTCCTCTTGAAACTCAAGTCACACTGAGTTTGAAACGGCATGTCACTGATTCCAGTTGCCCCTGGCTTATTCTGACATTTCAACTGGTTCACACAGCCAGCTATAGGCAGACATGGAGTTTAGCGTAGATTCCGAAGAACAGTGCAATTTCGCGTATTTCAAGAGCACAAATGCTTATAAGAGGCGAAAGAAGCGACACGTGACGGAATAAAATCATAGGACCGGCAGGAAATCGAACCCCGAACTTGTGGGTTGGTAATTTGGCCACTGATTCATAGAGCAACTGAGCTTATTGGAATGCAAGAAAGGGGATCAGAAATTTGGTGCCTCCACATGGGCTATTCTTCCCGGAAAGCACCAGAGTGCCACCGCAGTTTATATTCTCATCAAATGGACGAACTATTATCGACAGGGTCATATGCGTGCACTTTACAAAACGCATCGGAGACGTTTGAGCCATTGACCCGTAATCTACTGGTCTGTGTAATGTGAGTAAAATTGGCTAAGTTGAAGGGAAACCTCGTTTCGTTTAGAAATGACGTGCGGGGCCAGCAGCACTTTCATCGCCACATAGTAAATCGAAAGACCACCGTACTGGTGACGAGTTTATGACAGTTGTGCGGAGTTACTTTCGTGTGGAAATAGAATGTGTCGACACTTCAGATGGTCTTTACTTTCACATTCGTCGACGACGCCAATTCACAAACACATTCCAACGTAACCTGAACTTCGGGCTAAGAAACACATACAGATACACATATACAGAGCGAACAGACAAGAGTTTTACAATTTCAAAAAGCCATACAAACGAGACGGAACAACTTATCCGGTTCGAACTTTAACCTCCATCAGTGAAAGACTTTTTTTTAAAGCATGGGAAGTAATTTGTTTCACGCAGGCTGCCGCCCCCAGAAAGTGCTGGTGAAGGAAATGGCAACTACACCACAATGGAAGAGCTGGTGCAAGTTTCAGTTCTCTTAAAGGGAGTAGGAAACTGTAGTTCAGCGAGGTGTCTCCCTTTGCCCGATACAAAAAGCTTGAGAAGTCATCTTCCCCGACTGTACCGTAGCAAAAAGCTGATCGCATTCGAGTACAATTCCAGCGAATCCCAGAGAAATCGGGACGTCGAGCAAGCCATGAGCTTGAGATCCTGCAAACAACTGTTTCCAAAATCCTGCGCAAACGCTTGCGCATGAAGCCGTACAGATTGCAGTTGATCCAGACACTCACTCCAGCAAACTATGCCGCACAGTCTCGACATTTGCCGTGTTACTTACTGTATGAGTACATACATAGCCTTTGCAACCTCAAGAAGAAAAACTTCCAGGGATACTCTTGAAAAGGTTTGAAGGAATAAGTTTTACCGTTTTGTTTCTGTGAATTTTAAAAACGTGAAGCTCTTTTCTGCTCATCATATATTAAAATTACTTCCTAGTAAACGTGTCGTAGACTACATCAGACTGTACTTACACTGCCACACAGGGAGCAAACTTAGTGTGCGTGTATGCTACGTAAGAAAAGCCGCCTATCCCGGCAAGAGAACCAGGCTCTCCTGATATCTCTCTCCGAAGTAGTACCGTTCCGCACAAGTGTTCCAGCCCCTGTCGAATACTTCATTCCGCCCTTATACTCGCAAATAAAGAAAATGCTCTGGCGTAGTTTGAAAGCAACTGTTTGGTAATTATTTGTTTTACGAGAGTGAGTCAAATGAAAACCTTCAATATTTTTTAAAATGTTATTTGATGTGCAGAAGTGGTACAAAGCTGTATCACTTTTCAACATAATATCCCCCACTCTCAATGCTAGTCCTCCAGCGCTTACAAAGTGCATAAATTCCTTTAGAAAAAAATTCTTTTGGTAGTCCGCGCAACCAGTCATGCACCGCGTAGCGTACCTCTTCATAAGAACGGAACTTCTTTCCTCCCAATGCGTCTCTGAGTGGTCCAAACATATGGATATCACTTGGGGCAAGATCTGGTGAGTATGGTGGATGAGGAAGAGACTCAAAATGCTGGTCTGTGATTGTTGCAACTGTTGTACGGCCAGTGTGTGGCCTTGCATTGTCATGTTGCAAAAGGACACCTGCTGACAGCAATCCACGTCGCTTTGATTTGATTGCAGCCGGCAGATGATTTTTTAGGAGATCTGTGTATGATTCACTGGTGACAGTGGTCCCTCTAGGCATGTAATGCTCCAATATGACGCCTTTTTCGTCCCAAAAGAGAGTCAGCATAACCTTCCTTGCTGTTGGTTCTGTTAGAGACTTCTTTGGTTTTGGTGTTGAGGAATGGCGCCATTCCTTGCTCGCTCTCTTCGTTTCCGGTTGGTGGAAGTGAACCCACGTTTCGTCCCCAGTAACGATTCTTGCAAGGAAGCCATCACCTTCTCGTTCAAAGCGCCGAAGAAGTTCTTCACAAGCATCAACATGTCGTTCTATCATTTCAGGAGTCAGCTGCCGTGACACCCATCTCGCAGACTCTCTGTGAAACTGGAGCACATCATGCACAGTCTGGTGTGCTGACCCATGACTAACTCGTAAACATGCTGCAATGTCATTCAGTGTCACTCGGCGGTTTTCCTTCACTATGGCTTCAACTGCTGCAATGTTCTGTGGAGTCACAACTCGTTGTGCTTGACCTGGACGAGGAGCATCTTCCACTGAATTCACACCATTTGGGAACTTCCTACTCCAATCGTAGACTTGCTACTGTGACAAACATGCGTCACCGTACTGAACCTTCATTCGTCGATGAATTTCAATAAGTTTCACACTTTCACTACGCAAACGAATAACAGAACGCTGTTCTTCCCCGGTGCAAGACGCAAGTGGGGGCGGCCATCTTTATCCTGATATTGCGACGATATGTATGCATCAACACTGTGCTGCCACATACAGGCCATTCTGCACGCTGTTTGTAGCAAGCTTACCACCTTACAGGATAAGAGCGCGAAATTTCGATTTTTTATTACAAATTTAACGTTTTCATTTGACTCACCCTCGTATGTAGGTTTTCATTTGACTCATTTTCGTATGTAGGTCTTCGGGTTCTCATGACTGTTGTAATCGTCATTAAAATCTTCTGGGGAACTCTTACGTCCCCTCATGCCACAAACAGCGAAAGACTCTCTGAAAACATCACACCAGACGGCTGGGAATGCCGAGTTGACAAATAGTGGCACCAGAAGACTCTTGAGGTAGAGGTCAGCAGAGGGACTGGAACGTCGAGTTTTGGACATGCAGTTTGGTGAGGAATATGAAGCAGCCTAATCATCCCAGATTACTGTCTTCAATATTTAGTTTAGGCCTTTGTCTAAGATATACTTTCCGGGATGTGAGGTCGTGGTCCAAGAACTTTTCTGCTCCTTACGAATCGTCCAGGACTGCGCTGGACTTCCTCAGAGGCGCTGCTCTGCTGAGTCTTGCCGACACTGCCTTCATTCTACAATCTTTGTCTAAGAACTTTTATAAAAGACCAATTACAAAATTTTTTCACACAGTACTTTGGTTTCTTCCCATGTCTTTTTATAAAAGGTGGAGTGTGGCCCTAGCTTTCACAAGAGATTGGTCAAAGATATCAAAGTGCTAAAAGCGTAATCAGCGCCGTAGCAGCAGCAGGTGGATGCGGTACTCACGTCCGGGTGCTCCTTGACGGGCACGTAGATCTTCTCCGTCAGCGTGGTGGTCTGGCCCTCCGCCTCGGGCAGCACCAGCGGCTCCTTCTTCATCCCATTTATCTGGAAGAGGCTCGCCCTCACTTTGGCGATCTCTGCAACAGGCGGAAAACAACACCAGGTCAGTCCAAAGCTGGCGATTGCGATTTATACAGCACAGCAACGGGCTTATACGCTGTGAAATGACTAAACCAAGAAGACTACTAAAAATAAGTAATACAGATAATCCTACACTCCTTACTGCACTTGCAAGCAGGGGGGAACAGCATTAAAGGGGATAGACCAGGGTGACGCTCAATTTTGGAACCGAATTCACGACTTTTTTTCAATAAAATAACGAAAAAATTACAACATTAACTTTAGACCTTTATTGTACACCCTTTAGATTGTACGGTGTATTTGTTTAAGTAACAAACTTGCACCCAGAGGACACTACACGACATCGACAGAAAGGACCGAGCGAGGTGGCGCAGTGGTTAGACACTGGACTCGCATTCGGGAGGACGACGGTTCAATCCCGCGTCCGGCCATCCTGATATAGGTTTTCCATGATTTCCCTAAATCGCTCCAGGCAAATGCCCTTTGAAAGGGCACGGTCGACTTCCTTCCCCGTCCTTCCCTAATCCGATGAGACCGATGAACTCGCTGTCTGGTCTCTTTCCCCAAAACAACCAACCAACATCGACAGAAAGCCTTCGCGGACTGCGAGGGCGGTCGGTGGCCGCTCTGAACGCCAAAATTTCGAACCTAATACAAAATTTCAAAAATTGCTTTGAAACTGATGATATTGTCTAACGTAGTACGTAGTGATATTTTTAAAAAATGGTTTTAACAAAATGGCGACACTAACGTAAATTTTTTCGCCAAAATATCGTTATAAAAATGTACATCAAAAATCGGAATTAAAATGTATCGTAAAAATCCTACGTAGTACAGTAGAAAGAAAGGCGGACTTACAAGTTACAAAAAGGTATCACTTAATTGCGTCTATATTTCATGAGTTATACGTCCCGCCAACTTGGAAAATGTTATTTTGAAGAAAAAAAAAGAGCGCTTAAAGTTTCAACTTGTGCTTTTTTTAATATTTGAATTGATCGAACATTTAATCGGCAATGCCAGAACCCTATAGCTGGCTTTTTTTTCGCTGATGTCAAAATTCTCATTTTGACGAAACTATATCAATCAATAAGTTCGCGCTTACCAAACGCAGTGTTTTTTGCCCGACTGGAATTACTGCTCGAATTTTTCTATTCGTGTACATGCGTTTGTTTGCCACTTTCAAGCACTTCACCCTTCACTTCGTGTAAGGTCCACGCAGACGTGAGACATACACGTGCTGTCCCACTGTTTATCATAAACGAATCATGTTACGAAAAGAAATCATCTTGAGAATACTATTTTAGTTCACAATAGTACATTCTGCGATACAATCCGAAACTAAAAGAACCCCTATTCCGTCGGCATCTATTACAGCATTACATCAGTTGCATTCGAGTACTGGATGCGCCAGATTTCCATCCACTAAATCGCGGTTTTAATGTATTTTAGCATTTATGACACACTTTATATTAAAAATCTTAAACTGGACTCCCTAAGTAACACTTTAAGCCACTAAAAAAATTAGGCTAAAAATTTCTACTCTGATCAACCGCCCAAATTTGTGTTTTCACCGATTTTTGTTACTTGGCCTAACGCAAGAAAATAAGTGATTCTTGGGAGGGGGGACGGGGGCCAGGGGGTGGTGGTGGGGGTGGTGATGGTGGGGGTGGGGGAACGTTCACATGTTGTTCTGGCACCGCTATATGGCGCAAGGCGTGAACGTCAGCGCCATTACCAGTTCAAAGCATATATTATTCTCGCAGAAATCTTAACGCCTGCACGCACTCTCACATCAGTTCAAAGTATCGCATTACAGCATATTTCCCAGCAGTTTTTTATTTAGGCATTTTTTTCTCCGGGCAAAACGTGAATAACGAAGACAGTCGCGTTCACTCAGATTCCTAGTTTTCGCTGAGTGGCCACCGCAAGCGCAGGTCAACACCAGCGGTCGCCCCTTAAGGCAATCGTCAACCAATATCGTCGCACGTCAGTTAGCTGCCTGTACGCAAAGATCTTAGCATTTGTAACCTCAGGCACGAGTGAGGCGTAACCCGCGGACTCAGGACGCAGTGCATGCCAGAGACCTATCACCCATGTACGTTTTTCAGTGCGGCGTTTTAGTCATTTTGTTATTGCAGTACATTTTCAGATTATGAAACTCGTTTATATAGTCGAGAGAAAGTCAGTGTAGCTTTTGTCCGTTGGCTGTACTCAGAATCGTTAAGGTTTAATATTCTAGGAAGGTGTTCTTGATCTCATATTTTGTAACTTAGTTTTCATTACTCTTTAATCCGGTGAATATTGTTTAGTAATACAAACTACAGTATCTCGAACCGTCAGTAAAATAATACACGTAAAATAGTTATGTACAACATAGTGATGGATATAGTACAAACAACTTCTTATCGGTGCTCACCAAGAGGGTTTGTTTATGCAATTCATCTCCCCCTCGTCCCTTTTCCCTCTCAACGTTTCTGGGATTACCTCAAATTTTGTAGTCTAGTTGTCATTTTTTGGTCCATTGAATATTGTTTACACATATTTTTGAACAATGTTCGTGTATGCCCTATTTTTTACTTTCTTCATCATGTAACGTTTGTAGGTAAACTGTGGCAAACAATGTATTTCATGGTACAGTTGTATATATATTTTAGATGGAGTCTTTGATCCATTGGTTCACCATGTTATGTTATGTTAACCGGGGACCTAGAAACGACGGAGAGGCTCCGTCCCCGCCGCAGCCGCAGTGGTCCGCAACCCCACGACGACTACCGCAGTCCACCTCACCCCTCCGCCGCCCCACTCCGAACCCAGGGTTATTGTGCGGTTCGGCCCCCGGTGGACCCCCAGGGAACGTCTCACACCAGACGAGTGTAGCCCCTATGTTTGCATGGTAGAGTAATGGTGGTGTACGCGAACGTGGGGAACTTGTTTGCGCAGCAATCGCCGACATAGTGTAGCTGAGACGGATTCGTGTCGGGGACCGGCGCTCCTTGCCGCCCGGAAACCCGTGCGTTAGACCGCACGGCCAACCGGGCGGGCTAGTTCACTGTACTTGTAGCTATGAAATCTGGGTGTTACGTGAGAAAGACTGGGAAACTCATTGTCTCCGCGAACGTGGCCTGTCGCGGAAATACGCTGGGAGGCGAGATCGCCGGTTCCGAGAACTGCAGGTAACGACCTGAAAGTTGTGTCTCCACTAACGCAGGTGGGGTGCGCAGGCTTTCCAGAATCAGTCGGGGAAATGTCAGTGGCGCGTCGACGAAGTACGTGTTACTGTCGATGTGCTTTGACAAAACTTTATAAAAATATCTGGGACCACGCGGTAAGTGCTACAGAAAATATGGTAAAAGGACCCCAATACACTGTCAAAATGTCATATAAAACGTCTTATTTGGTAGTGTAATACAGGCATAAAATCAGCTGCGTATGGTCAGCTGTGGCCAACGGCAAGCGCAGATGCAGCAACACGCGAGAGTGCAGCGTGCCAGCCACCTGGAGTGGAGGGGGAGAGAACAGGAATGGGCAACAGGCGAAAGCAGCAGCCAGCACACGGCGCAGGACGCACCCGCAGATCCAACATGGCGGGGACCTGCCGCGCGGCGCGCCAAATGTCAGCGACGCCGTGACCTCAGGGTACGCTATGGGAGGCGCTGTTAACGGGACTAGCCTACCACAGCCCCGCACGGGCAGTCGGGCCACACTGCTCGTACACCGAGACAGCAGCGCGCCAAGCGGCTACTAAGCCACATTGTTGTACACGGTAGTCGAAGAATTGGAACACACTAAGGGAAATCAGGTAGGAAGGAATTTATTTAATCGTATGCTAGGGCCCCCCGTCGAGCAGACCGTTCGCCGGGTGTCGGCCTTTCAATTTGACGCCACTTCGGCGACCTGCAGTTGATGAGGATGATAGGATGATGTGAAGGGCAGCACAACACCCAGTCCCTGGGCGGAAAAAATTCGCCGACCCAGCCGGGAATCGAACCCGGGCCCAGAGGATTGACAATCCGTCACGCTAACCATTCAGCTACCGGGGGCGGACAAGGAAGCAATTAACCGACTGGGTTGGAAATCGGGAGATGTGATATACACGAACAAACAAATGCATGATAACAATAAAAAAAAGAAAAGACTGGTTGGTTTGTGCAACAGAAAGCTCTTCACCAATTGAGCAAATCAATAACGCTTTGGTGCACCCCTGGTGCTTATTCAAGTAGTTATTCAGCCTGCCGTTGATTGATAGGTTTGTTTGATGTCGTCCTGAGGAATGTCCAGCCGAATTCTGTCCAATAATGCCCATAATGCTTCAAACTTACTCAGCTGGACAGCGATCCGGTGACTTTGCTGGCCAAGGTAGCGTTTGGCAAGCTCGAAGACAAACAGGAGAAATTCTCGCCGTGTGCGGCCGCGCATTATTTTGGTGAAATGTAAGCCCAGGGTGGCTTACCGCGAAGGGCAACAAAACGGGGCGCAAAATATCGTCGAAGTACCACGATCCTGTAAGGGTGCCACTGATGACAAGCAAAGGGGTCCTACTATGATATGACACGACATGGCAACCCAAACCACCACTCCAAGCTGTCGGGCCGTATGGCGGGCAACAGTCAGATTGACCCCCTACCGTCGTCGAGGGCTCCTCCAGACACGTCTTCGTTGGTCGTTGTGGCTCTTGTCGAAGCGGGTACATCACAAAAAGCAATTATACTCCAACCAATGAGATTCCACACCGACTGTGCCCTTCACTCTGAAAACGGGCTTGTTGGAGTTCAGAGGTCAAATGTACTAGGGGCCGTAAGATCAGCTTCCTTTCTCTAAGCCATCTATTAATGGTCCTTTAGTCACTGAAGCACCAGTTGCACGTCGGATCGATGATGATGAATCTGGGACTCAGTCCCTCTCTGACGAGTGCCCGATCATGAAGTTCTGTCGTCTATCTAGGTCGACCACATCATTCTAGACGCTGTGTTCGGCCATGGTTCACCCATTCCTGCCAGCATCGTCGAATAGTGGCATCGCTCCTATTCAAATGTCAAGTGATTCGGCGGTTACTCCGATCGGCTTTTTTGTGCCGAACTATTAGTCTGAATGAAATTCGCAAAGACTTTACGCTCTGGTATCGACATGTCCCTTGTTTACTATTGTTGCGTCCGCCCCCGGTAGCTGCGTGGTCAGCGCGACAGAATGTCAATCCTAAGGGCCCGGGTTCGATTCCCGCCTGGGTCGGAGATTTTTCCCCGCTCAGGAACTAGGTGTTGTCTTGTCCTAACCATCATCATTTCATCCCAATCGACGCGCAAGTCGCCGAAGTGGCATCAAATCGGAAGACTTGCACTCGGCGAACGATCTACCCGACGGGAGGCCCTACTCACACGACTATTGTGGCCATCTGCGCGGTGAAATTGCGCTGTAGCCTCTCACATTCATTTTCCGTCTTTACCTGCATGAATGTCAGTTTGTGACCAATTTGCATAGCTCATTCGTGGTGGACCTTTTTTTGTCTTAGAGAGTACAATATTTACGAGTATACTGATTTGTGACACGGTTTACCAATGCGGATATAGTGATAATACATTGTAACACTAAAAGCAGAGAAAAACTGAAATTAAAAATTTTTGTTACTTGATACTTCACACCCAAAAACATCACAATCCTCAATACAGACGTCTGCTGGATGAAGTTAACAGATTAAATATAATTTTCGTACTTTGCAAAACCGAGTAAATGCAAGAATGCGCAACCACATAATTAGACTTCGTGGAAAATTACTGCGTGACAACGAATATCCGTACCACAATAAGGATACGAGGTACAGAAAAGTCACTTAAACCAAGTGGAGAAAGACAATAACTTATTTTAATCACGTCCATGTTTTCGAACAGTACATCAGATCATGATGCCGCTGAAGACAAAATATGGATCAAGATGAAAAGTTCGGAAATATTTCTTCTTGATACCATGTGTCTTATCTTCTTTCATTTAACTAATTCGCAAATTACGTAGAAAGAAAGAAAAACTCTAGCCTCACAAATTTTACACCGCTTGGGGCGCTCCAACTTTCAGAAGGTAACAACCTTTCCAGTCATTGAGTATCACGACTTTGTATGCTGCGATATTCATCCGTCTTCCCACTGCATCTGTTTCTATCCTACATCGGCCTCTTGATCTCCGTATTACCAATGTACCTGCTCACCACAACATGCATTGTGTGTTTCAGCAGTTGCCCCTGCATTTGTAGACCGCTCACACCCCCATCCCAACCATTTCTGCCTGCCATTCTTCTCTTAAGCCTCTTTGAACTTCTGTCACGTTACATCCACTTGTGCACCCACCTAGTATCAACGTCGTTGTGCTCCCTATGCTAAGCTTTACTAGTTGACACCACCTGACGGATTATGTTAGTTCGCCTGAGCAGACAAAATACCAGAGGTAGTTTTAACTCTCACCCCCAGAAAATAAAGTTGCGTCATCAGCTTTTCGTTTGCTTGCAGGTACATGCCTTCAGTCCCGGTACACCTTGAAATCCCATTGCAACAGTTGTAACGTAGCACGCACTAAAGAAGCCCAAACGAAATGACGCAGTCAATAAGATGAGACAGTCCCTCTTGCTACTTTGTTTTCCTTCTCTAGTGGCATAGTACGGTACTGCTG